>NW_025333960.1:44250000-46650000 GCF_019186645.2 Phyllostomus hastatus | reverse complement strand
TAGGTTTCAGCCCTGCAGGGAGGGTGCCGGAGGGTATCCTGATTGGGGTGGAGGTGGGGAGCAGCTGGTGGTGCTGAGGAATCAGTGCCAGGCTTGGGGGTCAGAGCTGGAATCAAGCCCTGCCTCTGGCCCAGTGTTTCAGCCTGTGTCTTCACCTGTAAAGGGAAGAGAACGGCATCCACTTTGACAGGGTCGGTGGGGGGTTCAGTGAGTAAACACCGCTAAGCTACCTGTCACATTGTCGTTTTTCCACCTGGTTTTTCCTCTCGGCTAATTATAAACAGTCTCTCCCCTGAAATTTCAGAAAGCTTTCATCGTATGAACCATAAAGGAATAGAAACTACACATTTTGGACACTTGTGTAATGATTAAAATGAAAAGGACATAGAAAATTAGATTGTTTTCAAGGAAATCCTGTACTTAAAAACAGTGTTGGAAAGCAAAATTCAAAAGGAGATTATACTTTAGAATGTAACTACAATAAATAAGTAAAAGCATTTTTGTCTGGAAATGGTTGATGATGTATTTATTACCTAAAAAGAGAGGTAGAGATTTATCAGTGTCACCTGGAAAGGTTTTAGTATGTAACCGTACCCTATTTAAATGAGTTTCCGTGAGTCTACAGGAAGAGGAGGTGAAGGAAGACCTCTGCGTACAGGATGATGCCCGTGATTGTTATGAGAGCTCAGGCACCAGCCAAGCCTTTGCTCAAACATGATAGTGGGTCCCTGCACTGGCTCCGTTTCTGCTCAGACGCAGGCATGGTAGAGTGGGCGGGGTGAGGATGCTCTGAGGTGGACTCGCTGTTGGGTGGCTCAGGGTCACCTCGGGGGCAGTGGCTGGAATTTCAAGGTCACTGATGAGGGTTCATGATGAACAGGAGGCTCCCTTGCTCTGGGATGAGGATGAGAGTCAGGCACAGGGGGATGACGCAGCCAAGAACCACAGCTCATGCAATAGCTCGAAGGTGTTATCAACGTCTTCATCCTTGCCCTGTTGTCCGTACCGAGATGTCTCAGAGCTTTTGTCCGGGCACACCAGAGCATCTTGATAAATTCTTTGCTACTGTTACTGACAGGTTTACAAGGAACCCTGTTATTCTGGGTTGAATTCTGCCAAAAAAAAAAATCTGGAAATTCAGAAATGTAAAAAAAACTGGGAGAAAGCAATCATGTCATCTTAGGGTGGGCAAAAGTGAAAGAGTAAATGCCTGACCCACATGATGGAAAAGAATATTTAAACGTGTTTTGAGTCGCCACTGAGGTTTCTGCCAACACGCCCCCACCTGGGACGGCCTAGGATGACCTGGAGACTTTGGACACTGGGCTGAAAAGATGGACACAGGTTGAAGAGATAGTTCCAAATTGTTCCCTTCTGAATATAGCACCCTAGTCCTTCCAGGGCCCTGTCCTCTAGGGCTGCTGCCAGCACGACCAGGGTCACTCGACTCGCCTTGATCTTCCCTTGGTCTTCCGTTCCGCCCTTAGATAACCGGGCTCATTCGCTCCTGGGTCAGGAGTTTGACCCCTTTCTCCAGTCCAGCGGTTCTCCAGCTTGAAAGTGCAACAGACTCGAGAGAGCTGGGTGAAACCCTGGATCCCTCCCACAGAGCTTCTGACTCAGAAGGTCCCAAGAATTTGCATTTCTGACAAGTTCCCATGTGATGCTGATGGTGTGGTCCAGGGCCCACACGGCTGAGAACCACCGTTGTAACCATTTTTTGGCCTGTGCCTCCTGAAGAAAACCTAACTTATGCTGGTTCTTTCCAATCACTAAGCTGTCCACTTCTCAGAGAGGCAGAGGCCCAGCCACACTATGCTAGAGCTGGGGAGAAGCTGAACCCATCAGGTGTTCTGTGGGCAAGCAGCGTACAGTGGGGGGCGCCTATGGGGAATGCTGGGGGCCGGGGCTGTCAGTCTTCTGGGCGGGGGCTGGTTTTTATCCAGCCGAAGGTATCAGGGCAGGCTTTAAGGGCGAGCTAGCACTTGAGCTGGGGTTTGGAAACTTGTGGGATTGGAACATACAGAGGTGGAAGGTGATCATTCTGTAAAAAGGAAAAAACAACAATTAAAAAAAATAAAACATGGCCCTGGCTGGTGTAGCTCAGTGGACTGAGCGTGGCCTGTGAATCAAAGCATTGCAGGTTCAATTCCCAGTCAGGGCACATGCCTGGGTTGCAGGCCACGGCCCACAGCAACCACACATTGATGGTTCTCTCTCTCTCTTTCTCCCTCCCTTCCATCTCTAAAAATAAATAAATAAAATCTTTAAAAAGATAAAATAAAACATGGAGGGCAGAAAGGGATAGGATGCGAATGGAAATCAGAAATTCATTTGGTGAGACTAAGCTTTCTACAGTGGTCCTCAGAACTTCCTCGGGGAATAATTTTTTGATTAAGCCATACAATCTTACATTCTTTACTTCTGTCTATAAATTGGTGAAGGCACGTCCGACGTAGAGGTCTGGAGTGCAGGGCCAGTGGGAGGAATTGCAGACACCATGGGACAGGAGAAGGTATGGACACTCTAGTGTGCTTTCTAGTAGTAACAATAAAAAAAAACAGCTCAAACTAGCCTAAATGGTAGTGGGGATTTATTGCTCACACAACAGAAAAGTCCAGGAGTTTGGTTACTCCCCTGGCTCTGGTTCTCTGCATTTCTAGAAACTCCTCTGCTCTTCTCTGGTCTTCGGTTTTCAACCTCAGGCTGGCTTTCTCAGTCTCAGATGGTTATCACCTCCCCTGGGGTCTGCATGCTTTCAGTTCCTAGTGTAGAGGACAGAGTGAAAGACCTGAGCTTTGCACTGATTGGATCGCCCCTGAACTAGTTTCTGGAGAGAGCCATGCGCCGATTGGCCCAGACTTATTCATAAACCAATCACCAAGCAAGAGTACTTGATCAGTGTAGACCAGTGAGCACCTGCAAAGCAGGAAGGGCAAGGGCCAGCCCACCCATCACCAGGCTTGAACGGTGGGAGAAGCTGGAATGGAGTTAGCGGGACAAGTGAAATGGCCCCTTTGGGTGGTTGGGGACATGTTGGAGCAAGTCCTCTAAAGTCATACAGTCTCAACCCTTAGTGATCAGGTTGACCGCCGCAGCTTCATGCTGTAAAGATTTAGGACGGGCCTCCTGTGAACTCTGGCCCAGACGTGTGAACGTGGTCCCACCTTTGAAGGGAACGAGGCCTTGGGTGCAGCTCTCCCTTCCTCCCCCAGTCCCGACCATCAGCTGTGGCGCTCCTGCTCTCTAAGGCACACGTTACTAAAGGAAATTCGCTAAAGAATGATTTTAAAAAAATTCAGAAAGCAGGGCAAATGGAAGCAAAAATAAAAAGCTTTCTTCTAGGAGCTCCAACGGTCTGGGTGGAAGGGAAGGCTGATGCTCTCCGACGTCCCCTGTCCACTGCTGACCTTGTTGAAGCAGACTCGCCCAGAGGTGGTTTGTTCGCTATAACAAATCTGGGCTCGGTTCCCACAGCACGGGCGGGCTCACCCTTGCCCGCTACAGGGCAGGGAGGGGGCAGAGGAGAAGGGGACCTTTCCTGGGCGCTCCCCTCCACGGGCCAGCCTGAAACCCCACAGGGAAATGCCACATCCCTCGTTCCCATTGAACAGGAACTCTCTCCCAAGGAGTGGCTCGGGTTTTTGCTGGGGGTCGGGGGGTGTGGAGGGAGCCTGGGAGAACATGGAGGACAGACAAGTGAGGAGGAACCAGAGAGGGTTGGCGACGCCCTTGGGGACACAGGCCCACGTTGGACACAATGCCCAGCCCCCTACGTTCAACCTCAAACCACAGTGATTTTTACCTGTGAAGTCACACAAGCTGGTGTCGTTAACAATGCTGCCATGCACTGTATGTTTCTAGCATCTCAGTCGCTCCCCTCTTGCCTGCCTTTCCCTGGAAAGAGGACACGGGTGAAAGACAGGCAGAGGAATGTGTCCTGCCCACATAGTAAGCTGAACACCAGAATGGAGACTCGTAGACTCGGCTCCTAACAAGCTGTGTGTCCTTGAAAAGTCACTTAACCGGCCTGGGCCTCAGGGGCTCTCTCACAGGTTTCGTTGACCTGGAGCTGGTTTTTGTTTTGTTGTGTTGTGTTGTTAACGCTCTCTTTAAAGACGTGGAAACTGCCACAGACGTTAAGTAGCAGAGGAGAGGGGTAGCAGTGGGGAGACTGTCTATATTTCACCTTAAAAGAGAGTTCAGAACGAATCAGGACAGCAGTGCGCCGTGCTCATGCTTCCCTGCATCTGTGTGCCAGGCACACTGCTGGGCACACGGGGTTGCTCACTGCTGATATTTAAAAGTTAAATTCCGTTTGTCTATTGGGTCACGTTTGTACATTTAAAACACCCAAAACAACAGGCAGAGACCGTCACTGTCCTCAGCGGGCAGCCCTCCCTTCCTCCGGGTCCTGGGCCTGGGGCCACCAGGTTACCAGTTTCCTGTGCATTTCTAGACTCATCATGTGTATATGTAAGCATAGTAGAATATTGCTTTTTCGGCTTATACTAGTGAGAGCATACGCTTCACTCTCTTCTATACTTTGTTCATGTCACCTATCAATTTATCTTGGAGGTTATTCCATATCAGTGCATACAGCACTGCTTTATTATTTTTATCATCATTTTTAATCCTCACCCAAGGATATGTTTATTGATTTTTAGAGAGAGGGGAAAGGGGAGAGGGGAGAGAGAGAGACACTGATGTGAGAGAGGAACATCGACCGGGTGACCCCCACTGCATTGGTGCCCTGACTGGGGATGGAACCCACCACCTAGGTCTGTGCCCTGACCGGGGACTGAACCTACAAACTTTTGGAGTATAGGATGATACTCCAGTCAACTAAGCCACCTGACCAGGGCAGAACTGCCTTATTTTTTAATGCCCAAGTGCTATTAAAAATGAAAAATTCCATTGTATAGAGATACTATAACTAGATTTCTATTATTTTATCTTTTAAACTCCTATCCATAGACATTTACGTGACTTCCAATCTTTTGCTATCACAAGCACTGCAGCCAGGAATATAATAGGTGCTTATTAAATGTCTGCTCCTTCTTTCTCTATTTTTAAAATTAACCTTGGTGAGGCATACGTTGCATAGCAGATAAGTGTTCAGTGACGTCTTTAGTAATTTGGTCAAAGTGTGCGACTATCGCCATAGGTCAGTTTTAGAATATTTTCATCACCCCAAAAAGACCCCTTGTGCACCTTCATTGTTAATTCATGTTCTCTCCACTGCCCCCACCTCCAGCAACCACTGATCTACTTTTGGGCTCTACAGGCTCTTTGGACGTTTTCTGTAAATGGGGTCATATCATCGGTGGTCTCCTGTGCCTGGCCTCTCTCTCTGAGCACAGTAATGACAATGTTTTTGAGGTCTGTCCACGTCGGACCATGTAACCTAGTTTGTTTCTTTTTATTATCCCGTGGTATTCCACTGTAGGCCTGTCCTGTATTTTGTCTGTCTGTTCCCTAGTTGGACATTTAGGTCGTTTCCAATGGACATTTAGGTTATTTCCAACTTTTGGTAATTATGAATAACCCCGCTAAGAACATTTGTACACAAGTCTTTGTGTGGGTACATGGTTTCATTTCTCTTGGATGGATCCCTAAGAGAGACATTTCTGTTTGTTTTTAAATGTATGTTTAACTTTTTAAGAAACTGCCAAACTGTTTTCCCAAGTGTCTGTACCGTTACATTCCCCCCAGCCATGTTTGAGGATTGTTTTTTTTCCACGCCCTCACCTGCATTTGGCGATTTTATTATAGCCAGCCTAGTGGGTGTGAAATGCTCTCTTATTGTGGTTTCATTTGCATTTCCATAATGACTAATGATGTTGAGCATCTTTATAAGGGCTCATTTTCTTGCCTCTACTTCTCACACACAGCCCTAAACTCACACCCAAGAGAGAGCACCATGCTTGAGCTCTAATTCCTAGAACTCTTCCCCCAGCCCCGGCACTTACAGGCAGTCGGGAATCAGGTTTGTTATATCAACCCATTAAAGTTACCTTCAGCTTCCAAGTCACTGCCTGTGGCATACCTGGTAGTGTAGCTGTGAGGGTTAAACGCCATGATGTCTACGAAATGCCCAGCCTGGGGGCTGACACGGAGACGGAACCCAAAACACGTTAGCTGTCTCTCTCCGCCTGGTCAGCCTGCCGCCTTCCTTCCCACCCCCCAGCGTTTCCCGACCCATCCCGGGGAGGGTGCTTCTTCCCTGATGAATAGGGGACTGGTATTAAGTGGCAGTGGGTGTGGCACCCAAATCTATAGTAACTCACATGGCAAATTTGGAACCCAAATGCCATTGGATTAGGCTGGGTAATCAGAACTAATCCCTCCTGTCCCCAGCGAGAAGGCGCTCAGACAGCTGGTGATCCAGCGGGACTGGTCACCGTCACCTGCGTGTGGCTGAGTGCTCTCCCCCGACCCCTTCAGCTGACAGCAGCCCCGCCACCTGCCTTCTGCGTGGGGGCAGATTAGCCAAAATAAAACCTGGCTTTAGTCGGGAGCTTTAAATGTTCAAAGAATTCTCCCGTACCCTCTTTCCCCTTCTCCTCCGGGTTTTATAATTTTGCTAATGTTAAACCCAAAGCTCCTGATGGCAGCTGACACTTGTATAGTACGTACTATGCCATTCAGAAGAGCTTTATACAAACTCACGTCATTGTCCTAACAGTCTAATGAAGTTGCTGCTGCTCCTCTCTTAGTTTTGCAGATGAGGAAACAGGCAGAAAGAAGAGAGGCTAGTAAGTGGCAGGGCTAAGATTTGAACCTGGGAATCTGGGCCCTGTCTCTTACTACATCCTTCGGCTATTGTGTTAAGAGTTCTGCTCAATTTGGAGTTATCTATGAAAAAGTAATGTGTGCCCTGGCCGGTGTCGCTCAGTGGACTGAGTGCCGGCCTGTGAACTAAAGGGTCACCGGTTTGATTCCCAGTTGGGGCACACACCTGGGTTGTGGGCCAGGTCCCCAGTAGGGGTTGTGAAAGAGGCAACCACACACTGATGTTTCTCTCCCCCTCTTTCTCCCTCCCTTCCCTCTCTAAAAATCAATAAAAATCTCTTTAAGAAAAGACTGTAACTTTAAAAAAGTAATATGTGAACACTGTTTTATCGTTCAATTCCATGACCAGGTAGTTCATCTAAAGAACCACTCATGTGCCCAAGGAGGCATGTCCCACGCTGTCCTCTGAGGCACACTTGTCAGTCTAAAAACCTCCAGCCAAGACACACGTCACCAACACAAGAACAGATGGGTGGAGTGTGGTATTGCCGCGCCACTCAGCACTGAGATCACTGGGCAGTTTTCAAAAACTGATGCGGCCCTTTATGGGTTGGCTTGACCTCGGAAGACTGCCAGGACTGACTCTTCAGTAACGTAAGCCAACTGCATGGTGAGCACGCGCCGCTCATGACGACATACGTAAATGGATAGAAAGACGCCCGGAAGGACAGCAAACACTTCGTCTTGGGAAAGTCAAGAGGTGAGGGACAGTGCTTATGGGAGACTTTACCTGTACATGTTTGTTAAAGAATATGAATGCATGCATTTAGAATTTCTATAATTAAAGGTAATTGTTTTAAATCCTCACTTGGGGATATGTTTTATTGATTTAGAGAGAGAGGAAGGGTGCGGGAGAGATAGAAACATTGACATGAGAAACATCTATCAGTTGCCTCCCACAGGCGCCCCAACCAGGGATCAAACCCACAATCTATGTACGTGCCCTACCTGGGAATTGAACACACAACCTTTTGGTATGTGAATGATGCTCCAACCAACTAAGCCACTCAGCCAGGGCAAAGATAAAAAAAAAAAACAACAAAAAAACTTAAAAGGAAGCACACAGCTAAAAAACAAAAACACGCCAATCCTGTCATCTTCGCAGCTGACACGTTCTCTCTCCAAGGTTGCCTGTGAACCCAACACAGCCCCTTCGCCCAGGGTCGGTAATTCAGCGCTGGTTGTCCATCTCTAGCAGAGGGTGATCAATCTGTCTTCAAGGGTTCTCACCTTCAAAGGAGCCACGAAACATGAAACATGCCTGACTTAACTGTTCTTTCCTTTATAGTCAGCGCCCTGGGCCTCTGGTGACTGAACCAGCTATATGAGTCAACGGGGGCGCTCGTCAGAGGTGTAACCTGGGGGACTTCGCTGTCAGGAAGCAGTCACCTGGGGAGGAGTCATAGGTGACGCAGGAGGTCCTCAGTGTCAACCCAACTCTTGACAGCCCCATTTGTCCTGTCTTTCCCGCTCCATCCATAGTGGTGGACTCTGAGGATGGGGATGGCAGGGGTCACGTCTTATAAATTACTGGCACAGAGGGCCGTGATACCAGGAGAGAATTTTAGGCATTAATCGATCAATCACTTTAAAAGAACATCATTGTGGTAACACACAGCCGAAAAGGAAATTGAAACAAGTGAAGTCTTTCTTCATAATCTCATGATTGCCATCTTGGAAACCATCGGCACACCTTATTCACATTTTTAGAGCATTATCATTGCCTCCCTCTACAGAGGAGGAGCCAGGCTCAGCGCCTCAACCAGGTACGTGGCAGAGCTGGGCGTAGCTTGGTCCCTAGCAAGTGACAAAGCCTGGGTCTGGCCCACAGTCCTATGCTGCGTGCTGGTCAGGAGAGCGTTCCAGTCGTGAAAGCCTCTTCCCTGCCCTCGGAGCCCCCCTTGTCTGGGCACGTCTCCGAGGAATGTGGAGAGCCAGGGTGTCGGCCCTTGGCCTCCACAGCTGTTCCTGGGAAGGATCGAAGATCAGCCATAAAAAGAACTGAAGTGCTGGTACCTGCTGCAACATGAATGAACCCTGAAAAGATGCTAAGAGACAGAAGCCAGTCACAAAGGACTGCATGTTATATGATTCTGTTTACATAAAATGTCCAGACGAGGCGAGTCCATAGAGACGGAAAGTAGATTAGTGATCGCCCAGGGCTGTGAGTGTGTTGGAGGGGAGGATGGGAAGTTGGGGAGGTAAAAACCACAGGGTGTGGGATTCTTTCTGAGGTGATGGGAATGTTCTAACACTACTTGTGGTGATGGTTACACAACTCTGAATATATTGAAAGCCACTGAATCGCACACTTGGAAGTGGGTGAATTGCATGTGAATTACATCTCTTCAAAGCTGCTGAAAGAGAAATGCTGCAGAGATACCGGCATCAGGACTGCCAGTCACCAAGTCAGATGAGCTGGTGTTGCCAACTTGAAGCTGCACTAAAATTAAAAATAATAATAACACTAACATTCACTGAGCATGCACTTTTGTGCTGGGCACTGTACTAAGTGCTCTATGGGCAATAATTCATTTAATTTTCACAGCGACCTATGAAGCATCTACCACTATTAACCCTCCATGTTACAGTTGAGGAATCGGAGGCACAGAGAGACTGTGATGTGTTTATCGAGCTAGTAAGGGGTGGAGCCAGAACGCAAACCCAGAGAATCTGGCTCTGCTGCTCTGACCCTCCTATGCTCTGTTGCCGTTCAGAATGGTAAGTGGCAGTGTTAGGACCAACACTCCTGACTCCCGGTCCGCCGCTTTTCTTGGATGGGGGAGGCTGCCTTTGTGCTGTGTCCAAATCAAAGAGCTACCTGGGGACACAAGGTGCGGAAATGGCATATTCCTCATCTCTGGGGGAATTCACCAAACTGGCAATCAATGCACAGAATATCTTTATTCAGGGGATGACTCCAAATCTAAGACTCTCTCTTTGTCTGTCTCTTTTGTTTTTTCCTTTTTTTCCAAGGCTTAATTTTTATATGTTTGCTAACACTTGTCCCATATTTTATACCGACTCAAGGACAGTAGATGAGATCGTGAATACAATGTACACTTCTAGTTGTGAAATACCATACAAAGTTTAAAATTGGAGTTAGGCTCCATTCTTTCTCTTACGCTTCTATGTAGCCCTATAGTTCTTTGTTCAATAACCCGGAGAAATACCAACGTCTTATGTCCAATCCAATGCACAGCTCGGCTCCCATCACGGGCTCAAACCTCCAGCCCAGGACAAGTGAGCACGTTGGTGTTGACAGAAAGGCTTCTGTCCGCACACGTGCGGCAGCGAGGGGACAGCAGGTCCCCATTCACTTTTCTGGTTGTCTGTGTGTGTCGGACCCACCCTTGGTGTGGCTCAGTCACTGACTCATAACAATAATTCAACAACAATCACCGTGTTTTCTTCAAACATTTTCAGTCTGGTGCAAGACAGCTAGCATAAAAATTGTCCCTTTGATTTTTTTTTTTTTTAGATACTTCTTTCAACCTAGTTGAGAACAACGATTCCATTAGACATTCCAATGACATCTAAGTAGAAACAAATACATGTGAAGTCTGGCCTTTTTATACTAAAGAGAACCCTCCCATGCCTCAACCACCAAAAGTACTTGTCACTTCCTCTGGGATGGAGGTGTCTGCAGGGTTTACCACCTTGCAGGTGAATTTTCTTTCTCTTCTGTGCAACTAATTTACCGTCTGCACCGAGAGGGGCCTATGATTCTTGTAAAGACAACACATGTGAACCAGGGGTCCCCCAGGGGTCCAGTCTCAGCACACCTGCATTTAAAATGGCCTATAACAAAAAATAACTGGAAATGCAATTTATAATCCCAGAGCAAAAGTCCTTAAAATCCTCTTCCTAATCTCTCTGGCTCCATCTTCCCCACACGTCCCCACAGCTCTTCAAACAAACTTCCTCCCCGGCCACGGGCTCTGTCCCACACCCGAGTGGGTTTTTTCCTATTTGATGCTAACATACAACTTCTTCAATTTGCAGCTTTTTCTACCCTTTTCGTGTGTTAGTTAAACCTCAGGTCTAAGCCCAGGGTTGGTTCTTGCACACACCCTTCCTGATAAAGGGAAGTGTATTTTCCTCAGTTAATTTTTTTTAAGGATTTTATTTATTTTTAGAGAGGGGAAGAGAGGGAAAAAGAGAGAGAGAGAAACATCAATGTGTGGTTACCTCTCATGTGGCCCCCACTGGGGGTCGTGGCCTGCAACCCAGGCATGTGCCCTGACTGGGAATCGAACCTGCAATGCTTTGGTTTGCAGCCCGAGCTCAATCCACTGAGCTACTCCAGCCAGGGCAGTTAATTTTTTTTTAACCCTGATATTCAGAGGGCTTGGGGGTTTCACATTGGGGCAGTTTGGGAATGCGTGTCTGTTTTCAAGGACTGAAAACGGAACATCTGGAGATTAAGGAAATGCGGTGGGGACACCAGAAGCCACAGGGGTGGCCTCAGAGTGCAGGACTGGCAGGCGCTGGTGGCCACCATGTTCCACGGGAGGCGTCTACCAGGTGGGACGGGCCTCCTGCGCCTACCGTCTGTGCCTTCACGCAGGGCCCTGCACCCGGGAGGGTCCCAGGACTCGGTTTAATGCTCTGCTATTACCATCTTAAATATCTTACTCATATTTGCACAAGAAACCCCTCACTTTCCTCTCCAACCAGGCCCTACAAATGACGTAGCCAGTCCAGAGCAGAGGCCACACCCTCACACGTTGCTTACGTCCCATCCCAATTCCCTCCTGAGTGCTCACTTCCCGGCCGTCGGGAGTTTCAGGGGCTGCGCAAACCTTGAACTGTTGTCCGGGAACTTGTCTCCGCCAAGCGGTCTCTCGGGGTGTCTGGGACAACCTGGAACAGTGAGAGGGAAGCCAGAGGTTTGGTTCTGTATGGTTCAGGGTCCGTCACACTCCCCTGGAGAGGGGCTGCCCCTTCTCCACTACCGCTGTGGCAGCTTAGATCCAGCCTGTTTCCCGGAGAGCTCAGCTCGGGCTTCCATTGGAGCGCCCGAAGTCTCCCTGGAGCCACCCTTTGCAGCGTCTGAGTGCCTGTCCCCTCCTGCTCATGCTATTGGATCCTACCCGGGGGTGGGCTTCCCTTTCCCCCAGCTCTGGGGTGTGTGAGAACCTGACTCTGGACAGAATGGAATGTTCTTTGTTCCCCCAAGCTTGGGGCTCCACAAAGGCTAGCTTTGGCAGAGTGGGGCCAGCACTGTGCCTAGAGGAGGGGGTGGAAGGTGTTCTCTGGGTTCAGACAAAACTGGTTCTCAGGGCTGCCCCACAGCCGCTCGAGCTGTGCACGGTGCAGCTCCAGGGACACTTTGCATACTCAGCACCTTGCGCACTCAAGGTGTCAGCCTGCATAGCCACAGAGGGTGGCTCAGGGCAGCAGCCACTTGAGCTGTGAGAGGGGGAACAAGCGTTGAACCTCTGCAAGGCTCACGTCACATTCCTCATCTGTGAGCTGCGGAGGGTACTAAAGCCACTTGGGGAGTTTAAAGGAAACGGAGTGAAACGACATCCCGGTGACCAACCAGATGTCCCATGTCGACTTGTGCCAGCGAATGCATGCTCGTAGAAGGTGCTGGCAGTCACCGCCCTCCCAGGGCGCCTGGCTAGTACTCCCAGAGCGGCGCTTCCCCAGCTTCAGAACACCTCCCACCTGGAGGTTCCTCTGTACTCAATCGACTCCTCTTTTTGGAGGCAAATCGGCATATGCACGTTTTGAGTCCAACACGGAAAGACTTGGAGGAGAGGAAGACAGAGAAATGAGAGGAGGTGGCCCCAACTGTGGCTCCTGCGGTTGTCTTCCTCGTCATTCCGGGCTCTGGCTGTCCCATGATCCTCTAGGACGGGGGGTTCTCAAGCAGGGCTGTCCTCCACCCCCACCCGGGGACATTAGCAATGTCTGCAGACATTTCTGATTGTCACCACTTGAGGGGGGCGGGTCGCTACTGGCACCTAGTGGGTTGACGCCAGGGATTTGGCTACACATGCTGCAAGGCACAGGACAGACCCCACAACCAAGCGCCTGCCTCCCACGTAGGCAGGGGTGTGCTTGAGAAAGCCTGTCCGGGTGTGCCTAGTGAATGGGGTTCCTGACACCCCTCCAGATAGAAAAAAACAGATTCAAAAGTAGGGGTTTATCAAAAACAAGGCGGAGGGCTAGAGAAAGAGAGGAGCTTGCAGAATCAAGGGAGCGTACACCTAGGAAAGCATGGCTTCCCGGGTGGCTTCCTGAGCCGGCTCACAGAGGGCTGGGTTCGCACGCAGGCGCGGAGGGAGCTCTTCGCTTCCCAGGTCCCCGCCTCCTGCAGGCATTGATGGCGCGGGTGCAGAGTGGAGGCCCCTGGGGAGTGCATGGGGAGCAACGTCTCCAGCAGAGGCTTACACACAGCTGAAGAGCACTCCCGTCCATTTAAGAGAGACGGAGCCCAGCTCTTGAGGACTCCCCCCTGCCCTCTGGTGGGAGTGCCAGCCCACGCCTTGTCTGAGCCCAGGGGGCACCACCGCACTCCTTCTCCGTCTCTCGGACTCCTGGGAAGGCCAGAGAAGACCCAGAGTGGATGGTAACGCTGGGGGTTTTTATTTTTCAGATTCACGTGGCATGAGAGGATGACAGACTCAGGAGGGCCCCCGAGGCGCCCACTTTGTTTCTTATCTACGTTGCTTTCCCAGAAAGTTCCCGAGAAGTCGGACACTGTGCTTCGCTGCATAATATCTGGTAACCACCGCGAACGCATCACCCTCTGAAGTCTCCCGGCCCGTCAGGTGTTTTGACTCATGAGGGCATCACTGACACATCACCTGGGGAAATGACCTGGGAAGTTCATCCTCAGTAGCCAGCTGAGCGAGTAAATCTGTGATTTTTGGTTTCTCAAGGATTTCTTCGAGTCACTTCCTGAACACGTTTTAGCAAACCTCACTTCACGTTGTTGTGGTTCTTGGTTAGGCACATACCACACTGGTTGTTTTTCTAGATAATCCACCCTTAATTTCCCGTGGCGCATAGGAATGGCATGAGTAACATCACTGCGGACATTTTATTGAACTTGTCTTTCATGGTTCTTTTATTGATATCCCAAACCCGGCTAAATTCTGTGCCCCTGCTCGCCTTCTTCCGGCGTGCTGGTCAGCAGTGAAGGCTTACCACCGAGGCAGAGGTGCCGGGTGGAGGGAAAGCAGGGGCCAGGGGCAGACTGGAGAATGGATAACCCAGAGCTGCCTCACACTTTGTACCCCCAGAGGTGAAAAGGCTTTATTTACAAAAAGCAAACAGAAGTAGGATAATTGGGTAGGAAAGTGGAAGCTTGTACCTTATGCACTGCTTTCTTTTCTTTCTGGGGTTACGGCTCCATTTTTGTTTAAAGATTTTATTTATTTATTTTTTAGAGAGGGAAAGGAGGGAAGAGAGAGAGAGAGAGAGAGAGAGAGAGAGAGAGAGAGAGAGAGAGAGAGAGAGAGAACCATCAATGTGCGGTTGCTGGGGGTCATGGCCTGCAACCCAGGCATGTACCCTGGCTGGGAATTGAACCTGCGACACTTTGGTTCGATGGCTCCATTCTTGAAGCTGTGGAGGCCCCAGTGGGGTTTCTGAAGGCAGATAGAAAGTTCTTCTCCCCAACCCTGTTCTCTAAGCCCAGAGAGAAGAGCCAGCCTGTGACGTGGTGGTGCTTCCTTAGCTGGAGTCGAGATAAGACCTGGTCTTCGGTCTGGTTGCTGGAGTGTGGGGTGGGCACTCAGCCTCTCTGAGCCCAGAGCTGAGCCCCCTCCCTTTCCTGGGCTCTGTCTGCAGCAGGGGTGTTAAACTCATTTTCCTGGGGAACCACATCAGCCTCAATGTTGCCTTCAAAGGGCTGAAATCATTTTAGGACTGTATAAATGTAACTACTCCTTAACTGTTAAACAGGTGAAATTACACTCGGCCCTTTGAAGGCAACCGCGAGGCTGATGTGGCTCGAAGTGAAAATGAGTTTGACACCCCTGGTCTCTAGCCATTCAGATAGAGGGACAGACACAACTCCGCTCCCCAGCCTTCAGAGTAGGACCCCTTTGTCTCCCCAGGAAGCCCCAGTGTGTGGGCGTACCCTAAACGTGGTTACCGCTCCCCACAAACTTGTGAAACGTTGGAGGTGGCTCTCAGTCTGTACCCTGCAGCAGGTAGGCTTTATAAACAAGGGTAGGATTTTTCAGGGGAGGGTTTCCAGCAAATGCAGGGAGGAAAAAACAAAACAAAACACCCACAAGGTACCAGATACCACTTCCCTGTGCAAGGCACATTTCTGGCTGATTATTCAGATCTGTGCCCCACCAAGGGGAAAAACCCGTCAGCCATGAAGAAGCCGGGAGAAGCATGGAGCCCTGAGCAGTCTGCAACCTTGGCATCCAAGGGATCACAAAGAATTCCCCAGGCCCAGCTCATGCCTACTTTCTTCAAAAAAAATCACACACACACACACACACACACACACACACACAGCAATGAAAGGCTCCCTAAGAAAGACTCTAATAAAACGGCTCAAAAGGGGCTGACAAGAATAGGCAGAAATGAATTATGATCAGCAACCTCCCCGATGGCTTTTCAGGGAAGCTCATTTTTGGTGGCTTAGTCACTTGTCTGAAAGCGTCTCAGCCACACAGCTGCCGGAGAGGGACTTGTCCTTGCATGCTGGCCTGTCTGCTCCACGTCCCTGGGACTGATCACTCGGGGCCTGTGTGGAGGAGGAGGCTGAGAGGGACACCCGCGGTTGCCCCCCTCCCTGCACGTTCATGGTGTAGGCACAGAGGAAGTCTGGCTGGGAGACCCCAGATTAGTTGAGACGTGGACAGGGAGAGGAGGTGGCTCTGAGTGTCCTCAGGTCCCTCTGCGGTACAGGCCTCAGAAGAACATGGAGTTCTTCCCTTAGCGGTCTCTGGGTTTGCTTGCTGAAAATCCAGAGATAAGACAGAAAACACAGGAATGTTCCTAGGATGGATTGAGAAAGGTGTATTTTTCCAAATGCTGGGCTTTCCTCTCCTGTATATAGAGCACGTTTTGATAGAAAGCTCTTTGGGACACACTGGAAACTTTCCTGCCCCATCACCAGGGGAAAAAAATCCCAAGGTGTGAATGGACTTCCTGGGGACTTCACCAGACTGGCCGATTAGCATTGCTTCCGGTTAATGACCCCTGGGGAAGATGAAGCCCTTCTGAGAGAGGAGGGGGGGGTCACTTCCTGTCACCTGCCAGCCTGGGAAACGGCATGCCCGACTCCCCCGCCCCGCCCCCAGCCCCGGGAAGACACGGCACTTGCCGGTCCACGTTCTTCTCTCTTTTGCACCGCAACTGACACTCGCCCCTAAGCACTGCAACAGTATAATTTTCAGAAAGATTGAAGTGACTCCTGTGCAAATATGAAATGAACTTTACGAAGATTTCTTTTCAACCCTTGGAATAAAAAGGGAACCAGAAAGTGTTAAGGGCTGGTCAGAGAACATTAGAGGAATTAGGTATTTATAGACCATTTGAAAAAGGCACGTCAGGTTGTGATTGCTGGGTTAGGTAAAACACTGACCGATGTCCCACGGGGGAATACACCATAACTTACGGGGCTGTCTTTTCTGCCGGATAGAGATTATTTGCAGCTCTAGTTGGTAAAATCTACACGTTTACACGCAACTTCACTCACTCTGGGAATTTTAATCAATTGTTAGTACTGAATGAAACGAAGTACATTCCTGTAGATAATTCTTAGATGGACCTTTGCCCCCATGTGACATTGAAGGAAGATACTATCCACATTTTGGCCTTATTTCCAAGGTTTAGATAATCTTTCTTAATAGTTCCTTGAGGGTAGAGAAAGCATATTCCACTGTGTCCAGCCCCCTCCCCCCCAACCCCAGCCCAGCACCACGGCGGGGAGAGCGTGCCCTGTAGTGCGTATTGAATGGTGCATACTTGCTCATAAGAGGGAGCTTTTCCGGGCCCCTACTGACCTACCCATCGTGCTTGTCCCTAGTGCTCGTTACCCATTCTTGTTTATAGCTTTATGAGTTTCCTTGGTAAAAATACTTAGTGTAATAAGAACATTCTTATTTCCGTACCATCAGGTCAGCCCAAGCCAGAGGTGACTTGGTATAAAAATGGCCAAACCATCGAGGAAGGCGGCACTGTCTCCAGCTACGAGTTCTTCGAGAATCAGTATATCCACCTGCTACATCTCTACTGGTAAGTGGATGAGCCCCTGTGGACTGTTTACTAAGGTCCCTGAACCCTGACGTGTGCTGGTTACCGAGAGGTCAGGTCAAAAGGCTGGCTGCTGTTTGCTTTTTGAGTCCTGGTGTTAGATGCTATGGGCAGGCATCAGCCTAGGCCTCCCGCAACGAGTCCATGAGGGTCTGCCTGGGAACTAGCCAGACTCCCCTACTTGCTGCCATTGCTGGAATTACAACTTGATCTAGAATTTCATTCAAGGTGGTCCGGCTGTTTTCATTCACTAAAGGAGATGTTCATTGAATCTTCTCTCTGGAAAATCAAGACGCATAGCAGGATTTCAGCGTTGTCACCCAGTCTTCCTCGTGTAAGGACGGAAGGAAGAAGTCACTGACCACGATCCCACAGCCACAGATGGGTGATGGCGCTATTTTTGGTCCAGGACAGTGGTTTCTCATTCCTTGTTGTTCCCCCAAGAACTGGCTGGATGAGGTCAGGAAGCCCCACATGTGAAGCAGAGAAAATGGGAACTGCTCTGCCCAAAGAGGGTGGCAGCCAGTGTCCCTGGTCCCCACTGCTACCGAACTGGTGTGGGTGACCCTTCTGAGGGTCATGGTGTGACAATGATTGGCAGGCTTGGGCGTGTGCCGATCGCCTTGGATCTGAGGGTAACAAAGTAAGACTTGGGTCTGATTCTGACTGCCGTTTTCTGGCTGTGTGATGTCAGCCAGTTATGTAACCTCTTCAAATCTCAGTTTCTCCGTATATCCAATCAAAGGGAGGCTGAGAAAATGAAATGGTTTCATGCTCGTAAAAGACTTGTGGTGTAGCAGTAGTTCAATAAACACTAGTTTCCTTGCTCCCCATGCACCCTCTTGTTTCAAAGTGAGATCAGAGACGATGGTTGGAATGCCTGGCTCAGCTGGTTTATAATACATCTGGCTTATATCCAAGACATGCATGTACTCATCTGACATTTAATTCTTTAAATAGTGTTCATCAAGCAGCTACTCTATGGCAGGCGTGTTGCTTCATCCTAGGGATAGAGGCGAACCACATAAACATCGTCCACACCCTTGTGCAGCCTCAGGTCCAGCAGGAAGACAAGCGGTGAACACACTGTGCTCTCGCCCCCGCCCCCCCAGTTCACATTCCGGGAGGCAGGCCGCCTGCCTTTCGCTCTCCCCTCATCCACGACTCGGGTGGTCCTGCTTCTTCTTTCTGATTTTGCCAAGGCCTGCCGCTCTCCCCTCTTCACCCACTTCCGCTTAGAATCCACCTCTGTGGTTCACAGGCAATTTCACAGTAGTTGCCCCCGGATCTGTCCGGCCTCAGCCATTTTCCTCCCCTTCCCACAGGCCCCCTTTTGGGCATAGGTTTATTGTCAGGAGTGATGGACAGTTCAGTAGACTGCGGGCCTCCTAGAGACAGGAATCCCCTCTGTTACACTAACGCATTCCCTGGGGTCTAATACAGTGCCCGCCCCACAAATATGTCTGTTCAAAGGATGGTGAGCACTCGAGCATGCGCACGTGCACATACACACACACACACACACACAGAGTCGTTGTTTGCTTGGAGCAGCATTGGCTGACCTTTTCTATAAAAAGCTAGACAGTAAGATTTTTAGGCTGAGGAGGCCAGATGGTCACTCTCATAACTACTCAGCTATGCCATTGTCGTGCAGAAGCAGATATAAACAATATACATATATTTTACAAAATGGCTGTGTTCCAATAAAACTTTATTTACAGAAACAGGTGGGGGCCAGATTTGGGGGAGGGGGGCTGGGGCTGCAGTTCGTCACCCCTGCAGGCCTAGATGGTGAGATCCCTGAGGGTCCATACACTGCACCTCTTTGTTCTTCAGCCTCACCTTTCAGTTCAGCTGAGCACTCAATACAGGTGTTTTGGCTGGTTAGTTTCAGTCTCACACTAAGATAAAATACTGACTCACTTTTTAGCCAGGAGAGAAGCTCTTACTGACAGAATGCCATTTAAGAATTAAGATGTGCTACTAATGTTATTTGCTGTTTATACAGGGCCAGGAAAGTAGGAAAAACAACTCTTTGCAGAGTCTTCAGGGGTTAATGGGAGGAGGAATGAGAAGGCGAAGCCCCGGGGGGCAGGTGGGCAGGTTAAAACGGGAGCGACCTCGACACCGGACACTTGGACGAGAAACTTAGGAAGGGAGCTTGTGCTGTGGAAGGGGCGGGGTGTCCTCATCCTCTGCTCTGAAGTCCAGTGGGGCAGTGGTTTGTGTAACATTAGAAACGTAAAGTGACAGAACACACTCCTTCCAAACTCCTGGCCTGCCCACCTCCTGGGAAAAGCATTCCGACCTGGTGCAAGGGAGAATGGCTGGGCACTGCGGTTGCATTTTCTGCTTACTAGTACATACACTGGGTGCTAAGGATCTTTGAACGTTCTGGCTTTTTACATCAGTAGTTCCGAACTGCAGCCGCTCATTAGCATCGCCTGGGGAGCTTGTAAAACCCACTAATGCTGAGCCTCCACCCCTGCCTAATTCAGTCCAAGCCCCAGTAATTCCAATCTGTTGCCTGGGATGAAACAATGCTTAACATCTACACATTCATCTGCCAAGTGGGTGAACTCTTCCCAGCCTGCTAGATGCTGGTTAGGAGGGTGAATGGTGTTTTGTGCAAATGCCTTTCAGAAATGGACTTAATGGTTAGTTATAACGTTAGTCTCACATTTTCTTGCCATTATGAATGCACCATAAACCACCAGAGTAGCTCACGGGTCCCCAGAGAAAAGTATTTTCCTTTATCTACCTGGATTCAGTCTTTGGGTCACTAAATCTGTGTTCTTAGGTACTTGAAAGCTGTGTCGGTCTTCCCCAAGGGCATTTTCCGGTTTAACAGTTAAACTGCAGTTCGGCTTGGAGGCCAAGGGCCCTGCTGCCTTATTCTGGGCCTCTGCTGCTCCCTCCTCACGCCACTCCCATCTCGTGAAAATGTGCGCAGTGCGTGCTTGGGGCGAACGAGACAGCTTGGAGGAGACTGGCTGGTGCTGGCGTGACCCTTACGTTTCCACAGGTCAAGTGTGCTTGGCAGGCAAGAGGAGTGGAATGCCAAGAAAACATGGCAAGCAAGGGAAACAGCCATAACAGCATGTTATACAATGCAGCATGAAAAAGATTTTTTTTTTCAAGAGTTGCGGGGGTTGGGAGGAAGGGAAGAAAATGCAGAGAGATGTTTTCTACCTCAGCGAAAGCAGGCTGTGGGACGAGCACACACACGGGGAATTGCGGTCTCTGGTGAACACAATGTAAAGAAAGGCAGCAAAGCAACAGATAAAAATCAGTCCAGGAACCCACACCCACTAGAGAGAGATGCTCCTCTCCACAAGGTTCTGCTGCGCTGAGAGGAGCACAGATTTGCAAGTGGGGCAGGAGGGAGGGGAGGGGTGGGGAGGGCTGGTGGATGGGGCAGGAGCACCAGCGTTAGAGGGAGGGGCGAGGCCGCTCCCCAGCTCTCTCATAAGCTGGCCCTGGGAGTGGCTGAGCCAGCAGCAGGCCCTGCAGAGTCTGGTGGGGACACAGGCCAGGAGGAGCGCCTGCCCCTGCAGTGCAGTCGGTCCCTGGCAGGGTACAGGGAGGGCTCCTGGAGGCCGAGCAGCCCGAGGGAGAGAGAGGAGATGGAGGGCGGGTGGGGCTGGACCCCGGGGGGCTCCAGGTGCCAGAGTTAAGGGAGCTGCACCTTCCTCCCGAAAATGATGCCCAGCCTGTGAAGGTGTTTGGGGGTGGCAGAGGGTCGCGGGTGGGAAAGTGTGCCTTTCTGAGAACAACCCTCTGACTACAGTTTGAGACAGGACTGGACATCAGCAGGAGGAGGGGTCAAGGTCAGGCATGAGAGATGTGAGGTGGTAGAAGACTTTCCTCCTCCAGCGTTTCCTGCGCTCGTCCGTTTCCAAACTCTTCTCCCTTCCCCCCTGCTCTCGGCCCCTGTGGTGGTCAGCTGGAGCTGCTGGCCACTCTCACCAGCACCAGGCCCAGCCCTGTGGCCCACTCCAGTCCCTTTGCTGGAACAGGCCCCTCTCCCACCCCCTTCTCCAGCCTGCCTGGAGCACAGGTGCACAGACCCCAGGGCTTCATGGACCAATCCCAGACTCCTGGAAATGGTTGCTTTTCCGCAGGTGTTAACCGTCTCACTGCTATTACTGCCTCGGAGGAGCTTTCTCAAATCACTTTCTCTAAAACAATTCGGCACTCATCGCACGTCATTGGTATTTACAATATTCTTTTATTTAGTTTCTGTCTGTCTCCCCAGGAGACTGGGCGCTCCATGAGACTGCTATCTCCCCAGTCCCTTGAGTGACCGGCGCATAGCATGTGCTCAGTAAACACTGGTGGCAGCAAGTTAGTGACTGCTGCATCGTTTATGTCCTCTCTGTTAGAATGTCAGCTCCTGGGGGCGGGGACTGGGTTTCTATGATTTTGTATTCCCCCCAGCCCTCATGTGTTTGGAAATGATAAAATTCTCTAGGTCCTTCCTCAAAAGCCCCACTTTCCCTTTTTGTGTGTTCTGCTCCTTATTAGCTGTGTGGCCTTAAGCAAGTCAATTAACTTCTCTGTGATTCACTTTCTTCCTGAGTAAAAGAAAAAATTGTGATGTCAATGAGATTACTCATGCAAAGTGACTGGGAAAGCGCGCATGTTAACCTGGGACGAATGTGAGTTGTTATTGGTTAGTAGTTAATAGCATTTCACAGCCCGCGCCCTGAAAGAGTTTTGTCCCCAGAATCTCCCAGAATGAATTCCTCTGCCCTGGCCTATCACACCAGCTGTGTTTGGAGTCGGAATGGCTGTACAGGAATAGCGTTGACAATTCTCAGAACCAGTGGAGAACTTTCAAAGACGAGAAGGAAATGGATGTTTAACAGGACAGTTGGAACCCAGACGCAAGCGGTGAAGATGTTTAGTCCCACGTGTTTGTATCTGAAGCCCTGTTTGCGTGGTTTTTGCAAGGCGGAACCTATGACATCGGGGTGCACAGACAGACCCCGGGAGCTGTTATGTTCCCCAGCAGCTCTGGTTTCTAGTCGGCGGGGAGTTGTTCATAAGCACTTATTGTCTGAGCCAAAGACTTGGGCCCCTGCAGGGGCCATTAGCCTCTTTCTATACACGATCAATCGTGCAGGCATCTGAAAACATGAGTTGTTGGCGGCAAATGAGCCTGGGTGAATGGGTGTAGGTGAACCAGTTCAAAATACCCCCAGTCCTGGAGGACAACACCTTAAGGCACACCTCGTGCTAAAGGTAGAACTGTCACCATCAAGTTCACTTACAAAGGACAGAAGATTATTTCCGCCACCGAGAGCAAGGCTGCGAAGCCAAGTTGTCTGAATGTAAGTCCCAGACGTACCTCTTACGCCCTGTATGATCTCGGGCAAGTCACCTAACCTCTCTGTAGCGCGGTCTCCTCACCTGCAGAATGGGGATGTTGGCAGTGCTTGCTTGGCAGGGGTGGTGTGGGGATGAAGTCCCACATGCAGAGAGCTCAGGACACGCCATCAGTAGTATTTTTGGCACTTCAGACCTCTTCCCCACACTGAGCTGATCAGAAATCGGACGATTTGGAGGTAGGCAAGGTAGCTTCGTTTGGCAACAGTGTCCCTCTTCCCTAGTTCCCTTTTGGAAGATAAAAATTAACTAACGTGTTTGATCAAGGAATCATTGGGTGGAAATAAAGATGACTTAACCTCGCTATGCCATCTTGGCTAAGACGGAAAAGGCATTTCACCCAAGGTTGGAAAGCATTTTGTGAACTCGGTGTTCCTGGGAGCTTAAGTAGGTGTAATAAGTCTTAAGGATGACTGAGAGGACTTTCCGGCACCCAGAAGGCCTCCGTGTTCCCAGCAAAGAGCGCAGGCCGCGTCACTTTTCCTGAATGGACTCAGCAGGTGGCATCCTGGCCACTCCTTAGGCCAGTCTGGAGCGTTTCTTGAATGAGTCTTGAGGGTCTGACGGGAGACTGGCATTTAGTTCCCGGGGTGAGAGGTCCGTGCCGGAATCCACACCCCCCCTGCCCCCTCACCCCCGTCATCACATTCTGGCTCTGATTTGGCAATACGTGTCCCAGAGGCGAGAGTGATTCTGGGAGATGCCCTGGGATGCTCAGCGTTTCCGGTGTGACCACTCCTCTTTTCCTGAGGGCGGGACTTGGGTGGTGGCTCCCACCTGCTGCTCATTCTCAGGGCACATCAATGTTAGTCTGGGGCAGGGGACAGGATGATCCGAGAGCCCCTCCCAAAGCCTTGGGATACCCAAAGAAAGGCGAACCGATCGTTGGAAATGAGAGACGCTGAGTGTCGCTGAAAATGCCGCTCCACTGACACCTCCTGGGAACTCAGGGCAGGCCAGTTTGGGGGTGACCTGGGGGTCCGTCCTGGTAATCACTGCATCAGGGTCTGGCATTTCTGAGGACTGACAAGGTGGGGAGCCTCGCTAACGTAGGAATCCCAGTGCCGGCACGGTGACCGTTGACAGGCTCCATCTTCAAAGGCGAACATCATAGAGAAGCCACTTGACAAAGGTGGATGGTTAGTTAGGGGCAGGGCTGGAACCACACCGGGCCTTGGGAGTCCCGGGAAGGGCTTTGCTCCAGTCCTGAGGGGAGGGAGCAGGGGGCGCAGGGCCGAGAACAAGGTTTGGTTTAGGAACATGGGTCTCTGTCCTGACCAGCCGGCCCCATCTTCAGTCTGTCATGCCCTTGGCTGAGGACCTCCCATGAAACTTCCCTCCACCTTTGCGCCATCGCCGGAGCCTCTCCTGCCCCTGCCTCCCCGCTCCGTCTTCCCACGGCTCTGTCCCAGAGTTCTCCGTGAATGCCCGTTACCCGGGACCCCACGCCTCCTCCCTGCCTGCCTCCGGACTCTGTCCCTTCCGGCTGCCCTCACACTCCAAGATGCAGGCAGCATCCCCTTTTCTGGAAGCTAGGAGGTTGGGCCAGTCCCAGCACCTTCAAGCCTTCAGCTCCTGAACATTAACTCTGTACGTGGGTGAGGAGGGCTAATGCTCTGGACCCTCCCGGGACCTTCTGAGGACCACCCCTGAGCCCCAGAGGAACCCAGGGATGGGCTCAACCTGTGCCCCTGATCCTGCCTGTATCAGTCAGGTCAAAAGCATTGCATACTTGGGGGCTTACACAACAGAAATTGCTTTCTCATGGTTCTCGAGGGTGGAAGTCTGAGATCATGGTAACAGCATGGTGGGGTTCTGGTGAGGACCCTCTCTCAGGCTTGTAGATAACTGTTTTCCTGCTGTACCCTCACATGGGGGGGGGGGGAGGGAGGGAGGGTGAGAGAGAGAGAGAGAGACAGCAAGCTCTGGTATCTATTCTTACAAAAGGCCATGAATCCACCCCTGGCTGGCGTAGCTCAGTGGATTGAGCACAGGCTGCGAACCAAAGTGTCACAGGTTCGATTCCCAGTCAGGGTACATGCCTGGGTTGCAGTCCATGACCCCCAGCAACCACACATTGATGTTTCTCTCTGTCTCCCTCCCTTCCCTCTCTGAAAATAAATAAAATCTTAAAAAAAAAAGGCCATGAATCCCATTTTGAGGACCCCACCCACACGACCTCACCTAAACCTAATTCCTCCCAAAGTCCCCGTCTCCAAACACCATCACATTGAGGGGTATGGCTTCAACATATGAATGTTAGGTGAACACAGTTCAGTCCCTAGGATTGCCCCAAATATGGAAGGCGCCCAGAGGGGCCTACGGGTTAAGAATCAAGAGCTTTTGAAGCAATCTGTGGGATTCTGTGTGGATGCTTAAGGGGGCTGGCTTTAGACTCATACTGCATAGGTTCAAGTCTTGGTCCTGCCTCTTAACTGGGCATGTTGTTTATACTCTGTCCGCCTCAGTCCTATATCTGTGGATTGGGGATGATAATAGTATCTGCCGGTCAGGGTTGGGTGAGGATTGGAACGATCCATGTAAGGTTTTTTTGAACCGTGCCTGGCACTCAGCAGATGCTAAGTACATGTTAACTCTGTTTACACTGAGGTCTCCTGTGTTTGGTTAGACATGGTCTCTCTCGGTCATGAGAGTTTGAAAGTGGAATCAGGCTGCCGGCCCATTTCAGAGAGGATGGGGCCCAACAGATGCCCAAATTCAGATTCCAGGGCTGGTGTAGTGTGGCTGCTGCTTCTGTAGGTGCTGAGAAGCCAGGCTCAGGCCAAAGGCATGGACTCTACCTGGATGGGTAGGACAGGTGCAAGACTGTATGTGAGGAAATTATTGGGGGCAATTATTTAGAACAGATCTTGAACCACTGACTGACTTCTGAGCCATTACAGAGCTCAAAGGGGTTAATCAGGCCTCGCAGCATGCTGCCACAGGGCCTTTGCCCATGCTCTTCCTTCTGCTACCTGGGGAATGTTCTTTCCCAGATAGTCCACAACTAGTTCTCTTTTTTCCTTCCCGTTTCTGCTCAAAATCACCCAATTGCTGAGCTCTTCTCTGATCAGCTATTTAAAGTAGCACCACCTGACCCCAGCATGTCCTTCCCTTCTTAACTGGCTGTATTTTTCACATAGCACACGGCCCCGTGTGTGTGTGTGTGTGTGTGTGTGTGTGTACACACACACTGAACAGATTTATGCAGGTATAATTGACATGCACCAAACTGCATGTACTTGAAGTGTTCCGTGCGGTTAGGCTTTGGCACATGCACACACCTAAGAAACCACCGCCGCTAAGACAGGGAACGTGACTATCACCCTCAAAGGATTTTTTTCAGTGCCCCTTGGCCAACCTGCTTTCCTGCCGTTGTCTGCCACCCCTCCTCACACGACAGCCGTTCTGCTTCCGGTCACTGGGGGTGAGCGTCTAGTCTTTCCAAGTCTTTCCTAGAATTTATATACGTGAAATCACGGAGCTCACGCTGTTGTGTGTCTGGCTCCTTTTGCTCCACGTAACGTTGTTGAGAACCACCCGTGTTGTTAGGTGCGCACAGCACTGTTGGGCAGTGTTCCACTGTTTCGTTGCATGGACCCACCAGATTCTGTTACTCCGTGCACCTGTGACAGACACTTGGGTTGTTTCCAGACGTGATGTGTCTACATTTGCCGTTTTGTTCACTGTGCGTCGCCCCCAGCCGGAATGTGAGTCCCATCGAAGCGGAGACTCGTCCGATCTGTGCCCTGCCGTCCGTCTAGTGCCCGGCTCAGGGCCGGGCTCTTAGCGGGCGTTTGCTACAGATTTGTGGGGTGAATTAGTCACACAACACACTGGGTGCTTTCGTTCTATTCTTCACCGAGTCTTGCTCTGAGGGGAGGGGAAAGGGCTGTTGGGGTTCGGGACACACCACCCCCAAATACGGCTCCTAGCATATTATATATCTTTGGTTGAAGGAATTCTTCAAAAATGGCAGAAGCGCCCTGGCCACGGGGCTTAACGTGTTGGACATCATCCTGCACATCGAAAGGTCATCAGTTCGATTCCTGGTCAAGGAACACGCCTGAGTTATGGGTTCAATACTGGGTTGGGGGCGTACAAGAGGCAACCGATCAATGTTTCTCTGACACATCAGTATTTCTCCCTCTCTCACTTCCCCCACTTCCTCTTTCTCTAAAATCCTTAAACACACCCTCAGGTGATGATTTAAAAAAAAAAAAAGGCAGATGCAAGATCATCTCTCTGCCTGTCTCCGCTTTCTTCCCTGAAACAGGTCAGAACCTGTTCCCAGGGAGCGAAGACATTCTTATCACCAGAGACGGAGCCAGTAAACCTGTACACACAAACCTTGTTAAGCCAGCCCCGCTGTTCCTAGTTACTTCTTCACCATGTACCACCTCTAGCCCAGACCCTGCTGTCTGGTCCACTCTGCACATGTCCACCGTTTCTTTGTCTGAAAGGTTTAAAAGCTGCCGGCTCTGCTCACTTCTTCGGGTCTTTGTTCCCTGGTGAAAGCTCCCTGTACATGTACAAATTCAATAAAACGTGTGTGTGTTTCTCCCGTTAACCTGTCCTTGTTGATTTAATTTCCAGACCCAGCCAGGGATCCTCAGGGCAAAGAGAACTTCTGCCTCCCCTGCAGGGTCATTCCATGGGCAGCCGCCTGAACCCAGGGAAACGATGTGAATGGCAGTGGTCGGCCTAGGGACACAGCACAGGCCACACTGTTTGAGGGGACTGCACAGTCGGGAAAGGTGTCACCCAGCTTCCCACAGGACCTGCAGGGGAAGGCCACACTGTCACCCATGGAGTTCCAGGGAGCCTGAGTTTCCCGTCACTATAGCCCCCCCGCCCCTTCTATCTTTGCCATTCCCATCGCCCACCCTGCTGCTCCAGCAGGGTGGAGACTTGTCCTCCT
This sequence comes from Phyllostomus hastatus, assembly GCF_019186645.2. NCBI lineage: Eukaryota > Metazoa > Chordata > Mammalia > Chiroptera > Phyllostomidae > Phyllostomus > Phyllostomus hastatus. The sequence continues at coordinate 46,622,654 of NW_025333960.1, read as the reverse complement.
GGCCAGCCCTGACCAGTCTATCCCTCCCCCCTGAGCCTGGCATGGGGTTGCTTTCCCCAGTCACCCAGCTGCCTCCCTGCTTCCCCGCCACACTGCTAGCCACCACGCCTGTCCCCCAGCGGGCCCCAGGAGATGGGAGCAAGGCCGAGGCAGGATGAGACGGCTGGTGAGGATGACAAAGAGGGATGCAGTCGGCGTGAGGCTCTGGCGGCACAGCAGCAGGCCCAGGGAATCAATTACATTGTGCCAGGGTTCTTCCTTGACCTTGACCCGTCTGCCAGGTGGCTTTGAACAGAGGAGCCCTTGGGGCTGGTTCTGTGCATTCCCCCTGACTGAGTCCAGCAATTAGTGTTTTTAAAAAAAGCAAAACCAACTCGAACCCCTGCAGAGTCGCATGCAGAGTGAACTGGGAACTCAGCTCAAATTGAGCAGTAAGTCAAGTGACAGCTGGTATATTTTTTTCTGAGACTTTAACAAAGAGACTCTCTCTCTTCATGGACCTCTGGAGTCCCAGAGCAGGAAGCGACTCGAAGACCTTGACACTTGAAGTTGATTTAGAACATGCAGCCCAGGGGAGCTTGTTAGAATGCCGGCTCCTGGTCCCCAGCCCTGACCTGGCCAATCCGATTCTGAGCTTTAATGAGTTCCCAGGTGATTCATGAGCACATGAATGCAGCAGAAGCCCTGCTCTAAGGATTTTTTGAAAGGAGAAGCAGGTTTGGGTAGGAAAATCAGGTTTGGTTTTGGGGCATGCCGAGTGCTTGACAATTCAGCCCATTAGTCCTTTGGACTTCAAACTTGCTCTTACAAAAGAGCTCTGGGTCCTCTGGGTCAGTGTCCAGTGGCACACAGTTTTCTGTCCCGCTTTCAAGATGCCCTGTCCTTCACAGATGGACCTAGCATTGAATCTAGGAGCTTTTCTATTGTTGCAGTGTCCCTTGAGACTCCTGGAGACAGTCTGGGACACTGTGCTGGCTGGGTGGCCCTCTGGGAGGTGCGGTTGGTGGTGGCTGGTGGTTCAACCATCTGTTAACTAAGCCTGATAGAAGTAATGCCAGAGAACGTGTTCCTTTCTGAAGCCAACTCGCTCATTTCTTGTTTAAACAATGTCTGGTCAGCCTGCACTGCTCCCAGAGGCTCAAAAACCTGTCAAAAGCTGAGCGCTTTTGTACTGATATAGAGCCAGGAAACCACCTTCCACAGTTGCCCAGGCGCAGGTCTCTCCTCTGTCCTCATTGCCTGGGGTCCCCAGCTCCTCCACCACGTGCATGCAAGAGCTGACGGCCCCTTAGCTCGATGCTTCGGAGCTCTGCCTGCCCTCCGGAGTTACTCCCCTGGAAGCTTAAACACCACACATGGTGAAGCCCTCCACCCCGCCGTGCTGCGCGATTGCTTTTTTTGGTGGGGCCCGGGCACTGGTATTTTTCCCTTTTTAAAATAGACTCCATTTTTAAGAGCAGTTTTAGGCTCTCAACAAAACTGAGCAGAAAGGACAGGGTTTGCGTACATACAACCCCCTGGTTCCCTCACCCCCTCCCCCAAGGCTCCCCCACTATCGGTGTTGCCCACCAGAATGGGACATGTGTCACAATCGGTGAGCCTCCGCTGACACCGCGATCACCCAAAGCCCTCGGTTGGCACCAGGGTCCGCTGCTGGTGTTGCCCCTTCGGTGCGTCCGGGCCAATGTATCCCGCTGCGTAGCCACCAGGAGAGTCTCATACAGGGCAGTCGCTGCCCTGAACACCCTCCGGCACTGGTCATTTTAAAGAGCTTGTACGTGAGTTTCACAGGCAGCCAGGGCTGAGAACTACTGATTTCGTGCTTACCGAGTGCCAGGCCCTGCTGTGAGCACGTCAGGGGAATTAATTCCCCGAATTCTCACGTCACCTCTGGTGTAGGTACAGTTCTATCCCGAGCCATTTGGCAGTTTGTCCAGTGTCACACATTAGACGGGGAGCATGTGAACTATGTCCCTTAACCGCTAGGCCATGCTGGCCTTGCAGTCTGCCCCTCCAAGCTGATCGGAATCGCACTGGGGTCAGGTCAAGAAGAGAGTCGACTGTGCCTTGCAGTGGGCTCACTTGCCACGCTCCTGAGCAGAACTCGGTGCCTCCAAGCCCAGAGCCCCTGTCCTCTGGGCCCTCCCCTACCAGCTCCGCCTTCTGTGACTGCCCACGCCAGCTCGTTTCTTTGCTGTCCCTTACACATGACCTGCTGGTTCCAGCTCTGGTACATCAGCCCAGGGCACCCTCCCTCACTCCCTACCCGGCCAGAGTTTAATCCTTCCCTGCTGGGTCAAGTTCCAAGCTGCTGGCTCCAGTCCCTGAAGATCCAGGCCTCTTGGACCCGCCCCCTCCCTGCCTGAACCACTCCCTGCCTGAACCACTCCCTGCCTCAACTGTGCCTTTTGGGATTCCATGGCAGAATCGGCAGCTCCCCTGGGGGGAATTTCCCATGTCCCTAGGCACACCCCCTACAGTGTGCTGGGCTTACACAGTTGGGGGGCCCACATGGGGTGTTTCTGCTCAAGCAGAGGCCACAGGCCTCGTTAGCTACCCAGTACAGTGCACAAGTATGGCGAGCGTCTCCCAGAGGGCCCCCCCACACACACACTGCTATGGCTGCACTGACTTGCTTCCCAGTGAACTGGAGTGTGAGCTTTAACCCCCACTCTGGGAAGAAAAGTCTCCCATGATCTGGGCCCTACCCACCTCCTAGGGAGTGACTGACCATGCCTCCTGATTTGCCTGAGTCAGCCTCAGTTTCTTTGGCATGGCCACAGTTTCTACCTTGATGTAAGAACTAATTGCGTCTCTTCTCACTCTCTAAAGTGCCCTGTGTCAACAGTAAATAATGCAATTGCCCCTTCTTTCAGCTCACCACTCCCCAGGGAGGTCCCCCTGAGATTGGCATCCGTAGGAAGACATCACATCCCAGGCTGCAGGGAGGAAGGGGTGCAGCAGCGCTCCTGGTTCTGGGTCACCAGTCGGTACCTCGAGCTACTGAAGAGGGGGGAGCCTACTGGAAATGCCATGTGAGGCTGGCTTCTCCCCTCCTCCCGCCCTCCCATCTCCTACGTCTGTCTGGTCACCTGCAGGAGGAAGCCAGGGGTCCTGGCAGCCAGGAGACAGGTGGAGGGGTCAGCCCCCCCACCCCCACCCCGGTATAGAGCAGAGCAGGGAGCAGGGGAAGGGTACAGCGAGGGTGAGAGGCAGGCCCCAGTGTGGCATAGCGCAAGGACCCTCTCAGCTCTTTAGATGTGGGGGTCACTGCATCTGTTTTATTGGCTAAACACCTGAATCAATTGGTAGGTGTATGAGGAATCTTCTCATCCATTTGGAAATGCATCTAGCTGCTTGTAGAAAACGTGATCCAGAAATTCTGGGTGTTTCTAGCATTAGAATGCTCCCATTTTGGTAACCAACAAAGCTTTGGGGCATGAAAAACCTAAGCCTTTCCTACTCCTTTAGTTATTCTGAATAATTCAGTTAATAAAGTTGATAGCAGCAGTTAGGCAAGCAATAAATACCTTTGGTATAAGAGACTATTGACCTTCACCTGGTGCTTTGGCTGCGGTAAGGACACGGATGTCATCACGTCGGTATTTATTGAGCTGAGCCCTCGCCCCCCTCCCTGGTGCATGAGAAGGCCAGGCTCAGAGAATTCACGGTCGCATGGGGGTGGGGTAGGGAGGGAGTGGGGGGGAGGGGCCTCTTCCCCCTTGCATTCCTGGCTCCACTGTCAAAGACAGCAGGCATCCCCTCCCAGATCTTGCTTTCTTCCACTGGAAAGTGGAATACATACTAAAATGGAATAATAACCGAAACCCAGAGAAGATTCCAAATCTTACCTCCAGCCAAGAGCTTCAGCTTCCTCTCCTGTGAACCGTCTTCAGGGAGCCTGGTCACATCGCCTAGTTTGAGTCTCTGCAATTTTAATATGGTTGGGAGAGTTTTCTGGGGAGCAGAGGAAGGACCTACAGGAGACAAAAGGGAGAAGAGCAACGTGAGCTGGGGAATCCACTTTTCGGCCCACACAGGAGTAACCGATTTTATTTGATTTGGGCCAGTAGAATCGTGAATAGATAGATATATGAAATAATGCATGTGAAAACACAGCGCCCTTGGGATATTATGATGATGATCAACATGTAGAGATTTAAAAGTGTATCCAGCCCTGGCTGGTGTAGCTCAGTGGACTGAGCGAAGGCCTGTGAACCAAAGGGTCGCTGGTTCGATTCCCAGTCAGGGCACATGCCTGGGTTGTGGGCCAGGTCACCAGTAGAGGCCTGCGTGACACAATCACACACTGATGTTTCTCTCTCTCTTTCTCCTTCCCTTCCCCTCTCTCTAAAAATAAATAAATAAAATCTTGTTTTAAAAAAGTATATCCATTTCCAGAGGTCTCTTGCTCTGGTTGCTAGAGAAAAAAGTGATTCCTTGTCTTCTTTTTGCACTTGCGTTCTGTTCTGCAACCCCTTGTCTTCATGCTCATTCTATAGTGAGAACTATAAAGGTCACTAGTCCCGTGGCTGTTTGCCCCGTGCCCTTCACTCTCACCCACACTGATAACCCCTGTTCCCATGGCACAAACCACCCTACACTGGCGTGACTCCGAGGAACCTCTAGGATGACCCCTGCCCTCCTCACTCCCAGCACGGGTGGGCCAGCCTCCTCCTGCCCGCCAGTTAAGCCAGGTCGGCTCACGTACCCAGCATCTTCTTCTTCTTCTTTCTGAGTCAGGACACTGAGGGCCAAGGAGATTAAGTCACCTGCCCGAGGGAGCACGTCAGTGACCGTGCGGAGCACAGCCGTCAGCCGTCCCTGCTCGTGCCACCCCCAGAGTCCACCATCCCTTCTCTGCCAGGCGTTATGCCAATGCGAGGGAGCACGGAGAGCACGTTGCAGCTTCCCTGGGGAGGGGCTTCAATGGTGGTTCTCAAAGTGTGGTCCACGGACACCTAGGGGTCCCCAAAACCCTTTTGGCGGGTCCACAAGGTCAGCACCGTTGTCTCGGAAGTCCTGAAACGTTATTGGCCTCTTGCACGTGTGCACCGATGGCAAAACTGCTGACGTCTTAGCATCAGTCCCGGCATGCTGCAGTTTGTGGTCCCAAGCGATGCTGGGTGTTGTAGAATTCCTTAACGGTCACAGTTCAAAGTGAAGCAAACCCCAGAAAACCTTCCTTAATGATGTTCTTGATGCATCAAGTAAAAATCGCTAATTTTATCAAACCTTGACAAGTCAGTAAAAGCCCTTGTAATTACTGTGTAATGAAATGGGAGGGGTGCTGGCTTTCCTTGAGGTGATGGTCATCCTGTGGAAAAGCACCTGTATGTTTGTTAATGCTGCGAGCTAAACTAGCTACTTTTTTTTTTCCCCAAAAATGAACAATGTGGAGCTGCCAGTTTAATGAAAACTAAAAGTGTCTGTGTTGCCAATGATAAAAATCCAAGCTTTTCAGGAGGTACAAACTTCTAGTTATACAGTAAATCAGTCTCGGGGATGTAAGGTACAGCGTGGTGACTACAGACTCTGTTGTATCTCTGAAAGATGCTCCAAGAGTAGACCTTCAAAGTTCTCATCACGAGACAAAGACGTGTAACCATGTGTGGCAATGGCTGTTAACTACATTTATCGTGGCAATCATTTCACAACCTATATAAATATCAAATTATTACTTTGTGCACCTGAAACTACTAGAATGTTACATGGAAATTATTTCTCAATTTTTAAAAATCTAAGTTTTCAAGCTGCCATTGCAGTCCTTTTCCCTGTATTTCTGGGACTCTCATTATGCATCTGTTGCAAGCTGGACGGTGTCTCACGGGTCTCTGAGACTTTTCTGTTGGCTTTTCTCCATCCTGTTTTCCCCCTGCTCCTAAGACTGGATAATCTCAGTTGGTCAGCTCCAAGTTCACTGTTTCTTTATTGTCTGCTGTTCAGCACTCTAGTTCAGTTTTCACTTCAGTTATACTTTCCAACTTTAAAATTTCTATTTGGTTCTTATTTATAGTTTCTATGTCTTTATTGAGACATTATTCTCATACTTGAATTCTTTAGCTCTGTTTTCTTTCAGTTCCTTGAACATGCTTAAAATAGCTAATTTAAACTCTTTATCTAGCAAGTTTGGGGACAGTTTCCATTGGCCACTTTCTTTTCCCTGTGTGTACAGACCACACAGGGATTTCTTTGCATGTCTCATCATTTTCTTGTGAACACTGGACATTGTAAACAATATAAGGTAGCAACTCTGGAAATCAGATTCTCTCCACTTTCCAGGGTTTGGTGGTGTTTGTAAGTTTAATGACTTTTCTGAACTAATTCTTTAAAATCAGTATTCTTTGTTGTTTGTGGCCACTAAAGTCTCTGCCCTGTTGGCTTAGTGGTCAGCCAGTGATTGGACAGAGGTTTCCTGAGATGCCCAGAACTGGTAATTCTCCTAGTTTTTACTGAGGGCGTCTGGGCACGTGGTGAGCGTGCATGCCTTCAACACAGCCATGCAGTTGGCAGCTCTGCCTTAGCCTTCGCTTCCTGCTAGCACAGAGCCTTAAGCTCGGTTGGAGGTGAGAACCTACTTACTGTATCTCAGGTCCTTCCTGCACATGTGCACAGCCCTGGACGTGCTCACAGCCTTACATCTGTGGATGGTCTCCTATATTTCTGGAATAGGCCGGAGCTTTTCAGTGCCCCCTCGGACATCTCACTGCCTAGATTTCTCTTTTAATCTTTTCAGTTAGCCTATTGTTTGGGTTCGTTACCCACTGCCTCTGGCAGCCGCGATGTTAAGCAATTGCCTCTGGATTGTTTTCTAACAAATACCTGCAGGGAAAATGTTCACACCGGGTGGGCTCTGAGTCAGATCACAGGAAGATGATCTTGTGAGTGGGAACCTCCAGACAGGCCAGATAATGACAGTTCCCTGGGACTGGGGCTTTGGGATCACTCCAACTTTGTTTGGCCCCCTCTTGAAGAAATGCTCCTCGCATTGCCTGTGGTTAATTTTCAGAGTTTTGAAAAAGCTGATTCAGACAACTTTTGCCGACGTTCTTGTTGCTTTTACAGAGGAGAAAATTTCCAGAGGTCCTCACTCTGCTATTTTGTTTGATGTCCTTGCCCTTCTGCTTCTACTGTACAACTTAACACAGAGCTGACTTACATCGTTATGATAAACTGATATTCTCATTATCCACCTACCTGGAAATTTGGAAAATGTGCATTCTTCATCAGAAATCTGGCAGCTTTCCAATACTTCAGAATTATTCTGATAACAGCAGTAGTCATAGTAATAATTGTGATTTTAAAAAATATTGTATAATGAGTGTGGGCTGCGAACCAAAGTGTCACAGGTTCGATTCCCAGTCAGGGTACATGCCTGGGTTGCAGGCCATGAACCCCAGCAACCGCACATTGATGTTTCTCTCTCTCTTTCTCCCTCCCTTCCCTCTCTAGGGATAAATAAATAAAATCTTTAAAAAATATATTGTGTAATGAAATGTATTAACATTTGGAAGATCTCATGAACCAAGTTTTTCCAAGTGACCAATTCATGATGTTACAAAACCCTGCATAGGTACAAGCTGCCCATAAAATGCAATATAGACCCCTGGGTTTTACATAACAAGTATGAAAAGTTCATTGACATGGTTTAAAATTCCGCACTGCAACTAATCTTCGAATAGTATCAGAGAAGGTTATCGGCAATCATATGGAAAGACTATTAAAATATTCTTTCTTTTTCCAACTACACGTCTGTGTAAGGCCAGTTTTTCCGCAGATACTTCAGCCAAAGCTGTGTATTACATCACACTGAATGCAGAAGCACATGCGAAAATCCATCTGTCTTCTATTAGGCCAGATAGTAAAGACATATAAAAAAAAAAACAGTAAAGCAATGCCACTCTTATAAAATTTTACTTTGTTCTGGAACAATAGAGGTATTTTTCCTAAAAATATGTTATTTATTTTAACCTGTAATGAGTTTATTTCTGTTATTTTAAATGAATAAGTAAATGTTTTCCATTCCCCTCAGTTTTAATATGGTATAAATCGGAAGACATAACACCTATAAACAAACATTCTTGGGAGTCCTCAGCTAGTTCAGAGAGTGTGAAGGGGCCCTCCTGCTAAAAAGTCGGAGGACCTCTGGGTTAGACCAATCCGGGAGGTCCAAGCTCAGAAGCCACCGCATTCACTTTGGGTTGCATGGAGCTCTTTTCCTTTAACGTGGGAAGAACCTGGAGTATTCAGACAAGACTTTCACGGCAGGCAGGAGGAATGCTGCCGCTCCCCTCAGCCAAAGGGAGAGACACTAAGGAGGGAACTCAGTTAATTGTTCGGGGAATTCCTTCCTGGCTGGTTTTGCATTCCTGTCAAATCGCTGTAGGCCACGCACGTCACTCTGCCAGCGTCTTGCAGAGACGCTAAACCCCAACCCTATTCCTACCATTTCAGCTGCTAGCACGGAAGTCCCTTCTCTGGATTCCCCAGCTCTACCCGTTTGTGTCAGGCAACTTAGCACAAAACTGACCTATGAGGTCCTCTAAGAAAGTCCTGTTATTTCCCCCAGTGGACTTTTAGTCAGTTAGGGCGGGACAGGATGTCTCATGCGTCTCCTTGACCCTTCCTCAGCTCTTAACACATCAGGCAGGAGGATACAATGCGACACACATTTGTCTAACGCTGAACCTCCTGGGTTAGATGTCTGTGTGCGTTTTACACAGATCAGTCAATAACGGTGTCAGCATCGCCTCTACGTCAAAGCCAGACTCCCAGCTCCTGCCTTCTGAATGTGGTTGTTGGCTTCTGTGCTGGGCAGTACATAGAGTGAGATCGGCAATGTTACAATTACCGTGATGTCAAACGAGATCAACAAGAGGGCAAATTATAAAGCAAGCGTAACATGTTTTTACTGGGACTGCAGAGCCTGGGGAAGGACTCTAGTGGGAGAGGTCAGAAAAGCAGGTCAGGCTCAAGGCTCCAGGGCACTCGTCAGTAAAGGGAGGGGCTGCAGGAGCACCAGCTTAAGCAGGGAGAGCAGGCTCGGCGTGACCCAGGATTCAGTTCCTTCCCTGCTGGGCCAAAGCTGAATGCCCGGCTTGGTTTACGTAAGTCAGGACAGCATGTGTCTGAGGTTTCCAGCTAGAGGGGCTCACTGGCTGTGGCTCGAATTTAACGGTCATGTTAAATTAAAGAGGAAATGGCACACTCTTCTTCATACACACGAACCTAGTATATGGTCTTATCCTTACAGTCTCCTGGCAAGAACCAGGCTTTCTTAGCGTGGTCTTAGAGAGTAATTGCTTGTGCTGTCCCCAATCTGTGAGGTAGAATACTTCAGTTCCTTGTGTACAAAGTCTCACTCCAGAAAAGAATGCTTTTTCAACTTCCCATAGCATAAACAGGGCTTAAAATAAAAGGAGGGAAGAGACTAGAATATAAGACATTTCCCCATTCCTCTAAGCAGTTCTCAGCATTATCAGTTGGGGGAGAGAGTGTGGGAAGTCCTAAGGGACAACACTGAGCTTCCCAGGATTCCCAGCAGAATGGGGACAGACGGAACTCAGAAGCGAGTTGCCTCTGACCGCAAACCCCTTTCCAGGGCGACCCCAGACGTCCCAGAGTGTGCAGCAGCAGTTGTGTCTGTTTCCTGCGTGTGCCCCGATGTGAGAAGTGTCAGCATGCATGTCCATCCAAACATGGCCAACTCACCTGTCTGTTCTCTTCATTCTAGCTGTACCCAAAATGACACCGCTGTGTACCAGATTTCTGCTAAAAACTGTTTTGGGATGATCTGCTGTTCCGCTTCCATTGAAGTCGAGCGCTCGTCAGAGAACAAGCAACTCCTTCCTAACCCGACAGAGCATGGGACCACAGGTTGGAACCATGGCCCACAGACCTCTGAGCAGAAAAGCACAAATCAAGTGGATGACAAAGAACCTCCTTCTAAGGAAGAAGAGAGTCTCTGGTTGGGGACTCCCTTATCAGCTGATTCCTCGTCCTCCTCCAAAGTTAACCCTTTGCGCTCACTCCAGTTACTGGCCAGCAATGATACAAACTCGTCCAGTTTGGAAAATCCCTTGGATGCTAAAGGAACACGGCACATGGAAGAGGCTTGTGATCCGAATAGCAAAGAGGCGACTGCAGATGGGTTGCTTTTCCCTAATCCGAGTAATGTTCCCGATAAACAAGATGTCTATTGCCACGGGACAGTGCAGTCCAAATTATCAAAGTTAACGGATGGTGCATTCAACAACGATGAAGACTTGCACGCCAGTCCTCAAAGTCCCAAAGCACAGAAATACATTAGTGTCAGCCTACCGCTGTCAGAGGCAGCCACATCCATTTACCCAGGTGACAGGGCCCCTGTCAATGAACAAATCAGCTCACGGGTTTCCAGCGACGACTCTGACAGTGACTATGAACTTTGCCCAGAGATAACCCTAACCTACACCGAGGAGTTTTCAGATGATGACCTGGAGTATCTGGAATGTTCCGATGTTATGACGGACTACTCTAATGCTGTTTGGCAAAGGAACCTGGAGGGGACTGAGCATGTTTTTTTATTAGAAAGCGATGACGAAGAGATGGAATTCAGCAAGTATGGCCTGGGGGAGTGTGAGCCTTCGCTCGGTGAAATGGGTCGTGGGCCGCCAGTGTCAGATGACACTGGACCGATGGAGGCCTGTGCTGGCTTCTCTGGTGATCACTCACAATCCCAAGGAGTGGTGGCGAGGCGTCGCCGAGCCTCCACCCACGGGCCCCCATGCCCACAGACAGGGATGACTCTGACTTTGGGATCTCACCAGGATGGGACGTCTGCCGTGACAGACCAGGGCAGATATAAACGGCCCACCGCTTCTGCTGAAAATGATTATCCAGGAATTCAGGGGGAAACCAGAGACAGCCACCCAGCAGGAGAGGAATTCGCCAGTGACAAGCCACTAACCGTGGATAAAGCGGCGACAGGCAGAGAGGCGAAGCGCCTGCCTGGGGAGTGGGAAACGTCGGGGATGAGCCAGTGTGTGGAGATGGTGGCCGAGGAGCGACCAGGGGAAGCGGGTTCATGGAGCAAGAGCTGCTCAGAGAAACCTGGCCAGGCGAGGCGGCTGGGCATGAAGGGGAAACCCAGGAAGCCGAAGCCCAGCCCGAGAGACAGTGCCACGGACGGCACCCTTCACCGCCCCCACACCCCTGAGCCCGCTGAGCACCCACTAACGCAGGGCAAGAGGAAGGATGGCTCTGGCACCACAGCAGAAGCTCCTGGTTTGAATTCCCCGTCCTGTCCAGAAGGGGCTATTCCAACCCACGCCGAGCAGGAGGCAAAAACGCTGCAAACTCCACCAGGCGCACGCCCCCCGCAAGGGGGCTCGGACTTGGAGGGAGAAGGGGTGCAGGTTAATAACCTCTTCGAGACAAGCCGGGCTCCAGACCAGAGTGCTCACCCTCAGGTAAGATTTCCCTTTTGAAAAATTACAAGGTAAAAGGTACTTGTGTGTGTGCGTGCGTGTGTGTACGTGTGTGTGTGTGTGTGTGTGTGTCTCTGCCTTCACGTCTCATTCCCGATTGCTGAACCACAGGCCTGCCAGGGCCCTGGTGAATGACAGCTGCTGCTGCTAGGAAGGAAATCTGGTTTTGAAAAAAAGCCCAGATAAACCCTAAGCCGTCCTAATTATAGCAAAAGACAGATAGAAGTAAGAGGTACTAATGGGATCCCGGACAGCTGGAAAAAGGAACCCGATAGCCCGTCCACTGTGTGTGTTTTATCGGGCGACACCCCTCTTCAGAAGGGTTTTCAAACAAGTGTTTTGGGGGCTAGGCCTTAAAGCAAAAGCAAAACATTCTTTTTAGTCATTTTGGGGTGGGGGCACTTTGAAAATGGGGAGTGTTGGCTTCAGTCAGAATTCCTGGTATGAATGGAAGGTTTCCGTGTGTCCGAAGGACTCGTCGAATTCACCTGCTGGTGCTGGAGAGAGGAGACAAGGCAGGCTTCGCTGTGCTGGGGGGATGTTCGGATCGGATGTGTGTTTTGTTTTGTTTCGCTTAGACCACGAAGTATGAAAGAGTCTAAGAAAACACTGCTGGAGAGTCTATTTGTTTTACCCTGTTACTGATTTGGGGGTGTATTTGAGAGAGATGGAATTCAATTCCTAGGGCTAATTGATGCACAAATGATGTGTTCGATATATGAATTTATTGTACTTTTAATGTGAGAGGGTTCCGATGGGCTTTGACTTGATGCCATGTAGTGTCAAGGTTCTATTTTGTAAATAAATACATAAGACGAGTTATTTACCAATTATTTTTACTATATCTTGTGTTCCCTTCCTCCAACTTTGTAGTAGAGCCCAGTATTGTTTTTATAGACTAGACATACCCCCGAGAAAATAAAATGTTCCCAAATGCACTGAAACTTATTGAACTCTCTGTGAAAAAGTCAACATTTACTATATTGATTTCTAACGTCCCATCATAAAATTGCCAATCTAAAAATCTCCAGGGCTGAGGCGGCTTTTTACTGAGCAAACTGTTCTGCCCCGCTGGCCAGCCTGACGTGTACAAGCCCCACTTACACTTTGTGCGTGAGAGCAAGGTCTGTCCTATGTGGCTCTTGAACACATGCCAATGACCACAGAACCCCAGATGCGTGCACGGAGGTGGTTTGGTCAGGTACTAATGCAAAACTCAGTGACACTATTAATTTTTGCCTGTCAGTAAATACAGCATTTCTATTCACCTTTTCTATTCATAAAGTGCTCTTCCTAACTCCGCAAAGTGCCTTTTTACAGTTGTTCCCCACACTGAGCTTTCCATTGGGCACACTCATTACTAGAGGTTGGGGGGAGGGTAAAGTAGTGAAGAAGGAGGGGCAATCGACAGTGTTAGACCCACCACTCTGTCATCCTCAGCTTGTACCCTGAACTGAATGTTGAGACCGAGGGCCCGGTGACCAGCCAGCCTGCTCCCTCGTTTACTGGCGATGCAGCTAAATCCAATGGGCCGTCTCTGGGACCAAGGTCGCCTGTCCTGTGCTCATTCTCCTCTCTGTCGAAGTTCTTATGGGACCCTTGCTTACACGCTCACACACACTCACACATTCAGGAATGCACACCCAGCTCACCAGCAATTCACTCCAGGTCCGGAGTGTTTGGTGGCATGACTATGATCTCGGAACCATGAACACGACTTCTTAGAAAGCCTGCCTTCTGCAGGTAGTAGGTCCCTTCCTCGCTTTGCCGTGCTCGGGCGCAGGGCTGACCTGACCTCTCACTCAAGGGACGACCAGAAATGTGAATGAAAGTTGTACATTCGAGAACAGTTCTGTGCAGCTTGAAGTTAGAGATACGTCTCTGTATCGGTGGCATTTGTTTCCCCGTGACTAAAGCAAGAACATTTTGCCAGGGAGAGATTGAGGACAGATTCTTTCACGCGTGCAAAAACCTCCTGTCGAATTGCAGGAGATGTCTGTGTTTCTGAACACACATAGGCAAGGAGCCAAACCTACAGCGGGCGGCTAAATATCCTTGCGAAAGTGGCACAGAAGCATTGCGGGGAGGGGGTGGGGAGCCCCTGGGAACGAAATCAAACTTTTTCTAATACTGTTCAGGAAAATAAAGATTAGTGAATCTTTTCACAGCTAAGTCAAAAGGCATTTTAAATATGTATTCCCAGACATTTGAAGCTTGTGGGAACTTACAATCTTGCAATGATTAACAGTCCCTGGCTGGGGGTAAGGTTTAGTAAACTTGCCCACGCCTACTCTTGCCTTATTCACTTACCTTTAGGTGTCTTTTGCAGAGACAGTGACCGCAGCTTATCTTGTAGTATTTTCTCTTTGTCTGCATATTGCTTTAGCATTCTGGAAAAAAGCTCCTTATTTTTAATGCTGCTTTATAAGCACCAGGCTATCCTGTAGAATATCTCCTGCCTGCGCGCATGTCTCCAGGTGTATTTACTGTCTTCCTCTCCTGCTTTTACAATGCAAGGCCATCTTGTTCAGATTTATCTTGAACTAGTTCTTACTCGGGCTAGGATTGGAGGGCCCCCAATTCTTGTACATGTATGGAAGGTGCCAAAGTTAATCCCGGTTTGGGAGTGGAAAACAGAGAGGGTACCCAAGGTTAACTTGAACCACCTTCAAGAATACACAGCCAATTCTTCACCTTGGTTTTGATCTCCCTTTTCTGATCCAACTCAGAGGCAGGACCTGAGAAGCTGCCCATCTTAAGTTTCCCTGCGGCCACGCTGGGGTAAGATCACCCCCACTCTCAGGTCAGAAGTGCTCGCCTGCCCTTTGGCACAGCTGCCCCGCCCCGCCCCACAAAGAGACTTGTGTTTCTCTTTGGGGGCATGAGGTCTCAAGTGTACAGTATGGGAATGTCTTCTTAGGTTCTGATAGTTAAGAAGCTTTCTGATGGGAAACAAGCACTAAGCAGAGAAAGGGAGCTCCATGGTGGCAGGGAGTTTGGCCACTTTATTTTGGTCACTGATATATCCCAAGTCCTTGGAGCGGTGCTGGCTGCATGACACTTAATAATTGAGTGAGTAGCCATACGGACCTAGATTACATTCCAGGTGTAGTCAGCTATGAACCTATGATGATGGGTCCCAACCCCTTCATGGCTTTCATGGGCCTAAGTGGACTCTGTGGTTCCCCTCACATGCCAGCTTGCCATGAGGACATTGCTTCTCATTGTTCTCTTGGTCCCAGGAATGAGCTGGTTTGTGCTAGGGCATCCCATACCTTGTACTTGGGTTCCCTTGTGAATGTTGGTGATTCACATACAACCTTGGCCTCAGCAGTGACCATGCTCACGTAGATCCAAGAAGATCTTACCCTAGTCCCTGAGCACTCAAGACCTTCCATCTACCTCGGAGAAGCAAAGCAGGCATACCCACTGGTGTCCTTACCTGGAAAACAAAGCATTTTCTCAGACATGTGGCGCATTCTCCACCTGCTTGTCCAAAACGCCCTCACGTGGCTGGGTGCTAGCTCAGCTCTCCGGTCCTTCAGGGCCTGGGTCCTGCGGGGGTGGTCCTTCGAGACGCACCTCCCTTGAAGTGCCTGCCTCGTCCCTGCTTAGGATTGCTCTTTGCAGCTTCCTGGCCACATTCTCCGGAGAGGGTAGCGGGCTACAGATCTGAGTTTGGTTCCTGCCCTGCGGCTGTCTGACTCTGGGCCCCTGCGAAACGATACTCAGGCTCTCTCAGTCCCAGCTTCCTCATCGAAAACAGATATAATAATAATAATAATAAATAAAAATACTTCATAGGGTGTCGTGAGGAGTGAAGTCTTGCATGGAGAATGCTCAACGGAGTCCCTGTTATGCAGTTAGCATTTAGTAAGTATTAGCCCCTTTACTTTGTTTATTTACCTCCTTAATACATGCGTTCTTTCTCCCTGTTATTAAAGACATACTGAGGGCTGGTGACAAATGGCTTTATACCTCTTTTTGGTGGAAATGTTTGTGAGATGATGGTACATGCACACACACCATAAGAAATAATAGAGAACTTGCTGTACACTTTGCCCGGTTCCCCTGGATGGTAACATTGTGCCAAGCTGTGGTATATCTCCAAGATATTGCCCACGGTGGCATCTGCTGATCTTACTCAGATCCCTCAGTTTTACTTGTACCATCCACTGGTATGCATGTGCAGTAAATCTATGCAAACGTATCACCCGTGTATGTTTGGTGATAACTGTGGTACGAAACTTCAGTTTGTTCCAAGTTCAGCCTAGTCGCTAGGCCGGCAGTGCAAGAACAGGGAGACAGCAACCTAAAAATTTGCATGGCCAGGTACCCAGTGACATGCAGGGCACAGAGTAGGTCTCCAGCAAAAATTTTTTAAACATAGAAAAATATAAGCAGATCATCTAAACCTTGCAATAGCGTTTTCATATCTGGGACAGTACAACCTGAGATCTTGGATTCATTTGCATAATAATATGTATTTCCCTCCCACATCCCCCAAACCGCAACTGTTAAAACTGACTCCAGAAGGCAGATAAGCCAGGTCTGTCTACTGACCATGGGGGAAGGGCAGAGTTTATAAGCGCTCGTCCCTCAGCACCTGGCAGTTGCGTCTCTCCTCAGCAGGACTCCATGGCTGACCCAGGGAGTAGTACAAACATCTGTTTTGTTTTTAATCACAAAGCCCAAGCGCCACTCCTGCCAAATGCCATTACTGCCCCGGGCCTGGAAGATCATTGTCCTGGTTCACTGCAGTGATGTACTCCGTCAGTGTTCAATAGTCAGTGGACAGTCATTAGCTCCACAGTCTTCCTACTCACAGTGTCGTCTGCAGAGAAGCTTGTCAAAATGCAGAATCCCAGGCCCCACCTCAGTCCTGCGGAGTCGGAATCTGCATTTTAACCTGACTCCTGGGAGGTGTGGGTGCATGCTGAAGTTCCAGAAGCCCTGGTCTGGAGACCGAGATCTTTCTCAGGTTTGTGGTCTCTGCCCTGGCTACACGTGGCACCACCTGCGACTTTAAAACATTCCAGCGCTCGGAGTTCCGCACCTGGAGATACTGATGTAATCTGGCTGGTGGTGTGGCTTGGGCATAGGGGGATTTAAAAGCTCCCAGGTGATTCTCTGTACCTCCAAGGCTGAGAATCCTCGCTGTGCTTTGAAATCACCTGTGCTTTTTCCTGAATGTACAGGTGCTACCCCAGAAGTCCTGATTTGGGTGGTTCTAGGGTGGGCTCAGGCATGTGTGCCTTAGAGTCCTCATCGAGTGGAATGCAGGGGTCGGCCTGGGGGGCCCCAGGTTCCACCCTCACCGAGAAGGGTTGCAGAGAGCCACAGCTGTCACCTCGTGGAAGTGTACTCTCAGAGACTTTGGAACCCTTTGCCCCAGTTTCCCTCTGTGTTAGCCAAGGAACAAAGTACAGGGTACTTGGTACTGCATTTCAAACAGGGGCAATTCACACCTGGGTGCATTACTGCAATATATGCGTTCCTGAAATGCCTCACGTTCTGCACAATCACACACTTAAAATATCAGGGCCCCTGGGGAAAATAGCATTCCCCACAGGTTACTTCATAAACAGGCCATTTTAAAACCAGAGACAAAAGCAGGAGATGTGCCCAGGAAGCACCCTCGGACCACCCAGGGCGGCGGCTTAGGTTGGCCAGTGGTTGCCATGGCAGATATTAAAAAGTACACAAGATAACTGAGTGGAAATGCTACTGACCTTTAGCTGGAGCAAGCCGGTGGATGCTGAGACCACGAAGGCAGGGTGGACCTCCAGGCAGTGGGGCTGCTGGGAAGGTGGGCCTGGGAGAAACCTCTGCCCTCAGGCACGCGGACCTGGAGCGCGTTTCACAGAAGACAGGAGCGCGGGGCCAGGGTGTGGTTGTAACTGTGTTACAGTACGACTCAGAAGGGTCCCTGCTGCTGGTGCAGAAGCCAAGGTAAAGGCCTTTCCACTTCCCGCTCAAGGTTCTATCATTTACTCCAGCTACTCAGGGCCCCTTGGTCTAGCAAACAGTGCGTGCGTATAAACCAATGCAGCGTCTGCGTTACACTGACGTCATTCCCCTATCAACCAATCTCGTAGGGCCATTTCCTTATTGACAATCTGATAGGGCCATTCCCCTATGGCCAATCTCATAGGGTCAGCCCCCTATGGACAATCTCACAGGGCTAAGTCATTTCGGCGCGCGGAGACCTCACGGAGTTGGAAGGCCTCCTCCTGCTCAGGTGCTCCGAGTCCTCAGGGCAGAACATCAAAAGTGAGGGCCTAGATTTACCGGCAGTGGAGTCACCCACTACGGTGCATGTTTAAAAATACAGATCTCTACCTCTTCCCCCAGACTTGTTGAATTGGTACTTTTCATAGGCCCTCTGGGTGAGTTTCATGGGCAGTGGGGTGTAAACCGTGGGCTCAGAGAGACTGAGCCCCAGGAGAAGGCTACAACCCGAGGCGTTCCTGCAGGGACCACAGGACCGGGGAAACAACAGGAAGTTCAGGGCTCGCCCAGGCACTTGGGCCGAAGAGGAAGAAAACCTCGTGACTGGCATTTTCCTCTGCTTCCTAGCTGGCTTGCTATAAATGTGGCTTGTGCTTCACCTGTCCGGCAACTGAAATAAATACAGATCCTGATTTATTGTAACTAATCCAGAACAGGTGTGTCATCTCCAGCTGAGTTTTATTTTGAGGAGCAGCAGTTCAGGGGCAGGAATTTGGGCGGCAGCAGGGGAGGCTGGTGAGAGGAGGGCCACTTGGCTGCTGGGTGGGTTCCAGTCAGTGTAGCAAACCTCTCCCCACTGCCTCGGGTGGGAGCTGGGGGCCAGACACAGGACTTCCTGGTCTTTCTTTTTGCTCTGACTGAAAGTGAACTGGCTCTGCTGAAATGGGGCACAAAAATGCGGGACTAACCAACCGCCTATTAAAACAGCTGATAAAGCTGTGGTCACCAAAACGGTATGGTACTAGCAGCAATAGATAAATAGATAAACAAACTGAGTAGAGAGTACAGAATCAGGCCCAAGAATACACTGGATGTGGTTTATGATAGTAATAGGTTCTCAAGTTTGAGGGAAAAAACAAAATCTTCAAAGCTGACTCAGTTACTCATCCTTATGAGAAAAATAAAAACTAAGATGAATACCTTATAATGAACCCCAAATAAACTCCAGAGGATCTCTGAGTTAAAGATAGAAAAACAAACCTATAAACCACTGCAAACATATTAGAAACTATTTTTATGACCTCAAAAGCTATAATTTCTTTTTGGGACCCAGAGAGCAACAATAACAACAAAGAATAAACTTGATAATTTTGAAGACATCAAATTAAAAATTCCTATATAACAAAAAGTGCTGTAAACAAACATACGTGCAAGTGACACACCAGGGGAAACTGGTAGAATATTTGTAATAGAGACAGATGAATTTCCAAATTACATAAAAAACCAAATAGATAAGAAAAATACTCCTACCAACTGAATTCTTAAAAATTAAATAAATATGAAGTTCATAGAAGAGGAACTACAAATGGTTAATAAACACGTGAAAAGTTGTACAAGGATGATAATATCAAGTTGTTGCAATTACTAGAAATGGGCACACTGATTACCAGCAGGAGTGTAATTTCATGATAGCCTTTAAAAATTAAAAAAAAGACATTCCACATTGTATTGCTACATAACAATATAATAACATAATAACATAACAATCAAATAACATAAGCTTCAGCTCTCAATATCTGCTCTCGAGAAAGATTGTCTCCAGGCCTAAGCAGACACGTACCACAGTATGTGTTGCAGAATTGTTGGTCTAAGGAAACATTTATGTGGAAATGGCTAATAAAATGTGGCCTGTTCAAATGACGGACATCTGGGAACATTTTGTAGAGTGTGAGAAAGGTGTATTACAGAACGGCACATACAACATGATACCATGCACGCCCCCAACACAAGCCAGAATAGCATATGTTATTTGTACATACATGTGTACATATGTTTTTTAAGTCTGGAAGGGGCCACACCAAAATGATAGTAGTGACTGATTTCGGGAAATACGAATCTTGCATTTGGAGGAGTGATTAGTGATGTAATGTTTTTAAAGGAAACTATTCGATTATTACCTGTATAGTTAAAAAAGCTAACTTTTTAAAAAAAGGAAAACAAACGCGGGGGCCGAGGAATCCTTGAGTTTAGTCCTGGGCCTGCCTTGAGCCAGCTGTGTGCCCTGGAGTCATTTCTCGGGCCTCCGCCCCACGTGAGACGGGCTGAATTTAAAGCAAGCGTAACATTCTGGAACTCAGGAAGCCTCAGAGAGTAGGGACAGTCATGGACTCCACAGCTGACCCACGCTGGAACTTCACCATCTGCCTACAATGTCTCCGAGTCCCCAGAATCTCCGGTGTTCAGAGGCGCTCCTGGCCCAAGAATGCCTGTGATGTGGCTGGAGCCCGGGAGAAAGCCTTCTGGGAAGGTCATGCCCAGAATGGACCTTCTGACCACCGGGCAAAGAGGCCAAGGTGGTGCAGAGGAAGCTGGGAATGAACCCCTGCGCAGCCTCTAGGCAGGGCTTCTTAAACGCAACACTGCTGACCTTTGGGGCAGGTTGATTCTGTGCTGTGGGCAACTGTCCCGTGTGTTGCAGGGTGTTCAGCAGCGCCCCTGGCCAGCTGCAGTCTCTGCTCCTCACTCCACCCCAGCTGGCAGCCAGGGCTACCTCCAGGTGTTGCCAGTGTCCCCCGACTAGCTGTGGCTAAACTCTGCCCCCAATCAGCTCCGTCCCACAGAAATTTTATGTAAGCCACACAGGTAATTTTGTACATGTTCACAAGTTGTGCAACCAACACCACCATTTAATTCCAGAATATTTTCATTGTCCTCCAAAGAAACCTCATACTCATTAATTGTCACTTGCTCCTCTCCCCTTCTCCTATCTCCTGGCAAACCCTAATTTCTGTCTGTTTAGATTTGCTTATTCTGGACATTTCCTGTCTTTCGTGGGTCTACTTTTGTTCCCTTAACATAGTATTTCAAGGGTCATTCATCTTGGAACATTCATCAATTCCTCATTCCTTTTTATGGCCGGATGTTATTACACTGTATGGAAATACCACATCTATTTTTTTTTAAAGACTTTATTTATTTTTACAGAGAGGGGAAGGGAGTAAGAGAAACATTGATGTGTGGTTGCCTCTCTTGTGCCTGCTACTGGCGACCTGGTCCGCAAACCAGGCATATGCCCTGACTGGGAATCAAACAAGTGACCCTTTGGTTTGCAGGCCGACACTCAATCCACTGAGCCACACCAGCCAGAGCAATCACATTTATTTTTATCCGTTCATCAGTTGGTGGGCATTTGGGCTGTTCCCACTTTGTAGCTTTTATGGGTAGTGTGTGTATGAACATTCATGTACAAGTTTTTGTGTGGACACGTGTGTTCAGTTTTCGTGGGTAAACACCTAGGAGTGGAATTGCTGGGTGCTCTGTCTAACCTGTGGAGGAGCTACCAGCCTGTTTTATGGAGCAGCTGCGCCATTTCACATTCCGCCAGCAGTGTAGGAGGGCACGCCAGATATATAATTTTAACTTTTTTGGAAGCCTCATTTTTAAAAACGTTTGAAGACACAGGTAAACTTTAATGATTTATTAACATAGTCAATATGACCAAAATATTTCAATATGTAATCTATGTAAAAGTTATTGAGATATTTTATTTTATTTTATTTTGATATTAAGTCCTCAAAAATCTGTTGTATATTCCACACTTACAGCATGTCTCAACTGGGGGTCTAACTGTGTTGGAAATGCTTGATCCATGAAATAAACAGTCGAAGGGGTAGGTTCACAGGCCCAAGCTGTTCCAAACCTACTTCGCACTTTTCCTAACTGAACCACTTATAAACTGGTTCATGTATAAATATACGTGTACATTAAGTAGCATAGGTAAAATTTAAAGTTCAGTCCTTGAGTTGCGCCAGGCACATTGCATACCTTCTGCAGCCACAGATGGCTGACAGCTTCTGCGGGGGGAAGGGGGGAGGTGGACGGCGTTTCTGCTGCCGTTGTGATTTTTAAAAGGCACACTGCCCTGGCCCTTCAACTTCAGGGCTGTTGTTTTTCTTCTCATCTACAGCTGACCCAGTGACAAAATGCAATTCTCTCTCTCTCTCTCTCTCTGCATCTGTCACAATCAGGGAACCTACGCTGATGCGCCATCACCCCCCAGAGTCCACGGTTTACACTGGGCTCACTCACTCTTGGTGGCGCACGTTCTATGGGTCTGGACAAATGTGTCTCCACGGCTGGGGTTTGTAATGCTCCTCTAGAGGAGGCTGAAAGAGAATTTACATGGGTAAGGTATGTAAGGGCGGCTCCTTACACACCGTAGAGTCCTCGGCAAGGCCTGCTGGTTGCCCCGGGAGCCCCTTCAGCCCCCACCCCGCCCTGTGCAGCCTCCTTTCTGCCCACGAGCTCCCCCAGGTGCCCCCACCGCCAGGCCTCGCGTCCCAGCTGGCCTCCTGGCTGCCCTGCTGGGCGCTGGGCAGGCTCCACGGAGTCTCTTGTGTCACTTTAAAAACAGCATGCTACCCTGCCCCCGGGCCATCGATCGGGTTACTTGTCAAGCTGCAGGACAAAAGAGGACACATTCCAGCAGTCTTGGAGGTCACAGGTTACTGTGCTGGGGAAATCAGCTGTAATTGGAAATCTAGGGAGGGAGGAGGGGAGGGCTTTTCCCTTAAACGTGTTTTCCTCATGGGTGTGTGTCGTGAGGAGTCTGAACAGAAGTAGCAAGACCACTCGCCAGGGGCCGGGACTCTACGCCCAGCCCCCCAGGGCTGTGCCCCTCAAACCCCGCCTCACACACAGATCAGTGGGGAGCTGGGCAGGTCGGGTCAGCTCCTGTGGGGCGGGGCCTGGGAACCTGCATTGCTAACACACTCCCGGGGATTTCCAGGGACGGCACCGTGAGCAACAAAGGCGGAGGGCTTCTCCCAGGGAGTTTTCGGCGCCCCCCGCCTCCCACACTGCTCCGCCACCTCGCTCCGTGGCCCAACAGCTAATAATAGCGGCCGGTTATTGAGCGGAGGTGCGTGCCAGGGGCCGCGCCCGGACCTCAGCGGGCAAGCCAGTTCAGTGACCTCAGCAGCGCAGCGCAGCGAGGGGAATCCCGCCCCTATCCGGGCTCCGGGTCAGGAGCGGGGCGGCCTGGCCCTGAGCAGCCTGCCTGACTTCGGGCCCTCGAGCCCCGACCATGACATGACCTGGCTCCCTAGTTCCATTTTAGGTCCGAGTTCCTCGCGGCTCTCTGGAACGAAAATAAACTCTGATAGCTGTGGTTGCCTCTGGTGAACGGGACCGACCGAGAGGGTGGCTGGAGCAGGAGGGACACTTCACTGTCACTCTGTGCCCTTCCGTTGCGTAGCGTGTGAAGTCCATGCTGGGTTTGTGTGTGTGCGTTAACTATTCGAATAAGTTTAAAAAGTACTTAAAAACAAATAAGCCCGTGACCTTCCTAGTTAGACCCATAAGCCAACAGCCGGGCCAGGACCAGACCAGTGCTCAGGGCCAGGGGTCAGATAACTTCCTCCCAAATGGGCATCACTGCTGAGACGGCGAAGGTTCGAAGGTTCGGCCACCTCCTCCCCATCCTCTGGGAATCTGCTCAGCAAGGCTGGTCCACAGCCTCCCACTGGACGAGGAAAGATACACTTGCCCCTGGTTGGAGAGGAGTGGGCAGCCCGGAGACTGCAGGAGGGCAGGAGGGTTTTGCGCCCCTGAGTTGCTCATCCATGTCCGGAACTGGCCTCACGACTGGGACCCTGATACGCTTTTCAGAGCACCTGTAATCTCAGAGCACGGGCCTCAAAGATACTGATGAACTTGAACTTAGAGAAAGCCGCCCCTGCAAAGCAGCAGGAGTGGCCCCTCGGATGCTCCCTTGCACCCCAGTGTCTCTTCTGTGTCCCCTCCGCCGAGAGGGGCGAGGGTGGGAAGAAGCAGAGGGAAAGCAGCAGCCAGCTTCTCCCGGGCTCCGCTGGTAGCCTCCTCCTGCCTAGAGTCTGGATATCTTCTCCGCAGAGGGGCGCAGAGCCGCTCAGGCCTTCAGCCCCCTGTGGCACTCCAAAGTCCCTGTCCTCTTGACGTGTCCTACACTCATGGCTGAACCCTGCAGTCCCCGTGCTGTGCATGCAGAGCTGGTGCTGTTCCCTGTGCCAATGGGACGGACAGGGCTACTTAACACCCCGCCCCCCCGCCCCCCCCCCCACCCCCCCAGTCAGGCCTCTCAGCCTCCGCACCTCTGGGGAAAGGAAGGGCAGAGAAGCCTCTCAGCCTGTGATTGATCCGAAGAAGGACCCACTGAGGATCCTCAAGAGAAGTGGAGGTGGGGGACACTTGGGGGGTTGCCAGGGAGGGAGAGGGTCCCACGGTCCCACATCAGGAGGGGGTCCCACACCAGGAGTGGCTGGAGCACCTCCGGGTCGGTGTTCGTGCTCAGGGATGTTGCCGTCTGTCTTGTGATCGGGGTTGGGGACAGAGTTCAGGATGTGGCCTGTGGTGACAGAGAGAGAGAGTGGGGGGGAGGAGAGAGAAAGAGAGAGAGAGAGAGAGAGAGAGAGAGAGAGAGAGAGATGAACCTGGGCACCCATCCCGCTGCCATGCACCGTGGTGCCTAGCGTCCCTCCCGGCTGCCTGCCGTCAGAGGCGGGAGCAGCAGACATCTGCTGTCCCGATTCTGAACCCCCCGTGGCTCTCCTGGTAGCCCCCGAACACAGCCTTCACCTTCCCCCGAGTCCCCCGTAGACCTTCCACACGCAGTGGCTCTGCTACAGCCCAGAGGTGACAGCGGAGCCGGCACGTCTTTATGAAGCGCCGGCCTAGGGTACCGAGTCTCAACCCCTCCAAGAATGGACAGTGAAAGCCCAGAGCTGGGAGCCTGAGAGGGGCCCTTATGCCCTCCTCGTGCCTGTCCCCGAGTCCTGTCTACTCTCCCTCCATGGGGCCTCCTGAGTCAGGAGCTCCCCCTCTTCATGGGCCCTCAATGCACAGGTGGGTTCTCTCCAGTCCTGGGGGCCAGGAGTCTGAAGTCAGGGTGTTGGCGGGCCCGGTTCCCCTGGACGCTCCGAGGCAGCAGCCGCTCCACATCTGTCTGCCCCTCTCTCTGTCTGCCTGTCTGCCCCTCTCTCTCTCTCTCTCACAGTTTCCATGGTTGCCAGCTGTCCTGGTAGCCGCCTCGCTCCAGTCTCTGCCCCTGTGGTCGCATGGCGCTTTCCCGGTGTGTCCCTGAGTCCAGACTTCCCTCTTCTTGTAAAGGCACCAGCTGCTGGACCAGAGCCCACTCTGACCCAGTGTGGTCTCACCGTAACTCGGTTACATCCGGGAAAACTCTGCTTTCAGTAAGGTCACATGCGCAGGCGCCAGGCAGCAGGATCCGAACTCATCTTGATTCAACCGACAACACTCTCCGCCCCTCAGTCGTCAACATCACCACGCTGTCCAATTGCTGCTGCGACAATCCCCCTGATACCCACGTCTGGGAATGCCATTCCCTTGTTTAAGACAACAGTACCTTCCCAGCCCCTGTCCAACTGCGATGGAGCCTCTCGCTGCAGGAGATGAAAGAAATCTGAGTGCTCTGCAAGATGCACTAGCCGCAGCCCCTCTCCTCGGCGTCTCCCTGCTCCCGCTCCCCTTCCCCAGCCCCCCATCCTAGCCATTCTCGTAACTGAGCACTCGCCTGCCCCAGTGCCTTTGCGCATGCTCTTTCCTCCCCCTTCCTTCCTTACAGGACATCCTTGACCTTGTCTACCTCCTTATGCAGAATGTGAGTGTCACGAAGACAGAGTCTTTCACTGGGAGGTTCTTTCCCCAGCCGCTAGGATGAGGCCTGGCTCGTGGAGAGCTTGCCACAAGGACTCGATGAGTAAAGGGATTAATAAATGTAAATGCGCAAATGCAGCAAATGTGTGGATTCTGGATTTTCCCTGGTACACCTGTGCCTTCTCCTCTCCCTGCAGGAGAATGGGGTTCTCCTATAGAGGTTGGTTCCCCTCTCTGCGGGCACTCACTGTCTGTCACAGCTGCTGGTTTGCCTGGCTGGGCCGTCACCCTGTGAGCCCCGTGGACCCAGACGCCGGCTCTGATTCATATGTGAATACCAGACCCAGGCCCCCTTAATATTATTTGTCAAACTGAATTAAACGGAGTTAAAGGGGCAAGACAGGAACACGAAAGACCATGCCCTCCCACCTGCTCCGATGGACGGCCTCCACCGCGTTTGCAGAGCTGAGGCGGGGGCGGAGCCTGGGCCGGAGCCGGCACCTTCTCTAAGTTCCCCTTTCTGCTGATGCTTGAAAAATTATCTTTCTGAGTCAGCACAGGTATTTTGATACTGCCTTGAGATTTTGGGCATATTTTTTTTCGAGTGATGTTCTAAAAACAAGTGCTTTCACATTTACTATCAAACTGATGGTGCTGGGTGGGAAATGAACCATCACGAGAACAGTTTACCCTTCGTCTTGAAGATCCCTAGTTGGGGGTCTACAGGTGTCCACAAACAGAAGGCGCTCCCCCAGGCACTGCCTCCCCTTCAGCGGAGTGGACCTCTTCCAGCTCCGGCCTGGGCGCATCTCTCAAGAATATTCCGAAGTGGCCGGAGCTGCCTGCAGGTCTGGAGGGCTGGCCTCCAGGCTGCCAGCCACCCTAAGAGCAGGGCAGGGACAAGGACCAGCCCTGGGGTGGGGTGGACGTGAGGTTTTGAACTCCACTCTGCCCGCAGACTGCTAACCACGGGAGCAGGCAGGATTTCCAGAAGAGCACCGGCCTGCCTGGAGCCGTCCTGCTGCTGGACTATTCTAAGCCTCTCTCTCTCTCCTCCTGAAGCCTGCACCGCCCAGTGACGTGGCAGAGCTTCAGTGCTGAGCGCTGGTGGCAGACTGCAGAGTGTGGTGGGGGGGAGGCCCTGCAGGGCCTGCTGGGAAAAGATTCGGTTGCTCCAGTGGGTTGCACGGTGTCTCCCCAGACCGATGTCCACGTGGAACCTCCGCATGCGACCGTGCTGGGGACTAGGGTCTTCACGGACGGCATCGGGTGAGATGAGGTCATTTGTCAACAAGAGGTGAAGAGACCAGGGGACCGGCCCTGGGACACCTTGATCTCAGGCTTCCGGCCCCCGGGCCAGAGAGAACAAGTGTGTGTTAAGTCACTGAGTTTGTGGTAATGTGTTTCCGCCGCCCTAGGAAACGAGCGCAGTTGCCGGTGGTGTGTACGCGGGGGTAGCAGAAAAAAAAAATGTTTGTTTTTTCATTTTTGCCTCCAGAACGTCCTTCCAAAGCAAAGCAGCTGGGGAGACGAGGGTTGCCCCTGGTGGGGCGGGGGGGGAGGGCGGAGTGGAGATGGTGGTGAGATTCCGCTGAGGGACGCAAACAGGTGAAAAGACACAGGTGTGTGTGTTTTTATTTTTGTTGAAGCGGGACAATACGTTTTCAAGTCGGGCTTTGTCGCGAGAGGAGGTTTTTGAGTCCTTTCCTTCACGTTAGATTCGGGCGTTATCTCTGCACAGTCAGAAAGCGAGACCGTGGGGGTTTCGACAAGGGTGCCTGGCCCTCGGGACACCGGGACAAAATGCTCACAGAGCTAGAGGCAGGGCCCAGAGGCCACACGCGCCCTGACTGCCCTTCTCCCGGCTTTGGGCCCGACTTGGGGTAAGCGAAGGGAGACCCTGAGGACTGATCTTTCTCTGCTTCCCTTTTGGGACCTGGGGACTAGGCGCCCCTCCCCCATCTACCCGTGTGGGCAGCTCAGACACTAGCTTCCAGAAAAGCAGGGTCAGGGCAAGCAGAACTAAGGGCCCCCGCACTCCCTAAAGGCCGCGTGAGTCATACTGGAGACGGCCCAGTCAGAGAGAACACTGTTTTTCTCCACTCCTTCTCCAAGCCCCTGCCTGGGGTTGGGAGCTCGCGAGAAAGCCGAGGTCGGTTCCAGAGCAAGAATAAAGAGGTTGAAGCCCTGGCTGGCGTAGCTCAGTGGATTGAGCTCGGGCTGGGAACCAAAGTGTCCCAGGTTCGATTCCCAGCCAGGGTACATTCCTGGCTTGCAGGCCATGACCCTCAGCAACCGCACATTGATTGATGTTTCTCTCTCTCTCTCTCTCCCTCTCTAAAAAATTAAATAAATAAAATCTTAAAAAAAAAGAATAAAGAGATTGCATGAACTCCTGCGTGCCAGAAGTAATGTGTATGAACTTGCACACCACCATAAATGCAAATATCAGGTCAGCCATTCTTTGGTCTGTCCTGCCTCAAATCATTGCCTTGACTTCTAGATATGTTCTTTCTTTCTTGGTTCTCTAAGCCTTGCCCCAATGACTTCAGCTTCCCAGAAGCTTCTTTGTGAGTCATTCTTTTCCCTTCCATCTATCTATAAGGAGAGAGCGGATTTTGATGGCTCCATCAGTAGAGGTCCCTGAATTTCCAGTCTGCTCTGTTCTGTGCTCCTGCCCACTTCCTGCCTTTGATCCTCTTGCCTTTCAAGTACAGGCATGTGAAACTTAACCCTTCAGCAGCGCTCAGTGATTGTGGAACTGTGTGCCCTGGCCAATGGGACGTCACCACACTCAGGGCCTGGTGCCCGTGGATATAGCTATGCTGATGTCTCCTGGTTAGTATATACTGGAAACCTCAATTGTCCGTGATTAAAGCAAGAGCTGCTTCTCTCTCTGCTCAGAAGAAAACAGATGGCTTCAGCTTAGATCTAAAGAAGGCTGAGGCCAACCAAGCATTAAATGATTAGTGATGAAGAAGAGTTACAGTTTAGTAGAAAATACATGTTAACCAAAGCACAGGACCATCGGGCAATTTTCCAGGTAGGGGGTCAATGTCAACAGAGAATGACAGAGAAGAGACGAGGACCAGACTCGGAAGGGGCAAAGCCTTCCTGTCTATGTGGACGCTGGACCAAGAACACAGTGGATGGGTGTTCGCTCATTTGACCTATTTTCTGAGCACCTACTATGTGCCTCGCACCAAACCAGACTAGCCCTGTCCTTCCCGCATTGCTCTCACTAGTCCAGGAACTTTTGTTTCTCCTGCTGCACGAAGCCGTCTCTGAATCTCATAGAGTAGCGGTCACCACTGCCCTGTAACTGTACCCTATAGACCTGTCCGCGTTGAGGGGATCATTGTGCTTAAGCAGAAGCCAAACCTGCAGGCATGGAGCTGTCCTCCTACTTATAGAAGAGACGTGTGGCGGATCAGGGGCTTGAAGAGCCTGCAGTTTCTTCAGATTTTTGGTAATGACCATCTGCGACAGGTGACCTGCCTAGATTTATGTTTATATTCAGATTTTCCAAGTGCCGGTCGTCATCATTACTGCAAGCTTTGAAGTCACGCTGAATAGGCGAAGTTGTAGCGCAGTCACTGTGACACACACTTCCTGTTTCTAAAGCTTACAAGAACTGGTTTGACTCGAGGTCTTACTGTCAGCGCGGCAGGGTGATGGCTACTACCTGAGTTTTGATTTTGCTCACAAATTCTAGAAACAGCGAAGAGAGATATTGATTTGCAAACACCGTCCTGGAACCTGCCCAGAGTTTCATCTTCCCCCTCGTCACGCACTCTGAAATCTGCCGAGAAGTTCAGGGCTGTGGGAAGGCGACGGTCCCACGCCCCTGGACCGGCCCCTGTTCATGACCGATGTGGGGGTTCACTCCGTGGGCCCCGGATCGGTGGGCTCCAGGGGGTCTGGAGGCCCCTGACATTAAGCACAAAGTTGTGTGGGTAGAGTAAGAGTTCCTGGGGGAAAGAAGCCATCACTTTCCTCAACCCCCCAAAAGAGGCAGCAATGTTGGGTTCCCATGGTGACAATGGTCGTCCTTTCTGGGGCTGTGGTGATGAACGTGGCTGGGACGAGGTCGGCGAGCCTCCAGAACCCTTTGGGATCGGCTCCAGGGCCCACATGCGGACACAGCGCCGTCTGCTTACTGCATACAGGAGGGAGAAGCCGTGGCGAGAGAGGCAGAACCCCAGGGAGTGCCCGAGCCTGGTGCTGGCCTGCTCTCCAGGCTGCCCTCTCTTCCCCGGCCCCCTCTGGGGCCCCCAGGGCCCCGTTCAGGACCAGTCCACCCACGGCGACATGCTATGTCCTTCCCCCTAACAACACTTTCAGTCACGGGCTTAGAGCTAGAAGCCTCAGCAGCTGAAGGAAGACCCGGTTCCAGAAGGAAGGAGAGGCTGAAGCCCCATTTCAATGTTTGTGTTGTTTGCATGGCAGCAGGTCACCGGGCACCAGGGTGACTGGGGCCAGGAGACGGTGCCAACCCTCTCACTTCCCTGGGGAAGAGACAGCGCCCGCCCGAGAGATCTGATGGCTTCTCCAAAGCCGCAGGACTGAGCCCTGGGTTCTCTGAGGCCCGGCCCTCCTTGCAGCCTCTCCTCCTCTTTCCTCTCGCGCCTCATCCAAGTCCAGTCTCTTCCAGCGAAAAACCAAAGACGATGCAGAAGTGCCTGATGGGCTTCAAGAAAAATTTCTGGCCTTCCCAGCTCCATTTTTCTTACGCTGGCCTGTCTCCCAGCGCCCTTATGGAAATAGTGGCTTTCCTCTCTGCTGCCGGATGCGGGGAAATAAAGATGCCTACAGGAAAGGAAGACCGCTGCCTTTCTGACCCACGCATTTGGGGGGTCTGTCACCAAATGGCCCTCTCGTGTGTTGGAGTAGCTGGTATGTTTCTCCCCAGCATGACACAACCCGAACCCCCAAAGGCACACATTTCTACGTCATTTTGTAAACAGGAACCGCATTAACAGAACAGTGCCTGCCATGTGTTAAGGCTTACAGAGGGCCCGGTGATTGCTCCTGTCAGTGAGAGTTCTGCTGCTTGCCTCAGGTCACCCAGGATGCACTGCAAACACAGAAAGCTCTCGGCTGTCTCTCACACCGGGTCATGTCGCCGGGCAGATTCCGCTGAATGCACGGAGCCCCCGGGCCCTGGGAAAGGGTACTCCTCATGGAAACCCTGTCCACGCCCAGTAAGAGACTACACCGGCAGGTTGCCAACCCTAAGACTTTGCCAGCGTCTTAACAGCGGCTGGTGGGACATCCCTTGTCTCCCCGAGGGAATGGGGTGAAGAGGAGCCGGTCAGAGGGCAGGGGCCACTCAGGGTCTGGGTTCAGGACTGGGGACTTCAGACAAGTGTCCCCCTCTTTATTACGTGTTGTTTTCACATCCAAAGGCTTTAAGCGAAGCGCCTTTCTGGGCAACCCGGCAACTCCCCAAAATAAACTCAGAGAATAAGCAGAGAACGAGAAGGGAATGCGAATATTTCAGGTTCCTGAAACGTGCTAGGTTGCCCGCAAGCTTTCTCTGGCTGGGGACCGGGCTGTTTCCCATTTTGCAGGCCCCGGTGGTATGGGTTTGACCTATCCAGTGACAAATGACCCTGGCCCGTAGTGAGGGCTCAGCAGAGAGTTAGGAAAGGTTAGCCAGGGGCGAGGCCGCAGCAGCCCGGGAGGCCGGGGAGCGGGGCAGCGCCCGGCCCCAGATTCCTGGAGCCACAGCGGGAAATTGATGATGTGCAGACAACTGCTGAAGGACACGGAGCTATTTCTATCTAGTCCAGATAAGGGGGAGAGGACATCCAAAGACCATTGAAAAAGAAACCGAATTTGGAGAATTCGCCCCATGGGAAGGCGTGTGGCAGTGCTGGCTGGCAGAAGCAAGGAGCTAAATGCTGGACCCTCCTGGCCCCGGGGACTGTGTTTGCTTTACAGCTGGGACCTCTCCTTTGATGATCCTGCGTCTCAGATTTCCCCGTTCTCCCTCCCCCACTGGACTCCGAGTTCATCTTGCCTCAAGCCCTTTTGATCCCTTGGCGTATTGACCAGCCCTTTGCCTTTCAAACTAATCCCCACCTCAGTTCACCCAGTGCCTCCAGGAGGGCTCCAGGGTGAACCTGGTGCCTTCTCCCTCGCCCTCAGCCACGCATTGTCTTCTGGCGTGCACCAGGATTGCTTTTAGCTGCAGGTGACAAAACAACCCCCGCAGAGTGGCCTCAGTCCTCAGGACCTTTGCTGTTCGTGTCACAAGGCGTCTGGAGGTGGAAGGTCTCAGTGCTGTCCCAGTGGCTCAAGGATGCCTGCACGCTCCTCTGTCCTTTCTCTCTTTCTGCTCCACCAGTCACGGTGTGGTGGCTTGTCATTGCCATGCTGGTCGCTCCTGACTGGGAGACGGCAGCTGCGACATCAGGCATCACATCTTTGTGACGGGAAGAGGACAGGGTAGACAAAGAGCCTACCATGCCTGTGCCTGGCAGAAGCCAAGCCAGGCCTCCCCAGAGCCCTTCCTTGGGATTTTCCTTGCCCCTCCCTGGCCAGAACCCACCCCTTGGCTCCGTCTCGCTCTGCAGGGGGCTGTGAGAGCGTGCTGTTCTGGTTGCTGTAGTTGGAGGCAGCAGGGGACAAGGGGCTTGGGGATGCTGTTGAGTCAGTCCACCCACAGCATCCACCACATCTACCACTGCCCCCTCTCCTTGGCAGAGAAGGTTCTTGAGACTGCAGCGAAATGCCCCCAAATCAACTAAGAGTGGATACGTGCCATGTAAGAGCGCAGCCTCTGGTTTCTGCACCGCAGGGTCCGGTCCCCCGAGTGGGAGAGCAGGACGCACGGCGCCTGGCTGCCTCTGCGGCAGCTGTCAGTCAGGCCCCGTCCTCCGGGCCGTCAGCACAGCTTGTCAGGATGGTTATTTGTTTATCTTTTCCGTGGGCCTCTTCTCTCTTCAGCTGGATTAGAAGCTATTTGAGAAGCGGGATCTCATCTCCCACAACCTTCTATTGTTGGTGACTCAACTTAGAGGCATGTGCTTGTGTTGGCATCGGGGACACAGTCATTAATGAAGAGGCTGATCTAGGACTGACCCTAAACGCCACAGGGCGCTCAGTGGGGCGGCGCACCTTTCCGGGGGACCCGTGGCAGACACACGTAGGAGGCGGGAGTTTGGAAAGGCCAGCGAATGAAAACAACGTGTTCGCAGAACGGGAGGCATGCAGCACAGAGGTGGCTCTGGGGGACGCAGTGCGAGCAGGCTGTCAGCTTTCACGCTGGACGCCGCTTTCAAAAGCAGGTTCGGGAGTGTTACTCACTTCGCTCTCCCCCTTCTCCTCCTTGCGTTCATTCATGTGCTTATTCATTCAACAAGACTGATCGAGCCCCTACTCTGCCCGTGGTCCTGGCAATCTAGAAACAGGGAATGAAGCGTCCTTGCCCTTAGGGCTTGGAGGAAGCTGGCAAACACCCGGTCACGTTCCAGGTGGTGAGGACCATTACACAGTCTTCTACCCCGTGTCTCTGACGCTCAGAAGTGCTGAGTTTAAATTAGGGGATTTCCCCCCAGCCCTTTGGTGAGGTTTCTCTTAACTTCTCGTGTCAGACGAGCTGGGTTGCAGAGGGCTTCACGGCCAACAGACTTGGCTTTAGATCCTGGTCCTGCCATTGACTGTGGGACGCTGGCACGATTTCGCACCCTGACCTCCAGCGATCTCCTGTTTTCGACGGGCTGCCCCTCCGCCCCAAAAGCCCCCATGCATGATGCTCAGTGATAGAAGTCTGTTAACCATTTCTCTTAAAATAAGCTCACTGAAGCCATCTCAGCAGAGGGTGTGGTCGGACCCTGCAGGAGGAAGCCAAGTCCCGTCACTGTCAGCGTTGGCGGGGTCAGCGACGTGGGTCTGCGGCCGTCCCACACGGTCTGTCCCAGCCACGGAGCCCAGAGCACGGTCTGTTTGCCACCTTGCAGCCTTGGCCTTGTGATGGATAACCTTCCTGCAGCCCTCTTTGCTCAGAAGCCAGAGCTTGGCGTGGCCCACCGCTCTGAGGGCCTCCTGCCTGTACCAACGTCCCGGCTTCCCTGGACACACACGCAAGGTGGCCCCAAATATCCGGGACTGCGTCCTCTCCCTCTGCCCCCACCACACGCAGCACACCCACTCCGAAGGCACTGCCCTCTCCCCTGACGGTGCCCCGGGGACCACCTTCTCCCCACCTGCACAAGGGAGGGTGGTCTAGGGCTCACCCAGCCACCGCAGACCAGTTCCAGCCTGGCGAAACCAGCGAGCATCGCCACTCCTTGCTGGCCTGTTGGCAGCACTTCCAGCTAGGGCTCAGCCCCTGCCACATCGTCCTCCCTCGGCCCTCTCTCTCCCCTTGGAGCACCGTGGGGTTTCCCTGCGTCTTCTAGCCACCCTTCGTTGCAGTGAACAGTTCTTCCTGTTCAACTGCCCTTAGTTAACCCAGGATGCGGTTTCTGTCTCCTGACTGGACCCTGGCCATCCACCTCCGCAGGAAAGAAGAGATGGAAATATCAGCATCTCAGATTCGTTTTACCAGTCAAGTGAGGAAGCCCACGCACGGCCCAAAGCACGTGGCTTCGCCTTGGCCACTACTCGCTTTGCACAGAGAACAAGGGAAACTACTGTCGGCGAAGGCCAGGCCTGTGGCGGGGCGGTGCTGACGCGCATGTGGTTAGCCCTGGAGGAAGAGACAGGGGGTCAGAGAGGCCATCGCGATGGCCTCAGGTCTCGCACACAGTGTTGGGTTGCGCCGAACCCAGGGAACCAGTCTTCTGAGTCCACACTCCACGCACCACACCGGGCCTCCTCCTAGAGCCCCAGACCCTCCTCTTTTTCACCCCAATGAGAGCAATTTCCCTGCGTGACGAAACCCCCCGAGTCTGAGTGCTCACTCCGCGATGAGGCTGGCTGAGCAGCGGGGAAGCGTTTGCTGGAGTTCCCTCGGGATGCCTCGCCCGAGAGCTCTCCTCCCGAGAGAATGGTCTGAGTTGTTTGGGAGGCTCGGGGCAGTGGTGTCTCTTTCCCGCTGGGTCAGCCTCTGCGTGACCCCAAGGAGCCTGCCCTTGGAACGGACGCTGTGGCCCTTGACAAGGATGTCCTGGGCTGTTAAAGGCTTTGCTTTGAGAACCGCCGCCCTGGGGTGCTTAAAATCAAATGTATGGAATTTCCCTTCAGCAGTGGACCAATGAGGTGGTGTCTTGCTTGAATATACCTTCCAAAAGGCCGGAAGTCTCTTTTATGTTCACTGATGCTTCCCCAGCACTGAGAACAGAGCTTGGTAGACAGTAGGTGCTCTGTAAATGTTTGTCAAGTGGGTGAATTCACATGGTCAAGGGTTTGCCTTGTTTTTTACAGGGGACCCTTTTCCAGACTGTTTTAAAATAGGGTTTTATTTTTAATGCAAGAGAGGAGGCATGCGTGTATACCTCAACAGGATCATTACTGGTTCATAAATCTGGGTATACCACCATGGCTAAGATGATATATTCCAATGGCCAAACTTGCCCCAATCAAAGCTTGCCTTTCCTATGCGTCACCCTCTCCGGGTGTCTGTTCTATCTCCCTATCTGCCGTGACTCTGCTGATAACGGTGGCAGGCAATGATGAGTGGGTGCCGTCCCAGAAAGTAACAGAGGGGCTTTTTAACTTGAGCCCTTTGGAAGGATTTGTCCAGTGCCTGGCAGAGCATTCTCTATGTGGCAGCTACTGCATAAGTGTCTGTTGGCAGTGACAGTGTCATGATGATGGCAAGAGCTTAAAATAAAGGTTTGACAGACACGGGTAATGGAAATTCAGGCAGGAGAGGAGGGCTCAAGAGTGGCCTTGGCATTCGTGATTAGGCGGTGTCCCCGAGTGTCCCAAATCACGACCAGGAAGCCACCCACACTTTCCGTGCTTAATAGCTCAGCGTATCTGTGCTGCAGTTCATTATAAAAAATCTGAACCCAAGCAGCAGACGAAAAGAACACTCTCTACATGCATTTGTGGGTGTTCAGGCGTAGAGGCGAGACTGTGTACGTGTTAAACTCCTCAACGCTTTTTAAAAACTGTGCTTCCTATTTTTCTGAGATTGTCTTTCTGGTTTCCCCCTTTAATATAGTGAGAAAGAAAAGAAGAATATAGGAAAAGAGTGAACTCGTTGTTCTTTTCAGAAACATCAGGATGAGAAGCAGTCCCTGCCCCTGCTCACGGCTAAGTCTCCTGTAGACAGAGTCGTCCCAAAGTCAGGGGCAGAGGAGCCCAAACCTTCCCGGTGCGGAGCGCTCATGGGCGAGGTCGGGCGGAGCTGTCTCACCCGGTGCAGGGCTCCCCTCCTTTCAGCAAGTGCTCACGGAGAACTGGCTCGGCGCTGACGTGTGGCACCTGTTCAGTGCCGACCCCGTGACAGGCCGTGCATACAACTTAGAACGGGGACACTCTGCAGGGGGGTATGTTGCCCATATTGTACCCTCATCACCTGGGATTCTCTCTCGTACATCGGCGGGTTGGATAAATGCTTGTTGAATGGATGCATGGTCCCAGCATGCATGGAGTTAATAGTCCAAGATTTACACTGAATTTCTTCTTGTTCAGTTAGCACTTTCAGGGAATAATATCTGAGTGGAGTGAACATCAGGGCAGCTTTACGGAGAGAAGGAGAGGTGGGTCTCCGCTGGCCACAGGTGGCCCTGTGGGGGGAGGCATGGGGGGCAGGCGGAAGGAAGTGTAGCTGCACTGCTGTCCTCCTTCCTGCTGGGGGCGCTCCTCCTTCCTGCTGGGGATGCATACAGGGAGGGATGGCTCTCACCTGCGTTGATGGAAATCAGCCTCAGGACCATGGAGGGGCATGCACACAGGAACACTTCAGCTCCACTTTGTCAATCGCTGGAGAGACCACTCCTTCCCTCTTCAAGCCCAGCCACTGGTGCCTGCACATTTGAACCGGGCTACTGCAGAGCAGGCGTCCTGGGGGCGAAGGTGGGGATCCTTGCTGAAACTTAGCAGCAATTCCGTTCTTCTCAGCCGGGCATAATTTTGGTGTGCATTGAAATACTGGATGAGCTACACAGTTCAAGAGATAAGCATTCAGCCCAAGAGTTTGCTGCTTCCTTGAACAATATCCAATGCCACAGAACATTCCAGTAGTGCCGTGATGGGTTCACCCCTCACAGTGCGAGAGAGATTCACTCAGTCATTCCTTCTTCCCTCTCTCTGTCTCCCTCCCTTTCCGACTCTCTCTGCTCCTTTCTCTTCACAAAAGCCCGAGGAGTCCCAGGTTCTCTGTTTCTTGTGGATGCAGTTTGCCTGCCACCGGGCACCTGCTTTAAAGTGGGGGAGACCTTGCGATATCTTATAACCTTCTGGGGGCAGACATGATTGGCAGTGCCGATGGCCAATCATGACCCTGTTGCTCCATGAGAGGGGGGCTCAAAGACAGCGGGCCTCTCTGTTCTCTAGTAACATTATGAACCAGCAAGCTGTCGTATGTGGGGGCAAAGATTGCTCATTGCTACTTTATGGACACTGCACTTTTCATTTGTTATGGTCATGTGAAAGGTATCTTGCTGCAAGGTACACACAAGCTCTTTGGACTTACTTGATGATGATAGTTAACAGTCAACCCATTTTCATCTTTATTGAGAGAGAGACAGACAGACAGACAAAGGGAGAACATCATGTCAGGAGGCTTTCTGCTTATAATGGACAATCGGACCAGGGGTCCCCTGGACACAGAGGTGCTTGCGTTTGCATTTCTCCAGGAAGTCTCTAACAGCTCCAGCGGGTTTGGGGATGAAACTTCAGAATTCCGTCATTCCCGCTGCTCGTCTTGTCCATTACGGCGGTCCTCGGGGACTAATGCTCTTGCGGCCCCAGTTCTGCCCTGCTGTGGGCTCTCCCAGGGACGATCGTACTAATATCGCTTTCCGTCTTCCTAGGTGCAAGTTCAGGACACAGCGGGGGAGCGACTCTCTCCCAGCCGGACGCCAGCTTTCCCGGAGCCTGCCCAGGAGGGGTCTGCATGGCCTGGGACCACAGCAGACGCTGTCTCCGACTCAGGAGGGATGGATGATGGAAGCGCGTCACTGATCCCACACCTGGGCAGAGAAAGCTGCACTCAAGGCCCACAGCGTGAAGAAAACCAAGGTGGAGAAGACGATGCACCTGGACGTGCCTGGGAAGACCCAGGACACAGGCCGAGCCTCCCAGAAGCCACCCACGCAACTCTGTCCCCCTGCGAGCTGCCGGCGTGTCTGCCCGCAGAGGGTAGCGGTGACCCTGGGGAGCCCGAGACTCTCTCTGTGGCTTCCCCTGCACCCGCAAACATTGTCCCCACCCTGGGAACTGTGTGCCATGGGCCAAGGGGCAGAGAAGCAGAGTGTTCGATGGAACATTTTAAAGCAGGGGACCAAGGAACAGGTGGCACCATGGATCCCCCTGCTGGAGCCCCCGTTCAGAAACATTTGCCCCAAGAATTTTGCTCCACGGATTTGCGGAGGGAGGAAGGTCAAAGCAAAGTGTCTGACTTGTGTTTTCCCGATGAAAGGACACCGGAGGTTGTTTTCCAAACACAGGGTTCGGAGCCTGCGCAGTCCACAAGCCAAAGCAGCGAGGACGGAAACACAGTCGCGTTTCCTGCACCCAGCAGTGCCCTCCCCTGGGACACTGCACAGAAGGCCAACGAAGGCGCCACAGGGGAGCAGCTAGCTCCCACCCCCACGCCGGCCACCCTAGGGCAGGGCAGGCCGAGCCCCAGCACTGCAGGAGGGCTTGAGGAGGGACAGCCTCTGCTCTCTGAGAATTCCTCGATGTGGCGTGAAGAAGGTGAGGACACCCCCAGGACGCACGCCCTGGGCCCCACAGGTACACCAACCAGCCATAGTCCGATTGCAAAGTTTCCTCAGGAGGAGCCGACAGCGTTACCTGCTACTCTGGAGTGTCTTCAGGGGACCGGGGAGAGTGGGGATGCACCAACTGGTACCATTGCCACCAAAGTCCATCACGCCAAATACGTCCCCATTTCAATTGCTGAGAATAGCCATGCAGGTGGCCCTGAGGGGAGCTCACCTCATAGGCCAGGTGAAACTATCTTTCAACATCCTTCCAACATACAGTCAGGCCATAGTTTAAATGGCTCCGCCCCTGAGTCTGCAGAAGGGCTTTGCACGGGGGCGCCCAGGGGACCGGGAGTCGGCGTCTGTGCTCCCCTGCTCCCGGAGGGAGAGCTGGGCCACGACTCCCCTCTTCAGGCCGATAACCAGTCTGGAGATGGGAGCCAGACCGTGCACGGAGCGGCCCATGGGAGCCGGGAAGAGGAGCTCCAGGGAAAAGGAAGTGGGACAGTGCAGAGGACCCCGCAGGAGAGCCTGCCCCTCCAGGGCTCTCTTTCTGAAGGTCGTGTCCAGGAAAGTCAGGCCCCGATGCCTGCCGCACGAGAGGAAACAGCCCCGGCACCTTCGGACCACCCGTCAGCAAGCTGCGGGGAGGAAAGGGGGCCGTGCTCAGGCCCGGGGACCGGCGTGTCCACGGCGGCTGAAGTTACCGGGGAAGACGACAGGCCGACTGTGAGCAGTGCTGCGCCTCTCTCCAACATCCCCCTGGAGGAGTCTGCAGGCAGCGGACCAGGACGCGGGGAAGCAGGCCACCAGCCCAGGAGGATGGCTCTAGGGGCTTCCGTTTCCGAGGTCCGGCCTCCAGGACAGCCGGCAGATTCTGAGTGCAAGGAGGCAGCTGCTGGTGCCACGACGCCTGACAGGGCCTGGACCGCAGCTGACGCACGACAGGCAGGTGCTGCTGCTGGGCCTGAACTGGGCCCCTCTGAGCCTGCAGCATCGGCCGGCGGTCCGCAGGCTGAGTCTGGCTCAGCCCCTGCTGGTAACAGAGAAGTCCATGAAGCTCAAAAGCCAGCCCGGCGTACCTACTGGCGCTGTCTTTCTGCCCGGTACCTGAGCCAGCGCCGGCTCCTGGAGTCGTCCGTGGACCCTGTGGAAGGGGAATTCTGTGTCACAGATTTGCATCCTGAAGGTTCCACACCTGGAGGGCAGGCAACTGTTAGCCATGGGAGTCAAAACCAAGAGGAAAAACAGCTTATGGCGGCCCTCCCGGCCTTCTTTAAATCGTTTCTGAGCAGCCCGAAAATCCTCGAGTCCTCGGTGGATCCCATTGATGAGACAGGTGGGGTGGAGTCGGTCAGGGCGGAGACCCGGGAGCCGTCCGAACCCGCCCTGGGGCTCATCTCAGAGGACAGTAAACTGGAGGACGGACGCTCGGGCCGGAGAGCGGGAGTCAGACCTGCCAGCTCCCGAGTTCCATGCCCCCAGCCAAGGGAGGGGACCATTCCAAGTCAAGACGGTGCCGACCGAAACCAAGAAGCTGGGGAGCGAGGGGAGGCTGAGCAAAGCAAAAATGGCGGAGCAGGTTGTGTTTCTCCTACTTCACCTCTTTCCAGCGGTCTCGCAGTCGTGACTCAGGCATCCGCTGGAGCTGACACTCAGAACGCCACAGGTCAAGTTCAGGACATCCCCAAGAACCATGTAGGGGGGCCCAGCAACTGTGAGCGTGCCCTTGCTGCCTCAGAGGAAAGGAGAGAGAGAGGGGGCGAGGGTGGGACACAGCCGCCCTCCCCTAGTGGTCTTACTCTGCTGCCTTCTCCTTCATCCCCCGAAGGAAGCATCACGAACTTTCCAATAAGCCACAGGATTGAGGAACCTGAAAAAGAGACGCCCCAAAGTGGGGAAGCCAAAACCACAAGCCCATCCAGCTCCCCGGCAGCCACTTTGGCATGCACTTCAGGAGAACGTGAGTCAGAGACAGCTCCTGAGACACTGCAGGACCCGTGTCAGCGGGGCCCCGCCCTGGGCCATGGGAGCAAGTCAGGGGAGGAGAGGCCCCGACCCACGGCCCCCCCGACGGGCAGACCCCCAGCGACTGCTTCGGAGAAGGGCAAGAGGAAGCAAGAAACCGCGGGAAGTGGACACTTAGCTGAGGGAATGAAGAAGAAAATTCTGTCCAAGGTGGCCGCCCTGAGGCTGAGGTTGGAAGAAAGGGAGAATGTCAGAAAGAACTCAAGCTTCCCTAGAAAGATTCCTAAACTCGAGACGTCGGCATCATGCTCCGGGGAGCAAAAGGACCCCAAAGAGCCGTCTTGCAAAAGAGAAGGAAAAGGTGAGGCCTGTTGCTTTCCGTCGCTGCTAAAGCTTGGGTTTGCTGACCCGGCGTCAGGCTCCTGGTCCTCCCGAGTCCTTTGCCGTCAAGGTGAGTGTGGACCAGGTGGGCGATGACGCTGTGGTTGTGAGCACAGGGCTCGGCAGGTGGACTCGCCTGGTTCTCAAACTTGAGTGGCCTCGAAGTCGCCTGGAGGGCTTGTCAAAGTACAACCTGGGCTCCCGTTCCAAGGGGTCCGATTCCAGGTGTGGGTTGAGACGTGGCCTTTCTAACAAGTTCCCAGGTGGGCTGTGGGGAGAGCCTCTCCTATAGGCTGCCTGTAGGTGTGTTTAATTCAGAGAGTGTGACTAGGATGCTCTTTTGTTTAATTACCCTTCAAAAAATATTTTATGAAGCTGAGCAGAAGCATTCATCAGTATGGCTCATTGGTATAATTAAGTAGACCGCAAGCTGAGCGGAATTTCCCAGAAATAAACGTTTAGGTACAGTTTGGGAGTCTCTTCCTCAATCATGGATTTTCATTAAAAACGGCTTTATTGTACACTGGGTTTCCTTGCACAGTTGAGTGCAAACGTTCCTTCCCACTCACCTTCGCTTTCCCTGGGTCTAAAGGCTGCGGGAGGGGCCGGGTCTCTGCTGCGGGCTTCAGAGCCCTGAGGCCCAGAGAGAGGGCTCTCACTGCCCTCTCTTCTGCTTTGCTGGGGAATCACTTTAACCCCCAGTTCCATCCCGTAACCCAAACTTTAGCCTCTTGTGTGTCAGAGCTCTTCTCCCACTTGCCGCAAGACCTGGTGGGCGTCAGAGGAGAAAGCAGGGCAGCAGGCAAAGCCCTCCGTGTCTCGGAGCCGAGTGCAGTGGCGCCCATCGCTCCCAGCGAAGGGTTTTCCCCTCCTGACTGAGCCCGCAGACTTCTGGGTGGTGCTTGTCATCCCCCACCCCCATCCACGGGCCCTCAGCCCTGTCTCAGACAGGGTTAAATCCCAAACTGTCACACAGCACTGTCTGCTGAAGAGTTTGGAGGGGTCCAACCAGACTGTTAGGATACACGTTTTTAAGCGGATTTAAAGAGAATGAGGCAACGTTTTAGAAGGTCTCTGCAGTGGGTTTACCGCAGAGGGAAGCGATCTGTTTGGAATGCTCGCCCATGGCTATTCAGGTCACCTGCAGGAGAAAGGACACTCTGACCACCACAGGCTGTTGGAGCGTTTGCTCTCAGCCGCCACACAGCCCCCCTGAGCTCGACGGGCAGGAGGGGCGGGGTGCAGCATTAGGGGAGGGGTGGTACTCACGTACCCAGTGAGGTAGGACTTGAGGGTGGGGTATGACTTGGATGATTCTGAAAGAAGTTAAACAATCCGAGTAACCTTCCCCCGCTCCCCCGGACATTCGAGTCTTAGTACAGCGGCAGTGCCAGGCCCCCTCTGAGCTCCTCCGTCCTCATTGGTCCCTCTGTCCCACACAAACGGGGCTCCTCTCCGAAGCCCCAAGGCTTCCTGTCCAAGCCAGCTTTGCCTCTCTCAGAGCCTCTCCCTCAATTGCATCGCTCATTTTATGCCCTTTCCTCTGTCCCCCCATTTTCTGTGTTCAGAACTTACAACAGGTAGTAGGTGGGGTCAGCGACCGTGGGAAGCTTAGTCCCCATATGACTGCCTCGTGTTGGAAGGGCCCTGGAGGAAAGGCGTCCCAGATGAGGTGGCTTGCTCACCTCTGAGCCGAGGGTTTGGGACTTGGGCCTGGACTCCCAGCACAGCCAGCCAGCAGGAGCCAAGTGGCCAGAGATGGGGTTTGCCATCAGTAAACACTTGGTATATTTTCTCTCTGCCATAATATGGTTAGTGACTTCCACTACTCTCTCGTGGAGAATGTGTTACCTGAGCAGCCCAGTATCGCTCTCCGGGAGCCTGAGAGTGTGAATTCTGTTACTCAAGGGTCGGTTGGCATCCAGGAGAGCTGGGAGGCATGCTTAATGCCGCAACTATTTCACAGCGGTGGAATTGCAGGGGACAGAGCAAACACGCATCAGTATTGATGACTTTTGTCTTGGCTCTGAGTTATATGACATTTTATGTTACCAAAGCTGCAGAGTTATGGAACTTGGTCTCTAACCAACAGACACCACATTTCCAGGAATTCCAACCACCTGGCTGGCTCTCCTAGCTTTGTCTTGTTCCACTGTCAATGCTGCCTCCCAGTGGCTGCCCCGAGCAATTACACATTTGTCTGGCTCACGGAGCTCTCACCCCAGATTTTAAAAAGCAATACTCAAAGCTCTTCTCCCAACTCTGGAAATCATTTCCTTATCGCTCCTATTTCACTCAAGCAGACAGTTCTTTTGTTGATGAAATTGGTATCAGACACGACGGCAATCTTCAGCAAAGACAAAGGTAATCAGAGGAAAGATGAATGAATACTTTTCAGCAAATAACGATTTATTGAGCTGCCTTCTGCACCTGAGGGCTTAACCACAATGATCTGGATGACCCAGATCTTATTTTACTCTCTGATCTCCAGTTCTGATTTTGACCTGGAATCTCTGGTGAGCCTTTAAGAGCATCTTTATTGGAACCAGG
Source organism: Phyllostomus hastatus (assembly GCF_019186645.2). Taxonomy (NCBI): domain Eukaryota; kingdom Metazoa; phylum Chordata; class Mammalia; order Chiroptera; family Phyllostomidae; genus Phyllostomus; species Phyllostomus hastatus. The sequence continues at coordinate 46,579,630 of NW_025333960.1, read as the reverse complement.
TTCCCGTTAGGCTAGGTATCTAAAATCCTTCTCCCTCATCTTAAAAAAAATAAAAAGTCTCTCAAGTTATATTTCACATTGTGCGTCACAGACCTTACTCAAGGAATTTTAAGTGAAGAAAAGTCATTGCGACCCTGGCTGGTGTGGCTCAGTGGATTGAGTGTTGGCCTGTGAACCCAAGTGTTGCTCGTTCAATTCCCAGTCAGGGCCCATGCCTGAATTGCAGGCCAGGTCCCTGGTTCAGGGTGTATGAGAGGCAACCACACATAGATGTTTCTCTCCCTCTCTTTCTCCCTCCTTTTCTCTAAAAATGAATAAATAAAACCTTAAAAAATAAGAAAAGTAATTACATAGGTTGATTTGTTCATTTTCCTAGTGCTGTGGCAAGCCACAGGTCCCCTCAGACATTCAGTTTCCTCATCCATAAATTGAGGGTCATGATTATTTTCCTTGTCTCTTGGGACTGTTGTGAGAATGAAGGGAGACGAGGAGAAGTCTTTCGTCCGCTGTAAAGCTCTTTGCAACTGTTCCAGGAACGCTGACCTGCCAACCTCTCACCCCCAGCTCCGGTCTTACTGAAAAGGATCCAAGCCGAGATGTTTCCCGAACACTCCGGGAATGTACGATTAAGCTGCCAGTTCGCAGAAATTCACGAAGATTCTACTATCTGGTGGACAAAAGATTCAACACCAATAGCCCAAGTGCAGAGAAGGTGCAGTATTTGCCCCTGGTGTCTCTTCATAAGTGTTGCTTATTTCACCACATGGTTCTGAAATAAAATGATACACGGTAGGAAGTAAAACAGAAACTCGGAGTAGAAATTCCACACCCAGAGTGTCCTGGAAGAGTGAGTAAGGGGAGTCGGGCGTCTGGACGGGGAAACGGTGGCCGGTGCTTGCCCTGGCTCTGCCACCGTTGGGTTCCTCGGCCTTAGGACGTCACAAAACCTCTCGTTACATAGAAAGCTGTGACTTAAAACCTTTGACAGCACAGCTGTACATTTTCATTTTTAAAATCATGACATTTTCATGATACTCGGGGAACACGTGGAATCACCCTCTGGCCTGCCAGGCTCTATGGCCCCAGGGTGTCAGAGTACTCTTCCGTGTGTCTGTGCATTTGCTGTGTTTCTGTCTCACAAATTCCCCTTAACCTGGTGAAGACCCAACAAAGCCGAGAAGGTGAATCAAAAGGAAAAGACAATCCGTGCGGCTGCAGAAAAGTGGCCGCTGTTGAGGGTAGAGACCAACCATCTCGAAGGTGGGAAAAGCCATTTATGTCTGGGGTGCCAGGCTATCAGAGGGGTGTGGGGGTCATTGCCAAAAACACTCCATGTGGGATGAATCTGACTGATGGCTTCTTGAAAGCAGATTTCTGGCGATAAGTGCTTGTTCAGGATAACTGAGGGACTTGAGCTTCGTCCAGCACACCTGAGGAGGTGCGGATCATTCTAGAACCAGGCCACCTGGTTCAGTGGGAACCAGCATGACCCAGACAACTCTCAGAAACCTCTTTCTGCCGAAGGGGGCCCTTTTCAGCTCCCTGAGTCACAGGGGGTGTTCCTATCCCTTTAATCTTGTCACAAGCAGAATGAAAAAGTAAGACAGATGGGAGTTTTTTGCACAATCAAATCAAACGGGTCTGCTTGGATTATGTCTGAAAGTTAAGGCCCCCCCATGCCGCTGTGGAAGGTTTGAGCCATAGTTTTGCTTCTTCAGTATTACTGCAGAAACCTCACTGGAATGTCACTGATGTGTTACTAAATCTGCTTTGCCTAAACTGTCACCCTTACCTGCTTGTCATACGAGTGGCTTAAGAGGAATTAGAACGGAGAAGTAATGGCTTGAGTTTTAAATCAAGGCTATTCTCCAGAGCTTTATCAAAAAGACGTACTAATTAGTCATTAAAAATGTTTCTCCGTGGCCGCCAGCCAAGTGCAATTAGCCAGCATCCTCTGCCACTTGGTTGGAAGCTAAGAATTGGCGCCTGAATCTTTTTGGTTCCTTTTCCTTTCGAGGTGTCTTTAGAGAACCTAGCCTCCCTCCAGGGGACGTCGAGCATTAGCAGCAGGTGATTTCACTGATGACACGCGTCCGGGGCCTCTCGGGTCTCAGTGGCGTCTGCTTCCTTTCCCCTGGGCGACCCCGTCTGCATCTGGGTCAGGCGCACCGATTAGCTTTCTCTCCGCTAACGCTTGAGCACATTTGGGAGTCATGATTCCTTCACATACGGAGAGATCGTTTGTATTATTTCCCACGGGATTTCAGATGTTACCGAGTTTCTTTCCCCGCTAATTCCAGTTGACTGTTTCCCTTACAAGTCCTTCCACGGGTCACTTACCAACAGCAAAGACCCCCTTTTTCTTGTCCCTTATGTGTCTGGGCTTATAGTCGGGTTTGAGGTGTTCAGTTCTCCTTCAAGCATGTGTCCCCTGGATTAGTAACGTAACTAGGTGAATTCTGATCAGAAAGCCTGATGAGCCCCCAGAATTCGCGATGCTCATCCTTTTGCTTTATTAACGACGGTCCGCTCTCCCAAATGTTTCTGTGTGTTAACATTGCATTTGGGAGTGAAAGTATTAAACTAGAAATGTGCTGATCGTGCCCTACAGATAAAAATATTATTTAAACAGCTTATTGTGATCTTGTCCTTTAGCCAACACATTGGCTGAAAACATTCGGTCTGAGAAACACTAGTTCCTTTCACCTTAAGTGTATTAGAAAAACGCAAGTTCAGAATGAGGACCCATGTTACCATCCCCCACTCCAGCGCAGGAGACAACTCCACTGTGTCCTTGGCCATCGTCCAAGCCAGCCAGAAGGACCAGGGCCTCTATGACTGCTGCATCCAGAACAGCTACGGGAAAGCGACGGCGGCGTTTGACCTTACCCCTGAAGGTAAACCTCAGCTTTTCCGTTTCCGATACGTGAGAAATGGAAATGAATGTTCCATTGTACTGAAAGCATTCTCTTCTGTATCTTCTTCCAGTTCTCGAACAACTTTCCAGTCACCAGGATGTGAAAGGTGAGCTAACGTGAGTGGGATGCAGGGGGCAGGCCCGTCGTCAAGTATGAAATAGCTCCTGGAGTCAATGGTGGAAGAAATATTCCCGGGGGCTCTTCTAACCAGGGAAGGGAGAGCTTAGGAATGACTGAGAAATGAATGGAAATTCATGAGCCATTTCAACCTGATCGTAAGGCCTGTGTTATCAGTTCCCGAGGCTACGGATATCCGGAAGCATATCGTGTGTGACCGAGGTCAGACTGTAGTGGGAGTTGCCGGGAACATGTGGAGGGGGTTGGGCTTAGACTGTTTCCTTCAAGCCCCAGACTGGCGTGCGGCCACCTGCAGGGGTTTTTTCTCGACCTCTGACACACGGCGTGTTTTGTTTCTTCAGTTGAGTTTTCACTTTGACTAGCTGAGCAGGTGCCCGAAGAGCGCCAGGTGTCTAGGAGAACAACCCCATTTATTTGCATCTTAATGGAAATGACAGGTGGGTGTGCGGGCTCTCCTTTGGCACTGGTGCACACCTGGTGTAGCGACAGCTGAGCAGCTGCTGCGGAGGGACACTCCCGCTGCCCCCGGGCCACCTGCTGAGTCCAAGGCTGACCTGTGGAACCTAAAAGGGGAAAGCACACCTGACTCCCAACAGAGCCATCGCTCAAAGATGAGGGGGGGTGGGTCGGGCCCTTGAGGAGCGTGTGGAGTGCAACTAAACTCGAGCCGTGTTTCAGGATGTGAAGAGATCGAGTTCAGCCAGCTCATCTTCAGAGAAGACTTCCTCCGGGACCGCTACTTCGGGGACCGCCTGCGAGGCCAGATCGCCACGGAGGAGCTGCACTTTGGGGAGGGCGTCCACCGCAAAGCCTTCCGCAGCAAAGTCATGCGGGGCCTCCTGCCTGTCTTCCAGCCCGGCCACGCCTGCGTGCTCAAGGTGCACAATGCCGTGGCCTACGGGACCAGAAACAACGACGAGCTTGTCCAGAGGAACTACACCCTCGCTGCCCAGGTGGGCCGACCCGCACCGGAGGTGTCCCTTGAGAAGGGAGAGGGACCCGTGGTGACCAGACTCCGCGTTGAGGGGAGTGGCTCCAAGAGGGTGCTCTTGCCCCTTGAGGGTGCGGGCTGACTGCCGGGGATTGTGTCTCAATTCCGAGGAGCACTTCCCGGCCTTGTGCCAGCCAGACGGAGCTCAGCCTGTGTCTGGAGGCGCCTTGCCAGCACTGGCCCGAGCTGAGATCATCTCCTAGGAAGTCCCAAGAGATCCCTGAGGATTTGAATCTACTTGGACACAGGATGACAGGGGAAGCTGGGGCGGGGGGGTTGGCACGTAAGCTACCCTGGAGGCCAGGACCCTCAAAGACAGCTAAATGCAGGAGGAGTTCCTGGAGTGTTTTGTTCCAGATGGAGGAGGAGGGGGTGGGATATATTGAGAAGGACAGGACAGGACAGGACAGGAGCATTTGCCCCATTTCCGGCCTTCCTGAGTCTGGTTCAATGTCAGCCCATAATCTACGAAGGGAGAGCACCCTGAGTCTCCAGCTACACGCCCACCTCTCTGTGCTAGAGAGTCACAGAACTCTGGCAGCCAGAGGGGAGGAGAGCGTGAGCTTCTCTCCCTGCCTCCCCTCTCACCTCGGTCTGCATGCTCCATTCTTGACACCAGAAGTGGCCAAGTTTTCAGGAGTGCTGGGCCTACCCCTTTCACCAGTGGGGTGTGCTTTTGCAATTTCTGCCCACAGAATGAGCAGATTGGACTTAGGGGACTGTCTTGGGTGCCTTCAGGCATTCGCCACCCAGGATTCTCCCCGGTGTGGCTGTGCCACGTGGGACTCGGTGCACGTGAAGGCAGCCCCTCTTCTGCAGGGATAGGATTTTGCCCATTGTTTTTCATTCTCTTCCTGCCCACCCTCCTCTCCCCTTCCTTTCACCGAGTATCCCTTCCATCCTCACTGTCATCTGGCCCAGTCATGGGCGTGCCTCTGCATCCAGACTCCCACTTGGGGAATGCCTTACAGAGTGGGAAGCAGACTCCAATTTGCTTTTCCTGCGCCGACAGTCTTGTCGAGGTGTTCCCTATTTACAACTCAAATTACACCTTTGAGGAAGAACCTCCATGGGGGAGCTCATGGGAAACCCAGCCAGCCCCGAGCTTGATCTGACATCCTGCTGAGGGGCCAGCCCCCCCTAGTTCAGGGAAGAACTTCAGCCATGCAGTTCTACAGAGTTTATAATTCGGGGACACCTGGCCCCAGAGACCACATGACCTTCGCCTGGGTCATTCCTGCGGGGCTCAGGGCTGCTCTGCAAGTGGCCAGCTCTGGGGAGCAATCACTGTGGCTTCTGTGCCCCCAGCCAGGGGAGGGGTCGGGGGTCCATCGGCTTGGCCTGCGTTAGGAAGTCTGATGAGCTTTACCAAACAACTCTGTGAATTTCCTCTAATCACTGGGCTTCCCCATGTGTTTGGGTGATACAGGAATGCTACGTTCAAAATACTGCCAGATACTATGCCAAGATCTACGCTGCCGAAGCACAGCCTCTGGAAGGCTTCGGGGAAGTGCCAGAGTGAGTGTCCCGTCTCCTGTATTTCTACCTCCGACTTGTTGGGGACTTGGGGGCATGGGCTGGAGGGACGACAGGGTGAAAAGGACCAGTAAGACAAGCCTTTTGACTGGTTTCTCTGTAAGCTGTGAGGACACCCATGGCTGCTATCCTGTTTGTCACTGGGCCGCCAGAGGCTTACAGAAAGACACTTGTTAAATATCCTTCAAATAAATGTGTGTGTGGATGGATGGATGAATTCAACAAATGCACCTATCATGTTAAATAGAAAAGAAAGGATATCTACTCTCACGAATATCACACTGTCTGAACAATAAGCACATATAAGAGAACACGAGAATATTACAAGATGATTAGTCCCACGGTGAAAATAAAATACGATCCATGTCCAGAAAGAGTGAATTGAGTGATCCGGATATGGGCACAGGATACCCTCTTCCTGGAATCCTACCGGGATAAATTAAACTGGTTACTTGTATCCACTCATGAACTGTTTATCCACCCAAGCAAATGTCGGCACCCTGGTAAGTACACCACTGCGCTGAAGCTGGATGAGGGCATTTCCGTACCCGAGACCCCTTTCCTTCCCGACCGCGGGAGAATTTGTGAGCGTGTGGCTGGTGAGAGTGCAGGCAGGGCGAAGTCCCTACGGAGGAAGGTGGCGGCGGCTGTTTTAAAGGATGGGGAGACAAGAACGTGTTTGTGGCTTTTGAGGCAGAGGAAGGAAATCAGGAGGAAGATGATAGTCATCAACAGAACACAAAACTCGCGACCAGGGATTGGCAAACCTTTCTGTGAAGGGCCAGATAGCAACTGTTCGGGGCTCTGTGGTCAAGAGGCAAAAATCAAGGCTATTGTGGAGATCCTTATGTAACACACCCTTACTGGTGTATTTTAAAATATAATACTAATTATTGTATATAATTTTTGGCATATAGGTTTACTAATGAGAAGAGTGCAAAATTTTTTTTAAAGTAACATTTTGCCTAATTGGGGCTCAGAGTGGGTGTTTCCGGTGACCAAATCGATCGCAATGTCCATCTGTAAAACTCATTCTTAGCCTGTGGGCTGAGTGAAAACGGACGTGGGACTGGATTTGGCTCGTAGGCAAACGGTTCGTCCACCCCACGGTCCACATAGCGCCCCCTGCAGGGAGTGGTGGGTGAGGGAGAAGAGCATTGCCGGGCAGGCTGGAGTCTCGAGGTGGGGGAGAAGAAGTAGCCGGGGAAGCAGGAGGAAAACCAAGAGGGAGTGAGTTTCTGGAAGCCATGGGAAGGTGTTTCAAAAAGAAGTGAGAGCAACTGAGTTGAGTGTCACTGAGAGCAAGTAAGCTGAGGGTGAGTAAGAGACCACTAATTAGACTCAGCGACTCGCTGCTCGTGGTGCGGCTGAACAATGCCTCTTCAGTGGGAAAGGCTCTTGGGGGGGGGGTGGGGGTTCGAGAGAGAATGGGAGGGAAGGACTGGAGACAGTGCGTGTACAACTGATAGGAGCTTTCATGTGAGCTCAGGGCCAACGTGCTCCGTGGAGGCACTGCATGCAGCGTGTTGCTATGCTGTTGAGAGGGATGCTGCAGAGGGAAGACTGCTGGAGAACGTCTCTGAGAGGGGTTGGGCCGCAGGCACCCGTCGGGGAGAGGGTTCAGGCAGGGGCAGAGAGGGCACCTGCACAGGAGCGGGGGAAGGCAGAGGAGGTAAGTGCAGCCCTCGGGGGATGGGAAGAGGTGGGGCGGCAGCTTTGGTTGTTCCGCTGGCACTGAGTTCTCACACTGGAACGGGAAGCAAGGCCATCAGCTGAGCGTGACATTGGGGGAGGAAGTAGGGGCGGTTAGAGGCAAGAGCAGCAGGCATGAAACAATCCTCCAGGACAGGGTGACCGTGGGCGGATAGTGCTGGAAGACGCACTGAAGATCTGGTTGTTCTCTGCTTCCAGCTGCCATCACCACTGCAGAGCCTGCTCTCTGGTCTCCCTGCTTCTGCCTTCGGCCTCGCACAGCTGCCCACACACAGTGGCGGAGTGATCCCAGACATGCAGGCTGTGATCAGACCACTCCTCTGCCCAGCATCCTCCAATGGCTTCTCGTCCCGTTCAGTACAAGTAGAGCAGAGTTTTTCAAATGGCCAACCAGACGCCTCAGGGTCTGGCTTCACATTCCCCCTGTCCCTACTCATCTACCGCACTGCTCCTCGCTCACGGCCCTGCAGCCGGGAGTCTGCACACCAGGAGCCTTTCCATAAGTTGTTCCTTCCACCTGAGAGGCTCCTCCCATAGATAAGCTCATGCCCCCGCCCCCCCCCACTTCCTGCAGGTGTCTGCTCAAACGTCCTTCATTAGCAAGGCCGTCTCTGCCCTCCCTAAGTAAAATAGCGGCCCCTCCCCCACCCGCCGGGCCTCCTAGCCTCCCTCCACCGCCTTTTCTCATTGCACGTAGCAGTATACATTTACTGGTTTCCTGCCTGTCTCCTCGTGTACATGTCAGATCCAGAAGAGCCGTGCCTGTTTCCTTCACTGCTGTTTTCCAGCATAGAGTCTGGGGGAGTGTCTGACACTTGGAAGCCACTGAGTGAATGTTTGTTGATTGGCCGACTGAATGGAAGGAAGGAAGGGCCGAAGGAAGGCTGGAAGGCTGGGCATAGGATGCATGCATAGATGGATTGCAATCACATGACCAAGGGGTCATTGAGATATGACCATAATGAGACGCCCATTTCTACATGAGCAATTCTGGAGGAGTTTCTGGCCAACTCTAGGGACAAAGGAAAAACAGAAGCACATCCTTTTAGTCATAGAATAATCATTGGGGGCATTTTTAGTCTAAATCTCATGGAACCCAGGGGTTTATTCTGCGGTTCCCTGCTACTCCAGGTAAGGGTAGGAAACCCCCCAAAATCTTTATTCCCACTGGACAGCATGACATGTGCCCATGTTCCCTTGCCTTCCAGGATCATTCCTATTTTTCTCATCCATCGGCCTGAGAACAACATCCCCTACGCCACGGTGGAGGAGGAGCTGATGGGAGAATTCGTGAAGTACTCCATCAGGGACGGCAAGGAGATCAACTTCTTGAGAAGAGACTCGGAGGCGGGTCAGAAGTGCTGCACCTTCCAGCACTGGGTATACCAGAAAACGGGGGGCTGCCTCCTGGTCACCGACATGCAGGGTGAGGAGAGCAGCCTGCCCTGGAGGGGACTGTAGGGGGCCGGGGTGGCGGGATGGGGGGGGGGGGGGGAAAGGTGGGAGGGAGGCGTGCTGGCTGCCTCTATGCACCTTCACCAGCAGAGGGCGCTGCGAATGCCTCATCAGAAACAAGGTGTGACAAAACTGGAAATGACTGGCCCAGTGGAGTCATAAAGTACATGTTAACAATTCATGCCAATCACAACAGGCAACCAAAGGTTGACCTCCTTGTTGTATCCTCAATGGGCGCAGGTTCAGAAGTACAGATGAAAATCCGGATGTGCCAAAAGTTAAATTAGGATGTAATCATTCATTCATAATAGGTGCCAGGGTCTCTCACAGTTACTTTGGAGTTCGGGCCCCCTTGATGAATTTGCAGCATGTGCTCAGTTTATACACACATCGTTATGAGAACAGTGAATACGTTTGTTGTATGTAGTGGGGGGGTGTCATCATTGGGTTCCCCACAGAAGCAGTCCGAGACAAGTTTGGGGGTCCCCAGGACCCCCGTCAGGTTCGCTCGTTTGCTGGAAGGACTCACAGAACTCAGAAAAGCTGTCGTGCTCGTGGTCATGATGTATTGTAGCCAAGGGACACAGACTGACATCGGTGAAGAGCAGAGGTGCATGGGGCAGAGTCCGGGAGAGACCAGGCAGCAGGTCCCAGGGGTCCCCTCCTGGCGGTGCCCTGGGGACGGTGCTTACTTCTCCAGCCTTGACGTGTAGCAGCACACACAGACAGCTGCCAGCCAGGCAGGGAAGCTCACACGAGCCTTGGTGTTCAGGCTTTTTAGTGGGGTCCATCACGTAGGCACGACTGGCTGCCCGTGAAATTGACCTCAGTCTCTAGCCTCTGCAGAGGTCAAGCTGACACCACGCAACCCAAGGTCCCCGGCAGACAAAGCTACTTTTATCAGGCAGGACATTCCAAGGGTTTAGAAATGAGCCCTGGGAGCGGGGGGAGGATTGAAACTTTATTTGGTCCAGATTCTTCCTTACTGCGCACAGATGTTCAAGGACAAATATTTGGGGGTCAGGGAGATCCCAGTAAACACTGGGAGGAGCGTGGAGAAGTGGGACAGGGGGAGGGAAGGCAGCCGGCAGGGCACCTTCCAGTGCAGGCAGCTACCACTGCAGGCGTCCGAAGCTCACGCCTCCTGGGGGAAGCCTGGGGGCCTGGGCAGCACATGCGTCCCAAATCGCCGCACCCAGGGGTGACCCCCGCTCTAGTTACCAGTGGAAGACTCCACCTGCACGGGCGCAAGCCAAGCTCAGCAGAGCAGCCTCCTGTGAGCAGAGAAAGGTCTCAGAGAAATGCCGGTGGTGGCTCCGGGAGGCGGGGCGAGTGTATTTGAGGACGATGGGTGGGGCGCCAGGAGCTCTGCCACAGGATTTCCTATCCCCTTTCCTTTCCAGTCAAGAAAAATCTGAACTGCAGCTGAAAGCTGCACTGCTGAATGTCAGGCACCGCTCCAGCCACGGGTGCTCAGATCTAGCCATGGCAGGGCGGCGAAGAGCCGGGCTGCCCCTGGGCTCCAGCCGCCGTGGCCGCCGCAGTGGCCGGCGGTCAGCCTCAGGCAGAGTGCGGACTTCTCTGGGCGCCTCAGCGCTTGTCACCCGGGGTCGTGGTGAAGACTGAGTGAGGCAGCGACACATTTGGTGAAACAGATATTCCCTGTTTTTAACAATGTTTATTTTGAACTAACCATAGACACAGGAAGTTGCAAAAAATGTACAGACATCCCCATGCACCCTTCCTCTGGCTTTGCCCAGTGCTAACATCTCACAGAACTATAGTGCACATCAAAATGTGGGGGGTTGCCCTGGCTGCTGTGGCTCGGTGCATTGTGCATCAGCCTGAGAACCAGAATGTTGCCGGTTCGATCCCTGGTCTGGGCACATGCCTCGGTTGTCGGCCAGGTCTCTGTCTGGGGGCATGCAAGAGGCTACCGATGGATGCTTCTCTCCCCCCCCCTTCCTTTCTCTAAAAATAAATAAACAAAATCTTAAAAAAAAAAGCCAAGACAAAACCCAGAGACTCACATGGATACTATCTGATTAACCAGACTACAGACCTGCCTTGGGTTTCACGAGGTTTTGTATGCACTCATTTTTCTCCTATTATTTTTGTTTAATCTTCAAAATAACACTGCAAATAAGATGCTGGGACCCCCATTTTACAGATGACAAAGCAGAGGCCCAGAAGCAGTGATTTCACTGCCTGTGGTCCCTCAGCTGACTAGCAGAGGGTCCAAGGCTTGAGCTCACGATTTGACTCCAAACCCCAAGCTCTGTGCATGAAATCACAGATTCACAAACTGGCAAGGGATTTCCAAGTGTCTCCTGAAGTCAGAGGCTCCCGTGGGGGACTCCTTGAAAGCCAGCTGGGAAGCACGACATTGCGGCCTTGCAGATGGGGCTGCCCTGCGAGCTGCAGGCAGCCACCCCGCGGGCTTTAGGAGATGTTGCAGCCACACTCTCACCAATGTGGTTTCAGTGCACTGCTATCTATTCTAATTAGACGCTGCTGGGCAATCAGATGTTCCCCATCTTTTCTCCTTCAGAGTTCATTTTGCATTAAATAGAGTTCTCCTACCGAAAAGTAACACCCTGGAGCTTCACGCCCAGCTAGTTTTATGTCCAGGCACTGGTAAACAACTCCGGTGGAATATTACCTCTCTCCGCAAATGAGGTGTGCGGTTTAATGGGGTGTTTCATGATGGTGTTTATTTACCCTCTGCAGCTGCTGCTGGGGGACGTCTTTTCTGTACCGTCGTCACTGCAGCACAGGACAGCACATCTGTGCTCTCAACAGCATTCAGATTTCATAAACTGGCTGAGAGACTGGGGTTAGCGCTGAAGAAACGCACAAACCCAAACTCAACCATTACCTTCTCAGACTGTTCCAAGTTACTCCCTCCCTGGTTGCATGTGCTTGTTGATAGGATTGTGGCGGGTCCTGCAGGTCGGAGAGGTGAAAGCTGGGCCCTATGATCTGCCCACTGGGGAGACCCCCAGGGTTCCTAAGAAGCTGTCAGCTGTCCCCCAAGAGACCCAAGAACTCAAATTCTGGAGGATGAACTCATACTGCTGCTTACTTTCTTTCCAACAGAGCCGACCCTTAGGGGACTATCATCCCCAACACAGTTTAATAGTCACACACTAGAATTGAAAATTATTGTCCTATAGAGAACTTTAATAACCTTGGTTGAATTGCCAGCAAATTATTAAATCAAGAGAGAGATGTTTCCTTTTAAAAAATCATATTCTATTTTTCTAAGCTGTGACAGCTGGTTAACTGTGAGAAGCAAGAAAAAGCAATTCTCAAGTTCAAGGACCTTTTGCCAAATGACTTTTAAAATTGGACTTCTGTGCAGCTTGGAGCTCTGGTTTTTCCACTATAGCTTTCCACAAAATGAGATGTCCAAAGAGGACTTTTGCAATTTGGTGTTTTTTTTTTTTTTTTAAAGCACAGTCCGGTGATAAAAGCCATGGGAAGCATTTCTACAAATGTTCTAGGTGTTAGCAGCTTTAAAAGAATGAGAGAGTTTCTTGGCCACCTGTGAAACGGGCTTTTAAAATGCTCACCAGCTCACCCCAAGCGCGGTGCCTAACTAATGCAGCTCACAGGTGCACAGCAGGGAGGCAGGGCTGCCGAGCCAGCCCGCCAGCAGCCCGGCCTGTATTTCTGCCGCGGTCCAGGCTCTGGATCAGAGCCTTTACCTCCTCGGGCTCCCTTCCTGAGCCTCAGAAAACAGAGCTCTGCAAGCTGGCCGTCAGGTCAAACCTCAGGGCTGGCTTTGGCGCAATGGCGGCTCCTTTGTCCACAGCCCAGACTGGTTTCTGTGCTGCCAGGCCCCTCAGTGAGCGGGTCACCTGCTGACCGGGGTGGGAGGGTCCAGCCATCCCCGCCTGGCTCAGATAGAACAAGTGTCAGGGCAAGCAAGACTCAGGACTGGTGTCTGGCTGGTGCAGAGAGACTAGCAGGTCCCGTGCCTTGCCCTCAAAGGCCCGTCGCGAGGTTGCGATGGCGAGACCGAAGCAGAGGTCCAGCAGCTTGGAACACGCGCCTTAGCTACCGCCCTAGAGAGGCGGGCCTCCCCGCAACTGCTGCGTCTGCCGAGGCCTGCCTGCCTGCGCTGGTCCGGTCCGTGAGGCTGACGCGGGTCTGTAAGGCTGCTGGCCTCGCCAGAAGGGGGCCTCTGCTCATGGAGCGGGGGAGAGTGTGTGTGGGCGCAGGAAGGGGCCGCCACGCCCCGCCCCGTCCTTCCCGGGGGGGCCCCCTGTCTGACCCCGCTTCTCTCTCTGCTCTCCCTTCCTGTAGGCGTGGGAATGAAGCTGACCGACGTGGGCATAGCAACGCTGGCTAAAGGGTGAGTAGGGAAAAAAAAAAATCAAGTGCATCTTATCCTTCCCCTCTGGGCTCCCCAACACCTTCCGGGCCGACACGGCTCCACCGATGTGGGCAAAGCAGGCTTCCTGTCCTACCGGTGGGTGACCCATGTGCTTGGGACGAGTTCAGTTCATTTCTCCCGCTTACATAAAACATCTGTGGACTTGGTCCTCCCAGGGAAACACATCTGGGTCCCAGCGTTGGAACGACAAGAACGCTGCAAAGGCATTTCAGGATTAATTACTAACAGGAGTGCCATGGGGAGACGCCGGCGTGGTTGGGGTTTCTTTTAACTACGAATGTTCCATTTTTGCACGTTTAACATCTTCGCTATTAGAAGCGTCAATAAAAATATATATATTTATATAAAAATTATGTATATATGTCAGTTGAATGCAGCACATTCAGCTTGCATATTTTTATGTATTTCCCCCGGTTTTTCCCCAAAGTCCTTCAGGCGGCTCCCAGACTTCCAGGATGGTTACAGGGGCAGATGGCTCTGGCAGGGCTGTGCTCAGCTAGTAACCGGCTTGTAGCTGGTGGTTGTTTCCCGGTGCTTGCGCGGAGCGCGCCCAGACCTGACAGCGCGGCCACAGTTTTCTGGCGCGTCTCTCGCACACTGCGCCTGCTCGCTGCCTTGCGTGACCATGGCCCAGAAGGCAGGCTCCCGCGGTTCCTGGTGGAAACAGAGCGCTGGGTTGGAGCCACCGTTGCCTTGCCCACGGCTGCTGTTGCCAGGCACTAAGACCGCTTGTCGGGAGAAGGCAGTCGAGGGCGAATGAGTTGCAGAAGGGATGGCTTCTGTTTGAAAATGCAGGTGCTGTTATTGTTATTGTTGTTTTGTTGTTATTGTTATTGTTATTGTTGAGGTTGGGTGAGGCCAACTAATCAGGCAGGAGCCGCTCGCTGTTGAAAAGACAGTTATTACTCACGGTTCCGAGAGGAGGGGACAGGCCCTGCAACAGCGGGGGGGGGGGGGGGCGGGGGGCCCTCTGTCAGGGGGCAGGAGTCGGGAAATGTGGGTGAGGCCCCTCCTGTGGTTTCTGCAGGAAGGGATGGGTGCGAGGGCTTAAGACTATCTAGTGTGAACATTTTCAGTGGTCTCCGGTGTGTAGGGGCTGTCCCTAGTTGTCTGGTATCCGCCCTGGGGAGAAAGTGGCCCTGATTGTGAAACCCCAATAGAGGTGGAGGGGGTGGAGGGCTCTGGATCGGTTCATTTGCATATGAAAGGCATTCTAGGGTGCCAATCAATTACTCTCTCTAGGAATTGGCCATTCCTGGGGAGGGGCAGCCTCTCCAGGTCCAGCAAGGCCCCAGATGTCAAAGCATCAGAAATACAGCAAACAAAACCTTATGGCTAATACAGAACCTTGTGGCTTTCTCTCCCGGGTGGTAACGACTTATCTGCGTGAGCTTTCTGGTTATTTCAGCTCATTGGCCTCAGCAGGGCTCTAATGAGTAAACTCATTTCCGACCTTAATGAAGGACAGAGTAAAGTAGAGGGATTTGGGGAAAAAGTGGAGCGAGGACGCTTTTTTTTTTTTACTCCTCACCCGAGGAAATGTTTATTGATTTTAAAGAGAGAGCGTGGCGGGGGTGGAGAGAGTGACATCGATTGGCTGCCACCTCCCGCGTGTGCTCCGACTGGGGACCAAACCTGCGACCCTGTGGTGCAGGGGACGATGCTGCAGCCCAGCCCCCGGCCAGGGCCGCTCTTTCTGGTAACCTTCCTTCTGGTCCGTGAGTCTGAGTCGGTGGATTGGGTTTTAGAACTGAGATGCAGTTTGGATATTTTTCTTGAGAAATTGCTCCAAATAATAAAATTTTGTGTTGGCACTCTCTCCATCCCTTGTGCTGAACAGTGTCCTGAACATCGGAATTTGGTTATGGCCTTGGGCTCGGGATACGGCTGGTCGGGAGCGGGTGTGATACAGGGGGGGACACAGGGGTTGTAGAGAGAGACTCGGGAGGCAGCTCTGGTCCTGCCGCTGACCCCGATTCCCCTGCGGGCAGCCCTGCTGCGGGCGGCACAGGAAGTCGTCTGGCCTGTGTGATGGAGAGGGCCACTGGACATCCTGGCTGTCCAGGGCGGTACCGTTGCCCACATGCGGTCCCAGCAGCCCCTCCAGCTAGGCCTTTGTCCTGGACAGGTTCCCCCGTTAGAAAAGTTACACAGCGCCCTCATTTAGGAAGAGATGTCTCTGGACCCCAGAAGAATTTCCTGAGTTAAGGTTTCCTTGAGAGACGCTATGTTCTCTGCTGAATGTTGCGAACCCAGGTGTCATCCAGACCCGGCCTGAGTGCTGGGATCTTGTCTGACCTCGACTCAGCCGGGACTCTAAGTTCTCGCAGCCACTGATCGAGAATTTAGTCCGATCGAGATCGGACTTAGCCCAGATCGAGATCTGGGTCCCCCAGCTAATCTACATCTAGCCCCCGAAGCTCAGTATGTACTTGATAAATAACAGTTTCCTTTCCCTGCCATGCCTCTGCCTGACCCCAGACTAGTCAGATTTCATACCGTCATTTAGAACAACTGTCTACCAAAACAGAGCAGAGACTTGCTCAAGAAGTTTCAAAGCCTAAGACAAGCTTAAGGGTGTGATCATGGAAGGTGTCTTTGGAAAGCATCTTAACCGCTTCCGGGGACCCAGATCCCATTTTTTCTCCTAATTTAAAAAGAAATCCAGTGCCTTGGTTTTGTTCTCAGCTTTCATGTGACTTGTCTGGCCTGGGACAGCTGGGATGAGACCCATTAGGGTGACTGTTGGCAGGAGCCCAGAGCAAAACGTCGTCTCCAAGTGTCACTTAGCGCCTTGTGTCCTGAGGCCGTCAGGGAGCAGCTGGGGGGGGGGGGAGGGGGAGAGGAGGGCACTCGGCTGTGGAGCCAGACGGCTTTGGGATGGATATCAGATCGTCCTGTTTATTGTGTCCTTTTAGACTTTTCTCTTTTCTTTAAGCTTTTCCTTTTAAGTCACAATCCCCCCCACCCCCCTCCAAGAAACGTTTCTTAGCTTAGTTAAAAAATACTGATAAAAGGGGAACCTCTCATCGGAGTGCAAGGGGTGGTTGGCAGGTCCCTTTGGAGGCCCCTGGGAACCGCCCCGCTCAGGAGTGAAAACCAGCAACCATGTCCAACCTTCTTGCTTCCCAAAGGAGGAGCAGGGGGTGCAGGAGGGGGAAGCCCGGCTTACAGGCAGACGCTGCCTGAAGCAAGGCGCCCTGAGGAAAAGGGCAGCTCCTCAATGTTCGGAGGCCAGATTTGACTGCGAACCAGTGCTGCAAAGGGGAGCTCAAACCATGAGGAAAGGCTCAGAAAGGGCTCCGATTTGGAGGCAGCTTGCAGCTTGAAGCTTGCAGACAGGCCGAGAGAGGTCCCGGGGGGTGGGGGGGGGGTCGAGCAATGGCGAGTGGGGGAGGACGAGGTTGGGGAACGTGGCCGAGGCCTTCCCTAGAGCAGGAGAGAAGGCGGATGACGGAGCATTGAGGAAGCTCATGCTCTTTATTCCCAGCTAACACCCTTCCCGTGCTCAGTGCACCCTTGCTGGAAGGGGAACCAGCTCCGCGCAGGCAGCAGTACCCGTGGTCTTTTAACCTCCGTGGGAAGATCCTGAGTCTTGGCTGGGAGAGGCATAGAGCAGGCAAATAGGACTTATTTAATAAGAACTAATAATACTAACGAGCATAAACCGTATTCTGAATTAGTTGAAACAGGAAGGAAACATCCTCCCAGGTTTGGCGCCCACCCTGTCTTGGCCAGCCGCGGCAGGATCTTCTGCAGGCAGCGGGGCCCCTGGGTCACTGAAAGGGAACTTTCCCTGTCGCAGTCTGGACCTTGGCTGCAGACACCCCCATAAACGCCACCTGTCTTGTTCCCTTGTTCAGTGAAGTCAGAGAGTATGGCGCTATTTTGAGGGTAAAGAGTTACCTATAATTTTGTGAGATAAAATAGGAAACTGTCATGATTTATTTGTTGTAATGCAACTTCCCCTGGAAGTGTGATTTTAAGCATGTGTCCTCTTCCTCCTGGGTGCCAACCCCCGGGCCTCAGGACCCACTCTTTCGGCAGGGCTGAGTACAGAAACGGCAAGTTGCAAAGTTTGGCAGATTGGATTGTTGCAGCATCTAATAATCCACTTTTTAGGCAGACCCAACAAGACATTAACTGTGGAACCTATTTCTGATTTGAAATTGTGCAGCCATTTAGGGCTCTCTGGAAGGGAGAAAGAAAAAAAATGCCTAATTCTGTAATGGAGGGTTTGAAAACTTAACCTAACCAAACCCCAAACCAGTGTAAACCGGTGCCCGCCTGCTGACTTGTGCGCGCCCCATTGCGTCCGGCAAACCCACGCCCCGGCCCGGCCAGCGGCTGAGTTTTGGGGAGATGGCGCGATTGCGATTTAACCACCAGAGGGCACCAGAGCCAGTAGTTTTGCCCTCTGTTGTCTGCCCCGCCCACCCGGAAGCCTATTTTACGTTGCAGAATGAAGCAAAACAAAGAGATGTACCCTGAGCAGGTTTCTTCCCTAAGCACTGGACCAGGACTTTTTCGGTGTGAACAGCCACAAAGGGCATCCTTCAGTGTGGCCACTGGCCAGCATCGTGCCTTCCTGCCTTTGGAAGAAAGAGCGAGGAGCTGTAAGGCGCATGGAAACTAAATCCAGGAGAAGCCAGGACAGAAGCGCGAATGGCCTGCTCCCCACGGAGGGGCGCACGTGAGGCGGTGAAGGCCCAAATAGCAGGGCAGACGCGCCGTGAGGACGACGGCCTGGAGAAGGCAGGTTCGACTGGCCAGCTCTGGCCCTGTGAGCCCCGAGAAGGAGGAGAGATTCAAATAAACTCCCGCATTCGGTCAAGCCCTAGTCTTCTCTCCCGCGCATGCACACACCAAACTGGGGTCTTATTTCAATGCCGCACCCCTGTAGCCATTCCCCATACACTAACATTTTCTTTAGAAAGGGTGTGGAATGAACACTTGGGTGATTCACAGCTTCTGGCTTTTTCTGTAGAGAAGGTAGGAATTCTCTGTAGGTTTTTCTTATCTCACCTCGTTCTCTTTAAGCGAGGCCTTTATGAAGGCAGACACGATCTTTGATTTCTTCGACACAGCCAGAGCTGGAAGTTTCTGCAGCCTTGCTCTGCCCTCCCCCTCTCTCCAGGTGTGTTTGGAAACTAGGAATGGCCCAGGAAGCTGTGATCAGCTGAGCGAGAAGGTGGTCATGCTGTCAGCGGGCGATTTTTGTGTGAGTCTGAAAGGCTCATCCGTTATCAAGATGGGAGGGAAGAAAGGGGAATGGTTTTAAAGCAAGAAACCTGCCTAGCACAGGTTCAACCCGTAGTGAATTCAGGCTTACCTGGGGGACACTGTGGGTTCGGGTCCGGACCACTGCAATACAGCTGGTCACCATCTTTTGGCTGGTGGAAGGTCTCGCCTTCGGCCTGTAACAGACGCAACACCTGTGAAGCGCAGTAAAGCGAGATGGGCCTGTACTGAAGAAACCTGTGTCGAGTGAGGGCGGGGACTGTGGAAAACAGCCTCCTAGCTCCCCGCAACGGGGAACGTTACAGCGCGATTTTACCATGTTGTCTGACACACATTTCAAGAAGAAAAGACACAGCTGTGTTCCAGTTTCAGTACAGAAAAGTTTCCCAACCTGAGAGGGGTGGCTGAGGCCGTTCACACTGCTGTCGGCCTCCTCGCTGCTGCACCCACGTGTTGGACACGCACACCCCACCCCAGACCCGCCATTCTAACAGGGTCCCTGGGCAATTGGCGTGCCCCTCCCATCCAACAGAAAAGAGAGTTGAGAAAAGATTCCACTGGGGGATGCTCAGTGGAATCGATGGATTGCTCTGCTCCCGGAGACAGAGAGTGAGGACGAGTAGGTTAACAGCAAAGCTATGGGCTAGAAAAGTGGGCTGGGTTGAGGTGACGGACAAAAAGATCCAGTTAGTAAAATCCCACACTTT
Organism: Phyllostomus hastatus; assembly: GCF_019186645.2. Lineage (NCBI taxonomy): Eukaryota > Metazoa > Chordata > Mammalia > Chiroptera > Phyllostomidae > Phyllostomus > Phyllostomus hastatus. The sequence goes on along the minus strand of NW_025333960.1, from coordinate 46,560,529 downwards.
TAGAAACTTTTAGAGCCAGAGTTTCTAAAAATGGAAATGTGTGGAGAAGTTCTCAAGTGCAAGGTTCTTTATCCCATTGTATTAGTTCTGAGGGCCACCATAACAAGTTACCACAAGCTGCTGGGTGGCCTAAAACAACAGGAGTTTATCATCTGACGGTTCTGGAAGTCAGAAGTCCAATGTCCAGGTGTCGGCTCCTGCTGGGGCTTGTGAGGGAGAATGTGTCCCAAGCTTCTCTCCCGGGCGTGGCTGCCGGCCCTTGGCATCCTTGGCTGGTGCACGCATTTCTCCAATCTCCACTTCCACCATCACGTGGTCTCCCCGTGAGTTCACAGCTGTTCTCCTCTTGTGACGTAGGCAGCCACCAGCAATAGTAGATTAAGGACCCATTCTACTCTAGGGTGACTTTACCTTCATTACATCTGCAATGACGCTATTTCCAAACAAGGCCTCATTCTGAGGTTCTGGGGAGGACATGCCTTTTGGAGGGGACACTAGTCAACCCGTTGCATCCACACAACAGGAGCAAAGTGGTGAGTGCCTGCAGTGAGAATCCTGCTGGACGGTTGTCATGGTACTACGCATCTGTGGTCTCCTCCCATCCTGCAGGTGACAGATGATACATGTGGCAGACAAGCAGCCACAAGCCAGGGAACCGGTACATCCCATTGCTCGGTGTCACACTAGAGCTTGGTGCAAGTCACCTCGGGGCTCCCCGATGGAGAAACGCAAAGGATGCGGCTCTATTTTCTCCCCAGGCAACGACAAGGGCTGCGGGTCCGAGGGAAGAAGGGCCACAGCAGAAGCCGGGCCGAGACAGGGACCAAACTGAGAAAGGAGAAAGACTTTCCATTCTCTAGATGCTGGACATCAAAACAAAAAAAAGTCCAGTGTTGCCTGAAGTTCAGAAATGTGGTCTGGAGACCCCCTGGGCCGAGGTAGCTCTGAGGATGGGGCTGGTACCCATCCATTTGTTACGTTGGCCTTCATTGAAAGCCCCCCCTGGACAGGTCCTTGGGCAAGGAGCAGTGTCCTGGGAGAGGCCAGTCAGTGCAGGGGAGGCGTGAGGAGGGGATGCCGGGAGGAGGCTGGACAGCAGAGCTGGCGTGGAGCAGGCCAGGAGGGCTCCCCAGCAACGCACCCGAGCCGATCTGTCCCGGGTCCCCACTGCCTTCCTCTGGCTTTCAGTGAGGGCTCCAAAGGCAGAAAGAATGTGGAAGAAAAGAAGGAGCCCATGTGTAGTGAAAAGCCTGGGCTCCTATGTCCAAACTCAGCCTTTTCCGTCCCAGGGGGCGGGAACCAGTGTGCAAGGACTCACTTGTCACCTGGCATCGCACACGCGGCCGCCGTGCAGTGCTGAAGCAGCCACGGGTGAATTTTCTAGGTGGTCGTGGTGTGAATTAGGGATTTTTCCTCTGCAGAGGCTAGATGCTGCCTGGACGTCTTAAGAGCCTCATGGCAGCCTGAGACAGATGACCGTGCTTGTTTCCAGGGCTCTTAGTCGGGGAGGCCGCCCCTGCCCCGACCTTCCCGGTTTGTCTGAGGAGCTCAGGAACGGAGGGGAGACCAGCAAGGCCTCGGTCCAGCGCGGGGCGGGATGAGATGTCCCTTCAGGCCCAGGCGGCCTCACGTCCGGCCGGGGAGACGCAGGCAGGCTGCTGGCCCGGGGTCAGCCTTTCCCACGGTGTCCTTCCTACAGGAGAAGGCGGAGATGTGAAGGTGATGGTTGGCAGCACAATTTTATCACCCAGCTAGCTTCAGCTCCTGTCCTGGGCTGACTTTTCCTTCAACAAGGGGGCTTGGCTTTTACAAATGGAGCCATTTTTTAAAAATAAGAAAATGGACTGTGGACTCCCAGGGGTAGAGCTCTTAAAAAAAAGTTTTTTAAATTTATTTTTAGGGAGTGGAAGGGAGAGACATCTACGTGTGGTTGCTTCAAGTGCGCCCCCTACTGGGGACCTGGCCTGCAACCCAGGCATGTACCCTGACTGAGGATTGAACCAGTGATCCTTTGGTTTGCAGGCTGGCACTGAATCCACTGAGCCACACCAGCTGGGACATCATTTCTTCCTCTCCACCACCCTTCAGACAGCTTTCTTGATGGATCTTGTTCATCTGTGGGTGGGCAGGAGACTTGGGGGCTTATCTATTCAAGGCGGACACTCACCCACCATGTTTGGGGTGTGAAGACACAGTCATTTACAGTTTATTAAATGTCCCAGCCAAAAGGGACAGCCCCTTAGCCTACTCCCACCCAGGCAGGAGGCCCACATGGTCCCTCCTAGAGCTTGCTAGAGTCCAAGGCCCAGAGTCCCCTGCTCCTGGGGCCAAGGTAGGGTGTCACAAGAGAGAGCTCTGCTGCAGGAGGGAGACTTGGGGGGCTGCATCCCAATCTTCTCTCTCCCACCAACTTGCTTGGTTTTCTTAGGCTGGTCCCACGGCCTTACAGCCTGAATTCATTCAACGGTAAATTGAAGGGTCTAAACGAAATAATTTTGTCCAGTGCCAAAGCTCTAGAATTTTCTCTTCAGAACCTCAGGGTGAAAGGGGTGTCTTTCAGATCACCAAGAGACCTTCTAATGTTTATCAAGACGGTCCAGCACTGGTCACTGTGACTGAGAGGAAGAGGACAGTCGTCTCCACCTGTCCGCACCCAGCACCTGCGTATTCGTAGATTGTGACCAAGGGTTCTTCTTTGCCTTAATTCCACGGGGTTGGCTTTCTCTGTCAATAGTGGTGTCAACCACTGGGCCATTCTTGCCGAAAGTGGGAATACATACATTTCCATACGCCATTAGTTTCTCCCCTCAAAGGTTCTTTGAAAACCGGTGAAGGGTCCCGTTTTCAAAAATTCTGTTTCCTCCCACAGGTACAAAGGATTCAAAGGCAACTGTTCCATGACCTTCATTGATCAGTTCAAAGCGCTGCACCAGTGCAACAAGTATTGTAAAATGCTGGGGCTGAAATCGCTTCAGAACAACAACCAGAAACAGAAGAAGCCAAACGTCCCGAAAAGCAAAAGTCAGCCCAACTCCACGACGGCGAAGAAGGCAGCGTCTGGGACCCCGGCAGAAAAGAAGACCTAGCACCCCGTGGGAACGAAGGGGTGCCACAAGCAGCACGTGGTCGGTTGTGTGGGTGGGCGTTGGACAACTCCCGGAGAGAGCACGGAGCCCGCAGAGAGGGCTGCGACAGCCCGAGTTCCCCGCTGCTTCCGAAGCCGGCGTCTGCTGTCTCCATGACAGTGCCCCGGGAGCAGGGTTTGCAACCAGACTAAGGGAGGGACTGCGCCCAGGGTCGGCCTCGAGGACCGTCTGTCTTTGTACATGCCTGCAGCACGTTTACCGCCCTCGCCTTAAGTGTCGATGTGTGTATTTGGCACGTGGCTGTGTTGTCCAGGACATGGTGCTGAGCAGGGTCTGTTCACAGCCCAAATCTCACCCCCGCCCCCCGCTCCCATTCCTCGCCTCGAGATTCCCAGACATGTCCAGCTGCTACGTGAACAGAAGATAGGAATCCCTGTATCAGGTCCATCTGTCCCACTAGTGTCAAATGTGCTATTGTGGCTGGCGGTGGCTTTTTGGAACACGAGGCCATTTCCCATCCTTATTCACACACCCAGTTATGATGTTCTGTTTCATTAAATTCATGTTTAAACAAAAAGCCTCAGACACATAGATGAGCAGACCCTGGTTCTGTAGAACTGGTGCCCGATGCCACGTTCCCCCCGGTCAGTGGTTTAGTGATTTGCAAATATGCTTAGTGGAGCAGGACGTATTTGCATCTGCGTTTTTTTTTTTTTGATGAGTCGAAGTCCCAAGTTCACACCTGGGGGTCACCGTGCTGCACCCTCCCTGGGTTTTGACACGCACCTAATGGCGTGTGTCCTGCGTAACAGCATCACACAGAACGGTTTCACTGCCCCAAAATCATTCCGCAGGCTCCTCCTAGTCAGCCCTCCCCCTAAAGCCCTGGCAACCACCGGTCCTTGACTGCCTCCAGAGCTTTGCTTTTTCCAGAATGTCATAGAGTTGGAATCCCGGAGTACGGAGCCTTTGCAGATGGTTGGCTGTTTCTTAAGATGATTTCAGCTACTCCCTGATCGTATTTCAAAGGATGGTTAGGCCTCCTCTGAGCAGCGTGATCAATGCTTCTCAAGTTCAAAGCGCCCATAAATCACCTGGATCTTGTGACATTTCAGGCTCCGGCCTGGTATGGCCAGGGGCCGCACTCTGCGGGGTGCCGAGACCACGGGTAGCAGGGTGTTGAAGTGTCGAGGGGAGTGGCCACACCTAGGTCCAGACCCCAGTCTGCTGGAGGCAGCACCCTGCTGCTTCTCCGTTCTGCTCAGTGAATCCCGCCCTGAGCTGCACTCGCCGCAGACACCACAGCCAGCCTCTCACGAGGGGAGGGGCCCGGGCATCACAGAGGGCTCCCGGGTTCTGCTGAAAACACTGTTCTTCTCAGGCACCGGGCTTTTTGGCAAAAGAGAGAACAATGGTGGGATGTTTTGTTTGGAAAAGGGATTGAAGGAGGAAACTCTTCAGATACTCAGATACTTCAGAAACTCTCAGATACTATTTTCAGGAAATCTGCCATCTCCAGCCTTTCTTTCGAGGTGATTTCCCCGGCTGCAAAGTACCAAGTGCTCATTTTTCTACGAGGCAGCCTGCAGCCTGCTTCCCCATAAAGGTCCTACAGATGCGTGTACAGGTAGCAGTGGAATTCTAGAGAGTTCCACCAGAGCAAAAAGGCTCAGGGCACATTTCGATTAGAATTAGTGTAAACAGGGTGGGGCAAAAGGAGGTTAACAGTTATGAGTACATGAAGCAGTTTTTGCTTGTATCATTATTTATTAATTATTGCATTATTCTCCACATAAACAACTGTAACCTACTTTTGCCCCACTCTGTCTATGCACATATATAAAATATACAGTTTACACACAGACACACACAGACACACACACACACACACACACACACACACGATCAGAGTCCTTTCAACAGACCAGGGTATTTTCTTTAGTAACAATTTGTAATTATAAAAATAATAAGAACACAAGCAATTTTTTAAAATTCTAGAAAGAGGCAAAATGAGGAGTCAAAGTCACCCTGTAACCTCTTCCCTCTGAGTGGCTTTGAATCTCACCTCGGAGAGACCGTGGAAGGGACAGGAGTCTCTGCTCCGGCATGGGTGCCTCTCTTCCACGGAGCTGCCCTTCCTCCTCCCGTGGATGCTTAGGTTTCCCCTAAGTGCCCTTATTGGTTGTCGTAATCTGATCTCAGCTGTTTAAAAACACTCGGAGCACCAGGGACAGAAGGGGCACCGCAGTGGGACCTGGCCCAGCCGTGGCTCCTGGGAATCCCTCTGTGGGGTGTGTGGCCATCTGGCTGGCCGCCTAAACCCTGACCTTCCGCTCTGAGCTGAATGGCTCTTTTCCTTGCAGTCGGTTAACGAGTGTGTGGTGAGCCCTCTCACACCAGAGGTGCAGTGCTGGGGTCTCAGAAAGGCCCACATCCACTTTCTATTGATTTTCCCGTTGCTCTGCTGAGCATGGGGTGTTGGGACTCTAGAAACACAAGGAGCGCCCCTCCCGGGCTGAGCTAGGATGGCCTGGTGGGTCCCGCTGGGGATTTTGTACCTGGTGCCTGCAGGCTGGTCATACACATACGTGCTCTGTTTCCTAAAGGGCTCACAGTGGAGCTCTGGGGGCGGGGTGGGGGGGCGGCGGGGGCAGATGACAAAATTAACGCACACGTGGTTACATAGAGCCCGTGTTTTCAACAGCAGCTTTATCGCTGATGAGAACAGCAGGGACGTGGTGAGCTCCCGCCAGTGGGCATCGCGTTCTGCTGAGTCTAATTCCGGACGCGTGTGGATGGCCCGCTCGCGGAACACTTCAGGGGACCTCACCGCGCCTGCGCCTCTCCAGCCCTGCTTCCGATGCACCTCCTATTAGCAAAGGGTTGCGAGAGATTCTCATGGAAAGGAGTGTCCAGAGAAGTAGCAATGACTTCTAATTATAAAGCGCTCTCTTTTCTAAACGGGTGCATACAGTGTTGAGTGTGCGTGTTGGGCGTGTAGTTGACTGGCTGCAGGTGGGAGGAGCCTGTCACGGCCTGGTTCTGGCTGGTATCCCTCGGGTGTGTTCTGCTGGGCTGGGCCTCCTGTGCGGAAGTGAACAGCCTGGCATTTCTCCCCCCACCACCCCCGTTTAGATCTGCAGCTGCCACTTAGGCTTAAATAGTTAAAAAAAAATCAAAGAGACTCAAAAACCTTACCGGTCTCCCAGCACTGAGCTGACATATTCCAGCTCTGCTCCAGCAACTCTGAGCCCCTTGGAGAGCTTCCTGGTTCTGAAACTTACATCAAGGTTGAAGGGCAAGACGGATGCCAGGTTCACCTGTGTGGTCACGTGAGCACGGGTTTCAACTTTTTTTTTTAAATCTTCACCTGAGGACATGTTTGTTGACTTTAGAGAGAGGGGAAGGGAGGGGGAGAGAGGGAGAGAAACATTGATGCGAGACAGAAACATCTATCGGCTGCCTTTTGTATGTGCCCTGGCTGGGGACCAAACCTGCAACCCAGGCATGTGCCCTGACTGGGAATTGAACCTGCGAGCCTTCGGGTTACTGATGATGCTCCAACCAATTGAGCCACACCGGCCAGAGCCAGGTTTCAACTTTAGGATGTGACAAGCAGATACGTACAGGTTCTCATTTTCCCACTAGTTTAAATTCGGCTTTTCTTGAGAGGCCCATATGGTCCCAGGCAGAGATCATTGCAGGAGCTTCCCCGTCCCCCGGCCCCACCCCCCCCAGCCCCCACCCCAGCCCCTCCGCCCAACAAAATCACGCTCTTGATCAGATGTAATCAAGAAAAGCCAGTCTGTGTGCTTCCGTTTCAGGGCCCAGAAGCATTAGGAGCAATTCGAATGGGATATCTCACCTCCCTCTCCCTCTCCCTCCCATCACTTCCACTCTTTCTACCACGTCTACATGGGATGATAAGGCAGGGGCTTCTTCCCAGCGATGTCACCCACAATTCTTTCCTTAGTGTCTCTTCTTTAAAAATGTTTTACTTATTTATTTTTACAGAGAGGGGAAGGGAGGGAGAAAGAGAGGGAGTGAAACATCAATGTGTGGTTGACTCTCACGCGCCCCCTACTGGGGACCTGGCCCGCAACCCAGGCACGTGCCCTGACTGGGAATTGAACTGGTGATGCTTTGAGCCCGCACGCAATCCACCGAGCCACACCAGCCAGGGCCTCTTTCCTTAGTGTCTTATCAGTTTCCTGGGGCTGCCTTTTTTCTGCCCAGCCCTCCTGTGGTATGAACCCCCACATCCGAACTGAGCAAACTGTCCCCTGACTGACCACTGATTTCAAATCCCAACACCACCTTGTAGGCTCTGTTCCTTCCCTCCTAGATGCCCCCGCGCTCACGCCAGCTGTAACGCAGTACATGAGTGACTTACTGTGTTTAGTGTCCCTCTCCCCCATTAGAAGGAGAGCTCTGTGAGGATAGAGACCTTGACCTCATTTATTTCCTGATGTGTCTCTAACATGTAGAAGTGCCTGGAGCATAGTAGATGCTTAATAAGTTTCTATCGGATCGATCCCTGTCCACCCCTATTTATCTATAAATATCTGCATCTCATTCAAAACAGAGGGGTGAGCTTCAGAAATCATTTTACTATTCACTAGGGAAAGGAATACAATAAAATATCACCTGAAATGACCTACAAGGATGCATGAACTATATTTTCCCCCATTGCCGATATTAAGATAAAAGTAAAATGAGAAGGAATTGTGTCGTACAACGGATTTATATAATAGGTATTTTCCAGGGTTCAGTTTTCAAGTCATTTCGCATTGCTTTATGGGCCCCTCTCTGTTAACCCCAGTGCCCCCACCCCCACCCCCAGTCTAGACTACCGGAGTTTTAATAATCTGGCCGCACGTCCCTTAAAAACTCTCCCTTTCAGGCACCAAGGGGCCCTCCGGCCAGAACCCGGCCCAGCAGCGCTGACGCACCCGCCTGCCCTATCTCCATGCTGCCTCTGGGTGTGTGCGGCTCTGACCGCTTGCCCTTCCAGCTCCCGGTTCCCTTTCCATTCTCCACCTTTTTGCAAGAGGTGAACTTGGAGAAGGACATAAAAGTTGACGATGCTCAGCAGACGGAAGAAAGAAAGGTCCCTCCACAGGGAGAGTGTCCAGAGACGAGGCTCAGAAGCAGGCAGGGGAAGACCATCTCTGGGCGACAGCAAGCAGGCTCGCCTGGCGAGGCAGGAGGACTTCCGTCGCAGGAGGAGGGAAGAGCAGGCTGGGGGCGTGGTAGAGGCAGGGGCTTTGCTAGTTGGGCAGAGACCCAGGCTTGTTGTTTGTGGCTTTGGAAGGTGCTGGGGAGCGTAGTGCTTGCCCGGGAAGGAGGCAAGTTGGAGGCATGTGGGACATCTCTGGGCCAGCAAGCAGGAGCAGCTGCTGGGGAACCAGAAAGACACCGTGTCAAAGCAGGGCACAGGGGCCAGCCATGGGAAGCCGGGAGTGACCCGCGGATGGCAAGCAGAAGCAAAAGCAGCACAGAAACCACACTAGGTCGTTCCACTCCAGCATCTGGAAGCTTCCGTCTGGGCAGCTTCTCCAGGGCTCTGCAGGGCAGGGCCCAGCGCCGCATCAGGTCACTCCAGCTGGGAGGGACAGCAGGACAGGCATCGCCTGGCCGATGGGGGGAACTCCTGCCGTCTCCATCGGGTGGAGGCGCTTCCGCGGTGGGGGGCCGTGGTTTGCAGGGAGCCCGGCTCACTGCTCAGGATCAGCCGACCACGGGGAAGGTTGCCCTTGGTAACGGGCGCACTTGGCACTGCTGAGGCTTCCCGGGAGGTCATCTGCTTTGTCATCATTTGAGTCTGTAGTTACCCATCTTGCTCACGACACGGTCTCGAAGGTGGATGCGGTCTTTACTATTGTTTGCACGGCTGTGTTACAGCAAACCCATACATCAGACCAAGCACTCACAGCACTGGGCAGAGACGGCTTCCACGTGATGTGTCCCTGTGCCCTGGGTCAGTCACCTCCCCCCCCCCCCCAACCCTGCCCGTGCCAGGCTGGAGATAAGGAAGAAATGCCACTCCCGCCCCTTTAAAAGGCAAATAAGGCACATTTCTCTGAACTGTTGGAATACTCCTTTCGATTTTTACCTCTCAATGGGTTTTTTTCTAGCCACTACTTCCCTTGGCTCTCTCTTTCTTATCTTTCAGATCTCTTCTCAGAGGCGCTGTCTGAGGGACCCCTCCCTCACCAACCCACCCATTCACTCCTAACCTTGGCTGAAGACGAGGGACCTTCAGACACCAGGGTGCTTGGCCCTCCCTTCCCCCACGCTCCAAGCTGCCCCTGCGCCTGTGCCCCTCCTCGTCCCTCTGCCCTGCTTCGCCTTGACAGTGAAAAGCCTTTTGGGGGAGAGAGAGTTGTCGTAAAAACTATACTTTGTTTTTCGCTCTTTTTCCCATTCTTACTGCAACATTGTGTCTCTGCCTCCCCACGACCAACACAGTTCACACAAGGAAGAGAGAAAAATGTACGCTGCGATGTTGTCGTAAGACTCGTTCTCTCTCCCAATGTCCTTTCCCCCTTCTTCTTTAGCAACAGACCCCACTTCAGGTGCCTGGTTACAACACTGCTCTTCCCAGGCTCCCTTGCAGCGGCGGGAGGTCCGGTGTCACAGTTCTGACCAATGGGATCGAAGCAGAACCTCCAGCCGGGGCTCCTAGGTGTGCTCTTTAACAGGGATTGAGTGAGAGAGCAACTACCTTTTTTTTTCCCTTCATCCTTCAAGTTTTTCCTTCCTGGAACACAAACTTGAGAGCCGGCGCTCTAGTAGTGTTATTGTGACCATGAGGACAGGACAGACTGGCCACCAAGGAGGATCCGAGTGGCTGAAGAAGGATCCGACCAGAGCTGCTGCCCAAGTCCTTAGCTCTTTACCTCCTAAATGTTTAATTAAAGAAAATGAAAACTTTATTTTGTCTAAGCTACTTGATATATTCTTTTATGTAAATCGTTCCTATTTAAAAATAAAGCTCTCGCAGGCATTAAAAAATCGAGCATCTTGTGAATACCTTCATTTTCTGCAGTGGAGCTCAGTTTTGGCTGCACATTAAAGTGACCTTCTGTGCTGTTAAAAATGTCAGTGCCGGGTCCCCCTCTGAGATCCCTGTGTGACTGCCCTGGGGCACGGCCGGGCTGGGGATTTGTACAGCTCTTGGGGTGACTCTAATGGGACTCCAACGCGCAGCTGAGGTCGTCACTGGCTGATCGATTCTCTCAGCTGCTCTCTCGTCACACACTAATGAGCGCCGCAGTGGACCAGGCCTGCAGCTCCGCGGTGCATCAGAAGCGCCCGGAGGGCTCGTTAAACACAGGGTGTCTCCACAGCCCCAGTTTCCGCTTTAATGGGTCTGGCGTGGGCCAGAGGATTTGCACTTCTAACAAGCCCCTGTGCAGTGACGTGATGGTGCTGCCGGTTGCAGGCCACAGCTGTAGCTGGGGTGTGGTTTTTTTTTTTTGCCTCCAGCCTCTTGTGTCCTTTCCTTCACAAAGAAGCTCCTATTAAGCTGTTCTGCCAAAACCTGGCAGGGGCTCTTCCCCGAAGAGTTTCTCTGGTCCCCGGCTTGACTGGTAGTGGCGGGAGCGGGGCATTGGATGCTGCTCAGCCTGCACATCTCACTGCCTGCGAGGAAAAAACTCCTGCAGAGCAGCCACTGGGGAGCCCACTGTCCACAGAGGAGCCTGGTGATTTGTTGACAAGGTCTCAGGCTGAGGCAGAAGGGAGGAGCCTTCCAGAGAGGCTAAGAGAGCATCGCAGTGGCACCAGCAGAATCCTTGGGACACAAGCATCCCTCACAACACACTGGGGAGCAGAGGGCAGCCCACGGCGGGGGGGGGGGGTCCGTAGCTCTCACTGGAGAGCTTGGCATATGAGCTCCTCGGCCTCCTGAGGGCTGAGCGCCCTCCTGGGGCCTGGATAACAGCTCAGGACCCTCCCTCTAGGGAAAAAGCATCTCAGCATGAAGGGCCACTGTTGGTTGGTTTCAGGAGTTGAAGAATCGCCCTGGTCCCACCCTGGGACCCGGGGGTGAGGGATCCGTCCTGAGAATGAGAGGAGCCGCAGCGTTTCAGGCTGACATCTGGCCTGATACCCACAGACCTGATCTCAGATGGTTAGAGACGAGCTGTTTGGCAGGAAAAGAGGCCAGTGGGTGACAGAGATCCCCGTCAGCTACATCATTGCAACAAGACTGATATCCGCTAAAACAAAATACTGACTCAGGGTCCAATGAGTGGGGGGACCTGGCCCGGAGACATACACAAAATTCTTGGCTTTACCAACCATTCATTCATCCTACAAGCATTTATTACAAAGCCACCACGGGATCAGGACTGTCTTAGACAGAGACACCTTCTTCGTTTATCCTGCCCCGGGGCTGACTGGCAGCCTCTGGCGTGGCCTGGAGAGAGAGCTCTGCTCCAATGGCAATGCAGAGTTTACCTGAGACCATCAGTTCCCTGGCTTCGGGGTCCAAACTGAGATACGGGGAGGGAGGAAGTCACTCGGTAGCACATGACGAAACTGAAAAGACACCCAAAGAAGGCAGGCAAGCAAAGGCCATCAAGTAGCCGGGGCCCTGAGATCCCAGCCCCCAAAAGAGAGGAGAAAGCAGTGGTCCCAGGCAAGCAGAAACAGTCGGCAACGAAGGGGACAGTTACGACAGCTGGAGGAGCAGGAAGGGGAGCCAAGGATAGAGGCTTGACTTATGACTGTGGCCCTGGGAGGGACCAGCTACCCCCCTCTGTGGCGCACCCACGAGTCCTGACTACCTACCACGGTCCACGAGGCCTTACCTCGTGACGGTTTGGGAACTCCCCCGTGACGTGAGTCCTGTCCCTGTACTGCGTGGGGCCTCTTCCAGAAAACTGGCCCCAGCTCAGCGTTTTGCACATACTGGGTGCTTACCAAATATTGTTGTAGGAATGGGTTACCTGAGATAATCTAGGAAAACCGTGCTTCCCGCCATCACAATTTCCCAACACATCGCCTACCTTTGGGGGTGGTGATCTGTAGCCACGTCCTCCGGAGCACCTTCAGGGAGGGGTCCTTTCCATGGTTTATTCAGCCCAGGGTACGGCTCTAATCGCTGAGCCGAGGACCTGAGGTAGCCCGAGCTCATGCGGAGACACGGGAGGGACTGGAACGATCTTTATCTAAGGGAGCAGTTGTTCGTGCCCAGCGGGAGAGGCTGTGAATACGGGCGGGGGCTGGCACATCCCCGCCGTAGGAGGTGATCTCCAACTTCTTCGTATCCAGCTGCGACAGGAATCCGAGCAGAAAGCAAGACGGGATGTGCTGCGTGGAAGACAGGCAGCCTTGACCGTGAGCGGGCCTTGAACCGGCTCCTGACTGGGCTGACTGTGCTAGGTGAGTGACAGGGGAGGGGCTCACTCTCGCTCTCCAGGTAGAACAAGACCAGTTCTTGTCTGGTGCACTTAACGGGTCAGCGGACACCCAGCGGCACCACCTCTTCCCTCCTCTCCCTCTGCCTCTCAAGACTTCAGAAACTTTATCAAAATTAAAGTTGAATTCTGCTGTCGGGGAAGCTCTTAATGCAATCGGTTTGGAACACTGAGGTCGCGAACAAATGGGGAAATCCTTTGGAACCAGAGGTTTTGCTGCGCAGGGACACATCCTACCACCTGGGGGCAGTATCACATGGGGAGAGTGAGCGCTGGGTTACCAGGACGCTCATTTCAGGAGAAAAGGGAGATCGCAGCCCTGGCTTTTCCGTGCGTGCGTGTGTGTGTGTGTGCGCGTGTGTGTGTGTGTAAGAAGTCTCTTGCCCTGCTTGGGTGACTCAGGTGGTTGGAGCGTTGTTCCATACAAGAAAAAGTTGCAGGTTCGGTTCCCGGTCAAGGCACATACCTGGGTTGCAGATTGGATCTCCGGTCAGGGCGTGTATGGGAGGCAACCAGTCGATGCCTTTCTCTCTCTCTCTCTCCCTCTCTCTCTCTCTCTGCCTCTCTCTCTCTCTGCCTCTCTCTCTCTTTCTCTCTCTGTCTCTCCCCCACCCACTTATTATTCTCTAAGATCAATAAAAACATATCCTCAGGTGAGGATTTTTTAAATGCTATCAAAAAGTCTCCGTTGAAAGAGAATTTAAAGGCATTTTATGCAGCTCCTCTGAGAAATTAAAATTCCTCACATGTGCATCACAAACACACACACCTGCCCCAGTCACCTGCCAAATGGTACAATGTGCCGCTTTTATTTAAAAGGGGGTCTTTTTCTGTGGATGTCTGGCGGCGTGTTTTAAGGGAAAATCCCCACCAAATGAATCTCAGGCTCACAGTCCAGTTCCTCTCTGGAGGAAATCGCTGGGCGATGCTTAGGAAACTCGAAGCGAATTCAGGCTCTCTCAAGGTGAAAATCTCTATATGCTTCCCCTGCCAAGGTCACGACTTTCTCTTTAACTGCGAGGCTGCCTGAAGCAGCAGAGCGCTTCTCCCCTGGGGGGCTTGCCTCTTGTCCATGCCTTCGTCACAGGAGGGGTGTCCTTCCTTTCAGCCCGCGGGCCCCCACACCTGCTGCAAAGGTTCTGTGACAAACACGGCCATGGCTCAGTTGTTTGTCTGTGTCCTCATGGGACTGCCGGCACTGTGTTCCGGAAGGGGCACCCTTGTTTGGATTCTCCGTGGCTAGCACAGTGCCCGACACACATCTGCAGGTTGGTTGAACGGGCGAGGGAAGGTCTCCTTCCCCTTTGCATCCTGTGCACAGCGCTCACACCTGCCCAGCACACAATCGGCTTGTGTCACGTCAGTCTTTTCTCAGAGCGTGTTGAGTATGGTGACCCAGCGTTCTCACTTAGGCCCTTTGAAATGCTCGGAAGCACTTACAGTTTGGTGACCTGGCGTGTGTTTGATGCCTTTCGTTTTTGTTGGAAGTCTTAGAAGGGAACTTGGATAGCCAAGAGTAGAAAGTGGATGTCCCTCGTTCCTTCAGGTCCCCACAGGCCCTAGGGCTCCTGCCATGGGAGGGGGAAACTGAGGGACTTTCCACTGGTGGCCTTGGTGTGGGTTTTCAGCGACAGGGGAGGGGGCCGCAGTGGAGGAACCGGGCCCATGACCTGGTGGGGCGGGGGCATCACCCAGCCTGCATCAGGAGAGACGGCCAGCTCACTCCTCACCCAGCTCCTGTGAGGCTGGAAAGCTCCTCACAGGCACTGAGAGGGCTCGGATGCGTCCCGTGACCCCACCGAGGCCCCCTCCCCAGATCCTGTCTGCCACCATGCCGGCAATGGGCGAAGTAAGAGCAGAGGGTTTTCACCTTCTGGCACTGACACCCAGCACAATGCAGAGCCCTTTATCCATAACCTGTTGGCCGTGGAATCATCCACGTACACAAGAGCGATTATTTCCCACCAGTAACCAAACAGATCGTCAAGTCTGACTCAGTGTTCTGTGATCTGGAAAGAACTGAACGACATAATGAGGGCCTCTGGGCACCCTGTCTTGGGCGCGGTGATGGCATCCAGTTTCTTCAAGTCTTGATGTCTTCTTGTCACCAACTGTCTAACTCCTACACTGAGAGCAGCTTGGAGAAGGGACCCAGTGTCCTTCTTCTGCGTGTCCCCAGAGCGCCGCAGTACAATACGAGGCACATAGTAACCACGTGACCCGTCTGTCTAGCGAGGGGCAGACAATGTGGGGAAGAGGGAGCACAAACATGGACCCGCCCACCGAATTCTAAAATGGCAAAGAAGGAGCATCCCTCTGAAAGCCGAAGGGGACAGTTCTCAGATGACTGAAAAGGAAGGGGACTTTACATGGCATCCAGCCACTGCTTCAGCAAGTACTGCTGGACTCCTCTTGGGGTCTACTCTCGGCCGGTGACAACCACAGGACACCACAGGGACAGGGACGAAGGGGCAGAGCCTGGCAGCCTGGCTTTGGGGTCCCGCTGGGCCACAGACTAACTGAACCACCCCTAGGCACCTTCCTCAACCTTTCTGGGCTTCCATTTCCTCATCGGAACGAGAAGTCTGGTTTCCAGGTCTAACATTCTACCGTCTCCTGATTCAAGGGAAAATATACCAAGCGGAAAATACAGGTTTAAGAAGAGTCCAGAAAACTGTAGAGATGAGCCGTCTGCACAGGACAGCTGCTATGCTATTTCACAGCCTCCTCTGGGGCTGGCCGGAACATCGGACAGGCCCTAAGTGGCAACCGCCATGTTCGAGGTGTACAGTGTCCTCAGATGAAAGGGTTCGGAGGGCCTCACGGATGTGATTCACAGAGTGAAGTGAGGCCCTCTCCCGGGCAAGAAGCCCTCTCGATGTGGCCGCCTGGTCCTCTGCTGCCCCCCAGCTCCACTGCCAGCTGGACCCTTCCGTCCTGCAAACCGCACTGGGGGTCAGGCACGCTCTCTGGAAGAGGACTGGCGAGAGTCATCCTCAAAGACAGTGGGAGCCGTGAAAGCCAGGCTGGGGGAGGATACTGGGGGAGAGATTGGGGCAGCTGGGTTGCATAGCCGTGGCTCTGCAGTGGGGAGTGGACGCTTTGTCCTCTGCGTGTGGCCCTTAGAGTTCCACACGAAGAACCAGGCCCCCGACCCGGATGCGCAGCTGACCCAGGCAGGAGTCATCATACCAGGCGCTATGTGAGCTGAGCCACAGAAAAGACGCAGAATGCCCTTCCTTTGCTCCCTGTTTAACTCCATCCGAGCAAAACCTCAGGGCGAGTGGGGAGGAGGAGTATGTGAGGCCAGCTTCACATGGTCCCTGAGCCTGGGAGCTGCTGGGGACCCGAAGCTCTGGGTCAGTCACTGCCACATCAGCTGGCCGGCTCACTGAGTTGGCCAATCCATGGCTGCATGGTTGGTCACCCCTTCCGAACCCCAAACCAGCAGTGAGACGTCCTTCCCTCCTCGTCCCTTCCACTTCGTTGTTCAGGCGCTTCCCTGCGCGTGGCTTTCTCCGCGTTGTGAGCACTCACACGGAGAGCCTGTGCTGTGTGGCTCACCTCTCTCCCCTTCTGCACGCTGTCCTGCAGCATGTGCTGGCAAAGCAGACAGCGGGCTGAGGACATTGATCAAACACCGGCATGATTAACCCAGCTTCGACATGGCCTTGGCCGTGGAGCAGGCGGCTGTGTGGAATAACCAGGCCAAGGGAAGTGACACACAGAACGCACTAGAGTCGGGACACCCAGGCAGAGCTCCAGTAGCACGACCAGACGATTCCACAACCATTCTCAGCCTCCGTCCGCTACCTGGGGGAGGGCCCCGAGCCGGCCACCTTTGCCCTGTGTTCAATGGACCAAATGAAATAGTGTGCGTGGAGTGATTTGAATAGCAGAGCCCTCCACCAATGCTTGTTCAATTAGTGCTTTCTCAAACAAACAAATAAACAAACCCTGCAGAAAAGGAGTGCCAGTGTATGAATGATTTCAGGGGAGCTGGTTCTCCACCTGACGTTGCTGAGGCGGAAGGAGAATCAGGGCCGGCAGGATGGGTCTTCTTTCCTTTGGATGGAACCTTTCTGACCCTGGGTGTTGGCTGCGTATCACAGGCATGAGGACTGCACTCAAGGGGTGCTTCCCAGCGAGGGACTCGGAATGGTTTTACACAGTTTTGCTGATTGGCTAGTACACATAAATGAACCATCAGAATGGCCCCTCACCGAATGCGAGCCAGTAAGCGCCGTTTCTGGGAATGTCAGACACGTGTAATGTATGCCTCCAGCCGCTGCACACGTATTTTTCTGATAAATGAAGGGCTGGTGGTTGAATGCATTGTTTCTGGTGGTCGCTCCAGTCCTTCCCATTTGACTTAACACACCCCGGCTCACGCAGCCCAGTCACGAGAGGGAGGCTGCAGCCCCGCACGAGCAGGACCTGCTCCTTACTCCAAATGCCTCTCAGGGAAAGGCCGTGTTTCAGACAAGACCACCCAGCTGGTCCGATGGTCCCAGAGGCTGCCTGGGTTTCAAGTGCTCAGATTTGCTAAGGGAACTCACACACAGCTCACTGATAATTTCCTGATGATAACTGACTGAAACACGAGGAAGAAGAACCTAGAATACAAATTCAGTAATCCGCCCAGTAATTGGTTACAATCAGGAGAAATCAAACACGTTATTGAACTTCTGAATGGTCAGTTAAGCCATCTGTGAGTTTATTAGAAAGTCGTTTTTTTAGTGATGAAAAGTGCAAGACCCACATACCTTGATATGGCGCCTATAAACCTGTGGTTTACAAAACTTAGCTCTGGCCCAGTTTTAGTTTTCTGTGTCCAACATTTCTTAACTGTTCATTTCATTTCAACCCAACAAGCATGGGGTGATCAATTACCACGTGCCTCGCCTCGTGCGGGTGCTTTGGGAGACACTGCGGTCCTCTTGCTGACTCGGGAAAACAAGGATACTCATCATCAGGTTAAGGATTTAACAACAGCACGTGAGAGGCACAGCTCAGGTAGTGTGCTGGGCCTGAGCACAGAAGGACTGGAATTTACTCAGTAACCACACGTGCCTGGGAACACCGCTGTAAGCTGAGCCTTCTTGCCCATGCCGGACAGGTGCCAAGGCAGGTAGGGAGCAGAAGGATTGCCTAACAGTAGCTATTTAGTGTGATAATGGCGTTTGATAGCTTGGACACAAACACCATTGTCACACTCCACAGCTCTGCTAAGGAACGTCTGTCTGTAGCTGGGAAGGTGTTAACTTCACCTGCACATTCCGCTGTGGCCGATCGGCAGGGAGCCTTGCCAGCCGCGCATGGCGACCTGAGCAGAGAAAAGAAGGGTCAAGGGCAGGGGGCATCTCGAACATCGGAAACAGAGAAAGAATCACGGATGTCAGGCTTATGTGCCCTGGAACAGCCAAGCTGAGAAAGGGACCCAAAGGGACCCACTGCCTCATGCTCTGTGACCACCCCGCCAAGACCTCCCATCAACAGGCAGAAACACTTCCTTTGGAAAAGGATGAGAAATCTGTTTGCATCGGTTTTCTAAAAGGGCTGAAAGGGAAAGAATCCCTAGAGGGAATGACTTTAGGCAACAAATTCTTAGTGGGTCACCACATTATAACCCATAATAATATGACTGGACCCTCCCCAACTCTCTCCCCACCACGTATCTCAATCTGTCATCAGTAAGGGGAGTAATTCTGCAACCCAAGGCAGTTAAAATTACTTTGCGTGGGGATGTAGCCCTTAGATGGGCTATAATCTTCTTTCAGTGGTACCCACTGGACACAGAGGCACCCAGATTTTACCTGTTATTCGCCACCACTGTTTTCCACCGTTGTAGTGGGCAGGAGGGGAGGGAAGGGCAGGGAAGGAGGAAAATGGACAGAGAGAGAAACTATACAATTTTTCATGAATGATACTCATTTTCTAGCAAGCAGGAGCCTCCTGTAAGTAAATCCCCCTGGTTTCTTGGGTTTCCTGTTAAAGACGGTTTCTAATGAATATGGATATATATACGCACACTTACTTCTGCCCACAATGGAGGATGGAGCAGCATTTGACCTAACCGTTTGTTTTCTCCCAAATGCTGGAGAAGGAGGGGGCAGGGGCCAGTTTACTTTTGCCCCAGGAGCAGCACGTTGCTCACATTGGGCCAGAGCCTTCCTGGCCATCCAATTGGCCCGTTCTTAACAATCGAAAGTGAGCACTCCGCGTTTTTAAAAATAAAAGTGACCCTATTCACAGGCAGACCATGAAGTCACCTCCTCATCCCAGACTGTGCACTGTCAGCACACGGTGAAAGTCACCCAGCTGCCACGGGACTGGAGCCTTTTCTTCTCTTTCTTTCTTTCTTTTTTTTTTTTTTTGCTTTTCAGTTTTATGGCAACATCACTGACACACAGCCTTGTGTCTGCCTCAGGAGCACCAGCCGGCCTTTTCTGACCGCGCGGGTCTGCTTCTCTTCCTATTAAGTGCCTGAGTCCCTTCGGCGTCTGCCTGTGCCCCTGGCTTGCCTTGCCCAGGCATGGTTTACTCGCAGGGCCGCGGGGAAGCGCTGCTGGCCCCCCCCGTGAGACCTGCTCCCTTCAGGCGGAACTGTTCCTCGGGTACTTCTGCCACGACACTCTTCAGGCTCTTCCTTCCTCACTGCTCCGTCTAACAAGCCAGCCAAGCTCATCTGCTTTGTCTGAGGGACCTAGCACAGACACCCCCACTTTGTGGCCGCTCAGGAGACATAGTCGGCCACGCCAAGAGGGCCCGGGCATCTCTTAGTTCAGTCGGGATGTCGGGGGGAAAAAAGGTCCTGGAGGATGTGCCTAGAGGGCTCTATCCAGGGCAAGGGCTTGACCGTTTCACTTACAGCGCCTGAGAGCTGCGTGTGGGCCCCTCTGCTTCTCCGGGGGAGCCCTGGGTGCCGCGGCCTGTCCGTGGTCTGCCGCAGGCCGGGAGGCCTGGCGGGAGAGTCAACGGGGAAGAGAAAAGAGAGGACGTTAACACGTAGCCACCTCCTTCCCCCAAATAAACCTGTTTCTTTGGTCCAAGCAATTTATCTCAAGGAAAGAGTCCATGAGTGTGGAGAAAAGATTTTTCCCCCTACGAATCTGGAGAAAGATTTTCCTATAAGGTTGTCTAGGGTGGCATTGTTTGTATGAGTAAAAATTGCAAACAACTTTCATGTCCAACTAGAGAAAGTTAGTATATTTATAATATGCCCTGGTCATTTAAGTTGATATGGTAGAAAAAATGGTGGTTGACTTGGAAAGAGATTCAAGATACGTCATTGAATGAAGACGACATTTACAAAGTCATAGGGACAGTACGAGCCCCTTTTTGTGAAAAATGCATATATACCAGGGCCCAAAACATCAAATATTACCATGGTTATCTTTGACCTGTAGATTGGGGTTTCATTCTTTCCCTCCTATGGCTTCTCCGCATTGATTAATTTCTACAGATCATGTGGGACTTTCGTACTGAGAAAAACAATTAGACTTTAAATAATTTGTCAGCAGGGTTTGTGTGTGTGTGCTTCTAATAAAGTCCCTTCTTGCACGAGGCTCCTCTGAGAACAAGAGGCTGGAACGTACCTTCTGTTTATGCTGCTTGTCAACAAGCTGGGAAAGTTGTGCTGTTTGGAGAGACGGGCCTTGGGCTCAGTCCCGAGCAAATAATTAGTGAATGGCTTTATTATGCAGAACGATAATTTCACGGCATGACTGCATCAGTCCATAGACACATATTTATCATGTGCCTGTGGTGTTCTCAGCCTTGCACACACGTTTTACACACAATTCTAAGGGCCACCACCTTTTATTACTTCTTTGATGGCTTCCGCAGGTGCGGTTAAACTCAGCCTGCAAAGCCGTGTAAACGAGCAAGCCAATGTTCCCACTTCTCCCAAATGCCATACGACAACATGTTGCTAACAAAAAAAAAAACGAGAAGTGGTGAACGCCGGGATCTACCTGGATATACGTATTTTCTAATTCACAAAGTCATTGCTTATTCTGCAGATATATAAAAAAAATCTTTTGTTCTAGTACTTTCAAAGGTGACAATTTAAATAGTACCCGTTCATAAAAACTGGAAAGTTTATAAGGTAGTTGAGAAAGAATTACACCTGTTATTTCCTGTGGGGAAACAAAATGAATGCTTAAGGCAAAGATGTTGGATATTAATCAGGGCAACGGGTCCAAATGCCAGCACAATTTTCTGCCGCTCGGAGCAGGCCTCAAGGGACCCGGTTCTGCGGCTCTCCTCTGGTTCCAGCCACACTGAGCTCCCCCCATCTTTCTCTGCACCGTCCTGAGGTTTCCCAAGGGCGGGGGCTAGGCATTCCTGCGTGGCCCTTACAGTGACGTTTCTGCGCGATGTCCCCGTCGAATCTTCCCTCGCCTTCTAACCTGGACTGAGTGTCCAGACGCTCCTGGTGCCCAGCATTCAGAATGCCGCTTTCCCATGGAGCCCGTGGGGTGAAAAGCAGGCAAGACTGCATTTGCCGCTCCTTTTATCTCATGGGCTTTTTTTTTTTTTTCATGAATGGGCAGAGGGGGCTTGTCAAGGGGGAAGCCTTTACAAAGCCTAACCCGCTAGCAAATTCTTCTGTCTTTAAGTATTTTGTGTATATTACAGCTTCCTGCAAGAGGCCTTCGATTCACAAGTACCAGGAATATCACAGAAACCCCTAGTTTTTCTTAGGCCAGATCCAGGCACGGGCAGCTGTCCTCGCCTTCACACCGTGATGCCCAGAGGTTGAGAACCGTCTCGGGCCGACAGCAGCCACGGCGAAAAGGCGGCTTTGGGGACTGTGAAGTGTTACCTTGCAGAGAATCTTATCAACAGCACTAACAAAAAAAAGTTTTCTTAAAAAGCAAAAGATCAGTGAAAATACTTTTTCTTGATTCCAAATCCACATTTCCTGTCACTTCAGATACATGTGCTAAAGGCATCAGTTGGATTCTTTTAGGCTGTTAGCGTCTAGATGGAGACAGAGAAAGACACTGTCATACGCCTGAGCCTTGTCACTTGGAAAGTACAAGGACATTTTAAAATAAAATGTTCTTGTCAACAGGGAACAAAGATGCATTTCTTTTCTTGTTAAAATTCGCTTAGAAGGGGAATTCTGGGTGCTCCTGGGACCTGAACCCATTACCCATGTTTATCGCCAACCAGGGGTTAAGAGGGGCCACCGGTCACGTTCTCAGCTGAGCTGGGGTCTCAACAGACGCTTTGTAAGAGAATTGCTGAGGCTGGGGATTCCTAGGAACCAGCCTCCTCTCCGTGCTGGCGTCCAGCTCTTTCCAGCGCTGTCCATGGACTAACAAGAGGTGGACACCTCCACAACCCTGAGGCTGGAGTTTTAACGACTCCAGAAAACGACTCGAAGGAAAAAGCAGAGTGCGTGTTGCCGTGTGCTTGCCCAGAAACTTGGGCAGGGGAGAGATTCCTGGCCAGATAAACCTCCTAATTCTAGTGAGTCTTCTGGTGGATCTTGAAGGCCTTGGAGCTGTGTTAACCCAGACCATCATCAAACAGGCAATGGCTTCACGGGCCGCTGCTCCAAAAACAGAAATAAAAGCCCATGCCACTCCTGGGCCCCGACTCCTCCCTAGCCTTAGCCTTTCCCTCCACAGGGTTCAGAAGAACATCTAGAAAAGTCTCAAGTTTTTCTCAAGCTTTCTGAAAAACAAAAGCAAAAACAAAGACAGAATAATCACAGCAGACAAGTTCAAGCATGCTGTGTTTGCCACTGCACCTTGCTCAGGGGTCGTGTGGGGTCTTTTTAAACACCTAGGTCACAACTCAGCCCCACCTTTGAAAGGCAGCGAGCCCCCAAAAGAACAGCATAATTCACACGGGAGCTGGAGGGTTCATGGGAAGAGAGGAACTTACCTTCCGGGCACCTTCCGGGCAGCTCGCATCCCGCAGCCCCGGCCCTCCTCTGGCCGGCGGGGCGGCGCCTCCCGGGTGCTCCCTGCTGCACGGGGCGGCCGTGGGCCGGAGCCCGGAGCTTCTGCGGGCGTTAGGTCTCGTCTCTCTCCCTTTATGGAATCCAGAGCTTTAAAGTAAACAGCTTTTTCTCTTTCTGATAAGTCACATTAAATTATTGATTCGGAAGGGGGAGGGCACGACCTTAGCCCCTAAGTCACTGTCACCTTTGGTCAAGCACACTAAGCAAGACCGGAAAGCCCAGCGTCTGCCCCCCCCTGCAGTGTGGGGGTGCAGCGCAACCTGTGGGTCGGTGGTGGGGCGGGCAGGCGCCCCTGAAGCCCAGGTGGAAACACGTTTAACTCTTTCCTTACAGGAAGGCTGCGGTTTGTTACCTTGTCACCGCCTCAGAACTCTAGACCCAGTAAAGCCACTTGGTGGATAAGGATAGTAGAAGAGAATATCATTGGCTCGTCCCACTTCAAGCTCTGGACCAATATTTGGAAGCCAATCTCATTCTCCTCTTGCACTGGTTGCTTCTGACGTCACTGCAACCCATTTATTTGTTCACGCCAACAATGATTAAGCTCCTCCTTATCTGCTACGCTCCGGTAATGCCGTGGTGACGAGACAGACGGAGATTACAGCTTGGTAGGAAAGACGCAGACACACTAAAGCTGTGACGTAAGCGGCCATTGTTCCTAGATGAAGTCTGAGAGCTGATATTACTTTTAATGTCTCTGATTATTTCTTTGCCTCCTCGGGCCACTTTGTCACTTTCTTGAGCTTCGAGAGGAGGCTCTTGGTCACCCTGTAGTAATAAATACAGTCTAAGGTGGGGCTGGTCATCCTGGTCGAAGCCCTCAGTGGCCTGAGGAGGTGGTGGCCTCCACCAGCAGGTACTGGCGTTCTGCCCTGCACTTGCTCTTAGTTATACTTCTTTTCGGGTGACAGCGGAAAGCAGAATACGCTGTGGCTCTTTCTTTTCCTTTCCTAGGAGCTGCCAGCCGATCTCAAGGAGTGAGCCCCAAGAGCGAGGCCGCTGTTTGGGCCCTACGTGCCTGGGGGAGACCGCTGGTTGCCTCAGGCCCCCCGAGGTCTTCCTGCAAACTGGCTGCTGGCAAAGGTCAGGGCTCGCAGGAAGGCTGTGGGAGGGGGTCTTTCCCAGACTGGCACGCTCACGCGGTGAAAGCCCAGACGTCCGTCGAGAAACGGGGAAAACGCTCCCGTGGGCCTGCAGAAATGGCCCAGGCCCTGCCCCTTCAGCGTTCTTCAAGGGACAGGGCGTCGACGTGATTTTCCTAAAGGTCATATTACTGGCACTGCCCGGGGTAACTTCCTTTGTACTTTTTAAGTTACTTCTCTGTTACTTCAGCATGACTGCTGGTTTTTGGACTTTAAAGTGAAGCAGATTGCTCAGAACCTGCCCCCACCCCAGCCCCCATGTAGCTATTCTTTCCAAGGGCAGAACTAGTCCCCCCTTACTTCTCGACACCACCCCCCCCCCCCCCCCCGCAATCGGACATCCGGGCCACTCTCAGCAGCCTCTCTAAGTTTTGCCAAGACAATTTTCCCTTCTTTTGGAAAACCATTATGAAGACAAATGTTTAGCTTTCAGATGACTTCCTTTAAATTCCCAGCCATTGTACTTACTGGCCAGGATTGTGCATGTCCCAGAAAGGATCAGTCTCGTTCTATTTATAACCCTGCCAACCCCTACCTTAGCTGCCTTTAAACAATCCTTCCTGGCCAGGCCGCATGGCTCGGCTGGTGGGAGCGTCCTTCCGTGCCCCAAAGGGCGTGCCCGTCTGATTCCTCATCGTGGCACGTGTCTAGGCTGTGGGTTTGCTTCCCTGGTTTAGGTGTGTGGCAGGCAACCAGTCGATGCTTCTCTCTCGGTGAGGTTTCTTGGCCTCTCTCTCTTTCTCTCCCTCTCTCTCTCCCTCTTCCTCTCTCTCTAAAAAATCCATAGAAACATGTCCTTGGGTGAGGATAAAAAAAGGAATGTGAAAAAATAAATAAAATGATCTGTGTTTTAATATTGTTATTTTTTTTATTACAAGGGTTGCATTCCTTTAAGATAAGATTTGAATCCTGCAAGGTTGAAGTTCAGTTTGGAACAGCTCAGTCCCTAATGTTTGTACTCAGAGACAGACTGCAAACTGGACTTTGCAAAGAGAGAAAAACAAAACCAGGTAACTTTCCACCGGTGCAGCTGGAAGCAGGCCCTGCCCCCCTGGGGGTGCCTGACTGTGTTTTTCTCATCTTCCTGCCTGAACTGGAGGCTTTCTGAAATGGGGGGAAAAAAAGGTGGTCAGTTCCAATGAAAAATGACCAACTTTTGCCAGGAGGGATCTAGAATTCCGAGAACTGGGAATCCTGGGTCTCGTTTGAGATCCTTCGCCATTCAGATTTTTGCCTTTGCACACAACACTTTGTATTTCAGAGTTTTCAGGTTCCTCCCTGTGCAGCAAAGCTGAGAATGCTTGCTTGTCATTTGCTCTGCCACTCGATGAGATAGGTCATGAAGTCATTTTTATTAACAAATAGACACAAAGACGCACTCAGAAAAATTACAGAGGTCGTGAGCTGTATTATTGACTAACTGGTTATTCACTGCTGGTGAAGGAAGAGACCAAGGGAGTCAAATTTAGTCCCTGAGGGACAGGGCCGAGCTGGGGGTGGTGGTGGGGGAACTGGAGGGAGGCTGAACAGCCACGCTTCAGATGTGCTTGCACGAGCATCAAAATCACCTTCAAACCGATGGCCCGACCCAGGGCCGAGTGCAAACACCATGTTGACAGGGAGTCCTGGTTCCATCATAGTCGTCACACACCCTAGTCACCTTCTCCCACTAAAGGTCCTGGCTCCTACTGGTGGGACACTGGCTCAAAACGCCGGTGGGCATGGGGGGCAGCGGCCTGAGTGCGGGGACCAGAGGGGCGTCGTCACATGGATGTGTGGGCACCTTGAACGGAGCCCGGTGAAGAAAGTTGAAGATGCTGTACTTCTCCCAGAAACCCTTGCACCACCCCCCCGGCCCCCCCCCCCCCCCCCCCCCACCGATGAGTGAGAGTTTCCTACTCAACCTGCCTACCATCTTCGGAGCTAAAGCAACAGGAGTTCCCTAAGAGCATCTGATGTTTAGCTCATTTTCAAATTTCTCTGTCTCCAAAATCTCTGAAAGTTGTTTTTCTTTTGTTCTTTTTATTTATTTATTTATTTAAATTTGTGGAAAGAGAGTTTTTTTAAAAACATTTTATTTATTTACTTTTAGACAGAGGGGAAAGGAGGGAGAAAGAGAGGGAGCGAAACATCAATGTGCAGTTGCCTCTCACACACCCACCACTGGGGACCTGGCCCACAACCCAGGCATGTGCTCTGACTGGGAATCAAACCGGTGACCCCTTGGTTCACAGGCAGAACTCAATCCACTGAGCCACACCAGCTAGGGCTTTTTTGTTCTTTAAAAAACCAACCAAAAAAAAAAAAAACCTGTGACCAGTCAAGATGAATGCCTTGCGTTTTGTTCTTTTCTCATTTTTCAAATGACAAAATTAGCCTGCATGCTTTTCTAGCACTCTGTCAGAATGCCATATTTCTGTCACAGTTTCTCCAGAGACTGGCCTCTCCTCAGGACTTCTAAGGAGAGAAGGCCTAGAATTCAGACCCTTTAATCCTTCTGCCTGGCTTCCCACCCGCTTCTGAAGAGGAGTAAAAACTCTCTGAGTAAATCTTTTTTATATGTCAGACAAGAATCTCCAATGAATCCTCATTAATTAATTAATTCATTCAAGAAATATTTGTTGAGCCCTGGCTGGTGTGGCTCAGTGGATTGAGTGCTGACCTGTGAACCAAAGGGTCACTGGTTTGATTCCCAGTCAGAGCACATGCCTGCGTCGCAGGCCAGGTCCCCAGTGGGGGGCACGTGAGGGGCAACCACACATTGGTGTTTCTCTCCTTCTCTTTCTCCTTTCCTTACCCTCTCTCTAAAACTAAATAAATAAAATTTAAAAAAATATTTGTTGAAGGCCTCTTGCCGATGTACTCGGCGATCTTCTGTACAGCAGGTAAACAATTACAAAACCCAACCCACCAACCAATCAACCAACCAGCCCAGACTGAAATGCCTTCCCTCACAGAGCTGACATCTGGCAGGGGGCAAGCAGTCAACAATATAAAGAAGGAAGGCAGAGAAGGGCGTAGTGAGGGTGGGACAAGAACTTAAAACAGAGCACTAGGAGCCCTGGCTGGCGTAGCTCAGTGGATTGAGCGTGGGCTGCGAACCAAAGCATCACAGGTTCGATTCCCAGTCAGGGCACATGCTTGGGTTGCAGGCCACGGCCCCCAGCAACCACACATTGATGTCTCTCTCTCTCTCTCTCCCCCTCCCCTCCCTCTCTAAAAATAAATAAATAAAATCTTAAAAAAAAAAAACCCCAGAGCGCTAGGCAGGGCCTCACCGAGGCAGGGTTTGAGCAGATGGAGGTGAAAAGTGAACCGGGAGGCTACCAGGAAGAAGAGCTCCGTAGTGTTGATCCTTCCGTCTCTCAGTGGGTCCAGTGTTAGGCTGAGAAGTTCAAGTGCAAATCCTGCGATGTGTCCTCTTACGCAGCGGGGCTTTTGTGCTCATCCCTGAGTCATCCTCTGCAGACCCCACAGAGATGGAGAGTTCTCTAAGGGACCTCCTCTGTAAATGAACTTAATTCATTTACTTTCTGTCCTGGCTGCAGCTGCTTTGCAGGCAGAACATGGCATCCGCAGGGAGCTCGTCCTCTAGTCCAGGGGCACAGGCTCCTGAGCCCATGGAGCCCGCGGCCAGGCCAGGCCTTTGATCGGTGGTCTCAGTGTCACACCTGGACCCCTGAGGAGTGTCCTGCACACAGTGGAGGAAGGCGGGGAGCGCTTTGTCTGCTTGGGAGAAAGGGGAGAGAGGAGACAGGCCCGAGGAGCCCCAGAGGCACAGAGGCAGTGGGACTGGAAAGGAGAGGACAGAGAGCAGCCGGGGTCTTTGTTCAGAGAATGAACTCTGTTCTGAGCAGAGATTAGGAGCAGGGGATGGTAGCCAGAGAACCTGAAGTTTGAAACCTATTTCTGCCCTTTCCTTTCCTGGCTGGGCGTGCTTGAGCCTACATTCCCTTGTCTGTAAAGTACGTATAATGATATTACCTTCCCAGGCTAAGGTGAAGGTTACGTGAGATGATGCATACAAAAGACTTCGTACAGTAGCTGACATTCAAGTGCTCAGTAAATGCTGTTACTACTTTTCTTAGGCAGGTACGACAAGGGGAGAGCTGAGAGGGGGAGTCTCAGCCGGCTATTGGGGGAAACAAGAAATAGTTCAGCATCTGGGCGCCCAGAGGCCTCTCCCGGAAGGGCTCCCGCCGTCTCTGCGGCTGGGACTGTAGGTGCCAGTCGCTGCAAATCCCTTTCTCGCTTTGCTAGGGCAGAAGGACCCTCGGGTTCAGAGGGCAAGTCACGGCACTGGCCTGAGCCCTAAGGGTTTCCCGCTGCCCGAGTCTTGTAAATGACCGGGACAAGTTCCAGGAACAGATACAATGCCAGTTACGTGGTGGGGCCATGCCCATGTGTACCTGCTCCCCCACAACCGTCCCCTGTCCCGTAGTTCAGATAGATAGCTGTGCTGGCCCTCCAGAGGGACAGCGGAGGAGTCCCAGGCCCCATGTGGCGCCTTCTCAGTCTCTCCCTGCCTCTGGCTTGGCTGCCTGGACCCTGGCCCCAACGGATCCGAAGTTGGAGAACAGACACGGCAGCTGTGCACTGTCTGAGGCTGGGCCGGGCTCTCCTTCCGAGCTCGGCCCCAGCTCACCCTGTCCCTGGGCAACCGACTAGGGAACAAAGTTGCTTTCAGTTGCTTTACTTGGCCTGTGACAGGCAACCCCGGGTTTGTGCTGCTGGGGTCTCCCCTCAGAGTCACCTGCGCACTCACCCGATTCGTCCCCTTCCCCCCACATACAGAGCCACGCCGCAGGCTGTCAGACAGACCCCAACTCCCCCCAGAACGTTTCAGCAGCAGGTGCTGCATGGAGAAGACCAGTGACAACTGGGAGAGTCCTTTCCTCCGAAAGCTTTAGGAAAAGCTTCCAAATAGACTCTTCTGTTTTAACGGGCGAATTTTAATTAGGCCTGAAATTATGGGATGTCTTCTTCAGTGCATGTTGTGCAAAGGGCATTTGAAAGTAATCAATAACCTAGAGTTTGGAGCCAGGGGGGAAAAATCAATTGAATTAACCTCACATTTACTGGTTATTTTGGCTGAATTTGTGAGTATTGGGAAATCCGGTCAAAAAGATCAACCCTCAGCATTCTGTTAAAGCTCAGATGTCCCAGGGGGCTGAGGAGAGAGAGGGTCTAGGACAGCCCGTGGCAATCTCCAGCTCTTTAAAACTGATGCATGCCCTGGCTGATGTAGCTCAGTGGATTGAGCTCGGGCTGCGAACCAAAGCATCGCAGGTTCGATTCCCAGTCAGGGCACATGCCTGGGTTGCAGGCCATGTCCCCAGTGGGGGCCACGTGAGAGGCAACCACACATTGTTGTTTCTCTCTTTCTCTTTCTCCCTCCCTTCCCCTCTCTAAAAATAAATAAATAAAAATCTTAAAAAAACCCTGATGCAAATGGGTGTCATTTGGGAGCAGGGAACGCATTGTTCAGCAGCACACGAAGCTTAACATCAAGAACGTTTAACAGGACAGGATTGAAACAATACAGTCAAACAACAGCAGCAAAAAAAGAAGACATGAAAAATCATTAGCGTTACAGTCGCATTTCTTCTGTTTACAAATTATTCACAAAAGTCAAGATGGAGGAACTAACGACGAAACTCAGGAGAGGACGTACACATGGTGTTTGCAGAAGGAAAGCAGCAACGACAACCTGAGTCACTTCACTCCCGATGATGCAAAGTGGATGAGACGTCGGTTCTCAGTGAGCAGGGAGGCGACGGTCAGTACCGACAGTCAGTCGATACCCAGTATTGACCGTGCCTTGCACATCAGCCCCCCTCCAGCCCCGTTTTCACAAGCGTTGATGGTCTACTTTTGGGGGGTAATCTGACAATATCTATCCAAATTGGGAGTTCATCCCTCTTAGTGCAATTAACTCTGTTACTTGGAATTTTCTGTATAGATATACTCACATAAAGTATGGTAAGATGTGCGTGTAAAACTATTCATTGCAGCATTGTTTGAGCAGCAAAAAACTAAAACAAACTAAATATCTGTATGGTAGACTGGTTAAAAATAACACAGCCATACCATGTCATATTATGCAGACATTTAAACAGAAAAAAAAAAGACCAGGAATTGGGGTAAGAAAGATGATTAATCTCATGTCTCCTAAGTCCAAAATATATAGGAATACGTTTGGTGTGAATAAAGAGGATATGAATAAATACTTATGTGCGTTTGTGTAGGTATTTATTTGGTGGTAATAGCATACTTTTCTTTTTCATCCTTGAAGGCTGCAAAGAGCATAATTGATGGTGGTCCCTTGGGGGGCGAGTGGTGGTGGAGAGGACAGCGTGGGGGCTCCGTGTTCAGGGTTTTCCCTGGTTGTCCTGTCCTTGCTTGGAGGCAGGACCAGAAGCAGAGCCCCAAGGCCGCTGAACCTGGCAACGGAGGCAGGAAGACATGCTCTCTCCTTTAAAGGCTAAGAAGAGGTGCAGCGAGACATCAAAGGACAGACAAAGCCAGGCTGGCTTGACGTTGAAGGTCACAGTGAAGCTGCAAGGCCAACAGAAGTGACCTCCAGTTGACAGCAGAGGGCTTTGACACTCGGCAGTCCAGGGGCTAGGGAGGGCTGGAGTTCGGGAGGCTTTAACTCGGTGCTAGGAGGGCGGCAGACAGCTCACAGTGCTGGCAGCTCTGGTGTCGGGGGTGCTGGGTGGCTATGACGAGGGCCCTGGCCTGCCAGTGGAGTCACGGTTCCCTGGTTCCCTCTGGGAATCCAGGTGTGGCCTGAGCTCTGCAGGAGGGATCGGAATTAGGTGGGCAAAGGGACGGGGCTGCAAACACACCAGGTAGAGGGAGCAGCACGTGTGAAGGTCGGAGACAGGGAACGGAAGGCCAGCCCCTGTGGTTGGAGCAGACACAGAACGTGGGAAGGTGCTCGAGGAGCCACAAGGCAGGCAGGGCGCTCTCCTGCAGGACTTCGGGCTTCCTCTTTATCCCACATGGAAGATGGAAACATGGTCTCGGGAGCTCCGGACCCTGTGAGACGCCGTCTGCAGCCGCCATTCCCGTCTGTGCTCTGGGCCTCCTGCTACTCCCAGGAATTGGGGGACACGTCATGTCAATTAGTTCCACGCATCAGCATTAGACTTTGACATTGGCCAGTCTGTTCTGGGGAAGTTCCCTGACTTTCTAGATATCGACTACATTGTCATCACCTGCTTTTTGACCTCATTCTTATTTCCCGTTAATGTTTAGGGACAGGACCATCTCTGGGAAAAGCTGTGAATTAGGAGAAGCTGAGGCCCAGGGCCTTTTCATGGTTTTCTTCTGCCTAAAGAACCTCATCCCTTGTGTACTTCATACGGGGAAGGGGTGCCCCGGACAGGCTATAAATCCGGGGACCCACGCAGGCACAACGCCTTGGAATATGTGTGGGTACCACTGTGATTGATGAAATAGAAATTTATTTAAAAAAAAAGAAATTTATTTCAATGTTCTGAATTTAATATAAGTTTTGGTCATTATGCACTTTCTTAATAGATCTTCGAAATTTAAACTGTTACTGTGTACGGGGGTGTTAATGGATTTTTTTTGTACAAAGGGGTCATTATACTTGAGAACTACTAGTGTAGGGCAGGGGATCTGGCATAGGAGGCTGATGTGTCATTAATTCAATAAATAGGTATTGCATGCCTACTATGTGCAAGCACCATTCCAAGGCCTGGAGATACTCATGAATGAATAGACGCAGCTTCTGCCCTCGAAAAGGTACGGCCTGGTGGGAGGTAGTTCCCAGTAAACAGGCAGTTGGTGGCTGGAACACTGGACAAGAGCTGATTTTAGGTGCAGATACGTGGTTTTAGGGTCAGAGTGTCACTCCTTCCTCAGGGACGCACATGTTGAAAGCGGCGTCTGTGGAGGGGTGAATACAACCACAGAGAACTGAATTTCTGTCGGTGGGATTTCAGGAAATGTTTGGGCAGATGGCAGACAACCGTTTAAATAGATTGATTGGAAGACAAATGATAACCTTTGCTAAAGTTATGAAATACTATTCATGGTGTGCACGTTAAAAATCAATATCATCAATAGGTTAACCGCTTTTAAAGTCTGATACCGATTTACAGGCTGTGTTTGTGTGAAGGACTCTGTTTTCATAAAGTTAAAAAAGGCATGTCTGATAATTATTGTATCCTTAATACTATTAGAGTGTCGGAATAGTACTTACTGAGTCTGGAAAGATGCTATGATTTGCTGGCTATTTTAAAAGATACTTAAATTTTTAGAGAGAAGGGAAGGGAGGGAGAAAGAGAAGGAGAGAAACATTGATCCATAAACCAGTTGCCTCTTGTATGCCCCCAACCAGCGACCTTGCCTGCAACCCAGGCATGTGCCAGGCGTCAAACCAGTGACCTTTCAGTTTGCAGGGTGACGTCCAACCCACGGAGCCACCCCAGTCAGGGCTGATGTGCTGGCTATTAGCACCTGCTGTTGGAATTTGGGCCTGACCCACAGCAGAGAAAGTGCAATGATACTATTTCCAGTAATAGACATAGAATCCAAAATATAACAAAACGAAAAAGAATTTGGGACCCAGCTGGCCGGCCAGAGATGACACCTGGGGATGAGCCATCACCCAGAGACGGTGGAGAAACACGGGCCGTGGGGACGGCAGGCAGGTTAGCTATTATTAGTGCAAGGGGTTATTGGCCAAAGTGCTGGAAAGGGAGGGAGACATGGAGAAAAAGCCAGAAGAGTGGGCACCCAAGGGTCATGTCCTCACTTTCTTAGACTCCCCATAGTTTTTTAAAAACATTGAGATCAGTCTGAAGAGCATGCTCCCTGATCAATCTGGTTTCAACTGTACCTTGTTGTTAATGATTGTCACTTTGGAAGGTACTCATGACACCCCCGTTGGGGACTTCGCTGCCAAGGCACGTGCTCCGGAGAGGGGGTGCGGATTGGGGCGCCGCCGAGCTGGGTGTGTTTGGGAAACGAGAAAAGCTTCCAGGCCTCCCACAGCCCTCCTGTACCTGTATTCACCCGCTGGGTTGGTGTCGCAGCAAACTTGAAGGTGAAGGTCAGTGTTTCAACCATTCACTATAGGGTGGAAAGATCAATTTCCATGAAATTCGTGCAACCTTCTAATGGGGCATCCCAGATCAGTGAGATTGACTCTGGAAGAGGGAGTGCTCAGCCTTGGTTTTCTCACTGGGAAAACTAAGACTGGTGGACACATCCCCCTTGAGGCTCTGACTCTGGTGGGGCTTTCTGACTCAGCTGCTCCTTAGCAAGTGTATTTAGTTTCCTGCCTTCTGCCTCACGGCTTCCTTCTCTCCCCTTCTCCTGCCATGAACGTCAGTCACGTGGGTGGCTGTGTGTCCCAGCCCCGGGGGTCCAGAGGGTTTGCTGCAGAGAAGACTGCGGTGCACCAGGATCAGGGGAGCCCTGCAGGGAAGACAGAGCATATTACCTCCTCGTGTCCCCCAGGAGAGGCCAACAGCATAATGCAGGGAAGGGCGAGGGGGCCTTTCCAGCCCCTGACACCTCACACAGGTATCTGCACCCCTGCAGGTGTGGTGAACTTTGGTAGAAAATTTCCTGGCACAGGCTCATCCCCCGAAAGCTAAAGAGGGCTTATCTTCTGCTGATCGGAGACTGTTACTGAAGGCTTGCATTAGTCAAACCACCTTTGCTGGGGCCCATGAGGGGAAGGCAGGCAAAGACGGGGGTCCTCTCTCTCAGAGGCACGGTCTTGTCAGAGAAACCAGATCCCTCCTGGCACAACGGGAACCAATGATTACTGCCCCATGTGTGCTGTGTGCCGGGCAACCAAGAGGCCACCTCGGCAGGGGGATCAGCACACCTGGGCCTCTGAGCGTTTGGCATTTGGCCACAAGCTTGAACTGGACTTCCTCTTGAAGAGGTGGAGAGATATCTCAGCACCAACCTCAACCCCTTATTGTGGGCTATGGGGTGTAGCTGTTGGCTCTTCCCTGGCAGGACCGAGAGGTGGGTGGCGCTGGTCCCCGAGGCTCAAATCTCTCATGGCAGCCTGACTTCCCCTGGGCGATCACCTGCCCCCACGGGACACCATGCAGGGCCTAACCACCCCGTGCTGGTGACCTCCTTTTCTTTTGCCCTGTCGAAATTCAGTAGCTTTATCTAGTGTTGGCGAGAGTCAGGAACAAGCCCTCCCATCTTTGGGTCAGAGTGCAGATCAGAACCAATCATAGGCAATTTGGCACCGCCTGTCCGAATTACAGGTGCCCCATCTTTCAACATGCGGTTCCACTTTCAGGAGTTTGTCCTACCGAGGTGTGCAAAATCGCAGTGTTGCTTACGTAGCAAAAGATTAGAAGCACATCGAATATCTATTGGAAAGACCCTGGTCGGATAATGAGGTATATTCATGGAGAGAAACATCTGAAACCATTAAAATACTGTGGAACATTTTTTTAGCACACTAGTGAGACAACCTCCAAGATTCCTTCTTTCAGAACGCTGGGAACACCCTCCAGGTTTTACTAAGTGGACCTGGCTGCACGTACAACCTATTTCCATTTCAATAAAAGTAGGAAGGAAAAGGACATAAGTGCAGTATTTCCTTACTTGTCTAGAAGGGACACCACCCACAGTGGTTGCCGTGAGATTTCTAGATGGCTGCCCTGGGCTCTGGGAGGCACAGATCTCCAAGCGAACACCCCTGATAAGGTTCTGACATCTGGGCTGAGAGCGTGGCTCGTTAATCCAGGCGATGGGCTAATGGATCACGGTCACAGCGAGTCTGGCCAGGCTTCTTACACTCACCCATCGGAGTTGGGGTTACATTAACACGTTATATTAACATAGCACTAGGAGAAGGGGTTGCACAATCCTTGTTCTAAGGGTAGATTTAGGCAATGCTCCTGAAGGTGAAACCCACCCCGTGGCATCAGCAAAGTCAGCCGAGATAGTACTTTTATTATGCCCTTCAGGGCCCCTGCGTGGAAGGAAGAATCTCACTCG
The DNA here is from genome assembly GCF_019186645.2 of Phyllostomus hastatus. Taxonomy (NCBI): domain Eukaryota; kingdom Metazoa; phylum Chordata; class Mammalia; order Chiroptera; family Phyllostomidae; genus Phyllostomus; species Phyllostomus hastatus. The sequence goes on along the minus strand of NW_025333960.1, from coordinate 46,525,875 downwards.
GATGAGAAAAAGATTGAGCTGGTGCCCCTCTGCCACTGCCTGGCTGCGTGACGTGACTCTGGCACCCTTCTGACGCAAGTGCCCTCATCTTTTAAGTGGGGCTGGGCATAGCGCCTCCTTCAGTGGCTGCGATGTTTAATCACCAAGTGATTTATATGTGAGTGTGACAGCGAAACCCACGCCTCAAGTTCGGCATACGATCGTTCCCCCAGCGCCTCCTCTGTGTTTACGGATATTTAATCACCAGCAGCTTCTACTGCAAGCTGCCTCTCATCCTCTTGAGAAACCAATGACAGGTGATCAGCAAATTTATTTTCATGAAAGTCTCACGTGGTTTTCCCTTAGCTAGGACCCCTTGCTGCTGACGAGCCTCCAGCAAATGAGAGGACTGGCAGCCTGGCTTCTCCTCCTGTCCCCCTATCAGAGGAGGGGAGGAAGAGGAGAGAGCTCAGGCCCAGGCCACGCTGGGTGGGCAGGCTCAGGGCGTATGCCCTGACTGGGAATCGAACCTGCGATGCTTTGGTTCCCAGCGCACGCTCAATCCACTGAGCTATGCCAGCCAGGGCAGAATACATGGGTCTAACCACTGCTAATAAACCAGCGAATGACCTGCCTTGCCTCTGAGGCCCACCGAGCCCGCCTGAGCATCCCTCGTGCTTGCTTCAGTTCAGAAGCTGCAAGTCTGCAGCCTCAGCGCAGAGCCTGCCGAGGAACCTTCAGAAAACCCACCTCCTCGCCCCATGCGACAACAATGTGACTCTAACAGACGAGATGTCGTGCTTGGGTATTTTTAGTCCCTTGTAGGCGCGTGAGTCATCGGAATGACAGACCGCATTCAGGGGCGAGCAAGGATCTTTCCAGAACCCCGTTCCTTTGTGAATTTATTCCGCACCTCGGACGCCTGTGAAGCCTCTCTGTGAGGTCGCAGGAAGCTGCCCTTTCTGAGAGCACGTCACGCGTTTCCTGCGTCAGTGACACAGAACTGCGGCCGGCCCACGGCGGGCTCCGGACTCAGGTCCCTTTAAGGAGAAAGCGGTTCCCACTGACCCGGCACTGCCGGCTCTGCCCTGTGCACGTTCGAAACTCCGGCCCCTTTCCCAGCCCACGGGTGTCTGTTCCTTTACAGCTGCTTATGGTGGGAAGTTGCTCTTTCTACTTTAGTGGCCTCAGAGCCCGGAGGCTTTTGCTGGGAGGCTGAGCTGGCCTGCTTTTGCACAGGTGACAGGAGAGGAAGGGTGACAGTTGTGACAGTGCTCAGACACCTCCCTTCTTCCCTCTGCAGCCAGGGGACAGGCTCCGAGGAGCCCCATCAGGAAGAACTGGGGCCCAGGACTCCCTGAAAGCTGTGCTTCTGAGCAGGCTTCTCACCTATGGCTGCATCATTAGATTCCTTGGCAGAGGTTTTTCAGCTGCCGATGGCTGGAGCTCCGTCCCCGAGATCCCGATTTAACTGGCTGGGGCTGAAGGAACACCGGTGCCATTTTCCGAAGCGAAGAGGGAGCGGAGAGGGACAAGCCATGAAGGGTTCTTACGGGAGCCCCTTGAAGGAAGGGATGGGTCCTTGGCACTGGATTTTCTCCAGCTTCTGCCCGCCACCTGGCCCATAGAAGATGCTCCCAAAAGAATAAACAAGAGGCTGAGGGGATGATTGGGAAGATGAACTAGAAAGGCCTGAAGAAAACTGCTACGAGGCCGAATAGGAGGGTGGAAAAATCCCAGCTATGGGGGCGGGGTGAGCGGGCTGGTGTGCTCCCGCTGGTTACTAACCGGGCCGTTTGGGCAGGAACGCTCCCCTCTCTGGGCCTGAGTTTCCTCGTCTGGAAAGTGAGGGGTTCGGAGCAACACTTTTTCTAATGGTCCCTCCCAGTCTTTTAAATCCTCCCGGTGGACGGTTGCTATGCCCACCCCCGGCACTTGGCCGTTTTTCTCGCTCGTGTGTGATACCCGTTTGCTCGGAACTGGTGTCAGTGCGAGAGCAATTGTCCCTCAGCAAGGACACCGGGGCCACCCAAACAGGGTGCTTAGTGGCGGTTTGTGCGGCGAGGACAGACACCCAGTGTTAAGGGGAGAAGCGGAAGTTTCTGATATTCTCTCACGCCCAGGAGCGTTCTGTGGTGGGTAGATGGGGTGGGGAGGGGGTACGTGTGGCCCCAGTGGGGGGGCATTTCCTTTCCGAGGACAGCTGTAGGCGTGCTGACTAAAGCCAGCTGCCGAGACCTAAAGTCGGCGTTGACTTCTCCCCTGACCCCGCTCCACCTGGAGTTGCCCAACTCTCTCCAAACACCACAGGACGGCAGCTTGTGTGCAGAGGAAGACAAGCTCTGTCTGTTGACTTTGTTTCCAAACCCTGCCTTTTGGAGTTGACACAGAACAGGGCGAACTGCTGGCCAGGCTTGACCATCCGGTCAGCGGACCCCAACCGTGTCCCGGCTCCATCTCCGCAAACAGAGGCTATTGAAAGAGATCTCAGTAGCACAGATAAAAAGTAAAGCAACATGCGCTTTGGACTCCAAGGTCAACAGGCTTATCACAAATGGGTCAACTCCCTTCTGTGGCTTCCAGACCCCGGGGGAGCAGAGACCAAATCTCCCTGCACAGGTCCCTGTGGATGGGGGCACAGGGCATGAGGGTACCTCTGGGGACACCCTCTTAGTTCTCCAGGTCCCCAAAGCCACAGGTGTGCCGTGGCTGCAGGTGGAGGGGAGCTCTAGTTTGGGAGGGAGGCCCTAACCCAATGCAAAGGCCACATTTGTGTTCAAAGTACCAATTCTGAAAACAGAGCACCTGGTCTACCTCTTACAAGCTTTGGGACTTCAGCTGAGTTTTAAATATCCTCTCTGTGCCTTGATTTCCCCATCTGCAAAGTGGGAACGATAATGTGCCCACCTCGTGCATTCAATTCAGTGCCCTGACTCAGTGGTTCTCAAACTTCAGCGCGAATGAGAATCTCCTGCGGAACTTGGTTAAATGGGGCTCCTGGGGCTTCATGCCCCGAGAAGCTTCCAGTGAGGACCCGGGCTTCCTGGTTTTCCTCGAGGGTCCCCAGGATAACCTGACGCCGGTGGTCAGCGCTGCCTGGCCCCCGCTGTGCCTGCGGCACCCACTGGGGCAGCGGTTCCCTGCTTCCCCTGGGACTGGCCCCAGTTGCCAGGGGGCTGCTGGAATCCTTGCCAATGGCTGGTCTGTTGTGTGCTGGCAGGTTCTCTCTCTTCCCGACCTGTCGGTCTTACGAGTGTCAGCTCACACGGTGGCTCCTCCAGGAGAAATTCTTTACCTGAGTTTTAGACAGACCTGGACCCTGGGCAGGGACACACGCCTTTAGCTGTCATTCCCAAATCCATTTTTAATAGACACGAAGCAACCTCTTCAGGGGCAAAAACCTGATCTGATAGCAAAAACCTCACCTGAACTGACATGTTCCAGTCTCTCTGTATTCACTTAGTGTGACTATTAAGATGCTTTGCTGTAGAAATGTTCATGGGTTTTGATGATGGTGTGTTTCCCAGACTCTACTGGCGGTGTGGCACAAGTTTTGGGACATGCAACATAGTACTTTCTCAAGTGCAAACAAAAAACCCCTGCATTCCAAAATACACACCCGGCCCCAGGAGCTGCGGACGGCGGGGCTGCGGCCCACTTTGCTCCGTCATTGGTCTCTCCTCTGCCTTGCCACGAAGTGAGAATCCGAGGGTCAGAGGCCTGACTTCTGTTTTGCATCCTCAGCGTCTAGCTCAGTCCTTGGTGCAAATAAGAATCAGTTCATGTTTCTTGAATGAATGAATGTCTTCTTATAGAAGAAACTGTACCTGCCTTTCTTCCCCGACTTTCTTCCCCTGTGACCTTCCCTGACAATCCATGACATCCGTGGTAGGGTGTGTAAAATTAATTTCCTATTCCCCTTGGTGCCTCCCCTTTGGGACTAGACCTGCAACGGGCTAGGCTGTCCCCACACTGGGTGACAAGGGCCTGTGAAGATTATGCCTCAAACAGCTAGATTCTTCCCCTCTGCATCTGAGCAGGGTTTTGAAAAGGAAGGGGCATTGGAATGTCTTTCCTAAAAGGAATGTCCAGAATTTGGAGGAGGGTTAAAGCCTTCATCCCTGAGGCCCTCCTTCCCCAAGATCAAACTCTGCCCATGTGGTGTCTAAAGCGGGGGAGCAGGCAGGCCAGACCCTCCCTTCCCAGGCTTGAAAAAGGCAAGGACTCCAGGGCAGGAAGCTGGGGAAGACCCCGGGACAGCTCCCGCCCCAGCTGAGCTCTCAGAAGAGGAGGGCAGGACAAGACACAGAACGGAGTTGTGACAGGTGGCGCTCCCGATGTGCGTGATTAAGGGCCTCCAGGCCCTTGGGATGCATCGTGACAGTGAGAGAGAAGAGCTGCATTATAGGTAAACAGAAACCCATGATTATTATACAACTCCAGTCAAATACTGTACTAATCGGAGTTGCCTACTACCACGTACAGAGGTTGCAAACTCAAATGCTTACATGGGCCAGGCAGATAGTGGGTGAAGTGGGCCAGATGTGGGACAGTAGGGAGTGGAGGGGAGTGTGGCAAACTGGAAAGTCTTTGCCTCATCTCATAGGGCATTCTCTAGTCAGCTCCTGTTGATTGAGACCAGGTCTTCTCAATTTTCAAGAGAAATATGGAAACTTGACTTTTAGGTGAAATTTTCTTATTAAAAAGTTCTAGGAAGGCCAAATCAAGTTCCCGGGCCATCCAGTTATGGCCCATCCATCACCATGTGGCAACTTTTGTTTTCAGACATCCTGGGTGCTGCCCCCTTCCTAATCTGCGGGAAGTCAACGTGTAAGTTCCTGAAAGTTCCCCACCATCCCAAGAGGAAGTTCACCATCACTGCACGGCCACCTTCTGTTCCAAACACAGAGGCCTCTGCCCCGGCCCCTGGACAGCCCCCGAGGGAGATTGCTGAGCAGCCACCAGAAGTCACGTGCCAGGTGCCTCTTCTGAGACAGCCACACGTGGCTGTGGCGTCTCAAGGCCTCCACGGAAATGGCTACCTCACGAGAACTAAAGTGTTGCTGATACCAAGAGGCTTGAAAATGGCCTGAAAGGCTGAGAAGCAGAGCACACACGGCCGTGTGTTTGCATTTGCTTGCTGCTGTCCAGGCAGCCAGGAGCGTCTGCTGGCACCAGAACACTGAGGCAGCACGGTTGTTCTCTGCAGTTTCGTTGTCTTTCGTTGTCCCCTTGCGCCCTCGCCAGAGACCCCACGTGACGGCCTTACAGTCGCCCGGTTGCCTAGCGGGGTCCGGAGACAGAAGGCGCTCATCTGCCTGGCTGACATTCGATCACTGTTCAGGAGGGAACAGAGGCAGGAGCCAGCGAAGAGCCTCGAAACTGCAATCCACAGATGGGCTCCACGCTCGCCGTGAGCAGCGGTTCCCCACCCCGTCGTCTGTGTGCCCCCCGCTCCCCCCTCCCCACCCCCCCGCCCGCCGTGCAGGTGAACCCAGCATCACCGCGTATCCCTGGCACAGGGCATCGAGGTGAGCCTAGGCTTGCAGGCCACCTATGCGGACGTACAGGAAGGAACAGTTACACACACACCCACTACAAGAGGCAGAAAGGCGCAAGGTGCTAGAGGTCCAGATGAGGGACGGAACCTCACTTGCGGGGAGGGAACCAGGAAAGGCTTCCTGGAGGAGGTGACATTGGAGGTGGACTCTGGTTTGGGGGTAGATGTGGACACGTGTGATATTGACTCCTAGTACAGAGAATAGCATGAGCCAAGGCAGGATGGAACGCACGGGAGCGATGGGGGCGGGAGGGTCCATCTGAGTGATGTGGGGCTTGGAGGGGAAGTGAGTCGGGACCCCGGTGGTGAATGGCCGTGAGTGCCTGGCTAAGGAGTTTGGACTGTCATCGGTGGACACTGACGGCCTTTAAGGATTCCTGCAGGGGAATTCGGCACCTCGAGTCGGGCTGTAGTCGGAGCCGTGTGCAAACTGGGTTGGGGCCTGGGCGAGGAAAGAGTGGGGTGTGCCGTCAGGTGGTAAAACTGTCACTTGGGCAGGAGTCGCTGAGGCAGTGAGGTGGAGGGGCGGCGGGACTGGAGATGAGAGCGCGGGTGCCCGGGCTGGTAAGGCTGCTCCTACCGTCCACACCCCACCCCCTTCTCCCTGAGCCCACGCCAGGCAGGCACTGGCCCCCACAGTTCCACCAAGACGTCTCCTGGTGAGATCACCAATGACCTGCTTGGTGCCAGTTCCTGTGGTCACTCCTCAGTCCTCACCTTGCAGACCTGCCGGTAGTATCTGACACACATGGTCTCCCCGCCTTCGTAATAAGCACGCTCCCCTCTCCCAGGCTCGGGGACACCACTGGCTCCGGGTTGTCCTCCTGCCTCTCTGGCTCTTCCTCCTTTCCCGACTGGTTCACCTTCCAGCCCCTGGAGATCTCGTCGCTCCCAGTCCCGCTGACATGCTGACGGCGCCTGCGCTGCTGTCTCCAGCCCAGACTTCTCTCTGGGCTTCTGTGCTCACGTTGCTGCTTGACCTCATCACCTGGAGGTTTAATGGATGACTCAGTGTCAAAGGGCCTTGACTTTGTTTCCCAGTTCTGCTTTGGTCCTTTGTATTTGTGGTTCCTCGGTCCCCAGATGCTATTCCCCAAATAGCCACTTGTTCACGTACTTCCTTGAGATCTTCCCCCTGACTCATTCTGTCTAGATTCCCACGTACCCACACCACCCTGCCTCTTGTGCGTTCTTTCCTTGGCTTCATTAACATTTAATGTAACATACATTTTACTCATTTATATGCGTATTGTTTGTTTGCCTCCATTGGGATGTCTGTGTCCAGATGGAAAGGGTTTTTGTTTGGTTTTAATTGCTGTGTTCCCAGCCCCTACAAGTGTGTGGTTCGTGAAAGCCACTCACAGTCACTTCATTGAGTCAGAGAGCAAATGAGTGACAGGTGACTGAATTTTGTCCCTACTCGGACTTGAGGTGCAAAGCCACATGGAAGGTCAAAGATGAAGCTGCTGTGTGAATGCCTGGAGGATACCAGGGTACAACTCCCAGAAATTTAGGAGCTAGGAGGAGACGTTTGAAGGAGTGCGAGTTTAGACTGGGACGTTTTGAGTCTGAGCGACTTGAGGAACATCCTGTGACCACGTCCAGCAGGATTTTGGATATGAGGGTTGAGGGCTTTGGGGGAGGCTGGGGTAGAGGTGGATTTGGTCACTGCTTACATGGGGGTGATGGCTTTACATGATAGGAGGAGAGGGAGAGAGGGGGGGGGAATCAAGAACAAATTCTTGGGGAACATTGACCTTTAGGGGAGGAGAAGAACTAGTAGGGATAGTGTCAGAGGGAGGGCATAACCAGGAGGGAGAAATGTTGTGGAAATTAAAGACAGAGTTTCAAGAAAGAAATGGCCAACAGCACTGAACCCTGCACGATGAGGGGCCGGATGAGGACAGACACAGTTCTGAGATGTAAGTGACCGCCCCGAGACGGGCTCTCCCACTGCTCAGATCCCCCAGGGGGCTGCAAGCGCCAGGCAGGTGTGCAGTGGGAAGTCACGGGCATTTTGCAAATAGCAGAATGATGTGATCAGAGCTTTGCTGGAGGCAGGCGCACAGGAGTGTCGGACGGCCAGGAAGGGGAGACAAAAAAAGTGAATGTTGGACAATGTTGCAGTTGTGCAGCCTGGGGAGTTCTGGAAGCTAACTTAAGGGCTGGTGACTCCATATGCAACTTGTAGAGCCAGAGGGTGACTGGTCCAAGGTCATGGGGTCCTTGAGGTCCCTGGGCCCCCAAGACAGATATGACCATTGCTCTTTTCATGTCGCCCACAGTAGGTATTTCCCAATGCTGTGTCTCTCCAGTCCCGGCTGCTAATATTTGCCTCCTATTGATCCAGTGTCCAGCCTGTTACTTTTTAACTGGAGTCGAGGTTCAAAGGCCTGAGTTTTGTTTAAACACTCATCACACTGGGGAGGGCATGTCCCCCTGATAATCTCAACCGATGAACAGGCAAGGATCTTCTAGGTAAACAGGGGCTGCCGACAAGGCACGGGGGGTGTTGAAGTCCAGGGAGCGGGGTTTAGGGCTGGAGGGGGCGGTGACAGGGAGTGAGAAGACCCCTCTAGCAGAAGAGGTCTTAGAATTTCTAAGAAAGCTAAATAACTAGAAATCAAAAGACAAACCCCAAACCCAAACTTTCTTTTTTTTATTTTTTAAAGATTTTATTAATTTACTTTGAAAGAGAGAGAGGGTAGGAGGGAGAAAGAGAGGGAGAGAAACATCAATGTGTGGTGGTTGTCTCTTGTGTGCCCCACACTGGGGACCTGGCCTGCAACCCAGGCATGTGCCCTGACCAGGAATCAAACCAGTGACCCTCTGGTTCGCAGGTTGGTACTCATTCCACTGAGCCACGCCAGCCAGGGCCCAAACCCAAACTTCCTGTAACATTAAATGTATCAAAAATCCTTTACGAGAGTACAACAGTGTGCACTGAACAGTTCCGGGGCAGGAATCCACCTCGGCCTGTGGTCTCGTGGCCCCTCTACTGTTTGGCCCCGCTGTGATGCGTGTGCCTGGCCCGGGAAGGAAGTGGACACGGGGGCCCTGCTTGTGCGGGTGGACAGCCTGTCCTGCGGCAGAGGCAGGACGGCCCTGGCGAGGCCCTGGGCCGGGGCTGGCCCCCGAGAACAGGCTGTCTGTTCACGTGGGGTGGGGTCGGGGGGCGTGGTCCCTTATGCACAGTGGACCTGTGGCCTGGAGCAGGCCCCGGGCTCTCAAAACCCCTTCCTTCCCCAGTTTGCTGGTCCCTAAATACCATGATTTCCACCTTTATCTCTTTTGACTGAAGCCAAGCTTCGCCTTTCGAGTTTGATAAAATACTACTACTTCTGGAAGGGGCCATGTGTTCAGTCTTATCAGACACTGACATCTCAGTGGGAGTCACTGCCTGGGCTCTTCCCACTGCGAGGGGGCTTGGTGGTGGGACGGTGGGGGGGCTGGGGTGTGGGGGGGGGGCAGCGGTGTGCAGCCGCCGAACTGTGGCTCTGAGCCAGACGCCCTCTGTTCAGATCCCTGCCCCGCAGCTCCGCAGGCGATCCGCCCACAGGCCTGTCCGGGCACCTGGGGCTGCTCCTCCAGCTCCAAACCCCACGGCATGCTGTCGGGGGGACCCAGCACCGATGAGCCCCACATGTGCCGGGGGAGCCCCAGTTCCCAGGAATCACCTATTCACGCCATCGTGTTTTGGAGCTCTTACTCCGGAACAAGGGCCTCTCCTGGGTGTTGAGGAGGACAAGGGAAAGGAAGAGACCAAATTTCCTGCAGGTGGGGCCAGGAGGTATCCGCCCCCTGGGATGACGTGTTCCTTGGGGTCGGTGTAAACTCTCTAAATTGTCCTGGTGTTGAGTCTGCGCCCAGGTCTTCAAGGGGCTGAGAGGTTGCCTGGGGCTGTAGAGACCGCAGGCAACCAGCCCCCCACCCCCCTGCCCTGGCTCCCCACACGGGGCGCACCTGCACACTGCCCCACCTCGAGGCTGGGCTGTCTCCCTCCAAGCCACGGGTTAGGAAACGAGACCAGCTAACGGCTTGCAGGGTTTTCTGCTTGGAGGCAGAAAGGTCTGGCCCTGCCGGTCCTGTTCCTGGGCCTGGCTCTGGGGGTGGCATCGAGGCTGAGGGAGTGTGTCTCTGTCCCAAGCTGGGCTGCTGGTGTCCCTCCCCTTCTCTCCTGGCTCCATGATGAGCAGCCCCTCTTTCGAAGACTAGCCACTGGAAGGAGAAGGCAGGGTGAGGTCAGGGTCCCACAGGGGCAGTGAGGAGCTGACTGCCCTTCCTTCCCCGTGGGCCTCCAGTTTTGAGGAATGGGACGCACCCATGGTCATTGCCATGCTCTTCAGGGGAGGGACAACTTGCCTAGGAAGTCACCTCAGGTAAGGTGAGGACAAATCCAGGTCCTCCAGGCCAGCGGTGCTGGGCACATGCCGAGCGATCAAGGGCAAGGACCCAGACTGTCAGGGCCGCGGCCCTTCTTGGCTCCCCGTTCTCAATGGGGGACCAAGCCCAGGCAGCCCCGGGCACACAGCAGCGCAGACTCTCCTCAGTGAGCTTGTCTCGTCGTTCTGCCTGGCCCGTGCCAGGTGGGACGGAAAACTGTGCTTCCTAATTTTACACGCACTTTCATGCGTGTAAAACTCCCGTGGCAGGGGATGGTGCAGACACTGCCCACCTGCACGGTTTTCCTTTCATCACAGCAGGAGGTACCTCCTGGTCCCCTTCGGCGGCCAGCCTGCTCCTCTCTGGGGGGGGTGCTCGTGGCGGTGCCCGACACCCCTTCCAGGCTGATCTGTCTGTAAGCTAACCCTTCCCTCGGGGGCGGGGCGGGGTGGGAAGTGGCTCTCCCCAAGCACTGGGGTACAGGGAGGTGAGCAGAAAGCTTTGGGAGAAAGCCTGGGTCCTCCCCTCTCACCATCTGAGCCCCGAGCGCCTCTCTGTGGCTCGGACCCTGTACAACAGGCTGCAGACCTGGCAGTGGCCTGTGACCCCTTGAAAGCTCAGAGGCCCACCTGAAGGGGCAGGTGTGTGGGGGCCTGGCTGCCACTGGGGTGGAGCAGCCAGCCCAGACGTCACAGTGAAGTCCTGCAGGTGAACACAGAGGGAATGTGGCCCTCTGGGGTTCTGCCAGCGAGGGGGCCTAGGCGAGCGGAGATGCAAGGGCAGTCTCTGACTGTCCCCTGGAGCACTGAGCGTGGCGGAGGCTGTGCCCCCAGAAGGCCCAGCCGAGGTGAGGTGGCTCTGCCTACAGGCAGAGGGGAGGTGCCCCCCAGCTTTCCTGCCACGTTTATCCTGTCACCTGGGACTCGCAGCCCATGGAGGACCAGGCCAGGACCAACTTGGGGGAAGGGGTAGGGAACTGCAAAGGGGGTGGGCAGAGAGGGGCACACCAATTGGGTCTAATCTACCTTTTTCCCAGTCTGGTCGGAGGTCAGCCCTACAAAGGGGGTCTTTGGTCTCACCCTCCTGAGCTGCCCCCAGGTTGTGACGGGGTCATGCTATGTGGTCAGAGTCTGCAGCGGGTTGTAATACACTCCCAATCCATGTGCTTTCCTGCCCAGTTCCAGTCCTACAAATACTTGTTTCGAGACCCCACAGACGGTGCTCTCTGGAAATGCACGCTTTTGAGAAGTGTTCTCTCAAAGCTGAGGGAGCACCAAAAGGACCAGTGAGTGGCTTCTGCACTCTCAGATCCCGGGACCACCTTGAATGTGGCCCTCAGAGCTGACCACAGGAACTAGAAGTCCTGGAGACCCCCACTCACCACTTTCATGGGGGGCTTTATAGTTTCCAAAGTGCCTACATTACCCTTGGACTCCAGAGAAGGCCAAGAGCTGGTTAACAACTGTGTACTGAGGTGGGACCATTCATTCCTCTACTTTATTCCACTTTTGCGTTTGTCTCTAAGGAAGAACATATGAAAGTTCAGAGCAGTCCTGTCTGCCGGAAAAGCCCCGTGTGCTCGTGTGAGGCTGGGTGCAGCGGCGGTGGTGGCGGCAGCGAGCTCAGGTTCTGGCTGCTGACGCCTTTCCGGCGAGGTGCCATCACCACTACCCAAAAAAGACACGTCCCCAGAAACCCGGGACTACATTATGTCCTGCTAGATGTCACCTCCTGGCAGTCCCGGAGGGGATGGGTTCAGGCCATCACAAGGAGGCTTAGTACTAAAGAAAAAAGAAGGAAAAACAAAAAACAAAAAACTCGAGGAGCCGGCGAGCGTTAACAGAGACTGGGCCAGAGAGCTGGGCTCCGACAGCCTCTTTCTTCCGAGACCCACTCTGGGCTTCATGACTGAGTCTCGCTGACGCCCCACAATCGAGCATCAGTTGGATGGACATTAGGAACAGGCCTTCGCAGGGAAGGAAGGACGCGGTGGGCTGTGACGTGTTGGAGGAAGCCGTGGGCTCCCAAGCTTCACAAAGGGACAGGTGGACGAGAGGAGGCGTGTATCTCGTTCAGCTGACGCCATGTGCTTGGGCAGACCGCAGGGACGTTTTTAAAGGTGTGGGACTCACTCTTAGGGACACTGAGGACACGCACATGCTGCGTAAACCCACAGGCACCAACCCCCCCCCCCCCCCGCCCCAGAACCTGGAGACACATTCGCGAAGAAGGTTTAAATCAGACAAGCCACCACACGCGATGTAGAAATGCGCCAGCTTCCACAATTCTTTATTAAATATTTGACAAGTCGCATCACTTCTTTACAATGACTTCATTCTTTCACGTGACTCTTTTGCTGTCAGGAAAACAAACTACAATTTCTCCTTAGCTCTCTCCGGAAAAATGAAAAGCCACAAGGATTTTGTTCTTAAACGAAACTGTTCCTGTGTGTATCAAATTCCACCGTATTTTAAAGTTACTCTGTTTGAGAAAATGAGCATTGTCCATAGGTGAATCTTTAAAAAAATTCAAAGTAGTTTGGTTTTTAACCACTGTATCAAATAGTACTTGGCTTTGTATTAGGAGGTGGGTTTATAAGAAAAAGTTATGAAACATTGAGAATTCATTTGGAATGCTTGAAACTCTTTTCACCTTAAAGTCACTGTGTTTTTCCATGTTTTACTTGATCAACGATCCTGAATTAAGAAATGACAGCGTATTAACACCATCTTCCGGGGGTTCCCTCGGGCTCCGAGGGTCAGGATTCTCAGGGTACGGCTCGGAGAAAACTGTGGAAGGGGCGACGCTCTCACTCCCTTTCGAAACCAGATTGCTCGAGAAAGGTGTAAAAATGCTATACAAATATATACATATATATTTGGACAGCATGTGTACGTATATATGTTTTTTACATACATAGTAGTAGAGAAAGAATAAGGTTATTATGCTAGTTTTTACACGAAGGAACCCATGACAATCTGGGCGAAATCAGTCTCAGTAGGAGCTGCCGACCGGCTTCTACAGGAACACAGGTATCTGCGGACACAGGGTCACGGTCACGCGAAAGGCGTTCGATGCATCGATACAAAGTGGAGAGTGCAGTGCACAGAGGGCTGCGGCCAATGTCATTAGATTCCTATCGTTACTCCTTGCACACAGACGAACCAACGGAAAGACAAGCGCTTTAAACATGCATTGCTTTGGGCGTAACACCTTTAACGAAGGAGCGAAGTCTAACAAGAGGGTGCCCTGCAAACGACCACACAAACAGAAAGCTCTCCTTCTCCAGAAGACAGTGCACAAGCTCACGTCCTAATGCTACGGCATTTTCTCTGACACACCGGAAACACTCTGGTGTGCACGCGCACACCTGTGTGTATGCAAGTGTGTGTGTACACAGTTCATTAAGGCTTAGATAAATTAAAAAACAAGTGGTCCAAAGTATATCACATTTCTCCCCAGTTTTAAAATCTAAAGTACAAAGTGGAGTTTATAAGGATTTTTAAAAACACATCTCAGACCTGAAATTGGCAGTTTTGACTTATCAGGAAGTACCCCAAAGCCTGAATGAGACAGAGGTAGTGATCTCCTGGGGGTCAGGCAGGGAGTAGACCAGGCAGTTACCCTTGCACAGCAGCACCCCCTACTGGCAAGGCAGAAAACGACACTGGACAGCACGTCCCCTCCACTCCCTGTGAGTACAGGGGTGGCAGGCTCAGAGCGAGGAGGAAACAGGCAAAGCAAGCACAGCGAGCACAGTAGGTAGGAGATCGAGAATTGATTAATCCAGACTTTTTCACAGAGTTTAAAATTTCAGAGGTGAGAGACAAAACTTAGGAAAGTACTAGTCGAGTGTTTTTCAGTTAGGAACTGTTAGAACAACCAGTAATTTGCTGTGTATGAACTTGGCTTTCAAGGGAGCCAATCTGGATCTGGCACGAGCAAACAGCAACGGTACATGTCTATTTTAACCATGTGAGAAATACAAAGTGTTTCCAATGTTTTGCAAACCGTTTCTCGGAATCTGTCCGTTCCCTCATGAGGAGGAGTAACCCAGTCCAGCACTGGCCCCCGACCTCAGGCCGTACCTAATGTCAGCTGCCAAAGTGCCCTGGGAACAGCAATCAAAGAACCATCTTACACTCTGATTGGGTAGAGGCCTGGCTCCAGAGAGGTCAATAAGCGGAAATGTTTTGGGAGAAAGAGACCAGGGCACTGAAGCTGAGTGTAACTTCCCAGCAGACAGATGGCCCTGTTTCCTGTTCCCGCGGCAGCAGGCGGCACGGCAGCGCCCCATCGGGAGCTGGTCCCCCCGGCAGACTGTCCAACGTGCTCTGCAGGCCACGAGAGGCAGGGAGAGAAACATCCAGGGCCGACGCAGACGGTGGGGAGGGTCGAAGACTTTCAACATGCAGGATGTAAATTAAACTCCGGAACCCACTTCCCGGCCTCATGGAAAACTTGCCCGTAACTAGACCTTCTTCTAGGCGCTCAGAACACCAAAACCAAACCTGGATGAAAGTGATTTCTAAGGAAACGAAGGCAGTAGAGACCCTGGACTTCAGAGTGGCATCACTGCTGAGGACGACTAGAATGGGCGGGGCGGGCTGCCTTGGACACCGGGCCTGCTGACCAGCGCAGGAGGGGAGCCCAGGAAAGACCCATCATTCCACCGTTCAACGGCACATTTTCTTTACTGCCATCTGTCGCTGTGTCTTGAAATGATGGAGAGTGGGCATCAAGATGAAGAGGAAACAAGATCTGTGACTATTTCAACAATGAGGGAAACATTGAGAATCGCTGATAACAAGGGACCCTCATTCGGGTTGAAAGCAAACAAAAGGGAACCCCAAACCCAGCACTCACTATGTGGCGGTTACTGAGACCAGGTATTAGGGAGCAGGAGGACCGAGCTGTTGTTTGCAATCACCGCCTTTCAAGTGTCCCCAGGGGTGACGTGTCGGTAATTCTCTTCCTGGCGTAGAAACGATCTGAGAATGATTTTTCCTTTCATAGTCTCAATACTTTGTCAGGTTTGCATTTAACGACTATTCTGACTTGGAATACACAGTTTAAAAATGACAGAAGAGCCCCAGTCCTTACAGTAGAATCGCTGGACTTCCCCTACAGTCTCACGAGATCCATCTCAGAACCCACGCGGCGGGCTGCCCCCGGGCGTTACAGAGAAAGTTGACTCTCGACTAGGAGGGGCCGCAGAGGCGTTTTTTTTTGTTTGTTTGTTTGTTTGTTTTTTGCCAGTGAAACATTTGTTATATTGGCCGGAGGAAAAACATTCCCACCAACAGATAAAAACGATGAGTGACTTTTTTTCTAACTTCTCAGCATCTGTGCCTTCTGGTCACTATTTGGTATTTTAAAATCGACATGCAAAGGGAGCCCGCCCGCAGCTCAGCAGAAAGCCACTTTGCTCTACACACTGCAGACCTCAGATAACTCGTTTACAGCTACGAACGCTCCCAGCTTCTCCCCAGCCACCAAAACGGAATTCCTTCCACCAAAAGGTCCTTCTCCCATAACACGTGGAGGCCCTAAAACCACCGTTTTTTTGTCCTATTCCTGACTGGCAAGAGCTCAAATCTCTAGTGTCCCCTGACTGCCAGGACAGGGTCTGGGACAACACAGGTGAAAAAGGGCAGCAGGGCTGAACCTGATCTCTCACAACACACAGAATTCTGCAGGAAACCAAGCTGTGCGGCCGAACTCCCCTGCCCCTGCCCCCTGCCCCGAGGAACAGCCTGAGCGCAGAGGCTCAGACCAAGTCTCCCCGCTAGGTTTCCGCTAGCACAGGGCAGACAGGATGGGGCAGCACGCGGCGCGGAAGGAAGCAGGCAACTCGTCCCAGGGAGCAGGGCGGACAGGACAGATCAAGTGCACCTCAAATGCATCTTCGAGCAGAAATCTCGAAACGGTCTGTGAGGACAGGTCCGTTGGCTGAGCTTTCAGCCAGCGTACACCAGCAGCCAGATGTTGCCCCGGAAAGACGTGTGCGGGGGTGGGGGTGGGGGGGAATAATTGTCACATTCACTGTCCAGGATAAGAGAAAACACAAGCCGAACCAGGCGTGACCTCCAGGTCGTACATAAAGAGCCCCGGGAACTGGTGCGGTTGAACATACACGGGTTACTGAGCTACCATCAGCGAAGGCGTACAAACAGGAGACTAGACAGATCTGGTTTCCACAGTTTCAAATCAAGCAGTGCCGAGTTCCATTCAAATAAAGGTCTCTACTACAAACAGCAAAGAGGAAAATATAGTAAATGAAGGGCTGTACAGCATCGGGGAGGGTTAAGAAATCTCTCTGATGAGAAATGATCGCCCGGCCCTGTCTCACATGCACGGGAGCACACGTAAGGACTTCCAAGGAATAACAGCGTGGTTCCTTCACATCACCATGAAATTGTCAGGCTACAGTACAATTCTCCCAGCCTACAGCTATGATGCTAAATCTGTACAAAAAGAAAACCACACCCTAATATCCAGTTTGTTTTCATTCTGAGTATGGAAAAAAATGATCATTATCCCTAATGTTATATTTTAAACGCGCTCAAAGTCTGTAAGAAGGGGTTTGGACAAAAATCAGTCTTCCAAGTCTGATAAAGTTGAGGGGTAGGGGATGTCAAAGTCCTTCAAAAATAAAAATGTCACGGACATGAAACCTGGTATGAAATTCAAATACAAAAAAAAAAAAAAAGCTCACTTTTCCAAGTACAGGACACATCTTTAATTGCAGTGAAATGAAATCGGAAAATCGGTCTAAATCATTTCCAAAAAGTAAACATGAGTTGTAATACTATACCTGCCGAGTGACTGATTCCGTTCATGGTCATTATAAAGTATGTAAAATGTTTATTAAGGGCTCCGCCTACAGAGGCACAACATAAATAGAGTTAAGTCCTCCTGAAATGTAATTAGTGTACACGTCAACAGGTTGATAATTGGCGGTGGAAAATGCAGAAACGGGACGTGGGCCTGGGTTCCCACGTCCGGGCGTGGGCACGTCGCGGGCGAAGGCTCTGCTCCGGGAGGGAGCCCGCTGCGCAACACTCTCGACCGTCGTCGTCGTCGTCGTCGTCGTCGTCTCTGCAAAGCCTGGGCGGGAGATGTGAAGGTGCAAGCGGGGCTTGCTCCACGGACCACCACCCGGGGCGGGGGGGGGGGCGCTTAATCCACCCCCTCGAATCCTTGCGCGTTTTCCACGGCCATGAGAAGTTTCTCTCGTAAATCTTCGAAGGTTTCGTATGGAGGTAAGTCAAGGCGATTGAAGCTGCAATGGCAACAGAGGCGTAGGTCAAAAGCCGTGTTCGTCACCCGTTTGTTAGAACAGCATTTCTCAAGGGTCCGTGACCACTCTCCCCCTCTAATCTGACCCTGTAATTGCTGGGACGATATGAGTTAATACACATAAACACACACAGGACGGTGCTGGGAACACACCTAAGGAGGGTTCGCTATCACCAGCTCTGAGGCCGGGGGCAGGGAGCAGGGGTCAGCCTCTGGCCTGCCCCTAACTAACTGTGTGACTTTATTGTCTTCAGTGGGCTTCCACGTCTTCCTGCGAAGATGGGTGGGCCGAATGAAATTACTGTGAGAGTCGACAACCCAGAGCCGGTAGGTCTGCGGTTCTCAGTCAAGTGTAATTTTAATATCTAATCAGTGACCTCTGACGGGACAATGAAATGAAGCTCTTTACAAATCGGACACGCGATGAGTGCATCTGAGAGATTTACGGAAGGTGCCAGAGAGAACCAGACCTCCCAGCCCCTGCTCTCCCGGAGACTCAGGGTTGCATTCCGAAGCGTAACTAACTGTGTGTGTTTCAGACTCTCACGGAACAGGGCAGACAGTGACATCCACAGGGTCGTGGACGTGCCGGGCTCGTCCTTGTGCCGCATGTACCTCACTCTGCAGAGAAACCAGAGACGCGCCTCCGTGCCCTGCATCCCGGAGGCCGCTGCCCGCCACCCTGAGTCCCTGGGCTGCGCGGGCCTGGGTCCAGCCACCTGCCCTTCCCTGGCCGCCATCAGACGGGTGCTGAGTTCCAGGGACTCATGGGTTACTGCTGGCCTTGGAAGCCCTTTTCAAAACCATGCTGCTTCCACAGGGAATTTCATCCCGAGTTCTAAAATGCTGATTTCAAGGTGGAGTAAAAACCCAATCTGTTTGCAGTGTGGGAGCTGTCATGCCCACGAGTGGTGGCTATCAGTAATAAAATCTCTGCTTCCTGGAGTAATCAGGGAAGAATGGGGTTTGGGGGAGGAATCCCCCACGGCACTCGGGGCTTCACCCTGGATGCGCCAGCCGCACCACACCCGTTCGGAGCGTGGCCGGAGTGTGGTGAGCATCGCCGCACACTTGACGCTTCCCTCTGCCGCACAGGCACTCCCGCCTCTGCGCCGTTTGCGGCAGGAACACGGCATCACTCCGAAGCCTCCCGCCCAGGGGCACTCGCGGCGAGGTGTGTAAGCTACGGCTTGTGGACAGGGGTGCGCCACTCACCACGTGTGAGCTCTGGGCAGTTTGTCGGGGCTCCCCCATTGCTCTATTGTAAACAGCTGAGGACCGTTGGAACCTAGACAAAGAGAAGACACGTGAGTGCTCCCGGCGCGCGGGGTAAGTGCGTGACCTGAGACACCGTCTAGGGCTGCAGCGCCGTGTCTGCCGTTTCCCGGGGGAAACGAGAGGTCTGTGCAGCCTCACGACACACAGGCCACGTCACCTTGGGGACGGAACCGGGCCGAGTGTGACAGACCCCACAGCACATGCGAGTGCAGGCTGCTGCAGCCTTTCCTTGGAGCCTGGGGGCGTTTAAACCGAAAACTGCCTTGGGGGGTGGGGCAGGGATTAAACGTGACCTTTAAGATGAAGAGTAGAGTGATTTAAAAACAAAAAACAAAACATCTACAGTAAGCATTGAAGAGCTCTGCTTCCTGGAGGTGAGGAGTCCTTGAAACCAGGAGTTTATAACCACATGGATGATTCTGCAAAATCTACTTCTTCAAGGTAGACCAATAAAACAAAACAAAACAAAACAAACAAAAAAAGAGAGTGGGAGGGAGGAAGAGACCGCATCCTGCTCACCATACAGTTCAGCAAATCCATTCATAGGCACCCGGGACGTCCCCGTGACGAACTGCAGTAACCGGATGCGCTTCTCGGCGTCCATCAGCAGCACGGCCTGGAAACAGAGGCAGAGTCATCCGTCGGCCCCCACGGGCCACCCGGCACGCGCTGATGGAATGCCAGTGGGTGGAGCGGACCGTGTTTACGCGTAAAACTAGACAGCTGACTCTGAAAATGGTCCTTTCTTAACTTTAAATTTTTAGCAGCCGCCACAATACTGGCCTCTGTCTTAGAGAGCGAGGGATCACGGTGTCTCTTTGTTCTTCTGCAACGAGTCAAGATACATGGTACAAAAAGCAACCTCTTTGATGGCACCAGGCTCAGGGGTCTGGGTGCGAGACCGCCGGTGCCCCCAAGAGCCGAGGAGAGACCCACAGGGTGCAGGAAGTGTCCAGCCCAGGGAGAACCCGGGTCAGGAGGTGGGGTTCAGACTGTAGACAGGCTCTCAAAAAACAACACTTCATAAAAAGAAACAGAGGCAAGGATAGGCTTCTAAAACAATCCGTGTAGCCTACATATCTGAGTTATTGCAGGAGTTGAGTTGGCTTTACTGATAATGTTACCTGAACTGGTGTAAAAAAAAAATCCAAATCAAAACCAAGCAAGGCTTGGACTAGGATTCGAAGATGCTACTCTTTGCTTTTTAGGTCTATTTCTGCTGGCACTCGAAATATTATTAAAAATAGATGTTAGAAATTAAAACAAGGGGTATGATTTCTTATCTTTGTAAAGCAAACAATCAGCTTTTCCCCCCTGTAATTGTCCTTTTAAAGTCAGTTTCCTGCCTCTCCCTTGGACCCGTTCGCCCTCACTCCCCGTCTCTCCTAGGCTAAACTGAACGCAAACACGGATTCTCAGTAGTAAATCAAATTTCACCGTAGGCAGCTTTCACTGAAAGATAAAAGACCCAAATGTGTGTTGGAATTCACAACAACAACAAAACCGGGAAAACGATTTTTTTCACTGAAAATGGCATCTCGGAAAAGTCAGGCCCCAAGCACAGTTTTGCCCTGAGAAGCCCCCCAATTCTCATTTACACTTTGGGGGGTGCGTTCCCATTCCTGAATCCAGGTACCACCCCTTTCCGAATCACCCTACTCAGCAGGTTCCTCAGACAGGAGCCAGTTGAACCCGGAGGTTAAGGAAGGACAGCCGCCCGTGGAGGTGCGGCCTTCCGCTCAAGCTGCCTCTTCTCTCGGCCAGCCGCCCGGTCCGTGCTCACAGAGCCCCAGCTCCCTGCAGCCGGACTACAGCCAGACCGTGGGGAGGGCAGCAGAGCCCTCAGGCCCGACCCAGGGAGAGGCGCAGGGGGTGGGCCTGGAGGCCCGGACGCACCTTCCAGAACCACTGGATGACAGGATGGTTTGGGCAGTAGCCGTTCTTGTAGATGGTGTGCTGTCTCCAGTCGTTCACGTCCACGTCGCCGAGGCCGCACATCAGCAACTGGGAAGGAGAGAGACCGCTGTGAACGCCGCAGGAACCACACCTCAAACACGGCCTTTCTCGGGGCCGGCAGGCTTACCTGCGCACAGCAGTAACCTGGCAACTAACTCATCAAAACAAACTCGGGGAACGCGTTCCAAATGTCCCCTGCCACTGCAGACCGCAGGGACAGTGTCGGTAACAAGGGGCCCCAAGCTAACGCCCGTACAGCCCACAGCACTGCACAGTGGGAACAGAAGCTGCAGACGGACCCTCTCTCTCCCTCCCTGCACTCCGAGCAGAGCTCATCCGTTTTCTTACGCCCCACGCGCATCACCTCATGACTCTGCCCTTGCCGTTTCTGAGAGGCGATCTGTCTCAAAGCTTGGAAACCTCCCCACCCACGGAAGACTGAGTGTGTCACGACAGCAAGAACTCGTGTCCCCCAGACCGACCGACCCAGGGGAGGGCAAACCGCCCATCCGCCCGGGGACCGGTGGAGGTAGACCTGTGCTCAGGCAGTCATCGGTTCCCGGCCTTCGCGGTTAGCCCGGGGCTGGGGTTCTTACCGCCCAACCCTCCCACTGGGATGGCTTCATGTGGGCATATGAACACAACATCCTGCAGGGGGACTAACTAAAGTAAAGGAAAGAGGGCGGAGCCAGACGCCTGGAAACGGGAGCCCCAGGCCCAGCTCTGCCGAAACCTCACTGGGGAAACCGGTGAGGTCACTAACTTCTTGGCATCATGTACTTGAACTTTCCACGCTAAGACAACAGACCGGGAAGCTAGTCTACGTGGAACGCCTCTTTGGATGTGGCTCAGACAAGTGGCCAATGGAAGCCCCTCAAGAGCTTCTGAGCAGACACAGGCTGACAACAGAAAAAGGGTGGGAGGTTCCTTTGCTTTTTACATGGCTCGTTCTCATCGGCCTCAAGGAAAGAAGAGGAAACAACTGGATGTTAAACTTCCTGTTGCCTTCCGACCTTGACAGACCACTGCAAGTTCACCGAGACACCTGTCTGACGGCCCCAGTAGACACCCAGCTTATGCCCAGCTCCCGCCAAATCTGCGTGTGGCTGCTGGGGTGGACATGTGGAGGTGCAGCCAGGCCCTGGGAGTGGGGTGCTGCCACCCCAACAGGTGTGCAACCTTGGCTTTACCAGGAACAGCACTTCTCCCCACCTGGGGCAACAGGCCACAAGCCCCACTCGGCTTGGTGGGCCTCCACGTGTCTCACATGTCCCAGACTGTCCTCCCTGGGCAAGGAACCTGCAGGTGACTCCTTCTGCTATTTTCTTACCCCCCCATTGGCAAGCAAGCCCCTTAACAGACACGTAGGAGAATTCGCCTAAGCTGACTGCCCAGGGCACTATGGATCAAAGAACATTAAAATATTATTGAGCCCTGGCCGGGTAGCTTGGTTGGTTAGAATGCTGCCCTGATACACCCAAGTTGTGGGTTCGATCCCTGGCTGGGACGCATATTAGACTCAACCGAGGAAGGCACACATGGGTAGAACAACCAACTGATGTCTCTCTTTCTCTGTCTTTCCCCCCTTCCTAAGAATCAATAAATAAAGAAAATAAAATATCATTTATGAAGTGATGAGAAACTTAAATCTACTTTACACAAAATGTTTACAATACCAACCTCCAGCTCGTTTTCATCAAAAATTTTAATCAAATCAATAGGCAGCAGTTCTGTGAATCCCTGAAAGAAAACAAAAAACAATCACCCTAAACACCTTATTCCTTGAAAGTGGGAAATTTCACAGAAAAAAAACAAACCATTTTTTTCATTAGCCAGGAAAAATAAATTCTTTACTATGATTTATACACCAACAATAGTAGCCATAGTTGTAATTCTAATAAAAACGGCCTAGTCACCATGGAAAAGCGTTGGAAAAAAGAAGCATCTAGAAGGCCGAAGTACGTGAGTAATGCTCAAGCCCTAAGAAAATACAGGTCGCTGTGAGCAGGCGGGGCGCACAGCTCATGTAAGACGCAGTGCGGTGAGCTAGTGTGTCCCGAGACACACGTGTCACGGACGTGCCAGAGAACGTTCAAAAATCAGGCACCGAGATGTGAGAAGCAAAGAGAACTGTAAGCAAACGGAAGGAAAGGGTGGCCGTGCGGTGGCTGCACACTCCTCCTGCCCTGGAGACTGGTCAGCCGTGTGGGCTGTGCCGTCCTGGCCTCTGCGCACGTGCCCCACCCCGTGCCCGGCTTTCGGCGGACGACCCTCCCACGGCGCCGACCCGGGGAGGACAGCCGTCTTCTCTCCAGCGGTGAGCAAGGTGCAGGCAGACCTCTTGGGCTCGGCTTACCTCCAAGAAGGCGTTCATTTGCTTCTGGACCCTGTTCACGAACCTCCACTGGATGACCAGGCTGCGGGAGGAAACGGAACAGTATTTAAGCACCTTCGCCATCGCGTCTTTCTTCACAGCTGCGAGCGCATCTCCTCGGACAGGGGAGGGGAACCCCCACCACAGCAGAGGAAAGCGGGGTTTGGGGCTGCAGCATGCACTGCTGGTTCGTGAGTTCTTTCGAGAGTAACTAAAACACACGGGGAGAACTAAAATCTCACGGAGGACATGAAAGGAATGCTAGATTTGTCCCCGCTACTCCCTAGAGCGAGGCTTAGTTTCCCTAAGTTGCTTTATAGATGCGACTACATGAAGAACAGGGGAAAGGTCATGGCTATGAACGCGTAGGTGTCTGTGCAGAACAGGTGCATACACGTAAACTCACATGTATACACATCCACCTACATATATGTGTGTACATACATTTTTAAAAGGAGTACAGCACACACATTTTATCAAATGGCATTTCACTCTAGGATGCACTGTACCACATTTCAACAATGACGTAGAGTTTGCCAGCAAACTGAGTTACACTGATGCTTCAGTATGGAGGATTAATAGTAAGACTGTTTTATGTGACAGATCCACAGAAACCATCTGCCCCCGGTAACGTCTAGCTGCAGCTCGGGGTGCTGCCAGGCGCAGCGACTTCAGAGACCTGCTAAGGCGTTCTGTTGTGAGACAGCACCAGGGCCTTGTCCACGGCTCTCACCTAGGAGGTGGCACCATGACCGTGGCTGGTAGGACCAGCCTGCTCCCACCAGCTCAGCCCCACCAGGCCCGCGGGGCTGCAGCCAGCAGCACCATGGCTCTCTGTGTGCCCCAGGGGACGCAGGTGTCAGGGAGCGGGTGCAGGTTTCTATCACCCTTTTCTCAGCGAAGGTAGCTGAGGCTCCGGCCAGCCCCACTCCCACCGAATCGGAAATCTCCGAGAGTTCACTGCGAGGAATGATGCCCAACATGTCTGAATCCTCAGCCTTCTGACCCTGGTCACTGGAGGGACTCTTTTAGAGCCCATTCAAAGCCTGCACTTTCTGAGTGAAGACGATGGTGTCTGCCAGGGTGTTGTCTGCTTGCTGAGATTCTCCAAGTTCAAACAAGTGTGACAACTAGTGCAAACAGGTAAGAAGGGTGGTATCTTCCTTCTAGTTTGAAGCTTTGGTGTAAATCATTTTGCTGGTACAGTCTGTGTCATTGTTGAAATGAGGTGCAGTGCATCCTAGGGTGAAATACCATTTGATAAAATGTGTGCTGTGCTCCCTTTAAAAATGTGTGTGCGTACGTATACGTAGGTGGGTGTGTATACATGCGAGTTTATGTGTATGCACTGGCAAGCTTTAAGCTTGTGAGTGGAGGAGGAGCCTACTACACATCAGTCAGTCCATGCTTTGTCAGGGTCTCTAAGTAGAGACTCTTAACACTCCAACGTTTTTCTTTGTGGATTACACTAAATTCCCCAAATTACATCCTCCTGACCAAGTAGGTTGAGAAGCGAGGAGGGGCCCAGCTCGTTGAGAAGGAGCACTGAATGCAAACCAGGAGCTCAGGCCGAGGCTGGAACCTGCAAGATGAACAGAAACTAGGGCCCGCAGACCAGATACGCCTGCTTTGACCTCATCCCTGCTCCGGGGCTATCAAGGGCAACCTGGCAGTCCTTGGAAGATCTCAGAATTGCGTGCTTGAACTGCACACATGTACCACATGGGAAACGGTAACGTACCCAGCAGAGAAAGACCATCTGCCTCGTGTAAATGCCCCAGGGCTACTTAACAGCTGGATTTCCAAAGGGCTCAACACTGTTCCACGAGCCAAGGCTGAGACCGGGTTCAGATAAGTACAAATACCAGAAACAAATTATTGTGCTTACATGGGCTGTGTTATCCTATCCATGTTCACTGTTTCCCTACATTTTCATTACAGAAAAAAAGTCAGGAGAGAGATGACTATTTTATCTTGGGTTCTTCCTAATTTTACCCCACTGGTCGCTGCCATTCTCAACTGCAGCCCAGAGAGCCGCCTGCTCCGGAGGAGTTTTGTCACACTGCTCAACAGTGTCCACCCTCTCCCTCCACCGGTCCCTTTCACGGCGGCTCGCTGGAGTCACGTTCCAAGTCAAACGTCCCGCCCCGTGACCCAACCTCCCGCTCGCCCACGCCAGAGAGGAACCCGGACGGTTGAGAACACGTCCAACACGTGCACGGACTGTTCCTAGAAGGCAGGGGCGGCAACCTCGCACGCTGTGCCGTTTGATACAAGGCCAGCAAGTGCATGTACGTACTCGATATACTCCCGCTTGTTTTCATTGGTGACCATGATTTCGGACCCGTTGGGCTTCAGATCCACTTGATACGTCTGCAATTACAGAGATAAAACCACGGTCATCGTTAGGAAGTTATCCTGCGTATTATCACCGAGGAATGATGTCTTACTACGAAAGTAGAATTTATCCAGAAACATTTCCCAGGAAACAGGCTTTCTGTACAAGAGGCTGTCTAACGAGGTTTTTAAGTTGTTAGGATGTTACACATTTAAGGATGCTATCATGAGAGGCAAACTATTTTATGGTTATTTATGAGTTTTAATTATTTTTCATATATTAGCAACAGTGGAGAAGAACAATATTTTTCTTCTGCTACTCACCAAGAAATTAACTACGTTAACAGAAAAGGGAGGGCATGCCCAGCGAGACTACGGAGATCCAAAAACTAACGCAGTTTATTTGTTTCTGCAAATTGGATTTTAGGGGAGGGGGGGAAGCTGTGTGGAATTTCCTTCAAAGAGGCAAACACAGGAACTTAAAAAAACCAAAGATGCTAAAATACCGGCCGAAGGGACGACGGACCTGATCTCAAAGAGCGAAGCAGCTGAAACCAAGGCGCGACCCCTCCCTGCGCCGGGGGCCGGCGTGGCGTTCTCTCAGCGCGTTACCAACAGCCCGCAAAAGGGGAGGGGGGGGTGAAGCCGGCCGTTCTACACACAAAATGTCTCTTCTCATAGAAACTTCGGGGGGAAAAAAAAGAAAAAAAACAGCACTCCCAGCTCTCCTCCTCAAAGACAATCACGTCAGGATAGTGGTGGCATTCCTTTCGGTCTGTTCCTACGCACGCCCGGCTGTATTTGGATTCACACACACGGGTCACTCAGGGGTGCCTTATGCCACACGCCTGAGGAGTCTGCTGAGGGGCCGGGTCACAGCGAGTCCACTGGGTGGACTCGGGCAGAGAAAGGGGTGGCCCCCTCCCCGCAGGCTCGGTGCTGCACGAACCCCGTGAGGTGGGGCGGGCCCCCCAGCCTCCCCTGCAGACATCGGGATGAGTAACCATGGGGAGGCGTGGCAGCCTGCCTGCCCACCTTCCCCATTCCCTGACCGGGCCTCTGAGAGCCCCTAATGAGGCTGCAGGTCTGGTCCTTCCCAGCTTCCCCCAGGACCTCCCCATCCCTCCCTCTGTCCTCTGATCGCCAGGTTTTGTTTTTTCACGCATTGCCTTTCCCCAATCCGGGGTTTCTCAGCCATTTCTCATTCACGGCCCTAAAGAGCTTTTTCAGACCACCCCCTCCATTGCCCCCTTTCTCCCACGAAAACATAATCAACAGCTCCTCACCCCCCCGTGCTACAGGCGCTGGCCCTTGGGATGGCCTCAAAGCGTGGTAACGGTGGAGACATCTTTGCCCCTCGGGGCGACGCCACCCAGCTGAGAATGAGTGCCTCAAGCTAACACATGCCTGGCCCTGCGGGCTTTCCCCACGGGGCTGCTGCCCCTTCTCTGCCCCTGCCCACTGCACAGCCTCCCAGAAGCCCGCAGACCCAGTGCCGTCCACAACAACCACCTCAGACGCTGCTTTGTGAACTCGCGACAAGAGCAGCCACTTATGGCAGCTCTGAAAGGGGCCTCTTCCTGGTGGGTGGGTGGGTGGGTGTGAGTACACAAGCACACAGGTGCACAGTTCATTCTTTCCGCTTGGCACAGGACGGCTGTTCAATTCCCGTATTTAAAGCACTCCCAGTAGGTCCCAGAAACCAGCAGCTCCAGGGGGAAACCATCAATCAGAAAGAAAACAAAATCCGTCCACGCATTCGCTCAGTAGGCACCAGCCATGCGCTGAGCGCTGGAGCCTCCCGAAAGACCCCCAGGGGCTCCCAGGAGACGGGGAGTCAGGGACGGTTAGAGGACAGCCCGACTGGATTGTGGGAGAGAGAACGACAGTGTGCAGGCGTGGGGCGGGAGGGCACAGCCGGTGACACGGCACGGAAGCACCTGTGGGGACGCTGGTTCGGGCCCCCGGTGGCTGTGAAGGTGAGAGGAAGGGGCATCTAAAAGCTAAGGAGAAAGGCGGGCAATGCTGTGTCCTGAGCCACGCCACAAAGGCCTAACCCACAGCGAAGGTTCCAGGAGAGCCGGAGAGGAACTTCTGCTCGAGCAGAAGGGTGGCGTGTTCCTCTTTGCTGTTCAGAACTATCGCCTATGGGGCATGCGGGTGGGGGCATCAGAGAAGGACTGTGGACACAGGAACCAAGGAGACCACAGAGCCTGGGTGCTGACAGGTCATAAAGAGGAGGCCGCGTCAACAGGATGGGTGACCAGCTGGACGCGGAAGCATGGACGTGGTGAGAGGGGGGAAGGCTGAGAGTGGAGGGGACGGTGGTCCTGCAGATCAGACCGGAGTGGGTGTGGGGGTGGGAGGGGGCACTGGCTCTCATTCGGGGACCCGAGGGCTTTCGGGAGAGCGAAGGGCTCAGGAGGTGGGCAGGCCAGCGGGAATCTGGAGACTAGAAGAAGGGCGAGGGCTGGAGAGGAGGCTTTCAGGTTTAAGACAAACATATCCTACAGAACTTGCGGGTGGTGATGAAAATTCCAAGCAGGTGACTTTATCTTTGACCTTGACCTTTCTGACGAACCCAGTGTGGGCACAAAGCATGAAGGAAGGTGGGGAAGCCTGAGCGTGCTGAGCCCAGGAGGCAATTTCATCCTGACAAGAGAACCACTAAGCAGAGAGAAAAACAAAAACAAAACCAAAAACAAACAAACAAACAAAAAACCCCCAAGGCCCTGCCTAGACATGTGGCAGGGCCTATACTCCTGGTCATGTATTTACATCATTAAGTAAACACACTATTTTTTGAACCTAAATTCGAAAACCAAGGCACAAGCATTTATGTTCAGATTTGCTTTAGATTAGCAGCAGGTGCCAGTTCACACCTTAGGATTTCTGTAACTTTGCTGGAATCAGGGCTCTGTTTCCTGGAATAAGAATATAAGGTGCTGATACAATGAGATGTTTATTAACACCGACAGCTCCTGGTGGTGGTTTTGAATTGTCCAGGAAACGCGTGTCACGACCTGTGCAAAAGCAGAGACATCCTGAAAGCTAGAGAGCCGCTCCCAGGGACGCGCGGACCCACCTGTCCGAAGTTTTCCTCGTCAATGCAGAACATGAGGTCCAGTTCAGTGGGATCGTTTTCCAGGATCCACTTCAAGGAGTTGTAATATTCACTATCCTACAGAAATGACGCGGGAATTAAAAGGAAGCTTTCTCTTCTCAAAATACAAACTTGTTTTGACACTTGTTTGACTTTAAATAGTTAAGTCCTCCTACTGTAATTCCATTCTCATCAGTCAACAATTGCATTAGGCACTAACACAATGTTTTCTACTCCTCCCCAAACCTACTGTGCTTGTTTCGTTTAAAACAGAAGCCAAACACGTTTTAGCGGCAACAGGGGTTTGCAGTTGAATTCCGTCCTCTGTAAAGTGTAGGGAACTCGACCTGCACCGGATGGCCCTCAGCAAATCTCACCGTCGCACATGTGGAAGATGAATGTAGCTCCTATCTTTTAAGAGTGAGACTATCAAAGGGCAATAGGGAGAATGGCTTTAAGTTCCGCCTCTTCCTGGGCTTTACCGTCCTCTAAGTCAGTGTAAGCACACAGGGAGGACCAGGACACAAGTGTAAGGGCCTGGCCCGCCCACTCGCAGGGACCCCGGTGCTGGGGCAGGAGGCTCTGAGAAGGACAAACAGAATGTCTGCGCCCTCTGTCAACCTGCGACGTGGAATTAATTCAGACTTTATGAGACACGTCTGTGGTCCTTGCTGCCTCGTTGTACCGTCATCAAAGCATAACGTGCAAGGCAAAGGTGAGAGCTGGGAAGAAATTTGACCCTGGTTCTGTGGCTGAGTGCCCCAGCCCCCCCATGGAGAAGCCAGTGAGGGGGCTCAAGGTCACTGCCAGCATCCTCCTCTCCTTCCTCACACACGGATGCTGCGCAGAAACGGCTCCCAGGGATGGTCAGCAATGAGAACACGGGCGCACAGGCCCCACCACAGGAGGGACACAGTCCACATCACGGCAAGGCCAGGGGCTTCCTGACTCGAGGGACAGGACGTGACGCGAGGACGGAGCTACACGTACGCCCACGGACAACAATGCTTCTCCATGGCCCTGCGTGAGTGTGCTGAGGCTTGCGCAAACTCCCCCACACCTGGAGGCAGGCCGTGGGGGCGCAGGTAGATGAAAAGAAAAACAGAAGCAAAAAGTAGCTTGCGAAATGCATATCAATTTCTATTTGTTCAAAAAGTCCTTTCAGCTGTAAAACGGTCGGCCTCTGTAAAAGGAATCAAACGCAGCATGGAAACCCAAGTCCCCTGACACAGGAATTTCAATTTCTAACTTGTTTACTACCCTCCACGTGCAGTGGTCACTCTCCCTTCCACGTATACACCCTCCCCTTTATCTACCGTTTTGTTCTGCACCCTGGCCGTTTTCTGAGCTCAGAGAACAGACAAATAGCTGAGGAATCTCTAAATGTTCAGTCTTAGCAGTTTTCGATGGAAAACAAGGGCTGCCGTGAGGTCTCCAGGGGACCCTGGGACTTAATTTGGTCACACCAGCCCCGGGGAAGGAGAGGCCACTGAGAAGTGGGCGTATGCAACCCGCGGACCCTGCTTCTAGTTAGTGTGAACTGTGGCTTGCTTATTGGGAAAACGAGGGAGATCAAGGAAATTCTTAAATGGTAAAATGTTCCCTAATATTTACACTCATGGTGACACCCATAAAAATGACTGTGACTGCAATGAGGTTGCAGTGGCTACTCCGCAAGGCGCGAGAGGCCCAGGTGCCCGGCCGCAGGGTCTGATTTTACTCACCACAGATTCCATGTCGTTCAGGGTTATCTGCTTTCCCAACATCATCTTGTAAAACGGTCTAATGAAGAATCCTAAAATATGATGAAAACTGGATTAGTTTCATATTGTTGATGCCACTGTGCCTCAGAAATGAAATACAAGATGAACATGCCTTCACTTTGAATGAGACCAGGACAGAACAAGCAAAGACTTTCAGCAGTAGTTTGTGACCAAGCAGATGAGGGCCTGCCTTTTTTCTTGGGGGGGGGGGGTGTGGAGAGGAGGCAGTTAGTAGGGAGGGCAGTCACTCTAACAGAGGAGGTAGGGCGGTCAAAGAGGCTCCTGGGGGGTGACAAAGAGGCCTGAAGGCCCACAAGGATTCTGCAGTGCAAAAAGGGCACATGATCAGGGGAGAGGGAGCACTCCAGGCGGAGGGACAAGAGTGGGACCCGTCGGTGGTTTGGGGGGTGGCAGCACAGGGACTCCTGGGGAGGACGAGCCCGAGGGCATCGGGGAGTGTGGGCTTGCATGGGGTGCGGGCGAGTCTGGGCTGCCGCCTCGGCGAGGGCAACGGGAGTCACTGAAGGCCAGGCGGAAACTCCGCCTGCATTTCAGCGTTGTGCTAGGGCAGGAATGGCGAGAAAAAGCAGACGGGGACAGGACATGAGGGAGAACACTTAGAAGGCTGTGCCATCTTCCAGGGGAGGGCTGAGGATGGCCTGCCCACCACACGGGGCCCCCCAATCCACCAAGCCAGCACCATGCGCCTCCTCATTGGGGGCGCTGGAACCTCAGCCCCACCCCCACTTAAGCAGTCACCAGTCCTCTGCAGCAGATTCCTATCTGCACTGGCTCGGGTGGTCCCGGGGCTGCAGACCCAAGTGTCTGGTGAGGTAGAGGATGAAATCGACACAAGGATGTGTGGTTGCGTGTTTGAGAAACAGGACGCTGCTGACCACACATGCCTGTGGGCGTTCCGGCTCTCAGTTCTGCTGCAACTCCCAGCACACACTGGTATCCCCTTCTGCAGCTGTCTCCTGGGCTCCCCTGTCTGTTCCTGCTTTTCTCCACGACTCCCTCCAGGAGCCTTGACTCAGCCGGCCCTTGCCCTTCTGCAACAGTCCCAGCTTCTAAATGCTCAAAGCCCATCCTGCTGGCAAGGTGTGCCTAGTCCTGAGAGTGTTCCCGACCCTCCGGCCAAATCAGTCTCCTCAGGGGACTCCTGAGCTCCCTCCTGCTGGACCCCATCCCTGGGAGTCCTCTGGGGTTTGTTTTCCCACTAGGTTACAAGTTCATACAGGTCAGGAGCACACCTGACGCTCCTCTGTATTTCCCTGCAGCTGCTAAGCATGTCTTCTCGCTCGGCAGAAGGTACATGGACTGACTTTCTAAGAGAAGGCTGAAGTGAACTGGAGTAGCTGAAATCATCTATGGCGTGACTTCAACACAGCAAGTGAAACTATATTCACACGACATAGATATGTAGAAAGAGTGAATGTAGTTTCTTTCTAATTAAAAAAGTGCTTCTTTCCCCAACTAAAAGTAAAACATTGAAACAGAGGATCCAAATCAGTTAGCGAGGCCCTGGCTGGCATAGCTCAGTGGATTGAGCATGGGCTGCGAACCAAAGTATCGCAGGTTCGATTCCCAGCCAGGGAACATGCCAGGGTTGCAGGCCATGACCCCCAGCAACCGCACATTGACATTTCTCTCTCTTTCTCCCTCCCGTCCCTCTCTAAAAAAAAAAAAAAAAATCTTTTTAAAAAATCAGTTAGCAAGTGAGTACCGGCAAAAACACACTGAAGGAAAAAGTCGAGAGGGGGCACCAATTATGTGCTGGACTGGCTAAGGTTCCCAGACGCGGTCTCTCTCTACAGGGACCACAAGGTCCACCTCAGGTCTTACTGTCTTCCGTCCTCAACCATCTCACCCCCACGTCCTTCCAAATCATTTCCAACTCTCCTTCCTCGGTGATGACTTCTGTAGTGCTCCCCCAAGGGCCGCACTTTGGAAGGGACCAAATCCACAAGAGTCCCCACCCTGAAGCGCTTCCATGGCCCACATGGGAAGCTCTCGTTCTACACGAGAACGAGGTCAGCCTGTGCCAGCTGTGCAGCGGTGACCCCGGGGTCAAGGCCAAAGCTAAGCTATAACATTGCTTTGAAATTATTTACAGTCTCTTCACACTCAAATAAAAATAATCAGTTGGGGACACGTGAAACAATGGCAGGATGTTGGATGAATCAGATCGTTCCGACTAACTTTTCAATTAGCTTTTCCATCTGTCACAGAATCTAGCTCTTGCTAAAAAAAAAGTTATTCTGAAAAGCAGAAAATACAGAATCACAGAATGTTCTGTGCTTCATACTAGTTTCTCTTGTAGGAAAATTTTAAACTGTGTGTAGACACTGTGTTTTCAGTGCTCCAACTGACAGCTGGGCAAAGCACCTCCATTATGGGCAAAACAACAACAATTCACCGAATTACACAGAACCAGTGATGCGTTGGCTGGACA
This sequence comes from Phyllostomus hastatus, assembly GCF_019186645.2. Lineage (NCBI taxonomy): Eukaryota > Metazoa > Chordata > Mammalia > Chiroptera > Phyllostomidae > Phyllostomus > Phyllostomus hastatus. The sequence continues at coordinate 46,493,385 of NW_025333960.1, read as the reverse complement.
TCTGTGATGTGGAACGCCAGACACCTAACCAGGAACCACAAACGGCCGTGTCCTGTCTGTGTGGCTTAGAGGCTTTTTAATAACTTACCATCTAAAAGTTTCCCGTGAAACACCGCCAGACCAGCAACTCTTCCAATAAAAGTGAAGTAGGACAGATGGTCTTCGTTACAGAGGCCCGAATTGGGGTTGATCTGAAGGGTGTAGTTGTCCCTGGGGACGGAAGAGAGAGAAAAAGCCCTGTCGCATTTTTTCAAGAAGAAATGCAAGGATTCGCATTTTCCTCTGCCACCTGTCAGTAGCTTTCATGATGCTAATTGCTCCCTCCCAGACTCTCTGCTCCTGATGGGGAAAGATGTCAGCTCGAGAATGTGACTTTTCAATGTGACCGTTTAGTTAGCCTCTCTCTGTCACCAGCGGCTGAGGTCCTACAGAGCTGGTGCATGTGCCCTTGGTGAGTTTAACCGTGCGTTGCTATTTGACTGGTTTTGATCTACAAAAATGCGGGTTTCATTCGCTTCCCAGTACCTTGGGAAGATGCAAACCACCACATAACAAAGGGACTGTGACAAACGGAATGACTTGAGGACTTCCGGTTCTCTGAAGCAGCAGCTTCATTCCTATGAGAGGCTTTTGGTTTGGAGATTAAGACTCTTCTTATGGGCCCCTCGTTGGGCCCGACACGGCGGCCGTGCCCTGAGAGGCCCAAGGGCCCTGCTGCCAGCACACGGTTGCCTTAACGACGCAGACCACAAACACGTGTCCACGTCGCTCTTTGGTCTCAGCGTCTGAGGATCAGTGGTTTCCGAGCTGGGCTCCATAGCCAGGTTCGGGTTCTTTCAGGGGACCCTGGGAGTGCAGGTGACAGGTGAGGATCCTGATCCCCCTCCTCCGCCACTGCCTGCCTCTTTAATGGCTCTGATCAATTTTACGCAGCAAGCTTTCTCCTGGGGTGACATAAAGCAGCAACAACAACAGCAAACAAGGAGATTCTGGGCTGGGGCACCCAGGCAGGATCCCGAGGCCGCCTTCCCGCAGAGCCACCAGGAGACTGGCACCGGGTGGGAGATGCGGGAGACCCCGTGTCCCCCGGGAGCAGAGGCTGCCTCCCAGCAAGGTCAGCGACTCTGCCACGGGGTATGCGGGTCCACGGCCCGGAGCAGGACTGGCTGGCCTTGTAAGCAGCCGATGCTGGATTCCTGAGAAAGCGCTTTTGTCTGTCTTCGTTCCCTTGCCTGGCAACGATGCGATCCTAATGCCCGGGGGTGGGGGGTGGGGGGTGGTGCGGATCTGGTTCTTCCCTGACAGCACCAGCGCACGGTCCTTTGGGTCCTGCGGAATGGGTCCTCCTCAAAGTCGTCACGATTTGCCTTTAACTAGAGTAACTTCAGAGACTAGTTCTGTCCAGGAGAAGAGGATGACTTTCTGAATGCTGACACTGACGAATTCTCCTGAATGAACATACCCCTGCCAGTGACAACTGCCTCTCGTTCCTCACCATGCGTACCCAGCCCATGGTCAGTTTCAATGACAAGAACCCCACAGACAAGAAAAAAACCCCTCATTTTTAGGTGTTCAGTGCACACTGTCTAACCAGGTACAGGCAGAACCTGTTCTAGGCTCCTGAGGGGTGGGTGTGCTGGGGGTGGGGGTGGGGACTGAAGTCACAGCGTTTGTTTCAACAGAGTGAACCACCGACTCCGCCATTCAGTTGGAACCGTTAAGAATAAAATGGCTTCAGTGGGGACACGTTCCAAATTCCCTCCGCATACTCACGTGGCAGAGTACTCGAAGAGACCATAGTAGGGGTTGAACATCTCTTTGGACAGTAAGAAAAACCATTCTCTGGCCACGCCCCCGTAGTCCAGGCCTTTCTCCGATTCGAACTCAATCCACAGTCGAGCTTTGAGGACGTCTGGCCTCTTCACGGACATGATTCTCCGATAGGACTCTTCAAAAATGTTGTTTCTGTGCAGTTTCATTTCAAACCTATTTGGAATATCAGCCTACACCAAAGGCAAAAAAAAAAAAAAAAAAAAAGCACACGATCACACAGTAAATATACGCCTCACTTCAAAGAACAGAAAGGACGGCAGTCTTCAAACGCACGAGCAGTGGCACACGGTGCCAGCGGAGCCTCCCTCCTGTGCGGGCTCCTCCTCGCACTCGCGGGAAGGCTCACCGTGGGGCCGGCACCCCCACGGCAGCCACCAGGGGCGGTCAGGCCGAGCCGGCGACATGCGCTGCAGAAGGAACTCTGCTGAGCAGAGCGCAGTCACCCTGTCCCCCTTTTATAAGTAATCACGGGGCGCTCGGTCCACCTACTGGCAACTGAAACACAAGTCAACTCTGTGCACTGTTTCTGGGAAAGAACGTGACTTCCGTGCGGGTCCTCCAACCCTCGGCAATCCTCACCTGGCCAAGAGGGGCAACTCCTCAACTCTACGGGGGTCCCAGCGGGCCCACAAGGCCTGTAGGCTGATTCTGTTCCCATGGGGAATGGGACCCTGATGACCATGCCAAATCGTGGGAAAAAGCATCCCAAAGGCCACGGGGAATAAACATGAAAACCGAGAAGCCCTTGACAAACCGCAACTGCTTCCTGGAAAAATGCGGGCTGGGGCAGCTCTGCCATGAAAATGGGTCTGCGGGGTCGGCGAGGGCCAGCGCCGCACAGAACACGGGCCAGGGCGAAGCCCACTGGGGTCTCCTATTCCCGGGGTTAGCGCAGGCGACTCACGAAGCAGCTCTGTGGGGGCTTTATGTGTTCAGATCTGAGTCGTTCCAAACGCGGTGCCCCGAGAGCTACCTGAGTCAGGACGGTGGAAGACAGAACAGAACCCCGCCAGGGGGGGTGCTCCCAAGAAGGGGCTGCCTCCCATGTGTCTGTGCAGCGGCGGCGCCCCGTCCACGGCGGAGCCCAGCGGGGGAGGCCCCCACAGAGGGAGCAGAGCTGGACAGAGAGCACTGGGGCACAGGCACACTGGGGACACTGGGGAGACCGGGGCAGCAGGGGACAACACTCTCTTTCCCCCAGTGGGAAAGCACCCACAAGGCAAAACACCCTTGAGCCAAAAACACACAGCGAATCTGCAAACTGAGGAGAAACCCGGTAACGTGGGGGTTTCTGTGTCAGAGACGTGAAGTCACAGAGCAGAACAGAGGGCATAACGTAAATCCGGGCGAGTCAGTACAGAATATTGTAATTTTAAACAATTAGAGGCTTCAGATTTGTGGAAATCTTGTAGGTTTTCCCAGTGAGAATTTGAATCTGAAAATTACACTTGGTCCTAATATGCCGAATACAGGGTCCAGCAGAAGTAACTCCTGCTTGTGTGGTTGGTAGGGTAATAATATGAGTGTAATATGTGAATACATAACATATAAATATATAATTTATAAATAATTTATAGTTTTAATTTGAATATTTCACCTAATATGTCATCTGGTAAGCTTGAGTGTGATATTGTTATATTACAGAATTACATGCTTATGATTTTGTAATAAAAGATTTTGTAATAAAAAAGAAGGGCATTATTGGTGCTAGGCCCTGTATTGTGATATTATAAATTATATTGTTATAGATATTATAATTAAATTATACTTCCAAATGTAAATGGAAGGACTAGACCACTTTTCTAACTAGATCTAGGTTTTATTAAATATAACCACAAGTAATTGCACAAGCTTCTCCAAATTTTTTGTCTAGGTCCTGAATTATTTCACTTCCCATAAAATCATTTCTATCTTTTTATGTATTATATAGGAAGTTGCCCTTCAGGTGATTTGACATGTAATACTGATTAATCTTTACTTACCATTTCTGTTAAAAAGAAAATTCAGATTGGAGATCCAGGTGGATCCAAGTTCAGTGAAAAGAGAAAGGTAATATTTTTGTACACAAAGAAAAGGAACAAGTTGTTTTAGCTGAAGTAACGTTGGTAACTGATAGAGGACTGAAATAGCATTTTTGGAAGCATGTTACTCACAGGTTTCTTTAATTTCTTCCTAAAGTAGTCATATTTCTGCTTAAATTCTCTGGAGTAAGGAACCGCCTAGAAGATAAATTTACAAATATAAACAATGTACACAACACACTTAAAATTTCATGTAAACTGAGTCAACAATCAGAGAATTTCATGAATCATACACCTTAAAATTCTCATTCTCCATATTACATTGAAATTTGCATGTCTGCATAGCACACGGAAAAGTTCTAGAAATGATTAATTTAATCACCTCTCAAAACAACTAAGTTGCTATTCAAGAAGTCATTTAGGGCTATGCTACAGGAAATACCCTTTCCAATACGACTTTTGTCTGAATTATGAGTCAATGTGTACTCTTTCTCTCTCTCTCTTTTTTTTTTTTTGCTGTCAGCTATGATACTTTAAACACAACCCCAGAGTGACCTATGCTGTCATTTGGAAAAGACTGATCATGCTTTTAAAAATCTTTGGGAGGAGATACAATGAGCAGAAAGGCAACCGAACTGATGATATTCTCATTGAGGACTGAAAGACCAGGTGCACGACACCATGGAAGAGTCCCCCCATCAGGGGTCAGGCTGGCCCCTTCCTGTTCAGCGGGCAGTCTGGGGTGAGGGTTTCTGGGTCTGAACCTTCATGCCTCACCTCTGAGGCGGGGTGATGGCGCCACAGGAGGGGGCTCAGGGACCGAGCAAACCATCACTCCTCACAAGCGCTGGAATCTCTCAGGCAACGTAAGAACACTTCAATGTAGTCGTTTAAATACGCTTTAGTTGCTATGTTAGAAAGCAGCTCACAATAGCCAGAGCCCTGGCTTCGGTGCACTGAAAAGGCTTATAGGTATACATATATATATATATATATATATATATACATATATATTATGGAGCAGAAAGGACTGGCTTTTGCACAGACATGGATATAACTGCAGGAGCCTCATACTCAGAATGACTCATTGCTTTTTGGCAAACTGTGCATTTGGGCAAGAACAGCTCTGCTGACAGCCTTTTGGGCTAAGTTAAAATACACTGATCCTTAGCAAAGTGTCTCCAGACTCCACACCTCATACCTTCTTCACCTGGCTCACTCCTGAGCCGAAAGAGGAGAAATGAAAGACATAAGCCTCCCTCCCTCCTACTGTTTCCGAGACAACCACACAGATAACTGAGCCAACACAGAAACAACCACTCTCACAGCGAACAGCGGTCATGTCAGCGTTTCACTTTGTAATCCAAGAGCAATAAAGGTATTGTATGTATCTATCTTAGGACAATTTATACTACTTAGAGTCTGTCCGCTGTTTTCAGTCCACTCGTCATTTGCCGTTCCACTGAACCCTGGATGTGCCCACATACCATCTGTATTCTGGACAGTGCTCAGTCTGATGGAATCATGTGTGAGTTCCTGTTCTAGAAAAGGTGGAAGTTTGGTGAGGATCTGGACCCCCATGGGTGTAAGGAAAAGGGCACACTGTTCTGACTTAAGCCAGTAAGGATATTCTCACATTTCTTGCTCTACCCATACCCTATCCCATAACAAACAGATTTTCTATCTAGTTTATGTATTCATTCTTCAGTGGTTCATCTACTGGTTCCTTCAAGAGGTATTTCCTGAGCACCTACTCTGTGCCAGGCATTTCAGGCACGAGGGAAATAATGGCACACTAACCAAAGAGTTCCCTCCCTATTTTCTCCTGGAGCTTGTAAGCTATTGTGAGCCATAGGTAACAGGAAGCGAAGGAATAAGCAGTGGTAAGTGAGGAAAAAGTGATGGCGTTCCCGGGAGGTTATTTTATAGGAGGAGCTAGTTAGGGAAAGGGAGGGTGGGCAGCTCCGAGGGACACCTGAGCAGAAACCGGTGACAGGAGGGGACACGTCATGACAGGGACAGTGAGTGCAAAGCTGTGGGAAGGCAGAGTGTTTGGTTGATGCTCTCAGCTGTGGTTAACCGTGACAGAGGGAGATGGACCTAAAAAAAAAAATGCATTTCCTGGCATTGCACCAGGCCAGCTTTCGAAAAGCTGATTTCTAGAACAGACCCCCTTGCCAGCCAGTTCTGGGACAACCTCTTCACATGGATTTGACTAGATGAAATTTAAGGCACTTTCATTTCCAAAAATCTGATCCCGAGCAATTATTTTTGTCTTTGTTCTCCCCTGAAAATGTTGAAAAAGGCTTAAACCTTCATCCTTGTGAAGTTCAACAGTCTTACAGGAAAACTTGCCCATCGGATACACTGCAGAACGCCGTCCCCAGCGCACGACACCCACTCCCCGGTCTGACTGATAACCCAGCCGGTGCTGACCGCATGTGGGTGAGAATGGGATGCTGGGAGATTTCTGGCCTTTCCTCGGCTGTGACTGATGCATGAATGTTGAAAAATCACGATCCTCCTCCGGTACTTCTCTCTTCCCTTTCGACGTATAGTTCTTGTAACGGAATGAGAGTAGGTTTGGACGTTCCTCTCCTGAGAAGATTCCAGCAACGTAACAGGACCGAGGCGTCCACCAGTGCAGCTTCTGGACAGAACCATGGGTGTAGTGTCTTCTTCTTTTGGCCGAATTATTTATTCTCTCTCGAAAATCTGGCATCCTACTTTCTTACAATTTAATTTGTAAAATCAGTCTAGTTAAAAAATTACATGTCTGTTGCTTAAAGCCCTTTTGCTCTGCCTCACACGTGCTTTTTCTCTGGTGCACAATGAACACCTGACTTAGCACGCAAGGCGGACCTAAGGGTTTTCCTGGTGTTGCCGTCCAGCTGATGCCGGAGCTCTTCGTGGAGAAGGGCTCCAGGCTGGCTTGGGGACCCTGGGGTGGCTACGGGCACACCTGGGGCTCTAGTCCCAATCCTGACATGTGCTGGAAGTGTTGGCAACAAAATTAGCTTTCTGATCTTCCGACCAATCGGGAATATTAACGCCTCCCCTCCCTTCCAGAGGGGACTGCTCAGCATGTCGGAGCAGCTGATCATCAAGTTCTCCGCCAAGTACAAAGTGTGACACAGCATGACAGCACTCATCAGAGCAGCAAGCACGGGGAGCACTTTACAAAAGCTTTTCGTGGTGACGTTTGTCATACGGACAGCATATTGACTTACGGCCACGCTGCGTTGGGCTGACACACAAAGGGTCCCCTCGCCCCTAATGCATATTTTTAAAACTGGGGGGAAAGAGAAACTCTAGGTACCGATAAGCAGAAAGACTCAACATGGAGAAATCAGTGGGTGCTGGACCTAGACACAGGCGTGTGGGCTGGGGTTTTATCCTCGCGGGGGGGACGCGGAACCTGGCCATCGGTCTGTATGACCCAGGGAGCGGGAACAGAGTTCCCTGCTCAAAACTTACATCTGAAAAAGGGACGAGAAAACTCTACCCACTGGCCCAGGAAAGTTGCAAGGAAGCTTACCTTCTGTCCAGGACCATAAATGGAAGAAAAAGAAAAAGAAACAGACCTGTGATAAATTCATACTCCAAGGCTACACCAAAGTGGGTATGAAATCCATGGTTATGCTAAGCGGGGGTGAGTGAACCCAAGCTCAGTGGTTAACAGTAAATACAGGTCAGAACTTATGAAAGCCCCATGTGGAAAAAAATGCAGATGAGCACACACACAAATTATCGACTGAACCAGGCAATAAACTGCAACTGAGGCGAGTCTACAGACATAACAAGGGGAAATATTTTATATCCCTGGGACCAGATCTAATAATCCGAAAAAGGCTGTAACAGAGGCTATTTTAAGAATGATTAAAAAACTGGAAATATAAATAAACAAAAAAAGGGAAAACACAGGACAGAAAAATAGCTAAAAAGACCAAGAAATTGAAAAAAAATGCAAATAAATCTTGAGCAATTAAATAGTCACTGAAATAGTAGATAAAATAAACTGATAAAGATTATATAAAAAGCTTACGAAAAAATTAACTGAAAGAGCTGAGCAAACTATATACGGCAACAAAAGAGAGATGGAAATATGAAAGCTAGGAGATAAGGAAGATAATTGTGAAAGTGAATCAATGACCCAACAGTTACTGATCCAGGTATTTCAAAAGGACAGGAAAAATGCAACATGTGAAGAGATAACTGCTGAGACTTTTTTAGGCTGGAGGAAAGTCAGGGTCCCAGTGTCTCGAAGGATCACAATGAGTCTGAAGCAGAATCAATAAAATTCATCCACGCTTAGGATACAGTACAACTGTAGAACATTAAAGACACAGAGAAAAATTCAAAACCACCAGTGAAAAGAGGGAGTTACCCATCAAAAAAGATAATGAGACGGCCAACAAACTTCTCATCACCAGTTAAGGAGACCAGAAGACGTGAAAAAGAATATCCCCAAAGTACTTAAGAAACAGGACTGTTAACCAAGAATTCTACAATGAGCTAAACGACTCTTTCACACAGAGGTGCAGTGCGTCCTCTCAGACTGGGCAAGGTCACCGTGCAGGCTCCCGCTGACGCCGCTGCTAGCGCGGAGGTTTGCAAACCAGAGCGGCCGACAGAACCCCTGGGAGGGCTGGTGAAAACTCGGATGGCTGGCTCTCAGCCGGTCTGGGGCGGGGCCCCAAGTTTGCATGTGTAACAAGTTTCTGGGTGATAGTGATGCTCTTGGACCTGCAGCCACGCTTGGGGAACTATGAACTAGAGGCTGTTTGTCACTAGGAACAAAGGTTAACCTAGGGAAAAAATGCAAGATCAGTGGTGGGTAAAGACATCTGTTTGTATCTAAGTAAAATTAGGTAAGCACTGACTGTTTAAAAAAAAAAGGTAAAACACTAATGATGATTTGGGAAGTTTAAAGACAAGGTGGTTCTAAAGGTAGTTAGTTTCCACTGAACAACGGGAAACAGGAGTGGGAAGAATGGCATTAATGTTCTCTAAAGGGCTGTATTATCTAGGAGGAGAGGAGAGAGTGATGAATTTTGACATTAAGTCAAGTTACGTTGGTTAACAGTTTTAATGGGAACACTAAGAGAATAGAAATAGAAAACACAACTTCCAAGCAAGCATAAAAAAATGAGAGAAAATAAACAGTACTCTATCAATCTAACAGGAGGCAGAAAAGGAAACGACAAAGCAGGAGGCAGAAAGGATAGCCTAGGCAAACACTAACGAAGGGAAAATGAATGTAATGCTCGATAAAGCCAGGCACCGTGGGAGTCTGACAGCGCTGTCTTGGTGAGATACAACAGCCAGGGAAAACGTAGAGATGGAAATGGATAATTTAAACACCACAGGCTTGATCTAAGGGTATACATGTAAAGAACACTTCTATACCCAAGAAAGACAGGATACACATTCTTTTCAAACACAAAGGAACATTTACAAAAACTGGCCAAGCCTTCAAAGAAGTTTCAAACATCTGATAATCAACAATCTACATTCAATATTCTCTGACCACAATGCAATAAAATTAGAAATCAATAAGAAACAGGCAAAAATTCCCCCATGGTCTTAGAAACTAAAAAGCACATTCTAAATAACTTACAAACCAAGGAGAAAAAAAATCACATGGGAATTAACATATATTTGGAACTGAATGACAACAAAGACCAGATGTCCACACCAAGTTGACAATTACCTGAACATACACCCTCTTACTGAAAGAAATAACAATAATAATAAGAGTAAACAAGCTCTTTAAGGAAACAAAGAAATAGAGAACTCTTGTGGGGGGGCAAATCTCCCTGGATTTATGGTACCAAATGATTTTCAATAGTAATAAGACCACGTGCTCGAGTGAATGCAGATGATCAATACACCATAAAAAAGATCTGGAAAGACTGAGAAATGTCATGTCAAAAGTCTTCTGCCAGTTGAAAACAGCTTTGCTTCTTGAATTTATCTGGTTTTCATGATGGAGAAGAGAAAAATGTGATTCTAGCAACTTATTGTGATTGTGAATAAAAAAAAAAAAAGCCATGGTAGGATGGCAGGTATTTAGTAAGCTGCACAGAGAAAAAGTAGTGGCCTGTGCTACTGGGTACTTCGTAAACCGTCCTGAAGCAGCTGAGCAAATCGAATAGACAGACCCAACAGATAGGTAACTAGAGGGACATCGGGTATCAAGGTGCATTTGCATTATAATGTCATGTAAGTTTTCAGAGGGACTTACCTTTATAATCCAAAACATAATTTGAACACACTCAGATTAAAGCCACGAAATTAGTATTTTAAATACACCCATTGGCCTCTTAGCACTCAACATAATAAATTTAACTTCCTCACGCTCCTCCAGTTTTTAAAAAGAATCCCAAATTTGCAATCTTCTGTGGTCCCAGTACCTTTCCTGTAAATTCCAAATCACCTCCTTGCACTGTTACAACCACCGACAGGAGGCTGCTGAGGAGATCCGCTTCATTCTACAGACTTCTCCCAGGGCATGGACACCAAGTGTCTGTTACTTCTGAATGCCCCGGGGTTCTCACTTTTCCTTACAAACAGGCAGCATTTTAAGAAGGCAGCGCCATACCTAACACAGAACTGGTTCTTTCAAGTGCAGGGCTGGCTTTGCGTCATATAGAAAGGAAGAGAGGGCAATTTGATTGTTACAACTTACAAGCTGCCCTTTCATAATGGAGAAAAGAAAATGTTCAGTTTCGATACCATTATCACACCACTTTCTTTTCCTTTGTGATGAAAGCCACGTGAAAAGGCAAATGCACCTGTACCTCACCCAGAATCTTGTCACTCGGAAGTTCCCATAAGGAGGAGATGGGCGTAATGTTAAACTACTCAATTACACCAAGATGCGCAGTAATATGCAAGAAATGTGTGTTTTGATGCAACCAAAATATGACACTGAACATTCAGAACTTCAGAATACTGACCGGGCCGGTGATAGCTGGGTTCTGCAATCTTGGGTCTTCCCACTGAGTTATTTTGCTATCTGAAAATTAATATTAAAAGAAAATCAGCATATTAGTTCAAATCTGTTTTGTCAAAAATCTTCTAGAAATAATTATTTCTGGGTTTTCCAAAGCTGTCTAGTCCCCCAACCTGGCCCCCAAAGATAGTAACTTAGTATTTCAGGGTTAGAAGAGAACAATTCTCTCTATGGCAAACCTCCTACAGACTGTTTAGTTACACACTCGATCAAAAATGCACACCTAAAGTACAACCATCTATTTACACTGCTTTTAGCAAGCAATCTGCTGAAATTTTGATTATAAACCCCCGTTCTTTCAAGGATTTATAACTTGATCTTGTTCATTTAATTAAAAAAAGGCACAAAAGCTAATCTTACTCTACCCAAAATTAACGAACACACATGATATTTTTCTCATTTCAAATATTTTTGCCTGTGCCTATGATCTTGAGAAACGGCTCTCAATGAAGAAGTCCGCAATGAAGAAATGAATAATCCACCACATGTGTCACTGGCGGGGCACACAACGGTCAAAGCAGCTGGTCAGCAAGGCAGTCCACAAGATGAGGACTGGAGCGTGCAGGGGAGGAGCCCAGAGGAAGTTGGCCGAGCTGGTGTGAAGTGGTTTTCTTTCTCCCCAAAGAGTCAACACGAGCAAGATCGTTCAATGCCGCCTACACAGCTACCCAGCAGCTACCCTCGATCACGTGGGATCTCTGACTGCGCATAATTAAAGAGGATCACTCGGTGTGTGTGTGTGTGGTGTGTGTGTGTGTGTGTGTGTGTGTGTGTGTGTGTGTGGTGGGGGCAGGGGTGAACTCGCATGAAAGATGATGGGGAGACTGGCTGGGGAGAATGAGTCCTCTCTGGAGTTTTGGGAAATCTATGTGGGCTTAAAAGCATGGGAAATTATTTGTTTGAGATCGATTCTAATTATTTCCTGTAAATTCTGTTAGTGAACTGGTAAGAATAACTCGTAAGTTTGGTTTAATGGCCACACCATTTTCAGAGTCTGGTATTGTATTTATGTTAATGAAGCAGAGGTACAGTTTTAAAGTTACAAAAGCACATAATGATTCTAGATTTGCATGTGCTGGAAGAGGATTTACACGACGTGTTTCCACCATTCTGAAGCACCTTACTGGAAGCAAAAGAGATTTTGGGTCCCTCACACTTTGAAAACAGAAGACTTGGGAAAGTGCAGGTTGCTACTGTCATGGAGAACACTAGAAAAGAAAATGAAATAATGGAAAAGAGAGCTGAGTAGAAACTGCCTTGGACTATAACCGCAAGGCCTGGGTACTGTCGTCAAAGCTGAAAATGAACGAACAAGTACCATACCCAAATCTTCAGTACATCTGTACTGGGACTTCCTATAGGTGTCTTCAACCCAACTCTGCCAAAACTGAACCCATAACCCTCGCCCACACTGTTCGTGTCATCCTGTATTCCCGGGTTAACAGTGTCACAGCCCATTCACTGCTCAAATCTGGAACCTGGACACACCCTTCTTCCCTCCCTCACCATCCACCTTGGCTGGTCACCAACGCACTCCTACCTCGCTCTCCCAAGGCGTCTTTAGGAGCGCTCATCTTCTCCCTGGACCCTTCTCTGGACTTCCCTGGCTTCAGCCTTCTCCCTGCTCAGGACTTCCATGATAGCTGTGCCGAAAGGACCTTTCTAAAGAACAAACCGACTGTCCCTTCCTCTGGAAAATCCCTCAGGGGCTCCTTCCTGCCTGCAGAAGGGCTCGAGTCCCCACACCTGGCAGACCCCCTTTGACTTGACCTGCGCACCATGCCTGCCTCGTCTACGCACGGGCCACGGGCAACCCTGCCGCATTTCTCTGAACGCGGGCACCACCTGCACCTGCACCTGCACGTGTCTTCTCTCCCAGGGGAGGGGAGTTCCTTTTCACTGCGGGTGCCTGACCAGTCTGACTCATCATTTGGGATCCATCTGAAGGGTAACCCGTTCAATGTGCAAGGTCCTCCTGCAGCCCCCTACCCTGGCCTGGCCCGCCGGTGGTGCCCAGCCACTTCACGAGCAGGTGCACCCTGCCTCTTCCGCTTCCACATCAACAAGGGGTTCTTTGCTCTAACACAACACTTACAGCACCCCTGGTTTTCCCTGCTGGAACGCAAGCCCCTCGAGGACGGGGCTGTGTCACTCCCCCCTGCAGCCCCCTCCTCTCCAGCATGGACCACATTTCCTAGCATGCAACAGGAGCCTACTATGTCATTTTTTAATGACCAGATGAAGCTGATGGTGAAAACAAAGTTCCTTTGAAATTGTCTGAGCTTCCAGAACCATACAAGTTTCTGCGTGGTTATAATAACGGTTACTTTTGCAGTTAAGTACTGTCAGTATATGAATGTATAGTGACTAGTTATCCATTTTTTCCCCTAGAGTCTTGTAATCTAAATTTGTGTTGTGTCTTCGAGGCATTTTTCGAACAGAGGGACAAGAATGAAGTAAGAGAATGAGAAAATCAGTCAATTTAGCTACTGTTAACTGGTTTGGTAAGGCTGTGGGCAGAATCGACTAAAACAGGATTTACAGCATCAGCGGGACCTAATTTTCTCTCCTAGCTTCGTGGACCAGACACCTGCGGCCAACTCCTCAGCTGCGGGGCATACCTGGTCTTCAAGAAGAAGGACACAGTTCCTCTGAGAGGGAGAGATTCAGGTCAAGATCTCCCTTAACCCTCTGCACCAGGCTTGAGACATATAAGCTATTTGATAAATGTCAACCAAATGAGTCAAGGCACCTAAAGAGATTAGTACTGCGCATTCTCTCTTCTGAAATTAAATCTTTCAGACGGTTGAAATGATTAACCTTGAAAATGTCTAACTTCTCAAGGATTTGCAAAGCGGAGAATAAATAACCTATTTCAAAGAGAAGCGCGCTGCTGTCTTTGTCACTCCGCGTGCAGTCACCTGTGCCAGCGATGCTGGGAGACAGGATGACCCTGAATAACTCTCAAGACGACTGCCTTCACAGTACAACGGCATATGAAGGATGACCTGGTTTCTGTTCTCTGACAGCAAAATGAGATGCTGAATTTTGCTAGAAGTCAGATGCGGGAAAACTGTTTGGAAAAGGAGGTTCATTCGGAAGGTGGAGAAATTCCTAAATGTCACCACCAGGCAATCCATTCTGGAGTGTCCCCAAGAGTCTGAAAAACCCTCTTTGAAAAAGAGGTATTCTGCACTTTTCATAAACTGGATTTCGGGGGAAAGGCATACAAGTTGAACTCTCTTTCACCGACAGGCACCCCTTTATCACCCTCCATGGAGTAAACCTTGATAAATGAGGAGAAATGGCAGAAATGTTGTGTTAACAGCTAGTGGCTAATGAGGTTCTCATAACCAGATCTTTCTCTTACATCGTTTCTGGCCCAAGTTATATTATGTTCGGTTAAGAGAACCTTTTAGTAAGGGTAAGTAAAGGCGAACCTTAATCTCTGGAAAGAGGAGCCTCCACGTGCTCTCTGTTCCAGCAGGAGAAATGAGGAATGCCGTGCTTGGACGGTCTGGCGGACTGGCAATCCTTAATTAGGATTAAGGAACAGCCCAGGCCTTGAGCACGGAACTGCCCTCTCTGCCTCGCAGGCTGCAGGCACTGCTGCTTCTCAAGGCGAATTCCTTCCCCTTCCTGACCAAGGATTTCAACTTCCTAACAACGTCACCACGGACCTTCCAGGAACCCACTTCAAGTCACTGTTTTCCAAAACATCTACTACATATTATCTTAGTTCTATGCACGCCACTGGAAACACAGCCTATGATTTTATTCTTTCGAACATACACTAGGACGGCTGTTTGCAATAGTGTTGCTTTTGTCTTTGGGTCCTCGCAGTACCCTAGGGACATTTCCAAGGTTTTTTTTCAGGTTGATCCAAAGATCACCAGCCAGGACATGGCCACAGTGTTGTGTGAAATGCTCTGTGTGTAGCAGGTCAAGGTCGCATTACTGGGTAAGACCTTGTTTTAGTAAAATCATTATTCTTTGTACCTATCTTTGAAAACTAAAATTGTAAGGTACACAAAAAAACCCTAAAAAAAACCAAACCAAACCAAACCAAACACCTGTTTTTTGTTTTTAATTGGCAAAAGGAATATGAACCCCCTGTTCCTTCAGCAAATTATGGTAAGAAAGTGATAAATCGCATATTAAGGAAACACACCTATTTTAAAGCATGGATGGCGGCAATTTTATGCTCACTGTAAAATTCTGGAAAGCAGGTAATCGGTATTTTTACTGGTCAAACACAAAACGAGGCCTCTATACCTTGACGTAATCTAATTTAAACCAAAAGGTGGCCCGTACTCCTAAATACACTGAGGACTTCTACTTTTGGTTCAATTCTGAATTGTTGGGCTTCTTGCTTAATGCAATTCATCTTAGCCCCTCACCCCCACCCCGTGCCAGAAAATGAAGGTCTGTCTACAATGCACTTGACTGCTTAGAGACACCGGGAAGAGGCACTCAGCCTGAGAGAGTGACAGGCCCCACCCTCGCGGCCAGACTTCCCTGCAATCGGCTCATCACTGTGCTCAGTGGATCCACGTGATGAGTTGGGACGACGTGGGGCTGGGGAGACCCGGTCCCGGATGACAACAGACAGCAGGAGACTACCGACCTGCACGTGTGATTCGAACTTTAAATCTATTCAGAAACTTTTTAAGATACATTTTCAGAGGTTGTAAGGTATATACAGATATGGAGAATGTGTCACTTCCAGAAAGACAATAAACCGCTGGCTAAAAGCAAACCTTTAGTAGTTTAACTTTTAGTTGAAATGAGAAACCACACATTTTTTTCATAGGTGCTGGAGCAAATGTCTACGGCAAATACACTACAGTTTCGAGAAAAGGACTGCGTATAGATTAGTGTGCTGGGTGCAAGGAAACATGCTATGAATAGAAAATAAGTCAGAACGGGCACCTCGCCCTGACACCCGCGGAGGCAGCGTCTCGAACACCCGTATGCTGCGTCAAGCATTGCGCACGCACAGATTTTGGGCTCCGTCGTCACTTCTAATCTTATTTTCTATTACCAGAGTGTATTTATTAAAAGCGCAAGGGTCAAGGGGGTCATCAACCAAAAAAAAAAAAAAGAGTTCTTAAATTTTTAAAAAAGTTAATAGGTCACAAGGTCAGATTGGGTGAAAGCTGGACGGGCCATTTGACAGCAAACTTGGGGGGAGAGCACAGTACCGTGCGAAGGCCCTGATTCCCTGGGACCACTCTGTCCACACAACACCTGGCTGCCTAGACGAAGAGCAAACAACAAAGCTTTCACTCTCACGTTTGGAACAGCCCCAGCCCTCCCTCTACCTGCAATCCCCGTGTGTCCACACCGGCGCCTACTTACTGTGGTCAATGTAAAACGTGCGGCCATCCACGTGAATTCTTTCTTCCCAGCCAGGCTGGTGTCAGGGAAAAAGAGAGAGAATACAAACAATGAGTGAGCCGAGCCAAAACCAAAGGCAAAATCATGATACTCTAGGACTCTCGCTTCCTCCTTCCCCCTTGGGTACACTTGGACGTGAGGAATGAACTGCAAGCACGTCAAGGTGGCCCTTGCCAACACCTGGGAACACACTTGAATCACTCGTTCCACGATCTCGGGTGCATTCACCGCACGAAGAGGAAACAGGGGTAGCTATTTCAAAGGCTTCACAGGGCACCTTCAGCATACCGTGGAACAGTTGTGTTGGGGGTTGAATACCTCATTGAATTATATATTTACTGAGTACCAAAGGGAGGGCGAGAGAAACAGGAAAATGTTGGAGACAGCTGCTTTATTCACGCCATCGCTGGTGGAGGAATCTAACCTGTGCACTCCTCTGTTGGCTCCCTGTTCAAACTCGGGACCCAGAGAGACTTGGGTGATTTTTTTCAAGAGAGGGCCGATATGCCCTCATCATCCGAACTGGGCCTACCTGCTGTCTGCAACTCAGGAACCTGCCAGGCTCGCTCCCTTTCGAAACTTACTCTCCAGACACGTTCTGGGCTCTTTTCTTCTACGCCCAGGAACCAAGGAGATTTGGAGAGCGAGGGATGTTTGTATAACCTAATGAATAAAGATCGAATCCTAACCCTCCTAGCCTCAAATTTCACCATAATACACCACACACCAGGCAATGGAAAAGGTTCTTATGCTTGGGAAAAAACCACCAAAAAATTCCCAGTGCCTTTCCACTTGAAAATAGTCTTATGGTTCCACCCCTCCCCTCACCCAACCCCCATAATGCTTTTCTTTTAACGGGGGCAGGTCGAGGAGGGTGTGTGGTGAAAATTTCATTCAAAATCTGATTTAAAATAAATAGATCAATCCCATTCAGGCTCCCAAGGAGAACAAATTGATTAAAAAATTAAATGTACAAGCTGTCATCAACCAGGAAGGAAACCTTACAATATCTACAGGCTAAATGACTTACATAAACCTTCTGTGGTTACCTATGCCTTCTCCCACCGTTTTTAATATTTTTGTTCCTATTGACTAAATCAGCATTATGGGGGGAACTTAGTGGTTGCCACGTCACAAAACAAACGTGTGCCGCTTACATGGTCACCCGTAAAGAATGCCTCTCACATCCTAGTTACACGGTCTACCTACTACCAGCAGCTGGCAATTCAGGCAGTACATATTTCATACGTACTGGCTGTTGGACGAACTGTATGTATTAGAATTCAGTCATACACCCAAGTCTATGAAGAAATTATAGACCAATGGGGCCCCAGAAGTCTGGAGAAATTGTCACAGGGCCTCTCCATCAACCCTGGGCAGAGGAATGAATAAACATTCTCGGACACAGTGTCCAGGTGTCTCCAGTGTACTCACAGGAAGAGGGCCAAGGTCATTGGGGTTTAAAGGTGCCTTTGACCGCATGTGTACTGGAAATTTCAGGCGTGGGTCTTCCTGCAAGAAAAATGTAAAAGGCAGAAGGTGTTAGGAGTGACAGACTGTGTGCTATTACTGACTTCTCCCCTTCAGGAGCTGCATGCTCGAAGGCAATCAGGGCGCATGTGCATGGAGCCACGCTCCCCCGTGCACAGGGGGACGGGAGGGTCCCATCTTTGAACAGGAGGCCTGGCTGACCATCTCTCAAAAAAGAGTCCACTCTTCCTCCTTGTCCTTGGTGAAAGAAGGAGAGTAAGACTATTTAAATAATAGGTTAATCGTTTTCCCGAGATGCTGAAGGTGAAGAGGGTTCCAGCAGTAATGTTACTATGGAAACTGGAATAAAGGGAGCCTGCCAAGAGGAGGCCCTACTCCATGGAACAGGGAGTGAAGCCCTAGTGTGTCAACCTCCTGCTGGATCCGGAGCTCTGGGGCGGGGTAGCTGGCCTAACAGTTAGGAAGAGCCTCTCCATCAGTGCTGAGTTCCCTGCTCCTCCCTCCCACTCTTTCCTGAACGGAAGCAGAGAATCTGCATCTGGCCTGACTGGCAAGCCACGTGCCATCCGGGAGGGAGTTTGCTTCTTCACGCAGTCTCATCCCCTACTCTACAGCCTTACTGAGATTCTCGAGCTCTGCACATCAGATTCTCACGTATGTTTTAATACTTAAAAGTTGGCCAAAGATTTTTCTGAAGGGATGTGCTTCTGAAGATACCACAGAGAGCCAACGAAAGAGAAATACGTGGTCTGACATCTGTGGTCACGCTTTCTCATCGACAAAGTACAGTCAGACCTAATGATCTTGCAACCTTGCCCTTAGGGGTTGGGCACGTGATCTCCGTTCCTCGAGACGAGGAAACAGAGGTTCAGGAAGAAGGAGCACTCGCCCAGAGCTTCTGACTCACAGTCTGGGAACTGCCTCTCACTGATATGGACCTGGCGAAAACGCAAGGTAACTTAAGAGAATGCATAGTTTAAACTCAAAAGGTTAGAAAACAAGTGATAAAACTCAGAATAATAAAATGTCCCTCAAATAAGCCTAAAATAAAACAATCCTTATAACCCTTTATTTCAGTTACAGCCCTTATTACTGTCAAATGAGTAAAAGATTTTCTGCCTTGGCGTTTTCCCAAGTCAACCAGAAAATGAAATAATTAGTACAGACCTTGAAAAATACTAAAATGTACTCTGTGACTACTAATGGGAAAGGGGTTTCCTTTGGGGCTAAGAACATGTTCTAAGATTGATTATGGTGACGGCTGCTCATTTTCGTTCACCGTTTATCAAAAACCATTCAATTGTCTGTTTTAAATTGGTGACCTGTCTGATATGTGAACCATATTTCAATAAAGCTGTAAAACGTTATTTTTTCCAAGTCAACAGTTTAAAGCATTAGTATTACTGGGTTATAACGAAGTGAAAGATTTTTTTTTAATTGACAAAAATGAAAAAAATCACAAAAAATAAAATTAACTTCTGCTTTTTGTTAGCTGTAGCCAACTTTTAATCAACAGAATTAATCATGTTAGTGGTTTATGATCGATATTGACCCTGAATCTCACTCATGAGGTCAAGGCATAAAATAGGGCAAGTACTCTGTAGTATGCTGGAACACATAGTGTGTCAACAGATATATTAAACAGATTTAGGATTTAGAAAGTTTGAACAGCTGATATTCTGAGAAACACTTGTGATGAGTTCATTGTGACAAAGGAAAAATTTATGAGTACAGAACTCCACAAAAGCTACCCACTCGCGGCAGACTGGGAGCTGGGCCGGAGTCCCAGCCACAGGGGACCCTGCGGAACACGGCCCCTGACTGTGCAGGTGTGGGGAAAGCCTGAGGCCACGAGGACACGAAAGAGGACGGGGCTTCCAACGCCACGGGCAAGGCCAGCCGTGTCTTGGAATCACACAGAGAAACTACTGTGAAAGACAACCAGCTATTTTGGCTAAAAGCTGGTGATTTAAAAGGGGGGAACCCCTAAAATTACAGTACCAGTGAATAGAGGGTGAGGGGAGCATAAAGCATAACATAAACCCAGTTTTGCAGGTCTGCTATGATGGCCTTGCATGCAAACCCAGAATTTATAGGATGTGGGGGGTGCCAGGGCCTTAGGAGTCACGTTATTTTGTTATACCAACAAAAATAAAATAATGGCAGCAGCTGCAATCTCTGTCTCTGAAGCCAAAGTCTAGGGGCACACTGAACTCCCCTTCCCCCCACCCCGAATAACCAAGGGGCTGGCACCCCCAAGCTGATGGCACAGGTGGAGGGCAGCCAAGGCCCCGGTGAGTGATGACTACCTTCGGGACGCCAAGAGTTGGAACACTAATGAGGTCTCAAATGATACGACTAGAAATGAATAAAATATGAAGAAGCACATTTCCCCATTTCTCCCTTTCCTTAGCACAGTTAAGAACACTCACTATTTCACAATTATTCCAGTATTTTCCAATTATTTCTCTCCATATAGTTGAAAGAGGTTTTAAACAGAATGCAAAGAACAACATCTTTTTAAAAAACAAAAAGGGTTCCTAGCAGAATCACTACACACACACACATGTGTAGATAACACAAGAATGCGAGAATGCTCGCTGGTCAGAAAAACAGCTCCCCCCGCCCCCCATCCTGGGAGAGATCAGCAGCCACGTCCAGGCTACCATGAGCGTATCAGTTTGGATCAGGTAGAGGACACACCTCAACCTTCACTAAGGGCGTCCTCTTTCTTGCTGCAAAAACAAGCCAACGCTTTGTCCAGTAGAAGACACAGACTCTTACATACATGCTTAGCAGGAGGAACGGACCAACCGAAGGCCTCCTGTCACCTCTCCTCAGTCACCTGGTGGCCTCCAGCAGGCACCTGGGGCCTGCCCCAGGTGGGGACAAGTGGACCAGTCGCTGGAAGTCCGGCCGCAGGGAATCCTCACAGGGACACGGCCTGTCGTCAGTAGCTCACAGGCCTCGGTTCTGTCCTCGGAGGTAGTAAGGGACAGAGCACGGTGCCCAGGCCCTCGCGGGCAGGCACTGGGTCTCCGATGTTACTCCAGACAGACTGCGGGCGCACTGCTTCCATTCATGTCAGGTCATGCTTTGGAAACGGACTTCAGGGGGCCGAAACGGTAACCACTGCCCTGATTCTCTGCACGCTGTGGCTCAGGGCAGCGGCCCAGAGCCCGCAGGTTGCTGGGGACGGGAGCACCGTCGTCTTTCCTCTCCTCCCGCGCCCCCAGCCTTTCTTCCCTGTTCACTCAAACCTAAGAAAAGCTGTGCTGCCCTCTCACTTGTTCTCTCTTTTTAAAAAACGCAACAAAGCCCAAACCAACTCAAAATAGATTTTAAGCTGAACAGTATCCTTACAGTTCCCTCTATTCCCTCCACCTTTTGTCCAAATCAACGGGCAATTCAGAGCCTGCCTTTGACAGTAAGAATTCTGTATAGGCCTTTGTTTAGGAGGAGAGACAGCAGCTGGCCCAGCCTGATTAAGAGTCTGATTAAGAAGGGGAGTCACCGGGGGAATTTCCAGTTGTCACCTTAAGGGTTTTCAACACTGGCAGCAGCAACACAATGTTGTTTTAACAAATGAAAAATTTAAATCAGTAAATCAGTCAATAACAAGCATCTGGGTGGAAAGGGACAACTGGCAACTCAACCCGGGTTTCATTCAGCTACGCTGCAGGCAATGGAGCACACTGCTGCTGTCTGCCATACAAGCTGCCCAGCTGCAGCTCCTCTGCAGTTGCAGCGCGGAAGGCTGTGAAAAGGTTAGGGGAATCTGATTACTAAGCTAGTTCAGATGGCTAAAATCATAGCTTATGTTGGCAAGCCACAGTGGCTCCATACACTAATCCACCTACTTTGATACCATCTACCCCCTATTTCTGGAGCTCCCATTTCTGGCTGAGGATTTGTGGAAATGGGTCCTCGAGCAGGACAGACACATGCTCTATGTCAATGAGGAAAAAAGGACTTAAAAACCAATCTTGCCCTGGCTGGGTGGCTCAGCTGGCTGGAGCATCATCCCATACACCAAAAGGTTGTGGGTTTGATTCCCAGTCAGGGCACAAACCTGGGCTGCGGTTTTGACCCCTGATTGGGGTGCATCTGGGAGGTGACCAATTGATGTTCCTCTCTCACATCAGTGTCTCTCTCTCTCTTTCTCCCCCTTCCTCTCTAAAATCAATAAAAACAACAAAAGAGCATATCCTTGATTAAAAAGGATTCTTGTGAGAATTAAAACAAAACAAAACGAAACAATCTCCCTTAGTGTATTTTCCTCAAAGCTACCTATCTCTTACTCTCATCTCGGCCACAAACCAGTAATATTATTTTCAGACTCAAAGGTGAGTCAAACAAAGCTACGCATCATTATATACCTTAGAGGTAGTCATGAGTTTTATGAATATCACCAGGATCTAAATGACAAATTCTCTTGGCAGGCAATTACTGTACTTCAGAATAGGAACTTTTAGATTGGTTCTCACTACGGGGTGTCTGCCAATGTGTGATAACATTTTTGGTTATCATCACGATGGTGGTGGGGGGGCATGGGGAGAGACATGGTGGTTATTCAGTGGCAGGAACCAAGGTTGTTAGGTGTCCTGCAATAAGGCACAGTCCCAGCCCTACCCCAAATGCTGAGAATGTCCTCATGGCGACGTGTTATATATCATGACCCATCCACAGGGTTTGAAAGAGAGAGAGAGAGCCATCTAGGCCATCTAGTCCAATTCTCAAGGGACTGATGAGCATCACACCCTACGCGAGTATAAAGGACAGCCCAGGCCATTCCGGTCCAGGCCTCTCGTGAACACCACACTGCTGTTCCGTCAGCTGACACACTCGGAGTCTGCACTGGAAGCGGGAGTCGAAAGCACGTGTTTGCTGCTGGTCCGAGACTGGGGAGCGAGCGGCCAACAGCAATGCCAGCACTCAGCCGGCTTTCCATCCCGTCGGTTCTGAGCAAGCAGCAAAGATGCTGGAAGGACTGAGTTAAACTGTGTAGCCAGACCATTGGCTGAGGACATAAGGGACAGGAAGAAAAACAAACCTCCCACAGCATCAGAAACAGTCAGAAACAAGAGAACCAACCACAGTTCAATCATAGACCTGTGGGTGATACAGCAGGAAAAAACCACTGACCCTTAAAAAAACAAAACAAAACTGTATGCTACATTACATAAGCTACCACTGATTCAGCTAAAAAATTAACTTACAGGGGAATATAAAAATATGTCCATTCACTTTTCTTAAAAAAGATTTATTTTTAGATGGGAAAGGAGGGAGAAAGAGAGGGACAAAAACATCAATGTGTGGTTGCCTCTCACATGTCCCCTACTGGGGACCTGGCCGCAACCCACACATGTGCCCTGACTGGGAATTGGACCAGGGACCCTTTGCTTTGCAGGCTGGCACTCAATCCACTGAGCCACACCAGCCAGGGCAGTCCATTCAGGTTTAACGAATCCCGTCTTGTCCAAGTTAATACAACACAGAGGTTCTTTCTAATGTATGACTCAGGGGCATGGGGAAGGGCAGCGTGAGAGGAAAAGTCAAGTTTGACAAAATGTTCACAAAAAAGAGCTATCAAATTTCCAAGCAAAGCCCTTCAGTACATCTCCTCCTCCCCAATTAAAGGTGTGAAATGTAGCACAGACGCGTGAAACACTAATCTGAGGTGAACAGTACCAACGGAAGGGCCAAATCAAAGATGGGCCATGTAAATAAAAATGCGAAAAGAAACTGGCAAAGAAAAATGATTTTTCAAAAGACTGGAATTCCTATTAGACGTGAAACAAAAACATCAACATCCTAGTAATACGGAACACTGCTTCCCCCCCCCCACCAAGTATGATAAACTGTCAAAACGCTAGCTTTCCAGGAGAAAAGGCAGCTGACCTGGGGCCGACCGCTGGCCCTGGCCTGGCGCCCGCACGAGCCCCGCCCCCACCAGCCCACACGTGCGGAATCCGGACACAGGCTGAGCTAACCCTCTGCAGGTGAGCTTCGGTGTCGGCGAAATGTTTCTCTACGAGAACCACGAGTACAGAGCGAGGACACGAAGGAATCAAGGCCAGACCGCAGGATGGAAACGGGGCCGGACGGAAGCAGCGACCTTACCCATGTCGTAGTCTTTGTGTTATGGTCAATGAAGAAGGGCCGACCGTTGGGCGCGATCCTCATCTCCCAGCCGGGGGGCAGGAAGCTCTGTGTGACTTTGTGTTGTGGTTTGGGGGAGTTGTAAGGAGATGGCTGTGGGGACTGTGGATTGGAAAGGGTATCTTTCACAGCCCGGCGTATGGGAGAGTCCTTGGCACCCTGAGGAATAACAACGAGCATTAGAACGCTTCGCGTGGCGCCGTGGCGGGCGTGTCCCTACGTACCCGGGCACCGCGGAGGCGCTCTTCGGAGCGGGACCAGGGGGCAGCAGCCAGAAAACCTGCTTCTGTCATTTACTTGCTTTTAAACCACTCTAACTTGAGAGTTTTTCTGCTGGTTAACTCACGACATTAATGACTTTAAACCGTCCTTGGACAGGTCCTGGATAGATAATGAAAATACTGTTTTCTCCTGGGCATTACGGATGCAGATTTTACAGAGCGGGGAGAACAAGAGGCCTCTGCTCTTAATGAGCTGGCACTCCAATGAGGGATGGGCAGGTAGTGTGCAGAGCACAGAAAGAAACCCCTGCGTCATCGAAGACAGCCGCCCATGACATTTCTGCCGCGGTCTGGAAGAGGGCTAGCACCCATTCCCTTTTATCCGCATCTCAAGCCCAGGGCACAGAGAATCCCACTGCTGTCTCTAGGACTCGGTCAAGTCCAGAACTCGAATGTTTACGCTCTGGCTTCTTGAAGTCCCTGACACGGTGATGTTGAGGGAGGGCACTGAGACCACACAGACGGGAGAGGACACGCAGATGCCCGGCAGTGACTTAGAGACGCAGATGTGTGTGCACGCAATGACAGACCCTCCAGTCGGAAGGAAAAGAAATGATCAAAGCCACAGCTATGATGGAAAACTCAATATAAACACCGGTGCTTGAAAGAGT
Source organism: Phyllostomus hastatus (assembly GCF_019186645.2). Taxonomy (NCBI): domain Eukaryota; kingdom Metazoa; phylum Chordata; class Mammalia; order Chiroptera; family Phyllostomidae; genus Phyllostomus; species Phyllostomus hastatus. The sequence goes on along the minus strand of NW_025333960.1, from coordinate 46,468,568 downwards.
TTTTAAGCATGTCTAATGAGGTCACAGGCAAGAAGGAGCGAAACACAACACGAATGGAGAAAGTTCTGAGAAGAGGGGCCCACGCGTCCAGCACGAGCCCCCACGGCCTCAGGCAGGCGAGGATGAGAATCGGGCGCGAGTCCAGGGGTGGCGAGCGGGGCGGCACGGAGAAGCATGCAGTCATGCTGCACGAGAACACCCTTCACCACAGACACATCGAGTGATCAGAGAGGAAGGCGGCTGCAGAGCTGAAGTTCCAGTGGGGAGGAGAAGAGAGAAGGAGAAGTCACAGGATAGACGTGACCCCGGTTAGAGGAGTGGCCTGCTCACCTCCAGTGGGGCAGATAGAGTTACTGTTGGCGAACTGAGGCTACGAGGCCGGCGGATCTGAGGCTCGATTAGGTGGTTGTTACTGTTGGCGGATCCAGAGGCACCATCTTCTGCGAGCTACGTTGGAGGCAAAAACAAGTTAGCTTCACGTGAGGATCTCCGTCTGTGTGTGTGTGTGCACGCGCGTGCTTGTGCTTGGGAGTGTGGCCCCAAACAACACCACGGCCAGCAGTAATGAGAGGTCTGGCCTATTAAAAGCATGGAGGAAATGATTACACATAATAATGGGGGAGGGGGTGAGGAAACATTCGAGGGAAATAAAAATGAATCACTAGCCCATGAAAATGAGCCTCAGGAAAAAGGGGGAGGGCTGGGAGAGACGCTACACGTTGTCATAGGCTCTGACTTTGAAAACATCTTTCACGTGACATTTAAAAATATGTATCTAGGGACACACTGATTTGGGGATCAAATTCTTCCTTATGCTACTGTCACAGGCATATGCTATACTTAAGATAGGCATTTTCTCTGTGGGGGGAAAAAATTTCTAGCACACGGGTTCTCAGGACAACACGTAAACATTGGCAACCGGGAGCTCCCGTACGTCTTGGCCCCGACTGCCTGCACGCGTCCGGGGTCTGGCGATCTGCATACCTGCATGATGGGCCGCGTCCAGGTTGTGGTTCGATTGTTATGATTGACATAGTATGTGCGTCCCTTAGCATCTTTCCTCTCCTCCCAGCCCGAAGGCAGGCCCGGCGTGGTGTGTACATAGGCCACTGATGGCTGTTTGTGTAAGAAATCATCATTATTTCATGCATTTGCTGTCTGATCAGTTTCATCAAGTAATGTACACCCAGAGAACTCTTTTTTTTTTCTCTATGCAAAGTAAGTTAATTTTATGGGTGACCAAATCATTAGCATCTAGAAAACAACAGCGGATTTCCAGTACCTTCCAATCTACCCAATGTGCTCTGACATGAACGCTACTACAGGGTCCAAAACCTTACGGCACTCGGTTCTAACGCCATTAAGTCTTAAATATAAAGGTTGTTGCTCACGAGATGAAGAAAGAGAAAAGTACCATCTGTTTTAGATACTGCATTTTACTGTCAGGCTATGCTGAGCTTCAAGGTATTTCAAATGGTCAAATGCCATTCTCTGGGAAGGAATGCTCTGAATGCTCTTCCCTCACTATAGCTGCCGTGGGGATCCTCTCCTAGCTTACTCCTGAAATCTCCATCGGCTGACAGCCTTCGCACTATGGCTTTTACAGGAAGTCTGCATTCACACCAGAAGCCTATCATCAAGAGGACCGATCAGGACACCCCAACTGGCCCAGCTCAGGAAGCCGCCTGGCAACATGAGGTCAGAATTCCAAAAAGCCTGAGAGAACTGAGGCTGCATTTACCCTGTCTGCGCATGTGGTTTGTCTCTCTGAAGGGTAAAGGAAGCACAGGCAGTTTCCGGGGTCAGAGACACGTCCAGTATAGAGTGATTATCTGTAGACAGTCCAAATTAGATCAAAAAAGGATTCCGGAGACACTTTTGCTTGTACGCAGCAGTCAGGGCGGAGAACTCTGGAATAGCAAGGACCTTTCAGGGACTCAAGGAGGCAACGGGACCGACGGCCCTCTGAGGTCACTGCTGTCTCAGGAGGAAGTCCTGGATTGTACGATGCCGCATATCACATCTGTATCTCTGAAAGGGGTCCCACAGGGCTAGGAAACAAGAAGCCAACCACGGCTAGCAAGGCTCCCAGGAGAATGTACAAGCGGCAAGAGGCTGAACATTACGTGAGGTCCAAAGGAAGCCACTTCTTTCTGGGCACCACCTTCCCTAATTAGGATCTTCGCATCCTCCAGATGTTTTACCAGCTGTTGTTTTCTTGATATTAGGCTGAGGATGTACTGAGTTGGCCAAAATGTCCATTAATGTTTTTTACCATACAATGACTCTAGTGGCACTTAGTTGTCTTTAACTTCATTTGAAATAATTTTGTTAGACTGCATTGTGACAGCTGTCACATTGGCATGTGTTAAAAAAAGACCTATCGAAGTTGGAGTATTTTTGTGCAGCCATTTTAACATTGAAGATGGAAGAAAATATATAGTATTTTCAATGTATTATGTTTTAGTATTTCAAAGAAGGTAAAAACGCAACTGAAATGCAAAAAAAAAAGATTTGTGCAGTGTATGGAGAAGGTGCTGTGACTGATCAAATGAGTCAAAAGTGGTTTGCAAAGTTTCTTGGCACTGTTGACATTCTGGACAAATAATTCTTTGCTGTGGGGCTGTTTTATGCGTTGGAAGATGTTTAGCAGCACTCCTGGCCTCTATCCACTAGAAGCAATACTGGGAGATAGCCAACATACTCAAAATATCCAAATCAATACAGTTATTGGTAAAAATGAAAAAATGTGTTGTATTTCATGGAGAAAATGTAATGGGCTTTTTGGCCAATCCAATAACTCTCTTAGCCCGTTCCTGGCTGGGCTTATTCCGCCTTGCGTGCTCTCTGCAGACAATGTGCCCTGGCAGAGAGGGTCCCATCAGAGGGTCCCTCACTCACAGCAGGGCTCTGGCTTCACATGATCAAGGGTGCTATCACGTGACTTGGGGACTTCAGTTAATGTGGTTCAACAGCACATTCCAGAGAAAAACTGAGGCCATGGCAGCTGCCTCAGTGGTTATTTCTGAAACGTGTATAACAGGCAAGGCAAGATTATTTGCAAAAGAACCTTCTGCTAAAACTGCAGCAACTACTTTGTTGACGTTTTGCCAGATAAGGGCCCGAAGGCCCCACACTGGTTAGTTCCAAGACTCTGACCACACAGCATCCTGGGTCTAGGTGCAGGGACTCAACGAGGGCAGACGAAACACCAACTCGCAGACTTGACCCTCTCATGAGTATTTGAGACGGATGAACTCGTCTACAGCCGGAAGCTCTTCCCTCCCTCCTCCTCTGGCTGTGGCGACAACAGAAAAGAGCTACTGCCAGTCTGCTTTTTATCTGGGCACTACAAGGAATGACCTCGCCAAACCAAGTTAGAACCAAGCTGCACCCCAAGTGAGCATCAGGAGTCTGTGTGGCAAAGGATGAGCGAGCAAGCCATGGCCTGCTGCTGTTGACAGGATGACCCACAGTGCTTCGGCTAAATGAAGTCCTTGATGGAATCTGCAGCTTTTCTTGCTCCTTGTTGGGTTGTTTTTTTGGGAGAGGCAATGAGATAGGCCTTTAGAAAACTCTGTTCTGGAAACCTTAAGGATAGACTTACAGTTATAGCATCCCTGGAAAGGATCTTTATGAGGAGCCTGATAAACTAAAATAGCCTGGCTGAGCCGTGCATAATCTCAGAATGGAGCTCTGAAGCTGCATGACTTCCAGCACAGGATTCCAGCAACCAGTTCATTTTCATGGGCCCAGTTAATAGGACTAATCAGATCATGGAAAATGAGGGCTGTCATAGAGAACACGGGATTTGATTAAAATGTTCATTTTACCTTCTCCTGAGAACGGAATTGGTAACCCGGAAAACAGTTCCCTTTATGCGAGACGGTGTCATTAAACTGTTTCTTTATAGATTTCTTTGCAAATGACCATGGAGAACAACCTGTACTGATAGTTCCGTTTGTGTCTCCAAACACTGCCGCCCACCACTCTCAGGAGGGAGGGGCAGGGCTCCGCTCCCACAGACAGAGCACGGGAGGGGCCGCCCTGGGGCCATGGCCAGACCCCTACTGCTGTGTGTGTGTGTGTGTGTGTGTGTGTGTGTGTGTGCATGCATACTGGCATGTGCACACACACATGTCCTACCTTCAGAAACAAGTTAATTAGTCCAGAGGCAAGTTAAAGCTGCTGGTAAGCTTCATTTAACATCTCACAGCTCTTCATCTGAACAGAGGATTGTGTTTCATAACGCCGAACAAGCCCTGCACCGCAGCCTCACAGGGGCTCCATTTCTTTCATGAAAATGAAGAACTCGGTGACGTTTACCCTAAAAAAGCCTCCACATGCTTTGACAGGGGATGACCGTTTGGCACGATCACAGGTGCTCCGAGACTCGCTCAGACCCCCCTGCCATCCCTGCCTCCTCAGTTTACTTTAGGGTCTCTGTGGCACAGGCCAGAGGGCTGTGCCGTCCCCCGTCCGTTTATCTCGGAGACGGCCTGCGCTCAGCCAGCCGGGCAGCGTACCGTGTGTGGGAAATGAGAGGGTTGTGTCCTGCGGGTGAGAACTGGCATTTGTTACACCGTAGGAATAAAAGCACTGCCAAGGACAGAGAGATGTGCCAGGACGGGGCGTGGAACATGGTGTGTGGGACCAAACAAGGGGGTGGGGGGCTGAGTGCTCATCGACGGGGGAAAATTATATAAGCTGGTGCATTCACATCGCTGAATATGACGTCATTATTAACGTGTCCCAGAGGAAGGTCCGTCAGTGAAAAATACCGAGTGGCTAAGTAATGTGTACATGAGATCCCAGTTTTCTGTGTGTGTGTGTGCACGTGCGTGTTTTTGTGAGAGGAGGACACAGCCGCAGTGTACGAGTGTACACTGCGGCGTGGGGCTGACACAGACGGGGACGGGAGAAGGAGCAAGAGGGAGGTGCCGTGGTGGGAGACGGAACGAGCCGGAAAGGAGAGAGTCAAGGGCACTGGTGTGAGGGAGAGTGACTGCGGAGGAAAACCAGACGTGACTCTTTCAGACCTACTGAGACTTCAAATGTGGCCATAAAATAAGACGGCTCGTTGCGGCCCAAGGATGAGCAGGTGCACAGGGAGCACGACAGTAGGCAAAACATTTAGGAACTACCCCTGTGGCCCAGGCCTTAAAAGTAAAAAAAGAAACCAAACTCCCATTTTTTATTTATTGGTGGGGGAGGGGGGAGTCCCGGCGAGAAGCAGAGTGCAGAGCGAGGGCCACAGGGCTCGCGTTCAGGGGGTCACTCTGTCCTGCCAGAAGCTCTCCCCGTGGAGCCCAGCCCTCTCACGACCTGTCTGGCCTGTCACCGAACACCACAGCTACCGGGACACTCCAATGGGGACAGCAGGTCCCAAGGCCAATCAGATGCGAAAGCGAATGAAAGACGATGCCCATTCGCACTGGATCCTGCTAAAATTATCTCATGAAGTGATCTGTCTACCTTGCAGCTCCAAGGCCACAGGAATTCCCGGTGCGCAGTCGGAAACGTGCTGGCTCATCGGGAAGTCCATGACTTCTGCTGCAGACCAAGCCCGCCACGGCCGACACAGGACTTTCACAGAAACGACTGTGGCTCAATAGCTTAAATGAGGCTGACTTTTGCTGAATGGCAATTCGACTCATCTGTGTACAAGGCTAAGCATTAAATTCTAACCATATAACTAAATCGTTCCTTAAATCATCAACATCCTGCAGAAAATTAGCACTCGTGTAGGTATTTAAAGGTATGTAACAATATCAAATACGTGGCTTAGACAAACACCATTTTTTTTTCTCGACCTTTCGAACTTCCTAAGTGCTTCCCCCCTCCCAGAAAGTATGTGAACACTTGTTCATTCCTGTGAGGAGTCCCTGGTAGCAGAAAAAGGTCACTGGTTCAAGCGCCTGATTCAGAAAACTGAGCCCAGCGTTTAAAATGAGGCAGAGAAAACGCACCAGAGAGACCGCTCTGCCTGCGCACAACCGAAAATCCGCTTGCACAATCGCATGCGGTTCCTGCGGCTTCCCTGGTTCCCTTCCAACCCAATTCACTTCCCCGATGGTCAAACCAAACGTACTTAACCAAAGCTTAACAGTGTTCGTAATAAAACTGTAAGACTACAATGGGTTCCGTTTTCCCCGGCACCTTCGAACCATGTGGAAGGGAAAGGTTTAAAAGAAAAACCATGTGCATCTCTGTTGCACAAGGAAAGCTGATGTCATCCAAAAGAAAAAAAGAGCATATTCACCACTGTACAAAGATTAAAACCAACCCACAGTTTGCCCTTAAAGTCTGCAAGAGTAGCATTACCGTTGACTCCTCACCACCCGTGACCGTGGATGCACGAGCTCTCCTAGCTGGGGCACTGGGCTGTTAAACAATAATCCACATCAGTGAAATGCACTTCGGGAGACCACCTGATGCCGATCCAATCAGGAATCATTGCTGTGTCACAGCCAGGAAGCCGGCGACAGGAATCAGAACCCTCGAAAAGCCAGCCTGCCCCAAGGAAAGCTGAGCACTCACTGATGACCAGGAGAACAGGATCCCCATCAACCCCCACCGGAGAAGCCTGGGGGCGGGGGCGTGGGGGAGCCTTCCTGTGGGTGCACAGTGAAGTGACGCCCTCAGAATAATAATGGGAGAGGTCTTACTCAGGGAAAAAATAAAAAAAGGAAAACCGCTATGGTTTTGTACCCATAGATAATTAGCAGGTTCTTTAAATCTGCCAAACTCAAACTTCTAGTAAGAGGCCCCTGGTGATCAGTGAGTTTACAGCTTCACAGAGCACGAGGACAGAGGGAGGACCCATCAGTTTCCAGGAAAATGCGATTTTTGGCAAATAAAATTGACGTGGATTTGGAAAAGGAGAGAAGATGCCATTGGTTCAGCAAGGAGAGAGAGTCATAGCACCCTTAGGCTGAGGCCCCATGAGTCCGCCAGAGCTCATCGTTGTTTTTGGTGGGGAGCCTGGACTGCAACCGTCCCAGAAAGGAAGCTCCTCATCAGCTGGCGCATCTGCCAGAAGGCGCAGGTGAATCTATTACTTTTACTACGCACTTGACTAGTGTACTCGTTAACCCATTGTGCAAACATAAAGGACTAAAACCTCGGCAAAAATATCCTTCTGAGTGGTGCAGCGGAGTCCACGGTAGGGAAGACACCGATTTCGACATCTGTCCGTGCACTTTGCGCCCGTCACCCAGAACAAGGTATTCGTGCTAAAAACGATGGAGGATTTGTAGTCGTAACAACACTGGTTAGGGTCACACATCAAACTGAACATGCTAAAACCACGTCTTTTCTCCCCCCGAAGAAGAAACGAATGTACATAACATTTCTTATTTTGAATGCGCACACCAAGCATCAACCAAGGCCGGTCGGCTCTGCCTTCGAATGGGAACATTCACTTTTCTGTGTGTCCGTTACTAAACACCCACCATGCTTCCACATTCGCTGCTAGTTATAAAAACTGTGGGAGAGTGGGGACAAATTACAGCTAATTCTCTCGTCAGGAGAGCTGCCTTTAGAGAGAGGGTCCAGAGGCTGCGTGGGGTTAAGAGTGCGGGCCATTAGTCGGAGAAAGCCGCCGCTGCTCCCCACCCAGAAGAGTTCTTCCTGTTTACACGCATTCACTATGATCGCAAGATACAGGAGGCACAGCTTAAGTTAATTAAAAAAAAAAAAAAACTTATGTTTTTAGTTAAGTCGTTTAAGTCAAGTAAACACAATGTTCATTGGCATCAATTTGGCTGAAAAACTAAGCAATGAAGTGTTTACCATTTTGGAGACTTTGGTGGCAAAAACAACTCTTTGTATTGGAAATCACCCTCCTTGGGCAATTTGCTGGGAAATTTGAATGTCGCATTTACGCAGTGAATGGATTTGCACAGGAAGAACTCTTCCTCAGTAGCCCCGATGATTTTAAATAAAAGCCAAAAGAGCCAACGGAGGACGGGAAGTGAGGGGGTTACCGGTGGTAGGTGAGCCTGCTCCGCGACCACCTCGGTGACACTGCATGACCTCAGCCTCGAGGAGGGTTCCCTCTGCTGGAGGGGAGGAAAAGACACGGGCATCAAGGAAACATTCTTAGAGAAACAAGTTTCACTGGCTTACCGCTCAAACCCCACTCGCCACTCTGTGGTCAGGGGAGGTAAGTAAATGAAACGTCATCCGTTCAGAGTAATGAGAGCGATCCTTCCGAGTCACGTTTCTGCAGTTTCCCCCCTCAGTGTTCTAAGCAGCCTGTGGGGTGGCTGGTCCCTTGTTATTGTAAGTAGCGGCAGAAGTGAGAGAATGAGGACAAAACGTGAAAGGGGACTCGATGGGCTGCCATCATACCGCAGGGTTGCTTTAAAACTGGAAACAGGAAGCTGGAAGTCTTATAATCTGCTTTGGGATGCAACTTGTAGGTAAATTCTAGTGTGAGCTGATTTATGCTGTGAAACAATTATTGACCATTATTACCATGAACAAAGAACCAACTGGACTCCATATCCAGACAAACCCAAATATAACTAGGTGCTACTTCTGAAGGGTCGGGTATTTCTGATTTTAGCTTCTTAATGGAGCTGAAGTTGCACAGATAAGGAATGAGGAAAAACAGTGAGGTTAACCTCAGAAATCTAATGTGTGATGTATAATGTCCCTCTCACTTGTTTGCATTGATCTGTGTGGTTTTTTTAAAGAAAGCCTAATGGCTCCCATCAGGGAACACACACACACACAAAGTCAGGGGTCCGGTGAGCGACGGGCCGTGTCTGGGACAAGCGTGTGGCACTTACTCATTGCTGACACTTTGCAACGATAACTAAAATGGGAGAAGGTCAAAGAGAGACTCTGGGACAGTGACTGGGGTGGGGGACTACTGGTGTCTTCCGTAGTTGTCATGAATGAGTTCGTTCTCTAGAATGAGTTCACGCTGTTGTTCTGGAATAAAGCGTCCCCGAGCCAAACTGGAGAACAGTCCCATGTTCTCCTCTTTCTTGGGCACGCTTACATAATAGTTAAACCAGACTCAACACAATTGTAAAATAACTCTGACACTAGCACTTGGATGTTAAAGACGTTTTATACAGCTGTGATAAGTAAATGCAGGAGCTCCTTATACAAATAATTAAGAGATGCTAACTTAATATTAATGCTGAAGAATACTATGATTTTTCACTTGGTAGACCAAAGGTATATAATTGCCAAAATTACTGTAGTACTTACTTCCTTTTATAGGTTTTAAATATATGGCTTCATTGCTTATATTGTTTCCACAGCAACCGTTTTACCAATTCAAATGTCCCATTTATGCAAACTCTTTTCTTCCTGCCCCTTTAGTACTAAATTTTCATCTCAGTGGTATTTCTCTTTCTGAAAAAACATTCATAGGATTTTAATCTAAAACCACGTTAACTAAGTAATCACTGCAACTCACACAGTATGGGCCAATGGTCTCTTTTTAAATAAAAATAGCGTAACTGAAGGAGTAACGACTGAGTGAGCATTTACTTGTTTTCGCATTTCATGCAGTGCTCCTGCCCGCTTCCATTTGATATCACGGTGACAGTGACTATTTTTCCAGGGTGCCATTTTCAGTGACATCACTTCCATCTTTACAACAGAACATCTTGAAGTTCAATTTCTCAAGAAACCGATAGACTACATTTGTTTTTAATTTAATGCATAAGCGGAAATTTTCTATGGGCTTTTTCTGTACAGCTTTGTATTGTCCAACACAGAGAGGTCTTCCTGGCCGATTCTGCTGCGTCTCAGCAGGGTTGAGCTCCACCTGAAGCTTCTAGAAAGCACCCCTAATAGTTGAGACCCCAAATTCAGATGCTACCACTGATGTCAGTATCCCGATGCCACAGCCCTTGTCAAGGACTACTTTTCTGGGGCTTAGGTGGTGTCTTTGATCTCCCATCCAAACTTTGTCTTCATCCGTGAAATGAGAATGATGGACAGGCAGAGTGTTACTTAAGAGGACCGATTAGGAGGTCCAATGTCTCCTATGTCCAGATGTAAAATGCCACCTTTTGTGACAAAAGTACTACGTGTGAGCCTTTGACTGGGAGAAGAAATGCCACAAGGTTAAAGTCGGCAATTACAGAAGCCAGGAACTCTTATTATTCTCTTGCATTCTTTTCAAATCAAGAAAGATGCTCACCTACTTGGGCTAATGGAGGTATAACCCTGCTTCTGCGAGGTTAGGAGGAACTTTGGAAAATGTCAGTCGTCTGGGAGCTGGGAGACCCCTGGTCATTATTTGCATGTAAGACTCTCTTACAGCAACAAAAAATAATAAAATGTTTGCTCAACTTCTCAGTCAAACAGGACGACTACTTACAATCAAAGAGCCAAACTGCTCCCCGTTGGAGTCCGGAGTGATCTGAAGTCTCCTGCTCAGTTCCTCGGACAGCTCTTGAGGGCTGGTCCGAGAGCCTGGGGAGGAGGGGGGTGGGGGCAGCGCCAGACTGAGGGAGTCTCCGGTGACAGTCATTTCTTCTGAAATGGTCTCCCAAGGCTATCAGGGAAGGAGATGCTGAGTTAAATGCCAGGAATGAGGAATCCTTCATTATCATAGTCATTATCATAACTATAATTAACATTTACTGAGCACTTAGGAGGCAGGCAATCTTCTTAAACATCATGACGAAGATATGACTACTACCCTAATTAACAGATGAGGAAACTGAGGCACAGAGGGTGACCTGCCCGAGGTAACAGTGTTAGGAAGTGTCAGGACCAGGTCTTGAACCAAGAAAGCCTGGTTCCAGGAGCTGTCCCTTTAACTGCTTTCTAGTCCTACCTCTCGGAGCTGAGACTTCCTTCTAGCACTTGCTACTTAAATGCATGGGTTAAAGAAATCATCTCAGGAACTCCCTGGCACTTTCCATGGATTTCTTGTACCTAAGTGCTGAGGATTCCCACTGAAAACAGCAGAGGTGCTATAATCTGTAATTAAACACTGGTGTAAAGTACCCTTCAGTAAATTTTTTATGGAATCCTTAATTTTGCTTTTCCAATTTTGATCGCAGGAGCACTTTGCAAATGGTCTTCTTCCTAACAAAATGTCTTTTGTGGATTTCTAGTAAGTAAACAGAGTTGTTAGGGCAGCATGGAAATTATGATAATTGTTCATTTGTTCTTCAATTTATAACTTTCCCCTCCAGGAATTTACCACAAACATTTCAGAAAAAAATTATAAACATTTCTGTTCACCCACATTTGTATTTGCTTGGTAATAAATTTCTTTTGCGATATCAAATTATTCAGTAAAAGCTTGTATTTAGTACCCAAACAAGTTACAGGGCTCAAGTGCACAAATAGGATAACCATATTGCCATTTAATAAGATGTGATTAGACTCTGGGGGAAAAAATTATAGAGTGAGAAAAATGCTAAGATTCCCGTACAAAGAATAATGTCATTCCCTTTTGTAATGATACAGATACTTCTTCATCAAACACGACTTTCATAAGCACTTTCCAAATTCCTATCCCGATGGTTGTCAGTTAGCTATGAGGCCATGAGCTTTATTTTCTAGCTTGCTTTTATGGGGGAAAGCAATCACAACACAGAAGCGAGCTGGGGACAAGGAAGGTGGAAGTGCAGGGTCGGGGGGAATGGGATGTGGTACCTCGTTGTCTCCGCCCTCCGACTGCTCGGGCTCCAAGTCCTCGCTGATGTGCCTGCGGGAGCGGAAGCGCCGGTGCGCTGCCTCCTGGTTGATCTGCCGGATGTTGCTGTCCGCCTCGGAGGACGCGTCCCTGAGGGTGAGGGGATGGAGATAGGAGACCGGTATTGGTAAGTGGACCTTCAATAAGGGCCCAAGGCTCATGAGGGACCTTACCCCTAAAGTGCCAGCGCTCTGATGGTCAACACACTGACAATGCGACTTCGGCCACCACAGTTTGGCCAAAATGTAGTTCTAGGTTCCTTTCCATCACGTAAATACAGGTTTTACATGCATCCATCACAACATCTGGGTGTCTTTCAGGCACACACGTCAAAATGCACTGTTGCAGTTACGAGAGAGGAACAATCAGGCTCCGGTGATGTCAGGACTCTCTAAGGAGAGGTGTCAGGCGCAACCCTCCCGGGAGCCTAGCCATGACAAGGGATCAACTCTTGGTCATTAACAAACCACAGTGTGCACAGGGCCAACTCAAAGCTGGGATCTGGAGGGAAGTGCTCCTTACTCTGCACACGTCTTTTCGGCACCCGTGGATCGCCTTTGCACAGAATGTCAGACGGGGGACACCGTGTTCCTCCCCGATCACCGACTGTCACACGTTCACACATCAGGTGCTAACCTCCCACATCATCCGGGGTTTGAAGAATACCGATACTTCATACTCTATTTTTTTTCCTTTTTGTCATACAAGTAACTCTTTTAGTTCAGGATCTGAAAGCATCGATTCTATCTAGAAAACTTTTGCAGTAAATTGCGGGCCATCATCCTCTGGGGGAAATACTATCTGGAGGTTTTCAGGCTAGAAGTTTAAATGTTAAAACGTTTCTCGGAGAAAACTCGCACAGGCTCTTGATAAGACACTATATTCCGTTCACAAAAAATGGTGTCACTAGTTAATATTTCAAAATATTTGAAAACAAGATTTCAGACTAATTGAAATGTAATATTTGTCCAGGTGCCTTATTACAGACTTTTCCTAAAACATAGGTTTTAAATATTCTAATACAGTTTCGAACTAATGAATAACCATATCCCAGTAAAGAGCGTATTAGGAACCTGAACAGTGACTGATTTGCGACTAGCAGCCCTGTATGCAAATAAACAGGTGAGTCTAATATGCCACTTTCTGAGATAGTTTAAGTATTTCCAACGGGCGTCTTTATACTACTAACTTTACTGGTAAAGGGGGTAGTATAAAGATTAGCTTTTATTTAATTCATATTAGAATGATAATTCTTTATTATGAAATTCTGAATGAGTGAAATTTTACTGTATCTGCACACCCAATACATAAAATTCTGAATCCAAATGGAAATACATATCCTGCATATTTTAGAGTAATGCTGAAGTATAACCAGTCTAAAAACAGCACACCAAATAGAGATACCTTGAGAAAAACAGACAATTATGGCCATATGGGAAAGAATTAAAATAAAGGAATATAAAATTTCTAAAACCACAAAAACAAAATGATAAAAAATGATACTATCGGATATGTTAGAAAATGTAGTATTGTTATTTGTGATTTTATGTTGTTGCAGTCATTTTTATATGACATTGATTTCTTAGGCACACAAATAATAAAAAGTCAATAGAAGGTATTATCAAGCTCACAAAAATTAGGTCAGAATAAGGTCGGAATGATCAGAATAGCTTCATAATCTATGCAAAATATTTCAGTAATGTCTAAGAAGACCAAGGAAACTTTACATTATCCTGTTTTGCTTTTTATTAAGGATGAAAGCAATGTATCACTTTATAATGACTAGCTTTACTTAAAAATATTTTATATATTCGGAGTTCCACTGAAATTTTAAATCATCACTTGAAATATCCGTCTTCATTTATTCGAGGCTGAGTGACAATGTTTGCACGCTGTGTGCCGGGTCGCACACATACTCGCATTGTTACAGGGATGCCCGAGAGACTGAAAAAAATAAGGTTTTTATATTACTATATCTGCATTTTATCTCTCTCAGAAGCATACAAAATTCCATTATTTTGGAAGAACTAATTGTTTTTTTTTAAAGGGGGCATTTAAAATCAATTATGCCAATCCTCCTCACCCAACACACTCAAATAATTAGTAATCTGTGAGAACCAGCAACAATTAAATAGCATAAAGAAGCAGGATACTTCTGATTTTGAGATTCCAAACATGGGTTTTTATGGGTTTCAGTGATAAAATGACAATGTTCACACCATGGAGAACTTTTGTATTTAATTAAGCAACTGAATAAGAGGGATTGAAATGAAAGCTGTCGAAGCTGACTGCAGTTTAAATAGTCACTAGCGGGACAATGAACATGTAAAAATACTTCTAATCTGGCAAATTAAATCAAAAGTGGTTTTATTGGGGGCAAGAAAAAATTTAAGAAATGGCCATTTCAATTTTCTTCCATCATTAATTTCACATGGGTGTTCTTCATTTGACTTTCATGGGCAAGAAAAACCACAAGTTTATCCAGACCAGCGTGTGACGTCATTTACATTCACATACGTTAGTGGCTATAATGATGGCCGAGTTCCCTGGATGTGACTGAACTACTGCTAAGACAGGAAGATACACAAAGTGTTTTAGAAAGAGAGCTTAAAAAAAAAAAGTGAAAATAAGTGAGTTCAACAAGTTCATCTTCATTCATGGTCTTAATGTAATAATTCCTCACCATTTAAAAAATTATAGTTTTTACAGTAGAAAAAGTTTACAGTTTATGTTTAAATAGGAAAAGGGCCAATTTAAAATTAGGGGTGTTTTAAAAGCCACCATCATACTCGAGGGGGCAGGGGTACCTTCTGTGGTCACCCTGCTCTCAAGTAGTACATCCAGGCCTAAACCCGCCTTAGACATGTCAGGAAACCATGTGCCTGTCACCGCTTTCAGAAGTGACTCATTCACAGACACTCCTTCAGCTAAAGGCACCGGCTGGGCTCCGACCTTGTGCCACGTTCGCAGGGTGGACCTTCGATAAAAAGGCCCCGCCCCTGCTCCACCGGGGAACGAGAACACTCTGTGCTCCGTTCTGTGACTGGGGGAGAGGAGCACTTCACAGGGACGCCCGCCTGAAGAGGCACAGCAGCCTGGGGAAGAGGCATGTTCCAGGGCTGTTTCCTTTTCGGTGGGGGAGGAGGGAACTAGCAAAACCACAGAGCCACAGAGAGAAAGGAAGAGAAAGCAGCTGGCATGATGCCACTCTGGTGTGCTGCTTGTTCGTGAGGGGGGCAGGAGAGGGTGAGTCTGGAAGAGACAGGGTGGAGAAGGACCTTGTAAGAACAGCCTGAGGGCACCGAGGTTATTCAGGGCGGAAACTTTTCATGGGGTTAAAGTTCGGGGCACAAGTTTGTGATAGACTGGATGAGACTGAGTCACCAGAAGAATCTCTGTGAGCACATGGTAATAGGTAATCACTCTCTGGCTTCCTCAGATACAGCCTTATAATAAAGACACTTTAGTATCAATCTCACTCCAAAGAATACTGTAGTATTATTTTGTGGAAACTGAATTATGAAAACAATTATTTTTAAATTAAAACAATTCTTTAACAGACTGATAGCAGCTGGTGAAATTGAAGCAGTAATCAAAAAACTCCTGGCACATGAAAGCCCTGGGCGGGATGGTTGCACAGGAGAATTCTACAAAGCATTTAAGGAAGAGCTAACCCCTATCCTTCACAGACTATTTCAAAAAAGCCAAGAAGAGGGAAGACTCCCAGGCTGGTTTTATGAAACTAGCATCATCCTAATCCCCAAACCAGATAAAGACACAACAAAGAAAGAAAACTATAGGCTAATATTGTTAATGAACACAGACGCTAAAATCCTCAACAAAATATTGGCAAAGCGCATCCAACAATACATTAAAAAAGATCATACACCATGATCAAGGGGGACTCATCTCAAGGATGCAAGGATGGTACAAAATTCACAAATCAATAAACATAATACATCACATAAACAAAAGGAAAGACAAAACTCACACGATCATATCAATAGATGCGGAAAAAGCATTTGATTAAGGTACAGCACCCATTTATGATAAAAACACTCAGCAAAGTGGGAATAGAGGGAGCATTCCTCAACATAATAAAGGCCATATATGAGAGACTACAGCCAACATCATACTCAGTGGGTAAAAAACTTAGAGCTTTCCTACTAAGATCAGGAACAAGACAAGGATGTCCACTTTTACCACTTCTATTCAACATCGTATTGGAAGTCCTAGCCACAGCAATCGGACAAGAAAAAGAAATAAAAGGCATACAAATTGGAAAGGAGGAAGTAAAACTGTCATTGTCTGCAGATGACATGATAGTGTACACAGAACACTCTATAGGTTCCACCAAAAAACTACTCGACCTAATAAGTAAATGTGGCAAAACAGCAGGATACAAAGTCAGTATTCAGAAATCAAAGGCATTTTTGTATGGCAACAATGAAATATCAGAAACAGAAATCAGGAAAAAAAATCCCATTTGCTATAGCAATAAGAAAAGTAAAGTGACTAGAAATAAGCCTAACTAAGGAGCTAAATAAAAGACCTGTACTCAGAAAACTACACAACTGAAGAAAGAGATTAAGGAAGACACAAATAAATGAAAGCATATATCATGTTCATGGACTGGAAGATTAACATTATCAAAATGTCCATACTACCCAAAGCAATTTATAGATTCAACGCAATCCCTATTAAAATACCAATGACATATTTCACAGATATAGAACAAACATTTCAAAAATTTATGTGGAACCATAAATGACCCCAAATAACCACAGCAATTTTGAGAAAGAAGGACGAAGTAGGAGGGATCACAATACCTGACATCAAACTGTATTTCAAGGTCACAGTAATCAAAACAGTCTGGTACTAGCATGAGAACAGATACAGAGATTAGGAATAGAATAGAGAGCCCAGAAATAAACCCAAGTCTCTGTGGTCAATTAATATTTGACAAAGGGGGCAGAAACATAAAATAGAGTAAAAATAGCTTCTTCAGCAAATGGTGTTGGGAAATCTGGACAGCTAAATGCAAAAAATTGAAACTCAACCACCAATTTACCCCATACACAAAAATAAACTCAAGATGGATGAAAGACTTAAGTATAAGTCGTGACACCATATTAGTCCTAGAGGAGAACGTAGGAAGGAAAATCTCAGATATTCCACCCAGGAATATTTTTACCGATATGTCCCCTAGAGCAAGGGACATAAAGGAAAAAATAAACAAATGGGACTTCATCAAAATAAAAAAGCTTCTGCACAGCTCAAGAAAACATTAGCAAAATGAAAGGAAACCAACCATATTGGAAAATATATTTGTAAATGATACCTTGGACAAGGGTTTGATCTCCAAAATATACAAAGAACTCACATGGCCAAGGATCTGAATAGACACTTCTCCAAGGAGGACATACAGAGGGCCCAAAGACATAGGAAAGGATGCTCAGCATTACCAGCCATCAAAAAGATGCAAATGAAAACCATGATGAGATACCACTTCACACCGATCAGAATGGCCATCACAACCAAATCAATAAACAAATAAGTGCTGGTGAGGTTGTGGACAAAAGGGAACCCCAGTACACTGTTGGTGGGAATGCAGACTGGTGCAGCCACTGTGGGAAACAGTATGAACTACCTAAAAAAACTAAAAATGGAATTTCCTTTTGACTCAGCAACTCTACTGCTGGGATTATACCTTAAGAATCCTGAAGCACCAATTCAAAAGAACCTATGCACCCCAATGTTCATAGCAGCACAAGTTACAGTAGCCAAGTGTTGGAAGCAACCTAAGTGCCCATCAGGAAATGAGTGGATCAAAAAACTATCATACATTTACACAAAGGAATACTAGGCAGCAGAAAGAAAGAAGGAACTCCTACCCTTCATGACAGCATGGATGGAACTGGAGAGCATTACGCTAAGAGAAAGGAGACAGGCAATGAAAGACACATACCATATGATCTCACCTATAAGTGGAACCTAATCAACAAAACAAACAAGCAAGCAAAATATAACCAGAGACACTGAAATAAAGAACAAATGGACAGTAACCAGAGGCAAGGTGGGAGGGGATAATGGAAGGGGCAGGGTTGTCAAGGAACATGTATAACACATGGACAAAGCCAAAAAGGCGTAGGATAGAGGGTAAGAGGTGGGAATGGCTGGGGTGAAGTGGGGAGAAAAACAACAATTATTCTTTAATTCTGGAAGGCTTCTGGCCAAGCCACATCAAGTGAAGGAGAAAGAACCCCAAGTTCTCTAACAGTTCAGATGAGACAGAGGGGATGCTGTGGAAACCCACTCTTTCCTTATCTAACCTTCTCTCTCTTTCTAGAAGACATGCCTGCTGGAAAAGGGCCACTCCACAGCTCTGCAAGTTCCGCCCAGGGTTCAGCTGACGTCCTTCCTGGACCCTCCTCTCCTTTGAGCACGGTGGCTGCCTTCGCTGATGGGGACAGCCATGCCCCTGACTCCTCCCTAAACTACATGTGAACCTGAACTTGGATGAGGAACTGCATTTTTCCCATGTTGCTTCTGGACTACTGATTTGCCAACATTACACAACTTCCATCTTCTGTTTTGGTTTAGTTCTCTGGGACACTGCCACCAAAGATGGTATGTTTAGAAAAACCCAGGACGTGTTTTCGCAGTAATCCCCTTGTTCGTTTCGCAACTCTGTGAGGCAGAGAAAGTTGCCATGATCACCATCCGCCCTCCAAATAGAGACTTCAGTTTGCGTGACAAGTATTAACGAGGGTGGACATTTTCCATATATATGTTGGCCATTAGTATTTCTTCCTTTGTCAGTTGCTAGAGGTCACTTTTCTACAGAGGTCACATGACCCTCTGGTCCCCACGGAGTGCTATGTTTTAAGGCCCTTTACTAGGATGTCTAGCAAAGGCAGATCATGGTGTTTTGCTTCGGGTATCGCTACCAAGAGTTCTCTGATCACTACATATAACCAAGGCCAAGGTGAGTCCATTTCTTTTTTAACTACAAACAGCCAGAGTACTCAATGGCTTACAATACTTTTAAGAGCTATGGCCATGAATCAAAGGAAAACAGTAAAAATGTAAAATAAAACAAAAGTCAATTTAAAAAATCGCTAAATCATTACCATGGGAAAAAAATCACAATGGAGGAGAGTTCAGCACCCCCTGAACGTGGACGTTCAGATGTTCACGCTGTCCGGGGAGCGAGGAGCTGACGGTGGCCAAGCAGGGCAGTCGGAGCTGCCTGAGAGCAGCTGCTGTTCACGAGAACCCACGTGGGGGCTTCGGAACCACTGGCCATTGGCTGTTGCAGGTTCCTCAAGCTCAATCTCTACACCACCAAAGAAAGCCCAGACCAAACTTCTCGGCCCCTTTCCCCGCCCAGAATCATGCGCAGAATATCTTTGCAATTTCTAAAGGAAAAAGGGTTATCAGTACCACTTGTTTCAAAAATATCATTAGCAAATTTCCTTCCGAGTCTGGGTTAAGGAGAAAATTATCTCACCTGATATACTTGGCTGTTAAGTACATATTGCAAGTTACAGAACTCATGGACAAGTACCTCCTTTATCTTGGCTGCGAAGGAGGCCTGGCTACTCATGCAACTCATGATGGCTAGAATCATTTTTCTTTTCCTCTTTTAATACTTTGTTTTTACCTTTTATTGCATATCAATAGTTTTAGGTCCTGCTGCACACCGTGATTTAAAAACAAGCTACTTCAAATCCTTTTTTATAGTAGCTGAGGTCTAACTAGTGTTTATTTCCCATCATCAAACCAAAAATTGCCAAGCAAACAAAATAGTAATCAGTGCGCACTGCATCCCTGAGGCTGGGGAGGGCGTAGAATAAACAGTAATTACTAATTCTGAGTTTGCACTCTTCTATGTGTTCCTAATTATATCAAGGGGGGTGATATAGAAATCTCCCCAATAGGGAAAACAAAATTCTTGAGAGGGTTTCCAAATCAAATAATTAAAGGGAATAAAGATCCAAAATCCTTAGGGAAGAGTTCCATTCTGGGCTAGTGAGAAGAGGAAGCTGCAGAGGAGGGAAAGGACAGAGTCCCCCCACGTAAGGTGAACCCAGGAAACGTAACCTCTGCTTTACGTTTCACGAATCCATAGAGGGAAGACAGAACGTGATAAAAGGCAAGAGCTTCCTCGCCACATGCAAATTCTGACAGCTGCCGAGCTCCTGAACTCAGTGGAGAGGAGCCCTGGGGTGCCACACAGCCACGTGCTTTTCTAGATGTGAGACTTCCTTCCCGGCCTCGTGCGGAAGAGCTGCCACGTCCACAATAACTGCAGCAGGCAAGCGTGCGCCCCTGACCTTCGCACGGTACTCACATTAAGCTGGGTCGGTGCCACTGCGTGGTCCGGTTGTTGTGGTTGACGTAGTAGGTCCGACCTAAGTTGTCCACTTTTTCTTCCCAGCCCGGGGGCAGAGGAGGCGGAGGAAGCTCCTCCTGGTGCTGAGAAGCTGAGTCATTCGTGTCCACAACTTCCCACCCGTGCTGCGGAGTAAAATCAGACGGAAGGTCACGGGGCGGGTTCTTCAGGTGTGCGGAGGACACAGGGACAGCGCCGCCTGCATCCTGGGCTCCGCTGCACTCTGGCTCCTGCAGTGGCCTCATGTGCCACATCTGAAGAAATTACCCAAAAGGGGGGATGGCACCTATTCCAGAGGAGTCTTAATAATATTTTGAGCTACGGCCAGTGGACTGTGCTGCCCTCTGGGATGGCTGCACTGTAAGGAGCAACAGCGGGCGGGATGTGTGCGGTCTGCTGTGCCACTGAGGCACATGATACACTCCTCTGGTATTTCACATTCGTCATTTTGACCTGTAGGCCTACAGGGCCAGACAGAGCCAAGGCAATGACATGGGTCATGTTAGGTGGCCATCTTTTCAATACCTCCCCAAGGGAAAAGGGAGCTGGGGAGATAAGCCATACTGTGCATGCTCTAACAGACATCACAGCGCGAGTGACCAGCAGGCCCGTGGCTCCCCTGTTCCCCAGGAGGGTGGCACCGAGGCTGGCTCTGGGGGGTGAAGCTCCCACTCTGCATCTTGTACCATCACCGGAGCCACGAGAAGTGTGGGTGCTGTGGCTTTCTACTTAGATGCTCCCCACTTTATGCTGGGGCCACATAAACAGCCATCATGGCACCAGAGTTATAGTTCCATTTTTGCAACACATATTTTAGGCATTAAGTATTCCTTCCTCACATCCCCTAGTAAAGTCTCTGGAAAATTAAGTAATTCATGGGTTACTGCAGTTGGAAGGCTAGAAGAGGGTAAAAAAAAAAATTCCTTGGATTTGAGATAAAAATCTGCTGATGTACTTGTGAAATCTTAACATTCATGACTGTCTACCACCCACTCGCTCACTCCCCCTCGCAGATGAAACACTGCCTGGAAATCCGACCTCCTGGGCCGAGGGAGGTTTGGCGGGCTGGCCCGTAACACACAGTCCCGTATCACGTATACGCAACAGCTGCAAACAGATGTGCAAACAGGCCACAGAGAGGCCTTGTTTGATGGGCGTTTTTAGGACAAGATGGGAATCTGACAAACAGCACCATCTGAAGGGTGTGCTGAGGAGGGACAACGGGACCCAGGGTACAGGTGTGTGGCCAGAAAGGTAAAAGGCAGCAGGGCCAGGGGGGGAACCAGGAAACGTCCCCTGGACAGCTAATTCCGAAGCGGCATTTCCAGAGGAGAGCTTTCCTAATGCGTGCTGTCTATCACCTGGGGGCCAAACGAGCAGAAACCTGGAAAAGATTTCCTAAATCCCTTTATCCACTTTGAAGCAATTCCAAGGGCTAAAAGGAATTTTACAAAGAGCTGAAAGTCCACAGCCATGGGAGGATTAAACACAGGAGGAAAATTTCACATAGGGCTGGGGTGATTCATAAAATATGGATTTAGCATTTTGTAATGAGAAACCTCCACCATTATTAGGGTCGTAACATAAGAAGTTCATCTTTTTTTTTTTTACTAAAAACACACATCCTGGTAGATTATCAAATACAGATTCATGGGCCCTTTAAAGTTTTTTTCACTTTACGCTTTATAAACGTTTGTGTCCTTAAATAATAAAGTCTTAAGGTGGACGACTTATTGATCCCAGGCAGGGGAGAGACACCAGGGCCCGGGGCGCAGCCGCTCACCTCCGCGTCGCCCCGCTGCTCGCCGTTCTCTTCGTCTTGACCCCCGTTTTTCGGCATGTAGGCCATTTTCAACCGCAAGAACCCCTTCACTCGAGATTTATGACTGCGCGACAGAAGAAAATTGGTTGTCAAGGCTATGGCTTGGTTTCATCTTTCATAGGATGACTTTTGGAAAAAGCTAAAACAAGAACAGTTGTCCAATCTTCCCGGGAAAAAGACCCAATAACCAAGGCATAAAGGACAACCCCTCCCAACCCCCAGGTTCTCACCTTCTCGGTCTGAGGAGAAAGTCCTTAAACGTGTAGGGTCGCTCCATGGTTGGGTCTTCTGTCTACAGGGAGAGAAAGAGTCAACACTCCTGATAGGCCGTGTTTTTGGATACACTGAATTGGATTACAGAGAGCACCTTTTCGTTTTAAAAGATGGGACTGAGCCCTGGCTGGCGTAGCTCAGTGGATTGAGCGCGGGCTGCGAACCAAAGTGTCGCAGGTTCGATTTCCAGTCAGGGTACATGCCTGGGTTGTAGGCCATGACCCCCAGCAACTGCACATTGGTGTTTCTCTCTCTCTCTTTCTCCCTCCCTTCCCTCTCTAAAAAAAAAAAAAAAAAAGATGGGACTGGTGAAGGCCGAGTCAGTTCCACAACCCATCCTTGAGAGTTAATCGAACACTGCACAGGTCACCGAGCACCATCCACTCAAGATCCACTAGATGTCACTGTCAACACCCATTTTTAGGAGCCAACCCCAGCCTTAGACAAATGGCAAAATGATAGTGGTCAAGGCCAAGTGTAATTTCTAACTGCAGGGTGGAGCCCTCGGTCTCCCACTGATTAACGTTGGGGAACCAGTAGTCGCTGGTGCCTCCGTGCCGCTGTCATTCAAAAAAACTGAATGTGGAGTTAATAGGGAAACATGCAAGATCTAATCGGTGAAGGCGGTTTTACCTTATTTGTAACATGAAAGTATCATGTCACCAGCCTAACGTCATTGAAAGATTATCTCCTCCACAAGAGATCAATGTCCTATGTGGCCCCATTAATCTGCCTTTTGCCGATGGTTCTTTCATGAAGCTATGAGGGCAACCTCAACATTCATCCGTTTGACAAAGAAACCAAGACTGTGCCAAATCAGGTGGTTAAAGCAAGCAGAAAATTAGAAAAAATAAACGTTATTATTTCAGTAATTTTTAAATACTATATTTAGGAAAAGCTCAAAAACCTAGACTCTTTGCCCTGACTGGTGTGGCTCAGTTGGTTGGGCGTCATCCCATAAAGCCAAGGGTGGCTGGTTCAATTCCCGGTCAGGGCACGCACCTGGGTCGCAGGTTCAGTCCCTGATTGGGGTGTGTGAGAGAGGCAATTGATTGATGGGAGAATTGAGTCTGAGGGCCAAGAGTGAAAGCGAACCATGATTCTAAAATTATTTTCTTTTATCTGGAAGCATTTAGTAGGTATAGGGCACTAAGGAATCAATGAGCAAAGGGGCAAAACTAAAGTTTCTTTTCTTTCTCATTATCACTCTTTACTCTTCCCTGTCAGGGGACAATGGGGACAATGACAGAGCTGACATGGCCTCCTCTGCCCACTGTGGTCAATAACTCAGGCAGTGACTCTAACGTGCAGTGCAGAGCGCACCCCGGCTTCACACCCTCCTCCCAGCCCGCTTCTTCGTCTCCCTGGTAGAGCCCCCGCCCGGGCTCTCACAACGACCCACCAGGGCATGGAATGAATCCAGGGACCCCACACTGGTCAGTGAGCCAAGGAAGGCCCGCGTGCCCAAGGCACCGAGACACCAAAGTAACTTTGCAGTGTGCATCCCTGAAGGGTCTGCCTCTAGAGAGGTTAGGGTCGCTCTGACCCTCTCATCTTCCTGGAAGGCTGCCTGGGGTCAGGGATTTTACAGCTGGAGAATTTAACAGCCAGGTTTTCCACCACAAACACCAATGGCCGCACCAACACGCCTGCGGGGCTCCAGCGAGGGAAGGGGGTTCTGCAGCAAACATCGTCACCAAGTTTAAAACATTCCTTTTTCAAAATCACACACCCAACAACACAAAACAGAGTATTTAAATTATTAAAAATAATCTCCTAACAATCACGAGGGATCAGACCAAGTTCGGTTCTGCTGCCTGGCATCTTTCCCATCAAGCTCCGGATCTAGAAAACATCTTCATTCAGTTGTCGCCAGCTTCTAAGACCAAATCAAGGCAGGTAAATTTTTTTTTAAAGGTTATGGTATTTGGAGACAACAAGAAAAAGCCTCATTCCTGGTTTAAATTGCCTTATAATAAATAAGTGCGTATGTATGTCAACATGAAAGCATAGATAATTAACAATTTTGCTAATGCCAATTTTAAAAATAGCAATTACTATTCTTTATCTTAATTTCTATGATTCGAAGCTTCAGGGCCTTTTCCTATTAACTCAGTTAAATATTCTCAGCACACTAGATATGCAGAACTAGAGAGAAGCAGCCTCAGGCAGGGGAAAAAGCTCAATGAAAAGGCATCAGTGAAACTGGTGGGTTTGGGAAACCCCGCCCCCCGCCACAATGCCCGGCCACTGTGGGCGGATCTGTACACGACCTCCTGTCAGTTTCAGGCCACACACTGAACAGGACTTCAGCGAACACTCAGTTCCCTCCAACAGCCAGAACCACGCCTATTTGACCCAAGCCACTCCCCTCTGATCCACACCCATGCCGTCCAGTGTGGCAGCTGACGGCCATAGGTGGCTTTTAAAATTTAGATTTTAATAAGTTAAAGTGAAATAAAAGGATAAATCCAGTCCCTCCGCCACAGCAGTCACATCTCAAATGCTCAGCTACCACGGGTGGCTGCCGCCCTTGGCAGCGATGCCAAGCTACCCCCGAGGGAGGGACTTGCTTCTCGGACCCTCCCTCGGATCAGAACCAGGCCTACCAGCAAATACCTTCAGAAGGAATAGACAGATTCTCTATCAGCTGATGAGGCTGCACGAAATGAACTAATGATCAAATGCCTGTGATTAAACATCAATATTTAAGATTCCTTAAACCTTGAGAAAGGCCAGGGCGGTGCCCCTCTGACCTATGTTACCACTCTCCATTATCTTCTCTCGTTACTACTGAGATAGCTCACCTAGTTTCTTTTGTCTAAAATTGGAAGACTTTGACAAATACTAAATCCATAGGCCATATGTCATCTGCCTTGACAAGGGTCATGCAGCTATCAAGAAAAGAAAGACCACCCATCGTGCACTCCACAAAATATACTCAAATGCTAACTACTCATTTTACATACCCATGCTTACGTTACCACGAAAAACATAATCAACATAATGACAGCGTGCAATTTTCCCATGAGTGTCCCACAATGGGAGCGCAGGCGCGCACACACACACACACACACACACACACACACACACACAAGTGCAGCTCCAAGGCCATGTCCATTCAGACTATGCTGGTGGGGTTCCACCCCCACTTGCAGGATAAGAATGCACCTTTGCCCCTCTCCTTTTGCTTCCGTTGGGGTCCATCTCCCAGCCTGCAGTTGGCTCCATCAAGCCTGTCCATTTTAAGTGTGGAGACCATGGCCCTCCAAAGGAAGCTCATCTCTCTGCAGATGCAAATGTGGGAGGCTCCACTCCTCAGCTGGCTCCGCCCCTCAGCTGGCTCCGCCCCTCAGCTGGCTCCGCCCATGTAAAAGTCCCCCGTAGCATTTGCCCTTCTGCTCTCTTTAGCTGGCTGCTTTCTGTTCTAGCCCCGGGCCTCGGCACCTTCTTTGAGGGCTCGCTCCTGCCTCCACCAAACCCAAAGCCCGGCCATTCCCTCTCCTGACTTGGTCTCTCAAGGGGAATAGTCTTCTCCTCTCCAGGCGTCCCACCCACCCTTTCGAAACCCTTCTGCTCTCAACCACTCAAACGAGGCGCTGTCAGGGCAAGGTGTTTACAGATTTCACTTCCACTTCTTAGAGAGTATTAGTACATAGTTTGCCTTGACTGAGAGGGGGTTTTTGCAGTAAGAAAAAGGGTGGCTGGGGACACCTATGAAAAAGAACTGGCCAACCAACCCCTACTGTCTGAAAATCTGAGGACATTCCCGCTTCAACCTGACGGGCACGGACAGAAGACCCACTGATGGGGAAACACGGGGAGAGTTTTTCCTCGCAGACGCTGACATCTCCAGGTCCTCTCAGTGTGACTTGAAAGGAACGCTCAGGTTTTGCCGGCTTATACAGTCGTCTCTCGCACACACAGGCACCCTCTTCACGCACCCTGGAGCTTCAGGGTTTTATATAGAAACTAATATACTTTAATGGTGTCACTGTTGCTTCTAATCTTTCGGAAGGGAATGCACTTGAAACCTTTCTCCCTTAACAGCTCTCCTGAGTACATAAGAAAAAATCGCTTGCGCTCACATTCCTTCCCAACATATCTGCAAAGCCTCCTCCTGGGTAAGCTACAGAGTGTCTTTCTTGGTATTTTGTATATGGCAATAGCCACCAATTCAATGCAGCGATAGGCTTACACTGGGTAGTTTAAGTCACCTTCTTTTATAGACTATTTAAGGGGTTTGCTCACACAAAGCATTAACAACAACAAAAGGCAGGAACATTTGACTTATCCTTTCTTGGCTGCTATTTCAATCACTTTGTGTTGCCCAGGGAACCAAGGGCTGCGGGAGGGGTAGAGCGAGGCGGAGAACCGAAGCCGGACTACGAGGTGACCAGCCCCTCACCCAGCCTCCAGGTCCCGCCCCCACGGTCTGTCTACATCGCCTCGGGAGCACTGCAGGCCTCCGCTGTTCATCAGCAGCTCCAAAGGCTGCGCTGCTCACCTGAGCAGGGAGAAATGGCGGTGACACCGCACGTGCTAACTACGATTTCTAAAGCTGACAGGTTCCCTCAGAACCAGCAGGGTCTCCATCAGCGCTGACTGAGAAAGCCACGTGGCAGTGTGTACAGATGTGGCCCACGAGAAACAGCACGTGCAATTCTAGACAAAGGGAACCCATGTTTGCTTAGACCCAAAGGATGAGCTTGAAAGCCAAGACGGCCCAGGGACAAGGAGGGGGTTGGCGGAGGGAGGTGGCTGCTTTGCAGGATTTGACAAAGGCAAGCTGAAGAGCAGAAGAGCAAGATGCTGGCGACACCGACCGGCAGCCTCCCAGATGCAGACAGTTGATTCTTTCTTATCCCCTTGAATGGAGCACTTTCTGGAGAAGAGCTAGGGCCAGAGAACTCGCTGTGTATTTTGGCCCTCTCCACTGTGCTGAGGAAACATGACTCCGAACACACATCCAGCTGCAAGCCATCAGAAGTCACTCCTCACAAGAGGCAACAGAAAGCAGGTGACTGTCCTTACCGGGAGATGATTAAGGGGCACGTCCACCTGTCCCAGGAAGTCGTCTCGTGTCTGTTGAGAAGAAAGCAAAGAGTTAATGTTCCCATCGATTTCACGAAGCGTTGGCATTCTTCAAAACGTTTCTTTACAAACAGAGACAAAGGTCCAGGGCCTGACACCGGAAAGCTGTGGAGACAGGTCAAGGCAGACAGCCCAGATGAGGCGCACACGGCTGCTGCCTTGGAGACAGGGGAACCCCAGGCCTCATACCCCTGACCTTCGGCTGCCCAAGACTTTGTTGGGCACCCACTGCCCAAGAGAATGGTAACAGGTCATCAGTTGGACCTGGAGAGCACCTGATTGTCAAGGAGGGGGTGACAGAGGGTTTGGGGACACAGCCAAACCAATCTAAAGAGAAGAAAGTAAAGGCAGGTGGGGAACATTTTACTGATAGCAAACACAGGGTGGGGCGGTCTACAGTCATTGCACATATGGAAATAACACCATAATTAGTGAATAACAATACAAGAATACACCCGGGGTTTTGCGTGCTCAGAACTGTAAGCCTACTTTTGCCCAGCCCTATATTTATTGCTCAAATGCTATGAATTAAAGAGCTCCCTGAGAGCTGAGAGTCTAGGGAAATGGTATAGAGTCTGATTATCAATAAATCTTATAAAGGATGGCCTCAAACTTCCAGTGCAATAAGTACACCGCTGCAGAACCTAAGTCCATGGCTTAGTTACTGGCTCAACTTTGGACACACCATGCTTCCTCCTCTCCCACCATCTACTACACGGCATAAATCTTTCTGACTCAGACTGACCTCGCTGAAATTCACTTGGAGAAGCTCTCACGAGTGCCCCCTGCAGACTCCAGGAGTCACCTGGGAAGACACAGCTCAGATTCTGGGGTCCCAGCAGGGACCCCAGGGTGCCTGGCAGGCCGTGCACACACCGTGTCCTGCTAGTGGAGTGCCCATGCCACGGCCCCTGAGCTTCACGTGGCCTGAGGTACAAATCGGAACCCAGGACTTCTGAGGCCCTCGGAGAAGAACAGGCAGGGGCACCCGCCACAGTCAGAAATGCCCAGAATCTGGCAAGTTCTTCAGCCGTGATCAGACTGGTCCTCCAGTCCGGTGGGGGAGAAGCCCGAGGGAGATCCAGACCTCCTGACTGCGAGTGCGGGCTCATGCTGCCCCTCTTCGCTGGTTCAGTGGGAGACTTTCTCACTGACAGAAGCCACTCAAATGTGCTTGGAGGATGTCTCTTCTTGCATTAAAAAGCAGCAGCAGCAGGTAAATATGAATGAGATTTAGTGACGTGATTTGCTCCAGGATTAGGATCTCCTTTTAGGTAATTTAAAAAACGTAATTAACTAGAAAGCTCTCCGTCTCCTCTACACTATGTGTGAAAAATAGTGAAAAACCAAAGTTCCTCCCAGCCGGGTGTGCAGGAAGCATGAGATGAGCCCAGGCCTTGTGACGAGGGTCTCACTTCTTCTCTCAGCTACAGCTGCCACGACCCACCACGGAGACACCTCATCTGGCCGCAGGCTACCAGGCGCCAATAAATGCTGTATGTCGTAACAAAAGGAGCCGTGAGCAGAAGGCTCAGAAAACGGAGCCGCCCTCTCTGCCCAGGAGTTAGGGAGCCCTCTCATTCCCAGTTTGGCTGATTCAGTTATAATCACAAAGCGAGAGTAAATATCAGTTAACTCTACAACAAAAAAAAATTAAAAATAAAAACCAGAAGTCTGTTGACTACTGACCAGAAGTTCCGTGTCTACCTCCTTGCCACCTGTCTCCTCCTGCCCCACC
Organism: Phyllostomus hastatus; assembly: GCF_019186645.2. Taxonomy (NCBI): domain Eukaryota; kingdom Metazoa; phylum Chordata; class Mammalia; order Chiroptera; family Phyllostomidae; genus Phyllostomus; species Phyllostomus hastatus. Next base: position 46,439,560 of record NW_025333960.1, on the reverse strand, counting down.
TGCTACAGGTGCCGACGCTGTGGATGTGGAAGGAAAGGACACCGCGTGCAGCCGTCAGGAGATCACCGACCACCCTTCCGGAAGCCCCGTCCATCACCTGATAGCATTAACAGGCTACTCGCTCTCCGTTAACCTCAGGGCACTGTAGCAAAGATTCACATAATGTCTACACGCCCACATGGTTTTTCTGGGGACATGTCAGAGTTCTAAACTGGTCACTTGAATTCAGCTTTGCTCTGACACCAGAAGACAGGCACCTGCCACCACGGGCTGCAGCGGCGAAGCAAGTGCAAGGCCACACCTGGTCTCCACAGCAACCGGAGCACGTGGGCATTATTACTAGGACTGCCGTCCAGGTGGGGAGCCCAGTGCCTGTGGGGTGGAGGGGCGGGGGGGGAATGTGACCTGCTCCAGTTCCTCTCTGGATTCCAGAGTCCGGGCTCCTCACGAAGTGACCTGCTGCCCTTGTCTCAGTTTCGGGCAGGACGCCGAGGCTGTGCACCAGCTCTGGGCTCCTGATTGGATGGTGGCTCTACACGGTCATGGATGAGACTTAAGCAGGGGGACGTCCTGGGAAATTGCCATGTGCCGGGTCCTCGTTAGCACTGCCTCCTGTCCTGACTCCGCTCCTTTCCGCCGGTGGAAGAGGTGGCGACACCCCTGAGGTACTGACCAGGGCAGCTTCCCTGGTGCCTGGTTCCTGCACAAGCCCTCTCGTTACACTGAAATACGCGTCTCTAGAGCAGCCAAAGATGGAGCAACCTCACCGTTAGCATAAACACAAGCCTCTTATTCCTGCTTTACATCAAGGACACTGAAACAAAATGGATTTTTAAGTAAAATAGGGATCTAGTCTAGAATAGAACATGGTACAAAGGAACGGGCTGAAACAGTGTTTCATCAGGCAGGGGAACACGGGGGTGAGACCTAGCTTTCCAAACACCCCGCTGCTGCCCGAGCTGAAGACACCGTAGGTAATGAAAAATATTTAGGTTAATGACGCTGCACCAGCCCTAAAACATGTCTTCAGTGCCACAGGAGAGTCTAGGAGGGGGTTGGGGAGGCTACTCGAGACCTTTATGCCAAGCTGAGAAGCAGCCGTGTCTCAGGGACACCTGGGTCTGATGGTGACGAGCCAGGGACAGTGTGCTGGCGTGCTAGGGTCCCCGCCACCTGCGGGCCCTGGAGAGACGTCTGAAGCCATGACACTATTCTCAGGTCATCATGCCCCAGAATGACATCTCACACCAATGTAACAAAACTACTTTAATCAAGTCAGTTTTTAATAATTTCCACTGCAGAATTATTTCCACCACGCTTCATGCTAACTGTAAGAGATTGCAAAATCCCACCTGGTTTCAACACGTGCCATGAATACTGGCATTTCTTGTGCTTATTTTTGAGCGGGAAATGCTCTCAGTGTCCACCTCAATTACCTGTCATGCTATTCTAGAGGCTGAAAATATATAGTTTAGTACCAATTATAAATGTTCCCTTTTGACAAGCTGTCAAATATTTTTCCAATGTCATGACAATGCCAAAGAGAGCCCCTGGAATGTGTCATAGAAGGTAAAAAAAATTATATTCTATTACAGGAAAGGTGAAATTAATATACCAAACACTGTCTCCTTCAGAGCTTGCTCCCTAAATGATGATTAACTACATTCCAGAGCACCCCTCCTGGCTTTTAAAATACCTCTTTCCCTGCAAACAAGAAGGCCGCGGGGGAATGCTGCTCCGTGGGTGAGTGCACTGGACCCCAACGCTGGGGACTGTTCTGATAGTGCCAACGAACCCTAGCATGGCCCCAGGACACTTCCCAAGGCTTCCTGTGTGCACGCTGGGCCGAGCTGCCAGCACGGAGTGGACACCGCGCTTAGCTGTCCTCGCAAAGTGAAAGAGACTCAATTTCACCAAGAACACCTTAAGACACAACAAAGACTTTTGGTTTTCAGGTCAGAATGCCCTTGAAGGCTGTGCTCAGAATCTCACTCCACACTGATGACCACAGAGGTCATGGGAAAACAGGGCGAGGATGGCCAGTCCCATGGAAGCTGAAAGACAGCACAGGGACCACATGGGGGGAAGCACTGGAGGCAGGGAGGGGTGTTGGGGGGAGAGCAGGGGCCAGAAAGGCTCATTAGAAAAGATTATCAGACAGAAGTGGCACTTTTTGCCAGGTACAGAGACCCATGCGTAATCCTGGAGCTTTATATTAAGATAGTGTTTAAACTATGAGTGGCAACCCCACTAACAGTTCACAAGAAGCCTTTTAGAAAAATGTTTCTCATCCAAGGACATTTTTCCAATGCTTTTAAAGACAAGGAAGGTGGGGTGCGGGGAGAGAGAGACATCAACTGGCTGCCTTCTCATCCGCACCCCAACCAGGGATGGAACCTGTAACCTGGGTACGCGCCCTGATTATCAATCGAACCCGTGACCTTTCCGTCTATGGGATGATGGTCCACACCAGCCAGGGCACAAGAAGCATTTAGAAAGGGCAATATAAGAGAATAGAAAACATTAGTGTCTCACATGAGATGTTGACAAGTACTGTTTTGAGAAAATTATTTCAGTTATTTCAATATGTATACTAAATTATTTTTCGTGGGTGACACCATGGAAAGATTAAAAGCAGCTCAAGCACAACAAAGGGAAACCAGCCAGTGCTACCAATTGCCTGGGGTTTCATCCTAGAAATCATTATGGAGTGCCTTCCAAGAAAGTTATATTTAGAATTGTATTTCTCAGGCCTGGAGGAATCAGGACATAAGCTACAGAAAAAGAACTTCCGAGTAAAACTATAGTGTGATCTGGTGTTTGTAGCTTACAAATCGAGGGAAACGCCACAACCTCCAACGCGAAGCCGTCACGGGGCTCGTCACCGAGCCACTAAACACGGGCCCGTGTGCTGCGCTTCCTTCCGAAGAGGGTGGCCCCACACGCGGCCACCAGGACTGACCAGCCCAGGGAAACGGGCTCTGTTCTGGGGGGACTGGAAGCATGCTCTTGGGATTATCTAGATAACGGGCCGCCCATCCATAGACCAACTGTGCTTCATGGTGTCAGACCCTAAAGGTGCCGAGACCGGACGCCCGTATCGCCTCAGGAGAGAAGCTGACGGGTCCCGTGCGGCAGGAATGAAATGCGAGCCACATACAGAATTTGAAAACTACCAAGTCACGTTTAAAAAAGCAAAAATAAAACAGGTGAAATGAATTCTAACGACATATTCTTATTCCAGTTGACCCCATATATCCAAAATATCATCATTTGAATGTGTGAAGAACATAGAGATTACTACTGAAACATTTTCTGTTCCTTTCACACCGAGCCTTTGAAATCCGATCTGGATTCCTCGCTTGCACCGAATGGCACACCTCCACGAGGACTGCCCACGTTTCAAGCGCTCAGCGGCCGCAGGTGGCCAGCACCCCGGCAGCTCTGGGGGCACAGTCACCCTCCCACACAGGAGCTGCCCCATGGAGGAGGCAAGCACAGAATGGTGCAAGAACACCCCAGAGGAAGTGACTCACTCTGCCAAGAGCCACGGACGGGGACGCCCGCATGCAGGATGACCTCCAAGCAGGGTCATGAAGTAGGAGTTTGCCTGGAGGATGGCTGGGGGCGGAAAGGGAATGGCATGCAGGAAGATCGGGGCAGAGCTGCGAGGCCCTGAAGGTGGAGACCGGGTGGAAGGTCTGTCCGGCTGGAGCGTGGCCAGCAAGGGGGCGGGAGGGGAAGGCAGAGGCCGGCTGCAGGGCCCCATGTGGCTGGCTGAGGAGGGAGGGAGGGAGGCATCCTAGGGGAGGGGGAGATACAGGAGGATGTCCAGGGGTGGACAGCGGGCAAAGCTGCACTTCAGAAAGGCCCCCTCGCAGCTGGAGGGAGAGTTCACTGGAGGGGAGACTCCGGAGGAGAAAGAGTGCTCAGGTTGGCGGGGGGTGGTAAGTTGTTTGGATGAGGCTGCCTGAGGGCCTGGACCAGGCGGGAAAATGGAAGGCGCAGTGCCCGATCAGGGGTGCTCTGCTCCTGGATGCGCGCTTGTTCTCTGCGCAACGAGGGACTCAGTACGGTCACGTACTCCGGGTCCTGAACACAGGGCCCATCTGGAGTCCTCGGAACCAGTGTCCCTGTCAACAGAGCAGCAACAAGGACATCGATGTCGCTGACTTGAGAGTGACACAAAGCAGACGCAGGAGACAGTGGAGGAAGAGGCCACAGAGAGGGAAAGGAGCAGCCAGGGGGCAGCTGTCCCCCTCCCACCTCGAGGCAGAGGGGCTGCCTGCGGCAGCGAGGGCGGTCAGCTCCATGGTGTGTCACTGCCTCGTTCATCTCCCGTGTTTTCCTGTTAAGACGTGTCTTCCCGTGGAGCCCAGGTGCAACCAGGGACACAGACCTCGGAGGGCTGCCCCACCGCATGGACGGTCCCGCGCACATGACGGCGACGGGTTCCGATGCGGCTGACTTAGCTTTACAAACTGTGCAAACGCAGGCAAACCCGGGCACGACCGTCACTCCTCATGAAAGGAACGCTCCATTTATTTGCTGAATAAACTAAAATTTCATATAATCAGCTAAAAATAAGGTAGATTCACATACATTCTATTTGTTACAGAGAAGCTGAGCGGACACTGAATTTCAAAGTTCGTCTAAAAGGAAAGTGTGTCACTGGATTCGTTTAATGGCACAATGTTGTTTAATTCTGTACTTTTGATTTTATTATACAACTGTTTTAATTTCTCAAGCTTTCAAGACCGTTTTCTCAGGGTAAGTGTCTCATTTCTCCTCGAGGGAAGTTTTAAAATTAAATTTTCTGCAAGCAATTTTAAAATAACTTATAAATGAAGTAAGTAAAAGTACTTCTAGATCCTGTCCTTTCTCTCTGAACTTTGCTGCCAGAGAAGAGACCTCACTACCCTGCAAATAATTCACGATGACACCGTCAGTAGCCAATGCAGTGCGTCCAGGTATGGTTTAGGTGACGGAGAAAAGTGAATCTAAGTACACCGTGGGTTCAATGTCATGTGCATGGTTTGATTTCATTAACAGAGTTACTGCTACGAGTTCTTCCTCATACACCTCAGGGCACGTGAAGCTGGAGTCCGTCTGCTTGCCTGTACGGGCAACAGTTTGGATGTGTGAATGTAATATCACGTGTAACGTACGTGCAGTGCGGTGCTCCTCTTGGAATCTGAATGCATGGCGACTCTGAACAGGAGTTATACAGGTTTGCACAAGGACACGGACTGACTTTTCATAAAGGTCCCATGAGCACAGCCTCGATATGAGGTTTGGTGCCCCAGGTGGATCCTGATTGGTCTCTCTCTCTCTCTCTCTCTCAATGGCCATCCTCCGGCTGAAATCACGCCTCTGGCCAGGGGACTTCGTCAAAATGTGCGGGGGGGGGGACCTCTAGCCATACTCTGGTGAGAAGTTCAAGACTGCAAAGGATAATAAGCTGATGTATATAGCTCACCTGTCATTAGCCAGAAACAGTCATTAGCAGGTTAAAATAAAAAACCTGCCCAGAGTCACTGAGCTAGTAAGTAGCAACCAGAGCATGAACGCAGGCGGTCTGACTCCAGAGCCCGCACCTCATACTGCGGGGGCTTGAGGAAAGACAGTAGCAGGCTGCCCGCCCCCCTCCCCCCCACCCAGGAAAACCCGGGCTTCGCTCTGCTGCAGGGTGGCGTCTGCCAGATGCAGGCCTCATAGTCTGCAGACGTGCAGGGCACGTGATCCCAGATCACGTGTGCACCCTGTTCTGTGCGCCCTTCTGCTTCCTCATCTCTATTTTAATACAAAAGCGAAACGAGTCAAGTTGGAGAAAAGCAGCGGAGTTGAGTAATTTTTATTCTTTTACAAACTGCCTCCCCCTCCGATAACTTCTGAAGCAGAGCTCTTCCAAGCGAAGGACGCACATGCCTGTGGACATATGAAGACTTTCCAGGGGCGCTGGGAGAGAAAAATCATTTTCCAGATCCTTCCACGTTCCCTACACCTGACCTGCTTGAGAACAGTGTCTGTCTTCTGCTGCCTCTTGCTGCCTAAATCATGGCCTTCTCTTCCTGCTTTCCAAAAAGCACGCGCCTCACTTTCCCCGACTCTTACCGCGTGCAGTGAGCTGGGTACAAAAGCCTCTGGAGCGAAAAAGGAAGGAGGGTTGAAAACACCCAGCTCCGGAGGGAGCGAAGAGAGCGAGAGATCAGGAAAAAGACACATCCCGGTCCACCTGCAACAGGGCCCTGGGATGACGCCGCCTGGTGCATCTACCATCCGTCTGACTGATTTCCATGTTTCTTTGATGTAAAAAATGAAGCCGGATTTTTTTATTTTCAGTGATGGGAAATAAGCCTGAAATGACTACTTTTAACAGTATGAACTGGCTTTGCTGATTCTATTTTGTGGATGACATCATCCATAAATTGAGCCATATGAACAACCCCAAGATGAAAAAAATCCACAGCACGGGCTACAATATGAAATATATCTAAAGCACACTTGTCATACATAACACAGTAGAAACGACGTATTTTGCAGCTTCTGAATTAGGAACGTATTGGCTTACTGATCAGTTGTAGAGGCCGCCTTAAAAAATGCGTGTGAAGAGTTCTTCAAGACTCTTTATGAGGTTCAGCAGGCAAAAACACTTGGAGACCGGAGCGCAAAGCATACAATCGATCATAAAGTCGGGCCATTAACTAGGTTGTTACTTAAAAGTTTCCCTCAGAACGCATTTTTTATTTAGAGCAGCGGTGTCCGACTCATGTTCCCCGGGGGCCACATCAGCCTCGCCGTTGCCTTCAAAGGACTGAAAGTAATTTCAACTCCTTAACAGTTAAGGAGTAGTTGCATGGCTACAGTCCTAAAATTATCTTGGCCCTTTGAAGGCACCCGCGAGGCTGATGTGGCCCCCGGGGAACACGAGTCGGACACCCCTGCTTCAGAGCTTCCTCCTCGAGGCGGGCGGCAGAGAAAAGCTCTTCCTCTCTACGAACGACATTGGTGAGAAAAACAGTCTGGCGAAGGAGACTGCAAAGCGTTGTGAACAATGAAGCAAATGATTACATGTACCTTAAAGAGTGTGAAGGGTGAGGAGAGACTTAATGTTAACTTAAGATTCTAGCAGGTAGAATTCAAGACCAGAGTGTGGGCCTTCTTCTTCCCCCAAAATCTGCCGAGGGCATCCTGAGAAACAAGGCCCGCCTCCTCCTGCTCCTTCCAGTCTCTCTGCGACGGACCACGCCACCAGGTCCCCAAGTCTTCCTGAGCAGAGAGCGCAGGACGGAGGTGTGGAGTCGGCCAGGGGCGCTCGGGCCTGCTGAGCGCAAGACTGTCCTGGGAAATTCCGGACCTGCTGATACCCAGGCCTCGCCTGAGACGGAGCAGTTCTGGGGGAGGGGTCCAGACACAGGTGTGCTTTCAAAGCTCACTCGTACCCGTGGCCACGGCTGCGACCCCGAGCAAACCTGCTGGTTTCCCCGGTTCTCGAAAGAGGAACTGTGCTTCTCCGTTACACTGATGAGCGAACTGGTATGATGCTGCAATCTCTTAAAAGCCTAAAGTCCTCAAAAGTAGACTGCTCTCAGGCTTGACCCTCCCTCCCCACCCCCATTCCACTCCTGGCCCCAGGGCTGGGGCTGTCTGGGCAGCAGATCCGGGGTCACTGGGTAGGGGGCCCTCGGGTCCAGGGTTTTGCCCAGCTTGCATTCGTCGAGTGTTTTTTGCATTTCAGCTCCGTTTTGCCTAGCGATGGGCGGAGGGGTGGGACTGGTCCGCCTCCTTCAATACTCTGCGATAAAGCAGGGTGAGGAAGGAAAACAGAGAGAGTAACGCATTTCGCTCCCAGCTCCCCTCATCTGTGCCTCTACTGTCCTCCCCAGTGAGAACCAGCTGGGCCCATTCACACATGTGGGTAAAAATAACTGCCCGGGGAATGTGGATGAGACGGGGGAGGGGGTGCATTTCTGACTGCCCCTCTTTGGAACCCTAGCCCTCTGGCCCGATGGGGCCGGGATATTAATAGGAATGGGGCTCACAGGTGCACGGACAAAGCTCAGGGACTTCTCTGGGCACGGCCGAGGGCTATCCGCCTGCCGGCTCTAATGCGGGGGCTGAAAAAACAAATCCCATTTCAAAATAGAATCAGAGAATGTGATCCTTACGAGGGACCTCAAAAGTCATTCAGCAAGAGAAACATCTGAGGTTCGTATCTCTATCCATCCCTCTCAAGCGGGGGGCTCGCCCTGCCTTGTTCTGAACATCACTATGATGCAGCGCTCGCCACCTACTGGGTCAGCAGAGAGGGAGTGCATGTTGGACGCACACGCGCCTAGTTTACAATCCCATGTCTCATCTACGAGTGGCTGAGTACCAAAGGCGAGTTTCCCAATCGCCACCAATGGTCAATCTTCTCATCTGTAAAATGGGGATAAGAACAACTTTATCTTACATAGTCACTGGATATTAAATGCTGTTCCTAACTCAGGGCTCCTCAACCTCAGCACCACAGGCATTTTAAGCTAGAACATTCTTTATTGTGAGGGGCTGTCTATCCTATTGTTTGTAGTGTTTTTAGAAGTACCTCTGGCTTTTACTCATGACATGCAGTTGGAACACTCCTGTCCCCCAGCTATGACAACCAAAAATGTCTCCAAATATTTCCCAATGCCTGGGGGGCCGGGGCGGGTGGGACAGAATCCCCCCAGTTGAAAACCACTGTCCAGTTCTATTCTACTTCCCTCCCCCACACTCTGTAAGCTGTCCTGTCATCCTTGGGAGCTTCTGTAAGGGTGTTCTTTTCCTCCTCCTCCCACCTGCTTGAAGCACCAGAGAAGAAGGAAGAGTAACTTAGTGTCTATAACTAGAAAGTGGCAAAGCTAGGATTTGAACCAGGGTCTAACAACTCTCACACATTTATTTCTACAACACTGTTATTTCTGAGGAGCTAATCTCTGTGCATCGGGATGGGGCAGCTCACTCACTCATTTGAAGAAAACTCTCTTGTCCTTATCCACCAAACTGGCTTCCTTCCACCCTGCAGTACAGTTTCACAAAACGAGAGGTCTGCAAGCTGCGCTGCATGCACCCAGCGGTGTCCTACTAAATGGTTAAAACAGAGTGCGTGCGCTGTGGCTGCTGGGGACTCCCTGGGAAGCTGGGACTGGGGGCTGAGCTCCTCGCCTGACTGAGTTGTGTTCAAAATCAATAGCCAAAGCCACACAATTATCAGGAAGGAACTGAAGCTCTGGGCCAAAAACGCTGACAACAAGGAAGCGTGCTGTACAGATAGGACTGTCGCCGGGGCCATCCCATGGGGAATGGCGTCAAATCCAGCGAGGCCCAGAAACGTGGGAGACAGAATGGGAGCGTCCTTTACGTGAGAATCACAGGGGAGAAGGATGTCCCTAATACTCCCTTCACAGTCACTTAAAACATTTACAACAATCAAACCACCGCAGGCAGAACTCACCTGCCAGGCACCAAACTTCAAGTCTTTACTGATGCCTCGAAACAGAAGGTAAAGCTGGGAGCACAAAGTTGTGACTTTTCCTGAGAATCACAGGGACCACTCACTACTCAAGAGCTCGTGTGCTGGGCGAGAAGCGGACACAGATCCATGCCGCCTGTGAGACCCACCAGCGCTGGGGCTGGGATGAGGCCGGCAAGGCCCCGAGAGCAGGCCTGCCAAGGCCGACAGAAGTGTCACTTAAATCCTGAGCCCTGGTGCCTCTCTTACCCCAGCTGAACCTCGGCCCCGAACCCACACCTGCTGCACCGTGTGCCCTGCACCAACGCCTCGAAGAAGGAGGCAGTGCTGTCGTTGAGAAGGACACAGTCTAGACACATGTGGTCTCGATTCCAGGGGTGGATCGGAGCGTGCTGGGAAAAGCAGCCTCGGAGGCCTGGGGGGCAGACCGCTGGGGGAGGGTCCTGGTTCAGGACCCAAGTGGCTGGGTGACCTTGGGCAAAGCTTCCCCTAGACCAGGCTCCGCATCTGGAAAGTGGGGTACAACCATCTATACCTCCTAGTTCATAAACTGTTGCACACTCACACACACAAGGCTTGTGGCAAGTTCCTGTTGCATGTCATCAGGCTGCTCCTCGGAGTGAGTATTTATAACCCAGAGGTGAGACGGGTCCCTACCAACTCTGATCGACTGGGACAGCAAATGGCTCCTTTCAGAAAGTCAGTGCTTCAGCCACTGATCAGTCTGGTCCGCAGGCAAACAACATGCCTTGCGTGGCCTAGAGGTCAGCAGGTACAGTTTGAGAAACGCTATTCTATCCGGTGAGGACTGAATATGTAAAGAGCTTTAAAATAAAATGAACTATAATCAAGTTATTGTGCCTTAAAGAATAAATTCATGAAAATGTACTGTTAAGAACCAAGATGGAAGACTCAGTAAGACTAAAAAACTTGGTCTAAGCTTAGGAATGACCTTTTTCTTCTCCTTTTTTAAAGATGATCTGTTGTCAGGCTACTCATCAATGTGTCAAGAAGTTACACGTAAGAGTCTGTTGATGAATATGTTGGTGGTTTGGAACATGAAACAGTGAAATCGATGAAGTCACTGGGACAGGAAGTGGCACTAACTGGGGACCTGATGACACTACCACCACAGTAGCTGGAACATCGACGTCGTCACACTGTCACCCCTCCAACGGCACATCCGTGGGCATCTCTGTATATCACTTGCAAGGAATGGCAAGGCATGGGGGCAATGACTCTGACAGCAGAGGCGAGTCACCTCTGGAGCTGGGTTTGAGGCCACGGCAAAGTTCTTGGTCATCCTGAATGTTAATGGGAATTGTGCATTCAACCCAATGGCTGATGTTTTTTCAAATCTTTGCCTGAAGATATGTTTATTGATTTTTTAGGGGTCGGGGAGAGAGAAAGGAGGAGAAAGAGCAAGAAATGTGTGAGACACATCGATCAGTTGCCTCCCATACGCACCTCAACCGGGGGATCAAGCAAACCCTCAACCTAGGTTTGTGCCCTGACCGAAAATAGAACCCACAGCCCTTGAGTGTACAGGACAATGCTCCAAGCAGCCAAGGCAACTGCATGGCTGATTGTAATAGGAGTTATGATTTTCCCACAAAAATCTGCAAGTAAAGCTAAGATTCCAGGAATACGCATCATGTTTCTGCCTTTTGATCTGCACACGGCACCTTGGAAAGCGCGGGCTGCCCCAGAGACGGCAGGGCCCCTGGCGGGAGGGCTCGGGGCTGGCTCGCTCTGACCCAGAGCCAGCCCTACCCTCTCCGAGAGGCTCCGAGGGAGAAGAACTGTATTCAGTCCAGTGCGTTACAGCCGGGGCTGCGACAACTAGCACACTGGATAACGGAGCTGTCTGACAAGCACATTAGATGACTGTCACTCTGCAGTGCGCCGCCCCAGACAGAGTCATGCTCTGGAGGCCGTCCTGGGAGCTGGTCCATGGTTCACAGCTGTACCCTGTGGAGAGGTCTCTACGAAAAGGGCACGTGAAGACAAAACTGCATACCCATGGACTTCCTAACCTTCGCATTGGTCAAAGCATCTGATTCCATTCAAGTGAACCCTCTGATGACCATATTCATTACTGGAACATGGGGGTGGGCAGGCGAGTGGCTGCCGGTCTACAGTGATGGCCCAGCGGTTCACTGACTGTCAGGTAAACACACAGATATAGGTAAGCACACAGACTGAGTTGTAAATTGTCATTCTTGTATCTATTTTCTCTTTGAGCTTTCCCCCAACAGTTCAAAGGAAAGTGTACTGAAGGGGTGACCTGGGGCCCTATCTCTTGCCCCAGGAACCCAAGGAGAATCACTTCAACCTTCTGTGCCTTGTTCACTCCATTATAAAACAGGGGGGCTTGGAGTCAATAACTGCAGGTTCTTTGTGTGGGTACAATTCTCAGAATGTATAAGATAAACTTTTCTACATTATGAGCTTCTTTTGCCCTTAGTGTTAATGGTAGATAATATAGTACCTTAAAATTTTCTGTAATAACCTGTAAGTACCTACTTTCAATTCAGAGACTCAAAGAAAAACCTAGACAGAGTTGCATCCCGCACAAACCTATGCCAAATGGAGCAGGGACTGTTTTGACTACTGTGTCCAGAAAAAAAAAATCCCCCAAAACTCCAAGCAGGACTTCTACAGAATGAATTCCTTTCTTCCCATTTTTGTGTGACGCTGAGGACGAAACTGCCGTGAAAGGCAGCATGGACAGAGGGCGGCTCTCTCGTCTGACTTCACTTCTCTTCAGGGCCCTGTGCCTTTGGAGGCGATGGCTTGATAAAGTCAATGTCTCTGAGCCTCCGTTTCCTCCTCTGCAAAGTGGGGATGAGAATCACAACACCAAGGGGTGGTTCTGAGGATGAGCACTGGCTGCTGTATGGAAAGAACCTGGAGAGGGTCCTGGGATGCGCTCGGGAGAGCGGACGGATGGTGCTATGAAACCGGGAGACATTCCGCACGGATGCAAAGTGCAGTAAAAACTTCCAGTTAAGCCGGGGGTAGAACCCTCCCGAAGGTTTGCATGACACAATTCACTTGAAGCCGCAAATCAGCAGCAGCAGCAGCAGCAGCAGCTAACACAGATGGGACACTCGCTCCGTGCCCAGCACGTTCGCAGTGCTTCTCATAACTGATCTCCCTCAATCCTCCTGGCAGCCGTGCTGTGTGTGGGTGAGAAGGCTGAGGCACAGGCAGGCTCAGTGACTGGTCCGGGCTCACGGGGTCGCAGAAAAGCACCGCCGAGACCTGAGCTCTTACCGGACCAGTCCAGCCTTTGACCCAAGTCACGCAGGCTTGGCTGCCCGAACTCACAGCAACCCCCCGACCCCATTCTCATGTCTTTAATGTTTGCTGGATAAAAATCTTACCCAGACGCTGGCAAATTCTTGCCCGCTCCTTTAGGAACTAGTTGGGAGACATGTGGCAGATCATAAAGGAATCATTTAACTACACTTTGAGAATAAATCACATATTTGAGCCTTTTCTGGATGCCATCTTGAGGAAACCTGTGAAGCCTTAACTAAGATCCTTCAAGTCTTGTAATGCCAGAGTCCTCCCTGCACTCTCCATGACCCGAATCCCAGCCCATCTCTGAGAGGGGCCACCATATCGGAGGAGAGTGCGCACCTGTGTGTTCATGAAATGTCACCCAATTATATCTGTAAAAGCTGCCAAGGTGTGGTTAAATGCAGTCTACCCCACCGAGGAGAATATTTTAGGACATTTCGATGCCATAGCAATGAAGACCACCTTCAGAGTTAAGTTTTCAGAAGGGAACCAAAATACATTCAACTTATACAAAGGAACAGAAAAATGTTTTTGATTCATTAGTACATACTATATTTTTCTTTTTCGGCATCGATCTGTCAAAAAACAAATCTTGGCATCTAGCAGCCCAGAAATCTATCACAGTTATTCCTGTCAGTTGTGCTTCATTTATGCCTCTCTCCTCGCCAAGGACACTGATGACAACAGACGACACCCAGACAAAGACACTGATGTGCCACCTTCCCCAATCACTTACCATTTAGGATCACAAAGTGTCTGGACAATCAGCAGCTTGGTGTGGGAGGAATCTTGTTTTTATTCTCAAGACTCAAGTAAGAACAAATAATATAGAATCGTATGTGCCAGAACAGTTATTACTCAAATCAGACCCAACTTGTTCAACAACCTGCTTTCTTCAGCCTTATCGCACGGGTTTGTGTGTATGCATATGGGTGCGTGTGTGTATGTAAGTGTGCGCACACACACATTATAGTTTAAGCAAAAGTATATGCAAATGTTCACATGATTTGATGAGAGATAATGTTTGGAAGCAAATCGTCATCATTAAACGTGATGGTTACGTAATCCTCAGTCATGGCACAAATCATTATTCGCTGCAGTCCGCAGCCTCCCCGGGCATTTACTTCATTTTGCACTTTGCCGGAGGAAACATGCTAGGCTGCAATTCAAGAAGTCCGGGGGACAAACACACGTGGAGATGTCGTCATATGCAAAGTGATTTAGAAGCCTGGTTTATATCCAAGGGGAAACGGCATCCCAAGACGCTGAATCTGTCGTCATCTGCTTGTCAAAGGGGACCAGACTGGCAGTGTTTGATCACTTAGGGTCGTGCGCTAAACTGAGTCGGTAGACTCCACCCAGCCCACAGACATTTTTTTTAAAGAAGAAAAGGGGAAAGAGAACAAAAAGGCAAACATCAAGGCAATGTCCTGGATACGTGATGTGCATTACCTTCTTGAACCACCCCAATGACCCCGAGGCAGGCGCTACCATTAGCCCTGTTTTGAAGATGAGACAAGTGTGGTCCGGGAAAGTGAGGGCCCAGCTCCGGTTGCCCAGCGAGCAGGGCCAAGCTCCAGGCGGTTACAGACCCAGGCCCCAGGCCCAGGCGTGTCCCCCTTCCCATGCTGTCACTGCAGACTGAATTAGCATACCCAGGGTCCCAGGAACAAACCGAACATCAGGCAGCCCTGGATTCTCATCAATACCATGCACTGTACCTCACAGAAATTCAAGTCCCTGTAGAATACATACAGAAAAATAATGTTTTCCTATTTAAAGGGATATTTCCATCATTTACACTAAGATACTGGACATTCACGTAGATAGACTGTGGTAGGATAGATTCAAATTACCCAAAGTGACAGAACATGATATTATAATAGACTGGTTCTACTGTAAGTTTATGGTTTCCTTGATTTTATTTCCGATTCTGTATCACTGATTTACAGAAGTAACCTTATCCATATTTATTAGCACAGAGGCATTATCTTTGAATTGTTTCCCGAGAGTCTGAACCGCTATTTTATTGAAGAAAGAGAAGCTGATGACTGGACAATGGCGCCATCACAGCAGGAGAGGAAAGAGCGAGACACACAGGAAGGAGCCCTTGCAGGAAGCAGTTCTTGGGAGAAGAGCCAGAAAAACAATGGGATGGGAAAGAGTCGAGCTGTGGGTGGGATGTGATCACCTCCCAAATCTCTCTGGTAGGTCGAACGTTCCAGCACACAGCCATGTCCCCAAGTCCGTGGGCTTAGCGCCTGGGCAATCACTGTGGATACTACTTTCTGGCCCTCGAGATCGAACACGACCTTTTTTTCTTCTGAATCATTTTACATGTACGCGTCTTCTCTTCCAGCAAACCCACAAGCAGCCTCAGGGCAGGCACAGGTTTCTGTGTCTTTGTATCCCTCCCAGTGCTTAGCAACAGCAGGACACACGGAGTGTTCGCCATAATCCCTCGATTTAAGGTCAGAGTCCAACGACCCCTGTAGGACGGAATGTGAACTCTCTGCCTCCTTGCTCTGAAACTGGCCCTGGGTGTTGAAAACGACTTGCTGAATCATGACCCACAAAGATATCAGGTCCTTAATTCCTGGAACTTGGAAATGTCACCCTACATGGAAAGAAGTCTTTGCAGATGTGACTACATTAAGGAGCCTGAGATGGGAAGAGTCTTCTGGATTATCCAAGTAGGACCTAAATAAAATCACAGGTGGTCTTATAAGAGAAATGCAGAGGGAGATTTGACACAGACAGAAGAGGAGGAGGCCATGTGACCGTGGAGGCAGATTCAGGAGCGAGGTGGCCACAAGTTAATGCATGCCAGCAGCCACAAGAAGCCACAGGACACACACAAGGGGCAGACTCGCCCCTAGAGCCTCCAGAGGGGGTGCAGCCCTGCCGACATCCTGACTTCAGTCCTACAGTCAGTGATTTTGAAATTCTGCCCTCCAGAATTGTGAGAAAATAAAGGAATGAGATATTTTGCAAAATACATAAAGAACCCACACAACTCCACTCCAGGAAGACAAACAACCCAATTAAAAAATGGGCAAAGGACCTGAACAGACACTTCTCCAAGGAGGACACACAGAGGGCCCAGAGACATAGGAAAGGATGCTCAGCATCACCAGCCATCAAAAAGATGCAAATGAAAACCACGATGAGATACCACTTCACACCGATCAGAATGGCCATCACAACCAAATCAATATAAACAAATAAGTGCTGGCGAGGTTGTGGAGAAAAGGGAACCCCAGTACACCGTTGGTGGGAATGCAGACTGGTGCAGCCACTGTGGGAAATGGTATGGAATTTCCTTAGAAAACTAAAAATGGATCTGCCTTTTGACTCAGCAATTCCACTGCTGAGATTATACCCTAAGAACCCTGAAACACCAATTCAAAAGAACCTATGCACCCCAATGTTCAGAGCAGCACAATTTACAATAGCCAAGTGCTGGAAGCAACCTAAGTGCCCATCAGTAAATGAATGGATCAAAAAACTGTGGTACATTTACACAATGGATACCATGCAGCAGAAAGAAAGAAGGAGCTCCTACCCTTCACGACAGCATGGATGGAACTAGAGTATTGTGCTAAGTGAAGTAAGCCAGGCAGTGAGGGACAAATACCATATGATCTCACCTATAAGTGGAACCTAGTCAACAAAATAAACAAGCAAGCAAAATATAACCAGACATTGAAATAAAGAACAAACTGACAGTAACCAGGGGGCAGGGGGATAACAAGGAAAAGAAGGGGGAAGTGTCGTCAAGGAACATGTATAAAGGACACATGGACAAGGCCAAAGGAGGGTAGGATCGAAGGTGGGGAAGTGGTGGAGGGAAAATGGAGACAAGTGTACTTGAACAACAACAAATAAATAAATAAAGAAAAACAATCGATTATGTTAAAATTGTAAATAACATCATAAATAAAAAGTAGTTTATTATTGCCCAATCTTAGCACATGGCTAATGTATTCTTAAGCAGCAAGGGCTTTGCTGGACACAAATCTTAGTAACCTGGGTTACTAAGATTACTGTGCTTTTTAATGACATTGAAGTGTGTCATAATGACCCCGTAAGAAACAGTTGACATCTTCTTGCTGTTTCAAAGAGGGATTTATTACTATTTGAAAGGCAATTTGTTCATTAAATAAAAACCCAGCTAAGGCTGGTGCATTAACTATACCAGCACTGATTTTGCCAAGGACAGAACAAGCCATTTCTCATCTCAGTTTCATAAAGTAATTTTATTAGGAAACGTGATCCAACGGTAAATGAAGAATTCAAAGACGCAATCATCCCCAAACTGAAGAGCAAATCCACGCACGGCATGTAGCACATACGCATCAATCAGTGTTGCTCTGGTCAAGCATAACTTCTCTTGTCTTGTTTGACAAGGTTCTCTGAGCCACTGGTCTCGAATTCGCAAACATCACCCAGTTGGATGCAATAAAACTGAGCAAAATGATTCATGAAAAAAATACTACTTCAGGTACACTCCATCCCAAAGCCATATGAATATATTTAGGGTTCCCAATAAGCTAAATGTATAAACAAGAGTAAAAAACTACAAGGGTGTCAATTCATGTGTTTTTAAGACAAATATCCCATGGATCAAAAGACCTCGCTTCCCAGACTAACTAGCATTTCACCAGCATGCATTTACTAAGTCCACTGTCTGCAATCCAAGCACCCAAAGACTATTAACATGGGGGAGCCAACACTCCACAGACTTGTTTGTATGAAAGAGTAATGTACAGTAAGTTCATTCATTCAATACTCGACGAGCATTTAATCACATATAGAGCATTATACTACACAACAAGAGTATGATAAAATGTAGCATTAAACAACCCTCAACCCCATGAGAGCATAGAGAACAGGCTATAAAAGGAGACAGACATATAGAGAAATATCTATAAACACAAGACAGAGTAATATGAGCCATAGGCAGAGCAAAACCAGAGGAGAGGGGAGGGGAGGGGAGGGGAGAGACTGTGACTCAGGTGGGGACAGTCATACGGGTCAGTCCATCTCAGTCCTGGCAGCCACTTGGAACAGAGAGGGACAATACTGTTTAATTTTCTGTGTGCTTTTGCAGTTCAAGTTCACTGGTCCCACTGTCCCTGTCGTGAGCACCGGAAGGCGTCAGTATCTAGGAGTTCAGGTCCTCCCTGTCTTTTAGAGATGAGGATTGAGTGCCTCTTGGGAATCCCCAGAGCTGTGTTCTTTCGTGTTACTTTTCACATTTAAGGGTTATAGATAACTGGTGACTGCATAGCCTACCTACGTAATCTAGCTTTTTAAATTGGTTAAATCCCAGGGAAGAGAAGGTGACTTGGCTACTCCTTTCTGAATAAGCAGAGATGTGTAGGTGGGTGTGTGGGGGGACGTGAAGGGGAGGGTGTTGCAGTTTGAAGGACAGAGGGAAGGACAATATGTTTTCTCTTGGCCACGATGAGCTGCTGGCAAATGTTCACTGCATCCATGGGGCGGAAGAATCCCTGAAAATTCCCGTTTCACTTAATAATTATTAGTGGTGAATTTCTGGTCCTGACTTAGTCTCACCCAACTATGGTTCAGTTTTAAAAACTGATCTATCAGATTAGCTTATTGGAAAAGATCAAACACACAAATTAGTGCTGCCTTTCATGGGCGAAGACTGGGTGTGCCCAGGCCCAAATCCATTTGCTGTGTGCCAGTGAGTAGGGCCAGTGGGAAAATTAACCAGACTCCATTACTCGCAGGGCTCAGAACAAATCAGTCCATTTAAAACTGACCCTGCTGTGCTGGATGTATTACATGCCCTGATTTTAATATAAAAATTCCAACTACTTTGCAGTTCTCTCTCCTCCCAGAGACAGGGAAAACTATACTCTCCGGGCCCCTGGAAATCAGGCATGGCCATATTACTAGGCTTGGCCAATGCATTCTGAGACGAGGTGATGAGAGGCGGCAATGACATCACCTCCGAGCTGAGGCCGTGAAAAGCTCCTGTACAACCTTCTGTCGGTCTTGGTCTGTGTGACCGCGGGGATCAGAATGCCTGCTGACCTGGGTTGGCACGTATCATGAGAAATAAAGCTTTGGGGGGTTAAGCCACTAAGATGTGGGGTATCCTAACATAATACCTCTCTTTCGAATGAGCGGCACCGGTGGGTTTCTCAATGGACAGCCAGGGGGCAAACAGGGAGCTACTTTGTGGGCCGAGGATGAGTCTCCGTGAGACAGAATGTTGTATGTCTGTATAAATAATTCCTTTTCACCAGGGAGAAACGGGCTACAATTTTGGTGCACATTCCAGCAGCACTAATCCTGGACTTCAAAGTCGCATTCATATACTGTGTCACTCTAAATCGTAGAAGACATGGCAGGGATTCTTTTCTCACTCGTCATTTCTAATAATGTTGCTTCACATAAACACTATATTCATATGCAACAGGATAAGGGATGACCTGTCTATTTTTAGGTGCTCTAGCAGCTCTGGGTCTGGCCGGTGCTGTTTGTATACATTTGGCGTAACCTCTGAGCATTCGCGCTGGTTGTGGCCTCAGGTTTGCCCAGAGAGAGATTTCAGCGGCAGCAATGCCTCCCACAGATGACAGGAAGAGTATCTGTTTTATCTGGCAGGGATGAAGTCTGCAAACAATGGGCTTGGATCTATTTTAGATTGTCCAGCCAAGCAAAGAATATGGATCTATTTTTACAAGAAATACTTTGTGCTAATAAGATTAGCAAAAGAAATCTGGTCACTGTACATCCCAGTTGAACTTCCTGATTACTAAACCGTATGATAAATGGTTGGTCCCTAAGTCATTTCTTTGGTGTTTCATTTACTCAACAAATATTTGTTTAGTGCGTGCTTTGTGCCAAGGATGCAAGAGGCTGCGAGCATCCAGATCTAATGTGTATCTGTGGGTTTTATTAATATTAATTTATTAAAATATCTCTCTAATCACCACAAAGTTGGTGGTTATGGGGATTTTGTTTTAATAGTGCAAATGGATGGAAGTTAAATACGTCACCTTTACTTGTTACATGGGAACTTGACAGCTAACCAATGAAGTTCTTGAAAGTCGATTCAATCAACTTCACAAAGGAAATAGTGATCATCAATGCTGGGGTAAGACCTCAGGTTCATGAGCACGATCATGTATATTTAAGGTGGAATCTGAAAACTTGTGAAGAGTTGTACAGATATTCACACTTACTTAGCGCACAGAGATTTTAAGGGATTTTAACAACTGGTCACCCTAAAGTCTGTAACACCCACAGAAGACATTCTCTTGCCTTGGGCTAAAAGCATGGAATACATCCTTGGCAGCGGTGGAGTGTCAAGGAGAAGCTTCCTGCCCTCGCTACTGGAGGCGTCTCCTGCTCCCTCCTGCTCCCTCCTGCTCCCTCCTGCTCCGGTTGCCATCACCACCGGCAGCCGCTGGAGCTGGAGGAAGGCGCGCTGGAGGAACGGCCTGTGCACGTGTGGGCGGCTGACTCATCTACACCTCCAGAGGCGTGCTCTGTGCGGGCTGTGTGCACAGTACACTTCTGCTCAGAAACTTATGTTCCAAGTACCTTAAAGGCAGTTCTAGTGATCAAAATATTAAGAATTCAATAAATGCAATGCTTTGGTTCATTGGGTTACCACCTTTTTTCCTAGCCAGACAGGACATTTTTATCAGCACCCAGAGGCACCCAGCGTTATCAGCAAGTGCCTGAGACAGAAAGTGGTTCGTTCTTCCTGCTCTCGCTCAGCAACACCTTTGGAACTGCAACTGAGTGATGCTATCGGAGCAAAAACCTTAAATCTATGCTAATGCATGCACGAAGTAGTCACATGCCCATACTCGCTACCTCACACTCTTGTCACTGTAGGTCATTCACTCATTTTTTTTTAAACAGCTAACCTAGATAAATATGCGGAGTAATTTAGTGGTATTGTAATAGGAACGCTGAAGTTCTCAGAATAAAATATTAACAGCACACGCTTCACGTTATTATTTCACTTAAACCCAGGATGTGGCGCCTGAGTGCGAGCTTCCGCCTCCGTCTGGATCTTCCCGTCGTGCCTCTGGATGGGTGGGGTACTGATCAGCCGAATCTACACTGGTGCCTAGGCTGAACACCCCGCTAATCTCATACTTCCCTTCAGTGTTTTGGTAGCAAGTTGCTAATATTTCTCTAGACTGCAGAGGAAGTTATCAGTGAATGTTCAAAGTTCATAATACATTTTTCACTAGGGCCTCAACATTAAAAAAAACAAACCCAAAACTCTCAATAGTGCTGTTGGTATATATTTGGCCAGTATCTAGCACAGGGTTTTGAAAATGAAATCAATATTTAATCAAAACTTCTCTTACTTTGCACATAGCAAACCAAAGATCTCAGTAGACAACACAGCAAGCTATAAAAGTCTGCAGTTAAACCATTCACCCTCTCCCCCCTACAGAACAAAATTTGGCCATAGAACTATCACGAGATGATGGTAAAGCCCGCCTCACGGCATTATGTAAACTGTCTGCTACTTACCTCCAGTTTAAAATTTTATTATGTGTCATGACAGTAGGAAACTACTCACAATTACTCAGTTTCTATTTGATGCACTAAACTAATTGTACAATTAAAACCAAGAAAGAATAGAATCCAGTCATTCAACAGATGTTTTCTCTCTTTTCCTGGTTTGGCAGACAGATTTGGGTTCCTTTCACTTGTTTATGGTGTTTGAAGGTACATCGCTGTATTTTTCACTATGAGCCTTGAAATAGGAGCAGTAACGTGAGCCTTCTTCACAGCCTGCTATTAAATTTTTCTCAAAGGCAATACAAGAACAGCAAGATTTCAGTGAGAACTACTGGGTGGGCAAATTAGTCAGGCATGAAACAGCAAAGTTCTTCTGTAATTTGATTTTAAAGCTTATTTCCTTGTAATATTGAAGCTCATGCTCAGCTGTCAACGAATCTGGAGTATGGACTAGGCTCGCGATGATCATTTTTGCTTTTCTCTCACTCCCTCTTTTTTTTAATGGTTGTAAAAGAACTTGCCCCAGCATCTGTGTTAAAACGAGCAAGTGGGCTCTCTGCCCTTAGCGTGCTCGCAGTTCTTCCCAGCAAAAAAGAAAAAATCAGACCGGAGTGCGCAAAACTTGTAAAAGGAGACTTGCCAGAATTAAACCCCCACCACAATGACTTGGCTGTCTATCATGTTTGATGCTGAATAAGGAAGCAAATGGAAATATGCATTTCTCGAGCTTCTGTTAGATCTCATTTTGCAAAAATATTTACATATCAAAGGTTTACGGCCAGCCGGAGAACAGGAAAGACAATGAACAGGGGTTTCATCCTGCTCTATCAAGTCAGAACTTCATTTGTGCCAAAGGACTTGGAGTTTAGAAGTGAACTCGCGGTCCTGGGGGCAAATGTCACCTCTCTCTGGGACAGCAACCACAACTGCACTCGGGGTTGTGGTGGGGGGGGGCGGGTGGGCTCTGTGGGCTGGGAGGCACCGGCTAGAAGAGGCGTGGCAGATTCTACCATCTTCTTGTGAGTTTCTTTTACACAAACTTCTTTCGGCTCCATTTTTTAAACACAATCACTGACTGAAGCTCTGTCCTCCGCGTCTGTGAGTCAAGGATGCAGTTGTCTGAATTCTTTGGCAGAGGACGGACAGAAGCAAATGAGACTGGAGTTTCACGCTGGGTCAAGGGCTGCCTTTCTGATCACACAGACCCTCCCTTAAGCTCAGAGCATTTGTACTGGATGAAGTTAAATGAGGACAAAGCTAACTGCCCAGGGAAACAGTTAAACCAAGCAGTGTTTTAAAATAGCTCTCTGCTTCTTCCACTAAATAGCATCGGCATACTAAATTCCTGTTGTGTTGGTGTGAGCCTGCGGTAGCTCATTCTGGGCCAATAAAAAGGTCATATACAATTTTGGTCACAGAACAATCAAATGTTCCATATGCACTTGGCCTTCTGGGAAAATCTCAGTGGTTCCCCTATGAGATCCTCAAATCACAGAAAGTTTTCAAGGCAGGTAATGCCGCCGGGGAGTGGCTCGTGCCTTCGTCACAGGGGCCACAACGACCAGCACAGCTCCGAGTGGTGTTTCGTCGTCAATGGCTCATCTAAACCGACCTGTCCCAGGAGTAGGGCTGCGTGCTGTGGATCAGCACCCAGTTTGATGTCCCACGCTGCTGGGACTGTCTTTCGCTCCACAAAGCCCCCTAGGTGGAGGGCTCCGCTCTGACACAGGCTGCGGCAGTCTGTTTGTGGCTGGGGGTCAGTGTTGGCGACGGGATGAAGAGTAGAGATTCCATCAGGTTTATTCATTATTTTCAAAGGATGTCTTTAAGATGACGTCCATTAACATAAGTTTCTGACGAAACTCAATGCAACCAAGTTAAAAATAACACGGTATTTTATGGAAAAGTGTCATACTTTATACAAAATTGAGTTTGCAGAAAAGGAAAGCACATTGTTGCAGGTGTCAAATTAACGGCTCAAATACGGCCCCTTTACTGGGGGTGCTGTCCACCTCACTGAAGCTTGGAGACTAGCGTGGTATTGCCTCATGTTCTACAGAGTGTAGCACTTGTACAGGCATGTATTTAACGAGTGTTTTAGAGTCCGTTTTATGTACTTAAATCAGCAAAAATAACTTCAAATTGGCTATGTGCAGGTTTTAGTGAATCAAATTTCTATTCTTGACTACTCTAAATTTAAATATACCTGTGGTAAGTGACTGCCTGTAAACGGTGACATTATATGGGTAAGCATGTGCATGTACCTGCAAAATGCTTCAATATTCCTTAAATGTGAATAAATGATAACAACTTAAGGTATAGAAATTGTGTACAGCTACTTATACAAGAAGTTTTTTTCATAAGTGAGGAGATTGCATCTTCGAAAATAATGTATTTGTTGTGTAAGCAAGATAACACTTACAAAACCTACGAGAAACATAGTTCACCTAATATTTAATTTTCACATTCTGCTTTCATAAAATAGCTGGACTTAAAAGTATTTGATTCTTAGACAGAACTGCTGAAAAAAGGAAGACGGGTTCTAACATCTGTGTTCTAGGACAGGGAAAGCCAGTTTTCCCACCTGCACGAGCCTAGCAGCGCCCGGCGTGGCTGCCTGAGGGCCGCCTGCTCACTCTGCAGCTTCTACAGGTGATCTCTGTCTGAGCAGTTTCCTCCTGTTTCAATAGGGCCGTACTGGAGCCTGGTCTTGGGAAAAGACCCAGTTAAAAAGTGTGCAAACTCATCAGATGTTAGAAGAATCTAGAAGGCAAGAGCATAAATTTGCCACGTGACGTTTTGTCCTAACGAGCAGGTCAACCAGGACTGTCCAAACGGACCCAACAATTGAGAATAGTGAACAGTGTCTGGCGAAGAAGGCACACCGGCCCGCGCTTCCTAAACACAAGAGTAACAACTTACATTAACTCCTGTAACACGGCAAAATTTAGGCACTCGTTAAAAACCTTGATAATATAAAAGCCATTTTATCCTGGAAATGACAATAGAGCTGAGTTTTTCTATGAAATACTTCAGGCATGTTTAACTCATTCATTTGATCAGCAAGTATGTATTGTCTATTACCTTCAATACAGAATGCTACGTGGCAAGTGATAGAATTCTTGTCACGTAGCATTGAGCACATGAATAAAGATGGGGGGAAAGAAAAGTCAAGAGAGTTATCGGGCATCTTCAAAACAACCTTCCCATTTACGCAATTCCTTCTTTCAAGAACTGAGGTGGAATAATGAAAACAGAGCGATGCCTAGGATTCCGAGAAGAAAGCTCACTGAGCTCACCGAAATGACTCCGCCGCATCTTAAAATACATGATGACTGTGATCACGGCTGTGCTAAGGAGATGTCAGGAGGTACAGAATTAGATGGAACAGAACAAGAAGCGCTATTAAGAATCCTTATGAAGAAGTGAAGATAAATCTAAAGCTGGATTTGATGGACCCGAAAACTCTGTCACCCAGGACGGAGAGGAGGTAGGGACCGAAGCTGGCAAGGATTCGGCTAAACTGGAAAGGAGCTCACGGAGCCCCGCCTGACTGTCCTGGCTGCTTCCGTGCTTTTCTGTAAGGCCGGAAAGGAGCGAGGAGGAAACGACCGGTGGAAATTTAATCCATCAACGGGCCCACCACACAAGGACATCGAGTCGTGAAGACACGTCTACCCGTGACCACGAATCACAGGGGAACTGTTACGATTGGGCTGCAAAGAAACAGACACAGGCCCATGGGAAAGGGGGAACAGTGATCAGTGAGAACTCAAAACGCCTCACCCTCCAGCTGTCAGGACAACTGTGCGCAGATCTTTGGCAGTGTATTATAATTTGGGCTTTCAATATTTTTTCTTCATTTGCTTTTTAAGTAAGCAAGAGGGTTCAGACTGGATTTTAAAAACAGTATTTAGTCTCATCATGATGGCAAAATACATCCAGGGTATGTCTTATTTTACTGTTTGTCAACACAGAAGTATACACATATACAGCCTTACTTTTCACAGAATCCCAAAAACAAAGCCAGATTACCTAATGCATGGTTTGCTGATCTTTTCAGACGGCGTGTGCATTCCTGGATTGCAGAGGCTGTTTATTGAACTTAATGCCCCATCACAGCCACAGGCAGAGACAGATCCACAGAAGGCTGTTCAGAAACACTTACTGCCACCTAGTAGCAAATCGCGAGCGACTTCTCCCGCATGAAAAGTGCAGTGAGCAGCTCCAAGGCAGAATCCATTTGTGTCCAAGCCAGTCCTCCCAATGGCCTAAGTTTCCTATTTTGCTTTCATTTGCTTTACTATGTTGCTATCCAGATCAGTTTAGAGAATTTCTAAGCAAAATAAAGTACAGTGAGAATTTATACAGAAATAAAAGGAAAGGAAAACCACAGTTCTTCAGACAAGCATCTAGGGTGAGGTAAGAACACCCCTGAAGACACACCACTATTAACCGCAGTAAAACTTTACCTGCAAGCATGCACAGCGCTGCTTGGGCGCAGCAGCTGAGTACCAGGCAGGTGGCTCCAAGGGTTGGTTATACAATGGGAACAAGCGAAGGAAAAACAGAAACCCGAGTCAATGATAAAACCAAGGAGTCATCTACTTAACGCGGACAACCAAGTTCTACAGCCCGAGCTACATAACCACCCTCCGACACGTGAGGCAGGAGCGCAGGCCCAGGGGAGACCGACACAGTGCCCTCAAGGGCCGAAGTCCAAGCTCCCCCCGGACAAAGAGGATGGCTCTGCAGGGCGGGCAATGGACACGCGTGCCTGACGGCGGCCGTTACATTGTGCAAAGAGAAACGTGTGGAGCCAAACAACAGTGCGATATCCCCAGTAAATGCTGCGGCAGGGCGAGGACACCAAGTTCCTTACTTCTCAAAGCAGACTTTAGGATCCCTAAATTAAATTTTCTTTCTCACTTGCTCTGACCCTAAATGACTCTGTCACCATTCCCTGATTAAGTCAGCGATGGAAGGAGAAAGGGCCCACCCATCAAGTCCTTGTGCTGAGTTTGGCTGTTGAAACCCACCTGTCAGAGACCAATTTGCGGATCAGTTTCCATTCCAGCGACAAGAAAAACCAAAGAGGATCCCAAGTTACAGAAAACCGACTCACTGGTCCTTTCAGTTCATCATTTCACCACTTCAGATGTCACACTGAATCTTTAAAGTCAGTTTTTGCAACATTACAACCAAGAGATGCTTTGTGATTGGGTCTCAGAAGCAGGACAATTGTACCGGCCTACAATGCTCTTGTCCAAAGAATTCAAAATCTGCCACTGCCACTCTTCAGCAAACGATCAACCCACTTTTAGCATCTATTTCATGCCTGGTTAAGAAAGTTTGTCAAAAAAGCACCCTTGCTTTATGCTCACTTCTTTGGTGGCTACAAAGAAAGTCTCAAGTATTCAATTAGAACAAATAAAGTATTTCAACACATTTGGGCAGCACATAATTTCAGGATAACTCATGTCTACACAATAAAGACCAGAATTTACCAACTTCGATTGACTAACCTTGAAAGGCACTTACGATGACGGCTAGGCAAACACCGCCAGATATGATTTGCCTTTTAAAAAAGATCCAGTAAAGAAATAAATATAAATCCTTACCAAAAATAAAATAATAATACAGAAAAAAGCAAGGCGCCATGAGACCACATATTGGCTTGAATAAGAATCCCACCACTTGGAAATGTTAAATTTCACAGCCCCCTAATCTGTGGATAAATGGGCATCGTGAATACGTGAAGGTCACATGGATTCTGTGTGCTTCCAGACACACCCCTGGTGTGTATCATCTCATCGGTGAGCTGGCTTCTCAGCAACTCCTAGAAGGGATCTGTTTGCTGGAGACACAAATCAATTTACCGCAGTTCTTTGGGTCTGCACCGGAACCATGTGGTTGAGCAAACACACAAAATCTAGGGTTGTTCACAAGCAGAAGGAAGGGGAGAATGTCACCTGGGGAAAAAGATTAGCTTGGTAATTGTTTAACACCTCCTTCCCCAGCACTAAGCAATTAAGAAATCTGTTGCTTAAAGCAACTAAACTCAAATTTAAAAAATAATGTAGATCTTGATGCTGAAATATATTAGCACGTGTGCAAGGGATACTGGATGCGTGTATGTGATGTACACAGTACGTATCGAGGGGAGAGAAAACACAAAAATGTCCCGAGACAATGAGCACACGGAAAAGCACAGCAGGTCTCCAGGGCTCGGAAGGAACGGCCTGGTACCCAGGCACACAGCAGTACCTGATCAGCAGTCAGGTACCAGGCAGCCGGTAGGTTCAGTGACGGGTTGCCGGGCAGTGTCCCCAGCATCATTCTCCATGGCAACAGAGAGCAAGGAGGTTTACAGTTAAACAAAATAGCTAGACATATAGTTTGGCAGAATAGCTTAATTAGTAAGAACCAATGATACAAAAGCTTTCCAGAGCAGTAAAATTAAGTATGTGACAAACCATCTTTACAGAGAATGACAAGATGATGCAAGGCCGGTTCTGCCCAGAAGACCAGATGTTGCCATGACAACGGAGATAATCAGGATGGACGCTACCAGCACTTCCGCCCCAGACACGCTCCCTTCCTGCATCAGTGACGAAAGCCACTCCTGTCCCCGAAGCTTTTTATCCCGAGAAAACTTTTTCTACCTTGATAGTATAATACCACCTAAAATAGTATAATAAAGATAGGTTATTCACATTGCTACAATCGTCCCCTGAATTCCTCTTCTTGCTAATACTGACTTTCCGCTAACACACTTTACTCTTCACTTCCAAGGCTACGGCGTGAGAAACCTCTGCTGAAGGCTACTTCCAGGGGGTGGGGGCATGAAGATCACACGCGCGGTCTCTCCGCAAGCAGCATGAGACATCATCCTGGGCTAACATCCGTACAAACCTCCCCAAGGTGGTCCCTGTTTGGATTTCCCCACTGGGTCTACTTGCCAGGCTCAGGAAAAAGAATAAAAAGTATAATGATTACTGAATTAGTTCGCTAAGGCTGCCTGCCATAATGAAGTACCTTAAACAACAGAAGTGTGTTGTCTCACGGTCCTGGAGGCCAGACATCCAAGACCAAGGTGCCGCAGGGTCGGTCCTCTCTGAGGACCGTGAGGGAGAGCCTGTCCGTGCCTCTCCCTGGCCTCTGGTGGTGGGCCGGCCACCTCCGTGTTCCCGAGCGTCTGCTGTATCATCACCTTGACCTCTGCTTTTATCTTCACGGGCGTGCTCCCTGGATGGGGGCGGGGGTGGGGGGGTTCAAGTTTCCTTTTTAGAATAAAGACACCGGGCATACTGAATTAGGGCCCACGCAAGTAACCTCACCCTAATAACCCCACTGTCTGGAAAGACCCTGTGTCCAAGTAACGTCACACTTTTATGTTCTTGGGGTGGACTTCGACATACTTTTTGGGGTGGGGGATACAATTCAACCCAAAGCCATCAATACTAGCGAAGTGGCCAGGTGAGCTACTTTCTCAAAGGGGATTTCTCATGAGTCAAGTGCATGGCCTGTAGCTGGCTGGGTACCAGGCTGCCAGGACCTTTGTAAGAGGAAGGACTGTTCATTTGCCCCAAAGCTTCACGACCACTAAGGTAGATAAAGGGGTAGTGTCGTGGTCAATAAGGCTGTTCTCAAATATCCCATCTCTCCTTCTAGGCAACCGGAGACCTGCCTTTCTCCAACCCACAATTAGGCATGGGTGCAGGGCTCGTTTTGGCCAATGAAATAAATGCACAGGACAGGGACGTTTTTAGGTGGAAGCCCTCAAGAGTGTTGCGCAATTGCCACACTCCTTTCCCCCACGGCAGGGAAGGGGGAAGTGATGGGACTAGCTGTCATCATCCTGGGGACTCTCAGTGACCACAGCGGGCACGGCTCCCTGGCTAACAAAGCTGGCTACATTTCCAGAGCAAGAAAATAAATCTTCATGGCGCAATCCATGGAGACTGCAATGCACTTCTCCCTGCAGCACCCCTTTGCCCCATGCCGACAGGAATGCTCTACTTGGAATGCTTCCTCTCCATATTCCCTCGGGCTTCTCGTCTCTGATAGGTGTTCCGGAAAGGGAGTATTTCGTGAGCCCTCCTACAGTCAAGAGACCTTTACTATTTGCTATTCTGTGGTCTCCTAACCACAGCATGTTGTTCCGGTCTGAGCCACCGGGCCCTGCCCAGGGACAGCACCAGAGCCCGCAAGGGAACAAAACAGATAAGCCCCAGTCAGGTCAGCCCGGTGCAATACACCGCAACGCAAAGTTCACTTGTTCATTAATTCCACCGTCTAGTGGGTGTGCGTTTTTTATTTAAATCAGCTGGGTTGATTCGAAATGCACTCACTCACCTTTTAGTTAATTTCAATCCTTGCATATAATATTTCGCAAGCCTTTCATTCGCAATGAATTGCTAACATTCATTGAAATTGCTTGTGGGTTTCCATTTCAGTGGCATTTAAAAATCAGATAGATGAATAAATGGGAGGCATAAGATTGTGAGAAGTAGCTCAGTCCTCTTTTTTTTTTTTTGGAAAGAGCTCCTGCCCCTCCCCGAGGTGGCAGAACTGGATTTACCAGCCGAGGGCGAGCACTTTCCCCAGATTCGATAACATGTCTTGTTCTCAGAGATGTGACGAACAGGGGAACATGAGCAAGCAGAAACTATGCACTGCTCACTTGGATACGTTGCTAGAATTGTAAACTAGAGACTTCTACCAACTTTACCTTTGAATGAAACATTATCTTTCTTTTTAAAAATGTTATTGAATGTACTGGGGTGACCCTGGCTAATAAAATCATACAGTTTTTTGAGGTGTACAATTCTAGTAGCACATCCTCTGTATGCTGTATTGTGTGTTCACCACCCAAGGTCACGTCTGGTTGTCACCATTTACCCCCCTTTATCCTCTTCTACCTCCCCCCCCTTCTCTGGTCATCACCATACTGTTGTCCGTGTCCATGAGTTGAGGTTTTGGGGTTTTTGCTTAAACTTTTCACCTAGCACCCCGCTCCTTCTGATGGCTGTCATCTGTTCTCTGAGTCTGCTTCTATTTTGTTAGTTTATTTTGTTCATTAGATTCCACATATGAGTGAAATACGGCATTTGCCTTTCTCTGACTAGCTTATTTCACTTAGCATGACACTTTCCAGGGCCACCCATGCTGTTGCAAAGAGTGAGATTTCCTTCTTGCTTACTGCTAAGTAGTACTGCACTGCATGTATGGACCACGGCTTTTGTATCCACTCATCTCCTCACGGGCGCTCGGGCTGCTTCCAAATCTTCACTACAGTTAAAATGAACACAGGGTACATGTACTGTTTTGAATTAAGTGTTCTGGGTTTCTTTTGATACATTCCCAGAAATAAAATCACTGGGCCATAGAGCAGTATATTTCTGGATCTTCTTAATTTTAAAAGTGCTCCAATGGGCAGGTTATAGTGTACTAAGTGGGGGGGAGGCATTTTTTTTTCCTCCAGAACAATTTTCGAAAGGTTGGGGGAAATTTTTATCGCCTTGTTTATGAACCATTGCTGACTTGAACACTGTTGGCAGGCACGGAGAGCTAGGGAGAGGAACAACTACCTAAAAGAAGAGATCTTATGTAACACGAAGAAGGGAACCTTGAGGCAGAGCTGAGAGCAAGACATGAGGAAAGGGTGTCACTGGGCGGGCAGAGCCTTAGAACCAGAGACGGCGCCCTCCGACACGTTTCAGCGTCCCGCACGGTGGGCGCAGAGATGCTGCTGAACGTAGGCCCCCCCGGAGCCTCATATCGCTTCCTTCGGGCTACTCCTTCCAGATTGAAAAACAAAACTCAACTGAAATTACAGCAGAGTCTGGAAAGTGTCACACCGGAGGAAAAGAGCAGTTAATTATGAAGTCAGTCATTTTCTTAGCCCTCTTTTACCCAGTTCCATTGTGTGTCTTTGAACCGCCTCCCAGCTAGGTGGAATTGCACGCTGATTATTTCTGGGCGATGAGACTGTGCCAGTTCTGGTTTCCCTACTTTTGAACTTGCCTAAAACCAATGTGTGTTCATTGTGGTCGAATGCAGGAAGAAGAATGCAGGAAGAAGAATGCACGTAGAGTGACGTGAAAGGACGAGTTCTCAGACCCGGCCCTCACTGCTGCTCCCTGAGCTCCCTCTGCCCCCAGCTCCGCCGCCGCACCTCCCCAGTCACACACCCACTGCGATCTGCAAGGCTCCGGTGAGTCAGCCTGTCCAAACGACACGTCTGTCCAACTCACCCACCGCCACGGACCTACGCTTGTTGACGCCCCCTCAACCCTTGCCCCCGCCGGTCCCCTCACCCACCCTGCCTCTGCAGTGCCCACCAGCCTTTCTTTGTTTATTCTAATCCAACTGCTAACCCCGGAGCCCCTCCTCTGTTCTCTCCAGGGCACCCTCCCCTCGGCCCCTACACTGAGCAAGCTCTCCCAGCCAGGCCAGCCCACGGGTCCTCACTCCAGGACACATGAGAACAGGCGGATAGTACCAGTACCCACAGAGGCATGCTACTTTGAAACACACCCACGGGCCCCCCAGGACACTGCAGATTCTAAATCGGAGAAGGAGTCCTGTTTGCAGAGCACGCTCAGGGGTGGAGGGGGTGGAACCTGCCAAGAACACTTAGCCTGGCTTACAGCAGAGATCAAGAAATGCAGAGGCTTTCCCTCCACTCAAAACCTGTGCACTGCACAACAGTGAACAGTCTGTTCTGAACAGACTCCACAGGCCTCACACGTTTACTGCCATGTCCTTTACAGGAAAAGCCTCCTGACTCCCAATTTTAGAGCACGACCCAGATCTTGTCCAATCAAACAGTCAGCAATGCAAAACCCCAGTCCTCAAATGGCACAGAGGTTCCCCCGGGCCCCGCACCACCCCCAAATTCCTACTGACATCCGAGGGAATCACCACCTACACAGCTGCTTCAACCTCCCCCTCCAGTCCCACGTCCTCTCTGCTCAACCAGGCACCTATTTTCCAACAGGGGCCCATTTGCCCTGGTGGGGGCGAGGGGTAGATCTTCTCATCTCTTGAGCATTCGTGCTAGAAATGTTCCCTCTGTGTGTGGAAATCCCAAGTGTTCTTCAAGGCCCCATTTGCACCTCCTTCCTTTCAGCCTTCTGGCCTCCTCCCTTGGGAGAACTCATAGCTTTCATTCAGTATGCTCCTCTTGGAGGACCTGCCTCCCTCCCTGGACTGTAAGCTCTCTGAGGGCAGGGGCTGTCACCTTGGCCTCCTGTCACCTTGGCCTCCTGTCACCTTAATAGAAAACTTCAAAGTGAAAGAAGTCAAATAATCACTGTGTGAGCAGTTTTTCATTCTGACAGCATCTTCAGGCTTAAAAATTTCAGCCTGGTTTGCGAGAAGACAGACCCGCAAACACAGAGGGCCAGTGGTGGAGGCAGGAGTGAGGGAATAAACAGACCTGTTCGCAAGGGACAGAAAGGGGGGTGCACCCTAAACAGAGGGGCTGTGAGGACCAAGGTGAGGAGAAGCTCACTGCCTCTGGGGGTGTCCGTGGGGCGGAGCCCGGGGACCCAGCAGGCCTCACATGTAAGAAGATTTATCGTAGTGGGAACAGACCACCACCTGTGGTTCCAGCAGAATATGCACCGATAAGACCTGCAGCTCAGAAGATCACACTTCTGTGTCCAGTGTGGACAGTGAACTGCAGGAGCCAGGCTGCACGTGGTGCGGAGACTAACCAGTGAGGACACTATGCCCTGTGTGAGAGGTTGGCCATGGCACTGGTGGGGGGACAAGGGGGGAGGGGCCTGGGCAAGAGGCAGAATGGGAAGGGCTTGGCCACTGGATGGACGTGGAAAAAGAGTGTGAAGTGCTTCTGAAGCTGGTGATCTTCAAATGGCTTTGGCCATCCTGAGAGCTGCACCCCGAACCCAAGAACAAACTGCATCAGAGACTGTTAGCTATGAAATATACAGGTTCCCAGTGGAGAGAAAGCCTCTGAGTTTCTCAGGCCCATCTGAGATTCAAGGCTATTAAAGAGCTAGACAGGATAATGAACACACTTTAACGTTCTTTTCGTCACTAAAAAAGAAGGCATTTTTGATGCTTCTCAAACAATGACACTGTAGCTGAAAATAACTGTGCCAGGGAGAAATTATTTCTGGGGTTGTTGGTTTTTAGGAGGCATCATTCAACATCTCTCAGACAACGGTTTCTCAAAGCGGACTGTGGCGTACCTGCACTGGGGTCACGTGGGGCGCTTACCGAAACTGAAGGTTTTGGCCATAACCTACTGAGCCAATCCAACAAGTTATTACAGTAACCTAGAAGTGATTGAAAATAAGCTAACAGACTCTGCCGATGTTTTTCAAATAGCCTATATAGAATCTCCAAATATAAAACAGACTCACTCATATTTTATCATTATAAATTTTATGTTGAAATTCATGATACCTACCTTCATGGTTGACGAAGATTAAAAGTAATAAAAATAAAATTCAGGCGAATGGTTGCAGAGCCTTAGAAGCAGCCTTGGAACGAAGTCTGAAAAGCCCAGGTTTCAATGACTCCCTTTATACCCACTGAGAAACAAGCCGGAAGTGCAAATGCCACCAGCGACCAGGCCAGCAGTTCACACCTAGCGACAACCTACTGGAGAGGGACTGTCGCAATCACAGGCCAAGGCCTACCACATCACGAGATGCCAGGACACCACGTTCGTTTTCCCAGCTCCCAGGCTCCCCCTAACCCACCTGACCAGTCTGACACTTCCCAGAGCACACCGCGGAGCCGCCACCTCCCCTCGGAGAACCTGAGCTCCAGAGGTTCAGGCTGCAGCTTGCCTTTCTCTGATGCCTCAGGGATTACTCGAGAATTGACATCCTTGGTCTAATTTGCTGCTTTATATTTTCACCAAAGCATTTTTTTTTCTTTCCTGTTCTTAATGCTTCTTCTCCCCACACCCACCGGCTTTCTAGGAGGGACCCACTTGGTAACAGTATTCAGGTTGGAGTCCCCAGGGCAACACGGCGCAGAGAAGCCCAGGCTAGCATGCTTCCCCTCCCACAGCCCCATCCCCTTCCTTCTCCTCTCAAGTGCTCTTACTGAGACTTGCCGCCTGCCTGAGTCCCCATCCTGACCTGGCTGCACGTCTGGCACCGCCAGCCTGGAGCCTGGCACTATGAAATAAATACTCTCCAGGGAAAAAACAAAGTCTCTGTACACAGAGATGTTGGATCAGCAGCAGGACACGGTCTACTCGACCAGAAGCCTTGGCACCACGGCTTCCAAGATCGTAACCATGGACACCGAACACGTTCCAATAATTAGTATACGTGCAGGCTCACCCACACGCACAGTTCAAATCAGGGACTTTGTTCACTGTGCCATGTGGCTTTCTTAATTGCTTAAGCCTAAAATCCTTCTCAAGTTGTCTTAGGGGGAAAAAAAGGGACTATGTATTCACTTTTTCTGGTAAGCATTTTATTATTATTAATAAATAACCACATTTGTGAAACACATTAGGATTCAAATGAAAGTAGAATTTCATTCATTCCTTACAGAAACACTGACACAAATGCTGATACATTACAAATAAGGAAATGGATTCAGAGGAGCTACATGACGGAGGGTCACAGAACCTGTCAGTGGCAGGAAAAGGACCTGAAATTGAGTGCTTTATCTACTACGGTCCAGCAGGCTCGTTTAAAAAGTGCAAACGCAACCTAAACACAAAGCTGGCATCAATTTTCTTCTTGCTATGGACTTGGAAAAGAATCTTTAACAAAACATTAGTATTTAAAAGTGTCAACAGAGGCCAAAGGCTCAAAGCGACCAGTTGTTCCTGCTGGCGCCCGTCCCCACAGCGCCGAAGATGACAGACACGCCGGGACCCTGTCCCAGCAGACACCGGCCGCCCACGGGGCATTCTGATGTGCAGCCGGGGCTGAGTCGCTGCCTTCTCAGCCTTTCCTCCCCCCTCCATTCCATCCTTCCCCTGGGGTCAGGTAACCGGGAGGGTGTGGCCCCCAGGGTGGTGGGGCCGCAGCTACAGGGAGCTGGTGCCAGCCCCCAGGACGTGGAGGTGAGTCATCGAGACCATGGCAAGAGGAGGGTTAGGGTCACAGCTGCCAGACTGCCGTTCCCCCCAGAAGGAGACAGGGCGCCCTAACCGCCAAGGACTTCACCCACCTCTGGGCTCAGGAGGATTGCTTGAGCTGTGTATCTCTGCCAGTTACTTGAGAAACAGGAAATTCTTCGCCTGTCAAACCAAACTGTTTCTGTTCTGAGCTTTGTGTGTCGGTGGTTCATCACGTGGTAGAGAAACTCCATGAGAGTACGTAAGCATGACTTGTGCCTGATCTGTTGTGATTTTAAATACAGTGATGGGTTTTGCTTTGGAGCAACCTTAGTTAAATCGTATGTAACACGAATCAGATTACTATGCAAACTAAATTGACCCCACTTACTGACCACCTGCTACGGGGAAAAAACACTTCATCAATGCCCTGGCTACAAAGGCCCACGGGCCGCAGTAAGTGAACCGTTAGTGAAAATGAAATTCACTAGCACTTGAGAGAGAAGAAAACTAAGACGATCATTTTATATTAAAGCATTCTTTATTATCTGGAAGGAGTCCTCCACGACTCACCTATGAAGCCAGATTTTAACAAAGAACTGGATTCTTGGTGCAGACCGGACCCAAGAATGCTTCTCTCTCTGCAACTTCTGAGAACAGGGTACGTTTCCATCAACGACCTGTCTTTTTCCTTAAAGTTGAAACACCCTCCCTTTCTACTCATTCGGGCCGCTGCAGTTGTGTCTCAGCTGTCTACGCCACGTGGCTCCCCGAACCGTTCTTCGGTCTGCCCGCTGCGGCCTCCGGGACACCAGCTGTCCCGGCAGGCCGCCGCCGCCCCGCACTCCGCCGGGCTTCCCTCCAGCAGGCGGCTCGGTACAACGAGCAACGTTCGCACGCCCCAGGAATCTAATCTGTCTCTTCTGGCTATCTGTCACCAACAAACCACTTCAGAACTTGGGGTCTTCAAACGCCAACAGCTGCTGACTGTCTTTGGGAGTCTGTACGTTGGCCGGGCAGCCTGTGGTCTACAAGTGCTGCGGTCGGATGGCGACTGGGGCTGAAGTGGCCAAGGTCTCACTTACCTGTCTGGCGCTTTGGATGGCCTGGCCAGGCCGCTGGGACTTCTCTCTGTGTGGCTAATCTGAGCTTCTCTACATGGCAGGAAGCAGAGACGAGGGTCCTTAAAGGCTGAGTATAGGACTAGCTCAGCATCACTGCCGAGGCGTTCACCGGCTGGCCCCGATGCAAGGGCGGGGGGACTGCGTTCTACCCCATGACGGGGAGGGACAAACGTCTGCCACCGTCTTCTCATGCTCACCCTACGAAGCCTATGCGGATATAAACTCTAACCATGGCCGCAGGGCCAGACCGGCACACCGCACGGAGGGCCACAGAGCGCACCATTTGGGTCTGAAGTAGAAGGCACCTTGCGAGTTACAGCTCACCGAAAGGATGAGAGTACATTTGCCCAACTTGTTATGCGGCCACAGAGCCTGATCCTCGACACCCAGTTGTCGACCACCGCACCGTGTGTGCGGGCTGGACACAATCAGTCGTGCCCGGAAAACAAACAAGAACCAGACAAAATCAGCTTAAATTTCTCCGCCAAAAGTGTTAAAGGTGGAGTGTAAAGACACATCCAGAAACCGTCGGGCCTCACGCACACTCCTGCCTGCGCCGTCTCAGTTGCATCCACTGCAGGCAAAGTGCATGGTGCAGACAGTGCAGAGGAAGCAGAGAATGCCTTCCTACCGTTTCTGAGAGGACGGGCCCCTTCTAAAACCTGAACGGTGACACTGGACACTCATTTTTATTTTTCCTCTTGGAAATTCAGATGATTTATACTTTTTAAGATCCCTACCTTCATTCTCCCAGGCTGCAAAGACACTGAGTTAATTCAAGATTTTTATCCACTCAGCTGCCTCCATGTTCGTTACAATTAGGTGGACGCACTCTGTGGTGTGAATGATCTAGGGCCACCTGCACATCTTTCAAGTCCTCGTGGACACTAATCCCTTTACTCACCACGCTCCAGCCTCACAGCTTCGGTTTCTCCAACACACCCAACCCTTCTCACACCTCCGTGTGCACAGCCCCCTCTGCCTGGACTGCCCTTCCACCCACACGGCTCACACAGTTCCCTCTCACACACGAGGCTTTTGCTTACAGTCAGCTCCTGAGAGGGGTGTGTCCTGATCACCCTTCTTCGAGCAGGCCTCCCTATTATTTTCTCTGTCTCGGCTTCCCGTTTGCTTCCTTTGGCATACTCACAAAAATATGCACACATTTGCATCTTAAAATATTAGTATCTTTTTACTGCTCATATTAACTGCAGTAGCGGGGACACGGCCTTCCAAGAGTGTGGCCGAGTCTCTTGTTTGACACTTGCATCTCTAGAGCAGAACTCAAATGCAAAAGAAACTCAGAAGGGTCACTTGTCCTTCTTCACTTCACGTGTGGTGACAGCAAGTAAATCACAGAACCTCTCTGGATTTGATTTATTCTCTTCATTAAATGGGGGAGAGGCTGAATCAAATACTAATTTCCTGCCAGTTTTACCATTGACCTGAAGCTTATTCCACAGCTAGTACCTACTGACTGGGGTTGAGGAATTAATGTTTCTTTGTATTTACTATGTAATCAGTAACAATTTGTTTTTGAGTCTCTAATCACTAATAAATTTAAGACAGCAAGAATCTGCAGGCAAGTAAGAAAAAATATCTGGAAAGAAAAACTATCCATAATCTTCCATAACATTTTAAGTCTTTTCAAAGTGTATAAGGAGAAGTCTAATATATGAAAAAAGTCAGAAGTAATGAGGTTTTTACATTTTTTTATGAGTTTGGAATTTATCTCCCACACCAGAGATGATGCCCAGCGCACAACAGACTGTGGTCCAGGTTTGAAGTTCTAATTTGCTGACAGTCACATTTCAGGCACATCCGAAATCAGCAACTAATTCTTTACGCATACTTTATTAATAGAAGACTGAAATTCAGAGATTAGATTTGAGAGAAGCACTTAAGTGTGAAGTGGAGAAAGTAAACACAAAGAAAAATAGTCATTTCAGTATAATTATTATCAAGCAAACATGGTCATTAATGAGAGAAACTGGTCACTCAGTTCCTAGGTTGTTACATCCCACTCGACATGCAAAATACGGAATTCACATGTGCAATTACATCACTGCTGATGAACTGAGCTTCTGTCTAATCGAGCATACATCCCTGTTTATAATTTGGTTTACATCATTTACAGAGATCTAAAGGGTAACGTTTAAATTCTAAAACTGTTTGGGTTTCATTAAAAACAGGAAGAACGTCTTCAGAAATATATTCAGGAAAAGAAAGAAAAGATAATTTGAAAAGTGATCTTGGTTGGGCCTTTAGAAAAACAAAATAAACCACCAAAGCCTTTAAAGTCCTAAAAATAAAAGTTGCTGACACCTGGTAGTCTAGTGAATCATAAAATCTTTTTTAAGAATACTATTTATTGATCCCCCCCCACGGTTCTTCCATGTGGTACAGTAGAAAATTCATTAACCCTAAAAGGCTAAGGACGGAACCTAGATAGCAGCAACAAATTAAAAGAAGCTATAAATGTGTTTGCCGATACAAATTCAGCCGGCAGATGGGCTGCGTATCCCAACCCTAGACATCTGTGAAGAATTGACACCTTCTCCTTCAGAGGGAACGATAATAAAAGAGCTAACATTTATTAATCACTAATAGGTGCCAGGAACCATGCTAAACAGCCGGTGTGTATTATCCCACTGCATTCTTAAATTGTATAATAATCTATCTGATTCCAGACATGCTTCAAGAGGACAAAGAAAAGTATTAAGAAGCAAAGGGATAAAGATCATACACACTTCACCCAGAAAGAACAATCCAGATCTTCACTCTCAGCCTATGTATTCTCACTTTACACACGATCCTAACAAGTCTACCCAAACACCTTCTAAGTCCTTAGCAGATCAGAAGCAGCAAAGTACAAGGGGATGGCCGGCTCCTCCACAGAGAGCCACGAGAAGTGGTCACGAGATTAGCAAGAGGAACGAGAAATCAAAACATGCAGCAAATGTCTCAAAGGTCGCAGGCGTCCTGAGAACCACGATGATGAAGGAAAGCGTATTATATGCCATATCAGTCCTAGATGGCATCGTTAATAAATATTTACTTACATAAAGAGCGACCAAATGATACAAGTCAGGGCTATGAAGGTAACCTAACAGTGAGTCAAAAAGCAGTGTTCGAGACACGCTTCTAAGGCGGCAGGAAAGAGAGCAACAGGGGAGTGGGAACTATCTTTGGGCAGTTTGCGCGCAAGACTCCACGTGGCCAAGGGCTGGCTATCACAGGCAAACCATGGAGACACTGCGGGGTTGGTTCCAGGGCATTGCAATGAAGGGAATGGTCATCCTTTTGCTTAGTGGGGCGGGGGGGTCTTGCCTTTCATTCAGTGGGGGGGGACCCCCCACATCTGTGCGCCACAGTTACAGTGCACACAATACAAGGAGGCGTGCCTGCAGTGGCAGGAGGAGCGCCTGCCCGCAGTGTCCCACGCCCCTGCGCTGGGCTGGCGCAGACAGTGGTTTGGGCCCCTGGCCACTCGCCAGCTGAGCTCTGCTACCCCTTCCTGTGTGCTCTCGAACACGCTGCCACACCTTGCTGCTTAAAAAATGAGACGCTGGCTCAGGTAACCTTTTCGGTCCTTTGCATTCTTACTATTCTGTTTTTAATACTCTCAGGAAGGAACCACCTATTACCAGGTCTTTGAAATGCGTGGAAATTTGACAACTGGTCAACACTTTCAAGTGGCAGAGTTTTCAAAAGCCACAAAAATGCACTCAGGGAACATTTACAGAAGGAAGATACTTGACTTAGCTGGAGAAAGATGCTATTTGTGCATAAGATGTACGAGGACAGCCCGGCCTTGCCTGTCAAGAATCAGAACCCCACTTTCAGGTACACCCTGCAGCTGGAAACCGAGCAGAAAATGATTCCTTTCATGTCTAAGCTATTTTGGGAGACAAGCTTTTTTCCATACACACTGCAAATATTCAATTGGAACAACTCTGTAGCTCTGAAAGCATCGGCATTGTGCAGACTCACTTGCATGGAAATCTATTTCTGTGGACCACTAAGCCTCAAAAGGCAGCCCCACCCCCAGCAAAAGCCACAGGGTAAACAAAACGTGTATTTTGGGGTGATGAGGGAAGAACGTAGAAAATAAGTCCACTTAATCAGTATTGACAGTAATGGTTATTGACCAAATCGAGATGTAGGCTGTCATCAGCATTCACTTCCTAAACTGGTTGTCATAGCAGGACCCTCTGGGTACCACCCGGGCACCACGCTCCCCCACCCCCACCATCAGTCAATCCCTTCCTGGCCTCGGGTTCCTTTGGTGACCCTGCAAAATCAGGGCCAGTGACATTCTTTTTATTCAGTCTGCACTATCCTTGGCAGATTCTATTCCATTAAAAGTCAACTGAGTAAGAGGCTGAAATAGCAATACATTAAAATAAAACAAAAAAATCTGATGGCCAGTGTGGCTTGCCTGGGCAGAAGGTTACTACTACTTCATTCTTTCTGCTGCACGGAACATTTAAACACCCTTCTGCACGCTGGGTGGGAAATGAGGAAGAGGCATTCAAGGGGTTTTGGAACACTTCCATGAGCCTGCGACGGTTTTCCGAGAGTGGTAAAGCAATGGCATTACAGCTCAGACCTCCGTTCTGTGGATAACTGCTGTTTAATCCCACCCAGACCCCTAACAGGACCCACCCTCCGGCTCCCCACCCTCCCTGGCCTCCCCATCTTTTCCCCCCAACTTCAGCCAAGTCTTCCTGCATCTGTTTTGCTTGGCGCCACACACCAGCATTCCAACAGATGCCACCTGGCCACCGAGTGAAGATTGCGACATATTAGGCAAAATAAGAAACCTGCTCAAAAGGAAAAGCCATCTGCAGGGAGGTTTCTGGGAGCAGCGACGGCTCGGATTGCAGGGCTGGACTCTGCCAGGGAGGCGGCTCCGAGCCACGGGGAGCCGTACCCTGCCCGTGACCTTTTCAAGGCTGAGACGGGGGAATGTTCCCAGGAGTGCTCCCTCGCCTGGGACGTGCCACTCTCTGAGGAGGACTCCGTCGGCTCCTCCAAACCCAGAACCTCTGCGCAAGCCTCAGCTGGTCAGTTCAAAGGGACAAGGACGAACTGGCTGTGGCCACGTTATGTATGATGCCTTGCAGGACTTCGGTGCAGAAGCAGGAAATTTGGAGTTTCAACTCACGACATAGGGGACGTTTTCAGCAGCTGAGTCAAAGGAGCACCTATTGCCTTAGCAGCAACTTAAAAATTCTCTCCCCGTCTCCGGTCTCCGTGAACTGAGGCTGTGCCTGTCTCCTTCAAGGCCTTGGCCCATCACGGAAACAGGATGAACCAGAGGATGAAACAATGGCCTCAGAAACTGGGGAAAACAGATGCAAAACACCCATCCCCGGACACCACTTCTGAAGGGCCCACCTCTCCCTGGGGGTGAGGCCTGCAGGATAAATGAGCTATTTTAAAAGCTGTGTATCTGCATTGTAGCCCACACATTATTCATCAATGGACAATATGCCTTATAATACATGCAATCTGCAAGTCAGAAGCAGACTCCCTGGCAAAACTGCAAAAATAAATCCGCCCACGTCCTGGCATGACACAGGCAGCAGAAAGCATCTTGAAAGAACACTCACTTGAGGGAATAAAAGCTTCTCATTTTGTAGGCACTGCCATGTGGAAATGGCAGTGCCAGTCCTTAGGGTGACAGCCTAAGCACAGTCCTAGGTTAGACGCACTCCTGAGAAAAACCAAGACTGACCCTCCTGGTGGGGAGAATAAGCCTGTGGAGGGGATGGCAGGGCAGAGCCAAGTCCAGCTCGGCCACCCCCACCCCTCAGGTGACAGGTGCTACTCCGATGGCCCCCACCCCTGCGGCGCAGTCTCAGGCCAGGAGCCGGGGTCGTCCCTGAAGACGCAATGGGATCTCGGCACGCCTCCGCTCAAAGCCCCTGAGGTCTTCCTCCCCCAGCTCCCCACGTGGCCCTCCAAGCCATGCCCACTCTCTCGATTGTTCTGCCTTCTGGGTCCATGCATCTCATCCTGGGGTGCCCATTTCGGCCACGTGTCCCTCCACAGTTCTCACCATTTTCCGGCACACCTGGACCTCAGGGCCCTCACACTGGTCCTTTCGTTCGTCTGGGA
This sequence comes from Phyllostomus hastatus, assembly GCF_019186645.2. Taxonomy (NCBI): domain Eukaryota; kingdom Metazoa; phylum Chordata; class Mammalia; order Chiroptera; family Phyllostomidae; genus Phyllostomus; species Phyllostomus hastatus. The sequence goes on along the minus strand of NW_025333960.1, from coordinate 46,396,914 downwards.
CAGGCTGCTCCTGGCTGCTGGCACGGCCTGAATGTCATAACCATCTTAGGGAGGCTCTCCTTATGAACCCCACATGCTGGCAGTGCTCTGTCCCCGCCTTCCTGCTCTCCTCCAGACACTCGTCCGTCATCGGTGTCTCACACGCTGTTTTGACTCACTCGTGCTGTTCCCCTGCCTCCCCACCGCCAGTGTAAGTACGTGAGGATAGGGGTTTTTGGTTCTCGTTCACTATTTACCCAGAACTTAGAATGGTGTCTGGCACGCAGTAAGTGCTTAACGAATTCCTTTAATGAATGTTTATCATCTCATCCAGTGGCAACATCACAAATGATTTTTATTGGTCTCCAGGCAGCCATACTGGGGAGTTCCACCCATTTGTTCCGGCAGCAAAAAAGTTCCAGCTATAAAAACTAGGGAGGTTTTAGAAAAGTATAAATAAATATTATGATTCCATGAGTCAGAAACACATAACCACCTCCTTCAGCCCAGCGCCGGTCCTCTCCAAAGCACGCTGGCCGAACAGAGGCATCCGCGCCACGGGACCTCGGCGGTGTGGTGCGGGACTGGAAGCTCCCCGAGAGCAGGAAAGCGCCCGAGGAAATGGGCCACCCTCGTGTGACACCAACACCTGACTTTCCTTTGGGTGTGACACCTCCTTTCTCAACGAAAAGGATTGACTCCTCGGGAACAGAGAGAGTTCCTACAGTCCCCCGAATTCCAGGCATCCACCCCAAGTTCAAAATCTTTGTGTAGTATAAAATCTCTCCCTACCAAGAAATGGTGCACCACTTGTTCAGTGTGGTCCCCCTGGAGACTGAGGGCTCGGTTCCTTGGCAATGGTCTCATTATATTTTAACTCTTTAAGGTACCCCCCTTAAGGTCACACTGCCTCTTAAGGTAACAGGTCTTCCTTTAAAGTGTAATGATAAGATTTTAGGCTACTTGATTTTAAAAAGAAATACGGACAATTTCTCGTAAATTACAAATGAAGCTCCAAGTAGAAATGTAAACTCAGAGGATTGATTAATAACTAACACTTAGAACCAGAACTTTTTAAACTACTTAATTGGGGAAGGCCAGGAAGCATATTCTTGGGAAACTACAGTTCTCACAAGCAAAAAGTAAAGCTCAATTCACCTATTTGATTTACATATTGGCTGAAAAGAAAATTTCAAATTCTAAATTCTGGGTGACAAATATATTGAAGGACAGATTAAGGGAGTGTTCCTTTCCCAAAAGGTCTAACAGCTAACCCCGGGCCCTACCCGCACAGCAGCAATGGGGCTTAACTGGAGCCAGTAATCTTAAAGGAACTTCTTTCCATCCATCTGTTCTTTGTAATGGCATGGGGCGTGAACCTACTTGAAAAGCAGAAAATAAAAACCTCTTTGTAAAGGCTTCTGCTTAGATTCGTAACAACTTCTGGGTTAAGGCTAACATTTCAAAACAAGAATTGCAGTACCTATAATTTGCTTTGTGATTTGTAAACATTTAAATGGAGGAAAGTCATTCTAAGGTCAAATCTACGGATACTGCCACCCGGCAATTGGAATATAACTACGTTCCACCACAAATTCTTCCAACTTCATGCATTACAGTTCTGAACCATTTTCATAAGGTAAAAGGTACAAAGGGATGCAACTTGGGGGTTGGATGTTTATGTCGTTATTGTTAATACCTTTTCGTGATTCACCTACAGTCATTTACTTCCCAGGGCAGAGGTCAGAGAGGCAGCAGAAAGGGGAACCTGGGCATTTTCTTGGGCTTACTAAAACTTTTGTAACACAGATGCAAATCTCTTAGCAAAAATGTGAACAGAGTCAAAGATACTGAAAAAACAATCATATTAATCACTAAGAAAAACATCTGTTGTTTTCTTCATTTATTTCATGGTTCTTAAATTTAATATTATTATGGCTGAATCTGTCCATCTTTTCTTTGTTTGTTTTCTTCCTCCTTCTAAGGTTAGAAATGTATCATCCTTCCCAGATCTGAAACTCATTTCTTTTTTTTTTACTGCTTCTTGTTCTATGGTGTAAAACATTTTTTATGAACCTATTTAAATAATCTATATTTAGGTAGATTTAGATAAATCTTGAACTTACAGCTGGTTTAGGTTTTGGATCCAACCAACACTAAAAAATTTGTTTACAGACTGTACTCACATACAAGTGAACAGTTAATTTGAATGGCAGAAATGTAGGTTCTTTTCCTTATTGAGTTGTGGTTAAATGCGAAAGCATAGGTACTGTATATGAATAATGTAACATTTCCAAATATCATAATGTAGAGCAAGGATTTTCTAACATAATGTCGTTTCAAACAGAAAGACATGCAAAGCAGGCCCTGGCTGGCGTAGCTCAGTGGACTGAGCGAGGGCTGCAAACCAAAGCATCGCAGGTTCGATTCCCAGTCAGGGCACATGCCTGGGTTGCAGGCCACGGCCCCCAGCAACTGCACATGGATGTTTCTCTCTCTCTTTCCCCCTCCCGTCCCTCTCTAAAAATAAATAAATAAAATCTTTTTTTTAGAAAAAGACATGCAAAGCAATGCGTGAGATATTCATGCCTTCAGCTCCTCTTCAGGGTGGAATCCTCGCGGCACAGAGAAAGAGCTGAGAGAGTCAACCCCTACGAAAGCAAGCTCCTTCATCTGCGTCTGAGGTACGACCCTCCAGTACGATGTCACAGTGAAGGCGACAGGCATCTGTTTAACTCCTGCCACTCCCGTTCAATAGCCGGGATTTTCCTGGCATCTCTCGGTCCCTGGCCGGGCGTGGGCAGATGCTCGCAGACCAGCTCCGTGGAAGGCAGGTGAGGAAGAAATTCACTCAACTCCCCATTGGAGGGAAAATAGAGGAATTCCTCACGCTAATAACTATAACTAAAAATTCTTCAATAGCGTTTGCCATTAAAAAGCTGTTTCACGCTTGTGAGATAAAACGACTATTCTCTGCAGTTGCACAATGCTCTCTCAGTCTCCTCACCTTGAAACGGAAAGGAATCGGCCCACCTAACGCCAATGGAAACTCGCAGCTCTCTACATTTATAAACATAAACTATAAAAACGACCCTGCACGCGTTAGCGAGAGAAGAATGCCAGACTGCAGGATCAGGGGCTTCTCTTGCTAACGTAACTTCAGCCAAGGGGGCCACCAGGCCGGAAGGCGCGTGGTGCTTGTGGAAAACTGTTCACTGCTTCATCCTGTGCTGTCAGGGCACCCTAACAATACACACGAATAAGTGAAATATAGTTTCAAGATTTTTTTTAAAAAGCATGGTTTCTACCACAAAAAGAGACTAAATCAATTTAAATATTAAAACATCAAGACGTCGAAATTCTGTTAAATTTAGTAGTATCACTTTTTTTTTCAAGTGGAAAAACGCAGTAAGTACACACAGAACAGGTACCAAGCAGAAGGCGTTCTCACCATGAGAAAGACAATACGAACGGACCCCAGGGTCAGGCCGTCCGCAGGCCGAGCGCCGCTCGGGCCGACTCCTTGGGAAAGTTAAAGGGAGCTGGTAGTTCTGCAAAACTCCCTGCTGTGAAGAGGCGCTAGGTTTTCCAGCTGGAGCTCACACACATTCCCCTACTTCTGCCCCACCTCCGCTTCTCTGGTCGACTCGGTCTTAAAAACCTGAACCAGAGCAGCGTTCCCCCTCCTTCAAAAGTGAAATACGTAGACATGCACTTTAAGAGAATATGAAAAAAAAAAAGAGAGAAAGATTCTCAGGAAGCACGGTTTATTATGAAGCTGTAGAAAGTCTCTCAAGAAAACGGAGGAGTTAAGACACATGTGGATCATTCCAAATACTGTCAACGTCTATCGGTTCTGGATTGACCTTCAGAGAGTAAAACAGGGAAACTGTAAACCCATCCGACCATTTGAATCATCAAATACTTAATATGCCTGGTAAGGTCCCTACACCCCATCCCAACGCCCCCCTGACCCCTAGAAAGAGGTAAGCAACCTCATGACAGATTATAGGCCGAAAGCATGTGCCCTGAAGTTATTATACGGGGGAAGGAAAAGCCTCCAGACTCACCCTGATCTATAAGGACTAAGTCACAAATGAAGGCAGTGTAAATTCCAAGGACCTGGAAAGGTCGATTTCCTAGGGGAAACTCGAATCCCTTCCTCCCTGGAGGAATGTCCTTACTTTCTGCTTGCCCAGTGGTATATGGAACAATACTTAAGACCAAAACAAACACAGAATGAATGGCTTCGAAAGAACAGGCAGTCGGGGCGGGCACGTAAAGGAGCTGCTACAAAGTATCTGAACACCAAGTACAGCAACACCAGCCGAACTAGAGAAAAGAGGGCCTTTTCCAACTCAATGTATGATCCTTTTATTCCATTTCATGGCCTCTCTCTGCCCGAAGCACTTTATCCAAAAGTGTCAAAACCGTCCATGGCTCTAAAACGACCAGAGTACAGGATAACAGGCAGTGTCCTTGAAACACAATCTACTCCACGCTCCATCCCGAAAGCTGGACTTCCTGGTGAAAGGTGGCGACGCCGGGGGACCACCTGAGTGTCACGTCAGGATGGCACACCCCCGGCACGACACCAGAGACGTCCTCTCAGGCCCACCGATGCCAGGCCGCCTGTTTCGCTCGCTCATTTATATATTTTTTAATGTTCCTCTCTATCCCGGTTGCCCAAGGAAGCCCTGGGAGAATACACAACAAGAAAGTGAAAAAGGAAAACCCCCTGAGGTCCCTGCACCCCGTGATGTGTGCTAAGTCAACATCACTTCTAAACGTCGTGCAGTCATCTCCATTTGTCCAGAAGGGGGGGGGGGAACCCCAAAGACCTCGTGTAATACGTATTTTGGCTAATATTTTCAACACTATCCATACTTCAGGCCTTTTAAGTCTTTGAATTGGAGCTGGGTGTACACAGCGGGCGGACTGTCTGAGGCACGGCGTGGAACGGTACGCTGCCTCCTGTGAGTCAAAGCACCTGGGTGATGGCAGGCAGGATGCTCCCCAGCCAGTTCTGGGCTGAGTTCCCCGAGGCTTCTTTGGACATCGACAGTGGAAACTTAGATACGGTGGCATTAACCGTTTCAACATCATCCATGAATATCCTGCCTTTTCCTCACTACTGCAAATGCCTTGAAAGTATCGAGAAGAGTTTTATAACGGGTCAGTGTATTTAGGGCAGTAATCTAGCTCAGCAGTAATCAATCTGCTGGGTTATTTCAAGTTGCACAAATAGGTTACCGTTGAGATTAGCCTCAAGTAGCTTTAAACCATGACCTTCTACAAAGAAACGCAGCATCGATTAAACTTGAAGGTAACTCTGACATGGAGTCAATTTCTTCTGGTATTGTGAGCTTTCATGTAGCAATAACACGTATTAACATGTATTATAAAATTACAGATTTATTTCAATGCCTAGGAATTCTGCCTCCAGGCTTAGCCACGTGAAGCAGCTGTGGCATTTATGAAAATCCTCTCCAAGGAGGTGTCTAGTAAAGCCTCTTCCCAAATCCTGCCCTCATGTGTAAATCACACAGTGTGGACATTTTGCATAGGTTAACACTGGATTGCTGACACCTCGGCCTGTAAGAAATGAAAGTAAATGTAACCCCTGGAAACATTACAGCAAAACGATGTGGTAAAATTGTAACATGCGGGTAATACCAGCTAAATGTTTCAAAGTTTCAAAACTCAATACAGCAAATACCAGCAAAGGCCCTTGTCTGCAATGCAGAGTTCAGCGGCTGCACCATCGCAGAAGAATGTTCCGGCTCCGTGGTGCCGATGACCCAAGGGACACACACTCAGGACCGACGAGATGACAGCAGAGGGATATCACAGCTAGTTATTAAAGTAAAGGTTGCCAGGCACGCCTCAAATTCATGCCGCCCTGGGTCTAAGGCCATGCTGATGAAACCCTGCGTGTTCCCAGTAACCTCATCACCCTCCCCGGAGAAAGGCTTGTACGTTACAGGTACTTGGTTAAGAAGGAAAACCCTAACGGGAACACTGATTGGGCCCATCCACATAGACTGCTCCATTTAAACCTCCCCATAAATCTGTGCGCTGGACATGTGTGCCCTCACTCTTCACCGACGAGGGAGCGCACTCCGAGAGGGCAACTAACCACCCCAGGACACAGCAGCTAACCGCCGAGCCCGGCTCTGCGGCCTGCAAGGGTGCCTCCTCCTGCCCACAGGCCAGTGCTGCCAGGCACCGGGTGCAGTTACTGCTGTCAGGACTTTCAGCAGAAATGTCACATCACAGGAAGCATCCGGCTGCTTTCTTTGGCTACACACACTTTTTAATTGTGCAAAGAAAGGCACAGTCTTAACATTCCCTTGACACGCACACAAAGCAATATGCCAGTATACTAGTGGTCACGACCGGCTGGAACAGTCAGTGAAGGGCCTCGGTGCCCCACGGCTGTCTGGCAGGCGGGCGAGAGGATGCTCCTGCAGTCGGACAGTGGACATGGACCACGTGAAACACACGAGGGCACTTTGCAAGTGCTGAGGGGCTATGGCAACATGAGCTCTCACTGCGAGCCTCGTGTCTGGGTGTGAAAACGCACATCGGTGTCAACCCCTGTGCGCTGCCCACGACGCTGTTCAAGACATCCCTGAAAACTGTTGAAATTGTGGCACATGATACGGGAACACATGACCACAGCAAGAGAAACTGCTACTCTACACAAGGGGGTTAAAGACTTCACAGGATCCAGTCAGAAACTGAGTCAATAAAGGAACACTAGCTTTTCTCCTTGTCCACTGCGCGGTGGCTGTGTTTTTCAATGTAGGGTGCTTTAGAAATATACTCACACAATTACTTTTCAGGGTAAAAAACGGACACCCATTCATGCCAACATTTTTCTGCATAGGGAAATCACCCTTTTCTAAAAGAGAGGCAAACTAAAATTCCTCCCCAATAAAAAGACAGTTTGGATAGTCCTTTGTGTTCAGTGAAATGAATGTTTAACCACAAGACACTGCACTGCTTCTGCGGAGTGCGTGTCCGGCAAGAGGGGCCGGGAGAAGTCCAGAGAGCCCCGGCAGGGAGGAAGAACATGGCCTTCACTGGCAGTGTGCGCAGTAGCGGGTGTCAGAATGTGAGTCTTTGCCGCCCCCCCCCCCCCCAGGGGCCTTCCTCCCTCCGTTGACCATAAAAACTCAGTGTCAGCAAGAAACCGCGACAGTCTGTGAAGCTCCCCACGTACCTGGTGTAATGTTATATGCACAGTGGGCCTTAAACACTCAGTAACATTAACGGGATTAAAAGTGGCTGCTGAAGCTCACACAACACAGAGAGCCTCACGGCCACTGTGGGGGAAGCCGCGGTGAAAGGGGGGCTTGAAGGCTGGTAAACGGTGATTCGGCTTCCTCGGGGTGACTCCAACGTAGTTTAAGCAGCTCACAACCAGATTGAATAACTCAAAAACTACTTTAAGAAAATCACTGACTGCTAATAATGCCACAAGTTGAACTGAGATGTTCGCAGACCTCTTAAAATGGTGTAACTGACCACTGGAAGAACAAACTTGACTTTCCTGAGGGTTTCAGACCGCCTGGGAAATCTGTCACCACGAGGGGTTTGTTCCCATGTATCTTTTTTCCCTAGGAATCTAGCTGGTTAACATTTTTTGGGGTCACGTTGCACTTGAAATTTATTCACGGCAGGATGTTTGGGAGGCATGAACTGAGAAAAGTACTCTCAGCAAATTAACCTTGCAATAAGGTCTAAGGCACAGATACTATTACGAGCGCTTTCATTCAAAGGAATCCCGAGTGATTCTCCCAAACAAGATTTCTGACATCACTGACAAACCAGGTCGCAGTAGATTTCAGTGGATTTTTCACGTACGCGAATAATGAAATCATACGCGCTTCTGACTGAAGCAGAAGATATTTGAAACATCAAAACAGTGTGGTGGCAGCCAGACTGCAGACGCCCGGGTGAAATGTTTTCCCTTAAGATAAATAAGGCCGTGGCAGCTGCTGCCGGCACTTAGCGCCCCTGCCCATATGGAACATGCACAGAGTGTTGAATGGGGCAGACAGTTTTCGTGCGTGAAAAGTTTTATGTTTGCTTCTTAAAGGGAGAAGTTTCTGCTTAGAAGAAAACCAGCTTCTTACCAACCACTTACAGAGTTATGTATGGACACAAAAACATACCTGTGAACACAAAAACCACTGTGTGCTGAAGGAACTTCCTCTCCAAAAAGAGCCTTGGAACTTAAATTCCCAAATTTGAAGAAATTTGTTTCCCACTATAATTGTCCCTGCAAGCAACTTTCAATAGCCCTTGTATGTAAGGTATATATGGAAGTGTTAGTATATTCTATTTATTTTCTAACTACATTAGAAACTTGAAGCCAAATGAGACCCTAATTAATTATACAAATCCATTTGTCCTTGATATCTCACTGCACAGATAATTTAAGATTTGGGTAATAAAACAGAACAGTTATCACAACTTCAGGAAAGGCCTTTGGTTTGTCCACTGTCCTGTGTGGAGTGGCCCCTGTCTTGCTGGGACTGTGCTGCCCACAGCCGAGAGGATGGCACTGGCTGGGGGCGAAGGTTAGAAGCTACGATCATGACAAAATTCTACTGAAATCTGAGCCGCTCTATAAAAATAATACTGGTCCAGACCAAGACAAAGCACTTGGACATGTCCCAGTAAAGGGGTTAGAGATAATAAACAGAAAGTGCTATGGAAGGAATAAGAAGAAGAAATAGGTATACCTAACACCCAGAATAATATAGTAATATTTGCATTTAGTATCTTATAATCCCTTCGCAGTGACGAAAACCAGTGATAGAGCAGTGATCAAGGTTATGCGAATGGCCAAAAATATTTCTCAACATACAGCCGTGAATTAAATGATGATACAACTGCACTCAACCAACCACTTTGAAACGTTGCAATTCACAATGAAAACCCACACAAAGTCCCCCAGGCATTTCATAATCACACCCTCAAACCGGCAATCACATGAAGTTGAGGGGGAAAATTCCAATCCTTTGAAAGGCGCTTGTTCTCTAGTAAAGGCCCATACTGGCTAATGGTCACCGGGAACAGAAAGCTCACGGATGCAAGTTTTCATCCCACCACCAGCCGAGGAAGCTGCAGAGTCATCGTTTGCCTGGTGGGGTTCGCAGCTGTCTTTCTGGGCTCCATGTCACTGACAGGGAGCGAGCAAGGGCGCGGGAGCAGCAAGGGCCCAAACCTGCCCTGGGGCATCCGTTCCCGCAGCTGGAGACAGGGTGCTGACTGTTCCCTGCACAGCATCCCAGCTCGGACTCGCACGGGCAGTGGCCGGCCTCGCAACCTGACGGGCAGCCGGTCTCCGGCCGGTTTCACCTCGGCCCACCGGCCAGTCTGCTTCAGAAACGCATTGCCTACCGTCCCCTCTAGTCCGGGATTAATGGGACAAACAAACAAAAAAAGAATAATAAGAAAAATGGTAACAAGGGCCGACCCTCCACAGCAAAAAGGCCATTAGGAAGAACTGGTCACACTTTGTATATACCCTTGATTAAGAGACTCCTCTCGAGATGTTGGCGATCCTCTCTCGCCTGGATTAGAACTATTTTTAAAGGGAAGTGTGGCCTCGGGCGATACTTGCAGGCAGCTTTTAAGTGCATTTCCAGCGGCGATGTGTTGAGGCACTGGCTGATGAATTTAAGGCAATAAAATGTTGAAGTGCTGTTATTCAGAAGGGGGGAGGACGAGGGAGAGTGTTTGGATTTTCAAAACAGACAGAGTTGTTTGACTCTGAGGACCTGAAGCAAAGGTATTTTCTGAAAGGCGAACTAGTTTCACGGGCTCTGCACCAAACACGGGGGCACAGATGGCGTCCCCACAACTTTGCCAGCCGCACAACTTCGCCAACCATTAAGTTACACTGGCCTGAAGCTGGGAAACTGCGGGGGGTGGGGGTGGGAGGAGGAGGAAGTTTATTTTAATTACGCTGCACAATAAGCTTTCTGAGCGCGAGTCAGTCCTCTCCCACCGGCCGGCCCTCACACGGAAACGCAAGCTAACTTACCGGCGCTCTGGCCACTGGGGAAGCTGGGCTGGTGGGGTTACTCTCCTGCGGAGCCTGGGGAGATTCCTCCGGTCCCCGAGTCACGAGAATTCTGAAATGCTGCTGCCCCGCATTCTGATCTTGCCTGATCTTAAACGTGCAGCCCTGACCCTGCGGAGTCCTTTCCACGGAGTTCGTCCTGTGGATTTCAGGGGCCACCCTGCGGCCCCGAGGTGGTGTCTCTGGGTGTCCCTGGTGGTCCCGCTCCTCCGTGGGGCTGCTGCGTTCTGCGCGAGGCTGTGTGGGGTACGAGGTGCTCCTTTCCAGCCGGATTCGGGGGTACCGCACCAACCTGTCCCCCTTGGTGCCGGTGAACCCAAAGTTGAAATCACCACCCGAACCTGACATGCCCGGTGGTGGCTGCTGCAGCTGGAAGACAAAGCACCTCTTCCCGGAACTTCCAGAAGCATCTGGAACGTGCTGTAGGGACCAGCGCCTGGGCTCTGGAGCCGAAGGGTTGCCCTGGCCGTCGGCCCCGAAGGGCATCAGCCTCACCTGGCGCACGTCGGCGCTGGAGGCTCGGTGCTGGATCCGGAGCCCACCACCTTCGGGTCCCTGGGTGGCTGAAGGCTCGGCCTCTTCGCGGCCATCTGCAGCGACAGGGCCCCGTGCTCGGCTGCCACAAGTGCCGTTGACTAGGGGGCGTGCACTCCTGGTGGTCCTGGGAGGAGAGCTCTCGCGGGTCTGGGGCTCTGGAGGCTCCGGGCAGTGGCCCAGAGACACGGACCCCGCATCGCCGTCCGGGCCCTCAGGCGGCCCGCACGCGTCCGGGGCCCCGTCCGCCGCTTTGCGCTGCAGCGAGATCTGCACCGAGGAGCTCCGGGTGGGCCGCGCGTCCACGGGGCTCAGCAGCTGCGGGATGAACATGGACGAGCTGCGCTTGAGCGCGCCCACCGCCTCCGGCAGGCCGCCACCGCCGCCGCCTCCTCCGCCGTCCTCCGCCGCGCGGGGGGCGAAGAGGTGAGGGCCGCCCCGCCGCGGCAGGGTGTGGAATGCCATGAAAAAGTCGTCTTCTCTCTCCTGGTCGAGGATCTCCGACTCGGGGGCCGTGTTGCTGCGGCCGGAGCCAAAATGAAACCGAAGCCGATGGGCCATGGTGCCCAGGGGGGCAGGGAGGGAGAGGGCGAGCGGCGACAGCCCGCCCGGCACTGCCAGAAGTCAAAAAGCGGAGACACAGACTCCAAGGAAAAGCGTCCCATCTGCCAAACCTTTAGCACTGCGGCACCGACAGCGACAGATAGCAGAAATAACCCAAGTGGCGAGCGGCATTCCAGGCATGATTGGATAAGAGCAAAAAGCTCTCATCCGCACTGTGACAGAGGGTAGGGCGGCCAGGACCACATGACCGCCGTCCCCCTCTCCAATGCCAGCTTGTGGACTTAGTGGAGTTTTCCCCCCTCTCGCTCTCATTTTTTTTTTTTTTTAAGCAGCCCAAGAGCCTGAAACGGCACCTTCCCAGCTGCTGCTTTTTTCCATCAGACAGGAGTGGCCCCAGCAGGGAGCTCTTGCAGCTGACTGCTGCAGCAGACACACTCTGAGCCACGCTGCCATAAATCTCTCCACATCGCGCTCCCAAGACAGTTCTTTCCACCCCGCGGGGCCCTCGGACGCTCTCGAACCAACGCGAGAGCTGGCACTGAGCACACGGAGCGAGCCACGGTATTTCCCCACCTCCACGCACGACTGAATGACGGGAGCAAAAACGCTCTGGCCCTAGGAAAATCCTTTCCCGAGCCTCGGAGGTTACAGTCCTGTTACTTATGATAGGGCCACACGACCCACATGGAATGCAAACGGACGAAACGTACTCTAAATACGGCCGCACAGCCCGCAGAATCAGTGCCCCTTTAACGCTAACTAGTTAGACCGTGATCTGCAGATCACGGTCACCAAACAGCTAAGGGAAAGGAGGACAACGTGTAACGCCGGCAGGGAGCAGGCTGTCTCCTGCTGGGGCAGCACTTAAAAAGGCGTGTGTCTGTCTGAGTTGGTGTCAGACAGACTGTGTCTGTCACTGAGGGAAGAAAAGGAACCCAGCTGCAGAAAACATTTTCTCCCATATGTCGGAAGGAAAAAAAAAATACAAAAAAATAAAATAATACACCGCCCCTCCCCACAAAAAAGAAAAAAAAAGAAGGAAAATTGAAGAAGGGTGTACATGTGCTTTTTGTTGTAAGTTAATTCAAATACCATACAGAGAAAAGACTGCCCAGAGCTGTCTTCCAGGGAGAAGTCAGCAATATTCACAGAGCTGGGATGCAAACATGGAATCTTGCTAGTTTTGCAAAGGGCCAAGAGTAGCTAAGGGAAACGGAAAAAAGAAAAAAAAAAAAGGAAAGGTCCTCATTCAAAAAACTGTCATCGGATATGTAGTTAACTTGGAAGTATTCTGTGTGTTTCAGACTGACAGTTTTCCGTGACCCAGAAACACGGGTTACTTAACAAAGAGGTTTATTTAGGAGGGAGTGAAAAATACCAAGCTGCAAAGAGGGACAAAAAGTTTATTTTAAAATCCGCAAGGCATGGCTCTGTCAACAGCTCAGGAGCCGAGGGTGTGGAGGAATTAACCCCGTGTTTACACACATGCAAACCTGTTTTCTGAAGGCATGTGTTTTAAATGCCAAAAGTGATCTGTGGGAGAGAAATGGAAGCTGGTTTGTTTAATGCTAAAACTGCCAAACACCCCTACGGTCATGCATTGTCTTAGCTGGATTAAGGGCCAAAGAGAAAACCACCAGCAGCAGCAGCTGCGTTCACTGCAAAGCTCTTCTGGGTTTGGAAGCGCTCCTGCAGTTCCGGGCCTGTGGCAAGGGCACCTCCACAGTCCCTGGGTTGGATAATGGGAATGGGAAGCGAATTTTCTATAGAGAATTTCTCTTAATAGGAGAAGACTAAGTGATGAATTAAAACACATCAGACAAGAGGGAATTTTCCCTCATCCTTGGCCCTGCCTTTACCGTAAAGAAGTGTTATTATACTCAATAAATGAGAGAGTGAGAATTAGTCCACCACTGCATCAGTGACTCCCAGGACTTTATACCACTCCACCCAACACTGCCAAATTCACCGTCTTTGCTGGGTGGGGATGGGGTGGGGAATGCCAAGAAGGGGAAACTCAGCAGACTCCCCCATGCAACTTAACATGAAAATAACTTCACCCCCAGAGCAGACCTGAATGAGTGATGCAGTACAACTAAGTATCACCCAAGGTGAAAGAAGGTGAGGTCAAAGCAAAGCCACTGAGACCCTGAATGTTTGTATCAGAAGAGCTATCCGGTGGTAGGCGTAGGCCGGAATCTGCTGGCTTTCTAATTTGGAGAACAATACCAAGCAGAGGAAATGAAACACACTCCCAGAGTCTGTAATCAGGGTGAACCGCCTGGCTGTTCAGTGCCAAGGACCTGAGACTAGGAGAGCTGTGGTTCCCTCCAAGGCATCGCTGCTGACCGCTGGAGCACCACCACTGACGGCTGTGTCTGAGTCACCAGGGCCCCAGGCCTGACCTCTCTCAGCGCCAAGGGCGGGGAGTTCGGTGATTGAGCTGCACTTGAAGTCTCCTCTGGATCAAAGTTGAGTCTACCAACCTCAAGCTATTTAGCAACTTGGAGTTCCCGTTGAGTTCTACAGCAAGAAAGGTTCATATGAACATTCATTTTAACCTAATAATACGGGTAAATTTAAGGGAAAGGAGATTTGAGGGACAATGCACCTCACTGAGTTGTAATACCACCTCCGAGAGAGAGAGAGAGCACCTTGAGCGGGCACACGAAGCTCGTTTTCACAGCCGGAACCCCTGACCCGTGGGTGCTTGATGTGGGCATTCTAGTCCGGGAACTGGCAGGATGCTTCACGCCAGGTTTGCTTCCGAACTTCCATTTCTCAAATGAAATCTTAGTTTACTACATCCAAACCTCTAAATATAATATGTACATAGCTACACATCTGTAGCTCACCCATCTATCAATCTCTGTGTAAAACAGCAGTTGGCATCAGTCTTATGCCTCAGGCACACCTTTGGTTCTTTAAAGGTACTTTCTATTAATTTCCCTTGAGGAAGTACCACTTTTAAAATACAGCTTAATTTCACCTGCTAAATACAGATTCACTTTTTGCGGTCGACGGTTAATTAGATTTTTATGTTCCCGAAGGGAGGCACCACAGATTCCCATTTAAAATCCCTGGAAGGTCTGTCTGCAGGAGTGATGGCCTCTCCATGGGCCTGCCTACCAGTCTGCATTCCCAACAGAAGACCTGGGCATGCTGTTCGATGTATCACCCGTGTGACTTCCACTCACATCAACTGTGGTTTAACCAAAAAGAATACACATACACCAATAAAACTTCTGTCCTAGCCATACAGGAATATTTGCTAGAATCACGAGCTAGTGACGGAACAAAAATAAAGTCTTCGGCGGCGGGATGTGTACTGTCGGAAGTACAGCAGAACCAGAGAGCTTTAAAAGAGGCTGCTTTAAGAATTAAGGTGTTGGTTTTTTTTTTAAAGTGAAGCAAAAACAAAAACTGGGAGCCACTTACCAATCTGTTTTCATCAAATACTTCAAACAGGAGTCTGTGATTAGATGGGTTTACCTATTGGGACAGAAAGAGTATTTCAAAAACGGTCAGAAATAATTAAAGGATGAAATACAAGATAAAGAACAGAATGCTTTGTAATGCACCCACATCAACTGTGTAATTTGAATAATTGGCTTCTTCTGGACATCCTGTATCTACTAAATCCAGTTTCCTATTATTTATTTCTGTATTGTTCTATGCCAAATACTGAGGTATATTAAAAGAAAAAAATGCTTTTAGCTGCTTTTCTACCATGAGAAAGGATAATTCTAAACAGCTGTAAAGAGTTTTGCAACCTCCTCTACAAAAGGTATGTTCATGCCCCTAGACCAGTTGATGTTCAAACTTTTTCATTTCATGGCAAATATAAACTGCTAAAATTCTGCAGCACACCAAAAAATATACTTTCTGTTGATCTGACAAAAAAAATAGGTTTAATTTTGATTCATTCATACCAGACAGCTATTGTTGCATTGGCTGTTGTCACTTTTTTATTTGACAATCTAAGAGAAAAGAGGTGAGTGCCCCTGATGAAATAGTCAGGTTTTGCAGGTTTTATAAGGTTTTGCAGCATGCCAGTTGAAAAATTGCTGCTGTAGACCAAGGTTACACCTGCACAAGGTCTACACCTAAGGATATCTCTTAGGCTAATAACAATAATAATATAACAGTAATAATTAAAATAATGAAAAAATAATAAAAACAGCTAATTACTATATTGTGCTTATTTTTTCAGGCACTATCTTCTTATTAAATATCAAAAAACACTTGGTTCCGTTTAATCTTGACCACACCCTATGATGTACAACTGTCACCCCAATCTTGCAAAGGAGGAGCTGAGGCCGTGAAGTCAATTGCCCACGAGCCCACAGCTAGCACATGCAGGGCAACCAGAACCCCAACCAGGTCTGGCCTGCTTGTCTCCAGGGCTCACGCTTTGAACTGTTAGAGAGACAAAGAAAGAAAAGATGCCCACCCCACCTTTCCAGCAACCCGTGGGGGGTCAATGTCAGAGCTAGTGAGCTTTCAGTGTCTTTTGGCTTCTTTCTGTCTTTTCCCCCACACCTCCCCAAAGTAGCAGGAATCATCATTCAGACTCAAGTATCATTTCATACCAACCAACCACATGTGAGACATGGTGGCAGGAGCTCGTGTTTCCGTTCGCACAGAAACCCCAGACACAGCCCTGTGCCCATGCTCTGTCCTACGTGAGCGGTAAGGAGCCCGCAGAGAACGTGAGTCCCTGGGTGGACTTTCCAGGGTCAGGAAGACTGCATGCTGTGGATCCTGAGAGGGGACCCCAGTCTGCTGTCAGTGAGTCCCTGCTGCTCTGTGATGGAGAACGGAATGAAATGACACTTCACGTACGGCACAGAGAACAGGACTTGTGCCTCTGGCTCCCTGGCCTGTCCCGTCCCTTGGTCTGGTGATGGAGCAAGCAGACGGAGGGAGGGTCTAGTGTCTGAGCTCCGTGAGGTGTTGAGCTGCTGACCAGCACATCCACAGGTTGTGGCAGGAGCTGGCACACAGTAGGCCTGCAGTAATGGTTTGTGGAATGAATAAAACAAAACTATGTTTGTAAAGAGCCAAGAAGAATGGAGTTTACATATGTATCTAGCCGAGATTAGCTGAAAAAGATTTTGGATGTACTAAAATTGACATAAGTGTGGCCGAGGCGTTAAACTGAAAGGGTGTGAGTAAATTTGGAATTTTACAGGTAGAAAGCTCTGTCTGAGAGTTTACGAAGGGCCAGTAACATGTATCTGTCCTCATTAGCTTTCCAGTCCTTCACGAACTAATTTTAAATACATCCTATACACAGGATCTCACCAAGTACTTACACACCAATACCGTATTTCAGCTCTGAACATAGCAGAAAATGTACAGAGTGATGAGACTTTGGAGCACATAAAACACTACTGTAATTGAAAGAAGAAATCAGGACCAATTACAATGGGTCTAGTGATAATACTGTTTTTGGGAATTTACACTAATCAAAAGCTCTCCTCTGGAACATTTCTGAAGGTAAAGCAGTTTTTAATATCACACCTATAGAGACAATGAAAATATATGCATTTTGCCCTGGCCAGTGTGGCCCAGTTGGTTAGAGTGTCGTTCCGTAACCAAAGGGTTGCGGGTTCGATTCCTGGTCAGGGCACATGCCTAGGTTGTGGGTTTATTCCCTGGTCATGTCATGGCATGTATGGGAGGCAACTGATTGATGTTTCTCTCCCTTCCTCTTTCTCTAAAAGCAATGAAAAAAAAAATGTCCTCAGGTGAGGACTATATATAAATTTTGAAGAGAAAAAAACACCCCTTTCTTTCCATCACATACCTGAGCAGTTTAGTATTTTCTAAATTTCAGTACAAAAACCCCAGCAACCACCACAAAAACTCACTGAATAGTAACCTGTTAATTCACAGAATTCAGTTATTTCTACATGTAGCTCGCTCTTCTAGGCATTAAATATAAAAGGTTGAGGAAATTTTATCTAATTCAGTGATATTTAAACTCTGGAAGTAGTTTTACACTACACACACACACACTCACACTAAATATCTGAACTACAAAAATGTTCCTTCCTAACTGGAACGTGATTGGTAATGTTTATTAGGCTTCTTTGTAACCGTGTCACCTCTAGCGTTTCAGCCTATCTCCAAAAGAATCCATAACCCACATCTCACAGAGGTAAATTAGCTATTGGTTTAATGATATTTTACCTTATTTTTTTTAAAAAAAAGTTTGAATAGAGAAGCTAAAATACGATATTTAGATAGTTTCCTTTCCAGGTCCCTAAAACATTCCCAAAGGAAACAAGTCCAGACTTTGTCACCACTCCTCAGTCTGAAAACCTGGGGCCCCTCAGGAGGCTGCCCAACCCTTTCTCACAGGAAAAGCAATTTCACAAAAAAAAGTTAGCAAGTTTTCACACAATATGAATCTATTAGGATAATGAGTATATCAATTTAGTTATCAATTAACAACTGTTACAAAAAAAATGAAAGACTTACTCTAAAATAAAATTCTTCATTCCATTTTGGGTTCAGCGTCTGGAAGAGAAATCATCTTGTAATATCTTTTACAGTCTTTGAAACTAACAGTTTCTAGTCCAATGCAGTCCACATATTTTGCTTAAATTTTTTTAAAAGCTATGAGATTCTCAAAATAGCAAAAAAAAAAAAAGCGTTTAGTCAATTATTTGAAACCATTCTATAAACCAAACTAGATGGGGAATGGGATGTATTTATAAAACAGATGATTCATAGATAAGAAACTATAAATCGCAAGATATCAACCAGAAGGAATAACATTGGGAACCCACAAATAGCTACCACCATGAAAACATAAAGATCTCTTTCAAGAAATTAGCATGGATATGATTATCCTATCAAGGAGAAGAGAAATTTTGTTCACTTTCCTTAACCTGCATGCTACAAACCCATTTTGGAGAGAAATAAAGCAGGTGGACGGAGGGTGAATGAGTTCACTCTTTATATAAATACCCAAATTTGAAGAATGGCTTATAAGAACAATATTGATGATCAGATATATAACAAGAAAAACCCTGCCAGTTATAAACCAAGAGTAAATTATTTTTTCCCAAAATATTCTTCTCCCTATCCTTCGGTCTTTCTATCCATTCATCCATCCATGTCCATATCAATCCATTTAAGTGTATATTGCACAAGAACATTGAAAAGATACTTTGTTCTCAGCAAAGGCAATAGATTGACTTCAGACATCCTCCAACACCAAGATGAAACAGGTACTCTAAAAGAATACATAAACATATGCACATACATGTAGTATATATATGCTTGTGCATTTTGGACATTCATAACACTCTTAAATAATACACGTTTCAAAAATTACATGTAAAAATTTCAGACTGAAAAATCACAACCTCACGAATGGTTACAGATATTTTGTGGTCAGAATATTTGCCTTTATTAACCTTACTTCCTTTAACATGCTAGTGCAGGGAGAAATGAATAATAAAAGTAATAACAACAACACAGTGAACGATAAAATTAAAAAAAAAAAAACCCACAGAATTGGTATAACACTGAATTGGCATTTAAAAAAAAATCAGCACCTTCCCCACCCACAACTCAACAGTGAATCCCGCCCTAAATAACGAAGGTTTCATACTTTCAGCTGTGAATGGAGCACGGATGGCGATGGGAGAGAGGAGGGGGAGGGGCGGGGGACCAGGCAGCCAGCGAGAGGCATGGCAGGCCCAGGCCTGCCCTGGGCTGCAGCGTCCTAGGGACCAGGTTCATGGAAATGCAGAGGGGAGGAAGCAGAGGGCAGGTGAGGGAAGAGAACAACGAGAGACCACAAAAAGCATGAAGGGCCAGGAGCACGGCCCCGCGGAGAGATGGATGGATGGAAGCATTTCCGAAGCCCCAGCGATCCCAGCACAGTAAGTAATACTAACCAGGAGGCTGGCTGCAGAGAGAACGGAGCAGCCCCGGCCGCGCGGCACCCTCTACCGTGCAGAGGAGGGAAGAGGCCCTCCCCTCGGAAGCAGACACTTTTTAATACCCCAAATCCCAGGTTTTGGCCGCTTTGGTTCTCCGCTCCCTCCGCGTTCAGCAGGCGACCAAGTCCCGGCTTGTCTTCCCTGCACCGCGGGGGTCCCCGCTCCACTGACAAGTGAACCGGTGACAGCGCCTAATGCGCCTCACACAGCACACAATGGCCTCCCTGCTTCGCCGGCATCCTCCCCACTAATCAAAACACTTTTAATGCCAGGCCGAATGCCAGGCGGAGGACACACTACAGCTGCCGCTCCTCGCACAAATGACCTGGCCACGGAGCCCGGGCGTCTGCACAATAGCGGGAGAGTGGCCGTTTTTCAAAAAAAGCCATCAAGCTCTCCAGGAAATGCTTACCACACTTGTCTCACCCCCTCCCCGCCAAAGGTAGGGAGGGAAAAATAGTAGCCATCCATAAACAACACTGAAGCACAAAGAATAACAGCACTTTTCATTTTTTAAAAAATGCATCTTCGACAAATGCCCTAAATATGGAGTAACTGTTTTATAAAAACACAGAGATAGATGAATTAAAATATAATCATGGAAACATCTTTAGTGGAATCATGCATGTGGAATTTATATGCGCATAAATGTATTTTTATTAGTAGTATTTTTTCATCTGTTTTCATGTAGCCAAGCAAGTTATTTTGCTTCCTTTAGAAATACTTGTTTCAAGTTAAGCCCTTCTTTCGTGCCTACCAATTCCCCAAGTGACTCTATTTCATCAAACATATATTTAAATTATTTTAAATCTCTTTATGAAAAATAACAAGCCAACAATAACAAATCCTTGTTTTGCTGTACTCTTTGCAGGGGAAAAACTTGCTACTTGTAATAACCCTCATTTTTAGAATACTGTTTTTACAGACATTTAACTAAAAGCCAGAAACAATATCTTCTTTGGGTTGACACTGAAAAGTTTGGTCTATCTTGAATTTACAGATTAAATATAATGGAAGCTATTTAAAAGTAAAAGTTTTGCCATCTTAATTTTAAAATATAAACTTCTACAGAACCAAAATACATAATCTAATGGGATTAAATTATGGCTAAAATGAAACTTAAGGAGAATGGGCACCTACCTTTTTAATTGTTTTTGTCTGTACCAAAGCAAGTTCTCTATTCTCATCCGCTACGTACAATGACAGTTTCACATACGGATCACTGCAAGAAAATATTTCAGATTTAATAGGATTATACTTTTCATTTCAAAATTACAAAAAAAGAAATTAGTCAAAACTTAAGTGAAAAGGCAAATATCAGTTAATAATCCAATTTATGTAAGTCCCACAGATGAAGCAGTCAAGTTTTCCACACGCCTACTAAGTAAACACACAGAGAAGTTTGTCAATGAGAGCCAGTGATATCTATTTAGAAGCGAAAATATCATGAAGCGGATGGTCTAACTTTCAAGATAATTTTCCCTAGTAATTCAAAATATTTAATCTGCAGTAGTTTTTTTCCCTAAACAATCAGATTCTGAAAAGATTTCAAGAAAAAAATCCTTAAAAGCATACAAAATTTGTTCAGGTTAGCAAAATGTAGCTAAAAAATTTAGTTCATGTTTTATTTATATTGATTTCCACTATTTACATAAAAATTATTATTTTTTAGTGGAGGTAAAAGATATTGTTCATCTAAACCAACAACTATCATCTTATAGAAAACAAAACAAAACAAAAACTCAAAAACAAACTAAGGCCTAAGAAGTCGAGGAAAATTTGCCTAAACTTACAGATTTCAGGAAAGCCCAGATAACATTTCAGGTTTCCTGACTGCAAACCCTATTATGTCCTTGGGAAACTGAAACCTTTTAAGAAGAAGTGTATTAAAGGGTTACTTAATGTGAACTATCTAGTTACTAAGAGTTTTGATCAATCCACTCACCTGTCTTGTTAACCTGGGGTAGCTCAAATCTGGTCAAACTATGCTCTACCAAAATTTGGGGTCCAGGTTCTTCCACTTACACCTGACACCCCGAAAATTATAGAAAGGGCTCCCCTGTATGCAATCCCCCAATCCCCACTCATCTAGTTACACCTACAGCTGATAACTGATTTCTACGCGCTTTGAGAAATTATTCTTTAGAGGCTACACCTTGACCCTTAACATTTATTTTGCAACTTCCAGGACATTTCCAAAGATTACACAGAGTGTTGCTGAATGCTGAAGACTACATTGATTTTTTTTTTGGTGCCTCAATAAATAGGCCATCCTTTGAGGAAAGAGAAAGATGAGATAAATGTTTGGCAGTAACAGGACTACACTCAATATCCAAAAAATAGATATCAAAAGTCAGTGGAAAAAATAGCCTTCATTATGGTATTTATTACCCATAAAATACATCTTAGTGTAAGCTATAACACATCTCTGTAAAACAAACAAACAAACAAACAAACAAACAACCAGCAACAGAATTTGCTCGGTTAGATTCTGAATGTTCTGGTTTAGAAAAAGGCTAGACTACAGAACACCTGCTTCTTTTTTAGAGGCGTCTACTTCTTTTCTGGACTCCTGCAGCCTGAGAATGAAGATGAACCAGGAGACAGACCTAGTCTAGGGTCCAAGGCCCCAAGAACACCTCTCCCAGTCAGGGTTCACGTCTGGGTACCGAGTCCATTGCTACGTGCTTCTCAGACTTGAGCAGAACTGCCTGGGAGAGGGGACAGTTAACACATAGGCTGCTGGGCCCCATCCCCAAAGACCCCCCAAAGATCCAGTAGGTCTGGGGTAGGACCCCAGAACTGGCATTTCTGACAAGTTCCCAGGGGTAACGATGCTCTTCATCCATGAACCACACTGAGCACCAGTGTTCTAGATGGTGTTTGAAAAGAGTACTTCTTTAGCTGCAGAAACTAATATTCTATTTCCAGCCACCAAGCTATGGCTAAAAAAAGCACCAGGGCCCCACATCTCTGTTATCTCAAGCACAGGTTCCCAGTACGCCCCGGAGGTGCACACGCAGGCAGACACACCCGCAAGCCCACGTCACGCCGAGAGCCGTCTCCTGCTTTCCTGGCCTCAGCTACCGTGGTCGCTGCCCATTAGATAACTGCAATAAAGCGCTGAGTGCTCTTTTAATAGAACATCCGCGCTCTTCTGCGAATCATTCATTGACCTCAGTGTGTGTCCCCTAAATAGTTTACAGTAAGCGACACACACAGTTGGGGGTTGGCGGTGGCTTCTCTAAGTCTGGGACGATGTGTGTGTCCTGGCTGTAACAAGGCAGGCAGGCACGCCTGGGCACATCCAGGTACAAGCAGGGACCAGGGTGTCTCCAGGAAAGATCAACCAAGAAACTCCTGAAAGGGAATTCAGCGTGGAGAGAGAACCAAAGGCCAAGCTCTGGGCGCTGATGAAGGAACAATGGGGTGCAAGTTCAAGGGGCGGGAACACAGGGTAAGGGATGGGCTGGTTAAAGGGCAGGAAGATGTAAGTTCAAGGGAGGTGCTGTGGGAGCTGCCCGGGCTGGTCTCAGGTTCCTCCTCCCTTTCTGATGGTACAGCAGTACCATTCACATCCACAGATATTTACGGTCCAACTATACAGTCCAAGGACTCTGCTAGGGGCACACACCAGTGCCGGCGAGCTGGGGGAAAGGGTGGGCCAAAAGGGGCGAAATCGACGCAGGCCACACATGGACATCGGCGCATGGCCCTACGTAGAACAGGTGTGAGGATACCCGCCTCTGCCCACTTCAGCGAGGTGGAAGCTGGCGCACGCAGCAGAGACATGGGTCAGGGCATCGGGAATCAGAACACGAACAGGAAGGTGCCAGAGCAGCCTGAACAGCGATCGATTCCACCTCAGCTGTCAGCACACCTGGCACCGGCACCACCGTCACCACCAGCCCAGCCCCCGGCCACCAGGAGGCATCCAGTCCTTGCCTGTTCCATGCGAGACACTTACTTACATGCATGTCTCCTTACATGATTCTCACTGCAAGCTTATGAAGTTGGCACTTTTTCCAGGTGAGAAAATGAGACAGACACCAGGCCGTGTGCCCAAAGTTAATCAGTAAGCGGGGGAAATGGGAAGGGAGGGATGCAGGAGCGCTTGCTCCAGAATCCGGCTCCTGCGTGCACGCTGCACGGCCTCACTGCACGTGCTGCCGCTGACCACCAGGGGAACTGGCTGGAAGGGACGGCCGGGGCCCGGAGCTCCTACCACTCGGCCACGTTGGGAAACACTTTGGACGTGACTGCTATTATGATACAATTTTTATCTTGGCTGCGGTAGGAGGAGGAACGAGATGCCTGAGCCAAGTGTCCACTGGGGAAGGCCACACCTTGAGATCGTATTTTCTTTTCAACATTCCAGAGAACGAGCTGTGTGACTCTGGACACGTCACGTCAGCACGCGGAACCTTCATGTCCGCGTCTCCAAAACAAAGGGGTTGCGCTGCATCCGTGGTTTTCGAACTGCGGAGCCTTGGTTCTGGGTAACTGTCTCAGGACAGCCACGGTATGTGTACATTCCACATACCCTGTTTTGTAGATTGGGCTTCTATGTAAAAAATTCTTGGACAGGGTTTTAGAAAACTTAAAAATAAAAAGTTTTAAGGCCACTAGACTGGATGGCCTCTTTTGGTTGGAATACTCTCAATCTCAGAACAATTCAAACTCATTTCTCATTATTCGTAAGAACCAGAGCTCTGCCCATCCGAGGTAAATGCGTAATTTCCCAAAGATAGAGGAGCAAGAGGGAATAAGGTCGGAACCTCTACCAAGAGGACAGACACACAGGGAGGGGCCAGCTCTGAGTATGAGAGACTGCTCTTGACTGTCACTGGGCTGGTATTTCCCTGCACATGTTACCTACCAGCTTCTAACCAATTACTCTACTAGGTACCAAAAATGTAACATCTAAGTAACCAAAACAAAAAGGGTGTGTGTGTGTGTGTGTGTGTGTTTGTGTTCGAGCGCACTCGCACACATGTTGGGGGCAGGGTGTAAGCCTAAGGGACAGCAAACCTCATCACCAGCTTCTTTTCAAATGCGTGCGTGGTGTTTCAGCCCCTGATGGCCTTCGTTTCTGAACGCGGTGCTCTGCAAGGGGCGCACAAGGGAGACTTCAGCTGCCAGAGACTTTTCACACGACTCCACACGAGCCCTCTGAGAAAGACCGAAGTCCTGGAAGAACCCTCTGCCTCCTAAAGCTGCACCTCGCAGATCCTCAACACATTCCCCGCCTTCGCTACAGGAGGTCAGCTGAGCCCAGGGGTCAGTGGTCAGCTGTGTTTCCGATGACCTCATCTCTCCTAAAGCCTCGGAAAGTTTAGGAAGGACACACAAGTAGCTCATCAGCGATTACTATTAGAGCAGGTAGCATGGGGCATAGGAACAGAGGGTTCTGGTTTTCACGTTACTCCCTTTTACACTGTTGTTAAGATTTTGCTGCCGCTGTTCACCGTTCACACATAACACTTTCACAATAAAGCAAGACAGGTGGGGCGTGGAGGGGAGCAGGCAAGCAGACCATTAATCCCTCCTCCACCGGAACTTCTGCATTTGACACCCTTGACCTTTCCACTGCAGTCTCAACTCTCAGCCTCCCCAACCTCTACGTGACCTTCAGACAGTCACGTGATCACTCTTAACTTCAGACTGCTTATGAATGAAATGAGACTGGCCACTCCTGCCTCAGAGTTACTGTGAGGGTCAGAGAACGAGGCATTGACACCAGCACCCAGCCCAGCACCAAGCACACGGTACATGTGCCCCGTAGGGGACAGCCATGGAAATGGGGGTTCCATTCTTTTTTCTCTCGCAAGACTTTGGAGGGTCTCTGTTACTTCTCCCGAGCCCCTGCTTCCGCTGTGACTGCTGATTTGATCTGACACAAATACCTCAGAGCACACCGACAGCACACACTTTCCCTGCTTCCTCATTCCTCGGCCCGTGCAGAAGCCCCCTGGGGGTTCCCGGTGGAGACGAACAAACTGGGAATCTTACCTACAACAGAGTTCACTCTTGGCAACTTAGCTGCACCGCCCCAGTGGCTGGTGTTCAGTACGATTCAGGGCTGGCAGTGACATTATTCTCTATGAAGCTCAACGCTTCATGGATTAGATGAGAAGTTCTATTTTGCAAAAGAACTTGCGGCTCCTTTTCACTTTCTCTGCATAGTAAAAAGCTACTTAGGCAACACATTCTTCCTTTTCAGCCTTTAAAAGGAGACAACAAACTGATAACAGGATTCGAATACCATCCTATTTACTGGGTGCCCACCACATTCCAGACAAGGAGACGGCATGGGGAACAACAGACACGGTCCCGGCCGCCATCGGGACGGGGCTCAGAGAATGGAAGCAATGATCGTGGCCGGGAGCCAAGAATGGACCCTGAGTCACAGCACAGCAGTGGCTCCTGACCTCATGCGCAGCAGTGGCACCTGTCGTCAGGTGTCTGGCCCCACGCCAGGCCCGTTACCTCACCGTCCCTGGGGCTGAGGCCTGGGACTCTTCACCGACCAAGAGTTCCAGGTGATTTCTGTGCACTGGTCCTCTTCCCTCCCCTGGACAACACCCCCACCCACCCCCCACCAGAGAGAAGTCTTTGGGGATGAGGTGGGAGGGCCCAGAGCAGAGTGAGAGCTCCCCGGGGGGAAGAGCACTGGCGAAGGCCCAGCAGTGGGCTATAGGACTTGGGGACAAAAGGCAGCTGGAGAGGGAGCCCCAGTGCAAACCACAAGGGACTTGCATGCAATTAAAGAGGGGGTCATTGCCCTGGGGCTCCACCCTGGCCCCCCCAACCCCCATTTGCAGTGGCATGCCTCTGGAGGACTCGTGTACCTGCTTTGGGCCTAAGTTCACCATCTGTCTAATGGGGATAATAGCAGTACATCCTTTATAGGGAGGCTGGTAGGAAGACTCAAATCACAACAGTGTCTGACATGCAGTGAGCACTCAGTGAATGTTAGCCACTCCCACCACCACCATCATCATCATCATCACAGGGAGAACTCGCAGGCAGACTGGTTCCAAGGCAATAAAGCAGTGGGCTGGGAGACCAGCTGGAAGTCTCCTGGACCAAAGAGTGAGAAGGGGTTCATCAGAGGTTGTGAGGATCCAGAAGAAAGATTGGGAACACACCCAAAGGTGTACTCCAAAGAAGTGGGGGGCCGAATGAGCATGGTGAGCAGGTTAGGGGAGGAGAGGCTGCGTCCACGCCAACCTCCAGCTCTCGGGCCTGGATAACTGCGTGCAGTCTCAGGCTATGCAGTGGCACTGGTGCTCCCACCCCCTATTGGACCAGCAGCATCAGCCGCGGGAGAGCAGGATGCACCACAGACAAAGCCGCCCTGACCATTCTGACACCATGAATTCCAAGGCAATGCTTGTGGCCTTGCTTTTGTAACCCAGGTCCTTTTACAGAGCTCTCTAGACAAATCAGCCCATCACACGTGGGGCTCCGCAACCTTTTGCTGCATGTCTGCGACGACGCATTGGCCTAAGTCTGCGGGGCGTTTCAAACACTAGTGCTCTGTCATCAGAGAATCCTAAGGATTTCGTGTGATTTAAACTCAAAGTCTCAAATGTAGAATTGGCCTCCAAATTTCTATGTCTAGGCTGGGGGCAGAAACCACAGAACGCACCCTGAATGACTTGAGGTCCCTCCGTAGTTTTCACTAATGGACTTTGCACTGAGTGTGTAAAGTCCAGAGAAAAAAATAGCCGGGACATGCAAGCTGCTCACTCACAAGCAAGACACCGCATCTGCACACGAAGACTGACCTTTGAGTAGGAAAAGTTGGAGGGTGACACCACCTGATCTTGGACACATGAGCCACGCCAGAAGCTGCCTGAACTCAGTGGTGAGAAGACAGGCCCTGTTACCTGGAATGAAATCTTAGAGAGTCCAACAGATGGTTGAACCAAAAAGCCAGAAGTACCTACCCCCCCACCATGAGAAGCCACCAAAAGACCTTGGTGACTTCTCAAAAATCCATCCTGATTTGGGGGGCGGGGGGGGAGCCTTTGTAATTATTCTCAACATGGAACACAGAACTGAAGATTCTGCTTCCCCTCTCTGGCACTCTTTCCAGTCGCGTCTCTCATATTTATTTACTTTTAGAGAAAGGGGGAGGCAGGTAGAAAGAGAAGGAGAGAAACATCGATGTGATAGAAATTATCGATCGGCTGCCTCTGGCATGCCCTCAACTGGGGACCTGGCCTGCAACCGAGGCATGTGCCCTGACCGGGAATCAAACCGGTGACCTTTGGGTTTGCAGGATGACGCCTGACCCACTGAGCCACACCAGTCAGGGCTCTCCAGTTATCTCCAACAGGGCTACTCTAGGGCTACTGCGTTGCACCGATCTCACCCAGGTTTGAGGACTTCAGGGAGGGTTCCCATTCCATCCCCACTATCCATCACCACTAAGCAACACCTTCTGGATCTGCCCACTGCTCACCCTCGTGGGACACCTGAACAAGGGCAGTCGGTGCTGACGCATCACTCATGGGGCGATCCTTGACCCTCTGCCCCGACTCGCTGACGTGTCCCGGGACAAACCGGGATGTGTCCGGGCAAGCCCTTTGGCAGTGATCGCTCACTCAGTTTCATCAGACTAGACTGTCTTTGCTGAGACCCATGTGTTTGAGAGGAGGCAGGGCAGCGAGGAGGAGAAGGGGGAGGGAAGGCACATTTGCCTCCACTGCGCAAAGCGCTCGAGGTGGGTCACGGTCAGACGGCAGCCAGGCTGGAATGACACTGCCTTGCCCGCTGGCTCTACAGTCCCCTTCCAAGTCCCCTTCCTCGGGTAGCAGAAGACAAATAAGAAAGGTCTTCATCTCCACCCATGTTTTCCACCTACGGGAGCACGGCAGCCGTAAGCAGAAGGAAGCAGTAACCCTTTCCCGTGAAGTGCGGCTGCTCAGCGCTCTACCGGGACGGCCTGCACCGGGCCGCGTGCTTGCTCCCTGTTCACAAAGAGCAGAGCAGAGGGCTAATGTCGGAATGTTGCGTGGCTCCGGAGATCAGATTTATTTTGACTGCCTGACTGTGTCTGACACACTGAGACTTTGTTAACCCAGAAAGTTTCACTGGGAAACCTGTTTTGTGGGTGTCCTCATTCTTTTCCACTTTTATTATTTTTTTAAATCCTCACCCAAGGATATGTTTATTGATTTTAGAGTGAGAGGAAGGGAAAGAGGGAGGGAGGGAGGGACAACAGGAGGCAGGATGAGGGGCGGGGGGGAGGGGAGATGGAGAGGAGAAGAGACATTAATTGGTTGCCTCCCATACATGCCCTGACTGGGGAATCGAACCCACAACCTAGGTATGTTGCCCTGACCAGGGATTGAAACAGCACCCTTTTGGGGTGTATGAGATGATGCTCCAACCAACTGGGCCACCTGGCCAGGGCTCCATTTTTACTATTATACTCAGTGTTACATAAATTACTGATAAAGAAATAACAGAAAACACCAATTAAGGGGAAAAATTATCTAGAGAGTGAAGGAAGAAATAAAACACATGTGTATATGAATCGTATCGAAACTGAAGTTTTCATCTAACATTATCAAAAACACTTTCTAAGGAGAAGCAGACACTTTAATGCCCCACTTACTACTTGAGAGAAATCATTACAAGCTTTCTGGAAAGCGATGTGGCAGGAGGTACAAAAGCATCCAAAGTGTGGAGGCCTTGATCCACAAATCTATTTCTAAGAATGAATCCCAAAGAAATCATCAGAGAGATGCAGGCAAATGTTTATCTGCAAGAGATGTTCATTACAGCATCATATATAAGAAAAAGTTGGGAGCAAACTTCTAGACCGGTAGAGAAGTGGTTTAATGTATTTAATTAATTAAACAAATTAATCTAGAAGGTCTAATCATGGACTAAATTTCATACAACATTAAAATAATGTGTTCAAAGAGTATTTTTCAAGTGGGAAAAATAATCGTGGCATAACACTAAGGAATAAACAGGGTCTAAAGTGTCACTAATTCTGTATGTATGAAAGTGAGAAAAACACAGCCAAAGTTAATAGTTCTTTCTGGCTTATATGTTGATAAATTACATTTATTTTCATCTATGTGGTTATTTTTTTCTAAATTTTCTACTGTGGAGCAAGTGCTTTTATTAATACAAAAATATTATAAAAACTTCAGTAACAATTTCACATACGCTTCAACTACAATGTGCACTTTGGCCGGCCACGGAACCCTGTGGTTCCAGGGCTGCACGTCAATACCAAACTCAGAAGGGCTTCAAGTGTTTTTTTTCTACCTAGAAAGTTGCCTTAAATAGATGACAACTGAGGATTTGTGAAAGAATATGCATCTACATTCCAGGCCTCGAGATGCACTGGAAGGCCTGAAGTATATACTTTGAAATACATACACATATACTTTGAAACACAAAAGGCAAGAAGTATACTTTGAAATACGTGTCACTTGTCACCAATACGGGCAATCACTCACTCTCAAATACGTACGATCTTCCAACAAATACGACAAAGCAACAGTCAATTTACAGACAAACGCACTCTTATGCTGGTCCTCAGCAGGTAGAAGAGGCACTGAACGTTTCAGTTCCGGCATTTTTCAGTACAGCTGCTGAAAAACACACTTTCGTACACTTCAGTGAGAATTTTGCTGTTTGGAGCAACTGGTGGTTTCCTCTTACCCTCAAGCCTTCCCAGGTGCTCACGACTTGAGCTCTCTAGTCAGGAACAACTCTCCTCGCCCCCTGCCAGCTGTAATCGGTCCCTTGGGGGACCCAACCTTGGGTCATGGCTGCAGGGAGCAACTCATCGCTAAGATACTTGTATATGCACCTACCAAATGCACCAGAGAACTAATTCTGGCCTACAGAAGTATCACCAGCTGGTAAATGTTCCTGTAAATTGTTTTACACAAAGAGTAGTAAAGTAGACAGGAATCTCGAGAGGCAATGCAGGCAGAAATCTTATGGACAGGGCACACGTGTTAACGACAGATGTACAAATGGCTAGTTTGTATCAAGTCAGGGTGCAATGGATGCAGCTCTCCCATTTAACCACCTGCGGAGGGAGCCCTATCCTCTCCTGGTATTTTCCTTCCAGCCCCTGCTGACGAGAGAACCCTAGGCTGCTGGACCAGAGGCCTGAGTCTTACATGCGAAATCATCCCCAAAGAAGTTCTTTGAAAACCAAACAGGCCAACTCTATTTATTTAAGCGTTATTTCATACTCTAGCAGAAGCGGAAAGAAAATGTGCTCCATCTATGAAGTCTCCAGAGAAGGCACTCCAGGCTGGGCGGATGCAAAATCCCCACCCAGGAAGTCAGCCTAGTGTCGCAGAGAATACTACCCCTGTGCGGAATTACAAAGTTGCTGAGCTGATCACGCACACTTTCAAGTATTCCCCATCTGCACCCCGACCCGGTCTCAGGATGGCCCCTCCTCAGAGCAGCCTACTCCTCGCCTTTCTCCAGACAGACATCCGCCGAGGGCTGCACACTCGCTCTCTCTTGGCAGTGCCCACACGCTGATGGTAACGGTGACGATCTAGAACACCCACACGTGCCCTCTCTGCTGCATGTGCAGTGAGACGAGGACCCCGTAGCAGGCGCAGACACGTTAGCTCTCCCACACGGCATCACCGCCGTGGCCGGGGCGAGGGAGGACGGCTGGGGCTTGGGAATGCCTGGGGCACAGATGCTCAGACTGTGGGGGGCACCGCAGTGACCCGGAGGGCCAGGTGGCAACACGGATTGCTGGGCCCGAACCCCAGCGCTTCCCATTCCGCTCTGAGGTGGGAGCTGACCCTCTCTCTGCCTGTGCAACAGTGTGTTCATCTGGGCACCTCCCTTTGGGAACCGTGGAGACTCCATCTCTCCTTCTGGTTTCCCAGGACCCAGCAAAACGAGCTCATGCCATTCAGTATTTCTGTCCCCACTATCTAATCACTCCTCGGGAGCAAGAGTGCAGCTTCGTCTCCGCCGGATGCCAAGGGCTTTGCTTTGCTTTGCCTGGTGCGTTTACCGTGGCCGCTTGACACTAGCCATAGTTACTGGGGTCACGGCAAGGCCAACCTCCAAGGCCTACCTGTAGCTACACCTCACCAGTCAGTACCACTCTTTGTTTGTTTCAGTGGAGTAAGGGGCAGGAAGAGAGTAAAGGCAAGTCAGCTCTTGCCTGTCTGAGAAAGCACTATTGTCCAGTGAGGGTAACGTCACGAGTAGCCTGCCCCAACAACAGCCCATTGGGAATTCGGTTCTAAAGGAAACAAGGTGAGGGGGGAGTTCGGAGACGTGGTCACCTCAGCCAGCTGCTCTGTCCTGGCCCGGCTCTGGAGGGGTGCTGACCACCTGCTTACCCAGCCACGCCCCTTGTGGTTTGAAAAGTCAACCCAACCCGAATGTCACAGAACGGATATTCAAGGGTACCTTCCCCATTGCCTAAGAAACAAGTGCTGAGACACAGAATGGCTTCCGAGGTCAACACTGTCCTGTAACACGAAGTCCATTCCTGGCCAGTCCCACCCACGCCCGTATGACTGAAGAGAAACACCACTGGTCAAGCAGAGGGACTTTGAACTTGACACCAAAATGGGATCAACATTGACCTGTACTGAACTAGGAAACAGGGCAAATTCTAAGGTAGGGCACTGCTCAGGGAATTCAGCCTTTCTTAACTGGACAGGGAGAACAAGATGGGTTTAATGAACTCTGAAAGAGCCGGCAGTTCCCGGGGCACAGCCGGCCCGGCGCCTTGGCCGTCACTGCCCACGCCAGGACGTGAGGACCAAAGACGGCTCACAGAGGTAATGAGTGCCCCCCGACATTGCAGAGATGGACCCCGCTGAGGCCACCAGCACTGGGTGCTCAGGGACAAAGGTCTAGCAGCGGGTTACACAACTGTGCTGAGTGTGGGTGGCGCGGGGCCGACTTTCGGGGGCAGACGGGGGACGTGGCTGGGAAAAGAGCATTATCAGCCTCTCTGCCCTGGGGTGTTTACTACATGCCAGGAACTGCACTGAGCACTTTCTGTATAATCCTTCCTTTGGCGTGCGCTGGAACATTCTAGACTTCTCAGGGGTGGGAATGGCAGAGGAACCTCCGGAGCTAACCCCAGGCCCAGTCCAGTTCTCACCGCAAGAATCTGTCTTCTCACAGTCAAGATTCTCTAAGGGAAAGGGACTCCTCCCTCCCGTGGGGTTCCAACATGACACGTGACAGCGTCTGCAGTCTGAAGAGAGACACGGATTCAGTGACGCAGCTGCCAGGGTGGGAGAGCCCCAAGACGCAGGTCTCGGACAGGGCACTGCCCTGAACCCAGAGAGAAAGCAGAGCGGTGCGTCTTGAACTGCTCCTCGTGATATGGACTAAATCATCCCCTCCAAAGGAGACAGGTTGAAGTCCTAGCCCCTAGTACCTCTGAATGGGACCGATTACAGAGGTGCATGAGTTAAAGAGAGGTCATTAGGGTGGGCCCCCACCCGCCGTGGCTGCGTCCTTATCAGAGGGGAAGTCTGGACACAGGGACAGACGTGCCCATGGGAAGATGGTGTGAAGACCGACGGAGGAGGGGCTGTGGGACAGGACAGACGTCCCTACAAGCCAAGGGATGCTTAGCACCGCGGTGGCCACCAGAAAAGAGGAGAGGCAAGACAGGCGTTTTCCCCAGAGCCCTCCGAGCACGGCCTGGCTGACGCCCTGATCTCAGACGCCCAGCCACCAGAGCTGCGAGACAGTACATTTCTGCGTTGAAGCCCCCCCCGCCCCAGTGTGTGGTTCTTCTCACAGCAGCCTGCGGACCCTAACACCCTGTTAGAGCCAGCCCTTATCGAAACCCTGGGGTCAAAGGTGTTGCAGGCCTGACTCAGTTTTCCTTTCGGAAAGATGATCCCGACTATTTCAGGCAACGCCCCAGGAGGGCAGTGGGCAGGGCCCACGTGCAATGTCAGTGTGCGTGCTGCGGCACGTACGCACGTTAAGGGGCCCGTGCGAAACCAGAACTGCTCCCCAGTCCGCTCGGGCCAGGCTTTGCTGTCAAGTACATTTCCTACGAATCTACAAAAATGTTTTCAGTTTCCAGAGTATTTGCAGTTTTGCACTCTAGATAAGAGGTTAGGGACTCGGGCACTAAATTGCACAACACTTAAAACACGCTCCCGCCCCATGCCGCCCTGCTGACCACAGCCAGACTGCTCTGGGAAACACAAAGAATTTCTCGGGGAAACCCAGGATCCTCTCGACTCTCCAAAAAATAATTCTCAAAATAACCTTTTTCTCCCCCACAATTAAATGTGCAAACAAGCCCCCAGACGCTTGACCTTCCATTGTGCTGAATTTGGTTCTGTATCATCACGAGGCCTTTTTTTAAAATTGACTTTTAAAAGAGGGAAAAACAGTTATGTTTTGCAGGGAGGAAAAAAGAACGAGAATCAATAGGAGGAGGGACAAGGACCCACCCCAATGCCGGCGAGGCGATGAGGGTCGCGGGGTATACAGCCCCCACCCCCAGTCAGGCAGATAAACACTGTGTGGCAGGCTCCCACATCCACATCTCCTAGGCCCACACGTTGTCAAAAAGAAAGAGTGTGTGTTGTAGAAATGAAGCCCGACCACACCTCCAAAGCTGGAGGCACACTGGAGATTTTTCCCTGGGTTCAGATTTTTCAGAATCCCCCCTCCCTAAGGACGTCGAAGGAGTCCCGAAGGCAGCCGGAAGCAGGCTCCCTTTATTGGCAGGCCTAGTTCCCGCCCACACCATGCCCCCCCTCCTAGAGCAGTGTCTTTGGTGTTCAGGCTCACACTGGTGGCGACTCTGTTTTCCGGACACATGTGCTTCTCCTCGTCCCTTCGATCCCGAGGAGGAACGTGTCCATCACAGAGTGACAGCACACGGGACTGATTAAGAGAAAGAGGATTTCCGCAGAATAAAATGCACCTCTGCCGTAAGAACTGCGGCAGTCAGCTCTCGGTGGCACGTGACCAGAACACAGACAGATCCCTGCTTTCCCGGCGCCCAGTGCTTCAGAATTTCTCTTGGCCAGGGAGTGCATAATCCCATTAAACCACTCGTCAATCAGTGAGAACCACTTCGGTTCGGTTCCTGCACATGCCAACCTACCACCTTCAAAGTGTTCAGCCCACTTACCCCTGGTGTGTCCTCACTTAGGGGTGGTTCTCCGTTTTCTCCCCTCGGACTATGGAAATCCCAGAGCCTTCTAGGCTGCAGGCAGCCGGGCGTCCTTCTCTTCTGCCCCACACGAACTGCCCGCCATCACCGGCCTCTCCACAGCCTGCATTCCTGCAGGCACGGTGTTCACACCACTCCTTGGCTGCTGGCTTGTGTGTCTTTCTGCACGATTCGCCCTTCCTTTCAAGTGTGTAGATCTTAATTCTCTTAAAGTAGCTGCAAGTCCCTAGCTGCCATCTTCCACAGAACCCTGCACAGAATGAGTCTTCAATAAATATTTCTTGACTTCCTACCCATCGCTGTGATAGGGCAACCTCTTGCCAGGGTCACACATGTGGAAGCACTGTCTAGCCCAATTTGTCAAAATATAGAATTCTCAATCTACTTCCTACCTGGTGATGCTCGAGTAGATGCAGAATGTATTTTCCACATTGATTTTATTTTCTTAAACTTGCTTCACTCTCCTGGCCTTTCTACCATGTAGGGTCATACCCCAGAGTGTCCTGAGGTATACGCTCAAATAAATTCAAAGAAAACAAAACAGGGGGAGAGGGGGTTCACAGGGAACCCCTTTCAGCAACAATATTACCTGAGACTGAAAACACCATGAGCTACTTTCGATGAACTAAAGGGAAACTTTTCACAACAGCCCTGCGGAACTGACACACTCATGTAAGAAACATAATGTTCAAATCAAAAGGACACAGGAAATATTAACATTTGAGGATGAACTTAGGAAGAAAATAACAAAACAGTTCATTTCAGAAACGCTGACTAGACTGTTGATAATCACTTATAAACTAGAAAGGGAGTTCATAATAATTAATGGGTCACTAACTTATTGTGCACCATTATACATTTTTATTCCAAGCACCTAAATTCTCAGTGCTGTTTCCCATGCTTTGGTAGCATGCTATGGACTTTTCCCCTCCACCCTGGAAAGCCTTCCTTTCAAAATAAAGGTGCATAAGCCTCCATACAGATGGGAATTTTCACATGCCAAGCAGCCCTTAAGACGGGCAGATGACTAAGACAACACTCACGTAGCTAACCTCAAGTTTCTGTGCAGCCGACATGGACTGAGATACTGTTGAACAGCAATCACAATTTCGTGCCACAAAAAAATGCCTCTTGTGGATGTCGCAGGTGCCACCACAAAGGGAGACAGGATCTCTCTCTTGCTCTTCACTGGGTCATTAGGGGGTAACGGTTTTAGGCTACCTCCACGCAGGGTGAACATGCAAGTGCACGCCCCCATTTTGCAGGGATAACATTCAGCAACTAGATTGAAAAAGCAGTCCGCCACCTCAGCAATTAATGTTCAGGGAGCATGCCTGCCTGCAGCGTGCCTCCTTA
The DNA here is from genome assembly GCF_019186645.2 of Phyllostomus hastatus. Lineage (NCBI taxonomy): Eukaryota > Metazoa > Chordata > Mammalia > Chiroptera > Phyllostomidae > Phyllostomus > Phyllostomus hastatus. Next base: position 46,361,219 of record NW_025333960.1, on the reverse strand, counting down.
TAATGGAACATAAATTCGACTCAGACGCCTGAGATCTAGATGCCAGAAATGGCAGGTGTGGGGACCACACTGCATTTCAGCCAATTCCACTCATCAACTGCCCATTAAGTTTATACTCCCTATCTTGAGGGCCTCAGGCTCGAGCACCAGGCAGGCAAATTAAGGAACCTCTGGACATCCGACCTCAGTGATTAAGTGCCTCATGGACAAATTTTGCTGCAAGCTCCAACCTCCTCTATTCCACGTCTTGTTAATGTGCCAAATACTAACCCCATCACCCAAGGCGGACTCGTGGGACACACCCACTCTGAGTTGGTTCTCACGACCTCACAGATCCAGTCTGTACTGTTGTGACATACACAGCCCGCCTGCCTCTGGCTCCTACCTCCCCTCCAATGTCACATTCTGTGTGCCGTACACATTTAGCCAAAGGGGACTTTCAGTTCTCTGAGCACACCATCCTTTTCCCTCCGCTGGTGATGCCCTGCCCCCACCCTTGCCTGCACAGGACCTTCAGAGCCAACTCAGCTGTCTCTGAGAAGACGTCCTAACCCCCAGACCCCACTCCTGTTGGCAGCAGTCTATCAGTGTGGTGGTCATTTACTTCGGTGTCCATTTCTGCTACTGATCCGGAAGGTTCTTGCCGACAGAGCCATGCGTTGGTTATCTGTGTGTATGCCATTCCAGTCACACAGTAGGTCTGCAACAAGTGACTGCTTGGCAGGGTATGCTGACGGGGCAAGGGCAGGTCGGGCACGTGGGGTGGTGGCCGGGGTCAGTCTCTGCGGCAGACGGATGCTGGAAAAGACCACTGTCCCTACCTCGGGACAGACATGCTGAGCCGCGGCCGGCTCTCGTCTTTTAAAGCACAGCAGTGCTAATCCAGGAGCAAATCGGATGGAGATCAAACAGCCTCCCTTGTGATCTCTTGGTTATTTTTCTCACGTCAGGACTGAAACAAAGAAAGCCAACAGCACTGGAGCAGACGCAGAAAGTATAGGACAACCTGTTCCGAGGGCGTTCGAACAAGAGGCAATTAGCAAAGGATTAAGGCTAAGTCCAGCCACAGAGGACGTGTCACTGCAGCATGTCGACTGCTGGAAACCAGAGTGGCAATTAGGCAGGAAAACCCACAACGGGTCACATGTGCTCCAGGCCGGTGAACAGCTTGCCCGGAGCTTCCCAGAGCCATTTCCCCAGGACAGAGCTTCCTGTGTAACAGAAGCCAGCTCAACCTGAACCTCGGAAAAAGTACGTAAGAAAGGCTGGCAATGCCACTGTCATCTCCTCGTGCTGAGAGCCACCCGGCCCACTCCATCCCACTAAGGCACAAAGGTGAGGCCAGGCAGCCCACAGACAGCTGCCCGCAAAGTACCGACAGCTCAGGAGAAACCTCGGCCTCCACCGGAGCCACGGCAGGGCCGTGAAGACCACACGGAGGCTCCATCGCAGACCCTCCGAGGCTCAGGTGTCTCTGGTTTCCTCTTCTGCTGCTTCCTGCAACTAATATTCACCGAGCACCTCCTACGCCTCAGGCACGGGTCTGGGCACCCGAGATACATACAACAGGGAAGGACACACCGGAAGCTCCCTGCCCTTGTGGAAGTGACACTGTAGCAAAGGGACAGAGGTAGTGAGCAACACAGAATCAATTAGTACGGGCGTCAGAACATGACGAACCGAACAGGAAAAGCCCACCGCTGGCAGAGAGGGCTGGTGTGGGCCGTGAACAGAGGGGCTAGATGCACTTTCACGAACGGGTTGGTCCAGGGACCTCTCTGAACCAGCGATGTCGAACAACGGGAAGGAAGTGGGAAATCATTCACTGGGGGCGGGGGAAGACCCCTCCCGAGAATGTAACAGTTGCCCGTTGGACAAAGACGGGTTTTTTTTCTTCCTTCAGGGTAGCGTTCTGTGAGCCGGCAACGAAACTGACGGCAGGCACCCCACGCACGTGCAGTGAGCCCTGCGCAGGTGTGTTTTCTGGTTCTGCCCCCGCAGCCCGCAACGGGAATTATCAGATGTCACCATCTCTGCCAGCTAACCTCACCCAAGGGGCGGGGCGGGGGGGGGGGGTGGACCTCCATACGCCTTACGTTAGCACCTGGTGAGCTGCTGCTGTCCTTCCTAGTGACATTAGACCGCAATTCCTCCAGGGCTTCCCCTGCTCTAGGAACTCTCGGCCTCGGGGCCTCGCCTCCACGGGGAGCTGAGAAACTCAGCGCACATCGCCTCCTCCTCAGCGACGCAGGGTTAAAAAGGTCGGAGGTCTGTAGGGACTGTATCTCAGAAATGCCCTGTTTGGGGGTGTTCTCATTCTCCGCTCCCCAAGACCCCGCCAATATTTATTTATCTTAGAGTTGGAAAACTAACAATTTACAAGCTGAGAGTCCACAGGCTATGATACATCTTGATGTGAAAAAAAAAAAAAAAAGACAAATGAGAAGTCAGATATTGGAGGTCACATAACCGAACATAACTCCATTTGGCAAATGACAAAGCCTGTGTCATGCCCATGGTCGAAGTCCAACCGCTTCTCGATCTCGGCTGCCGCGCCTCTGACAGGGCAGAATGATGCATTCTCGCTGGGCTGCCCCGCCCCGCAGACGAGGTTCCTAGGTCCCAATGCTGTCTAGATAAGATGATCCTGAAACATGTTTGATGAGTGAAAATAGTTTTTCCAGGATATATCGCTTCATTTTGCTCTAGGATCAATGACCATTTACCCTTCAAGGCACAATAATTTACAGTTTTCTATGGGAAGGACGTTATTACAAAGGATTTTTTTAAAGCAAGTTTTCTAACCACTATCCTGGTGTTGGCCACAGCTCCCATACTAAGCAAAAACGGGCATTCTGGGAAGCGTTAGGGGCTACCGTGCAGAAGGAGAAAAGCCTGCCCACCCGCATAACTGTTCTTCCTGTCTCCTGACGGACACTCCTTTATAGCCCCTCACACTACCGCCCAGGACAGTGTCTGCTTGCTTGGTTATTGCTGGTCTTCCCCCCAGGCGGAAGCCCCCTGCAGGTGGGGCGGTGCAGCCCACACCGGGCACTGAGGGGCACTTGGCCTCTCCTGTTTGTACGGGTGGCCTTCCGACCTCCCCAGGAGCCCCGGAGGTGCTCAGTGCAAAGCTGCTATGAATAAATGAGTTTCCCCTCAAGGTGGGGAGGTCCTTAGACTCTAACTGGTGACTCTCAGTCTAGAGGCACAAGAATCACTTTCTATTTTGTTCTCTGCCCACACTGCTCCCCCCTACTTAAAAAAAAAAAGAGAGAGAAAAATATAGATGTGTACAAGCACAACAAAAGGGGAATTTAATTATGAGGTGGGTCACACCTGGGATTACGCAGGTGGAGAGCCCGGGGCCCTGACAGCCCGGGGAGGGGCGGGGCTTGTGCTGCCCGCAACCGCACGGCCGAGTCGAACTGCCGCGCTGGTGGGTCTTATCCCCAAACCAGCTATTGCTCAGCTAAGATCCTGGCTTTGCCATCAAAGCTTTCTGGGCCGTGCCATGCTCCAAATCGCACTTTAATGGCGATACCCCTGCAGCGGGATGCGGTGGGATTTCTCAGCACCTGCAGGTCCGTACAGGTGCTGCGGTGGGGCCCCCACGCCCTCCTCTCGTCCTCACTCTCTCCTTCTCCTCCTGACGTGCCCACCTCTCAGCTCCCATAATCTCCCCGCCTGTTGAAGTCTTCGTTTCCCTCCAATACAGAGCTCCACTTGCGCACACACGGAACACCACTCGAACTCTGGGGTGTGGCCTCCCTTTAAAGAACCAAGAACTGAGAGGAACACTGTTTTAAAACCAGCTAACGAAATTAGGGGACCTATTTTCCCATTCTGATTAATCTTACAAATCAAGTCTTAATTGTCTTTGATTGACATCCTCACTTAGCCCAGGGCTGAGGAGTTATTAAAGTATATATTGAAAATTAAATTAATCAATCAAATGAAAAAAAAAATAAGGTAAGGAACAGTCAAACTTCCGAGAGTTTTAGCTTAATGAAAACTGCCAAGCTTAAAGGAAAAAGAGGTACCCCTCAGTGTCTAGCACAAAGATATGTGATAAGTATTTGTAATTAGTGGGCTAAAAGGACAAATAAGAAGACAAATTATTTTAAAGTAATAAACAAAGCATTGCAAGTGTCTTAAATTGCCTTGCCCACGTGTTGAAATTGTCACATGACTGTAACACCAGACAGGAGAGAATCCAAAAAGAACAAATCTTTCAGACGGATATCACTCACTGATGAGCCTACATATAATTATGCCCTTGAAAACCTCGACACAACAGGGCAAGAAGGAAATAGTGGCGGGGGGGGAGGGGGGGGGGAGAGGGAGAGGGAGGGAGAGGGAGAGAGAGAGACTGAGTATATCTAAATTTAAAATGCCTTAAAGCCTGCCGCACCATTTCCTTTAACAAACCAGAGACTTCCTTGAGTCTCCAGCTTGTTTACTTAGCATGGCAGATCTTGGCCAAAATAAACACATTGACCCAGTTAATGGAGCTGAAGGTTCAACCCTCCCGCACTGGCTAATGCTCCTGAAGATCACAGCCCCACCACTCCACATGACCTCTGCTCAAAAATACATGACCAGGCCTGACCAGTGTGGCTCAGCTGGCTGGGCATCATCCCACAAAGTGAAAGGTTGTGGGTTCGATTCCCAGTCAGGGCACGTGCCTGGGTTGTGGGTTTGGTCCCTGGTTGGGGTGTAGATGAGAGGCCACCCATGGACGTTTCTCTCTCACATCGAAGTTCTTCTCCCTCCTTTCCCCGCTCTCTAAAAATAAATAAATAAAATCCTAAAAAAAAAAAAAACCAAAGAAAGAAATACATGACCAAATGCCCTCCGTGATGGGGTTTCCAGTCACCGGCCTGAGTCAGAGGTGGTTAGTAACTGCATGTGACCTCTCACCTGTGGCCGGCGGGTGAGTCAGGGGAGTGAGTGCAACCGCTTACATCACCGAGCGGTGCTTCTTCGTGGAACCCGTGAAACTCCATTGCCCCACTGGAATCTGTCGTTTCTGCGCTTCCACTCAGTCTGAGGTGAACTGTTAACTACCTTTGGGAGGTGATGGTGTGTCACACATCTCCGGTGCTGTTCCAAAAATATCCACAGAAAATTCCTTTCTCTGAGAGAGGAAAATCAATCCTTTGTTTTCAAGGATGATGTCAATCAGGAGCTGGTATTTTAACTTCTCTTCCAGTAACTACCGTATTTTGCTGTGTATAATACATGCTTTTTTTTTGCATAAATTTTTGAGGAAAAATAAAGGTGCACATTATATATGGGTAGTGTCTGAAATATCTTGTCTCTGTTCTTGTGTTTTGTAACTATTTGTTACATAAAATGTCTTGTACCATAGTATCTTCAAAAACAAATGCTAAAATTCCTTTTAATACAAAAAACCAAACATATAAATATAAATAAGCAAAAACTGAATTAAAAACTTGAAACAAAAGATTTCTTTTCCTGGAAGTTTGGGCCAGAAACGTGGGTGTGCATTATACACAGCAAAATACGGTACTTCTAAGATGAATACACAGCCCACATGTCTCGGCTGAGAGAGTAGCGGTCATGGTTCAAGATCTCGTGATTCCTTTGGCTGATCCAGTTTTGGTGACAACAGCAGGGCAGGAGGGGTTTCCTGTAACATCTAGGCTTCAGGCCTGTCGATGAGTCAGAAACAAAGCCCCCTTTGATTTCAGTTTCAGGAGGGCTGGTGGTCTCCCCCGGGCCTGCCCCACAAGCCCAGGCCAGTGGGCGGGATCACATGGGGAAGCCGCCTACCTGTCTGTGTGCTCCTGCCTACCTGGGTACCAAGAAAACCAGGCCTAGCGTGGAGACAGCACAAATATTTACCCTCGGTGAAGCCGTGCCAGGTGACCCTCTGTGGAATTCTCAGCCACTGACGGCACAGTGGAGACACAGTCAGCCAACACCTGAGAACACACGCTTCTGCCGTCTCCCTGAGGGCGAAGGGCCCCCGGAGCCCCTGGGATCCCAGCGGGGAGATGACCAGGCTCGCTCAAGCCAGCCCAGAGGAGGGGAACCCCTCTCTACACATTGCTAGCACACTAAATCACCATGAACTCAAGCGGCGAAGGAGAGAAAGCAGGAGGAGGCACAGATGCCTGCCAAGGTGAAAGAAATGATATGCAAATGACTTCACCTGAAAACTGACTTGGAAATGCCCTGAGAAGTACACACACAGACGGAATAAACACTGCCTAAAATGAAGTCCAAAAAAATCAAAACAACTCTCCCTCCCCCAAACAGTCATCTTAACTACAAAACCCTCGGTTTTATTAGCTGCCTCTACGATGTTCAAGTGCAGAGGCTCCCTACCACCACCGCACGCTCCGAAACACACTTCAGAATAAAACGTTTATGCTCCCCAGCTAGCAAATTCCTACCATTCCGCTCCTGCCTTCATCTTCCATCTTTCCGTGGCATTCCACAGTGACAAGAAAATGTCCTAAATGTATTGTTTTAAATATACCATTTAGTTGCACCACACAGCTCAGACCCCTACATAAAAACCTTCTTTTAATAATAAAAAAAAAATGCCTGTGAGAATCATTTCCTTCCTTTCCCCCTATCTAATTAAATAGAAGGTATTTTCTGTTTATCTCTCCTCGAGTTCACCATCATACTCAAATTCCCGGGGAAAATAAAATTCACGTTGTCCTCATCACAGAAACATCTTTTAAAAAAATGCAACACCACTTAGGTTCTTTAAACTCCTCCACATAGTTTTTTATTGCTTGTTTGTTTGTTTGATTGAGAGAGAGAGAGAGAGAAGCATTCATTCGTTGTTCTACTTAGTTGTGAATTCATTGGTTGATCCTTGTATGTGCCCTGACTGGGGATTGAACCTGCAACGTTGGAGCATGTGTATGATGCTCTAACCAAATGAGCTACCTGGCCAGGGCCCACTTATAATTTAGTTACTGGTTTCCCTTTCTTCGTTTGATTGGCATAGTCTAACTCAAACACATGTAAACAATATCCTTCTCACTGTGCAATAAAGTATCTTATTAAAGAATAACTCCCACTTGACTATAGGCTTTGCTACTGCACACCGTTGGTACATTTTTATTGCCTTAAATTCCATCAGTCTTAAACCACATTTAACATTAGGAAAGCTTGTTTTATGGCAACCTGGTGCATTAGTATGGAGGCGTGGCCTACACTCCAGTTGGTTGTAGGCTTTCGCAACCTACAGACATTCTACCCAACGGTGAACTAACAGTTTATGAATCAGCATCAGCTGAGACAGTAAAGAAACAGAAAACTCACATGTTAATCATATAGTGTATTCGTATGTGTGAGTAGTAAGGGTGGGGAAATGACAGCGAAACCCAAAGGAAAAATTCAGCGGACTGTGCCTGAGCTTTAAGTTTCATCCTCTCAAACTAATAACAACAATAACACATGCATTTAGATAAGCCATGTAAGCCAAGTACTAAGAGGAAGAAAGATTTCTATAACTACTTACCAAAAATTCAGACAGAAACCATAAATCATCATGGTGCAAGCAAATGACTTCACACCCTGGGATGTTAATTCATTTGAGGCCGAGGACAGTCGGTGTCTCCCTCTTCTCTAGTGAGATTTCTAAGTCAGAAATACTCAGAGAAAAGACAGACCTAGCTCTGGATGGAGTGGCTCACCTGACTGAGGGCCAGCCTGAAAACGGAAGGTTGCCAGTTCGATTCCCAGTCGGGGCACATGCCTGGGTTGCAGGCCAGGTCCCCAGTTGGGGCTGGGTGAGAGGCAACCTATCAGTGTATCTTTGGCACATGGATGTTTCTCACCCTCTCTTTCTCCCTCCTTTCCCCTCTCTCTAAAAATAAATAAACACTTTTTAAAAGTGAAAAGGAAAGAAACATTGGAGAGAGAGAGACACACAATTGCTTCTTCCCAAACCCGTGATTCCTAAATCAGAGAACAAAATTCCCGGAACTTAAGTGGTCTATCTACATTTTCCATGATTTCAAAAAGAAAACAAAAGTACCCATTGTGCTTTCAGTTTCTGAATAAAAAGTGTACATGTTTCTAAATAGTCCAGACAGAGAAATGAGAAGCAAACAGTAGTGAAATCAGGAGAGTTCAGAGGCCAATTCTTTTCAAGTCTCATTCTTTGCTCTCATCCCGTCTTCACATAAGGAGAGCAAGACTGGTCAATTGCAACTAACCGCAAACACCAAAAAGAAGTCATTCATGAAGGAAAAGTCTTGGTGTGGGCTAGAAGAATGCCACTGATACATAAAAACAGCACTACACCAAACTCCGGCTCCAGGCCAGTCAACACTAGATGGTGTGCACTCACATAATAAACATACAGTGGTGTCTTTGTTCTTACCTGCCCGTGTCCTCCAGGCTCACAGAACACAAGCCACCTCCCTCTGCTGGAAGCGTCAGCCTGGGCTAGTGTTCCCCGGTGCAGCTGGGAGACGACCCTCGACCCTCGGGCTCCCAGCCTGTCTTTGCCTTTCCTGTGTGGAAACGTGGCCCGCACACACCCCTCTGATGGTCCACCGGCAAGTTTTAACACAACTGAGGAGGAATGCACCCGGCTGGCTGTTTATACTGATGATTCACTTCAGTGACGGCCAGAAAGAAATGCTCGTTGGTGGAAAAGGAGTTGAGTCAAGCTCCACCCCTACCGTAAGGTTCAGTAACCCCACCCAGCTCTGCATGGAGCCGAAAGGGCCACACCTGCGGCAGCGTCGTAACCTGCAGCCTTGCTTCTGTAAGTGACAGCTCTCGATGGGCCCAAAGATAAATGGCCGACAGACCTAACAGGACAGGCAATCACCGGAGTGCCCATGGTGTTGTAAGTAACTGTAGCTCGGGGCTGGGCTGTTTGCTTCTGTAAAGCTGGATGGAGGTTTCCGGGAAGAGAGGCACTTGGGTGTGACCTGCACCCGTCACAGGGAACTCAGCTTCTCTCTAGCCCCTGCATTCAAGGCCCCAGACGGGGCAGGCTGGACGATACAACCTGCTGGCCCCGAAAGAGCTTCAAGTCTAGACGTGGGGGAAAGGCTGACAGTGATATCAAGGATGCAAACCACAACACCAAACTCCACTGATTTGTGTTTACCGGAGAGACAGCACCGCCCTATAAATCCACCATCTCCGGGGTGCAAGCCATTTCCAGGTTGTCTGCAGACACAGATCCAGGGCCCTGAGGCCTCTTGGGGGTGGGGGTCCAGTTTATGGAACGGACCACCCTTGATTCTCCCAGGGCCCACTGAAAAGTGTGCTCTTCCTCTGGCTTGCAACTGGCACTAACCTGCGCCCCTTTGCTCTTGCCTGGAGTGAGTCAAGCCCCACTCCACAACCCCAGCAGGTGTGGCTGAAACAGGAAGAGTTCCCACTGACGGCAAAAAGCGAACTTTCCACGTGAACTCCGAAGGGGTGGCGTGCTTGCTCATTAAGTGTTCCTGGCATGTCGGCCGAGAAGCCCTAAACTAGACTTTCAAGTTCCCATGGGCAGGCTGGACAATAGGCTGGGATTCCCGGAGGTGCTGGGAATGACAAGCATCACCAGGGGAGCCAGTGACCTCTGGTGGCTGGGAGGATCGGTGACGTCTTGGTGGAGGAAGTCGGCACTGGGTCAGTACTGGAAACCCCATCATTCCCAAACACACCCTCGGAGACAGAGGGTTCCGCCCAGGCTGGCAGTTGCAAACATTTTCAGGGGAACTCTCCAAACAAAAATACCTCGAGTTTTCAGCGGTCAGCAGGTGAGGACACACAAGTGCTGAAACAATCTAAATTTAAGGGCAGAAACTCCATCTTCTTTGACTATTATCTAAAGCTCTAAGTTAAGCCATTTCACACTCACACATTGGCTAGAGGTTAAAAAAAAATCAGAACCACAATACACTAATCAGAAAATACATCTAAACAGGCTGAATAAGTAATGTAATAATTTGCCCATTCTCTTAAAAGATAAAACACACCCAGACTTCACATTAAATGTCACCCAACTGTTAGGGGCTGAACTGTGCCCCCTCCCCCCGGCCCAGTTCTTACGTTGAAGTCCTAGCCCCCAGTATTTCAAACTGTGGCTCTACTTGGAGACAGAGGCTTTAAAGAGGTAACCGGGCTAAAATGAGGCTGCTAACGTAGGCTTGGACACGCACACACACGGGGGACGGCCCCGTGAGTTGACGGGGAAGGCAGAGACAGGGAGAAGGCGGCCACGGCAAACCCAGGAGAGCGGCCGCGGAAGCAGCCAACCCTGCGGACAGCTCATCTCCAAGCCTCGCCTCCAGGACGTGAGAAAACGAATCTCTGCTTTTTAAGCCCCTTCATCTGCGGCCCTTGGTCGTGGTCGCCCTGGCAAACTACTCCACTAATGAAAAGGTCATTGCATTCTATGGATTAATAGAAAAATAAAGACAAGGGTTCAGATTTCTGATTCCTAATCTTTCCCCTGCAGTCAAACATTTCATTTTATTATGCGCCCCCTCCCCCAAGGTCCCCTGTTCTGCCTTGAAAAGTGCAGAGAAAAACCTTCTTCTGGAAGAAGAAAAAAGCCTACACTGGACCTTTCCAACTACCGTTCTGCTGCCACCATTAACATCCAACTTACTGGCCACGTGGTGTCCATCCACTTGCACAGGAGCTACATCTTTCTCCCCCACTCGGGGAAACCAGCTTCCGCCCCACCTCCACTAAAACGCAACCAAACAATGTGGTCAACAACAATCTCAACACCAAATTAAGAAATGCTAGCAATGGCAGGAACAGTAGAAGCCTTGCTTCAAGTCCCTCTGTCCAGAGGAAGTCAGGGCCCGGCCCAAGCAGCTCCACCACGATCCAGGGACAGGTGCTGGAGTAGATCTGACACAGACACGCGGCCCCAGTGCAGCGCTCCGGTCCCTGCACCCGCTGCACCACCAACTGCATTGGATACCCTAAAACCTCTCAGGTCCAACACCGTCAGAAGGGAGGGCCCCCTTCCCAGCTCCCACTGCACCACCAACTGCATCGGATACCCTGAGACCTCTCAGGTCCAACACCGTCAGAAGGGAGGGCCCCCTTCCCGGCTCCCACTGCACCACTAACTGCACCGGATACCCTGAGACCTCGCAGGTCCAACACCCTCAGAAGGGAGGGCCCCCTTCCCGGCTCCCACTGCACCACTAACTGCACCGGATACCCTGAGACCTCGCAGGTCCAACACCGTCAGAAGGGAGGGCTGTTGCACACGGCAGCTGTAGGGACAGGAGACGAGAACGCTGACACCGGCTAGCCGACGGAACAGAGCCCCGAGGTCTCAGAGTAGGTGTAGTAAGACAGGCTTCCCTCACCGGGGCTCTACTGACACGCGGGGCTGCCTGTTCTTGGCCGGGGCAGGGAGGAGGGCTGTCATGTGTGTTACTGTAGGATGTTTAGCAGCATCCCTGGCTGCTACCCCCTAGAGGGTAGCTCTGCTCAGATGTGAGACCCAAAAAACATCTGCAGATACGGCTCAATATCCCCGGGAGGCAAAGACGCCCCCGTTGAGAACCACGGGACTTTGCGCAGCGCGAAGTCACTGGTGGCCTTGGAGAAGGCGTGGAGGCCGCTGCTGAGGCGATGTGGAAGAAAGGCCCGCGGCTGGCGCAGACGGGTCGGGAACTAGGCAGAGGGAAGGGCAGTTTGTAATGTTGCCCCAACTGAGGGCTGTTGTTTTGTTTTGCTCTTCCAGAGACGTAGACGGCAAGGTCATAGGCTGACAGTGGGACAGGGATTAGACACCGAGTCAAGAAAACCCAAGTCTGGGACAACTGCAGAGCAGAAGGAAGCAGAGCTGGGTGAGTCAAGGGCACCGGGCGAGCGGCACAGAAGTCTGAGGCAGAGGGTGCCCTGAACCCAGAGCGCCCCCAGCGGGCGGGGCGCTGCCACTCCCCTGCAAGTCACAGGGCCCAGGAGGCCGGTGGGGAGGCCGGCTGGATACAGACCCAGGGGTGCCACAGACACAGATGTGCTGTAGTTTCCAAGGTCACTGGGGTGAGAGTTCACAGAAACTGGAAACAAGGAAACCTGCCAGGGAGATGTTGCAACAGAGTAAAGGTGAAGAAAGCCTTTAAAAGGGGTATCGTTGAGAAGGAAACAAATCATCTACAGACAATCTGGAGGTCTGAACACAGCCATGCCCTTCGATGTAATAATTCTAATCCAAGGAATCTTTCCTAAGGAAATAATCAGTGATACAGCTGAGCAATGCAAACCAAGACATTCCTCACAAAAACAAAAGTAAGAAACTGTAAGCAACCTTAATGACCAACCAGAGGGAGTCTTAATCTCCATCAAGGCAACAGCAGACATACTGAGATGACCGAAATAAAAATAAATGTCGTAAGGAAACGGGGTTCGAGTCTTGGAGGAGGAGGCACGAGAGAGAGCTGGCCAGAGAGGAGAGGAGGGTCACACGAGCCAGGGCTGTCAAGGGCCGAGGCTACGTCAAGGCTGAAGGGCAGTCTCCAGGCAATATGGCCTCATCCTTTGACGGACAGGACGGCGCAGGTGTCTGAAGGCAGACACTGCAGTTCACGGTGCGGGCAGAGTGCGGTCCGCAGAGGAACAGCAAGGGCCGGTAGCCTTTCTTGGGGTTCCCCGAAATTTTTACTGGGGACGGAGGCCGCAGGAGGCGCACCCACGAGTGCCCGGGGGGCGGGTCTGCCAGACGTGAGCCACGAGGAAAAGCTGCTTCCATTCTCACCTACATCCCTTGGGGATGATTTTTCTCTAAGTTCAAATTTCAAAATCATGCTAAAAATGCACAGCCGTTCTTTAATTCTACGTGGCTGACCGTTAAATGCCCATCTTGTGAGTGTTCACCCCACTGGCAAAATTGGGATGGCCTGTAGGGTGGGCTTTTATGAAACGCCACAAAGGGTCACATGAGAGCAGCATGTCCCAAGGGAAGGCAGAGGAAGGATGTAAAAGGGCACTGAGTTTTGAGCTGACATAACCCAAGGCAGTAAGGAAAGTGCTGAGCTGGCTTCCTTCACATTAAGATCTTAACACAAAACTTGAACTTCAGAGTAGTATCTCAAAAACTTATCAGTGTTTGCATGTTTGCTTTTGTTTTTAATCTTAGTAGGATTTGTCAATAACTTAGATCATCTTGAGATTTTTTTCCCTTTAAAAGTTATCATGAATTCACCCATAATCTGCAGCCTTCAAAAATCACGTTTCTAGAAATATCACAAGTTATCATAAAATGGGCACCACAAAATATTGGCTAAAAGGCATCATTCTAAGTAAGATTATAGTCTTATCCCAAATATATGAGCTATTCCCATGTATATATATTATATATATGTATTTCCATATACATATATAAATGTAGGCAAAGGACCAGAAGGAAGGAAAATAGTAACAAATCACTCTCTCTCTTTCTGGCTGTTTGGATCCGCAGGTCAATCACTGCTTGATGCTTCATCTTTTCCAATGTCTAATTCCTTTATTATCAGAAAAAAACACACTATAATTTGAAAATCACTAAGAAGGTATTGTCACTTATTTGGAAAAAGTGAGTAACCAAATGAAGAAGCCAAATGCTGGTGATGGCGGGGGGGACCCAAGTTTCTCTGTTTTGTTCAGAACCAGCTACAGTAGAAGAGAAACGAGGACACTGGGAGAGGGAGGAGTAAAGTGAACACAATGAAGATGACATAACACAGCCAAAAGTCCTTGCATAACACAACGCAGGCGAGGCTTGCTGATCACAGCGCAAGGCCGCGCATCCAATCCTCCTACCGTGGGTGAGCCCTCTCTTCCGACGCCTCACAAGAAAGGAGGACGTGTCGTTTCCATGCCTCGCAGGTTAACACAACTAAGTGACTTCACCAAAACATGTGAGAAGGAAATGTTCTCATCAAGAAGCGAGCAGGTCTCTTGAATCTGCAAACACCAGTCAGTAAACACAGTAGCGTGCACCTGCTCTACTCAAGACACCAGCCAAGACCCTGTGACTCGTGTCTTCAACCAGGGAGAACAGACAGCTCCCAGACCGCCCCAACTTCAGAAACGGCTGTGTTCCTGACCTTCCGTGATTTGGGGGCACTTACTCAGGGTCCTGAGCACACTGCCACTTGGAAGAACCACCTCAGTTCTTGTGATCCTGCCCGGTCCCTTTAGCTATAAACCGAGCCTGACCTCTCCCTTCAGGTCCATCCTCCTTTTCCATCATCTCGGTCACGTGTCCACCTGGAGATCTTGGAGCCCTCACATTGGCTTCGGATTCTGCCTCTGCACCTGCTCCCCAGCTAACCCCCGCTGTTCGAGGTGGAATTTCCTCTGCCTGGTTCCTCTCTTTATTCCTCACACAACCAGTCTATCCACAGGCCCAAAGTACTCAATGATCAACCAACCAACCAACCAACACACAAGCAAACAAAAAACCCAACTACGCTCTTTTCTCCAGCCTGGATGTCACCATCCAGGTGTGCAAACCATCCTCTCAGACACGGGCCAGGGCAACAGCCTCTGGGACAGACATTCTCACCTGCGACAACAGTCACACCAAGCCACTCCTTTTCTGGAAACTCTGCTGGCTTTCCACACCCTAAAGCATAAAATGCAAATTCCTCCAGGCGGCCCACACAGCCCAGGCTCCTCCTCCTCCCGCTGGCTCTGCTCCTCACAGCCCCTCCCCATCACAAGCTCCTCCCCATCCCACTGGCTCCTCCTCAAACCTCTGAGCTCACAGCCACAGGAGCACGGGGCATCCTACTGGCCGGGCGTTTTTCTGAAGGCCTCTCTCCCAGACCTTCTCTAGGTGGCTCTCCTGAGGGAGAGAGGCCGTAAGTTTCTCCACACTGATGGGAACACCAACTGGTACCGCACTTTAGGAAAGCAAATTGGTAATACGCCCCCAAAGTATTTAAATCCTAATATTGCTGAATTTAGGAATCCTATTTTCAGGGAGGTATCATAAAAACATAATCCAACTTTTTAAAAAAAAATCCTTACCTGAGGACATATTGTTTTTTCATTGTTTTTAGAGGGAGAGGAAGGGAGGAAGAGAAACATCGATGTGAGAAAGAAGCATCAACTGGATGCCTTGTGCATGCACACAGATAGGGGATTGAATCCACAGGTACGTGGACTGACTGGGAATTGAACTCACAACCTTTCGGTTATAAGACAACACTCAAACCAACTAAGCCACATGAGCCAGGGCAATCTGACTTAAAAAAAAAATTACACAGTCACTGCACTTTTGCTCTCTTACAGCAAACACTGGAAATTTAAACAGAAGAGAAGTAAATAAGAGGTTGTACACTGAGAAAATGGAATGCTGCAGAGCACATATTAGACTGTTAACTGGCGAAAAACAGGCTATAAAAGTCAACTTACATTATGATGCAAATTATGTAAAAAATACACGTTCCCTACCAGAAGACGACAAAGAGGAAAATGCCAAATAGTAAGAGTGATTCTCTTTCTCTTGCTGGTAGCTTTTTCCTTATAGCTTTTTCCTGATTTAGAACACTACGTATGTGTAACTTTCACAATTGAAGGGGGAAACCTCCTTCTTATATTTAACATAAATATCAATATACTCATATAATGCCACAAGTAGTTGTTAGCTTTTCAAGATACCATAGGAAAGGCATATGTAAAAGCCCAATGCTTACATTTAAAGCTTCTATACAAAAAACAGTAAGTTAAACGAGAAAATACTATTTACAAAGAAGTCTTACAAATCAATAAATTCACAACTCAAAGGAAGAGTGGACAAAGGGTGTGAATCGGCACTTCAGAAAAGAGGAAATACAAATACATGAAGAGATTCTCAGCCTCACTGATTCAAGGCATAAAATGTGACATTTTTACCTTCCATAGTGGCAAAGATGAAAAGACTGATAAAGTGGAGTAACGCAGAGCATGGGAAACACCGCTACCCTCAGGCAGCGGAACCCAGCCTAACACTCGGGAGGGCAATTCCCCAATATCGATGAACGCTGTATATGTTGATGTCCTTTTGTCCAGAAATTCAACTGTAGGAATTTACCTGCAAAAACACCTGCATGTAGATAGGTCCATAAACACTACAGAGCTTTAAAACATCGTGGCAGAGACACAGTAGGGATATTACTGTTTAACTAGGAGGAAAACGCCATGTTGCCACCTAGCAGCTAACTGGGATGAAATTCTTAGTACAGGAATACGTTTTCACTGCGCTTTGCTTTACTGCACTTCACAGATGTTGAGGGTTTTACAGACGGAAGGCAAGACCCTCCTCCACCACCATCACCACGATTCCGACTCGCTTTGCTGTGGCGGTCCAGCACTGAGCCCGCGGTGTCTCCGAGGTCTGCCCACACGTGGCAGCCACTGTCCTCGGCCCTCAGAGAGCGTCCCTTACTTTCATCTTCATCACAACCCCGTGGACAGGCACTGTGGCTGCCCCTGCTCTCCAGGTGGGAAAACCGAGGCCTAGAGAAGTTTATATTCACGTGGCCCTCTGAGTGCACCTTGCTACCCTGCCTCTTCCGTCCAGGCTAACCAGGACATCCATCAAGTCCTGGGGAAGCAGGAAAGACTATCATCAGTGAACAGACACGGGATGGGTTGGATGGGCAGAAAAACAAAACCAGAGCCCCCGCATGGCCGGGGGGCGGGGGGACCACTGTAGGAGTGGAAGTATTCTCTAGGTACCAGAAGTTCAAGTCAAGTGATGCAAGGGGCTGGGGAGACCTGGGGCCAAATATCAGGGTGATTCATCAGGAAACATTGCTTCCTTTAGCTCTTCCTGCAGCTACCTTCATCATGCAGGTGAAAGCGGGAGTGTGGTCCGAACACTGGAAGTACAGGTATCCAGAGACAGCCAGGAGGGACATGCAGGAGTCACGTGAAAGGCCACTGCTGGCCCGGCCCAGCCCTTGCCCGTGGCTACAACCTGACAAGCACAGTGACAGGTTCCGCTGGTGAGAAAGGGGAAAACAGGAGTCACCACAATACAGACCAGGTGCAACCAAGGATCGCCAAACACGAAAAGACCAGGACTGTGAAAGGGTGGAGGATGGGCTTGCAAGGGGAGTGTGCAAAACAGAGCTGGAAAGAGAAGAATTTTAAATATGCATAATGAATACCTTCATAAAATCTGAGCGGATTATCAGGGCATCGAAGCAAGCACAGGCCAGCATACGAAAGGAAAAGAGGAGGAGACAGGTCTGAGAGGGGGAGCCAGGCGTTTTCACTGCAAACCACAGAGCCTCGCGCCTGCCTCCACAGGAAACACAGGGAGTGCGGTGAACACCAAGAGGGCTTTCGCACTTGGGCCTAGGGATCGCCCACCCCATCATGCATGTCCAACCCCCCCCCACCCCTCTGAATTTAGAGTGCTTTCGTGTTTTTCTGCATGCTCCCAGCTTCACACACATGGGTGAAAGCCGGGAGACTGGCTCTTTGTTTCACACGGGGTATTCCACACTTTTCTCCACCTTGCTGCCCACGTGTCGGCTTCTCCGAGCCAGCTCCAACAGATCCCTGACTCCTCCTCTTCAGTGGCTCCACAGTGAGGCACGGAACAAACATTCTACACCTTGGCCACTTTTCGACCGGCGGGCATTTGTATTTTCAGTGCTTTGTCACTATGATGGTGAACAGAAACAGGATGACTTTGCGTACAGACACGCTGTTATTTCTAGAAGACAGATGTCCAGGAGAAAGGCTGCTTAGTGAAAAGGTACATTAATTTTTAATTTTAATATGCATTGCCATATTAAAATTAAAGGTGAGAATGTGACGAAAATTCACACTTTCATCAGCATTATCAGAGTACTGTTTCTACTGCATGCATGCTACATTCTTCTCTATCTTTACCAGCCTGATGGGTTTTAAGTAATGTTTCATTATTGTTTTAATCTGCATGTTCCTAGAGAATGAGAAGTATTTTTCATGCGTTTGCAGGCTGTCTGCACTTGCTCTCAGTTGAGTTGCATATTTTGTCTGTTTTCTCTGAGCTGTGTTTTTCTTGCCAATTCGTAAGTTATTAATGTTATAGAATGTAATGCCTTGTCTATTATACATTTTCTAAGTACCCCTCCCCAAAGTGCCACTGTCCCCCAAGAGTATCCCTCACCCCCAAGAGCATCCAAGTAGCTTCTTGTATTTTTCTGGCAAATGTGAATTGCTTGTTCACATTGGAAGATTCTGGGATTTATTTCTGACTATAAGGTAAGACAGAGGTCTGCGTCCCTCCCCACTGCTTGTAGAGTTGGTTAGGCCAATATCATCCAACAAGTAATGCAGTATTTTCTCAACAGTACTGAGCTGATCATCTTATTATGTATTAGCTACTCTTACTTAGTGAAACACAGTCCTGGATTCTCTGTTCTGTTCTACTGAACTACGTGAGCCCTTCATCGATACCGCATTTGTTAGCACACTGTGATCACTTGCAAGCCGGGTCTGCCCTCGCTGCTTTTCTTTGCCATATTTGCGTGGGTCGTCTCAAGTGTGTTATGCACTTATTTTTGTATATAAACTTCAGGATGATTTTATTCAGTTCAAAAGAGACAAAGAGAAAACGCACTACTTTGGAAATTCGAAATGGGATCGCAATAAATGTATTAATTTTGGAATACCCTATATATGTTATATTTTTGAATGTTGTATCTTTCACTAAGAAGGACACAGGTCCCATACTTGTTCAATTTTTTCCCCCTAGGGCATTTGCCGCTGCTGAGAAAAAGAATATTTAACTTTCATTTCCAGATGCTCATTGTCAAAACAAAGAAAAGATGGTAATTTCTAGAGACTGCTTTTTTATCTAGCTACCTTGACAAATTTTCCAATTTTAGATTCTTTTTTGTGAGAGGCTCTTGGTTTTTCTAGACAAGCATTTCACTGTCTCACTGCATTCTCTGGAGCCTTTAAGACAATGTTAAATGATTATAAAAGAAGATGTCCCTGTATACTTCCTATTTATACTTGAAATAATTTGAATGGTTTGTCTTTCAGGAAATGTATAGTTGGGGTGATTTTTTTTTCTTGGTATGATGTAGCCTTTCCATGTTTAGGTGATCTGTTTTTATTCCTAGTTTGCTTTTTTTAGATTGTAATGCATTAGGATGGGCTACTTGGCTTTGTCAGAGGGCTACCCAGCCTCCGTGGAAACTCCTCTCCTTTAGTGCGCTGGGGTAGAACAATGGGTGACGGCGATGAGATTTCTCAGCAGCGAATCATCCTCATATTACTAGCATAAATTATTCATTTTAGTGCATTGGCTTCTTGATGCACGCAAGAGTCCACCTGTTAGGGAATCATTTTAAGTTTTTTGCATTGACTTTCATAATTAATATTGGCCTGTACTTTTCTTTAAAATTTATCAGGTATTAAAATTATGCTAGTTTTATAAAATCAACTAGAAAACTCTTCATCTTTTACCATGACCTAGAACAGTACAAATAACACTGTTTTTTAAAGGTTAGATTTTCTGTTTTTTAAAGGTTAGATAAAATTTTCTGTTTTTTTAAAGGTTAGATAAAACTCAGCTGGAACCCCATGGGGTCCTGGGGCCATTTTCAATGGTGATTTTTAATCATATTTCCTACCTCTTCTATGGTAACTGGCCTTTTCAAGGTTTCCATGCTTCTTGAATCAATTTCGATAATTTGTATTTTACTGAAAAGTCATCCCCACATTTTCAAATGTGTTGGTTGCCATGGCATTTTCCTGGAAAGTTGATTAATCTCCCCATGCCTCCTTTCTTATTCCTATTATTTATTTTTGCTCTTTTTTTTCTGTTAGAATGGAAGCTTATTTTATTGCTCCTTTCAAATAACTAGCTACTAGATTTATTTATCCTTTAAATTCTATTTTGTTTTATTAATTTTATCCTTTATCTTTATCTCTTAATTCCTCCTTCCTCACTTTTTATTTTTTGTCTATTGTTCTTTTTCCAATGTCTTACGATACATACTCTACTCCTTGGTTTTTCATCTTTTGAATAATGAAGATAGCATTCCCTTTCTAGGCAATATGTTCTGCAATAGTTTGAACTTCTATAAAGAACAAGAAAGAAAAGTACCTAAGAGGATAATTCTAAGAGCCACCATGCAAATAAGCAATGGAACTAATTAACCCACTAGCTAGCCGTCTCAGAGCAGACGACTGACCCACTAGCCGGGGGAGGAAGAGCCGTCCCATCTCCTTAGCACAGGCCAAGTTTAAGAGAACTGCATCCTTTCCCTTATCGCAATAAGGTTTTCACCCTGCGTTTCACGTTTTGGGAAAAGTGGCTGGATTCCTACACAGGTTTAAAAAAATTTCACCACCAGAATAAATGCTGCAATCAGTGTACCTTTGGGTTTAATATTAAATCTTCCGTCGTCAGAACAGTGTTTCAAATGTAGGATGCCGCAGATCCCAAATCAACCAAGTTTTGCTGTTATGTCATGAGAGTGAGCTTTCTGATGCAGGAATGGGGCCTAATACACCTGAGATGCAGCCTCGGGACAGGTGGGTGCAGAACTCTCAGGTGATCTGAAGGACGACTCCCTCAGAACCCACTGTCCCCGGGTTCGACAATGTGCCACGCTAAGGAGCGCCCCTGCCCACATGATTGCTTCAGACGGACACTCTCAAAAACTGACGCTGAAGGGACACGAAAAGGGTCTGCTTACCATCCCAGAGTGGGTGCCTCTGACCTAATTAGAAAAGCGTGTGAGGCCAGAGGCAAAGGGAACTTGAGAAGATTGACAGGGCCCCAACGTGGCCTGGGGAACTGGACGATGACACTCAAATAAAACCACATTCACTCATGCTCTACAATTTAGAAGTATTTTTATGATCTGGAAAGAGTGTGGACTCCCGTTTCCACTTTTAGATCCGATGACAACGGGCAGAGAAGGAGGCTCAACCTACTTACGGGACAAATTTTAGCAGCTCTGACTCACTCATAGACTAGCCACCAATGTGTCGGTCCGTTAGTTAAAGCAGATGCTTCTATTTGGGTTGCCCCCCTAAGTCCCTGTAAGAACGGATACCAAAGAGAAATGTTGAACACGTTCTAGATTTAATTTTTTTCACCTTGTCCCTGGACATTTTCCCCAGTAAATCTCGGGAAATAAATTATTACTCTTAAACCCCCATTGTAAGAGGGACTCTTTGGTGGCAGAAACCATGTAACGTCCCCAAGGGTCTCCGAAACCGGGGAGGAGACAACCCAGCCCTTCTTGTGAGGCTGCGGGCACTTCTGGGGAAAGGACCACAGCTCCGCCTCCCAGCGACATCCTGTTGGGCCCTGGCCCGCAGCCAGGCGTTGGACACCAGTGTCTGTGACAGAGTACACAGGCATGGTCACGCGTGGGGCTGTGGCCCCCGGACATTACTGGGGGGTGGACACGGGCACTGCTGGTAGTAAGAGATGTTACAAAGGTGATTTTGGAATCAGGGGCCCTAAGCTCTCAAGTCTCCTGGAATCTACTGGCTGGTTCTGTGCAAGACTGGCAGCTCAAGCGCAGCTGACCCTGGAACAGCTGGGGTTTAAACTGCTTGGGCCCATTTATATAAAGGGGAGTTGTTTTTTTTTTTAATAACTACTGTAAATGTGTTTTCCTTAGGATTTTCTTTTTAAAGATTCTATTTATTTCTTTTCAGAGGGAAAGGGAGGGAGAAAGAAAGGGAGAGAAACATCAGTGTGTGGTTGCCTCTCATGTACCCCCCCCACTGGGGATCTGGCCTGCCACCCAGGCATGTGCCCTGACTGGGAATCAAACCGGCAACCCTTTGGTTTGCAGGCCGGCACTTAATCCACTGAGCCACACCAGCCAGGGCATAACATTTCTTTACTCTAGCTTGTGTTATTTTAAGGATACAGCATACAATATACATACCATACAAAATATGTGTTAATCAGCTGTTTATGTTATGGGTAACATATGGGTAACATAAACAGCTGATTAACACATGTTTAATCAACTAAATAAAACTTTTATTTAACTGTTAGTAAGCTATTAGCAGTGAGGTTTGGGGGGAGTCAGAAGTTACAAGCAGATTTTCAACTGCTTGGGAGGGTCAATGCCTTTCACCCCTGAGCTGTTCAAGGGTCAACTGTGCCTTAAGGTGCTCCTGTCACATCAGAAAAAAAAACCCTGGGACAATGTCCCTGACCCCTAGTTGGTATGCCCATGGCCCTAACGTCCTTGACCCATTCTTCAGGGCAGAAGGAAGTACTACCCCAGAACTATGAGTCATAGCTCATATTGGAGGCCCGGCACTGGCCATAAACAAGCAGTATTTCCAATTCCCAGAAAAATCTTTCAAGCAGGATATTTGGTGGGGTTTCTTTTTTCCCCCTGCATGGCACTCTGCTTCTCATTGGTCAAAATTAAATGGGATAATCTCTCTGTTTCAAGGTCAGTGGTCATCAGCTACTTGGTATCATTAAGAAAGAGACTGGCTGGGCCAGTTAAAATTTCCAGGTATCCTCATAGTTTCAAGGACTTAAATTTCACTTTCTGGTGGAACCATTTGTAACCGTTTCCATTCTTCGCACACAACCACAGGCTGAAGCTTCGAGAGAAGGAAGCAGACGGCAGAGCGGCAGTGTTTCACAGTAGGGAGGACAAGGGGGCGGGCGGGCGGGGGCCGGCGCCTGGGGGTCACCCGGACTCCATCACCGTGCGGCTCTGTGGCCCTGCGATGACCGGTTGGTTACCTGTGGAGACGCACCGATGGGGAGGCCGTTGCTTCCTGCGGTCTGGTCAGTGCTGTGCATGCGCCCGGTAAGATCCAGGAGAGGCGGCCACTGGGCCCAAACACACACACACAGGTACTGCCTCCCGTCACTGTCGCTTCAGCGTGGCAGCCCGTCCCCTTGCCTCCTCTCTGACCTGGCCTCTCTTGGCTGCTTTGTATTATTTCTCCCACAAACCTTCAGCCCGAATGCCAGGTGTCTACCCCTAAGTTACCATGACAGGCAAAGGTGGAGTGCGTGTCTGCTGCTTAGGCATGTGTGTCCCCCACGGACTTGTGTCTGGGGACAGGAGGTGGTGTCCCAGCGTGAACACAGCTCCACAGATGCCGCACACTGGTTCTGCCCAACTGGGAAACTGGTGTGTCATCTCCACGCTGACTTCACTGAGCTCCGTCAGCCACACCTAGCCTGGAAGTTCCAACCTGTCCTCGGTGCCTTGGGAAGGCCTCTTTGAGTCCTCTGGGGGGTCACTTCGCTGCAACTACAGCGCAATTATGAGGATGAAAGGAATTAAGGAAGCCTTCATACCGAAGCTGGTGTCTGCACTTGACCTCAATCAAGTAAGCAGGGCAGAGAGAGAGAGGAAGAGGAAGAGAGAGAGAAAACCCAAGACATAGCATGAAGAAAATGGACACAGAAGAAAAAAACCACCAGAACATGTGGAGGAAACTGAGGCAGTTGAACTTGAGGACAACAGTCAAGTCAGGTGGAAAAGGAAGGAAGAGGGAACAGGGACGCCCCGGGACTCCCAGGGGCCTGGACACCAGGAAACGGGGGTGGGCCCCATGCACAATAATGTCCTTTCCTTTCTCAGTTGCCGGTGGTTCCCACCATCTGTCCATGGTCTCACCTGCTGACTAATGGGAAGCCTGAAGTTTCGAGATTCTGTATCCCATGTGTTTTCTATTCTTATTCTACACTGATTAACTGAATCATCTCAGGTCCCCTCCCAGCTGACCAACTCCACAGTCCCCGTCAGCTGCCCCCCCCCGGCCCCTCCCTCAGCCAAAACAACCCACGCTACTTATGATTACAAAACAAACTTTCCAGTATTTTCACCAAAAACATTTCTGCTAAATATAACTTCCATGATGTTGAGAAAGGCCAAATATTTCTGCCAGGTGACTGGCATTATTTACCCGTCTCTGAACTCCGTTGCTCCTTCGCCAGGTGCGAAGGGAGGGGTGGGCACTGCTGGCTCGGTGCCGGGCCGCTCCCACTCCCACTGACCCCAGACTGTTCCAGCAGCAGCCAGGCAGTGTGGCCGTGCAATCCACATCCATTCGTTAGCAATTAATCAAGAGGACTAACGATCTAAACAGCAGGAAACAAACAGAGGTCCTAACAGATGAGGAGACTACCACTGATTTATGTTACTCACTGTATTTGGTAGATCACCTTAGAATATCTCATTATTCCTAAAATAATATCTATTCAGGTAGTCTAACTCTCAACCCAAATTCTCCTGCCGAGGTGCTCATAACCTATTTGTCTATTTGATAGAATGGTGAGATCCTGTCTTTCCTGCTTTCTATTTTTCATCTGTTTTCCTTTTCTTTCTTCACTGTACTCAGCAGATTTGACGGGGAGAGTTTCATTTCATCTCACAAATCATCTGATCTTTTCCCAAGTGCTTTTTTTTAGTACCTCCTTCTTTAAAAAAAAAAAAAAAACAACTTTGACATAAATGGCTCTCAGAAAAATGTACAATACCTATGACACCCTTTATGCAACAAATGTTCAACGCTACAAACGTGGCGGACACCTGATTTGAAGACTGAAGCTCAGAACCACGCAATTCCCACACGTCACGACCTGTTGCCAGTTAACGTAATGTCAGGTGTCTGTCAAGTTACAAGGGTAATTCTCTCCCATCTAGATGCCTACTCACTCCTTCGGCTGGGGCGACCCCACGAAACCCTGCCCAGCGGAAACGGTTTGGCTTCTGTTAGACCCCATGCATCCCAAAGTCAAGGGACTCAGTCCTCCTTGTGGTCCGGACAGCAGCCACCTGTCGCTATCGCCCATGTTCGTTGTGAAGAAATGAATCACCTGCAATTATTACGTAAATGCACGAGTGCCTAAAAGGTGATGCACAGGTGTTTACCATGATGAACCTGGTAATAAGGTCAGTGAGGCCTTCAAATTCAAAACAGGTTTAGTGTTTTGTTTTGTTTTAGAAATTAAAAGTCATTCTTTGAAACGGGTTATTTTCTGTGGCAAAAAGCAACGGCTTTTTCACAGCAGCTGATTTGAACTAGATTTGCATTAGTCAGGCTAAGATTCACTAGGACAGAAATTTAAATACTGAAAACATTTTTCTCTTTACTTCATTATACCCTGTAAATTGCAGTGCAGAGTTATTATTGCTCAAGTGCTGCAAGTTTTTAGGGTCTGATTCACAAGACATTGTCTCAGACGGTCTGGCGAGACTTAATTTATCAGACAGATCAATAACCACATGGAGAATTTCATTTAGTTATATAGAAAGCAAAAAGAATTTGAAAAGTGTTTTCACCAGTTGTTATTATTTTAACATTTACTAATTTGGATGCAGCTAATGTTGGTTTTTTAAGTTACCTTAAAAAAAAACAACCTTTTATTCTTGTACATGTACCAACTCTACAGAGTATTGGAGCTAAAATCTTTCCTCCAGGGTAAGATTAATCCCAGCACTGCATCTAGATAAGGTATTACTTCCACTTTCCAAAACAACTGACCTCCCGAAACTGAAATGTAAAGAGGCAGGAAACACTGAATCTGACAGGAAGGGGTTTTATTATGACAATGACTTCACCGCTTACCGCCACCCTACTTGTGGTCACTTGAGCCTGCCAGTTCGATTTCTGGACAATTTAAGGAGTAATTTCCAATTCGGTGTTGATTAAGTATGCAATAAGGCCTAGTAATATCTATCAGTTACACACACACTTAGCAGCAACAGCAGCAGAGCAAAGCAATGGGGCCAATAACGGTAACAATAATAAAACTCTTACATGGTTGTATGCATGCTGGCCAGCATTCTAAGGCCATGAATATTTAGGACAAGAAAATGCACAATGAACTAAATAAAACACACACACGAGCATGAACAGAGCCATGAAATAAACGGCACGGGCACAGAGATAAATCTGGAAGGATGGAGGCGTCGCTAACCAGGAAAGACCCGCCCCGAAGAGCAGTGCTGAGCCCTTCGCCGGGGAAAGCAGGCTGGTGTGCAGCAGGGATAGGCAGGCTGGAGGGGTGCAGGCTGGGGGGTGGGGGTGGCAGGGGGACTTGTTGTAAAGGACCTGCTCAGTCCCTGTGGATAAACCACAGCTGCGTCCTCTCCTGAAGGAGGCGGGCAGCAGACCACCACACGTGAACCTGACCATGCATGAGGCTCCGGGGAGGCCAGTTAAAAGCAGACTCTCATTCAGTACACCTGGGGCTGGGCCCGAGACTCTGCACCTCTCACAAGCCCCCAGGTGATGCTGCTGGTCTGCGGGCCGACCCAGAGTCACACTGCCCTGAAGGACAGCCTGGGCCGGGGGAGGGGAGTTTAACAGAACGACCGTGGCCGACGGCGGCTCCAGTCCACACGTAAAACATGAGACAGATGAGCCCGCGTCTAAGGCCTCTTTCTGGCTTTAAAAACTTGGGAGCAGGAAGGGCGGTTTATAGCCTGAAGAGCTACAACCCTGAAGTCAGGTATGGAAGAGAAGGCCAGAGTTTGAGAGGGAAAAAGGTTACTAAGGAGCTATGTATTTTATATTACTGTATTCCATTTTCACAACAGAGTTTCAGGGTGACTGGTATGCCCATTTATAGCTAAGGTAACTGACCCCAACTGATTCAGACACAAGCTCTTCCGTCTCCAAGGCCAGCGCTTTTCACACTGCGCACGCTCCCACACCAACGGTGACGTGGGGTGGGAACCCCGGGCCTGAGGGCACCGCCAGCAACTCCAAGCAGAACTTGAAACATCCATGCCATGCTAATTTTTCGTTTCTCCCATAATATATCCATGTTTGTTTAAAGACAAAAGTAACATTTTTTTTAGTAACTTATCCAATACAACAGGCCCCAGTATGTATTTTGTGGCTTTATGAGCCCAGAAACCAAAATTCCTTAGTCCAGTTTGAGGCATTGAATTACACCCGTCTCCAGAGGGACACTGACATCTGTCACCAGATGCCTTTGGAGGCCCAGCAAAAAAGGGACATGTCCCACTGTCCAATGAAGTACATGGCTGGTGGCACTCCCTGCCGACAGTGTTTCAATTGGCACCTACAAATGCACTTTCTGTTGATGTAACTTTTTAACCTGAAAATTCTGTTGAGTCTTTTAACCATAGCCCCGGAAGGGAGTCAGCGAGAGGGCAGGCACATGAAAATCACATCTCATGGGATGAAAATGCTCACACCACGTTGGGCGCAGTTTGAAAAGGGGCATGTTGTGGCTAGGCTGAGCAGAAAACGGACAGGTAAACAAGGCATTCAACTTCACGGCAGCCTCCTTCAAAAAAAAAAAAGCAATGAAATTCACTACTATATCGTTTAAACAAAATGACAGCAATATTTTAGGTAAAGTTTTCACTGTAGAACAACTGTAGAATTATTGCAAAAAAGTACAGAGTTCCCATGTACCCCATATCAGTTCCCCTGTTATTAACATTTTACTTAGTATGGTACATGTGTCACAATTAACGAATCAAGATTGCTAGATTGTCATTAACTGAAGCCTATACGTTATTCAGATTTCCTGTTTTCCCCTGAAGTCCTTTTCCTGTTCCAGTATGTTAATTTTGTCTTTCTTGGAATTTAAAATTCACCACAGAAAGGCTACTTCAGCAAACATGGCAAACACAAGCATAAAGAACTAAAATGATGCTGCTCGAGGCATCCTAAGCCCCAGGAGAACGCACGTCTTGGATGAAACACCATCAAGAGTCAGCTTCTCAATGGACCGACCTTCATCGATAGCCACCGCAACCGCCACCTTAGGGAACTCATGCCTGTCAGAGACGGAAGGAGCAGTAGCATGGAGGGCAGCAACCTGGGAGTCGGCTGTGGGCGCTAAGCCTGGCTCAGTCATGCTAAGCTTTCGCGCCGTTTCAATCAGGTCAGCAGATAGCTCCTTGGGCACCTGAAACCTATCAAATGCTTCTACGGGTCCTACGGGGCCCAAAGGTGCCTACTCCGTGGTCCCCTTCCCAAAGTGAGTTTAATCGGGTTAAAGAGGTAAGTGCCTAAAAGTTAACCCTGAAGGTTTCG
Organism: Phyllostomus hastatus; assembly: GCF_019186645.2. Classification (NCBI taxonomy): domain Eukaryota; kingdom Metazoa; phylum Chordata; class Mammalia; order Chiroptera; family Phyllostomidae; genus Phyllostomus; species Phyllostomus hastatus. The sequence continues at coordinate 46,333,235 of NW_025333960.1, read as the reverse complement.
AGGTGCAAGGCAAGGTGACAACACAAGGTGTCGAAAGCGAGCGCGTGGTTACCTGGGAAGCGGCTTCACCGAGCAGGTGACACACGCCCTAGGCACTCCAACAAGGAAGACGCCACGTCAGAATGATCAGAAAGGGACAGCTAACCTCTCCGGGCTAGAGTTCATTTCAAAAGGGAAGGTGTTAGACTACATGGCGGAGGTGGCCTCCTGGGCCTAAAATTCCCCAAGCCCCTCATTTCTGTGACGGAAGGAAGACAGAGTAAGGTCAGCAGCAGGGACACCCCATCCTGTCCTCAGCCACCAGAGACTCCCCCCACAGACGGGGGGGCTCTCCCTGCCCAACGATGAAAACAAATCCTCCATTTGGGCCAATGACAATAGCAAACTCGCAAACAACGTTGTACGAAATAAATTATGTTCAAATAAGATACCCTGCCAATCATCTCCACTTGAAAGATATTTTACCACCTTCACACTGTGTTATGTAATCCCCATGCTCCGCTGACTTATTAATTAAACCGGGCCCCTCCGAGCAGTTCTGGAGAACACACACACACCCAGACACATGACTGTCACTCCTTACGGGGCCACCCTGAGGTCTCAGATTGTCCGTGACATTTCTAACTGCGTGCATTCCTGAAAGTGAGGTTTCTCGGCCTTGGCAGTACTGACCCTCCGACGGGACACTTTCTGGAGGAGGGCCGTCCTGGGCACCTCGGAAAGCTGAGCGGCAGCCCTGGCCCGGCCCCACTAAAGGACAGTCAAAACCGTCTCCCGACGTTGCCCAGTGTCAGTCGCCCAGAGGGAGGACGCCACACTGGGAGGAGTAAAGCAATTCATGATATGCATAAATACATAGGATTTCAATAGCAAAGTGAGATTTCAATGTGGATTAAATGACTTTAAAAAAAATCTTTTATTAGACCCTCTACACCAGTTTTTGACTTAGAAAATATAATCACTACAGATGACCAAAAAAGTCAAATTGTGGTTTTTCCCTCCTCAACTCTTATGAGTTAGTACTTTCTAAAGCTATAACGAAAGATACTGCGCAGATCTGTTAATTCCCAGGAAACGAGGAACCGGGGTTAGAAGTCACTCTCCACCCTGCCCTCCCCACCACTCTAACACAAACACCAGAGTCCACGGCCGGCAGCCAGACCAGCCGAGCGTAAGGCAGGAGCTGGTCTGGGAAAGAGGCCAAAGCGGACGAGGCACGGCCACCGGGTGCTGCCCAACCCACCCACCCACCCACACGCTGCCGCAGAGGACACGGGGCACGGCACACGGCCCCCGGAGCGCTTCGCCACCAGCGGTAAAAACAGACCCCGCTCCCCGGGACGGGGAGGAGGCCAACGAGAAAGGAAAGATGCGGCAGGAGTCTGTGCCTTGTGAGTGCTTTGGGCGAATGTCCCTGAGTTTCCTTCATGTCACTCTGTTTAAATTGGGGGGCTAGAGGAACAGAACACGAGGGGGGAAACAGAAAAAAACAGGATTATCTTGTGGAGGGCGGGCCCCTTGTAGTCCAGGCTTCCTCCGCAGGGCGAATGTTCTAGAAACCCATCTGTATCAGAGTACAAGCTGGCGTTGTGAGAGGCTGCGTTCAGCTTCAGTGAACTTTTTTTCGAAGACTCTTTTAATGCGTTTGCCCATTGCATGATGGGTGATTTACCGAGCGTGCACCTGCCCACGCCGGGCTGAGTGTTCAGCAGTTTTTGACCAAAAAAACGGCATGACCTCCATGCCCCGCCCACCCTGTTCACCCGATCTCACCCTGAGCAACTTTATTTTGTTTCCCCAGATGAAAAAAATCCTCAGAGGGAAACGTTTTGCCGATGTGGAAGAGGTGAAACAAAAAATGGCACTAAAATGTCTCAAAATCGACGGATATGAAAACTGTTTTGAGCCGTGGGAAAAAGTCTCGATAGGTGTACTGCATCAAATGGAGAGCACCTTGACAGCGACTGCAGTTTAAACATGTAAGAATAAATACGCAATTGTTCACAAATCAGCACCCCACCTCGTGCCTCAGTGACCGACAGTTCACCCAGAGGAGTAAACTCTTAAGGGAAACCACCCACCTGGGAGCCCTCCACCACGCAGGACGCTCTGCAGCTGCTGCCTGTCTGCTCTCCGTGCAGCATCCATCCGTGCTCCCACCTCACTTGGCTCTCACCGAACCCCGCCCCCCTCCTGGGAAGGAGAGAGAGAACCGGCTGTGCCCAGTTCCTACAGGTGGGCAGATGGCTGGCAAAGAGCAAATCACACTGCAGGACCGAGGAGTTCAACCTGCCTGGCACCAGCCAAGCTAAATGTTAATCAGGGCACGCAATCATTGACATTAAAGATCATTAACCAGGTGCTCAGGCCCCTTGGCAAGGGATGGGGGTTCACAGGGAAGAAAGGCATTTAGATGAAGCAGCAGCCTCTTGTTGCCAAACACCCGGGAGAAGGGCGCGGCAATGGCGCCGGGGGAGGAGAGCCCCCGACTGGGGCGGCTTGGAGGGGTGGGGCGCCTCTTCTCCTCCCCAGCTGCTCGCCACCCGGAGCTGCAGCTGATTCTCCAGGGTTTGGTTTCTGTCTTCCTTATCGCTCAGCAGGGGTAACCGTCGCCTCGCATGCGTGCAAACGAGCTCACAGGTAAGGAATTCTAAACACGGAAGGCCTGCAGAGTCTGCGCCTCCACCTGTCCCTGTGTCCGAGGGAACAGCCCCTTGGAAGGCGGTGGCGTGGACTCCACCATGTCAGGTCCCACCCAAAGGGCGGCCTCTGCCTGCCCAGTAAGCTGCTCTGCTGCTTCTCCCACATCCGGGGGCCCAGGACCACGCAATGCTCAGGCCAAACAAGGTGTCACCATCGAGCAAGGGGGTGGGGGGTCAGAAGGTCGATTTCACGCATGACAAACAGCTACGGTTTTGAAGATTTCTGACAAGTGTTCTTCCTGACATGGCTTCAAGTTGCTGCACACGCTCGGGCCTCCTCCCCCGCACAGCCTGCTCTAGGACGCCGCGGTGGCGGGAGCCGCTCAGTCACGCCTCGTCCCTGGTGTGTGCGGACGCCCCCAGAGACAGCCAGCCTGGCCCTGGGTTTCCGGCCCAGGGTTACATAACTCAACTCTCTTCCAATTCCACATTTGCCATGAAGCATTACTGGTGGTGGAAGTAAAGGGAAAAAAAAAAAAGTAGAACCACACGAATTCCTGCTCATGAGATCAACCTCAAACAGATGACAGACTCCCGGAATTAATGTCTAGGTAATTTTTAACGACATTTAACTCGAGGACTCTTTAACTCGGAGTCAAGGAAATGCTGAGTGCCAGTTTCATCTTCTCTCAAAGCGAATGCACGTTTATGTTTGGAGGCTGAGGAACGTGGGGAAAAGACAATGAAAAAAAATCTAATTATCAAGCACCTCGTTTACAATTTTTAAAAGTTCACAGCTGAATATCCATATAAGAGCAAGCCGCGTAGTCTGTGTGAAGACAGGGGGAGCTGAAGTTGAGAGCTGTGTGCCTCGTCCTCAAACACTCCCCGTAAAGGTTACAGAGCCAACCAGGAAGGCACCTGTGTCCCGGGAGGCAAACCTAAGCCAACGGAGAGGTCTGCCTGCCCCGTGATGGACTGATGGCATTAGCTATGCTATCAATTAAACTTCACACATCAGGTCTAAAAAGTCAAAGGAAATAAGAGCTCTGTCCCTCCTTTCACCTGGGGGTGACATTTCTGAACTCTGCACGACCGATCTGTTTGCTGTGTCTATTTTTGACACTTCAGGGACAGAGTGATGGCAAATGTATTCACCAAAGGGAAGGGGGGCACCAGAGGGCAGCAGCTGTACAATAATTTTTCAGTGCACTTAAACAAAATGCCTCAAACAAGATGACAGAGGTTCAACCCATCATTAAAATTTTTCACCCTATTTTTATTTTGGGAGCATGCAAAAAATGCTTAATAGGTGTGAAAAAAAGAAAAGAAAGAGGGAGGGAGAGAGGGAGGGAAGAAGAGAGGGAAGGAGGGAAGGAAGGAAGGAAGGAAGGAAGGAAGATTTCTCCAAATTCTGGCACATTTGAAGCTAATGAATCCACTGTAAGAGAACGCTCTCTTGACGTTAACCAAGGAAAACAAAGAACAAAGTCCTCTGTGGCACTTACCAGATTCCAGGCAGAAGACCTCATTTCGAAGGGGAGAGAGACAGGGAGAAGGAGGCTGGTCTAGCTGCAGATGGCTGTCTGTTTCCCCTAACAACAGCCGTGAGGAGAGATGCTGTCTCTGCCAGATCCCCCTGTTGACAGGTGATCTGCAGCCTGGCGCAGGGTGGGGTGGAAGGCTCAGAGGGGAGGGCTCTGCAACAGCTACCGCCCAGGTAGGGCCATGATGAGAGGCAGCCGCCCCCAAGCTGCACCCACTGGTGCCCGAGCAGAAGCCTGTCTGAGCTGGAAGCTGCTACTGCTGCTGCTGCTGCTGCTGCTGCTGCTGCTGCTGCTTGTCTTGCTCAAATCAGGAGCAAATTAAAAATGTGGGGAAGAGGACAGGAAGCAGCTCATCAAAGGCAGCAGAACCAATGACTATGGGGGGGAACTCTGTGGATGCAAGAGACATAAAAAGCAATTCCAGTCATGACCCTGCAACACCGTCCCCACAGCAGAACATCACGGAAGTTACCAGCAGCCAACTTACAGTAGGGAGCGTGCGTGCCTGGCTGTGAGGGGGCCCGGGAGCCTCTGGAGCCTGAGGCATACAGAATGTCCCTTTCAGAATATTAATAGCCTTTTTCGTAAACGCTCATGACAATGTTGAGAGGAAGGACATCTGAGGACATGAAGGCTGTCGTCCCCTGCCCCCCCAGGATACTACTGTTTAAGGAACTGCTCCATTGTCCTCATATGTAGGGTAGGAGCATCTATTTTCATCACACGAGCGCAGCTGGGGATCCCATCTCCACGGCCTCACCAGCCGGAGGGCGTGGGGCGTGCTTCCTGCCCTATCTCACCTTCTTATCTGTAGGAACGGGGCCCTGAACCCTCCTCCACGGACTGCTGTAAGGAATCCATCAGTGAGACCCCCGGTAGGGTCGCGGCGGTCCCTTCTTCACCTACCCACACCCTCTGGGAGCTTGCGGCCCTGAAAGCACGGCCCCGAAACCACTGCGGTCACTCCTGTCACCCCTCTTCCTTTTAGGAACTGATCCGATCGATGAGCGGCCAGCAGCAAAGGTGTTTCTTCTCCCCCGTTTTAACCGACATCTCCAGCAGGTGATGGAGGCCAGTTGAAGGTCAGTCTGACACACAGCAGTCAGAGCCAGATCCCATGACCCCTCTGCCCAGAGCCTGCCTGGACACCACATGGCAGCCCACGCCAGAGGAGGGTTTTGCCCCCGTTCCTGTAACTTCCCACTTCAAGGCCAAGGTCTCGGCCACTTTTAAGAGCGTCAAGAACAGGCTCTTAATTGAGCCAGGTCTTTTTCTTTAATGCTGCCTTTTAAAAGGTAATGGAGTGCACAGGTTACTTGTAATACCGCTCTTTGATACGAATGACAGTGGCATTCAGTATTCGGTCAAGCCTGTGCTTCCAGAGATCACGACAGGCAGGGAGCAAGTCCCTAGTCCTCAGGGCCAAGAAGCCACCATCGCCATCTGGTGGTAGCGCCTGCACATTGCAGCCATGAACCCTCCCTCCATCTTCAATCCATTCTCCTCCAGGAGGCAGTATGCTCACTTTCCCACAGCTAGTTTGGCTGCTCAGGGACGACCTTTGGGCTTCCCCACCAGATCTTCTTTCCAAGCAACCTTCCTTCTTTCCCACAGACTTTTGACCATCCGACATCTGGTGATTTGGCTACAGAGAGTAAAATTCCCGAAACAGACAGAGAAAAGAGAAGCAGAGAGCCAGGGTATTCCCAGGCAGTAACAGCCAAGAGCCAATTCCAGCGGGACACGTGAGGCAGGCATCCCTAGCAGCTGAAGACCCGGAACAGATCGCAGCCAGCCTTTGCTGGGCCCTGACCAGAGCGTGAGCAAGGCTTGGGTGGGTTCGGGAGAGCTGTTCTACGCAGCTGGTCCCGGGCGAGCAGCTGCCAATCAGGTGACATTTGAAGAAACGTTTCTAACCACTTTACTTCCCAGAAGACTTCACTGATTCCTGGTGAATACCTTCAGGTCCAGGAGGGCTCTCAAAAGCAGGTAACAACCTGAGGAAAAGCTGCCAGTGGAAACGAGGGCCACGGAGAATGCAGGAAGTGGAAAATTCGTCTTTAAGTGGTGCCATTAGGATACTCTGTAAAACGATACTAGTGGTGCTGCATGGGGGCGAAGACGATGCATGTGGCTTTTCCAGGCAGCTGGGCAAGGCCTGGGTGACCAGTGGGGCCACTGCTAGCAAATCTCCCTCCGTGCAGCATCTCCCCGGAGAATAATCGAAGATGCCTCTGGTGGTTACACAGGAGGACAGGAATTTTCAGGACTGTACACTATGTGAAACGTCCTGCCTGCCTGTCCACAGTGTCTGAGCCAACTATAAAATTGACTCAGTGCCTGACTGGTGTTTACTTCCATTTTATACTAGGTTAATCCAACAGGCAAATTTTAATACGTGCTGTTGTCCAGTTAAAAGTAAACTCTTGCCCCGGCTGGTGTGGCTCAGTGGATTGAGTGCCGGCCTGTGAACCAAAGGGTCGCTGGTTTGATTCCCAGTCAGGGCACATGCCTGGGTTGCAGGCCAAGTCCCCAGTAGGGGGCATGCAAGAGGCAACCACACATTGATATTTCTCTTCCTCTCTTTCTCCCTCCCTTCCCCTCTCTCTAAAAATAAAACAATAAAATCTTTTTTAAATAAAGAAAGAAAAAGAACCCCTGACCAGGAAAGCGGAGGGGAGTACACTCTCATATATGAAATAGATCAAAGAAACAGCCCCTATAACATCAAATAGCTAGTATTGAGAAATGCAGTCCACGCATGGCCTCCCCCCCCCCGCAACACACACACACTGGTCTTGCTCTCTGCTGAGCCACTTTACTTTTAAGAACCTCTGCAACAGCCACAAGCACACCCCCAAGGCCCATGCAGGCTGCTGCGTTGTATCAGAACATGACGCATCCAGCTTGAATGCCAATTCTTTAAAACAACCAGAAGTGAAGTAAGCGGGCACAAAGACAACTCTATCCGTTAAAGGACCCTTTGTCTTCTTCTTTTTTAATCTCTGGAAATCTATGGCCCATGCTCAAGGACCAGGCTGAGCTCCATAGCAACCGATAATAAACTCCCGGAGGCCCAAGAGCCTATGTCCTCCAGCTCCTAGCATCTCTGAGCATCACCAGGTGGCCCCTGAACCCCACTGAAGGACAAGACAGAGGACCCAGGGGCTGCACCCCCACAGCCACCCCAGCAGAGAACACCGCTCGCTGCTGGGCTCCGACAGGAAACAGCAGAAAGACCTGCAAGGCAACCCTGTAAAAGCATCAAAGCAAGCGCAAGCTGACGGAGGGCTAAACTGGATAAGCCAGGTGTCGGGAGACCAGCTGATACCATTAACTACCTTGTTTCGTATAAGGCAACTTGACAGCTTAACCTTCCTGCAATCAGCAAGCCTCTCCTAGGAAAGTCATACAAGAATGTGCCCGCCGCTCTCTCTTCTTGGGATTCAATCAGCAGTGCACCCTACACGCAGTCAGTAGTGTTGAGAACCAATGATCATTTGTGACCCTGAACTGTTCATTTATTCCATACAGAAAGCGCAGCTCCTCTCCTACAGTTTCATGACCCAGGCTCGCGGGTGTAGGGACCCAGGCTGGACAAGCTCAGAAGCTACCCCACTCAACAAGTATTTCTCCGGCTCCTTCCGTGTGCCAGGTACCACGATGGCACGGGGGCCTTGTCAGGGCCTGCCCAGCACTGCCCCCCTGAGCCTTACTTACCTGAAGTCTTCAACGCCTGTCATCTGTGCATACAACGTCACACTCTGCGTACACACCAAGCTCCAGCTGAACGCCATTTGTTCTGTAACAAGCCTGTCTCACCACTGAAAATTCAAGCTGCTGCGGAGTAAGGCTAACGTCTTCCCTAGTGATTTACCAGTTACCCTGGAGCCAGGCTCCCGCCAGCCCCAGCCCAGGGAACTTAGCTGCAAACCCCAAACAAAGACAGAAGCAGCTTCCGAATTCTGAAACAGTCACTATCACCAGGCCCTTGGGTTCAGAGCTTCCCTGACTATAACACCGTTTAGAACAAATTTCAATATTTAGCTTCCATGACAAAAATTAAGCTTCTAGTCTTCAATATAGTCGACAGCACTGCTGCTTCTGCTATAAAAAGCCAACGCACCAGAAGAAAGAAAAAGAATACCATTCACTGAATGCAATTAAAGATCTCAGCCACTGAAATTATCAACAGTCCATCTGGCAATCAGTTTGTCATTTTAAGTTCTTGTTATCATTGCTTTCGTTCTCTTAAAGGCATAAGAAAACGGATTTAAACAAGGGGGTTGGAAGGTCGACTGCAGTTTAAATCACAGGTTCTTACTCAAAGAGGCAATTCCTTCCTAAAAATGAAATAAATTTTTCCAATTTCCATGAAGGTAAGATAGATTCTTTACAGGAAAGTATACAGACACACAGTGGAAGGAAGGGAATACATACCCGTGAATCCCCAGATAACACTATTAATACACAAATGCACTAATACCCTTTCGGATATCTCATTATTTATGTATATGTATGTGTTCCTTATCAAAAGATGGGGTCAAATCATAAAACCGATTTACGACCTACCTTTTTATTCTGTCATAAAATGTTTCGACATCACTAAACGTGTTTCGACAACTCATTTTTCATGGATTCATACCATTCCACTTTAGAGATACACTCTAGTGAATTAAGTACTCTGTCATCGGCATAATTCTTCGTCCTTAGAGCTAATTCTCTGGCTGTATGAGGATACACTGCTACATTCCTTACTGTTTCCACAGGATGAGTTTCTTCGCAGTTCGTGAGCCGGGCCATCAAGCACGCACGTGTCTCTGTCTGTGCATTTGATAACACTGCACAATCCACTACCTGAAGGAAATCTGGAAACTACTTAGAGGCAAAAACCGCTGATAATCCTAGCACCCTGATAAGGTGTTCCCACTACACTGGGCACCCTTTCCCATCTTTCCTCTGTCCGAGATACTTTCTCCTTCCCCCACCCCCACCCCCAGGTAAGCTTTTTCCCCCGTTTATTTTCTCTTTGCCTAAAGAAACACTTGGTTTGGTTTTACCAGAGTTTCGCTGTGGGGGCAGCGGTAGGGAGCCCCTACAAAATAATCAGCTTACCTACTTTAAATGTAGTAACATGAACTCTGACACGTTTATTCAATAAGAAGTGCAAAATAAAAGTTCCGTGACTTCTCTTATGTGGCGAGGACGGGAGCGGGGGGGGGGGGGGGGTGCGGCGGGACTGTGGGAACTGGAGGAAAAGAAGAAGTGGGGAAAGGGAAACTGCCCCTCCCTCTGCTGCGGGGGGCCGGGACTCCCCAGGCACTAGGCCTTATCACTCACTGCCTTGAGAGGCGCACAGTTGCCCTTAGTTACAGCTTCTGGGTTCGTGTGAAGAAAAAAGCCAAAACCGCCCTGGCTGGCGTAGCTCAGTGGATTGAGCTCGGGCTGAGAACCAAAATGTCACAGGTTCGATTCCCAGTCAGGGCACATGCCTGGGTTGCAGGCCATGAGCCGCAGCAACTGCACATTGATGTTTCTCTCCCTCTCCCTCCCTCTCCCTCCCTCTCTCTCTCTCTCTCTCTCTCTCCCCTTCCCTTCCCTCTCTAAAAATAAATAAATATAAATCTTAAAAAAAAAAGCCAAAATCTCAGCTAGAGAGGGGCTGGACTCATGGACGGGGTCAAGGCTCCACTCCAAAGCCTGCTCTACACAATGTTATGGAACCCGACAGCACCTAACTTCGTCCGCTGGAAACCATCAGAGGGACCTGGCCGGATGCTAGGCACCCAGCTGCCGGCGAGCCCGAGGCTTCCACCCACCGGTCTCTCGAACAGGTTATGCCCGGGGCAGATGGAGGGTTCGAAGACGTGCTGATTTGTTTTCATCTTCACTCCAGGTTCATTGTCGTGAAGGGAATGTCTTTCCCCGTCAGATTAGTTCAGCTACTCCTGCGTTAAAGGTCGTCATCACCTGTGGTTTTGGACAGAATGAGGGCAGAGACGTACCCCGGAGCAGTCCAGAGCGTAGGGGTTTGAGCCAGAGGGTGCCGAACTTTTACAGACAAAAGATCCCACCGCCTCCCAAACAGCAGGCTTAGTGGATAGCGAGAGTGACAGCAAAAATCCAACGTGGGCTTTATGAATTCTAAAAATAGGCACCGGAGGCAGAACGCTTTCTTTCCAGAGCAATTTTAAAGCCTCCCGGGAGGCGGCAGGTGTTGTGTAAATATCACAGGGTGATGCGGGGGGGCTCCCTTGGCTCTGGCGCCCTGGACAGGCGAAAGAAAAGTCTTTTGTTCACAGCCCTGCTGCGGCCTGACAAAGGGGCCTGCAGAAGAAGGTCAGGGCTCGGTGTCCGGCGCAGGAGGGGAGGGCCGAGCAACAGCTGCCCGCTCCCGTCTGGCCGCGCGGACCCAGGGGAGGGCCGTGACGCTGGGCCGCCATTTCCCTCGGAAAGATGATGAATGGACGGACCCACTTGCAAAGCCCATCTGTGCAGATTACTTGGGAAAAGAGACCGTCTTCTCCGCTGTACAGGCCCGAGGATGCGCTTACTTAACTCCCATCATCCAAAAGTGGATGCCGGAGGCCAGGAGGCTCTAGCACGGTCCCGTCCAGAAGAGTGATGTCATTGGAAAGGTCAAGGGCAGAGACTGTGAGGCTGAGCAACACGGGGCTGGAGGAGGTTCTAGGGGCTGAGGTTCCGCGTGCCCCGTGGTCAGTGCAATGCTCGTGTCCACAGTCAGCAGGCCCACATACTGCTGCCTCCACCTGCACCTCCGGGCGAATGAATGGATCTCTGGGGTGAGTCCTGGTGAAACTGAGGCTCGCTGTGGCTTTGTTTAAATTTAGTTTTAAATCCTAGCTCTAGGTATCCCCTCTCTCTCTACACACACACACACACAGACACACACACACACACTCTTATCTTTCAGAGACCTAGCTCCCCCCTCCCTGTCCTCACCCAACCCCCGGGGTCATCAGCAACCCCCAAGGCAACAAAGACAGTAGCAAGACCTGACTATGGGTCACACAATCCAGTCGGACCTCCGGCAGGCTACAGATAACATCTCGTTGCAGCTCCTGAGCCCAAAAATGGACCAAGCACCTGGCTCCTTTCCCGTGAGACCAGACAGAGGGACGCTGGAAAGGACCTAGAGCTGTCCTCAAGGCGCGAAGAAGTGATTCATCGCCTTACCTCACCTCTGACTAATCAGCTCCCAGCACGACCGGAACCCCTGACCCACACGGTACTGTACAACTTTGGCCTACATAACAGCCTATAACCTCCACGCCACTGGGGAGTTCAGGCTTTGAGTGTGGGGTCCTGCCCCCCTGACGGCACTGTCCATAATAAAACAGCCACTGTTCCCCCTCTGCGGTTCTCGGTGCTGGGGGCTCAGCTCCGGCGTCCGTCCTGTGACACTGGCACCTGTGACACTGGCACCGACACCAAGCTCCCGAGGGATCCCAATGCACCGCCGGGCTCCAGGATCACGGGCTCGAGGGTCCCTCTCAGCTCTCAAGTTCAATGCGTACATTTTAACGTCTGTTTTTCCCCACGAGGCTAGTGAAGGCCTGTCTGATGAGAGCAGAAAATAACATGGCCCCTGGGCTCGCCTGCCCAGTAGACGCCGGTCCCCGATCTGTCCTCACTCGGCCGGACACACGCCCTATGTGACTGTCCCCGCCCCACACTCGTTACATTCTGAACACGATTTCTTCTGTTCACATCCAGACCCCCAGTCTTATCCCTCAAAACGCATCTTAAGTCCCTACGATGAAGCTGCCTCCGGGCTGAATGGAACCTAAGCAGCAAAGGCGCCCACGGGAGATAGAACGGGCCTCGCTCATGCACCCAATTCTTTAGACAGAAGGAACTGGGCTGCCCCAGGGTCGCAGCCCACCCACCGTCCTGCGCCCTGAACTCAGGCCAACGGCACGGGAGACACGCTGTGGGGGAGGGGCTGGCTTATAGCGTGACTTCCACACCCGCCTTCGGACTGTGAGTTCCATCGGCTTCTTTTTCACGAGGAAAAACGGTGGAGCACGTCGCCATCTTCGAACATCACTAACACGGGTTCTGTCTCCATCTCCAGCGCCGGGCGATTTGATTTTCATGACCAACATGAAAACGCACTGACGGGAACGCAGGAGTCTCGGGGACACACGGGAAGCAAACACACGTGGTCCGGCTTTTCCTCCTTTCGTCCACCACAGAGAACACCAAGTACCCCATTGCCACAGAATGAAGTTGACTGACTGTGAACCCTGATCATGTCATTTTTTTAACCTGAAATTCTCTTTATATTTCTTTGGATTTATAAGCACTCTAACAAAGGATTCTTTCCTTTCCTTTCTAATCCTTCTCCCCCGCCCCGCCGGCCCCTACCGCTGGTGTACCTATCTGCTGATTTTCTGCCTGTCTCTCCAGGCTTCCTGTCCCCCATCCCCCTCCCCCCAATCTGGTTGAGCCACTTTCCCAAGAGTGAAAGGAGAAGACAGCAAGTCACCCAGCCTTCCTCTGGGTCCCCGGGCCCTCGAGGGCCACCTCATTGGAAGCTGACATGACCAACAAAAACCACCGGCCACAGAGACAGGGGATCAAATTCTTTCTAGAACCCTCCAGGCACTGGGCACTATGTGTAGTCCTTCCCACGTAGGGGTCCTTCCCACTGCCGATAGTCTGCTGCGGAAATTCTTTCCAAGCACCTACTACTTATCTCCAAGGTTCGTTTCCTGCAGGAAGGCAGGCCTGGCCGTGTGAACAAGAACCCCAGGACCCCAGCCTGGAAGCAGAGCACAGGGGAGCTGAGCCCTTGACCTTGTCAAGGTCATGGGTGAACTCCAGCACTCAGTGGTTTCCCAGCTCTGGCTGCTGGTCTCACCACCTGGGGGCCATAAACGGGGATGCCTCAGACTCGGCGGCAGGGTGGGGGTGGGGGGGGGGCAGAGTCCCTGCTAACACAGCTGGCTCTGACTCCAGCTCCGCCCCTCACCTGCTGTGACTTTAGGCAACAGTTACATAACCTTTACGGTAATTTCCTCCTCCTACCACTGATGTGATGACTATGATTTAATTATGATGCATACAGTTACAATGTCTCAAAACCCAGGAGGACTCTGCTGCTTCATCTGTAAGCGACAGAACAAGGGACGGAGACGTGGACGGGGAACAGGATGAGGACGTGGAGACAGAAGGGCGTATGGGAGTCAGGGGGCTGGATTTTTAAAAAAATCAAATACAGTGAGGACTCCACTATAGGTCAATGCACAGGACATTCCATGCCCCTGCTGCCAGGTCAGGGGCGACCCAGTCAGAGGCAGGCCCTAAAGTGTGCCGGAGCCTCCCTCTCTGCTAGGAAGGTGGGGCCAGAGCTGCTGTAACCAGCCGGCAAAGCCGCGGAGGGGAGGGAGCCGGTGCGCTAGAGCTGACAGCGGATGGCGGATGGCAACAGTCGCAGCACAGGCCGCAGCCGTTTTAATGGACACGCCTGCTGTCTCCGCTCTTCTCGGACGGCGCCCACCAGGGAATGCGTGCCCCCTCCCCTCCCGCGCATGGAGCCAGCGCATGGAGCCAGCGCATGGAGCCGGCGGATGAACCCGGAGCGCCGGCTCTAAGGGCCCAGGCCTGAGCCATCGTGGAAAGCGTTCCCAGGATGCTGGAGTTGGACCCGCAGCCTCCGGCGGCGGTGTCTTCGCGCGCCCGTGAACACGCTGTGCCACGGACACGTTCCGGTTCGGCCACGTGATCTTCGGAAACGTGTCTCATTGGTTTTGATCGCTCTTTCTTGTGTCATAAGAGACGCTACGTATCTCAGTGTATTTAAGTGATACTGGTATTCCCTGCTCTCTGAACTGTCTATTGGCACTCTCTGATCATTTCTTTCAATTAGGTTATCGGTCTTTTTATTGATTTGTAGGAGCTCATTCTGCAGTAAGGAGGTGAGCACGCTCTGCACTACGAACCGGCCATATTCCCCCCAGTCTGCCCTTTCCTTAATTTTCTGGTGTGTTTTTGCCACACGTGTTTTTTACACATCACATCAGCCTGATCGTTCACAACTTTCCTCATTCTGCAGTTGTTGAGATAGGACTATAACCTCTATTTTAAAAGATAAACTCTTAAGGCTTGCGACATGGTTAGTTGTAAAGTGTCTGTCGAGGAAAAGGCACCGTTCCTTGCGAAGGCTGGACCCGGGGCCCAGGCGAACCCCACACTCCACAGCGGAAACCTACCAGGAACTGAGCGTTATGGGGACCGCAGACCTGTGCCAACTCCTTCCCTACCGCCTGCCCCCCCCCCCCAACACTGTTCAGGCCTCCGTATCTGTCCCGCGGCATCAGCGCAAACTTGGGCTCCGGGCCGTGCTGTGCGCCCGCACTGCCCTCTCCGCCCAGCACGAGTGCCTGGGACCGAGCTCCGGCACGAAGGAGCACCCTTCATCCGCATCACCGGTGTGAATCACACCAAGCACATGGGGCGGCACCCTCTCTCCCTGGCAGGGTGTGGTCCTGTTTGGAGAGAAGGATTTAGAAAAAGAATACCTTCTAGTCCCCCCAAAAGTAAGAGTCCATGAAAAACAGTTCTGGAGTGCATCATCCTAACCCTTCAGAGAAAGCCTGGGTCTGGAAGTCGACCCCGCAGCCCCTCCAGAGAACTTCTGTGACCCACCCACCCCCGCCCCCGCCCCACGCAGAACGAGGCCTCCGGGGCTTCCCGGCGCTCCACAGGCAAGGCCTGAGCTCCACGGTCAGAGCCGCCAGAAGGCTGCTGGTGGCAGAACCAAGAGCAGGACAGACCCTGCAAGAAGGGCCCACCCGCAGCTGCACCCCAGAGCCTGGTGGCCCCACAGCCACACCTTCCGCGACACAGCTGCCCTCCTCAAAACCCCTCCCACCGACACGGTCAACCCTCAGGGTGCAGGGCACAAACCCACTGCTTCGCTGAGGCTGTGGTTTCTTCTGGATTCACGATTTTTTCCCCCAGAAGTACACCTGGGACTCTTTTGACACCCAAAGTTGAAGTAAATAAAACAGACTGTTAAAAAGGAAGATGGTAGAGAGGCAAACCCTTTTAAGGAAATTTTTAGGTTAAAAAGCGTTCCTGCAAACTCAGAGTGAGCCGAGTAGAACTTAGGGACCTCCAAGCGGATGGAGCAATCTCAAGTGAGACCCACGGGGGCAGGAAGCAGTCAGCTGTGGATAACGGCCCGCGGTGCAGCACAGAGCTTCAAAGCGAGTACTCAGCCGCCTAAACGAGGCGCTGCAGTCAGAGCCTCTGCACAGGTGGCAAGAAGCTGTGGCTCCAGGCGCAAGTGACAGTTGGTGTTCACCCTGCGTCATGTTCACCCCACATCAGAGGGCACGCCGGCGGATGACAGCCTGTGAACTCCCAGCTGAGGACGCCCCGAGTCCCAACAGACGTACGTGTCTCTGGGCTAATGTCTGCACCAAGGAAGCCCAGCTCAGCACAGGCTGCCTGCACCTAGAGGTTTATTATGACCAGGGGCAACCCAGGAAGCCAGGAGTGAGCTTCCTCCGGCCAGTTCTCCCATGGCAGGGTGCCCAGGGGGCTCCCTCTGCAGTTAGCCAAAGACTTAAAGAGAGGAAGGGGGTGCCAAATTTAAGCTCGGAGCAGGTGTGAACCCTGTCTAACTTCTCCTCCCTGCCCAGTGCCTTCCACAGTACATAATACATTGTAAGGGCTCAAAAGATAATCTGGGAAATCTAGGTACAGCCACGAGCGTCCAGCTGCAGCAATAAGGAGCCACCGCTGTCATTTCCAGACAAGCCATGAGGTCATTTTCAGGCCAGGTCCTGGCTGCTCTGGATCTCCAGGGATGGTGACCTGCCCTCGGCTACAGAGGCTGCTAAGCATCCTCAAACGGTGCTTGACCCCAGCAAAGGCTAAGCTACTGATACCAGCAGTGACCTAGACACATCTCCACAGCGTGCTGTGGAGCTACAAACAGTAAGACGACACCTTGTAGCTCTCATCTACCCCCCCCACAACACACGCACACACACGCACAGACACACACAAAAACAGAGGCCGTGCTCAGAGCAGCTCTGGCAGGGCGGAAGGCCGAGAGGGGCTTTTCTTTCCCGCCCCCTACATGGCTATGGAGATTTCCTCAATAAACTCGCACCATTTTCTACATCGCGCGAACACGTCAACTTAGAAGTACACCCAGAGACTCCCCACATCGGCCTTTCTGAAGATCGTACCCGAGAACCACTGCTGATGTACGACTGCCCGTGAGCACTGCTGGGCTTCTGGACAAACAGGACCGATCCAGCTCCCCAACTGGCCTCTTCCACACACCTGTCGTGACTCCAGCCCAGTGGCAGGCTCCACTCTCTTCACGATCCATACCCTCACCAGGCACTGCGACATTCCGGTGCCATCCGCACTGTTCGTCGAGGTACTTACTCCAGTGCACTCCGCAAACCAAGCCTCAGAATCACCCCTAGAGCCCACGGAGATAAAACAGAGCAGGAGGAAGGCAGAGGGTGGGCAGACGAAGGCTTGAGGGGAGGCTGGGCGATGCTGTGGCCCGCGGCGAGGGAGCCGTCTCCTGGGACAACCACTGGGGACACCCCCTATTTACACTTCGGACCCCCAGGGGCTCCCGCCACCTGGCTTCCACTCTGCACCCTACATGGGATGGCGCGCGCTTCTCAGCGCAAGTGGTTTCGGGGTTTGCTGTGTGTTGATGTGCCTGTTTGCTGTGGAGGCCTGCTTTTTTTAGGGAGAGTCAGTCGGCTAGAAAACATACACGGAGCCCTGCACTTGTGCTGTCCCACAGCGTCACGGGGGGGCTGCCATGTGGAAACGGCATCTCACAGGAACCGTCCCAGCACAGCCCTGAGACCGCATCCTCCTGTCTCAACTGGAAAAACCAAACTGTGTCATATCTCAGACCGACGGATGCTTTTCTCCCTGGCGCCTCCCCATTTTCCCTGTTCCACTGGAAGCATTCACGGCTCTCCTCCTGTTTTCGGTTTCTGCCCGTGTTTGCAAACATTAAGAAATGGTAACGGGGGAGAAGGACACCCCTGCAAAACCAGCTGGTCAGTGACCCATGCCATTCCCCTCCACAGGCATGCGAGCCACCCCTGCTCTGCCTGAGCAAGTGCTTTGATGTTTTGATGATACACCCGCTGACACAGACTGCCCACGAAGGCTCGTGACCCCTTCCCCGGCCCCCAGGGAGTTCTGTCCCAAACAGCCCCAAGCACACCTGAGAAAAAATAGGCCAACCTTGCCTTAAAAAATGTTTGCATCGTGGCTGCTACTGTTCTCTGAGGGTCTCTGTCATCATTCTGAAAAGAAATGCTGTCCACGGCCATCATTACGAATGTAGCCATGAGGAAAAGATGGCGGGGAGAGATGTAGCAACCTCCCTCGTCCTCCCTGGGTCTGTTTTTCACGTGGTGACTGTTTCTTTACCTCCCCGGAGAGCCGACAACTCCCACCACCTGGGACAGAACCACACGCACAGCGTTTGGTTTTTCTGTTTCGTTCCAAAGCCAAACACAGAGATGTTTGAGACAAGCCACACCTGTTTCCCAGAATTCCCATAGATATTAGGCAACTCTTTATGATGTTTATTTTTCTATATCATGAGTGTCTGTCTGGGAATTCCTTTCTTCAAGGAAACTTAAGGAGCGGTGAAGTTATCCACAAAAACGTGCCACTAAAAATGCATCGTCGTTCCTTCTGTCTCTGGGGCCACCCTGGAGTACACTGTTCTGCGAATAAAGAATTTCATTTCTCCCCAACGTCAGTTCATTATTCCTTTGCAGTCCATGGCATTCTACTTTGATCATTCCACAAGTTTTAGAAAATTATTGGGCAGAGAAAGGGAAGGAAAAATAAGGAAATAACATATATGCTATGTATCGTCTATTTTTGCTCTGCTTTTTAATTTATTCTTAATTAAATGTACTGGGGTGCCACTGGTCAATAGGAGTATAGAGGTTCCAAGTACCCATTTCCGTGACACGTGATCCATGTGCCGCACTGCGAGCCCACCCCCAGAGTCAAACCATCCTCCGTCACAACAGATTCGGCCCCTTTCACCCTTTATCATCCCTCCTCCCCCTTTCTCTCCAGTGAGTTTCAGTTTTATATCCCACACACGAGTGAAATCCTGTGGTTCTTAGCTTTTTCTGACTTATTTCACTCAGCCTGATGTCCTCAAGGTCCACCCACGCTGTCGCAAACGGCAGCGTCTCACCTCTCCTCGTGCCCGAGTGGTGCTCCGTGGCACACGGGGGCCGCATCTCCTCGACCCAGTCCTGTGCCGAGGGACACTTCAGCTGTCTCCATGTCTTGGTGAATAACGCTGCGATGAATGTAGGGGTGCCTATATCTGCGAATACATGCTTTCAAACTTCCCAGGTAGTTGCCCAGAAGAGGGGCTGCTGGGTCACAAGGGTAAGCCAATTCTTAATTTTTTGAGGAACTTTCACACTGTTTTCCACAGAGGCTGCGCCAGCCTACCTTCCCACCAGCAGTGAATGAGGTTCCTTTCCCTCCACAGCCTCTCCAGCACTTGGTATCACTTGTCTCGCTGATAAAAGCCACTCTAACAGGGGTGAGGTGGTATCTCCCCGCAGTTTTGATTTGCATTTCCCTCCCAGCCAGTGAGGTTGAACACCTTCTCCTGTGTCTGTTGGTAATCCGTACGTCTCCTTGGGAGAGGGGTGTGTTCGGGTCCTCTGCCGATTTTTTAATTGGGTTGGTTGGCTGGCTGGTGTTGAGTTGTATGAGTTCTTTAGTTTTGTCTACTTTAAAACCAACTGTAAAAAATAGGAATGACTTAAAGTAAAATCATTCTTTTCCCTGCATAAGTGTCACAATTTGAGAAGTTTTTTAAGCATCTTCCAAAACAAACAGGATGTGAATAACTTTTTAAAATTTAAAAATTTATGCCCTGGCTGGCGTAGCTCAGTGGACTGAGCTCGGGCTGGGAACCAAAGTGTCCCAGGTTCGATTCCCAGCCAGGGTACATGCCTGGGTTGCAGGCCATAATCCCCAGCAACCACACATTGATGTTTCTCTCTCTCTCTGTCTATCTCCTTCCCTTCCCCTCTAAAAATAAACATATAAAATCTTTTAAAAAATTTAAAAATTTATTTTAAAAAGAACTCCCGAGGATTACTAGATTTGAATACCATTTTTAGTCCAGAGCAAAAACGCACCTGTTGATTTGACCACCAGAGGGAGCTACAACTCCCCCAAATACACCTCAGCAGAGCCCTTCACGAAGCTGCCACGTTAGGGATGCTTCCCAATTCCTCTCCTCCAGTGAACTTACACAGACAGAGGGGCTAAGGGTGAGGCGTTCCTTAAAGTTAAAGAGGTGGTAACTTGGAAGTAGGAAGGAGTAGAAATAGTGTGGTGTGCGTAGTAGAGAACTTTCGTATTATTAACATTTATAACCTGTGTATTGTAAACAACGAGGGCCATGAAGCTACACAGAGAACAATAAAACAAACCCTGATGAGATGAGAGCGTAAGGAAAATGGGGGCATGTGCATATCACCGGGAGAGTAGAAAGCAGGGAAAATAAACTCAGCCGAGTGGCAGGGAGGCTGCTGGGAGTCGAGGGCATTGTGCGCACACCAGGGGTCGGGGACGGGGTGGTCCCAGGCTGACGTGGGGTGACAGCGGGTGCGAAGGTGAAGGTCCAGCAGAGGAAACCCCACCACCAGGCACGAGTGACTGCACACGCATGCACAGGGCGAGGCACAACGCCACAGCAGGGCAAGGCGGGCGGGCGCAGAGGCAGGGACCCCTGCCTGGGGGCCATCTCGCAAATGAAAACAGGTCAGGTGTGCAACAGGGAGGGATGGTGGTCGTTCTGGGGACCCGCAAGGGCCCGGAGGAGGAAGAGCACAACCTCTGAGAGCAACGCAGGACTGAGCTGGCGGGAGAGCCAGGCCCAAGAGACGCACGGGAGAATCTTGTGCCAACATTAAGGGGCCGGGACCTTGACCCGTGGCGGGGGGTGCTGGCTGCATGGTGCTGAACGCAGTCTGTGTTTGAGACACCTCTGTGCAGACCCGGAGGGCCAGGTGTGAGTAGCAGGAAATCCTCTACAGAGACCCTGAGCCCAGGCTGGGGGCCGGAGGGACGAGACAGCCAAGGACACCTGCATAGATGTGGGGGGAGCCGCCAGCTGGGGCGGATCATTCCAGGGAAAGAACAGTTTCAAAGACTGAAATTCTGGGCCAGGAAACTGCGGAAGAGCAAGCAAACCTGCTTTCCAGGCCATGCTGGTTGGCCGTGTACTCAATGACATAGAGAAAACGCACTCACACCGCGGAGAGCCCGCAGCCCACACCGGCAGAAAGGAATCTGCATGTTTCTCTTCAACTGTCCGACTGCCTAGAGCAGGGGTGTCAAACTCGTTTTCACCGGGGGCCCCATCAGCCTCACCATTGCCTTCAAAGGGCTGACATAATTTTAGGACTGTATCAATGTAACTCCTCCTTAACTGTTAAGGAGCTGAAATTACCTTTGGCCCTTTGAAGGCAATCGCAAAGCTGATGTGGCCCCCGGTGAGAATGAGGTGGACACCCCTGAGCTAGATGACATGTAAAATCACTTGAACAAAACTGGCGCCCCTGGTGGCAACGCACTGCCAAGAGTTTACAAGTCAGAGGGAGGGCGTGACAGAGAGCACAACACACAACCAACACCACTTTTTCCTCACGAGCAGAAAGGGGGAAAAAACCCTACAATAAGATTCACCCATTTTGATTTTTTCAACCAGTTACCCCTGACCTTGAAACATGGTGTTTCTTTCAGATGCTTCTCTACTTGCCCACCATGGACGCCTAATTCTCCGCGTATTGTTTCAGTGACTTGAAACAATAATCAGTTCCCCAATGAGGGAAGGACCACAGCGAACCTACACCAAGGGAGGGGCGAGAGGCTGGCACCCCGGGAAGCAGTGACGACCCATTCCTCGCTGTCCGTTGGGGGACGGCGAGCACACTCATTCAGAGGCAGGCGTGTGTTATCTACCCCCTGTGCGGATGGATACAATGCACCAGGAACGCCGGTCCTTCCCATAACTCCCTGAGGACTCACGCTCTGCAGATTCCTCATGAAACATGACTTGCACTAAGGTCATACGCCTAAGAAACAGCAGAGAAAAGAGGCAAGAGTTTCACTGTAACACACCGACATAGAGTACTGTCTGTAACTGGTTGTATTGCCTGTACACTCCATTTTATTCATTTGTGTGTTTATGTACAAAGCAGTGAGGATCATTTTCTCTAAGACGGAAACATTTCACCATTGTATTTATTTGCAGGCCTTAACATAGGCAGTGCTCCTCTAAAAAGTGTCACGAGCTATATTTTAACCACACTGCCCTTGAAGAGAAAAGAAAAAAAATAAAAAGCTGCTGGGATATCTAGGAAGCCATTCCCTGCCCCCACCCCTGCCCCACCCAAAAAGTCAATATTGGCCGGATTCCTGCTGTCACTGACCAACCAGCAGCTCAGTGAAACAGTTTTAACCTGGAGATCACGGCCAAGTTGATACTGGCACTCCCGGTTTTAAATACATATGGTAGACAATCGATAGCTCATACTCTTGGGGGTGGCGCTCGATGGCCCATGCGCCGCACCCACTGTTTACACCCTGTGCTGGCTGCTTCTGCACCGTCACAGAGGCCGTGGTGAGTCCTGCAGAGCCTCAGTTAGTCACTTACCCTCCTGCCCTTTGCAGGACAAGGCGGCCGGCCCCACTTAGCGAAGTACCTGCCCCCTTCAGAAGAGTTGCATTCACCACTGAAGAGCCTGCCAGCTCAGTTAACCCTCTCAGTCGTCTTAAGGAAGCCTCCCTTTCCAGGCCCTTCCCCCAAATAGAAACATTAACTAGAAACGATGTGGGGAGATCTGTGACAGTTGTTCTTAGATGATGAGATAATTCAACAAATGAAACGTGGATCTGAGGAACAGACTGTTAGGCGTCCCAGAGACCGGGGCCCAAACTGGGTTCTGGACTCTGCCTTTTCCAGAGCATCGCTTCCAGGGAGGAGAACGCTTTCGCCTTCAGCCAGGGCACTGTGGTCCATGCCGACGCACAGGCAGCCTGGAGAGAATCATTCTCAAGGCCTCCCCGGGACCCACGGCTGAGAATGGGTGGGCGAGGTGCCCTCGCCCTCAAGCACAGGGGAGCCATGAACAGGGAGAGACAATGGTCTCCCTCCCTCCCTCCCTCCCTCCCTGGGGACGGAACACGGGCCGCAGTCCCCGCATCTGAACGTCGCACCTCCGTGCAGTAAGTACCTACCGGCTGCGTCTGAAGGCTTGGTGGTTAGCGCGATTCTTGTGAAATAAACATTTCCTCATTGTCTCGCACATTTGGAAATGGTTTCATCTCTGGCTCCTCTCAAGTTGGCAACATTCCCTTCTTCAGACTCTTTCCTACCTACCTCCCCTCAGAGAGGAAAGCCGTGAGGCAAATGCAGGCAGCTTGGGGATGAAGCAAGAGTGAAGACGTTGGGTTGAGGGGTGGGGACACACACAAAGACCTCTCGTGGAGGGACCAAGGACAGGAAGGAGTAAGAAGTGGCAGGGGCGGGGGGGGGGCGGCGGGGGGCAGGAGGAGGCCGAGCAAACCGCCTGGGGCCCAGGACACACGGGATGTCAGGCAGATGTCCCTAACTTCATCCATCCCCAGCGGTGCCTTGAGATTCTGCCCCCACTGGTGGCTAGAAGTGTAACGAAACACTGAATAAACTGCCCACCGCTCTGCAGCTGCTTTCTCATTCTTCACTTTTCTCCGGCTCCTCTCCGGCCAGACGAAGAACACCTATCAAGCACCTGTCATGTGCGAGGCCATCCTCCTCTTCCTGACAGGCATCAGATTCTCGGCCCTACGGACAGACTCCAGTGACCAGAGCCCCGTTCCAGACTGACAGAAGTGAGGGCAGGAAGCCCCGCCCTCTTCCTCCGCTCTGTGTCAGACGAACCACTGGCAAGCCAAGGCTCCTTGGGTGATGCCTACACGTCCCTGTATCAGAGTCCAGGCAAAGGAGGAGATTCTGAATGAGGGGTCCTCGCTAACATGACATCGGGGAGCAGCACAGAAATGTGGCCCGACATCGGGGCCCCCCCCCCACCCTGCGAGCAGACAGCATCTCCATTCCTGTCCCCGGTGTTTACACTGAAGTTGACCAAGGCTGTAGATCCAGCCTGTAAAGTACAGGAAACCAGGAGGCACAAGGGCACGTTACGTGACCCCACAGGAAACAACCAAAGGTGATAAGCGGGCCGACCTGCGGACACTTGGCTGTCATTTAAAAGGGGCGGGGGCGGGGAGGGCTGTTCTAGGTCCACAGAGACTTAGGAGGCCTCACAACAAAATGCAGCACAAGATCTCAATTGAACTCGGATTTAAACAGCCCATTGGTAAGAGGCGTTTCAGGGAGAGCTGGGGGCACTCAGATAATGGAGCAGGTAATAGAGTCTATCAGGCAATTACCACTCATTTAGGGAAAACTGCAGTCTGGTTACACAGGAATGTGCTTTTGTTTCCTTAGAGGGGCAGGCTGGAGTACTTAGGGGCTAGATGTCATCCTGTCTGTAATTCGTGTTTGAATACTTCAGCCAAAAAAAAAAAAAAAGGATGAAGCAAAAGCAGCAAAACGTTAACAACTGAGATCAAGAGGACGGGCGGAGGGGACGGTGACCCGGAGCCAGCCTCACACAGCCTGTGGTCCCGGTGGTCTCGGCCACTGACTACAGAGGTGCTTCTCGCCACGTCCCTCCGGTGCCCTTGAGCCTGCGCGTGTTTTAAGTTTCAAATCGTCAGCTGCCAAAAGAGGAAATGAGAGCAACCCAACAGGTATAATTGGATGCTGGTGGCCCCATGCACGACATACAGAAGGGACTGGGCGGCGAGTGCTAGGAACCTTCTGCAGGAGGGCAGGCAGGTCCAGGCTGGGCCGCCTCGGCCAGTGTCTGCGGGCAGCTTCCCGGCCTCCGACGCTGTCTACACGACCTCAGATTGGCACGGGTTGTAATGAAGGAAAACGGGGAGGTCAGATTGGAGACTTGTATTTAATAACTGGCCCTGCTCAGTTAGCTGTTCTAACCTGTGATGAAAAGTTACGTGTCTTGAGATACAAACATAACTGAAAAAGAGTAAAGTTTGAGACTTGCAAAAATAGTCTAAGTTTAAAAAAAAACTTTAAAATCTTACTTAGCAAATTACAGCTATTCTAAATCTAACACTTGATGATACACAATGCTAAGAGCTTGGTCAGCAGCCATCAGATACAATAGCCAGTTCTTTAAATCTGCTTTTTAAGAAATACCTGGCCATCCAACCTCCGGTCTTTAGAAGGACCCGCAGAGTCACCGAGTCCCGTGGCCACCCGACGGCTGGGCGTGGTCCCTGAAGAAGAGTGTTCACCTGCCACTGGAAAGAGCACTGCAGCCCGATAAACCTGGACACTTCTGGTTCCAGCACTCACTACAGAGTTGTTTCTTCTTGAGCTGATAACAATCCCCCCGAGCCTCAGTATTCCCACCTGAAAAATGGGGGTAAGGATTCCCTCTTCATAAAGCATGGGCAGAACCTGGTCCCTCACTGTGAGCCACACACCCTCCCCGTGCCAGCTCTCCCGCGAGCCCCCACGGCACGGCAGTCCACAGACAACACGAACCCCGGCTCAGTTCACGGCTCTGTAACTTACTAGACTTGGCACCTGATCTCGCCTTTCGTACCCCAGCTTCCTCGCCGGCAAGATGGAGAGAAGGGCAGTGCCCGCAGCAGGAAGCAGCTGGGAGGACGGAAGGGGCGGCAGCGGCAAACCGCACTTGGCACAGACACACGCGGTAAACATGGGCCCCTGTGATTCTCTCCTCTCCTTCCTTACGCCCCATTTTAAGAAAGCATACACTATGGGAAACGGTATACGCTATGAGAAACGGTATAGAGATTCCTCGAAAAATGAAACATAGAACTAACTACCAGACGATCCAGCGATTCCACTTCTGGGTATTTATCCAAAACAATCCAAAACATTAATTTAAAAAGATACATGCACCCCTATGTCTATTGCAGCATTATTGATGATAGCCAAGATATGGAAGCAACCTAAGTATTCACGGAAAGATAAATGGACAAAGAATATCTGGTATATATACACAATGGAATATTATTTGGCCATAAAAAAAAACAATGGAATCTTGTCATTTGTGACAACATAGATGGACCTAGAGGGTATTATGCTGTCAGACAGAGAAAGACAATTACCATATGATTCCACATATATGTGGAATCTAAAAAACAAAATAAACTCATAGGTATAGAAAACAAATCAATGGTTGCCAGATGGGAGGCGGGTTGGGGAGCTGGGTGAAAAAGGCGCAGAGATTAGGAAGTACAAATTGGTAGTTACAGTGTAGTCACAGGGATGCCAAGTTCAGCATAGGAAGTACAGTCAATAATATTGTAATAACTGTGTATGGTGCCAGGGGGGTGGGCACTACACTGACTGGAGCGATCGCTCTGTAAGGTATATAAATGTCTAATCACTATGCTGTACATCTGAAGCTGGTATAACATTGTATGCCACTTGTAACTGAAAATTTTAAAAAGAAAAAAGCATGATTTACTCATCCCAAACTGTACACCTCTCGGCAGCCAAACCCTAGCACTCAGCCCTGCCCCATTAAAAAGTGCCCAAAAGGCTCCCTCCTAAGTCCACAGTTGTCCCGCTGATCCCTGCCTGTGCGGCTGGTGACGCCCCGAGCTGATGCCTCCCCACATCCCGAGTGCAACGACAGCCAAGGTGACAGTGGTCTTGACCTCCCACTGCAGCCACAGCTGGGCCCCCAAGGTGAAGTTCCCGATCCCACCAACACAAGACAGCGCGTTCCTCCGGTGGGGTCTGAAGCAGTGATTTTGCACGGACACCAGCGTCCAATGGAGCTCCCCCACACCAGCCATTCCACAGACGCCCTGAGGTCCTTTCCCAACACCGGCCTTTGCAGGTGCTTCCCATAACCTCCTCCCTTCCACGCTCACCTGTATGGGAGTCCTAGGCAGGCCTCCCTCCCTGGCCTAACAGGAGCCTTTATTACAGAGACTTATTACAGAAAGTGCCTGCCTGGGGGGGCTGGGTGGGTGCAAGGGAGAAGCCTGATGAACGGATGGCACCCCTATGAGGATCAGAAAACAGCGGCCTTCCCTCCTGCGGGCAACCCGGGGCCACAGCGCACCATAATTAGATTCTACCTATTGAGTTTGAGTCACTTCCTGGGCAGCTGCCAGGTGCCAAGATCTCTGGGCTCACACACGGGAATGAGACAGGCTACAGCCGCTGGGCTGACCGGCTCTGCTAAGGCGGGGGCCGGAGTGGGGAGGAAGCTCACGGAGCCACCGCAGCCCAGGGACAAGAGCTGTTTTGTCCTCTTGGGCTGCAGTGGACGGGGCACAGGGGCGGGGAGCTCGGAACAGGTGCTGCCTGCCACCGGGGCTGGGGCGGGAGTGAGCAGAGCCGGAAAGGAGGTGAGCAGATGCCACACCGAGGGGAACACACAAGCAAAGGCGGGAACCTGCACGTGCCCTGGCCCGGTTAAGGACGGCGAGTTTCCGGGGAAGGCGCAGGGAAGGCACAGGGAGAGGGCGGGAGGGGGGGACAGATGAGGCGCATCAGAACCCAGCCCAGTCACTTTTCCAGTAAACACTGAGAGCCTGCTATGTGCCTGGCCTGCAGAACAGAATGCTGGCCATCAGAAGCTCAGAATGTATTTTGGGAGAAACGGTTCTGATGATAGAGCTATATTTAGTATTTCCAGGTGTCAGGGCACACGGAAGACAGGAAGCGATCTGCGGAGCCACTGAGAGGTGGCCCTGGCTGCCAGAGGAGATGACAACTGAGCTGGCTGAGTGTTCCAGGAGGAGGGGCAGGAGTCGCCCAGGTTTTGGTGAGGGGCTGGGGGTGCATTCTGCGGGGTGGGGGCTGCAGGAGTCCAGACGGAGGCAAAGGAGGGTGTGCTTGTGCCGGGGCCAGGAGCACCAGCTGCCCTGGAGAGGCAGGCTGTGGCTGGGGGTGGGGCGTGGAGAAGGGGACCAGAGGACTTGGCTTCCCTAGGGCCACAAGACTGCGACCCTGAACCTCACGGGGAGGCTGGGATGAGTTCCACAGGCCAACGCAGGACAAAGTAGCTGGCGAGCATGGTGGGGGGGCAGCATCTACGTGCACCAGGTCTGCATCTGAGCAAAACCACCGCAGTGGGGCGGGGAGAGGGGGTGGACATGCTGGTGCGTCACTTCAGAAGGCCAAGTGAAGACGAGCCCCCCCCCCCGCCCGCACTGAGGTGGGGAGGGGGGACAAAGAAGGAGGCATCCTCAGGTACGAGAGAACTTCCCAAGTAAAGGAGGTCTCTTGAGCTTATACCCCTACAGCAGGCCTTAACTCACGAAGACAAGGGACCCATTTCCAAAAAGGGAGTGGGCACCCAATCTACGCAGTGTTTCAACAGGGTTTTACTTCCTTTTGGATGTTTTATTGGCATTTTACACACGATCTACTGTTAGAAAAAGATATTCTCTTGCTTGGCTTCTAAAAACAAAACGTTTCAAAATCGTCGCACAGCATTTTTTTTTCATAGTACAGATCACAGAGATCAGATGTCCCAGCCGGGGGTGGCCCATCCCCACGTGCGTCCTGCGCCCTGACATCCCGGTGGGTGAGCCCTGGTCCCACACAAAAGCACCCCTGTTCGGACGGCGGATTGTATGACTGCCCTCCTTCGGCCTGAAAGGACGGCCCGAAAGAAAACGTCTTTCTCCCCGGCTGCTGTGTCCACACAGACTGGCCGGTCAAGTGCCCAGCCAGAGCACCAGCTCCACTATCAACTCTTCTTTCAACAAAGGCTCTTTTAACGGAGTCGGCGTCTGCTGGGAGGGGGCTGGAACATGAGCTGGGGTTCTGGGAGCTGGCCCGGGGCACAGAGAGCGGAAGAGGAGAAGGGCATTTCAGGTGCAGGCCCTGGAAGGTCAGTGCCACCCCCCACCCCCAGCTCAGAGGCCGAGCCCACAGACTCCAGCCCCCTCACTGGCAGGCTGACGCAGCCTCCTGGGGTGAGGGCCCCCCCCCCGGGGGGGGGGGGCGACAGGGAGTGCTGTGCTCCCCATCCCACCACCACCACCCCCGGACCAACCAGCACATCCGGGCCCCTTCTTCCCCTGCCCCCACCATGACCCCGCCCCCACCTCAGGCCAAGTGGCCCAGGAGACCTCCCTGGAGACAAAAGGAGAGGGAGCCCCAGAGACTCTAAATCCTGTCTGTCAACACATCCAAGTCTGTAGGGCAGGATTCCTGCCCCTTGGAAGTTGCTGGCAAGCTCTCACGAGAAGAGTGGCTCCCTTCTCTGTCCATGACCCTTCCTAAACAGGAGTCCGCTCCCGCCCAGCCCTTTCTCTATGAAGGGCTGGCGAAGGGCAGAGGCGGAGGGAATGCACAGGGACAGGCCAGGGGAGAAGGGGTGCTTGCTGGCCGGGGTCCTGAAGGACAGACACAGAGGAAAGGGTCCCACTCCGTCGGAGAGCAGAGAGCACACACCCCCAGACCTCCCACGCTCAAGCCCGCTCCCTCGAGCACACATGACAGCTGCCAGGCGGCCAGGCCGTCCCCCGAGCCCAACACGCCAGTGACCAGGTAACGTGAAGGGATTTGCCATGATAACGTGGAGGAGAATGCAGGTCACTGGGCAGAAGATCAAGGTGGAACGTGATGCCCCCCCACCCCCCCAGAGGGACCTGCCCACAGGTCCTGAACCAGCACCGCCCCCTAACCCTTCTAGGCTGGCTCACTCATTGGCAAACAGGTCCTGGCAGAACAATGGCACTTCTGAGCAAGCTGACATCTGAGCCAGGTGGAGGGGGAGGGAGGGAGGCAGGGAGGGAGGGAGGCATGTTATAGTTATGTTAATATTTTTCAAACTAAGAAAATTGAGGGCAGAACTAAGATTTGCAGCTAATTTTCTGGTGCTTGCTCCATTAAGACACACCACTATTTATCTTTCTAATTAAAATCTTGAAGCCTTATCTAGAACCCTTTCTACCCTGTCCCTGAGAAATGACCCCACCTCTTTTCACATGAACAGTGAAAATGCGAGGCTCCAATCCGCTTCTCATCTCCTAAGATCTGGATCCTATTCCACTACCAATGTCAAACCCAGACCTTCTGACTATAAATACAGGCTGAGTCCATTTCTTTTTTTTAACAGAAGGATTTAGAAGAAAACCAAAGAAAAACGATCAAAATAAAAAAATTGTTAAAATACAGAAATTTTCTAAATCCAGTTCCTTCCTACAAAACCATAAAATCCATTGAAAAGAGTAAGGGCGAGAAATAGGCATTGTTGACATAAGAGCACAGTCTACCAGTCGGCATGCAAACGCTCAGCTAAAAAATTAAAAACCCAAGCCCTGGCTGGCATAGCTCAGTGGATTGAGTGCAGGCTGCGAACCAAAGGGTCGCAGGTTCAATTCCCAGTCAGGGCACATGCCTGGGTTGCAGGCCACGACCCCCAGCAACCACACATTGATGTTTTTCTCTCTCTCTCTCTCTCCCTCCCTTCCCTCTCTAAAAATAAATAAATAAAATCTTAAAAAAAAAAATGAAAAACCCAATTTGCCCAGTCTTGTCCTCGGTGCTCCACAGGAGAAAGCCACCAAACAGCAGTCTCTGGGCCGAATGGATTTCTGATCCGGTGAGAGACCAGGCAAATACCGGCGCAGCGGCCCAGGCCCACGGTCCACCAGCCGGGGCCACTTCAGGGTCAGCTGGGGAAGGACCTGCCGGGGGGAGGCACATCCCTCGCCCGTCACCAGCAGCCCACGGCATCGGTGCGTGAGGTTTGCTGTGCCACAACTCGGACAGCTAACCCTCAGTTAGATACTTGGGCCACATGTGAGTGTGGAACATTTTAAACAGATGTCACTAATATTTAGCATCAGTTTTTTTTTCTTTGTGGCAATTTTTCTAGGTGCTATTGTAGTATTGGTAAGGAAACTTACCAATTTCTTTGATGGGGAAAACTAAAACTCTGTGTGACTGGAGGACAGATAATAACGAGATCTGCCTCCTGAAGGCAGAAAAAGCTTCTTCTGGGTTCGCAGGAAGATGAGGTCAGCTAGACAGAAGGAGGCCTCGGGACTGAGGATCGGTCTCCTGTGTCAGGCTGAAGCCCTGAAACAAGAGGGTCACTACAGGGGACATTGCAGGGGACTCACGGGATGATCCAGTGTCACACAATACGGTAACTCCAATAGTAGCCACTAAGGCCCTTGTGGTTAAACCCCACGATGTACCCAACGTGGAAAGGACACTGGGCAGGCGACAGGAGGCCTGTTCTAGTCACGGTTCTAGCACTACCGGCATGTGTGACCTGGGCAAGCAGTATCCTTTCTGGACTTACGCTGTGTCAACCACATGTCTGAAGTTCAAAAGGTCCTTATTCAAAATCTGGTTCAAATCCTGTTCCAAGTGGCTCTGACCTCACTCTGCTACCAGTCCAGCACGCCGTGACGCAGCGTGTTGCAGAGAGCCGATGGGAAGGAGAGGGCTGAGTTAAAGGTGCTACTTGAATATCGAGTACAATGCTGAAAACAGGAAAGCTACAACACTTGGGGAAACCACGCTGCTTCCCTGCTCGAAATCACCACATGCACCCAAACTACCAAATCTTGTAATTCAGATTGTATATGCCAAGGAATACAAAGTTTTCTCAGGAACAAAACGACACTTTTATCCTTCTCTAAACTAGGAATTTTACAAAAAAAGAAACATATTAAAATGAGCACAGACTTGCTCCTCGAACTGTATTTTCCCACTGCGGAAAACAGAAGCGTCAGAACCGATTTCCTCGGGAATCCAACCCCTGGAAGGACCGGCCTGCTGAGCGCGGCTGCGGTACAAGGTCTAGGCCCCGGCGCACAGTGTGTCCGTGGACCCGCCGCTTCAGCACCGCCGCCTCAATCAGAAACCGCGGGCCGGGCCCAGCCGTCCCTGCTCGCTCGAAGAAGGCCTCCAGGTGCCCAGCCGCAGGCCCCCGCTAGGACCGTGCTTGAGCAGTGGTAACCTACAAAAGACAACAGAAAGAAACAAGTAAACTTACCTGGCTCCAAAGATGTCTTTTTTGGCGAGATCAATTCCGGAAACAACCTTCACTCTCAGAATACGTGATTCTCCCTGTTGGAGGGAAAAAAAGCTTTTTTAAAAAAATGGACCTTCGATGGCTCCCACTTTCACCCAACATACAAAGTCAGTGACTCCTCTCTGGGCCAGAACTAAACTACAGAACAAAACAACTCAAGCACAGATAATTGTGCCTACACTGAAGTTCCAAGAGCTGCATTCCAGCTCAGAATGCCAATGGCCCTGGAAACTCAGAGCTTCCAGGTAAACTGAGCACAAGCTTAATTCAAACGGGGTCATGCAGATCAATTATTTCCGCTGCTGACAGGAAATATTTCCCGGTGGTGCCAAGAACACAACCACACGCGTGAAACCACACGGATAAACTCCCACGGGCAATGAGGAGCCCTGAGACAGAAAGGGATTCCGGGCGGTAAAATATTTCTTCAACGCTATGCTTTCAAATGTCAGCGCTGACCACCACACACAGTTCCTCGGTTCCAGTCAAAAAAACTAAAAAGGCCATCCTGAATGGAAATCATCCCGGATCACCTCGGAAATCATTCGTTCACTCATCGGCTCATTCATTCATCCCAATACTGTCTCAGCAGCTCCTACGTGGTGGGCGTCGAGCTAGACCCTACAACACAGACATGAACTTGCTTGCGGTCTGCTCAGAGTGACCAGCAGACCGACAGCACAGGACCCCGTGGGGGCACCGTGCCAAAGGGCGTGGGTTGGAGAGGTGCTCGAGGCTAAGACTTTCCGGACAGATCAGACGGCCCAGGGGCAGGTGGCAGGCAGAAGTCCAGAATAACTGTCTGGTTGACGGTGTGGGTCACTGAGTGTTAACATACAATAGAGGATTAAACTGAATTTCAGTTCAAGGAGCCTATGAAACAACCAGGTGAAAAAAAAATAAACGATGAAGTTGATAAATGGGAGAGATGTCTAGTCTGGGTTAGACTTGGGCGTTAGCCATGTAGAGTGGGTAGTTACAATCGGAGGTCAGTGGAAAGTCGTCCGAAAGGAGGGAAAAGGGAGAAACGGGTAAGGGAGGAAGCCCTCGGGACTGGGGCACTGAGGAGTAGGAAAGACACGCTACGCAATTCTTCCACCCATGTTCAGTCAAAACCTAGGTGAGGAAGAGAGAGCCTAAAATATTATGTAGATCGTGTCACGTCAAGGGAGATAGAAGCAGGGAGAAATTGAGCACGGACAGAGCAGGGTGCTGAAGCTTTGTCCATGAGCCGCCAGAATGCACAGGCAAACACTCGAGGATCAGAGCCCACGCTTGAGGCCATTTCCCCTCCAGGGTTCTTCCACCCATCCGACCGTCCCTCCAGCCACCCAGCCCCGACACGAGGCCGCTCACACACGAACACAGTGTGGTTAAGAAGAAGCCTCTCAACTTGGGTGGACTTATGATCACTCTCAAACGGGGCCTGCACTCAAGTTCACGAGAAGGTTAAGACAAGTCAGGAGTAACTACTACGCGTAACAGTGTGCCCAGGGGCTCACCAAAGTCCCGGGTTCTGGGCCCTTCCCTGGGGTCCTGTGAGCACGGTTGACTGTCCTGGCCTTTCTCTGACACACTCACCTCACGGGCCCTTGCCAAGGATCTTTCTTAGCGCAGCTGTCATCTAGGCTACGGCTCTGTTCTGTCTCTCACAGCAGGCTGTCCCCCAGTGTCATCATTTGACATGTCCCATGGCCAAGTCAGCCCAGGGAATGTCACAGTGAAAGTATTGGTTCCACATCGGTCACAATGTGGCAACCCACCTGTGCAGAGCCCCCAGCGCACCTGGGCAGAGCCCCCGGCGCACCTGGGCAGAGCCCCCAGTGCACCTGGGCAGAGCCCCCAGCACACCTGGGCAGAGTTCACAGTCCACAAGCGTCAGAGCACGTATACTGACGACCACAGTGGGTTAAAACGAAACCCTTGCCTGCCCGGATAAGGGGTTGAGGACTTCACTTGAGATGCCATGAGGAAACACTCAGAGGAAGAAATGGAGGACGGGGAACTTTATGTTTCTGTCTCCCTGCTAAGCAGCAACTCCTTCTGACAACCGACTCCGGCAGAAGGCCGAGTCTGCTTCCACACCCAGCCTTGCACTTGGGCGCGATGTGGGGCAGATAAAGAAGGGAGCGTGTCTAGGATGGAAACCAAGGCATAGTCATCGGTCACGGCAGGAAACAAGGTTTCCCTGTCTTGTGGCCCCTGGAATTCTCAGAAATCCCGGGCCCTGTCCTACACTTTCCACAGACTTGACAGGGACTCCACGGAACCCGGCCTGGCATCAAAGGAAAAGCCCGGCTGATGCCTGGTTCCTGCAGGTTTATACTGACGGTGAGTGAATGTTCTTACATTAGGTGGATGGACCTACTTGCCAAGGGTGTGCATTTTAAAATCAGCAAACATTCACATGAATAAATGAATAAAAATTAATTTCAGTAAAGGGACAACTAAAATTTGTATGGAAATCGGTTTGTTCCTTTAGTAAGCATGAGCACCTATTCTAAGATCTAGGGCTACAGTGATACAGATGAAACACCCCACCCCACCCTGCTGGTCATGTTCTATCGTTACTGAGAGTGCATTATGTAAGAGCTCTCAATGATACGGGCAAACAAATCGGGAGAGTCTGTAGGGCAAGTGGAAATGCATGACGGTAATAATTTTAAGTGCTTTATTGAGCACTTTACCTTTTGTACACACAACCTTTCACTAAACAAATTTTTACTTAGGAATCAATCCTAAGAAAATAATCATTTGTGGTACACAAATCAAAACAAAAACAACAAAAAAACTAGCTAAAAGGATAGTCCCCAAAGCATTTTTTAATTGAAAGAAATCTAAAAGTCCCTCAAAAGTAGACGGCTCAATGTTTACAGCCATTCTGTGCAATGGGCTACAATATGGTCATTAACAACATGCAAATCTGCAATGACCTTCATTCATTCCACAAGTACGTACTAGGGTCCCACCGCCGTGTGCCAGACACGGGGTCCGGGCCACAGATGGGAGCGAGATGGAGGTCCAGCCTCCAGGAAGCCACAGTCTAGAAGAAAGACAGACTATAAACACAGCATGCAGACAAACAAGCTCGATAACTTCTGAGGGCTGTAAGTGCTCTGATGACAAGACGATGGTTAAATGCAAGGAGAGGGAGAGGGGAGGACATTCATGACTGGTATTCAGGAAAGGCCTCTTTGGAGAGGAGACATTTGAGCTGAAACCTGAAGGAGACAGAGGGTGGGGATGAGGGATGGCAGGTCCTACAGGGGTGACAGCAGGTCCCAAAGCCGGGGGGAAGCAAGTCTGGCATCACAGGGAGAAGCCAGTGAGGCACGGTGGGGCCAGGGACCGGCCAGGCCAGCCTCACTTAACAGAGGGTGGGTGTTATTCTAAACTCCTTTGGAAAGTTTCAAGCAGAGGAGTGACAAAAACTGACTTCAGTTTTTAAAAGACCACTTCGGTTTTGCAGGGGATGGACCCTTGGCAAACAAGAACAGAGGAAGGAGACCAATCAGAAGGAGATCTGGCAAGAGATGGTGGTGCTTTGCACAGGATGACAGAGGTGGGAAGTGACCAGATTTAGGATACACAAGATGACTAAAATAAGCCATCTGGTTAGAACAAAAGTTTCGAAAGGTTTATACAAATGAGTTAGAGATGAGCAAGTTTTTCAACAAGTCTCTTTTCAACTTAGACCCACAACTAGACTGCAGTTCCCCTCATTCCTTGCAAATTAGGTACAGTCATGTGACCGGATTCTGGCCAATAGAACATGGGCAGAAATGATGTCAGCATTTCCCAGATGGGGGCCCATCCACCCTCCCATCTTAGATTCTGTCCCCATCCTCCTGTTCAATGAAGAAGATCCTGAAGGCCAAGAAGGGAGAGACTCCATGAAAGGAGCCAGTGGAACAGAGCTCCGCCCCCCCGCCCCCCCCCCCCCACCCCCCGCCTCCACGATCACCTACTGACCATGCCCAGACAGTGAGCCGGAAATAGACTTGTCCTGTTTATTCCCACTGAACACTGAAGCTTATCATATATAATGTGATCTCATTTATAAGTAAATACCAAGTATACACACAGGAAAAGATCTAGAAAGGATGTTAATAGTGATTACCTGTGGATTATGGCTAACTTCTTTTTGCTTATCTGCTCTTTTCCTTTTGAAACATTCTTTTTGTTTGGAAACTCTATTTTTGCAGAAACTTCAGAAAATACAGGAGAAAACAAAGCACACTTTATGATCACAGGTTTAGAAATTCAGGCTTTTGCATTTCTAACATGAATATGACTTGTCATACGAAAAAACACACCTACAAGTTACATAATAGCCAACTCACAAAGGCAGACAGCCGTATATTTGGAAGACGTGACAAGGATTCTCTTCTGTAATACACAGGCAGTAGCTGGGAGATGAATGGGAGACAGAGACTTTATTGAGCACTTACTGTGTACGAGCAGCTATGGCAGGACATTTACCTCTCTTTGAAGTCAAGGGCAGGGAGCAGGAAAGAGAAGGTTGCTCTATAAAAATAGTTTTTACGCATGGGGTTCGGACATACAGCAAAAACTTATCTTTGTTTCCTCCAGTTAACGACCTCGCACACAGATAAGCAGTCACCGTCACTCTGTAAGCGGACCCATGACCAGGTGTGTGTCTGATTGGTATGCGCCCCAAGCTGAGCAACTGTATTTTCTGAAGCATTTTATTGCTTTCATAAAATGGATGCATGACATTTTGGTCCCCGGTTATGACTCCAGGAAAATTAAATATTGAACTAAGGTGGCTCATGGCACTGAAAACTTTGTTCGGAGAGAGAGTGTGCAATGCAGAGACAGCACAGGCACCCAAGAGGGGAGGCCGGACAGCCCAGGGTCTTCTCGGGGTCCCAGTCTCTCCTCCTGCTCCTCTTCATCTGCTCTGCATTGTCACCGAGGAACAGCGACGATCCTAGGCACCTGACACGTGTTTTTCTTCCCCACTGAGTCTTCCAATTCTTCGTCAAGACACAGAACAAGGCAAGGTGGCCAAGCCATAAACGAGGGGCGCAGAGGAAGTCCCAGCTTATCAACAGGTGGTATTCTGAAGGCTCGCCTGTAAGACAGCCTGCTCATATAATATAAACGCTGTGTAAGTGGTTACCAAACTCCCATGCCCACCCACGAAGCCTATTATGTAATCTACCAAACTCGTTCCTGCAGGAAAATAAACCTCAGGTTCCAATGCAAAACAAGATACTAGAATTTACCTTGTCTCTGATGGATCTGCCTTCAGAGGGTAGCTTTTTATATCCGATCCCTTATTCTTCACTATGGCAGCTGATCTCGCCCCCCCCCCCACCCCAAAAAGGTGCCACCTGGGCTGGGAAGTAGTGCTCTTTGCATGCAGGGAGCCGCTGTGACCCCCGGCGTCGCAAACACCAGCTGTGCATGTGGACAAGGAAGTCCTGGGCCAGGGAAGTGCGCATCTTGATCGCTCTCCCCTAAACCAATTTATGTGTTTACTTTCCACGTTCCACCTCATATTTATACTTCTAGCCATGACCCATGACACTTGCAGGCTCGCAGGAAATACTCCCCAGACTTAAAGAGGTGATCACTATGTTTCGTACCACTGACATACCTGAGTTATATATACATCGATTGACTTCAGTTGCTTTGGAAGACAAATAAGCTTCCATATATGGAAAGTGTTTGCACTGTGCCTGCTACACAGCAGATATCAATCTTCCTGTTCCTGCCTATTTTTGCCCCAATTGGAGACAAGATCCTGTTGTATATACACATTTTAAAAAATCTCCTCCATTATTCTATCCTCCCCCCGACCTCTACCCACATTCTAGTCTTTGCCAACTCTTCTTTTTTAAGATTTTATTTATTTATTTTTAGAGAGAGAAGAAGGGAGGGACCAAGACGAAGAGAGAAACATCAATCTATCGGTTGCCTCTCCCATGCCCCCCAAATGGGGACCTGGCTTGCAACTCAAGCCGGGAATCGAACCTGTGACCCTTTGGTTTGCAGGATGATGCCCAACCCACTAAGCCACACCAGTCAGGGCGCCAATTCTTGCTACATCCTGTCCTCTTCATCTTCTGCCTTTCCACCCCAACTCCTATACTCTGGGATGTCCACCTCTGAGCCACACTAGAAGAAGAGTTGTCTTGGGCCACACATTAAATACACAAACACTAATGAAAACAAAAAAAATCTCATAAAGTTTTAAGTAAATTTACCATTTGGTGTTGGGCCATATTCATAGCTATCCTGGGTTGCATGAGGCCCATGGGCCGCTGTGTGGACAACCCTGCCGGAACCTCACCCCTCTTCACTCTCTTGATGGGTTCCCCGACTTAATCCTGCTGACCCCTCTCCTACCTTCTCTCTCCCTCGGTTCTCCTTTCGGCCTTCTAATTACACATTCAACAAAAATGTGCTGAGTGACCGTGACATTCAAGACACTTTGCCGGCAGAAAGGAGGGGCACCAAACTGCACAGGGCACATTCCTCTCTGCCCCCGAGGGGCCTCCACATAGTGAGAACATACCTACAGCACAGGGCAGGACAGGGACGTAGACGTGCGTGCTGAGGACAAAGGATACAGGATGGAAAACTCGGCCGGCTCAGGCTCAGCTCACACTGATGACAGCAAACAGCCGCGCCCACAGAGCCCTCCTCTGCAGCCGTCACCACCGCCAGACCGGCGCAGGCCCCCCCAACAAGAAGTCCCGAAGATACTCATCCCAGAAACGACCCCGGAAAAGTAGGGTTCTGCACAGCCTCCACTTCCCTACCTTGACTAGATCACGGCTGTTGTTATACCAAATAGTTAAAAAGTTAACAAATGGGAAGAAGTAAAAGATGACCCCTGAGAAAAGAATCATACTTTTAATGGTCGAAGGGGCTCAGGTTCAGAAATTATATTGTGTGGTTTTAAAATATGTCTACAAAGGGACACTCCTCTCTTAGAAAGGTGGAGCTTAACCTTCCTCCCTCCCTGGGACTTAGGGACGTCTTTCCAATAAACAGAACATGGAGGAGGTGAGGGGGTGGGACTTGGAAGATTAGGTCATAAAAGGCCTTCTGGTTCTCACTCTTGCTCCCATATTTGCCTGCTCTCCCCCGCTTCTCGCTCACTCTCTCTCTCCAATCACTCCCTCTGGGGTATGCCAGCTGCTGCCTTGCAGTGAGGACCCTTGAGCTGCCCTATGAGAGAAGAGAGGTTGATGTCGGGAGGAACTGAGGCCTCCCGCCAACAGCCATGTGAGCGAACCCTTTCGGGAGTGGGTCCTCCACACCCAGTGAGGCCCGGGAGGATGACGGCGCTTCATCGGATGGATGGCTGGTGTCTTGACGGCAACCTCCTGCGAGACCCTTCCCTGCCGTCTCCCAGGAACAACGCGAGGCATGCGTCAGAGCCAGCCGGCTGAGCCATTTTTGCCATGACACGTTTGTTGTTTTAGGCTAAGTGTAGGAATCATTTATTTACACCGGTGGACAACGAATGCAAACGGAGAATCCAAGGCAAGAGCTGTAATCTATGTTCTCTCTCTGCTAAGCTGAGATTTCCCTGCGTGTTAAGGACAATGGTTCATTATGAGGAAAAGACAGCGGTGAGTCACAGACTCTGGCCTGTCGTGTCATGTACGAAGCACAGCATGTTAAAGGCAGAATTAACAGAACGTGGTAACCTGCTCGATAGAAGCGCAGGGGCTGTATTATTTTTAAGAAATTTGGCATCTGATGCTCTGTAAGTACAGTCAACATTTGAAACTGAAGCAACTCCAGCAAATTTAGGGTTAATGGCCTTAACTCTCAATTTTTAAATTCCAGAAACAGGGATGATAACATTGGAGAGTAGCTGTGAAACTTGCATTTCCCTTAAAGCAACTCTAATTCACCCCTTCCTCACTCCCCAGCCTCATGCGTGTTACCAATGACAGCAGGACGGCCCAGCACCGCTGAGCGTAACCTCCACTGCTCCCTCCGTCAGAAGCTACCGAGCACCTGTCCTGTGCCCCGCCCTGCAGCTGGCTGCCATTCGAGGGTGGCGGCTTCTCTTCCTCCTCCCCACCTCATCTGTCCAACCTTTCCAAAATGTCTCTTCTCCACGGCTCCACTGGGACCCCCCTCCCCACCCCGTGGCCCAATGGTTCAGACTGAAGCTCCTCGGCCTGGCATTGACGGCTCACCACGACCTGCTTTATTCCCAGCTACCTGTGCTCTTCACAGCAACACAAGTCCCCTCTTCCCTGTACTTTCCCGTCCGGCACCTATCCACCCCGATGGGCCGCTCTGGTCCACGCAGTGTGGCGCAGTCCGAGACCGCAGGAAGTTCCTTTCTGTGTCCCCGGAGAACACACACACACACACACACACACACACACACACACACAGATTAATAACAGCAGTGGGTGGATTCTGTAGGAACTCAGACGAGGAAGACACTGATGTACCTGCGGGGGGCATGTGGAGAGGGGAAATAGACCAGAGAGTTGAGGAAGGCCCCAGAGGAGTGAGCATTTGAGCCAGGCCTGGAAGAAGGAGGAAAAGGGACACAGAAGGAGGAAAAGGCTTCCCAGCCTTTAAGACCAAGGGAGAAGCATGGGAGCACATGGCACAGGGGAAGCAGTCAGGGAGCGAGGAGGTGGGGGAGGGGAGGAGTCGCCCGCGCCCGGCCTCATCCTGCGCTGTGCGGGGCAAACATGTTTAAGCAGGTGAGTGACGGGCTCCCTGCATGACAAGTGCAGAGAGGACACTGAAGGGGGTCAAGCCCAGACAGAGGAGGGCAGGGACACTGATTACGTGGTCTGCTCCCTGTCTGGCAGATGGAGGCCACGGGCCCGGTTCCAAAGCTATTCCTGGGAGAACAGCACGTCGCGGTGACAGATGGGCCGTGCTCCGCAAGGCACGAAGGAGAAGACATCAACTCAAGTTTCCGGTTTCGGTGTCAGTGGGGCTGATGCTAGCAGACGATGGACAATAAGGGCAGGAGAGTGGGTCTGAGGTGGACGGAAATCAAAGAACCTGGCTTTCTCGATCAGAGGTTGTTTCCCCCTGTGCAGGGAGAGATGCCCAAGGGCAGCCGGAAGTCAGACACCGGAGCTCGGTAGAGGTCAGAAACGGACACCCGGCACGGGAGGCCCGGCGCCATCCTCTGGGCCTCCCTTCGGACCGGCCGTTACTCCGACACTCAAGTGGTGAGTCACTGTGGCCTTCTCTCCTGGGAGGGAGGTCCTATCTTCCCAACTGAACTCGAGGCCTGCACTGTCCAATAGCGCAGCCACTAGCTACGCCAGGCTAAGTTAAATTTAATTTTAGCGTTTAAAATTAAAACTCAGTTCCTGGGAAACTAGCCACATTTCCGGTGCTCCATAGCCACCTGTGTCCAGTGTGGCTACTGTATAGGTCAGTGCAGACAGAGAACATTTCCAGAAAGTTCTACTGGAGCATGCTGGTCCAAGGCCAGTAACTCGGTGCAAGAATGCAGCCGAATTTGAAGAACTTCTTGTGAAAGGAAGTGGGGGAGGAAGGACAGGACTCCTATTCTTGACCCAGTGAGAACTTAGAAGAGTTAAACTTCGGAAGTCAGCTACCTGCCAATGAGAACGATTTTACTGTAATCAATCATAGGTTCCAGAGTCAAGGTTTCCTCTGAAATACCGAAGCCTGGCAGGCATGCAAATGAAGTGCCTATAGGTCCATATTTTGCTGTGTATAATGCACACTTTTTTGCCCAAACTTTTGAGGGAAGAACAAGAATGCACATTATACATGTGTAGTACTGATTCTGTATCCGCGCAAGTGTTTTTGATTACTCATCTTTATGTGTTAAAAGCGTAACTCTAGAAAGCAATAACAATATCCACACGCGACATAATACCCTGGATACGATAATCAGTTTTGTTTCTAAATATAAATAAATAATTGAATTTAAAAATTTAAATGAAAGATTTTTTCCCCCCTGAAAGTTTGGGCCAAAAACGTGGTTGCCCTTTACACGTGGCAAAATACAGCAACAGCTGTAAAATCTAATTAAGCACACACTGTCCAGTGTAGTACAGTCTTCCTGCTCTGAGACACTTTAGAACTCATCACA
The DNA here is from genome assembly GCF_019186645.2 of Phyllostomus hastatus. Classification (NCBI taxonomy): domain Eukaryota; kingdom Metazoa; phylum Chordata; class Mammalia; order Chiroptera; family Phyllostomidae; genus Phyllostomus; species Phyllostomus hastatus. Next base: position 46,291,738 of record NW_025333960.1, on the reverse strand, counting down.
CAGACAGAGGAAGGGCGGCGATGGCAGCTGAACAGTGTGGGGTGAAGATCGGGGAGTTTTAGCCAAGCCCAGCACAGGCCAACAGCATGACAAGGTGGCTGAATCTTGTGCAGTATTCACAGAAAAAGTATTCGGGAGGCAAGAAAAGAAGTAAACTCCCAGTCGGGGTTTGTTTTGCGTCCCTCTGAAAGCATCACTGACAAAACAGGACACCATGTGGAGGGCAAGGGCTGGCAGGGAAGGGAGATGAACTCGGATAACTGAGAACCGCTGAGAAAGGGGAGTGGCCAGCCGTCTGGAGACCTACCCAGCGGGGGCGCTGTGGAAGCCGACCAGGCCCCAAGGATGAGCAAAGGACTATGTGGGGAAGCTCTTCTGACCATGACATTGGGGCAGACTGGCCGCAGCCACCTTTCCCTGCTCCAGAAAGGCGAGGCTGCTGCACGCTAAACAAACGCCAACAGGATCGCAGCCAAGCCCCCAAGAGAGTTCAGTCAGCTCTAACACAGCAGGTCCTCGAACGAGACCGGTTCACTGGAGTGGCGATCGCAGGCCCCCGGAGCTCTGCTCCCGGCCCTACCGGTTAGCCTGCGGCGGCGGCGCGGGCTTCACTAGTGTTCGCGTTGCCGCAGTTCCGGGGACCTGCGATGACTTCAGTGAGGGCGTGTGGCTGGCGTAGAACCACGTGAGTGTCTGCCGTGCCCCCCGCCCCACCCCTAAGACAAAATACTGTTTGGACCATGCCTTACAAGTGCTAGTTGTACATTTCTTTCTTCCATGGGCAACCTGAGAAGTGTTTGTTGCTGAGCTTGAATAAAGGAGAGTCATGGCAGCCCAGGTGGCCGTCCTGGGCGCTTTGCAGGTATCACCGCCATTTCACATTATTTCACCCGGGAAGTCTACCCCTGAAGGAGGAATGGGTGTGGGTGGGCTCAGGGGTGGGTGGGGTCTGCAGTCCGTCACGTGCCATGTGACAGGAGAACCCCACAGGCCTCGCACCTAACACGCAAGAATGCAGATTCTTCCCCGTGTGGATAGATTTTTAGAGTGGCTCTCAATTAAAAATGTTAAATCTTCGAATGCCAAGAATGCAGTCATTCAGTGATTACGGAGGGGCCGGGGGGAGGGGGAAGGGCCATTGAACAGTGTCCACGGAATGAATGAGCTGGCAAGCGCTCCGGCTCAGAGGACACAGTCACTCTCTCCCACTAATTAAAAACTCTCTTTTTACCAGGAGAGTTGGTAAAACTCCATGTAAAAGGTCTTCAAAGAATCCATTTATCAATGGTTCCTTTGTCTCAAACCTTTAATCATAAGACAGGGAACATTTTTAAATTCCTCTAAGATCACTAAGACAGGAATTACCCTGCATTCATAGTTCTAAAAATGATCGTAACAAACAATGGCACTCTGTTGGAAGACAAAAATCACAGCTCAAGATCTAAAATTTTATCTTTTTCATGGCACTCCTAACTGTGACCTCTTACAATGAACTCAGGCCTGGGTTTCGGGGTCAAACGCATCGTCGTTTGACTAGAAGGAACTGGAGGAGAGCTGCGTTTCAGGAGGCGGGGGTGGCCAAGGGCCCTCAAGAAGGTGTTCCCGGGGGCCCGGAGCTGGGGGGCCTGGACCTGAATCCCACCGAGTGGGACCGGAAGCACGGCTCACGTCAGTGGGCTTTTGCAAGGGCTCCCAGCATCTGAGAGAAGACACACGGGAACAAAGCTGGGAACTCATTCCGTGTCAAGCCTTAGATTTTACAACGAAAAAAACAGCTTGTACGTGGCTCCAAGGCTCAGGATCAGAAATGGGCACCTTTCCTCCATGGGCAAGTTGAACGCATACAAATCATCATCAGTGGGAAGGCTGCCCGGTGAGCAAGCACTCGGAGCGGGGGCCTCGTCTGATACTCTGGGCAAGGGCCGTGCTCACCTCCGCAGCAGGATGGCTGCTACCACTGCTTCCCAAGGCCAAGGAACAGCACCACACAGACACCTCGCCTGGTGCCCACTTCCCGCGCTCCAGGCCGCTGGACCCCCTTCCACTCCCAGGCTCCGACCTAACAGCACACCACAGCCGACAGCTTTCCCTTCCCAGACGGCACCCAGATCCCCACCCTGCCTCCTGGAAATCACCCCCAAGCCCCCCGCACTGGAACTGGGCATGTTCCCAAACTCCTCAGCCACCCAGCAACAGATGATTTCCCGGTTTGCTCCCATGAATCCCCTATTCGCTACTAACTTCATCCTCAGGAGGGAGCTACTCCTAATTTCTGTACAGGTCTGAAGATCATGTGAAACAACTATCCATGCTTGGGCTACAGCTCTGAGCCCTCCGGCACCACCGACTACACTCGAGTGCACAAGTCTGGCGGACGAAGACGATCAGGAGACCCAAGCCCAGAAACACAGGAGCGGGGACAGAGCCGGGGACAGCCAGGCTCCACAACTTGTTCGACCAAATCCCACTCCTCAGTGGCTCAGGGCCGCCCCCGCCAGGGAACTCTGAAGGATAGAAGGCCCCCCAGATGGGCAAATGTCCCGACTCTGAAAGAAAAGAAGCTACGAATCGTAACAGAAAGCACGCAGATCGGGCTAACGGCAATTCTTCCCTCTACCAAAGCCAGTTGGCTCCATTTTTTTTTCTCAGATCTCCTCCTTGTCCTTTAGGGGTTAAACTTAAACACCGAGTTTTCTTTCTTTCTTTTTTTTTAAGATTTTATTTATTTATTTTTAGAGAGGGAAGGGAAGGAGGGGAGGGAGGGGGAGAGAGAGAGAGAGAGAAACATCAATGTGCGGTTGCTGGGGGCCGTGGCCTGCTACCTATAAACACCGCGTTTTCCAAAGACGTCTTTCCAGGCCTCCCAGACTAGTCACACCCTCCTGCAGTAAGCCCCCACAGTCCCCTATATTCCTCCGCCTGCCCCGCACTGTGGCTTGTCAACCTGGCCTGGAGGCCCCGGAGGAAGCTGTCAGAGGGCAGGGACCAGACTGGCCCCAGGCAGTGACAGGATTAACCGTCCCCACACAACCACTCCAGGCCGAGAACCACAGCAAACCACAGCACATTGTCTGCTGTACTCAGCACCGTCTCCCCAGCCTCCAGCGAGAGCAGGGCACTCAGACACTCTGGGTGGGGGAGTGGACGTCTGAGGGCCTGAGTGACACCCACCCAAGGCAACACTTCAGAGTGGATTACGAAACGTTCTGTGAGCATTTGGAAACAGAGAACACTCTGCAGCCAAGGTCTGCTGACAAGGACGGCACGCAAACTTACTTCCTTTTCTGATAACTCCGGGGCATGCTGTGTATGAGTGCATACGGCCTGTGGCCAAACCACATTTTGTTCTTCTAGACCAGTGATTTTCAGCCTTTTTCAACTCGTGGCACACATAAGCTAACGACTAAAATTCTGCAGCACACCAAAAAATATATTTTTGCCACTCTGACAAAAAAAAAATAGGTATAATTTTGATTCATTCACACTGGAATGGCTATTGTTGTGTGAGCTATTGTTGTGGTGGCTATTGTTGTGTTGTGTTGGCTGTTGTCATTTTTTTATTTGGCAATCTAAGGGGAAGGAGGCCAGTGCCCCTGACTAAATAGTCAGGTGTTGCATGTTTTAAAAATTTTTGTGGTGCACTGGTTGAAAATCGCTGCTCTAGACAAAACAATGAGGGGGGGGGGAGTGAATTGATACTAAAGTTAGATAGGACTCCGTTGTACCCGCTTGCCAGCTCCGAGCCGAAATCTAATCTCTAGGGAGGTTTCGGGGGGCTGTGCAGGTCAGGGGGCTCTGCTGCTAACACCGTCCAGGGCAGCAGTGTGAGCCAGGAAAACTTGGACGGGGACGTGGATGGCAGGCCAGTCCAGTTGGTCATTAATACACTCAACTGGATAAAAATGTCACACGACCGAAACAGAATCCAAAAAGATTTCATCATAATGGGTGAAGGGCCAAATCTCACAAGATGGCCTTTCCTAGCGGGGCACACCCTGAGCGGCCGGGGTCCGTGCGGGGGAGCGGGATGGGGAAGCATCAAAAAGCAGGGGAGGGCCTTCGGGCTTGTATTTCCTCTCAAGCTCAGTGGGACTCAACACATGAAACCACGGGCACCGTTCAAAGTCCAGGCAGGGCAGGGGTGATGTCACGCTGTGCCCTGGGCCAGCACTGTGCTCAAACCCAAGTGGCATGACTTAGGAGGAGGGAGGTGGTTGTTTTGCTTTGTTTTTTAAGCCAATAGGACACAATCCAAACAACAGAACACAAAGCAACCATCCGAAAAAATGAGGATGTTCTCTAAGTAGGCGTTTGAGAATCCGAGCTGCACGATCCCATGAGAAGTGCACAAAGGACAAGGAGGGAGACGCATGTGTGTGCGCACAGAAATATTTGTTCGCATGTGCGGAAAGGGAACCGCATCAGTGGCTGACTGGGGACAGGGACCAGTGGGCTCGGGTGGGAGGTGTGAGAGGGACAGGCAGACAGACACACACACACACACACACACACACACACACACACTCGCTGAGATGCCTTGCCACACAGCCTTCTTTGGGCTTTTAATTTAAAACCATTGCAATGTATTAACTCAAAACATTTGTTTTTGAGTAACAGGATAGTTAATAAACAAACTGACATCACTTGAAGACTGCGGCATGTTTGACCTGGTTTGTGTTTAAGACAACAACAAAAGAGGCCGGATTCTTCCCGCAGGAGGGGCGGAGGGGCGGCTGAAGCGAAGTCATTTTCTGGTATGAGGCCGCAGAGGGCAAGCCTCGGCCCAAGGAGTGGAAGCCCCAGGGAGGCAGAGGGGCCTTCCTGAGGAGAAGGAACTTCCAGTTGTTAATCCGGGCTGACCACAAAGCAGGTGGCCTCCTGAGGCAGAGAGCTGGCCAGTTAGAGCGGAAGCGAGAGCCTGCCACCTGCCAGAAGTCTTACCAGGGGCAGGAAAACGAACCAGATGGTCCCTGATGTCCTTCCCAACTCAGAGATGCAGTGATTGTAGAAGATGCTGCCCCAAGGGAGCCAGGAACTCAGTCTGGGATGATTTGTACAAGATCTCTCGCCATGTATGTTATGTGGCTTCTCTAAGACAAAACCCAGGAATAAAAGTTACAATCCCTATGTACCTCACTGTGAAGCACAAAAGACCATTCACAAGTCAGGATGCTTCCTTATTTGCAGCCAGTTTTAAGCATCGTGAATGAAATAACCAAGAGAAATGAAATAAAAGCGTTTGTGAACAGTATCGGGGTGGGTAAGGGAGTCTGTTTGTTATTATTCTTATCCCACATCTTATTCCATAAAGGATTTATGGCCACTAACTGGCTCCATATGAGATGTTTAAATTCCCTCTTATGAAGAATAGCAACACTTCCTCTACGACGGGCTGGTCCTTAGAGTCACTCTGAGAAATAGCACAAGCGGAGGATTGCATAAGGAAGTGCGAGTGGTCGCTGGTTCAAGGAGTGGCTGCAGTTACAGCCTGAGTGCTACACAAACACTCAACTGAAACAAAGAAAGGCAAAGCCACCAGCTGGAACCAGAGAATGAAGACAAACCTTCCCTAGGGAACAATGGCAAACAGATTAGAAACTTCAAGAAGCACAGTGCCCAGTGCCACAAATCTAGGAAAGCTGCCGACACCAACCCCCGGACACCAGCTCTTCGGGGAGACAAAGATAATGAGACTGCGGCACCCGGTTCATGGCCAGGGGCCCACAAAACAACGACCTCTTACTCTGAACCTCTTCCTAACTCCTCCCTCCCCTCCTATCATCTCTGGCTGAGTGCCAGTGGCAAAGCATGAGGGGTGTCCACTAAATTAGTGTCCACTTCTAATTTATCTGCCGGGTGTCAGGGCAGATCATGGTCATGGTCACTGGCTCCACGTTGGAAAGGAGACAAGCGTGCTAGATGTATTGATCTTGGACAGAATCGCTGCTCCTATAACTTTACTTCCTTAAAATGTGCAAATGTGCATTACCAGCTTCAACATTTCAGCTGAGCCTCATTATCCAGCAATGCCATTTTATTACAAGGCCATAACTCATCAACAACTCATTAACGAGACAGTGACTCAGAAAAACTGCTTCCCAGCTTATTGGAATTTTGCCTTGTGTTTTGAATGAGTTCCTTAAAAAAGCAAAATGGAAATTGGTTAAATTATTTTTCAGTTTCCTCATTGAAGACACACATACAAATAAAGGATTTAAATTTTTTTGTTTGTTTAAAACTGTCAAAGTCAAGTTTTCTAGCTTTTTTGGAAACTACAAAATAATCCTAATTACTATGTGGGTGTGCGTGGCTTCAAAAGATATTTATAACTAAATAGTACCAGAAACAAAATCACAAATGGTGTGTCACTTCCAGTGGACTATTTTCGGAAGGGGAAAAACAACAAAGGAGAATGGTAGGGCTCTCTTTTTTAAGACCCCTACAGGATGCTGGACAGTATCAGTGTGCTGCTTCCCTGAAAGACCCCCTGAGCTGCATTTTTCACTATTTCTTTCACAGTAAGATTATTTTTGCATTCTCGTCGTACTATGGATTCACATGATGTGGCAGGGAGAAGATTCCATAATGAAGTAAACCCTTCAGAACGGCTTTTGTTTTCCTGCAGACGCCTGCACATGGTTTTCGCAGACCCCAAGAGCATCTGAAACATCGGCGGCCCTCATAAATATTCGATGAATAACTGCATACTGTGAATAATATTGGGGCTCCACCGATCCTGCCCGGGCAGCAGCTTGTGGGCAGTTGGGAGAAACCATCTGCAGCTTCCAGACGGGGGTTGGGACTGAGCAGTGTCACTGCAGGCTGTGACTGTCCCCTCGCTCTGCCCCTCCACACAGCTCCCCCGTCTGAAACACAGTCTGACCCCAGAGCCACAGAAGGTTCCAGGTGGTCCAGTACACTGAGAGGCAGTCCCACTTTGCATGAACCAAGCCCCGTCAGCACAGAGCCGTGCAGAGCAGGGCTGCCTGGGCGTGGTGTCCACTCTGGGAACTTTTTCTTGGACTTACAGCCATTTTTAAGGCCCACAACCCATGTCCATTTTTTACTTTATTTTAACGAGGTTTTTATAGACTATTTGTTTTGTGTTTTTTTTAATTGATCAACCTCTACCGAATGCTATTTCTTTCTATAACTTAAAATTCTGCTTGACTTCAACGGCAAGCACTTTGGACTTGATTTTGACAGTCGATGTGTAGCCCAGGTGTAGCGACTCGCTTTTCCTTTGGCTCTCCCCACACGAGTCCCAGGAGACACAGCGGTCGAACTCTGCCCACTTCCCATTGAAATCTCTTCAGTTACAGGCCCTGGGCCACGTTCTGTACCTTTCACAACACCTCTGTTATTCTGCAGGCCCTTCTATAAAGAGCCTGTTACCTTTACGAGGGTAATGTTTAAAAATTCTTATCCAATGAGAGATTACAGAAAGACGGGAACCAACGATCCATCTGCAGGATGATGACGCTCATGAAGTCACCGTCCAGCCCCAAGGGGCACCGGACAGGCCTCTTCCTCAGCCCGGACCTGCTCATTTCGGCTTCCCGCCCCCCTCAAGCGGCCGGTCCCAGTCATGGAACGTTGCTACCTGTCCTGCAATCTGTGTGTTTCCCACCCGGGACAGGTGCCAGTTTTCTGCAAGATTCTATGCAGGAAGGTGTGCTAAGAAGCCACAGGACCTGCGTGGAGCATCCTGGAGCACCAGTGGTTCTGGAAGTCTTGATGGGACAGTGGCACTCCCAGTGTGGACCCTTGCCCACGAGCACCTGCCGCATCTGGCAACTTGGAAGAAATGCTCATGCTCAGGTCCTCTCCAGACCCCCGGAATCAGACTCTCTGGGGTAGCGGCCCAGAGAGCTGTGTTTACAAGGTCCCAGGAGATTCTGAAGCACCACAGAGTTTGAGGAACAATGTTACAGTAGACAAGGGAGTACCACAGTGAAGTGGGAGAACGTTACACTAAAACAAATAAGAGAGTATCGTGGAGTAAACTGGCCGTTTGCACCAGTGTTTTAAGATTTCCCACTTACATACAACCAGGCTGGTCCAGACTCATCTGCAGGGACGACCTCAGTCCCCTCTCCCCAGGGAACACCTGGATGGAAATGTGTGAGGAGCATCCGCAACATTTCCACCTGCAGGGGACCCCAGGTCTGCATCTGCGACCCTAGGGACCTTCCTCTGGAAGTCCCGGCCCTGAGTCTCAGCCTCTCTCTCTCTTCACCCTCTCTCCCCTACCCCCCACTCTAGGGTAAGGGGGTAGAACACACACCAAAATCTGCCCAGACTTCAGTGTTCCCCTCAATCCCTCTGCTCCAGAGCCTCACAGCTTCCCAGTAACTCCCATCAGGGGTCACCCTGCGGGAAGGACACACGCTGGTGGAATACGGACGGACTGGTTCTGCTTTGAGTATAATTTTCTACCGTGTCTGGGCTGTCGTTTTATTTATCCTTTTTTACTTTTCCAAAGAGCATGCATTGTACTTTCATTAGAAGAAACTGTTTTTGTGACAAAGCAGAACCACTTCATGCCGCAGCAGATTCCTTTCCTGTCTTCCGCGGACTGTCTGTCTGCCCCGTGGGCCCTACCGGTCGTCGGACGCCCAGCGCCACCCGTCAAACACAGGTACGAGCGCTGTCCTCGAGTCCAGGCCCTGCCTGCGGTAGCAGCCCCGTTCTCTGCCTGTGCTGACCCATGGGCTCCAGCCGCCCGGGTCACCCCAGTCTACAGCTTTCCCATGAGCATCGTCCCCCGCCGCCCTCTGACACAGCCCCCTCTTTGCTCTCTAATCCCACAGACCATTTCAAAATCCAGCCAATTGAACGACCGTTAACACCTGAGCCTATGTGCCGCATTTTACCTAAAACACCAGAAAGCTTTGTCCAGGCCGCCCCCCCTTCCCCACTGCCCGTGCCCACAACACACTCCTGTGAGCCCCTCGCTGATCTACAGCCTGGGCTTTCACAGCCCCCCCGTAAATTCCTGTGCTTCTGTGACATCTGTGTTTTCACACTGGTTCTGGAAGTTCTGGACCCCCATATTTAGCAACCATTACTTGCACACTGACCACGCACCAGAATTTAAATGTTGAATTACTACAACTCATCCTTGACCTCTGGAAGCAAACCAGGAGGCGGGAAACATCAAGTGATAATGGAGTAAAAGTTCAGGGGCCTGGACAACCTCCCAGGAGAAAGAAATAGGAGAAAACAAGGTGGGCGAGGCCAACCCGAACCCTGGAGGGCAGGCCTCAGTTTCTCCCCCTGCCCGCTCCTCTGGAACAGAAGCAGTCATTTCTGCCCCTTGCCCCCTGCCTGTACAGCCCCCTGGTCTGTACATTTGGGCCTAATCTGCAGAATCACCCCAGGAGAGCATGTTTGGCACGTCTGGCATTCCTCACGTGCTCTCCTAAAATGATCCTTAAAAGGAAAGACTTCAAAAAGTCAAGGTTGTTCGTCACCAGAAAAGTGACACTCAGGCAAGTTATGAAATCCCCTGTAGAGGTTTTTAAAGAGTAGATGAGATTCCAATCTCCCTGCCTGGGTGGGGCAGGGCCTGAATCCCTAACAAAGGTCAAAGTGCTTTTGTAGCCAGAGGCATAGGGGACAGACACTGACTTCCCTGGGGCAGGGGAGGGGCGAGCAAGATCCCAGCAGATCTGACAATTCCACTGCTGGGATTATGCCCTAAGAATCCTGAAATACCGATTCAAAAAAACCTGTGCACCCCAATGTTCATAGCAGCACAATTTATAATAACCACGTGCGGTTATTTATAATAACCAAGCAACCTAAGTGCCCATCAGTAAAGAAGTGGATTAAGAAACCGTGGCACATTTATACAATGGAATACTACACAGCAGAAAGAAAGAAGGAGCTCCTACCCTTCGCAACAGCATGGATGGAGCTGGAGAGCATTATGCTAAGTGAAATGACCCAGGCGGTGAAAGACAAATACCATATGATCTCACCTCTAAGTGAAACCTAATCAACAAAACAAGCAAGCAAGCAAAATAGAACCAGAGACATGGAAATAAAGAGCCAACTGACAGTGACGGGGGTGGGGGGTAACAGGGGAACAAAGGGAAGGCTTGTTAGGAACATGTATGAAGGACACATGGACACAGCCAAAGGGGGTCAGGATGGAGGGTGGGAAGTGGGGATGGCTGGGGTAGGGGGATGGGTGGGGAGAAAATGGAGACAACTGTACTTGAACAACAGTTTAAAAAAAAAGAGGGAAAAAAAAGATCTCAGCAGACAGGGTCCCTCGGGCCACCCGCTCACCCCCATGCACCAAGGCCCCCAGTCTGGAAACCAGTGCCCTGGCCTCCCTGCGGCCAGCCCCCGCCACCACACAGTGATTGACGGCCAGCCTGCTCACAAACAGGCCACTCGCCTGCAGGAGTGCCTGTCCCCCTCTCAGAAGAAGTGCCGTCCATGTCCTTTCCCTCTACTCCTCGGGAATTTTCAAGGCAATCTAACAGCCTCGGGTCTAAAATGCATTTTGTCAGCCCGCATAATTGGTGCCTTTCATTTTCACCCTTTCAGCACTAGAAACAAAGGTTTCAAACCAGTAGTTGAAATATGTCAGAACCGGGGCAGGTTCGAGCCACGGGCCAGCAGGGTAAATGGCAGCCGAGTGGCTGTACTGATCCCACAACCAAAGGCAACAGCGCTCGAGTAGAACGCTGTGTCACTCCGCTGTTTAAATGCAAATCTTCATCAAATTCCTCTAACAGGCAAACGGTGGGACAATGTGAACCCTAAAAGAAAATCCACCTTTCTTTCAAAACATAAGCTAACGATTCTACTCGATATTTAACACTTAGGAAAAGCCCAACCCAGATAAATGGCATAGAAATAAATTTCTTCTCCAGTAAAGCTTCCTTTCCCACTATACAATTTAAAAAAAAAAAGTCACAGGTGTCATTTCTTTTTCCTTTGAGAAAAAAAATTCACAGCTTTCAGAGCATGTGAATTCATATATTGTTACCATTCATTCATTCCCCCCACCCTCACCAGCCCCAAAGCAACACCCCCACTGAAGACAACCAATCAGGCCCACGAAGACTCGCTTCTAAATAGAAGTTCACAACCCAGAGGTTTGAACTTAATCCTTCCAAAAAGAAGGTCAACTGTGTTAGAGAGGAATTAATTACGAGCTCAAGAAATCCTGAGGTGAATTAGTAAAACGACTACGGATGAATTAGCAGTTTTTAAATGCCCCAGGGAAGTAAAACCTCCTCCCCCAAGAAAAGTCTTACCGAGTGGCATAAACTCCTTACCTGCAAGGCGTGGCATTTAGGGCACTGTACGCTACCGTGAGAGGGGAGATAAAGCTGGAAAACCCAAGGGCATTTCTGGAAAGCATGCGGAAGTCCTGGCTGCCACCAGTGGTAACTTTCCACTGGCAGGTAAGGAGGGGACAGGGAGCACTTTACCTGCACTCCCAGGACAGTGCGACTCAGGTGTTCTTTCGGCTGACTTCACGCCACGGGCGCCTAAGGAGCCTGCCACCGGGACCCCACCGCTCAGGCTCCGAGAGCCCTGCGGGTGCCTCCTCGGGAAAGGGAGTGACTTAGGCCCAGAAAACTCCGCCTGAGGTCACCTCGGTTGTCAGCGTCCCTCCGCCCTCGGTAAATGTTTAGAGGTGCACCCTGGGTTCAAGGGGCCCTTTAAATAGTTCAGCTTGTCCCTGAGCAAACGCTTCCTCTTCCGCCACTTTCGGTTGATGCAGTTCTACAGCTGTCGGTAAGGTTTCTCAGAAAGAATTTGCATTGTTTCACGCAATCAAAACAAATACATTGAGCTTGGATCTGCCAGGCCATTTATAGTGTAGCCTTCAGTCAAGAGAGATTTGAATTCTCAACAACTTCTTACAGCAATCAAGTAATAAAACCTGTTTTAATTTTTTAATTGCAGCTTACACTTGAGATTACGTTGTGTTCGTTGCAGGTGGACAGCACGGCGGTTAGATAAGCGCACACCGCATGGGGCATCACTCCCCCCGCCCGCCCCCCCGGCATTTCCAGTGCCCGCCTGGCACCACGCACAGCACAGCAGGACGGACCGCGCTGCCCGTGCCGTACTTCACATCCCCGGGACTACTTTATAACCGCAGATCTGTACTTCTTAATGCCCTCACCTTTTCCACCCAGTCCCCCAACACCCCTCTCCCCTCTGGCAACCATCAGATAATGAAATCTTAAAACACCAAAAATATTTGGATTCACCTGTCTTCCAAGAAAGCTCCAAAAACCCAAGGCACATTTCATCTGTTCTCACGAAAGGCACGTCAGCTCAGCGTCTGGGGCTAGACCGTGCGCCGACCCGCCCCCTCCCACGCATCTGTGTGGGCCCGAAGCGCATGCACTTCGGAGAGTGGGCGCGGGATATTTGGGGACAAGGTCAGCAAAGGGGCGATCCAGGTAAAACGAGGCTGCTGGGGTGGGCCCTGATCCAATCTGACAGGTCTCTTGATAATCAATAAACACTTGAGATTAAGGGTCTTCTTAAACAGAGATTAAAATAATTAGAAACAAATAATGAAAGGTGAGGATTGTCATTTCAAACTGCTTTTCTGCTGCACAGGAGACGTGAAATGAAATTCTCATTTCCGGAGTCTCCATTATCTGGGTCTCAACGTTCCTTAGAGTATCTGGCATTAAAATGGTAAGTGGGAAAACCTTTTCCCGAGAACACAGGCTTGGTTGGGCCAGTAATGAGAACTACATTCAATGCAGTTGTCTCTACAAAATGGAGTACGAGGTATGATTCCCAAAACTCCTTTAACAGAGCTGGAGCTTTAAACTCGGCCACTCGGAAACCCTCCCAGGTGTGTGACACGTCTGAGCCCGTTTGCCAGGCTGTCACCTGTCGGACAGGGGAGCCGGTTGAGCTCCCCAGACACCCCAACAGGAGACACGAAATATTCCTTCCAAAAACAGAACAATATGGCAGACATGACATTAGCACCAGAATGTAATGGAGGGCGGTTCAAATTCAATCAGGAATTGGGTAGAGGGCAGAGACAACAACACAGCCTGCTGCTAGCATTACACTCACCTGAAACGGGCCATGACCAAAACCTCAGGCTTGCTTCCACGAAACGGGGCGGTGCTATTCTCCCGGCCCCCACGCACTCCGTCAGAGGGCGGCCCGGAGTGCAAGAGCCCAGCCAGGTTTACTGACCACGGGCTCGGGTTCTAAGATTATTTCAGTTTTGTTTTTCAATTTTTATTTTGTTTGAAATTTAAAGTTGGAAACAGGTGAGGGAAATTTCCCCAATGCTCATATTAGCTACACTCGATCTAAATGAAATGAATATATACACAAACACAGATACATATCCATGAACTCTGGCTGCATGAGACTAGTCCAGATAGAGGGAAAAATAGAACTTCTTCACATGAACTACAATTATTTGTACACACAGTCAGAAAACCAGAATAAAAACTATCGTCAAAGGAAGGGAGCTAGCACTTAAAGGTAAAAAAAAAAAAGGAAGAAAGAAAGAAAATGAAATAATAAACTGTAGCTTGATTCTTTCAAGTAAGGAGGCAATGTTTTGGCTCATTTCTGTCCCACCCCTGATGCATTAGAGAAATTTTATTTTATTTTTACCCTGTAACTTGAAATTACTTATTTCAAACCATCCTGGCAAACCATACTTGTCTTTCTGTGATAATACTGTACACAAGTTCATATTTTCTCTCACCTGAATAATGTATGTTGTTCTCTCCCATAGCTTTATGGTGGAGAGACCAGAGAAAGTGCTTTTAAAACACACGCCCTGTCGACATCCCCAGCAGGAGGGAGAGAAATCCCGAATCTGCCGACGGCCCCTCCCGGTGCTAATGAACACTAACCAAAGCACCAGGATGCCCGCAATGTGCCATGCCCGGCCGAGGCCATCTCCCCAGCCAGCCTATTAGGAAAGTCCCATCATTCCCCTCCTACACAGGAGGAAACTGAGGCCCGAGGGACAGAGACCACAAGCCCGAGGACAGCTCAGGGCAGAGAAGGGGGCCTGGGCCAGAAACCTTCCTCTCTCTGCCCACAAAACCCACGTTCTTCCCCCACGGGGCTCCCACCAGAACCAGGCATCGCCAGTCTGATGGTCACGGGGACCACGGTGACCTCCTCAACACTCCCAAGGCTCCCCCTGATCTCAGGAAAATGAAGGAGGGACTCAGAGCCAAGGCCCCTCCACCTGCTCTATCTCCAGCGCAGACATGCGAGGGGCTCAGGGCTGCACAAAAGGTTCATTCACAGGCGGAACTTTGCTGTGAACAGGGGAACGGACGGGTTCCACAGGAAGGCGTGCCTCTGAGGAAGACACTTAAAATACCCCACTGAAGTTGGACAGGAATTCTTTGCTCAGAAACGGACAAAAGAATCCATTGATTACTCTACAAAGAAGCCAATCTGATTGGAAGTTTTACAGCACAATGCACCAATCTACATTTTTGTAACATGACAAGGGAACATGCTGTATACGTCCTCATCCTGGTGGCCCTTTGTGGGGCAAACAGTGGGCTTCTATTAGTTTGGGGAACTATGATTTTAATCAAGTAAAAAAAATTCACTGGCGGAAACTTGAGACATTCCTTGGTCTCTGCAACGGAACCTCTCCGCTGCCCTCCGTGCTTCATCGGCACGGCCGCTGCCGGCTCTCTACGCTGCCGGTCCTTCACTCACCGCAGCCCTCTGAGACCAGGTGTGGGCAGCACCTGGCACTCCATCCATCCCCGGATGCTTCCGTCCTAGTCCAAACCACCGCCACCTCCCACCTGGACAGCCTGGACAGCCCCTAACTTGTGTCCGGGCCTCTGCTCTTGACCTCCTTAAGGAGGTACAATGATGACTGAACCAGGGCAATCGGAACCCAAGCAAAAACCTGCCGTCAACGCCCCATGGGAAACTCCAGCTGCAAGGGCCCTAAGGAGCTACAGAGCCCCAACCTCCACCTGCATAACTCACCAACCTCGGCCCTCCATTCCTTCCACCCCTCACTCTACCCTTGTGGGGAGGGGGGCTCTGCAATTGTTTCATAAGCTTCCCCCGCTGGAGGTCAGCAAGGAAGCGGGTGGGTGAACACAGCTGTCTCCACTCAGCCAGACCCACAGAGTTCAGCCAGAATGGAGAGCGACTTCATCTATTGTCAAGTAATGTACTGGAAAGACATCGCGGACGCTTAATCTGTTCCTAACTGCCACCAAATTTAGGGGGTTTTCACTTTCTACTATTTTTAAATTTGATTTTTTAAAACAAATGTGCATTAAATATGCACAATATGACCCATAAACCCCACAAGACACACTTCTGTCAACAGGATGAGCCCAGAGCCCGGCCTGAAGGACCCGCATACCCATCAGGGTGGGAATTCCACGGGGGTCTCTCCGCTTTTCCGAGACATTAAATGTCGTTCGATCCCACTTAACATAATTATGTTTCTGCCAGACCCTTCAACTCAATGTAAACATATAATAGTGAATATCAAGCATTTCAGTCAAGCACACAGGAGAAACTTTTATATGTTTTTAATCTCATCATTTCTTGATTTTTTTCTTTTTCCCTCTGTGGATTAAGAAAATCAGGCTATGGTTCTATTTCAGCAGCCAAATCTGTCAGCCAGGGCACACGGCGCTGGCTGGACCACTCGGGGAGTAGCACGTTCGGTTTTGGGGTGTACACTTTGAGGAAGTCGAGGAAACATGTAAACGGGTTCAAAGGAGAATACAAGAGTGGTGCCGGGGCTGGAAGAACCTCTCCTCCCGACCCCAGCGCATCACTGTCTCATTTCCTCGGCTTCTCTGGGTCCTTCCGGAATGCTCTTGATCCTGCACTTTCCATCTGCCTTAAACCTGCAAAGTGTACTTAAACCCTTCTTATTCCATAAACCTTTCCTTTACTTCTTAAAGACACTCCAACAGCCTCCCTGCTGTGAATGTCCATTGTACTCGCTGTCGGGAGCGCCCAGGTCCCCACCCATTCCTTCTCCTGCACACACGCCTGGCCTGAAGACTCCTTGCCTTCCCCCCGCCCCAAACCCATCTTGAGAGGGTACTTGGTAAAGAAAGAAGGTCGGGCCAGGCTGCCAGCAAGCAGACGATTCATTGTTAAAACTGCTTTTTCAGTAGCTTAGCCAGAAAGAGATTAGCTGCGCCCATAATAGGAGACGGACAAGGGGAATATTCTGAGATATTCTAAATTAAATTACAGTGCCGGGAGAGCAAGAGAGAGAGACACACACACATCGGTCAGTCTGTTACTGGCAGCGGGGCAGCTAACAAGACTGCTCGCCTGCCTTCTACATTTGTTGGAACTTCAGATTTGTTTCCAGGTGGCTATTTCCGCAGATTGTTTCAGCCGGGCACCACGGGACTCCAGTAGCCCCTGCTGCTGGTTCCATGCGGGCTGCCAGCAGCTGCCCAGGGCCACTCCGCAGGAGCGGACACCTGGTTTGTGGACTATGCACCTGTTCCCAGAGTGCCGGGGGGCGCTTGCTCCCACCCTTTGTCTGTTGCTCACGTCAATTCTTTCCGACCACTTACATCTCCCCCACCCCCTACTTGATTTATAAAAAACATTTGCAAACTCCAAGACCATGAGCTTGCTGTCTTTCCCACCTGGTGCCTCAGACTCCATGCCCCAAATCTAGACTCCCCCCGCCCTCCCACCAGCAATAGCCTAACAAACCCTTTCTTTTAAAAAGGTTTTCGGCATGGAAGTTAAAATTCTTGTTTAACAACATGGGGTAAGGTTCTTATGTGAAACCCCACTTTCTCTGCTCACGCAGAACAAATATCCCTGAAGTACTTTCATTGCCAACTGATTCAACATAGGAAACGGCTTCCCACAGAGAGCCAAAATTGTTACTAACTCCACAATAAAAACACACGAAATACCCTCGGCAGGTGAGCGGTTTGCTTCACCATTTTACTTGCTTTACTGCGAGGACACAAAAAGTTTCAAACTGAGTTTACATGCGTAATCCCCCTTTGACTGGTTCCCCAGTGGACACACAAGTGACCCCTGGGTTTGCTGGCCCAGCCACCTGCATTTAGTCACAGGAGGGACTGAGCGTTCAGGAACCCGGCCAACCACTCCAGGGGTATTTGCGTCAATGAGCAAAATGAAAATCGCAAGTCTTCTTCAAGGAACTTGGGCAGCCGCCGTCTGAATAACGTGGGTTCTCCCTACACGAGTCAGGCTTCCGTCCTTCCCACACTCGAGCTGGCTTCTCTCTCAGTAAGCGAGACCCGGAGACAGCAAAACAAATCCCCCCATCAAGAGAGGAAGGACCTTCGAGGCCACGCACCAGGAATGCCAATGAGGAAAACTTTGTCAATGTGCTAATTCCGCAAGAAAAGCCAAGAGCCGGTGGGAAATTTACTAGAAAGAGGCTGGCCGCCGCCAAGTGGGCCAAAGGTTAGTTTTTGCAGAATGCCGGAGACCAGAGCTTGGAATTTCCCAGCCTGCACTAACGTAGCTTCTGGAGAAGAGGAAAGTGATTTTTATCTCTCACGTCAAGGTCAGACGGCCTCCCTCTCAATGTGAATCGACAGTCGGATAGAAGGGCAAACAAGAAAGAAAGCGGGACCAAGCACCGCCGACCCCGGCTCTTGAAAGACACTGGACATTCGCAAAGATCACAGTCCACGCACGGCAGTGGAAAAAGCACACTGCTGGAACGAGAGAGAAAGTCATTAAATGCAGCGTGGGGCCAGGCCCACTCTGGTTCTCAAGGTGTTGGGTTACTTGTCACTGCCCATCAGCATCCCTTCCCTCCTCCTTCTAGAAGGCTCCACACTGACTTCGTCCCTCATTCATTCATTCATCCATTCATTCACTCAGTTCCCTGCATTCATTCATCACACACGGTCTGAGGGCTCCCGCTGTGCAGGGGTCAGGGCCAGGGCCACTATTAGCCGACCAAGGCCAGCCACTGCCTGCCAGGGAAGGAAGTAAAGCGTGAGAGCCCGGATTTGAGGGCACGGAGCACATGACCCCATCACAGCAACCCTCGTTCCAAAAGGAAAGGTCACTCTGAAATTTCACTTGAGAAATGGAATTGCCTTGGCTGATTTGGGTGACACATGACAATGAAATTAAGAATAGGAAGCTTGGAAAAAAAAAAGAAGGAATATAAAGCTTGATTCTCTATACCTCACCACCTCATCCCCAACAAACACCAGGATACAGTGAGTCCCTGTCTCCTGTCAAAGGAGCTCATACTCTGCTTGTAAGGTACTTGGAACATGGAAGAGCAGAGAGTGCTTAGTGCCCTGGTTTTTAATCATCAGCATGATCAATGCACACAAGACAGTGTCGTGTGCTTGGAAAAAAAATGGCCCTTTTGCTTCATGTGAGTAGCAGACTGTATTAAGAAAAAATCATCTCGCTGTTCAGGAGTTTAGCTTCTCATTTACATATATACACTTCTTCCCCATGCAATACGTACACACACATACTCGTTAATGCTAAAAGCACATGATCTAAAGTAAAAAGATTTGAGTTCAAGTCCTGACCCAGCCACTTCACCTGGCACAGCGGCTGTGAAGGAGCTTCTTTGGATTCCTCTGAGCCCAGTCGTCACCTACCAAAGGGCAGTGACATCTTCTTCCCAAAGGCAAGATGTGAGGGGGACCCTAGGAGGTCCTTCATAAGCCCTGGGGCTGGGCAAACACAGAGAAAGGGAAACAACAGGCATAGGAATCGTAGGACCTTGTTCTCCTAATTATCCCTTCCCTTGAAGCTCCCAAATGTTAACAGTAACCTTTAAGCACACAGAACCTAAGAATTCCATTAGGGTCAAAAGCACACGATCTCCCAAATAAATGAGAATAGACACCCAACTCTCAGCTGCTGCTCATGTTCTGTACCAGACACACAAGGGAAGGAAGCCACCTACCACCACCACTAATAACCAAGGTCTGTAGGGAAAAGCAGGCCCTCCTCCGTCTGGTTTCAGAAGGCACACTCCATTTTATTTTTAAATCCTCACTGGAGGATATGCCTACTGCTTTGGTTTGAGAGAGAGAGAGACAGAGACAGAGACAGAGACAGAGACAGAGACAGAGACAGAGACAGAGACAGAGGAAGGAGGGGAGGAGAGAGAGAAACATCTACAGGTTGCCTCCTGCACACACCCAAACTGGGGATCGAACATGCGACCTAGACGTGTGCCCCGACTCAGAGTGAAACCCACAGCCTTTCGGTGTAGGGGGACGGCGTTCCTACCAGCTAAGCCTCCCTCCCAGCCAGGGCGCACACCACGGTTTTTAAAGCCAGTATTAACCTCCCAAATATGAGCTGACTGACATTTGCTACTTGAGTGTCATGGCTACCACGTCCATGAAGATCACTTCTCGTAGACTGCCCTTCAACTTCGACATTTTTGCAAACGTTCTAGTTCTTTGAGTTCAAATCACAGATACTCTAATCGCCTTCAAGGGACAAATCAAATCAAAACAACATTTAAAAAACTAACAACCACAGCAAAGGAAAAAAGAAAAACAATAATGCTGACGACTCGGTTCAAAGCCCTGATGGCACCACGGCCCTCTCGGCTCAGAAAGGCGCTGGAATCAGTGGCAGCACCTGCTGAAACCAAGCACGGTGCCCTTACTCACCCCTTAAACATCTGACAGCTCTAAGTTGTACTATTTTGCCATCTGGCAGATGAGGAAACCGGGGAACCTGACAGATCCGTGACCTTGATCGAAGCATTTTGCCACAGGGTCACCTTCCTGCGACAGTCGAGGGTTCAGAAGTAGAGCCCCTACATTACAGAAGTGCCCTCTGTCGCGCTGGAACCCGACGCAGAAGGCGTCCCTCGGCGGCGGTGCCGTGTGTTACGCAGACGCACGGCTGCAAAATCACTGTGTGATGACAGCACCCTCGGGGGGTCCGCCGTCCTCGGTGGCCGCCCCACATTTAACTCATCCGATCCACAGGGCTTCCTGTCTGATTCCCTTGCCAGTGGGTTGCCAAAGAAAAGAAAAGCACAAAAGCATTTTAAGGGGTAAGGTAATGCCAGCCAGGATACGGCTGAAAGGCTTTAGAACTCCCAGCAGGGGATACAGCAGAATGTGGAGACCCAGTCCGTCCGCCATGGCTCTGGGGTTTCCATCTCCGCGGGTTAACCTGGTGCTTCGTGAGTTGTTTAGGCTTCGTTCCTCTGCCCCAGAAATGGGGGGGGGGGAGCTGGAACCAGGCCCAGCCAGCGCCGAGGCAGGGTCCTGCTGGCAGAGGGAAGGACGGAGGCCTGTTTTAGGGCAGGAAGCGGCTGTTTTCTCCCACCTGTCCAGACTAGATTTACACAAGAACATCTTGAATGATAATCAAGTTTCTTGAGAAACTGGATCAACTCCTAAATGGCTCTTCCCACAACTTCCCAAGGGTACAGCAACACCGGAGCCCAAGAAGCATCTGTAAGTAAAATGACCCGAAACAAGGGTCCATGGAGCACGGTGGGCGAAAAGCATCAGACATGCTGGACACTCTCCACAGTCCCGCTCCCCACCGGCCGACCAGGGTGCAACGAAGGTACACAGATGAATCCGGAAGTACTGGGGTTGCAAGACCCCCTATCTGGGTCTGCCTGTGGCAAATTTTCCAAGCGCTATATTAACAACACACATACGCAGGTCTGTTTGTTTTTATTCCAGAGAGAGAGAAAGGGAGAGAGAGAAAGGGAGAGAGAGAAGAAGGAGGAGGGGGAGAGGAAATATTAATTGGTTGCCTCCTGCACGCACCCCAACCGGGTTCCAAATCTGCAACCTAGGCATGTGTCCTGACCGAGAATTGAACTTGTGACCCTTCGGTTCATGGGACAGAGCTGCAACCAACCGAGCTGCACCAGTCGGGGCCCCATACACAGTTTTAACGAAATCATGGGTTGATCCTTGGTCCCACGAGCAGCAAGAGTTTTAAAACTATAATACCTAATTCCTGCAACTCAGATGGGCCAGAAAGAAAGTAGACACTAAGTGGTGTGCTCTGTTTTAGTGGAGAAGCTTCCAGAACAGAGGAGAAGAAGATGGCCAAGCAGAACAGTGGGCTAGATGAACTCAGTATGTGCTTCTATTCTTTCCCTGGATCCCAGGACAAGATGCGGGGGGGGGGGGGGGTGCCCTCCAATCTCAGATGCGCACACATCCTGACGCCCAATGGACACGGCTTTGTTGTTCCTTCTGAATCAACTGTCCTGCCCCACCCTTTCTGCTGAGAACCGAGATGGCACAGTGCCCCAGAAGGCAGGGCAGCCGAGGCCGGTCCCGAACTCCTCGGTGGGACTCCAGCCTCGGTGGGACTCCGTGTCACGGAGCACAGGCGGCGGGCCAGACCACTCTCCGGGCCCTTCGCTATCGGCAATCTGGGCCGGACCAACGGCCTGTGTGCACGCTCGAGGAAGCGATAAAGCACGAGGCTGTTTTCTTTTTAAGACCTCACAGGGGTAATCTAGATTTCGGTTGGTTTTGCTTTACTCTTCTGAAAACAGACGCTAGGAAACCCTAACCCCCTGCCAAGCCCACCCTTCTAACGAGAGAAACCTTGAACACGCATGACAGGCGCCTCGCCGCTTGGAACTAACTGCGTGACGTGGACGCACGCAACAGGGCAGGCTGGGTCGCTGTAGGTGGGAAATCGTTAACTGAGCACAGTGACACAGCTCTCAGTAATCCAAAGGCCACGTTCAGCCAGGAAAAACAAAAGCATCAACCCCCCCATCGACACCCCCGCACTCCAGGCATTTCAATGGGCCATTCACTCACAGTGCGTGGAGCAGGGAAGGGTTTAATTCTCTGAAGCCCAACACCACATAAGGGTCACAGCACACACAGCTCACACCAAGTGTCCACACACACCTGCCTGAAAAACCTAGACAGGGGACGCCAGGCCTCCTGCGCCAGTCTGTGGGCCAGGGGTCACTGGAGAGAACAAAGCTGGGGGTGTCCAGGAGCCGGAGGAGACGGAACACGGTTTAGGTTGCATTTTGTTGCTGATATTACGGAATCTATCATTTGGGCTCAAAGCTTCAAGATGCTGGGGCCCTCGTCAGGGTTAGTGACTCAGAGGCCACTGGGCAAATCAACTCCCGTTCACGCCCACATCAAACCATTCCCGAGAGAGGGCCTTTCACCCACGAAGTCTCCTAGGATAAGGAGACTTTTGCACCGGCCTGTGGAGATGAACCGATGAATCAGTGGAAAAGATGCAGCTGAACACCCGTGTGTAACCAACCGGCACTGCCTGCAGAGCCCTCTGCAGTGACAAGGCCGTCCTGCTCTGGGAGCCGCCAGCCATGTGCAGCGGTCAAGCGCCTGACGTCGGGCTAACGCCACTGAGGACCTGAATGTTAACTTTCGTTGTGTTTTCTTAACTTGGCTAGCCTCGTGTGGCCCGTGCTTCCCTGATGGGCGGGCACAGCCCTAATCCCCGAGAGGTGGCAGAGGAGCCCAGGGCACTTGCTCTGTCATCAGAGAAAAGCACAGTGGCATCAGAAGGTGAGCACAGAAGCAGGTCACCTGAGCACCGAGAAGCGGTCACCCAGGTCTCAGCCACCCCAGAAGGCAGGCCAACACATGCACAGATAGGACAGGGCTACGTGGCAGGCACCACCCTAAGGTGCTGGGACCGTGCGTGGGGGGCTGACATTCCTGCAGGGGATGATGACATGCACCGAGGGGGGACAGGCTACGTTCAGGCTGGGTGAGCACGACACAGAGCCCCACAGAGGGCGGAGGGCCAGGCGAGAGAGCTGCAGGGCAGTGTGCAGGCAGCGGCCTTTCCCAAGGCTAACGGGAGACAGCCTCATGCAGAAGCACAGCAGATGCCAAGTTCCTCCTGGCTGGGCTCGCCGGGGGCCTGCGCACAGAGGGTGCAGGGTGGCGAGCCCTGTGCCGGGCGGTGGGGTGGCTCCTCCCCGCTGCTGAGCATCTGAGCCAACCAGGGCTGGCCTGAACTAAGATGGCTCTAAGGTCAGATACCCACTGGACTGCACATATCCAGTCTAGAAAGAAAAGAATGTGGGAGATGTCATACACGTGTTTTGTGAATATCGATTCCTATATCCACTAGTTGAAATGCTGGTTTTGGTATAACGGGTCAACTAAAACATTAAAAATCGGCTGCACCTGTTGTGTACTTTTTACTGGGACTCCTAGAAAAGTTGGAGGCCATACGTGGCTGCACCCATGGTTCATGTTCTCTGTTACTGGCAGACCTAGGGCAGAGCACGGGGGAGAGCGGAGAGGCTGGGCTGGGGATGCAGAGCCAGGCTGTATGCCTGGGCTTTTGACAGCGGTGGGATGGGCCCTTGGGGGAGGGATGGGGTCTCCTTTCTGCTACAGAGAGATCACTTTGGCTGCTCCACTGAGAAGGATGAGAGGTGGAGAAGGTGGGGAGGGAGGCCGGGAGAGCAGGCTGGAGCCGATGGCTCAGCTCGCAGCCTCTCCCCCTGGGAGGAGGAGAGCATTCTCATTAAGAACCCAGGCTTGGAATCACATGGCTGAGACCTGCATCTCAGCTCCAACACGAGGGAAATCTGTGACTACGAACAAACCACCGAACCACTCGTCAGTAGAAGAAGATGCTAACAGCCTCCCTCTACTTATAATAGGACCTGGCACACAGTAAGCACTCAATGAATGCTTTGTGATTATTACTATTGGATGAGGAATATGAGGATGGCAAACTAGGATTTTAACTGAAACTCTGGGTAAGAGGCTGGGTCACTTAATAATGGTTGGCAGTTTAGGAAGGAACAGAAGTGGCCTTACCTTGGCCGTGGTAAATCTGGGGTTCTCCCTGGCCGTCAAGAGGAAATGTCGACAGACAGTTGACTCTCTTAAGTGAGGGTTCAAAGGGCAGGAGTCCAGCCAGCAGTACAGATTTCAGAGTCACTGGCTCCCGAGGAGCACATAAAGCGCCGGGCTGGGTGAGCCACAGGCAGACAGGGCACAGGAGGAAAAAGAGGATGGGGCAGACCCCTGCAGCCTGCAGACACGGAGACTGGAAGCAAAGGGGGAACCAGGCGGAGACACAGAAGGGATGATCAGCGAGGCAGGGAAGAACAGCCCAACGGGCAAGATGGGGGAACAGAAAGAGCTTGAAGAAGGGGCAAGTCAACGGTCTCAAATGCACCAGGAGTTTGAGGATGACAAGGGGGGGCCACAGGGGACGGGCCAGACGTGAGTCACCAGCAGGCTTGCCCAGGACAGTGTGGGTGGGCAGAGATGTCTGGTGTCCCATCGGGATAGCATCCTCTGCCGCGTCCAGAAGTGAGAGCTGGCCACCTTCGTCGTCGGAGTAGGAGCAGACTGGACCACAAGCTTGGGAAGGGACAGTAAGAACGTAGGTGGGAGACGGCAGGATCTCTTCTCTAAAGATCACTTTCTATGAAGTGGGGCACAGGAGGGGTGGGACGGCTGAGAGGGACACGGAACTTTTAAGAAAATTTTAAAAGAAAAATATCATAAGGCCTGCTTGTATGCCCTTTAGAATGACCCGGAAGAAAGGAAGGCATTCACAATCCAGGAGAAAGAATTAGCTGCAGGAGAGTCATCCCTGAGAAGGCAAGAGAAGGTTCCTTGGAGAGGGAGCCACGGTCACACACAGGAACCAGCCGGTGCTGCGGCTGCTGCAGGGCACAGGCAGAGGTAAAGCGACAGAAGTGACGATAAGAAGAGGCCCTGTGGCCAAACGGCTCCTTTTCCTCAGTGACACAAGAGGCAAAATCATCAGGTAGGAAAAGAGGAGGGTGGTGTGAAAGAGTTGGTGAAGTCAGAGGGCGGAAAATAGTTTTCTGGCAACTGGTGAAATCACTCAAACCGTGCGATGAGATGTCTGGGAGACGCCCATCTGAGGTAGGTGGTCACAGATGTCGGCACAGGTTTGGAATAGCCGGAAAGACGAGTGTAACCAGGTGGCAGGTCTCCCGGGGATTGGCTGGAGTTTCATCAGAGGGAGCAAGGCAGGCTGGCCGTTCACTGGAAGGAACCCAGAAGTCGAGACTGCAGAGAGACGTCACGTCAGGGCGCAAGGAAGATGATGGGCGGTGAAGAGGTGGCGGGGTCGGCAGACCTGCAAACTCTGAGTTTTGAAGAAACCGTCTCAAGGAGAAGAGACGGGAAGGGAAGACTGGAGTGAGATGCTTTCCTTGCGATCCTGGAGGTGGATCAGGACAAGATCTAAAGAGGGGGTCGCTAGGACGAGGTGGACACAGGTAGCTGGAGTAGGGAAGTCAAGAACTGGGGGTCCAGGAGGCTCAGTGGGCAGATCACCGACGTGCACATTGAGTTTCCCCCAATGGCGAGCAGAGGCTGGGGGGCCGAGGAGGACGTCATCTATGGCCGCGGGCCGGGGGGGCCAGAGGTGATGACAGAGCAGCGGGGTGAAGGGCAGCTGCCACTGATGGCGTGAGCTCCAGTGGAAGCGGAGGTTTAGGAAAAAAGCAGAGACAGGTTAGGTGAAAGTGGCACTAGGAACAAACTACCCTTTGTGGAGACTGGAAGGAAAGCAGTGCCCTCTGGGGACAACCTGTCAGGTTTCATTACAGCAAAGAGGCGATGGGGCATTCAGGAGACAAGGGACAGGGGACTCTATTGGTGACAGGCAGAGGATGCCAAGGGGACAGGGGAAAGACTGGTGCAGCCCACACTTGGGTCACTGTCATGGATGGCCACCACTTTAAAGTTTGTTTGGCGGTAAACAAGCAATCATTCAGGTATAGCTTAATTCCTCATGAATGAGGAATTCCTCAAAGAAAGGCCACTCGTGCCTCATTAGAAAAGATACCACAAATTTTGTGTTTCTAAGAAAGGGCAAGCTGGAGATGTAGGGGCGACAGCAACTCCAGAGCTCACTCAAGTATGTTTTAGACACTTATCAACTGAATACAGCCAACCCGTCCATCAGCTTTTGGTTCCGCACCGTCACCGGGACTCCCGCCCTCCAGCAGGACCGCAGCGTTAAACAGCGAAGCCAGCCACCGCTAGAGGGCGACACAGCCCCAAGGCTTCCGCAAGGGCTAGGCACACTAATCCTAATAAAACAAAGGCTCGGAGCAGGAGCCTACGCTGGTTGGAACGTCTCTCAAATTCAAAGTTCACTTAGTTCATTTCTGAAGGTGGAATATTACAAAAAAAAAAATACAGAAAAGCCACCGGTATGGGAATGACATAAAACGGTCTGGTTCACACAGACTCCACTCGGGCAAAAGTGGTAAAGATGGGAAGGGGCCGGGCAACGCGCCAGGCGGCTCACCTTCCATTTCCACTCTGTGTGCTGTTGCGTGTTCCCCGGGGACGCGCCCACACACTGTCTGCATGACTTTAAAGTGCGTGAGAAGTCATAGGAGACAACAGATAGAGAACGTGTCAAAGGGAACACAACTTTACAAACGGGCAAACGCACACAAGGCACCACTCACTACACCGACTGCAAACAGACTGTTCAGACGGGGGACCTAAACCCACCTCGCCGCAGTCTGTGCTTTGTGTGGAAGGGAAATAAGGCCACAAAAGGCTCGGTCATTTGCTCAAGTCACAGGCAAAAAATTGAAACGACACCCGCCCGTCTCCCAGAACCCTGATGTACACATAGAAGTCTTTTGTTCCATCCTCTTAAAACATCAGCATTTAGTGTTCAGTCATCAGTTCTCCACTTCTCCAGCAGCAACCTCACCTCTGTTCTGTTGACACCCTAACGGCACCACACCCCCCAAAAAGGGGAAAAACTGAGAGATTGTGTACCTAAAATTGCATGTTTTCAGGTGGTTAAATTAAACTTTATATTGGTTGAGTCCCGGCTGATGTGGCTCAGTTGATTGGAGTGTCAGCCCATAGACCGAAAGGTTGTGGGTTCAATTCCCAGTCAAGGCACATACTGAGGTTGCAGGTTTGATATCTGGTTGGGGCGGGGCGGGGCGGGGCGGGGCGGGGCGGGGCGGGGGGAGGGGTTGGAGTGCGGGAGTGCCTATGAGAGGGCAAGCAAATGATGTTTCTCTCTCCCCAGCCCCCTTACTCTCTCACTAAAAGCAATAAAAAAATGTCCTTGGATGAGGATTAAAAAAAAGAAATACTGGTTGATATTTCCATCTCTTGAAGGAAAAGATCAGAACCATTCCATCAGAGACTATAAACACTAAAAACCTACCTAGTTCCTCATCTTCAAATTACTGAGTTAGCCAAAAAGTTCATTTGATTTTTTTACATAGTAAGGCACTGGTAATGCTCAGTAGTCTTTAACTTTGTTTGAAACAATTTTGTCATATTGTATTGTAATAGCTGTCATACCAGCATGCATTTAAAAACAAAACCTATTGAAATTGATGGATTTTTGTGCAGCCATTTTAATATTAAAGATGGAAGAAAATGCGCAACATTTTGGGTGTATTATGCTTTATTATTTCAAGAATGAAATGCAAAACGCAAAAAATGATGTGTGCAGTGTGTGGAGAAGGTGCTGTGACTGAGCAAATGTGTCAAAAGTGGTTTTCGAAGCTTCGTGCTGGAGATTTCCCACTGGACGATGCTCCACGGTTGTGTAAACCAATTAAAGTTGATAGGGATCAGAATTAGACATTAATTGAGAAGAATCAATGTTATAGCACGCAGCAGATAGCCAACATACTCAAAATATCCAAATCAATAGAGTGATTGATGGAAAAGGAAAATGTGTCTTTTATTTTATGGAAAACCTGAATGGACTCTTTGGCCAAACCAATACCTGCAGTTTATTAAGACAGCGCACGTGCCAGAGAGTAATAACCATCCCAGTACAACAGATCCCACAGGGGGCGAAATATTGTATCCATTGGACTACGGGAAATGTTCCTGAACTTGAAGACAACGAGGTCCTTTCTAAGGGGCCAACACTAGCCAAGCACTCACGACAGGCTGGGTGTTGTGCTGACGGCAGGTGATGCTGTCAGGGACGCCGCCCCCACAAGATCTGACGCAGAAACTGATGAACTTCCTCATAGAAGGGGAGCCCAGCTGGCCTGGGAGCGGCAGAGCAGCGGTCTACCCCACCCACACCTCCCCCAACCACAGCCCTTGCTTGGCACGCAGGTCAGATGATACTTGAGGCATAGGCACCACCTCATCCCATCGCCTGCCCCTCTCTGCCCTGCCGTCTGCCTCACGCAAGATTCTGACACTTCCACTTGGGTTTTCCAATGGGGCCATCAGAGAGATGGATCGGGGGCCCAGGTGCCGAAGAGAGCAGGTGAGGGAGTGATCCAGAAGTAAGAGGGGGTCGCACCTGGGAAAGAAGAGTCTCTCTTCCTCAAACAATTAGTAGGTAGAGGGAAGACCTGCAAAGGTGCTTAAGAAAGATGGCCCGATGCCCGGTTCCGTGATGCAATAGCGGATGCCGAGGTTGAGGGCTGACTGGGGAGAACAGACTTCGGTTCTCCAATCCGGCTGCTGCTTCCAATAACCTGTGCAGCTTAGAAACGCTCCCGCCAATGCCCAGGCCTGCCTGCCCCAGACCAGTGCCATCGGGAGGTCCGGGCATGGCCCCTGGGCATCGTTCAAGTTTCAGTCCTCCCCCAGGTGACGCCACTGTGCAGCCAGAACAGAGAACCACTGGGCAGACCAACAGCCAGGAGGACAAAGCACAGGGGGCAGGACCACAAACTCTTGGGGGAATCGTCTAGCCGAAGGTGGCAGCATGCACTGGATACAGAGCCACGTGCCCTTAGTGTGGGGACACTGAGCAGCAATTTTCTGCAGCCAGGAGCAGAGAGAACAACACAGCAGGTCAGTGGGTCAGGGGCGGAAGAGTGGGCAGTGGGCACTAAGGCGCAGTGGCAGCAGCTGGCAAAGGAGTCCAGGGTGAATACGGAGGCAAGTGAGGTCAGAATGCAGCCGCCCGATGGAGGAGCCAGGCTGGGGGCCGGCAGGAGCGTCAGAGTGGCCCGGATACCTGTCACCACGGGGAAGCATAGGAGTGACACGCCGTCCCTCTGCGTCCCCCATTATTCTGGCACTTGGGCGGGCCTCCCCGGTGTTTCTGGCACCCCTGCCCCACTGAGACCACCGGCAGAGAAGGTGTGGGTGGCCGAAAGGTGATGACGCACAGAGAGGCAAGGCCACGGAAGTGAAGAGCTTGGAGGTAAAGCAAAACATTTCCAGGGGAGGGGTGGCTCGGGTCGAAGGCACATGCGTATTGTTGGATGCACTGCCATGAGGAATGATGAGGAGGACAGGGTATCGAACACCCATCCACAGGGACACGGGAGCATGGCCAAGGACGGAGCGGAGGGAGGGGTGCACACATGTGGCCCCGAGAGAGGGGGTACCGGGTGGGGTCAGCCAAGGTCGGGATCTTCTGAAGAAACCCCAGCTCAGTCTGGGGCCCAAATGTGATCTACGACCAGCGCGGGGAAACAAGCAACTCGGCGTGCTGAGCGTGGGGAGAGGAGCCGCCGCCGGAGACGGGGAGAGCGCCACGCCCTGGGGGTCAGTTCCACCAGGTGGGCCCGGCAGTGGCTTCCTCGTCTGGGACAGGAGGACACCGGAGAAGCTCCCCGACCAGCCCTGACGGTGCAAGCGGCTCATAAGGACTTCGGGACATTTGGAAGGACTTGGTGCCCAAGACTGTTTGGCCAAGAGACGACAATGACACGACAAAACAGAAGAAGACACACAAGTTGCTGGAACGGCAAACGAGCCTGGAAAGGCCTGTCCTTGTTTTTGTTTTTTTAACCAAAGGGTGAGAAGATTTAAGATTACTGTCAT
This sequence comes from Phyllostomus hastatus, assembly GCF_019186645.2. Taxonomy (NCBI): domain Eukaryota; kingdom Metazoa; phylum Chordata; class Mammalia; order Chiroptera; family Phyllostomidae; genus Phyllostomus; species Phyllostomus hastatus. The sequence continues at coordinate 46,261,967 of NW_025333960.1, read as the reverse complement.
AACAAGAAAAAGCCACTTTCTAATTATAAACTGTTCTAGCACGATCACTGATGAAGCAGAACTTCTAATTACACCAGTAGACGGGACAAGAAAGCAAGGAGAGCCCCTCGGCGGCTTCGCCCACTCGGGTTACGCTGGGCATCGCTTCTTAGACGGCGACGCCCCGGGCCTCGCGCTGCGCACACCACGGGCACCTGGAAACCCAGTGCACCCCAGCCCGCGGTGTCCGATGCACCCCGAAGAGTACGAAAGAGGAAGTGCACACTGAAGACAGGATGTTCACGAACAAATCTGTGTCCACCGGTGGAGCAGATGTGAACTATGAGTCATCATCCAGACTCAGGCTTACTGGAACTTTCTGTGATCCTGATGGACATCGGGGAATATTTCACGAGTGACTGGGGAAAGCTACAAAGGGGTGCAGGGTCTTCGTGCACCCCCGAGCACCGAGGACCACTTTCTGCTGGGTCATCCTTCATAGTGACTAAGTTTGCAGCAGCTGCTCTAAAAAAAAAAAAAAAGAGAGAGAAAAACACCTGAGTGAAGGAGAGGCAGCCCTCCTCCCCAGGTTAGAGAGAAAAGCCCGTCCTGAGAGCAGCGATGAAAGAGGGAGGGGACATTCTGGGTATGCCCCAGGCGAGGGTGTTAGGGCAACCAGGACCACATTTGCATCGTTTCAAACACATGCAAAGCTCCCTGCAAAGCAACGAGAATGATGTTTCATGCTGACAGAGCCGTCTCATTAGCTCACAATTCCAGCATCTCCACTGCGACACGACTCCCCAGCAAAGGGCAGAAAACGGCGGACGGCCTCCCCATAAATAAAGAGCGCGGCTGACACCCAAACTCAAAACTGTACGTAAATCTAATTTGATCGTGATAAAAAAAATAAACTGACTGCACATTATCTTGAACATCATTTATACTAGATGGTCATAAACACAGACTCTTTTTCCTGCTCAAAAGCAAAATGGGCCTGGATATATTCCTCCATCCTTAACACTAATGCATGTGCTGATTTAAATGAGCATCTACACCCACGACCATGAATGTATCTGGGAAAACACACGGCACTCACGGAAGGGCAAGGCAGTTCTGCAAACACCTTGAACTAGAAAAGTCAAAGTATTTTAATTCTTTGTTCATTCCTCAAGTATTTACTAGGCCCTTGGCCTCTCATAGGCACTGCGGGCTGGACAGTGCCTGCTTCCTGGCCCTGAACTTCCTTCTAGAGCAGGGGCGTCAAACTCATGTTCACCGGGGGCCACATTGGCCTCGAGGTTGCCTTCAAAGGGCCAAATGCAATTCTAAGACTGTGTAAACATAACTACTCCTTAACCAGGGGCAAGGAGCTCAGCGCTGCCACTGGGTAGAAACAAGGTGCTGGGCCGATAAAACAAGGTGGAGGGCCGGACTCGGCTCCAAGGCTAAGCCCCCCACAGTCAAAGGGGGCACACCAGAGAGGGTGCTGTCCCCGCACACGCTCAGAGACCACGCAGAGGGACACGGTGGACCGGGCGAGCACCTGGCCGTGCCGGGTACGATCGAGCTACCTAACGCGAGGTCTAACCCGTGCCACCGGCAGCAAGGCCACTCTCCAACCTCACCGGAAGGAAGGTGACAGAGGCAGAGCGCTGCCTGGGGCGGGCCAAACAGACAGGCTGCCGAGACGCTTCTCCCTCATGGTGGGGGGGGGGGGGGCGGGGGACGAGGAGTCCTCTTCCAGGGTCTGTAATGTCCACATGGCACAAAAGGTGAAGACAAAGCAGAACTTACCAGCTCAGTGATACTGACAGTCACGGCCACGCTCCCATTGATCAGCGTTTGGCTCGAGTCCCCAGGGCCACTACGGCAGAATGGTACCCCAAGTCCAGGGCACACACTCTCCACTCAGGGATGGGTTAAGCGGAAGCAACCATGGAGGCGTCAGGGGTTCTTCCGGAGGTCCTCAATGCTGATCCTTCTTCCTCCTTTAGGAGGAAGGACTCTGTCCAAGCCCCTCCCCCACCCCAGCACTGCAAACTAGAGTCCGATTATTTCTCAAGAACTGCCACAATTATGACAAACCTTTACATTAATCTTAAGAAAGTTCCTGGACTACCCCGGTGGTATTTTAATGTCCCACATTAATGAGAAAAAAAACACAAGGTAACCCTTTACACTTCCTAAATAAACCAGTCTTCATGAAAACACTGCACCTAAGCAGGTAATTAATTCCATCTCCCTAAGACTGCTTTAAGACCGTCTATCACTCTGACCAGCCTGGCTCAGCTGGTTGGGTGCTGTCCCACAAAGTGAAAGGTCGCTGGTTCGATTCCCAGTCAGGGCTCATGCCTGGGTTGCAGGTGTGGTGCCCAGCTGGGTGCATGCAAGAGGCAACTGATCGATGTTTCTCTCTCACACTGATGTTTCTCTGCCTCTCTCCCTCCTTCCCCTGCCCTCTCTCTACAATAAGGGAAAAAAAGCAACCCTTCAATGCTATCTCACAGCATCTTTTTTATGATTAATTTATATATTTTAATTGAGATATAATTGACACATATTGGTGTCAGGAACACAACGTAATGACCTGGTATGTGTGTACACTGTGAGGTGATCACCACAGAACGATACATCAAGCTACCATCGGCCACGTCCTCCAGTCTCTCGCCACATCTTGAATACGTTCGAAGTACTGGGTTGGCTGGAAAGTCCATATGGGGTTTTTTTTTCCATAAAAATAAAGGACACGTTTTTCATTCTCACCAATAACGTTATTGATTTGGAGATTTGGAGTATGTCAGCTATCTGCCACGTGGTATTACACTGATTGTTCTCAATTAATGTCTTGATTGGATCGCTATCAACTTCTACAGTCTACCCAACCGCTAAGCATCATCCAGTGAGCAACCTTCGGCACGGAACTTCGCAAACCACTTTTGACACATTCGATCAGTCACAGCACCTTCTCCACACACTGCACAGATCTTTCCTGACATTTCAGTTGTGTGTTTGCCTTTCTTGAAATAATAAAGCATAATATGCTGAAAATGTTGCACATTTTCTTCCATCTTCAATATTAAAATGGCTGCACAAAATTTCACCAACTTTGATAAGTTTTTTTAAATGCATGTGGATATGACAGCTGTCACAATACAATCTAATAAAACTGTTTTGAGTGAAGTTAAAGACAACTAAGCACTACTAGAACCATCTTACAGGAAAAAAAACAACTAAGACACTGTTCGGCCAACTCAGTACTAACATGTTCACAAGGCCCTGCCCAGTCTGGCCTTGGCCTTGGCCTCAGCCTCCCAGAGTCCCCACACTCCAACCACACTGACTTCCTTCAGTTCCTCTAACCTGCCAGAGCTTCCTTGCCTCAGAAACCCCCTCCCGCTGTCACAGTGTCCCTCCACCTCCCCAGCAAGCCCCTCCCCTTCCTTTGGGTCTCAGCTGAAGTGTCACTTCCTCACAGAGGTCTTTTCTGACACATCCCCCCACCAAAAGGCAGTAAAACTTGGGAGCCCCCATCCTTCCCAGGAGAGAACCTGTGACATTCACAGCCCTGTCACAGCTGGTAACTCCACATGCCTTTGTTCCTGTAAGGTCTGTCTCCCAAGCAGGGACCCGGCTGAACACCAATCACAGACTGGTCCCTCTGTAAGGCATGTTGACCGACTACATGAACTCCAGAGGGCGCCCATCTTTAGGAACCATGTGGCTGTACAACCTGAATATGCAGGCCTACACACTGAAAAGGCATCGGCTTTTACCCCCCACAAACTGAAGGGAGAATAAAGACAAACGGGAACCTCCACCAATGTTCCTCAGTTAAGTGAAGTGACAGGATGTGATTGTTGCGCTCAAACACGACTAATTCTCATATCGGTTTAAGCTCCAAATTTTTTTTCAAACAAAAGCCATTGGACCTGCCAGTGGGTGAAGCTGAGGAAGCTAACACTGAACAAAATATCCCACTTTAAACTGAGAACGTGGGTCTGGTAACGGAAGGTAAGCACCTCCCTACAAAATATACACGTCGACACAGACCACTCCTCATAAGCAGCCACAACACGGGTCAGTCAATACAGAGCAATAAAAGCATGAGCTGCAACTGACACAAAGCTCATGCACAAAGACAGGAGAGCAGAACTACAATATCCAAGTTCCGCGTTAAATGACACAAGGCAACACGTGTCCCCCACTAGCATGGCTATAATCAAAGACAGACAACAACAAGTGCTGGCAGGACGTGGAGAAACTGGAAACCCCCCCACACCGCTGGTGGGAGCGGAAAACGGCACGGCTGCTTTGCCTGGGAATCCGGCAGTCCTTCCAACGGTTAAACGTGGAGTTAGGAAATGACCCAGCAATTCCACTCCTGGGTATAAGGAGAAATGAATCGTGCTCACAGAATAACTTGAACAAGACTGCGCAGGAAGGTGCGTGGACGTTCACAGCAGCGTTATTCATAATAGTCAAACAAGTGGAGACAACCCAACACCCATCGACTGGTGATGAGCACGCGGTTCTAGGGGGGTGAGCACTGCTTCCGTCTTTAGAAGTCGTGCGGTTTTACTTCGGGAACCACACGGGACACACCGTGTTCTGTACAATGGGATGTCAGTGAGCAAACAGAAGCGAGGTGCCGACATGTATGACACCACAAACAGTCCTTATGAACACTGTGCTCAGTGGTCCAGACGCCAGTCCCGGAGGGCTGCATGGTCAATTGAGACGAAATGCCCAGAATAGACACAGGGAGTAGATCAGACACAGGGAGTAGGTTAGACACAGGGGGTAGATCAGACACAGGGAGTAGAGTAGACACAGGGAGTAGATCAGACACAGGGAGTAGATCAGAAATTGTCTGTAGCTAGAGAGGGGGTACGGGGCAGGGCTGGGGAGTGGGGTTTCTTTCGGGGGTAATGAAATGTTTCGTGGTGGTGAATTGTGATGACGGCCGTACAAATCTACGGATATACTAACAGCCACTGAGTTGTACACTTTAAATGGGTGATGTGTACGGTATGGCAATTATATCCCTGTAAAACTGTTTTAAAAAAAGCATCTGAGTTTCTGACATTTAATTAATTTAAAAATACCTGTGAGGAAAGGATAACAGTGACAAAAGATAAGCTTTCAGTTGCAGCTGCATTTATCTACCTGTGCATGCACTCACCCACATGCATTGGTAAAAAGTAGCTCAAAACTGATGTGTAGTTTAGAAAAGGAAAATCAGAACGTGATGGGTAGTTTAGAAAGGGAAAATTAGCAAGGTCAGCCTCTTCAAGGATAACTGCAGTTGAGAGGGGCTAAGCAATGATAGAAAACTGCCACTAACATCTCAACAACGCTGGAAAAGCCAAAAAGCAAGGTTTCTCTCTCGGCGCAGATAGGTCGTGGGTTCATGGTCCCTGGTCCGTGTGGGCACTGAGCTCACTCGGGGACCCAGGCCCGCAGCGCAGCTGAGCTGCCTCTGGGACACACTCAGGCATCACAGCTGAGCGCGCTCAGATGATGCCTTGCATTGGCTCGGAACCATCTGGAGACTCATCCCTTCACTTTCTAGTTAATCACAGGTGGTCACATGGACACACCTGGGCTCAGTGGGGCAGGGAGAACTGATTCCAACATCTATCCTAAAGAAGAAAGGTCCAAACAGGTGTGAGCAACCTGACCTACGTCCCAGAACCAAATCTCGAGCTCTAGGGTGCTCAGGGCCAAGCCTCTGGAGACAGAGGTGCTCACATTTACTGTCCTTTCGGAAGGACGTGTGCCATCCCCAGACACAACCAATCTAAGATCACAGCATCTGCTTGCCCAGCCTCTGGATGAATGACTCCACTATCCACCAGAGTCAAGCTAGAAACTCGGAGTCCTCCCCTCCCCAGCCGCGTCCACCTGGACACAAAGCATCATCAGTGGTTCCGTAATGGGTCGGTCCTCCTCTCCAGGCTCCTGCAAGCCCAAGTTCAGGACCTCGGTCTCATCTGGATCATCCCCAAATCTCTCTCAAACTCTTCCTGGTCTCTACTCAGCCAGTCTCCAAATCCTTCTCCAAGACTCTATTGGTCTAGTCGTCCTCAGTTGCAAATATCATCATGTCACTTCTCAACCTCAGATCTCTCAGCAGCTCCTCATTGCTACGTGAGCCGCCCCCTTTCATGTCCAGTCTCATCTTTCTCCACTCACCGCGCCCCCCCATGTCATACTAATCCCCATACTGCTATTTTCCAACATGCCATGCCCCACCCCCCAACTCTGCTGGACTTCTGCACCTGTGGTTACCCCTGTCTGAAACAACCTTTCCACTCCTCTCTGGGTGATGACTCTCCCCCAAGAATGCAGATTTTAATGCGACAGGTCGCTCCCCTGTGAAACTCTTCCTGCCCAAAGCCCCTCTCCTAAAGCAGCCCTTGCCCGCACCTGCCTGACAACATGAGCACACCTGGTGGCCAGCACGCATCATTCCCTCCCCCCTGGTCTTCCCCACGTGGCCCCTTGGGGAGCACAGGGGTCTTGTCTCGATAATCCCTAGTGATCTACCTCTGGCTGGTTCTCTTTTGTTGTTCTTCAATGAAAGAATGAATCCAAAGGTCGTTGCCCTTTCTTTGCCTTTTTTAAAAAAATATTTTTAAAGGCCCCTAATTGGCCTAACTAAATCATCTTTCAACACCTGCCCCCGCCCCCTTCTTGGATTTTATCAGGAGTGCCCACCATAGGAAAGACACAAGGCCAGACTGGGCACTCCTGATAAGGTTCAAGAAGGACACTTACCACACACACACGCTCCACCAACCCGATGACACGTGCATGACTCCCCCCTTTGCAGGGATGAGAAGACTGCAGCTCTGCTAATTCATGTCATACAATGACGCTGACAGGGCTAGTAAGTGACAAGGCCAGCATTTAAAGCCAGACAGTATTGCCTCTGAATTTAATCTCTACTTCTCCACAGTTTGATGATTAATAGAGTAACATTTGTTGGTAATAAAATTAAAGCAGACTTAAAAAATTTAACTGGAGAACATTTACATAATCTGCTTCTCTGCCACCACAGTCTAAACCAATGCCAGCGTCAGAAGCTACTTTTCGGGGATCTTATGTGAGACCCAGATTCTCTCTCCCTGACAAGAACTAGGCTGCAGTCCGGCGCCTAGTGCGTTAGGTGCTCCATCAGTATCTGCTAACAAATGACTCCAGCGCCGATCAAAACAAAATGTGGGGTTCACAGGCTAATGTGTATCACCCAGTACTCAGTATTCCCTCTAATTCACCCAAGCTCTAACCAAACAAATGACCAGCTGGTCCCCCAATAGATCTGCTAATCCCAGGTTGTGGCATTCTGACGACGTTCTTCCCGCCACACAAAAAGTCCTCTTCTCTCTTGTCTTTTCCCCACGACCGACTCCTCTGGAAACCACATCTGAAATCGAAAATCACCTTGACCTAGACCAGAGTCTGCCTCCACCAGTTCCACTGCTCCTTGATTCTGCCAGCACGCTGGCTCTTGGGCGCCCCCTGTGTCCACTGCGTGAAAGCCAGCACAGCCCCACCCTCTACAGGAGCCGCATGGCCTCTCCTTCGCTGGGACCTTAGACAGGTGACACAAGCTGCTCCTGAGCATGCGGACAAGGCAGAGCAGCCTGGGACACCAACTGCCTTAACGAAAGGACCAAACTTTCAGAATCACAGTTGCATGTGACATATTCTGTTGTACATTACACAGTTTTATTTTTTAAGTATTTATTATTTTGGTTTCTGATTATTTTTTTCATCCCCACCCAATTATATGTTTATTGATTTTTTTTTTGGTGAGGGGGGAAGATAGAGCAAGAAACATCAACTGGTGATCAGCTGCCTTCCGTATGCACCCCAAATGGGGACAGAACCCACAACGTGGGTACATGCCCTGGCCGGAAATTGAACCCACAACCTTTTCGAGTGTATAGGACAACGCTGCAACCAACTGAGCCACCCAGCCAGGGCAACACTGCATATTTCTAGGAGGAAAACAAAATGATGTCAAAGCGGTCCTAAGAGAGGACCCTGCACAAGACTTTTCTAAGAGAAAAGTGGGTAATATTTATTGTACAGAATTTCTGTCATATACTTTCAAGGACCAATTCTGGTTACTTTCTGGTTCCGATCGTGCCTTCGACATGTGGGTTCCAAACCATACATCACAGGAAGGCAGGCTGTGACCGTAGATGGATTTTCTGCTCTCGGCAGTGACAGAGGCGGGAAGGGACCTTGATATCAGACCTTATTTCAGAATGAATTATCGGAAGCTTGGGGAAAAAAAAAAGAGAAGAGGATAAAATTAGGCTTGGAATTAAGTCGATACATAAAAACCACCCAACCAAGGACCATGAAACACAGGCTCTGGCGGGTCTAAAGCCCCCTGGCAGCCAGACCAACACGGGCAGCTTAATAAATGAGCTGTCAACCACGGGCTGCTATACTAATTTAAAATAATGCCCCCATTCATGTCATCATGAATAATTAATTCGCCCACTTTGCAAGAAGCACCCAACACGATAGAATTAAACGAGACACAAGAGTCTTCTATACCCTCCCTCCTGCTTTCTCTCCCGGTTCACCACTGACGCCTGCTGCACAGTAACCGGCCAGGGCAGGACCAGGCACTGAAGATTAAGAAGGCGCCTGTGCTGGAGCTAACACGCACGTCAGAGGGGCAGAATTGCCGTTGGTGAACAGTCTTCTCCTTCACGTCGTTCTGCGATCTCCTGATTTGGGGGGCGTGCAAACATCTTCCCTGGCAAAGGGAAGCTCGCGGGACGTCCGTGAGACAAGCGACACAGTCACTTGTGTGACTCTCGAGTGACACTTGACACGGGGTGAACCGGGAAACATGGATGTGAAACCCCAGCCCTCGCTGCCCCAGACAAAGCCTCGGCTCTTCCCGGGGCCAGGCACTCCAGACACCAAATGCAAATGAAGCCGACAGAACAAAACCCGGATTCAGAAGGCGCAGCTTGCGAGAGCCTTGTTCTCGGCTCGGCCATTCACACGCCGGGAGGAGGACGTGCACGGGGACAGGCCTCTCGGGCCGCACTCCGAGAGCTGCTTTCACCACCAGCAATGTTCCATCCCCTTGTCCTTCTCTGCAATATTGTAGCTCCTCCGGGTCGGCTCTGTCACGACGGAAATTGAAATTCCCCCTCCTTCCCAGGAATTCAGAGAGGCGCTCCCTGCTGGCAGTTTTGGAAGCTACTGCTGCTAAACGTGCTATATGTAAAACCAAACAGTTCCTTTGCTGCACCCCAAAGAAGCTTCTTCGCACTCCAACACCCACTTCCATAAAGTCCTGGATCAGCAACGTGGAGAGGAGGGAAGCACTTTCCCCGGGTTCATATGAGAAAAGTGAGCCGGGAAAAAAAAATTCTCATTTAGGGCCTTTCCCACCACCAGGGAGAGTCTAGTTCACGAGAGTCAAAATCGCACCCCCCGTGGGGAGTTGTGGAACATTCTGGCCAAGCTGCCGTGGGTCTGGGCAGGGACTCAGGGGCAGTGTGCTTCCCAGACAACGTTCTCACTGTGGGAAGGGTTAACCCTACCCATAAACCCCGAGGTTAGGGATCACGGGCTGGGGGTGCAAAGGGCACAGCAACTGTCCCCTCCCATAAAGCAGAAGATAATCCCCTTGGGAAAGTCCCTTAACCGCCAGTTCTCTCCCCCAGGCAGGTGCTAGAAGTCACCCCTCTGACCACAGGAAGCGACAGTCTAACTTCGCAATCCTCAGCTTCCCAATCGACCAGGATAGGAAGGGGGCCTTCACACGCCGCCAGCCCGAGGAAGTGCCCCTCTCCACCCTGCCCCGGCCGGGTGCCCCTGTCCCAGACTGGGGACACACTCAGGGCCTTCTCCCAGGAACCCACAGCAGACGCAGGAAGAGGAGGGTGTCTCCTGCCTTCACCTGCCCTAAGAACTAATCACCCTAGCAAGCTGCTCTCTTTGTCCCAGCTGCCGGGAGACTCAGAGGTACCTGAAACCCATTTCTGATCCCTTCCTTCCTGGTTCTGTCAATCATTCCCATTTTATTGGGCCTGCAGGTTGACTATAAATTGCCTCCGATTATTTTCTATAGCAGGCAGCTTATCGAGCAACAGAAATGGAATATGACCGCTCCTGCCTGGGTCGGATTGTCCTTGAAGACATTTTCTGCGTTGTATGTGGGCGCTAATGTGACCCCTCAAACCATTCCTAAGTTTCAGACCTTCAAAGGGCCACCTTACACCTCTTAGAATCTAATTTAAATGCCCGGGTCAGATTCCCAAACCTTTCCATGCACCAAGTAATCGATTAGGCAGGCCTCTGGACCACGATGTGGACAGCGCCCTGGCGGTGTGCCATGAGGTGGCCTCGTTTAATGTATAAGTGAAAGTTTCCTATAACATGTGACTGTCCTGAAAGGCCCCACGGGGACCTGAAATGCCGCTGCTCCTCTCCTACAGAGAAAAACACGACACGGAGAAAGCAGTGCCAGGTCAAAGCGGACATGCAACAAGTGTCCATAACGTACATGAAAAACAAAGCATGCTAGTTTTTCCATAAAAAAAAAGTTTAATATTCATTACCAAGTAATAATACATGCACTCAGAAAACATGTGCCAAATGCCTGCTAGAAGCAATGCACCGCGCTAGGTGCTAGCAGGAACACGAAGATGACAAAGACAACACAGGCGATGGCCCTGGGGAAGCCTCCTTACACAAGCTCCTGGGGCAGAGGGAAGTCAACAGTCTCTGGAATCTGGACAGAAATAGGGCTCAGGTAGTCCAGAGCAGGCCCAACATGCAACACCCGCACGTCAGTTCACCTGACTCTGTCTTAGCACATGTCCCAGTTTGGGAGGGGAGCGGAGATCACCCCGAGGGCAAGTTCCCTAACAGCAGCTCACTCAAAACGCCTTCTTACGCCGTGGTTTGGCACCAGGGAAACCCTGTCAGGTGGGGAGTGTGTCACCATCCCTCCTGCACATGGGGTGGTTGGGGGGGCGGGGGACTGGGGCTGTGTGCTGTGACCTGGTAGCTTTCCAAACGTGTGGACTGTGAATCATCACCACCTTCTGACCTTCTTTTCTCCTCAGGTCTTTATCTGGAGCATAAGGTCTTTTTCTGCTATTGTGCTGGAAACAGCCTTTTGTTTCCGACACCCTTCACCAATTAAAAGTAGAGCACTTGGCCGTGGGGCTGCACTAGTTCAACCGAACAGTTTGCTTTGGAGTCTCTGTTTACTTGCCGTGGGAAGAGAATGCTTCCCCCACTTGGAATGGGCCCTGCGGACAACAGCCTGTTTTCGCAGGCTGCGGACTGTGACCTGGGCCAGGCATCAGCGGCGATCTCTGCAGCCTGGGTAGCAGTGACTGACAGGCCGACACCGAACTATTATTTCAGGCAGTAGGTACAATGGTCTCATTTCCTTCCTATCATAATAAAATGCCGCAGAGATGTCCTAAGTCTTGGGAATAAAACAGTCATCGTGCATTCACTTCCTTTCTCGTTTTCTTTCTTTCTTGCAATTTAAGTAAGAATCCTGAGATGTTATAGTTTGATGAGAGAGAGGGGAAGGAAAGGAGAAAGAGAGGGAGAGAAACATCAGTGTGTGGTTGCCTCTCACGCACCCCTATCTGGGGACCTGGCCCGCAACCCAGGCACGTGCCCTGACTGGGAATTGAACCGACGACCCTTTGGTTTGCAGGTCTGCACTCAATCCACTGAGCTACACCATCCAGGGCTGATGCCTCCAATTTCAACCTGCTTTAGGTCTTGTATTATCATCCCTCTTCCATAAAACTCAGACTATTTCCTGTGTGTCAAAGAAGTTTTTGGGTTTGGAGAGTGGAGGGGGGAATTTCTTTTTCAGTAAACGCTGGGCAGTGTGTGACCTCTGCGTTCCGGTGTCAGACAGCACGGAAGCACGTGCCGGGGGAGGGCAGGGCCTCCGATCACGTCACGCTTTTTCACACGAGAACGTTTCTTCGGGTAGACGCACACACATCGCAGTAACTTGAAGGTACTGGCTTCCTTCTGGGTGGGGTGGCAGGGCTATTTTTCCCCAGCCTGGAGATAACTCGACTCTGCTATTCCTGCTTTCCAGGAAAAGCCTGCTCAGCTGCCACGCTGGGTAATACAAGGGACAAGAATAATTATGAAGTGTTATTATTAACCAACTGTGACAGATTGGAAAGCTGAGTAAGAACAAGTACATGATGTATGTGCTTCTTGCCGGATGTCTTGCTGTGATCGAAGATCAGCGTGAAGTGAACACGTCCTGCAAAACCACGTGAGGGCACCATGCTAGATACGATGAAATTTAGAAGTCACTGTGTTCAGCAAAATCTATGTCCCCAAGAGCTCACAACCGATAAAGTAGGGGTGTCAACCTCATGTTCACGGGGGGCCACATCATCCTTGAGGATGCCTTCAAAGGGCTGAAATCATTTTAGGACTGCGTAAATGTAACTAATTCCTTAACCGTTAAGGAGCTGAAATTACATTCAGCCCTCTGAAGGCCACCGCGAGGCTGATGCGGCCCCCGGGGAACATGAGTTTGACACCCCGGCCCTAAAGGAACCGACAGCCATCTCCATTTCACTGAAATGCCCTTTTGCCTGAGCGACACTCCTGAAATGAACACCTGGCCATTTACCTTAACGAAGAGTCTGTCCACAGGTTACTGAAACTGCATTCGAAAGAGGGACTAGGTGGATCTTTTCCCTCTGTTACCAGGGAGAGAATCTTTTTTTAATCTGTGAATTCTTAAATTCCACCTAAATCGAAATCCCTGGCTCCTCCTTTTTACCAGCTGCCTGAGCACAGGCACGTTACCCAACCTCTCGGAGACTCAGATGCCTCTTTTGCAAAATCGGGGTGAACCGTATTGCACTCTTGGCCTGCGTAAAGATTAACTGAGTACATTCATGTCAAGCCCTGGGCAAGAGTGACTGGTACAGGTGAGCGACCAAGGAAAGGAGCAGGTGTTAGTGGTTTGCCATTCTCCACGGGGCACACACTGCACACCTGTCCCCATCAGGTAACAGACACGAACTGTACCATCTTCACTTTCATTATCATCTTCACTCTATAAAGCAGGAAGTGGAGGTCCAAGAAGGCTCAATAATTTGCTTACGGGTAAAGATATGCAAATGAACTCAAAATCGAGGACCCTCTGAAGCCCAAGCTCTGTCCACTGTGCTGTACTCACAGGCTCTGGAACCTTCCCTCACTGTGCCAAAACCAGTAATCCCTATTAGTTACATTTTCTCCTGCCTTTCCTCCCTACAAGCAAACTGTGGAATTATGGGATAAAACGTGAACGGGCAAGAAGGCAATATATGTGAATCAGGCTTTCTCTGAGGCCAACCCTTTCACGGCCTGGTGCAAAGGTTAATGCATTTCTTCTTACCAGCACATGAGCTGCCCCATCTGCACCCCTCCGCACCCACAGCACTGGGAACAGAGTCCAGCAAATATGTAACCTAATAATAGTTGCTGCATTCAAGAGCACCTGGCTTTTATCCCCACAAATACTTTGGAGCACCTCATAGCAAAACGTCAAAAAGAACAGAAATACGGAGCTCGGTAGCTCACCGCAACTGCCGCCCTGGAACGAACTTCACTTTCCGCTTCCTCCCCCTCTGGACAACAATGGGAACCGAGCATTCGCTTACACTTTCTGGGAAACACACTTCTCTTCTAAGAAACTATACAATGAACACTTAGTAACAAGCCGTGTTTCTACCACATTCATATGAAAAGGCAACAATGAGGTTCACGTGGTCTTTCAAGTGGCAACCATAAATAAAAGCGAGGGGATAGGAGTGTCGTTAAACGGGAGTATCACTAAGTAAGAGTATCCTAAAACAGAATGTTTAAGAAGCGGAGTTTCTATTAAAATCTGAAAGCATAGGAAAGAAGAATCAATGGGAGGGTGGACAGAGAATGCCCAGCAGTCACCGTGGCACGCTGAGCTGGGTGGGTTTTTTCATGCGTTTTTCTGAGTACTGTATTTCACACTAAAAAGGCCCAAAAGGTTTTCAGGTGTGCTCCCTGAAGGTTTGCACACACTACTACTAAATAATTAGTATATACACCTAATTGGTACTTACTCTGTACACTTTAATAACACATGGCTGACCCATTCTTAAACTGGGACAGATGGCCACCACTGTTAAGGGCTTGCAGACATGGGCCTCGATTCCAGGCTCTACGAAAACACCACCAGGCATTTCACAAAGTGTCTCTCGCCGCCTCCACCTACAGCTCAGCTCGAGCTACCAACTCCCGGAAAAGCCCTGTGTGCCCCCAAATGGCATGCCACCAAGTCCCAGAAGAGACATGACCCCAAAAGTAAAAAAAGCAGAAGGTCCTGGAACTAGAACGAACAATGGAGTGCGCCATGCCCAGATGAGGAAGGAAATCAGTAAGTTATGAATGCGGGGGACTTCCTGTGCTCCAGTGGAGACCATTCTTCGAAGCCCAGATAACAGCCAGGATTTCAGTTGCATATTGAGTCCCGGGCTGCGACCACTTTCCCAGCCACCCCTTTGGAGAATGAGAGCCGCGTGCTATTGCACTCTGAAGTCTCAACAGCCTGCCCCGCCCTGGGACAGATTAGCAGAGGAGGTGGCTGCTGCAAACTCGGAGGAGGGTGGCACGTGGCGGGGGGGGGGGGGGGGCAACTGGAATTCGATGGGAAACACAGTGGCTGGGGAGGAACTGCCTGGAAGACGCAGGCGTGGCAGAGGGCGTGGGCCAGCTCGTGCCTGCTTCCCTAATAGGTCAGGTGAGTCCCCTGAGGCAGGTGTGGGGTTCAGTCCGTAAGGCACAGGCTCCGAGGTCAGAGCGGGAAAACGGAAATAAACGAAGCTGGTAGTGCGCATCAGGGTAGAGGGAGGTAGGGCGGTTTATTTATGTTTTTCTTTGGACTCAGTCCCTCCCAGCATCCAGGTTTCCACACAGGCTCACACGTCCTCTTGTGAGAATAACAATAAATCCCCTGCTTAAAAGCACGAGTTGTGTGTTACCGTGTTTCCTTTGTGAGCGAGTTCTCTGAAAGTTGGACTCCAGTTCCTGGCGCCCACAAGACTTTCCAAAGCTGGTCCGCAGCCGCCTGTTTAACTCACTGCATGGCTGAAACCCCACGAGGGTTTCCCTCACACAGAGCAGCCGAGAACCTGTCCTGGCGACGCTGACTCTCCCCCCGCAGCTGTAAAGGCCCAGACAACTTCTTATTCCCGGAGTTCTGAGGCTTAGGAGTTTAGTTTGCTCACCTTTGTCTGACAAGGGCTCCCCCACCCTCCTTCTCCTCACCCCCAGGACACTTTTTTATTTTCTTTAAAAACTTGGGCCACTCCTCTGTGGGGCTGCTATTCTCTCTTCCCGGCAGAGTGGGGCAGGGGCAGGGAAAAACAGTTGCCTCTGGCCTCCGCCCACATGGCCGGCCAGCCAGCCGGCCACCAGCGGAACACAGGTTAGCTGGCCCAGGGTGGCCCCAAGCTCCAAAGCTCACTGGGTCCGTTAGGGAATGGTTTTTCTTTTCCTTACTTTACACGTGGTGTTTCAAAAAAACAAACACACAATTTTTTTCAAATCCTCTCTATTTATAGCATCCAAGTGCAGCCCCTCCTATCAGCCCCCTCCTATCAGATGGGGAGGGACACTTTCCAAACAGGCAATGGCTCTGGGACAAATGGTCACCCCATAATGGGTTTTCTCCCACAAATTATCCATGAGGTGGGTTAAACTAATGAATACGGAGCTTCTCACCTTTCTAGACCACAATGTCTCTAGGGCAACAGGGGTATCCAACAGAAATAACTCCAGATTACTCTCCACGTCAAACCCTTGGGTTTCGGGTCATCCAACAGAGCGAAAAGCAGAAACCTCAAAGGTCACGTGCGAAAACCAAAGCTTTTACCGGAACTCTGCAGCAGGCGTGGAGCACCTGAAACAGCAGTGCACAGGCTGGAGCCCAGGGGCGGAGGGGACGCCCCATCCAAAGGGACCCCTCCCCCTCCCGCCTCCCCAGGGCCCACCTCACGGCCCCCTCCTCTGCCTCCTCACTGACAGTCTCTCAGGATTTATGCACTCACACCTCAGCCAGTTTAAAACAGAAAACAACAGTGACTTCCATAGCCCCACCCACAGGACAATGGCTCCTCCCACCAACCCTCTGCCCAGAGGCTCACCAGGGCCCCCAACTCCACAGCCCGGTGGGGCCCCCTGCAGCCTGCTCAAGGACCTCAGGGCGGGGAGGTGGCCAAGCGAGGGAGATCCCAGAGGCAGACCGCCTGCACGGTTCGCACCAAGGCCTGCCACTCCCCATCTGGGTCTGGGGGCGCACCCCAAACTTCTCCGAGCCTCATTTTCCTGGCCTCTGCAGTGGGGCGACAGTGCGGTGCCTGTATTACAGGGTGTCGCGAGATTAAGAAGGCTGATTTTTAAAGTCAGGACAGGGCCTGGGACCCCGTCAGTGCTCCGTGGGGGTGAAATCAATGACAACGTGTGCTCACACAGCCCTCTATCCTCAGCCTCATCATTATTACTGCCACTCCATTCCCAGACGCTTTGCTGTGGCTTCCAGGAAGCCCGGCACCAGAAGAATGCTAAAGACGACTGGCCCTTAGGATCCTGAAGGAAATGAAGAGGACAGACATTAAGTAACTTGCCCAAGGACACATTATAATGAAACCCAAGAGCTGAGCCAAGACTCCTGTGGAGATTACTTCACCGGCATTACCTGCAGCATAACCGGCAGGTTCTTCGTCCCACCACGCGCAGGCACACCTCACGCATACCTCGCCGCCACGCCAGTCCCGGCACACTGCGTGCCCGGCACCACCTGCTCCTCCCCCTCAAGTAACGAGAACACCTTCCAGCCCTGGGGGCTGCAGTCAGTTTATCAACACCTCCCCGGGCACGGTCTCACCGAACTGTCCAACACTCGGAGAAGGTATTGCTCAGCCTCCTCGGAGGGGGGATGAGAAGTGGTGACGAGAACCGACCCATGCAGAGACCAGGGCCAGCCTCGCCCACTCCAGCCCAGCCACCCTTTGAGTCCCGCCACGTGGTCTCCGGTCCCTGGAGGCCGCCGAGCCAGAAGTGACCTGACCCCATCTCGCTCTTCCCCTTCCTCTCCCCACTGCTCTGCAGGGCCGGAGCTCGCCCGTCTCCCACCTGCTCCCGCGGCTCTCTCCTCAGAAAAGATCCCCCACCCTCCTGCTTTTTTTTTCCCTAGCTTTCTGTTCCATTGTACATTTTGTTGCCTTAAAGATCAGTAAGACACAGACAAGGAGTCAGGGCAGTACCAGAAATGCGTCTCTCTCAAGCGTCAGGAAAGACATTCATTGCGGAGTCACATGGAACTCGGTGGAGAACAGCAGGCCCATCGACCTCTAACGCAGACGCCCCCCTGCCCCCCAGCCTCCCCTCTCCCCCTATCCCCCTCACCCCACCCCTGTCCACCTGCAGGACAGTCCTGCGTTACACTAATGACTGCCACCCCAAAATACTGTTTGCTATTTTTCTCTGCGATAAAGCATCTTTAATACATTTTTTTAAAAAATGTAAAGGCCACAGGCAACACTACTTCTTCTGTCAAATTCACTCAAAGTTTCAGATAACTGACCTTTTAACAAGCTTTTGGAAATCAGCTTATTTTAAATTAGGAATTTTTCTGGAGCAGAAATCTGTGTTTGGCAGAGACCAGGCCCATACTGAGACAACACGACACAATCTCCAACGGCCCCATCCAGCTGCGAAAATCCATTTCGCAGTTGAATGTCCTTTTTAGGATCAAAAAAGGTGGCCTGGCCTCAGCACTACTGACACCGTGGGCCATATAACCCCTTGACGTAGACGCTATTGCGTGTAAGACAGAGCGTGTGGCAGCCTGCCTGGCCTCTGCCCACAAGATGACAGTGCTGCCCCCCAGCCCCCCGCCCCCGCTGTGACAACCCAAACGCCCCCAGTGGAGACACACCGTTTCCAGCACGAGAGCCCAGGAAAGCCAAAGGCGGAGGGAGCTCTGCGGTCAGGGTCCGGTCGGGCTCCCGGCAATAACCCGGTGACACGTGTCAGGTGAGAGTGAGCCCTGAGTAACTGCGAAGCCCCCCCACCCCCCCCGGGAACCACGGCCCCCATGCCTGGGTCACCAGGAGCACCTGGGGACTTCGGGAAGGACAGGTTCCTGGCCGGCCCCCACCTCTTCTAAATCAGCAGCTCTACAATGGTCCCTGGGAAATCCACCTTCAAAAAAGTTCCGGGCGGCAACCCATAAGCAAATGCTGGGCGACAGTGAATGACACGCACTCTCAGTGCGTAGGACTGAAGCGCCCCGACGTCTGCCATGTACTTGGAAATAGGTCCGGGAGTAAGCTGGATGGACGGAGGGGGCCGGGAAGTAATAGCGTGCAGTCAAGCAAATGCCCACTGCAGAATCGAGGCGGCAGGTATCCAGGTGTTCGCCGTACGTTCCCCCAACTCCTCTGCGGACTGGGAGTTTTCCGTAACAAAATGCTGGAGCCCTTCGGATGATGGGCAGGACGGAAGGAACCGCTGAGACGGAAGGGACCCAGCTCCTCTCCTGGCTGAAGGGCGGGCACGGCTTTCTCTCGCCTGTCGCTTCGCCCATCGTGGAGTCGGCCAAGGAAACTCAAGAAAGTCGAGAAAACAAATCCAAACCCCAAACAGGATTAAAAAAAAAAAATGTCAGCCTGTCCTTTTGCCTCCGTGGCCCTGCAACCGGTGCCCTATATCCTACTATTCCATGAAAATAAAACAAAATGCACCACCTTGCCTAATTTTATTTTAGTTTTTCCTGTTAATAGTCCCAAGACTGGGGCAGAGTTATTTTCACAGGCTACTAAAGTTTTTTTTTTTATCCTTTCTTTACTGTTTCTAATTTTAGGAAGGAGTGTACCCTATTAAGAATAAAAGTTAAGGTTTTTTGTTTTTGTTTTTTTTTTTTCACAAGACACTAGCCATCAGCTCGGCCTCCAAACACTGCAGTTTATACAACTCAAATTACTAACACCCTGCCAGTCTGGCTTCATCCCAAAGCACACCTTCAGCACGCATACTTGTGGGCTTCTCAGCTTATTAAAAAGCCCTGACCACAAGAAGGGGACAGGTAACGTTTCAAGGGAAACGCTCTTTAGTAACTGAGGGCACTGTGCTCATCCAACGGCATGCTCGAGTGTCGGTACCAGCGACGGTTCCTTTCCACCGTGCTTGTGCCAACCCAGCGACTGCTCTGTGCAGCGAGGCCAAGGAAAATCAGTGACAAAAGACAGACAGGATCTCCAGCTACCTCGGAAAACTAAAAACGTTCTGAAACCTACCTCCCGGAATCTCGTATCTTTCACACTTCCCTTTCGCTCTCTAGGATAGGAAGTCCCTGCTACTACGAGGCTCTCTGGTCCTGAAACTGCACCGCAGACTGGATCTGTGCAAGGCATACTCCCCCCACCCCCGCAAGAGGAGGACAGGGTAAGGTGAGTCCATAACAGAAAGCACGTGAAATGTAAACAGGTTGATTATTCTGTCTTAACAACTGCTTGTCAGTCCAACTCTCTGCCTATGGAGAGGGCTCCCTCTCTCTCTGCCCACCTCCCCCTTTGGTCTTTCCAGCATCCCCTTACTCAGAGCCAATCCTCTGTTACATGTTGAAATGTATGCAGCCAACACTGGCGGGATGGATGTCTGAGTATCCTCTCGTCTCTTTCCTTGTCACTTGGGCTTTGTTCCCTTGTCATAACAGGCAGCCCATTTCTTCTGTCGAGTTCACAAGCACAGGAGAAGCAGCTGTTTTATTCTCTACAACAAATCATCCTTGCTTACTTCATAAGTACTTGCACAGCCTCAGTGTCTCATACCACTTCCCCCAGCAGGTGAGTTCTGAGAGCCTCAAATTGCCCAAGATCATCCCTATGTCTTTTTTTCTTCATTGTGCTACTTGGAAAAAAAATTTTTTTTAGCATGGTTTTAGGAGGCGAAGAGCAAAATGACAAGGTACAAGAAGTGAGAGTGGAGAGAAACGCTGGTATGTCCAGCAGCGATGGAAGCTTAGTCTCTAGCATTAGAAGTGTCCCAGGAGCCCTGTGGCCCCTCCCACCCTCCTGGGGAGCGGAGGCACCCGCTGAGCTGCTGCTCCTCAACCCAGTGACCTGGAAGCAGACCCACTGGTGGCAGCAGGGCGGATAAAAAAAACAAAGTGCAGATTTAAGAAGTCTACCCAAGGATGCCCAAAGTCTGTACAAGCCAGACTCTGAAGTCTATTGCACTGTGTTCCTAATACCTGAGTTGCACCTGGATTGCTCTTACCCATATATTATTGTTATACCACAGCTTTCCTGAGATTTCATTTATATACAACGAAGTTCATCCTTTTAAGGGATACAACTCATTGATTTTTAATATATTCACTAGACGGTTGCCCCTGTCACCATTCGATAATCCCAGGAAATTTCCATCACCTGAAAAGAAACTCCATACCCATTAAAGTCATGCCCTCTTCTTCCCTCCCGCCAGCCTTCAGCAAACATTGACCCACCTTCTGCATCTAAGAATTTACCTACACTGGACATGTCAAATGAATGGGTGGCCGTTTGTGCCTGCTTCATGCACCTACTACAATGTTTTCAATGTTCAACCCTGTTGTACAATTTATCTGACCTGTAATGGCTAAGTAATATTCTCTTGTAATGGAGAGACCACATTTCATTTATCATTCACATCCTTGCACCCTTACTGAAAAAACAACTGATCATAAATGTCAGGGTTTATTTTTGGACTCTCTAGTCTATTGATTGACGTGGCTGTGCTGTAGCTTTGCATTAGGTTTTTAAATTGAGAACTGTGAGTCCTCCACATACGTTCTTTTTCAAGATTGCTTTAACTTGTCTGAATCCCTTGCATTTCCAAGCGAATCTTAGGGGGGAAACCAGATGGGATTTCATAGGTGCTGTACTGCATATACAGCTTCAATTGGGGGGGTACTGCCACTTTAACGAGTCTTCCAATCCATGCACACAGGATGTCTTTCCATTCTGAAACCGTGCTGAACTCACTAGTTCACGTTGTTTTATTTGTAGGTGCTTTGTGATTTCCTATATACACATTCATGTTATCTATGACTAGAGATACTTTTACTTCTTTCTTTCCAATCTCAAGGTCTCATTTCTTCATGATCTTAGAAGAAAACTCCAGTTTTTCACCATTAAGTGTGAAGTTAGATGTGGTTTTTCATAGCTAGCCCTCAGCAAATTATGGAAGCTTCCTTCCATTCCTAGTTTGGTGATTGGTCTTACCATGAAAGGATACTGAACTCTGTCAAATATTTTTTCTGGATCTACTGAGATGATGGTGTGGTTTTTGCCTTTTATTTTATTAATGCAGTATATTACATTTTTGTTGGGTAAACTAAGATTTTCACTGCTGGGAAAAATTATATTTGGTCATGATGTACAATCCTTTTTATATGTTGCTGGATTCAATTTGTTAGTATTACACTGAAGATTGATTTCTATATTCATAAAGGACATTGGTCTGCAGTGTTCTTGTGATATGTTTGGTTTTTGTATCAGGTTAGTAGTGGCTTTATAACATAAATTGGTAAGTGTTATGTTGGGAATCTCCCTGCCTGGTTTCAGAAGCTGTAATCCCCTGTGGCTAGGGCTGAACACAAACAACTTGGGACCCTAAGCCACTAAGGAAACAGGGCTTATCTCCCTGGCAGAAGACCCTACCACCTCCACCCCCTTTACTTCACCCTGCTTGGCCTGGAGCTGATGACCAGTTAGCCAATGACAGGGAAGATTCCTCAAGGGAGGGACAACCTAAGACAGGCACAGTCATGAAGGGGCCCTCAGGGAAGGACTTGGGGGACTACAGAAAAAGAGGGTGATGGACCCTCGCCCCTCAGCTTTGACATAGCCTGAGTCCTCATTCTGTCTGCAAGAAGTCTCTTGATCTCTTGGCTGCCTTACTTCCCCTGCTCAGCCTAAGCCTGAATGCCGACGGTGGGTGTGGCCCTGTACTAGATAGGGCAGGTTCCCTAGGGCTATTAAGCCTAGGAAAGAATGCATAAAATCCTGTGAAACCTGCTTTGCTAATATCCTCAAGTTAAATGATAAGGGTCCAAGCATGAAGTAAGTTTGTTTCCCCAAAGTTTTATGGCCCTCTAGCTATCTGACTCTGACTCAAAATAAGTCCTCATAGTTCTTTGAATGTTATCTATTGTTTGGTCCTTACTGCCTGACAAAGACTGATGAGCTTTATGTATACACCCTGTATTCCTACGCAAACCAACCCAATAAACGCCCACTGAGGAAAAGGCTCCTGGCCCTTCTCCTTTGAGAGATCAGCCACCTTTCCTCCTCAAGCAGATCCTGTCTTGGTAGACTTATTCTCATCTGTGGCAGATAGGGTGGGGGAAGGGGCACTCTGCAGGCGGACCCCCCACACACACACACAGTGTTGTACTTTTTTGAAGAGTTTATGACAATAATTTGAATTAATTCTTCCTTAAATATCTGGTAGAGTTCACCTAGCAAATCTACTCAATAAGCCATTTGGGTCTGGAATTTTCTTTGTGGGAGGATTTTTTATTGCTAATTCAATCTCTTATTATTGGCCAATTCAAATTTTTTAATTCTTCTTAACTATAGTAACTTGTTTTTATAAAAATTTGCCCATTTCATCTAGGTTATCTGATTTGTTGGCATATAACTGTTCACAGCATAATGTCTTTCTGCTCCATTATATCTTTTTTCCCCTGGGACTACCATTATGGGTATGCTGATATACTTAATAATGTTGCACAGATATTTAAAGTCCTATTATATGTCTATTCTTTTCTTTTGGTCCCTCAGACTGAATAATCTTAATTGACATGTGTTCAAGTTCATGAATTCATTGTGTCAGTTCAAATCTGCTGCTGAATCCCTCTGGGGAATTTTTCCTTCAGTTACTACTATACTTTTCAACTCCAGAATTTTTATTTGGTTCTTGTGAAAATAATCCCTACCTTTACATTTGCATCCTCTGTTTGGTGGTATAAACCGTAATCCCATACTTTAACTCTTTAGACATGGTTCTCCACAGTTCTTTGAACATCTCTCCCAGAGTTGACTTCAAATGTGTAGTCCACCCAACACCTGGGCTTCCTCAAGGACAATTTCTATCGACTGCTTTTATTTCCTTTTGCATAGGCCATATCTTCCAGATTCTTCAAATGTCTCGTAGTTTTCTGTTGAAAACTGGAAATTTTAAATAATGTGTCAATTCTGGAAATCAGATTCCAGAATTGTTGTAGACCCCAGGGTCTATTGTTGTTATTGTTCATTTGTATTGATTTTGGACTAAATCTGTAAAGTCTTTTTTTTTTTTGGTCCTATGGGGCCACTAAAGTCTATGCTTAGTGTACTCAGTGGTTCCCTAGTGATGGGACAGAGACTGCCTTAAATGCCTTGAACTAATATATCCTCCAGCCTTTTGTAAGGGCTTATGTGTGTGTGTGTTGGGGGCAGGTGGGTGGGGAGGTAGCATGCCTTGCCCTGCCAGACAGCTCGTAACACCACCTCAGTCTTCATTTCTGCGTGCAGAAAGCCTCCAAGTCAGCCGAAGAGGGAACGTAGGGCCTTCTCGGCTCTTTCCTGGGCATGCGCAGAGCCTTGTGGATTCCCAGGAATGGGTGGGCGCTTCTCAACTCCACCCCGCACCACCGCCCAAAAGAAAAACCATCTCAGAATCACCCCCAAATCAATAAAGATAAACAAGCCCCTGCTGGACGTGTCATCCCCAGTTCTTCCTTTCAGTACATTTTGGCTCCAATCAGGCCACGGTGATTAAACAATTGCAACTGACTGTTTTCAACAAATGCTCAGTGGGCGGAGCCCTTCACCAAAGTGAGTTGCAGGTGAGGTCAAATGAAGCCATGCCTCGTGAATGGAGCTTTTCCGCAAGCTGCCAGCCTAGTTAGTCAAATGGTGCTGTTTCTTTGCCATGGGGGAGCTCCACTTCTGTCTTGCCCCATCCGGTGGCTACTAGACAGCTGGGCTTCATAGCTGCCACATTTGCAGGGCTGTTGGTGTTCCGGGCCACTGTGGGGTTGGGGCAAAGAAGGGGGGAGTGGGATAAGCACAAGTTGAAAGACCACGGGTTCACTGTTCCTACTGAGATCACACTGCTTTCTTGACCAAATATTCCTCAGGTCGTTGCAAGGCTTCAGCTACTTTCCGGAGTTCTGAAAAAATTAACGCTGACAGGGGTCACCAGTGTTCTCAGTGCTTCCACGCAGGAAACCTCCAGGGGCCTTCACTCTGCCATTCTGGAAGCCTACAGCCCTTCCCCGTATTTTCACATGACATTTTAGTGGGGTCACTTACATGAAACTTCTTTAAGACTTAGTATGCCTGTGTCATTCAGCATTAACACATCGGCATTTGAGATCACGTTCTGGGACACTGTTGCTTCTCTAACAGCGCACCCAAGGAAGAGCTGGAAAGTTCACGACCGCTGCCCTCTGTGCAGCCAAACTTTTCTTCCAGGGGAATTCCTAGAGCTTCCCCAAACCGGGCTCACCAAAGAGAACAATGATTAGAATGCGGAGCATTTTTAGCAGTAAGTTCCCCACACCACTGAAGGCTCTCGCACTGCGACATCTGAAAGCCGCTTGCTGGCGAGACGGCCCCAGTTTCCACTCGAACGTGGCTGGAGCTCAGTTACTTGAAAAGCCGGGGAAACAGAAGTGTCACCACTGGGTTCGTCATGCTGTTAACGCTTGCTGAGGAAGGGCATACGGAGACAGTCCTATTTTCTAACAAACCATTCCAGATGAAAGTTTCCAACGAGGCGCCACAGGGGAACACATCCTTTTCAAAAGGAAAATTAAAGAGCCCGGTGCTCTCAGGGCCTGCTCTGTCTCGTACGACAACAGTGTATGCCCATCACCGCAGGGCCAGGCTGGCCCACGGCTGTCTCCGCACCGAGTACCAGGAAAAAAGGAGAAGAAATAGCAAGGTGGGAAGCTTTGACCTTCCCCCCTTGTGAGTCTATCAGTCAGCCTCCTGAAGAGTAATTCGAAGGCAATGCGTAAGACCGAGCACAAGACAGTAATTAAAAGAATTTGCTCACGTTTATGTTTTATCACTTACCAGGATTATATCCACTGTCACCTGACTTTGCAGGCAATGACAGCTTCTCTGTCTGCCGAGACCACCAACAAAAGAGGACTGGGAAGGGCGGCAGAGAGGTTGCTGTTCTTTGTGCCTAAGACGCCTGCCTCTCCGTGAACACAGGGTGCAGCCCCATTTTGCCTTCCGAAAGCGCTGCCCCCAAGGTCAGTTTCCCACCTTGACGCAGACCACCTACCTTCCTCCGCTGCCGCCACCAGCTGTCACCTGGATCCTTTCGTTTCCAGGCAGGCTGAGAAGTGCCAACTTCCCGGATCACCTCACCTCACCTCACCTCACCTCCCGTCTGCCTAACGCTGCGAGACATTTCTCGCTCCTGCTCCCTCTACGCGGCCACTCTGCTGGGACGCTGGTTATGCACAGAAAGAGCAATTCGGTGGGCAGCTGCCAGAGCACCGGGGGGTGTGGCGGAGTCCCCACAGAGCTACTCCTGCAGTTCCCAGCTCAGACTTCCGTTTCTTGGCTAAGAGACCCTACTCCGTGGGAACTTTATGCGTGCCAGTAAAGTCAGGTATGCCCTCACAGGCTTCCCTGGTCAGGTGTGCTAGGTAAACCACATGAACTAGGTATGCGTTCACAGACCCCCCCAGCCAGGTATGGTTGGTATACCAGAGAAGCCAGGTATACCAGGTAAGCCAGGTGTACCCTCACAGGCCCCCCTAGTCAGGTATACTAGGTGTGCCAGAGAAGTTGGGTGTGCCCCCACAAGTCCTTGTATGGTTCGCTCCACCTCCTGCTAGCCATGCCTTTCACCAGAAAATGTCATGTCCGATCATCCGCTGATAACTCCTCTAATGAGCACAGCAGAAGGGTGTCAGAGAGCTGACATTAAGCAGTGGCATTAAGACACTCCACCAGCCCTGGCTGGGGTAGCTCAGTGGATTGAGTGAGGGCTGCGAACCAAAGCATCGCAGGTTCGATTCCCAGTCAGGGCACATGCCTGGGTTGCAGGCCACGGCCCCCAGCAACCGCACATTGATGTTTCTCTCTCTCTCTCTCTTACTCTCTCTTTCTCCCTCCCTTCCCTCTCTAAAAATAAATAAAATCTTAAAAAAAAAAGAGACACTCCACTGTCCCCTCTTACTGTCACTCTTGAAAGCCTGAGGTCACCAAGGTATGAGATGCATATGCGAGTTTACATTCTCAAAATTGGGTTCAAACCCTTGCAGGTAAGACCCACGGATGTGGACTTTTGCCCACACTTGTTCTAAACGAGGATCACACACGGCTGGGTCAAAACCGTAAACGGGCCGCGTAACTCTCCTTGTCAGTGTGCTTCCGGGGAGCTACGTGCTGTCATGCCAAAGTCTCACTTGCTCTTTCCTGGCAAAAGCGGACATGCATTGAAGTTCACTTGAAAAGAATGGGCCTTAAATTAAGAATATTTTAAAAACATCAAAGGAGACAAATTCTGAAACACACTGTAGGTACGTGTGGGGGATCTGGGTTGATAAACCCCACAAAAATAAGCCCAATCCCCAAACAAGCTGCAGCATTCAATGAGAAAAATCTCTCTCAGCCAGTTTTTTAATTCCCTAATGCCTAGAAATCAATGTCAAAAGTCAAAATCAGAGCCACCTAACTTCTGTGAGAATGGAGGCTTCAGAAAAGGACTTAGAGCCCTGGCCGGCGCGGCTCAGTTGGTTGGAGCATCATCCTGTACACCAAAGGGCTGCAGGTTCAGTCCATGGTCAGGGTGTGGACTAGAGGCAACCCATTGACGTACCGATGTTTCTCTCTCACATTAATGTTTCTTTCCCTCTCTCCCTCTCTCTCTCTCTCTCTCTCTTTCTCTCTCTCTCTCCCCGCCCTTTCCTCCCTCCCTCCCATCCATCCCTCCTGCTGCCTTAAAAAAAAATCAGTAAGCATACCCTTGGGTGAGGATTAAAAATAAATAAATAACCCAAAATTTTTTAAGGATTTACAAAAGGCTTCAACAAATAGGAAATATAACAGAAAATAGGCAAGCAACTGAACTGACGATGAAGAAATGAGAAAATGTGTATATATTCCTACTGTCTAAAAAACCTACCAATAATTTCTACCCTTTTACTTTCGTTAGAGTAAAATGTACTACACGTTTCTTTCTTGATGCTAACTCTACAAAATAGGAATGTTAAAAAAAGGAATGCAACGGATTCTCTTTTACTTTAATACTAAGAACTTCTGCATGCCCTTATACCCACCCCGTGGCCCTAAACACGTACCGCAACAGAAAGTCACCCTCCAACAGCTCCTCAGCCCCTCTGCACTGGAGGGGTTGCCGCTGATGCCCATCACACCCGACACGCTGGGTGGTGGGCAAGCGTACTTTCCCAGGGAGTAAATTTCTCTCCTGGGAACAGCTTCAAAGCCAACCATGGTGATTAAGATGAATGTTCAACACAGTTAAGACCGTTTGAATGAGATGTTATTGGAAGGTAATGAGGCTAATACGGTTAGTACCCTGACAGAAAAGGCAGTTTTGCCAGAGGAAGGGAGGAGTACCAAGAAATACACTGACCCATGGTTACCCCATTAAGAAACCACTGTGAAAGGCAAAGCTCATTAAGTTGGGCAACATCCAGTATATCTGCTATTAAAAACAAAAATAAATAAAAGAAATAAAAGACCAAAGGTATTTTATTGTCATCCCTGGCTAAAAGAAGCACAAGGAGAAAGGAACTATTTATTTAAAGGCCACAAGACCAAAGCTACACGGCAAACCAGTGCGACAGGAGTGTGAGGCTGCGGCACCAGCTCAGCACGGGCTGCACCTTGCCGGGACTCCAGATCCAATAAGAAATGACTTTTGTTTGCCTTGAGACAAGGACAACAAAAGCATTTACTCTACTTGGAAATCAGCAAGGTCATCTGAAGATGACGACAATGGAAAAGGGTTGCTAAGGAGTGAAAAGAGGAGAAACTAAATGAATTGTATTATTCCACTGGGGAAATGTGCACACCAAACCGTCATTAAAAGCGAAGTCAAGGTCTGTGCAGAATCAATAGCAACAAATGCACACGATATGTGACACTGAATTGACGGTCTCTACGTGGCTCCCTCCTGGGGCCAGGGGAGAGTCACCCGTATGCTGACGCATCACAGCTGTTCAAGGACAGGCAAAATAGATCAGCTTTCCAGAGAAGTTCTGCCACCCATCACAGGAATTCCCTTCCTGCTGGGTGTGACTCACGAGCAGGCATCACATCTGGCACAGGAAGCCTCGGGTTATGATGATCTTGATGTATTAATAGAAGCGCGTTCTAGTCATCTACGTGGCCCCCTTACAAAACTGTGTACTCCCCGTGATTTCTGGAGCTCCCCATCAGCCCTTGTATTCGTGACCAAGATGGCAGCAGGAGCTCTCCGGTGTCCCTGGCTACCAGGACTTCGGGTCAGTGATGCCTCCATGCTCCAGCACCCAGCACAACAGACGTCTGGATGACGCAAATGAAGAACAGAGTAAGAGGCCAGTACTGGGCACACGGTAGGTCAGGGGAGGAAAACCAGTACTTCCTGAGCACAGGCGAGAAATGTAGTTTTAACACAACAGTCTCACTGGCCGAGTCAAAATCATACAGTTAATTTGAATTACCTTATGCTAGGAACTAGATTTGTAATCAATTTGTACGTCGGTTATAGCGCTGTTATGGTGATACATGCACTATAAATGTGTTTATCTCTTATGTTTGGACACATTTAAAAAACATTATAATAAAAATAATGTACGGCAACATGTGGAGTGCTCACTGATGAGCTCTCTCTAAAGAGATCTGCTTTACCGAAGCGTAAAAGGCATCGTATTGTATTGTATTATGTGGCCTGCTGCCTTCCCACTGTAGCAAAGAAAACACATGACCACTTGTTCTTTCTAAGGCAGGCAATATTAGAATAAGGTATCCCTCACTGGGGAATCTTGGAACAGAACAGGAAAAAACCAAAGCCAAATCAGTTAAGCGCTGAGTAATATTAGCACTAATACAGTGAATAGAACGTTTGTCATTTTTAAGTTTGCTCTTCAGTATTGGGCTGAAATGAGAGGTGTTCCTGTAACTGATACCACCCCTTCCGTTTCTCTGCCAGAACTTCCCGTTACCACTTTCAGGTCACACACGAGACTCCGACCCAGCAGGGGAAAGAGGATGCCGCATGGAGTTCAATGTGTGTTCTCTGATGCAGGCTAACAGCCATTACATCCAGGGGACAGCAGCAACAAACAATGGAGTGTCAGGTCTTCCTTCTTGCCCATTGTCCTCGGATTTTGTATTAATCTGTGCCATATGAAAGCATCGATTCGCCCAACAGAAAGGCCCCACCGTTTGCTTACCGAACTCCAGGACAGCATCCCCTCTGCTAGCCTCCCTTAAGCTCCTACTTTCTAGCAGAACTGGCATCAGATTGGAAGGTGCAGCCAACAGGATTCCCTGCCTGGACTCCGGAGTCCCACCCTCTCGGGACAACAGTCCGATGGGGGAAGTACAGAAACTGCACATTCGCCAGACAACCCCAGAAACCCCAGCACCAGCCCAAGCCCGGTGTGGCCAGCGAAAAAAGATAAGACTTGACCAAAAAACACAGAGACATCGCGCCCGCAAAAGCACCTATCTCCGTCTCAGCAGGGCAGCCCCCTTCTGACCAGCATCCGGGGACTGTACCTTAAAACGCATCACTGTGAAAACACCGACAACCCAAAATGTCTCCAGGCACTTGCAAATGTGTGTGTGTGTGGGGGGGAGGGTGTAAAAGAGCCATCGGTTTAGAATAAAAGCACTAGGTATTTAATAAATGTATGTTTTCTCCCTTCCTCCCACCCACTTCTCTGAAGCAAGAAACCTGGGGGTTATTCTAGACTCCTCCCTCTTCCTCCCTCTTCACCTAGTCAACCAGCAAACAAACCCAGTGTCCACTGCCTCCTACATACCCCCTGCCTTCATCCCCCTTGCAACGAGTCATCAGCTCTGCCTGGCCGGCTGTGGGACCTCCTCCTGCGGCCCACCTCGCCCGCATTCTCCCCCCAACTGCACGGTGAGCATGAGAGTCGCACAGATCAAAACAGTTTCTCCAAGTGCCTCAGAGGAAAAAGTCCTGGTTCCTTGGCCAGGTCCACCCAGCTGTTCACAGACAGCCACTTCCTCCTGTGACTTCCACTTTCTTAAAAGGGCAAGAAACAGCCACTGCCTGCCCCAGGGCATCGGCTGGAAACCGTCAGGATGCAGACTCCAGGGGCAAGGCCACCTGGCGAGGAAGGGCACAGTCCCTGTCGCCCAGGTGTTAAAAATCACCACCGAGTGGGCAGACTGAGAAGTCGCTCCTCCCCGAGCGACAGGGACAGCATGAAACTTGGGACTTGCCCACCACCATTCTATCCATAACATTGCATGTTACTAGGCACTGCTGCCCCTTCCTGCAATTATGTACCTGCTTTATCTTTGTCTGAGGCCAGCCTCACTCCAACACACGGGCGGCACACACAGGGCCCGCAGGCCGAATCCGGCCTTCTACCTTGCTTTATCCGGCCCAGTACCTTGTTTCTACCTGGCTCCCACTTAACTGTTAAGGAGTAGTTACACTTATACAGTTCTAGAATTACATTCGACCTTTGAAGGCAACCTCGAGGCTGATGTGGCCTCCAGTGCAAATGAGTTTGACACCTCTGTGCCTAACAAGACTGAGGTTTGACACCTCTGTGCCTAACGACACTGAAGTTGCTCGACACTGAAGTTGCTCGAGAGAACTGATGAACTGTAAGAGTATAACAGGGTTGCAGTGAGGGCAAAGGGAGAAATGAGGTCAGACGACACCAGGCAGTGAACTGTGGTTTTGAACATATAATTAGAACAGTGTTTCTCAAGGTAGAACATTCTGCTTAAAAAGGGGGGAAAATACTCCCAAGTCTAGGTGCTGACTTAAACATTTTGGTTCCTTCACTTACAGGGACATGAAGCTGGGTCTCCATCCTATGGCACTTGCTGCCACCCAGCCGGTCCCCTGGGTCAGTACAGCGACGCCACCGCGGTCGTGTTCTGGTATCAGCTCCATGCTCCGCCTTCACTGTGCAGAGGACGCCGTCACCATATTATGTCCATTTCTGCCTCGTCCCCTTAGCACGGCCCCACTGGAGGGTCACTTACGCCAACACAAAGATGATGTCCAACCACCTAAGAGCCGGTCAGCCAGCACTTGCACCAACCTGCCGGCATGAGCAGACCCCCTCTCGGTTCGGCACCAACCTCTCCCTCTCGGCCACGCACACACTCAGGCAGCTGCCAGCTGGAGAAAATCCTGGGTCCCAGCAGGGACCCAGGTTCCTGCTTAGCAGCAGCCACATTTCTCTGCTAACCCCGAGGGTTACCTCGGTGTCTCCCATTTCTTTCCTCTCCCCCACGGAGCACGCCTACCAACCCTCCTGGCCCAGCTTTCGCCCAGATCACTAAGGCATTCTCACTTTGCCAAATCCAAGCACACTCACTTACTGTCCTCCACGACACAGAGGCATCTCGGCAGTTCCACTCCCTGTCCCCTTTTCCTGAGACCACACCGGACCAGACGCTAGAGAACAGCCTGCCTCAGTGGCCAACCCCCCAGAGATGGGCAGGCCCAGGTCCTGTCCCTGCCCTGTCCCTAGTGCTCATCATCTCCCCTGGCCTCAGGGCCTCACCTGCCAACCACAGGCTAAGCTCCCCAATGCCCCGTCCCTGGCCCCGACAGCTCTACAGGGTCCCAGATGCTTGCATCCCTGCCTGCTGCCATCCCACGGATGCTCAGTAGGTACACTGCTCTCAACCTAACCTAACAGACCTTCTGACTTCCCCACTTCCCCCCAGTCCTGTTCCTCCTGCAGTCCTCCCCTCGCAACTGACATCGCACCTAACTGTTCACACCAGAATCCTACATGACCTCCATGTCTGTTCTAGCAAGGCCAGGGCCATCCCTCCAACAAATATGCCAAATCCGCCCCACTGTGCCCCTCCTCGAATCCCGGCCGACCACTGCCTCCTGGCCAGATCCAATGAGTTTCTTGGCTGGTCTGCGTATTCATTCCTGTGCTTCCCCCAGCAACCCTTTCCTCGCAGAGTCACTGCAAGTCACACATCAGGTCCTGTTACTCCTCTGCCTGAAGCCCTCCAAGGGTTCCCCGATGAGCTGAGAAAGCCCCAACCCCCCCACACTGGCTGTCAAGATCCTCGAGATCATGCCCCCATTTCCGTCACTGCCTGCGGGTCCCCCATCTCTGCCCCCCATACTCCAGCCAGGTCCGTTTTCTTCCTGCTCCTCAAGCTTGTTCCCATCTCAGGGCCTTTGTGCTTGCTCTTCCCCTCTGGGATGTTCTGTCCCCAAGCCCGGAGTGGCTGGCAACACCTTGTGCAGCCTCGGCTGAACGGCCGCACCCCGTCACACTGCAGGTTCCTGGAGAGCCTCCGCCCCTCCACGGCACCTGGGGTGCACGCTGCCTCACCCCCAGCCAGGACGCAAAATTTGCAAGCACGTGCCATAGCCTCTCCCTGACTCAGGGATGGCAGATGCTCAACACACACACCACCTGGGCTCACCACAACCACTCGCTCCCCATTTATGTTGGGCCTGATTCACGCTTAGAGGGGTTTTCTGGGGGCAGAGGGATGCTGTGCTCCTAGTGTGGGAAACCACTGCCTCTGTTTGGGGGTTCCCCACAGCGAGCATGTTGATGGGAGGCTGGGCCCACCCCCCCACCCCCCCAAACCAAAAGTTTAAACAGAGAGGAAACGAGCCCCTCTCACCCCTCCCCCAGCAGCCAGGGCTGGGAGCACATGATGGTGGTTGGCCAATCAGAGGCTCCTGCCTGAGTCTCCCCCCACCCCCCCCCCCCCCCCGGGACTCAAAGAGGAAGAGGGCGGGAAAGAATGTGCACGAATTTGCAAGAATTTGCATAGCAGGCCGGGGACTGCCGGCCGAGAAAGGCCTGCTTGCTGGGTTGACTCTGTGGCTGGCTTCTGAAAACCTGAATGGTCAACAGCTCCCCATGCAGCTTTATTGTAAAACATCCTCCTAAGTGACAAGCGTGCCCAGACGGTGTGCGAACCAAGTGGCTGCCGCTGAGCACCTGCTTTCCTTCTGGAGTCTGGGATTTTCGTCCGTGCTAGGCTATATAACAGAAGCCTTGGGTGCGGAGACTCTCACGAGATCCCCTCTAGACCACATTCCATCCGTGCTGTCACGGCCATCACTAGAGGAGGTCCGTGTGCCCTGCGAGATGCCTCTGGGAGAGGACTCCGGGCACCTCGAGCCTGGTGTCCTCCGGTTCACTCTTGCGCTTGCTGACTTACGCCGTTCCCTTTCTCTGTGGTAACCATGGCTGGGCACACAACACCGCCTGGCTCTGTGACCCCTTCTGTGGAGCCACTGTGCCTTCGAAGGGTTGAGGGATCCCCCCCCCCCCCACTGCACAGGTGGGGGCATGGGCTGATATGGCTCCAGCAGCAGGAACACCACTTCACAGCCTTGGGGTGGACGGGCAGTGTCTGGGGGCCCCGAGGGCCCTCGCTGGAAGATTCCTGCCGCTTCTCTGGTGCCCGGCCTGCCTGTCTGCTGTCCAGGCCTGGCTCTCCAGCTTTGCAGGTCCTTCTGTGCTGTGCAAAACACCCTCATTAACTCCCTTGCTGCTTCAGTTTGGCAGAAACGGTCACTTGTTTGCAGTCAAGTAGCCCTAACCACCACCAATTTTGTACCCAAAAAAGTGCCATGCCGTGGCTGGGCTGGGGGGAAGGACCTGTAAATCCACCACAAGCCTAGTCTGAAAATGACAGGGGACTCAAGAGCTGGAAAATTTTAGTTTCAGGCAATAGTTAATAAGCCTAGTAGTTAATGCATTTAAAAAACTATCATTTCAGGCCCTGGCTGGTATAGCAGCTCAGTGGATTGAGTGCAGGCTGTGAACCAAAGGGTCGCCAGTTCGGTTCCCAGTCAGGGCACATGCCTGGGTTGCAGGCCAGGTCCCCAGTAGGGGGCGCTCGAGAGGTGGCCATGCAAAGTTATTTCGCTCCCTCTCTTCCCCTCTGTCTAAAAATGAATAAATAAAATCTAAAAAAAAAAAGCTATTGTTTCAGGAACTGCAGAGACAGCCCACCCTGACTCCAGGAGACCTCTGTGCTCCAGAAGAGACCACCAAGGTGGCATGGGAGCCATGGTGTTCCAGGGAGAGCCAGTCCTCTGCCCAGGACACAGGACACAGATAAAGAAAAGCACCGGGCAACCGATGAAATGTTCGGTAAACTGCCAGAATGCAGCTTCTATCTGATTAACCTCTTCCCTGAATTCCAAACCCCGTACCTACACTGCTCTTCTCCTCATAAAAAGGGGTGGTTTAAAGTGGAATGTGAGGCGGTCTGTTCGGGTACGTAACCCGTCTTCGCAGATCGCTGGCCATCTGCGGAAGGCACCCACAAAGATTCAGTCCCCGCCGTCTCTGCTCATGGGGTCTGGTGGCGACAGGCAGCACAAACACCGGTCTTCCCAGTTCCCAAAAGGCAGAGCAAAGGTAGCCTGGGCTCGAGCACCCCTGGTGTCTCTTGGACCCAAACCGTGTGCCTCTTCATTCCAGGCTATTTCTGAATCGCCTCGAGGCAGAAGCAATGGGAATGAGCTGGGTGGAGAGCCCTGTGGCGGAGACACAGAACTTCCCGGTGCCGGAGACTTCATCTAGATAACAGAACCAGCCCCCGGGACTGACTGGAAGCCAAAGCACACGGATCCTCAGTTTGCACGGGCACAGCGCTGCCAAATGCTCCGCTCGGGGGGACTCCAGCCTGTGCCTGTGCTCAGCCCCAGACAAACAACCCTGAGCCCCAAGCAGGGCCAATGAGAGGCACTCCAGCGCCAGGTCCTGTCCCATCCGGGTGCGGCTGTGGAGGACGAGGACCGGGGAGAGAGTCCCACCCTGGACTTCATCCAGCGCGGCTGGAAGCTGCCCGACTGGCCGAGCAAGGCAAGGACGGCCTGCTGTTCCCGTTCGCCAGCTCCCTCGCTGCGTTCTCTCCCCTCTCCCCCAATGGGAGGTTTATTGCAACATCCTGTTCCCTCTTCACCTCTGTAGACTGATGTTTTGGATGGTGGCGGGCATAACCTTTTCAGCTGTAAGTCACCAGAACACTAAAAAAAAATTTTTTTTTTAAATCTCCTTTCAGGTGTAAGAGAAGGAGCAGCGAACCCCCAGAGGTCCTCGCAAAGCTTAGACGAGTACTTGGCGCGTCCCGGGGGGAAGGGACCACGTGCCTTCCTGAAGCCGTGGGCTTCTCCAAAGTGGTCTAGATCTGAAAGTGGGTTAGCCAGGGGGCGGGCTGAGGGCCACTGTGGACTGCGGCCCAGCCCTAGGGGTGGACCATTACGATGCGAAAGGTAATTCCGCCCCCTCCTTCCTCAGTGACCGGTGCAGGGGCGGCAGGTCTGAGCCTCTGTGGGCCAAGGAGACACGACAGGAGGTTTCCTGGGTGGTTCCGGGAATGAGATTCCCTTTAACTCAAGAGAAAGCCACAGGGAACCATTCTCTTTCCTCTGCAAGTGGAAAGAAAGAGCGCAGCTCCGACTGCCACTGACAGCCACGTGGAGACCAATAAGGGCCCTGAGGAGGGCCAGACGGCTGCTGGCAGAGAGGAGAAAGAACTGGATTCCTTGATGACATCGCTGAACTGGCACAGGTCCTTGCTGTCCTGTGGGCACTTGAGAGACGCATCATAACTGAGCAAAACAGATAAGGGTAGAGTCTCTGTGACAACTATCGATAATGTACCACAGACATGGGGGCCATAACATGCAAATTGCTACTGGCCACTCCAATGCCACAATTTTAAGATCCTGTCACCTGCAGTCACCTGTCATCTGTAACTCTGGAGGGATGGGAGAAGTCGGGGAGGACGGTGTGAGTGCAAGGAACCCACCACCCTGTCAAACACACGCATCAATGGTAAGATGCATCCTTATTTCAGAAATACCAAAAGGCTCAGGGCGTAGCAGCACTCGGTTGGTGGGAATGCAGGTCCATGCAACATGAAGGTAGACAAAGTGGAGGTTCCTCAAAGAATTAAAAGTGGAACTGACTTATGACCCAGCAACTCCACTGCTGGGAAAATACCTGAAGAAACCCCAAACACGAATTCAGAAGAATATGTGTACCCCAAAGGAAGCGACCCAAGTGCTCATCACCAGGCAAATGGATACAAAGGCTGTGGTGCACGTACACAAGGGGATACTACTCAGACACTAAAAAAAAAAAAAAAAGACAAATAAAATCTTACCATTTGCAATGGCATGAATGGACCTGGAGTATTACACTTGAATGAAATACCTCAGACAGAGAAAGACAAATACCACGTGATTTCACTTATATGTGGCATCTAAAGAACAAAATAAACAAACGAAATAGAAACAGACTCATGGACACAGAGAAAAAGACTCCTGGCTGACAGAGAGAAGGGGGATTGGGGAGCCTGGTGGGAAAGGGGAAGGGACTGAGAAGCACAAATTAGTTGTTACCAAACAGTCTCGGGGACATAGAGCACAGTGTCGGGAGTACAGTCAGTCGTACTGTGATAGCTGTCTACAGTGCCACGTGGGCGCTAGAGCTACGGGGGCGGGACGCTCTGTGAAGTACAGGACTGTCTGCCCACTGTGCTGCACACCTGGGGCGAATACAGAATACTACTGAATGCAAACTGTAGTTGGAAACGAACAAAGTTTCAAAGGCTTGCAGGGGCAGATAAAGACAAGTCCCGGATTAGACATAACCCGGTATTTGCTATCTGCTCTCTTCTGCTCGGGAAGGGAGCGCCGTGAAACGTACGCTGGGAAACAGGGGTACTGTGGTGGACACGACGAGTCACCGGGAAGGCAGAACAAAGAACTACTTCTGCTCGCTCAGAGATCTGCACCAATGACCACAGCTGTGCATGGCTATCACTTTGACACCTAAAACTATTCAACGCCAGAATAGGGTAGTAACAAGACCACAAACTCAAAACCCAAGGAAACGAGAAGAGAAACAGGTTTAAGGTTCAATCACACGCCCTAATTTTCAGAGTATGCACAAAAAAATCGAAACACTACTAAAGATTTAAATTACTTTGATGCAACTGTAGTGCAGACAAGGGTGAAAAGACACATCTTCAGTGTCCACAGTGGAGAAAATGAAGCGTGTATTTTGCAAGCTGCGAGAGAAAAAAAGAATCTAGCTCACCAGCCACTTGTTCTGAAAAACAGTCGCCCCTTGACCCTTCCCCCCATTTCCCACCTGGATGGTGAGCGCCTGAAAGGCAAGAGTGACAATGCAATGACCTTGGCATCCTCCACACAGAGCACAAAGCAGGCCCGTGAGAAACATGCGTTCAACTGAACAAACTCTATTAACATTTGTACTGAACAACTGCTCTAAGTTTTACCCGAAGCTTGAAATACATGCATTTGGGAGGTTTCTTTCTGCCTCACTTTTACATTTTTATCTTGGGGGGGGGGGAGTTCACCGTAGAAATATAGAAAATGTAAATAAACAAAAAAGATAATGAAAATTACCTGTAACCCCTCTATTCAAACAGAACTACCGTTAATATCCCAGGATATATTCCTAGTCATTTTTGTGTGCGTGTAGACACTTTCAACCACAAAAGGATTTTACCGTTTTGTAGAAATAGTGCACTCACTGTCTTGAGCCCACATTTTCCACTGACTACTCTGTTACTGACATCTCCATGCTATTAACTATTCTTCAGGATCTCCCCACCCAACCCCCCACCCCCGGGGTTGCACAATACTCTTTGCCACCTCACTTCTCAAAGGAAAGGAGGAAGCACTTACCTTCAAGTGCTCTCTCTCTCCCCGATAACATTCCCTGAACACGGAGACAGCCATTCCCAAGACAGGCGGCGTGGCACAGACCGATTTCTCAATTACTAGCCCAGCCGTGCTCGAGAGCTCAAACTCAACACACACGGTCCAGCTCCCTCTGGATACAGCTTAATTCAAGTGCCACACACATTCACTCTCTGGCGTCAACAAGCAGGGAGCAACCACGGCCAGTTCAGGTTTAAAAACTAACGCACAGGTCGGTGGTGCTATGGTTGCATCCAAATGTCCCCCACGATACATGAAGCGTTAAAGGAACGAGACACAATAAAAGGAAGCAAACTGATTTTCAGTTTTGGGGTTTTTTTTCTTGAAACCTTACACTCTTTTCCCTTTCCAAACTAAGCTGGTAAAGATGAAGTTAGCACCTTGATGGCACCCAAAGGTGCATCCATTATCAGCTGAGAGAGAGAAAATGGAGACCTAGGAGGAATGCACAAGCCACCCAGGCACAGGGCTGTCAAGCCCGGCACAGGGCATATACAAATGTCTGACCACTGTGCTGCACACCTGAAACTAACAGAAAATAAGACTGAATGTCAACTCTAACCGAAAGTCTTTTAAAGAAAAAATTCCCCTTTAGATCATCCTTCAGATTCTGAAGGTGTTTGGAAGACCTGTGAGGTAAGTACATGCAGCTTTTAATACAGAGGAATAAACATACAACTTTCTTCTTCATTAATAGTTAATACTGAGTGCTTACTAAATAAAGCAATTCTCTAAATAGCAGAGGCGTGCTTCCATTTCCGGAAAAAGTGACTTTCCAGCACACAGTTAAAGAAAATCCATTTCACGCAAACACCTTCGGTTAAACAACAGGAAAAATCGGTAGACAGTCTTCACCTTCTCCGTCATCTGGGACCCAAGCCTGTCCACACTGGAGTCCTCAAGCCGGGACACCTGACACAGGTGCCAAAATGCACACAGAAACCTTTAAATCCGGACCACTGAAGAAGGACTGTTTCACCTTGTACTGTCAAGCATTTAAACAGATGCTCCGCCACATGCGAGCAGTGCGGCCTCCCACCAGCTGTGCATGCCCTGGCCCCTCGTCCCCACTGCGGTTCTGCCTCCACCACAGGACCTCAGGGCGCCCCACAACGGAAGCCCGGCGTCACCAAGGGTTCTAGAAGACGCATCACGAAACATCGTCCAGAACCATAACCGAGGAGACCAAGGCAATCCAGGCCTTGAATGGAGCTGAAAAGGAGACATATAATGAAAACTGTGTCCAAGGCCAGACCAGGAAGAGCGGGCACGACACAAACCCTTGTCCCTGCAGCGTGGTGTCCCCTCCCTCATCCGGAGGTGCCCGGCCGCAAACAGAAGGACACAGAGCGCACGGTCTCTGCCTGGAAGACAGGAGGTGGATGCAGGCCTGAGCCCCCCAAGCAATCCATCGAAACGTCGCTTCAGATGCTAGGGCAGCCACCGGGGAAGGAAGCCACCCTAACCAGCAGTGGGACAGTTCTTGGGCCTGTTCATCTCCTTCCTGGGGCCACCGTCCCTACAAGTCCTCCCAAGTCCCACCTTCCCTGGGGGATCTCACATCCCAGCATTGAACACTAAAAAAAAACCCCACTCTTGAGTGGCCTTTGTTTCCCCTCGTGAACGGGAGTATACAAAGAACACAAAATCTCTTGGCGGATGCCCGCCTGCCAAGAAGTCACCCAACACTGAATTGGATGACAGCGAGGAAATCTGATACCCTCTCGCCATTAAACTTGGCCAGCGCTCAATACAGGACTCTGGAGTCGGGGACAAAAAGTCGACTGAAGTGTCAACTCAAGCCGGTTACTGCAGACACACTTATGTAATATGGCTTTTGTTCACCTAACGTATGGCAGTAATAGCTGCTGGCATCCGGGCCACTCGGGCTCAGAACCAAACATTCCAACTATAAGGAGATGCTGTGTCTTCACGAAATGAGGTCCTGGATAGTGGCACTGTTCTCTCTGCGGGAACCTGAGCCATGGTCTTGTCTTGCCTGAGGAATCGAGGGGCTCTCCGGCAGTCGAATACCCGAGAGCAGCAATAATTGTTACTTCCTTCTCAAAGTCAATGGCAGCAATCACGGCACGGTATACGCACAGCAGCACCAGAATTGTTCACAAGTCCTTATCCACCCGACAAGAAGGGCTATGACAGTGGTTCGTAAGGACTTTATGGGTTTATATGTTGTGGGGGCTTCTCTCAAATCCAAATGCCTCTCCTTCTTCCAAATGTTAGGAAGCCCTGGATAGAGGGAACCTTGAAAAAGATGGAAAACTGATGGTTTCTGATATTATTGCCCACAGTGAGAAATAGCACTTTAGGGGTTCTTATTAAATAAATGATTTTTTTTTAGTTTGTGGGAAAATACTGTTTTCTAAGTCTAGTTTCTTTATCCTTGCCTCTAAATTATGCTCTCATTTCCATATTCCACCAGCGAGCCACTCCCCAGCCAAGAAACATCACGGAACAGTAAACAGTACAAACATTGCCACCTATAGTCAGAAAGTGAAATGCATCTGTTTATACTGTGACCTGGAAGAGAAACAATGTAAAAACAGAAAGTAACATTTTGCCACACTTCTCACACCTGCCATTAATCCTGCCACCCTAATACTTATCAACATTATTACTTGTTATGTTATATTAATTCTCTTTAACATGGATTGACAAAAGATCAACACGTAGTTTGCTTTATTACCAAGTAACAACTAGCTCAATAAGACAAAAACACTTATTCAAAGACCTCCACTGTCAAAAAGCTTAAAAACTCTTAAAAATTTTGCATTTTTTTTTTTACTGTTACTTAAAATCTCTTTTTATTGTTACTGCTTGTCTAGGACCCAGAATCCAAAGGCAGCAATAAAATCTATCTCAGCAGATCTTCTAACTCAAACTAAAAATGTTAACATTGTCTCGGTCTATCAAAGAGCAATTAGCTTCTTCCACCAGTCCCTTGTACCATGTTTTTAATGACATTATTTAAATACCCGGACATTACAGAAAGGTTATTAAATTAGCAATGAGCATAAAGGTTCTTCCCCTCACAGTGAACGCAAAAGCAATTTAGTGGGAACTCCCAAGCAATGCGATGATGCCGCATTTTGAAAGCCTTTCTTCCTTGGGATTATTCACCTGCCCCTGACTACATAGCAAGCGTAGTGATGTTCCCAGAATCCAAAGACAACTTTCCAAGAAGTCTCCTGTGGCCGTGGGCACTCAGGGCACTGAAGAGACGCCAAGTGCCCTTCGATCGCGTCCCTCCACCTTCTGCGTGGCCACGAAACTGCAGTCACCCGAGGGGTCCCATTGTGCCCCTGTCCCCACCCCTTCGAGCAAAGCTATTTCTATTCCTTAAATTAAGGAAACTACTTCTCAGGAGTGAGATAATTCAAGCATTCTCATAAACAGAACAGAGACTAAACTGCCAAATTCCACAGAATCCTTTAAGAAAGTAACAATCTAAAGAAAGTGGAATGTAAAAACAATACATCGTATCTGCTGATGTTAAAACTCGCTTTTAAGTGCCACAGTTAAAACCTGGGCCCTTTTAAGATTTATTTCTCTAATGTAAGCGATCGTGGCGTGGACTGCAACGGGGTCGCCCGCAGGCTGAGCAGGCAGCTCACCGAGCAGTAGTGCAAGGCCTGACTCAGGGCCTGGGGAACCGGAATGAATGGGCAAGTCTCGCCTTCTCCCAGAAACCTGACTCTCCACATTCCCCTTTAGATCCAAACGGCATCCACACGGCCATTGCTGACGGCGATCCTGCAAGCACTTCGCACGGCCACAGAGAGGGCGCACAGGGTTTCTCAAGTAGTCTCTCGGACACACACACACGCCCACGAACCACTTTCTGCACATTAACGACCTGTGCGGGCTCCCTGTGTCTTCGCCGCCGAGGCCCACTTAAGAGCCCTGCCCTTATTCGGGGCATCTTCGCAGACAGCGAAGCGGACATCTGACCAGTGAGCGGGTGACAGAAAGGTGTTGTCTTATCGGGGGCATGGAAACAGAAGGCCCAGGGTTAGCCCGGAATTTCTAGCCAGAGCAGCTCACAAACTCGAAAACACCCTCGTGTTCATATGTTCACGTCTCTGAAATAAAGATGCTGCGGACGATCAACAGTGTATCACCGCCTGAGAGCCCTGTTTGTCGTAGGGGTCCCTAACGGTGCGCGTCTTAAAACTGGCGGCACCTTAAAGTAAACAAACTGTGATGCCATGTCAGAGGTTAACCCTGAACGTGTGTTACGGAGTGTCTGCTAGAAGCATGTGAGCAGAGGCCCCCCCACGACAGCAGGGAGCAGTGGGGTCGTGGCTGGGGAGGCACGGCCGCCACGTCTCGGAGGCCCCAACTCAGACCCACCACTCGCTGCTGCCAGCGAGAAACAAGCCCCGACGAAGTCGGGTGTTCACCACTTTCCAGGAAAATGCCCGAGCATTCAGACACTATGGAGACCACACATACGAAGCAGGGCTCCTGGTTAATTCTGGCCTAGAAGCCATCGGTTTACAACCCCTGACATCCAGATAAATATCTACCCCTTACTAATCGAGCCATGAAGACCCTTCATGATACTTGGAAGGGAGGGAGCGTGTTAAAAACCAGGGCTGTGGAATCAACAGAACTGGGTTCAAATCCTGACTCCATGGCTTCCCTGCTGTGTGTCCTTATGTGCATCACTTAACCTCTCTGAGTGCTCGTCTGTAAATAAGAGCAGACCTCACGGGGTTCTTAGGAGAATTAAATGAGATAGCAAGTGCATGAAGGCTGAACGCAGTGCTGGCTGCAGAGAAAGCATACAAAACATTGGCCGGCCATCCTTATTGGTATCAAGTTATGAGGGAGCGGCAAAGTACCATCCCCGGCTAGCCTGGCCTTCACTTGTACGCCATTTGCCTCATTCTAACCACCAAATAAACGTTTAAATGCCACATCTAATAAGAAAGCTGCCATTTAAACTTTCACCCACCAGAAAAATCTTTGCAATAATGGATACCTCAGATGCCGTAATAAAACCTTTCAGGTTAACAGTAACATTCATGAGTAAACAGGGCCAAAATGTGCTACAGACTGCCAAAGAAATACATAAAAACAAAAACCCAAACAAAAAACCACCAAGGAACCAAGCCAGATGCAGAAACGAGTCCAACCCGTTCTGATTCCAACCCAAATCTCAGCCTAGGCCCTGAGTCAGAAGTTTTGTTACTTTGCTAATCCCTCCAGCACCAAACATGCTTCATCTGATGGAGATTTCGAACTTGGTTACCCAGGCCGACCTGACTCGAATCTGGGCGAAGATGACCGACACCTCACCAGAGGAACGTCGCCCAGAAAGGCACCACGAAAACTACACGGCCCACGCACTCACGCACAAGCAAAGCCCACATGGGATCCCTTTCATTCCACAAGCAGGACAGGCCTAGCAACAATGCCCTCTGTCTCAGCATCCCTCGCTTT
The DNA here is from genome assembly GCF_019186645.2 of Phyllostomus hastatus. NCBI lineage: Eukaryota > Metazoa > Chordata > Mammalia > Chiroptera > Phyllostomidae > Phyllostomus > Phyllostomus hastatus. The sequence continues at coordinate 46,218,458 of NW_025333960.1, read as the reverse complement.
CTAGGTTAATGCAATGCTTCGCCACCAGCAGCGCTCAGAGCCAGAGGCTGCCTGAGTGGGGCTTCGCTGAGTGCACTCCAGCCAACGCACAGGGCTTTTCAATCAGCCTCCCGTGAAAATACAGAACTTGCTACAGATGGATAAGAGGTCTGTAAGGTGACTCTCCTCTAGACCAGTCTAAGTATCTCCGGGTGTGACAGTCTGCAGCACACCCAGGGCGTGAGCTGATGTGCACCCACAGTTCACACGCTTTGGAAAAACAACCCTGCCTGTTTGTTCCATCGGGCAGTCGACTTGAAGAGCCGGTGAAAATCTTCCACTTGTTTTCTTTCACAGGCTCACTTGGAGAGACGAAACAAAAATACGAACCTCAACAATTGGTTGTTAATATTCTACGAAGGAAGGCATTCCCTGATTTTTTCCGAAGGGCAACCTAACAGCCTGAAACCTCCCATAAAAAGCAAACACCACAGAAATGTGAAATCATCAAAACAGCCCTGCCTGATTTTTCACTGGGAGAAGCTGGAAGAGAAAGACAGATACGACCTGTCTTTAGTAATATGATGTGTGCGAGCTACACAGGGGCCAGCAACACGCCATCGAGTAATAAAAGGTCTTCACCCTCCCTTGTGGTTCCCCACCCAGCCCCAAATAACCCTCCAGCAACGTGTGCAGGAGTGAACCCAGCCATTATCTATCTATCTCTCTCTCTCTCTCTCTCTCCCTCTCTCTCTCTCTCTCTCTCTCACACACACACACACACACACACACACACAGATTCTCCTTATATTCCATCCTGCACTGCCACACTAGACACAAGATCTTCGGTATGAACACATCTAGACAAAAGTGGCCCGGCGCACTCTGGGTAGGTTCTGACCCTGGCTGTCCATGCAAGCAAAGCCCCAACAACAGCGATGGGCATGTGATTCATTTATCCCGTTGCATTTCCCAAAACACTGGTAAATTTGTTTTTTTCAGGGAACTGTTAACAATAATCATGTAATTTTTTAAAAAAGACCTAAGATGAAACGCAACTCTCTTCACCCTCCACTAATACCTCGAGCTCCTGCTTTAGGAATGTCTGCACCTCAGCACCTTCCAGAAAGCTCAGTGCCTGCCCCCTACTGCTCTTAATTAAATAGAGAAGTATAGAATGAAAGAGAAAGCAACTCCAAGCACCCAGGAGCCAGGGAGAGAAGTGCCTGGGCCGTTGAAACAAGGCTGTACTTTCCACCAATCCCCAGGCACCTGCACGAACACGGTACATTATTTTACACCCGCACAGCATGGACGAAATAATCAAAAATGTAAATCACACATTATCTGCATTGTGATCATTCTTTGATAAAATACCACAGCAAGCTTTCCCTAGTACCACGGGGGGGGGGGGGGGGGGAGTCACACCCTCCCCCTCCAAGTCACCTATGCCATTGCACACTTCCACAGCACATGCCCTCGGACCGCGCCAGAGTGCAAAAGCTGGTGGTGAGCGAGAAGCCATAACGTGGGTTATGTCCCAGATAATGGACTCTTGGTTAACCCCGCCCCCATCGCCAGAGAAAGGGGGGGACCTGAGAAAAGAAACGACCCAGAGGAAGAAGAGAAATCCAGAAATCCTTGAATTCCCAGGCATCGGCTCTTCATGAAATGCACAACTAGGATAGGAAATACCTCCCTGCTGAGTAATGCTTCAGAGGTTGTAAATTCACCTCTCGAAAGGGGCGCCAGACCTGAGCGCGGACCCCGCCAGATGGCAAACCCCTCCTACCTGCTCCATCCAGCCTGCCTGTCACGCCGCACCAGCGACAGGCCTCCCCCCACCCCCCTTTTTGGCCGAGCGACACACCAATGAGAGCCGAGCGTGGCGGAGCGAGAGAGGGCTAGGCAGTGATTTAGCAGGAACGGTTCAAAAAAGGGGAGTGGGGAATCGCGAGGAGAGGGTGAGGGTAAAAACAAAGCCCTTTCCCGGGAAACCGACAGCCTTCGGGGCGTGGCTTATTTAATTTGCTGTATTAATAAAAAAGATTGATTGAGCTTTTGTCTCTCCACCCATCCCAAAAGGTGCGAGGCTTTGATCCTTGCGAGGAAAAAAAATGGCAGGGCTTGCAAGCTTCCTCCAAGTTTCCAGGGGCACCTGCCACCATCCTAGACCTCTTTCCTCAACCAGAAAGACCCCCAAATCCACTCTCCAGGCTTTAGACCCTGCAAGAGAGGACAGACACACAGCAGCTCCACGCGCTCACCCACTCCCACCGTGACAAGCACACACGCGGAGATAATCATCGTAAAGAAAGTTCAAGGGAAAGACAATTCCGTTTCCTCCGGGCTGTGGGTCTGCAGCCCCCACCCAGACGTGACCCACATCATGGACTCCCAGGCTGCAGGGGCGAAAGGCGGAAAGTTGCCCAACAGCCCGGGGAGACGCGGCTCCGAGAGCAGAAACTCGCGAGCAGAGGCGCACGCGCCTCCTCCCACCTAAAGGTGGAAAGCGGCGAGTGAACCCGGGCTCCAAGGGCGTCGCACTGCTTTATTTACAAACAATGCGCTTGGCTGGGGGAGGGGGCACAGGCGCTGGGCCAAAGGCCCCCCTGCCCCTCCCCACACACACACACCGGACTCTGCTGGGGAAGCTCCCGCGTTTGGGGTTCCCCTGCAGGCACGGGGAACGTGCACCCCCGGGGTCGCCCTAGTCCCCACCCCCTGACGGGCACCAGGCAGGAACTCCCCAGGGAGTCCCGGGAGGGAAGGGAGAGCCGCTAACCTCATCTTCCGAGAGTCCGTAGATCGGCTCCCCCAGCCCGGTCGCCATGGAGCCGGCGCCCCGCTCGGGTCGAGGCACTCTCCGGCAGCTGGGCTGCGGCGCGAACGGCCGAGTCTGCGCCCCTCCTCCGGGTCTGGCCGGCCCTGCGCGCGCCCCGCGGCAGGTGAGGAAGCCCGATCTGGCGCCCCGATCCGGCGCCCCGGCTACTGCGGGAGCCGCTTCCTCCCAGAAGGCTGCGGTGCGGACTGGAGGTCCGGGGCGCGCGGTGCAGCGGACGGCGGCGCGGAGCTGAGCCCGCCCGGCTTTCCCTCCCCGCGGCCCGAGCCTCGTGCCTCCCTCGCTCTCGGCTAGCCGGCTGCTCTCCGCCCCGCGCCGAGGCAGCTCTCAGCTCCCGAACCGGCTTGCCCGCCCCCTCGCTCGCTATCTCCCGCCCCCCCCTCCCTGCTCTCCCCGCCCCCTCCTCCGCCTCCGCCCACCCGGCGCCCGGAGGGGACCCTCCCCGCCCTCACCGGGGCGGGCACACGCGCCCCCCAAGCCAATCACGGCCGGGCTGGGCGGCAGGCCGGCTGCGGAGGTGGAGGAGTTTGGCCCCCCACGCCCACCCCACCCCCCGGGCCTCGGAGTTGCTCCCCTGGGCTCAGCGGGCTCACCCAACGGAGGGGTGCGTCCACCGAGAGGTGTCCGCGGGCGCCGGGCCCCCCCAGCTGACCCACCCTCTTCTCCCGCTTTCTCTCTGCTTTGGGGAGGGGGCGGCCTGTGCCTTTGGGGACGCTGAAGGCATTTTCCACAAGAAACACGGAACACTCAGTCCACGCCTCTTCCCCGTGGCCTTTTTATCGGGAGCCTTGAGCTCGCAGTAACTGTTCAAGTGGCTATTTCTAGACCCCTTTAAATTCCGGGCCACCTCCGCGAGCCGGACTTGGCAGCACGCTCGGCTCCCCGGAGTCGGTCCGCCCGGCCCGGCCCGGCTGCCAGCCGGGAAGAGGCTGCCCCACTGTGGCCGCCGGCCGCCACTGCCTGTGCCAGCCTTCCAGGGAACAAAACCAACACGGCGCCCGCGCGGAGCGCCCGCCCGCCCACTCGGAAACGGGCAGCGTGGTCCTTTGAGTAAAAGGCAGCTCATCTGTGAGCCGCAACGTGAAGTAACAAGTTTAAGGTTAGTCTCCGCAGATGCAAACCAGCAAGACATCTTATTGGCCACCGTAGGCTGCACTCCCCATCCCAACTCGCGTTCCTCCAGCGAGCAGTTCGTTCGTTGAATCCTTCAGATTTACAGGGATGCCAGAGACTCCTTTAAATAAGTGAAAGAAATCCGTCACTCGACTGTTTCAGGAAGTCTCTCTTAAATTGAGATGTGAAGTGAGCACACGAAGAAAACAAGCCGAACATGCTATTAGACTTGGAGAAGAAAACATCGAAGTGCCTCCTTGGGTATTAACGGGACGCGTTTAGGATGTTCACTTAAGTCCATTTCTTAAGGAAGGAGCACTCACGTGATCGAAAGAATCCTCATGGCGGACCCCAGCTACTTTACATGAGATCAGCTATATGCCTTCCTAGACTGTTTGCAAAAGAAAGGGGGCACGCCCTTCCTAATTTAAGCTCTGCGTGGCTTTCCTACGACATTACTGTGGTTTAAAACATATGCCATGTAAGAGGTTTCCTTTCAAGGCCCAGTCCCACGCAGTCAACAACACCCTACTCAGAAACCCACGAATCATGAGCCGGTAAAGCAGCAGTACTTACATGCCACAAAAGCCTAACGGAGAAGAAAAGTCTTTACGGAGAGCGTTTCAAAAGACTGGCCTGTGTTCATTCTCCCTGGCTAGAAGGAAATCACTGCTTCTATACCCTCCCCAGCCAGGCCTTTGTCAAGCTTTGTACAACTTATAATGTGGGGAGAAAGCAATTGCTCTTTCAATGTTTCTAAAAGAAAATTAGAGTTTCTCATTACGCAGGATGCCGCTCCTACACCTGGAGGCGCACAGCTCCAGGCTCTACCTTTGGGGGAGGCCATTTGACCTGGGCACTTTAGAAGGGGGCGTCTGACTTCCTCTGTCCCTCCCTCCGCATCATTCCTGCCCCCACACCCCCTCCACAGCCGTCTGCCCCTGCCTGCACTGGGGGCATGTCCTTGGCTTTCCCGGGGGAGGATGATGATGAGAAACAACCCTGTGAAACTTGCCATCTCTCAGTTATTGTATATTTTGTGACCCATGACATCATCCAAAGGCCCCTGTTAAGAAGATTCAAACTAGACATGTATTTCAGACCTGAGAGAAAAGCTTGCCTTCTTCCAAGGAACTGATACGCTTTCTGCGTAGGGATGACAAGAATTATTTCAACTGATCGTGTTTTTCTGTTTATTCCGGCCCAGGAAACTCAGGACCAATTTTATGGCCTTAAGCCATACAAGAACCCACAGGGGGGAGAAAAAAATCCCACGTGGAATTACATGCCAGCTTTCTCCCAGTGCAATGCTCTCTACCCTGGGTGCACATTGGCACCATCTGGGAGCTTTAAAATGACCAAGGGCCTGGTCGCCAGCATAAGGAGACTACGATTTCATTGGTTCAGGGTAGGGACACAAGCATGAGTCATTCAGTAGCTTCCCCGGTGACTCTAACATGTGCCTGAGGCTGAGAATGGCAGCCTCGGCCAGTGGTTCCCAAACTTGGCTGCACGCAGGAAAACCCGGGGATCTTTAAGACTGCTGCTGTCTGCCTGCCACCCCCCATACGCTCTGCTTCAATTGACACAAGGGTTCCATGTGGGCATCAGGAGCTTTACAAGCTTGCAGGTAATTCTAATGCACAGCAACATTAAGGGGTCTCTGGCCTCGACTTATATTCTTTTTTTTTTAAATGGAACTCTTTTTTTTAAGAGTTTATTTATTTATTTTTAGAGAGGGAAGGGAGGGAGATAGAGAGAGAGAGAGAAACATCAATGTGTGGTTGCTGGGGGTTATGGCCTGCAACCCAGGCATGTACCCTGGCTGGGAATCGAACCTGTGACACTTTGGTTTGCAGCCCGAGCTCAATCCACTGAGCTATGCCAGCTGGGTCGACTTATATTCTTATTCTTTACCTATTTCCCATGATCCTGATTGTTTTTAAATGTTTTTTTTTAACTTAGAGGAAGTTATGTATGATAAACATACTCAAATCCTCTGTGGAATGAGGTAGGATGTAAACAAATATAATTGATATGACCAGGACCATGGATTAGTTTTGCCCGCCCTGTCCCACTCTGCAGACTCAGATCAGTGACCCAGTCTCGGGGGGCAGCGGGGGCAGTAAGGCCAGCTCTTGAGAGAAACTATTCCGCAGTCTTCTCCAAAGCGAAATCGTGCTATCCCCCAATCGGTTTCGCATCTACCCAACGATTATGTAGAACCTAACCTGTAGATTGTTCTCTGGAATTTGTTCTGTTTGTTCCCTTTGGAGGCTGCTTTTAACGTCTTGGATTTGGTACTGTGGGTGTTTGGTAAATGCTCTTCGCTTACATCATCAGAAATGAAAAATTAGCAAGAACAATTTAAAGTACAAGGGGTAATCATGAATGGGGAACATTTTAATGCTGAGCCTCTTTGCAAATGATTGAGTTGGCTTAGCAAACCATATCTTAGGCAAGCCAGAGAAGTACTCAAAACTCAATAATACAGTGTCACATATTTGCCTGTTTCATATAAATACCCCTTGACTTTTCTCTTTAATTTTTGGTAATTTGTGTCCTTTAAAACAGCAGTCCCCAACCCTTTTGGCACCAGGGACTGGTTTCATGGAAGATAATTTTTCCATGGATGGGGGTGGGAGGTGAGGGGGCATGATTTGGGGGATAATGTAAGTGCATTGCATTCAAGCTCACCTCCTGTTATACGGCCCAGTTCCTGACAGGCCATGGACCAGTACCAGTCTGAGGCCCAGAGGTTGGAGACCCCTACTTCGAAAAGAAAGCTTGAGAAGCAGACATTTCGAAGATGGCCATGTATCTGTTAAAACTGGTATCATCTTGGAACTTAGCAGCATCCACTGGCATATAAGAAATCTCACAAATTGAAGGCATTTATGATTATATAAGGAAATAAACCATGCTTCAAACTTTTGACAAGTAGAGAGGTGGATAGCAAAGAACGACTTGTAAATAGCTCATCTTTTTTTGTATTAAAATAGCTAAGCTCTTGAAGAAGCACATTTGGAACACAAATGTCATTGTAGCACGCTCTAAAGATAATATTGTGGATTGAGCGTGGGCTACGAACCAAAGTGTAACAGGTTCAATTCCCAGTCAGGGCACTTGCCTGGGTTGCAGGCCATGACCCCAGCAACCACACATTGATGCTTCTCTCTCTCTCTATCTCCCTCCCCTCCCTCTCTAAAAATAAATAAAAAAATAAAATCTTTAAAAAAATAAGTAAGTAAATAAAATAAATTAAAAAAAAAGATAATATTGTCTGAGAGGGAGGTACATGGTTCCTTTTTTTTTTTAGTTTTTATTTATTCATTTTTTAGAGAGAGGGGAAGGTTGGGAGAAAGAGAGGGAGAGAAACATTGATGTGAGAGAGAAACATTTATCAGTTGCTTCTGGGAGGCACCCTGACAGGGGGACCGAACCTGCAACCCAGGCGTGTGCCCTGACCAGGAGTCACACCAGTGACCTTTTGCTCGGCAGGAAGACGCCCGACCAGCTGAGCCAGACCAGTCAGGGCCACGGTTCCTTTCTTGGTTCCAGTCTGACACATTACCTGCCTTTTAACTGGCTTCATTAGCTATTTACTTCTTTAAAAAGTCATTAATATTTCTAAAACACCTGGATTTGCTTCCGCCTGTTTACTGTATATATTTTTTTCTTTTTATTCGATTGTGCTGCTGTTGTTCTTTGTTTTCATATTGCTGAATTTGTTCCCCTCTCCTGGTTGGGGTGTTCATCACTGCATCTCTCTTCTCTTACTGTTTACCTTTGATATTCTGCATGCATGCCAAACTAAACAGACCAAAAGTTAGTATCTTAACCCCCCATCTGAACAGTGCAGGAGATTTAAAACAGTTTCTGATTGACTGTGTCCATGGTATTACTTCCATGACATTCTAGTTTCATTCTGTCCTTTTTCAAACCACCAAATTAGATATCACTTTTATATTATACATTTTCTTTTAGCTTTACCATTATGATTCATGGTCTTGTCTTTAAGGATTCTTTGTTGCTTCTCAGACATTCCTTTGGGATCACATTTCTGCTCCCTGAGGGACAGCACCTTGAATTCCTTTAGTGAAGGCCCTTAGGAGATAAACTCTCCGTGTTTATCAGAAGATATCTACCCTCGTCCATGCAAGAAGAAGAAACTTATGTATTAGAGGCAGACTCAGATCTGTTGTGGAATGTGGAAAGGTGTAAATAAATGTTCTTAATGTGAGTAGTGTCATTGATTTTTTTTTCCCCATCCTTGCCATCTGAAGTCTTAGGTGTGTAAAATCAGTTTATTGGGGGGCTTCAGGGGGACAAGGCGACCCTTAGGAAAAACTGCACAACAGTCTTGTCTAAGATAAAATGGTTGTCTTGTTCTCCGCACTTCGAAGATGCTATGCCCCTGGTTGCTGGCTGCTGTTGTCGGTGATGAATGGTTGTCTTTGTCCGAGGATGGTTCTTGGGAGCTCATTTGCCCTCTAACTGCGTTTTGTTCTGGGTATTCTAAACTTTCTACAGTTTTTCTGTATGTGGTTTTCTTTTTACTTATCCTATCTAATGTATTTGTGCTTTCTCTACCTGTGGATTTTAATCTTTTATTACTTCTGAAAAATGTTCAGTTCTCGTCTCTTAAAAAACTGCCCTTTCTCCGTTCTCTATATTTATATATTAATCATATAGAGACCTTCTCCTTCTGTTATCAGTGTCTCTTAACCTCCTTACATATTCCACCCCCTTGTCTGTGCTGCATTCTGAGTGATCTCTTCAGAGCTGTCTTCTGCTCTGCTGAAGAACTGTTTCATTGGGACTAATCATCTACGGAAGCCATCACTTGAGTTTTTTATTCAGCAACATTTTTCATATCTAAAAGTTCCATTTAACTTTTTTCAAACCAGCCTCATCCTTCTGTTTTTTAAAAAATTATAGCTGATTACAGTTGACATTCCATAGTATAATAATTTCAGACATGTAACGTAGTGGTTAGCCATTTATATAATGTACAAAGTACGTCTAGTGCCCACCTGGCACCACACACGGTTGTTACAATATTATTGACTGTGTTCCCTATGCTGTGCTTCACATCCCTGTGCCTACTTTGTAACTACCCATTCATACGTGCTTCTTAATTCCTTTCTCACCCCGCCCACTGGCATTCATCAGTTTGTTCTCTGTATCCAGCCTTACCATTCCTGCTGGTTTCTTATTTTGTGTTTCCAAGTTTTGTTTCTTTAAGCATTTTATAACTAACCATTTTATAGTTTGCTAATTCTAATATCTAAAAATTTGGAATGTGTCTTCCATTGTCCCTGCTGAGTCTTGCGTATAGGGACTTCACCCCATGTGTGTTTGCTATGAATTCATTTGGTTGTGATTTAATTTGGTTCATCTTAGCCGAGGAAAATCCCAAGTGGATTTGTGTTTGCTTCTGCTAAGAACGAGCCCCTGCCACCCGGGGACCATGTCAGCCCTATTTGAGGGTCTGGCTTTTGTCAAATTAACTAGAGTCTGATGGCTTTGGCTAGGAATAAATGATAAAAATTTATTCAAGGGTCTTAGAGTTTTCAAACTGAGAATACAGCTAGACAAAAACCCGGAAGTGTTCCAAAGAAGAAAGAAAAGGTAAGAGTTCTTATAGTACATTCCTAAGAAGTTTTAGTCCTACAATCTTAGCCCTAGGACTGGCCTAAGATAGTTATCAGGCAGCTGTCAGCAGTCCAGGTGGTGAACGGCAGGTGGTCTGGATACACGGGTCCTTGGGGAGTGGGGGCAGGGGTGTGACCAGAGGGTCGTCTGCAGCGCTGGTAGACGTCCAGATGTACATCCAGCCATTGACCCAGGACTGCAAACCTCAAGAAGTTGATTTCCAGGCTAGTTAGAACAAGAGTAGAGCCTTTCCTCACGCCTCAACTTTCACATAATTTTAGCGGCTCGGTCAAAATGTCTCCATTGTATATATTCCCTCTCTTCGTTCTTTCCTCTCTTTGATACAGAAGTCTCAAGTTCACCATTAGGTGATCCCCAAAAATGAGTCTCCCCTCAATTTTAGTGCTGATACAGCATTTACTTGCTGCTTACTGCATTGTTCTCTGGTTTCAGCTTTTTCGGGGCATGGTCCTGAAAAAGCTGAAACCAGAGGGGTATGGAGGGGTATGCCCCACTGTCTTATTATGCAGCAAATACGCACTTCCTCACCTCCAGGAGGAATGAATGTTCCTCCCCAGTGATGTGGTGTGACTTTGTCCAATGTCATACGAGTAGAAGCAGCAGTGTGGCCAGTTCAAAACAGAGATCCTGAGAGGCTCTGCAAGTCTTCGCCCCCTCTTTTGTGCTCCTGCTTTCTGCCAAGAGAACATTACACCCCAGGTCCCATAATGACATAACAAGAAACAGAGGTGAACTTGACCTACAACCTGGAGCAGGGTCACCTGACTCGCAGTTGCCAACATGTCATGTGAACGAGAGATAAATACTCATTGTTACAGCCACGGAGGTTTTGAGATTTGGGCTACACTTCACAGCCACGGCTGATCACTGCATGGAACCCCTGGGGGCTGGTTTCCATTACTTACTGCTGGCCTAGTAATACATTTAGGAAGTTATGATAGTTTTTAACAGGGAGGCCCACGTAGTTAGAGCACCACTCACTAGCAGAGAGAGCTCTGCGGACCTTATTTACAAAGGAAGCACTTGAAATTGAATGCACTTGGATTTTTTTTTCCCCTAAAAGAGGCTGTTGTGTTCTTTTAAATAATGCCTTTTCCTGGCTGGCGTAGCTTAGTGGATTGAGCGTGGGCTGTGAACCAAAGCATTGCAGGTTCGATTCCCAGTCAGGGCACATGCCTGGGTTGCAGGCCACAGCCCCCAGCAACCGCACATTGATGTTTCTCTCTCTCTTTCTCCCTCCCTTCCCTCTCTAAAAATAAATAAATAAATCTTTAAAAAAATTATGCCTTTACATTCTTATTAGTTCGCATTAACTAATTTAGTCAACTTAAAAATCAAACACCAAATTCTTATTTCCTTGAAATTGACAAGTGTATGAATTAGCTTCCTCTAGGCACAAGCAAATCACCACACACTAGGAAGCGACACAGATGCCTTCCCTTACAGTTCCAGAGGCCAGAGGTCTGAAGCCAGCATCTCCTCTGAAGTCAGCATCACGGGGCTGAAACCAGGGTGTCTCCCTCCCTCCAGGCCCTGCCCCAGGCTGCAGGGGAGAGTGGACTCCCAGCATCCAGAGCGGCATTCCTCGCATTCCTCCGCTCAGGACCTCTCCCTCCACCTTCCAAACTGCTCCTCTCTTTGTTGAAGTCCTCGTATCACCTTCCTTCTTTCCAGCCGCAGTAAAATCTCCCCCTGCCTCCCTCTTCTGAAGATCCTTGTAATTACACTTAGGGCCCACCCAGATAGTCCAGGACAATCTCCCCATCTCAGAACAGCCTCAACGTATCCACCTGCAAGAACTTCTTGCCATGTAAGGTAATGTTCACAGGTTCCAGGAATTGGGACCTGGGTATTTTGCAGGCCATTGTTCAGCCAACCACGAGAAGTATGCTGGCAAACATCGGTCTATACTTTTGTGGATGTCATAAATGCTCCATTGTTTGAGTCCAATTTTTTGGTAGAAAGGGGAATGACTGTTTTTTTTCCTCCTCCTGTTACATTTTCATTTGCCAAAAGCAAAATAACTATGTTCTTCAACTCTATAGAAGTTAAAATACCTGCTTTAATGGATGATTTTGACAAGTTCATCGATCATTTCAAAATAAAAATCATCTGAGTGACCCCCCAAAATCTCTACTTCATTTATCTAGTTTCCGAAAGATCTGGTTCCACAAAAGGGAACCACAGTTTCGCATCCTGGAAATCCTCCTTAGTTACCAGAGGCTTCACATTTCATGAGCTAAGCGCTTGGAGTGACCCAGACAAACTCGCAGCCCTAGCAGGGAACAGACATGCATGTTTTTCTCTACCGTTTGTACGTCTCTCACCTTCAGGTGGAACCCCCACGGTGATCGCTGCCGCTCCTCCCCCACCTCCACAACGACCCCTGTCCAGTGTGAGGACCTATCCTTTCAGTCTCACCGGTCCTGTCATTATTTGAACCCCATACAGGTGTCTCCACCTACTACCGACTCTGCTCACCGGCGTCTCAAGCCCGTAACCCCAGTGAATGCCCCGTAGACTAATCAAGGTGAAATTCTGGATGAGGGCTAGCAGCTGCCCTGCTTTTCCAAGGAGGGCGGGGCTTGAGAGAACAAGACGCAAATACAGGAAAGAAAAAAAGCCCACGGTTTGACATCCTATTTTGTTGGCCAGATTGTGGAGAAACCAGACTTCCACACCTTGCTGGGGAGAGTGCAGAGCGATGCCTATGGAGAAGAATTTGTCCGTGTCTAGCAAAAATTACACTGGTACGGTAACCCGGTAATTCCACTTCTTCTAGAACAACAGCATGGGCAAAAGATGAAGTAACGTGTGTTATAAATATCAAAAGATTGGAAACGACCTCAGATATCCATCAATAGAGAAGGGGTTAAATCAATTATGAATAAATCCACACAGTGAAGTCCTAGGTCATTGTAAAACCGAGGACACTCTCAGTGTGGTGTCATCTCAAGGATATATTGTTCAACTAAAATTGAAAAATTGCAGAACATGTTTATCCTGGGCGACCATTTACATGCAAACAGAAAAACATGCCCGAATCCAGAAGTGCAGATAATATCATCTGGGCTCTGTCTCTTGGCTCTGCTTATCTGGGCTTGGCTTTGTTCTGCAATCTGGGCCTTTTGAGGAAGGATAGTAAAACATTAGGAAAATTCCTTGGCAGGTGGAATGGGGAAACAGGAGACAGATAGCTAAACGAGGCTCACGATTGCAAGGCCTTAGCTTCCCTAACCCAAGACGATTAGGAACAAATGCTTGACACATTCCAGACCGCGCTACGGCAGACCCACCGTGGTCCTGGGTCCTCTTCGGTGACATTCTTTGAAGGGGAAGCTGACCAGAGGACGACCCTGGCCTTATATGCTTATTTCGATGAACCAGTATATTAAAGGACATACCTGGAAAGCGGATAAATATTCTATTGTGCTCCTCCCCCGAGGCCTCCCCTAAATCTCACCTGTAGAAAACAGATAAACACTCTTAAGACAAAGGACGCGGTGCGTGTTCTCCCAGTGCCTTCCCCACCCCCTTTCCTCAGGTGTGTATCTTTCTCGTAAGTTCTAAAGCACAGGTGGCAGACACAAGACCTGCGGGGCGAATCCAGCCCTCCACCTTGTTCTATCCGGCCTGGCACCTCGTTTCTACCCAGCAGCAGTGCTAAGCTCCTCGCCCCTAGTTAAGGAGTAGTTACATGTATACAGTCCTAACATTACCTTCGGCCCTTTGAAGGCAACCGTGAGGCTGATGTGGCCTCTGGTGACAATGAGTCTGACGCCCCTGCTCTGAAGGCTCCCAGGAGACTTGCAGCCAGGGGAGCAGAGGGCGGCAGCAGCTCCTCCTGCAGTAACCCCCTACCCCTGTCTCCAAGGGCCCCTCTTCTGCCTCTGTAACCTGTTTCCTTCGTCCACACAGCCCAGCTGTCTCACTGCTTCTGCCCCTGTGACTTTCTTTCTAAAGGGCCAGGGCAGCTGTGCCTAGGCTGAGCCCTCTTGCTGTGCTCTGGCCTCTTCTCCTCTAAGGCCTTTCTTTGTGTCACTGTCCCCAGCTTTCACGAACATACTCTCAAAATCGCCTGGGCTTGCGCTGTGACATCCGTCCAGGGACACTTTCCATACAACAAATGAGACAACTGCTTGCAGCCCAAGCTATTCTGACAAACCGAGGCAGGCCCAGCCCGGGTCGCAGGTCTAAGCCTGAGCAAAGCAGGAAGAGAGGAGAGTGGGGTAGTGCACAGACCCACCAGGACCATGGGGCGTGACAGTGCGGCAGGTCCCTACATGAAATGCTCCACTAAACACACAAGGACAAAAGATGCCCTGGATAGGCTCCGACCCCTAAGAATGAGATGCCGGGAAGAGATGATCTCAAAGTTTGTCCAGATTTCAGAATTCTGTGAAACCCATGAGACAGAAGACATGGTGAGCTGCCTTCTCTGGGGATATCCCATGGAAGCAACTGTAAGCATCTCTTAAAACTTCGTATCCAAGAACTCACAGCAATTGATTGCATTAATGTTGGAATTGCACTGTAATTTGCTTCTAGTTTGTCCACTTCACCTACTGGACTGTTCGGGCAATCTGCAGCCTGGAAACAAAGCATGAGTTTCGAGAGTGAATTCTGAGCTGTCACGATGAAATGAAAACACCAGGTCAGCTTTTGGTGTTTTGTTCCACACCCAGAGAACTCTTCCTTTGTTTGCAGGCGGCCGTTCGGATGCCCGTGGAATTCTCTGGGGCCGGCCTTACTGGAGATCTGAGAGGAAAGGGTGTGTGTTGCTTATTGGAAGGAGACTAATGACCTCAGAAGCACTTTGGGGCAAGCAGAGAGCTTCCGTGAGCCGTGCACACCCAGGCTGCCTGCCCAGCCTGAGCATTTGCAGAGACGGGTAAGGCATCCACGCGAAGGCAAGATTTCCGGGCATCCAAAGGCTGTGATGGCTCAGAGGCCCCCGTGATCTGAATCTCCCCACCTATTTCATCAGGGAGACTTCAAAGGCCATTCTTACTCTTACACATTTTTCCAAAAAGAAAAACAATTTCTCCACTCTTCTTTGTTCTCCTAAAGCCAAACATCTTTGCACCATGGCTTAAGAAATCTTTTGCTTCCTGTGGCTGGAACTGAGCCTGGGGAAATGGCCTTGTTACCTTTTGACAGATAATTCCAGCAAACCCTGTGAGCTAATGGCCACTCACTTGGCATGGTCCCCAGGACCTGCTCGGTGAGGCCTCCACTTCAATCAACATAAAACAAACAATGCTCCTATGCTTTTATAATAACAGAAATTTCTCATAATCATGTAAACTCACTGTCTTTATAAAGAATCACAAATGTCTTATAGCATTGACCACCCCATGTTAAAACCACAGCATGTTAAAAATAGATCCCACTACATTTTTTCATTTATCCTGGAAGTTTAAGTTTAATGCTGTCAAACACCTCTTTGGGGTCTGTGTCATTGTTCCCCTTTTCTTCTTTTTTAAATTTTTATTTATTGATTTTAGACAAAGAGGAAGGGAGGAAGAGAGAAAGAGAAAGAGAGAGAAAGAGAGATCCATTTGTTGACAACTTATTGATGTGTTCATTGGGTGACTCCTGTGTGTGCCCTGACTGGGCCTTGAACCTGCAACCTTGGCATGTCAAGACAGCATTCTAACCAATTGAGCTACCTGACCAGGACTCCCCTTTCCTTGTTACTGCCGTCCACAGCTCCTCCCTCCCTCCACATACCTACACCGAGTGAAGACTGGTGTCTGAACTCCTCAACTCCTGGGCTAGAACGCACATATGCAAACCCCTCCCATCCACCCTCCTGGGTTCCCTGGTTCTCAACTTCCTCCTTTCCAATGGCCTTCTCCTCTTCTCCTCTACATCCCAGACCTTGTCAAATCTCCAAACTGCTCCACCTCAAAAATCAGTATTTAAACACCAACCCTCTGATCGCAGAGTCCTCATACCCCAATTTAAAGTCTCATACCATGTTCTCTGACATCATGAAGACCATTATCCTCTCCACTCCCTTCTAATTCCGAGACTTCTTGATCTTAATATCACCACCCTCCAGGTTTAGCTTCAATTTCAGTCTCTCATTTCAGTCCGTCTCTTGCAATTACTCTCAAACTATGTCTCCCTCCAGTCCCTGCTGCTTCGGCTTTATCCCAGCCTGAATCTGTGCAACTGAGAATCATCAAAGAAAATAAAGAAGCGCAGGAGTTTCCAGCCCCTGAGCATTCAGTTGTCGACCTCAACGGTGCTCTCGTGTTGCTGACATCCCTCTGCTCCCTCACTCTCTGGGAATGGCTTTGCATCCCGGTTCTGGGAGAAAACAGAAGCCATCAGAGAGGCCTCCCCACGCCAGCACACCAAGAAACATCTCGTCCGCATCCTGGTCCTGCTCCACCCTCCTTGGCCCTTCCCCTGCTACACGTCAATCATCCCAGGGGGCCCTGGGCCCCATTTCCTCCCAGTGATCCCCTCTTTGGCCCACAGGGTCCTTTCCATCAGTGTTTAAATTCTCTCCCAACCTTAAAATAATAATAATAATATAATAATAAAAACAAGCCTTCTCTGAACTTCACATGGCCTCCCAATTATCTCCTTATTGTCCTACTTCCCATCACGTTAAATGCCTGCACTTGCTCACTCGTTCCTTTCTTCACCCCCCCCCCCCCCCGGGCTAGTTCGCACCCTCACCACGCCCACCGAAATGCCTTTCATCAAGGTCAACGAGGGCCTTCTTGCCGCTTAAGCCAGTGGATGCCTTTTAGACTGGATCTGTTCTCTTGTTGTTGTTGTTGTTGTTCTTGTTTTTAGGAAATGTAGAGCTTCACCTTTTTTAAAAAATTTTATTTATTTATTTATTTTTAGAGAGGGAAGGGAGGGAGAAAGAGAGAGAGAGAGAGAAACATCAATGTGCGGATGCTGGGGGCCATGGCCTGCAACCCAGGCATGTGCCCTGACTGGGAATCCAACCTGCGACACTTTAGTTTGCAGCCCGCACTCAATCCACTGAGCCACGCCAGCCAGGGATGGATCTGTTCTCTTGATAGCATTCCCCACAGAAGTCTCTTTCTGTTCCTGGAAATGTTCTGTCGTGTGTCCTGGGCTCACCAAAACCACAGTCACCTTGTTCCCTTCCACCTTTCTGGCTTCCCCTCTTCAGTTTCCATCACGAGCTCTTTCTCATCTGTCCGGGGATCTCCCCAGGGCCTCACTGCTGGGTCTTTTTTATCTTGCCTTTTATTTTGTCTTCTTTTCTCCTCTGCTTTCAATTACTGTCTCTTCCCCAAGGCTCTGAAATATACGTCTCTGTCCCAGGCCTCTCTTCCGAGCTCTAAACCTCAGAGTATGTATGGAACCAGCTGACCACATAACCACCCCTGGTCGTCTCAAATTCAGTGTGTCCTAAGTTGAACCTATCACCTCCCTCCCACTTCCCCACTCCCAAAATAAACTCCAGACGGAACAAGTAGGGCGAGCAGAGACGTGGAAGCCCGACTGCAAAAGCTGGATGTGGGAGCTGCGAGGGAATCTAGGAAGGGTGGGCGTGTTGGGAAATGGAAGGGCAAGTGAAGGAAAAGACTTCAAGCAAATACTTCAGTAGATATAAGCCTACCCTCTCCTGCCCTCTCACCCGGTGTTGTGAATAAATTAGATGGTATTTCTGAAGACTGAACTGTATTTTTTTTTAAAAAACAAAGTTTTATTTTTTTTAAAGATTATTTATTTATTTATTTTTAGAGAGGAAAGGGAGGGAGAAAGAGAGAGAGAGAAACATCAATGTGCGGTTACTGGGGGCCGTGGCCTGCAACCCAGGCATGTGCCCTGACTGGGAATCGAACCTGCGATGCTTTGGTTTGCAGCCCATGCTCAATCCACTGAGCTACGCCAGCCAGGGCTTAAGACTGAACTGTATTTATAAATTCCGAATACTCAGTTGACTGGAGGATGTGATTATCGTAACACACGTCCCACCACCTCCCCCCAACGTGGTAACGACTTTGTGTAAAAGCTTGACATGGTTGTGTGTCCACGTGGGACTGACCCTTGAAAATACTGAGCCTCCATCTAGCCTGGAAATACGAGGGATCAGGTTAAAATGAAGAAAAGCTATAAAATCATGGACACACATGAGGGACAAGCTCAGTCTGTTCATGAAATTCCAGAACACCCAAGTCACAGAACGCCCTCTGAAGCTTTCAAGAGGTCATCTTAGACCTTATAACACGGGCAGTAAGTGCAAGAAACTTAAGCCCAGAAGTGATACAGCCTTAGAATGAAAGTAAACTCGAGACACTGTTTAGCTAAGTCGGTGGACAGCAGATTTAGAGAAGTCTTGTATCGTGCATCATCATAGCTAACACTTACTGAGTGCCGCCACCTGTTGGGGACCTCACTGGGCCATTTACACTTTTGGGGTTTACACCATGAGGGCAATGACAATGTCCCACAACATGGCCCCCACACGCCACTATTACCAATGTGACCTAGCATGATAATGACCTATTTGTTCTTCATCTTCAACTCCAGCATTGTAAAGCGCATTAAATGAATGATTTACCATGTGAGTTGCAAATGCAGCGAGTTTAGACAAATCATCCCTGTCCTTCTCTTAAAGAATAAACATAACCTGCCCATATTTTGCTCCAGACCCTCTAAGCTGGCTGTGTGTTAGCTCATGTCCATGTGCGCCTGCAGGTAAATAAATCTCTCCTTCCCACACAAGTTCTATGGCGGCGTAAGTAGCAGCCTGATTAGGTCCTAGATTCACGGCCTCAACAGCCAATTTTGCTTACCCCACTGAACAGCATCCAGTTCTATGAGGGTTGTGAAAACCTCAAAACAAAACTCATTCCTTGTTTTCTCCAGTTTTGCACAAAGATTCATGGCAATAGCTCTCAGGAGCCGGGAGGAACACCGTATCCGAAGGAAACGGAATGACGCGTTTCTGAAGCTCGGATTCAGGCACGGATTCAGACAACACCCTCTGTCTCCCCCTTTTTCTTCGTTCAGGATATAAGCCATTCCTGCTCTGAGCTGAATCTTATCATTGCTCTTGCTGTACTGTGTTTGAACAGATTTGTGGGACTGATGCACAGCTTCTATATCAAGATACGTGGGGAGAATGTTTTTGTTGTGAATATGCAATCAAACACCGGGAGGTCCCCCAGCCAAAAATGAAAGGAATGGCTGCATCAGTTAATGAAACCATTTGATCGGACAGCACGCAGCTCCCTGAACTACCTGGAAAACAGCACCGATTCCCACTGTGAGGGGGAAGTAGTCTCTGAGAGATGCTGCGGCATTTCTAGGAAACAGAACTTCGTTTTTATTAGTCGACCAAAATAAAATGAGACTTCTGCACGGGAAGCAGTAACAGATGCAATGTGTTGGGTGTAGGAGGGGGGAGTGGTCTAAGCCATTTGGGACGAGAAGCCGGGGTGAGAGCGCACAGCTGAGCCTGAGACAGGGCTTGCGTTCGCTGCCGTCCGGGACGTGGACTTGGGAAAGCCTTGGAAGGGGCCTGTGACCAGCCTCGCCTCCACCATAGACGACTTTGCTGACCTCTGCCTGTTTATGACCTGTTCAGATGCAGGCAGCTGGAGGACGGACACAGGGCGCTGGAATATTTCCATGACAACAGTTTTTTATTAAGACGAGAAAATGCTAGCATTCTTTTTTATGGCCAGAATGTTCTAAAATAAATACTTGGTCAAAAAGGCCATGCGAGAGTTTTTTGCCTAAATAATGTTCCAGTGATTAGTTGTAATTGAAGATTAATATCCAAGATTCCTGGTTCCCAACTAAATATACAATTTACTCATACTCCATCTTCCATTCTCCCAGCAGGAAATAGCGATTATAATATTAGTAATGCCATGTTGGGGTAGTTTTAAGATTAATTAGCTCATGATTGTAAAGTGCATTTTGAAATAGTAAAATAGAAGCTATTACAAAATTTTATAATGTCGTTATCAGTTTTATAATATACATAAATAAAATCAAATGTACTTTGACCCACTGTGCCTACAATTTATGGGCTATGGCTCTCATTTGCAAAAATTTTTTATTTTGGTGGCTCTAAAGTGATTCTGAAGTAATTTTATTAGCATGTCCTGAATGCTGGTTTAAGGAACACCCACAGACACACGCAGCCGGTCACAAAGTCACAGCACACAGGTCTCCTGACCTTCCTCGGAGATGACCGGAGTCCCAGCTGCGAGTTTTCCGCTGAGTTAGAACACGCACCGCGTTTGAGACTATGAGATCTTCAGCACGGTTCCTAAATTTGACTTTCAAATTAGTTAAATATTCAAATGAGCAGAAAGACGTCATGAAACATACTTGAATTATTCATTTTCCAAAAGTGAGAATTCAGTAAGACTAGAACAAGTTGTAAACGATACTAAATATAGCATTGCCCTTTATTACAACAATCCAAAGGTACTCTCAGGAGTCATAACTGGTATTAACTCTCCTCCCATGCTCTGATGGACTTCCACATAACAGGAGGCATAGAAAAGGAAGTTCACTTTGTTTTGTTTCATACATCTCTCTTATTTATCTCAGCACCAAATTAAAAAATCTGTACCTGGGGAATCGAATGAGTGGTTTTTAAATAAAATAATAGTAACAACAACAATCGTATATAGTAGGTAGTATTTTACAGAAACGGAAACTGAGACCCAGGGAAATTAAGGAGCTAGTGCAAGGTCACACGGCCAGGAAGAGAACCTAGGCAAGTCGCCCCAGGACCACCTCCACGCGGTCTGCGCCACGCTGGTTTCTGTCTCCGGGTCTGTACACTGGAGGGACTACGTTCTGAGATGCCCACTTCCCCTGTGACTCCCTGAGCTTCTGTCCCTTCTGTTCCTGCGCCTGCCCTTGGGAATTCTGTGGTGGACGATGAGGAACACATTGCACAGCCCCGTGAACGGCATCTTCATGTCGAGCGGTCTCCAGCTCTCCAGGACTGGGTTGGTCACCTTGGGGCGTGACTCGCTTTCCTTTAGTTCTTCTCTAATTGGTTGTGATACGGTCACCCCGTGAGGCTGCCTCACCGAAGGTCCTATACTCGGTACCAACAGCAGAACGTTCCAGCTGCCCCTGTTGCACTCCCAAACCCCAGGCAACACCTCGCCTCGCAGTCTCCACCTCTGCACAGCCCGAGGACCAGAGACCCCCAGGTTAGTGCAGTCGCAAAGCCCGGGCCTGGGGAGACTCCCACCGCCCTCAAACTCGCCCGTCGTGGGGGATAAACCAGCTGCAGCAACAGGTGTGCCTAAGGCCGTGTCAAAGCCCAAAAGAGTGTGTGAATGGAGGGTGCTGCCCACAGACGGGCGGGAGAAAGGAGCAAGGTGTGGAAAGCTGGAGAGAAGTCCAACAGCACCTGTGCCTGAGGAAGTCCCTGGGGTACTTTTCCTACACTTCCAAAAAGTGACATTAGGGAAGCTGATGGGGAACCACAGCTTAGTAACAAATGTTTCTGTTCTGTAAATAGCTACTACATCTTTGACATTAAAAAAAAAACATTATTACATGCTTGAAAATAAAACAAGTGTGCTCTGGGTAGAAGGAGAGAAAGCGTGTAAAACCTGGCCTCACCCACACAATGCAGGGGGTGTGGTTCCTGGAGGTGGGGGGTGTGCGGCCTCCAGCTGGGGGAGCAGGCGAAGCTCACCCAGGGGCCGGCGGCCAGGTGTGGGGCTGTGTGACCTCAGCCACCTCCTTTCAACTGATTTATCAAATGTTTGTTTAGTGCGTGGTGCTAGGGAGTGCAGGGCACATAAAGATGCACGAGATAAGCGCTCCTCCTCTGATTTCCAGCTTCCTCGTTTCAGATGAAGTCTGCCCCTCTTCTGAAAATGTACGACTCCAGGGTCCTTTGTTTAAGGCCAAGGAAAAGTTAAGGAGGCGAGTTCTTCTCAAAGGCATGTATTGTTTTCTGCTACTCGAGCAGTGGTTAAGCTAAACCTTGAATAAACCTCTAAATAATTCAGACCTTGGTTTCCCCCTCTGTAAATGGGGGCTAATAACATCTCTCCTGCCACCAGCTGGGAAAATGCTTGTCGGGCATAAGTGTTGTTAGGATTTACTGCCCGATACATGGAGACTCTCGCGGCCCAACCTCCAGAATTTGGAATTAATGCCATCACTGGTGGCGCCTGGGCATTGAAACATTTAAAAATGCCCTGGGTGATTCTGATGTGCAGCCAAGGCGAGAAGCCCCGCTGCCAGTTAATTTTAAGGACGGGTCCTTGTCATTCCGTTTGGATATGACAACACTTGTGCTTAAATTGAAATTTTTAAAGAAGTTATGCAAATAACCACATGGGCGCTGTGCCTTCCCTTGGGGCGGTGAGTGACAGCAGTCGGCAGCCAGGATGGAGGCCTCAGGCGGCTGACACAGTGCAAAGAAAGGGGCATTATTCCAGCAGGAACAAAACATGTTTTCATCAATATTCTTTGGCTTTGTTACAGCTTATTTCAACTCAAATAGCCACCGCACTGCAGCCTCAAAGTAGGAGGACATTACCTATTTTATGACGTTATTTCTCTTGTTTCTTTAGACCATGAGATAAGAAAAGCTGGCGTGAAATACCCCTAAGGACCAAACTCACTTTCCATCACATCCCAGAAGCAGACACTGTGACCTGTAAACCTTCCTGGGTGGTGGGAATATACGAGTACAGTGATGGCAACGTTTGAAGCGGTGATGGGTACAGTTCGCACAGGTAAAATCAACGAAACCTGAGCCCCAGCGGTTTGTAAGACCTGTCTGAAGGCTGGCACACAAGCAATCAGTTTCCAGCTTGCACTTAAGGGGTTTGCGTTTTCTTTCCCCACGGGGGGCCCGGGAGGCACCTATCCCTAACCTAAGCTATGGACCCCCTCCTGAGGTTCCCCAGGACATGCTGGTTCTTCGCTCTGGTGACTTTTATAAACATTTACACTCCATTTCGCTAAATGTAAATCAAGCGGTGAGCGCGGATGGGGTACGAGGAGCCCCGAGCTCTTTCTATAAATGTGTGTGTACATTTTCCCTAGTTAAGTGCCAAAGTCACACCCCCGGGAGTGAGAATAACAACAGCACAGGCGCAGTGAGAAGCCCTTTCCTGCTTTTCATCAAAACACGGTGTCACACACATTTTCAGAAACAAGAAAGGCTAAAACATCACCATACTCTACCCTTCCGGATGGTCCTGGGCCCCTATTTTTATAGCTCAGGCTTTCTGAAAGGGAACTGTTTTTATGAGTGATACTCCTCCCCCACCCCCCAAAAATTAAGGACAGCAGAAATCATTATAGCTAGCATTTATTGGGTTCTTCCCAGGAGCTGGGCTCCTACTAAGTGCTTTATGTAACCTACAAGGTAGGCACTATTGTTATTCCCATTTCACAGAACAGTGAAAGGCACAAAAGGTGAATATCTTCACACCTGGCTCGATTCTGGAGCTTACGTGCTTCATCAGAGATAGGAATTATCCATTAAGTCCTCTCCACCCAGAGAGAGGCCACATTTTGTTTGTGCTCTCTTACAAATGTGGAAATACATACCCATCATTCCACAAATGTTTGGCGAGTGCCCAATACATGCCATGTCATACCTGTGCCAGAAACCAGGGCTGTGGAGTCAAACAGGCATGGGCCTTGATCCCTGGAGATTCATCTACCCGGGAGACAGATGTTACGTGATAGATGCAGAAATCATTACTTCAGTTCAACTGGGACAAACAGCCAAGAAGGCGTGTAGAGTGAGAAGTGAGAGAAGAGGGCGTGGGGGAGGGGCTTACCAAAGGTTGGGAGAGCTGGGTGGACACTGCACTGAGTGCTCACGGAGGGCCAGGCATTGTTCTAAGCACTACGTATACGAGGTCCGTCCAGAAGGTACCCAGTCATGTAATATGAAAAGCAATGACATTTATTGAAAAAGATATAAGATACAAAGAACATTGTACGTAGGACAATGATGCCTCAGTCCCCTTCCAAGTAGGCACCTTGGGACCTCACACAGTTCTCCCAATTGCCATCAGCTGCCCGGTCATATTTTCCTGAATCTCACTGATGGTCTGAAATCTCTTCCCTTGCAAAGGTGATTTTAATTTTGGGAAAAGGCAGAAGTCACAGGGCATCAAATCTGGGATACAGAGGAGCTGAGTCGCCTGGGTGATTTGATGTTTCACCAAAAAACTCTGCACAAAATGTGATGCATGAGAAAGCATGTTGTGGTGATAAAACTGCCAATCACCAGTTGCCCATAGCTGCAGCCTTCTGAATCATCAGAATAGTTTCCATGGAGGAATGTTCAAGCCTAGCAAAATTTGACAGGCTTGTTGCTCTACTCAGTCATTGTGAATGCAACAGCCACTCAGTACACATGTTCACTCAATGGCGTCTGCCACCCCCACTGACTAGTACAGTGAAGCCATCATTGTTCACGCATGTGCATTCCAGTCCACTCTCCTTGGCTGCTGGGTTACATTGATGTCATGCAAACCGTTCTCATTACATTAACAGTGGCTGGACGTTTTCTGGACAGACCTCATATGTCTGCTATTTTGACCATGTTCCCTGCAGTTTCTGAGCGGGGTGCTACTGTTGTCTCCATGTGCAGAGGCGCACACTGAGCACAGATGGGTCGACTGACCTGCCCAGGGCTGTGCACGAAGACGAGACTGGCACTGCTCCTGCTACGGCTAACAGGTTCTGACAGGCTTTCCCAGAGAAAACACCTAAAAATAGCCTAAATAAATGTATGCATTTAAAAAACTTCTTGAAAACATTTAACAGTTGACAGGATGATGAAGAACTAACAAGCTAAAATTGAAGTAAAGGCAGAAAACCAGATAAATAAGCAGAACACTGAGGATGCTCTTTCACTGAGGATGTTTTCTGAACTTGACCTTCAGTTGTCAAGGCCTCTTGGCTAAAGAGCCATGAAGGACAAAGCCCAGAAATCTAGTAGAAGACCTTCCATGCATAACCTTGGGACCCACAGGGGCTGTACCCTTAATGCCTAGGAATGAACCAGAAATAACCTAATCCTCCCACCCTCATCCCCAGGGAAATTCTTCTTGGACCACAGCTTGTCTGGAGGAATTAAACCTCTGGCCAGAGAAGCTGTCATAGAAAACAAGGCTTCCCATGGATTTGTGGCCCCAGTTCTCACTATCTGGACAGTCCAGTAAAGCTCAAGCTATGACTTTACCTTAGCATTTTCCCAGGCTGTTCATGTCTTCAGGAACCTGACAGCAGCAAACGTAAACCTCAGAGAACCATACTTCCATCCTAGGCACCAAATCATCCCTTTAAATAAATGCCTGAGGAAAATGCATAACTCATGGTAATAAGTGAATGAATGAATTGTACATTCATGTAAACCAGATACCAAGAGCAAGAACCAACACTGAAAACAGAGGGGAGAACAGGTCTATAAAATCTCAGATGTTAAAATCTCAGATGTTTGGTACTTTGGTATTTTTAAAAGTACCAAACTTACTACATCAAAACCAAATAGATAAGCTTGAGTATATTGTCAAGGAACAGAAAACAACACCAAAAACTGACGTAACAGATTTTTTAAAAACTGAGATGTAGCCCTGGCTGGCGTAGCTCAGTGGGTTGAGCATGGGCTATGAACCAGAGGGTTGATGGTTTGATTCCCAGTCAAGGCACATGCCTGGGTTGCAGGCCAGGTCCCCAGTGGGAGCCACGTGAGAGGCAACCACACATTGATATTTCTCTCCCTCTCTTTCTCCCCCCCTTCCCTTCTCTCTAAAAATAAATAAATAAAATCTTTTTAAAAATTGAGATATATTTGACATATAACATTGTGTAGGTTTAAGGAGCAGAACATATTGATTTAATGCATTTATGTTACAATATGATTGCCATTGTTGTGCTAACACTAGCTACCATATCACATAAATTTTGTAATTTCTTCTGGTGGTGGGAACAATGAACATAGCAGATTCTAAAACTAAAACATATAAATTAAAAATTCAGCGATTGCAATAAAAATTCAATGGACTCTTAATCATTACATTAGGCATGGCTAAACAGAGAATTGGTGAATTGGAAGACAAATCTGGAGAAATTAGGCAGAAATTTTAGCACAGAGAGAGATGGGAAATAGCAATGAGAAATTAAAAGATGTAGCCCTGGCTGGCATAGTTCAGTGGATTGAGCTCGGGCTGCGAACCAAAGTGTCGCAGGTTCGATTCCCAGTCAGGGCACATGCCTGGGTTGCAGGCCATGACCCCCAGCAACCGCACATTGATGTTTCTCTCTCTCTCTCCCCCTCCCTTCCTTCTCTAAAAAAATAAATAAATAAATAAAATCTTTTTTAAAAATTAAAAAAAAGAAATTAAAAGATGCAGAAGACAGAAGTGAAAGGTCTCACAGAGTTTCAGGAGTGGAGAGCAAGACTGGAGTACAATATGGAGGCTTGATCTTATCTTGAGAGCAATAACAAAGCACTGAAAAGTTTTAAGTAGAGCATTGAGTAAGGTTGCTAGGAAACATGATGCTTATTCATTGCTCAAAATCACCTGGCCATGGGGGCAAAGGGGCTGCAATGTAGCTTTTGTTCTATTCGCCAGGACATGTGCCTGGGAGGGATTGCAACTGCC
Organism: Phyllostomus hastatus; assembly: GCF_019186645.2. NCBI lineage: Eukaryota > Metazoa > Chordata > Mammalia > Chiroptera > Phyllostomidae > Phyllostomus > Phyllostomus hastatus. Next base: position 46,192,211 of record NW_025333960.1, on the reverse strand, counting down.
TGAGGAAAGGGGAGCATTTTTCCGATTCCCACAGAGACACTGTCTGGCTAGTCGCAGCCTGGCTGTGGTGTAGTGGGTTTCTGGCTTTTCTCTCGGAGAAAATGGCTTTCTCAAAGAAGAGTGGTATCAGATCAGTTTTCCCATATTTCTGCAAAGGTCAGATTTCCAGACTTTTCTTCTCCTTCTGCAGCCAAAGGTCACGTTATTAAGAAATAATTAGCACACCACCATATTATTCGTTTCATGAGAAATTGATTAAAGCCCATTTTTGTCCTTAATCAGACTCTGCCTTGTGCAGAGTTCTGTGACTGTCTTCTTCCACAGCTGTTTGTGTTCTCTTCTCATCCCACCTGCACACACTTTGGAGCGGAAATGGGAATTTCATCTTCCTTGGCATCTCGGTGGAGTATGTAAGGCGACATGGGCCTCGCTTGGCACTCTGAAGCTTGTAAGCTGTTTTCTCTAACTAGGACATCCAAAAGATCATCAATGTCCCGACCCTGTGTGTTATCTGCAATTCCTGCTAAAAGAGCAATTTGGCGTTTCATCAGCTCACACATCATATTTCATGTGTTTTGGTGAATGAGAGATGGTGGTTAATGGCTCAACTTGAGATACGATGAAAGAGGGACTATTGGGGTTGAGATAGTTTACAACCCTCGCAGCAGGAATCGGTGGTTGAAAATAAAGACATGAATGTGGTGCTAATCATACTGAAGAAAAGTGAAACAGGAAGTGGAAGTTCGTTCTGCTCTCTGTCAGGAGAGAGAAGCTGAGGTCCAGGTAAGGAGTGGGTCCCTCGGTAGCTGGACTGTAAGCCAGCAGGAATGGTGTTAAACCTGCACAGTCCTGGGTCTTGGAGAAGGAGTCGGAGAAATGCTCGCTGAGGTAGGCCAGCTAGGGAACCAACACTACCCCAGGCATCCAAATCATTGGGGCCACCCTCGTGGTAAAAATCTGGGGCGGGGTGGGGGGAGTATCTGATCATAAGATCAGAAAGACAGCAAGCCTTTGCATGCCAGGAAAGAAAAACGTCGTATTTACAGCAAATCAGGGGAAATTTATAGCATCTTCTGGGAACTGCAGGGAAGAGAGATGTTTGAACTGAAAAAGGGATGGTAAATTGAATTAATTACACAGCACCCATTAGTACTAATTAAAGATGTGTAATGCATCATTGGTATTTTCTTATTTCAAATGTCTCAGCTGCTTGTTTTCTTTCTGTGAACACAGAAAATATTAATCAAGGCTTCCACAGAATCACTTTAAATTTTGGAATTCAATTCTCCTCTTACTGTGTAGCTGAAAGTGCTTAACCTCCTAATCTCCCATTTATGGGGAAATCCTGACTCTTATTCTTATAGCTGAAGTTTCATTGTGTTTACGTTTTCAAAGAAAAGCTTGTTAAATCCATCACTCAGATATTTGTAAGTAGGGTTATCAGTTCCCATCCGTCATCCCACTTCCCCGGAAATGAGACAAGGATAAGCTGAACCTGCAACTATTGGGTTCTGTACCAAGTGATGGAAAAACAATGCCAAAGCCCTGGCTGGCGTAGCTCAGTGGATTGAGCGCAGGCTGTGAACCAAAGTGTTGCAGGTTCGATTCCCACTCAGGGTACATGCCTGGGTTGCAGGCCATGACCCCCAGCAACCGCACATTGATGTTTCTCTGTCTCTGTCTCTTTCTCTGTCTCTCTCTTTCTCCCTCCCTTCCCTCTCTAAAAATAAATAAATAAAATCTTAAAAAAAAGATTAAAAAAAAAAAGCCTTTCATCTCATAGGACTCCTCAGAGTTCCTTTATTAAAAAGAAAATGCTGAGCGAGACACAGGCTCTTTCTTTAAAGTCATACAGCTCCGAAAGGGAAATAGACCCAAATAAGTCACATAACTCAACGTGGTACGTTTCAAATAGAGGATCATATGAAGTATAGATGCAGCACAGTGGAAAGAGCAATTCCTTCAGTTTTCAAGTATTTACTTGCACACAGATGTTTATAGCAGCTTGATTCCTTTTTGCCAAAATTTGGAAGTAACCAAGATGTCCCTTCAGTAGGTGGATGGATAAAATGGGGTACATTCCATAGAATATTATTCAGCACCGAAAAGAAACCAGCTATGAAGTTCCAAAAAGACCTGGAGGAACCTTACGTGCATAGTACGAGGTGAAGGAAGCCACTCTAAGAAGGCTGCGTACTGTGAGGCTCTGAACACACGGCTCTCTAGAAAAGGCGAGACCGCGGAGACAGGACAGAGATCAGTGCCTACCCGGGTTTTGTGGGGAGGGAGGGACAAACAGGCAGAGCACCGAGGGTTTTTAGGGCAATACAACTGCTCTGCAGGATAGTATAAAAGTGGATTGGTGCCATTATAAACTTGTCCAAACCCACAGAAAGCACAACGCCAAGAGTGAACCTAATGTAAACTGTGGACTTTGGTGACAATCACGTGTCACTGCAGGTTCACAGGCCGTAGCACAGGCACCACTTTTATGGGGACGCTGACGAATGCCGGAGTCTGTGTGTTTGTGGGGAGGGGGGGTGCATGGAAAATCTCTGTACCTTCCTCTCAATTTTGCTGTGAACCTAAAACTGCTCTAAACAGTTTTTTTTTTCATTAAATTTTTAGAAGTTTATTCACTAGTATGCGCTGTATCTAAAACACTATGTTAGGCATTGGGGAATAAGGGGGAAAAAAAGCTTGTATCCTTTCTTTGGATGGAGGTAGGAGCAAACTTGGGAAGAAAACAATTTCGAGGGTCTTCGGAAGGGTTCACAGCCATGACTCACTATGTAAAATCTCCTGCCGGAGGTCCCCCTATCCGGCCCCGCGGTGGAGGAGAACTGAGGAAGGCGTGCCCACTGCCAGCCCGTCCAGACCAGAGAAACCTCTGGCCCCCGGGGCTGGGATGTGTTGGATCAGCTGGTTATTTTCCTCCTGATGTCCCAGAACACTCTACAAGAACACGAATTAGGTTCACTTTCCTCAGAGGTCACTGGCGGGGTTTTCAGCAAATGTTTAACCAGCAGGTTTGCATTTTAGCAGCAGTGCGGCTGCCATAACCTCTCTCTGCTGTCAGATTTGCTGATCAGAGGTCAATAGTAGTTTGAGGATAGTTATTGATTGATGGAGTCAAATCCTCCCTGGTCCTGGCCAAACACAGATTCCATTCCTCATCCAGAATAACTGGTATGATGTAGTTACTACCTGGACACAGGAATTCTTCCCAGAATTATTATGTAATAGAATTGTTAACACAGCGTGTCTGTTGCTGACTTCTGATTTCATTCAACACCCAGATTAGTCACCTTTCAAAGAACATGTTGACTTTGCCACCATCCCAGTCACTGTTTACTTTGGGATCCACAATGCGTCAAAACCATCGAGGTGGAGCGGAAAGCCTGCAGGTTAGGGAAGCTTCCCACGGGGAGGAGCTGGAGCCGTGCAATGAGGAAACGGTAAAGTCACATGCTCACTTGTAACGGCTGCACTTTGGCTTTGGAAACCTGACTCAGGATTCCTGGTGAAGCCCATTCTGGCTTGACTCTCAGGATTTTTTCAGAAGGAGTAAGAGACTTCGGCTGCTCCATTCAATGAACTGTGCATTGCATACAGTTTCTTCCCGGAGATGAGGAGTAACAGGGAGTAAGATGTGCGATCCACGTTTTTATTAATAGCATTCACTGAGCACACCAAATGTGCGATATGCGTGTCACTCAAATCTCTTCACCCAAACTATCCTACCAAATTTAGATGAAAAAAAAAAAGCTTTCTGCCAGAAGTTCGTTACAACCAAAGCCGTAGTTTATACTAGAGGAAGCTGATCCTCAGAAAGTTTAGGTTTTTTGCAAGGGCCACACATGTGGACAGTAGAATGCTGAGCTGCAAGACCTCCCAGCTGGTCCACCCGCCGTGCAGCCCTTGCTGCTGCCCACTGCTGAGCTCATGCATGGAGAACTGCAGACTGCTGCTTCTCAAACTGCACCTGCATGCCCGTCCCCCGGGGAGCTTGTGAAAGTGAAGATTTGATTCAGCAAGACTGGGGTAGACCGAGATTTGCATTTCTGACACGCTCGTGGAGGAGCCACACTGTTGTGCGTGACCACGTGGAGTGATCAGGCTGCAGATGGTCCTGTGGTCTGTACGTCGCCCTCCCCAGTGCATTATCGTCCTCACAGGTAGTGCCTTTTTCTGTCTCCTCGTGTATGGATTTTGAACTAGTTGTAATATTATATCAAGTGTTGAACCTGCTGCACTCTTGTGTTCTGAGATCATCTTTAAGAGTTTTATTTATAGAATAGTCTCTTAGGGAGATTTTTAAAGTAACTTTCTGCCATTTCTCCTTTAGTGTCATCCCACTGCTGAGACATGTCACCATGTACCAGGACTAAGGACCCAAATGCGGCAGCTGAAGGCAGAACACTGTTGTGGTATAAACACAAAGTTTAGGGACAAAAAGTCTTAAAACTCAACGCTGAGATGAGTTTTTTAGAGAGGCAGCAGAGTGGAAGTGGTTGTGAACTTGGACTCAAAAATTCCTGGATTCTAGCGTTCTCTGCCTCTCCCTTGTAGCCAGATTTTAAAAGGGAGTGGTTGATCCGGAAGGTCTCTAAAGTTCTAAAGTTTTATGGTTGATTGGCTGGTGATGAATAGCATTTTTTTTTCTAGATTTCTTACCAAAAAATATGATAGAAATTTTTACCAAAGAAATAGCCAAGCTTCCATTTGTATAACTAGGAAGATTTTGACCAAAAGGACTGGCAATATAAGCCAAGTAGTGGCTTGTCCCAGCTTGCTTGTTGCTACAGCGGAAAGAGTGGTGGATTAGGAGACAGGAGACAGGCTGTGTCATACAGTGTTGGACAAGTCACTCCATCTCTCTGAGTCTCAGTGGCATCGTCTGCAGAATGATGGGATCAACATTCTCTGTCCATTTGGGTACTAATCCATATAGTAAATGGAAACCGTTGCAAAATTCCATCCTTACCCATTATGAAGGAAGCAGGTTCCTTATCACACCCTCTCTGTCTACGGATGGAGCAAACATAAACTTCTGAAGAACATGTCTTTTCCTCTTCCCTTCCCTCCACTCTCCTTTGAATAGTCGGTGCAACGAATGAATGGAAATATGTGAATGCATGAGTGAACGGATGATTGCTACCACAGGACCATAGAGAATTAGCAGACGCACTGAGGTCAGTGCTGTCACTGAGATTCTCCAGGAGCTGTGAGCCGGGGCTCCAGGGGATGGCACGGGAGCTGTTGACCAGAGGGGCGGTAAAAGGCAGTTCAGTCCATGAACTCTTTTTTTTTAGTTTTTTAAATTTATTAATTTTACAGAGAGAGAAACATTGATTTATTGTTCCACTTATTTATGCATTCCTGACCCAGGATCAAATCTGCAACCTTGACATATCAGGTTGATGCTCTGACCAGGTGAGCTATCTGGCCAGGGCCAGGGCCAGGTCACGGACTCTCAAAGTATCCAGATTACTCTGCATGCAGGATGAGGCAGGAAAGGGTGCTATTAGTCATGCTGCGATCATGTTAAGGGCCCCAAGAGGGGAAAAATTAGCAAATCTGGGATCCTCTTTAGTTTTTATTTCAATCCCTAATTTTAACTTGAATCGGGAGTTGGATTTAATCGGAAGTGTTCCCGCAGGGAACCGAACCTGTGAAATTAGAACACATGTGGCTGCCAAGCTTGGTTTCAAGAGAAAAATCCAATCTTGCAGGGAGGCTATGAACATTTGGGAATTGTGGGCAGATATAATTAATAGCATCGTAGAGGTTAGAGCAGGGAAGATCCTTATCAGCTTGCCCCTCCCGCTGTGTGTGGGGGAAGGAAGAGGGAATTTGGCAGCAGGAGATGCTGAGGCTGGACCCCTCGGGCAAGCATTCTCACTCAGGGGCCTGGGTGAGGCCAGGGACCTGAGACTCACCCAGCTGCCTGGGTGACTCTTAGACACCGTCAAGTATGAGCCTCTAGCTTTGAGCAATTCTCAGTCATTCACACATTCATTTGAGTAGATCTCGATTTATTTTCTTACCCTCAACTGTATTTATTTAAGAGGAAGAAGCAGAACCTGTGGTTGAATACAGGGGAGTATTTTGTAATGGTTCCGGTGAGAGAGATGTTTGGGAGAGAAAAAAACTGCACACATGGGAAGGTGGAATGCATCGGGGAAAACCTCTTTATTACAACTTTGTTAAAGATTAGCTTTGACTTAAAATTTTTAAAAAAAGCTCACAGTGAAAACATCCTTTTAGAGATGTTTCCCAACAATGAGGAAATGGAAATGCTCTTCAAGCCACCTCAGCAGTTCAACTCCTCAAACTAGGAACGGCTTCCCCTGGGGACTGGCGGGGAGGAGGGAGACCCCTGAAGACACTTTACAAAGCCGAACCTTCCACAGAGCAAGCCGCCCATCTGTGGGCACAGCCAGCTCCCTCGGCGTGTCTCTCTTTCCATTTTCCTCCCCCTCCTGGGGAGCCAGTCCTACAAAGAAGCAATGTATTGGGCAGCGGCCACCTTCTCAGAATCACACTGCGTTTCCTGATGCAAAAGATGTTTGCGATCGTGGGGCCGATACACAGACACCTTTCCAGGGTAGACTTTCCTAGAATTGGCAGGAGCTCATACACAGGGTCCTTGGGAGAACTGAGGAATTCATGCATTTGGTAAGAATGAGCCGAGTCCCTCCCTTGGGACAAGCACTGCTCAAGGAATAGAGCAGACGTGAGATGCAATGTCTCCGTTCGCTAAAAGTTTATAGCCTTGTCAGCGAGATAAAACAGACACACAGAAAACTAAAGGGAATATCATTCATTTAACGAGCTCCTATGCAGCACTAGTGGAGTCCAACTTCCAAATTCAGCTCCAATGAAAAGTCCCATTGGAAAAATTTTTCCCAGATTATGTTCATAATTTTTTTTCCACTTGGCTCTTAATGTGTAGCAGCCCTCTCTGATGCCATATCCTGGTAAGCAAATTGAAGACAAAGGGAGAGGAAATAAGTGTATTTTGCACGTGGGAGGTGTGGGAACTGTTGTGGCCAGAGGGCAAACAACAGACTGTATCTCATAAAGACAGCCACGCAACAGCTCTGCACGCCCGCCTGCTTTTCTCACAACGTGACCACTACTCCTTCCTCTGAGGAGCAGGCTCCGCATTCTTCCCCGTGAACCTGGGCCGGAGCTGACGCTGGCCCCCAGCTGACGGCCTGCCAGGAGCTAGGCCTGTCAGTCTTACAGCGCAAGCGCGTGGATTCTGCCAAGTACTCGACTGAGCTTACAAGCATATTTCTTCCAAGTTGAGTTGCCAAATGCGAATGAGTACAGCCCAGCTGACACCTTAACTGCAGCCTTGTGAGACCTTGAGTGGAGGACCCAGTGAAGCCGTGTCCACACTCCTGACCACCAGGATCTGAGACAAATGTATGCTGCTTAAGTCACTAACTTTAGGTGCTTTGCTGGGCAGCAACAGGTAACCAGTGCACCCGGGCACACTGAAGTCACTGGGCTGGAGAGACCGCACAGAAAGGCCACAGAGAGACAGAGACACAGCCCAAGGAGCCCTAGCTAGCCCTGCCCCCGCCCTTTGAGTGTCGTCCAGCATCGACCACCAGGGGCGAACAGGGGCCCTCGGATGATTCCAGCACCCAGACTTAGAGCCCCCTCCGATGACACCGAGTGGAGCACAGGCAAGCTGTCCCTCTTAAGCCATATCCAAACTGTAGCTCCACGAACAAAATTAAAAACTGTTCTTGTTTAAACCCACCAAATTCAGGGGCCTTTTTTAATATATCCACAGTAACCAGAACAGGGAGAAGCAATTTCCCAGATTGACTCCCCACTTACCTTCCCCTATCTTTTCTGGTATGCTCCCCTGACCTTCTGTACCTGCTGATGGTGGCTTCTAGCCTCTTGGTATTGAGTGCCCATCACATCCTTGCTTTTAGCTTCCAGACCTTGGCTACAAGTCCGGCAGACTTCCCAGTGCGTCCCATGTCCTGGATGCTGTGCCCACTTTGATCCATAGACCCCACCTTACAGCGCAGGGCGGATGGAGACAGCCCTGCAACACACAGCTTCCCCTCTTTTATGTGTTTATCATAACGTGTTTACCTGTTTCCGTATCTAGTTGCCCTGCCAGACCATGAGCTCCCTGCCTGGGTCAGCACCTTTGTAATTCTGTGTCTAACTCAGTCTAACAGATGCTCCATCTGTTGAGTGAATGCATGAATGAATGAATGTGTTATTTTTGCGGTATGAAAATTAAAGACCTATATGATAAGCCCTTCGCCCTTTAAGGACTTACCTAGTACTAAAAAATATGGCCCAAATGATAAATGTTGTGAATGGAAAGAAAATGTTGGGTTGGCCAAAAATCTGTTTGTTTGTTTTTTTCCATGAGATTGATCTAGTAGTGCTTAGTTGTCTTTAACGTCATTCGGAACAATTTTGTTAGATTGCATTGCGACAATTGTCATATCAGCGTGCATAAAAAAACTTAACCAAAGTCGGCGAATTTTTATGCAGCCATTTTAATATTGAAGATGGAAGAAAATGTGCAACATTTTTGGCATTTTATGCTTTATTATTTCAAGATGCAACTGAAATGCAAAAGAAGATTTTTGTGGTATATGGGGCAAGTGCTGTGAGTGATCAAATGTGTCAAAAGTGGTTTGTGAAGTTTCATGCTAGAGATTCCTTGCTGGACGATGCTCCACGGTCGGTAGACCCATTGAAGTTGATAGTGATCAAGTCAAGAACAATCAACATTATACAACACAGGAGATATCCAACATACTTAAAATATCCAATTCAACAAAGTTATTGGTAAAAATGAAAAATGTGTCTTTTATTTTACGGAAAAAGCTAAACAGACTTTTTGGCCAACCCACTAGTGTGGGCTTGGAAGACTTCATAGAAGAGAAGAAACTTGAACTTGACATCAAGAAGGAATTTGTTGGCTTTGGCTGAGAGCAGAGGAGACAGAGAGGCATTGCAAACTAGGAGAACAGCACGACAAAATTACATAGGGGTGGCCCTGGCTGGTGTAGCTCAGTGGATTGAGTGCGGGCTGTGAACCAAAGTGTCACAGGTTCGATTCCCAGCCAGGGTACATGCTTGGGTTGCAGGCCATAACCCCCAGCAACTGCACATTGATGTTTCTCTTTCGCGCGTGCTCTCTCTCTCTCTCTCTCTCTCTCTCTCTCTCTCTCTCTTCCCCTCCCTCCCTTCCCTCTCTAAAAGTGAATAAATTTAAAAAATGTATAAAAAAAAGAAAATAAAGATTAAAAAAAATTACATAGGGGTGGGGAGGAGGAGAGGACTGGCGTTTCAAGGACCTTAAAGAGGTTCTCCCGACAGAGATCTCTCCTGGGGAGAATTAGAAGGAAGAGCCTGTTGCTTCTACTGTCTTTTCGTGGCTACTGGATTTCACAAGCACTTGCTTATCTGCTTTGCTCAATTTGATAATGTAGATATATTGCACAGAGTACCCAAATTTTTCAGTAGCCAAAGAAAATGTTAACTATTGTGTGGATTACTTATTAATCTACATTGTTAGGGTGCCATGAATTCATTTCATATCAGTCCATACTGGGTGAAACTCCCGTTCATCAATAACTAGATTAAGTTGATGTAAGAAGTAGGGTTTACAAATTGTAGAGCTAGGACACTTAGATTACTTAAGTACTGAGGCTTGTGAATAAAGTTGGATAGCACAACTAAAGGCTTCCCACACCTCTTGGGACTTACAGTTTATGTAATCCTAGGTATTATAATGTTAATAATTCTGACCTCACCAGAGCTGCTCTGGGTATAATGAGAATAGCAAGTATGTGTGCTAACTTGGAAAAATCTGAGTTGCATGGTTGTTATGGCAACACATTCTAAACACCTTATGTCAGAGGTTTGCCATGACATAACAAGGGAAACAAGTCCATCATTGTGGAATCTAGATATGTTTAGCTCAGTAACAAAGCAAAACGCTTAATATAGCAAGAGTGATCCGGCCTCATGGTCTGAGGCAGGAAACCGTTCACCTGGGCAGGAGCCTAGGAACTGAGTAGAAACACCTGAGTCAGGTTACCTGCGACAGGGAGACATGTACTTACATTAGGATGGCAGCGGCTAGTCAGGGTAATCGGTCACTCGATCAGTTTCCCCAAATGAATCTTAAAATCCCAACATAGATCAGTCTCCTATCTGGAACTTGATAAGCCAACTCTAACATTTACTTGAAAGAGAAAAGGGCCAAAAAAAAGAGAGAGATAGAGAGAGAGGCAAATTTAGAAGAACAAGGTGGAAGAATTGGCCCTATCTGCTGATGAAGACGTTTAAAAGCCAAAGCGATAAACAGAGCGGTGGCGGGCACAGGCAAACAGACCAAGGGGGCAGGATCAAAAGCACAGAAACTGACACAGAAGTGACAGGTGACGCATCAAAGCAATGGGAAAATATTCTTTAGAATAAATTGCACTGAAATTTTTGGTTTGTTCATATATAGGAGATGGTAGGAGTATCTACAAAATGGGGAGAGATGCTGTTTCTAGTTGAGAGATCAAGAAATAGAGGTTTAATTCCATTACTGAAAGTAATTAAGTTCTGAGAGACTGAGTATACAAAGGAACAATGGCCAAGCCATATAAAAAACAGACAGCTGATCGAGAACCTACAGCAACCTGCCCAGGAAACCAACCTCTTATCTACAATAGACAACCCAGAAAGCCAGGCTGCTATGAGCCTGACTCGCAGGAAGCCAGATCGTTATCTCTAGTAATAACCCAGGATGCTGCACAATAAATTCTGTAACAAGCAGCCCCAAATGGCCAGAGCCTGATTTAATAACACACAGCTTTCCTAATGTCTGTCCCTACTTCCAACTTAAGAACAACCAAGAGTAAGCCTAATGCTTACCCAATCACATAAAACCCCTCAGCCAGTTGCTCAGGTTGCCTGTTTCTAGTTGGCCTCCCTACAGCTTCCCAGGCCAACAGCTCCCAATCAGAGCACATCAAAGCCTTCCCTTTTTCCACTATAAAGCTTTCTGACTCCTCCGTCTGCCTTTGAGCTTCTGCCAAAATACAAGTGATGGTGCTGACTCCCCTTCTCTAGCAAGCTCAGAATAAATAGCCTTTGCTTTTCTCATTTGGTTGGTCCTCATTTATTTCCACAGTGACTCAAAGAAGGATGAAAAGATAAAAATACAATAAAAATCTGGTGAAGGAGGGAAAGGGGAGAAGACAAAGTAAATTTCTCATTTTCATGGCGAGACATCAAGAGATACTACATAAAGGGATAAGTCAGAAAAAGAGATAAGTCAAGAAATAAGGGTGCAGCCCTGGCTGGTGTAGCTCAGTGGATTGAACGTGGGCTGCAAACCAAAGGGTCACAGGTTCGATTCCCAGTCAGGGCACATGCCTGGGTTGCAGGCCAGGTCCCCAGTGGGGGCCATGTGAGGGGCAACCACACATTGATGTTTCTCTGTCTCTTTCTCCCTCCCTTCCCCTCTCTAAAAATAAATAAATAAAATATTAAAAAAAAGAAATAGGGGCGCAGAATATCTAGAGTTACAGAGGTGCAAGAAAGAGCAAGTGGTCAAAAGTCGCCCCCCTGGGGAACGGATGAGGGGAATGGGGAGAAGGGAGGATAATGCTTGCTTTTCACTCCTGAGCCTTTTCAACATTTTAACTTTTGTTTTCATATTGATTCATCACTTTCATAATTCAGTTCATTTCTGGATTGTTGCCTTTTGCTCCTCTGGATAAGAACCCTACCTTTAAGAGGCAAGTGCACTTGAGAAAGTCAACATCGTTGGCACCGACCTTGGCAGGGAAGACCCAGGCAATGGGAAAGACAAGAAGAGAGATGGAGGGCAGTCCCGGGGCTGGCCATGTTGGGGGGGGTGGGGGGGGGGCGGGCGGGCGTCTGGGAAGCTGTGGGGTGTTGCAGGATGGGTATGGTGTTGGGCAGCCATGGCAGTCATGGCGGGCATGGTCATGGTTGAGGGATAGCAAGACTTTTAAAGTTTCCTAGTCCACACCTTCCCTGGGGACATTTGTTATCTAGTCCAGTAAGCAGACACGCAGGGTCAGACCCATGGCAGTGGCTGTGATGGGAGGAGAAGGGGTGAATGTGCAGAGACAAGGTTTTAAAAAAGCCGGACTCGATACCAGGAGGCAAAGCAGGAATCGATCTGGAAATTCTCAAATGAACATTTTCTGAGCAAAACATTAATCCACTTTCACTTAGAATCTAAAATAAAACTGTTGTACTTTATGTTTTTTTAATTGTAATTATTTAAGTGTCTGGTTATTTTCCTTTTATGTAATTCGTGGGGGTGGGGTGGATGATGAATACTTGAGTAACGTCTGAAATGTTCCTTGCAGCTCTAAGTTAATAATTGAGTTGGTGTCAAGAGCTGACTGAGAAGGGGGAGGTCATAAAAGGCTGCTGTATTATTTAAGAAGCCATACAGCTTGCTCCTACCCGTGAACACTAAAGAAAGGACAGAGTGTGGGCACACTGTTATCTTGAAACTCCCACTAAGTGGATGCTTGGTACGGCCCCTCCGAGGTGGTGCTGAAAACCCCATGCAAATATTCCCCCTGAGGGAAGGCTCCCGCATGCCAGTGCGGCAAACCGTTGGCATCACCTCCAAACTAAGACTTTATTTTTAGCATTTGGTGTGGCTCTGTGAAGGACCAACGCTTCCAGCCTGTGTGATTCTTCAATGAAGATTCGCGCAAATGTGCGTTCATCCCTGGTGCCATCACCCATCAGAATGCAGCGATGCCCATGCTACGGCCAGCTCACCGCCCCTTTCCCCCTCCCGTGGCTGTACTGCTGCTCTGGTGTCCACTTGCCCATCTGCCTGTAAGAACCCTGGCAGGATGGCATGAGGCTTGCCCTGGCTCTGGGGGTGCCTGTCACGGCCATTGTCAACTCCTACTGAGGAGTTTATGGAGAACACAGCTATTTCATAAGGTGCATGGGAGAAGGAGAATTGGTCACCAGCTCACTGGGATCTTCAGCAAACCCCTCCCTTTGCCTCCCTGGTAAAACTCTACCAGGACTCTCTCCTCTCTCCTCACCGTCCTGTCCACAGGCCCCTGGTGCACTTTACGGTTTACTGCGACGTCGCAGATGCCACTGAAGCCTGGAATCCTGGAGGTGGGGAGAAACAGAATCAAAATTATGCAAATAAGAGCTGAGGCTGAGTGCTGCATGGAAGCTTAGATTTTCGCCTTTTTGGTGAGACTTGAGGGTTCAGTGAACATTTGTTGACTTTGCTGCCTAGCAAGAATCCTTCCTTTTGATAATATTGTCTGTCTGCATGCTGTTTTTTCATTCTTTTCACAACAACCAGAATCTGTGCCAAATTTCACAGAATTTCTAAAGATAAAAGTGAAACACAAGGCGACGCCTGCTGTCTTCGAAAAGGCAGGTGGGAAAGTCATGGTAAATGGGGAAAGTGGGGCGGGGACTGATTTTGATTCTTAGAGGTTGTTGGCAACCTTGAAGAGAACGATTTCTTAACTTTGTTCTTTCACCCCCCTGACAAATATGTGTGGACCACATATGTGAGGATACCTGTCTAATCCAGGGGATTGCTGTGAAGCATGAAAACCAAGGCCCACTGCAGCAAAGTGAAGGCCCCGCCTCTTGTCTTTTGGAAAACATACCCCAGTCTGGTATCAGGATCTCACACAGTTACAGTTGATCGGCAGGACCTATGTTAATCATGGAAACCTAGCTTTGAATGTCTTTTTCTGCCTTTTGGTCTCTGCCATCCCAGAAGACGTGCTGAGTGAGGGTTGAGAGACAGCCTTAAGCAAAGCAGCCCACACAGTCTCTGCCATGTCCTCTCAGGTCTGGAAACTCAGAGATGCATATGACACTCACCTGACATGCAGGACTCCCAGCCCAGCTCAGGTGACTGTCCTATAAATATGCAATTACGCTTCTGTGTGAGGTGTCCCATCCACATGCCAGATGCCATGGGAATGCACAGGAGGGAATGACTCACCACCATGGGGAGTCACAGAAGATTCTACACACAAGGAGGCGACGTCAGCAGCCTGAGTCGTGGATGTGAGGTGAAAGCACAGAGGTATCACAAAGGACGCGAGGCCCGAGGGACTTCAGTGACCACTGCTGTGGGGTGAGGGAGGCAGCGGGGAGATGCAGCAGGCGGCATGCCTGGCTGGACCCTGACTGAGCCTGGGGCCCAAAGTCAGGAAGGCCAATGTTGCGACTGACACGGCAAACCCTGACCTTGAGTTACCCAGCTGCAGGGTGGCCGAGTGGGAGCCGCGTGGTGGTTAAGAGCTAAGTGCTCAACGCCCAGCTCTGCCACTTACGGACTGGGGCCAAGTTACTTATACTCTCTAAGCTTCATTTTTCCTTTCAGAAAACATCGATATTATTGGCACATACCTCCTAAGGTAAGTGTGAGGATTGAAAATGGTAATAACGCAACACATTTGGTCCGGTGCCTGGTGCTTGATGTCAGTCCATGTTAGCTGCAGCGTGGTCCTTAATATCACTGTCAGGGTCAGCACTCAGATCCATGGAGGATGAAGGGCAGTGGGAGGAGCCTGGGCTAAGGTCAGTCTACTGGTGGGAGGCTGCAGGTATGAGGTGAAGGACTCCGCTACCCAGAAGAGATGACTGGCAGGAGCAGGGTGTCTAGGGTGCCAATGTGCACAGCTTTTTCTTCCTCAGTTGCAGAGATAAAGCTGGTCCTTCTGCGAAGGCAGCAACTGAAACCAAGTTCACGGAAAATATCCAGGAGCCACCCCTTAGCCACAGTTTTGCTTTCCTCAACTTAACTTACCCACAGTCAAGCAGGGTCCAAAAATATTAAACGAAAAATTCCAGAAGTAAACGATTCATACGTTTTCCGTTGTGCGCGTTCTTGGTACTCAGGATGAAATCTCGGGAGGCCCCGACAGGATTCAACCCTTTGGCATTTCCAGGGTGTAGACGCTCCTCGCCCTTCGTCACGTGGTAGCCGGCTCGGTTGTCAGCTCTGCGGCGGCAGTATCACAGGGCCCGTGTTCAAGTCACTCTTGTTGTACTTCACACTGGCTCCAACGCACAAGAGCAGGGAGGCTGGCAGGTCGGCCACGCCACGGAGAAGCTGTAAACTGTTCGTTACGGATCGGCGGAAGGACGACGGTAGCCTGGCATTACGTCATCATGTCTGCGTCACCCATCTGACCCCTTCTCGCCTCCTAGAAATGTTATCGTCCCACGTGATCCCAAGAAGGGTGAGTACAGTACATTAAGATATTTTTATTTATTTATTTTTAGAGAGGGGAAGGGGGAGAGAGAGGAAATAGAACATGAATTGTTCTGTGGTTGCCTTTTGAGCGTCCCCTACTAGGGACATGGCCCACAACCCAGGCATGTGCCTGGACTGGGAATCGAACCGGCAACACTTTGGTTCGCAGGCTGGCACTCAGTTCACACCAGCCAGGGCGTGATAAGATATTTTGAGAGAGAGAGGCCACACTCACATAACTTTTATTACAGTATATTGTTATAATTGTTCTATTTTTATTATTAGTTACTATTGTTAATCTCTTACTATGCTTAATTTATAAGTTAAACTTTAACATAGGTATGTATTTTTAGGAAAAACATAGTATTTATAGATAGGGCTCTGTGCTCTCCATGGTTTCAGGCATCTGGTGGGGGTCTTGGAACTTACCCCCCAACCCAGGACAAGGAGGGGGAACCGCTGTGCTCTGAGTCACTCTGAGATAAAATGTAAGGTCCTCCTCAAGAGCCCTGCTCACTGGGTAGCCAAAACAAAAAAGAACTTTCAGTCTAATGTGGTCATCTAAATATGATACGATAATGTTAACATCTTCTTTACATAAAAATGGTGAGCATCTGAGAGGTACGCCCTCCCCTCCCCCACCCTCCCTTCTAAAATGGCACATCTGGGTTTGGATTGGAGACCCATGAGGCCCCGGGGGAAAGTGGGTAGATCTGCGAGGAATCTTCTCTCCCCTCTGGTCTCCGCAGCCACGTCCCTGGTCCACCTGGTTGCTGCTCCCTCTGCCAGCCACTGTAGGACCATCTTGGTCTAGCATCAAGCTTGACGTTCGCACACCGGCCCAGCCTGACTTCTGCTTTCGCTGTCATGGCGGATCTGGCTGCACTGCTCCATCCTCCCCATCCCTCCTTGCCCCGCGGCCCGCTTCCTCCGTCTGACCCCAGCTTCCCCTTAGGCCACCTCGTTGTCTGGTCTTTGCTGTTCCGTCTGCTTCCTGACCGTCTGCCCTCTGTGAGCTCTTATTTTTTTTAAGACTTTAAAGATTTCAAACAAATATTGAGTGTAGTGTAACGAATGCCTGTGGACTCATCACCAGCGTCAACAATGATTAGCTCTTGGTCAGTCTTGTTCCAACTACATCCTCACCTTCTCATCCCCCTCCCCTCCACTCCTCAGATTACTTGGAAGGAAACCCCAGACATCACAGTCTTTGGAAGCTTTTGCGTATCTGCTATGGTAACTCGCCTTCTCACCTGAGATGCACGAGCCCCTCGCTCAATAGCTGGACCAGATTCACAAACAGTCGTATGTCACATACAGTTGTATGTAACTCTGATTCCAGCCCCACAGTATGTCTCTCCGGGAATTCTGCATGATAGTAATGCCATAATTTATCCATTGTAATGAACAAAGAAAATCAGGGCACCAATGACTGTAAAAGAACTAGATGCTTCAAAACATTTTAAAGTTTGCTTCTATTTAGTAGTTAAAAACCCCGTCCTCCTCGTCCACCTCCCTTCCCCTGTGCTGTGTACCTCATTAGCTTCCTTAGCACAGCCTGCCTGTGTAGACAAGTTGATTAATTCCTACCCAGTTACCCAGTTTTGGTCTGAGTGAATAAGGATATATATATTATATTATATTATAAAGTAAATAAATAAAATTATATATTATTATATGTTATATATAATATATAATACATACATTATATATTATTATATATTATATTACTATTATTATTTTATCCTCACTTGAGGACATTTTTTTTTCATTTCTTTTAGAGACAGGAAGGGAGAGGGAGAAACATTGATGTGAGAGAAAAGCATTAGTTAGTTGCCTCCCACACCCACTTGGATCAGGGACTATACAAGGCTGGAACTGGTGATTTTACCCCTAGCCCAGGTATGTGCTCTGACTGGGAATCGAACCCACAGCCTTTTGGTAACAGGCCAACACTCCAATCAGTTGAGCCACACTGGGTTATAAAGTTTTTTGTTTTGTTTTTATTTTTGTTTTGGCAGAGAGAAAGTACATATAACTCAAACCAGTTTTTTTTTTAAGCTCTAATTTATCGGGAAGCCTAGGACTGCAGGAAAAATCAGAGAATAACAGCCTCATTTCACAGATGGACTTGAACTTACTCCTGCACAGGGACAAATTTTACTCAGATAAAATTATACTCTCTGCTCTTTCTAAATGGCTTCTCCAGCCGAGATTATAACATGAGAGTCAGTAATAAAAGCCTGGACTCTCATTTCCCATAATAGTAGAAGTGGCTACAGCTCCCCCCTCACTCAAGCTGGTTTAGCATAAGAACTCCAGAGGCTTGCTTTTTGCTGAAACATGCCCGTGTTCCTAGGATGCTGAGCGTATTAGCTTCGTCGTAACAGAGATCAGAACATGCTACGCCAAAATATGGCAGCTGGCATACTGAATATTTTAAGCTGAAGCAATTTGAGAACCAGCAGTTGCAGGAAGGACTCTCTGTCCTTCTCCTGAAGCCGGTCCTGGTACCCTCAGGTGAGCATGCCCTTCCTGTACCCGGGGGAAGGAGCATCCTTGTGTCCAAGAAGGCAGGACCCCCAGAGAAATCCAGATGAAACAGGAGAGGACAGATTCCCGGCAGAACTGAGGTTTCCAGCAGGGTTTTTTTTTGGGGGGGTGGGGGGGGGGTGGGGGGGGTGAGGGGGGGGGGAGTTGTTTGTTTTTGTTTTTTTAGGATTTGGCTCAAATAAACTCATAAAAATTCTCTACAGGTTTAAACATTCCTCATGTTGACAAAATGATTTTGGTCGTTTTGAAACTTTGCGTAAATAAGTATCAGGAATGAGTATGAAGATTTTTAAGGTTCTCTTTATTTATATCACTGAACACTTCGTAGTGTGATAAGATATACTTGGCAAGTATTTTCTATGAAGAGCAAAAATCGTAAATGTTCGAGAAAGCTGTTCATTAACACTTGCAAAATTAAACAATCACCAAGTAAGGATTATGAGCTGTTCTTAGATATTCTACATGCCTTGACTTTGAAATGGAAATTTCCTATAACTTCACTCTCACGCTTTGGGAGGACTTTATTTAAGTATATCCTGAGATTACAAGACAAGCTGTTCAATTACTACTATTTGCAAGAACTTAACTGAATTTGACTTTTCTTGATACTAAATAACAAAAAAGCCAGAAATAAATAGTATACTGATTCAGAATGTATTCATTGTTTTCAGAAACAAAATCAAGGTTGGCTATCTTATGCAAAAAGAATAAAAGGTATTTTTTTCAAGAACACAGGAGCTCAGAAAATCAACAGGTAAGTGACGAAACATCTCGAGAAATGGTCAAATCCAAGGGGATTCAGGAGGCTGAGACCACTGCACGCCATTGCCACCGGGAGACCTCCTACTACCTACATGCCTGTGATACTTGCTCAAGATTTAAATTCCCAGGGGCAGGCATCTGATTGGCTGAAGCCAATCATGTGGCTCTGTTGGAATAAGGAGGAGCATATTGCTCCTTTTGTTTCCATAGTGATCAAGTAACCAGCGCCCATCAATTATGTACAACAGAGACACCCCATGGAAGGTGAGTTACTATTAGAAGGAAGAGAGGGTGGAAAGCTGGACTGCCCAAAATGACAATTGTCCACTACAGAGGGTGAGTCTGATAAAAGACCAAAACCGTTAACCGTAACTCCCAAGTTCAAAGTTGTGTGTGTATTGAGGTCACCTAACCAGGACCTAGATCTTGGTCTCTGATGCCACAAAACTGTCTCCACGGAGAAAAAACCGACTCCAGGGCTACAGCAAGATAAGTACAAGACGGGCCAGGACCAGGGCTGCTCCCAGGTCTGTGGGACACCCGCACATCACTTCCGCGAGCTCTCTCTGTTAAATTTTTTATTAGAAAATATATCACAAAATTCATGAGACCATGTAAGGTACAGGGTTTATCCGAGAACATTCAGACAAACTGATAGAGAAGAGGTTGTTGTGTAGGTGTTCACTGTGCAAACAATACACATGAAGGCGGTTCCCCGCGTCCAGGCATCATTCTTTCCTGTTCGTCATCGTCAAAAGCACTGTCCTCGGCTAAATCTGCATCTCTCACCATGAGATAAAAGGTAGCTACACTGGCTCTTCAGAACCTGTTCTTGTTGAAATAATATAGATTTTCCTTTTTTTAAAAAAATTGATTTGAGAGAGAGAGAGAGGCATTGATCTGTTTCCATACTTATTTATGCAGTCATTAGTTGATTCTTGTGTGTGCCCCGACTGGGGAGCAAATCCACAGCGTTGGTGTATCTACACGGTGCTCTAACCAACCTAACTACCCAGCCAGGGAATACCGATTTTCTTGCCTCTGCAGTTCCCTAATGCCATCCTCTCATCAGGCTGCAGCATCCACTGAGCAGCCCATGGACACTGATTTCCAGTGACTCAGCGGACGATTGCTACTGTGCTTTGTTGAGGATATTCACAATGCCTACCGTGTGTAGGAAAATATAACCTGTTCATTGTTTACTGGACACGTTAGATTTCCTAGTCTAAGTTTTATAGCCTAAATGTGGAAAACATTTCTTCCACCTATGTCATCTCTTCACCGCCTTAGATCCTTAATCCGAGTTTCTGGAATTTGCTGTCTGTCAGTGTTGACCACACCCCTGTCTCCCACCCCCACCCCCACCCCCCGGCACACACACACACCACCAGCAAGAGGGAGGATACTTGAGGGCCTCATGGGAGGAGTGAGAAGGGTTAGAACCACTTATGCAAGAACTGTCTGTCTCCCTTGGAGCCCAGGGTGAGAAGACTCAGCTGGAAGGTAAGAGGTGGTGTAGAAAGGGAAGGCTCATTGACACCTGGAGTGTGTGGTGAAGAAACAACTTACCCAAGCAGAAGCTTAGCCTTTACCCTCAGCTGCTTACTGAAAGGTGACCTCCCAGCCTCTGGAATGCTCTGCCTGGAGGCAGTGTCTTTGTTTGCCTGCCTGTGAGCTTAGGCCTCAGACATCCTAACAATGTGATCTATGATGGAGATTTTGGGCCACGCCACCCTGTCACCTCTGACCTGAACTAGAGAGGAGAGGTATTAGCCCAACCTCTGGGAAGGACTAGAGGCTCAAAGTCATTCATGTGGACGGTATTTGATTGTGTTCCTACAAAACGTCTGGACACCAAAGGCTCAGGTGCGCTTGCCTGGTTGGCAGTCTGCAGGTCCATTGTCACACATCACGGCCGGATGGAGGTCCTGCCGTCCATGACTCCACAGGGAGAGAACACCCAGGGCGCTGCATGTGGGCCCCTCCTGGGCCCCGTCCTGCATGCCCTTCCCTTCACTGACTGTAACGTGGCTCCTGTCCCTGAAATAGACTGTAACCATGGATATGAGAGTTTTCAGTGAATATTATGAGCCTTTCTGGTGAAGTATCAAACCCGAGGGAACTCCTCATACTTGCAGTTGGTGGGGACTACTCTCTCAGCCCTCGCAGTGTGGCTAACGCTGGTGGCAGAGCTGGGGCCCAGCGACACTCCGCAGGGAGGGGCACGGCCTGTGAGCTGTGGATCGGAATGTGGGTGGGTGGGAGCTGACACTCAGGCCCACACGGGGCTCCCGTCCTAGGGCACCTGTGGACCCAGACCTCTCAGTTCATCCTGTGTCCAAATGAGAGCGAGTCACCCCAAATCAGCACGTCGGCACCACGCTGCGTGGCCCGGCCTTGAGTGATCCCATGAAGGAAATAAGAGGAAGGGAGACTGAGGTCAGGAAAGTGCCTCAGAGGGAAGATCTGAGATACGGTGCCCCGCCCAAGTAATCCTGCTGGCCCCCGGCAGATCCCAGGAGCCAGAGGAGGACTTAGAAAAGCTCAAGGGGGGGGGGGGCAGTCTTAGAGCACATGGCCTCGTGGGGCGCTAGCCCAGGATTTGCTGGGGTCCGAGGGTGGTGCCACCCTGAAACATTTCCTCATGCCAGAAATTTAGGAAGCACTCCAAACAGTGTTGGGCTCAGCCCAAGGACACTGGGGTCAGCCCGAGGGGGCTCCCACGGGCCAAATTCGGCACAGTCTGAGGCCACAATGGGTAAGCACAGTACCAGTTCATAGACCATTGAAAAAAATAGGAATTCATGAATCCATACAACTAATAGTAGATAGACAGACATAGGAAGACAGACAGAAGAGGAGGAGGAAGGGCTTTCTTGTTCACCAGGGCTCAGGACAGCTGACCTGTGTGAAGGGACTTTTGGAGTTGTTTCCAAAATCATGTTTTCAAAATCATGATTTTGGAAACAACTAGGTAAAAACTGGAACAGGCAAGAATTAGGAATGAATGGTAAACCTAAGGGGACATTTTGATGAGGAGCAGAGTATTTGTATACTGTTGAAGTGCTCCCCCAGAGACGGTGTGTTTGTTGCAAGGGAGGAAATGAGGAGGTATTACACAGTGGGAACATCCGGCAACACCCAGACTGAGTGATCAAAATTGCCGTCACTGGTGAGGACCGGGTGGGCCCAGCGTAGCTCTAAACGTGGTGCTCGGAGGACCCACGTCGTCGGTGCAGCGTTCCGGCCAAGGGCGCCCGACCTCAATCCACTCCCAAAGAGACTTCAGACAGACTCGGAATGAGGACTGTCCCATTAAAAAGGGGTGGAGGAGGGCAGGGGGAACTCTGTGTGTGTGTTCAATGTTAATGGTCTGAAAGACAAAGAAAATGCAAATGCTCCGGACTACAGGAGGCTGAAGAGACCATACAAACTAAATGGAATAACTGACCCTAGAGTGGATCCCATAGTAGAAGGGGAAGATGCCATAAAGGACACTATTAGGTTATCGGACAAAACTGAGCAAGGAGTACTACCGAGTCAGTGTAAAATTATCCATGGTCCGCCTGGTGGGCCCTAAAAGGGACTGGGAAGACTCCTGACTGCCTCCCAATATTTGACTAACTTTGGGCTCCATCTTCTTGCCATTGACTCTTTCTTCGGTTAAAGGTTTTGCAGATAGCTCTAAAAACGAACGTGTGATCGGGGCAGGACTCTAAATTAAGGGAGCAATCATTTTGGTGCAACAGGTGAATGATATTAACCTTTGCAGTGAGTGGGACTCCAGGGTGGGAGGGAATGCGGCTGCAAGAGGTGTGGTAAGAGGTATGGGGAGAAGAGGCCTGGAGAAGGGGAAAAGTTTCATTCCCTGCCATTCTGCATGAAAAGAACTTGGTGGGGGCGGGGGGGAATCCTTGCAGGCACTGTGGAAGCGTGTGTGTACGGAGTGATGACAGAGAAGAGGAGACCAAGAAAGAGAGATAGCTTTAAAAATTCATTCACTTTTCCATTCAGTCTAGAGCCATCCTGATGAGTTAGTCTCTCGTTAATTCAATAAGTAATTCTGAGCTTCTGTTTAGCAGTCTTTTAAGTGCAGAGAGTAAACATGAACAGGACACATCTTTTTCCTCGAGTAGTTTGCTGTTCAGGGTCAGAGACACGTGGGCTGGTGACGTGAGCCGCCAGTATCAGAACACCCACCTCGAAGTGTCTTCAGGAATGAGGGGGTCTGTTCTCTCTCTCTCGGTCTGTCTACAGAACCTGGCTTGGCCATTCTGTAGTTGGTTCATTCATCAGCTCCACAGTGTCATTAAGGACCAAGTGTTTTTCCATCTTTCTCCTCTGTCATCTTCAGTGCCTTCATTTCAAGGTCACTCTACGCTCACCCCTAAGATGGCTGCCATAGCTCCAGGCATCACTGACAGATCCCCAAATCTCTAAGACTGCTACTTTCATGTATACCTTTTTTTTTTCTTTTGAGCAAAGAAGCTTTCCCAGAACATGCAGCAGACACTACCTCATGGTTTGTTAGCTGTGATCGCCTTAAACCACGATTTCCTGAGACATGGGGATAAAATGGATATTAAACAAAGTCAAAGTTTTGATAAATATGAAGTGATAGGTTATGGTGATTTTTGTCTGCCTCTCCCTGTTGACTAAGGGGTGGGGGGAGCACCATTTCATACGCCATTGACTATTCCCACCCCCCTTCTGTCAGGCACAAATGACAAAGGAAGACTTGGGGCGGTTCAGTGGAAGGGAACAGCCTGCCTGGCTGACACTCAGTTAAGAGCTAGTGTTAAGGGGGGAAATATTGAACCAAGGAAAATTTTTTGTTTAAAATCTTATTTTAAAAATATAAATAGGGAAAAAAGTGATTTCTACCTTTGCTTAGGTCATCTATTCCTTTGAGAAGCTGTAGAGAGACCTTTACCTTGGAAAAGCCTAAGTGCAGAGAAACATGAAGTTCTGTATAATTTCAAATGGTCCATGGAACCCTGAAACCAAATCTATAAACTCTCAGCCCTAAGAATTTCTAGGGCTCAGTGAGCTTCAGGTTTGGGGATCCTCACTGGGAGTTAATGAGAACCAAGAGGGTGGAGTTTATTTGGGCAGCATCGTAAACCATTTTGAAGGGTGAAGTTAAACCAAACATGCGCAAAGGACACAGGGAGAGACTGTGGCGAGCCGACAGATCAAAGCAGCTGACCCCAACGCAATACCGTTTTCCAGCGTTCCCAGGGGTCTTCCTCTCCCGCTGTGAAAGACCAGTGGCTAACCTGACGAAGCACACCCTGTTCGCTGCCTTCTCTTCTCCACCCTGCTTCCTTCCGCACCTGCCCGCTTGTGTTCCCTTGGTTCATCTCCCGAATAGATCATCGCGCTCAAACTCTTCCCTCAGAATTTGTTTCTGGGGAACCAAGACAAGCACAGGAATCTCAAACTTAACATGGGCAGGACAATTCTTGACTCCCCCACGGCCCTCGGTTTTCCACGCACACATACTCACGCCCAAACGATTTCTCCGTCTTCCCCCGTCTGAGGCTCCAAACCTCTCCCCACCTGGGTAAGCTGCTACCCTAGGCATCACTTTTAGTTCTCTTTCCCCCCTCACATCCTATGTTCCACTGATCAGCAAGGCCTAATACAGCAAAGGGGCATGAGAACTATATAAATTAACTAAGGTCAAACCAAGTTCAGCCTTGCCTGGGTAGCTCAGTAGTTCAGAGCATCAGCCAGTGTACTCCAAGGCTGTGAGTTCAATCCCTGATCACATGCAAGAATCAACAAATGAATACAGATTGATCTCTCTCTCTCTCTCTCCCCCCCTCACTCTCTCCCCTGTTTCCTCCTTCCTCCCCGTTTCTCTCCTCTCTAAAAATCAACAAATACAATTTAAAAAAAAGTTAAGTCAGTGTCCTGCTACGTGCTGCCTGGCACGGAACTCTGCTGACTGGAGACGCCAGCAGACCAGGAAGAGACTCTGGAACAAAGAAAATTCCTGCAAAGTTCGGTTAATAGCCACTCACTCATACTTTATTGTTTACTCATACCATAAGAGGAGAACACAAGGCCACAAAATATACCTTGTAAAGGTTAAAGCTAATCCCAAACTTTATTTCCCCATACCAGCAATCTCCCATAGAAACTACAAACAGATACAAGCTCCACCTCTAGGCACAGTCAGGGTCTCCCTTCCTTCCCCTGTCAGGAGGGTCAGCCACCTCCGTCCACGCAGTGGATTTTCCTGCTTGTTATCTCTGCTCAATAAAACCCGCTTTTCCACTTTAACCTCTTGTCTGACTCATGGCTTAACTCCTTTCCTGAGCAAACAAAGAATCCTCTCGGCTTGGGCTTGAGACGGCACTAGGGACTCACCTCTCTGGCATCCAGGCCCATTGGCTCTGTCCCCAAGATAAGTCCCGATTCAACCCCTGCCCTCAGGTTCACTGCTGTAACATTAACCCAAGTCACTACCATCTCGCCCCACCTGCGGCAGCCACTGCTAACTAACTGTGCCCTGCTCCCCCTCTTCGGCCTGCAGCCCACTTGCACCTGGAAGCCAGAGTGACCTTTAAAAGCACTCTCCTGCTCACGACACTCCGATGGCTCCCATTGCTGCCAGAATAAATGTAAAACTCACGGCCCATAAGCTCCTGTCTGCCTTCCACTCCATCTTCTACCACATTCTCTTTAACGCATTTCTGTTCCTCCTTCCCGCTGCTTGCACACACCCAGCAAGCTGATGCCTTAAGACTTGTGTATTTGCTGTTTCTTCTACCTCGAACGCTCTTCCTCCATATGTTTGTGTTCATTGTTGTGGATGTTGTATCGCACCACTGGGAGCCCTCTTCCGAAGTGAAGGAGTTTCTCCCCCGCCGCTCCAAGTGTTGGCAGCAGGCAGCTCCCAGCTGCCAGCCCAAAAGAGAGCTGCCTCTTCCAAGGTCATGGTTCGGTTTTGGAGCAGCCCACACAAAATGACTGATTATTGCAGAGGCCTGTTGAGGCTTCTGCACCCGCCCCTGGCCCACCCCAACTTGGAGCAACTCTGAAAGGACATCTTAGCAACAAAGTCCCCCATGGGGTTCACTCGGGCCCGCCGGGGCCTTCATTGGGACTGCATCCAACTCTGCTTCTCCTTCTTCCCAGTGCTACTCCCTTCTTCTCCAGTCCAAGGATGTTGGGCCCGAGGGTACTCTTAATCAACCCTGCGTGTGCGCCAGTCTCCATCCCAGAGTCTGTTCCTCCAGGAACCCAACTGGCAACATTCACCCTTGAGATGTCAGACCAGAATCACCGCTTCGCAGGCCTGACTACACAATCCGAGGTGTAGCCCGCTGCTGAATGAATGAGTGAAGACAAACACTGCAGACCACTGCAGTAACCCTCGAGGGGGTGCAAAGAGATGGGTGTGGTGAGAGAGCGGAGAAGGGGCAGCAGGCAGGAGGGGTGGCTTAGGGAAGAGCTTGGACGTACCATGGTTCTGGCGAATGCGGAGTGGACCTATCAAGATTCTGGACTCTTCTCTCCTCTCCTCTGGTTAGAAATCGGACTAGAACAATTTAAATCCTGCCCTCCCATAGGGGAGATTGCTCTGGTCTCTGACTTGTCCATTACTTGGTAACCATGTAAAAGGCTTTCACTTGCCTGCTAGAGAAACTGATAGAAAGGAATGTAGGAGAGACTTCTTTCCATGTTGGAATCAAAGTGCCGCCATCATGTGAGCAAAGCAGGTTTCTCCATGGGACGCAAACCAGCTGCCTCTGCCCTCCCCAAGAAAAGGTACGAATGCTAGTCCCAAATTCAATTCCTCTTCTCACAAGCGCACTTCCCGGCTTCTTCTCTGTAGTATTAGCTGGTGCATTCTGGGAAATGCAAGCTCATTTCGGCACCAGCCTGAGTAAAACAATTAAAAGAAGGACACACCAACTGTGAGAGAACATAATTTCATACAGTCCAACTCTGCAGATGACTAATGGGTGAGTTTTTTGGCTCAACCACTGATTTGTATAATAATCAATTAAAAGTAGTTAGCAGACATCTATGTGTCCAAAATAGGTAGACCATAGATTGCTGGCCTCCATTAAGACTGACAATTGAAGAGACATTGAGTAAATATTGATGACTGACAGATTCCCCAGTTAATCTAAGTTAGACTGATAAGTGAGACTCATGCTTCACGGGAATTTACTAAGCTTCATTGTCTTCCATTGTAGAGAGTTCGTTTGCATAACCTGGCACAGAATATGCTGACAGTGCACAGGTATCCTCTTTAGATTTTAAAATGTGACTCTTGTGCTCCCTCCTGCCCCCCGCACACACACAATCCTATGGCCCTGTGACCATGTGCCTGGGGAACAAGGTGATACCATGAACATCACCTTAAAATGAGAAGTGAGCTCAGTCAGGTCTTACATTGAAAATGAAAATGTATTCTTGCACCGAGAAGGGCTCTCTGGGCATCTGAGAGCATTCCCATATGGATTCAGTGGGTCTGGGCTGCAGAGTACACGGCTGTCAGCTAAAGCTGGAAATTTGCTTCAAGCAGACAAAAGGAGAAGCCTCCACCCCAGCTGCTCCAGCAGCTGCGGAAGGGCGGCCTCCTCCCACCCGGCAGCGGCCCACGCGGCTCTCAGCTCAGCAGCCCTTCCAAATCATGGCCGGCGGAGCTGACCACCTGGACCACGGGGCCAGGGAATGCATTATCTCCCTTATGTGCTAAAGCAAATGAATTACTCATAATATGGCTGGATTTGTGACCTCAGAGTGCTCTCTCCAGCACTCTGAGCCCTACCACTGTGAAAAAAAAAATAGCTTAGAGCACTAAGAACTTTTATTTTTCCAAATAACATTTCCTTTTCACACATTAAAACTACTTAGCACTTGTTTTGACGGAGCCTTTCTCCAATCTGCCGCGAAGGTCCTTATGCATAGTTCTGCTTTAAAGAAAGGACATGGGGTGCCCTGAGGTCTCTCTGCTCAAACTTGTCAGCCATCTAGCCCAGAACTTCAACCTGGAAGAGACGAATGTCCAGGGGACACTCATTTACATCTCTCTGATTACAGTGAGACTTAATATGAACTGCCATTTGTACCCTTCTTTTGTTGATTAAGCCCTACGATTTTTTTAAAGGCTTTTTTTAAGATTTTATTTCTTTATTTTTAGAGAGGGAAGGGAGAAAGAAAGAGAGAGAGAGCGAGAGAAACATCAATGTGCAGTTGCTGGGGGCCGTGGCCTGCAACCCAGGCATGTGCCCTGACTGGGAATCGAACCTGTGATGCTTTGGTTTGCAGCCCGAGCTCAATCCACTGAGCTACGCCAGCCAGGGCAAGCCCTACAATTTTTTACAAAGAAACAGAACATACCTCTGTTCAACCAGATAGGTACATTTTCTGTTGTATGGATAAAAGGCAAAAAAAAAAAAAAAGAATGAGCTAAAGTTGTGGATGGTGCTGGACTGTTAAAATATCCATTTGGGGACTTGCTATAGAAGTGATATTCCAAAGGTTGCAGGGATGCAGATGAATTCTAATTTGAACACAAGATAAATTTGTAGAGAGCACGCCGTTCAGGCAAATCTGATATAGAATATGAAAATCCAGATTTAGAGACAGATTTTTCAGGGAATGATTATTTGCTTCACAAATGATTTCACCATAGGCTTCCCTTATATAGTCAACTCCCCTATGTGCATTTAAAATAGCACCCTCTCTTATAACTCATGGTGCTAAGACTGTATCTGATATATTTGATACGTAAAGAGAGATAGGTTTCCTGAAATATGTGTTGTTCTTACAGGCGAAGCTGTTACATTTTTTAAAGATGTCTGTTGGGATCAGAAGTGGTACAGGGTATATATTCTCACTTTTCTCTCCCTTTTCAAACAATAAGGGAACTAGATCAGTGTTCTACCTCCCAGTTGGCACAGGATTGTTGCTGGGGTTAACTTGGACATGACCCAGCCTGGTTCTCAGTGCAGCTGGCACCGCCCGCCCCCCCAAAGTCTCCAGGATAACAACCAGTAGATCGCATGCGGCTTCCTTGCCAGTCCCGGTGAGTGGGAATTCGCTTCTCTTCCTATCACAGGTCTTCCACCCGAGCTCCCCGAGGTTCAGGGTCACCACTGGAATCCCATACGAAGCATGATGTAGAAACATTCTGAACCTGCATTCCGGCTCTAAAAATTTGCCCCAAGACCCTCCCTGCTACCCACCAACACAGCCCTCCCTTGCTCTCCACCTCCCTGAGCTCCTTAGAAACGCCGGTGTCTGCCTGGGACAGTGGTCCCTTTATCGTGGAATTGAAGGCTTTGCCCACCAAGCTGGTCACCAGGACCGTTTCAGATGCTGGCGCCTGAAGCCGGCCGGGTTCCCTGTCACCAGTAGGAAGGTCCACAGGCAGGCTGCACTGCTTCTGTGCACCCCCACTTCCCTGAAAGGGAGCGTCTGTGGCTCCCCAGGACCCAGGGGTGTGAAAATTTCCAGAACTCTTCGGATCATGAAATAAAAAATTCTCTCATTTGAAAGTCACAGATTAGAATAGACTTCCCCGTTGCTCTTCGAGGAGTTTGTTTAAATGTCCTTTTTGAGGACAAGTACTTTTATTGCTTGAACAAATATTTATTAGTCCCTTTCTTTAGTCTCTTTCAGTATCCTATTTTCATAAGTCTTCACAATTAACTTTTTTTTTGTTCTCTAATATTCCTGGTGAGAAGCGTGCTGTTTGCATTAAATTTCCTGTTCAGTGATATCTAGCTATCCTTTAAGAATAATGATCTATTATCTGTTCACATGTCTTGTTTGATTTCTTACATATTAAAATGTATACAGGCCCTGGCCAGGTAGCTCAGTTGGTCAGAGTATTGTCTTGATGCACCAAGGTTGCAGGTTCGATCCTCAGTCAGGGCACATACGAGAGGCAACCAGTGATGCATCAATAAGTGGAACAACATACTGATGCTCTCTCTCTCTCTCCCCCTTCCTCTCTCTCTAAAAATCAATCAATAAAATTAAATCAAAAATATACATACAGTATAACTTAATCCATTTCTGTTTTGTTCTGTGGGTTTATGTTTAGGTGTTAGAGAAAATCCCCCAAATACCATTTCAACTGGTATTTTAAAAAATAAAATTTCAGATAAAACTAATTGTCTCTTACTGTTCTTTTTATCATTATTCTCTTTATTTTCCCAAATAAATTTTAGGTTTATTATATTAAGTTCTATAAAGCATACAATTAGAATTTTAATCAGAATAGCATTAAAAGTCTGATTTACACTGGGAGAGAATTATTGTTATCATATTCCTCCCTCCTTTAAGGTACATGGTGATATTTTACTTCAGTTGCATTATATGATTCTTGAACATTTTATATTTTAGTCTGTTTTTATGAACATTATGCCATTTTAATTATATTTTTCTTTCTGGACACAGTACTAAAATTTGGAGATGTTTCTTATAACCAGACATTTTACTGAACTTTTAAATAAACTTTACTAATGTTTGCATTTACTTCTTTGGATTATTAGGAATATATTTTTTGCCAATTGAAAATAACCTTTTAACTTCTTTTCCTGGGATTTTAAACTCTGTATGGCTTTAACAGCCAGAGGAAAGGATGAAGGCTTCTGTTAAGAACCAGTTATCTAGGGATAATGGGATCCCCAAGGGAAAAGTGGTGCAGAAGTCAAGGGAAGGGAGAATTTCTAGGTGAGGGGATTCCACTCATGAATTCTACTTCCCAGAATCTCCCTTAACAAATAAAAAATATGGACAACGTTTGGTGTGTGAACATGTTCAGAGTATTACTTACCAAAATAAAAATTTAAAAAAACCCTAATAAACTACAATTAGGACATTGTAAAATAAATTATGGCACCCCACATAACGGAATCATATGTGAGCATTAAAACAGATGCAAGGGCTCTGGCTGGGTACCTCGGTTGGTTATGTCCCAATATGCCAAATGTTGTGGGTTCGACCCCTGGTAAGGGCACATCCAAGAATCAACCAATGGCCCTGGCTGGGTGGCTCAATAGGTTGGAGCATCATCCCATGCTCCAGAAGATTGTGGGTTCAATCACGGGTCGGGGCCCATACCTAGGTTGCTAGTTCAATCCCCACTCAGTGTGCATGTGGGAGGCAACTAATCCATGTTTCTCTCTCCCCTTCTTCCTCTCTCTAAAATCAATAAACATGTCCTCGAGTGAAGATTTTTTAAAAAAGATATGAACTATATGTAATGTGATCCCAATCATGTAAACTACAAGTATAAATATATATGCACAGCAGAGAGAATAGAGGGATGTGTTATTACCTGGGCTTATCTCCAGATTGTGACATTATGATATGTTTTCTACAATGAACATGTGTTCCTTTGTGATTAAAAAGAATGCTGCTATGGCCTGAATGCTTGCGTCCCGCCCCCCCCCGCCCCCCCCAGAATTCTTATGTTGAAGCCTAACCCCCAATGTGATGATATTTGGAGGTGGAGCATTGACAGGTAATTGGGTGATGAGGGTGGGGCCCCCTTGAATAGGCTGGGTGCCCTTATAAGAAGAGACACAAGAGACACAATGTCTTTCTCTCGGCCGTGTGAAGATACGGCAGGAAGGCAGCTGCCTACAAACAAGCAGGAAGCAGACCCTCACCAAACACCGGGTCTGCCAGTGCCTTGATGTTCGACTTCTCAACCTCCAGAACTGTGAGAAATAAGTGTTTGTTGTTTAAGCCATCCATCCAGTCTCTAGTATATTTGTTGGAGCAGCTCAAACAGGCGAAGACAAATACATTTATTTATTATGAATACAAAAAGTAGAAGAAGAATGCTGAGAAGGAGGAAGAGAAGCAAAGTGAAAATAGACCACAGGATCTAGCCATGGGAGTTAAGTCACCAGCATTTGGGTTCAGTGTTAGGGGCCTGGCGGTGAAAGCCCTGTGTCCTTGAGTGGGCACGTGGCCTCAGAGGCAGTGAATCCTTTAAGGGAGCTGGGAACCCGCTGGACCTGCTCTAGGTAACATTCTTTTTAGGGGTGGGCTGAGTGTGGTAGATTAAAACGGCTGCA
Organism: Phyllostomus hastatus; assembly: GCF_019186645.2. Taxonomy (NCBI): domain Eukaryota; kingdom Metazoa; phylum Chordata; class Mammalia; order Chiroptera; family Phyllostomidae; genus Phyllostomus; species Phyllostomus hastatus. The sequence continues at coordinate 46,160,534 of NW_025333960.1, read as the reverse complement.
CAGATTTTTTGCTGCTCTTCCTGCTGAGAGGTGGGATTGCGTTCATCACCCCATGAATCTGGGTTGGCTTTAGTGACTTCCTTCCTCACTAGAATGCAGAGGAAGTGACACTCGGGAACCTCTGAGGCCCAATCAGGAGATGCCTTACTTTCTACCAGGCCTGCTGGAACACTCTGAGGGAGCCCTGAGCAGCCGAGTAAGAAGTTAACTACCCGGAACTGCTGTGCCCACGAGGTCTCCAACGGGTGCTCCAGTCCACAATCCCAGCCGAGCCCCGCCTCCAGCCATCGTTGCCAAGGCAACAGACACGCGCGAGAGAAGCCATATTGGGACCTCTTCAACGCCAGCCGGGGCAAGCAATTACTAAATGACCTGCATGGATAACACCTGTAATGGAAGAATTACCCAACCGTGCATGCCCTGCCCCAGTCCCAGAACCACGTGATTGGGAAATATAATAAAATGGTTGCTGTTTCTCAAGCCAGGACCTGTTGGGTTAGCTCATTGTGTCGCAATGGATATCCAGGACCTGTTTTTTGTCCGAGCGGCTCTTTATTTGGATGGGAAATGAGTGGGGCTTCCTTCCTTGGTGAGCTTCCTCTCGGCATCTGGAGGACGCACAGGAAGCTTCTGGGGGGCATAGGGGCTCCCTGGCTGGGAAATTGCAGGAAGAATAATTGTAATCTTCACAGGCCTCGGCCTCTTAGACCAGCCCTTAAAATACTCTCCCAGCACAGCGTCTATGCCTTCCTTCCCAGTGATTGTCTGCTAACTACTCCAACTACTGTTAATTGAACTTTGATATTAACCACATGCACTTGAATGAGCGCAGGGAGGTGGGTCCCCTGCAGAGGAGGGGGCCCTGTGAAATGTAACGGTGATTTCCCCTCGTGGCTGGCCCCTGTCCGGAGGGTGACAGGCCACCCACTGGGCGGTTAGAATTCCGAACAGGCGCTGGCGGTGCCCCCCACGGCAGAGGCCCTCTGCGTGTTCGAGCTGTTTCTAACCCCCGGGAGGAATTCTGCTCTCAATGGTGAGAGGTGCATCCCTGTCACCTGGCAGTTAGAGCTGGACTGGTCCCCCGCGAGCATCTGATTGCACCCCCTCTTTTTATAAAAAGAGGACACTGAGGTCTCACTACGTGGAGATGTTCAAAATCATACAGTTCGTGGGAGCGACGTAGCAAAATTCCATTCTGCTGACTCCAGGCCCGCTCCCGTGTGTGTGCGCGCGCGCGCCTGTGTTTTGGTTTACATGCGCGCCTTCACATACCCTTGCAGGGAAATGGGAGAAGAGGTCCCAAAATCTTGGTTTTTAGCATGTGATCAGCAGGTTCACTCACCTGCTGGTTTATTCACTTCCCCCTCCAACCATAAATGCTGGAAGTTTCTCCCTCGTGAGCATCGATCCATAGTCAGTGACTCATTTGAGACATGTCCGTAGAGCCTGAGTGGAACGGAGCCGGAAGGGGAAAGAGGAGACTTCAGAGAATGTGGGAAAGAAGTCCATGGCCCCCGACCCTGCAGCACCTGGGCAGGTGGGTGGAGCACCTGCCCCTGCAGCTTGCAGACCCTGGCCTGGATAGCGCCTGGATAGCGCCTATTGTGTGAGGCTTCCAGAACTGCTGTGGGGACATTAGGAACAGCTCTCTGAAAAAGCTTGCTCTGGGTACGTGCCTTTTGTCAACCATATGTTGTTTTCCTTTTCAGCTTCCGAATATGAATGTACTCTTTGTGTGAATAACAGAGAGTTACAGGAGGAAGGATTCAATAAGTAATATTTACAACCAGGATAATTTTCTTAATGAATTGCTACAAGAATTGCCTTTTGGAAACTCTGTCCTCCAGACTAAATAAATCTTTACAGAGTTTTTCACACAGTTGAGTTTCTGTTCACCTTAATCCCATTATTAAAACCAGATAAAAATTAGCAACACTTTTTATTCTTCCAGTCTTTCAAATTCTCTACAAAATTTTAGCTCGAGGGGGTAGGGATGTGGAATTTTTATCTACAGCCATCTATCTCATTAAGGTTTTTCAAGATGCCCCTAGGTTGAGTTCTAAGATGGTTCATACATACTCTTTGCAAAAACTAAATGGTTCTGAACTAATGGAATCATTTCAAACAAATATAAAATGCTTATGGTCCAGAAGCTAGATGAATTCTGCTCCATCCCCTCCCCCTCCTCCACACGTTGTTTATATGGTAGAGCCATCGGTTTGTCCTGTTTGTCCAGACCTCGGGTCTGTTTGGTGGCACAGGTGTTTTGTTTTGTGTTCCAGACAACATCTGGTGTGAAACCTCAGCCAGTTCCTGGGTCACCTGAGCCACCTGAGCCAAGGAGACCGTCCCCAGTGCCCTCACAGGCCCATGAATTAAGTCTGAAAACCCCGCGGCAATCAGATCTCTAGGACTCCGGACTCCGAGCAGCGGTGCAAGATACTCGAAATAAGTCCAGATAACGAGAATAAAATAAAGAGCTTGGTGTTATCTAAGGCCATGATCCTGGTGAAATTTAATGCACAAGAAGAGGCTATTAAAATAAAGCTCTGACGACTCCTGCCTTCCCACTTCCTTGCACAGTTGTGGGCGTTTTTCCGTACGACAAATCCCTGAAGCAGAATTGCTGGATCAAAGGGAATGCATTCAGAAACTTTTAAAATCATTTTTCTTGAGATATAATTTACATGCAATACACTCACTTATTTAAAATGTACAATTTAATGAGTTGTTTTTTAGTTTTTGAATATATTTTGTTGATTATGCTATTACAGTTGTCCCATTTTTTTCTCCCCTTTATTCCCCTCCACACCCCTCCCACCAGCATCCCCCCCCCACCCCTTAGTTCATGTGCATGGGTTGTACATATAAGTTCTTCGACTTCTCCATTTCCTGTACTATTCTTAACCACCCCCTGTCTATTTTGTACCTGCCATTTCTGCTTCTTATTCCTTGTATCTTACCCCTATTCTTCCCCCCGCCCCCCGCTGATAACCCTCCATGTGATCTCCATTTTTGTGCTTCTGTTCCTGTTCTAGGAGTTTGCTTAGTTTTTTGTTTTGTTTTGTTTTGTTTTTAGGTTTGGTTGTTGATTGCTGTGAGTTTGTTGTCATTTTACTGTTCATAAAGAAGATGTTCAATTTTGATAATCTTCTTTTTCTTAGATAAGTCCCTTTAACATTTCATATAGTAAGGGTTTGGTGATGATGAACTCCTTTAATTTGACCTTATCTGGGAAACACTTTATCTGTCCTTCCATTCTAAATGATAGCTTTGCTAGATAGAGCAATCTTGGATGTAGACTTCAAATACTTCTTTCCAGCCCCTTCTTGCCTGCAAGGTTTCTTTTAAGAAATCAGTTGATAGCCTAATGAGGTAACCATCTCCTTTTCTCTTGCTGCATTTAAGATTCTCTCCTTATCTTTCATCTTGGGTAATGTAATTATGATGGGCCTTGGTGTGTAATTTCTTGGGTCCAACTTCTTTGAAAGTACCTGAGCTTCCTGGACTTCTTGGAAGTCTATTTCCTTTGCCAGACTGGGGAAGTTCTCCTTCATTATTTTTTCGGATAAATTTTCCATTACTTGCTCTTCCTCTTCTCCTTCCGGCATCCCTATGATTCGGATGTTAGAACATTGAAAGATGTTTTGGAGGTTCCCAAGCCTCTCCTCATTTTTTTGAATTCTTGTTTCTTCATTCTCTTCCGGTTGAAAGTTTATTTCTTCCTTCTGCTCCAAATCATTGATTTGAGTCCCAGTTTCCTTCCCGTCACTATTGGTTCCCTATATATTTTTTTAATTTCACTTTTCATAACCTTCATTTTTTCCCTCTATTTTGCAACCATACTCAACCATTTCTGTGAGCATCTAGATTACCAGTGTTTTGAACTCTGCATCTGATAGGTTGGTTATCTCGTCATTGCTTAGTTCTATTTTGGGAGCTTTGATCTGTTCTTTCATTTGGGCCATATATTTTTTTGTCTCCATGTGTGTGTCTGTTACATAGTAAGGGGCAGAGCCTTAGGTGTTCGCCAGGGCAGGACAAACCCACAGCACTGTGCTGTGACACTGTGTGGGGGGGAGGGGTCTGACAGGGAACCATGTCACTTGCTCAGCTCTCTGCTGGCGTTCAGTCACTTCCCCCACTACCCACAAGCAAATGAGGCCCTTCCGGTGCTGATTCCCAGGTGGGTGGGTTTGTGTATGTTCTAGGACCATGTAGGTCTCTTCAACAAACTCTCCTGTGAGACTGGGAGTTTCTCCTGCCACCTCGACCCCCACAGGTTTTTTCAGCCAGCAGTTTTGAGGCTTTATTTTCCCCACCCTGGAACCCTGGGTTGCACCGTCTGTCTCGCTCCCCAGTTGCTCTTCCCAGTTGTCCTCATGCAAATGTGGGAGTGCCCAGACCACCAGCTGCCACCTGGCCTGCCTGGTCCTCCAGTCGCTGCCTTGCCACACATCCTCTCCTCTCTGGCTGCCCATCTCAACCGTTTCTGTGAGCATCCTGATTACCACCAGTGTTTCTAACTCTGCATCTGATAGGTTGGCTGTCTGTCCCTTGTTTAGTCCTATTTTGGGAGCTTTGATCTGTTCTTTCATTTGGGCCGCATATTTTTTGTCTCTGTGTGTGCATCTGTTACATAGTAAGGGGCGGAGCCTTAGGTGTTTGCAAAGGCGGGGCAAGCCACTTCACTGAGTGGCGGTGCCCCTCCTACCCATGTGGATGAGTGTTTCTTCTTTGACTCCTAGGTTGTCAGACTTCTATACAGTTTGATTTTCTGACAGTTCTGGTTGGTTTTTGTTTTTAAAGTTGTTGTTATCCTTCTTTTTGGTTGTGTGAGGATGCAAAGTGTATCTACCTATACCTCCATCTTGGCAGGAAGTCCTGAGTTCTTTAAATGACAGTTTACATTAAGTGTTATTTTGTATTAGTTCCGGGTGTGCACATAGTGGTTAGGCATTCATATACTTTACAACGTGTTCCCCCCGATATTTCTAGTACCCACATGGCACAATACATAATCATTATAATATTATTGACTGTATTTCCTTGAAACATGTCTTTGTTAAATTCCCCCCAAAAGAAGATCTTGAGCCAAGGGTTTGGGTGTAAGAAGATGGCAGACTGTATAGGGAGGGAGCAGGGCAGTGAGAGGAGGGAAGGGGAGGTCAATGGGAGGGTCACTGGTGGGGCAAGTGGTACTCGGTCATGCTGAGGAGTCTGTGGGGCACAGGGAACAAATGCCTCAGAATTGTCCCTTCAAGGAAGGGGTGGGGAATTGCGGGTATTTAACCCCCCATCCCCTTCCCTGAGTGGTTGAGGGTTGCTCCTGGGAATTTGATCCTCCAATTTTTCTGGTCTACCCCAGGTGTGGCTCTGAAGCCCTCTGGCCCAAAGACCCAGGCACTGGAGATATAAAGCCGTCGATGTGTATGGAAAATGAACGTGAGCCCGTGTTTAGTCCTGGGATTCTTCTCTCAATTCAGAACACGCCAGTCATTGGATGGTCGTGGTGAGAATGAATGATCACATCAAGTCACTCCGCACGAAGCTATGGGACACTTGTGATCCTGCTGCGTGCGCAAGCCAGGTCCTCCCTTTCCCCAGGCCGCTTGCGCCATCTGTGAGGAGGGAGAGTTGGGCGATATCTGAATTCCTTCTGTTCTCAGCGTTCTACTTTAATTCATCTGTGTAACCAAGAATTTTGAGCTTGGGGGAGGAAAAATGCCAATCTGCCAAACAAGTAACTCATTAAAATAGAAGGGTCTCATGATTTTTTTTTCTGCAGGACTGACTTCTTAAAAATAGGGAAGCATATTGAATAGGAGAGCAGGAGCAGCTGTTCTGTTTCTCTGCGAGTAGAATGAAAGGGACTGGGTTTAAATTGTGCCAAAAGGGATTTATTGAAATGAGACATTTAAAAAGTTGTGAGACAATGCCACGTGCTACTCGTGGAGATCTGGGAAGCTGCTATCTAGAGAAACGTTTAAAGGGATGTGTTTTATTTTTGTTCCTTAAAGTGTGCATCTATGTTTCCATCCAGTCTTTGCACGTATGTACACTAGGCCTCATCATAAAGTGAGAAAGGATAGTAGCTAGATCTTTCTAGGAGAAAATGATAAGTAGTTGGCACACATTCGCAACCCTTCCAACCTGTGGCCACGGCAGACATTGCTAATGAGTCACTGTAGCCTTCTCACCAGAGCCCAGGCAAGGACATGTTATTTATCTCAATACCATGATCCAGGCAGCCACTACCAATCAATCCCAGATGGTTAGTGAGTAGACACCTAGGTGCCCTCTTAGTCTTCTGTGATTCTGGGGGCTTTTCCCATAATGACAGTCATGATTATCTCACCTACACTCATGGGCGACTCAAACAATTTGTACAAAATCCTATGAAAATATGGTATTCTTGAGCCTCATCGAATATGCCAGTCATAATACTCCTGCCTGGGGCCTTCAGCACTGAAGAATTATCTCTTCTTAATGATCTCTTCTAGAATCTTCTAGAATGCAGATTTTAGCCCTGGCTGCATAGCCCAGTTGGTTAGAGCTTCACCCCGAAACACCAAGTTTGCAGGTTCAGTCCCAGCTGGGGCACATACAAGAAGCAACCGATGAATGCATAAATAAGTGAAACAACAAACCTGTCTGTCTCCCCCTTTCTAAAATCAATGAAAAATTTTTAAATAAATAAATGCAGATTCTAGGACCCTGCCCCCAGAACTTCTGATTATTAAGGGAAGAGGTCTAGATCCGGCATTTTTCCAAGCGACTCTGATGCAGCTGGTCAGCCAGGCGACAGTTCTCCGGGAAGCATGCCACCGCCGGGGGAGCGGGCCGGGGCTCCCAGTGCCGGTTCAGGGGCCCGTGTGGGAAACAAGTGGTCCATGTCGGCGTGCTCAGTCCTGGGTTGCTTCTGTCGGCCCCATTTGTCTCTTTCTTGCACAAACAAGCCCTTGTGGTTGGGTCCCCAGGCTGTCCATCTACGCGGGATCCAGGTCAGACTGAAACTCCAGAAAGCAAAACAACCCTTCTGTCGGGTTGTTTATTATCTGCTCAGCAGGTCAAGACGCTTTGCCCTTTATTTTGCAGTGGCGTTTGTCTTAACTGTCTCTGCTATTTCAAGCTAATATCACGGATCTGTTTCTGGACTGTTCTTGTGGAAGCTTTTCCTTTTCTTGACTCCCACTTGATCTTTTCACACCTGGGCCCCCATCGGTTCCACACATTTTTGGACCTTGCTGGCTGTGTATTTCAGCCTCCCACCAACTCGTATTTGCTCATCAGCCCCAGCAAAGAAGGCTGATAACAGGATACTAATCAGAATATTTGACAACTGGCTGGAGTCCAAATATAGTCCAAATATAGACAACTGGCAGACACTCCGCCAGCCAGAGGAGACTCCAGGTCCAATCAGCCATAGAAGTCATGTCACCCGTAGAAGTCATACCTGGTGTGGTACCCGAATAACAGTGTCCCGAAGGCAACGACATTCTTACCCCCAGAACCTACACAGGCTACCTGATAGTAAAAGGAATTTTTCAGATGTGACTAAGGTAAGGATCTTCAGAGAGATTATGTTGGATCATCTGGGTGGTCCCTAAATGCAATCCCAAGTGTCATTATTAAGAGGGAAGGAGAGGGAGATTCGACCATGGAAGAGAGCATGCTGACTTTGAAGGCGGAGGAAGGAAACATGAGCCAAGGGATGGAGGCAGCAGCTCGAAGTGGAAAAGGCAAGAAAACAGATTCTCTTCCGAAGGAACCCCCCTACTCACGTTTTAGCTTTAGTCCAGTGAAACTGATTTGGGACCTCTGACCTCCAGAATTATAAGGGAATCATTTCGAGTTGTTTCAAGCCACCAAGTTTGTGGTAATTTCTTTTTTTTTAAGATTTTATTTATTTATTTCTAGAGAGGGAAGGGAGGGAGATAGAGATAGATAGATAGATAGATAGATAGATAGAGAAAGAGAGAGAGACATCAATGTGCAGTTGCTGGGGGTCATGGCCTGCAACCCAGGCATGTGCCCTGACTGGGAATCGAACCTGCGACACTTTGGTTCGCAGCCCGCGCTTAATCCACTGAGCTACGCCAGCCAGGGCGGTAATTTCTTACAGAAACAAAAGAAAACTAACATACCTGGGAATACCAGACTGAAGATGACCAAGAGAGGGCCGGAGGCACAAGAAGAATTAGCTCTCACCTATTGGCAGAGTGGTGCCATGGACTCCAGCACAGCGTTGGAGCCTGGGAGAGGCCGGAACTGAGCATCAAGACTTTCTGCAAAAAGAGGGAACAGGCACATGAAGAGTAGGACATATCCAGAGAAGTATTCGGTGTCCAAAGTCAAAGCAAAACTGTAATCAGATCCTATACACATCCTAGATAGAATTAGAATATCCCTCTCTACACTGTTTGGAGCACAAAGAATGTATCCGAGTTAACCACTGAGCGCAAATGCTTGCTTGCCCCCTTTGCTGGTGTGTAATAGGGAGTACAAAAAAGGTCTGGTTTGTTACCCTCCAAGTCTCCCAACCTCTTCCCATAATGCATCAGAAATGCTTTCGCACCTATTAGGGTCTAGAAATGGTATCATGGGAAGCTTGCGTGCTCTCTGAGACTCCATGGGGTTCCTGGTGGACTCATCAGGATCTCCCATTGCTAAGAATTCCTCTGCTGCTGTTCACTTAACTTTTGACCTCATTGTACTCTCGGTGGGAGACACTGGAATAAAGAAAAACACATACTGGTAGATCAGAGCAATAGAACTGACAGTCTGTTAATAAGCCCTTACACTCATAGTTCATTGATTTTTGGCAAGATTACAAAGACAAGTCGATGGAGAAAGAATAATCTTTTCAACAAATGGTGCTAGGACAACTAGATACCCATAGCAAGAGAATGAATTTTGACAACTACCCCCACACCATATACAAAAGTTAACTAAAAGTATATCCTAGACCTAAACGTAAAAAAATAAAACTATAAAATGTTTAGAATAAAGCATAGTATCTTTGTGACCTCAGATTAAGCAATGATTTCTTAGATATGACACCTTAAAGCACAAGCAACCAAAGAAAAAAATGGATGAACTGGACTTTATCAAAATTAAAGAGGAAAATGTACGTGCTTCAAAGGGTACGATCAAGAAAGCAAAAAAAGACAGTCTGCAAAGTGGAAGTAAGTATTTCCAAATCACACATCTGATAAGGGACCTGAATTGAGAAAATATGAAGAAAGTTTACAACTCAACAATAAAAACTCAATGAAACCTTACAATAACATTTTAAAAATTAAAAGTGGGCAAAGGATTTAAACAGATGTTTCTCCAAAGAACATATACAAATGGTCAATAAGCACATGAAAAGATGCCCAGCACCATTAGTTATTAGGTAAGTGCAAATCAGACCCACAATTTCACACTCACTGGGATGGCTAAAATAAAAAAGACAGAAAATAAAAAGTGTTGGCGAGGACGTGGACAAATTGAAACCCTTGTGCATTGCTGGTGGGAAAGCAAAAATGGTGCAGCTTCAGTTAAACAGTCTGGCAGCTCCTCAAAAAGTTAAGTACAGAGTGACCACATGATTCTTCAATTCCACTCCTAAGTATGTACCCAAGAGAACTGAAAATGTTCATTCACACAAAAACTTGTACATGATATTTCCATATGACCACATGCATGAACCTTGAAAACAGCATGCTAGCTTAAAAAAGCCAGACATAAGAAGCTTCGTATTGTATGATTCCATTTATATAAAATGTCCACAACAGGTAAATTCATGGAGAGGAAGTGGTTGTCAAAGGCTATGGAAGGAAGGATTGGGGAGTAACTCCTAATGGGTATGTATTTTGGGGGGAGATTATTAAAATTTATAATTAGATAGGTTTGATGGTTACACAACTCTGAGAATATTCAGGCATGGGCAAAACATGTTCATAGCTGTTTGTGTGGGAAAAGACGTGCAGGTTATGATTATTACAATAGCTTTATTGACTCTGTGTTCATGTACCCACAACCAACTGCAAACCTAGTTTTGCACACCCCTGTGTTAAAGATCACCAAACTGTATACCTTAAAAGGGTGAATTTTATGCTATATAAAGTTATCTCAATGTAGCTGTTATTTTTTTAAAAAGAGAGAGAGAGATGGGTGGTTCACAGAATTACTGGAGGGACCGCAGACTCGTGCTCGGGGGGAAAGACTTGGGAGCAGGGCCCTAGAACCCACTGCAGAATTGGTCTACTAAGGCCACCCTGTCTTGGCCACCCTGTCCTAGTGGTTCCATGTGGCAGTGCCTTGAGCACACGGCCACCTCTGGCCCAGGAAGGCAAAACTGCTGCCACTCCAGAGTGGTCCCGATTGAAACTCTTGGATGGAGTGTCTGTTCTGATCAAAAGGTTCTAGGCCACGTGCTAATGCCAGCTGCAAGGCAGCTGGGGAGTGAATATCAACATCTTCCATGGTGGAAGCTGGGCCACCAAACTCGTAAGTGAGGAACCCAAAAGACAAGAAGAGCGGTCAGCTGCTAAACCTTCAGGGAAGAATCACAAGTGACTCCTACAGCGTCGTATTTATCTCGAGACTTTTCCTGAACTTCTGCAGACTAGAACGAAACAATCATAATCACAGTTCCTCCCCTTTCTCTCTCTCGATTATTACTTACTTGCCCCTCAGCGGTCCCCTGGTAATTGTCTAGACTCATTCTCCATTTGCTTCCAAGCTGTATTTCAGTGGGCATGACCGAGACATTAGCTCTTAGGGGTTCATACTGTTCCAGGGCACTTAATTTTAATAGGAAACTATTGAGAACTAAAAAGCTTTTATGATAGAGAAATCTGAATAGCATACAGGAAAAAGAACAGGCTTTGGAATAGTGTGGTCTTAAATGTGAATTTCAACTCTGGTGTCCAGCAAGTTTCTTACGTCTTGAGTCTCAGTTTCTGCATCTGAAAATGGGGATGATGTTTACTTCCAGGGTCTGCGTGAGCACTAAACCAGGTTATGTTTGTAAAGCCTACATTGCTCACGCCAGCACCCAGTAGATGCTCAGTAAAGGGACATTGTCATAGGAACGCATCGATGGCACTGAGATACTTTGAGAAGGGAGCGGCTGCAGGCTCCAACATGCTCCGTCACTGCCCGAGGCAGGGACCTTGGGGATGGTTAGCCCAGGTGCTTCCCCCAGAGCTTGGAGGCCAGAGAGAGGAAGCGACACCGACATGATACTGAGGCCATTTCTGAAGTCGTCTTTGCTGAGTGCCGAGTGCCAAGGCTCTGCCCCAAGCTACCGTTTTAGACTCAGAGTCCAGCCAGGGCATCTGTCCTCATATTTGACGGGTAGGAAGAACCATCTGTTTTCAAGACCACCCCCCCTCTCTTTCCAATTCAGTGAACTTCTTTAGATAATAAAAATGAAAAACAAATGTAAGACTCTGTGAAAGAAGTGAAAATTCGTGCATTTCAAGATGGCTCAGAGGGAGAACTCAACGGTTCCCATCCCAAGAAACAGAGATTATGAACATTGATAAACCATATAGCTACAAAGATGCCCTTTAGGAGACTAAAAACCTATGACTAAGTGCTTCTAAACTAAATATGCATGCCTTCAAATATGTATGTTGAGACCCCACTGGTGGAAGGGGCCAAACTTTCCCTTTTGCTTCATGTTTCCATGTGACAGGAGATGATGGGGCTCCGGACGTGCTCCCCCCAAAGTGTGGCTCTTTGGCCTATTGAGTGTTACAAGCTGAAGGGATTAGAGAAATGACAGGTCGGAGAGGCCTCTCTGACAAGACCCTCCTAGCAAAGGTGGCTTCTCTGTATCCTGAGGAAAGGAGCACCCTTACCTCCTAAGACAGAGGGACAGAGAGAGGAGTCCAAACAGGCCTTGTTCGTTCTCCCCAGTTCACGACTCACCTCATTCCCTTTGCCCTTTCCTCCTCCCCCACGACTGCACGCTCGGGTTAAACACTCACATTTAACCGTTTCTTCGGGTCTTCCTTTTCCTATGAAGGGCCCCACATTATGTGGAATTTACATGAAATGAATCTGTATGCTCTTCTCCTGTCAATCGGTCTTTGTCACTTTAATTTTCAGACCCAGCCTAAGGCGCTCGGGAAAGCATCTTCCACCCATTCGGAGACAGCATCACCGGAACACTTCTGACTTCTGGCGTCTTCCTACCACTCGCTTTCCCCCAGGACACACACACACGCAACTGGGAAGCAGACTTGGGCTGGGAGATAGAAGCTTTTTTCCTTGGGTAGCAGGGGGTTTACCTCCCAGCAGTGGGCGTGAACTTGGCCTGGGGAGATGCACTGGAATGGACGACAGAGGGATAAACACAGAAGACTCCCCAGGCCTGCTTTTTGGCGGGCCACTCTGTGCCCCACAGGCCTCTCAGAGCTGGCACTGAGTTCTGTTCTCCCCCGGGGCCCAGGACTTCCTCTCAGTACTGGTGGCACTTCTTGTCTCCCTGGCATCACCTCCACTCTGAGGGCAGAGTGCTTCCTGTGCCTTCTCCCCGCCCCCATGCCAGCTTTCCCATTCTCTCACATGCATGGACTATTCTCCTGGCCCTTCCTTTGGCTCCGGCATCTCAGAGGCCACCCTCCCGCTGGCTCTCAGCTCCTGCTTCCCGCTAATGCCCCTACATCTGGTGGCTGCAGCCTCCTCCCAGGCTCCTGCCTCCCACAAGGCTCTGCCTTGGCAACCCTGGGCCTGGCACATCACCGTGTCTCTCCATGCCCTCCTCTCCTAAGCTCTGGCAGGCAAAACAAGAGCAAAGGGACTGAATGGATGGGCTAAGGACCCTGGCAGACAAAAGGAGCCTTTGTTGTCATCTGCCCGCTCCTCCAGCACCGGCCGCTTTGAAGAGCTACACCCGTGCACTGTGATGTCGGCGTTCACCCGCTGGCCCACAGCGCGTGGCCTCCCCTGCCCACCGTCTGGGCAGCAGCCTCGCCGCCCGGCTGCGCACACTGCGGGCTGTAAATGAACTAGTCACCTGGACTCTGAGGGAAACCCAGAGCACAGGGGGTATGTTAACACCATTCCTAACCCACCTACATGCACACATTGACACGAATCATGTTTCGGTTCCAGCTGTTTCACTCACAAATCATCTCTGGTGATGACACCCTCAGGTATAGAGAACCAAATAACGCTCCTTCCAGTTCATGCTCCTGCACCCCTGGTCATACAATCTTGCTTAAGCACAGCAGAAAATCTGGTGTAGAGATTGGGAATTGAAGCCCCAACCCCCTACCAATGATTCCACTGCCCTAAAATGAATGTAAACTGTGAAGTTCCAGATGACAGACCCTGGGAGCTGGGTGGAGCTGGAGATTGTTTTAGAAGACCTTGAATCCCAAGCCCTCAAGTTCTAATGCTCACCCAGATCAATGCCCATCACTTTCTGACGAGTGTGGGCTCTTGCATAATTGTCGAGCAGATGGGCTGTAGTCGTGATTTTGTGCAAATGTAAATTACCTCCTAAATGAAATGTGGTTGAGAAAGATACACCAGGCTCCAATTTCCAAACACAGAGAGGGGAAAAAACAGCTCACCAAAGTCCCATTGTTTACTCAGCTGGTTTTCACAAATGTCCAAGCCAATGTTTTGAAAAATTGATCCCACAGCCTCAGGACCACGGAGAGGTAAAGCATGCTGCAGGCTCCTCACTCCCCCGCCCCCCGCCCCCGCCCCCTCCCCACACGCACCAGCAAGCTGTCTTTGGGGAGGGAGGGCATTTGCTGTTGCTTGGCCACAGTCCAGGGAGGTTTGCATTCTAATTCTTCCCTTTTCTTCACTGTATTTTAAATTGAAATGTAATTAACATACAATGAAATGCACAGTCCTTGGGTATTCAGACGGATGGATTTTGACAGTTGCCTATGCACTTGGAACCAGCAGCCCAAACAAGACAGGGAACATTCCCATCCCCAGCCAGGCAACCCCTGATTTGCTGTCTGTCACCACAGAATTAGTTTTGTCTGTTCTGGAAGTCACGTCAGTAGAATTGTACAGTAAGAACCTTTTGTGCTGGGCTTCTTTCGTTCAGCCTGATGTTTTTGAATAATTCCTTCAGGTTATTGCATCTTTTCACAGTTCGCTGTATGTGTGTGTGTGTGTTTTTTAATGGCTGAGCTGTGTCCCATTGTATGACTGTTCTACAACTTATTCATTCATTTATCCATCCATGACATTTGGATGGTTTCCAATGGTTAGCTCTCATTCAAAGGGGAAAGGAAGGTATTTTTTTAAAGATTTTTATTTATTTACTTTTAGAGAGGGAAGGGAGGGAGAGAGAGAGAAACATCAATGTGCGGTTGCTGGGGGTCATGGCCTGAAACCCAGGCATGTACCCTGACCAGGAATCGATCAGGGCCTGTGACACTTTGGTTCGCAGCCCGCGCTCAATCCACTGAGCTACGCCAGCCAGGGCTAAAAGTATTTTTAACCATATTGCCAGAACGACTGATAAATGTGTGGGGGGGAATGAACCTCGATCCCTATCTCACTCCATATACAAAAGCTAATTCCACACGGATGACAGACCCAGATGCCAGACACGCAGGCCCAGAGCTGCCACCGTGAAGGATGAGAACGTCGTGACCTTGGCATGGGCAGAGAGTCCTTGGACGGAATGTAAAAAGCACTATGCAACCACTAAAAAATAATAAGTTGGATGTCATCTTACTTTACATTTCAGCCCTTGAAAAGATACCGTCAAGAAAATGGGCAAAGCGTGGGCTGGGAAGAAACACTCATTACATGTATCTGACAAAGAACTTGTATCCAGATTATATAGCAAGTGCTTACTAATTAACAACAAAAAGTCAAACAACCCAATTAAAAATGGCAGACAACTGGGATGGACACTTCACAAAAGATGTGTGAATGACCAATAAATTGACCCAAAAAAAAAGGTGTTCAAAATCTTTACTTACAAAAAGTTTTTTAAGATTTTTTAAAGATTTTATTTATTTATTTTTAGAGAGGGAAGGGGAGGGAGAAAGAGAGAGAGAGGAACATCAGGGTGTGGCTGCTGGGGGCCGTGGCCTACAACCCAGGCATGTGCCCTGACTGGGAATCAAACCTGCGATGCCTTGGTTCACAGCCCGCGCTCAATCCACTGAGCTACGCCAGCCAGGGCTAGTTACGAAATATTAAAAAATCCTCGTGTGAAACTCATTGGGTCAGTCATTGAACGCCTTTTTCATTTCCCCATTTCACTGGGAAGACTGGATGTAGGTGCTAAGTGGAAGTGAGTTTTGTGTTTTGTGTGTGAAGACCGAGCCTCTCAAACCACCCCCCACCCCGGACTACATGTTTGCCGCTTACTAACAACAAAGCGTTCTGTAGAACTGCTGCCGTGGACAAGCCTGACGCTGCCGGCACCCTTCTCCGTGTGGCCTCGTGTACGAGAGGTGGGAAGTCAGACCGCTCCCAGCCCCAGGGACGAGCCTGGGGAAACAGGTAGGTGACGAGTGCACTGCAGAGCGAGCAGGTCAGCCCGGGAGGAGGGACCGTGGGGACCAGCGCAGAGGGCCTTCATCGTCTCTGGCCTAAGCAAACTTTCAAAATAAAATCAAATGTTCAGATGTATAAATCCATTTTCAGAATAAAATCCAAATCTCCCAAAGGCTAACTTCTCGTCACTAACCTTTTAAAGATGAAAACGCTATACAGCCTCGATGCTTTCCTGCGGCTGGATTTTAGTTTTCCTAAAGACACGAGGTTTCTAACTCATCAGCGTACCTATTTGTGAGGCATCCAGTCCGTGTGGGCACTCTTTGAAGCGTGGTGAAGAAACAGCCACGCGGTGCACATCATCAGAGGCCTGAAAGATTCCACAGCGGCTGGCTGTCCTCTAATTAGTCCACCGGCCACACCAGCTGGCTAAGGAGGAGGGGTCTCTCACTGGACACAGGACACTCGGCAGGGGCAGAGTGCCCCAGGCCCAGGGCACTTGAAACGTGGGAAATTGGTGGTGGTTAGATACGTGTTTTATGTCGTTCTCTGAAGCTGGGGAACTGCAGGGGTAAAGAATGGACATTTATTTAATTTAGATCTTGAGTGGAATCAGATCGAGATTTCATTCAGGTGAAGGGTCTCTGCCTTCTAACTAGAGTGAAGGGCTGAGGTCAGTGGGCGGGGAAGAGACGCGCTAGGAGGGAGGGGGGCCCTTGAGAACCATGTGCACAGGGGCCCAGCGGCATCTCATTAAACCTCGTGGTCATTCAGGTGTGAGGGCTGCCGCATAAATAAGTGTATCAGATAACTCGTTCTTTTTTTTTAAAGTTTTTATTTATTTATTTTTAGAGAGGGAAGGGAGGGAGAAAGAGAGAGAGAGAGAAACATCAATGTGCGGTTGCTGGGGGTCATGGCCTGCAACCCAGCCATGTGCCCTGACTGGGAATCAAACCTGCGACACTTTGGTTCGCAGCCCACGCTCAATCCACTGAGCTATGCCAGCCAGGGAGATAACTCATTCTTAAGTTAAAAAAATGTAATAATAGATTGTATTTAACCGAATACATCCCAAAGATCATTCCAACAGGCCATCCTATGAAATCTGTTAATGAGGCATCTCACACCCTGTTTTTCTGGACCAGCCTCTTAAAGTCCGGTGTGCATTTGACGCACATGGCACGTCTCAGTGTGGGCGCTGAAGTGCCGACAGTTGGACGTGCTCAGGGTCACTGCCACGCTGGGCGGGGGGGAGGTCGGACGCACCGCTCGGGCTCCGCTGGCCTGGCCCTGCTTCCGCACGTGGGCGTTTGCTTCTCCAGACGTCCGCTCCGTAGAGGCGGGCGGACATCTGTCTGGCCCCACCCCCCGACACGTTGCCCCGCCCCAAAGGGCTGCTGGTCCACCTGAGGCTAATCGAGCAAGACCTCACAGATGGACCCATCACCTGGGGACTTTTTACCCCGAATGTTACTATCCTTTAAACTGTCACCTTGTGACTTAAATTTTTTTTTTCTCTGCGTGGTTATCTTGGGTACATACTGAGCTGCTTTTTCTGCATTTTCTTTATTTGCCTTAGAGGCAGCTTCTACTTTTCCTGTTAGTCAGGAGTGGGTTTGCCATCTCAGTCTCCATCTCTGTCCCTCCATGGCCCTCCTAGGGACGGTCCCCCAGTCAGGGGACACTGGAACTAACACTCAGGAACAGAGGCCACCTGCGTTTCCCACACCTGCCGGATGGAATCCCCCAGAGTGCTTGTTAGAGACCAAGATCATCAGTAAAAGCAAAATTTTTTAGCGTTTCAGCATTTTAATTGGAAAACTTTCAAAGATAAAATAATACTTTATGTCTGCATGGCATTCTACCATATACAAAATATAGTTGGGCTTCACCTCTTCCGATCCTTCAAGAAGCCTTCAGAGGCCTGGAAGATGAACAGTAGGTACTCTCTTGTCCCGTAAGGAAACTGAGGGCAGGCGGCTTTGGGTGAGCAGCCTGACGTCGGTCACACAGCCAGTAAGCAGTGGGTATATTTTTGAACACAGGCCTTCTGATTCCAAGCATCTCCCAAATGTTTAAGCCTAACAGTTCATCGTTAGAGATGGTTTCTACCAAATACTCAAATTATACTGGCCCCAGTCCTGTCTTGCTAATTGTCAGGAATTAGCACCCCTCAATGTGTCCCCCAGAGAATTCTGGGAGGGTCCCCCGAGCCTCCACTTGGTCTCAGGGTGTCACCCCACGACTGCCGGTGCCTGTCACCACCTTGGAGAGCTCACTGCTCCACTGCACACTTCTTCCCTCTGCTGGCGGCCCCTGATCGCAGCACTGCTGTGGCCCCCTTTGCTGCTTCGTTTTTTCACTGTGGAACCCGCCCCTTCCCTATTCGCCCCGGAGCATCTCGGGGGCTAGGTGATCATTTTCAACCAGACTGTACTCAAGGGCTGTTCAGAAAAACAAATACAGCCCAAAGAACAACTGACGCCTTCCAGCAGATGTGGCTACAGGCCGAGCTCGCAGCACAGACTTATTATCCTCAGAGTCCCTAACCATGCCTGGTTGTCTGCCTACTTCCAAGCACAAGTACCAGCTCCTGCACTGCTGTACAGGAGGTCTAGAAAAACTAACACAAACGTGCAGAGAAAAGAAGGGACTTTCCTCCTCCCTTTGTCTAAAGTTCACCTTTCCGATTCTCATTTCCTGGCCAAGCGGCAGGCCAGGAGGATTGACAGCGAGCGAGCCTGGCCACGCTGCCCAGGGAAGTCCCTCTTCCTCAGCAAGGGTGGGACCTGTGAAATCACACCGGGAAGTGGCAACCCAGCCTCTCCGTGCTCTGGGGCATTCGGACTTGGATGACCCTGCACCCGAGTGTACCCACTACCTGTGCGCAGCCTTTGCTTTCGTGCGAGGCCGGGCGTGAGTCTGCAGAGCCTTCCTGTTCCCCCAGAAACTCTGATCAGGATCTCCCGCTTGTTCCAGAACACACACGGCTCCTGAGAACAGGCCACATCTTACAGGCAGAGAGCAATCCACTCCCTGCCGAGGAAAATAAAATCTCCTCTACGGAAAGAACACATCTCTGCTTTAAAAGAAGACGCCGTATTTACAAAGGCAAGAGAGGGCTTCACTTCTCAGCCTGGGAAATCTATAATTGGGCCAGTCCGGGCTTTGTCCCCGCAGAAGTCTGTGTTCCACCAGCTCGGTGCTCGCTGTACCCTCAGCGAGGGGCTTTCTCGGACAAAGAGTCAGCCTGCCCCAGTGAGAAATGTAATATCCACCTCACAGGAAGTGGAAACCGCTTCTAGGTTTAAAGTGATGCTTTCACGAGCTATTGAACCCATCCAGATTTTCAAAAACAGATGGAGGTTCTGGGCAGAGCAGCCCCTCTTACCCCGACGTGGGGCAAGCCCAGCTCTCCCCTGTGCTCTGCCCTCGGAAACAGGCTCGGCCCACGTGGATCAGAATTCACCTCCCGGGGATGACTCAGCGTCATTAGGAACATCAATTACCAGGCTGTTCTAATACAATGATGCCTTCAGGGAAACTGGGCTCCACGGTCAGTTTGCCCTGGTATTAAATGGCCCACACAACTCTCCTGGGAGTTCTGCCTCCTCCTTGCAGGGTTTACATTTCTTACTCTGCTCTTAGGCAGGCACATCTGTCCTTCTGGTGGCTGCTGGCGAATCAGCCTCTGAAACTGCATCTTCCTTCTCGTCCTTGCGGTGGGCTGAGACCCCTGACACCCAGGCTTGGGAGGACTGTTTCTAAAGTAAGAGTGGGTGGGTTATTTTCTGAGGGAGGATCCCAAAGTCTTCCATCGGAGAAAAAACCATGCTGAGCTTCTCAATTTGGCTCTCCTGGTTTTAGTTCCTCGGCCTGGCTTCCCCATGTGCCCCTCCCCCTGCCGACCCCTCTGTCCTCTCGCTCACAGCGGCCCCATCAGGGTCCTGCTCTGAAGGCAGTCCCCACCTACTCCTGCTCCTTGTCCTCTTTATCATTCCCAGATGTGTCCCCAACACATCTCTTCCTGTCTCATTCCATCTCGGCATCTGCTTTCTGAAGGACCCACATGACCTGACCCTTGGTGTGTGTGTGTGGGGGGGGGGTCCCAGAGCGTGCGTGAGGAAGGCTGCCCCAGGGTGCGTGCAAGGAACCCTCTCCCACCTGCTCCTTCACAGTCCCCCACCCACTGCACCCAATGAAGCCACACCACCCACCCACCCAGAGTCTCACATTGCCCGGGACTATTAAAAACACCCCAGGCGCCAAACAAAAGGACAATTTGAAATTTTGGCCTCTGGGAATCAAGACACTCAGGTAGGGAAGAAAGAGATTTTCCTTGCCCCTCTTAGGGTCGCTGCTGGGTCTGAAAATTAAACGGACAGGAACAGATCAACAGGAGAAAAGCATAAACATTTTTTT
The DNA here is from genome assembly GCF_019186645.2 of Phyllostomus hastatus. Lineage (NCBI taxonomy): Eukaryota > Metazoa > Chordata > Mammalia > Chiroptera > Phyllostomidae > Phyllostomus > Phyllostomus hastatus. Next base: position 46,140,626 of record NW_025333960.1, on the reverse strand, counting down.
ATTGTAAGTGTTACATGATGTGACAACCTTCATAAGGAAAGGAAGACCCAAAGAAATGGCTAAACTGGAGTGCTGTTAGGCGGGGTTGCTGAAAAGTGGACAGGCGTGGGGGAGTAGGGAAGAACGGGGTGAGTGTAGCAATCTGGGGAAGCGTGGGAGGCTCGTTTGTCCTGATTCCTCCAGCATCTCTCCCTCTTAGAGACAGGATGCCCCTTTCCTCCCGGCATAGGGAGGGCGCCTCTCCCGTGAGGGTCTCATGACCTGCTTCTGGGGAAGGTCAGAGAATCCTTCCTACCTGTGTTTCTCAAATTCCTTCAGCTTAAAATACTCCACACACCAAGGTGCCATATGTTGGAGTAGTGTCTCCTGAACCCTGTCACTACAAGCGAGTGGTCGGCCCACTCTTAAATATGTTGTTGTTAAGGGCCAGACCATGGTATGAAAAATGGGGGAGAAAGGAGGAGAGCCCATCAGGGTTGAAGAGGAAGAGAAACTCAGTCATCAAATACTGCTGTATGCCAGGCTTGCCATTTTATAATGGCAAGAGGGTCCCGGTGTCCTCGGGGCAGTTTTGTATATAGGGGGATAATTTTCTAGGCCACAGGACAACTCTTGAAGGAGTCCAGTTGAGCTGGACCATCTGTAGCCACATCTCCTGCACAACCTACCCCTCGTGGCATGAGAAAAGAGGAAGGAACGGAAAAAGGAGAAGCAGAGAGAACACGCACTCACACTCCACTTCGAGGCTGTTGGAGGAGAGAGAAAAATAATGAGAGACGAGATATGAATTCTTGATGGAGAATCTCCAGCTCTGGGGTGTTGCAGTTGACAAATGGATCCAAGGTGCAATTATTCGATGTGAAGAGGCCTTCCAGAACAGCCACAAAAAAGGGCTTCTGTTTTTGGAAATATCTCTGTAAGCACCCTGCCTGTGGTTAAGTCTCCATTAAATATTTGTTAATGCGTTGGTGTTTCCACTCAGGTAAGAAGGGTTTCGGCCATACAGAGCATCTTTAACTTCGGGTAGATGGTGGATTCTTTTAACTCCTTCCTGACATTAGCTGCACTAAGGGCCCTGAAACTTATTTTGGAGGCTTCATGCTGCATTTGGATTCTCACTGAACTCTTCTACACAAATGTAGACGGTGAAAGGGTTTTCTTTGGGTTTTAAGAGCATCACCTGGATCCATTTGTGGCTTTCACTCTATTCCGGGTCAATCAAATAATTTAAATAAATGACTCCATGCTTTTCTTCTTTCCTAATCTTTTTTACTTCTTTATTTTCTGAATCCTTCTGAACTATTTTCTTATTAGGCTCTCCTCCTCTCTCTCTGCCTCTCTGTCTCACACACACGCATGCGCAGAGTGTGCTGTCTGTGCCTCGTAATTTGGTGCCAGCTGCATTATGACTAATAGGCAATTACAGTTTCCTCTTGAGAGCCACTGGAATATTAAATATTAAGAGTCCTCTGATTCGATGCAAGTGTTTGGATGATTTTAATCATGTTGGAGCCGAAAATGTAGTGACCTACTATATCCTTCCAGAGCAGAACCGAACCCAGGGGCTCTCCCGGCTGTCCCGGGGAGTGCAGGGTCAAATTCGAGGCCTGGCTCTGGCACTAATTCATCGTGTGACTTCTCTGCCCACAGGACTTACCCCAGTGGGGCTTCGTTCCTCAGCTTTCTACCAGACTGCTCTCACCTGAGCATCAGGCCCCAGGCCTCAGGGCCTTGCACCAAGGATGTCTTCCCTGCCCTGAGTCTAGTGCAGGTTCCTCTGTTTCACTCCCCCAGGCCCTTATCCCCCACTACCCCGTGTATTTATGCATTCTCCTGAGTAGCTAATCCATGCCGGGCAGCCTGCTAGATGCCAGGCGTGCAGGGAGAGAAGAGGAATGCCCGACCTCACGGAGCTCACGGCACCCACCGAGCAGGGAGGGGAGGAGGGGACAGACGCACTCGCGCTCTGCAGAGTTCAACCACCATGAGTGCACCAAATGGAAAGTGCGAGAATGTTTCCAAGGGACATAAAGGGGCTGACCTCAGACCTCGGGTCCCACCTGAGGATGCGGGAACCCTGGGACCAGTCTTGCCCAGGGGTTTGCCCCATGGCTCTTGTTCTGACCCTTGTATTACATACTGTGCTGGAGGCCTGGGTGCCAGCCTGTGGGGTGGCACTTCTCCCAGCCCTGGCCTTGCCAAGCCTGCACCATGCCTAGCTTATGGGGGGCACTCACTTTATATTCAAATCAGGCACTTCTGGGAATTTAGGAGATTTCTTGACAGAAATCCGCAAAAAGCACAGCAAGGTTAATTACTGAGATTAGACTGTGATGGGTGATCAGGGAATCAACTCTGCAGGATAAAGGAAAGGTCTGTGTGTGAACATAAATTGTGGTGGGTTCCTTGTCTCCTTGTCGGTGAACACTGTAAAGAGGGTGGCCATGACCACACCTGCACTGTACCACCCTGTCCCCCTGAGCCCAGCTTCCAGAACCACAGCTAGCGGCGACGGAGTTGGGCTCTCACATGCCATCTGGGCTGATCCAATCAGAGGGAGGCCCACCCCAAAATGGACCAATCAAAATGTTTCTCCAGGGTTTCCAAACCGGAGCTAAGAGAAAGATCCAACAGTCAGACTGCCCCAGCATGTGCAGGAAGCCAGTCTGCAGTAGGAGAAAGTATAAGAGAGAGAGAGAAGGAAGCTGTTGTGAAAAGAGAAAGCACAGATAGAAATGAGAGAGAGAGAGACAGTGAGACAGAGAGAGAGCACAAGTGCACTCTTGTGCCTGGGGTATTCAGACACCCGGTTCTAGGTGTTTCTGAGGCCTGGAAGGAACCCTCTCCCTTTATTATGACTTGTTTGTTCAAGTCCTTAAAAAACAAACTCCTTCCTTTCTCTAATCTGGATTCTGTTTGGTTTTTGTTACTTAACATCTCAAGAACTCCAGGTGAGGGTAGGTTACCTGCTGCAGGGCCGGAGACCAGGCAGGGCACACAGCCCCAGGCAGTTACTGCGGTGCTAGAGGACACAGTTCAGTGGGCCAAACCCACTCCAGGAATTATTCCTGCAGATGTGGTCTGTGAAGACATTATTTTGAATAAACTACTAAATCACAGATATCTGAAGTTAACCTTAATCATTTGTATTAGAATGTTAATTCAATATAATTTATCAAATATTTCTGAGAGGCATCTAAACATAATGTTATTCTAGGAATCTGAGAGAAGGCAATGGTCAAAAAAAGACAGAAATCTCTAGCCTGTATTCTAGTTGGAGATAAACTTGAATATGTACAAACAAATATTTATACGTGATCTCCCTTATCTCCGTTTGCTTTTAGGTCTTATCTAAACCGCGTGCAAGCTCCAAGCCCAAAACGCATTTGCAAATTTTCAAAAAGCTATAACGTTGATCAAATTCAAATTAGCAACCCAACTTCATGTGACAAACGATTCTGTTCTAAAATTAAATTGCTTTCACTGGGTTTCGTTGTAGAAAATCCAGGTTGGGGTCTGTTCCATGTGTTTAATTTTTTTCTGTTGGATCCTCGATACTGTTAAAAGTTTAAATATATTATAAAGAACTGTATAAGTACCTCTAAGACTCGGCTAGTTTTGAATATAAGATAGCGTACATGTACCAAGTCTCCCTACAAGAAGAATCTAAATGCTGGTTGTTGTCACGGGCCTCCCGGTCACCCTGTGAAATTGGCTTGTTTGTTCAAGCATAGGGCTGCCCAGCTTGAATTATTAAACTCAGCATTGAATAGGATGCTAGCTATTCCGTGTGTTGCTGATACTAAGAACAGAAGGATTTTCTGTTTGCCTCATCACTACCACAGTCCTCCCTAATGAACTGTTCTGATGAGTGTATGCATAGTGAAGCATAAGCATATCGCCTGTGATTAGGACAGTTATTAGTACTTAATAAGTACCAGGAGCTGTTCTAAGTGCTTCCTGCAGATCAGCTCAACCAAGCTCCCAACAACCTTTCCAAACAGGCACTGTGCTGCTGGTCTCACTTATCGACAAGGGGGAAGCTGAGACCCAGAAAGGTTCAGTGGGTAATAACTGGCCCAAGGCCAGACCAGAGGAAGTGAGAGAGCTAGGATTTGAACCCACCCAGGTCTGGCTCCAGAGCCTCCCATTCAAATCCCCCAGCGACACTGCTGTGGAAAGTGGTGCCAACTCTCACAACATGTCGTCGTTATCATCCGGAGTGAGGACTACCCTGGGCGCCGTGTCATGACTCCATCCCGGCCCCCCCCCCCCCCCCACTTTTCGCTCTGGGAACAGAGCACACATTCGTTCACCCATCAGAGCTCTACGTCATTCGGCTTCCATCGGGCTAGAGCAGATTGAAAATGCAGTTGCACATTCTGGCACTGGAATTGCACAGATCAGGGGTCGACAAGCTGTGGCCCACGGCCCAACTCCGGCCTGCCGCCTGGTTTTGTGAGCACAGTTTGATTAAGCGCACAGCCGCGCCCATTCACCCGTCATTTACATTACAGTCTGCGGCTGCTTTCGCGCTGCAGAGCTGAGTTATGCAATTGCAATAGAAACCACATGGCCCCAGAAAGCCTAAAATATTTACTGTCTGGCCCTTCGCACACCAAGTTTGATGGCTTGAAATCCAGAGGAAATAAATCATGATCGTGTTATTTTTTTCATGGACTATCATCAAGACGAGGACACATAATTTCTCCTAGAGGACTCTGGGGACTTGGATGCCAGTTTGAGAAACATTTTAGAAGCTATTTATGAGACAGGCAGGCTTTGAGGATTTTAGCGACTTTCAGTGGCAGAGCAAAGGAAGGCATTCCTGTGTCTTGGGCGGAAGTGGCGAGCTGAACGCCTGCAGCAGCTCTGGGGCCCCGGGGTAGGTCTTCACACACAAGAGACACGTTTCCACATTTGGACGGGGACTTGTGACTTCACCTCCCCAGCACGGGTAGGACTGCGGTTGAATGGGGTCACGTGACTCATTCTGGGCCACGAGCCCAGAGCAGAAGTGACGTGTGCCTTCCTGAGCCAGAGCATTTACCGATCGATGCAAGACCCTCCGAGCTGTCTATCTTTTTGTCACAACCGGTGACATTCAACACGGTGGCTGCCCCATCAGCCGGGGTTCCTGAGTGACCGCCATTCGCAAAGCCTTCTTGCCAGTCCCCAATGGATGCTTAACATGAGTGGGAAATAAACCTTTGGATTAGTGTGTTGGGAATATTATAACAAAGTACCTCAGAGTGGACGGCCTGACCAATAGAAATTGTTTTCTCCCAGTCCTGGAGCCAACTCTAGCAGCACCGGCTCCTGCTGGGGACAGTGGGGGAAGAGCCTGTGTCACCTCTCTCTCCGTGGCTCAGAGATGACCGGCTTCGCTCTGAGGTTCCTGCTGTCTTCCCTCTGCCTGGCTCCGTGTCCAGATTTCCCTTCTTGTAGGGGACACCCAATGTATCGGAGTAGAGCCCATCCTAATGACCTCATTTTAATTTAATTACCTCTGACCGATCCTATCTCCAAATATGGCCACATTCTGAGGTCCTGAGAGTTAGGGCTTCGACATATGAAATGTTTCTTTGGGGAGGAACAAAAGCCAGCCCACACCAACCTCTATTGTTTGAAGCTGCTGAGATTGGGGGGCGGTCTGTCACCACAGCACAACCCAGACTGCCCTGACACAGAGGAACAATCACACGTAGACTCGGAGCGACAGCTCCTCTGAGCTGTCTGTGCATATTTATGGCCCTATTAAAAACACACCAGGGACTTCATTTAAAAAAAAATGTTACATGTGTCACAGCCATGAATAAATTAGCTCGCAGCAATATTCTTAGAGCTAGAACATTATTGCTTTTCCCCCCCATTTTAGGAAGCTGAGAGCCAGAGAAGATAAATGCTTCTTCCCAGCAGACAGGAAAGTCCCAGCCAGCGGCCAGATGACGCCTGGTCACGTGGGAAACTCCAGCCAGCTGGCCACCTTCCTGCTCCCCGGGGCCCTCAGGTGGCGCCGCCAGTCCCTCGGGCGGCATTTCAGCCCCTCAGGCCAGACCCGCCAGTGACGCCCCGGCGCCTGTCCGGCCTCCGGGACGGTTGTGAACTCGGGATGCCTCTTGCTCACGTGGGTGCCATCAGGCGCCGAGAGGCAGGTTAATCCCTTAATCACCTGTTGGAGTTTCCTCACTTCCTATCAAGCCTCCCCTCCCGTTCCGTGTGGTTACGAAACATCACACTTCGAGGCGTTCACTTCCCCGGTGGAGACCCTACGGGCTCTGAATGAAGGGAGTCCCCGGGCAGGAAATGCCTTCCGTATCAGTTCCCCGGGGCGGCTGTAACAAATTGTCACCGACGCGGTGACTGGAGACAAAGCAAACGTTTTCCCCTCGCAGTCCTAGAGTTCAGAAGTCTGCATGTAGTCCAGGTGTCATCAGGGCCACGTGTCCTGGGCAGGTCCCAGGGGAGAGTCCTCCCTGCGCCCTCCAGCCTCTGGGGGCTCCCAGCAGGCCTTGTGCCTCCTCGGGGTCCCTGCCATCTCTGCCTCTGTCTTCACATGGCATTTCCTGTGTCTCGAATCTCCCTCTGTCCATCCCCCATAGAACGCTTGTTGTCGCATTGAAGGACCACCTGGATAATCCAGGATGCTCTCACCTCAGGATCCTTAACTTATTTATACCTGCCATGACCCGTTTTCTAAACAAGGTCATACCCACAACCTCCAAGGATTAGGATGGGGCCATAGCCTTTGGGGGCCACTGTCCACCCCATTACACTCCCTCTGTGTAGCGTCATGAAACCTTCTTAACTTGAACCTTCACAAGAACCTTCTGGAAAGTCAATGCACACCTTTAAAGATACAAAAATCAAGGCAACGAGAGCTTAAGCAACTTATTTGAAGTCTAATAGCTAAGTTAATGTCCAGGCCAGCATTCTCCTTAGGAAGGTCTAACTCCACTCTGCCACCATCAAGAGGGAGAAAGCAGCGAGACTGATTGTGTTTCGCACCAGAAGATAAAGGTAGGAACAGTGGGCCGGCCCCCGGGAAGGCAGGTTGTTGGCTGAGTCTAGGGAAGAATTCGGTAACAGCTGAAGCTGCCCAGGAATGAGTGGGCTGCCTCGTGGCTCCCCGTGGCTCCCTGTGGCTCCCCATGGGTCCTGTCACTGAACACCCAACCAGAAGCCAGCAACCATCTGTCATGGATGTATTAAGGAATTCCGCCCTGGAACAAAGGTCGCTGAGAGACAATGTGCTTTGTTCGATGAAGAACTAACCCAGTTTAGGCACCTGTGTAAACCATTCTATGATTTGCAATATTGAATCCATAACAGTTGACGTCTTCTGAAATCACCATTAAAACCAAAGGAAAGCAGTATTTGACCATGTTCATTTCCTGGGCTGCTTTTTACATGATGTCCTCTCTGTTTTAGGATTAATTTTATACTCATTACATTTTGGTTTCCTCTATACACCGAAGAATAATCGTATTTACTCTCTCTTTAGCGCATCCCTGACACACGGATGAGGCCTGACTTCTCCACTTCTTTCATGGAGGACTCCACGGGTGCCAAACATCAGTGCGTTCATTTATTCCAGAAGGGTTTGGTTTCTCGCGCTCTGTGTTCCTCCGAGAACTTCCTGGCATCCTCTGCCTGGTTCTGAACATCTGAGCTGACAAAGGAGATGGATGGTGATCTGAATTCAACGGTCATAATGTAACAACCACGAACCCTTCCCTAGCGTACCTACTGCACTCCATGTCCCTGAGTATTTAGAATATATTAACTCACCTAATCTCCATAACAACCCCATGCAGTAGGTACTATTCTGATTATCCCCATTCTAAACCCGAGGAAACAGAAGCACGAGGAAGTTAAGAAATTTGCCAACAGCGGGGTCAAGAGTCAAATCCGGGCACTTGGCTTCTATGATCCCCACCCTTAATCCGAGCTATCCAGCCTTGGGTTGCAGACCTGTTGATGGCCAAGGGACCCTGGGTGAGCTGTCCACCTCCTTGGACAGTGGCTTCCTTGCCTGTGAAGCAAAGGACAGTCCTGGTGCTCGTCCCCTCACCTCTGCAGTTCCAGGAGGCCGCATTTCCAGGTGGTGACACTGTGTCCACACGAGGCTCTACGTCACACCTGTGAGGCAGCCAAGAACCCCTCAGTTCACCGCAGAGGAAAGGCCCCTAGTCTGTGTGCAGAGCTCTCTGTGCATGAAAATAACCTCTTTGGACTCGGAAATCCCTTCCATGTGTGGCTCCTTCTCTGGGCCAGCTGCACCCCATTCCCCTCACTTTCTCCCACGTGCAGCTGGAGAACAAGTGCTCAGCAGGCATTAAAACACCCTTCGCATCCTTAGTTATTTTAGTTAGTTAGGATTCCCTAACTTCCTCTTGGCAAACTGTACCATTCACCATATACATTCGATTCATTTACTCCATCACCTCATTCATGCACATCCACCAAGTGCCTGGGGTGTGCCAGGCACTGTGACAGGCTCTGCGTTTATGTGGGCCTTTCAGTGAAATGGGAGTTTGGTGGCTGTATGAGGGTTAGGCTAGCTGCTATAACAGATAAATCTCCTTATTTTAATGGTTTAACGGGTAAAAGTTTATTTGCTGCTCAGATAAAGTGTCAAACCGGTTCTGACCCAGGTTCTTTCCCTCCTGCGGCTCCACCCTCCCCTGGGGCGTGGGAGTAATGTACGCCCAGCTGCCTGCTGGGGAAGGAGCCAGAGTAGAGGAGGCACGCCTTTCTGCTGCTCACCTCTGCCCAGAAGTGACACTCGCATCGGTGACGGAACGCCTGGTCCCATCGGTGACGGAACGCCTGGTCCGGGGTGGGTACAGAGGTGGGGTGCTGCAGTGTGTCACCCTAGCTCGGCAGCCTCCTCCCAAAGGGCAGCCTGCCTGTCTTGTGGGTGGCGGCCAGCATGGCCGACCTGTGGCCCATTTACCAGAAGGCGCGCTGGGGGCGGCGGAGGGAAGGGGGTGGGGGCAAGGGGTGGACAGCGGGACTGTGCAGCAGAGCTTCTCCGGTAGCTGTGCCGCGGGTCAGGAACACGGACAGTGCTCCGCATATCCTTGGCAGCCCTTCCTTGGAAGTTACTTTTAAAGCCATTTAGGAACAAAAGCTCCTTCCTTGTAAATCTTCGATCACGGCAATATGCACTCTTTGTGGGCTGATTTAATTCTTGCAAATTAGTTTTGAGTCATTCAGAGTCGAGTCCGGAGCATAAAGAAGAGGCTCCATCAGGCTGTTCTGAGTCACAGTGAAAATGTATCAATACAGAGATGGATCCTCCCGAGTGCCCACTTAACTGGCTCTGAAAGCAGCTCCTTGGGAGGAGGGAAGCCCCGGTGCTTTGCGCAAGGGTAGGACTGTGTGATTGGCGATGGAACAAGAAAGCTGTTCTGGTGTCAGAGGATCTGAGTGTTAGAGGCGTAACCCAGGCCCAGCCTTGGGACTCTGTCTGGGCCTCAGTTTCTTCATCTGAAATGGAGGGGCGAGAAAGGGGATTAGGTCACCTCTCACCTTTCTGGGGGCTCTGACATTCGGGATTCTAAACAAAAGTTTTTGGATACTACTTCTCATCTTCTTAGGTCAGTGCCTGGTGGTTTGTTTATTTTTTGTTTAAGTTTTTTAAAAGTTATTTTTATAGAGGGGAAGGGAAGGAGAAAGAATGGAGAGGAACATCAACGTGTGGTTGCCTCTTATGCGCCCCCTACTGGGGACCTGGCCCGCAACCCGGGCATGTGCCCTGGGGAATTGGCAACCCTTTGGTTCGCAGGCCGGCGCTCTACCCACCGAGCCACACCAGCCGGGGCCCGAGGGTTTGTTTAAATACAGCCTCATTATTGCTAAAACTCCCCCTTGTATTTCTGGTTGTTGACACACTGTGTGTTCTAGAATCAGGGAAGCCCGGGCTGGAAGACCACCCATCAGGGTGCCTGTGGGTCGAACGCCGCACTGAACAAGCCCCAGATCCCAGCACAACGCCCAGGGGACCGGGAAGCACCCATCCACACTCACTGTTAGGGCTGCGTCACTCTGACTGCTGCTGCAGCCCGTCCCCTCCGGATCTGCTCTGTGACATCCCTGCCCGTGACCTGGTGGAGGGGGCCCCTTGGCTTGTCCCTCAGAAGGGGGACTCATTGCCTCCCTCTTTGGGTAGTGCTGTTATTTTATTTTTTATTTTCTACGAAGGAATGATAGCCAGTAATTCCTATTCTCTATTCCCAGCTTCTCTTTTCAGAGCCTGCTATAAAAAGAAGGCTCTTCCAGGAGACGGCTCTCAAACGCTGAACGCCAAGTTCAAACTCCCTCCTGTCTCTCCAGAATCTGTAGGTTTGTAAGTTCTCAATTGTTCTTTCACAGCTCTGACTGCTCCTGGCAAAGGAACCAGCTCGTCTTTACTTCCCTTGAATGGGGCAGCTAGAACGAACCGTGGGTGTGTCTGGGCCCGAACCCCGCAGAACAGGAATGTCTCAGCGTTCCGACCTGGCCCATGCGTTGGAATCGCTTGGGAAGCTTTTTACAAGCCTGATGCCCAGGCCACACCCCAGGCCATTTTTACATCAGATTCCCTCCAAATTGGACATCGATGTATTTTCCGTCTTCTAGGTGATACCAGTGTGCTGGCAATGGGAAGAAGCACTGTTCCATCCAGCCGCCTGTTCCTATTAATGTGGCCTAATATCAAAACCAATTTTTGCTAGTCTCATTCATCACAGTGTTGAGTCGTATTTAATGTGCTGTTAAGAATAACCATCTTTTTTTATGAAGCCATGGATCCCCAATTCTTTATTGCGTATTTGATTTTTTAATACATCAGGTACAAATATTTCATGTAGATGAAATCTTTTCTGGTTCCATCTGTCCCTTTCGTATAACCCAGAGGACAGCCCACATATCTGTGAAGGGCCAGACAGTAAATATCTCAGGCTTCGAAACCCATCTGCTCTCCGGGGCCACAAATCAACTCTGCTGCCATCGCCCCAAAGCAGCCATAGACAGTGTGTAAACAGCGACATGCTGAGCTCTAATTAAGCTTTATTTACAAAACCAGGCGGCCGGCCAGACTGGCCCATGGGCCATGGTTTGCCAGCCCCTGGTAGGAGCGATCAGTTTTATTTTGGTTCCCAATTCTGTCACTTAACACATCAGTTATGCTTTCCACCTTCTGCCGATGAGCAAGTCAGGTACGCACCCTTTCTTTCTCCCATCTAAATCACTGATCAAATGCATAAACGGAGCTCGTCAAACCACCTCATGGTGATGAGATGCTACCTCACACCCATTAGGATGGCTCTAATTAGAAAGCAGAAAACAGTAGGTGTTGGTGAGGACGTGGGACGGAAGCCTTATGCACTGTCGGTGGGAATGCGAGGTGGCCCACCTGCAGTGAGAAACGGTCTAACGGTTCCTCAGAAAAGGTGAACACAGAACTACCGTGTGGCCCAGCAATTCCGCTCCCAGGTGTGTACCCAAAGGAGCTGAAAGCAGGGACTCAGACAGACTATTTGTACAACCATGTCCACGGCAGCATTACTCACAACAGCCAAACCAGGAAAACCACCCAGATATCCACCAAGGGATAAATGCATAAGCAAAATGGGGCAATAGATAAAATGGAATATTTTTCAGCCTTAAAAAACGAAGGGCATTCTGACGCCTGCCACATGGATGAACCTTGACGACATCATGCTGAGTGACATGAGCCAGGCACAGAAGGACAAACACTGTATGATTCCACTTGCACGGGGTACCTAGAGTGGGGGAATTCAAACAGACGGAAAGCAGAACAGAGGTGACCAGGGCCTGGGGTTGGGCGGTGGGTAGAGAGAATTCTCCCTACAATTCTCCCTGGGAACAATTCTTCCCCTGGGAAGGAGAGAAGCCTTTCCCCTGGGAAGGGGAGAATTGTTGTTTAGCAAACAGAGACAGAGTTTCGGTTTGGGAGGATGGAAAAAAAAAAAAAAAAGAGCCTGACGGCCAGCTCTAAGGACGGCCCTGCAGCTGTAGGTCTCACCATTCAGCCCGTAGCTAGAGCAGGTGATGGGAATTTGTGAACAAAAAGAAGTGAGGGAACCTGCCCGTCAGCCTCCCATCAACATCATTATGTTCCTCTTATCAATGAGATCATAATTGAGCTCATAAATTCCTTAGCCTGTTCGCTGTTCTATTTGTATATCTATTCATCTACCAGCTCAGGCACGTGCCAAGGAAAGGAGAGGTTGGCTTTTCATTCCAAAAAAGAACGGGTGGTGGGAGGGCCTGCGGGCTGCCCTACCCTGCATGCTGACAAGCTCCCTTTGAGGTCAGCAACAGCCTCCTCACCTGCCCAGACACCTGGAAGGGTCTGCCAGGTCCCTTATGACAAATACACAAATGGAACAAGGTACTCCTGTTCCTTGTTCTCCTCGTGTCGGGGCATATGATGCAAAATATCCACAAGAGAGCCCAGCATTGCAACAGCGGGTTTGGATAGTGAAGGGATCCGTCTCTGTGGTGTGTTGCGCCCTCTAGTGTTGCACGGGGGGGAAGGGCAGACAAACAGGCTTTGAAAACTTCCCTTCTACAGTTTGGCGTTGTTTGGTAACACAGTTCAGTTTGTCATGCATTTCCAACAGCCATCCTTCGTACCTATATACGCTAGTGAAAACGTTCACGTGTCACTATGAAAACATCTAGGACTGCTTAAATTTACTACCTGCAAAAAAGAAAGAAAAGAAAAAACGATGATGCTTTTTTTATTTTAGTTCAGTTTCCCAAGATGGTGTTTTATGGTCTTGTGATATAGGATGTCTGAAGGAGCAAAATCAATTCCCGTTTGTTCCACAAGCCGCCCCCTTTCATCATCATCCTACAGAGCTCTGCAGTGTTTCTTACATTACCGCAGGTGAAGGGGGCCTTCCTTCTAAACCGAAAGCGGATAACCCCGACCAGGGGTCTGCTTGAAAGGCAACACTCTCACAGCCCAGACCCTTCTCCTCTAAGGTTTGGCTTGAATATTATCCTCCTAAAAAGAAGTTGCACACCCTTAATATTTTTGATGTCACAAGTCTTTTTAAAAAAATGCCTTTTCTTTTTAAAAAGATTGTACTTATTTATTTCAGAGAGAAGGAAGGGAATGAGAAAGGGAGAGAAACATCAATGTGTGCTTGCGTCTCATGTGCCCCCTATAGAGGTGGGGGTGGGGGGTGCTGGTCTGCAACCCAGGCCTGTGCCCCAACTGGGAATCGAACCTGTGACCATTTGGTTCCCAGGCCAGCACTCAGTCCACTGAGCCACAACCAGCTAGGGCAGGATGTTCACCAACTCTTGAGATATAATGAAAGCTATAGACCCAACCCCTTTCTATGCCCCCCCCCCAATGCACACACACGCAAACCTGCACACACAACTGCAGGAGAGCCTGTCTCTCTAATGTCTGTCACGAGCCCTGGATTCCAGGTTAAGATTCCAAAAGGGGCCAGCGTTGCCTGCAGCCTGGGAGTGTGGAGCCCACTGGGAACGGAGCTCAGTCCTCCCCCAGGGGCGTGCGGCCCAAGCGAGGTAGAGTCGTGATCAACACCACACGCTAGAGCAGCTCGCCATTTTCCGAGCAGCCCACAAGCATTGTCCTGAGATCCCTCACAGCCACCTGTGAGATCAGTGGGGACAGAAGCACTCAGGGCAGGGTGACAGCCACAAGGGAAATATTAGAGAAATGCAGAGACAACACAGACTTTGTTGTGATCGTAACCAAATCTTTATTAAACATGTGCCCCTCTTCTCCGTGCCCATGAAGCCGTCTGCTGGTGGCCACCGTGGAGGGAAGCGAGGGTGGGCGATCATAATGCGCTCGTTCAGTGGGCAGCTGAGCTGCACTTACTCAGGCGTTTGTGGGGACACCGAAGAGGCCAGCAACTGCACGCCAGGCCTGTCACTAAACAGATGGGTGTGTTTTCAGCTGGTGGCATGTCCAGCCTATTAGAAGTGTCACCATTTTCCCACCACCCCTAAGGATACCCCAGTCAACTCCAGGGTGGCTGGGGCCACCTGGGGCATCCCTACTACCGCCCTTCCCACGTTGTCCTGCAAGGATTGGCCACGCATCTTGATCTCACAGGCCCAGCACCATGCCATTTACTCCCCAGAGTAGCAGACGCGTTCCCTGACGCGTAATCTCAGTTTCAAACTCCACTCAAGGACCACCCCCCTCTGGACTCATCCAAGTCCTCCGAGACGCAGGTGCCAAGGTGGGATCAAACGAGCAAGGGCTTAACAGGGGAAGTGTCTGCATGAGAAGAAACAGGGAGGGAGCTGGGTGAGGCTGGAGAGCTGTAGGCCATGGGTCAAGGCTAAGATGAGTGAGGAGAGTGGGACAGAGGGTTGGGTGGCAGAGCTTTGGACTGTCAGGCCATCTAAGGAGGGTGCATCCAAGCTGTGCAGGGGGAGGGCCCTCGAGCCAAAGTCAGCCGTCTAAGGAGTATGCGCCCCTGAGTGGGCCAACCTCGGTGTCTCTGCCACACTCACCAGCTGGCTGGGAGCAGCCCTTGGTAAGCGTGGTGTTAGTGCAGACTCCTTGCTCACTGACACACCCTGTAGCTGGAGGTCTCTGAGTCCTTCTCACGGGGACCGCTCTGTCTGTCCCTCCAGCTCATTTCAGTTCTCCAGCCTCACTGAGATCTTCCGTTCGTGAACCTCACGTTCCCACCACCTCTCGTTCGTTTGTGCCCTCCTTCCCCTTCTCACACAACTGCGACTCCAGGGCCCATCCCTAGACGCCCTCCCTTGCAAACACCCTCAAATCTGCGGGCTCCCTCGCACTCCGAGCTGCTCCTCCAGTCCAGCAGACAGCAGGAGCTGCCTCTCTCCCCCTCCCCCTTCCTCACAGAGCCCTCGTTTTGTTCACGGCACTCACCATACGACCCTAAGCCCCTATGGTCCTCACACTGGTCGCCTGAAAGACTTGTTAAGGCAGAGACTGCCAGGCCCCACACCATCCTGCTCGAGAGATTGGATGGAGGCCCGGGAATTTATTTTTTTTTTTTTTCAATAAGTTCTCAGGGGATGCTAATGCCGCTGGTCCGAAAACCCCGCTCGCTGGGAGAATGACTGGTCTGAGTCCGCCCTCAACCCCGCGGCCCTCCTGAAGGGGGCCTGAGGGAAGCCTCCCAGCGGGTGGCATTCCCCGAGCCTCGTAGCTCTTGTAGCTCTCAGGGTCTGCAGGGAGAGCCCGGCGCTGGCTGGCGAGTGACCACATCTCTTTCTCTCCGGCTCTGCATGAATGCACAAGCAAGGAGGCCTGTTTGCCACCAGGAGCCACGTCAGAAGCAAGATACACGTCACAGAGGAAAACTGATACACGGACAGCAGAGTCCAGAATGAAAGGCCTTGGATCCTCCACCAAATCATCAAGCCACGGAATGAACCAGGCCTGGCGCTTGACCTCCCTCTGAACTCCCTTTTGAGTGAAATAATTTATTGTGTTGTTTCAGCTGGTTTGAGGGAGGTTTTCTGTGACTTGCCATCATAAATATCCTAGCTGATATACCTGGGGAAAAACCAAAGTTTTGCCTAACCCAATTGTTCCTTGACTCTGCACCTACCGCTAAACAGCTGAGTACATGTCTTTAAATGCACAAACCAAATTGAATTGACTTACTTCAAAATTAGGACCATTGCCCCGGCTGGTGTAGCTCCATGGATTGAGCTTCGGCCTGCAAACCGAAAGGTTGCTGGTTTGATTCCCAGTCACGGCCCGCGCCTGGGTGGCCGGCCAGGTCCCCAGTTGGGGGCATGCGGGAGGCAACTAGTTGATGTTTCTCCCCTTCTCTTTCTCCCTCCCTCCCCTCTCTCTAAACATAAATAAAATAAAACAAATGAAGACCATGACTCTCACTCTCATGTGGCACCTAGGAATGCCCAGGAACTTACCTACAATGCCCTGACAGCTCCCCTTCCTGCTGTCTGGGGTGGTCATATCGTACTCTCTCCTCCCCCACCCCCTTCAGGGGCGTCTGCCCCATCCTTCACAGAAAGGTAGAGGCAAGTCAGAAAGGAACGGCTTCATCTCTCCCCCAGGTCTCTCACCTGACCTGCATTTGTACCTGTCACCTTCACCTTGGCTCCTGTTAGAGATGAGGAAGGCTTCCTGCTCATCCTCCCTGCCACCCCCTCCACCTGGTTGTGGATACTAAAGCGTTTCTGCTCCCAAGGACTCGGCTCCTGCGATGACCCATCATCCACCCCCTTCCCTCAGACCACAGGGATCCGAGCCTCAGCCAGACCGTTCCCACCGGCAAACACACATGATGGGGTAGCTTGTGTGGTTCAGAAAATACTCTCTCTTGATTCCAAGTCCCACTCCAACTACGCCTTCTCTTGCCTGCTCCCTTTCCCAGCACATATTCGCTCTTGAACTTGCCCCAACTGGATTTTCCCAGTGTCTGCCACTCCAGTGAAATGGCGCTGCTCAAGGTCATCATCGTGTCGTACATCAAAGGCAATAGTCAGTTCTCAATCTTCGTCGGACTAGATCCTTCAGCAGCAGTTGACACAGTTGTCTTCTCCTTTATCTCAAAATATTTTGAGGCTCTGAGTCTCTTCCCACGGCTCTGACCCCTCCTCCTACACTGGTCCCCCTCAGCTGCCCAGCTCCAAGTACCTATGTTGTATGGACTTTTGTCTTCACTGCTTTCCTTCCCTGTGTCTACACTCCCTCTCGAAGTCATCTCCTCTAGCCCTGGGGCTTTATGTGCACAAACACATAAATTAAATGGATGGTTGTCCAACTCCTAGACTCCTGTCCCTCAAGTGCCAGGCTCACATCTAACTGTCCACCTGATATTGCCACTCCTGTGTCTGATAAGCATCCCATCTTTCCCTGGGGGGACGGGGGAGGCTTTTCCTCCTTGGAATTCCAGCGACTTCATTGTCTGGCAGCATGAGCTGTATGATGTGCTCAAAAAGAGTTAGGATGCTGTCGCCCACCCAGCTTTCTCTTCTTGTCAGGGTGGGAGCAAAGCTCTCTCCAGCTTTCAGCATCCTCAGTGGGAAAAGAGTCACCACACCGAGGTGTTCTGAGATCCAAAGGAAGAAAGGTAGGTGCAGTTGCTTGCTGGATTCTATACTCTTCATTAAAAAGTTATTACATTAACGCAAAGGCAGCAGGCACAGTCTGTAGGAACGCACAGGATTTGTTACACACGAGCACTAGAAACAATCAAAATTTCTGTTGAGAGCAGAATAGAAGACCGATGTGGCCACACAACAGAATGCCACACAATGGAATGAACACACTGGTACATGCCATGACATTATTTTATCGAAGAAACATGTCAGGCGAAAGGAGCCAGGCTCAGAAGAGCACATAGAGTATGACTGCATTTATGGAAAGTTCAAAAACATGCAAACAACTAAAAATGTATTTTAGGGTGTATCATATGATAAGCTATACTGGAGAGCAAGAGAATGATTAACACAAATTTCAGAATAGAGATCACTATTTTCTAAAGTAATAAGTTGGTAAAAAACAAAACAAAACAAAACAGTACAGTTGAAGATTTCCGTTTCCCCATGCCTATTGTTCTCACTGCTTTACGGCAGTTGAGGGAAGGTCAGATGCAGTAACCGATGGTGCATTGGGCTGATTAAATATTAATTTTCTGGCTCCAGAGGTGGAACCCGAGTTAGACCCTTGTCTCTGTGGACTGAGGACTTTACTCAGCGACAGTGACTCACAGAAAATGTGAGCTTCGTTGCCACCTCTTGCCATCTTGACCCAAGGGTTAGATATGAAGGATCTCTGTTGAAGGAGGGAACTCAAAGTTCAAGTTCCTCTAAGTCTAGGCAGGGTTTGGTATGTGCTGGCTGCAGAAAAGGGTGGCGGTCATCTATTAAGTGGTCTAGGGGGTCCTCAAAGAAAGCTGGGTCCGTGTGGTCTCACCAGAGGAAGAGCAGCCCCTTGGCTGTGGGTGGAGGGGAGCTCAGTGGGTAGAAGAGCAGCAGACCATGTAGTGACCCAATAAAGAAAGTCACATTTCAAAACAGCATGTGTTTTGACAGGGTTTAATCCCCTGTCCCTCTAAGAGTCACCAGGGGCCCCTGTCCAGACAGGCAGAATGTGCTTTGAAAAGGGTTTAACAAAGCACTTACCTCCCATTTACTAAATGCCAGGCACTGTTCTAGCACCACTATAAACATTAGCCCATGTGGTCCTAAGAGCTGGCTGATACTGTCGTCTCCATTTCACGGAGGAGCACGCTCGCCCCAGGTGGCACGGAGAGGCGGTGGGGGCTCCAGAGCCCTGGGCCGCCTTGTCTCCTGCAGCTCTCGCAGTGCCCTGCAGCTGGTCTAAGGCTCAGGGGCTCCGAAGTCACCTGCCTGAACGAGCAGAGAGAGGGGCCTTGCCCAGCCTCCTCTGCCGTGTGCAGAGGAGGACAGGTTTTCATAGAATTTAACTAAGGGCCTGGAGCCAGCGGCCCAATTTACATAGCCCGGAGACCAGCTCCTTGCCAACACCGCTGGTGGCCCTCAGCGCCAGGAGGACTGTCTCTCCTCCTCGGCAGAGACTCTCGACACCAGCTTTGGGGACAACATCATAAGAAAGCACAAGGTCCTGGCCAGGCAGCTCAGGGGGAAGAAGCAGGGTTAAAGTTTTCATGGAAGTGATAAACCGGCTGAGTGATCCAGTGACTCTGGTAGACGACCGAAGGTCGATGAGAAACTGCTCTCTGCCTTGACCATCTTTGAAGAAGTCTTCCCAAGTCTTTGTCTGGGAAATGAAAAGCTGGTCCAGGAGTTTCCGAACACAGCTCTGTCTCTGAATTCTGGAGAAGTATGAAAAAAATACAAGTTTCTCTTCCCAATCCCCCAAATTTTGATTTAACACAGAAAGCTAGGCACAATCCTGGAGCTATTCTTTCTCCCATGACTCAAGATAATCAAGTTTTTAGCATTTATTAGGCCCATAAGAAAGACAGAGTTCTGGGTCCTGGCTGGTTTGGCTCAGTGGATTGAGCACCGGCCTATGAACCAAAGGGTCGCCAGTTGATTCCCAGTCAGGGCACATGCCTGTGTTGTGGGCCAGGTCCCCAGTAAGGGGCATGTAAGAGGCAACCACACATTAATCTTTCTCTCCCTCTCTTCCTGCCTCCCTTCCCCTCTCTCTAAAAATAAATAAATAAAATATTTTTAAATAATAATAATAATAATAATAATAATAATAAAAGACTTCTGCATTACTATGAGATTTTCATTAACTATAGAATTGAAAAGAATTCCTACCAAAAATATCCGCCACCCCAATAGCTACAGAAGTTGACACGACAGAATTGGTGAGAGACAAATAGAAGCGTAGACCCCTCCTCGCTCATAAAAGTATGCAATGGAAAGCAAAAGGAGAGGTGTTGGTTCCTCTAATCACGGCTGGCCTGTCACACGCTGTTCCAGGCGCTGTGTCCTCTTATTTGAACTGCGTATCAACCCTGTGTGTTATGTTCCGTCTTCTCCACTTTACAGGTGAAAAGTGAGATTAGGGGAAAGGGAATGTTTTGCCAACGATCACGAAGTTCATAAAGGCCTGCCAGGCACTGAATAAGTACATGTCCACAGAAGCTTTCCATATATTTCCATGTACTCACCCTGCATATCCACATACACATTCCATACAGCTATTCATTCACTCGACAAGTGCCAAGTCATGGATGGGCTTTCCTTCATTCTGAGGACAAAAAAATCAGCCAAGTAAACTCATAAAGAAGGTGTCTTCCTGCTTGATTACTACCCTGTTCCCAAACATCCCCAGTTTTTCCAAAGTTAGGAGCCCTGAGAATGGACAAAGATGCAAACTCTTCCCGAATAAACTTCGATAAACCCTTGACTCTCTGCTAATAAAAATCTTAAGTCTGCATTTTAAGAGCATCTATTTTCCTTCTATCATCAATACAACTTTTATTTGACAGGTTTTTTTTAAGAATATTAGTAGGGAAAATATTGAAAACGTGGCCCCGGAATAAGCAAAATTCCACTTTAAAAAAAGAGAGAGATTAATAATAGAGATCCACGTGTTTCATTAAACTTTTTCTTCCGGTCGCGCTGATGGTGCTGGGCTCCGGTCACAGTTAATGAGTAACAGGAATGTACACCACTCAATCTCCCCTCACACACTGCATAGGGGCGGGGGGTGGGGGGCCCCTGGCTTAGCGCTGTCCATCTAAACCACTACCATTTTCCTTTGCTTAAGTATGTATTACTGAAACCACTTTTAGAGCAATCATTAGGTCATTTAAATTACGTTTGACCTGCACTGGTATTGCCCAACACACAGGCTGTCTCCACAGCTTCACGTCCCCTCATCACGCTGCACGGGAAGAGCCGGTGTGGGGGTCTAAGGAGACAGGTTTGGGGTGCGGCCCCAGCATCTCAAGTCCAGTTTTCCAAAGCTCTTTGAAAGGTCCTGCTGGGCATGCTGCTTTGGAAAGCGCGTACGTAGCCTGCCCTTCCACCAGGGAGGGAGGTCACTTCTCATGCGGTCAGGAGCCCCAGAAGATGGGGAGAGGGCCTGAATACTTCTGATGACAGGGAGCCTGATGGTTTCTGAAGATACTCCCACCCCCCACCAGGTGAAACATATTTACCTTCCATTCTAGTTTATCCACAGCCAATGGCTGTCTTGGAAGCAATGTATACCTCTTCAAATAAGTCAGTGACAGCCATCTTACAAATACCGAAATCTAGTGTTTCACTCCTTCATGCAGCCATTCGGTCCAATGCCTTAGAAAGGTCTATGCATTTCTGTCTGGTAATTCTGGGATTCTATCCTAAGGAAATAATCTAAAATATTTTTGGAAAGAAATCCTTTGTGAACAAAGATGTTTATTGCACCATTACTCCTGATAGAGAAAAAGAACATCTGGAGAAAAGAATGATTACATTAAAAAAAAAAAAAGAATGGTTAAGTAAACTATGGCAAATCAACTCTATGTAACATGATATAACCATTGAAAAGAATACCAATGAGGGCCCTGGCTGGCATAGCTCAGTGGATTGAGCATGGGCTGCAAACCAAGGTGTCGCAGGTTCGATTCCCAGTCAGGGTACATGCCTGGGTTGCAGGCCATGACCCCCAGCAACCACACATTGATGTTTCTCTCTCTCTCTCTCTATCTCCCTCCCTTCCCTCTCTAAAAATAAATAAATAAAACTTTGAAAAAAAGAATACTAATGAAAAGTTGAAATCATGTGGAAAATTCCTTCAGTTATACTGGTTTCTTTAAAGCAGGATATAGATTTGAAAATAACACACAATAGCAACCGTAGAAAATAAATACAACTTCATAAAGATAGCATGTTTAAAGGACAGAAATACAAACGTACAAGTGGTTGACTCGGATGGCAGAGATGTAGGGAATTCTTATCTTCAAGGTTTTTGTTAAGTTTACTTACCAACCATTGCTTGGATTACAGGAATTATGTAACAAACTCCTGGTTAAACTTTCCATTGGCTCAGCACGCCAACGGAAACCATCTGAAATAATTCAAACATATTCAGGTTGGCCTTGCAGGGGAAGTCCCGTGACACCTGCATTCTCCTGCACAGCACAGCGCTGGGACCATATAGCAGCGGCTACGACTTGCTTTCCTAACTAAGAAGCGGGGTGCTGACATCAAGCCCCCAGATGCTCATCAGCATTTTTCTCAAAATCGCTTCCTGTGTGTCACCTCTACCGGTTTAAGAAAATAATTTGCAATGTTTTGAATGTTGGATGTTGGTTAAAACACTGAGGGAACTCTATCCCCTCACCCTCCTGGACACATGCCTTCCTTCCTTTCTTCCCTCACTCCCTGGACCATCATCTTTCTCCTGGACTTCTGCAAGAGCCTCCTTATTCATCTCCCCGCTCACATGGCCCTCCCCATCCTCTTTTTCTGAAAGCAGCCATGGCAACCCTCTGAAATCATAAGTCAGAGCATGTCGATTTCCTGTGAAAAACTCCACTGGTTTTTCGTCATATATCAAATAAAGTCTAGAATCGTTTATTACGGTCTGTAAGGCTCTACATAATCTGGCCCTCACCAAACTAGACCGCTTCAAGGTTCAGGAAAGAGACAGTGAACTGGTTGAAATACTCCCGGTTTACCACTAAGGTGAGGGTTTGGTGAGAGCAGCCTGGGGGGGAGCGGTGGAGTCAAACACCCCAGTGGAGTAGGTACAAGCGAGAATGGGAGGGCAAGGAGTCACGACCGGAAGTGTGACAAGTGTGGGGAAGGGGGAAAATTCCCGTTTCCTCTCGGGTGCTTTGGGCTGGCTGAACAATCAAATCAACGGGGTGCAGATTGACAGGAGAAAATTAAATGTAACGTAATGTGTGTAGAAACCCCACGTGCAAGAGAGAGCCAGAGACCCTGCCGAGAAAAGAGGTTCTGAGACAGAAAGGGGACTGAGGTGCATTAAGACACGCTGAGCTAGGGAGGAGGTGATGCCCCCTGGGGGCTTCCCAGGGTCATCCCAGGGCGGTAATAGCACGTGTCTCGTGAATAAAAGTTTGCCCTGCCATATGGGGCGGGGGGTCAGAAAGAGATTGTGAGCCCTGGCTGGCGTAGCTCAGTGGATTGAACGTGGGCTGCGAACCAAAGCATCACAGGTTCGATCCCCAGTCAGGGCACATGCCTGGGTTGCAGGCCATGACCCCCAGCAACTGCACATTGATGTTTCTCTTTCTCTCTCTTTCTCCCTCCCTTCCCTCTCTAAAAATAAATAAATAAAATCTTTTTTCAAAAAAGAGAGATTGTGATCATCTCTTTCACGGGCGAGTTTTTCTAGGGAGTTCAAAGGAGGAGGAAAAGTTCATCTTGAGCCTGCAGCTAAAATTGCCTTCAGCTCAGAATAACCCACACACCACAGAGGTACGTCTTGGGGTGGCTCCTTCTGAACCCCCACACACAGGTCTTTGGCAAAGTTTTGATGTGAAGGAGAGTAGGAAAATGAAACAGCTGGAGTAGGATGTGGGGGAAAAGAACAACCTTTTATTTTACCTATGATCAAAAAAAAAATTCAATAGGAAGGAGGAAATTAATGACTCCGAAGAAAATAAAAGAGAAATTGCAGATCAAAGCCTGGATTTCAGTTCCTTTGTTCCGTAAAGGACCTCACGGTTGTTTCTAGCTCCATAATCTTTCCACGATGCTTTGATTTTCCCGTTCTAGTTATTCCTTTTTAAAGGATGCCTTTTGAGATAGGATTCATTCAATTCACACGTCACTCAATTAGTGTGTGTTATTTACCATCATTAATCAGGTGGCATTTCAGAAGTACTCATAACACCCAAGTGCCCCCCCCCCCCAAAAAAGGTGATTTTTATGTATTTCCCTGGAAGATTGATGGATTTTGTTAAATTCATCCAGGAGTTTTGGTCTCAGTGGCGTATCTGATTCTGGTCTCATTATCCCATTAAAACAAGCAATAAGCGTTCAGAGGACTTCTTCCCAGGCTAACCCAGAAATGACTAAACAATTTTCAGATCCTAACTGTTTTCATAGCTACGATCGTGCCACAGATCCAAGGATTTAATTTCCCCAGCTGCCGGCCTTTTCTTTTTAAAAGCCCTTGTCTTCTGTCACCTTCTCTGGTCCCTTAGTAGGAAAATCCCCACTTGTCCAATGTTTCAGCCACTGGCAATCTGAAATTTCGCTCTGGGAGAGTGCTGCTCCCAGAGAAAGGAGCAATTTGCAGTCCATTGATTGTACTCTTTGTTCTTTCAACGAGTGGAGGGCATGTGCCTTGATCCTTATTGCTGACAGTGAATTGACTGTTAGCGGGAGAATATTAGTTGCTAAATTGAATCTGTTGTAGATTATTCTCAAAGACCATTAGCTTTTCATTGGGGGGGGGGGGCAGCTGGTGTTTACTGGTTATTGTCTATTTCAACTGCATGCATCTTCCCCCATGGGCTGTAAAACCTTCGCAAGCATTGAGAATAGGTTTTTTAAGCCATGTGAAAATGTACAATACAAGCAAGATAGAGATAGTGAATAGGAGGAAGAGCTGAGAGCAAGGGCTTTATTTCACTCACGATCGGCTGCCATCCCAGTCAGTATATTTATTGTTTCCCTCGTCTGAGCTATAGAGTTAATCATAAATAATGCGCATCAATTCATTTCACCCTAAATGCAAATATCAGCCCTGGAACAAATATTTAAATAGTGCCAATCAGAGCCTTTTATGTTCTTTTATCAACCCCCAGAGTAAACACAGCTTCTGAAATGACTTTCTTTTCTGTGAATGCTCTTCAGAAATCGACCTTATAGGTTACATAATTTTAACTTGGCCTCTGGCTTTACCATGCAGGAAAGAAAGGCCTAGGAAAGTAGTTGGGACCTGCTTGAGGAGCCCTGGCAGGAACCCTGGGAAGGTAGCCCGGGTCTCTCCACTGCCAGCGGGGAGCTCGCCGATGCTTCCTCTCCTTCCTCTCGCAGAGCACCCGTACGCTTTAGAAGTGGGAGCTTACAGTAAGACTGGCTCCTGCCCTTCCCAGGGTGCGATGCACTTGCAGAGGAAGTGGGGGATCAGAGAGAAAAAGGGGCGGGGGATCACTGCCAGAGAGAGAGGGGTAGGACCCTGTCTGTCCCTGCCAATCATGCCTGCCTTGACCCAGTTTTACGTCCGTGCTAGGAAGCACTGGACAGAGATTGCCAGCATCTTTGCCCAATTCCAAACTCCCAGAGGAGCCAGCCCAGGCCGGGCGTTTAATCAGCTAGGGTAGGACCTGCGGGGGTTGAAGATAGGTGCAGGGTTATGTTACCTGTTCCCCCACCTCTGCGCATGTGCACACACAAACACACACATTTATATGTTGAACCCTAACTCCAAATATGACTGTACTTAAAGATAGGGTGTTTAAGGAGCTGAATAAGGTTAATAGGTGTCATCTGGGTGGGACTCTCATCCAATAGGATTGGTATCCTGAGAAGAGGAAGAAAGACCAAGGATGGGCACACGCAGAAGGAGGTCGTCTGCAAGCCCAGGAGAGCGGCCGCACGTGAACGCGCACCTGTGCGCACCCTGAAGTCAGCCTGCCGGCCTCCACAGCTGCGAGAAGTAAATTTGCCTTTTCAACCCGCCCACCTGTTCACACGGTGGCTCGAGCCAAGTAATGCATTTCCCAAGGTGCGTGTTGGCCCTCGTTTTGTTTTGAGGAGAGCGATTCTCATGGTCTAGATGGAAAGTTTTCCTTTCACACAGAGAGCCTGGAAGAGAGGCAGTGAGCTGTCAGCGGTGCGGTCATGTTTATTATTGTTTTTGTTGGTGGTGCTCACCCTGTCCATTTGCTGTTCACGGCTGAGAGGGGGGACCACTCACACCACTCCAGACCCAGAAGGTTCAGAGGCCCACAAACAAAATGCAAAGAAACTGTGATGTTCTCCACACCCGGGATTTTTAGTTAAGGTGTGATTGCCATGTGCATTCTTTTTGTTGCAGGTGCACAACATAATGAGTCAGTATTTGTATGACTGTGAAATGACCACAATAAGTCTAGTTAATACCTGTCACCATATGTAGTTACAAAGTTGTTTCTTGTGATAAGCACTTTTAAGATTTACTCTCTTAGCGCCTTTTAAATATGCAATACAGTGTTATTAACTACAGCCACCATGCCGTACATCACATCTCCAGAACTTACTTCGTAACTAGAAGTTTGTATCTTTTGACCCCTCCCTCCACTCATTTTGCCCACTCCCCACCCCCAGCTCTGGCAGTCCGTTCTCTCTATTCACGAGCAGTGTTTTGGGTTTGGGTTTTTTTGTTTTGTTTTGTTTTGTTTTTAACATTCTACATATAAATGAGATCACACAGTATTTGTCTTTCTCTTGGCTTACCAATGCCCTCCAGGCCCATCACACTGTCATAGTGCCAGGATTTCTGTCTTTTCCTGGCCGAATCGTATCCCACTGTGTATCCATGCCACATTTTCCCCACCACGTATTTGTTGGTGGACACTCAGGTTGTTGCCATGCCTTTCCTATGTAAACAATGCTGCAGTGAACGGGGTGGGTATATCTCCATATTTTCATTTTTTGAGGCTAAATACCCAGAAGTGAAGTTGCTGGATCACACAGTACTTCGATTTTTAATATTTGAGCAACCTCCATGTTATCGTCCATAGTGGCTTCACCAGTTTACATTGTCACCAACAGTGCACAAGGTTCCCTTCGCTCCACACTCTTACCAGAACTTATTTCTTGTCTTTTTCTAATAGTCATGCTAGCAGGTGTGAGGTGATACCTTACTGTGGTCTGCATTTGCATCTCCCTGATGATGAGTGGTCCCGAGCACCGTGTTCACGCACCTGTTGGCCACTTGTCTGTCTGCCTTGGAAAAATGTCTGTTCAGACTCTCTGCCCATTTTTTGATCAGAGTGTTTGTTTGTTTGTTTGTTTTGCTATTGAGTTGTACGAGTTCTTCCTAAAATTTGCATGTTATCCCACTGTCAGATATATGATTTGCAAATATTTCTTCCGATTCAGTAGGTTGCCTTTTCGTTTGATGACAACTTTCTTTGCTGTTCAGAAGCTTTTTAATGTGATGTAGTCTCCCACAGATTCTTTTAATCTCGAAATTCCCACAATTGGACTTAAAGGTGGCTTGTTGGCATTCAAAGTCGGGATTGACGATAGTAAAGATAATAAAAATGGGGAAAACATTAAAAAACGGTGAAGGCAAGATGGAAATTGTGAAAAGAAAAGGTGAGGGGAAGCCTATAAAACCAACAATAATGGAACAAATAAGAAGGAATAAAATCATTTAGGTAAATTATTGATAAGTTTATTACCTACAGACCTATCATATCAGTGTAACAAAATATTTTTTGTATGAACTTTTCTGTGGAGTCAGAGGGAAGGTCTGCCCCCCTCCCTTCCCATGAGAGAATTCCAGCTCTCTCTGTCGGTTCCCTGAGTCTCTGCGGGTTACGGGGACGTCTGTTTTCTGTCCCAGACCCTTGCCATCATTTTTATGTTGTTCTTCGGGAAAATTGGGTTTTTCATTCCAGATGAAATTCCACATGAACTGGGGATTACCACATGTCTATAAACTGGACGGACTGATTTCCAGTTTTAAAGAAGTCTGTGGTTCCTGCCAACACTCGCGTCGGTATTTCACATTCCACAGGGGAAAAAAACTCCCCTGTCACAGCGGAGTTGAAATTCACCCCCTGCCTTGTAAACGTGTTCTAGGCATGGAACTCCACCCCTGCGAAACCCTGACTTACTTATTTGTAAATGTTCCTCTTTAATTTTTGTGTATTCCCGAGTTTCTATAACAACATATTTCAGTTTTGCAATCAGAAGAGTAATATAGTCCTGGCTGGCGTAGCTCAGTGGATTGAGCTCGGGCTGCGAACTCAAGTGTCACAGGTTCAATTCCCAGTCAGAGTACATGCCTGGGTTGCAGGCCATGGCCCCCAGCAACCACACATTGATGTTTCTCTCTCTCTCTCTCTTTCTCCCTCCCTTCCCTCTCTAAAAATAAAAATAAATAAATAAAATCTTTTTTTAAAAAAAGAAGAGTAATGTAAGTATTTTTTTTTTTTAAAAAGAGAGAGTCTCTGGGGTTTCCTTTCATTGGATTTTTTAAAACCATTAAAGGCGAAAAATTCCATTTGGCACCAAGAAGACTTCTTTCGGCCCGGCCTCTCTGGCGCAGCGCTGCAAACCTCACTGGCGGTGCACTAAGTTTACCTCCGGCTAGAAGATTGCCAAAGAGGGCAGGTGTCCTTTATTTGCACTTAACCTCATAAACTTCAACTTATTTTTTGCCACCTGTTATCAACAACACCTGCACGATGGACTGGGGACAACAAAGGAGGCATTCAGGGGCAGGAAACTGTAGTTACATCATTCCAAAGTCAAGGTTGCATTTTTTTTTAAATCCTCACTGGAGAGATTGGTTGTCCCTCTTAAACTCCCAGACCAGGGATCAAACCCACAACCCTCTGGTCCTTGGGATGAGGCTCCTGCCATCTGAGCCACACAGGCCAGGGCTTAAGGATGCATTCTGTTGAGTCCCCCCAGATACCTGTGGATTTTTCTTCTTTTTTCTCAATAACTCACACAGGTCCTGAATGTAAAAATATGAAATGCTTTCCAGTGGGAACTTCTGGGGTCTCCCGCCTGTGC
Organism: Phyllostomus hastatus; assembly: GCF_019186645.2. Taxonomy (NCBI): domain Eukaryota; kingdom Metazoa; phylum Chordata; class Mammalia; order Chiroptera; family Phyllostomidae; genus Phyllostomus; species Phyllostomus hastatus. Next base: position 46,112,459 of record NW_025333960.1, on the reverse strand, counting down.
AGTGCTCATCTCCACGCCCTCACAGGTCACGGATGACTTCTACCCATTGCACGTACACCCTTCCAGAATCTCTTTTGGTAAATACAAGTGTTTATGAGCCCATATACATTTTAAGCTGTGGGTTGTTTAAAAAACACCATATCTAGTTGAAACGATCTGCTTCCAGGATTTTCCCCCTTTGTTTGGGTGTAAAAAATTATTACAGTGAGCCTTATATCGTTTTAATTTCTAGCGGGAGTAGAGATAGGCCAGCCTACTGACCGGTGCCAGGCGAGGCACCAACAGACGTGCTGTTAGTTTCAGATATGACCCTCGGCTATGGTTCTCTGTGCTTCAGGCGGGGAGGAGAATAGGCATGTACAACCGTGAAGGTGTTGTAACACAGGAACAAGGTTGTGTCAGTGCTGAAAAGCTGCAGCTCCCGGACACAGGGACTATTAACGCTTACCGTCCTGTGGACTATGGCATCTCCTAATCTTCCTACGATGATAAATGATCAGCCTTAATCTACACAGCAGATTTGCAAAGCAAGACTGTGCTATCAGACATACTCTCTGTAATGAACTCATCAACCAACCCTCTTTTATTGCTTGCAAATGTCACTGCCATCAGCCAAAGTTCGCTGAAACCTCGGTAATGTGCTGTCTGCCATCCCCAGGGAGACAGCTGAGTCCGGAGGGATCTCTGGACATCTGAAATGTCTAAAAAGGCCATTGGTAACTGGCCATAGAAGAGATCTCTGGGCATGGACTGAGGAAGGAGTGACCGTCTACTGTCTTTCTCTCGATATGTCTGAGGACACTAGTTTAACTGAACAGGATTTCACAGCATTGTTTTGCTTAAGTCAATGTTAATTTTTTAATTAAGATTTTATTTATTTATTTATTTTTAGGGACAGGAGAAAGGAGGGAGACAGAGAGGGAGAGAAATACCAACATGTGGTTGCCTCTCATGTGGCCCCCACTGGGGACCTGGCCCAAAACCCAGGCATGTGCCCTGACTGGGAATCAAACCACCGGCGACCCTTTGGTTCACAGCCCACACTCAATCCACTGAGCCACACCAACCAGGGCTCAATGTTAATTTATAGGTTACATTTTCAATGGCTTGTCCCATGTCTTTGATCAATGTAGTCTATAGAAAGCATTTGTCTCATTTATTTTACAATGTATCTATCTTTATCATGCTATATAATATATATATTACATGTTTTATATTTTTTCTTGAAGCTTTAAAACTAAGTTGCATCAGCTCTTTAATCTTAAAAGATGATGTGTATTTATTTCCTAAGAACAAGGGCATTCATTTATGTAATCATAGTGCAATAATCAAAATCAAGTTTTAACATTGAACCAATACCATTATCTTGTTTGAGGACCTTATTCTGATTTTACCTGTTGTCTCAAAAATGTCCTGTATAGCAATTTTTAGTTTCCTAGTATGGGATCCAGTCCAACATCATTCAACGCATTTAGTTGACCTGTCTCTTTCATTTTCTTTAAAACGGTGGTTCCTTTGCTTTTGTTCATCCTTCAAGATATTAGCCTTTTGAAGAGTAAGAGTCGTGGTGTAGAATGTCTCCCAATTTGCATTTATCGAATGCTTGTTCCTGATTAATTTCAGGTTGTACAAAAATTAGAGGAACAGTATATGAATGGAGCTGTGTCCTTTTTAGTCATTTTAACTTTTGTCCTTCCGGCGCATGCACCCTCCTTGCACACTGTGGTTTTCATTGGCATTTCTTTTATGATCGATGAGTGGTACTCATTTTCATGTGTCTTAGCTCTTTAGACATAAACTTTTGTCAAGTGTACATTCCAATCTCTTGTTTATTTTTTCTCTTCATTGTCTTTTTCCTATTGAGTTGTAGAAGTTCTCTGTCTATTTCAAATAGAAGCCTTTCTCATTATGTGTATTACAAACTATTACAAATATTTTCTTCCACTTTGTGGTTAACGCTCTTGGTGTTTAATACATTATGTGTCCTGCTTAAGTAATCTTTTCCTGTCCCCAAACATGAGGGTATTATCTACACTATCAGCTATGAGGGGCCTATTGTTAACTTTAGGTATGAAGTAAGGTCGAGTTTTACTTTCTTTATATGAATGTCCAATTTCCCAGCACTATTTATTGTAAAGATTATCTCCTGCTCTGAAGAGCCATCCTCGGGATAAATCCAATGTCCATTACGCAGGGTTCATTTCTGGAGTCTCCAGTCTCTTCCCCAGTCACACTGTCTGTTGTTGCACCAATGTTATGCTACCTAATTCCCATTGTTTTGACATGTTGTAGTAATTTATAAAGTACATTCTCCCACCTTACTCTTCCATAATACCTTGGCTATTTTTGGTGCTTTAAATTTTATACTATATAAAATTTAAAATTAGTTCATTAATAAAATAGAGGGAAAAACTGGGCATTTTTGGAGAGAAGTGACATTTTCACAGTATTTATTATTATAATCTGCAAACATCATTTACTCTCCATATGTTTAAGTTTAGGTCTTTGTGTGTACATGTGTTTCTTTCAATAATGTATTATAGCCCTGGCTGGTGTGGCTCAATGGATTGAGCATTGGCCTGCAAACCAAAGGGTTGCCAGTTCGATTCCCAGTCTAGGGCACATACCTGGGTTGTGGTTCAGGTCCCCAGTAGGGGGCTCATGAGAGGCAACCACACATTGATGTTTCTCTCCCTCACTTTCTCCACCCCTTCCCCTCTCTAAAAAAACTAAATAAATAAAATCTTTAAAAAATAATGTATTATAGTTCTCTGTATAAAGAGAACATCATTTGTTAATTTGCATATCATTTGTTAATAGTATTCCTATATAATTGATTTTTATAAGTCACTGGTAAAATAGGAATACAATTAACTTTATAAACAGACATTGTATGCAACAAACTTGCTTAACTCAACTTATTCTAAATTCTATTTTTATATTACTTCAATATTTTGTAGGTACATATTCATATAACCTTCAAATAATGTCAGCATTCTTTCTTCTTTTCTAAATTTTTAAAATATTGTCTAATTCTTTATGCCCAGACGAGGACCTCCAGTACAATAGTGCATAGACTTGGCCTTATGGACCTCCTCATGGCAGTCACACAGGCGTGCCTCCCAGACCGCCCTCCAAAAAGGAACCTGACTCGGCGAGTGTGACTGGCTCTCAGCTTCTAACTGCAGGAGCCTTCAGATCTTCAGTTGTGAGCTGAGCCCATGTGCTTTAGGGAGCAGACTCTAATCAAAAAGTGAGCCGGGCAGTGGTAGAGGACTCCCCCAGCCAATGAGCGAGCGGGGCGGTGGTAGAGGACTCCTCTTATTCAGCCAGCCTGGGACTCCTCCAGAGGAAATGTTTGAGCCAGAGACCCGCACGGGGCTGGTCAGGTGTTCTCAAAGCTGCTCCTCACTGGGGCTCTCCCTCTGCTTTCTCTGGAGTCTGATCCACATCGAGGCTTGGGGGTTTGCTCTGCCCAGTCTGGTTCCCTCCCTTGATCTTTCACAAGGACTGCCTCCAAGAAATATACGGCACTTCTAGATCTATCTCTGCTTCTCAGAGATTAACCAACATGCTTGCCTTATTATTGCCAAAATAAGAAAAAAAAAAACATTTCTTCAATACTTCATTCTTAATGATGCTGTTTAATTATAGGCTTTTTGTGGATGCCCATATCAAATCAAGGAAAACCTTTGTTTCAAATTCTTTTTTTTAAATCAGGGATGGGCAAACTGACCTATGGGCCAAATCCAGCCCATTGGCTGCTGTTATAAAGGGTTTTTTTTAAAGATTTTATTTATTTTATTTTTAGAGAAGGAAGGGAGGGAGAAAGAGAGAGAGAGAGAGAGAGAGAGAAACATCAATGTGCGGTTGCTGGGGGCCATGGCCTGCAACCCAGGCACATGCCCTGACTGGTAATCGAACCTGCGATGCCTGGTTCACAGCCTGTGCTCAATCCACTGAGCTACGCCAGCCAGGGCTATTGTTATAAAGTTTTATTGGAACTGAAGAGGACCAAAATTTTGCCTTCCCAAAACCGTGCCTTTTGGAATATTGATTTTAAGTAGGTTATTGAGAAACAAAAGACTCAGAAAGGACATTTGCCCCTCCCCTTTCCTGCCTAAGAGATGCTCCAGGCATGGAATCGGAACATACGCACCTAAGTATCGGGTAGGAAGGCTCCAGGCGGGGGGTCTGGTTGCTCCACCCTCCACCCCACTGTGTCCCATTGTTTCCAGGCTGCCCAGCAAGAATTTGCCTGCCACGTGTACTTGCCTCTGCCCCAGACACCTGTGAATTGCCTGTCTTCTTCTAAATCTGCCCCCTGTCTCCTTTGTCCACAATGCATATAAACCACAACCACCCAATTTTGGGGGGTCTCCCATCTTCTAACACCCGTGGCATGTACATCTGTAATAAACTTTGTCCATTGCTTCCTGTTAATCAGTCATTGTTAATGTGATTATTAATTAGTCCAGCTAGAAGAACGTAGATGGTGGGAGGGAGAGCGTTTTTTTAGCCCCCACAGAACTCAGCCGCCTTCACGAATTACAAGTCATGGGTAGCTGCGTTAGTGCTACCAACAGCAGGCAGAAGTAGTTCCGACAGAAGCACATGTTTTGCAAAGACAAAGGTAGTTACTGTGTGGTCCAGAAGAGCACGTGAAACACATATGCGTGGTTTTAACCAGAGGTTGCGTTAAACATATAAATGATGTATTTTTGTATGAACCGTATATTTTGCATTATGTTTTTTAAAATATGTTTATTGATTTCAGAGAGAAGAAGGGACAGAAAGAGAGAGAGAGAAACATTGATATGAGAGGAAAACATTGGTTGCCTCCCATACGTGCCACGACCGGGGCTTGAACCCACAACCTGGGTACGTGCCCTGACCTGGAATCAAACCCCCAACCTTTCAGTGTATGGGAGGGGACAACACCCCAACCAACTGAGCCACACCAGCCAGGGCGCACATCTTGTTTTAAAGAGAGGAAAATAACCAGAAAAGGGAATGACATTAGTTCCTAATATGGTTAATAGATTTTGTAAATTTTGTTTGTTTGTTTTTGAAGACCCACTCTGAGAATCAGGTTCAAGGATGATTTGGTGTAATTAAGTAAAACCAGTTCCTGCTTGCTCACATAAAGGGAGATTTATTATGAAGAAATTGGGTCCCAAGGAAGCCAACTGAGTGTTTTGGGACTGGGTATAAGAACTCCGGGCAGTTTCTCTCTCTTCCTTTTCCTCCTTCACACAGCCTCCCTAGCACCTCATCTTCGCTGCTGCCCCCAGTCTTGCTGTCCCCAGTCTTGCTCCTTCACCATTTACTCAGTCTGCAGTCACCTGGCAGGTGACAGTGGCTCCAACCAGCCTGTGGGAAGGGAAGCATTTCTAAGCAGCGACTGTGTACGAGGAGTGATGATTTACATTATCTAACAAATAAGAAAGGAACTAGGCTGGGCACTGTGTGCAGAGCAATAAAGGGGTAGGGGAGACGGGCAGAGGTTGAAAGATGCTGCTGGATCACTTTAAAGTGTGTAGAAGGATTTCCCTGCACCCCGTATTGAAAGAATTTAGGGACACTTTTTAAGCCTTTGAAATGGGAGGCTAAATTTGAGGGCAGGATGGAAGAGAATGGTAAATCGCTGGAAATAGAAGCAAGCCAACCAGGGGAGAGGATTGAAGGAAAGGCAAAAACAATGGCATTGAAGAAACGCCTTTGAATAAGACTGATTTGCAAATGGGCAAGTGCAGAGTATATATATTTGAATAACTCCTTACATCAAAATAGAAGTCCTGGGAGGCCTACACCTATGATAAACAGGCTGGAAATCAGAACGTAAGGACTCTTGCTGCAGGTGGTGTGCTGGGCTCCTCACACATGCAAAAGAGAAATCAGCTACAATACCTGACACTTGGAGATGCAAATGAAATTAGCTGGAACTAGGGGTGGGGGTGACGGGACTGTGCAGCTATTCCTGCAACTCTGCTTGCAATCTGCAACCCGGTTGAATGGGTCCTTTGGTGGCCCACCATGACTCCCCAGGTCAGAACATGTTTTCCTCCACCCCCCAGCCCACCCCCGCCAATATTACACAACATGTGTGTCAGAATTGTTACCATAAGTTGAGTGAGCAGCAGCCCTCCTGCTGGAGTGTATTTACGAGAGCTCCACAGGCAAACGGCCCAATATTGAGCCATGGACGGCCCTCCCTTTAAGATCCTGAAAATCTCATGGCCACCTTCTCCCCCAGGTGGGCTTTTCTCCAAAGGCTGCAAGGCTTCCACCACGTTGTTCCGACCTCTTGCTCCCCACCCCCAATTCCAGACTCCATCCTCATGTCTGGGCCGCCTTTCGTGAATCTCAGCTCATCTGGACTGGCTTCATCATACAAGGCACCCGAAGTCACACCTCAGCACAGTCTCATTCGTGGGCTGTTCTAGGCCCGTACTTCACCAGGGAACTGGCAAGGCTTTGAAAGAGTCACTGCCCAAAGTATCCCCTGCGTCCCCAGGGAGAGAGGACAGCAGGGTCCTTATGTAAACACCAACCCCTCCCCCAAAGCACTCACTGCCAGCCAGTTGGCAGGTTGCATTCTGCTGAGATCTTAAATAACAATAGTTTTCTTCCTGTGCTTGGAACACATTCAGGCCACGCCTGCAAAGGGAACTGGTGGGGAGGCAGGATTCTAACCCCAGCCGGAGACTCCAGACCTAGTGTTCCCCGCCACGAGGCCACCCACGCTGGTGTGTCTGTCGCTGTGTTTGAAATGTGACTTTTAGCCATAACACCGCTTGCTGGCCACTACTGGGTCAGCCCAGAAGTGGGTTTGTTTTTTTCCATAAGATGGCTCTAGTAGTACTTAGTTGTCTTTAACTTCATTTAAAACAATCTTGTTACATTGTACTGTGACAGCTGTCATCTCAGTGTGCATTTAAAAAGACATCAGAATGGGTGAATTTTTGTGTAGCCATTTTAATATTGAAGGTAGAAGAAAATATACCACATTTTTGGCAAATTATGCTGTATGATTTCAAGAAAGGTCAAAACACAATTGAAACACACACACAAAAAGATTTGTGCAGTGTTTGGAGAAGGTGCTGTGACGGATCGAACGTGTCAAAAGTGGTTTGTGAAGTTTCATGCTGGACGATGCCCCACAGTCAGGTGGACCAGCTGAAGCTGACCACAATCAAATCGAGACGTCAATCGAGAACAATCAATGTCATATCATATGGGAGATAGCTGACACTCAAAATATCCAAATCAATAAAGTTATTGGTGAAAATAAAAAAATGTCTTTTACTTTACAGAAAAAACTAAACAGACTTTTGGGCCAAGCCAATATTTTAATCTGATTCAACCATTTATCTAACTTAATAGACTTGACTCAGGCTTCTGTTTTCTTAGTATTTCTATTTGGCCAGTATAAAATGATAGAAAAAGATACAGGGTTAACAGCACCCCCCCAGATTCATGTTCCCCCGGAGCCTCAGGATGTGACTGCGGGCTTGGGGAGACGGCCCCTCACCTCTGAGCTCTGCTGGCTGGTGGAGTGACCCAAACGACAGGCAGCAAGTTAATGGGAGAAAACTGGAATTCTAATACGTGCTCAAGGGGAGTTCACAGAAGCATTTCTAAGACAAGTGAGGCATCACTGAGTATATAAGACATTTTTGGACAAAGGAGAAAACAGGGGACAGGGTCCATATGAGAAATGCCCCTGCTTTTGAAATTGAGATTTGTCTCAAGGGGGCTTTTTTTCCGGGTCTTGTGGAGGGGAAAGTCACTACTCCCTCCTTTGCTAGCTCAGACACACCAAGATCCTCCCCAGATGTAGGTGCTAGAGCATGAGTCACCTTTTTTCTTTATCACTTACCCTGGGGGAAGAAGCAGCCCCCAGAGACACGGTGGGCCAAATGGTGGTGACAGAGGCCCCCTTCCCCCACGCAGCCGAAGGGCCCTGAAGAGATCTGAATGAAGCAACTTTTTAAGTCACGCAACTGTTTAAAATACCCAGAAAGTATGCACTCTTTAAATGATGCATAAATTGAGTAGTTTCATCAAGCAAGATTCCTTGATTTACTTGTTTAGTAACTCCTGGGGATTTTACTGTTGTTGTTGGTGGTGACTTTTTGGAGGGGTTTTGTTTGTGTGTGTGTGTGTGTGTGTGTTTCGGTCTATTGGGTTTCTCTATAGAGGGATACAACTGTGTTTACACAAAAACTATTTTCAGTCATTATCTCGGTGTCTGCATTACCGTCCATGTTTTCAAGAGCTTGTACCTGCAGTCACACCACCTTTGATCCATCACACCTTCGATCGTATTCACTTAAGACAGGAGTCCCGTCTATTTTTAATACACCGGAACTATGAGAGGGCAGCAGAGAGAACCAGCCTTCTTGCCCATATCACAGCAGATAACCCATATGACTTGAAGACAGGGGAAAAGACTACTATTTTGGCCTGGAATGTTCTCAAGAGCAAAGCTGATGATTCCAGACTCCAGAGGAGGGTCCTCTGGTGCTTTAATGGCTGGGCGAGGACCCCAGTTCAGGAGGGGTGGGGTGAGCCTGGGAGCCCATGACTCCAACCAGCTTCTCGGGGGCACAGATGTTGCCGCTCCAGGGACCACTCTGAGTGACAAGGCTGAGGACAATAGGCAGCCTGCTACACGAGGATGCAACGAATGAACAATTAGGAGAAAAGTAGGCAAGACTTTTTTAAAAAAAAGATCTTCAGATATGTTATTTGTTATTGTAGTAAAATATACAGAACCTAACATGTATCACTTGAACCACCTTTAGGCGTGCAGTTCAGGGGCATTAAGTACATTCACATGGTCTTCGCAACTACCAGCGCCATCCGCCCCCAGAACTTTTTTACCTTCCCAAACTGAGACTCTGCACCCGTTAAACACGAACTTCTCATTCCCCGTTTCTCCCCCAGCCCCTGGCAACCGCCATTCTATTCTCCGTCTCAATGAACTTGACCGCTCTGGGACTGTGAGTGGAATCACACAATGTTCATCCGTTGCTGCCTGGCTTATTTCACTTAGCATCATGTCCTCAAGGTCCATTCATTCGTTCTGCAGCAGGTGTGAGAATCTCCTTCCTTGTTAAGGCTGAATAATATTCTGGTTTCTCTAGAGGGCCATTATTTTTTAGTACATTTATCTCTGTAGGAAGCAGGCAGGGACCAGCAGTTTCGATTGCGGAAGAACATACACAGGCTGCTTTGTAGCGAAGGGAATCCACTCGGTTAGGCAGAAAAGTCACCCCCCTAAATGGGCTGTCATTGCAAAGTGACAACGACTTACTGCCAGGCGCCCTGACTGACCATCCTTTTCCCGTGTAACATGAATTGGGAAATTCCTGGTTTGAAAAAAGAACTAGTAACACCCTATGTTAGCAAGAAGTCAGCCACCAACCCTGTCTGGTGTGGCTCAGTGTATTGAGCACCAGACTGTGAACCAAAGGGTTGCTGGTTCAATTCCCAGTCAGGGCACACGCTTGGGTTGTGGGCCGGGTCCCCCCAATAGGAGGTGTATGAGAGGCAACCACACATTGATGTTTCTCTCCCTCTCTCCCTCCCTTCCCCTCTCTAAAATAAATAAATAAAGTCTTATTTAAAGAAGAAGAAGAAGTCGTCAGCCACCCTCACTGCGATGACAGAACTTGCAGCCGCTGGCCCAGGGCCAGAAGCCTGAGATCACCCACAAGCCTCGACTCACAGCTCACGTGCTCTGGGGCCACCTCAAAGGGACAGAGGAACTTGAGGGGGAAATGCTTCAGGACCACTCTGCAAAAGCAGCCACCCTCCAGGGACTATTCTGGTAAGCCGTTTTTCCTGGTAGTGTTACAGCCTTCCTAAAAAAAGAAAAGAAATTCCCCCAAAGGAAACGGACAGTGGAGTTCTCTGCTGGGCTGAAACGAAAAGGGTAACACCCAAGAACAAAACAATGTAAGAAAATTCCAAAGGAAATACTCCGTCTCCAGTTAGAGTTGTGAGACGTCACTTGGAACGGGCTGATAAGAATGAACCTGACCGAGATTGGGGGCGGGGGGGTTCTTCTTAGGAGTCTCGGGGATCAGGAAGCTTCCCCCGGAGACCCAGTCCGAATGTGGGGCCGCTGTGATCTCGGCGACTCCCGATTTATGCTTTCCTTGGAGCGCAGACTTTTGCTTCGTTGCCCTTTGTCTGTGTTTGACTGGCATTTGTGAACAGGGGCTTTTCTGGCAACTCTTGAACGGAAGGGATCTGTGCTCTCGATTCCAGAAGCAGCCTGGCATTAGTGGAAAGATCTTGGAACTGGGAATTCAATAACAGGCTCAGGGTAAAAAATCCTCCTCTTCCGCTTGCCAGCTTTTTCCCTGTCTTCAAGTCACACCATTTTTACGTCGTCTCAGCTTCACCCATCTCACTGGTAAAATGAAATTGACCATACCTTGCACGCAGGACGATTATAGGGATTGCATGAGCTAGTGTTTCTAGGTGTCTGCTCCTATGGGACACTTCATAGATGCTGGTCCCTGCATGCTTTCTGTATCTATAATACAGACACTGTAGGTAGAGGGGTCCAGCTGGGAGCCAAGCCACACAATGAATGGCCCACCCTCAGTGAGCTTCAGTCCAGGGCAATGAACCTGGAAAACATTCTAAGTGGAGAAGCTGGTCACCGAGGACCACCCATGCCGTGATTCCTTGCACATGAAACCTTCAGAACGGGGAGGAGCCGCAGAGACCAAGGAGATTAGAGGGTGCTGGGGCAGAGCCAGGCAGGGGAATTGAAACAGCTGAAGGGGATGGGACTTCTTTGTGAGGTGATGGACATGTTCTAAAGTGGAATGTGGAGACGGCTGAACTACTCTATGAATATACTAAACACTGTTCAGTTGTACACTTTAAGTGGGTGAATTTTCGGTTTTTAAATTGCATCTCTATGAAGACATACACAGCCCGTGGTCACGAACACAGCTGCCAGAGCAGTCCAGTGGACATGACGCCAAGGTGCCCGGCTGGCACCGGCTGGCACCTGCTGAGCCAGCATCCTCGATGCGGGGGGGGGGACGGGGGGGGCGGGAGGAGGGGGAGGAGGAAGCTTCTGTGACCAGCTCTGGCCCCCAGCCTCTGGCTTCTTCCAGAGCCAATGGGATGGTGCTGTCCGCAAATGTCAAGAAAGAAAGAAGCACTTGATTTGTCTTTCTTTTCTTTTCAAATATTTATTTATTTTTAGAAAGAGGGGAAGGGAGGGAGAGAGACACTGATGTGCAAGGGAGACGTCAATCAGCTGCGTCTCCCCGCCCCCAGCCAGGGACCTGGCCCACAAACCAGGCTCGTGCCCTGACCCCTGATGGAACCCGCGGAACTTTCGGTTGTGGAATGATGCCCAACCCGCTGAGCCACACCAGTCAGGGCAGCATTTGATTTTTTAAAATACCTTGGCTACCTACCTCACACTACGAAACTGAAGTAAGGAAATGTCACATGACAGCAGTGACTAAGGGGACAGAAACTCCTACTCATCCTCCAGGTCTCTCTTTAGAGGTCACCTGCTCCAAGATGCCTCCTGTGACTATTAAGAATGGGTTGGGGGCCCCTCCCCTTTCCCCCTGGGGGCACTCACCCTACGGGCGACAGTGGCTGCTGTGTCCCCAGCTCTGCTCTAGGGGCTCGCACACAGGCCATGCTCAAGGAGTCCTCAGCGCGCAGATGAAACCAGCGCAGCCCTGGGCCCCTTGACAGAGAAGGTGGGACCCCAGCTTTCCAGACAGGGCTCATGACGTCTCAGACCAGGAGAGATTGCGCAGCCACGGCAGCCGAAACAGAAATCCGCCTGAGGGAGGTAACTCGGGAGCCGGATCCTTTGGAAGCAAAGAGAACGTGAATCATCCCGACAAGATGACCTCATGCTTCCCCAAAGCAGGACTCCTGTTCTCGTTGCTCAAGCTTTGAGAATCTCATTTCCTTCCACAACAGCTCTAGGTTGTAACACGGGGTGCCACGTGACCGGCCTGCTCCTCCTCCGCCCCGTGGGGGAGGGGCAATGATCCACGCTGTGCAGTTCCGCAGGTGTTCCACGTTCTCCCTTGTTCCATTAGATACACAGCCTGAATTTCTGGGATGTCTCCTTGAGATCGCTACAAAACAGTATCTAGGAAAATGCATCTGCAACTAACGTACTTTGGTTTCCTTAAAGCTTCAAGGGTTCAAATTATCCACTACCTGTGGCGAAGTGCCATTTGGCATTATTAACAGCTAAAATGCATTTATATTTCATTGAAACGAGGTGCGCCTACCCCCATTTTAAAAGGGGGAAGTGGGCTGTGCCGGGCCATTGACACTGTTCGCTTTGCTTGGCTCTGCCCCACCCCACCCTGGGGCCTCAGTTTCCCCTGTAAAATAAATGGTTGGGTGAGAGTCTCAAGGTTGTTCTAAGCTCTCATAAAACACGTTCTGTTTTACTTGCTGACTTCACTCTTTAAAAGGCGGCATCTGCCATGTAGTCCCACCTTAGCCGCAGCGAAGAACTGCACCCAGCTACGAGTGAGAGAACTGAACAACAGCGGCTTAAACACACAGACCTTTATTTTTTCAGATAAATTAAGTCTAGGGGGAGGTGGTCTTGGCTGGTGCGCTCGCCCCATGCTGTCATCAGGGACACAGGCTCCTGGTGTCTTTCTGGTCTACCCTCACCCACAAATCGCTTCCACTTCCCAAGTCCCCTCAGATCGAAGGTGGTGTCAGCTCAGCAGCCATTAGGACCACCTTACGGATGAGAAGGTTAAGGTAAAGAGCAGGTTGACTGGCTTGGAGAGCCTTCCTGGGCGTCCCATCCACCACGGTGCCTGCACCCTGTCCCTGTCCAGAACTCAGTCCCACGGCCACTTCCAGCTGAAGGGAATCGGGATGTGTGGTCCTTTCTCTGAGCACGTAGCTGCCCCAAACAACGCCAGGGTCTGGAACCAGTGAGGAAGCAGAGCGCGGATGTCGGGCTGGGGTGTGAGTGGCCCCCCCGGGGAGGGCGGGGCAGAGCCAAACAAAAGGAACAGTTTCAATGAACCTAAACAATTGCTTTAGTGCAGATAACATGCCAAGTGTGATGAAGTTCCCCTGTGCCCAAGTTGACTCGACTCTTGTGCGCTTCAACCTGGGTTTGTCTATTGCTTCCAGAACAATGGGCAGTGACCCCCGAGGGGACCTGGAAGAAAAATGTCTGCTTCAAGAACTCAAGGAGAATCTCCTCTCAGACTTCACTGTGGCCACTGCCTCAAATGTCACCATCGAAGACCTAAGCCACTGCGATAAAACACTAACATCTATTTAAAATGAGAATAAGGGTTAACAAGGGTTAACACATATAGTTATAGCCTGTCATTTCCCTCTTTCAGCTGACCTCCAGAGGGATGTATTGAATTGTGGGGAGAAGAGAGAGCTGGCCCATCAGACCCACTGGAGTCCTTGCTTACAGAAGGTGGACCTAGGCGGGGCCCGATGTAAAAGGGGCAGCAAGTGGTGTCCCAGCACCTCAGGGAGGAAGAATGAGTCTGGGAATGCCCATGAGAGAATAGAGGACGTGGCCCCAGTGGACGGAGGATTAAAGATTGTTCATTCTGAAAGGGACCTCAGTGATCCGCTCGCACACACCCATTTTATAGATGACAAAACAAAGTCCGAGAAAGGTCGAATGGCCTGACCGAGGCACTTAAATGGCTAGGGGCCTCCGAGCCTGTCTCGTGATTCCTAGTCCACAAATCGTACCACGTCACGAGTAGATTTGTATTTGTTTTGCAGAGAACTAGGGTCCCCTGGAAATAAGGGGGCAGGGAGCTCTGGGGCTCCACCAAGGGAGGACCAAGTTTCTTGGGGCTTGAAGTTTCTACAGTTGGTGGAAGGGTAGGCTCTTTAAATAAAAACAGCTACAAAATTAAAAACACAAAATTAGGCAGAGGGCCTTGAAGGCTCTCCTTTCACGGTGAACCTGCCACAGGGGTCCCACCACTGATGCGAACAGATCAGGTCCGGCAGCCGGTGTCTCACACCAGATACTCCACTTCAACGCATTTCAGTTAAAAAAAAAAAAAAAAAAAACTTTGCAAAAAGTTTGAAAATCGCTGCCCGGCACCTGCTGTCATTCCGCGTTGCTTCGGAGAGCCAGCATGGCTCATCACCTGCCAGCATTTACTGGCAGCGTTTTGGAGACAGTGAGTGGCTTTCAGTGAGTCACGGGACGGGTGCTCGTACAGGGCTTACGTGCGGGGACTCGGAAGCACGGCAGCCTTCCACGCACGAGAGGGAGTTTGAGTCACTCCTGACCAGGGGCCACAAAATCAGGTGTCATTGACTCTTTAGCCTTTAATGCATGGGGATATAGAAGTGGCTTTCAAATGAATCACACCTTAAAAATACCAAACGTCTTTTGGAGTGTGTTTTAAATACTGGCGTGTATTTCTGCTAGTGGATGGGGAAGGAGAGTCAGCTGGAATTTGCAGCAGTGCACAGGAAAGTGAGAGACTCCGTGGGAAGGGAGGGACCGTCCTCCTCAGGGAAGAGAGAGATGGGGACAGCAAGCCCTGGGCGCTGTCCGATTCTTTATAGTCTGGGGAACGGTGCTGTCCTGGGTGTCGGGGGTCTTGTTCATTGGCTCTGCCCCCTTGTCCGTGTGGAATGTCCTTTGAGTCGGAAAATGCTGTAGGATGTTGGAGTCCGCATGTCAGTGCTCTGGACTCTACTGGGAATATAACAAGACTCCCCACCCCCTTTGTAATTACACTTCTCTTTCATCTCCCACAGCCCCGGGACAGCTCCTTTGCTCTGAAACTCCAGCGGCCTGGGGGTGGCAGTGCCTGACAGCAGACAGCGCTTCTGGGCAGATGCGGCATATTTGGAGCCAGTGGTGACATCAGGAAAGTACTTGGGGGGTGGGGAGGAAAAGGGTGCTCAATCCTGGCTGTTTGGCAGATGTGTCTGTGAGCCCGCCCTGAGCCGGCTGCTGGGGACTGCCTGACGTCATTCATTCAAGGAATGCATGGGACTTCGGGACAGCAGGTGAGTGGGAACCATCGGGAAGATGATCTTCCTGTCACTTCAGATTTCAACTGTACGGGACTAGCCAAACCCTGTTCCACAGGGACACGCGAGAGGAAACAGTGCCACCCACTGAGCACAAGTCCTGTCCTGGGCAGGAGTGGGAGCTCCACCACAGAGCCGCCCAGCCGGTCGGGGAGCCATTGCCGGTAACTCGGGGCAGCAGCGCGAAAGGGATTCTCAGGATGATGAAGGGAAGCGCGTCCTGAGAAGGGGGGAAGCTAAACTGATAAATGAAGTGTCTGACTACCCTGAGCACTTTGTGGTTCTGCGAGAAATCCAGGGACCGAATGAATGGTAGGAACATGGGATGTGTGGGGAGAAAAGGCCGTTGCTAACTCCAAACCACAAACCTTCCGAGCAAGGAAATGGATCACTGCTTACCACATGGCTTAGCTGCAAACCATATTTCCATAGTTGGAGTAATGTACTCACCGGATATGATTTCACCGAAAGTGGAAATCTACCTCTCACGGGAGCACACAGGGAGCTTGTGGGTGCACAGGTGTGCTGGGAGTGGGGTGCACGGGAGTTAAATAGTCTTCACTCATAACAGGAAGTCACTAGATAATCTCTAAGACAGCAAAACATGAAAAATGGCAACACAAGCATGTTACCAATGATACGAAAAAAATAATACAAGAACTAACTAAAAGGTAAAAAATGACCGTTTCTAGGGAACAAAATATGAGAAGTGGTGGATGGAAACTTTGTAGACCTACTTGAGTTTTTAAACTATCTCTATGTATGACTTTGACCAACATAAGGAATGAAATTAAAAACGTATAGAGAACATAGTAAAAAAATTTCAGCTATACAAAAATGTTTGACAAAAATTAGCCTCCCTCCATGGAGATATGGACTTTTACCAATTTCTTGTGTATCTTTCTATCTTATCTATGTATGTATCTCATAAATATACAACACATTTATTATTTATATGTTACACAAAGGGAGACAACCTATAAACACTACACACATTTTATTTACACAAACACCCTCTTCCGTACTTTGCGTTTTCCTATAATGACAGGTCTTGGAGATGTTCCAAACAACAACATAACGAGGTCTCCATAAACCGTTTTAATGGCTGACTATTATCCCATTATGTAGACGTAGCCTCTGTTCATGGACTTTGAGGCTACCACCTCTGGTCGTCAGCAGTGACAAACAGGCCGCAACGGGACATCCGAGCACGTTCACTTTTGTGGGAGTGGTCACGTACGTCTCTCGGATAGGTTCTTAGACATGAATTTTAGGGGTGTAAGGGACATATTTTTAAAATTTTGCTGTGTGTTTCTAAATTTTCTTCCAAAGAAGTTGTACAATTTGCACACTCACCGGCAGCCAGTGGATGCCTGTAATCTCTCTAGTGCATGTAAACACTGTCACTGAAGTGTAATACCAGAATTTTTTCTTTGACAATCAGTGAAAAATTCTCTCTCTCTGCATTTAACTTGCTTTTCTGTAATTGGGAGAAATGACTACTTATGCTTGCTATCTCCCTATCCATAGTATATAAACATTTTAATGTACACACACATAATATTTATATGTTACACAGATAGAGACATGCTACAAACATCACACACATATATTCTGTTTATACACACATACTCTTTAGGCTGCTTAGGAAAATAAAGGCAGTGCTTGTCCACAGCATAGGCTGCTGTGACTTAATGGAGGAATCTGGACACCATTTTTTCTACTGGTCCAGTAGCAGCAACAAAGCCTGATACACGTCCGGTTCTAGTAAAGCAAAAACCTCTCTTGTACTGGAGGCACACTGTTTCTAGAAGGAAGCAAAGCAGGCTGAATCGCCACCCATAAAGTAGAAGGAATCAGAAAGAAATAAAATGTTTAGAAGCCCTCAAAATACTGGTGGGTTGTGACTGATCAGATATTTCTGGAAATCAATCTGAACAATAGATAAATATTCAACAATAGCAAATGGTTAAGTAAACGAGCAGAAGAAAAAAACATGTAACTGCTGAGAATACGAGGGGGGACCCCAAAAACCTGCAATTTATTTATAAAAGATTGTGTATTTATGCTTGCATGTTTAAACTCTAGTCACCTTCAGAGTATTTTCCATTTGATGCAATATACCTATCGAGATGTTTTTCCCATGCTCAAAACAGTTTTTGAACTTGTTGATTTTGATGCCTTTTGGTGCTTCTGCCATTTTTTATTTCACATCTTCCACATCAGTAAAACATTTCCTTCTGAGGATTTTTTTTATTCTGGGGAAACAAGAAAAAGTAGCTCGGGCCAGATCAGGTGAATAGGGAGTGTTGGGAACCGCCCTGCCTGATTTCAGAAGCTGTAACCCCACCAAGGCTAAGGTTGAGGGAGCGACCTTGGACCGTAAGCCACCAAGGAGACAAAAGCTCATCTCCCTGGCAGGAGCACCGCTTCTACTCCTTTTACTTCATCCATAACTGGCCCCCAGTGCTTCATTGGTTAGCCAATGACAGGTAAGATTCCCCAAGGGGGGAACGACCTAAGACAGGCACAATCATGTGGGAGGCACCCAAGGAAGGACTTTGGGGGCTACAGCAAAAGAGGGTGATGGACCCCCACCCCTCGGCTTTGACATAGCCTGAGTCCTCATCATCTCCGAGAAAATCTTCTAATCTCTTGGCTGCCTCACTTCCCTTGCTCCACCTAAGCCTGAAACAATGATGGAGGGTGGTGCAGCCCTGTGCTGGAAAGGCGGGTTCCCTGGGTGATCAGGCCTAAGAAAGAATACGTAAAATCCTGTGAAACCTGCTTTGTTTAGAATGCTCTCAATTAAATGATAAGGGTTTAAGCAAGAAGTAAGTTTGTCCCTCAAAGTTTTATAGCTCTTTAGCTATCTGACCCTGACTTAAAATAGGCCCTCAGAGTTCTTTATTATCCATTGTTTGATCCTTACTGCCTGACAATGATTAATGAGCTTCACCTGAATTCTTGTGTAAAGGAACCCAATAAAAGCCCATGAGGAACAGACTTCTGGCCCTTCTCCTTTGAGAGATGAGCCACATTCCCTCCCCAAGCAGATCATGTCTTGGTAGACTTATTCTCATCCGTGGCAGCCGGCGGCGGGGGGGCGGGGGGGGCGGCCTGCGGGTGGAGCCCCCTCACAAGGGAGGGCAGGGCATGGGGGTCATACTGTTCTTTGGTCAAAAACTACTGAATTTGGTCAGCACCATGTGGGCAGGCACACTCATAAATCACCCATCATGAAATAGGCAAATGTGTTGCATCTTCAAAAAAAATTCACTGAAGCCAGATGCAGCCTCTCACAACACCACCAGCTGGTACACTGATAGAGATGGGTTCCTAGAACACTCACCTAGCAGGGGAAGCCTGTACTACAAGGGGCCCACCCTCTTGAAGATAATGCTGGTTTTTGGGGGTACTCCCTTGTATGACGGTGCTGACCATCCATTCATTCTATAAGAATTCACAGGCAGTTTGGGTGCCAGAGCAGAAGAGGCCCTTCTTAGGCCTCAGAGAGCTCACAGTGCATTGGGGAAGGAGACAGGTAGCCAGTTAAAATACAGTGAAATAAAGATTTCCCTAGAAGTTAGAAGAGTGTTGAAAATAGAACATAAGATAATACATAAAAACTCCTTACCACTAAATGAAAATATGGGTATGTATACTAACAATGACCACAAGATATTTTGGAAATTTACTCATTAAATGCCTAAGTTAATTATATAAGTTAAGTTTAAATGATGTTATATTATCCATACAAGTTCAATGTAATGTTCATTACATTTCCATATAGGATATTAAGATCTCCTTCTTGTAGAAAAAACCTGTAGACTAGTCCTGTACATTACATATTCATGAGTATGAAAGAAAGAGAAGTGAATTTAAATAGCGCACCCAGGAGTAATACTTCCCCTACCTTCTCATGCATATTAAGCCAAAATAGCTGAGACACTTGGTTATTTGATGTTTTAATGTTTCTTGCAATCCAATTCTTAAGATTAAAGTGTTGGTCAGAAAAAAAGAAGTTACCAAGTAGTAAAGGAAGTGGAAAGCACATAAGTCAGAAGGAATTTGGAAAATTATTTGTGCAGAGACAGACTATAGCATCTGTATCTATTTTAAATGCCACTTAAAAGCAAGTGGGGCAAACTCGTTGAAGCTCCTAACGTATTGCAAAGACAGGCTCATGTAAGAGGTACCTTCTTATCATGTTTAAACTTCTGCAGCTCGTCTAGACAATGGCTGAGAAGAATTCACCTTCCAACTGAGTTGATCTTGAGTGCCAAGCAGGGGTTACAATAACACCCAGCGAGGCATGACTACCTTTCCATTGGCATTAAATGCTTTAGCTTAAATGACCACTGGCTTCAGCAAAGAACTGAATACAGGCCGTATCACCTCCCTCCAAACATATCTTTTATTCCTTAGCTCTTGTAGAAAATTCGAGGAAATGAATTTTCAGTAAAATGGGGCTAATTTTCTTGGCAACCGCTCCAGCCTTTCTACCCATATCATGGAAATGCACAGGAGTGTTGCTGGGAAAACGAAAAGAAAAAACAGACAGACACACAGACAGACAACACACAGAGGAAATGACAAACTACAAAAGCTGGAAAGCATTGTCACCCTTTTTGAAATGATTGTTTCTGTTAAATTTAATTATTTCCCGCAGCAGCTTGCGAGGTAAAGGTGTTGGTTAACAAATGTGGGTGGGGGGACCTTCTAAACAAGACCAGAGCAATCCCACCTGCGAGTGCAAAGTACCTGACTCCAAAGTATGGGGCCAGGGCTGCTGCCTGGACCAAGCAGCCATCCCTCAGGTGACTCACGTGTGACACATTTCACGTCAGTCTTGGTTGCATGCGAGGGACACTTCCAGTGGGTGACCCAACCAGGTAGCCTGACGTTTGGCACAGGTCTCTCGGAGAGGACAAGGGTCAGGATTTCCTGGTGAGTTACTTCCTTTATCAGCAGCCGAGGCTGACCTGCTCCGAGAGTCTCTCCCCAGGGACCAAGAAGGTAGAGAGGCTCAGGTGAGGGAAACTCACCAGGACAAGGCTTGCACATGTTCTTTTCTGGCGGGTTCCAGGCAAGACGGGGGTTTCAGAGAATTTCTCTCCCTGGGATAAAGCCCCGTCACCTTCTTGTAAGTCTTTCTCAAATGCAACTCTTCATGAAGATTACCCTGACCACAGTATTTAAAACTGCAGCTCATTCTCCCACTCCTAATGTCTTACCCCTGCTCTGTTTTGCTTATTTAGTCTGCAAATCTTAAGCATGCAGGTCGATGAACTCATGTATATGTAGACCCTTATGTAACCACCGCCCAGACCGAGAGAGAGAACTCGGACAGCACCCAGGAGCCTCCCTCAGTGGCCACTTCCCAGTCATCCTGTTCTATTTTTTTTCAAAGCATTTGTCACCTTTTAAGATACAATTTGCTTGATCGGTTCACTGATGTACACAAGCAAGTAGAACAGTGCCTGGCACATAGTAGGTACTCAATAAATATTTGTTCAAGGAACGAATCTCTTGGTCCAGATTCCCCGCCCCCACCCCCTGCACATGGTCTGTAAGAGAAGCAATCTAGCTTGTCTTCTTCAGCCTCTCCCCAGGGGTGTGAAATGTGGAGGTAGGAATGGTGCTTATCAAACCTGGGCACGGGAGTGGATCGGATGTATCTTAGTGTCGTCGCTCTTCATGCAATGTTTTCCTGGACAGACCGAGCACTTGCTGGTTGATCTACAGGAAGAAAGGTATCCTTCCTTTAGTCTCGAGTCATCGCTTGATTTCCCGGTTGCTGAGCCTTCCTCAGTGGCCTCCCTCCTTCTGACTCTCCTGTCCCTGCTAATGCCATCACCCGGCGTAGGGAATTTGGCTCACCATCCGTGCTCCGCCTGCCAGCCAGTTGCAGGTTTTGGCCACTCTGCATCTCGGCTGTTTCTCCCCCCGGTGTCCCTGGAACAGCCTCTGTGTTTTCAGGCCCACCTTGTGTGTTGCTGTATCAGCCTCCCAAGCAGTACCCCCATCTTAGTCTTATGGTCCGCCGAACTATCCCCGTTACTTTCCCTAAAACACAGGGTTGATCCCATCACAGCTGTGGTCATAAGCTTTCCACAGCATTCAAGGCGTTCCAGGCGCAACTCCTTCATTCGCCCTAGGCAGCGCCATCGTGGGGCCGGCCAGCCGGCCTGCCCTGCTGTGCCTAAACAGTCCCTGTTCTCAGGCCACCATGCCTTTGCTCTGCTGTCGGTCTCAGAAAAGAAGCTCTGGTCCAGTCTCATTTTACAGATGAGAAAACTGAGTCCCGGGGAACTTAAGTGACGCGCACGACCTGGAGCACACAGATCCAGTGTGACTAACGGAAAGGAAACCCAGGGCAGTCTAGGGTTTCGTGGACCAGTGGCATCGGTCACATGCCGGAAGGTAAAGTGGCCGACCCCTCTCTGAATACCCTCTCTGTGTGACTCTGGTCCCAGCGAGTGTGGGTCACCGAGTCCTGCCAGAAACAGAGCCTCCGTGAAGTCTCCCTGAAGCCCCTAGTTGGCAGTCTGAACCGACCTTAGCCTCTGTCACCTGCAGGTAACTGGAGTCTTCTCTCCTCTGCTACATTTTAAGCAAACTCTGATTCATCTTTGACGTTTCTTCATTTTTAGTCCCGGGACTTGATTTCGGATGAGCAGTAAAATTCTGCGACAGGGGGAGCTTCTGATAAAAGAAGCCTAATGAGCTATGTCCTGCCACGGAGGTGCGGCTCACATGCCAGGTTCCAGCCACGCGTGCCGAGTTTAAAATGTCCAGCCATACCGGATCATTCACATGCGGCACCCTGGCTTCTATGGACCCCCATCCTGTAAAGGTGAGGGGGCTTGGTCTCCGCAGGAAGCCTGCTCCCCACAATTACGGAATACATTTCTCGAAGTCTTTTGGCACCATCTCTTTCCCCACCCTCTGCCCGTCGAACCGCGACGCGCCTTCAGTGACCTGTCCTAGAACGTGACTTGGCTTTGACAGAGCACAGCTCCCCTTACTGAGGAAACGCAGGTCCCAGGCGAGCCGTGACCTCGACAGCCTTCCGGGCTGGCGCGGTCACCGACCCCAGGTGGTGACCAAGCCAGCCGAGGGCAGCGGGAAAGTGACGCGAGCGGCCGGTGGGGCGGGGTGGCGAGAGCGCCCCCAGAGAGGCGGGAGCACGAGGGAGCGGGGAGCGGCCGCAGTTGGCAGGTCGCAGGGCTAGCGAGGCGCAGGCCACCACTGGGGCTCCTACGACCGCTGGGGGGCACCGAGGGCGCGGCGCTCGAACCGGGCCGCGACTGTTAGCCCAGGGACTAGCCGTCCATCCGCTCCTCGCAGCCGGGAGGGACAAAGAGAGGGCCGACGGCTGGGCCCGCCCCTAGCCTCTGCCGTGCGCGGCGGCCACGGCCGCGGGAGGGAGACGGGAGGCACCATCCCAGAGCGGAGAAACCAGTTTGGCCGGTCCCAGCGATCGGAGAGAGAAGGGCGGCTGCAGAGGAAGGGCGCGCGGACGCGGGGCGGGGATAGGCGAGGAGCCATTGGCGAGCCGCGAGAGCCAGAGGAGACGCCGCCAACTGGAGGAGCTTCCCGGGGCCCCGGGCCAGCCCCCGTGCGCCATGAAGCGCTAGCCGGACAGCCGGAGTTGGGGCTGGGCGGGCGGCTACGGCGGGCAGGTGTGCTGCGATCGCGCGGAGAGGCGCGCACCCGGCGGATGCCCCAGCGGGGGCCCAGCGAGCGCCAGGTAAGCAGGGGCGCGGCGTCGGTGGCCTCCGACCTCTCTCGCATCCCATTCGCCCCGCAGGTCCTTTGACCGTCCGGGGCCGGTGGACGCTGGAGATCCGGGATGCGGGGGCAGCAGCTGTCCGCGCCCTCGGGCTCCTAAGTCCGCACGGGTGGGATTTGGGTGTGGGTTCCGGAGTCTTCGAGGCCTCGGGGGTACAGAGGCACAGCTGGACCGGCGGGCAGCACTGTGGAGAGGTCCATGGGGGTTTTCACCCGCCGGGAGGAAAGGGAATTCGCAGGAGGTGTTTGGATTCTTCCCTCATATGTAACATACAAGTCCAGGGTTAAGCTCCGGGGGTCAAGCCTGACGGGGCTTGCGGGTCCTTGGGACGGGCTTCCCTGCAGTGTCTGCCGCCCTCCGTGAGTCTCCTGTAGCCGGGTTTTGCTGGAGCCCCCTGTGGGAACCGATGCCAAAGCGTCGGAAACAGACCTTAGGGCCAAGCGTCCCTGGCCGCACTTGCGGAGAAGGACGGCCAGACCGCCCCCACCGCGCCTGCTGCGGGACCAGGCCCCCCGGGCATATTCCGTGCGCCTTTGCGCAAGTTGGGAGGCGGCGGGGAAAAGGGTCACTTTTTCCGCTGATTGTAGGGTGTATCCGCCAGCTCCCGTGGCCCTGCTACAGCCTGTCTCCTTCCCTTTCCAGTCTGGTGCCCAGCTCTGTCACCTCGTTTTAGGCGCGCGGAGGGCAACTTGCTGGGGGTGGGGGATCATTCAGAGAAGCGAGTGTGTTACCTTCCCACATCTCCACTCCTCCCCAAGTGAGAGAAAACCTTGAATTATCCGCGCAACTTACCCCAGGGTGTGTGCGCGCCTGGTCCCCGCGGGGGAGCCTCGGAATGCAGCTCCGTGACAGCTGTAGGGCTGGCCGAGGGTGCAGCCGGGGGAGCGGGGTGGACACGCGCGCGTAAGGGGGACATGGGCCGCAGTTCCACTCAGGGAGCCCCCTCAGCCTCACCCGACCCTTTCCGTCCGCCGCCCCTGGCTGCCTCCGAGTCCTCGGGTAGCTCGGGACGCCCCGTTCCCCTCCCGGAAACCGTCGGCCCTGTTGACTCGAGAGGAGATTTTTTCCCATCTGCCGAGGTCCACCGCCTTCAAACTTCAGTTTCCAATCCTTGAGACGGGAGGACGCACACAGGCGAAGTGCTCGCATTGTCACCCGCCATGAAGGTAGCGGGTTCGATCGTTCTGGGTTCACTCCCCGGTCGGGAAGGTCCTGGACCAAGGCGAACTGATTTTAGGAACAAAACCTAGAACGTGATGTGTGATCAAGTCTGCAGTGATAGTAAACGCAAGCGCATGTAAACAGAGGAAACCAACGACGCGAAGCAGTTTTCATTTTCCTCTCATTTGTGCTAGACCGAGAATGCCATTCATTAACCCGGGCCTATTGTCGCAGGCCTTGTTAAAACCCATTATAAATGTGCAAAAGGTGACTAATGGTTATTAGCTGATTACTGTCTGGGCTGAAGCCGGCCTGCTTGCAATTACACCTCTGAATTTTCCTAATTTTTTTTTTCCACTCTGTAGTAGAGGCTTCTGTCTAATTTTAGGTGAGAAATCTTAATTTGCTATTCCAGCACTTTGGTGATTTTTTAAAAAAGATTTTATTTATTTATTTTTAGAGAGAGGGGAAGGGAGGGAGAAAGAGAGGGAGAGAAACATCAATGTGTGGTTGCCTCTCGGGTATCCCCCATTGGGAACCCAGCCGGTAACCCAGGGGTGTGCCCTGAGTGGGAATTGAACCAGCAACCCTTTGGTTCCCAGCCCATGCTCAATCCACTGAGCTAGCCTAACCAGGGTGCTTTGGCAATCTTTAGAGATTCTTTGTGTCTGTTATTGAGGGTCAAACAGGACACATGTGGCTCAATACTACGGACACAAACACGTGTGTGAGAGCAGCTCCAGCCACTTTCAAGCTTTCCTTCTGGTTTTCATTTTAAGGAAAATGCATGCAAGCGTGTACTTATTATTTGTTAGTTACTGATAGAACTAGGAGCAAGAGGGCTTTGGTTTTTTCTTTTTTTCAATTGAGGCTTTAAAATAATGATTTGGCGAAGGAAACCTCTTAACAAAAAGAAGCCTGCAGGTGTAAATTGCGTTCAGGATTATTAGCTCTATGTTTCGCCTGGATTTCAGGCTCTGGGGTGGAAGCACCAGCGACACCGACCGCAGCTGGCTGTGGACTAGTTCCTTCCCTGTCTGACTGCAACCCTTCCTTTCCTTTGACCTTCCCTCCTTCTCCGGCAAGGAGCAGTGGGAAACATATGGATTTAGAGTCCCACAGATTTTGGTTCTTTTACTTACTTGAAATTGCATTTAATTTTTACAATTTATTTTTATTACATTTGTTTACTTTTAAAATTGTATAACCTGTCCTCCCCGGGTAGCTCACTTGGTTAGAGCAGAACCCCAATACCCCAACGTTGTGAGTTCGATCCCCGGTTAGGGCGTATACAAGAATCAGGCAATGAATGCATGGATAAGTGGAACAACAAATCAATATTCTCTCTCCCCCCACCCCCACTCACCCTCCCTCCATCCCTCCCTCTCCCTGCACCCTATCAAAAATCAATAAGTACAATTTAAAAAATTGTATAACCTCAGGTGAATTTCTGCATTTTCTGAACCTCAGTTTACTCCTTTGCTGGGGCAAGAAAAGACATTAATCTGCTTGGGCTGGTGAGAGAACGGGTGAAAGTCCCTCGTACACTGTAGGGGTTCCAACGCTGTTTTCCTTTTTCCTTCATTAAACGTGTATTTTTAAAATCAGTACGATGCCTAGGTATTTGGTGTATTTAATAGTTTATTACCTTATTAGTGTGACTTTAATGTTGGTTTTCATACCCGGAATCCAGGTGATCCTTACCATCCCCTGCACAGAGATTCTCATCTACGAGTTACCTTTGCTCTTCAGTTTCAGTTCTTGTGACAAGGAGGCTATGCTCTTGTGAATGCGGAGGAACTTGCTCTTTAGGAACCAGAACAAGTTTTATCGGGTTCGTCCATGACCCGTATCTCTAAAGAGAGGTGCCGTTAAAGTTTCTTAAGCACTTACTTGTAGAATTGGCTTCTATAGTTGCTTCTAGATTAATCTCCTGGGAAGTTTTCATTCGTGGTGTCTTTAGGTGTCTTGTGAGTCTCTAGGCCTGTTTGTTGGCAACATTCAATTAGATGAATTGTATTCGTGCCTGGAGGGGTTATGTTACTTATTAAGATAAGTAAAAATTAATTTGCTGCCAGAAGAGTGTTAATAACACACAAAAAAAGATAGCTTATCCTTTTTTTATTCTGTGAACTGAGTTACTCCTGAATCCCTCTCCCTGTGCCCAGCTAAAAATAGTGCCCAGTTTAAGATCTTTTGAGGTCTCGTGTCACTGAAGACCTGGCACTGTAGAGGAATAGTCTAGAAAGCGTACACACACGCACACACACACACACGCCAGTCTTGTTTCTCATTTTTTATTCTTAGAAGACAAAGAAATTTGTACTATCTGGTCATTTAGGAACACATAAGTACTGTTCCTAATCCTTCTAAAATTCATGGCACTTTTAAATAAATTGTTGCCAAAACCAGGTCCAATGGAACTGGTGTTTGCTGATTGGTCCCGGTGTGCGCTGGGCCCAGAAGCTGCAGTCCACGGAGGTGGGTCGCACGCTCAGGGTTCTCTTGACCTCGCCTGGAATCCAGGCTGCGCCACTTCCTCGCTGAAAAACCTGCAGCAAGTCACTTAGTCCCTCCCTCTGCCTTCAGCGTCCTCACCTGTAAACTGGAAGGGCAGCGGTGACTGGGCACCGTACACGGTTGTACGGTGAGTTGTATGGTGAGTTCCACGTGAGGGAATTAACCAGAAAGGCCTAGCGCACCGCTCCATCAGGAGCAGTCGTTAGGGCTGCGTTGTTGCTCACGCTCAGTACGTATTTGTTGCTCATCCACCCACTGCCTTTCTCCTGCGCTGGGCAGGAAGCAGGAACCACTCTGTTAGTGTTTATTTAGCAAACAAGGAGCCTGCTTGCACCAGGCACTGTCCTCGCCCAAGGGTAGGGGTGAGGTTCTGAATCTCCAAATCCAAGGCTGAAGTTCTGGAAATATGGGCGTCCAAGGGCGACACGAAGGACCAGCGCACTCAGTGACCTAGGGGCATGCCCACTCGGTCACGGCTACGTGGGTGCCTGGCTGCTCTCCCCTGGGTGCTTCTCCTGCATAGTGGGGGCCCTTGGGGACTACTGAGCACTGTGTGTCTCCTGTATCCCCCACTCTGCCATTCCTCTCCCTCAGCCTCCGTGCTCCTGTTTAAAATAGGAAGTCTGTCCAGGAGAAATCCAGCCATTGTTAATATAACGAGAACGGTTTGGGCGACATTGATGTAACCTGGCAGCCAAGGAGAGTGGACTGGAATGTGCATGTGTGAACAATGATGACTTCACTATACTAGTCAGTGGGGATGGTAGACACTGTTGAGTGAGCATGTGCACTGTGTGGCCATCACATTCAAAATGACTGAGTGAATAGAGCAAAGAATCTGCATCAAGTTTTGTGTGAAGCCTGAACATTCCTCCATGGAAACTACTCAGATGATTCGGAAGGCCGCAGCTATGGGCAAGTGGTGATTGGCAGCTTCATCATGACAATGTGCCTGCTTATGTATCACGTCTCGTGCAGAGTTTTTGGTGAAACATCACATCACCCAGGGGGCTCAGCCTCCCTTCAGCCCAGATTTGGCGCCCTGTGACTTCTGGCTTTCCCCAAAACTAAGATCACCTTTGGAAGGGAAGAGATTTCAGACCATCAGTGAGATTCAGGAAAATACGACGGGGCAGCTGATGGTGACTGGGAGAACCATGTGAGGTCCCAAGGTGCCTACTAGGAAGGGGACTGAGGCGTCATTGTCCTATGTACAATGTTTCTGGTATCTTGTATCTTCTTCAATAAGTGTCTCTATTTTTCCTATTATATGGCTGGATACCTTCTGGACAGACCTCAAATACATATATGTATGTGTGTGTATATATACATATATATTTTTTTTCCTGTTCAAAATTCAGGAATTTCTAAACCTTGAATTTCTTTTAAAGGATCTGTGCTCTCCACGTGGTTTCTTAGTGGTGGCACCTGGTAAGCACTGCCAGTGACAGAGACCCTTGGAACAATCCCATTCATTCACTCGTTAGATTTTAAAACGACTTGAGCATCTTCCCTGGGTCCTGCACTGGGGATCGTGCCTGTAAAGCTTTCATAGGGTCTGAGTTGCGTGTGCTTTTTCTCCTCTGGCAGGCAAGTAGATCAGATGTTTTCTCTCTCCCTGCCCTGGACACGGTCCCTCTCCGCATGGAGAGGTGCTTGCCTGCCTTAGACCCTGGAGCATGGCCCAGGCCACTTCCGGCTCTGAAGCTCCGTTTCATTATCAGCCTCCCGGTCTAGTAAATTTGTATACGATAAGGGAGAGCTGGGCCTGGAAGCTGTGGAGGGTCAGGGTGGGAAGCCCACTGACTCTGGGGAGGCCAATGTCACCCTCGTTCTGGGGCAGTCAGTCCTTCAGCAATGACAGCCACCCGCCCTCTGCGGGACGCAGAAGCCTGGCACCTCTGTGAGGAGTGCATGGGTAGCCTGACCTTTGGCTGGTAGCTTTGGTCTTTATTTACAGGGCTGTCGTTTATGGCTTTGTCTCTTTGCAGAGTGACTTTTGTTCACCAGCGTTGAGGTTTGTTTGCTCTAGTGCAGGCGGTGTTTGGAATCGGCGTTCTAACCTCCACTCACACTGAGTTGAGCTGGAACATCCCCATTGGAGCTCCTCGGGCAGCCAGTGTTATCCTCAAACAGCCTCCGGCCGTCCGTGCTTGCTGTCTGGGGAAGCTTCCCAGGGTGGGGCGCATGTGCGTTTTAGCAAGTGGGGTGTGACTTTTGCGCAAATCCTTACTCTGTCTTGTTGGGATGCAGCGGACTACTGACACCGTGCTCCATGATCTGTATATGATGCGTCGATGCAAAAAAAGATGTTTAATGTTCTCTATCAGAAACTCGGAAGCCATTTGACGTGGGCAGTTTAAAACGAGGATCTGCACGGGTCGGGTTTGCGCATCTCTTCTCGGGAAACACCGGCCCTCCCTCCACACTGGGAATGACGGGAGGGCCTTTAAGCCAGGCACAAAGGACTCCCTTGCGCCTCTGCGCCTCTAGGGTTTGTGGTCAAACAAAGCAAGTAAGTGTGTGGCTTTTACCAGACTTCAGACATTGTGAGAAGGAGGTGAAAATCCATGCTCTGTCTTTGGAACCAGGAAAACTTTGGGAAGAGAGGAGGTTCTTCGGGATCTCAGCATAGGGAGGAAGTTTGTTTTATGGGAGCTGTGTTAGTTGGGGTCAAATGCTTATGAAATGTACCATTCTCGCCAGTTTAACGTGTGGATTCGGTGGCGTGAAGCACATTTACAATATCAAGCACTTATCGCCACCACCCACCCCCAGAACTTGTCCGTCACCCCCAATCGAAACTCTGCACCCATCCAACAGTGACTCCCGACCCCTGCTTCCCCGTAACCCCTAACAGCGTCTCCTCTGTTTGTCTCGACGAACTCGGCTGTTCTAAGGGACCTCGTGGAAGTAGTACCCTATAATACAGGGCGGGGCAAATGTAATACAGGCTTATAGCCGTGAGTATGTGAAGCAGTGTATTCCTGTATTGATAATTATTGTATTGTTTTCTATACAAACAACTGTAAACCTGCTCGTGCCCCACCCCATATTGGTCCTTTGTGACTAGCTTATTTCTCGCGGCATAATGTCCTGAAGATTCGTCCATGTCATAGCACGTGTGAGAATTTCCTTCCACTCTCCGAGGCTGAGTACCATGCCATTGTATGTCTATCGTACGTTTTATTCACCTGTTCATCTGTGGGTGGACGCTCGGGTTGTGTCTACCTGTTGGCTGTTTTGATAGTGCTGCTAGGAACATGGGCATAGGAGGCTCTGTTCACGGTAGTTTTTGGGACCTACTCCGTGTCCTGAGGTTTGTCTTTCACTGGAAGTGGTGAGGATGGGCGGGGACATGGAGTATTTAACATCCCACTGCACAGCATCTTGGGAAGAACTTGGGAAACTGCAAGGGTGTAGGGGATGGTTTTATTGCAGACACGTGTGGGGCAGGCACACGCTTCTCCTTTTCACCTGTGGCTGCTGTTAGGAAGCTGGTGGCCCTTCGGTGTTCCATCACCCGCCTGGCCTGTTGTGCGGCTGGCAGGGTGCTCTGTGCCAGCGTGGCCATAAAAGCGCGGGAAGCCTGGCTTCCTGATCTGGAGACCTTTGTGGATCACAGCTGCCTTGGAGGGAGGACATTCTGTAGTGGAGAAAAAAAGAATCCTAACTTTCCTCCAGAACTAACTGGAATAAACAAACAAAGAAACAAACAGATAAATAAGTATTTTGCTGGAGGAAGGGTTAAAGTGTAAGGAAAACCACCATTTAAATGTTTGCAAAATTGCATACTTATCAAAGTCAAATTGTGCTCTCCCTCGGGGTGGAATCCATGGTTTTTAAAACAGGCCGTAAGGCAGAAGGTCAGTTCTAGACTGCAGGGGGGCAGGGTGACCAAAGGCTGCACCCGTGAAGAGTGTGTCTGCACCTGCGGCAGGAGAAACCAGACGCCTTTCTGCAATGATGAGGTGCCAGTCTGTGTTCAAGACATCTTGGTCCCTGTTTTCTAGAGAACAATAGACTCTCATATGAGTTTATGCTGACACTGTGCCCTAAAAATTAGCCAAAATAAGGATTTGCATGTTTCATTTTAGCAGGGGGTTTTTTTTAAGTAAACTAAAAAAAAAAAATTTCAAACTAGCCCCAAACACCACCCTCCTTGGGTGCCATTCCCTCCTCCTGCCCCATGCCAGCTGCAGCCACAAAAATGACATCGGAGCTAACAGGGCTCCCAGCCCTGACACTTTGTCTAGCTCAAGTTGACTAAGAGCATTTAGAATTTTTTAAAATCAGTCTTAGGCTCCCCCTGTTGCACAGAAAAACATGGCGATAATTCCAATGTGTCTTTGAGATTACTTGAACCAACACTCTTTTTAAAGCTGAACAAAGTTTGCTCGGGCCCTGAACTCTTTAGTTACTGGTTGGTGTCATCTCCTGAGTTCTAGCTTGAATGGTCATGGAAATGAACCGTGGCTTCTCCTTGAGAATGTCCTGTCTCCCCAGTCATTCCACACAGGGGACCCTCCTCCCTAGTGTTACGAAGTCTGAAACAAAGAGGCCTCCCTTAGCCAGCTAGACGGCCAACAGATACTTATGAAGCACAGCCTGTGTGCCAGGCACTTGGCCTCTCCCAGGGTATCATGTAGGTAAAGAGCCTGCCCTCGGGAGCTCCCATTCTAGAGAGGGGAGTGAGAGAGTAGAGAAAAAAGATAATAAATTCGTGCATTATATGGTGTGCTTGGAGATAAGTGCTTCAGGGGATAAAAGGAGAAAGCTGAACAGGGTCAAGGGACCGGGGGGGTGGGGGGAGCCCAAGGGAACAGGATGCGATGGCAGAATGGAGGAGGTGGCATCGGAGCACACTGGCTGGGAAGAGGGTGAATCATGAGGACCTCGGAGCGGAGTGTCCCTGCCAGAGGGGACAGATGTCTTGGTGCACAGGCCCCAACGGGGGAGTCCCTGGCCCCTCTGATGAAGTCTAGTGCTGTTCCTCACACCCGTGAGTGGGGAGGGGAGGGGAAAGAAAAGACCAGGGCGGAGAGGTGGGGGACCACGCTGGTGCGGGGTTTCCTAGGCGAGTAAGCACTTTAGGCATCAGTGCAGGGCATTGCCCGTTGGAGTGGCATGATCTGTGATCTGACCTGCATCTCCAAAGGGCCACTCTGGTTGCTGGGTGGAAATCTGGCGGCGGGGAGGGCTCTTGGGTAGGCAGACCATTTAGGAGGCTTGGACCGACCAAGGATGAGGTGTTTGAAAGAGAGAAGGTTGTGGACGTATATATACATTTTAAAGGGACAGCGAACAGGATTCCCAGACAGCTTAGATCGGGGAGTGAGAGAAAGGAGGCAAAGGTAACTGTCTTGGCAGAGCCCGCAGGGCAGGCGGAGATCTGAGTTTTCAGATGCTGTAAATTCAAGGGGCAGTGTTCGGATCACTCATAATAAAGGTTATAAAGGGGCCCTTCAGGAATTCGTATGCGTATCTAAGGTTTTGGCTCAGAGAACTTGACCTGTGTTTATCACCACAGCATGTCTTCCTCCTTTGGTGGGGTAGCAGGGTGGTGTCAACAGCAAAAAAAAGGAGAGGATGTGCATGAAGCAGAGACTCTTACTCACATTGGCATGAAGATGGTCTGGAGGGGCTGGCAGGGCCCCCCGCCGCCGCCTGCCCTGCTGCGTGTGTGTCATGACGGAGGCGAACTCCCCACCTCTCAAACGTAGGCAGGCCACCCCCATCTCCTTCCACCTATGGGGTATTTTTAAACAGCTTTACTGAGTTGTAATTCATTCTCCACATAATTCATCTGTTTCCAGAGGACAACTTCATCATTTTTAGTATACTTTACAGAGTCGTACAACCATCACCAGAACCTATTTTAGAAAATTTTCATCACTCCTCCCCACCAAAAAGATACCCCACCCCCTTGAGCTATCACTTGTGTCCTCTCCTGCTCTCAGCCCCTGCCAGCCTCTCCTCTACTCTCTGACTCCATGGATTTGCCTATTCTGGACACTCTGTATAAATGGACTCACACGATATGTGATCTTTCGTGTTGGACTGACTTAGCATAATGTTTTCAAGGTTCATCCATGCTGTGGCATTGATCAGTACCTACTTAATTTCTTATATTGCTGACTACGCACGTTACGTTTGCACATGACGCATTCTTGAAAAGAACACGGGACAGGGAACCATGTGCTGTCCGCAAATAGACTGACTTCCAGGTGACGCGGGGAGTCGGTGGTGCCCAGAGAGCTAAACGCGTGGGTGCGTGTGGGTGCACACGCATTAATTTGTTCTCTTTCACAGTTGAATACAAAGTCCGTGGAATTTGCCAGTGAACTTAGACTAGTGGCTTTCTGGTGGCCTAATGATTTTCTTTCATGCAGTGACTCAGCAATTATTTATTAAATACCTATTACACTCCAGACCCTGTGTCAGGACCTGGTGATTAATTTAGGAATCAACAAAACAGACGCCATCCTCCTCCTCATGGGGCTTACAAGGTCTTTAGGAGTAGATACTAAACAAAATACTGAACAAAATAGGTATGAAAGAAGCCAGTACTAGAATTACAGTCTGTGAGAAGCACTTAAAAGAAAATAAGGCATTACTAGATAATAATGAGAGCCTACTTTATGATGGCTGAGAGGGACCCAGATGGCCTCTGAGGGGTGAGTAGATAAAATGTTGTGTGTCCACATGATGGAATATTATTTCGTCTTCAAAAGGAAGGAAATTCCTTTGAGTCAGGGTCAGACAGCTAAAAAGCTGTAAAATACTTTAAGGAACAAACTACTTCTTGCTTGGACCCTTATCATTTAATTGAGAGCATTCTAAACAAAGCAGGTTTCACAGGATTTTACATATTTTTTCTTAGGCCTGATCACCTAGGGAACCCACCCTTTCCAGCACGGGGGCTGCACCACCCTCTGTCATTGTTTCAGGCTTACGTGGAACAAGGGAAGTAAGGCAGCCAAGAGATTAGGAGATTTTTTTGCAGACAATGAGGACTCAGGCTATGTCAAAGCCGAGGGTCCATCACGCCCTTTTGCTGTAGCCCTCAAAGTACTTCCTTGGGGGCCTCCCACATGATCGTGCCTGTCTTAGGTTGTTCCCCCCTTGGGGAATCTTACCTGTCATTGGCTAACTGACCAAGCATTGGGGGCCAGTTATGGATGAAATAAAAGGAGTAGAAGCGGTGCTCCTGCCAGGGAGATAAGCTTTTGTCTCCCTAGTGGCTTATGGTCCAAGGTCATTCCCTCAGCCTTAGCTTTGGCAGGGATTACAGCTTCTGATACCAGGCAGGGCAGTTCCCAACAATAACTATTCATTTTCTTTTCTTTCTTTTTAAACAATTTTTTATTTAATTGTTTGTTTTTTTTTTGAGAGAGAGAAACATTTATTTGTTGTTCCACTTATTTATGCATGCATTGGTTGCTTGAGTGTGATACACCACAATGTTGGTGTATCACATTCAACATTCATTGGTTGCTTGAGTGTGATACACCACAATGTTGGTGTATCAGGGTGACACTCTCCCTGGCTAGGGCCATCCATTTGTTTTCTAGTCTTCCGTTTCTCTGTGCATTAAATCATAGCTGTGATATTTGATAGGTTATCCTTCTAATATAATTCCATGAGTTTTTGTAGTCTTATTGGTCATCAGATTCCAATTGTAAGTGTATTGTACATGGTGTAAATTTCAATGCTTCAGGTTAAGAAGTCAATGGCATACATAATTTTCTGATGGCAGATAAGTATAATAGGTTCTGTTTTGATCATTCCATATATTCACTTTTTTAAAGATTTTTTAAAAAGATTTTATTTATTTATTTTTAGAGAGGGAAGGGAGGGAGAAAGAGAGAGAGAGAGAAACATCAATGTGCGGTTGCTGGGGGTCATGGCCTGCAACCCAGGCATGTGCCCTGACTGGAAATTGAACTTGGGATGCTTTGGTTCGCAGCCCGCGCTCAATCCACTGAGCTATACCAGCCATGGCCATATACTCACTTTTATAAAGTATTTTTATGTCGACACAATACTACAGGCACCTTTCAGAGGCTTATAGAATTTCAGATGAGGCCTTTTTATTTTAAAGGGTTTTTTTCCCCTCTTTTGAGAGATTTTAAATCTTTAGAAAAATAAAATCCACATTCATGTACCTGACCACTGAGGTTTGACAAGATTTGGAGCATTTTTTTAAAAAAAGACTTTATTTATTTATTTTTAGAGAGAGGGGAAGGAAGGGACAAAGGGAGAGAGACATCTATATATGAGATAAACATCAACTGGTTGCCTCTCTCATGCTCCCAGCCAGAGACCTGGCCCACAGCCCAGGCTTGTGCCTTGATCAGGAATCAAACCAGTGACCTTTCAGTTTGCAGGCTGGTGCTCAGTCCACTGAGCCACACCAGCCGGGCCAAAACATTTTTAAATAACAAGACTTTTTTTAAGCCTCACCTGAAGATACATTTATTGATTTGATCTTATCTATTTTTAAATCCTCACCTGAAGACACATACATTCATTGGTTTTGAGAAAGAGAGAGGAAGGAAGGGAGGGAGAGAAACATCAATCAGTTGCCTCCCACAGGCACCCCAACCAGGGATGGAACCTGAAATCTTTAGGTTTACAGGATGATGCTCCAACCAACTAAGCTACCTGGTCAGGACAAGACTCCTTTTTTAAAGTTGAAGACCTATCAGGCTGCACAATCAATAAGGCACTAAAATTCAGTTTGGGGAAAAAGTCATGGCAAGGACCAGCCAGAAGAACAAGAGGAAATTCCCAGTGTGCCCCGTGCTACCCAGCCTCAGGGTGCTGGGCGGGCTCTTATGCTCACTTTTTACTTTTTATCAGATAAAGTTATGTCTTCTCAGATACAGGTTCCTTTGCTTGTGTCGTAAGGGAACCAGCAAGTACAATACGGCTTTAATTGCACTTGGCACAGGACACGGCAATATAAAGGTTAGCGACCTTTGCAAGAACTAAAGTACATTTTGCTGGCTAGTGAAATTCTGTTTGCTACGTTGTCTTAGGTGTTGCCCAATGATTTCCAGTCCAGAGTGCCCTTAGAGTTTAACATGAATATCCTAACATTTATCGTCTTAAATTTTATATTTGAATAATTCAAATCTTTCACATAGCATCTCTCCTTTAACATCCTGTTGGCAGTGCTTGTATTCTTTAGAGTTTATCTAAGCTCTAAGCGGTTACAGATCAGCTTTGTGTCCCAGTGTGTTCAAAGTCATGGTTGTCTTCCTCAGCTGGCTGTAGTGTGACCTATCTAACTAGACAAAAACGATAGTATCTCTTGTTTGTACTCAAGCACATCCTGGTGTTTTTTAACTTCCTTTAACATTTTGGGGGGTTCCTGTTGTTCATAAATGCTTAGACCACGTTTCATTGCTGAAATGAAGGGTCTTCATTTAGCGGATCATCTGCAGAATTCCCAGCTCTCACATCCCGGTGTCTTCAGTTGGCTGGGTCCTTCCCTCTGTCCCAATCAGGTTCTACTTAAAAGGTGATCTTTGGTTGTGGGTTTGTTTGTTTTTTTGTTTGTTTGTTTGTTTAATTTCTTCACTCATTTCCTGGACCGTGGCAGGTACCGTGTTTGGGCAAATGGAGCGTTCCACTTTTGCACATATTCTTGGCCGTAGTATTAAATGGCAGGGTTAGTACTCCCTGCCGGCCTGTTACCTCCACCGGTGCATCTCCAGAGCACCCCAGACACAGCACAGCAGCTCTGAACCCCAACCAGTTAAGATGATGGCTCTTCTCTAGTTGGCGCTTAGGCCAGAAACTCGGCCTTGAACCGTGACTTCTCTTTCTCCCATTTCCAATCCATCTCCAGATCTGTTGCTTCTGTCTCTGGAGGATCTTGAATCTGCCTGTTCATCTCCCCTGCTAGCCACCACCCTCCCTCTCCTGGACCATCCCAGAAGTCTTCGTTCACCCTGATATCTTCATTTCCACCCTGCCCCTTCCAAGCTAAGCAGCCATCAGATCCCAGAGCACGTCCACACCCAGCCACAAAACCTTTCCCTGGCGCAGTTTCAACAATATCTACCTCCTTTCCGTGGCTCGCCAGGCGCAGCCTGCTCTGACCTCCGCTTCCTCCCCACAGTCCCATTCTTGTCCTCCTTCATTTTCCGGAGCCTGACAGGCCCCTTCCTGTCCCAGGTCCCACACAGTTGTCCCTTTCTTGCCTGAAAAGCTCTTCCCCTTATCTTCTGCTGTTAGCTTGCATTGCCTCCTCGGAGCCCTCTCCAACCACCCTAATTACAGTAGGACCCCCCAAGGTACGCCCTCTGCACTGCTGCTTGCTCTCAGTATAGTGTGACCATTTATTTGTGAGATGAGCACTGTGCTGCTCCCTGAGCCTGGGAGCTTCCTGGGGCGCAACCACGTCTGCTGCGCTCTCCAGAGCTCAGAGGCTGGTAATGGCTAACACTTCTTGTCTGATGACTGTTGGTGGGATATTCGTGGGGCTAGCTGCTACCTGCGTGGGTGAGTCACTGGTCGAAGACTGGCCTGAAGCGGTGAGGGAGGGTCGTGTGACACGAGAGGCTCTGGGAGCGCAGAGAAGGGAGTTACTAACTCAGTCTGGGCTGTTCGGGAAGCTCTCCAAGAACGGGTTACGTGGGACGGCAAGCCTGAAGGATGATGTGGAGTCCCTCAGACTTGGGAAAGGATACAATGCTCCAACTGGGGTGGGGCCAAGGTTTTAGGTTAAATGGATCCTAAAGAAAATCTGGCCTCAGATCATGGCCCCATGTGGATGCCATGGACCAGCCAGAAAGTGGCAGCTTCCACAGCGGCCACCCGGAGCTTCTCAAAGACTCGTGTGTGCGCAGATGCCCAGGGACCTTTGCTCAAGTGCATGGGCCCGGTTTGGCAGGCAGCGAGGTTTCATGATTCTCACAA
Source organism: Phyllostomus hastatus (assembly GCF_019186645.2). Classification (NCBI taxonomy): domain Eukaryota; kingdom Metazoa; phylum Chordata; class Mammalia; order Chiroptera; family Phyllostomidae; genus Phyllostomus; species Phyllostomus hastatus. The sequence continues at coordinate 46,074,973 of NW_025333960.1, read as the reverse complement.
GCTCTTGGTGCTGCAGGTGCTACAGACCTTTCTTTGCATAGCAAGGACACAGGACATGGAAGACCGTGTTGACCAAGTGACCTTGTTGAAAGGACAACAGCTCTGTCATCACCTGCCCTTTGACACATGGTAAAGGAGATGGCCTCTGTCTTTTCTCCAATACTGAATTTCTTTTTATACTCTCTTTGTTGAATCATATCAAGAAGCATTTTATGACTTCATTTTAGGCGGCATCTGCCATGTACACTTGATATCTTTGAAGTTCTTACTTAACACAAACCCCGCTATAGTCAAGCAAATAGAAACACAGATAAAAGCTGGTTTGGGGTCCTCCCTGTTATGTGCCTGCCGTCGGTTTCAAAGGACCAAAGAAGCCGTGCTAGCACTTCCGCTAAACAGAAGCCCACCCAAGTATCATCTTCTCCATCGCACCCGTGTTCCTCCAGGTGCATCGTCTCCGGGAATCTACACATTGGCTATTTCATGGCTTCTCTGCTGGTGTTCTTAGGCTGGACAGTCCGTTCTCTGCCGCTTGTCATACTGCTGGGCACTGCCCCTCACTGCTCATTAGCCTGAGTATCTTCAGAAAAGACAGATTCATATTAATCCAGGCCAGTCATCATTCACAGGGTAAATCTATTTTCCTAAAATAACCATATTACAGCCCTGACTCAAACACATGGCACTCGCATTATCCGGAGCCTTCTTTAAGACAGATATAAACCAGAGGTGACAGAGGAATTTTCTGCATGTGGGAGTGTGTGCTCCATTCTTTGATTTGCAATAAATGAGGTTCTTAAACCGGGCTGCACTTTAAAGATACTTGGGGAGCATCAAATATACTTATGCCTGAGCCCCCACCTGGAGATTCTGTACCCAACACGGGTACATCTGGGGTGATTCTAATGCGTGATCAAGGCAGCAAACGGCTGTTCGGAAGGTAGACGTGGTAGGAATTGGCCCTCTATGGGGTGCCTTCACCTGGGTTTATGGCAGTGTCTAGATATAAACACATGGAGAAGTGATTAAAAGGAGTGAGTGATATAACTCAGAGACATTGGACGGGAGACTGTAACCCATCAGCTGTGGGTGGCCTCGATCAAGTCACTTAAAAATAACCTCATCGTTCTCATCTGTGCAGTGATTTGCCGATTATAAAGCACTTTCACGAGAAATATCTTCTTTTCACAAGAATTCTAAAGAGAAAAGACAGGGCACCTTTGTCCCTTGCCCCTTCTCCAGGGAAGACCATTCTTCATGGGATGGCCTGGAACGTGTCCCCAGGCTGTCCCTGACTGGGTTAAGTACGGCTCCTCCAAGCTTCCACCCCACCCGGGACACCGGGACGCATCACCCTCTCCTGGCACTTACCGCACTGAACGGTAATAATCCTGAGTGATGGTTTCTCTCCCCTTGAGAACAGAGCATCGCATTCCTCCCAAGCATCTCCTCACTGTTGGGCATTCAATAGCTGTATGATGATTGGATTAGTACACTTGTCACCACTTTACAGATGGGCACCCAGGCACAGGCAGACTACGTACAGGCCTCCCCCTCACCTCACCTGACCTGTCTGAGCTCCAGTTCTTTCTGTGAAAATGGAGAATTTGGAACTTTTCTTTAACAACCCTCAGAGCTCTCACATGGGCGGTGTCCTAGTCTATTTGGTAGTGCTGTAGAAACTCAACAAAGCTCTCCAAATGGGTGTGGAATAATCCTAAGAGTAAAGAGTAATTCCGGGCTGGGATTACTGTCTACTCTCGATGCTCCGTTGGTTGGAGCATCATCCCAAGAGGTTGCATACACCAAAATTTGTGGGCTTGAGTCCCAGGCAGGGCACATACCTAGGCTGCAGTTTCGACCCCTAGTCGGGGTGTGTATGGGACACAGACAATCGATGTTTCTCTCTCTCCCCACCTTTATCACCTTTAAAAAAAATCAGTAAATATATCCTTGGATGAGGATTAAAATACAAGAATAAAGAATATGATCAAAGTAACCCCTTTTTATTGGCAAGAACAGAAATTCCTATCTCCACGTCAGCCTAGACCAATAACTGAGTTTGTGCTGTGCTTCAAATTCACCTTGAGAGTCTGAGAAAGTAGGAACTCCCATGTCTGTCCCTTTACTCTCTCTGTGGCTCCCCAGGTGATTTTGTAGCAGACGGCATGCAGGGCCCACTTTCTGGTGTCCCGGAGGCTGCTCACCGCGGACGAGCAGCGGCTCTCTCCCTGCGTGGTCTCCAGGTCTGTTCTGACAACTCTTGGCTAGCTGGCCGCTGCAAACAGCCCTGTCGGAGCAGGGAGCACCGGCCAGCCACAGACACCTGACACGCATTGCTGAGACAAGGAAGTTGTCTTCTGTCTGAACTATGATGGGATCAGGGACGTGGCTGCGGAGACTGGACTCTTGACCACTTAGAAACCATTCCCTAGTCAGCTGGGGTGAGGAGCACGGGTGGGTGTTCTGGGTTCCAGAAGGGAAAAGGAAATGTGGAGCCTCCTCTTTTTCCCCAGGGTGAAAGCATTCCCAGAAGAAGTTTTTTCACACTTTGTACGATATTATTCTTATCAGGGGGCCCCTTAGGTCAAAGTCAATGAAGAGATTTGTAAGGATTGTAAAATGTAAGGATTAGGTGAGTATATTAAAGAATTGAAATGCATTTTTAAAAGTAATTGACAAGTTGAATACTTCTTAATCCTTTTAAGGATTTACTTAAGTGAGGACAAGACACAAATAGATCTTGTTCACTTTACCTTTTCCAACTTCAGCTTTTAAAAAAACTTTCTCTGTGTTTATTGCTGTCTCCCAGGCCGTTTTGCATGTACACACAAACTTGTGAAGGTAAAATTCATAGCGACCCAACGTGAGGGTCAGAAACATGGCCTTCGAAGTCAGTTGACTTATTCAGCATTTGAACTCCAACATTTATACGCCACAGTGGCTTACAATGGGCTTAGCAAAAAGAGAGTGTTAACATTACACCTGAGTATTTCATTTCTCTCTTTTAAAAATAATTTTCAAATATGTTTATTGGTTTTATAGAGAGAGGAAGGGGAAGACAGAGAGAGAAGCATATATCGATCAGTTGCCTCCCACACACACCCCAACTGGGAACTGAACCCACAACCTAGGTCTGTGCCCTGACCGGGAATCGAACCCCCAACATTCTGGTGCACGGATGATGCTCCAACCAACTGAGCCACATCAGCCAAGGCCATTTCTCTTTTATTGTGTAACACAAAAATTGGTATCTAGTCATTCCAAAAAAAAGATGAAAACCCCATGTTCAATATTGCTAAAATTAAAAAATGGGCTTAACAGACCATAGCTGATACCACTTTTGATTTTTCCCCCGAAGCCAAACTGTATCCAGGTTCATTAAAAATAGTTTTCGTAAACAGTCGTGGTATTTCAGGCAGGACGAGAGCGGACAATGTCAACAGCACACAGTACACTTTAAACTCCCATCTCCCATGGGCTGCCGAGACCGGAAAGCCGCTGTAAACCCAGTGAAGACTTCGTCTGCGGCTCCGAATGGGGAGAGTTTGGAGTGAGGGCTGACATCTCATGCTAGCGTGTGGTCTAACAGCTTTTCAAAGCCGACCCTGACTTTCGGGAAATGAAATGAAAGTGGCAGAATTATCGATCTGTAGAGCCACGATCTAAAAAGGAATGACTGCTCTTTTGAGGGATGCCATACCAGGGGCGACACTGGGAAGGAAGTCCAGGCTGCCCGACGTACTGGGAGCTGTTTGGGGGGGGGTCAGGTCCCAACAGGTCTCTGCACTTAAAGGAGTCACGTCTATGCTGAAAGTGGGCAGGGACAAGAAACACAAAAACAAGCTTTTAGTTTTCCGGTACCACATGGTGTGCCGAGGCGGCTAATGTGTGCCAACATCTCGGGACCAAGGGCGATCTCTCCAGACTAGAAGGGAAGGGTGTTATTTTCCCATGTCCACCAGCTTTGGAGACATTCTATTAGTCCTGTGTGCCCTTTCCCCCCAAAACAGCAATGAAGTGTTCTGTGTGCTAACAGCACAGCTTTAAAAAAGTGAAACAAAATTCTGCATTTTTTACCAAACTTGATGAAAAATAGCATTTCAAACTGTACAGCCACCAGAAATGCACAGCTATCAAAAATGCACGCCCTTCCCCGGGCACCTGCAGCACCCGCAGCTCTCTGCGCCTGGCCTGTTTCGGCGTCTCCATCCTCTGCGGGGTTAGTCCCGTGCTCGCCAGCATCAGCTTCCCCTTCTTCCCTTTGGGCACCTTCTCGCCCTCCTTCTCAGGGGCCTTTTCAGGCCCGGGCCTGGCGTGGGAGGAGCAGGTTTAGCTGATCCCCTGGCGGATCCTCTCTGTGGTTGGTCCGTCCTTCGCCTTGGCTTCATCCCCTGTAGCATCCCCTCGGCCTGTCCCTTGGGCACCATGGCGACGGTGGCGGAACGCAGGGAAGCAACAGCACGTGGGCTCTGGTGGGTCCAGGGGTCGTTCTCACCGCCTCTTCACGCTGCTCCCAGCTTTGACTTTAAAAGTTCATTTTGAGTTTTCTTTTTGTCTCTTCTGGATGCCCTCCGGCTGCCCTGTGCCTGGTTGCTCATAGTGCTTGGTGTCTCCTGACGCTGTTTTGAGTCATGTCATGTCTCTCTGGTTCTCGTTTACCGCTGGACTTCCCATGCTTGTTCCACACGAGCTGTCTTAAGTGACTTTTGACCCTATTTTGGACCCTCCTAAACTGTCAGGATTCTCGTTCAGTGCGATCTTTGGCTGCTTCCGTCTCTGAGTATCCTCTCTCCTGGAGTGGGGGCTGGACCTGGTGATGTGCTTCTAATGAGTAGAATGTGACACATGTGGAGGGTCACTTCCGAGGCCAGCGTGCAAGCCAGTGGCCCTACTGTGGGCTGCCCTCTGGAGAAATGTGCGCGGCAGGGAGCAGCCCATGGGTACCCTAGTCCTGCCCACAGCCCTGTGAGTGGGCTTGGAAGCAGAGCCTTCCCAAGGGAACCTTCGGGTGACGTGGCCGTGGTTGACACCTTGAATGTAAACCCTGAGAGGGCTCCTGAGTCATGCCCAAGATCCTGAGCCACTGAAACTGAGGTCACACTCGTGTTTTAAAGGCTAAATTTGGGTGTGATTTGTTATGCAGCAATAGACACTGAGTACAAGAACAGAGATTAAAGGCACAGTTGAAGCGTTCTCCCTGCTTTGGGGAGCTCACCGTCTGTCTTGTAAGCTCCGTAGTTGTATAGCAGCCCTGGTGAACCAAGATGTGACATCATCATTGTTCCTCTTGGAGGAAGGGCTCCAACGAAAATAGTTTCCCAGCTTCAGTTTTGTTTTCCATGGTTTTTCTTTGTTTTTCAGTTTAATTTTATGAATAAATAATATATGCAAATGATACAATCTTCAAAAGGTACAGAGGGGTATAAAGTGTGTAGCAGATATAACCGTCCCCTTTCCCCCAGCACCCAGTTTCCTCTCCAAGGCAACAGCCATTGGCAGCTGATTGGTTGACCTTCTGGAGTTAAACTTTTCATTTACAAATGTGTACATATTTCTTCCCACTCCCTGTCAAAGCAAAACAGAGCAAATGGCAGTGGAATTTGACTTTCAAGTATAACTTGAAATCAGGAGTATGGCTGGTGCTCAACAGATTGAAATCTGCCAGTGGGTCCTGCTCTCAACTCCTCAGATAATTAACTGAAGAAACCACTGAAAACCTTTGAGAGAAAGGAAAACAACATGCCCCGTGATGACAGGGCTGGGGTGGGACCTAGAGAAGCCACCTGGTTTGTCCACTTGCCAGGGGGCAGGGTAGTATTGAAACAGGAAGATGAGTTTCCTCCATGAAGTATCTCGTGGATCTTGGGGGGAGAGAGAAGGGGACATGAACATACTCTCCAGATCAGAAAATGTCCTCGACAGTTGTCGCAGCCTTTCCCTTCCTAACTTTCCAATCAACTCCTCCCTAACTTCATACTGTGAAGAATCAGGGGTGTGTGTGTGTGTGTGTGTGTGTGCGCGCATGTGATTTGCTTCTGGTCCCTTTAGAGAACTAAGTTGACCCTGGGTTGGATGTGGAATGAGGCCCAGTAGCAGATATGAAGAAGGAAGTGAGGGCTTACTCTTGCTGCTTTTCTACCTTTTTCTCTTGCCCCGGCAGTGGAGACTGGGTAACTGTTGTAACTGCCTGGGCAGTGTCCCGGACTTGTAGAACAAGACTTAACTCTTTCCCTGGCTGGCCCTGAGACCTTGGCTGCGCACTTTAACCTGTCCATGCCTCTGTTTCCTTTCTGCAAGGTGAAGGTGCTGAACCAGGTGATGAAACACTTTCGACATTGGCAGAAGTCTAAATAACATGGTATATGAAGACTAGTAAGTGCCCTCGAAGAAAGACCCTTCATGAAGTTGAGGTGATATTACTGTTACAGTCATTACCTTTAAAATTATAGGCAGCATGCCAGACAAGCTGCAATGGAGGTAAAAGAGTGATCGGACAGGGTTCAGCAGAACATAGATGTTAGTTTTGTTTCTTTAATGTGTAGTATCGACTTTCAGTTGAACTGAGTCATAAAGTACACTCGCCCAGTTTGTTAAGCCAAATCACAAGATTGGTCAATCCTTTGAATTTATTATTCAGAGAACTGTAGAAGAAGGCAGCCAAAAATAATGATGATAATTGTTACTCCGTGACTCATGAGCCCTTTGATTGGAATCCAGTGTATTGCTTAGTCCTTGTCCTGGCATCATCAGTAGATGTTCCCTTTGATTTTGACAAAAGGAGCACATGAATGGATAGATTTTAAATGAATGCTTATATCTCACTGCTCCCTCACAGAATCGCTTTCCACACACAGAAGAACCAGCTGTTTCTTCTTCTAGGCCACTCACCTGTGATTCTGAGGGTACAATAGAGGAAGAATTTATCTCTCTCTCTCCCTCCCTCTTCCTTTTTTCCTTTCTTCCTTCCTTCCACTCGCTTACCAAACATTTAGATTCTGTTTCCAGAATCTAAAACCTCTCATTAGCTACCAACTACCTACTATGTGCCAGGCACTGTTCTAGGTGCTCTGGATACAGCAAGGAGAAGAGACTGTGAGGGGAGGGGGAACGGCTTTCCTCTACCCTCAAGGTTCTTTGGCTGGTCTAATAATCAGATAGACATGAGGCAGATTAGCAAGAGAAAAGAACTAAATTTATACATATGTATGCAAACCCCACACATGTGAGAGCATCAGGGACCTCCGCCATGCGCAAGAGGTTCAGAGACAGAAAGGGGGACCACGGTGTGGGACACCTGCTGAGCCAGGGATGAGGTGATGCACCTTGGGGGCTTCACAGGGTCACTGCAGGACTCGAAGAGCAGATGTGTAGTGAATAGAAGTTTGCCTGCCACATAGGTGGGCCAGCAAGGTTATTGTGGCTAATCTCTTCTTATGGGGAAGGCCCCTAGCTCTTCTCTCAGGGGTATCCAAACTTTTGGCATCTGAGTCACTCTGGAATAAGAAGAGTTGTCTTGGGCCGCATGTTAAATACACAAACACTAACAAAAACTGATGAGCAAAAAAAAAGGTTTTAAGTAAATTTATAATTTTGTACTGGGCCGCATTCATTGCCATCCTTGGGCTGCATGTGGCCCTCGGCCCAAGGGTTGGACACCCCTGTGGGAGGGGCAGACGCTTCCTTTGAGCCTGAGGCTAGGATTGCCCTTAGCTCAACACAGTCTGCGTGCCACAGAAGCACACTGTGGGGCGGCTTGTTCTGAACCCACACATGACACAGTCCCTGCCCTCGTGGATCTTACACGCGAGCGTGGACAGAGAATACACACTCTCACAAGTGGTATGTCAGTCGGTGATGAACACGACTAAAGAAATAAATCGGGACGCAGGGGTGAGGGTAGGTAGGGGAGACCTCAGTGAGGTGATGTTTCATCCAATCCACAATACATCTAACATGCCTCCTGTGTGTCGGGCGCTGCTCCAGGTGCTGGGAACATATCTGAACAACAACAACAAAAAACCCCTTCCTTCTGGAGGAGTGTGTGCAGGTCTCTTAGGAGGTGGGGGTGGGGAATGGTATACAGGAGGGTAAGGGGCATCAGGAATGTGGAGTGCCCCATCCAAATGACGCGGTTGTTGAGCAGGCCACCTAAAAAGGTGACATTTGAGCTGTGACAAAGATGAGATGAGGAGCTGAGCTTTGTGGTGACTACAGGAGAGTGTTCCAGGCACAGGGAAGAGACCGGCTGGGCCCCCAGAGGGTCCAGGGCCAGGGGACCAGTGTGGCTGGGGCAGAGCCGCAGGTAAGAGTGGCAGAGGTGAGCCCAGGAGGTGAAACAGCAGATGGATGCTGGGTTTTGCTCTGAATCCACAGCAGATGGGTTTTGAGCAGAGACATCATACGACGTAAATGACTTTTGGAGAGAATCGGTCTACCTTCTGTGCCGAAATGAGGTTGACAAGGGAGCAAGGACAGAAGCAGGAGAGTGGCCTGCAGTCTACCTGCAACCCAGGTGAGAGAGGGTGACCGCGGGTGGTGAGAGGTTTTAGATTCTGGAAACATCGGGAAGGCAAAGCCAGCAGGGTCTGCTGATGGCTTAGGGACAGGGTGGGAGGAAGAACCGGAGTTGAGCACAATGCCACATGTTTTTCCTGGGCACCTGGAATCACGGAGTCACTTTTTACTGAAAAGCAGAAGATGGGGAAGAGTGGGTTCAAGGGTTCCCTTTGGTGAGGTTTGAGTCAGAGACCTGTAGTCCTAAACTTAGCTTCCTTCGGTAACGGGGAAACACTCAAACACTTGGGGAAACACCTTCCTCTTCAACAACATGCAGGCCCCACCTGCAATGCTGTCGCTGAAGTGTCTCTCAATGAGAAGGAGATAAAGCCAAGAATATCCCCCGTGTTCATCTGCCTCGGGTTAGAGCGTCAGCTACCTGAGCTGGAGGCCCCTGTCTTCCTCGATGTTTCTCCTGCCTGACGCTTTGCCCCAGCCCGGTGGGCTGTGAAACGCTGTTGCTTCTCCCTCAGAAAGGTTTCTGAGACCCCCTCTCCGCCTTCACTGCCCTCGCCTCTGTCCTTCTCATCCAGAGGTCAGGGGACCGGAGGACCTCCCTGTAATCTTGTCTTGGCTGTAGAGTAACACCGCTCTGGAGGGCGTGGTCAGGGTCCTCCCTGAAACGCAGGTGTGACCGGCAGGTTTCTGATGGCCCCAGATTCGACTGTGCTGTCTCCCTTCTGTCACTGCTTATGCTTCCACTTCCAGGGCTGGCCTCAGCGTCAGTCCTCCTGTGGGACACACTCCTGGCTGTCCCTTCCCAGATTTCAGCTTCAGGACGGGAGCCAGGTCTTACCTGAGTACCTGTCATACAGCTCAGAGGCTGTTGTTTCCAAAGCCTCGAACGGCCTGCGCTTACCTAGCACACAAGCTCCAAATGCCCGTCACCTGTGAGTCCTCACGGCCTGGCCGGGGTGCACACCTCTGCAGCCCCCTCTTCTGACCACCTTCTCCTGCACCTGCCTGCACTCAGCAACTCACGGATCCTGTGGCCTTCGTGCTTCCGAACTTGCATGGTCTCGTCTCCTGAAAGGCCTGTTTCCTCTCCTCCCGTCTCCCAGCCTGATCATGGCCCAACCCGACCTTCAAGGCCTAACTCAAAGAACTTCCCTCTTCTCTCTGTCCTTCTCTAAAGTCCTGCCCATCAGGTAGAATTGACAGCTTCTCCTGTGGATTCTCCTTCTAGGACCTGGCACACCGAATGCTGGGTGTGTGTTTGCCACTGTTGCCAACTGTAAGCATTGGAGGACCGGGCCCATATTTTATATATCTCTAGATACGTATATATACTTCACACACTACATGTCTTTATATATCTCTGTATGCTGTTATCTTTACATATGTTATATGGAACTAACCATTTGTTTATTGCATTGGTTTTTGCATGAATAGCAGTAATGGTGGAATTTCACACTGTAGGGAGCATGTTCCTTATTGAAGAATCTAAACTCTTTGGTGAAGCATTGGTGTAATAACAGAATTACGGGTTTGACCTCAGAGAGCACAGGCAGGACTTTTGTGGTGGGAACCTGGAGACCGGCTCAGAGTCCCTTTGGAGGGGTGGAGGGTGGGGTGGAGAGACATGAAGGTAGGGCCTGGGGCAATGAGGCCATGACCAATCCCAGCGAAGAAGCAGTTAGTCCTGTGATGCCCAGCAGCCGATGCCCTGGCCTCGGGCACAGTGCCCCACGCGGCCAGCTGTAGAGAGGCGCACGGAACAGGGGCACCCCTCCACGGCTCCTGTGGTGGCCCAGTGCTCTGTGGTACAGCCTGCCTGTTCCCTCCCAGGGATTCCAGCGTCGGTCTCTGGGCCTTGAGCTGTGTTCTCTTCTGTCTTTTTTTTTTTTTTTTCTGGTTGTTTCCAGAAAAATGCTGAGCTTTGCCCCGCAATGTGCCTGAGATAAAGTTAACTTATCTCATTTGATACTATTCGAAACTTTGGAGACTGGATGCACCCCGGCCAGCTGGTTGGTTTTCATCAGCAGGAATTCCGGTTTAACTGTGACCCTGGGCAGCACCCGAGAGCAGGCTGCCTTGGGTGGCCCGGGTGAATCACGAGGCTTCAGCGGCTCATCGCTTAACGAAAAGAAAATTTCGCAATTGGCTTCTGACGTGCTGCCGCCTAACCGGGACTCCTCGGCCTGGTTTTGGGAAGCTTCAAAGAGGGAAACCTGGTTATCTCAGATCATTCGGGAATCACAGGGAAGACGAAGCGGAGGGTCTGAAATAAGGCAGAGAAGGGGACTGTCCTGGAACGTGAGATGAGCAAAGCCCGGTGCGGGGAGCAGACTCGGCCCCGCTCCGTGAGACCGCCCGAGCCGGCGGAGGGCTGCCGCTGTGGCCTGTGAGACGGGTAGTCTGTCCCCGACAGAAATAGCTCTATTTTGATTTCACGAGGTTGTGCACAAAGATTTACCATCGTAACGCCCACATCAGAGTACCAGCCCCTAAGTCAAAACTTCCTCCTGATACAAACGAAAGTCCGAATCTCTAGTAGAGCGCAGGCACTGAATGACTCACGTCTGACTGCCCCTTTCCTGTCCTCCTAACTCTCTTGAACAGCAGGGCATGACGGGATGTGTTCACCTATAGATAGATTGCCACAAACTTGAAATCCGCTGCAGGAGGCAGGCTCTGACGTACCTGTTCCTTGCACAAGGTTTGCCCTCATGAACAAGACACCCCACTGTCTGAATGGCTGGCTGTTAATTGAGAAGTCTCATCTCAGCCCCTCCTCCCCCAGCGCCTATCACCCCTGGAAGCTCTCATCTCAGTGGCTTGGCTCTGGGGCGCCCTGTTCTCAGAGTGGGCTGGCCGGAGAGAGTGGAAGAATCTCCTGTGAGTCACGGGGTGAGGAAGATGAGGAGAAAAGAGGAGGCAGCTGACATTCCACACTGAAGGTCATTGCACTTACTAAGTTCCGTGGTACCAGTTGTAGAACCTCTCCAGGCAAAGGGACACTCTGTGAGCTACTTTGGAATTATCCCGTCCGATTCTCAGACAACAAACTAAAATCTGGGACTGTGGTTCTTATCTGCAGCCTGAGGGAGCAGGGCACCGGGGGAGGCCCTGCCGGGCTGCGGTCCTTCAGAAGCCTGAAAGCAAGGCAAAGGAGTTCCAGGCTCACGGGCTTTCTGAGCAGGATGCTGGGGCCGTGCCGACTGGATCTGAGCTGAGGCTCCACCACGTGCTGGTTGTGAGATCTGGGCAAGTTTCTCGACCTCATAGTTGTCATCTGTAACCTGGGAACAACGGGACCTACCTCACTGGGTCATTGTGAGCTTTAAATGCATCTGTACGCGTTCAGTGCTTGGACCAGTACCTGGCACAAAGTAGTAGCTCCATAAATGCTGGCCGTGTCATCATTAACTCATCATTAAATCCGAATGGCAAATAAACAGGTCTTGGAGGACACGTGCCGTTTGCTGCGCCTCTGGAATGCCGCAGACGCCCGCTCCTCCTGCGGTCACTTTCTGCTCCAGATCCCATCTGGGCTGCCTGGTCCGGGACCCTGCCTGGCGGTTCCCTGCCACTTGAGATTGCACACATACTAACCGCTTCTAGCTTTGCCCTGGTTCCCCCAATGGGCCTTATCGTTCCTGAGTTTAACCAAGCCAGCAGTTGGTGAATAAACGGCCTTCCATTTTTGGTGGCATGGGGTGGAAAAGCTCCAGAGAAACTGGTTTTAACCCGAGGGTTAAAACCCTCCACAGGGTATGGAGGAGGATGCCAAATAGATCTCGATTTTCATCTCCTCAAAGGGCAGATGCAGGCAGAGGTGGAGCCCCGAGGAGCGAGGGGCTGACCCTTGCTTGGGCGGGCAGAAAACAGGGCTGTGGGAGTGTGGGGCGTGGCAGGTGGCTGGGCTCTCCGGAGCTGATCTGTGGTTTTGAGCGTTGCAGACACCCAGCTCTTGTTTCTCTCTGAGATGCCCCTCCCTGGAACATGCCCGGGCCCTGAGAATGTCAAACAAAGGCTACGTGAGGTCTGTCTGGGTACCTCCCAAAGCCACCTGTGTGCCTGAGCATCAGGACCAGAGTGCTGGGGCCACCTGGGAGGACCATCTATCTGGTTGCTGGGAACTCGCCCACCAGATTCTTCACCTGGGGCTTGGGGCTGGACCCTGGGGCGTTGCCCCTCTCTCTCAGGCTGGTCAGTTATTTCCTGAGCAGCTGGGAAAATATAAACATCTCTGGATTTTTCTTTGCAGAAATCAACACCCACCCTCTGGCTCCTTGCGTTGGTTAGCTGGCTAAAAAGGATGGCTGTTGTCCTCCACCCAAAGGTTAAAACTTTCTCCTGGGCGTGTGTTTCATTTCACAGCGTAACTCATTTCCTCCCTGCATCCATTTCCAGCCCTGTCCTTGGCTTCGGGTTTGTTACACACTTGGCATGCAATATGTCTTGCCTTTTATTTTTAGAACTTAGAGTAAGAATTGGCACTGTAATAACGTGAATCCTGCAAACTGAGTCACAATAGGGAAAAAGCCTTAAAAGCTTAGTGTTGGGGGGCTATAAGCAGTCAAAATGGCCTTTTAGAATATTAATTAATCTAGGGGTATTATCCTCTCTCCATCCCTTTGGCCAGTTATTTTGAGGATTTAGAAATGGCTGTGGTGAATAAGTGTAATTCTAGGATTCTTCCTAGTGGCCTGGCACAGTTGTTGTTTTACCTCCTTACGTAAGTGATATCGAGGATATTTCTAGCTTGAATATATATTGTGAGGGATTGCTGGTTGTCTAGGAATTTACGCTGTAATTTTAAAAGCTGCTTTAGAGCTCTGAGCATGTGTGTTTTCGTGAATGATGTGCAAACCAGTTGCGTGCTGGTTTAATGCAGGAAAGCCAAGATGCCTGGCACGTCTTAGACCCACTGCTTACGTATCCTGGCCCGATGCTGTCCAATAGAACTTTCTGGGATGAGATAAAAGTGTTCTGTATCTAGTCACTAGCCGTAGCCCTGTTGAGCACTGGAAATGTGGCCCGTGCATCTGTGGAACTGGCTTTTAATTTAATTGTGGTTAATTAAATTGAAAGAGCCTCCCGTGGCCAGTGGCCCCCTGTGTGGGACCTCACCGTGGCCCTGGGATGTTCTGACCGGAAGCACCCTGTAGCTCGGGCAGCAGTTGGCTTCCTGAGGAGCTAGAGCCTCCACAGGAGATCAGCTGGGATGACTGGAATCAGAGGGACCAGGACAGGTGCTACAGTCCCCTCCCCAACTCCTCAGGCATCCCTGGGACGTGGGATGGTCTAGCCTTAGTTCTTAGAGTGTAAATCCTTTAGTGCTGAAAGCCCTGGAGGCTTCCTGTTGCCCCGAGGATAAACTCTAGTCTCCTAAATACCCCTGCTTATCTGCTCACCTGTCACTTGCCCCATCACCCTCTGACTTTCGTCTTGCATTGTGTGTTCTTACCTTGAGACCTTTGTAAATACCGTGCTCTCTGCCTGGAATGGCCTTTCCCCTCCCCTCCCCTGGCTCACTCCTACGTGGCTTATGGGTCTCAGTTTAGATGCCGATTTTGATAGCATCTCCTCCGGGAAAAGCTTTCTTGACCCCTCCTGAGACAGACAGATGCCCCTACCAGTGTGTATCCCAGGGGGAGCCCCATCATAGCACCTGCCACACCTGATTGAAATCACTTATTTACATGTCTCTGCCCGCATGTGAAAGCTTCTCAAAGTGTAGTCCCCGGACCGGTGGTAGCAAGATCACCAGGGAGCCTGCTAGAAATGCAGATTCTCAGGCCCTGGCTTAGACCTCCTGAATCCGAAATCCTGAGGGTTGGACCCAGCAATCTGTGTTTAGTAAATTCTCTAAGGGAGTCTGATGCCAGCTACAGTTTGGGGGCCGCTGTGAAGGCAGGGACCCGTGGCTTTCTGTTGCCCACGGTCTCTCTGGTCTTCGGTGCGTGGCCTGGACCAGAGTGCAGTGCTCAGCAGACACCTCCAGAGCGGGCGTCTCAGTTATTCTTCGGGCGGCTTGTCCACTCAGGAAAATTCGGGCTGAAATCAATTTAAACCTCTTCCCCTTTCTCCAGAGGAGGTAGAGAAGAACTGAATACATTTTTTTAATTGAGGTAAAATATACATAACAAATTTTAGCACTCTGAAGTGCACCGTTTAGTGGCATTATGAACATTTACATTGTTGTGCACCTGTCGCCACCACCGATCCCCAGATTTCTCCATCTTCCCAAACTGCTGCTCTGTCCCCTTTAAGCAGGTCTAGATTCTAGACTCTCCTGCCCAGCCCCTGACAGCCACCATTCTACTTTCTGTCTCTATGAATTTGATCACCTAGATACCTCCTGTAAGTGGAATAATAGAGTATTTGTCTTTTTGTGACTGGCTTATTTCACCTAGCATAATGGCCTTGAGGTTCATTCATGTTGTAGCATCTGTCAGAATCCCCTTTTTCTAAAAAAAAAAAAGAAAAAGAAAAAGGAAAAGAGCCCTGGCTGGCATAGCTCAGTGGATTGAGCACAGGCCTGCAAATCAGAGGGTTGTTGGTTCGATTCCCAGTCAGGGCACATGCCTAGGTTGCAGGCCAGGTCCCCAGTGGGGTGGCATGTGAGAAGCAACTACACATTGATGTTTCTATCCCTCTCTTTCTCCTTCTTTTCTCCTCTCTCTAAAAATAAATAGGATTGTATTTAATTTAAAAAGGATTTAAAGGATTTAAAGGATAGGATTTAAAAAGGATTGTATTTATTTTTAGAGAGAGGGGAAGAGAGTGAGAGAGAGAGGGAGATAAACATCAATGTGAAAGAAAAATATCAATTGGTTGCCTCTCGTACACACACCTTCACTGGGGACCAAACCTGCAACCCAGGCATGTGCCCTGACTGGGAATCAAACTGGTGACCTTTCGCTTTGCAGGATGACACCCAACCAGCTGAGCCACATCAGTTAGGGCAGAATATCCTTTTTAAAGCAGAATAATATTCCAGCCCTGGCTGGCATAGCTCAGTGGATTGAGCATGGTCTGTGAACCAAAATGTCGCAGGTTCGATTCCCAGTCAGGGCACATGCCTGGGTTGCAGGCCATGGCGCCCAGCAACCACACATTGATGTTTCTCTCTCTCTCTCTCTCTCTCTCTTTCTCTCTCCCTTCCCTCTCTAAAAATAAATAAAAATAAAATCTTTTTTAAAAAAGCAGAATAATATTCCATTGTGTGTGTGTGTGTGTGTACCACAATTTGTTTATTAGTCCGCTAATAGACACTCCAATTGTTCCCACCTTCCGGCTCTAGTGTGCACTGCCGCTTTGAATGTGGTGTACATATTTCTGCTTGAACCCTTCTTTGCCTCAGCTCCTTTGAGAGTACACTCAGAATGGAATTGCTGGATTGTATGGTCATTCTATGCTTGAGTTTTGTTGAGGAACCACTAACCACACTGTTTTCCGCAACGGCTACCTTCACGTTATCTTCCCACCAGCGATGTGCAAGGGTTTTAACTTTTCCACCCCCTCAGCTAACATTTGTTATTTTATGTTTTTGACAACTGAGTACTTGGAAAAGTTAATTTAAGGGTAATGTCAGAGAAAGAGCTCCTAACTTCCTTACTGTATTACTTTGATCAATTAAAACTATACCTAGTATATGAAAAGTTGTATTAAAAGAAATAAAATCAATATAACTGATTCCAGTTGGTCCTTGAAAATGTTAGAATTTGAAAAAAGAAACCCATATGTACAAACTTAAATGTTGAAATGTTACTACTAATTCCTGATGTAATTTATGGAAACAGAACTCCATCTTTAGAGAACAGGGTTGTTTCTTTTTGTTTGTTTTGTTTTTGTTTCTTTGACAACTATTCTATCCTTAGAACTTATCCTAGGGCAATAATTGGGTAACTGTGCAAAAAAAGTTTGTTCTGGAAGCTTCATTTTCACACCTAAGATTCTCACTACTTTAACCCCTGAATTTCATGGAACTTCAATTGCCAGTTACCTGTGGGTCAAGAGAAATAATCTATCGACATCTGCTTGCCATCACTTAGATTTTTTAAAAATGTGTAAGACGACAAAGTCATAGAACCTGTAGCTTATCACATAGGGGGAGCACATCGCATTGTCAGGGCTTGCTACGGGTTTGGCAGTTTAAGTAACAGAGGTGGTTTGCATAGGAAAGATACCCTGGGTGTAACAAGAAAAAGTGGAAAGGACACTTGTGCATTTATGGTATCTGGGCACGCAGACCTCGGTCGAAGGTGAATATCTTCGATCTGACTTGAACGTCAGTGGACATTACTGGGCTTTCCCTCCGTCCCACTGCCTTTGATCATGTACCCCCCTCCTTTGTTTATAAATTTAAAAAGCATTGAAGCCTATTTTTCAGTTACAGTTTACATACAATATTATATTAGTTTCAGGTGCGGTGATTAGACATTTATTACCTTGCAAAGGGATCACCCCGTAAGTCTAGTACCCATTGGACACCATGCGTAGTTATTACAATATTATTGACAATACTCCTTATGCTATACTTTACGTCCCTGTGCCTATTTTTATAACTGGAAATTTGTCCTTCTTAATCCCTTGCACCGTTTTGTATGTCCTGCTCTTGAGAGCAGGACTTAAGGGTGTATTCTTTAAACGAGAAAACACACAGGCACTGTACGCTGTCAAACCCCGCAGACTGTCCAACACAAAGAGTACCCCTACTGCCGACAATGGGCTTTAGCTGCTGAGAGTGTACCGCACTCATGCAAGGTGGTAGTGATGGGGCAACAGAGGAGAGGGCTGAGGGATAGCTGGGACTTCTCTGTACGTTCTGCTCAATTTTTCTGTAAACCTAAAACTATTTTTAAAAAAATATCCACTACTTTAAAAAATATTTTAAAAACCGGGTTGGACTAGGAAATTTAGTGCCAGATGGAGGCTTGGACATCGTCTTGAGAAGCCCCAGGACGGTCGTCTGCCGTTCCCCAGTTCAGTGTCAGGTCTGGGTCCAGGTTCAGGCTCAGCCGTTTGTCTCCGTGAGACGCATCCCACAGGGTTCTGATGTGTGATCCCATTTGGAACCAGTGACCTGGCCCAGAGCCCTCGCTTACAGGTGTGAGTCTGAGCCCGCATGGGGACGTGAGCGGCCTGAGGCCACACGGCCTGGGCGGGCCTCTTTATCTCAGAGACCTTGAGGGGAGCCTACGGATTTTAATCTTAAAATTGCTTGGAGCATAGATGGCATGTTTCCCAAATCTCTTTAAAAAAAAAACTGGCCATGATTCATCCCATCTCTTTGGCTGGACCAGTCCTCTATTTCCTCTTCTTTCAGGAAAATCCTTTCCAGCAAGCTGCCTGTCTGGGAAGGGGAAGATATTTTTATGACTTCGTTCCCTTTTAGTGATAAAGGTGCCCTGTGATTACTGATTCTCCAACGTGTCTGTCCAGTTAGACACATTGATCCTTTTAAATGCCGTCTGTAGGACAGAGCAGTTTCTTCCTTGTAGAGGAAGAATTAAATTAGAATCCACTGAGTAAAAATTTGAGGGGTGTGAATTTTATCTATCTCTACTAGTTGTGTTTTTCTTCCTTTCCCTCTCTCTCTCTCTCTCCCCTCCTCCCTCTCTTTTGGAACAACTTTGGGGCTCTAAAGTTTGTATTTACGATACAGGACATCTTGGTGAACAAAGAGGAGGCTGGCTAGCATATGAGCACCTTCCCTCGTCAGAAGTGTCACGAAGTGAAAAAAAATGTTGCCGCCGCAGGTCTAGGATTAAACTCCAGATGTGCATTCCTCGCCGTCTGTATCTTGGGAAAGCCACCAGCTTCTCTTTCCCTCCAGGCAGACCGGGGTCCCGTCTGGGGAAGGTGAGAGCAGGACGGGGAAGGTGGAGGAGGGCTGGCCGCAGGGGCAGAGGGTGGGACTCAGGCATCGCTGGAGCCGGCTCTGCCCCGCACGCGCTCCCAGCCAGTGGGATCTTGTGGACGGGACCTTCTCCCAGCTAGACGGGACTGGGAGTGCGGCCGAGCCCCTCCAGTGTCTCATTTGGAGGCCTTATCCAACAGTGACTGTGTTTGTGCCATAGTAACCCCCTGAGACTATTAATTACGATGTTAGTATTCTGAATCCATCTTGGCCTTCTTCCTTTTATACTTCTGTGTGCTCATGACAGTTGTTATGAAGGGAATCACTTTTAATCGCTCTTTTTTCCCCTGACCTTTGTGCATTGCAGGGTTTGGCCAAGGTAGGAAGACCTGGTAGCACAATACTGACCCACTTCCTGCTGGTGGGTAGGGAGCTTGGAGAGCAAGTGCTCTCGGGGGCCTTTGGGTCTGGGTGTGCGTGACAGAGTGCGGAAGGGGAGGGGTCGGGGAGCGTTAGCCTTGAACTGCTGTTGGCCTGCCAAGGGCAGAGCTGGGAGTGGGTTTCCTAACAGTGGTGCTGGGTTTGTTTTGAGTCATCCTAATTAATTCCTCCTTTTCTTTCCTGGTTCCTTTTGTGGCCATTCGCCACGAGCTGCCAGATATCTGTCAGGGTTTAAAGGTTCACAAGCGATCTTTTCTTTTATATTCCGTATGCGTGAATATTTACTTAGTTGATCCTCTTGGAGCCACCATTTTAGATAAACATTTTGCCTAGGGAAGCTCCCTGGGAAGTTGTATCTGACCCGGATGTTAATACATTCGCTCTAGCCCTGGTGAGGTGGGGCCCCCAAAGGCAAGGTACAACTTAAGACATAGAATGTTAGATGGTGGCTTCTGTCTTGAAGAACTGAGAGGAGAATCTATGAATTTCTTTAAAAAGTTTCCCAATAAAATGATTTAGACACAGTAGACCTATTAGAATGTTTCTCTATCTATAAACGGTGCCTGAAAAGTGGATTTTAATGATTTCCAGGAGACACTAAGTTAGAAAAACAAAGTACAAAGGAGCATGTATATTCAACTTCTGTATAAGATAAAAATAAGAAAAACGTGTACCTGCTTACCTCCATAAAAAGACACAAGGAGAACAAAGAGAATACAATGAAGCTGATGACCAGCCAGGGGTGGGTGGGAACCAGAAGGGGGCGGGGCTACGTGAGGGAGGGCCACTTTGCCGAGTACCTTTGAGCGACGTTTTGTCTTTGAGGAGCGTGTCAGT
The DNA here is from genome assembly GCF_019186645.2 of Phyllostomus hastatus. Classification (NCBI taxonomy): domain Eukaryota; kingdom Metazoa; phylum Chordata; class Mammalia; order Chiroptera; family Phyllostomidae; genus Phyllostomus; species Phyllostomus hastatus. Next base: position 46,055,325 of record NW_025333960.1, on the reverse strand, counting down.
GTTCCACACACTCAAAACATAAATTCAAATCAGTAAAACGTGAAGAAGGGAAAAACCCTAAAACTGAAAGCAAAATAAAATGAATGAACCCAATTGCATTTCAAACGAGTACCGCGACCACAGTGAAGAGGGGGGAAAGAGAAAGAATCCAGGGAACAGCGAACATACTATTTTACTACACACACTCAGTCTTAGACAAGGTGTGGGAGAAAGACAAAAACATCCTAAAATATTTTAGTATGTTTTATGTGGTGATATTGGCAAAACGATTCTGAGAAAATTCTAGATGTGTGTTAGCATTGAGCAGACGAAGAAATGCGTTGTTTGGGGAAGTCAGGCTTCTCACTGAGGAAGAAGGAACGCACAGGTGACATGGGATGGGAGAGATTGTGGGGATCAGGTGGAATTGGAGGTATTCGTAGGAGCTCATTTCTGACATATGTGCATGCAGAAGTATTCTCATGTAACATACATGTGTATATGTGTGCTTGCATGTATATCTGCATGTACGTGTACATATTCAACTCTGTCCACCACAGGGCCCAGAACCCAAGACACCCCAGGGGCAACGAGCACCCTAGTGCCCAGTCTTGGTCTCTAGTGTCAGTCCCCACTAGAAGGAACGGGGCTGGGGCAGATACCTGCCCTGAGCCTGCAACATCTTGTTACTGCTACGAGGTACAGAAATGCTCAAAGGATGACGGGCCCTGTCACAGGACATCTGTGCCAGCTTGAAGGGACTCCCACTGACCCAACCTGGGACAAGCCGAACACTAAAGTAATTGTGGACGATAGCATTCCTACTGATAACTGATAAACAGACACATTGGTGGGAGTAAGGGAGACCACCCCCCCCCCCCTTACAGTGAAATGCCTGAGCCAACTGATAAGCTGGGAGGGAATGCTGGAGCGGGGCAGTCCACCTGACCTCGTGAAGACTGCATCAGGCAGGGCTCATCAGTGGGGGCCCCATCCAGGAGGAAACTGGGATGAGGAGCAGGATGTTTGCATTGTTTTAAAGGGTCTCCCCACAGATGGCAAGTTTTTAAAAAAATGTAGTGGAGAAGTCAAACAGCACCTTGACTAAGTGATGGAAATCAGATCACCAGCGAGGGGCGGAGGACCTCATGTGCCCCCAGATGGGACGTCCTGAGGAGGACAGGGCATCACCCACCTGTGCAGTTTTCGAGCAAAGATGTGCAGCCTGGATCCAATCGTGAGGAAGCATCCACGCTCAAATGAGGAGCATTCTGATTGGGGGGGGGGGGGGAGGGCGGCGTTTGAGGTGGGGGGGGGACTGTACTCACATGGTCAACGTCATCAGTGACAAAAACATAGGTTGTGAGAATGTTCCAAATTAAAGGAGTTGGTCGTTTCAAGTAATCCCTGATTCTAGACCAGATTCTGTTCTGGAGGAAAAACAATGCCATAAACGACAACGGGCCAGTGATAAAGAGTGTTAGAGAGCCTATTAACCTTAGGGTGTCTAATGTTGGTGATTAACGGTTACGCGAATGTAAGGAAATGCAGAGGCTACCCGCGAAGTCCTCGCAGGCAGGGAGTACGATGTAACTTACTCTCAAATGGTTCGGAGGGAAACGCGTGGACCCGCAGGAGAGCGAGCGGAGAACAAAGCAAAGGGAGTGAGATGTTTGCAGGAGCCTCTGGGTCAACGACAACGATGACGATTCCGGATGGAGAAACCGTCCGCAGTTCCACAGATGGTGTTTTTCTTCTACCTTTAAAAAAAAGTTTATGACAAAGTTGTGGCTATCATATATTCTAATTCAGAACACCCTATATTGATTAATGTTAGAGGGTGCCTTTTGTAAATAAGGGATTTGAAAATTACCCACGAGTGTCTGTCCTGCCTGTTGACCTTCTAGTTCCAATGCTAACAGGGGACAGTGAGCCACCAGAGTGTGTCAGTTAAAAACACCAATTTGGAGCAAAATGGACTTTGGATGCAATTCCAACTTGCAGCTTGCTAGTTGTATGACATTGAGGAAGTCACTTAACCTTTTCTAAGCCTCAGTTTCTTTATCTGTAAACCAGGGACAGGAAGAGTATTTGAGGGGTCCCAGTACAGTTCCTGCAAGGGCTGAGGAGGGTACAGGCTGGCTGGGTGGGGAGTGTGGCAACTGGGGTGCACACAGAGCTCAAAGGGGGCAGTTGCTGCCCAGCCCCCACTGGTGGTTGTCTTGCCCAAGTGTTGCCAGATTTCCCAATTTTCTGAAATTTCAGAAAATTGGGAAATCTGCATTTCATGCAGAACCAACAGATAATTAATTAAATGCAACAATCTAAAATTTAAGTAAAGAAGAAACACACAGCTGCGGGGTGCCTTCTGCCGCCAGGTAGTGGATTCTACTCTAACTCAGGTGGGCACCTGGGGAGTCCCAGGTGTGTCCACGGACCTCCTGCTCTGTGTCATGGCGGAGGTTGGTGCCACTGGAAGAGCTCCGCTGAGACTCTGTACAGAACAGAAGAGAACTGAGAATTGGAGGCCTGGAAGCGATTGGTGTATTGACTACATCTGCCCCTTCTTTCAACAGTTAAAAGTTAAAAGCTCCCTCGGGGAGCTTGCCTGTGTAAACAGGTGAGGCCATCAGCTGACCAGGAAGGGAGCCCAACCTGGGGCACACAGATAGTGAAGCAATCAATCATTAAACATGCAGATAATCAAGGATTAACTTGATTAAGCAGTCCATGTGAAAGTGCCAGAACCATAGGAAATTTTATCAAGGATGTTTGTCTTGATAGAGAAAGAAAACGAGGTGATTTAGTCCCTGCTGTCATGTTTCTGGTTCCAAATGTTGAGGTGGTTGGTCGTACGGGGTACAGGGCTTTGCATTTTCAACAGGGTGCGATCATAGGCACCATCTAATAAAGCGGCCCTAATAGGTGTGTGACGTGTGACTCTAAGAACACGTTCGGCTCGGCTTCTCCAATGTACAATCACACATTGTTGATAAACAGCCTGGGCCTATTTTTGGCTGCCTGGTGTACCGTGTCTCTCCTTGGCAAGACAGGCACCGTATATGGTGGCAGAGGTGTCAAATGGAGACAGTTTCTGTTTCTGGAAATAACACTTTCTCTTTCTGCAAAATCCCACTCTTACTCACCCTGCAAAGATGTGGGCTATGAGACGTTTTGTTTACGTAGCATTTTAAATTCCAGACTGTGTGTGTGTGTGTTTTAAACAGGCTTCCCCTTTACTGGGGAGATCTGAAGAGGTGGTAATGGATACCCCCTGGGCTGCTTTGTTGAGCGCAGCTGGGAGAGTGAAATATCTAATGTCTGTCTCACTACTAGGGTGACATTTTCCTGCGGCCCGAACTCCGCAGGTTACGAGCTGGGTATTCCCCTTGCTATCAATGATTCAACAATTGAAGGTAAACTTGAGCCTTGGCGTGGGCTGTAGTAACTTCTCAGCTGCTCCTGAAGTGTTGGTTTGGTCACGCATTTCTCCTCCTAGCGTTTAATCCTCTCACGTAAGAATAACAACGACTAATATTGATCGTGCTCCTCCTGTGGGTCTGGCGCGGTTCCAGAAGCTTTCTCGATGTCGGCTCATTTCATCCTCACAGCAGCCCTAACAGGCAGGCGCTATTATTGTGCCCATTTTACAGATGAGCAAACCGAGGAGCAGCAGTGTCACTGTATGAGCTTCCCTGAGGTCTCCCAGCTGGCAGGAAGTGTGGCTCCGGAGCCTGCGCTCCTTGGCGCTAGAATGGACTGCAGGCGCGCCGGGGACGCCGTGTCGCTGCCCAGTGAAATGACCTTGGCAACTGGAGCATTTGGATTTGGCTCCAGTTTCAGCCCTACGGCAACCCGCTGTGTGACCCTGAGCACTTCGTGTGACCTTGAGCACTCTGGGCAACCTTTCTCAGCCTCGGTTTGCTCATCCTTGAAATGGGGATAATGGCAATATTTTACTCACATGTTAGGGGAGAAAAAAAATGTGAGAAAGGATGGGAACAGCATCTGAGCTAAAATGACCCTTAAAGAAAAGAGTTAAAGTGCACAGAAACAAGTGGGGCTGCCCGTACTTATAGTGTTGTAGCTCTCTGTGACATTTTCACTTTGTGAAATATTTAATGACATTCCCTTTGACTTTATGAAATAGGAAATATTCCATTTCACTGAAAAATACTCTCCTCGTAGCTCTGAGAAGACTTATTATTTAATATCTGAGTTCCTGGCATGCACCAGTGACCCTGCGCAGTCTGTGGTCCCTTCCCAGCCTGTGCTGTGAATGGGGACACGCAGGCCGCATCCAGTGGTGACTTAAAGTCAGTTAGTACCTTGTTTATATTAAGGCTAGTTTTTGTTTCTTTTTTCTTAATTAAGAAATATTTCAAACACACCTCAAAACAGAAACCATTGTATAACGAAGCCCCCTTGTTCACGGCCGCGGCCAATTGTCCTTCATCTACACCTCCACCGTCCTTCTAGCTCCAGTAAGACACCCCGAGTCATCTCACGGGTTCGCCACCTGACCCATGACAGCTGTTTCCTGAGTGCCATTGATTCAGAGTTCAGAATATATTGAACGTTGTTAATTGCATGTTGTGTCCGTTCTAGACCGCAAAATACACCTCTCACGCCAACGCTTCTCCTCTTACCGCAGCCCAAGTGTCCAGGGCCTGTCAGGCTTCACAGTGTGTCCTGCCCTCGCGCCGGCCGACGCGAGCCTCCCCGGGGCTAGCTGCGTCGGGGTCCGGGCGACATCGTTTGCTCCGCATGAGGTTTAGACTTCGGAAAGCCGAGCTACAAATTCCCCGTGGTCGGATCTCTAAGCCGAAGGAGGAAAGGAGAGAGGTGGCCTCCCAGCATGGGTGGTTGGGTGGTGGCCAGCGACAAGCCAGGGACCTGCCTGCTGGGCCGGGTCTGGCCAAGGAGCGCTGGAGGCGGCCTGCCGTGTGGCTGCACCACTACCGTGCTGCTTGTCTGGGCCTTACTGCCTGAGGCGGTGGCTGTGCCAGGGCTTATGTGGAAGTCATATGAGGCTTTTCTCTGGCCACCTTGTTCCTCCTCTAAGGGGTCTATAGTTGTTCCTCCTCTAAGGGGTCTACAGCGTGACTAGTGACATGCCAGGGGAGGAAAGGTCAGGGGAAACGACACTGACCAGAGATACAAAAGGTCAGGGAGTCTAAACTGCATGACCAGCCATGTGCTAGGGGACGAAGGGTCACCCTGGGGGCGAGGTCCCACCCTACAACCATCCGTTGCTAGGTGCCGTTTTTGCCCTGGTGACCTTCTGTACCTGGTATGTGTTCCTACTCTGCTCACGTCTGTCTGACTGCCTACTCTATCGGGAGGAAGAGGGGCTGGGGGAGGGGAGAGTCCTCTGGACCACTCAGCCAGAGCCTGCTTCCTCCACAGACCCATAGGGGACAGTGACAGTGAGGCATGTCCTCTAACTCAAGGAATGATCTTCTCAACCGATTAAGAGCTCTATAGTACGCCTTCCCCCAGATCAGGTGATGCCGCACATTAAATATTACAAAAATGTGTTGGCATTAGTAATATATGGTGAAGTTACACAAAGCACGATCCCAACAGGACTGACGAAGTCAGTGTTATCGGAGCCCAGTTGCGTCTGGGAAAGGCCTTGCAGGCGGTGGGGAGTGGGGGGTTCTGGGTGCACCGGGAAGAGGGCGCAGAGAAGAGCAGAAACTATGCAAATGTATTTTGGTTGGTTGTTTTGCGTTGTATTTCACCTCAGAGTTTTGTTGGTTTGTTTTTGAGTTCTCTCTGCACCCCAGGCCTTAGTGTGTGAGGGGTGGGAGTGGGTGGGTGCTGCTGTCAGACCCACGCCCTCCTCACTGGGCGCTCCTCCTGCCCCACAAGGTGCACGGAGACTTCCCAGGGAAGCGAGTGTTGAGAGGAGAGAACACCACTGCAGACAACAATTCTGGAATGAATCGTGTTTCTTCTGGGAGCCGTGTTTTTTCAGAGATGAAGTCGAACGCTTGTTTTATTGGCACTTCTTTAAAACTTCAAAACCTTTTGAGGCTGTTTGAATACACGTTGGGTATTTCTGTGGGTTTACATGTTCTCTGCAAATGAAGCTCAGGGTAGAGGTTTGCACGAGGCCCTGCGTGGGTCAGCGCTGTTTGAGCAGCTTGTCCTGATTTGCATCAAATACCAGTAGTTGCTTCCTGGTATGTATGCCCTGCAAGTAACTCTTCCATTTCGGCTAAGTGGCCAAAAAATATATATAGCATGTTTTATCTTTGGAAAATGAGAAGAGAGAAAAGAGAATGTGGTCATTTACATCTTAATTATATAACTTGTAACAAAAGCTAGCCACAGCTTTTCCTTTTAGGTGCACAATCATTTTGCAGAGGTAAGCTCCAAATTTGTAGACCTAGAGTAAGCAGGATCTAACCGTAACATCCTCTGTTCGTAGGAATCCAGGAACTTTGGGTTTTAAAGTGATCCATTGAAACAGCACATTAATTTCCCAGGGTTGCTGTAACAAGATACCTTAAACTGAGCGGTTTAAACAACAGAAATGTGTTGTCTCACAGTTTCAGAGGCCAGAAGTCCAAGATCAAGGCCATGCTTCCTCTGAAGGTGCTAGGGAAGGCCCCGGTGCTGGCCTCTGTCCTGGCCTGCGGCAGCAGAACTCCAGTCTTTACAAGGCATTCTCCCTGCGCGTGAGTCTGCCTCCGTGTCCAAATGTCCACATTTTATGAAGGCACCGGTCATGCTGGTTTAGGACTCATCCTAACTAATTACATCTAATCTTGACTAATTACATCTGCAATGACCCAAAGACTCCACGTGACTCTGACAACTGTGTGCCTGAGACAGCATCAGACTCCACAGGTTAAGGGCTCAGTCTTACAAGACGGCACTCCCCCACCCCACCCCACCCCACCCCACTCCACCCAAACTGCAAGTCCAGGCTGTTATGGGTGATTCTGACTGATTGGCTATAGATGGGAGGCTCCAATGACACCCATTTTGTGTTCAATTAATTGCTAGAGTGGCTCACAGAACTCAGAGTAACATTTTTCTTATTAGATGACCGGTTTATGATAAAAGAATATAATTCAGGAACAACCAGATGGAAGCAATGCGCAGGGCAAGGTGTGGGGAAAGGCCCCGGAGCCACTCTCCCCAAATCCCAACCTGGTCCCCGACCCGGAAGCTCTCTGAACCCATCCTTTTGGGGTTTTATGGAGGCTCCATTATTGCACAGGCACGTTCGATGAACTCGTTGGCCTTTGGTGACTGAACTCAACTTCCAGCCCCTCTGCCCTCCCCTGAGGTCAGGGGTCAGACTGAAAGTTTCGACACTCTAAACCCATGGTTCGTGCTCCTGGCAACCTGCCCCTGTGCTTAGGTTACTTAGGTGCTTTCCGAAAGTCACCTTCATTACTCATCACTTAGGAAATGCCAAGGGTGTTCGGAGCTGCATGCTAGGACAGGACAAAGGCCAAATAGATATGTCTCTTATTATAAATCCCAATATCACCCATGATCTCTCATCCTTAGTTGCCTGGGAGAATAGGCTAAGGCAGGGGTCACTGTATCCTTTCTCCTCCTAAAGCATTGTATCCTTTCTCCATTTTCATTCTTAAAATGAACATTCCATGGAACTCTCCGGTCACATGTAGAAGCGGCAGCAGCTGACCTGCTAGGCCCCATGGCCCTGGGCACTCTCGAAGGAGCACCGCCAAGGGCCGCCCTGGGGGAACCGCCGGCCACATAGAGGGCAGGAGGAAGCAGAGGAGGGAACCAGGCAGCTGGAAAAACTGCACCCCTCCAAGGGGGCGAAAACACGTTTTGTTCGAGATCAGAGGCCTGGATTCCAGGGCATGCTGCAGAAAGTCCCTTGCAGGCGTGAGAACGTGCCCCCAGTGACCTGTTGTATGCCCATCCTCTGTCCCCCGTCTCAGCGGAGATCAGACCCTGAGCGCAGAGATCAGAGGGTGTCAGGATGGTGCCCCTCATTCTCGCTCCAACGTAGACTTAGCTGTATGCCCATTAGTTCTTTGTCTCCTCGCCTGTAAATGGGATTGTCCGTCTCATCTCCAGCTCACTGCCCAGGGGTACTGTTACCGTGTTTTGCCGTGTACAGTGCGCACCCGCGTTTTTGTGCCTGTTATATATGGGATTATTACACCCATGGTATGTAATCATTACACCCATGGATAATGTGCATCCTTGTTTTTCCCTCAAAAATTTGGGCAGAAATGAGCATATTATACACAGCAAAATACAGTAGGTACAGTTAGGGCACTGAGCATTGTAATGAAGAGCACAGGGTTTAGATACGGAATTTGATCTCAGTTACCGTCTATATATCCTTGAGCAAAGAACTTAACATCCACCGCCAACTTTTTAAAAATTGATTTTTAGACAGATATTGATTTGTCATTCTACTTATCTATGCACCCATTTGGTTGATTCTCGTATATGCCCCGACCAGGGATCGAACCTGCGACCTTGGCACATGGGGACGACACTCTAAACAACTGACCTACCCAGCCAGGGCAGCACTTAATCTCTCTGAATATCTGCTTCCTCACCCCTGAAATGGAGATAATAATTTGACCCTCAACAAATATAAAATAAAATAACGCATGTCAAGCCCGTAGCTCAGTGACTGAAACACGGAATGTGTAGTGAGCTCTCTTGTAAGCACTCCCCCCAGAGAAACGCTCCATCCCGGGAAAACATGGGGAGCTTCGGCGGCTCCATGTGGTAGGTGTTACCCTAAGTCCCTAAACTGTCACACACGCAGAAACTTAGACACTCCTGTCTATTGACTTCTTCAGACTCCGAGAGGCAGGACAGTTGGAACTGCTGACCGCCTGTAGGAAACCCGGGAGATGATTCGAGCCAAACGCCAGTGTCTCCAAGAGACGTATGAAATATTAATCACATGTTTGCGCTGTGGTCTTGGTCCAGAACTTCAGGTGTGAAGTCAGCTGCCCGGGAAGAGTTTGTAATCTAAGTTGCGTCCTCTGAGCGGACTTTAAATACAGTGGAGGAGAGAGTGGCTAAACATCAGATGTGGCCTTCGTCCCTAGACTTCTGGGGCCCAGAGGTGTGGCGGTGTTAACTTTCAAATGGAGTGCGAGGTAAGGCTCTGCAACCAACCGCAAACAGTCCTGGAGCCGTGGCAGCATCTGGAAGGGACACCTAGAAGGTGTCCTAAGTGTACTCAATATGTCAACCAGGCATAGTGCCACTTAAACCTTGAAAGATTTTACACGTGAATATTTGAAACGTGTTGGCTTTATGATGTTGTCCTGCACGACGCCCACAGTTTTAGTGAGGGTCAGTGGTTTGGGGTCTCCGCCAGCACGTGGGGCAGGTCAGCAAGGGCTCCCAGAGGAAAAGACGGACACAGACCAGATTTTGTGACATCTTGTGACCTTGAGGAGAGAAGTGGAATCTGAGGTTTAGTAATGTGCTGGCAAAGAGCAATGATACAGAACACAAGCATGGATAGGTTTCACCTCCCCTGCCCGACATGCAAAGCACCCCCTCTCCAAGCCCAGAGATGGCCTCTGCCTGAAACCAGCCGTCTTTCAAGCCACTGGCTTCGCTTATGCAGTCATTTGCAAAGAGAGAGGATGGTCGCCAATGAACCGGACGAGCATGACAATAAAGACAGTCATGCCCTGATACAACTTTTCCTCCCCTTGGAACAGCTCGGGACAAGTGTTAAGAGAGCTGGGGGCACACAGACCAGGGTGAAACCTCACTGTAGGACCCTGGAGAAGTCACCTAACCACCATAAAGCCCATCAAACTAGGACAATCCTTCCTTTTGGGTGTGTTGTAAGGATTTCACAAAATAAGCCCAGCATGTAAGTCACTGTTCAATAGTCTTCAACAAGGAGTGGGTCGGTGTTACCAGCTGTTGATTATTTGGGAACAAGAAACACACAGAGTGAGTCTCTTCATTCAGAGCACAAATTCGGTTCTAAAGTGTTCACATGTATTATGTACAAAGCTGCGGTACAGGACCCAGTTCTGATTTCTGCCTTTCCCCTTTTTTACAGCAATACTCACCATTAATATTGTTTCCATGGCTACTGTTGTGAATTGCTAGACTAACCACATAATTTACAAAACCGCTATCCTGTTGGACTTTCGGGTGGTTTCTATTTCTGCTTTCTAAGCTAACAGTGACCGAGGAATTTCGCGCAAAGAGTTACTTATTTTACATGTTTCATTATTTCTATTGGGAGCCTGCCCGCAGACGAGAACGTTGGGTCCGAGGCTGCACACATCTGCAGCGTTCTTGGCGCAGGAAGTGCCGCTGCACTGTTTTCCCGGCGGAGAGTAGCAGCTTCGATGCCGGCAGCAGTGTGCGTGTCGGTGGGTGTGAGTGCGTTCATTCGGTTTCCCCACAGCCAGCGATCCAGGCAGTCACTGAATACCGTTAGCCCAATGGGCGTGAGAGGGTATCGGCGCGTTCATCAGTTGGCCATCCTTGGGTTGCTAGTAAAAGTAATCTTTTCCGTACGTGTTTTTTGTTTCCATTTACTCCTCTCTTCTGCCTTTCCTGCTACCCGTTTATTCAATGCTGTTGGATCTGAATGGGTAATAGGAATGGCCCCGCTGCATGTATGAATGGTCAGACTGACAGTTTCAAGATTTACGTTTAGTTCTGGGAAACTATGCTGATTCCCCTGTTTGTCTGTAGTGGAATCTTTGTTGAATGCAGCCATCTATCAATAGGTTGGGGACTCTTCCAACATTAACATTGATTCCATGTGAAAGAATTTATTTTTGCATTTTATCTTGGGAGTTCTGCTTCCAGGCAGCCACCACTTGTAAAACTCTGGTGATTTTATATTATTTAAGCATGAATCAAATGTGTAAACCTAATCAGAGAGCCAATAGTGATGAGGTAAAAACAGGGCCATTGTCCCTACCAAGTCCCTTACATTCAAGCATGAGGCTTGAATGTAAAAATAACAATGCTCTTCTCCTGGTAACTTTTAGTGTTTTTAATAAAAATAATTGTGGACTGAGGCTGAGTCTCCAATCTAAACATCTGGGGCATTCTGGCATTATTCAACTATGGGAACCAGTTCCACTCTTTCTTTGGCTTCTTTTCTTCGTTTTCCAGACAACAGAATGGCAGCCCCACCCTGGCTTAATTTTAAACACATTTTTCTGGCCGCCACCCCCCTGACTCAGGCCTGTAGTCCTTCTTGCTCCGGCTGCACGCATGCACTGTGTGTCTCTGCTGCCCGTGGCTGCAGAGTAATGTGACCGAACTGCTTGGTTTTCTGGGGGACAGAATGGTGACAGGGAGTCTCAGTGTCCACTGTGTCCTCTGCATGGTCTCCCCAGCGGGCTCTCACCTTCCTGGCCACGCACACTCCCTCCTCTATCAGGTTCATCTTCCTGAAGCGCCCTGCGGCTCAAGTTTCTTTCCTTGCAGACGCCTTCGGGGGTTCCTTCTGCTCCCCGGAACAAAGCCCTGCCAAGGCCTCCTGGGTCAGGGAGGGTGACTCCAGCCCGCCTTCCCCGCTCTTGCCCCCCTAAATCTTTTAGCCCGGCGGGTGACCCTGCTTTCTGCTCCTAATCTTTCCCGTTGAGCGTCCACGCCGAGTTCTCGCTCACCTCTGTGGCTCCCACATGGCCCAGCTCAACACACCTTGGAAACAGCGGATGGGTCAAGTTCACTCTCATAGGATCTGCGGTGGAAGCGGTGGAAGCGCTTGAAGCGCTCCCGCTTGCTGGTGTAGGAGGCACCTGTCTGCAGATCGCACGGTCGGCTTGAATTTGCTTGTCCATTTCTTCCGTTTCCTGTGCTTCGGTCTTTCTTGTGACCAATGCGGCTCTAAGTTGGCATGAAGAGGGGACAGCCGTTGCCACTTGCAGTTGGGGAGCCAGGCCCTGAGGCCCCCTGGACAGACCGTGAGTTCCGGTCTGAATCCAGATGCGTGCGCCGCGCCGCACCTGCTGGCCGAGGCTGTGCGGGGAGGCACCCGAACCCAAAACCAGACTTCACCACTTCAGCGTTCTCATTGGTCAAATGGCAACGACAGTGCTTGGCCACACGTCTCCGAGTAGTTGCATGATGATCATGTGAGGTGATGCGTGTGAAAAATTCTTAGGGAACTGGTGAGGGCTGCCTGATACTGATGAGACATACCGTATTTTGCTGTGTATAGTATGCACTTTTTGGCCAAATTTTTGAGAGAAATAGGATGTGTATTGGGTAATACCTGACATACCTACATGGGTAATACCTGACATACCTCATATCTGTTCTTGTGTTTTGTAATCATTTGTTACATAAAATTTATTGTACCATAATATGTTCAAAAATAAATGCTAAAATTCCTTTATAATACAAAAATAAGTATCTAAATATACATATATAAAAATAATTTAAAAATTAAAGCAAAAGTTTTTTTTTTCCTGGAAGTTTGGCCCCAAAACATGGGTGCTCATTATACGTGGCAAAATATGGTAATTGGCAGTAGTAGGATGTGTTGGAGAGCCCATGGCAGAGCTGGACCACATTACCAAAAAATCCTTTGACAGGAAAATTGACAAAGTGCCCTTCTCTGGAAGGCCATCCTTTGAGAGTTCCCCGGCACCTTTTCGGCGGTAACTATGGGCGTTGTGCACTGTGCAAAGGTAATCAGTCTTCTTTGTGGCCAGGCGTTGGGGGCGGCCCCACCGGGGCACAGAGCATGAAGCTGTAGATCCAGAGAAGCCTCTTCTAGCACGAGTAAAGGTCCAGGCTGACTGGTCCCCCGCTGGTGATATCAGAGGCTCCTTAATCTTGTGTTAGCGCAGGCTTCTAGGTTTTCTAGGCTTCCGTTTGGGAGGAAATCAAATACACAACCCTGTTTGTCCTAGGAACAGGAACCGTGTTTCTATAACAGTATAAAGTTTAAACTTAATCTAGATCTCAGATATGCTTTATTACTATTGCTTCATGAGAGACTTCGTCTAATTACAACTGTCATCAAGCTTGTCAGATCTTACGCTCCAGAGTATTGGGCAGACTCCAAACGGGGTGGGGCGTGTGTCTGGGTAACAGATTTCTGCTGCTCTTCTGCGATGGGCCGTACAATGAGTATCACTTGTGATTAATGGTATGTGTGTTAGTTGTGTATGGCCATGTAACGCGTTGCTCCAACACACAGCAGCTCAGAGCGACCGCACTAGGCATCTCCCCGCTTCTGTGGGTCAGGAGTCCGGGCACTGCTGGGCTGGGTTCCTGGGCCCGGGTCTCCACCGAGGCGGCAGCTGCGGCGTCAGCACAGGCTGGGGTCTCGTCTGAAGGCGGGACTGAGGAGGGACCCACTTCCAAGTGCATGTGGCTATTGACAAATTTTATTTCCTTTTAAGAAACATTTTTCCAGTTTCATTGAGATATAATTGCCATACATTTGAATTAGTTTAAGGTGTACAACATAGAGATCTGACACATGTATATATTGCAAAATGATCACTATAAGTTAATATCCTTCACCTCAAAATGTTACACAATTTTTTCCTGTGATGAAAATTTTAAGATCGACTCTCTCGGGCCCTGGCCAGGTAGCTCAGTTGATGAGAACATTGTCCTGATAGGCCAAGGTTGTGGGTTCACTCTCGGGTCAGGGCATGTACGGGAAGCAATCAGTGAATGCTTGGACGGGTGGAACAATGAACTGATGTTTCTCTCTCTCTCTCCCTCTCTCTCAAGTCGATAAAAAAATTGTTTTTAAACGATTAACTCTCTTAGCGACTTTGAACTATAGAACACAGTATTGTTAGCGTGGTCACCCTGCTGTATATGTACAAAATTCATTTCCTTGAGGAGCATTGGACTGAGTACCCCCACCTCCTTGCTGCCGGCTGCCCGGGCGCTCACTTAGTTTCTTGCCCCGTAGGAGCCTCTCCAAGGGCGGCTGCTTTATCAAAGCCAGGAAGGGGAGAGAGCGGGCTGCCAAGGAGGAAGTTACAGTTGCCTGTGACCTAAACATGGACCAGACATCCCATTACCTGTTGCCAAAAGCAAGGCTCACCCTGACTGGTGGGGCTCAGTGGGCTGAGCTTCAGTTCCCCGTCAGGGCACGAGCATGGGTTTCCGGCCAGGCTCCTGGTTCGGGGTGCGTGCGAGGCGACTGGTTGATGTTTCTTTTTCACATTGGTGTTTCTCTGCCTCTCTTTCTCCCTCCCTTCCCTTCTCTCTAAGAATGAATAAAATCTTAAAAAAAGAAAAAAGTAAGGCTCTATGTCTAGCCCCCTCTCATGGGAAGGGATTATAGATTCTGCCTGTCAACGTTGTAACTTATTATATTAAGCATAGAGCATACATAGTATGGAACATATACAAATATAACATACACATTTACTGTATCATGGGTGTTACCTATTTTATATTACCTTTAATAATAATAAGCAAATGAAGTGAAGAAAAAACACATTTCAGGAACACCCTTTCTTGAGGAGGATTTTCAAAGCTGTAAAAAAGATGAGAAAGAAAGAACAAAAATGGGTGTTGTGATTCATACTTCCTGTCTGAGCTTGGGTCTGCCTGGACAGAAACCAGATTGTTCAACAAAGATATCATTGACCAGGAGCCCTGGCCTTTCCCAGCCCCCAGTTCTCGCTGTTGCTCTGTGGGCGCACAGACTGTACCCCAGTGGTGACAAAACTCAACGTTTTTGTCCCCACTTGCCGGTTATTTGAATCTGGAAAGCTGTGATGGCAACGGAAGTTTGTGCTTTCATTCCTTTTAACTTCAGAGTTTTATTGCAAAGGCAGGAAGGTCACGCTTTTTGCCTGGGGTCCCTCTTTCTCTCTCCTCCAGCACCTCCTCCCCACAAAGGAGAGAGAGGGTTATAGCCAAGCACTCGAAGATGATGCGTGTGGGTGTTAGAGGATCGAGTTCGGATACCCTGCTCTCTACACCTCCTGTCTAGTGGGGTTCATGACCAGGAGGGCTGAATACTACAGAAGGTGGGACGGAACCTGAGGCATCTCCTCATTTAACGCTGGAAGATCCCCTGATCGAGCTCTGGTGTAAAGGCTTCTTGGTTCTTTCTCATCCTCCTCACTTTCTCCCTCCACCCTGGACTGGTTTTAGGCAGCCTGAAGAAAAGTCTAGAGCCCACTAACCAGACAGCTGCCTGGTCGGGGGCAGAGCAGAGAGAGGGCGGGACGCTGGGCTTGCTGCTAGAAAGCAGCCCCCATCCCCCGTGCTGACCGCAGGGAGGCGGTGAGGTGGGGAACGACCCACGCAATGTCCTGAGTGGTAAAGTGACCCCCCTTGGTGCTGCGGGCTCTGACCAATACATTTATCAAGGGCCCTTCCTTAGGAAGGAGCAGTAGAGGTGGTGGGGCGGCAGTGAGGGGTGTTCTCCGCCTACTGAAAATCCTTATCTTTCATAAGCACTGAGAAGGAGAGGGTGGAAACCAACGTGTGGGAGAATGGCGGGACTCTGGTGGCCGTGTGGGAGGTCATCGCAGGAAGCATAGTGAGAGTCCCTCTGTAGCATTTTAGGACAGAGATGGTCGTGGTCTGCATTAGGGTGGCGGCTGTGGAAGTGGGGGGAAGGGGGTGGATTGGAGGTGAGTTTTGGGTAGAAGCAGCCATGTCTCATGGCTATCAGGCATGGTTCGTTTATCCGTACCCTCGATAACCTGGAAGTCTCCAAGTGGTCCGTTCCCGGGGCCTGGTACGTGATAACAGCCCGCCCCTCACAGGTGTTAGAGGAGGCTGAGTAAATGCACAGGTGTCTGCCCTGTGCTGGATTGGCGGTGACACGCATGACAGAGTTTCCAAATCCATACCACATGCTGTGCCTGCCTCATGGGGATTGTGGTTTAGACCTGGAGATCTCCAGCTGGAGCTTCAAAGAAATGATTTCTTCCTAATTTTTCCTTCACCATCCTGAAATGACAGAGCCAAGCTGGTCCCGCGTGTGGCTGTGTGTCTGGGTTGCACACACACACGTACATCAGAGAACTTCCCACGCAGCTTAGAGCTCCCGCCCGGCCTTCCAGGGCGCCCGCACCGACCAGGCCTGCGGAGCGTGCCTGGGCGTGGCTCGGCCGCTTGGGCAACGCCTTGCTAACTTTGGATCACGTACTTGTGGTTATCAGTTGTCGAATCCCTTTCTTTTTGTTCCTCTCCTCTCCCTACCTCGAAGGACTGGATCCGCTCTTAACGTGAGACAGAAGCGTGGGGATGCATGGAAGTAATGATGATACGTGTTTCCTTACAAAGGGTTTCTACAGAGTGTGCTTACTGCCGCTGACCCGTACCCTTAAAAATGGTTTAAGCGATAAACCTTATGTTACGTATGTTTTGCTACAATAAAAAAAAAGTGTTTCTATAAGGTGCTTTCGGACTTTGCAATATTTTATATGCCCCTGTAATGGAGACATTAGATCATGGCCCTGCCACTTACCAGCTGAGCCTCAGTCTACTTCTCTGTAAGATGGGATGATAATAGCTGCTTGACACATAGTAGGTGCTTAGTTAGTGGTGACCACTTTATTATTTTTGCGGTGAAAGATTTCTGATGAAAGTTTTGCCTTGGGGAGTTTGGGGATTTTCAAAAGAAACTGGATTAAATAAATTTAAGTATCAGCTAAAGCATTGATGCTATGATATTACAAAACCACAAAAAGGCCAATTAAACACTTGCAAAGTCCCAAGAAATGGCCATTTACAAAACCACAGACATTTGGAAAAGAGGAGAAAATGTTTCACTCTTCAATTAAAAGGTTTTATAACTGAACATGCCTGTGCTTAAGTATACTCAATGTTTTTTCATAGTCTAATAATTTACCTGCCATAGGGGGCAGGGGGCAGGTGCCTTTTAGAAGCAATGCGAAAGCCTAAAGGGATAGATCCTCGTATGTTCCACTTGTTGATATAATATTTTTTCTAATTATGGAAATAATTGTTGACAATAACAATGATTAAGGTTTGAGTACTAACCTGTAGGCTAAACACTGAGCCAAGCACTTATGTGCATCATCTCACTTAAAATCATGCATGGCAGTTGTTGGAATTTTGGAAAAAGAATAAGTGCACACGTGTGTGCGTGTGAGAGAGAGAGAGAGAGAGAGAGAGAGAATAACTGGGACTATGATGCCTCATTTCCCCAAGAATATTATTGACTCTCATTGGCAGTTTGGTCGTAAATCTCACCTTCCAATTTAGTGCCTTCAGATGTCATTAGGAGCGTACTAAGGATTGTGATTTAAATAACAATTTAATCTGACCCCACAGTACGGGGAGGCCACAGTTTATGGCCACAGCCTCCAGTCACTGGACATCTGGGTCGTTTCTGGGTTTTACCATTTTCAATAACACTGGATAAAATCCTCACAAATATTTGAACATGGCCTAGATGTACACTTGTAGCTAAAAAAATTTAGACGTCTGAGAGGTTAGATTTGGTACAAAGCATGCAACCAGCTCAATGGTTCCACTCCAGGCAAACACCTGATTAAAATACATAACAAACTGTAACATGCAAGTATAGAAATATAGAATATCTCTCTTTGGAAAACAGTTGTTTTTGCTGCGAAGTTTTAATAATTATCGTGCAAGTTACTCGGTGCTGCAGGTCTTGGGCTTTCTCCTCTGTAGAGTAGAAAAAACTATAATACCTCCACTGAGGTGGTGTGGGAAAGGTCAAGGGTCAGTGTCTATAAAGCTTTTCAGGCAGGGCCTGGCGTGCTGGTGACGCTACATAAATTTGAGCTGCCATTGTTGGCAGTGCTGAGCACGTGTCAGTGTCTGCTTATGTACATAACGCCAGGTTGCATGCCTGTCCTGGAGAACTTGAGTAAATGTTTTCCTTATACAAATGTAACTAAGGTTGTTCCTGTCACTCGTGTAGAGCCGTCTTACACAGTAGCACATACACAAACACAAATTTTAGATACGGGCAGCGGGTGTCGGCAGTTAGGAAAATCGGCTCCCAGAGAGCCCTTAGCAAGATTCGAGGACATAAGCTTGTATTTAATGTATTGGAGTAAAGACTCAGAATATTAGTGTTAGCAGAAACCTGATATCTTTGGCAATGGGTTTTAAATTTTGCAAGCAATCCACAGTAAGAAATTCAATTGTTAAGAACCACAATGCAAATAACTGTGTGTATGCACTGGTTTATGAAACTGTCTCACCAACAGACTCTTACTATGTGTGCTGTCCTGATATCTTATAATGTTTCATTTTATTTTTTTACTATTTTTTAAGATTTTATTTATTCATTTTTAGAGAGAGGAAGTGAAGGAGAAAGAGAGGGAGAGACATATCAAAGTGTGGTTGCCTCTCATGCATCCCATACTGGGGACCTGGCCTGCAACCCAGGCCTGTGCCCTGACTGGGAATTGAACTGGGCACCCTTTGATTTGCAGCCTGCGCTCAATCCACTGAGCTATGCCAGCCAGAGCTATAATGTTTCATTTTATTTTAATGTTGGCTGTGAACCCATTGATTTTGTTGAGAGGAGATCCCCAGTTTGAAATACAACCTTCAAGTTTGTCTGCCCCCTTTAACAATTTCTTGAAGCTACAATTTTGTTGTTGTTAATTCTCACCCAAATATATAATCCATAATGAATGGTTTTGTTCTTATTTGCACGATAATTTGAGCTTTGGGGTCCTTATTCAGACAGATATACATGTTGGTAAAATTATGTTCTGTTAAAAGGCCATTGTAGCCCTGGCTGGTGTAGCTCAGTGGATTGAGCGTGGGCTGCGAACCAAAGTGTCGCAGGTTCGATTTCCCAGTCAGGGCACATGTCTGGGTTGCAGGCCATGACCCCCAGTAACTTCACATTGATGTTTCTCTCTCTCTCTCTATCTCCCTTCTCTCTCTAAAAATAAATAAATAAAATCTTTTAAAAAAATTCTTTAAAAAAAAAGGCCATTGTAAGCAGGTGCAGGCAGAATTCCACCAAAAAAACTGGGCATGGGTCAAAACTCACTTTGGTTTCCCTCTCTTTTAAACCAGGTAGTTCCCACTGACCGGCAGAATGAATTCAGAAAGGGACTCAGAAACGACATTCGAGGAGGACTCTCAGCCTAACGATGAAGTGGTTCCCTACAGTGACGATGAAACGGAAGACGAGCTCGAAGACCAGGGGCCGCCGGTTGAACCTGCGCAGAATCGGGTCAACAAAGAAGCGGAGGAAAGACGGGAGACGTTCAGAAAAGGTAACCGCTCTGGGACCTGGAGACGGGGCACTGGCCTTGTCACCCTCACACGGGCAGTGCCAACGGCTGCAAAGCCCGGATGGCCCGTGTTGAATAATGATCCAGGCGTCGTCTTCTTATCTCGGGATGCCGGTGGGAGAGTGGTTGACCGGCTTACACACACTTGCATCGTCCCCAGTCCGTAGGGCTGGTCTACCATCCCTGGCAAGTTCTGCCCAGGAATAGAAGCTCTTCCCTCGTGTCTGTGTTTTTAGAAGGGAGATGTACGTGGAAGAATTTGCTGGTTACCGCACGCAGGGCCCTTGGAGTTACCGTACCTTTTGTTCTATCATTAATGAATGTAATATGGTGTGAGCTCTCTCTTTAGGAAAATGTTTATGAATCTGATGGCCACGTGGGGGATTTTATATAGCCAGCTGTGCCACCAACCCAGAATCAGGGCGGCTTCAAGGCAGGGTCTCGGCCAGGTTGGCAATTTTTTTCTGTCAGGGGCCAGAGAGTAAATATTTTAGGCTGTGTGGACCACGCTGTCTCCTGCCGCAGTTACTCGGCTCTGCTGATGTCTCTTGACAGTTTGTCATTTAGGGTAACAGAACACAGCTTATTGCCCTGGCTGGGTAGCTCAGTTGGTTGGAGCATGATCCCCAGCACCGAAATGTTGCCAGTTCAATTCCCAGTGGGAGCACATACCTAGGCCCTGGGTTTGATCCCTGGTCAGGATGCATATGTTTCTCTCTCTCATCAATCTCTCTCTCTCTCTCTCTCTCTCTCTCTCTCTCTCTCTCTCTCTCTCTCCCTGTAGCTCTCTCTCCAATCAATAAACATAGTCTCCAGCGAGGATTTAAAAACAAAAAACAAAAACTTAGTTTATTTTCACAATTATGCCTTTTCCCTGGTGGCTTTTCTACCTCATTTCCTGCAGCTGCAGCTAAACGACTTTTCCATTCACAGAAATCTCCGTGAAATTGATCTGCTCCTGGCTCTGCAGACACACCTCCCCACCCTGTCTATCAGAATGACCTCTGGCTTCATCTGGTTTCTTCAAAGCCTCTGTCACTGCCAGCCTGCCTTCCAAGGTCTCCCAAAGTATGCTTCCCTCCTCTCGCCCTCTGACCACCCCCCCCTCCTTCCAGGGTTCTGCTGCCTGGTTAAACTGGTCTTTCTCCAAACAGTTTTCACCCAGGGGAAAAAAGGACACTTATACAGCAACCCCCCCCCCCCCGCCCCCGCTCTGGTCCGATGGTGCCTCTCTTCAGTTCCTCTCTGTGGGGAGGGTCTCAGTGGGAGGAAGAACACGAGTTCTCGCAGGGCCCCTCCCATCGCAGACTCTGAAACCTGGGGAGGCCATTGAGTTGTGTTGCCTGCTCTCAGCTTTCTGTATCAAACATGCAGAATTTTTCAACCTCCTTGTGGACTTCTGGCTGCAATTTCCAGCTATTGAGCAATAAGCTTCACTGCCTTTTGCCTCTAAATAGAAGTCCTGACAATTGGGCCGAATTAAAGTGGAATCGCTGCCAATCTGAACAGGAATGTGGCCTCTGTCCAAACAGGCCCAGACCGGATCGTGTGCACTGACAGGCTCGCAAGGAGTTCTAGCTGACTGCCCGAATCATGCAGACCGTGTTTCTTCCCCATTCCTTTCCCTCTGCACTTCGAAGCTTCATATCGCAGTCTTGGAATCTCTGCCATATGTAGCTATCTGATGAGCTAGCAGCGGGGCGGCTCAGTGGGGCGAAGGGCGAGCTTCGCCGTCGTTGCTTGGAGTCACGCTATCAGATGTGTGGTTAAGGACACGGCAAAGGGACTGGGGCTGGGCGCCTGCAGAAATGTCACACAAGCACGTAGTGGGTGGCAACTCTCACCTCTGTTTTTTTCCAACTCTGTCTTCCCATTCTGGTGCTCAGGGCTCTTTCCTGATGGCTCAGTGGGCAGATCACGTTTCTTCTTGATTTCTGCCCTCAGGATACAGGCCTGGAGGGCGCTCAGGCTTGATCTGGTCCCTTTATAGTCTTTTTTTCTGATAGTGGCTTATCTTTCTGGAAGAATTCGGTGGTTCTTGTTTCTCAAAGCCTCTGTCAAATGACTTTGCTGTGTTCTGACACCTCTATCTGCCCTTCCCAACGACACAGAGGACATTCAGTGAGTGCTAAACCTCTCCTCTCCCTTCCTACTTCTGCCTGGCGCCCCACCCCCACCCTCCTCTCCTCCCTTCCTCTCTCTCTCCCTCTTCCTCTAAATCCCTCTTTCCACATTTCTTTTGTTTTCCTCCCCAGATTCTCACTTGGGTATTTTCCCAATTTTTTAAAAATTGATTTAGTTTATTTATTTTTAGAGAGAGGGGGGAAGGGAGGGGGAAAGAAAGGGGGAGAAACATCGATGTGAAGGAGAAACATCCACCAGTTGCCCTAACCGGGAATCAAACTCTCAACCTTTTGATCTACAGGACGATGCCTAACTCTCTGAGCCATACCAGTCAGGGTGGCATTTTCCCAGTTAAAGTCAGTGTCACTCTGACCTTTCAACCATCACCTCTCTGTCTTGACATTTTACATGGAGGACAGTTTTCTTCGATGAATTCAGTTCTTCAGGGCGCCAGAGTGTGAGCCGCTCTGACGGTGCGTCAGGCCGAGGAACCCCCGGGGGGCCAGTGCCCACTGCGGCAGAGCACGACCCACATCTTAGGGCAGAGATGGGTCCTCCCTTTGCAAAACGTGCCCAGGCCCAGCTGAGCTTTCAGTGTTAAGTCAATGTGTGGAGAGACCCATTGCGACGCCTTTTCGGTTGCAGGACATTTACGGAGCGCCATGAGGCTTAAGAGCAAGAGCAGACATGCTGCTTGCATGTGCTACGGAGGAAGAGATAAGCCCACAGGTCTGACTGAAGGAGCTTTACCCTTGGCTTACTTCGGGCAAGGATCGGCAGGACTGGGTGGGGGTGTGTTCCATGCCGTGGGATGAACATTCTCCTTGCGTGAGGAACACTCCAGAACAGAAGAGTATTTCCTCAAGTGTGTCCTGGGAAACACTAGCCCCACCGAATGCCCCAGGACACAAAGATTCTGTGGTCCCTGTGCCCGGAAACTCAGAATTCTTTATCTTCCTCACAGAATTTAAGGGTGTCCATTGGCATAAAGCAGTCCAAGAAGTTTTGGGCTGCTTTTTTTAAAGTTATGCCTTTAAAAAAAACAGTTTAATTCCATTCAGCCACAGCTTCCTTAAATTCCTCGCCTGGTTTGTTTGTTTTTTAGTTTACCGTCTTGGTGTCTTCCTCTCCTGACTGGCTGGCTGCCTACAGCTTGTGGCCTTATTCACCGCGCGCCATCCACCCCGTCCTGCCCTCAGTTCCTGGTTCTTGGCAAGCCTTTCCCTTCCCCAGGGCTTTCCACCCCGTGCCTACGGCAGCCCCTCCCCTGTGACTGGCCCCTGCTCACTTCCCAGGCCTCAACAGAAGCATCACCTCCTTAGAGAACCTTGTCCGACCCCCACCCCCAACCCCAGCCCCAGCCTGGAGCAGGCAGACCCCTTGTTGTATGACCCCAGAGCCCCTTGCACTTACCTGTGCTTCCCAGGCACGTTTAGGATAGTGTCCTTGAATGGCTGTGTGACACGAAGCTCTCCCCCACCAGACTTGGTTTCATGAGAATCGAGGCCGTGTCTGTCCCACGCAGAGCACACGATGGGCTCTGGATAAATATTTGCTGGGTACGTGGATTACTTTAGAAATCCCGTGTTGGCAGCAGTGGGGAGAAGGGAGTAGATGGTACTCCACGTAAAACGTGGTGAGGACCTAAACCAACATGGCCGGGATGGAGAAAGGGGGGTGCATCATCATGTTTGTTAAGGATTTGACATTCACACGTCCCATTAGATCTGAGGGTCAAGGGCAAAGGAGGCCTGAGGAGTAATTTCTGGTTTAGGAACCCCAGAGGATATGGCTGCATTAAAAAAAAATACCGCTGCAACTCATTGGCATAGAATGACTATTTCATGCCACTCACCGATTCTGTCAGGAGTGGAGACAGTTTGTTTCTGCTCTAAGGTGTCGGGGACGCCAGCCATAGAGACCTGAGCAGCTGAGGTGACTCAGACCGCTGGGGTCTGGGTGCATCTGGAGGCTCCTTTACCCCTGTGTCCCGCTCTGGAGCTGGGTACCTCAAAGGCTCGCCTGGGTCTTCAGATGGGAGCACCCTTGGGTGTCCTGGGCTTCCCGCAGCATGGTGCTGGGCTGCAGTGGGAGTGTCCTCAGAAGGACCATCGTCCCAAGAGATCAAAGCGGAGGCTGCTTGCAGAATTCAGGCAGCGTGACTTGCACTACGTTCTCTTGGTTACAAGAGGCACTGAGGCCAGCCCTGATTCAAGGGAAGGGAAATTAGATGCCGCTTCTGGAGGAGGGAGTGACAAGGTCACGTTGCAGGATGGGGGATAGTGTTGCGGCTGCCTTGGGACAGTGCTTTCTGCTCCATGGGTAGCGGAGACATTTGTGGGGACGAGGGCTGGTGGGGGCGGAGCCCCTCCACAGGTCAAGGAGAGGGCGGTTGTTTTGAACCTGGTCAGCCTGAGATATTTATGGGACATTCATCTGCATTGCTGGGTAGCCGGCAGTTACAAGTATAGGATGAAGTAGTAAGAAATGAGCGGGGATGGTGCAGCCTGCCCCTGGGAAGCGACAGAATTTCACACTGTGATGCCACGTTGTCATAGGTGGCACCGAGCTTCGTTTTCCAGAATGCGGTCCTCAGAGTAGTGGGTTGACTTCGGGGTTTTGCTGTACCCATGAGGGCAGCATATTCTTAGGGAGAGGGAGAGTCCAGGGCAGGGCTTCAGGAGGGAAGCCTCTCCCATGGTACCTGCTGTCCCCTCTCTTCCATAATCGCTCACACCCTCCCTCCACACACACACACACACACACACACACACACTCACTCACACACACAGACATTCACCAGCACATCTGCTTGTCGGGTCGGCCAGGACGTGGGTTACTGTGCACAAGAGCTGACTCTGCACATCGGATGCTGATTCTATGCCTTGGAGCTGGAGATGATTGACACAAAAGCTTCAGCGTCATTTATTTACTTCTCTTTTCTTTTTAAAGCTAAACAATACTGTGCAGTCCCCAAAGTCCTTTCTTCTTGCCTGGGTTGGGTTGCTCTCTGTACTTGCAAACATAAAACTGCATTTCTTTAGAAGTCTTTTCCGACTCAGAGCTTCGGGTAGGGGTGACATGATCATGGGTTGACAGTGTTTTGGATGGACTGTTCCGTCACTAAGGTTTAAAGGAATCAATCACCAGTCACCACAAGAGCCTCAGGACACAGGGAGGACGTGTCCTCGGTGAGACTTCACACTGGAAGTGGTGCCGACAAAACCTGTGCAGCTGTAAACCCTGTGGAGGTGCCAACTCCGGGGAGGAATCCGCAGTTAGGAGCGTGGGTCTCTGAGCATCTGTGAGTCTTGTTTTATCTGGAATCAGAAAGCAGAGTAAGCTAGTCAGTCCTCTGAAGCACACGAATCCTGGGGAATCCTTGGAGCACGACACTGAGCAGCCATGTTTCCCACGCCATTAGGTTTCAGTTTTCGACACGCACCTGACGTGGAAATTCCACTCCTACTACTTCCTTTCTTTCTCCAGTTGGCCGTCAAGGGCCGGCCTGTCAGCACTCCAGGAGCCTTAAGAACAGCACAGCAGCTGGCAGCTTGTAAAATAAAGGGTGGGGGTGGCCCTCCTGGGCTGTGTGACTTGTAATGGGGGAGGGGTGGGAAGGCTGTGCGCTCTGGTTCTCTAGAACTTGCTCCTGAGTAGTGCCACTTGCAGCTGAGCCTTAGACGAGGAGCTTTTGCTCATGGGGACCCAACATGGCTGCTGTTGTCCTTACTGCTGCTTGGACCCTGCGTCTCTAACGTAGGTTTTTCACGGTTCCCCTTTGTCTCTCTCAGTCACTTGGCACTGGGATGTGATTAAATAAAAACCCCTGGGGATTCCACTAGGATCCAGAGCAGCGCACCCCACAGCCAGGGCGCGCAGGACTCCATCTGGGATCTTGGGAAGATGCTGATTCTGCTGCCAGAGGTCTGGGCGTGGCCCGAGATTCCGCATTTCTAACCAGATCTCAGGTGATGCAGTTTGTCCGTACTTTGTGTGGAAAGGGCCAGGAACAAGGAGGGTTGTTTTTTGTTTTCTTTTTTCCCCTCTGTGAAAGGCAAGCACAGCGTTTGCCCTTTTGCTTCGCTTTCAGTCTGTCCATTCCCATTTTCCCAAAAGCCGATCGAGGCTTCACCGCCCTCCTGAAGGTGCCCACGTTGAGCCGCCTCCTGCTTTGTCACCCAGGAAACTCAAGGCCCTACACACGCCCGCTCACTCACCCCTCTCCGCCCCTCACACCGGGGTAGCACCCTGCCCCTCCGGCCCCCCACACTCCCCCCATCAGTCATCCCCTCTCTTCCTTCAGTAGGTACCACACCCTAAACACACCTCCTAATGAGCGCCCCCCTTTCGTGTCTTATCCAGAAGTGTATCTCGACAGGGTTGCTGATGGGATTTTCTGATCACCGCATCTCTGGGCAGTTTTGTTCCTCCTTGCTGGGCGCACCTACACCTGCCGCCATTGCCCGTGTCCTTTCACTCTGTCACACCTGCCCTCCTGATTCCTCCCTGGGCCACGCAGACCTTCGTGGATTCCTCCTCCTCTACCCACTACTTAACTGCCGCCACCCTCTCCTGGCTTGCCGCCCGTCCCCCAGACTCACTTCCTGGGTGCTTCCCGCTAGCCTCTCAGTGCCGAGCACCCTTGCATCTGTGCGCCTGGCCTACACCTCGGCCTGGAGCTCCAGATCGGTTTTCACGGCTCACGGGCGGACGTTTCCACCCAGGTGTCCTACAGGCGTCTTCAGGTCACCGTGCCCGAATCGCACTGCGCCCCACCCCCCAGCTAGACTTGCCCCTCCCACACTCTCGAGGTCATCGGGGTCGGCTCTGCCCATCCAGCCACCCAAAATGGCACCTGCGGTCGGTCACTCTTCCATTTCACTTTTCTTCCTCATAGTTCCTCGCCCACAATCAGTCGGCCATCCTTCTGTAGTTCTTGACTCTGTCTTCCCTCCATTTCTGGTCCCTTGGTTCTGGGTTGGGCGCCCATCAGCGCTCCGTTCAGTGACCATGGTGGTCTTCTGCCTCTGGGCTGGCTCCCTGCAAATCCGTCCTGCTCTCGGCTGCCAGTGTGACCCAGGAAACCACCCTCTGCCCGTGCCCCTCCCCTCCCGGAGCCCCCCCCTGGTGTTGGGTCTCCCCTGCTCTTGGCGTGGTGGGCCAGGCCCCATCCATCCACCTGGCTCTCAGCTTGTCTCCTGCCCTTCCTGGGAGCCACTCTGGGGTCCCCCGTACCCAGCTCTTTGCATCTGAAGCCAGGCCAGGCCGTTTCTTGCCTTTGGCTCCGGCTGCTGTTATCAACCTCCCTCTTCTCCACCTGCAGGCATAATGTGGGGATAGCTTTTGAGAGTCCACCCAAGGGGCACCCCTTCCAAAAAGTCTTCCCTGACACCACCGTGTCCCCTGGCCAGATCTGCTGCTGCTCTTTGGGGTTCCCGTACCGCCGACTGCTGATCCTTATCCGTCTTACACGACGTGTACTGTCTTCCACGGACGTGCATGTTTAGGCGTCTCTCTCCCCTACCCTGGCGGGACAGTGGGCTCCTTCAGGTGGGGGCTGTGTCTGAGCCATAGATGGTTCCTCCTGGACCTGGGGTCCAGTTCCACGGTATTCTGCGTTCGTGGTTCTCAAACTTGAACGTGCATGCAAATCACCTGGATTCACATCCCCGGCCCCTGCCCCGAGTTCCTGACATGCCGGGTCTGCGGTGGTGCCTGACAGCGGGCATTTTGTGCAAGTCCTCCGGTGACACTGCTAGTCTGCACCCCTCACTTCGAGAAGCACTGCGACAGTGGTACTATTTTCACAGCTGACCTGCACTGTCCCCATCTGCACGTTTCAGAGACTGTGAGCGTGGGGAGCATCTAGGAAGACTCGAGTGCTTGACTCAAGGAGGAGGAGCTCCACCCACATTCCCAGGCAGGGCTGACTGTATCACTTGTTAAGTCTCACTTTCTGTCCTACCCCATGTGGCCTGTTGGCTGTTCTGGGCCCAGGTTACAGTGGAAGGACCCGGTACACATACAGTGCAGTGGCCGGCATGCGTCAGTGACCCGGGAAAGGCAGAACCCTCCCGGTGTCAGAGCGAAGAGCAGACAAGACACACTTCTCTCTGTGACACCCCCACCCCCGACCTGACACCTCTCAGGCCCCGTCCTGCCATACGGAGACCTTGGCGCGGCCCCCTGTCCCACGGCTTCTCTGGCTCGCCCGAGCTGGGACTCTTCGCTGCCATCTGTATCCTGCACTAGTTCCCGTCTCTCGTTACCTTTCTTTCTGGCTTGCCTCTTTCTTGATCAATTTATTTTGATTTTTTACTGTATTTTTAACTTCTGAAAAGTGCACAGAACACAAGTACGTAGTTTCACACATAGTTGTTAAGTGAACACGTGTTTAAATGCTGTTACCAGTTTTTCCAGCGTCCTCCCAGGGATACACATGCACTTCTATGTGCAGAGAAGACTTACAGATGCGCTCTTATATACCCACAGGTACACGTGCACACGAACACACATGTGTGAGTGGGTGTCATGCATGCGTTCCTGCCGTGCGTTAATTCTGTGTGTCACATAGCTGAACGCTCCGCGCAGTACACCCCTCTGCCTCTGTCACTCGGTGCCACTCGGAAATCTTCCCTACCAGTGCACATGAACCTGCCGCCTTTTTTGCGGACTGCATAGGCTTTCGTTGTGGGGATGTTGAACTAGCTGCTCATGGTTGCATTTAGGTTGTTTCTGATCCACGGGGCTGCGCTGACTCGCCGGCCCTGAGCTCTGCCACGTCCCCTGGGTGTGAGTAGATGCACACGGGGAATAAACGTCTGGACGGGGGCCTGCTCAGTCAGTGGGGGGCGGGGTTCGAGTCTGACAGACCTGCTCAAAGGCTCTCTCGGAGGCCGCCTACGGGGGCCTGTTTCTCCACTGTCTTCAGCTCGGCGTTCACCCACTTCTTTACTCTTGGCTGATGTTTCCCCGCTATGGGGTGAAAGCTGGGGCCCCACTGAAGACACTGCGCTTCTTTTTTTGTGTGTATTTGAGTATCTTTTTACACATTCGAGAGCCGTTTGAATGTCCCTGGGCATGAGCAGTCTAGTGATGTCCTTTACCCTTTTTCCTGTTTGGTTGTTTGTTTGTTTTCTTGTTGACTCTAAACTTTTGACCTTTTCACTGTTCTGGTTTGCTGAAGTCTGTACCAGCCGATGCAGCTCGCTGGTGTGTCGGTGTGTGTGTGAGCACAGTTCAGAACCAGCTGTGGCGGGCTGGGGGCCGGGCCAAGCTGACTTCCTTTTCCCACGTGGCGGTGATTGAAGGGCTTACTGCCCGTGGGAACCCTCGGAGCATTGTGTAGCAATATTTACGTGTTTTGAATACACATTTACCAGATGTGGGGAAGGTCCTGAGCCACAGCTGGCTGATGTTAAATGTTTGGGTTCTTGTTTACCAAACAAGAGGATGATGAGCTCAGATGTTAGGAGTGTGGCTGGCTGAAGGGTAGAAAGGAGGAAAAGAGGGAGGGGGTGGCACAGGAGAAACTTCCATGGAGTTGGGAATTGTTTTTCTTAAACCAGGAGACAACATCTTTCAATAACTGGGGCAAAAACTACCCCCAAGGAGAATCGGGGTAGAAAGAGTTAGTGTAGGGCGGGGCTAAGGGGAATTGTTTTAAGGAACACCTGTTGGGCGAGAGATGGTTCCCCCCCAGCAGCAGAGAAGCTGGGGACTTTCTCAAATTGGACATGGTGACTGAATGGTACATGTGACATTGAGGACATGAACTGAACTTGTACAGGAGATAGACGGGTGCTGGAGATCAGGATAAAGCACCACATGGCAGTGACACCTGATGGGGACTCTAAACTGTTGAAATTGTCCGCAGTGCCATTTTTTTTTATCTACTCGTTCGCTAACTATTGAATGGGTTATAAATGCTAAAAATGAGTTCCCCTAGGACTGCCATTACAAAGTACCACAAGCTGGGTTGTTGAAGACAAGTAAATGAGTTTGAAAAAATAATTTAGCTGTGACCTTCCGGAGCTGTGGGATGTTTGTCGGGGCCACGATTAAACGAGGATTGCTCTTTTAGAATTCTGCTGTTCTGTGGACAAGTGACAATGTGTCCACTGGTGTGCTGGGACCGCCGTAACAAAGCGCCACACGCCAGGGGACTTAAACAGCAGAAAGTTCTTGTGTCACCATTCTGGAGGCTAGAAGTCCAAGTTCAAGGGGCTGACGATGTTCATCCCTCCCAAGGGCTGTGAGGGAAGGATCCGTTCCAAGCCTCTCTCCTTGGTTTATAGTAGGTCTTTCCCCTGTGAGCTCACATCATCGTCCCTCTGTGTGCATCTCTGTGTCCAGATTTATTTCTTTATAAGGATATTAGTCACTTGTGGTTAAGTTCCATCCTAATGACCTCATTCTAAATTGTTTCCCTCTGCTGTGACCCTCTTTCCAAATTAGGTCCTATTCCAAGGCAGGCGTGGGGGTTAAGATTGTAGCATGAATCTGGGAAGGACATAGTTCCTCTCAAAACGATACACTAATTATGTACTTAATGCACTGTGTGTCTTTTTTCTTTTTTAAAGAGTGCACATGGCAAGTCAAAGCAAATGATCGAAGCTTCCACGAACAGCCTCATTTCATGAATACCAAGTTCTTTTGTATTAAGGAGAGTAAATATGCGGTAAGTTGATTTTAACTGCCTGTATTTTCTGTGCCAAAAGCCAGTTTTGCCCCATGGCCCGCATGCTTACTAGCTGCACGTGACACCTGTTTCCAGATAACCCCTGGCCTGGGGCCATGGGCAATCATTGTGAGTTTTATGGAATGTCACCACTGTCAGTGTGACCGCCCTGAGGCTGTAAAGGGGTGGCTCCAACCAAAACAGAATAAAATTATGCAGATTGCAAATTGCCCTATGTATTTGCAAAACTTTCATTAAAATGTGAAAGAATATACAATAATATCACAAATGCCTTATGTTGGAAAGTAAGAAAAAATTCAAAGGAATCTTTCTTTTTCTTAATCCTCACCTGAGGATATGTGTATTGATTTAAGAGAGAAAGAGAGAGAAACATTGATCGAAACATTGAAACATCAATGGGTTGCTTCCCATTTGCGGCCCAACTGGGCACTGAACCTGCAAACTTTTGGTGTACGGGACGACACTCCAACCAAATGAGCCACGTGGCCAGGACTGAAAGGAATCTTAATAACGTATCCACCCCTCCACTGCCTGTGATCGATTCAGAGATTTCAAAGACATTTTCACCTCAAAAATGCTGATTACCTCCGAAATATGATGAAGAACAGCTGTTAAGTGTGGACTTAAATAGTATGTGTATTAGCCTCGTAGGACCGCTGTAACCAAGTACTGTAAACTGGGTGGTTACGAACAACAGAAACACATGGTCTGACAATGCATTTGTAAGGGGCCAGGGCCCGAAAGGAAGGCGTTGGCAGGGCTGGTTCCTTCTGCTCCAAGCCCCTGCCAGCCCCTGGTGCCCATGGACGGTCTTTGCCATTCCTTGGCTCATAGAGCATGGCTGTCATCTCTGCCTCAGGCTTCACCCGGACTTCTCCCTGTGAGTTTCTCTCTGTCCGATTTCCCCCGCTTCGAAGGGTGGCAGTGGTCCCTGGATCAGGCCCACCTTCCTCCAGGCTGACCTCGTTGTAACTTGATTACGCCCGCAAAGACCCCATTTCCAAATGAGACGGCACCTCCAGGTGTCGGGGGTAGGACTTGAGCGTATCTTCTTGGGGCACACAGGTCAGCCCACAGCGATGCCTCCTACTCTTTCTCGCACAGCAGCCTCCGTTCCCCCTTAAACGGAAGTGCCCCTTTCCTTTCCTGCTCTGCCGCCCCTGTCAGTATCTCCCCGCGTCCCCTTTGCTAAGAGGCTGTGAGGCGCAAGGGGTCAAGGATGTCACAGGGCCCATCCGGTCACAGTTGCACTTATCAAACCTCTGGGTGATACATCTGCTTCTTGATACCGTCTCTGCTTAAGCCTCCAAGGTGTCTTAAGTTGTTGTGAGGCCTGGTTAGGATAAAAAGCTTAAAGGAAATCTCGGTATCTTTCTGAGTGACAAATGACATCTCTGTGTCACCGTTGGCCATAAGACTCCATGCTTTTTGCAGATGGGTGTACATGGTGATACGCGTGTGGCGTGATTTAGAATGACTTCTTTCATTTTTTCCAACAGAGCAATGCCATCAAAACATACAAGTACAATGCATTCACCTTCCTGCCGATGAATTTGTTTGAGCAGTTTAAGCGAGCAGCCAACTTCTACTTCCTGGTCCTTCTTATCTTACAGGTAAGGCCCTTTGGTATCTTAAGGTCGGTTTTGAATCATGGGGACTCAGTAACATTTAAGTTGTGGACGCACATAATGTGACTAATCTGGAAAGGTTTTATATTACTGTCAGTGTTCTGCACGTAAGGGAATGCGCTTCGTACGCAGAGCTGGCAGGCTCGGTGTTTAAAAGTTCCATTTTATGCTGAGATGACCGTTAAAATTGGCTCCCCTGCCGTGAATCACGTTAAACCCTTCGCATTGAAAAATTATCTGTACCTTAAAATTCAATCTATTGTTTATGTGTATCCTTTATTTTTTTAATGTAAATGCCTAATTTCCCCAAGGATATTATTGATTTTCATTAACATGTTGGTCATAAGTCTCAGTAAATTATTTTTGTGAAGTCGTTTTACATTGGAGAAGACCTTTTTTTCCTGAGTTTTATTTTTTCTTCATTGTGGCAAAAAAAATTCATTTATGTAGACAGCATTGATTTGATCTGCTCAGGAAGTGTTATTGTCACCAAGGGGACTCTGCCGGTGGGAGTGCCACCCTTTAGCATCTCCCGTGCAGGTCACGAAGGGCGCGTGTCCTCTTGGTGTTATCACCTTCTTTATTTGGGAAATAGTCTCTCCTGCTGGGATTCACCCAGTAAGGTTTTGTGAAAATGGCAGCATGCGTGTGCCTGGGTGGAGGTGAAGGAGAGAGAGAGGGGAAGGGAGAGAGAGAGAAACAGAGAAAGAGACACCATCAGACAGAGAGAGAAATAGATACTCATCAGGTCTGGTAGAACATAAGACCTGCTGCCTTGACCGCACAGGATGGGCACGTTATCGAGAGGGACCTTTGAGATAGGCTTGTAGAGATAAACACTACGAATGATAAAGTACTGCAGTGTAAGGAGTGGGCTACTTTCCTTTTACTTCCTTCCAGGAGGGAAAAGGGCAGTTACACATATAGACAAGAAGGTCAGAAATGATCTATTTATTTTCCAAGTGCTCCAGTTTCTTTAGAGCACAGCAGTGCAACTTAGGGTACTAGGAATAGCCTTAGATTAAGCCCTTTGCTTGCATTGTCAATTCACTTAATTCTTGTGCTCTGAGTCAGGGACTGTTATACGCTCCGTTTTGCACAGCAGACCTAAGGCCTGGCAAGACAAAGGAGCGTGCTCAATGTCCCATAGCCCATAGTGGTAGACAGAACTGGGCGGGACCTGGGTCCAGGAGCTTGACTCTAACCAGTACATTATAAGACCCAATGATCAACAAGATGGTTACAGAAGATCTTTACTAAATTTGTTTCCAAACCTTTTGTTCCAATTTGTATGCTGTCTTGGTGGAGGCAGGCCTTCCTGCAAGGCCAGCCTCTGACATGCCTGGACCAATCACAATGACAGTGAAAGAAGAGCTTTCTCTTAGTGCCCCCAAAGGTGCCCATCCAGTTGCTAGCTTTCAGAGCCACCCAACACCCACCGCTCTCTTCGCCTGCATCAGAGAGCCCGGGCTAAGCACCCAGCAGTGTAGAGACTGCCAGATGCATTGCCTGAAAGTTCAAGAACTCCTTTCACCCACATCCCATTCTACCTTCCCTCGGTTAATTATGATTATATCACACACACACACACACACACACACACACACAATTGGAGCACTCATCTTACAGAGCCTCATTAGTGTCCATTTAAGGTCACAGTGAGACAATTCCAGAAGCCACTGTCCTCTGGGCTCTGCTCCAGGAGGCCAGCAGCTGGAGAAATCAAATTGTAGGAAGACTAGCTGGAGGCTTAGATGCTTTTTCTGCATGTTCTGCAGGATGCAGACTTGGGTGATGAAGGAGATTAGACATCGAATTAGCAAGCTTAGAATGAGCAGTTACCTGTGGGTCGCCTGTGCCTTCTCGGACACACATGCATGCCTTTTTCCTCCTTCCAGGCAATCCCTCAGATCACGACCCTGGCGTGGTACACCACCCTGGTGCCCTTGCTCATGGTGCTGGGCATCACGGCCATCAAGGACCTGGTGGACGACGTGGTAAGAAGGATCTCCCATGCAGCTTTCTCCTCATGGCCGTGAGCCAATTTTTAGTTTGGTATTAATGCTTTACATCTTGAGGTTATTAAAATAAACTTCTCCCTTCTCTCTTCTGAAGGCTCGCCACAAAATGGATAAGGAAATCAACAACAGGACGTGTGAAGTCATTAAGGACGGCAGGTACGGCCTGTCTGGTACCCGAGTCACGAGGCTGTGATGTGTTGGGATGTCTAGAAATGTACTTGGAGATAATCATTAGAAGTCTCTCGGTGTGTTCGCCCTTTCACCTAAGGCCTCTCCTCACTGCCTGAGACTTGGTTTCCCTTTGTGACCTGGAGGCCCTACCAGTTTGCATTGTGGGAGGTGGCCGATTGGGCTGCGTCACCAGCTCTCCTGTGTTCACACAACTTCAGCCTGGAATGTGCTGCTCCCGCCCCTGCTGCTGCCGCTGCTGCTCCCGCTGCTCCCGGACTTCTGCTGGCCAGGGCTTGGCTCCACTCTCCAGCTGGAGTGACGGTTTCTTCGTTGTGCTTTTTCAGAGCATTTTGTTTTCAGCTTTCTCATTAGGATCTGAATTTTTAGTTGGATGATTTGTGTGGGTATCTCATCTTTTGTCTCCAACTCAACCTTTCTCAAGGAGGCTGTCCTGAGTGTTTGTTTTGTGTCCACCAACGCCTCTGACACACAGAGAGCACTCGAGAAGTGTTTAGATTAACACGGGCAACCGGGCCCTGAGTGCCAGCTCACCGGCCAGTAATGAGTTGTTTCTCGAGCGAGCACCTTGTGGCAGAACTCCAAAGTCAGGCGCTAAAAATAGTGACTCAGGCGCAATCCAAAGACTTTATGTGTCAACACTGAGGAAAAGAACCTGGTTTAGAGCCCCACTCCCACTCCGTCTAATTTGAATATAGATTCTGTCAATCTACAAATATGTATAGGTGGCTTTTTTTCCCTTCACAAATAAATGGATTCTGTTCCGGAGGTTGCCTTTGAATTCACTTAGAATCATGGTTCTGAAGGGTGGCTAACCAGCCCTCAGCCTGTCTGACTCCTCTAACTGGTAGAGTAGCTCTGAGTCGCCTTGAATTTGGGAGTTGGGGGTCGCATATCAAGCAGCTCTGTGGCCCCAGCAGCCCCTGGAGTGGGGTCCAGCCTGTGTGGGGATTGAGCGTTGCTGGGACGGGACTGCAAGGCCCTCCTAAGGGGACCCAGACACAACCATGGAAGAGTCCAACGGAATCACCTCTGTCACCAGCAAAAAGCTGTGACAAGAAGGTGTTCCCCTGTTTACCTACCATGTGAGACGCGTATGTACCTTGCTAATTTATAGTTTTAGAGATATTGACATGTAATCTAACTGCAACTTCCTTTATTGAAAAATAAGCCAATTCAAAAAAAAGCCTGCGATTAAGAATTATGCATTAAAGTCATAAAATTGGGGAAACCAGAATATGAGCATGTATCTAAAATATATTTTAAATGTCTGGGTCTTTTTTTATTCATACATTCATGGAGGACAAATGGAGTCATTGAATTCCTGCCTCCAAAAAATTAAATTTACTAATTGTGGTAGTTTGGTAATGTCTGTTGGGAATACCTTTTTTATGTAGGGAAACTTTTAAAAAAATTATTTATTTATTTTTAGAGAGAAGGGAAAGAAAGGAGAAAGAGAGGGAGAGAAGCATGGATGTGTGAGAGATACATAGATACG
The DNA here is from genome assembly GCF_019186645.2 of Phyllostomus hastatus. Taxonomy (NCBI): domain Eukaryota; kingdom Metazoa; phylum Chordata; class Mammalia; order Chiroptera; family Phyllostomidae; genus Phyllostomus; species Phyllostomus hastatus. The sequence continues at coordinate 46,019,968 of NW_025333960.1, read as the reverse complement.
TTGCCTCTTACACGTCCCCAGCTGGGGACCTGGCCCGCAACCTAGGCATGTGCCCTGACTGGGATTGAACTGACAACCTTCTGGTTTGTAGGTCAACACTCAATCCACTGAGCCACTCCAGCCAGGGCTGAAACCCTTTAAAAGACTGTATTTTGAAAATGTAGATTTGTTAGAAATTTGTTATATTTTGAAAATGTAGATTTGTTAGAAATTTAAATGGGTATTGCCTATGGAATGTAATGCTGAAGATAGTCATCTTTTTTTATTTTCTACTTTATCGATATCCTTATTAGACTTATTATAAAAGTGATATCTACTCATTAAAGAGATAAGTTAAACTCTGGAGCCCCCTGAGGATTCCAGGTGGCCCGAGGGGGAGCTGTGATGTGTGCCTGTCCCAGGTCCACCCAGGCCCTGCCACGGGGTAGGGGTGGGGTCACGGAGACAAAGAGGACAGGAGCGGGGCAAACACAGGACATGAGCGAAAACAAAAGGGGGTGTCAAGTGTCTCCTGGCCACACATTTAGGTAGCCCCCTTGACCCTTCATTACATGACCTAGGACGGACAGAAGGCATCCAAGTCCTCACCGCCATCCTCGCTTCCTTCAGAGTGACCCCCTTCAAGTGACTTCGTTGTTAAATGGCTGAACTTTCAGCAAAACTTTTCCCTGTGATTTGCATGATTTCCCCAGAATCTTTGGCTTCCTGAAAAAAAAATAATCCCAAATCTCTTGCCAGTCACTTTTTAAAAAACCAATAATCTATCTTCATTTTTCCTGTTTAGGTTCAAAATTACCAAGTGGAAGGACATTCAAGTGGGAGATGTCATTCGTCTGAAGAAAAACGACTTTATTCCGGTGAGTGGACCAGCCCTGCCTCTCCCCCGCTTTGTCCTCCCGGCGGACCTGGCGCTCGGTTCCGCCTGCCCAGCCTCCGTGTCACGGGCGCGGTTTGTTTCCCACAGGCCGACATACTGTTGCTGTCCAGCTCGGAACCTAACAGCCTCTGCTACGTTGAAACAGCCGAACTGGACGGGTAAGTGGGCTCAGGGGGTCCTGTGCTGAGGCTCCTCCGAAGGCACAGTCACGGCTTGGAAGGCCGTGCCCTCTGGACAAGGAGCCCTGAGAGCCGGCCTGGCCTCTGCCACGTGCTCTCTGTCCAGCACTGGCCCTCACTGACCAGTCTCTGTAAAGTGGTGCTTTCAGACCTGCCTCCCCGCGCCCCCATCAGAGGAGGCGAAAGGGTCAAGGGCAGATGGCAGGCCGAGCCCTTTGTGAACTGCTGAGCAGCGTCCAGATACATATGAATGACACAGGAAAAAAAAAAAAAAAAAAAGAACAGATTTTCAAAGTCTTTGCCAATAGACAGTTTTGATTTCTCCCTTTGCTGGTTTTGATCATTAGGCTATCCCTTGAAAGGGAGTTAAGTTCTGTTTCTGACCAGTTTTCAATACACTTATTGAGTGCTTACTAGGTCACTAGGTTAGCTTTATGTTTTAGCTCATGTCATCTGCTCAACAACTGTGTGAGGCAAGTAATAAGATTCCCTTAACATTTCCCCTGAGAAAACTGAGGGTGAAGTGTCCTGCCCAAGGCCACACAGTAAGTGGCAGAGTCGGGACACCCCTCCCATGCTGGCTTTCAAGGGGAGAGCCTGCGTCTCCTGCTCTGGCGTAAACCCCTTCCCTTCCACCCTGGGTGTGCCCGAGCTTCTTCACGGAGAGCTGAGGTGCCCTGAGTGGAACCTGGATCTTTCCTTGTTCTTCTGTAAGTCAGGCGGGTGATTGTCCAGCCTTCGCTATGAAACAGCTGTGACTCCCATGAGTGAGAACACTGAGTGGGGTTGGGGGGGCATGCCAAGAGCTGGGATCTGTAAGAATTCTCTCTCAGACACGGGGAATCCACTTCTTCACTCTGGAAGACGGCAAGTTGACAGTCTAGACACTTTCTGTAAAAAATATGATTTGTTTCGTAGAATCCCCTTAGTTATGATTAAACCTTAGAAACTACGTTTCTGAACAGCAGTTGGATAGTGTAAGGCTGGTGGTAAACGTTGAGTTAGGAGGAGGAAGGAACATACTGAGGAAGGGCCCACGGTGGCAGACAGCAAAGGGGACCAACATGTCCCAGGCCTGGAGTTTGTCTCCGGTTCAGGGGATGACCTCCCCCAAACCCGAGATTCCAAGATGAACGGAGACTTTGCAAATAGAAGAAGAAAAAGAAAAGAAAGAAAGAAAAAAAGAAAAAGATAATTATTTATCTTTTGCTTCTAGGGATGCCTAATGTTACCTTGTACAATTTTCTTTATGTTCCCTTTTGAACTGTGAAATTTGTCTATTCTTTTTTTCTCCTTCTCTCTCTTTTTAGAGAAACCAACTTAAAGTTCAAAATGGCACTCGAAGCCACGCACCAGTATCTCCAAAAAGAAAATTCACTGGCAACATTTGATGGTTTGTGCAAACACATGTTATTTTAAGTTTTAGCTGCTTGCCTCGGTCCCTGTCAATTCAAGCCAAACATCTGTCACGCGGGAGTACTTATACAAATCCTCTCTTTTTTAAAGGATTTATTGAATGCGAAGAACCCAATAACCGACTAGATAAGTTTACGGGAACGCTCTTTTGGAGAAACACAAGTTTTCCTTTGGATGCCGATAAAATTTTGTTACGTGGCTGTGTAATTCGGAACACCGATTTCTGCCACGGATTGGTCATTTTCGCAGGTACTTTCAGAGCTTCTTGGGAAATTGATCTGGTAGCTGCTTTTAAGATTTAAGATGACTTTCCCATTCTTTCTCCAGTGAAAACAAAGGAAGAGTAATTTTACTGGCAGGCCAGTGAATTGATTTTTCCATCAGTTGATCATATTGAATTTTCTATTTTTAGGTGCTGACACTAAAATAATGAGGAATAGTGGGAAAACCAGATTTAAAAGAACTAAAATTGATTACTTGATGAACTACATGGTTTATACGGTATGTATTTTCTTTTCTGTAGAGCAGAGGCTAGATTGTCGTCTTTTGCTCTAATGTTGTTGTATGTTTTCCTAACACAAAGAAATCTGACCTCTGCAGGCCAGGTGGGAAATGCATGAGTCACTTCAAGGTTGGATGGGGGTGGGGGCGCTTCCATTTCTTTTTCTCAGAAATGCACCCCTTCCCCTCTAATATGAGACTCCCTTGGGGATGAAAATTCAAGTTGTAGGGTGCCCTGGCTGATTATTTTGCTGACTAGAGTGACCATTTGGAAGACCAGGGTACTAGATAAGTTCATGGGTCCGGGCTCCTGAAGTTAAGGTGGGGTCGATTTTACTACAGTTAGCTTCCATAGGGGTAGTTCTGTTCAACCAAACTTTCTTTTAGATGTCTACTGCACAGACCCACAAGTACGGCAAGCCTGAATCGAAGTTGTGTTGCGGGTCCACAAGCCCAAGGTCTGATGGCTTCACTAGAAGGGACTCCCAGAATTCAGTGTATAGTTGTGCTCACAGCTCTGGTTTATTGTAACTTATTACAGTAAGATCGGCAAAGGCTGAAGGCTCGTGGGGCGAAGTCTGGAAGTAGTCAGGCACGGGCTTCCACAGTCCTCTCCCAGTTGAGACGCCCACGAGACACAGTTGATTCCCCCAGCCACAACTTGTGACAGCCATGTGAAATGCTGCCTGCCCCAGAGTCGCTCCTTAGACACTCAGTGCCTGGGGTCTGGTCACGTAGGCACCGTCAGCCTGGGATGACCAGATTTCCAGATTCCCCAGAAGAAAGTGGTGGTCCGAGTAAGGTGTACATGAGGAGACTTAAAGGGCCATTCTCATCAGAGCATAAGAAATAAGGAATCAAGAAACGGTCCCAAAATCTAAGTTCCCAGATGCCAGCCAAGGGCCACGCTTGCAAGCAGGCCTACTGAGGATAGCAGTCTCGGGCCTGCTACATGAGGGTGTCCCCAAGTACTAAGCAGTCCCAAAGAGAATTCATATTTTTTCAAGTATTTTGTTTAATTTGACTATATAAGTTTTAGGGAACATATAATACTCATAATCCTTTAATTGCATGTACATATTTAAAATCATCAAAGTAATATATTTAAGAAACAACTTTCCCCCCTGCCCTCACATTTCATGACAACTGTATTTGAACTTGTCATGCACATCGTCAATGTCATTGTCTTGGCCACGGCGAGAGCACTTCCGGTGCTCTCATCGTCTCTCCCTCCGTGCCGGTTTGTTTTGGGATACAGCACTTTTGGAATCTGTGTCCAGAAGTTTAAATCTGTCCCTGGGAAGTTTTTTACTACCCACAAATACCCACTGGGACAATTGACTTTTTTATTCATTCCTTAAGTAGGTAGTCATAGTTTCCACAAGAATACTTAACTGACTTGCTTCTTAAATGATCTTAAACCTTAAGTGATCATTAAACTTTCAAGAATAATGACCCAAATCTGGGTAAAATTTCCTTGCCTTTAAAAAAAAAAAGAAGCATTCCATTAAACGTTGTTTGAAATTCTTTTCTACCTCAGGTAAGGTATCTTCTCCAAACAGTATGTTATTTTGTTCAAAATAAAACTAATTAAGGGAATTTGGTAAAATATGGGGGTGTTTAAGGATTTGACTATAAGACACTATCTTCTCTTCTGAAATATAATTTTGGAATAAAACCTCACCTCATTCGTGGAATATAGGATAAATCAGTCAATCACAGAAATCCAATAGACTTTCAAACATTCTTATGGCACTGCTTTTATCTTAAGCGTATTGTTTTTATAGACTACTGAGTTATTATAAAACATGTGAAGTATTGAGCAGGGTCGGTTAGCATCTATAAAATGCACGGAGCAGGAAATCCTTCAGAATACACTTAAATATGGTATGTCTTCTAGATCTTCGTGCTTCTCAGCCTGATTTCCGCGGGTCTCGCCATTGGCCACGCTTACTGGGAAGCCCAAGTTGGCAATTATTCTTGGTACCTCTACGATGGAGAGGACTCTACCCCCTCCTACCGCGGGTTCCTCAATTTCTGGGGCTACATCATCGTCCTGAACACCATGGTGCCCATCTCTCTCTATGTCAGGTAAGGCTGTCTACACTGGGGCCTTTTGCTTTAAGGGAAAAACACAGTATCTTTTCACAACTTCGCACCTTCCTTTCTAGCAATAATTGTTTCAAAGGTCATAAGGAACAAGTAAGACAGTAACTTTCATTTCAGAATTGGAGGTAATAGAGGGAAAGGAAGTTAACAGTTGGGTGCCTGCTCTGTGCAGAGCACAGCACTTTGTACCTCAACCCGTGTACAGATAAGGCTATGGGAGTTCAGAGGTCAAGCACTGCTCCCGTAGGAGTCACTCGCTTGGTAAGACCCCCTCTCTGTGGGCTCCCAAGCCCACGCTGCGGAAAGAGCCTGGGAGAGAGTGAAGATTTAGAGTGTCGTGGGAAAACTTAGCTGTTTCCTTTTCGGGAACCTTCCTCACCTCCTATCCGCCTCTTCCTTAGTCACATCCTCTGCCCCCACAGCCCCCACCGTCCCCACGGCCCCCACCCACCACAGCCGTTCCTTGTAAAACTCTCTGGGCTTCCTGGCCCTGCCCCGCCCCCTGCCCTGCTGCAGCCCCTGCTCTGTTCCTCATCTCGGCCTCGGCTGCAGTAAGAGTCAGGGTCCTGCCCCTGAGGGGTGGTAGCCCCCTGGCTTCAGGATACTTCCTCCTTGTTCACTTTTTCTTCCTTTAATATCCAAGTTCACTGTCACTGGCCAATTGGGTTTTAGACCTTGGAGAGAGGGATTTGTGCCTTGCAATGTACTCAACAGCTGGAGTGTGCTTTTAGTTCCAGTAAGTACCGTATTTTGCCATGTATAATGTGCACTTTTTGCCCTAAATTTTGAGGGATAAAGTAAGGATGCACATTATATGGGCCTAGTACTAATTTGTTACTGGTATACAAACTGTCTTGTACTTTGTGTCTGCTCTTGTATTTTGTAATTATTAGTAACATAAAATTACTTGTACCATAATATGTTCAAAAATAAATGCTAAAATTTCTTTATAATACAAAAAACAAGTATCTCAATATACATTAAAAATTGAATTAAAACATTAAAATGGAAGGTTTTTTCCCCTGAAGGTTTGGGCCAAAACCATGGGTGCACATTATACACAGCGAACTATGGTCATAGCCCAGAGGCATACAGGGTCACATACACACCTGCAATTGGAAGCATTTGTTTCATTTTAATTCGATTACATGTGCATTTGTTTTCTTTTTAATTGTATTACAAGTAGCTACTGTTGTTCTTTTAACATGAAAGCAAGCGCAGGGGGGCCATCTGTTTGCACTTACTTTAAGAAACACTGAAATGAGTTTTACTTTTGTCTAGAGAAACCTTACGCAGATTATCTGGTCTAAAACTATAACTGTATTTTATAAAATAAACTGTTCATGTTTTTTGTTGTTGTTGGGTTTTTTTTGTTTGTTTAAAAGACTCATGCCCTGTGGCTCCTGAGATTTCTTGATTTCTCTTGGAAATAAAGGTCCTTTTGAAGCATAAGTCAGATCAGGTCATTCCAGATAGTATCTCTGCACTGTTTCCAAACCTGCGGTAGCTTTCTGTTGCACTCAGGATAATGTCCTTGAGGCCACACTGGCACCCACAAGGCCCAGCGGGTGGGTCTGACGTTCTGCCCGCTTCTTCCTCCTCCAGTGGACCTCCCGCGCCTCCCTGGGCTCCTGCCAGTCTAGCCTCCTTGATACTCTCGGGTTCCAGGACCTTCAGGCCTGTTCTTATCTCTGCCTGGAACATCCTTCGCTCCATAGCTGCATGATTGTTCTTTCCTTTCCTTCAGGTCTTTGCTCATCTTATCGCTCCCTTATCACGCTGGCCTTTCCACCCACTCTGTCCTAATGTCACTTCCATTTCCTGTTGGTCTCCATCTCCCCTCACCTTGCTTTGATTTTCTGCAGAATAATTTCACCACCTAATAGATCTTGTCTCATTTATTTATTTATCTGGTTCCATTAGAATGTCACCTCCTCCCTGATAGTAGGGATTTGGTCCGTTGTATCTACTGACCTGTCCCTTGTGCCTAGAATGGTGCCTGGCGCATAGCGGGCACTCGGGAAACATGTGGGAGAAGGGAAGGAGAGCTATCTTTCCATCTGTTTAACTTGTTAGATGACATCCTCTGCCCACTTAACAGTTGCTGGATACGTAAACAGTTTCCTTGTAACTAGGATATAGTTAATCACTTACAGTTTTAGAATTGAGACAGTCTTTTTAGAATTATCTTATTTTGAATATTCTATAACCCTTTAAGAATTTAGGGGAAAACTGCTTTTTTTCACAGTGTGGAACCACAACTTAGGGGTTATTTGCCCAAAGCCCTCTCCCCTGCTAGAGAATACACAGGGGTCTGCACCCTGGTGCACTTGCCCTACAACTGGGGCAAAGGTGAACATGGCCATTCCAGTTGTGCCCAGGTGCGGTGGGGAACGAGAGAAAGGAGGGTGAGAATGGCCACATTGTGTGGTGCCCTCTGCTTGCCACCCTGTCACCCGTCCCACTGGGCTGTGTTTGACCATGGGGCACTGTGGCCATGGCCGTGGCCGGATGTGCTCAGAGTGAGTGGGAGTGACCCTAAACCTGGAGAAATGTGTGTTTGGTCAGGAGAACTCAGAGGCTGGGCACATGGGCCAATAGCTGGCTTTTGCCATTGTAGATAAGCAGCCCCCTCCTTCAGGTACAAGTGACGGCAAAACCCGCTACCTGCCACTCATATCTGAGAACTTTACTGAAAGTAACCATTTGTCCTCCTAGTGTGGAGGTGATCCGTCTTGGACAGAGCTACTTCATAAACTGGGACCTGCAGATGTACTACCCCGAGAAGGACACGCCCGCGAAGGCGAGAACCACCACGCTGAATGAGCAGCTGGGGCAGATCCACTACATTTTCTCTGATAAGACGGGGACACTCACACAAAATATCATGACCTTTAAAAAGTGCTGCGTCAACGGGCAGATCTATGGTGAGTGGAAGCCGTCACGGAGCCCCTGGGCATGGGTGCCCGGAGTCCGCCTTCCCAGAACTGCAGGTGCAGAGCCCGTGGGTCATCCTGGATGAGTTCTGAAGCCGTAGCACTGGTGGCACTGGGCGCACGTGATGGGAGAGGTCAGCAGTCGGAAGTAGGCGCACAGTCCTCAAAAAATGAAACTCAGTATGACCATGTGATCCGGCAGTTCCACTTCTGGGTATATGCTCATGAGAACTGAAAGCTGGGATTGATTCAAAGAGATATTTGCACACCGATGTTCCTAGGAGTATTATTCACAGTAGCTCAAGTGTGGCCATTAACCCAAGTGTCAGTCAGTGGATGAAAAGATAAAACAGTGGGCTCTATATACACATGGTATATTATTTAGTTCTAAAAAGGAAGGAAATTCTGACACATGCTACCACATGGATGAACCTTGGGGACATTATGCTGAGGGAAATATGCCAGGCACAAAAGAGCAAATACTGTGTGATTCCCCTTATAGGAGGTGTCTGGAGTAGTCAAATTGCTAGAGACACAAAGTGGTTGTCAGAGTTGGGGGGTGGGTGGGATGGGAGTGAGTTAATCAGTGTCAGTTTTACCAGATGCAGAACTATATGCAGGTGAATGGTGGTGGTGGTCCACAACAGGGTGATTACCAATTAATGCCACTGAACTGTGCACGTAACAATGGTCAATACAGTACATTTTATATTATGTATATTTTACCACAATTATTTTTTATTTTCATTCTAATATTTTGCAACATGCTACATATTTGTAAAAATATTAAGGCTTGTACTGTTTTTGGTTAGAGTACTCTAATTTTTACTTAATACAACTCTTTTTTTTAAAGATTTTATTTGTTTATTTTTAGAGAGGGAAGGGAGGAAGAAAGAGAGAGAGAGAGAAACATCAATGTGCGGTTGCTGGGGGTCATGGCCTGCAACCCAGGCATGTGCCCTGACTGGGAATCGAACCTGTGACACTTTGGTTTGCAGCCCACATTCACTCCACTGAGCTACACCAGCCAGGGCTTAATACAACTCTTTTAAAAAAGCTATAAGAACACCGTATTCATTCCACTTGTAGAAACCTTTATGCTGTGAATGTGTTTTCACGTAACAAGCATCCATGAGGAAGGTGGGACTCGGAGGGCTAAGGAAGTGGTTCTCTTGTGCATGGTGACAGTGCCTGCTGAGTTGGGGGAGGTGAAGAGCTTCAAAGGACATGACCTGGCCCAGAGGACATTGCGCTGTAGAGGGCACTTCCAGACCAGGAGTCATCGAACTTTTTCTGTAAAGAGCCAGATAGGAAATATGTGCAGACTACACCAAATATTCTTCTTTGTTCCATTTTGTTTGTATGTATGTTTGTTTGTTTATTACAGTTCTTGAAAAATATAAATAAAAAACATTCTTGACTCGGGCTTTCCAGAAACAGGTTGTGAGACCCATCGAACCCCCACCAGCGTAGACCCAAAGCAAGGTGAGGAAGGACCCCTGGGCGCAGGTGCAGGCTCAGTCTGTTTTGTCCTGTGTGTTTTTCAGGAGACCCTCGGGACGCCTCTCAACACAGTCATAGCAAAATAGAGGTGAGTCGTCGAACTTAAGGAATTGTTGGGGGTGTGTATGAGTTTCCTAGGGCTGCCGTAACAAATCACCACACAATGGGTAGCTTCAAACAGCACAAATGTATTCTGACACAGCTCCGGGAGCCAGAAGTCTGAAACCCAGTGTCAGCAGGCCACACTCCCTCTGACGGCTCTCAGGGGCAAATCCTCCCTTGCCTCTTCCATCTTCTGGTGGTGGCCGTCAATCCTTGGTGTTCCTTGGCTAGCAGATGCGACACTCAGATGCCTGCCTGTCATCACATGGTGCTCTCCCTGTGTGTGTCCAGATTGCCCTCTTTAGAAAGATAGCAGTTGTTGGGTTGGGGCGCACCGTAACCCAGCATAGCCCCGTCTTCACTTGGTTACATCCATAAAGACCTTATTTCCAATGAAGGTCATTCCCATGTTGCAGCGGTTAGGATTTCAACATATCTTTTGTGGAGACATCGTTCCAGCCCACAACAAGATATCTAAAAGACAGATACGAGCCTCTCGACCTTAAGAATGTGTTAAAATCCTGCCGTGATTTAGCACAAAACTTAGCTTCAGAGATAAGTTCGTATCATTGGTTAAGCTCAGATTCTTTTTTAATCACATTTTCTTTATTGCTTCTTCTGTTAGGAAGTTGATTTTAGCTGGAATATATATGCTGATGGGAAATTTGCATTTTACGACCATTACCTCATCGAGCAGATCCAGTCGGGGAAGGAGCCAGAGGTACGGCAGTTCTTCTTCCTGCTCGCCATCTGCCACACGGTCATGGTGGACAGAATCGATGGTGAGTGTTTCTCTCGCTCCTCACACATCAAAGACCAGTCTCTTAGTTTATAAGTAACTCATGCTTTGGGGACTCAAATGCATATAAAGTACAGTAATACGTGTGACAGGTATGTCTCACCGATGCCCAAGCAATGAATACCCGTGGGCACCTACTACCAGGATGGTGGATTGAGTAGCAAAGCATGGCACAAGGTCCTGACCTCTGAGAACCTGCCTCTCCTCCACAGCTCCAGATAGATTTATCACGTTGTAAGTGAAATCTTATCACCGAAAGAAATGGTGGACTCTTGAGTTACGATGGGAGAATCAAAATCCTCCCCACTGTATTATTACTTACATGGTGCATTGAAAATGAAGTGTCAAACCTTATCTGGGCTGGAGGTGGACTTGAACCTTGGATGGTCTCTTCCACAGATAAGTTCAGAGATGAACTTCCTTTTGTAGATCCAGATATGTTTAGGGTTTGAAATATAATACCAGCCAAAGTCAAGGCCTCCTTAAGGTGCCGGTTTTTTCATTTGAAAGAGTATAATTAATGTGCATTTGTTTTGTTTTAAGATTTTATTTATTTATTTTTGGAGAGGGAAGGGAGGGGGGAGAAAGAGAGAGAGAGAGACATCAGTGTGTGGTTGCTGGGGGTCATGGCCTGCAACCCAGGCATGTACCCTGACTGGGAATCGAACCTGCGACTCTTTGGTTCGTAGCCCGAGCTCAATCCACTGAGCTACGCCAGCCAGGGCTTAATGTGCATTTGTATGGCAACAAGGAAATCTGACTTATAGGCCCTTTTACAGAATTCTTTTCTATTTTTTTACTTTTATTTTCTCTAGTATTTTACTTTCCTGTGATGATTATGTGCTACTATTGTAGTAACAAAAGAATAAAAGTATCCTGTGTTCCCCCAAAGTATTTCATTTAATCTGATGCCAGTTTTGGGTTTTATGCAGTGGATGGAAGAAGCAACAGCTTTTTGGTCTACATTAAGAATTCAAATGTACACTTAAAGATATTTACATAAAAATTGTTGCAAATATCATTATAAAAACAGTAAAAATGTCACTAAGAGTCTAAGCACAATTTCTTAACACTTGTTTATATTTACATTTTTAACACCAACAGTTAAAAGGCCTATTTTTATTTCATATTGGTAGGATCCATACAGAGAAAATAATTATTCCAAGTAAATGTTGAATGTAATACTCCATCTGTACATCTTTAATGGGATCTATTCTAAGAACAAAAATTACTGCAAAGAAATCTTAAAATTTTACTTACTTAAAACTTAGGTAACTTTATTGCTGATAGTAATACTGGTATTAGAATGAGTCAGGACCCACGATGTTCACTGCCAGAAAAAAAAAGAGGAGATAACAAATATAAAACTGTAACACCAAGTAGAAATTGTCAATCCTTTGTAGAATTGCTCAGTGCAGCTGGTGCCGGCTTTGTTACAGCAAGTTTGTCCAGCGCCTGTGAAAGCCAGTCGTTTTCTCATGTGTGAACATGTGATAGATTAGGCAGAAAGACATGGACATTCCAGAAGGAGCGGAAGGAACCCTACTGGCGTGTCTGTTAGGAAGCACAGTCTGCCTGCCCGTCCGTTCTCCACTTCCATCCACACAGCGTACGAAAGCGCCTTTCTGTTCTCTGATCCGAGGGTTCACAAGTAGCCGGCATTAAAACTCCAGAGAAGGAGTATGCCTGAAAAGTAAATGTGCAGAAGCTCTATGTGATATCTTTCAGCAAGTTTCAAAGGAACCCATTCTCCAAGGACGACTCTAATAGGGCAACAAAGCGAGCTGACAGTAGCATTGAACTTGGGGCAGCTTCATGGAAGGGGCTATTATTAGCAGGCGAGGTGGGGCAGATAGCAAGGGATGACAACAGGTCACGAATGACAGAAGCGCAGCTCAAAGTCTGGCTAGCCAAGCACATTTTACTCAGAGTAAGGGTCAAGTCTGATATTTTTAAGCAACTTGGTTCTCTTAGGTTTTGACTCATAGTAAAATTATTCCACTTTTCTGGTGGTGGTGACAGTGTGTGGTAGTGTCATTTTCAGAGCTAGCCAGTAACATTAACTGTGTGTTAATGTTATGCACGGTAAGGTCTCTATTTTCTCCTTCCCCCCCAGGACATTATGGGATGAGTCCTGGATTCTGCTGGAGGTGGGCCTCCCCAGTTTGGGTTCCTGTCATAACACACAGCACAGACTGGGGTCTGTCTCAGCACCAGTTTCCTCTGTGCTGCAGGAAGGGGGTTGGAGTTCAAAGTCTCTTTCCCGCTCACACTGTGCAGCTCTTGGTCCCACTATCTGCTTGGGCAGGGAGCTTTCCATCCTGAGGAATCCCTCCTCACACAGGGTGTGATAGGTGAATGCTTTAGCCACAGAGAACGAGACCAGTTGGATTTCCAGGTGCAGGAGGTTAAGGGAGGTGAGGTTGGGGTAGAACTCGGTTCCTGTGGTTGCCGGACTGAGGTCTCCACTTCCTTGCTGGCTGTCAACTGGGGCTGCCTTCTGCACCTAGATGCCTCCTTCTCTCCATCTCCAGAGCCGGCAGGGGAGAACCTCCCTTCCTTCCAACCCCTCGATGCTTCGAATCTCTCCCGCTGGGAAGAGCCCTGTCACTTTTAATGACTGACCTCATCAGGGTGGGAACACCCAGATAATCTTCCTATCAGAAAGTTAACTGATCTGATCTTAATTACACCTGCAAAATCCCTTCCCGGCAGTGCCTAGATTAGTGCTTGCTTGAATAACTGGAAGGAGGTGTGTGTAGGCAAGGGTGTGGGAACCTCGGGCCGACTTAGACTCCTGCCTCCCTCGCCTGCCAGGTGAGGGCCTGGATTAGGGTAGGCTCTTTGGGAAGGGTGAGGAAGCCCCGAGTGTGGGGGCATTTGGCAGGTGATTTGAAGGGCGTGAGATGATGGAGGGGAAAGAGTCGTCCGAAAGCAACCGGTTTCGAGCCCCGGGACTGGAAGCCTGGTAGGGCTCTTATCGACTGGAGGAAGCTGTGAAGTCGGTATGAGAAGTGGTGAGAGCATCTTTGCTATTTCCACCAGCTTCGTGGCCCACAGATTTATTCCTGGTTGCCTCTGAGCGTGCGGTAAGCAGTTTTCAGAAATGGTCTCAGAGGCTCAGTTCTCCGTCCAGGTTCCTTCCCGCAAACATAAAGTTGGAGTTTGGACCAGGTCTCTGAAGTTCCTCCCGTCCCTTAGTAATTCTGTGGTTCCATTACCAGAACAAAATGGAAGGGTTTTCTTTTCATGATAAAACTATCAGTGTTTGCTCCAGATATGACTCTTACACCTGGGAACTTTACCACCTTTTGTCATTCTGTTTCTGCCCTCAGTTGGAAATAAGTTTGTCACCCGGATGATGCAACACCGGTATCTCGCCGCCAGCTGAGCTGGATGAAGGAGGCGGGGGCGTTGCCGAGTTCTCTCTGCTGCTTGTTTAGCACTGGTTAAATATTTTGCCCTCTGGCGTGTGTGCATGTTTGTAAAAAAAAAAAAAAAAATAGCTGGATTTAGTAAGTGGCATTAATCACTCCTGCTGTGTGACTTTCTGGGCGAACAAATAGTGAGGGAGAAAACCTAAAGTATCAGCTTTAATTACTAATTGGGAGGTGATTAATACTGACTTCATTAGAGTGAGTCCTCTGTGCAGGTGTGCGAAGGAGGGGGGAGGGAGAGGTGTTTAGCTGCACCTCCAGCCCCTCACCTTGGAGAGCCCTCCCCTCCGCATGGGCTGGCGGTGGGGGAAGCTGCTCATCCACCCAGCGCTCGCATCCTGGTCCACTCACAGTGGAAAACTGAGTGTCTTTCTCTGTAAAATTCATCTGACTACAGAAATGCTCTTTTGTCTGCTTTGAGGCAGAAGAACTACAGTAGAAAAACAGGGGGTGGAGGAGGTAGAAGAGGGTAAAGGGGGGGTAAATGGTGATGGAAGGAGACTTGACTTTGGGTGGTGAACACGCAATACAACATACAGATGATGTGTTATAGCATTTCACCCCTGAAACCTATATGATTTTATTAACCAATGTCGCCCCAATACATTCAGTTTTAAAAAGGCCAAAAAATAGAGTACAAAAATAGAAAATCTTGGATAGACAAGGTTTTTTTTTATTTTTTTACTGAATTCAGCATGTATAGAGACAAGCATATATAAACTCAATGAACTTTCACACACTGAATACTCCTCTGCCCTGTTTATCCAGATTTAAAAAAACAGGACATTGTCCATCCCCTAGAAGTCCCTTTTGTGTTCCCTTCCAGTCATTGCCCCCCCAAGGGTGCCTTCTGTCCCGAGCCTGAATGGCGCGGGTTCGCGCGGCCGGTCGTGTGGTCTGTGTGCCTGGAATCGCACGGGACGCACTGGCGGGCCCGGCTGCCTTCACACAACGAGGGGGTTGGCTTCTGTTGCCGAACTGTGTTGTGACGATACGACAGTTTTCCATTGTTTAACTTTTAAAACATAAAGATGTTAAAAAGACCAGCATCGCTTCTCAGCCTTTTGGCTAAGATCAAGGGTAGTATCTGTTCTTATCAGTTTAAAAAGATTGGCAAATTGTGGGTTTTTTTTTTTAAATATGAGAATATAGCTAAGGTGAGTAAGTATACACTTTGGGGGGGAAGATAAACTAGGACAGCCCTTTTGGGAAACAAATGAGTAATATACACCAGTAGGCTTAACAGGTAAATTATTCCCCAGTGTAGTAGAAAATAACGCCAGGAAAACCTCTGTATACAATGTGATTATCAAAAACAAGAAACTTTGGAAGGAAAGTGCCTTTAATGAGGAAATAGTGACATGTTACCTTTCATCAAAATAATGTTTAGAATGACTATGGCAACATACTCAAATATAATTTATAGTGTTCAAGATGTAAATGCATATTCAGAGTGATGGGAACTACCTCAGAAATAGGCTTTTTCAAAAGGAGCGGAAGGAACTGTAACAAAATGTCAGGGGTTTTTTTTTTCTCTCTAATATAGGTGAGATCACAGGGCTATTTTTCCTATCATTGGCCAATTTTTAAAGGTCTAATTCCTATTAGCGTTTATAATTAGAAACAGAACATTAAAGTGTGAGTGTCAATGTCGGCACACTCCTTTCCAGGGGACTTTGGGACCTTGTAGCACGGCCTCTGCTGACGGGCTCCTCGGTGGGCAGCTCTGGTTGGTCTCACGCGTGTCCGCCTCCCTCCCCTCCTCCCCTGCTAGGTCAGCTCAACTACCAGGCGGCCTCTCCAGACGAGGGTGCTCTGGTGAGCGCCGCCAGGAACTTCGGCTTTGTCTTCCTGGCCCGGACCCAGAACACCATCACCATCAGCGAGATGGGCACCGAGAGGACCTACCACGTTCTCGCCATCTTAGACTTCAACAGTGACCGCAAGCGGATGTCTATCATTGGTAGGTCTCCCTCAAGAGTCTGTCTGTGAATCTCTCGTTTAGGGGCCGCCTGTCACACGTTTTCTTTAGGGCAGACACCAGGATGAAGCGGCCAAGGAACGAGCTGCTTGGCTCCTGGAAGATTTCCGCAGACTTGCTGAAGCTCGTTCTCCCCTTCGTCCTGCCGATGTCCGTTGCCCCAAAGACAATTGCAGCAGTGTATCAGAATCCTGCAAATGTCGACGTTCTGCAACGATCCAGGCAGGCAGCTGCTGGTTCTGGGGTGGCAGGTGCAATGTGCTCGGAGTGGCAGCTGGACAGCTCGCAGCTTGGCCAGTGTGCGCTTTCACCGCGTGAGCCCTGCCAGACGCCCCCGGGCTACCCTTGATGGCAGGGAAGGAAGGAGGCAGTGGGAGAGGAGATCTAAGAAGAGCAAGGGTGTGCTTATGAATCAAAACCATACGTCCGGTCCCGGCACATTGCAACAGGCCATCAGAGGGAGATGCCGATTGCTTCCTAATGTTGAACCTTTTTTTAAGTGCACAATCTGAAATAATTTCAGGCTTATAGGACAATTGCAAGAAAGATTTAAAGAACCACTATATGCGCTTCCATAGTCATTGACTATTAGCATTGGTCACCTACGTGTGCCCTGTCATTTTTTTCATATAGAGGTTCTTGTGTTCTGAACCATCTAAAAGCAAAAGGTAGACCTAATGCCTTGTCCCTTAAATACTTATGTAAATACATATATACTTATGTATATATGACAAGAATAGTCACTCATATATACACGCAGTAATCAGAATCAGAAAATGTAATAACATATTTTTATCTAATCTATGGAATGTTTTCTAATTTTACCAGAAATTTTCATCCTTCCTCACGCCGTCACCCCCCATGCCCCTTTCTCCCTTCCTCACTAACCTCCCTGCTCCTTCCTTCCCTCCTTCCTTCCTTCCTGCCCTTCTTTTGTCTGTCTTTTGTATTCAGGATCCAACCCAAGATCACATATTACACTAGGTGATTATTGCTGTGGTTTCCTTTAATCTAGAATAGTTCCCCAGCCTTTTTTTTTTTTTTTTACCTTTCATGCAGTGACATTCTTAAAAAGCCCAGGCTCATTCTTTGTAGAAAGTCCCTCAGTTTGATTTCCCTGGTGTTCCCTCACGATTGCATTCAGGTTACGCCTTGTTGGCAGGGTGAGCATACGGGTGGTGCTGCATCCTTCCCAGCATATCATATCAGAAGGCACACAATTATCAGTGGTGTCAGCGCTCAGTCCCTCAGTTAGGTGGTGTCCACAAGATGTCTCCACTATGAGACTGGATTTTTAACCAATAAAAGATACAGGTGTGACCGTCCACTGAAATCTGACTAGGCACAGGCTGCTGGATGCTTCCTCTGTGCCTAGCTCTGATCCAGGCTGATTCACATGCCAGGCATCCACCTTCGAGAACTGAAAACTAGTGAACCACGAAGCACATACTACTGTTAAATTACTGCATAGATCAAAAAAAAATCCAAAAGACATGATCACGAGGAGTCATGTTATGGTCTGAGTGTGAAAGCCAGTGAGAGTTTACAGGTAAGAGAGTCCTATTGGTTGGTGTGGACAAAGACAGTTCTATGGAAGAAATGAACTAGCTCGGGGCATGGAGCACAGTAGGGCGTCAATAAGTATTTGCTGAATGAATAAGGAAGGCTATGGAAAACTGAGTGACCAAAGGAATGTTTTCATATTTATTTCACTGGCACATTCTGTATAGATAGTGGCTTAGCCATTGTGTTGGAAACAGTTTTCTAGTTGCATTGACGATTTTAAAGTAATAGTGTATTATTAGCACAGTGATACTTCAAATTAACTTTACCAATGTAGCTTTCTCTTAAGAAACCAAAACTAACCTAACTATTTGCTTTTCCTTTCCTTGCTACCAGTAAGAACCCCAGAAGGCAGTATCAGGCTGTACTGCAAAGGTGCCGACACTGTCATTTATGAACGGCTGCATCGGATGAACCCTTCAAGACAAGAAACTCAGGATGCCCTGGATGTAAGTTTCGCTTTCACTCGGTACGCCACAGACCCCGTACTTACTTTCTGGAACTGTTTTCTCTTAAGCTCGATTGGAAGCTGTACATTCATTGTTGGTCCTTCCCTTGTCTTGGTGTAGCTGAGCGGAAAAGGCACCCAAGTAGGAATATGGCAGGTTGACTTCCTGCAAAAGGACCAGGAGCCCTTTCCCAGCATCAGCTCAACAGAAACCGCAGGCTGGGCCCAGAGGAATGGCTGGTCTCTTCTCCAGTGGCCTGGAACAAGCTATATAACCACACTGAGCTTAGTCTTAACATCCATGAGGGCCCTACGAGCTCCACCAGTGCCCCCCTGACCCCCGTATATAGCGAAGGAAAGAAAGCATTCCTGTGCGACAGGGCGGGGCAAAGCCATGGGCTGGAGAATTGAGTTGTGATCCCTTGGTTAGTGACTCAGTTTGGTCTTCATTCCTTCAGACTTGTTATCTGAGAGGACCATGTATTTAGTCCAATATTGCAATTATTCACAATGCTTCCAGAAATTTCCCTGGTCACATTGCCTGCCAGTGCTCCTGTTGTTTCGGTTCTGTGCAATGATGGCAACGGAGTGTGGAGGACATTGTCAGACCTGGTGTCCCGGTTCTGCCTCTAGCTGTGTGTCCTTGGGGGAGATGACTGATGTCTCAGATGAATCATTAATTGCTGGTGTGAAAGAAGAAGACGATAATTCCTCCCGTGGAGGGTTGTTGCAAGGGAAAGTGTCTCCCACAGTTGGCAGCACTTAGCAAGTGATTAGTAAAGGATACTTTCTTCCCTTCACTCCAAGGGCCTGGGCGAGTTTTGAAGTCACCCAGAGGTTCCTTCAGAAAGAAGCCCGATGACTGTTTGTTTACTAATTGGGCTCACATTTTAAGCTGAGATACTTTGTTGAAGAAGTTACAATGCATAATTATCTCTCATGAGGATAGGAATTGAATCAATTTAATCAAACAAGTGCAGAACCTTCCAAAGAATCTTTGAAAGCAGTCAGTTGGGTGAACCAGGTCCGCTGTCTTGGCTAGACCTAATGTGAGCATGAAGTAATGAAACATTTTCACTGGTATTTCACATATTTTAGCTTAAAGAATGTTTACTGATTCACCATGATTATATATTCTAGATATCTCCTTTTCATTAAAATACTTCATGTCAGCTTTAACAGTGGCTCGTGTATTTCAGAATCGGTTTGAGGAAATGGTGCTTCCTTGAGAGCTCATAGTTAATTGGGCTTGTAACACAGTTTGTGGGAACAGATTAAGGTTGTCAGCGCTGTGTTTAAAACATCAATACCTCCAAGGCAGCTTCTGTTGTCTGTAATTTGCTTAGTCATTAAGAGTAAAAGGGCTCTGGCTGGTGTGGCTCAGTGGTTGGGCGTCACCGCACAAACAGAAAGGTCGTGGGTTCAATTCCCGGTGAGGGCACACGCCTAGGTTGCACGTTAGGTCCCCAGTTGGGGCGTATCGATGTTTCTCTCCCTCTTTTCCTTTCTCCCTTCCCCTCTCTCTGGAATTAGTAAAGGAAAAACATTAAAAGAAATAGAGAGCAAGAGAGCAAGGTTCTCTTCACTATAGTGAATTGATTCAGAAGAAAGGTTTATGTTTCCCTTTAACTAATTTGGGAACTAGAAATACAGTCTTAGGATCCTGAAGATACTTAGAAAAACAAAGTATTTGTTTAATTTCTCTATAAAGCATATTTGTACGAATCTATCATTTTTCACCGTCTCTTTTTAAATTCTCTTGTATTATTTCAAGTAAGATTTCAAACTTGATCTTGAACTATACAAAATTGATTATTCTTTGGGTGGATGGGTTGTCTTTCAAATAAAACAGGTCTTTGCAAGTGAGACTCTGAGAACCCTGTGCCTTTGCTACAAGGAAATTGAAGAAAAAGAATTTGAAGAATGGAATAAAAAGTTTATGGCTGCCAGCGTGGCCTCATCCAACCGGGACGAAGCTCTGGATAAAGTGTATGAGGAGATCGAAAAAGACTTAATTGTGAGTTTTAACCTTCATAACCTCTCCCCTTGATATTCTAAGCAAAACTGGAAATTTTATTAAGTTTTATGACATTTTGAACTCATGCTTGAAAGATAATTCTAACTTTAGCATTTGAAACTTGTATAATAGAACGAGGTCATTTGAATTTCCTTTGTTCAGTAAGTGAAATAAAAGTTGCCATCATGGGAAACAGAAAACATTAAAAGAGGTTGTATACCTTGACTGGCATGGCTCACTTCATGGTGCTTTTTCCTGCAAAGCAAAAGGTTGCCAGTTCGATTCCCAGTCAGGGCACATGCCTGGGTTATGGGCCCAGTTCCTGGTTGGGGCACATGGGAGAGGCAACTGATCAATGTTTCTCTCCCATTCTTTCTCTCTCCCTTCCCCCATCTCTAAAAGTAAGTAAATAAAATATTTTTAAAAGGTTCTATTCTGATTATTTTTATATTACTTATAAAAATTGTAATTTTTACACAAGCCAGACTATACTTAGTACATTGTAAGAATTACTGAAATGATTTCTATTTAACAAAATCTTGAAATAAGGAAAAAAATACCATTTGTAAATTAAATTTTTTAGAGTTTAACATTTATTGCCTGTAGAGTTTAGATTCATGGAAAATGTTGAACAAATAGTAGTAACTTTTAGCAAGAACTGGCTTATGTCCACATAAAATACCACATACATAATGAAAGTGTGTTTTTATTGTCCTTGATTTTGTACTTGCATTTTTGTCTTTGCCAATTACTTTTAAGAAATAGTTTTTAGTGGTTTTGGTTTGGGGTGTGAAACACAGCAACCTTCCTGTCATGCCAGCCATCGACCCAAGTAGAAAACCGAATGGGGTACATAATTAGCCCTTGTTCTCTTTGTAGGCTAGCAACTTGTTACTATAGCACATGTGTTGCTTATTTGCTAATTCGTTTTTAAAAAATGTTCCTTGCAGCTTTTGGGAGCTACAGCTATTGAAGACAAGCTCCAGGATGGAGTCCCAGAAACCATTTCAAAACTCGCAAAAGCTGACATTAAGATCTGGGTGCTTACCGGAGACAAAAAGGGTAATTCGCTGTGCGGGGCAGCACGTGTGTTAACTCCCCAATATTCATGGTCCCTGTCTCGGTGCCCAAGGTGACCTCTCAGACCCTGCATCCTGTGCAAACACGATCCTGTCTCTGGGACGTGGACACTTCCCCTCAGGAACCCTGCTCCGTTATTCCAGCCCACCCTGACGGCGTCCTTCCCCAGGCTCTCCCAGTTAGTCCTTGTGACGGGGCTCCTGCTCGGGTCTCGCTGCCTGTGGTCAGTCGTGTCTCCAGCCAGACTCGGGTTGCTGTCCTGGCGTGCCATCCTTCTCGGCCCTGCCGTCCTCCCCAGCGCTGCCGTTTGTTGGCATAGGTTAGAATACTATAAAACACCGAGCAACTCTTCTTTTTCTTGCCCACTTTATTGCTTGAAAATTATAATTAAAATTTTATGCCCAAGGGAATATTTAAATTTTAAATTGAGCTCAACAAAGAGTTGGATGGTGTTTATTGCATTTTATTCCACAAGTGCCCCGCTGGGAACCAGATAATTTCTCTTGCCCTGACATTGTCAACAGGCTCCACACTCTGATAAGCTAAGGGAAGCACAGCCCTGGTCTGAAAGAAATACCAATGGGTGGTGGTGGATAAAGGGTAAAAAATCTCCTGTAGGAGACCCCTGTGAAGGTTGATGGAAATGGTATCTTCCCCACCCCACCCATTACAGAATGATTAAACCACGTGAACTGAATGTGTTTAAAATGTCAATGCACGCTGATTTATTAAATAATCAGTTAATGTAGTTGATAGCCCATTAAGTTCATCAGTGGGAATGACATTTGACTTCATTTTTTCCTCTTACAGAAACTGCTGAAAATATAGGCTTTGCTTGTGAACTCCTTACTGAAGACACCACTATCTGCTACGGGGAAGATATAAAGTAAGTAAAAGCCCTACAGGATGGCCATACCTAGGGTCTTGTTTTTATAAATGCAAGACTAGGTGTGGAAGACACAGCAGGTACAGACAAATAGGAGCTAGATTGTCACTTAAGACAGTTTCCTCACGTTTACGTGACGCAGGAGAACAACAGGCAGCGCTGGGCAACCACGGTTGACCATGTTACGTTGCAGGGAAACTTGGGGCCTTTAGTTGCCCTGCCAGGGCCAGCTTTCTCTGCTGATACAGGATGTGGGCCTGTGACATCGCTCACAAATTAATATGAATTATATCCCTATATCGTCTTTTCTAGGAATGTTACCTTTTCAAGGGAAAATAGAAGAAAAACCCCACAGTCTTGCCCGGAGGGAAATGTTTGGGTGGGTTACACATGTCATCTTATCTAGATGAGCAGGCCTGATACTCCAGTGCTGAAGTATCTCGTTAGCCCTAAGTCAGAGTTGCAGCAGACTTGTCTTGATCCCTCCTTATTTTCAACTAGAAAATAAAAATTGAGTTAATGTGGGAAATGGATAGTAGATACCTAACCCTCTGGGGCAGTGTTACCAGCCATGGGACATTTGGCAATGTCCAGAGTTGTCCTTGGTTGTCACTCGGGGAGGAGAGGTGCTACTGACTTCTGGAGGGCGGAGGCCAAGGACTCTGCTTAGTGTCCCACGGTCCAAAGGACAGATGCACTCAACAAAGAATTTTCTGGCCTAAGACTTCAATAGTGTCGAGGCTGAGAAGCCTGTCCTTGAAAGTGAAAAATCATGGCTCGGTGTGAGGGACCAGGACAGCCCTGGGCTGAGAGGAGACCTCAGTCTCCCTTCCAGTTTTCCCATCAATTTGCTGCAGACGAATCACATCATCTCTGTTGGGCTTTGTTTCCCTATTTGTAACAAGAAGGGACTGTATTTTTACAGGCCTTTCCACTCCAGAAGCCTGTGACCCATTCTGCTACCACGTACATGTTACATGTGGTCTTCTCAATAATGTGTTCATAAAAATCACTGGGCATTCCTCAAAACCAGACTTTACAAGGAAATAGGTTTATTCCTACTGAACAGTAGCCCCTGTTTATAATGGGAGCGTTCACCTCAGTGCATTACAGTTCAAATTAAGATTGCCTTCCTTACCTTGCTCCGGCACGTTTTCAATTGCATCCTCCTTGCACTGTTTTTGGCAAATAATGAAGCACCAAGAACATGGTGCCCCCATCATGGAAAAATTAAGACACAGTAAGATTGTGTGTCACCCCTTAAAAAATTGACAAAGGACGTGAATGGACATTTCTCCAAAGAGGATATAGGAATGGCCAACAAGCATATGACATGATGCTCAACATCCCTAATCATTAGGGAAATACACATTACGACCACAATAAGATATCACCTCACACCCATCAGGATGACTACTCTCAAAACAAGCAAACAAACAAACAAACAAACAAACAAAAACCCTCAATATAACAAGTATGGGCCAGGACACGGAGCGGCTGGGACTCGCGTTCACCGCTGGCAGGAATGTGAACTGGCAGTCACTGCGGGAAACACTGACGTGTTTCATCACAAGAAATTAACGTGACCCAGCAGTCCCACTTCTGGGTCTAATCCCAAAGATCTAGAAGCAGGGACTCAGAGAGGATATTTGCACACCCATGTTCACAGCAGCGCTATTCACAACGGCCAAGAGTGGAAGCAAGCCACCTGTCCGTCAGTATATGAATGGATACACAAAATGTGCTTTAGTCACACAATAGAATATTGCTCCCCCTTAAAAAGAAAGGAAATTCTGACAAATGCTATAACATGGATGAATCTTGAGGACATGAGGTAACTAAGCGTGTCGGTCACAAAAAGAGAAATACTGTGTGGTTCCACTTATATGAGTTATCTAGGGCAATCAAACTCATAGAAACAGAAGTGTGGTGGGTACCAGGGGCTGGGGGGAGAGGGAATGGAGAATTATTTAATGGGTAGAGGGTTCCAGTTGTGAGAGATGAAAAAGTTCTGGATATTGGTTATACTACAATGTGAATATACTGGTACTTAATACTATTGAACTGTACACTTACAAATAGTTAAGATGGTCCATTTTAACTTTTTGCCACAATTGTAAAAAAATTATATAATTTTTTATATAATTCATCTGTCAAAATTCCCTCACAGTCAAGGGCCTGTTCATGGACTTGCACTTGAAACACTCCCATTTCCTTTCCCCAGTGCGCTTCTCAACACGAGGGTGGAGAGCCAGAGGAACAAAGGTGGAGTCTATTCAAAATTCGTGCCCCCAGCGCATGAACCTTTCTTTCCTTCCGGCGGAAACCGTGCCTTAATCATCACTGGTTCTTGGTTGGTACGTACACCATTAGGGCATCTGCGCCTTCGGCTCAGACTAAAGTAGTTCGTTAAGGACCAATCTTTGATGGTTCGCCTTATTAACTGCCCACCCAAAAATCTTTCAGCCTATACATGAAAGTGCGATTTCCCAAGTTTGAGACTTAATGTTCTCATTCTGTGATATATGAAAGAAATTGTACCAAACCAGTAACAATGGTAATTTACTAGTAAATTACCTGGTTTATCAATGAATGGCTATTTTAAATTTTCTTCTTTGTACATTTTTCTATTTTCTACATTTTTATAGTAAATGTTTTGTAAACAGAACAATGTAACCAACGACAATAGTCCAAGAGTTATCCTTCGCATCATGAAAATCTTGGGAATGGGACTCGCGGCATAAAAACTAAAATGGTTGTAATCCTTTCCCTCGGTGATTTCACAGAATGAAATTCTTCTCGAGAAGAAGACCAAGACAAGTAAGATCCTGAAGCTGAAGTTCCCGCGGACGGAAGAAGAAAGGCGGTTTCGGACACAGAGTAAAAGGAGGCTGGAAGTCAAAAAAGAGCAGCGGCAGAAGAACTTCGTGGACCTGGCCTGTGAGTGCAGTGCGGTCATCTGCTGCCGCGTCACCCCCAAGCAGAAGGCCATGGTGGTGGACCTGGTGAAGAGGTACAAGAAGGCCATCACGCTGGCCATTGGCGATGGGGCCAATGACGTAAACATGATCAAAAGTGAGTTCTGCACAGGCTGCCTGTGCGACCCAAATTGCTAAAGACGTGACAGGGACATTTTTGAGGGTGGTTTCCTCTGATTTCATTGCTCGGGCTTTCATAAAGTACATGTTTGATAAAGGTACCCTACCATGATGGCTACATCTGTGGCCCTGCCCTCAGGAACCTTACAGCGCCCCCAGTAGGAGACAGGGGGCATGACAGTGCCCCTCACAGAATGCCAAGTATAGAGACAAGTGTCATATGGGTGACTTTATCCTTGTTTCCTTCTTTTATGAGTTCTGATTTTTTTTTCTTTCCTACTTCTTTTCCCATGTTTCTTTAGGGCTTATTAAAAATCCTGCTATTTAATAAGTTTTGTTAAAAGTTGTGCTAAGTTTGGTATACACTGTGAAACTCTCTCTGGTATTCGTTTTGAGATTATTCTCCCTTCCCTAAGCATTTTTTTCCCTGGGGCTTTCTTCTTGCCTTTGGTAAATTTGCTAGAACTTCACCACAGGGAGACCTAGAGTGAGCTCAGAGTAACACATTTGGCATTGAAGCAAAGTTCCAAAATAGCCATCTTCCTGACTCCCCTAGAAGACTGCCAAAGGTCCTTTTACTGGTTGGAGGACCCTAGGTTTCCACAAATGAAAGGGTTTTGTCCCGTCAAACAGAAAAATACAGTTGTATTGGTATTAACACATGCAGAATCAAACCCTCAACAGCGTGTCTGAATCCTGGTCCTTTTTTCTCCCTATATTACTGTATGGGATATCTTGTAATGAAAACACCCAGACCAGGGAGACCCCAATACTTGTCCTCATCCTGCTGCCAGCATGTTCACCTGAAAATGAGGAAACTATCTCCAGTGTTAGCTCCAGCTGTGTGATGTTGCTATTAGGATGAACAGTTACTGACTACATATGTATATGCGCATCCTATAGTGCTGGGCAGTGTGTGTGACCGGATTTTATACTCAGCCTATTTTGTGACTCATGCATCTGTCTTTCTTTTCTTAGAGTCTCTTCTCCTCCATGATACACGCTAAGAATATTCCAACCTCATCTTCCTCTGCAGGGATCAGCTGTACGATGTATGTCTTCTTACTTCTTTATTATGTGTCTGTCGCCACTGCCAGTTTAATTGCTCTCCACTGTGCTTGGCACATGGCTTGTGCTTCCATGCAAATGGCTTGTCTTGCTCTGAATTAAATCTATTTCTTTCTTCTGCACTCAGCTTTTTCTCTTCCATATACATCATTAACATACCTAGATGTGCCAAAAGGGCAAGGAACTCAAACATTATTTGTATGCAGTTATAATGCAGACTTCTAGATGTTTGGCTGGGGTGGGGGGGGGTAGTTACCTTGAAATTTATCCTCTGAGTTCACCTATTAATAGCAAAGGGATCACAAAAGTCAACATAGATAACCTTATAGAGAGACTTATTTTTCTCAAGTTGTCTTAAGAAGTGTAATAAGCTCTGTTTATATGGCAGGTACTTTTATGTATAACGTATGGAGCATCCATTTGGGACAAAAACCAAGGAAACTCTGAGGTTTCCTTGGAAGTCAGTAGCTTTATCCAAGTACTTTTAGTAACATTTTGTACTTTGCAAAAAAAAAAAGTGTTTGTTGTTTATAAAGTAGAGTGATATTTAAGTGTCAAAAAAAATCTGTCCCTTTGCTAACAGCTTTCATGTTTACAAATGCAGTGCAGTAGGCGCAGAGGCGACTGCAACCCGCCACATTTTTGCCCCTAGCACGGATCCGGGGATCTCATAGGCTGCCCCCTCCCTCTCTTGTGCCTAAAAATGTCTCCTGCCTCTGGCTGGCTTTTCTTGGTCCAAGACCCTAAGAATGAAAAAGCGACATTAAAGAGGGAAGGCAGAGGCGGAATGGCTTGAGGAAATGACCCATGTGTGAAGGAATTATGAAGGAATCTAGTGGTGAGGCATTTGAAACCACATTTGAAACTTTAGGAAAATCTAGGCGCCTCTAGTTAGATTTTGGGGGGGCGGGGGAGCTAGTGTAGCCTTCTGAAGTACATCTAGTCAGTTGCCTTGAATCACCCTGTGAATCATTTCACATTTCACATTCTGTCCTTGGTCCGCCTCGCAGAAAGGCTGGACCAGATGCCAGGGCCCGTGGCAGGCACTGCTCTGCCTCAGCGCCAGCAGAACCTCACCATTTCCCTCTGCTGCTTGTTCAGGGAAGGCCGAGGTGTGGTAAGAAAGAGCAGGTGGCCATCACGACTGGTGATGAGGACTATTCGTGTGTTTTTAAACAGGCCATAAGTATTGAACGAGATGCAATTTATTCCATTTTCTAGAATTGCAAAGTGTTGTTGGAAACCTTGGTTTAGCCAAGTCACTACATTTTACATTGGCCAGACCTCGAGTTCTGCAAACAGGGAAGGATTGTTGGAGCGTCTTTTACTTGGAAACTCTGCTGAGTTGGCAGCCACTCCTCGGGGCCTGACTAATGGGTTGTGTTCTCCAAGCACACGTTCTCCAAATGATCTCACTGTCTTCACTTTCACGACTCTGAGACCTAGAAAAAAATGTGTAATTCTCTAAAATGCGTATGTGACTTATTGACTATTGGAATAATGGATACACTTGTGACTATCGTTTTATATCTATTCTGGAAAACGTCCCCCCTACGTAAAAAATTCAAAATGTGTCTTAAAGTAATGGTAAGCCATGGCTACAATTTTGAAAGTTTAATAGTATTTAAATTAAAACTCTTTTGATTACCTGTGTTGGAGAACAGCTAAAGCTAGCTTAAGACAAAAAGAAATTTATTTTGAAAGATACAAAGATGTCTTTTGCTGCCCAAGAAGCCAGGCCTCAGAAGACGCTGCAGCCAGGACCTGGAGTTTCACCAGGAGCCGTGTCTGCCTGCCTGCCTTTCCCTCTGGCTAGTCTAGATGATTTATTTCTCTGCCTTCAGAACCCCTCAGAGAAAAGATATCCACGCCCCACCTCAAGAATGTACCTTTTGCAGTTTCAGGCAGAAACCTACCCAGATCCTAACTCTAAATGCTAATGGACCTATCGGCCCAGCTTGGGTGTACTATCAGTCAGGGCACAGGGCAGGAAACAGCCCCCTGGGGTGCTTTAAGCAGGAGCTGATTTTATACAAGGGACTGGGTACTTATAAAAGCTCTGGATGGACTGAAGAAGCTGGGTTGGTTATTTTTTCTTTTAGTATATTTTATTGATTATGCTATTATGGTTGTCCCATTTTTTTTTCTCCCTTTTATCCCCCTCTGCCCTGTACCCTCCCTCCCACCAGCATTCCCCAAACCCATTAGTTCATGCCCATGAGTCGTACATATAAGTTCTCTGGCTTTGAAGAAGCTGGTTTTAGCCTGAGCATCTAATATCTCGTATCACTTACTAGAGGAGATTCTACTTTGAGGATCTTCTGAAGAGCTTTCCGATTAAGAAGGCTTTGCAGTGGTTGGTCAACATCTGGCAGCTGGGGAATAGACATGAATGAACTCTGTTGCAGAAATGCTGAAATAAGGATTGATGCTGGGCTTCAGTTCACTTCTGCTTCCAACTATCAAGCGGATTGGACAGTAGAACTTACTGTATTTTTCAGACTATAAGACGTACCTCCCCCCCCAATTTGGGAGGAATAAGGGTTGTTAATGCTGCTGTTGAGTTCTGTCTGCATTTACATTGGTGAAATATTGTTATTTATGTTATTAAATATTTTACCACTTTTTTGCTTCAAATTTTTTTCCCTATTTTCCTCCTCTAAAACCTAGGTGCATCTTATGGTCTGAAAAATACAGTAATTCACAAAGAGAGCCTAGCTGTAAAGGAGTCTAGGCAATTTAGCCTTTTTACTTGTGTTCCCATCTGCACTTAGTTAGAACAGGGTGAAATGAAGGTTGGGAGAGCCTATTCACACTACCTACCATAGATTTTGTATCTGCCCATGGAGGACTCAGCTGTGGCGAGGGAGTCAGGAACACACTAGCTACACACGGATGCCTGGGACTCACCCTGCGGGAGGGAAGGATGGCTTAGGGGCTGGACAGATAACCCGAATAGAATTCTCCATCCACCTGAGATCCTTCCACACATATTTATGGAGGCCCAACCACGTGCTCTGTTTAGCAACTTGTACATCCGACCTGGAATTGAGTTTAGAAGGTAGATGGGGAGTGGTGAGCAAGAATTTTATATTTATTATTCCATGAATGCCAATTTTTTGTTTTGCTATGGAAACATGATCATCTCCATGTTTTGCCTTCGAATGGGCCTATGAGTAACAGCATCTTCTCCCTCTGCCCCGTAGCTGCCCACATCGGCGTTGGAATAAGTGGACAAGAAGGCATGCAAGCTGTCATGTCCAGTGACTATTCCTTTGCTCAGTTCAGATACCTGCAGAGACTGCTGCTGGTGCACGGCCGGTGGTCTTACATCAGGATGTGCAAGTTCCTGCGATACTTCTTTTATAAGAACTTCGCATTTACTCTGGTTCATTTCTGGTACTCCTTCTTCAACGGGTACTCTGCACAGGTGCGGTCACTATTCGCTATTGATGTGGTTTACAGGGTTGGTGTTCTGTCTCTCAACAAGTGATTAAGACACAGATTACATCCCCAAAATGCTTCTGGCGCTTTAACAATATTTTATTTTGCCTTTAAAAGGGTAGAGTTTGTTCCTGGCCTGTTGGCTTTTGTTTGTGTCTTTGCTTTTACCTTAAATGTTGTTCTGAGTTACCTTGCTATTAAAGAACAGTGATAACAAATGGTTCAACTATGAAAATATAAAAGTATATCACGACCAAGGCTCAAGGGATTATGTAAATATTAGATGATCACAGATCTGTTTTCATGTCTCCATCTGCCCTTGGATTTTATTATTTTTAGTTTTTGCTGAAACAGAAATGGTGGGCATATGTAATATGTTAAAATGGTAGAGCAGAAAAATATCATTAATGAAACAATGAGCCCAAGTCAGTGTCTGTGATTGCCCAAACCCCTGTGATGCTATGTCACAGACAAATGGTATCAGCCCAGCCTCAGAAAGCAGGGCTGGAGCGACCTGCAGCAGGGTCGGGGCCTTCTTCCTGCTTCCGTGCAGGACTGTGTGTGACTGCTGGTGCCGAGTAAGCCCGTTTCCTCTGTCCCACCCAGAGGACGGGTGTGTGCACAGCCTCGCTTATCCCTTTCAGCAGCATTCTTCTTATATTCATTCAAATTCTGTTTTACAAAAGGTTTGAATGGCAATGCTGGACTTGCGAGATAAAAGGAGAGAAAATTTGAATGGTACTTACATGCTTTTGAATAGCTGTTGTTCTTTTTTTAAGATTTTATTTATTTATTTTTAGAGAGTGGGCAAAGGGAGGGAGAAAGAAACATCAATGTGTGGTTGCCTCTCAGGCACCCCCTAGTGGGGACCTGGCCTGCAACCCAGGCCTGTGCCTTGACAGGGAATCAACCAGTGACCCTTTGGTTCATAGGCTGGCACTCAATCCACTGAGCTACACCAGCCAGGACACTGAGTGGGTTTTATACATTCTAATTCACTAAGGGACATAAGGGTTTGAACACTGACTTGATTTCCAGCTTTATTCAAACAGAATAGACTTCGTTCCTAGAAACTTCTTGGGGTACATCATCCCCACTTTTTTAAGGCAAAAATCAGTTTCTACGGAATGTTTTTTTATTCTACCCAGTACCTAGAAACAAAGCCATGCCGTCTGCAGGTGTAGAGGAGGGGTGTTTGCTATGGCAGAGGTCCCCATTCAACCTGGGGACACCACCTGCTTTAACAGAGCAGGTGAATGCATGCCGACTAGGCTGACGACACGGGCTCTGTCCTCTCCTCACAGACCGCGTACGAAGACTGGTTCATCACCCTCTACAACGTGCTGTACTCCAGCCTGCCCGTGCTCCTCATGGGGCTGCTCGACCAGGTAGGCGCCGTGCGCTGGCAGGGACACTTGGCAGGCCTCTTAGGGAAGTTCAAAGCAAGTACAGCACTGCAAGGCATTCTTTCGGGTTTTCACTTGGTTCTGAGTAGACCGCACTACAGTTCTATTGTCGGGCCACAAGGGGAATGGCTGTGCTTCTTGTCGAATGGTAAGAAGAGAGGATTTTTGTGCCTGGGTTGCATTCACTGAGAAGAGTTTACAATCTTCCTTCGGATGCTAAGGCTTTCTTGATATGTCTTTATAGTAACTTACTCATTTTTAAAGTCAATTATTTTAACACTTTCCAAAACTTATTAATTCCCAAATTAGTTCACATTCTATCTCCTAGTATTTCTTAGAGAAAGTGCTTTAGCCCATAAAAAGAATAATTTGGAATGAACCCATCAACTTGTATGTGAAAATACTTTCCCAGAGAATAAGAAACAATATATTCTCTGAGGAGGCAAAAATAGCCTCTCTACATTTTTTTGACATTACTAATTTGCTCTTTTCATAAATAGCAAAATAATACACTTCTGTGGACTGAAGTACTGAGGTTGATGTCTGTACACTGAGACTACTCATGACTTGCCTTCTTTAGTTTCCACCTCCATAAAACCCAAGCTGAAACCTTGTGTGACAGATATGTTGTATTTCTCTGGGTCCTTGGGTTCTTGATGGAAGGGACACAACTCTCGCGTTTTCCCCTTAAGGATGTGAGTGACAAGCTGAGCCTCCGCTTCCCTGGACTGTATACAGTGGGGCAGAGAGACTTGTTATTCAACTACAAGAGATTCTTCGTAAGCCTATTGCATGGGGTGTTAACGTCGATGATCCTCTTCTTCATACCTCTGGGAGCTTATCTGCAGACGGTGGGACAGGACGGCGAGGCGCCCTCAGACTACCAATCCTTTGCTGTCACCATTGCCTCTGCTCTCGTGATCACAGTCAATTTCCAGGTGCGTGGTGTCTGTTGGTACCTGTATTTCCATACACAGACCAGGGGGCACACCCAGCTGGCCCCCACCTCCCCCCACAACTGAGCCTCTGCCACTTTACAATATATGAATGCTGTTTTCACCCCGTATAACCAAGCACACTTCCTATTTCTTGCCTGAGCCAAGGATAGTTTGAGTGCTCAGATTCCAGCTAAATCATGCCCGCATTGCTGAATCCTTAGATTCCCTATCTCTCGCTAACGCCCCAAAGTGAGTGCTCTGTTGTTCTCTGGTCTCCCAACAGATCGGCTTGGATACTTCTTATTGGACTTTTGTGAACGCTTTTTCGATTTTCGGAAGTATTGCACTTTATTTTGGCATCATGTTTGACTTTCACAGTGCTGGAATACACGTTCTGTTTCCATCTGCATTTCAATTTACAGGTTGGTATCTTCTCAGTTCCAAAGATAAGTATACATAAAGTATGGTTAGAGTCTGATACAGCCTCTGGGTAAGTAAAGACACAGGCTGTACATCACTGCCTGTTGTGAAAAGGAATGTCCTGAGCAGAAACTGAATGGTGGTGGTGGGTTAGAAAGGTGGTTACGTGATGGGAGGGAAGCAGATTAGAATAAACTTAAGATATAACTGTGTATCTGTTAAGTTTGATGAAAGCTCTTCCTCCCATAAAACCTAATATTGGTAGCTTATTGGGAAATTGAGAGTACATGTATTGCTGGCAGCACTATAATACAGTTTAATTATTCCAAAACACTATCTAAAGATGATACATAATGAACTATAATATTGTTTGTACATTTTGATCAGTATTTCCACTGGGGGGAAAATACTCTTAACATAAAACACACCAAATTTTGGAAAGGTAATCTTTACAAAGATTATACCGCAACATTTCCAGTTATTTTTTTAATGGAAATAACCCAAAGACCTAAAAATATCAAATTAGCTAGTCCAAGTAAGATCCCATATGATAGAATTCTAGAACTCAAAAGTGGGCTACATCATTGGAGATATGTATGCAAAGAAATAAATACAGTTATAGAGAACAAAATAGTTTACAAGTGTATAAAATATATGACAGTCCCTGCCAGTGTGGCTCAGTTGGTTGGGTGTCATCCCATAAACCAAAAGGTCACGGGTTCAATTCTCAGTCAGGGCACATGTCTGGGCTGTGGGTTCAGTCCCCAGTCGGGGCACAAAGGAGAGGCAACTGATCAATGTTTTTTTTCCCTTCCTCCCTCCCTGTGCTCTAAAAGTAAATAAAAAAATCTTTTTAAAAATACATATGACAAATTGACAAATGCTAGAATGAGTTTGCACTAATTTCATAAATATCATAAATAAATATCATGAATTGGAAATTATGAGCTTCTTATTTTGAATAGAGTAGTTTGGATTTACAATGGCAAAAAAAAAACCCCATAAACTTGTTTTCCTGTGAAACATTAGTTTTTTGTTTTGTTTTGTTTTACGACCAGCTGTTGGATTGTAAAAGAAGTTGCTGTGGCAACTCTCCTCTTCTTGGGATTGAGATAATTTTTTATTGTTGTATTTTTCTTTACTGACTCTGTTTTAAAATTTTAGTATCTAGTGATTTAGACTCTTCCCATAGGGAGTGGTTTTCAAACCCATACAAATTCATCAGTCTAAAAACCACATTTAAACAATAAAGACCACTATTTTCAGAAACTTACAGTGTAAATACAGGAAGTGTGACCAATTTGGCTCTAGTTTTAAAATTTGGTAAATCTGTGATTAGCTGGTGGTATTACAGAAGTGAATCATTACTCCCACTGACGTGAGCTAGAGACTGAACTGCAGTGGGAAATGCCCAACTGAGTCGGATGGGGGTCTTAACTCAGAGTCGAGGCCATTGCTGGTTTTCTTATCTGGGGCATGTTACTGCTCCAAGGCTCAGTTTCCTCCCACAATAAAGAGGGAAACACTCATCTCTCCGAACTGACTTCAGCAGCATGATCTGTGTGAAACACCTGGTACAGAGCCTATCACACACATGTCAGTGCTCATTAATATTTGGAGTTTCAAACCAAAACCAGAAATTGGAAAGTGCTGGGGTTTTTTTAAGTTACTGAAAAAATTCAGAAGTCTAGATGGTCTAATCTCACATTTTTAATCAATGCAATGTCAACAAATACACATTTTTTTTCATTTGCTCACATATGCATACTTGCCTTGTTCCAAAGAATTTACCTTCCAAATCGGGCTTTGCTCAATCTGAGTTTAAAATGCTGATTCCTTGAGCATCCGTCACACGGGATGACCTGGGAGGGCGACCTGGCTGTGACGTTTCGCCACAGAGAATGCAGCTACTGACTGTGGCCCAGCAACTGCTCCCTGAGGGTGAAAGGGCCCTGTGACTCCCCCTCCGGTTTCTTACAGGCACGGCTTCGAATGCCCTGAGACAGCCGTACATTTGGTTGACCATCATTCTGACCGTCGCAGTGTGCTTGCTGCCCGTCGTTGCCATTCGTTTCCTGTCCATGACCATTTGGCCGTCAGAGAGTGATAAGGTACGGGGAGGGAAAAGTCTTTCTCCTAACTCTGAGTGCCCCTCACAGAAGTCAAAAAAAGCATTTCCCGGGAACAGCTTTCCAGCACAATTCTAAGCTCTTGGGAAGTCTGGTGTGAACATTTTTAATGACTACACCTCTTTCTTCAACTCCATCTTGCATACAAGTCCTTCGGGAATCACATTTTTGTTTGCTTGCTTTTTATTACAAAAATTACCAGATGTAAAAGGGAGACCAGTATAGAACCTCCATATATCTCTCCTGTCAATTTGACAATTACACACACTATTAACATTCTGCCATACAAATAGGTTGGGTGTTTTTCTTCCTTTAAAGAAAAATGGCACATTGTACCTGGATCCTTTGAGATACGAGTAACAGAAAGCTGTGGCTGCACAAGAATGTATCACCTCAACTCACATGATAATTAGCAGCCTTCGGGCTCTGTTGATGAGCATCTTAATGCCATTAAAAAGGACTGAGGTTCTTTCAATCCCTTCCCCTACTCTCTTACTAGCTTCATCTTAAATCCAGAGGTCGGGTCTACAGCAGCTCTGCGCATCGCATCATCACTGCATGTCCACATCCAGGGCATTACTCTGTCACTTTCCCTCGGGAGCCTGGGAACTTTTCAAGGAAACTTTTCCCTCCAATCTCATTGGCCAGAATTAGGTCACATGCCCATTGTTGGCTTAGTACGGAGCGAGGAGTATTCATCAGTGCTGGCCCTGAGAGTGGCCTCCGCATCCCTGGAGGAATGGGTCTGTACGGAAGAGGAGGTTTCTGGATAAACTCAGTTTCCATCGGAGAGTAGGTGCTGAGCAGACAACCCGCAGTAACCCCTGAACGTCCCTTTCCACTGAACACTGACAAGTGCATGCAGCAGCAACAATGGGAAGAGCTCTCTCCTGACCCTGAACCGGTCGGATGTAAGAATGGGAAACAATAGAGTTAGGCTCTCCATCTTCTAGCTCTGATACCTTGGAAACCTCACATGACCTCCCTTTCTTTCTCTCTCTCTCTCTCTCTCTCTCAACATGGTGAGGGTAAGCCGGCCTAGCTGCCCCACTCATGCTTGCGCTGGACCCCCCTCTTATCGGCCAGACTCCCCCTGCCGTTGCAGGCCTTCGTCTCCACTCGGTCAGCCAGTTCCTTGTAGCCCTGTCCCAATCTCTCTCCCTCTATAGATTCAGAAGCATCGCAAACGATTAAAAGCGGAGGAGCAGTGGAAGCGGCGGCCAAACGTGTTCCGTCGCGGTGCGTCCTCTCGGCGCTCGGCCTACGCCTTCTCCCACCAGCGGGGCTACGCGGACCTCATCTCCACGGGGCGCAGCATCCGCAAGAAGCGCGCGCCCCTGGACGCGATCATCGTGGACGGCAACGCGGAGTACAGGCGGACTGTGGAGAGCTGAGGCTCGGGCCCCGCGCTGGCCTGCCGCGAAGCAGGCGCACAGGGGAGATGTCTATTTTTTTAATGAAACTCTCAGGACTATTTTTTAAAAACTGAACTAGTCACAAGGATTTTGAAGACATAACATAACCTTGATGACAAACTACCTGGGTTGGACTATCAAGCAATAGCAAAGCCAAGAATGCCTTTTTTAAAGTCCTATTGTTCAACTGTTTATGTTCGTCAAGATTCAAAGGGAACTTTCTCACCCAGCCTCGATCAAGGACCACAGAAAATGCATTTCAATTCAAATGGTATCGGATTATTAAATTAGAATTTGATTTTTCAGCCTGGAATCTTCAACTACAATTTCCCAGGGATCTTTTCTTACAATGGTAATGACAAAAGGTTCGTGAATGTTCGCCACCTGGGAGCTCAGTGGTCCAGGGCTTTTTCAGAGTTGTCACTGGGCTGGCTGTTTTCCTGTTCTCAAACTGGTTTAACAACGCCGTTCAATCCAGGAAAATTAGTCCAGATTTCCTAAGTACAAGGTTCCCGTCTGTTTCCGGCCACTGTGAGGTTAAAATAGCACATTACATATCTTTACGCCTACTGTTCCATGTTAGTTTAGCTACTTCTTGTAGCACCAGATGAGTTCATTCCCTACTTTCGTAAAAAATGCACTTATCTATTTATGGGCTTTTAAAAAAGTTTTTAAAAAAAAAAACTGAGGATATCAGTGATAAACTGCAGAATATTTTGCAAAGCTTTCTTTTGAAAAGCAAACTTTGTGCCTGCCTATATGTAAAGTATTTTATAAGAGACTTGAACAGAGACCTCTTTCTAAGACTGAGAGGCAAGAGTTATTTTTCCAGAAGCTTTTCTCATTCCAGGCCTTTCACAGTGTCTGTGTTTTAGCGAGGATGCAGAAGTGTTCTCAGTGATTCTGTTCTTTAGGCTGCGGGCGCTCACATCGCCTGCCCCACTGAATCCCTAGGCGGGGAGCTCAGTGTGTACATAGTTCATCTTCTAGCTATGACACAAGAATTTATGGTTCTTTATGGAAGCAAATTTCTGAAAGTTTACAGCCTCTCTTTATCTTGTAAATAAAAAAAATTGTAAGTTGGTTTTTGTGTGTGCGTAAAGAAATGTTAGCCTGTGTAATTCTGTTTCAGATTTCTCTCCTGTTTTGCGAATTGTGGGAAAGGTCGACAATGCAAATGTGTCAAAGACTTACGTTGCTGGGTGCAATAATAACAATTTTAAAATGCAAATTGCTTTGGATAAATTATTTCTACATTCTGTAAATCTGAGATGTAATGTATATTTTTGTTTAAAAAAATAAATGATTTAGTAAAAATTTTGGAAAGTATAATCTTTTCAAATATCTTTTAAGTTGGGGCATGTAGTTTACATTGCATGTTTGGCATTAGGAATCAAGGCCTGCAGAGCCTCTAAAGCAACGGAGGGGTCCTCTGGCGATGGGGAATAAAGTCAGGGGCAGAGCCCACGTGTCAGGGGAGCAATGGCTGAGACAGGTGAACGTGCGTTCAAGGCAGGTGGTGTATGGATGTATAGACGTGGTTGATGAAGTGGTGGTGGGATGGAGGGAATTAAGTCCAGTTCTGAAAGAGGTGTCACTGTGGGCCTGCTGCTGTCAGCCTCGCACCTGGGGAGAAATTGTTCGTTCATGACAGGAAGAGTCCATCAATATGGCAGACTGGCCACAGCCACCCAACCTTCGGGAGTCACCACCCTGGTCAGCGAGCGGCCATCCACATCAATGCCAGACCCTCCACCACGAAAAGATCACGACTCACTGAAGACTGAGATGATGATTAGCACTTTATGGCAATATTCTTCAGCTTAGGTATGTACGTTTTTTTTTCTTTAGGTATAATGCTACTGCACACTAATAGAGTACAGTGCAAACATAACTTGTGTATAGGAAGCCGATCAAGTAGTGTGACTCGCTTTGGTGTGATCCTCACTTTATCACGGTGTTCTGGAATCAGACTTGCACTATCAACAAGGCATCCTGTGTCATTTACACTTCAAAAAGATGCTGCCTTTACCGGGCAGAGAAAGACAAGTACCATACGATGTCACTCACAAGTGGAATCTAATGGACAAACTCAACTAGCACAGGGCAGACTCGGTAGATGGAGAGCAGGATGACAGCCAGTGGGTGGGGGCGGGGCACGGTTAGGGCATGGAGGAATTCAGCAAAAAGGAGCAAGATCATACAGACACGGACTACAGTGTGGTGATTGCTACGGGGGGGTGCGGAATGAGGGGACTGAATGGTAATGCCAAAAAAAAAATACAATAAAGATTAAATCATAAAAAAAATAAGCTGCTTTAAAAAATGGAGACATTTTTAAAAAGGGAATTTGTTGATTTTTTTTTTTGTTTTGAACCATATGAACATATTATCTACTCCAAAAATTGAATTAAATGATTTTTAAGCCAAAGGAAAAGGTAGTTTGAGTTGGTATTTTTCCCACCTCAGTTACAAACCCTCTCAAACTGAGAATCTCCCTGGCCCACAAGTTCTCGCTAGACCAGCAACCCCGGTTGTTTACTTTGCCCTTTTGAGTGACTGGGAATCCTGAGAGATGCCAGCATCCTGTTCATGGTGTAGACTGAGAACAGTGTGTTTTGTTAGGCCTTTCGTATGCAAACAGGCTTTGTTTGCCTTCAGGAAAGTCTGGCTAACACCTTAAGTTCAGGTCAAAGAAATGGAAGCACCAATGGAATTTGAGAGAATGTTCCAGGTTGAAATATCTATACGGATTTGTCTCTGTGCTGTCCAACCATCAACTGAGAAGACCTCAGTAGTAAGATGCACAAGAAGAAATCACTAAAAATGATCGGGAATGTGGCCTCAAAACTTGAATAAAATCCTAATACAGCTGTTTATAATAAATATAAGAGGTAGGGAAATTCTAACATGGAAAGAAATCCAAACCCACTGACCAAGGGTGGCGGTTAAAGACCTAGGGTGTGCCTGCCAAGTTCAAGGTATGGGTTACCCCCCCAGGATAACCTGTTTAGGATCTCTAGCCGGAGAGACCACCGATGTCTTTGGCCCCTGATATGTGAAACGACAAGAGTCCCTCTGGAAGTGCTATCATAAGCCCTGGAATATATCCTTGTTTCGTTTCCACCCAGGGATTAAAGGTATTGGATCTGGCTTGTGAGACCAGCGCAGGAGAGTTCTTCAGCCTAGCATTTCTCATTAGAAATCAATTCTCCCAGGTAATCAACCTTTAGAACAGAGGTTGATTTGCCCACTGAGAGTCATCATCTTGCAGTTTCACTCTAAAGTGGTTCTGCTGAGCCAAGGTGTGTAATAAATAAGCCAGTCTATGTAAATCCTATAGGAGGTTTCAGGTTACCTCCGCGTTGAGATTTCCACCTACCTTCAGCTTCCTTATTTAAATTTTGTGTGACCATCATGAAAATGTATGCTACTGAAGAGTTTAGTAAATATATCACTAAGGAATATTTCTAAAGATAGAGTTTTGGTTCAAGTTTCTGGAAAACTTGCATCAAGATTTCATTGCAAACATTCTGAGTAAATGTGGGCCAAGAAGAGCTCTTTTCAATTAACCACGCTTGTCTAAGGCTGGGCTTTGCCTTACGATTTTGTGGCTTGTGTCGAAAATACTTTCATGACCTGTTCCAACAGCAAAAAAAATCCTCATAAATCAAGAAATCATCAGGTCCTCCGAGACTCCTGAGAGCCTCATCTCGTGTTAAACTGACGTAATGACTGTTCTTCTAAATAACCTGCAGGACTTTTTCTTACTGCTCAGAGGACACAACTCCTCCATCTGACTGTTCTCACCTTTCTCAAAGGCTACCCCAAATTCCACATTGTACCCAAAAGAATGTGAAGAAACTCACTCAGACTGATGTTAATTGTGCTTTTAGAAGGCAATGATGCCCTGGCTGACATAGCTCAGTGGATTGAGCTCGGACTGCGAACCATGCATCGCAGGTTCGATTCCCAGTCAGGGCACATGCCTAGGTTGCAGGCCACGGCCCCCAGCAACTGCACATTGATGTTTCTCTCTCTCTTTCTCCTTCCCTTCCCTCTCTAAAAATAAATAAATAAAATCCTTTTTTAAAAAAGAAAAAAAAAAAAAGAAAGCAATGACTTGCCAGGGCAATACAGCCTGGGGAACATGTGGTGGGGTTGGTGTGGATCCTCAGAGCAAAAAGAAGTCCCAGAAGGTTGCCAGCTCCAGGGTGGAATTTTAGGTGTGTGTTTGTAAGTGTCCGCCCTGGTTGGAGTGGAGAGATTAGACTGGAGAGCTGAGAAGGATCCAGAACACAGGAAGGATGCTACTTTCACTGTACTAGAAGGGATGGGCACCAAAGCAGGAAATTTTGAGGGGTCTATGGGAGGACTGTCAGAGAGCTTCTATGTAATGGCATGATGGAATAGCGAGGCCACGTGCTGAGAGCTGGAGCAGCGGAAAAGATCTGCAGAGCTTGCGACCTTCTGACGCTGGCCGTACCTCTACAGGGTGAAGGCGTGGGGTGAGGGTGGGGAATGGGGCAGGTGCAGCGGCA
The DNA here is from genome assembly GCF_019186645.2 of Phyllostomus hastatus. Taxonomy (NCBI): domain Eukaryota; kingdom Metazoa; phylum Chordata; class Mammalia; order Chiroptera; family Phyllostomidae; genus Phyllostomus; species Phyllostomus hastatus. Next base: position 45,979,675 of record NW_025333960.1, on the reverse strand, counting down.
GCCACCAGCAGCTTGGTTGAAGGCTTAAAGGTTTGATGCATGCGGGATCATGGAACAAAAGAGTAACAATGAATAACTATCCATAATTTTTGTTTGGTATTTCAGTCAAAATAAAAGACACATTTTTCATTTTTACCAAAAACTTTATTGAACAGCATGTTCAGTTTTGTACCACTACCTTTTGCCATCTTTCAGGCAACTTCATTAGTCCATCTTTCCAAAACTTTTTATGTTTTTGAGCAAAGTACTCTTCCAGATGCTTTTTGCAGTCTTCCAGGGAATTGACTTTTTTTCCATTAAGAGAATTTTGTGAAGACAAAAATAAATGGAAATCCAAAGGTGCAAGGTCTGGTGAATACCGCAGAGGAAAGACCTTTCCAGCCAAGCTGTAATAGTTTTTGCCTGGTCATCAAAGAAACAAGGGGTCTTGTGTTACCCTGATGGAAGATTATGTGTTTTCTGTTGACTAATTCCAGACGCTTTTCATCAAGTGCAGCTTTCAGTTGGTCTAATTGGGAACAGTACTTGTTGGAATTAATCATTTGGTTTTCTGGAAGGAGCTCATACCAGAGGGCTCCTTTGCAAACCTACATTTATATAATATCAACTTCTTTGGATGAAGAAGGCCTTTGGTGTGGTCAGTGGTGGTTCATCTCACTTGCCCCACAATCTCTTCTGTTCTGCACTATTGTAAAGTATCCACTTTTCATCGCTGTTTACAATTTGTTGTAAAAGCAGAATGCTTTTGTTGTTTAAGTAGAGAGTCACATGCAGAAATATGGTCGAGGTTTTTTTCACTTAACTTATTGTGGATCCCAAATATTGAAGTAGTTAACGTAACCAAGCTGGTATAAATGATTTTCAATGCTTGATTTGGATATTTTGAGTATGTCAGCTATCTCCCCATGGTATAATGTTTATTGATCTCAATTAATGTCTCAATTTGATCGCTATCAACGTCCCCTGGAGGATAGTCCAGTGAGAAATCTCCAGCACAAAACTTTGCAAACCACTTTTGACACATTCGATCAGTCACAGCACCTTCTCCATACACTGCACAAATCTTTCGGTGTGTTTCGGTTGCGCTTTTACCTTTCTTGAAATAATAAAGCATAATATGCCGAACGTGTTGCTTATTTCTTTCCATCTTCAATATTAAAATGGCTATACAAAAATTCAACAATTTGATAAGCTTTTTTTAAATGCATGCTGATATGACACCTATCCCAATATAATCTAGCAAAATTGCTTCAAATGAAGTTAAAGACAACTAAGTGCTATTAGAGCAACCTATGGGAAAACCTAACAAACCTTCTGGCCAACCCAATATATCCTATTTCTGAAAGTTCACTAGATGCCAAGCAAATACTAGGTATTTCTGCATGCTTGACCTCTCATCAACCTCACAGCAACCTTTCCAAAGAAAGATTATCATCATTTCACAGTAAAAAAAAAAAAAAAAAAAAAAGTCTGTGGCTCAGAGAGGTTAAGGGACCCAGCCAGGGTAACCAACCAAGTCCTGAGTCCTACAGTAATATACAGGTATACCTTGGAGGTGTTGCGGGTTCTGTTCTAGATCACCACAATAAAGTGACTATCACAATAAAGGCAGTCATAATCTTTTTGCAGGTGGAGGGTCTTGCCTTCAATGTCTAAAAACGCAACATGTGCAGAGCCAATTGAAGCCAAGTGCAATAAAACGAGGGATCTTAGTGATAAACCCCAACTGCACAGAATTACTATTAATCCGGCCCCCTTAAAGGGGAATAATCCACCCTACAGCGGCACTTCATCATCTCGTTGTTGTAGGGTTTTTGCTTTTGTTTTTTTTAGAACGAGATTACAGAAAAAGTGCGGACAAGCAAGCAGCTCACAAACATAAAACCCAGGAATCACTGGATGAAATTAACGAGCAAACCTAGGTGCTTATAATGAACTCTACAACAGAAAAGAAAGTTAGGCTCTCAGTAAATTAATAGTTACATCTTAATTTGTAAGGCTCACTTTTCGTTTGCAGCGTCACGCTGGCTTTAAAGCTTTCTGAGATTTGGGGGCAGTTGAACGTATTCGCTCATTAAGCAAACACTAAGCTTCCCGCCCCGGTTCCCAGCCCTGGGAACCCAGAAAGGAGCCCTCGAGGCACTTACAGTGACTGTCCCTTCTCTCTCCGAAGGCTGTTTTGAGAAGGAAATAACAGTGCTTGAGAAAGCTCTAAAGACGTCCGTAAATTTGCTCGAAGATGATGCTGGGAGAGCAGTACTCTGCCCACCAGCGTTTCTCGGTTCACGTGTACGGGTAGCGCGCAGCCCGAAAAGCACGACTAGGTGAGGGAAACGCGGAAGTGGCTCAGAGATAACCTGGCGGCGGCGTCGCGTACCCTGCGCTGGAGCTATGGTGGCCCGCGGTGCTCAATACACTTTTAGGACGGCGATTGTCCTCTGGCTCTTGATTGACTGAAAGAGGGTGCCGATAGGGAAACTAGGGCAACCCTGAGGGGGCGCGGAGGTAGAACATCGAGGAGCACAGGAAGGGGGCGTCCGGAAGCTGGCCAAAGTCAGAGGAGGAGACAGAAGAGCAACGCCATTCATTCAATTCTTTCTATTTATTCCTTTATTCATGAGCACCAACAAACTTCAATTTGTTCTTGAAGGTGACCTTTTCGTTCTGCTTCTGGAGGGAGTTGGACTAAAGGAGACTAAGAGATAGTTCTCAATCTCTTGCTGAGTGCAAGGCTGTGTGCTGAATGCCAGGAAACTATATTACCTCCAGTCTAGTGGTGACGTGTGAGGGCCACCTACCAGACGCAGTGAGCACGGACCAGTGCAATGCGGGCCATGGGCAGATAAGAAGAGAATGGCCCTGGGAAAGAGGAGGTGCAACCCGACCACTTTGTTTTTATTATGGGGGTAGAGACTGAAGGTGGTGGGTGGAAAGGTTGGTCTCCAGGAGCTGTGGTCTCTAAAGAGTCCTGCCTAGGAGCTTCAGTGCAGGCCACAGACATCTCTATTATTTCATGGAAATGAAATATGCCTGAGACTTCTGTGAAACTAACAAACATACCAAAAAATAATTACATGCATCCCATTAGGGGGGAGATTGCACCTTACATAGGCTCGTGGTTGAAGGTATATATATGGCACCCTCACTGAGTGTCCTAACCGACTCTCGTTAGAGCATTCAGCTATTCTTTCCAGTAGCTGCTTCTGGGTAATGGGGCATGTATCAGTCTATTATTGCCACAATAAAGCTGTGATACAAAATGCTGCAAAATTCAGAGGCAACATAGCAATCGCTTATTCTCACTCTTGCATCTAGGGTTAGTTGATCTGTGTAGAGCTCCATTTGGCTTGGCTCCAAGCTACAGATCTTGCCTTCCTTGGACAAGTGTTTTTCTTTTGATGATGGAGAAGAAAATAAGCTCAACTCTACAAGCACAGCTGAAATCTTCGCTTGCATCACATATCTTACAGTTAAAGAAAATCCACATGGCCAAACCCTGCATAAATGAAGCAGGGATGTATATGTCTCCCATGTAAGAAAGGGATCATGTGTGAATAAACAATCATCTAATAGAAAAAGAGGGAGAGAAACATCAGTTGCTTACCTTTGGCACCCCAACCAGAGACCAAACCCGGAATGCAAGCACATGCCTACTGGGGACCCTTTGCTTTGTGGGACGATGCCCAACCCACTGGGCCACACCAGTCAGGGGCCTGACCTCCGTCTTGGTGTCTTGCGTGCTCTGATGACATGGGCTGCCCCGTGGAGAGTCCCACATAGCGAGGGACTGAGGGAGACTTCTGGCTCACAGCCCACAAGGAACTGAATCCTGTCCATAACCACTTGAGTGAGCATGGAAAAGCTTCTACCCCAGGTGAGACTTAAGAATCTTAAATTTCACTAACTGCAACGCCAGCTGACATCTTGATTGCAGCCTTTTGAGAGACCCTGAAGCCAGAACCTCCAGCTAAGACACTCCCGAATTCCTGATGCTCAGAAGCTGTGTGAGGTAATAAATATTTTATTGTTTCAAGCTCCTAAGGTTTGAGGTAATTTGTTCTGCAACAGTGGATAACTAATATGTGGGCAAGCAAAAAACATTCAGCAAGAAGGGAAAAGGAAAATCTATGAATTAGGGTGAAATATTATTGAAGAAAAGTATTTGGTTCGTATTCTTGATAGATCTAAACCTGTGTGTGGAGTTATTTTTAGACTTTCTTTCATAAGAAAAATATGTTTTCCTTTGAGTCAAGGACAAATTCGGGCATTCCACTAAGTTGGGAACGATGATGCTAGCTACCATTTACTTGGTAGTTATTAGCTGCTGGGTAGTGAATTCATATCATCCTTCACCACTAGGAAAATTCAAGCTCAGACAGTTTAGGTCATTTATCCAAAGACATGCCATTATTAAAAGGCAGAACCAGAATTCCAACCAAGTGTGAAGCCCTAGTTCTTTCCGCAACATTATTATGGCTTCCCCATAGTGATCCTTATAACTCTAAATAACAATATACCATAGTCCAAGCCATAAATACAGAGGGATGTTCATAAATTGAAGTTAGAAAGTTAAAGTACCATATGTCAAAACCGGAAATGCATGTGAACTAGGACAACTCTTATCTGTGTTCCTCCCCCTCCCCTCCACCCCTCCTGCTTGCTGCTGCTCTATACCTTTGATAATAATGAAACCTCTATTAATCTGATTAGATTTAGTTTTAAATACTAGCTTCTTTGTCCCTCCCCAGCCGCTGCTCCCCGCCCTCTTTCTGTCTATACCACTGAGAGACCTAACCTTTGTCCTGGAGAATCAGCAACCCCCCCAGGCAACAGAAGACATTAGTGGGACCTGGCTATTGGTCACAAGGTCCAGGCCTCTGGCAGGCTAAAGATAACAACTTGACCTAAATTAGGTTTCACCTCCTAAACAGTAAGGTGCGACAACCCCCTGGCTACAGGGACAGAGGAACGCTGGAAAGGACCTCAGGGCTGTCTTTAAGACCTGAAGAAATGATTTATCACCCTTACTTCACCTCCAACCAATCAGCTCCCAGTATGACCCCAAACCCCCTAACTCCCTAGTGTCTTGTGACATCCCTCTGTACAATCTGTAAACTGCAGCCAGCAGGAGTGCAGTTTTGGGCAGTAGCTTCCCACCTCCCTATTGCCCAATTCAATATTAAACTAAGTTTTCTTTCTATACTGCAAACTCCTGCTGGAGGATTTCTTTGGGCCCTGGGGAGGTGGAGACGGAAAGGAGTGGGTTGCTGCCCGAGGCTCTAATAGAGTCCTGGGTCAGTGGCCGCTCGCAGATCCGAGGAGGCGGGGCCCTCCACAGTGGACCGGAAGTTGCCTCTGCCCGGTTCAAAGATGGCGGCCACAGCTGCACTCGCCCTCTGTCCCCTAACCTCCTGTAACCAATGGCGCCGCGACGCTCGGGTGACTCATTGGAGCGACCTGTGCACGACGGGATCTGATGCAACGTTAGAGTCGAGGAAGCAGCCGCTGCACGCTGCGGTGACAGGGCAGCAGCGTTTTGGGAGGCGATGTCCTTGGAGGTGACAGAGGCAGCCGCGAGGATGGTACTAGGTCAGTGAGTCTCTGAGACCCGGGTGTGTAAGTGGTGCGGTGCCCTTGCTGGGGCAGGAACCTCTTTCAGGCGGATTACCAACATTTACTGATGGCCTGGCACAGAGTGGGAGCGTCACCACTCTTTAGACGTGAACGATGGGTGGGAGGGTGGGAGAGGCCTGGGCCCGCTGGGCCGGAGCTGCTGGGCCCGCAAAGGCCTCCCCCCAGTCCTCCGGTGCCCCTGGGGTGTGTGGCAGCCGGTCCCGGCCCTGCCCCCTGCGAAAATCCCAGGATTCAGCTGAGGCTTTGGCGCTGTCGGACGTGAGGGTAGCTCTCTGTTTGTAACTCTTCAAAGTGGTCGTCGGTAAAGGGCTTTAAAATTCTATCCGTCTTTCACACACCCTCATTTATATTGAGAATTCCAGGCAGACTGTAGGGTGGGCTAGCGAAGGAAAAGGAGACCTGGACTGATACCAGATTTAGTAGTTGTGAGGCCTTCTGCAGTTTGTTTCACCTCGGAGCCTCGGTTTCCTGTAAAGACCAGAGGGAACCGGTCTTTATTTGATATCTGTGCACTGGCCCTGGGGTAGCCGATTTGTACGTGTGATTTTATTTCACCTTCAGGACAGCCCTGCACAATGTGTATTATTTTTCCCTATTTTATAGTCCAAGAAATAAGCTTGGAAAGGCTCACTGAATTCTCCCACATCCCAAGATTCTAGGCTGGCGTGGCCAACTTCAAAGCCCTTCTTTATTACTGGGGACTCGAGCAGATGGAAGCAGTATCACAGATTAAAGCGATCAAAGTTCATTTGAAAAGCTAAATTTGCAACTAGCCTGCTTTTATAAGATGACTGTCATTGAAATAGGGGGAAATAATTGTGATATAATTTCCTCTGGACTGTGGCAGTATTTTTGCGCCGTCCAGGATTGGAACCTGCAACCCAGGCACATGCCCTGACCAGAATCGAACTGGCGATCTTTCCCTTTGCAGACTATGCCCAACCAACTGAGCCACACAGTCAGGGCAGGACTGTGGCAGGTTTTTTTGTTTGTTTGTTTGTTTGTTTGTTTTACTACAGTAAACCAGATGCTTGTTCTGTTTTCAAAGATATAGAATGGATAAAGTAGTTGCAGTATGAGATGACATAATTTTTAGCCAAATAAGTAACTTATTCTCATTTTGTAAAACAGCAGAGCTATACGTCTCGGATCGAGAGGGGAATGATGCTACAGGTGATGGAACCAAGGAGAAACCTTTTAAAACAGGTCTGAAGGTAGTGTCTCTTCTCATACAAAAATGACTTTCTGTTTATTAATGACTTAGGTTGATTGTTATGTGACCTGTCAGCAATTTATTTCAAGCTCTAGGTTTTGAAGAGAGTTTTCAGAAAAGGGAAAGTAAGGATTGTAGACAGATGTGTAGCTGTAAGAGAATGAGATCTGCATCTAAACATAGTTGAACATTTTTAAAGGGTGTCTTCTTTTCTTCCTTACTCAGCATTGCATCTTGGGATTTGTCCCTCCACTGAGTCAGATGGCCAGTTTTTCAATTCTTGTTGAAATAAAAATCTGCTTCCCTCAGTTTCATTGAGCTTATGCCCAGGTTTCTTCCAAAATGACTTACAAGGGGCCTCTTCATGGATTTACCAGTAGAATCCTGATGTGATCCTGAGCCTTGAGACTCAAAGACCTAAGTTATATCAGCAAACCAAGAATGGACACATTTCTCTGAACATGTGCTCAGAAACTCCTGAGTCTGGAGCTTGAATCCAGATGCTAACTTATTAATGTATTCTTATTTCTCAGGGCCTAGAATCCTCACATGAGTTTAGCATATTCTTTCTGAGCAGACTTTAATGGAAAGCTAACTACAGAACAGAGAGGTTTTTCAAGAGCATCAACTCAGAACATGCGTGTTAGGTAACTGACTGCCTTGGGTTAATGTGTGGGTCGGCAAGCCATCCCTCCTAACACAGCCGTGGGTTTTTGCCTGTTGAACTGAAATGTCTGCACCTGCACGTAAGCAGGTGGCGGAAGCTCCCTCCTTGCAGAGCAAGCACTAGGAAGGCTCTGCCCGGACGCTTTTTTCTGGGTGTCTGGGCCTGGCCAGTCCCTCTTTTGTTAGCTGTGTTACATTTATTTAGGTGATTATCAAGTGTTCCCGTCTTAGGAGCATTCTCTCCTTTTTCATAGTTGTACTATGTATGGCATGCCATACATAGGTCTTACTTTTTAACTCTTGGGGGGAAATCTTTCTCTCCTTTCTGGGTTGTTGGGGTGACTTGGGCTCCCCAAAATGACAACATTGTTTAGGTGAATATTTGCAGAATGCTCCTGTTAGCAAATACTGGCCATTCTGATGGGCAGGATGGCAGTTTGGCGCCTTCCATTTCGGTGATGGAGAAGGAAGGGTTAGTAGAGAGTGTCAGGCAGCGAGTGACTTCCTAATCATTTGCAAATATCCCTACAAAGTCTAATTGTCAAAGAGATGAATTCTTAGATGTTTTTTGGAAGATCCAGGTTTCCTCTTCCTCTGTACCAATCACTGAGTTGGAACTACTGTTAAAACAAGAGGAAAGGTGCTTTTTAAGTTTGGAAACTAGGCCTTTAGAAAAGGTCACTTCCTGAAAGCTTCAGATCTTATCATTGGAGAGAGTAATTCCACACATTTCTTGGTTGAGAGAAATAACTTGGGAGACATTCGAAGGAATATTTGAAACAGTTAATAAAACATCTTTTACATACTTTCAACTACCTATTTTTGTTTTTTGTTTTAAAACAATACCAACTACAAAATATTAGATGACACGGCACAACACCACACGACATGTCCTAGGGTTAGTGAACCGGGTGCTCCGCACACTGTAATTTGTCAATTAAAACGAAACTGAGCCCCTTGTGTTCTTAGCCATTATTTTGTTGCTGGAGTTTCAGAATTGACTTACCTGCTTCTTAGCGAGGATTACCCATTGGGGTGTCATCTGTAATTGGCTTTTGCTATTAGCTGTCTCTTTGTTGTCAGCGCACCTCCCTCCGGTCCCTGCGTCACTTAGAATCCATTGCTTCGAGTCTGCTTGTGCTGAGAAACTATACTGTGTACTGAACTTGCTAGAATTTTGGCAAAAGGGTCAGAGGGCTAAGCAGAATGTTCTTAGTCCTCTAACTGGTCATTCTGTCACTGCGGACTTTCGGCTCTTGGCGTCTTGTGCGTTCCTCTCTGCTCCTGACTATGCTCTAGACAGTTGAGGTTGCCGCATAATTAAGGTGTTATTTCGGTCTCAGATATTGTACAATGTTAAGGATATTTTCTTTTTCTCTCCCCTCCCCCCCAAGGCTTTGATGACAGTGGGCAAAGAACCGTTTCCTACCATTTACGTAGATTCACAAAAAGAAAATGAGGTAGGGTGAACCAAGCACTTTCTAGAGTTTTATTTTTCTGGGTAAACTTTCATCAGAACATAGAGGTCTGGAGAAATGAAATATCTGTTTTTCCCTCTAGCGATGGGACGTTATTTCTAAATCACAGATGAAGAACATTAAGAAAATGTGGCATAGGGAACAGATGAAGAGTGAGTCCCGGGAAAAGAAAGAGGTGAGCAATGAATTTGCAGTTGTGAGCATTTGAAAAGTTAGAACACTCGAAGCCGTGTTAACACACTGCTTTATCATTAAAATCAGGCAGAAGACAATTTGAGAAGAGAGAAGAACCTGGAAGAAGCAAAGAAGATTACCATTAAAAACGACCCCAGTCTCCCAGAGCCAAAATGCGTAAGCGTGACGTGTACTGTTGCAAACACATCACACTGTGATGGTTTGTTCCTTTGTGTTGCTATCGAGCTTTCCTTTCCTTTTACAGGGGAAAGAGAGAAATAATGTTTTAGGGTTCTGAGGCTAGGGGTTCTTTTGGAATTCTTTTTTTTTTTTTTTTTTTTGAGTTTTTATTTGTATTTATTTTTAGAGACAGGGAAGGAAGGGAGAAAGGGAGAGAAACAGTGATCGGTTGCCTCTTATACACTCCCCTACCAGGACCAAACCTGCAACCCAGGCATGTCCCCCTGCCAGAAATCAAACCGATGACCTTTGCCCTTTGCAGGATGATGCCCAACCAACTGAGCCACCCTGGCCAGGGCTGGGGTTCATTTTCTTATAAAGTTTAGTAATTGTGTGATGAACGAATTCTGTCTTTGATGAAAAGCTGGCAGACCTGGGATCCTGCCTGGCTGTGCTGTGTGGTGTTGGTCCTCTTCCTCACCATAAAATGAAGAGGTGGAAATTGATGTTTTAAATATTGATACATATGTTTTTTGATTTTATGAAATTGTTTTTTTTCTCCATTCCTTCTAGAATAGAATGCTGGATGATGCATGGGCATGCTTAGATTTCAGATAGTTCTCATTGCTGATGAATTCTCCTATCTTCCCTATTTCCTTAGGGATGAAGCAGTTTTCCTGTCTGTATTTACCATCCCCTCTGCTCATCATTCTCTCTCCTTCATCCCCCAAACAAAAACCTAGCCAGCCTTTGGTAACTTTGACCCCCCAGAGTGTCTGGAGGGACTGTGAGGTCAGGGAAAGGGCTCCGTGTGGACTTGGGTTGCTGTTGTTATGGATTCGTTTACTCATGGATTTTCTATAGTGACATCTGAAATTCTGGGTGATTCTCATTGTTGGTTTGGCAGTAAGAGAAAGAAGACTTGGATTGTTTTTCATCACTCAGTGTGGTGACATTTTTTGGTTCTGACCTGCAGTAGAGTAACTAATCAGCACCATTTGTGAATGTTTAACCCTTTACTATTATCCATCTAATAATAGTGAAAAAGTTGATATGTTGTAAGAGACACAGTTGGTCAAATGTTGTTTATTTTGATTTGACAGGTGAAGATTCATGCATTAGAAGGGTATAGAGGCCAAAGAGTCAAGGTGTTTGGCTGGGTCCACAGGCTGCGTAGACAAGGTAAATGCACAGCTTCTCTTTTCTCTCTTTTATTTTGAAGTATCCCTGGTCTTAAATGGAGAGGAACGTAAAAACAGTTACTTGGAGGTATTTTGATTTTTGGGTGCTAGCTTTTTAAAGGAGGTAGTGATTTAGATCTTAAACCTGTTCTTATTTAATATTATTTAAATGTTACTTAACTGTAAGCAATCACAGTGATCAGAAAGATCCAACAAATATTTGTCTAATGGAACTTAATTACTCAATGAAAAGCAGGAAGTAGAGAGCCGAATCTGAAACTTACGTGTGGCAGTGGTGGTGACACTTACAATTAGTATGTTTGCACTCGACTTCTCTCTGCGTCCAGATATTTTGCTTTCTCTTTTTATTATTACATGTGCCTTATTGTAAACGGTTCTCAGATCCTTTGTAAAAACAAGTGTGACGTAAATACGGAAAAGAATGATTCCGTACAACAGTGTTTCTGCACCCCCCTCTGCTGAAGCCCCCCACCGAGTGCACAGTCCCATTAGGCACTGCGGGGGCTTCCGAGGCTGGTGGGACAGACCCCTCGTCCCCCGGCGCTTACGGGCTTGCCTCCCCGTGGTGACGTGGATCACGAGGGTCATGCCGGATTCGAAGGTACAACGAAGAAGGTAGAAGGCCTTGCAAACACTGGGTAGTGATGGAACCCGTGGACACTTCAGAGGAAGGGGACCACCGGGGACGTTTGAACTCTCGGTGTTAACCTCGGAGTTTCCTTTCCATAAATTATGAGAGAGTACTTTTTTCTTTTTTTAAGATTTTTTAAAAAAAGATTTTATTCATTTAATTTTAGAGAAAGGGGAAGGGAAGGAGAAAGAGAGAGGGAGAAACATCAATGTGTGGTTGCTTCTCATGTGCCCCCTACTGGCGGCCTGACCTGGCCTGCAACCTAGGCATGTGCCCTGACTGGGAATTGAACCAGCGACCCTGTGGTTTCCAGGCCGGCACTCAATGCACTGAGCCACACCAGCCATGGCGGTACTTGAAGTGCCTTGAGAGTAGTCTGGCTAAATTTCTCTTTCTCACTTTCAGGAAAGAATCTAATGTTTCTGGTGTTACGGGATGGTACAGGGTATCTTCAGTGTGTCTTGTCGGATGATTTGGTAAATATTCCTCTTATTTGTGGCTAAAAATTTGATTTTTTTTTTCAGTAGGTTCACTTATTGTTAGTTTTGAGAATTTTAGGATATGTATACATATTTTAAACTGATATTATGGAAAACATTGATTTGTGGTGGGGAGAGCCCTGTTGTTTGTCTTGTGGAACTTCTCATAGGCTGGATTCAGTTGACTGCATCCTGAGGTATCATAAACGGGAGGGTAGGTCTAATCACACTTTTTGGGGGAGGGTGGGTACTATTTCATGGGCAAAGCTGTGTTCTTCCAATTGCATCATTGTGAAGCACATAACTTTTTTCTTTTTAATGACTTGTGGGTTCAGGTGTATATAGCCTGGTCCCTGCATTATAAAGTTCCCCATTGCTTTTCTTATGATTTTAGTAACTATTGATGATTATATTCACTTAGGTCAACTCTATTATTTTATGTCTGAGTTTTAAAGAAAAACATTGAGATATTTTTAAGAGATGTGCTAGTAATGTATGACTATGTATGTATATAAAGAATATATTTACATACATATGTATATTTAGATGTAGATAAATCTGTTACAAAAATAGCTATTCTTTAATATTAAAAATTGGTGGACATCTTCTTATTTTACTAGCTTTGGACCAGATAACTTGTTTGTAAATAATCCCCTTTGCTCTCTGTACATTAGACTATTTCAATGTAAATGTGAATAGCTGAATTTGAACTTGATCTTTTTATAGTGTCAATGTTACAATGGAGTAGTCCTGTCCACTGAGAGTAGTGTTGCCGTGTATGGAATGCTGAATCTTACCCCAAAGGGCAAGCAGGTGAGTGGGTTGAGTTTCCCACTGGGTGAATAGATGTTTGTTTTCCAATGTCTTTATTTGCACTTCTGGTATTTGGCATATAAGTACACAAATATGGTGCACTTGCTAAATTGAGTATGCCTTTTCCAGTGGGGTCCTACAGTACAGCTCATAAGACGTAACCGACTCAGGGATTTCTAACTTCATAGAATTCCTGAATGTAGTCAGTTTGTTGTGGGCGTGTGAATAATTTTTCAGCTAAGTAGAAATAAAAACTTGACAATCTACCCAAGAAACTTCAGGAAAGAGCAGTAATCTAAATCTGAAAATTTCTGAGTAGAATTTGAAAACTTCTTTTTTTAAGAAGTTAAATATGACCCTGATATTCAGGAAGATGTTCGTGCCCCAGCCAACAGGTGCATAACCTGTACCAGTTAGTTGTTCATTGGTAATTATTGCTCAGATCACTACTACTGCAGTGTGTGTTTGTGGGCTAGGAAAGAAAACAAACGTGCGACATACCAACCACCAGAGGGAGCCCCTGGAGTCTACCTGATAGACTAGAAATATTGATGGCAGGGAGTCCGAGGTCACGCGAAAGAAGCTGTAGTGGGGATGAGTCTAAGTGCCCGGATCTCCCTGGGAATTACTGTGACGGGAAAGGGAGCGCCGGTTGCAACGCTACTTGCTGTCCGCTGTTTGGCACCAAGATAAAATATATCCCACGATATGCAGCTTCTAAAATGAGTTGCTTTTAATGGACTTATCAGGGAGAATTTGAATGTTGCTCGACATCTGTTCCAGAGAGAAACAGCTTTTGGTAAAATCTTTGCATTTAAGGACATTTTCAGTGTGAGTACTATGTTATTTTAAATTTCTGGCAAAGGCTAGAAAGATATAGCAAAATGTTCATAGTAGTTAGTGGTTACTCCAAGTTGTGGGATTGTAGTTTATTTTTTAGTTTGGGCTTTTTAATTTTTTAAAAACTTCGGTGTGTACTTATTCAGAAAGGACTATTAAATATATCAATGTAAGATTGAATGATTGTCTCTGTTAGACGGGCAGGCAGATAGTGATGAGGTTCCTGGGAATATCAGACCAGAAATTGTTGCAGTCGAGTGAAACCTCGAACCGCTCACCACCCGACACCCAGTAAGTCGGTCGAGGGACAAGGAGTTGGGGCAGTAAGGAAAGCGACTTGACTTGGAGAGCCCGCATGCCAAGGAGATGGCAGACTAGCTTCCTGAAGAACCATCCGGAGAAAATACAGAATTCAGGCGTCTTTTATGTCCGGGGAGGGGGGATTTGAAGTCAGGAGGTGATCAACAGTCACCATGTTCGGAAGCGGTGAGCAGGGCAATGGTTTCAGTAGTTCCGAGGCTGCGGGTCGGACTCTTCAGTGACGGCGTATCCGTGCACAGGGCTAAGCAGAAGGGCCTGACCAACGTGTTACGGGACCGGCCGGTTGGAGCAAGTTAGAATCAGAACGACTGGTTATCTGACAGACAGTAGAATCTTTACTACACTAAATATTTTTGTTTTCTTTTTCTTCTCTTTCATCCCCTTCCTCCTCTTTTAACAAATGCAGGCTCCCGGGGGCCATGAGCTGAGCTGTGACTTCTGGGAGCTGATCGGGCTGGCCCCCGCGGGGGGAGCAGATAACCTGATCAACGAAGAGTCGGATGTCGACGTCCAACTCAACAACAGGCACATGATGATCCGGGGAGAGAACATGTCCAAAATCCTGCGAGCACGCTCCGTGGTCACCAGGTGCTTCAGAGACCACTTCTTCGACAGGGGCTACTGTGAGGTGAATGCGGCCCGCCCGCTTCTGGGCACATGCCTTTGCCTGCCTTCCTCATGAACAGGGGTGCCCCCACCGGCCCGCCTTCACTCCTTCTCATCTGAACAGGTGACTCCTCCGACATTGGTGCAGACACAAGTGGAAGGAGGTGCCACCCTCTTCAAGCTTGACTATTTCGGGGAAGAGGCGTTTTTGACTCAGTCCTCTCAGCTGTACCTGGAGACCTGCATCCCGGCGCTGGGAGATGTGTTTTGTATCGCGCAGTCGTACAGGGCAGAACAGTCCAGGACACGGAGGCACCTGGCTGAGTATGCGATGTCTCTTTATTTTTATTTTTAAAAGTTCTTAAAGAAAATGTGTTTGGAGAAGCAGTCTTTATGTAGGCAAAGGATGGGTATGTGAATGTGTCAGTGTACTAAGAAGATATATGAAGGGCAGTTGAATGAATTAACTGAAACCGTGTAAGAAGTTTTGCCTCTTACGCCGTAGCTAACTGAGGCCTTCCTCTTACTTTGTCTTGATCCTTCGTGTCTAAAGGAATAAATGAGAATTCACCAAATGGAGGGGAAAGGTGGGGGTGTGGTCTAACACTAATTGCTACGGTTCAGGGTGGTCAGCAGGGATGGGATTTTACCTTTCTGGACATTTCCCAGTGTCAAAGTCCTCGCTCAAGAGGAACTCAGTAGACACGAAGAGCGGCTCTGAGCTAGTGTCTCGTTCTTCAGATACACTCACGTGGAGGCCGAGTGCCCTTTCCTGACCTTTGAGGAGCTCCTGAACCGACTGGAGGACTTGGTGTGTGACGTGGTAGATAGAGTCTTGAAATCGCCTGTGGCAAGCGTAGTGTATGACCTCAACCCGGTAGGTCTGGCGTTTTGTGGAAACACAGAATGATGATTCCTTTTTGGGAGACGATGACATTTTCAGCCTCAGTTTTTTTACAGGTTAAGTGGGTTGGTGAGCTTTGAAATAAGTGGCTAATGATTGCCACTTCTCCAAGCTGCTTCAAAAGTAATCTAACCAAGAATATGCAGACAGTTTCAGACAGACACATACATGCACGGTGGAAGAGATGAGGTTGTCTGCGGCTCTACTTTCGTTAGGGACACATCACCTAGACTGCGCAGTAGGTGGTACAGAGGGTGCTCCGTGGCTGTTGCATTTCAGTAAAAGCAGAATAGCTTTTGAAAATAGCAGTCTGTGGTTTCACACCACGGGGGTCAGGGCATAATGAGTTTGTTGGAGTTAGTTCAGACTGTCGTGTATCACCACAGAGATTCGCAGTTAGGCGACCACAATATTCAGGGCCCCTCATCTGCCCTCAAATCCGAGCCCAGCAGAAAGGCTAAAACCTCTTCTATCTAAAACACTTTGACATTCCTTCCAGGGGAGTACCTGAAAGGTGAAAGCATTTAAAAAGAGAGTATTTTTCTACTCGTGCATTTTTTAAAAATTGCCAATAGTTTCATAACACTTGAACTTAGGAGGAAGTTCACACAGGAGGAAGTTTTTCATTTTAGGAATGTCCACATTGATTGTTAGCCTGAAATAATATTTTACAATAATACTGAGTCATTTTTCTTGAAGCGGGGATTTCAGTGTTAACAGTTTCTTTATATGCACTGCCTTTCTCCTCCTGTAGAACTTCAAGCCCCCCAAACGGCCTTTCAAACGGATGAACTATTCAGATGCTATTGTGTGGCTGAAAGAACACAATATAAAGAAAGAAGATGGAACTTTCTATGAATTCGGAGAGGTATGTGTGCCTTTCTGATCATCGTTCCAAAGATGGCAGTGTGCTCACGTGGGTCGCTGCATCTGTTTACCGCACCGGAGGTGCAGCCGCATCTGCTTGCCGTCAGGAGCTACCCAGAGCCTCCCAGAGCCTCCCAGAGCCTCCTCCCTGGGGCTGGCCGAGGAGTCATTGACTTGTTTGTAGAGGAAGCCTCAGAATGGTGCACTTATGTAGTGTTCAGTGAGTGTTAGCACGTTTTTAGCTGTTACACCTCACCTTTGCCTCTTCCGCGATCAGTCGTAAACTCTGGTTGTAATTCTCTAGGCTGTCAGGCTGTTTCAGAAGTTGTGAACTGTAACATGACGTGCAAAGGTTGGCATGTTTGTTTTGTTTTGTTTGTGTGGAGAAAGTGTCTGGCTTTTTCAAAAAGGATTCCGCCCCCTAAAAGAGTGAGTCAAAATTCTTTTGTGTGGAGGGGATTCAGAGAAGAAAATAACCATTTGTTAGACCTTGGCCAGGTAGCTCAGTTAGTTAGAGCGTTGTTCCAGTATGCTAGAGTTGTGGGTTCGATCCCCAGTCGGGCACACACAAGAAACAACCAATGAATGCATAAGGAAGTGGAAGTGGAAGTCAGTGTTTCTCTCGCTTTCTCTTTCTCTCTCTCAAAGTCAGTGTTGTTTTTTTTTTAAAGAAAACCATTTATTAAAATGCAAAACCAAGAGAGACCTTGATGGGGAAGGTGGCCTAGTACCCCAAACAAACTGACCTTGTTCTGTTCTGCCTGGAACCTTGGTGTATCGGGGTGATGCTCACACCGGCAGAGCTACCCGGCTGGGGCAGGAGGATGGGGTAGTGTAGTTTGTTGGCACTCTGCTAAGTCCTCTGCCCTGTGCATTTAACCATTCCTTTACATATGCAAACCCAACTGTTCTACCAATGAAATGTAACTACTGCCAACTAGACTTTTGTTTTGTTTTTAGAAGGGATTTATAGAGAGGGCAAACAGTAGACTTGACCTATGTAAATTACTCTTACTGCTTCATGAATGCAGTTGACGAGGTCTAATAGAATTTTGTACTGAAAACTTGAGAGCTGTTACTACTTACTGCTTAGCACAGTGTTGTGACTGAGTGGGAAGAACACAAGCTTTGGAATAAGCAGGCCCTCGCCAGGTGGGCTTAGCTCCCACCTCCGTCCTTACGGCCCCGTAACCGAAGGCCAGCGGCCCTGCTCTCCGGTTCCTTCTCTCTGGAGCTAACACCCACTTTGCAAGGTTGTGGGGATTCAGTGAGCAAAACGCCTGGCGGGGTCCCTGGAAGCGCTCGGAGCAGGTCAGCCCTTACTCCACACCCACACACATGAGGGCGCTGTAGTAGCGAGTGGTCTTCAGACTTTTTGGGGTGTGTAGTGAGACCCCTTTCCCCTGTTAACCCTTGTGCAGAACCTCAGGATGTAAAGCAGATCAAAACGGAGAGACCAGAGCCGCCCACTCACCGCCCAGCTCCCCCCTGCACTTAGAGGGCAGCGGGCTCCAGGGACCGGGGCTTGGGGACAGTGGGGCCAGGCCATTGCTCAGTTCCCACATTAAACAAATCAGTGAGTCTTGTCCAGTTCTTTCATCCGTTCTTACCGGGGCAGAGCTCCCCATTTTCACCGGGATTTGTGTGTGGTTTACTGAAGAATGTTTTAGGAGAAACAGATTCATCATCATCTAACAGTTCTTGGCCAACTATTCCAGGTGTGGTTACACTTAAAATTTGACATCGGTTTGTCTTGTGATGGTGTCTCACTATCATCGAAGGCATTTGGATTTATTATAATAGGAAAGAAGTGCAGGTAGCAGGAGAGTTTAAAGATTGTTGTTATTAATAATACACACGAGACCAGTGACGTTCTGGAGAATTCACTGATTAGCGTGTGCCTTACAGGACCAAGTGGGCCATGTTTGCTTCCGAGCCGGATAAAACTGGCCGCCGAAAAGATAACTGAGCAGAATCTAGTCACAGTAATAACGACATGGGTGATTTTTTTGGTTTGGGGGTTTTTTATTCCTCAAGCAGCATGGCACGTGAGAGGTATTGTGGAAGGAGGCAGATCTTTTCACAGTTCACTTAATAACTGAGTTTTCTAGCCCATGTGTTTGTTTTTGAAAGAACTGTCCCGTCCACCGTGTGTGTGGGGGGGGGGCATCTGGCGGGTGCACCGTCTCTCCTGTGTTGCATGAGGAGGACGGAGGGCAGCCACCAGTGGGAGAGCTGCTTCTGTCTTGTTGCCTTCGGAGCTGTAAATGTTAATGAAGTCTTGTTTGACCTCAGGATATCCCAGAGGCTCCAGAGAGACTGATGACGGACACCATTAATGAGCCCATCTTGCTGTGTCGGTTTCCCGTGGAGATCAAGTCCTTCTACATGCAGCGATGTCCCGAGGATTCGCGCCTCACCGAATCTGTCAGTTGTGATTCGAATAGTATTGAGGTTTTTTTGTCCTCTGATAGGGTTTAGCATACCTGGCTAAATTACAGAATTTGAACAGTATTTCAAATTTGCATGATCATAGTACTCCTCTTGCTATATATGGGGCTTTATTGTGATTTCCATTTAGGCGCTGGAGCAGTGCCATGACTGACAGCCTGGCCGTAACTGCATTTGCTTTTCTTCTTTCTGAAGGTGGACGTGCTGATGCCCAACGTCGGTGAGATTGTGGGAGGCTCCATGCGCATCTGGGACAGCGACGAAATGCTGGCGGGCTATAAAAGGGAAGGCATTGACCCCACTCCCTACTACTGGTACACAGACCAGGTAAAAACATACATTTTTTTTCATGGTTATGGTTTTGTATAGAGTGAAATTTAAAAGGAGACAATGCAGGGTGGGGCTGTGAGATTTAAAGAGCTGTATTCAGGCTCATGGTTATAATAGTGTGTCGTGAATATTGCTCATTTTGGTTTTGGCTAACAGTATGTTAACCTCATTCAAAACACTATTTAACTGCTGGCCTCACTCATTGCGACTGAGTTTTTAAACATTTGTCGTCAGATCTAACCAGTATCTAATCTGGTGCTGCCTTTCATCTGCCTCTTCTCACCAGAGACATTGACTCATTTTAAGAGTTTTAAGTCTCCCCTTTCCAAGGCGGCACTTAGTCCCTGGTTTACTTTTCATATCAAGTTGTTTCTTCACACGTGTGTACATTAAACATTGACTTCTAAACTACAATAAGCTAACTCATTTCACAGTAGAAAATTTCAAGCATTTTAGAAAAGATTGTGAACTAAACATAGTCCTCTCTTTTTTAAACAGAGGAAATACGGCGCCTGTCCTCATGGAGGGTATGGCTTGGGCTTGGAGCGATTCCTAACCTGGATTCTGAATAGGTACCACATCCGAGACGTGTGCTTGTACCCTCGCTTCGTCCAGCGCTGCACGCCGTAACCCATTCCTCCCCACGCCCTGCGGCAGGAGCACGGTCCGGTCCGCGGTTCAGGAGAGCAGCCTGCTGCCTCGCCGCCAAGAACAAAAAGCCAGGATCTTCCCTTTCCGTCCCATGGGGCTCTATCCGGTTCTGTTTCCTCTTTTTGTTTTCTGTTCCTGCCGCCACAAAAAGCAATCCCAACACTGGAACCTAAAGTGACACTGCAAGTGTCATTTTAAGAAAAAATACCCATAACGAAAATTTGGGAGAAACACGTGGCATGTGACTCTGCTGTTATGAATACATTTCAGCATTTTTTATAGAATTATAGGGTATAATCTTTGTAACGTATACCATATATATATAATTAAACAGTTTTTAATTATGGTCTAACACATTCCAGTTACTTAAACTCTGTCTTTTTAAGTTTAACTGAAATTCTTTAATTGGCATCATTTTATTGTATCAGTGAGTTAAACATCTTGGGAAGATTGACACAATGGTGTAAAAATTTGCTAGCATTAGAACGGTATAATTCAACAGTAGAAACTGGAATCAAATCAGTAGTCTCTTGCAGCAATTATTAATCTTTTCTGAATCTGTACAGCTGCTTATAATTCTGAGGCATACAAATTGCTATAGAAGCATTTGTCATTTGAAGAGCAACATTTTTTTTTTCAGTACTTCGGTGAACAGCATCCTAACTAGCATTAATGCAAGCTAAAGGCAGACTGACCTTCCTTCTTTCCTGGTAGCTCCGAAATAACTAAGAATAAATATGTTCCAAAGAACTCCTTAATATGACAGCTGTAAGTGACTGAGTCGTCCGCGCCATGACCTCCGATCCGATTTGTACATGCTTACTCACTCTCAGTGGACGTACTGAATGGCTTCATTTCAGATTTGGTTAATATCCCCCCAGAATGCATGTCATGTGTTCTCAGGCTGTATTCCCAGCAATCAATAAACGGACACACGAGAAAACTCTTGCTGGCTTAAGTTTTTTAAAGCGGAACATCTCTGTCTCACATTAGTTCATGTGTTCACGTTTTTTATCTTTATTTCTCCTGGTGTATGTAATTTTTATGATTGAAATTAGATATTACATTTAGTGGGTATTACTAAGATTATGTGGTAGTGGAAAAGAATGATTTTTAATACTCAGGTGTAGGTCCACCCTGGCCCATGTGGCTTGGTTGGAGCATCGTCTGGTAGTCGAAGGGTTGTGGGTTCGATTCCTGGTCAGGGCACGTACCTAGGTTGAGAGTTCAGTCCCCATCCAGGGGCATATGATCCTGCATATACAAGTGGCAACCAGCTTACACTTCTCTCCTGCATGAATGTTTCTCCCTCTCTGTCACAGCAATGATGAAAATGTCCTTGGATGAGGATAAAAAATAAAAATGAGATATGGGTCCCAGCCACATCTTTTCATAATTTTTTGGTGTTGTTTTTAAACACATTATATTCTATTTTGCAGTTAAGCAAACTGACAGATGGAAATGGGCCATTTGTCGTATATTTGGCCTGTGTCATTAAATAAAAAGTAAGAATGTAAATGAGCTCTAATTGGATTCGGGTAGGCAATTCATTTGATCAGAATTTAGGTGAAGGCATTAAGTTCAATTATCCTAAATTTTAATTGTGGAAATCAGTTGAGAGTTTTAAACACTGAGGGAGAGCGTGGGATTAGATGGGGTAAGGGAGTCAAGGCCACGGTGACATCAGGCCAAGGAACCAAGCCCGCTGAGCAGCAGAACTCGCACAGGTGGGCATTCGTTCCCTTCACTGCGTGGCTGTCGTGATCCAGGTGTCACAACTCCCTCCCCTGTCCCTGCCGAGTGTCCAGCACACACCGCTGGTTCTGAGTCCCTGCTCTTGTGGCACTGTCCTCTGGCTGGACTTGTATTTCTCAACTCTTTCCTCCCTGAAAGCTGTTCCTGGTGTGGACCTCGAAGCTGGTGCTCACACCCAAACCCCCTTCAACTTGGGTGCTTGTGTAGCAGCAGACCTGCTCCCAGTTTTAGAGGCAGATGGGAGGCTGATGCTGTAGCAATTCAAGCGACAGTGTCCTGCAGCCGTGGCCACACCATCCCAGTGTTCTCCATGGTGCTTCTTTCTGTTCATCTGGGTCTCTCTTTGTCCCATTAGCGGCTTTCTGCAGATACCAGGTGGTGTTGGGCCTCTGCTGAGAATTCCAAATGGGGAATGAAAGTGCTCAAATTGCCTGGGAGGGAGATGTGTACCTTTTGTCGGCTGGGGTGCCTGGTATCAATGTCCTTAGTTTAGGTCTTTCTTCTTGGGCTGGTCGGATTCCAGACCCTTCCCATCTCCTTGGGGGTGGGTGGGGTCGGGGGGAGGGAGGGGAAGGAGAAGAGGGCTGGGTCCCTGCACCTTCAGTAAGTTGGCTAGTTCTCTTCAGTGGTTCTCTGCTCTGAGCTGTGCCCACTACCTTCAGTCCAGAGCCCTCTGTTTCCTCTCCAGGACCCGGATGTCCAGTCTGCTGCTGGGTGGGTGGGACAGTTGCTGCAGGGGGGGAAATCGAGGCAACCTGACCACTTCAACAGGCTTTCAACCCCTCTCATTCCAGCATCTCTTCTCTTTCACCCCCAATTCCAGAGGTACCGGGGCTGCCATCCTGAACTGTGTAGCAATTCCGTCATGTAAATGAATGGTTCCTGTATTAGAATGGCTAGCTTCACGCTCAGTTTTCTGGGGTCTGCTAAATCATGAATATTTATCCATCTCCCTTCCAACTTCCCAAATGATGTTGCTGTGGTTCGTGGTTCGCTTCCCTCCCCACCATACTTCCAAGTTTGTGGTTGAAAACACCACCACCAACAACAAAACCTGTACTTAGATTTCAGTAGGAAGGATTTAGGGGAGGGAGTCAAATTATATTTATGCTTTGGAATCCCTGTCTTTACCCAAAGGTCTTTCCTCTGTAGTTGAAGGCAAATCAAAAGGGAGTGGACATAAGCAAAAGGAAAAAAAAGTTTAACTATTAGCTGTTAGGAAGGACAAATTAGCAAGGAGAGAGATGAGCTCCTGGAAATTGATTTGGAAAAAGATGAATGAATGAATGAATAAACGGTGAGCTTTAATCCTTCTTTTTACACAGATGACCCCTAAAACTCCCTGTGGGGTAGCTGTGCCCGGTCCTCCTGCAGCGTGAAACCCTCAGAAACAACAATACAAAAAGGACAGATTTTAGAGGGCGCATGGCCGTGTTGACACCTTGATTTGAGACTTCACAACTGGAAAACAATAATTTCTATGGTTTTAAGCCACCCAGTTTGTGGTTCGTTATTCCGGCAGCCTTGGGAAATGACCACAAGTCTCAAGTGTGCGCCAGCCCTTGCTGGTTCCTCTGCGGTGAGGCCCCTCCAGAGGGCCTCCCTCGCTGCCCACAGCTCCCTGCTCAAATGCCACCTTCACAGAGGGGCCCAGTCCAACTGCACCACCGGAACTAGCCATGCCTGCCTCTCTGCATTCTTTGGCCTCTTTTATTTTTATCCATGGTTCCTAGCCATACCTGACTTTATATTGTGTATTTTCTGTTTACTGTCTGCCTTGCATCCTAGAATGTAAGCGTCATGAAAGTAGAGACAGTGTAAGTCATGGTTGTGGGCCAGTGCCTACCACGTGCCTGGCCTAGGTAGGTTCTCCATACACACTGGACTTGTTTGCTTAATGAAAGAACTACTTGAGAGTCTGGTTTACTTTTTTTTTTTTTTCTTTTCAATGTGTGGTTGCCTCTCATGTGGCCCCACTGGGGACCTGACCCACAACCCAGGCATGTGCCCTGACTGGGAATCGAACCTGCGATGCTTTGGTTCGCAGCCCACGCTTAATCCACTGAGCTACGCCAGCCAGGCTGAGAGTCTGGTTTACTTTTTAATTGTTTAGCCTTTACGTTAATTTGCTCACAGTAGACTCAGTAAATATGTGCAGATGCACTTTAATAAACCCACCGCCACTGGTGGGCTTAAAGGCTCTGCGAGGTTACGGAGTCAAAATGCGTGTCACACTGGCCTGGGTTGGGTGGCCTCTTTGCTGTAAAATTGTGAGGGCAATCGATCAGATCGTTCTGAGTAATCATGTGTTTGCCTCTCCCGGCCACTGTGTCTCTTGCCTTGAACACCACCCCCACTTGCCCGCCGTTTTTCTGATTAAGGAAACAGGATTGAGTAATCTAAATTTAGTTTGTGTAGCTCAGAGGTGCCAATCATGACAAATAATGAATTAAGCCATTCCCCTCCTTCCCTGAAGCGGTGAGCTGAAACCAACAAATTCATTTCATTTAGGACCACAGGCTGAACTGGCAGTTCTGTCTGTGACAGGAGAGCCTGCTCTTCTCTCCTCGCTAATGAAGTCACCGGCTCTGGCAAGCAACCCTCCCGCAGGGGAGGGGCCGCTTATCTGCGCCGGCCCAGAGGCTGCTTTCGGCCCTCTGTTTGTGAGGAAGCCGTCTCTAATTTTGTTACAAATGTGTAAGCCAGAAAAAAATGCATTTTTATAACATAAATATATAAATAAAATGCATATATACATGTGAATCTCACATAGTTTTGTAAATGACTTTAGCCTTTCAAGGACCTTTATAGTTTTCTTAGTTAAACTCGTACTTAGAATTCACAATTTCTGGGTTTAGGGCTATTTTCTAATCAGTTTTGAAAAGGACCGATACAAAGCACATTTTATCGGCTTTTATTTCAGAAGAACATAAAAATGTACTTGTTGTTGGAAAGCTGTTCTATTTGATATTTGTAAGAAATAAGCCATAGATTAGAAGTACCAATTGTTATAGTACTTTCTGTTGGAAAAAAAATAACGAAGTTCTGTTTCCGTTTATAATCTCTGAGTCTTTACATGTGCACAAGGAGGCTTTATTTATTTACGTATTTGGAATTTTTGTAAAAGTCTCTTTCTGCATAATGATTCATCTGCATTGTTGCTTGTATCAGCACTTCGTTCCTTTTTTAATTTTGTTTTTCAATTGCCATTTACATTCAGTATTATTTTGTGTTAGTTTCAGGTGTACAGTACAGTGGTCAGACAATCATATACTTTACAGAGTGTTCCCATCGATACTTCCAGTGCCCACCTAGCACACCCTACATAGTTATTACAATATTATTGACTATATTCCCCATGCTGTACTTTACATCCCCAAGAACCAGGAGATTTTACACATGAGGAACTTTGACTAAGTTTTTTTAAGTCAGTAACAATGAAAATACAAGATGTGAATAAAATGTATGAATGGTGCTAATTCATTTTTAAGATGTCATTATGTTGATATATTTAAGAAAGCATGTTTTGCCAGCTCCTTCCTCCTTTCTGGGCAGACACAAATTTCCCCCCTCCCAGCTGTCGATGATGTGAGACTTGGCGGCACCTTTACACCCTGTCACTAATCATCAGCGTTAGCCTGGGAGGGGCCAGGAGACCCCTGGTTATCTCCACCCGGCAGGAGGGCGCACAGCACCCAGGCTTGGAGGGGTGACTTATCCAGTGCTCCCAGAGGTCGCTGAGAGCCTTGTAGCCCAGACACCTGAAACCTTTGGCCTTTTCTAGAAAGTTTTCTGGCCTTGTCTATGCTTTTTCTAGCCCAGCATCTCAAAATGTTGACTGTTTTTTGTGTCATTTATCTAAAAGAAATAGATTTAGGTGTTAGGTAGAGAAATATATTATCTATAAAGATCACCTTCTTAATGTTTGTTACAGGAGTAGAGTTAGCAAAATGTATATGTAGGAAAGCAGTCTGATGCCTGGAGCAAGTTTTACTGTGTTTTTCAAGAAACATCTCTTGGCCCTGATTGGTGTGGCTCAGTGGCTTGAGTGTTACTGGTTCGATTCCCAATCAGGGCACATGACTGGGTTGTGAGCCAGGCCCTGTTTGGGGGCTTGCAAGAAGCAACTGATTGATGTTTCTTTCCCTCTCTTTTTCCCTCCCTTCCCTCTCTCAAATAAATAAATAAAAATATTTTTTTTTAAAAAGAAGCATCTCTTGCTTGGATTTGAAGATCATGCAGATAACCTGAAAAGCAATCCCTTTAATTAGGCATTTTACATTGGGTTCATAACCACAGGAGGGCTAACTTCAATAATATACCAAGTCAATCAAGAGCTCAAGTTTTGAAATTGGCTTTCGACCCTATCCAGACTCCTTCCTTGTGAACTGTTGCACATGGCTTGCCCCCTTACTTTGCCCAAAGGTTAGGGAGGACTTCTCTGACCCATCTATTTCGAATTACATGAGCCTCCCCTCCCCCACTTCCCTTACGTTGCCTCATTTTTCATTCTAATGCTCATCAGCATCCAAATAATACATATTGTGATTATTTTGCCCCTCCCCTAATCCCAGTGTAAATAAACCCCGTCTATTCTGTTCACCGCTGTTGCCCCAGTGCATACAGTCCGTGCTCAGTGCTTGTTCAATGAGCGAACGGTACCTGAGACTTTTCTGTTGTAAGGGTCGGTCTTGTTCTCCACAATGCGCTGAACACCTCGGCAGGTCAGGGGCGTGGAGG
Organism: Phyllostomus hastatus; assembly: GCF_019186645.2. Classification (NCBI taxonomy): domain Eukaryota; kingdom Metazoa; phylum Chordata; class Mammalia; order Chiroptera; family Phyllostomidae; genus Phyllostomus; species Phyllostomus hastatus. Next base: position 45,953,740 of record NW_025333960.1, on the reverse strand, counting down.
TGCGGGAATTAGGATTGGCTAGAAATGAGGGAGGCGCCTGTACCCTGCGGGGACACCATTCCTGTAAGAAATGCACTCGTTACACTGGTTTTCACGTTTCCTAATGCTCTCACGTTATCAGTGGAATGTTTGCTTTCTGGTCTCACCTGTCACACTCGGCTATACAGAGACACGACAGAGAAACTGAATAATTATGTCATTTGCCTCTAGTAAAAAATAATTCCTTTTCCTATTCTGAAAACAAAGCAAAACCAACAAAATAAGTTCGGCACAGTTGTGTTGTAATTAAGCAAGCAAACTAGAGAACTGAACCCAAGTCCTTAATATCTAAGCCATAGTAAGGGAAAATACCTAGAAGTCCTTTGCTGAATTGCGGCTGCGGTTCCTGCCTTAGGCAGGTTAGCTCAGTCAACCAGGGCATTCGTCCAGCGCGACAAGGGCTGTGGTGGGACTTTAATGCACGGATCTGTTTTGGTGGCAGAGAGGGGGCCACTACCATAGTAAGGGGCCCTTGCTGACTCTGGAGGCGGTGCTGGGCCTGGGCGGGCTCCCAGAGGGGGGCGTGTCTTCTCTTGGCCCCGCCCCAGGCCCCTGCAGCGAATGAGTGGGCGCGCCATGGGGTCGCGTACGAGACCACGCTGGGGATAAGGGTTCCCCGGGGTTTTGGGGACGCTCAGCCGCTCGGAGCCGTCGGGGCCGCAGCTGGACGCGCCGCTGCAGCAGGAATCCAGGCCCGGGCGGAGGCTGCCCCGGGAATGCTTTCACTCGGCATAAACATGGCTGCGGCCCTGCGAACTGCGGGCGCTGTCCTCCGCGATCGAAGTAAGTAGGGCTGTCGCTGCAGTCGCCGACACCGGGGTCTCTGCGACGGCGGGGACCCAGGGCAGCTCCTTGCCCCAATCCCCAGCCCCCAACCCCTGGCCTGGGGGGCTTCCGGGAGCGGCGGCTTACTACCCAGGAAGTTGCACCTGGTGGGACGAGGGACAGAGAAGGGACTGGAAAGGGACCCTTCCCTGGGAGGGTCGAGAGTGGGGACATTGGTCACCTGAGGGCCCTGGGAGGCCGCGGGGAGGGGGCATGCTGTCCCACCGGTCAGCTGGATGGCTGTCAGCAGTAGCTGTATTTCTCAGAGTCTCAGTTCTTAACCTACAAAATCAGAGTGATGATAAGCACAGGATTGTTGTGAGGATTACGGAGGGAGGGACGATGTGTTCAGTAAGGGCCTGTCTCTAGGAGGATTGTATAGAAGGCTTTGTCCTCCAAGCGTCAGGAGGCTTTGGTTAGAAGTAAATATCACAAAGATTTACCTAAGGATCTTAGAGTTTGCAAAGGGGAAACACAACGAGGCAATACTCAGAGTGTTCCAAAGGAGAAAGAAGTCTGAGAGTTTTATAGTAAAAGCACTTTTGGGGGAAAAAAAAAAAGTCAGTCCTGCATTCTTAGCGGGTGGATTGGCTTAAGACGGGAATCTTCCAGATGTCTAGTGCTCTGAATAATGCAACCTTTTCTTCCTGAGGTCATTCTGATGGTTCGCTGAAGGTTCGATGCATGTCCAGACATTGATACATAAGGGACTAATATGCATCCAGGTATTGACACAGGATTGGGAAGTTCAGAAATTTAAGTTCCCAGGCTGATTAAGGCAAGACTAGAATCGTTTCCTTATGCCTCAGCTTACTTTCTTTTAATAACTTTGCAGCTTGACTGTCGTGACTCCATTTTATTTCCTCATTCTTATTCTTCAACATCACCACCATCACCATCCGCATCTACCCTTGGCTTGCTTCCCTGGTGGTGGAGGGAAAGTCCTGGGAGACAGAAGGCATGATCTTTAAAGAGGAGGAAGCACAGTGGCAGTAAGGGGGCCGAAAGAAGTTTCAAATTGATCTTTTCTCTCATTGGCCCTTCTTGTGGCAAATAAAGTCTGACAGTCTGTAGATCGAGGTCATGGGACAACACGAGAAGCTTTAAATGATGTGTTGTTCAGGTTGTAAGAACTAAGTGGAAGGATTCATAAACTGTAGCAAGTAGATTTGACATCCAGTTGTATTACGGACCCTGATTTTAGGATGTAGTTAGAATACTTTAATCATCTTGCTTGGTATAAAGGATTTAGTATTATCTGGTTAGAAAAAATTGAGTAGTACTTCTGAAAACAAATCTGAAAGTAAAAGTGGAAAAGTAAAGTTTACATTCTATGTTTTTAGCATATGGCTTCCTGGGGTGTACCACCTGCCAAGTTTATACACATTTGGCTGCCATATATATTTATGTCATATATACATAGTGTATCTATCTATATATATAATTAGAAAGTTGGTAGAATAATGAATTCTTGTTTTTCTTTGTGACTTTTTCTTTCCAAATTTTCTACATAAGCATGTATGTCTTTAGTAGTTAGAAGAAGAAGAAAAAAAAACTAGAATATTAAAAAAAAAAACTAGAATAAAGAGTATCAGTGTTCAACAACATAGAAGATTTTGGCTCCATACCAGAAAATAACAATTTTTTTTTGAAGCTTCCCCTCCCCAAGTGCTTATCAATAGTCACAATATAGAACCTTATTTCTGTTAGTTATTTAAATGATACACACAGGATCTGGCAGAAGTAGGGCCTGCTTGGGTGGAGTTAGTAGGGTAATAATATGGATGTAATAATTTATAGTTTTAATTTGAACATTTCACCTATGATGTCATATGCTATGTTTGAGAGTGGTATTGTTATGTTACAGAATGGCATGCTTATGATTTTGTAATAAAAAATGAGCATTATTTGTGCTGAACCCTATATTTTTATAAGTCCCTTTTGCAATAATCCTCAGCTCCTATGTGGTAGAAAGGGATTGCTCTTTACCTATGAGCTGAGGATATTGAAGTACTTGTGTACCTTGCTTTTTCTATCCTCTTCTACCCCACCCCAATCATTACAAAATTAAATATCATTAGGTAATTAAAAATCATTAACATAATGTTAAATAATTTGGTTTTAGAGAACCAGTTGATGGCCATGAACTTCTTTAAGTCACAGGTATAGTTTGGGATGTTTCACCTGTTGGGTTTGTCCAGGGGTAATGAAGTATGTTTTTTCTTCCATCATCTTCTCTTCTGCCCATCCCTCAGTTTTATAGCCTTTAGTGTTTATAGAGCTTCCAAAGGTAGACCAGTTGTCCATGTCAAGAGTAGAATGACCTGGTCTCAGTTCATAAGTGGGCAGTTACCTACTACTGAGTAGAGCATGTCCTCAAAGAACGTTGTTTTGTCCGACATCACTTTGTTATAATGTTGATGAGATGCCTCCGGGAGTTAGTTCTTCTTTATATCAGTTAGCCTATGGTAAAATTGGTTTTATTATACGTTGTTTTACTTAAAGTCATGGAACTTATTGATGGTATTAAGTGAGGACTTACCTCTTGTTAAACCACACACGGTGTGCTGGCTACGGTTGTTGGGGCTGGACATCTATTTTTTTTCTCTAATCTTCACCACAGCTCTGCAGGACTGACCTTATCACCCTCCTACAGATGAGAACAGTGAGACGTGGAGCAGCTCAGTGGGTGCCCGAGCAGTGCCACGCGGCGTGTTGGCCCCCTCAGGGGGTTCTGCTCGGATCTGTCTGGCTCCAGGATGTGTACTGTCTACCCCGCACAGTGCTGCTTGGGCCTTTGGGTTGCTCTTCAGCTGTGGGCGGAGCCCCAGTCGGCCCTCTGAGTGATCGCTTCAAACTCCGTTAGCTAGATGAACACGAATCTTTTGGTAGGAGACACTCATTGTGTTTCTAGACTCTTCAGATCATTAGGGGAGAGGTGTGTTTTAGAGAAATCTGTGGGAGGTGAGTGTAGTAACTCTGGATCCTGAGCAACCCTCACTCTCCTCTGAGAATTCGTTCAGCCGCAGAGGAGAGTTTTGTAAGCAGAGGGCACTGCAATAGTGCGTCAGTTTGAGTAGCTGCCTGCTGCCAAATTGTTCTAGGTATCAGTTGGAGACTCTCATGTCACCCTTACCCCTTTTTAAGGTTCACGGGGGGAAATTTTATTTTATTACCAGCAGTCATATTACGGGGTGCCACAGTTCTGTTCTCATACTCCATGGGATCTGATATTGTCATCTCGTTCACACGAGGAACTGCAGAGTCTGAGGCGTGATTGAGAATCTGGTTAGAGCTCATCATGCAGTTCAGATTGAACGCCTCTACAACAAGGACATGTGGGTTGATGCGAGACTTCATTGGAGCAGAACTGAACTTCTTTATGTCAGCCTTGGCGCTTCCACTCCGAGTTAGGGTCACTGGGCACAAGCTCCTGAAATTGGCTCTGTCGGGAACGGGCACCGTATGGATGGCTGGAAATCTAAGTGGCCTGGAGACGCCATTCTCCTGTACTTTGTGGGCATTCTAGGAGATAAAAATCGGCAGGTGTTGTCCCTGCGCTCAAGACACTTAACGAATAAAACTAATGCCAGCATTAATCACATGTGGCAGATCCTGTGCAGAATGCTGTACTGATCGTATCTGCTATAACCCTCACGAGGATCCCGATAACAGTGTGTCATCATCTGACACGGGGGTCGGGGGGGGGGGTGGCGGGAAACTGAGGCTCAGAAATGTTTTAGCCCGATCCCAGTCACATGACTAAGTAAGTGGCAGAACTGGATCCTGAGTCAGATCTGCTGGTCACTGGTTCAAGTTCCTTACTAGGACACGTGTGACTCAGGAGGAGGAAGGAAGGCGACTGACCTGCAGCTGGCCTCAAACCTGTTGGTTTGAGATTACGGACAGGAGGTCAAGTGTGCAGTGTGCGGCTGCAGCTGAGCGTGGCCCACGGCCTCCTCAATTTAGGTGGCCTCTCCAGGCCCCACTAACGCTTGTGGGGCCCAGGGCAAGCGTGCGAATGGAGAACCGTGTATCCCCTGGGGGACAGCCACCTAACAAACGGTGAAACATATTCTGTTTTCCCACGCTGATAAACAGACCTTCACAACAAACGACCTGGAAGGGTGCAGTCTCGAACTCTTCAGAGTCCCTGCAGAGTGTGGAGGCCCTGGGAGACTTGCGTCTGGCCTGCAGGCTTCCCTGCCTCCCTTCCCACTGCCAGTGCATCCCCCTGGGTGGGCTCCCCAGTTTGTATGCTCAAGCTCCATTCTTGCCCCCCCAAGCAGCCACCCGTTGGGTACCCTTCGGGGCGAGAATGGCGTACGCTGGTGGCACGCTCAGCCCTCAGGAGGATGGATCCAGGAAAGAGGCCTCTGCAGACCCTGGAAGTGCGTGTGGGGCTTCAGGGGCAGGGATTCTGGGGTCCTGGGACCCTGGTCAGGAATATGGGCTTTGGCCTCTGGGGGTCCACAATTCCTTGGCCCTGCAGACTGTGTACCCCATGGGATGGGGCACAGCTGGGAGAGTGCCAGAGTGGGCCTCTGAAAGGGAGGCTCCCCCTTGTTGGGGTCCAGGGGCCACCCTGGGGCCCTTAGCACGGCTGCTGCGTTGGAGGAGGCGTGCGGGCCGATGGGAGATCTGCACGACTGGTGGAAAACCGGCCCGGGTCCCACTCCTCCCGCCAGCGGCTCCTGCCCTTTCTGCAGGCTTCTCCCTTTCATCTGAGCAGCACGTGGTCATCAGTGACTTTCGTGAGGTGCAGTGATTCTCCTGAGGCTCCAGGCAGGTCCTGATAAGCCGTCCTAGGGGGTGCCACCGTGTCCCCTCAGAGAGGCCTTCACCCCCCCCTGCAGAGCAGTCGGGGGTAGGGGAGGCCGGGATCCCACCTCTGCCAAAGCATCTCCTTAGAGTTCAAATCCAGGAATTCTGCTCTGAGGACCACTTCAGAAGACATCACTTTCCAGCTGCATTTCACGCTCCCCCTTTAATTTTGTCACAGTGGTGCCTGGCAGCTCGAGGGCCCATCAGCCGTGGAGGTGCCAGTCGGGTGCAGCAGCCACAGCGGCGGCCGCCACAGAAACAGCCCAACGTGCCAGAAGCCTGAACCCTCAAGTTCAGCCGGGGAAGAGGTAAGTGTCCAGTCCGAGGTACTAGTAAGGTGTCTCCTGACCGATGCTAGCACCCGCCGAGGCAAGCGCCCCAGAGGAGTGGGCCAGAAAATCTGGGGTGCAGGGAGCGGGGTGTCGTTTTCGTGGCTTCCTTTCAGCAGCTGTTCCACTGTTCCACAGGTTTCACCACCCGCCTCCTGCATAGGGCTTTGATAGTTCTTTTTCATTCTTAGAGATTTCTGAGTCATTAAGTAATTGATTGACTCATTTTCCATCTTTGTTGAGGGACAACTGACAAATACAAAAATCCCACAGGCTTTTGTTAAAGGACACAGAGTTGACTGCAAGCAGTCTGCAGATCATGTGGGGCTTAGTTCTGGGACATGTCACACAACACAAGTTACACGTATGCTGGAAATGTATTTAGGAACCTGACATAATTACACCTGTGAAATGTGTGTCCCGTGCAGGATAGCGAATAATGGATCTACCAGGAATTCCCGTAGTCAACTCTGCCATTGCTTTTCATCTGTGAACACAGTGACCATACTCGCAGATGATGTAATAGGATTGATAATTTATTGAAGAAATAAAGTACGTGATTCGTACCTCGCCCCTGTGTTTGCGGGTGGCCGTCAGCAGGCCTGCTGTTGTTGCTGGGCGTCCTCTTTCGTGACAGGAGCCACGCCTGTTCTCGAGTCTTCCCTGGTAGGGAGGCAGCCGCAGACTTCAAAGACGGTTATTTGAATGACCGCTTAGATAGAGCACTGCCCTTTAACCCTAAGCGCAGTGAGAGAAAGTAGCGATGCACTATTTAACCCCCTGATCTCTCTGGTAGACCACGTGCTCTATGGAAGTTACACGGCTATGAAAATAAAATAGTGGTTTGCTAGACCCTGCTCTGGAGGCGGCGCGGACCCTCCGGCCAGTCACGCCCTGCAGGCTGACTACAGAGTGTAGGGTTGAATTTTATGTATTGCTAAGTTTTTGTGAGGTACCATTCATAGTTCAAAGGGAAAAAAACTAGTATTTTGAGAGTCTCAGAATATAAAAATGGCAAAACGTTGACACCTTTCAAAGGGAGAAGTTTTAAATAGGTTTTGCTGCGTGCACTTTTCCATCCAAACAAAGGGACGCTCTCTGGCTCTTCAGACCGTGGTCTCAGGTGTGCTCTGTCTGCAGGGGCACAGGGACGGACACCCTCGACTAAAGCTTTGTGCTTCACATTCCGGAAAGGGGGCGTCAGAGTAAGGCTTACTAATGCACCGTTTGTCATGCACAACATGGCTTTGAATTAAGTGCGTGTGTATTAGGTATTTCCATCTCTCTCGTGTTTAAGATCGACATGCTTTGCAAAACCTGGGTGTGCAGGGCAGGGTAACATCCCATTCAAAGACACTGTGGTTGGGAGCTCAGGTGTAGATGAAAACCAGCTTTGAATCCCACTTGCCCATCGACATCCTCTGGGGCTTAGGTGGGTCTGCTAGCCTGGGGTTTCTTAACCACTGATCTGTTAACTGGCGGCGATCCACGGAGAGATGCATTTAATTTATTGTGAATCACGGATTTTGAAAGTGAAAGACAGTATCCCAGGAGAATACTGGTGATCTCAGCAGAAGGATTAGGGGAATATTACAATTTCACAATAAAATGAATCTGGATTTTCGGGTATCAAGAAAAGAAAACTAAACACCCTTGTTAAATCATTGCAAGGACTTCTGGTCAGAGGGGGTGGGAAAGTTGTAGAACAATGACATCTCCAGTGCAGTCGTGTGGTTTAATAAAAAGGTTAACCCTCTTCTGTCTAAGAGAGTGGTCTCAACTGAGGGTAGGGGCATTCCCCCCCAGGACATGTTTGGCCACATCTGCAGACATTTTGGGTGGTCACACCTGGGGTGGGGTGTGTGCTCCTGCCCTCTGGTGAGTAGAGAGCAGGCCTGCTCCCAAACCCCTGCAGCGCCCAGGACGGCCCTTCGCAACCGAGGACTGTCCGGCCCGGAATGTCAGTAGTGCCGTGGCCTGAGACGATGATGTGAAGAGTGACCTTAGTGAGTCTTTGTAATGGGGTGTAAATGAGAAAAATCCCTGACTTCCTTGTGATGCAACGTTTTCCTTTCCCAGGAACTGTTTCTGATTTTGAAAATTTAGTCTGCAAATTTAGACTTCTACCTCATTCACCTGTAGGGTGCTTGATCAAGAAACAGCTTCCACCTGTTCAGATTTGACACACTCTGCCATCTGCCGTTGCCAAATGTTGTCAACAGTTTAGCAGCTGCAAATAAGACATTGTCATAGTGGCATTCACTTTAGAACGCATCAAGGACAGTCTTCCCAACAAGAGCCATCCCAGCAGGGAGTGTTTAGTCACGGCGGCAGCTGGGGGTGGTCTGACGCAGGAGATGTCGAAGGTGCATTCGTGATAACGGTGTTTTAGATAAGCCTCGGACCAGTTATCCCTCAGCTGCTTTGTCGGGAGTGGCTGGAGAGCATATCCACACAGTGGAGTATTATTCCGCATGAAAAGGACAGAAGTACTGGTTGATGCTGCAACATAGATGGATCTTAAGAATTGTATCCTAAGTGAAAGAAGCCAGACTCAAAAAGTCACATATTACATGATTCTGTTCCTATGAAATGTCCTAAATAGACCGCAGACCCAGAAAGGAGATTAGTGGTTGTCAGGAAGGGGGGGTGAGGGGGGCGGGGAGGGAGGAGGAAAATGGGGAGCGGCTCCAATGGGTACAGGTTTTCTTTTTGGGGGTGATGAAAATGTTCAAGAATTAGATAACTTGTGATGGTCACGCAACCTTGTGAATACGTGAAAAACCACTGAACTGTACAGTTTAAAACGGCAAGTGTTGTAGTCTGTGAATTATATCTAGATTTTTTTAAATAAAGGAAAAAGAATGGAAGATGCGCTCTGGTGTTCCCTTTCGTTTTCCCATGTGCAGGCTCCTGTACTGCCTCTCGTGGCTGCCTGTTCACGGGGACACAGGCCTCCAGTTCAGGGCCCTGTCCTGGACTCTGACCTCATGGTTCCCAGGCTCTGGTCGCCGTCTTTCGGAGGCTCCCAGAAGCCCTTGGGACGCACTGGGTCCTGTTCTGGGTCCGCCTGGCTGCTGGCAGGGGCAGGAGTAGAGAATTCTTTCTGGCCCGGTTCGCCTTGGGCTGTGCAGGCTCCAGACGTGCTCTGGACTGGAGGAGTTTGCATTTTGCCTAGGCCTTCCGAGTTTTGATTTCTCAGATGCTGCTTGACTTAAAACTTTTATTCCAGAGTTTTCTTTTCTTTTTTGCTTCTTCTTTCTCATTCAGTGTTTAATTCTTTAGCCTGAAACTGCTTTGAGTAAGTTAGATAGTTTCTTACAGGAATTGCCTAAAGGAGTAAAGATAGATACTGGATTAGGAAGCAAGGTAGCAAGAAGTAATTGAAGTCAGTAATAATTTAATTGGATAATCAAACACAGAGAAGGTAAGAAAAAGGCTGGTGAGACAAGGGCTGGTATACAGTTACGGGGAAGCTCAAGGCTTCTCTGTGTGGGAAAGAACTCACTGTGCTAAGTGACTATGTACATCATCCATTCAGTTCTCAAAACAACCTTTAGAGGCAGGTGGTAGTCTCTCCATTTTACAGATGAAGAAACTGGAGTTTGAAGAGATACATAACCTGTGTATTCATAAGGCTCTCACATCACTGGGCGCTCCTGCCTCAGGAGGACGTTAGGTCCATACCTTGACCCTCGATCCCCAAAGAATCTTTGGGGACCTTTGTTCAGGGCGCCAGGTTAGCAGGGAGACGTTTTGAGGCCAGGGAAGACCCCTGCCAAGGATGCAGCTGCGTGACCAAGGCCAGAGGCTGAGCTGGGGCCACACGGACCTGGAGGCCTCGTGAGCTCCCTGGCAAGTGGCCACGGGGCGGCGGCGAACAGGTCTGTGGGTCTGCACCTTCGCATAGAGCAGGTTTGATGAGGGTTTGCCGGCCACACCATGATCGTGCCCTAGAGGAAAGGGAAAAGCGTTCTCAACCGGCTGTTCTGTTTCATCCTCCGCAGGAAGCCGAAAACCGGAATCCTGATGCTCAACATGGGGGGCCCCGAAACCCTGGGCGACGTGCACGACTTCCTTCTGCGGCTCTTCCTGGACCGAGACCTGATAACGCTTCCCATCCAAAGGTAAGGTGCCAGTGGACGCCAGCGCTTCCTTGCCGGTACCACTTGTCCAGTGCGTTTGGCCCTAACGTGTCTCAGTGCCGTGGTTTCTAAAGACAGGCGGCTCACTGCATGTCTGGTGGTGGCTAGAGCAGCACTGGGATTTTCTCATGGGTGCGAGGAGGATGTGATACCAGGAGAACTGCAGGAGAGGCACAGCGAGTCGGCGAGTGTTCTGCTGGAGCCCTCCCCTCCCACAGCTCTAGGAATTGCAGTTGTCCTGACCCGGCTGAGGTGCCTTTGAAGGTCTGCAGAGATGTATTTGTTCTTGGCACTTGACAGCTGGTTGACGCTCAATTTCTGCTGTGGATAAAAAATGTACACTCGTCATATAATAAAATGCCAGGAGAATATAAGTGTTCACAGTGAGAAGCAAGCGTCTCCTTTGCCTGGGGCTACAGCCTCCCAGGCGCCCACCCCGGAGGTGGGCACTGCCACACCCCCCGACAGTCCGTGCATGCCCGGGCACAGCTGTGCACACACACATATATACCCCCTCCCCATTTTTACACAAACTCGAATGCAGCCATGCACACTCTTGGGTACTCTATGATTTTTTCAAATGTATTGTACCTTGGAGATTGTTCTATAACAGACTGTGTAGATCTGGCTCAAGCTTTTCATGAGTAAAGAATCGCACTGTGTGACGTGCCTTAGTTCATTTAACCAGCGCCTCACCGATAGCCATTTGGGCTGTTTCACTGATACGTGAACGTTGTTACACATACACCTTTGTTCATATATGCAAGTATATCTATAGGGTTAATACGCTTCTTCTTTCATTAAGAGGAATAGATGCTTCCTAATGTCTTATATGTCCCAGCTGCTGCTAGGGGCAGGAACGAAAAGTGTTAAGATTGTAGCTAGCACACACTCAGGTCTCCTGAACCGTCAGAGTGCTTGAACAAAGCTGGAGTGCCAGCTTCTGGTGGCTGCCCCTCCAAGGGTGTCTAGTTTTCTCTCTAATCGAGGCCAGGAGAGCCGGCCCTGGTCAGTGACCTGAAGCTGACATTCTTAAAAGCTTGATCTTGTTAGGCTCTTCTTAAAATTCTGCTGATCTTTCTCTTACTGAGTAGAAAATGTTTCTGAGGTTGCTAAGGTGGAATGAAACCCACTGACCTACACGTTGAATGATTTAGTAAGCTGGCACCAATCATCGCGAAGCGCCGGACGCCCAAGATCCAGGAGCAGTACCGCAGGATTGGAGGCGGGTCCCCCATTAAGATGTGGACGTCCAGGCAAGGGGAAAGCATGGTGAAGCTGCTGGACGAGATGTCCCCGCACACAGGTAGCGTGCTCCCTGGCTCGCGTCTCGCGAGGTTTGCTCTTTCCAGGTGGGCACAGAGTGCCGAGCACCGCCGGGTGCCCAGTGCAGTTCTGGGTCCCGGCGGCTCGCACTGTGTGGAGGTCCCCAGGCGGTGCACGGTCATTAGTCCTCGAGGCACTTTCCTTTGTCCTCGGCTGCATCCCCTTTTCTGTGACTCCCTTATGTCACAGATAAAAAAGCCAAAGATTTGGAGCATTCGTCTCAAACGGCGGTTTGAGGCGCATGTGAAGTGGATTATAAGGAAGGGGCTGCACACCCTGAGCAAAAGAGGCACACGTTCTTGCTCCGGAGGGAACTCTTTGGGGAACGGGTGGAGGCTGCTGCTGTGGCCTTTTCTCTCTGTGCGGATAGCCACCTATTGGATCAACATTTACACCCGGATTAGGTAGCTGTCGCTGCAGCCGTGAGACGGGGCGACTTTCAGCAACTGCTCTTAGCTCCCGGCCCTGCCGCTGTCGTGAGGCATCTGTGTGCCTCGCTGGACGAGACACGGAACAGAGGACTGCACCCCTCTGACAACTGTCCTCGGGACGCCTCTAACACGGAAAAATAGCGTGCAGAGTGAAACGCTGAATGCACGCGTGAGCCCTGAGTGCCATATTTGTTCGCATTTGAGGCACCACTGATTGTAGGACACACCACTGTTTCCGTGTAACAGTGAGCTATACACACAAAAACTCTGCTGATTAATTTAAAAAAACATTTAAAATGTACTTTAGGGAAAGAGGGGAAGGAGAAGAGAGGGGTGGGAAGAGTCAGTCATTGATTGATTCCTGTATGCGCCCTGACCGGGGATTGAACCTGCAACCTTGGCATAAAGATGATGCTCTAACCACCTGAGCTACCCAGCCAGGACCTCTGCTGGGTAATGTTAAGACAGTGTCTATTGTGGGTACAGGCCAATATGAGAAGTGTTAAAACTGAAATGGGCCTCTTAGGCCATGTGAAGCACATTACCTGCAGATACACTTTAGGGCCTCAGGATCAGGACAGGAGTCTGACACAGTGGGGACCCCATAGAGGGCAGCTCTGCGGAAAGCAGGACCCCAGCCTTTCACTCGCATCGCACCCAGACGGGGACAACGGGCTGGAGTTCTCGGCAGATCATCTCACTTGGAAAATTGCTCAATTGAGCCTCTGACTATTAGGTTTGCTTCCTGCCCTTCCTTGCGGCTCAGGGGCATTTCTTACACGGTTCAGCCACGCGCGCCACAATGTAGCTTTTAAAAGGTTGCGTGGGGGAAACTGGCTGATCTCCGCTCACACCTGCCTGACAGGGAACAAACTGTAGTCATCAACAGTGTATCGTGATGAACGGTTTACTGTGAGTCGGACCTGCAGTTGCTCTGCTGTCTTCAGTGGAAACAGGAGGCGGAAAGATGGCTGTTTTTTATGTTGACAAGTAGAGTCGTGCCCGTCCTGACAAAGGGCCCTGGTAGAGCTGTCAGGCGTGGAAAAGGAGTAGAGAAAGGACGTCCCTCTCGCCTCTTCCACGCTCCGTGGTGAGGCCTCTGGGGTGTCCACACCAGACAGGCCAGCAGGCGCCTCGGCCTCCCAGGTTGGCCTGGGAAGAGTCCTCGGGAACCAGACTTCCCCACTGTGGGCTGTGTGACTGCAGGCAGATTACTTACCGCACTGCGCCTCACCTCAAAAATGGGGATGGTAACAGAGCCCTAGCCAGAGGGTCATTGTGAATATTTAATAGGGTGGTCCCGAAAGGCATTGGCGTGGTGTGTGACAAAAATTCAGTAAATGGGAGCTTTGACTATTGTCTCGGGCACAGGGTTCATGGTCTGACATAAATAAAGAGCATTGTGCTCTGCATCTCACACCTCTTTCTCAAAGAGTCAGGTACAGATCAGACATCCGAATGACTGTGCATGCCGAGTTCATGGGCTGGAAATTAATGAAGTTGTCCTGCTTAAAAATCCAACTTCTCCGCTCCTTTTTTCCATTTTCCTAGTTCCTACCAAAGGGTGCTCACTGGGCAGCCACCCCGACATGGTGCTGATAGTGTGCAGGAGGCCCCTCCCTGCCCTGCAGCCTGGACAGCCAGCTAGCTGCAGGTGCAGCCCCTCCCAGCAGGGAACCTTCGCGAACCTTCGTGTTATTGGCTCAGGATAAGCCCAGTCCCAGAGAGCGCATTGTCATTTTTCTCGGTGTGTTTCTGCAGGCCGTCTCCAACCGAACAGTTTAGCAAGCCTTATCTGTTCTTCCCAGAGGGTTGTACTCTCTTGCACTTCAAAATGCTGTCAGCACCCTGCCTTTATCTGCGAGGGCAGCCTCTGCACCTCTGTTAGTCTGCAGTATTGAGGAACTCCCGAACGCCAGGCACTTGGTCTGCCACTTTTCAAGGGTGGAGGGAAAACGAGAGAAGCTGGCGCGCCTGCAGCACTGGGGGTCCTACTATATCAATCTGATAATAGTATCGCCTCAAGATAGATCAGAGAGCCAGCGCTGCCTCAGCTGCACCTTGGCTCGCCAAGTGCTCCTTAAACATGGACTTGACAATACTGTGGTGGCAGTTTCAGGATGAGCCATGTAATTTTGAGCAATCGGTCATTAGGAGTTTGCTTGCAGGGTCGTTTCCTCCGGCGTGTGTTCACTGCAGCTCACCGTATTTTATGCAAGGGGATATGAGGTCAGTGGCTTAGGAGGGGCAGACAGCTGACAACGATTTCATTTACACCCTTTCCTCCCTGTCCTCGTGGTCCCCAAGCAGAGGTTGCTGAGTTAGACCATCCTTCCCACGTGCAGACGTGCCTGTCTCTGTCTCCTTTCCGCGTTCCTCTCCCACCCTTGGCAACACGCTCTGCTGCTTCGGGGCTTCCCGGGGCCCGTTACTGAGGACTGTTCTGTGTGTGTGTGTGTGTGTGAATCTCTGGAGATAAACAATAAATGCGTTTATCTTTCCCTTCACTTTAACCTAGATGTTTCTTGTGTGGCAGGCTAGTGTTATATTCGTAGTTGCAGCCCCTGCTAATGGTTGGACAGTGACATTGTCTCGGGTTATTTACTTAATGTTTATGTGATATATTTACTTAATGTTTATGTAGTGTCTTCCAGTATCATCCCTGCGTGTGTTAGGTGTAATCCTTTGAAAAGACAAGGAAACAAGACTGGGTGACTTGAGGAAACATGAGTTTCATGATTTTCTCTATGCCCAAGAATTATGTGGTTGTACATGCTTTCAAAATGCAGGGAAGAACCCTGGCTGGGGTGGCTCAGTTGACTGGAGCACTGTCCCAAAAGGCTGCAGGTTCGATCTCTGTTCGGGGCACATATGGGAGGCAACCAATCGCTGTTCCTGTCTTACACTGATGTTTTTATCTCGCTGGCCCCATCTTCTCTCTCTAAAATTGATAAACATATTAAAAATAATAAAAACAGCCCTGGCTGGCATAGCTCAGTGGATTGAGCGCAGGCTGGGAACCAAAGTGTCCCAGGTTCGATTCCCAGCCAGGGTACATTCCTGGGTTGCAGGCCATAACCCCCAGCAACCGCACATTGATGTTTCTCTCTCTCTCTCTATCTCCCTCCCTTCCCTCTCTAAAAATAAATACAAATAAATAAAATCTTTTAAAAAAAATAATAATAAAAACAAAATGCAGGGGAAAAAGATGCAGGAGGACACAGGAGCAGACAAAGGAGGGATTGGTAAAGCCTTGTGGGCGGGGACACAGATGCGGCTCATGGGGGCCCTTTAAGGTGCCAAGAACAACTATTTAAAATCCACTCGGTACCTCCAATTGAAGTACCATTGTTGGGTGTTTTCTATGTATTAAACAAGAAGAGTCATTTCAGTCATTTGTTATCAGTGAGTTTGTATTGAGGATCCCAGAACTTTTATATAGACTGAGTGGCCCGGTGCCCGAGGGCCCAGGAGGAGGGACCCTGGGTGGTGGAAGCGGGTGGGGGCGGGGAAGGGAGGACCATGGGCTCTGGGCTGGGCAGAGCCGAGTTCCAATTCCAGCCCAGCCGTCTGTGGGGTGTGACTTCGGGCAGGCTCATTAACCCTGGAGGGTCTCTGTTTCCCTGTCTGGAAAGCGGGGTTTAAACAAGAGGGGATAAAAGGCCAAGTGTCTATTGTGGTGACTGGCACGTGAGAGGAGATTCCAAGTTCTGTTCTCCCTTCTCGTGAGTCCCTCTTCTCAGTGAAGAGCAGAGAACTAGGCACAGAAGCTTGAGTTTTAAAAGCCACTGTGCTGAGTGAAGCCGTGTGTGTGTGAGGGGGGAGGCTGGTCCCGGACAACCGTGATTGAAAGTCCGGGTACTCGCTGACGACTGGATACGGTCCAGGGAACAGTCTCAGCCTCCTCACATTGCCCACACCATGCGGAATTAGGTGAACTGTCCTTTGTCCTGGACATTGTGTTACATTTGGCCACTCAGAGGAACCTGTGTAAAGATTAATACTTTCTCCTTTCCACACATGCTTCCTCATAGCCCCGCACAAATACTACATTGGATTTCGGTACGTCCACCCTTTAACAGAAGAAGCAATTGAAGAGATGGAGAGAGATGGGCTGGAGAGGGCTATTGCTTTCACGCAGTACCCCCAGTACAGCTGCTCGACCACAGGTAAGGGCCTTGCTTTGCAGCGGAGGGTGCAGCGGGCCCTGGCAGAAGCGACCGGGGAAGCTGAGCACGGAGGGAAAGCGTAAGTCCTGTGCGATTCGAACGGCAGACCCAGCCTGTCTGCTTCACGCTCGAGGGTTCAGGTGTCCACGTGAAATCTCGTGGTTCCTCGCTCCCTGGAGTCATGGGCCAGTCCGCTGAGGTTACAGGTGGTGGTGGAAGGTGGGGCTGCTAGTGTTCAGGGCCCTAATGCAGTTGTATAATGCAGGGGTTTTCAACCAGCGGGCCGTGAGGATGTTTAAAACATGCAGAACCTGATCGTTTAGTCAGGGGCACCAACCCCTGTTCTCTTAGATTGTCAAATAAGAAAATGACAACAACTAACCCAACAATAACCCTCTACTGTGAACGAATCAAAGTTTTACCTCTCAGATCGGCAAAAAAAGTAATACGTTTCTCAGTGTGCTGCAGAATTTTAGTAATTACTTTATGTGTGCCATGAGATGAAAAAGCGGGTTCAATGGATGAACCTTTTAAGAATGAACCTTAAAAATAAGTTGTGTAATAAACCTATTTTCATGGCTCCCCTAGTATTCTTATTAATGTAGCAAAAGTAATTGCTGTTTGCATTTTGAAAGCAGAGGTGCCCACATAACATGGGAAATGCTGGTGGTTTTTTTTGTTTTGTTATGTTTCACTTATGAGTTGGTTAATAATTAAGCCAAAGCCCAGTTTGAGGTTTCCTCTGCAAACTTAGTATTCTAGATTTGGGGAACTATTACTGTGTGTTATCTCCTACGTACTTGACTGGAGCAGGAGAATAGCCCACGTTTGCCCACCCCTGCCTCATCGGTGGTAGGGGAAGCTTCTGCAGTCGTCCCCTCCCCAAGTACATGTGCTTGTGTTCTCTTTCAGGGATTGGGGTCAGCACAGTGTCGCTCCCAGATTGCGTTTGGACAGTAGTGTGTGTTGTTTATAGCTGTGAGGAGCAACAGGAGGGCAGCTGGGAGACCCCTGCAGAGCCTGCTGTGCCCAGGGCACCCAGGGCACCCAGGGAAATGCCCGGGTCCTCAGATGCCCGCAAGAGTCTGAATTGTGATTTCTTTCGGAAATGTACCTCTAAAACATCAAAGCATCTGGTACTATGTTATTGGACAATGAATCAGATTTTATAAACTTGCACTTTTCTCCCAAATTTTTGAGGGAAAAATAAAGGTGCGTGTTATATATACGTAGGTATAATAATCCCATGTACAATGCGCACAAACAGGCGAGTGTGCATTATACACGGCAAAACACAGTCTACTTGTGCCTTGCTTTAAAAAAATCCGTCTCCACGTATAAATGGCTGCTCTCACAATCAGACGGCGTGAGAAAACTGTCCCTTACATGGCAGAGGACTGACGCCGGGTCTCATTTCACAGCCGGCTCTGTCCGTGCGTCTGTGCAACTCCTGTCCAGTGCACGTCACGTGCAGGGACGTGTCCCCGCAGAGATGGGAGAGCCTCTGGGAGGCACAGCCGTTCTCCAAGGCCACTGAGTGTCACTTATCTGCTGCGCATTTTCGACGCTCGTCGTGGCAGAGCCAGTGCACTCTGCGTATCAGTCCCCAGCGATGGCTTTGGTTGTGTTTTCCTCTTAGTTACCTCCGGGAGCTCATGGGATGTTTCTGAGCAACCCAGAGCAGCTAATGTGGCTTCCAGAAGTCCTTCTGTACATCTGAACATGATGCTCCCCTGTAAATATGGTGGAGACTGTTTGCAATTTCTGGAGAGATTGTTTGTGGACCTGGAATGGACTCAGTTTGGATTCCTCTCATTCACTGTATTCTACTCGCCAAAGCGGAACTCATTTATTTTCTGAAAGTTGAGTCTTAGCCTCAGAGCACTCCTTTGATGGACATGCAGCTCTGTCCTGACTAGCCCTTTACATCGGAAACCCAACTGAGCAGTAGTTCTCAGTTAGAGAAAGCGGTGGGCTGGTGTTGGGAAGCGTGCAGTGCTTGGGAACGTTGGCGGTGCGTGAGGACTGAGGAGGAGGCCCTGCGTTCACATCGTCTCATCGCTTCCCGGCTGGGCCCCGGTTCCAGCTCCCTTAGGCCCGGGTCCCATTGCACCCGGTTGTTGGGACTGTTTACCTTTCTTTAGGCTTTAAAACGTCATGGTTTCTGTCTCTTGCATAGAGATGCAAGTTTTGTTAGATTACCTGTAAGGTTTTGATATCCATTTAACTTATTCTAGGACATGATGATAATTTTGTGACAGCAGATAAAAATAGAGAATGCTCGTAGAAACCTCAATAAGCTGCTGTTTTTATGAACAAGCCATTTAAAAGGATGGTTTGGAAAGCTTTTATTATAATGTGGGAAATAATTCATCTCATAATATTAACTAAAAATGCCCAAAGGACTCGGGATGCAGAATTGCGTATGTACTAAAATTACAACTTTGTAAAACAAGACACCTAAAAATAACACTTGGGAAGAATGATGCTAGAATAAAACAATGACCATATTACTTAGTGGGGATAATGGTCAGTTTCTTCTTCTTTCTCACCCCCTTACACATCCGTCATGGAGTTGGTTACCTTCATAGTGGGGGAAAGAATTTCAACATGCTTTTAATTGTAACACTTGGTCCCTGCAAATAACGACCGCTTGTGTTTCATACATCCACTGCGACCATGTTTCTCACTAGCAATGACCTCTATAGTCTTTGAAAGGCTGTGGAAATTGATTGCTTTTTAGGGATCTTCATTTGCAGGGTGGTTAAATCTATATGCATTTTCTGGTATTGAAGTGATTGTAATTAGACTGATTCAGTACAGAAGCAGTTGCTTCTTTTGAACTTACAATGACTGCCTTTACTGGTCTTGTTTTTTATTTTCACCGTGGTCAATATGCAGGTGCTAAGTGGCCCCCTGTATATTGCAGGCAGCAGCTTAAATGCCATTTACAGATACTACAACCAAGTGGGGAAGAAGCCCAGGATGAAGTGGAGCACGATCGACAGGTGGCCCACACATCCCCTCCTCATTCAGGTGAGCCCGCCGCCACCCACCCGCAGCCCCTGCCCCCAGCTGCGGGTGTGGGGCAGGTTCCTACCCCAGCCTCTGAGCCTCACCTTTCTCTTGCTTAAGTTATATGCTGGGGATTTAAAAAAAGGGGGAGGGGGGTTGAGTCTTGATTTATTATGACAAGAGAAAGTAAATCGAAAGACTAAAGGTTAGACTCTTTTCTTTCCTTCAGGTTGATACTGTTAGTCACAAACCATAGCGGAATCACACTTTGAGTGCTGGGCTTCCCAGTGACCAGAAGAACATCAAAGGTCATGCAGGGTATTTCCGCTAACATGCATTCACAGACTGAATGATGGAGGGATACATCCTCTATGTTCTAAATCCTTTAAAGTGTCAGTTTTTGATACTTGAAGGTAATATATCTACATGTTCTGAGACATGAAAATAAATTTAACATTTCTGTTGAGAAAGTTTCATATATTAGAAGAAATTTCAAAATTCTTCTACACAATTATATTTATATTAATAGATGCTTGATATTAGGAAAATCTGTGAAAACTACAATTCTAAAGCGAATGGCTTTTTTAAAAGATTTTATTTATTTATTTATTTTTAGAGAGGTGGGGAGGGTGGGAGAAAGAGAGGGGGAGAAACATTGATATGAGAGAGAAACACTGATTGGTTGCCTCTTACACGTGCCTCCACGGGGCACCAGGCCCACACACAACCTGGCATGTGCCCTGACGGGGAATTGAACCAGCGACCTTTCGCCTTGAGGGAAGATGCTCAACCAGCTGGACCACACTGATCAGGGCAGCAATGGCTTTGTTTTTGTTTTTAATTTTATTTTTCAGTTGCAGCTTACATTTAACATTATCTATATTAGTTTCAGGTGTACAGCATAGTAGTTAGACACTCACACACTCGATAAAGTGGTCACCCCAGTATTTCAAGAACCCACTGGGACCATGCGTAGTTATTACAATAGTATCGATATAGTCCTGTGCTGCGCTTTACATCCCTGGGGTTGTTTTGTGACCACCAGTTTGCATTTTTAACCCCTCCCCCTTTCCTCAATCCCTTTGGCAACCATCCGTCTGTTCTTCTGTATCATGAGTCAGTTTCTGTGTCGTTTGTTCATTTATTTTGTTGTTTAGATTCCACATATAAGTGAAAGCATAAGATATTCATCTTTCTCTGCCTGACCTAGTTCGCTTAGCATGACCCCCTAGGTCCATCCATGAGGTCACACATGGTAAGATAGCTTTAATTAGCTTTTATTATAACCTTTTCTCCCTTTGAATAAGAGTGCCATTGCTAACTGCCCGAAATCATACTAGTAGAGTTCTTTTCTGTTGGTGGAAGTTTCCGCCTTAAGTTGAGACAGGAGAAACAGTAGGTGGTTCAGATTTCATCCAGTTTACGTTTCATTCCTCGGACATTCTCTGTGGAAATACCAGCTTAACACTTTTTTAAGAGCCTGGAGTCACCTAAAATCTGTAACCACTAGATGGTGCTAGACATCGGTAAAAGCAGCCAGCTCTCCCCCGAGCAGACAGCTTTCTTGGGTGTGTAGGTGATGTCAAGGGTTAACCCTTAGGTTGAAATCCAGCTTTAAGTAAGAAGTGAAAAGTAGGCGCCTTCCCTTAGGGATGCGTGTGGTTTGGGTCTGGGTGCCCTCCCCCGCCCCCCCACCTCACCCCGACTTGTTTGTTGGGGGACTGGGCCCAGTCAGCAGCGCCCGGAGCCCGGCCTGCCGGCTCTGTCGCTCCTGGGCTGGACTGGAAGCGAGGGGTGTTTCAGGTCAGCGCTGACATGTGGTAGCACGGGACTGCGGGTCTGTGCAGCATCTGCCTGCCCTGATCCAGTGAGTAATTAGATCTGCATTAAAATTCAGCCATTTGAAAAGGGGGGAAGCAGAAAGATGGAAAGGCCTCTTAACTGAGGAAGTCTCCGTTCATAAAATGAAAGGGAATTTTAGAGGCATTTATCTGCCCTCCTAGATGGTGTGATTGAAGGCTCTGAGAGCTGCCTATGCCTCTTTCCTTCTGCTGAGGGGTTGCGTGCGGGAAATGCCGCAGATGGGTTTTAGGTGATGTCAGTCGCACTTGGACTTGCCCACAGCGCCTCGGTTTCCACGGCGGCTTGGGGTCTGTTGTGGGCCATAACAAATTGTGTTTGCACTGGCAAGTTTGCAAGATGAGAAAAGGAAAAATACAAGAAATTTTTGGAAACAAAATTTTATACATAGATTTTATTCTTAATCTTATGTAGATTACATGAGGTGATTTGATATCTAGCAGAAATAGAAAAAAAAAGCCTAAACCCTAAACTGAACTAAAACTAAAAATATGATTAAAAACCAGACCTGTGATTTGAGAGAGAGAGGGGAAGAGAGTGAGAGAGAGACATCAGTTTGTCGTTCCCCTTGTCGATGCATCCATTGGTTGGTGCCTGCATGTACCCTGACCGGGGATTGAACCAGCAACCTTGGTGGAAGACACTGTAACCAACTGAGCTGCCTGGCCAGGGCTAAAACTGTAAATATTTTAAATCAACATTCCTACTTATTATAGGAGGTTGTTACTTAGAATAGTCATTTTCCTGCTGTTACCTAGCTGCTGGAACAATTGGAGTAAATGGGTGTCCCGGGCTCCTGTGTGAACTTTGCAGTAGGCTTCTGTATCTGGGCCTTTATCCGAAATAACCCTTTCTGAGCATCCTTAGTTCCCAAACACTGCAGTGCCTACCAGAAACTACTGTTTTTGTTCATGCCTCATCCTACCACATCCTATAAGTAAATTAGAGATTTTGAGAAGGGATGAGTTCTCTAGGCACCATTTTGTGCCTTAGGGCATTTACCGAATTTTGAGGGTTCTGGAAAGATTAATACCATCTCAATATTTATTGTGAAATAATTTGCTCATTGTAAATTGGTATAAATCCAAATACCAACAAGTATAAATTGACATGGTTCTGGTAAATTGTCCTTTATGATGATGTTTCTTCTTTATAATGTTTTAAAAACCTTTTTATCTGGAAACAATTTCAAACATGCAGATAAGTTACGAGACTAAGACTAGTACAAGGAACTTTCATCTACTTTTTACCTAGATTCACATATTTTTAATAACACTTATCTCTGTGTATGGATATGTGTCTATGTGTATATACACACGTAATTTTTTCCTGAACCTTTTGAGATAAGTTAGACACACGCACATGCACACACACACACACACACACACACCACTCCTTACACCTAAGTAGCAAGGATATATTTTTCCATAACCATGATACAATATTCATCTTCAGTAAATTTAACATTGATCACTTTGTCTAATCTATGTTTACATTCGAATTTTGTCAATTGACCCCGTAATATTCTTTGTAGCACTTGCTTTAGACGTGAAATGACAAAGAATGATTAAAGTGTAAGATGAAAGAAGGCCTCTTCAGAGCTGGTATTTCAGCACCTATTGATGTGAATCGGAAAGTGCCAACTAGACGGAGGGAATGAACCGGTCTGGTCGGCAGAGGGTTGGGGGAGGGGGCGGGGCCTGCGTTCCAGCCCAGGTTCTGCACATGTGACTGAGTCAGCCCCCAGGTCAGCGCATCCTTCCCCCCTTCCCCTCCCCCCCGGAATTTAATGGGAGTTTTACAACCTCTCATCTGTTAGGAAGACTGACTCAGGGAGGATACGGGGCTCAGAAGGAAAAGGTCATAAAAATAGATAATATTTTCTTGTCCCTTTACTATTTCTGTCTAATGTATTTTAATGCAATGTGCCTGAAAGCCAAACCGAGGAGATTTAGAAAGACCCTGTAAGCTGTTTTTCTGCTAACCGAGCAAATGAGAGGTCTTAAAACAACTTCTCCTTCCCATCTGTGTTTCCTTCCCATCTGGAAGTGTGCCCCGCTCCTCCCGAGAGGCCGCAGATCCAGAGCCTTCATTTTCCGTGAGCCATTAGCGAGCCTTAGAAGTTTCCCATCAAATTCCCCAGGCCCCTGAAACCGTGATGAGCCATTCTGATGACGAACCAAAACAAGAGAGACTGTACCGTTGGCGATTTTTTAAAAAGAGAGTTCTGATTTTTGAGGGTTGCTCTGACGTTTCTGGCGTGGCTTTCCTTTTTCAAACGCTGTCCTTACTTCCCACCCCTGTCGTCCCACTTGCCCCTGGCCCTCCCCCGTCGGCGTGTCTGCAGTGCTTCGCAGACCACATTCAGAAGGAGCTGGACCGTTTCCCGCCGGAGAAGAGGAGCGAGGTGGTCATTCTCTTCTCTGCTCACTCGCTGCCCATGTCGGTAAGTAGGAACATTGTGTGGGGTGACCTAGTGGGCAAGGACTTCTAAATGTGCACCGTGTGCCCAGCTTCCACGACGTCCCGAATTCTGGAACCTCAGACTTAATGCGGTGCTCGTTCTTAACTCGGCTCACTGCTTCAGACCTCATAATAGCTCATTCAAGTGACAGTATTTACAATTTTTTGCACAGGATGGAGAAAAATCAGGTTTACAGTTGTTCATGTAGAAAATAACATATATGTTATATATTACATATAGTAAGTAATACAAGAATAAACTCGTAAGTATAAACCTAATTTTGCCCCGCCCCGTGTAAAGGGATAATGCCTTGAAGACACACGCACAGGAGAGGGTTTTTAGCGAGCGGAACGGCAGAGAGGAGGCCGCTCTCGCCGGCCCGTTTCGGCAGGCTGCACCGTAAGCCCTCCAGACCGAGGGTCTCAACCTCATTGTTTTGTCCTCAAGACTTGATGGGGGCTCTCTGAATTCCGCCAGGCTATCAGGGTTCTTCCTGGCCAAGGCGAAGGCCCACACTGTGGCCAGCGCACACAGAGTGCGCGAGAGCCAGAGCGACCCTGCAAGTGTCATGCTGTGTGAGGTAGTGAGGTGCTGGGAGTAAGCAGCCGGCTTCATGCGCTCAGACCTAGCATCGTGTTCTACGGACACTGCTCTTGAAGCCGGAGAGGGGGAGGATTTCACTTTCTCAGGTGTTGTTAAGGCTTTAACTCCACGGTTAATGGAGTTAATGGGTGAGTCTGGGACACGCTACTGCTCGGTCTTGACTGCCACCTGGTGGTCACCAGGGTCGAGCCCTTCGCAGCTTTTCCACCCACACCTCCCAGTGAGACGTTGCCGTGTCAGCAGTATGTGGCCCTGGAGATAAATTCCTCTCTGCTGGACGCCTGCCGATGGTATTTGAACAGGCTCCTATTCTCTCTCTCTGGCATTATGCAAATCCTCTTCACATGTCCATCTTCCTTCTCCACCCTCATCCTATTTATAACTGTCCTGCGTGTGATGAGGCCGTGTCTGAAGTGCCAGAAGGGAAGCTCTTGAACTGGGAAAGGAGGAAACGCATTTTCATGCGTGAACGTTTCCAGGTGCTGCCTCCTCTCCTCTCCCCCTCGGCCTCGCTCCCCTTTTCTTCCCTCTGGGTCTGAGCATGCTGCGTCCAGGTTTTTCGCCGCCCCGGGGTTCTGTGTGGGACTGAGGAATGCCGTCAAGTCGGGGGTGGGGAGGGGTGGGGAGTCTCAGAGCGCATTCGGAATCTGTGCTGGATTTGGTTTGGCGGCGAGGAAAGTGAGTGCACACAGGAGCGCCACAGTGACCATCCATGGTCACTCCCTGGCAGAAGCGGCCGCTGCAGGCACCATGCCACCTCCCCAGCGTCCTGCGACCCACGGGCCTGGCAAAGAGTGGGTAATTGCATTTACTCACCTCTGTTCACTTAGAAACACAACAACTATGTGTACAAGACTTGTAAACACATCTCCTTTACACTGACAGCCCACACGGAAGCTCTCTGTCCCACGCAGGAGGTTTTTTGGGCAATAAAACCAAAATCTATATTTAAAATATGTGTGCGTCTCATAAGACAAAATTTTAAAGCTCATTTTTCAAGTAGTCTAGTGGGCATTCCGAATGAGTAACCTGACCCAAGGAGGGAGGCTAGAGCACCCACCCTGCTGGCAGGTAAAAGCAGGAAGCCCGTGTGTCTCCGCTGCAGGTGGTCAACCGAGGGGACCCCTACCCTCAGGAGGTGGGCGCCACCGTCCACAGAGTCATGGAGAAGCTGGCGTACTCCAACCCCTACCGACTGGTGTGGCAGTCCAAGGTAGGTGGCTGTCCACGCGTTCCCAGGCAGTCCGCTCTTTCGAAGGTGTCTGTTTTTGAAATTAACTCTACAACGGTGGGATTTGGCTGTTGCAAATAGGGTATTGTGTAGCCTGATTGCTCGCCAGGGGCAGGGGGAACTCCGCCAGCAAGTAAGAGGGAAGGGAAATCAAGTGACTAGCAGAGTTCCGTTGACTTAAAATGTTATTTGTGGTCATAATGACAGTAATTGTTAACTTACAGTCCGCCAACTTCTAGAAGGATTCAGGCTTCAGTGTGGAAATACACACCCCCCTGAAAGCAGATGTGCAGCGTGGCCCTTGCCCTTAGGGAGGGGCGTGTGCCAGACACAGCGGCAGAGGTGGGGCCGCGTACACTCACCCTCCTTCTCCTAGGTTGGCCCGATCCCCTGGCTGGGCCCTCAGACAGACAAGACCATCAAGGGGCTTTGTGAGAGGGGGTGGAAGAACATCCTCTTGGTCCCGATCGCGTTCACCAGTGACCACATCGAAACGCTGTATGAACTGGACATCGAGTACTCTCAGGTGCTCGCCAGCGAGGTAAATGCTGCCGTCTGCCTTCTTAATCCCACCGGGGTTTGGTTTAAAGGGAAACTTTCTTGACTGGAATCTCCTGTATCATTCGGAAACATTGTTTGGGTGTGTGTGTGTGTGTGCGTGCGTGTGCATGTACTGTGTCCTCCTGGGTCCGAGTACTGCTCAGTCTGAGTGATAAATCCAGACCCATCAGGCAGATCCGCGTCACCAGTGGGGAAGCGCTTTGGTGCCTCTGGAATCAGGTGGCCCGCTGTGGCCACGTTAGTTCACTTAGTTTGAGCATTGTACTACTCGAAAGTAATAAAAACTGCATTTCTTTAGGAACAAATCATTGAATTCACTGATCTGGAGGAAAAAAACTTGATTGTTCCATAATTTCTTTTCTTCACTTAATAGTGCCCTTTGGGTGTCTGAGGCATGTGGGAGTCGTCATGTGGGAAAAGAGCATGGAATCGCCCTGGCTGGTGTGGCTCGGTGGATTGGGTGCCAATCCATTGCAAACCAAGGGGTTACTGTTCCATTCCCATTCTCGGTCAGGGCACATGCCTGAGTTGCAGGCCAGGTCCCCAGTGGGGGACACACAAGAGGCAACCACACATTGATGTTTCTTTCCTTCCTTTTCTCCCTCCCCTCCCCTCTGTCTAAAAATAAATAAAATCTTTTAAAAACCCCAACAACATGGAATCCACACTGGAGCCATGTATGTTGTAATTGACCATCTTTTTTATGCACTTAACCATATTTTGCCATGTATAATGCACACCCAGATTTTTGGCCCAAACTTTCAGGAAAAAAAATCTTTCCTTTTAATTTTTTAATTCAATTTATTTATTTATATTTAGAAACAAAACCAATTATTGTATTCCAGGGTATTATTTTGCATGTGAATATCATTATTGCCTTCTAGAGTTATACTTTTAATGCATAAGCATAAATAAAAGAATTGAAAACATTTATATAGATGTAGAATTAGTACGACCTATGTATAACATGCATCCTTATTTTTCCCTCAAAAACTTGGACAAAAAAGTGTGCATTATACACAGCAAAATACAGGTAATTAGCTGTTTACTCCTGTGTTATTATCAGTGTGATTATTAAAATAACAAATACTGACTTCTGGTCAAGATGGAGGCAAAGGTAAATGCAACTTGCCTCCTTGCACAACCACAGCAAAAATTACAACTAAACTACGGAACAACTGTCACCCAGAATTGTCAGAAAACTGAGCTGTATGGAAGTCCAACAACCAAGGAATTAAACAAGTCATTCATTCAGATGGGTAGGAGGGGCAGAGAGGTGAAATGACAAATACCATCCTAGGTGTCTTGTTCTGTAAGACAGATGTGGATTGTCGCTCAGAGTGGAGAGAAACTGGCTCACTCGTCTCCTGGCTGCTGGGGGCCAGCTCCGCACCCGAGTCCAGTTTATTTCTGGGGGGCTGTGGAAGTGTTGGGACCTGAGAGCCCTTCCCCCCTCATCTTCCACCAGAACTCCTGTCCCTGGTCACCCATGTGTGGCTGATGGGGGGCTGGCCTCGAAGGACTCCTCGCCCTCTCTGGGACTGAGGGTGGCCGGTGCAGGGCAGGGCGGAGAGTGGGTCGGCTGAGATTTTCACCAGCACCCAAGCCTGCTGGGTTTTGTGTACGTGCTGGTCACCAGTCAAGCACTGGTGAAGGTAGAGGGCGCCTCGACAACTCGTCAGTAGTCTGGTGAAGACCTCATGGGAAAGTTGTGACTGGCTAACATGAGGTCGCGGGGCTGTCTCTGGATTTCATTTGACGACGCCTTCTGTACCCCACCGTGACCGAGGCTAGTAGTGAGCTTGCTAAAAAGACTTAAGTGCAAATACGGTTCATAGCGATGTGTTTGGAAAAGAAGTTTTGTTTGTATTGAATGGTAACTCACATCATTCATATTACTAAACTGAGGTCATTCCTTGTCTGTATGGAGAATAAAGAAAGTCATCGACCTGCAGTTCAGCTCATTGTTTTGATGGGAGAATATCTGTGTTTAAAACAACTAACTTTCTTTAAAAAGTAATTTGGACGTTTTTTTCAAATAGAAATAACTTTACTGCTTTTTATAATAAAAATAAGAAAGAGCTTAGGTAGCTGAGGGAAGTGTAACAGAGAGTAGAACTCACATAGAATCTTACCCCTCAGACATAATATGCAAATACTTTGGTTAATATAAGACCTTTTTCTCCTGTAAATGTGTTTGTATTTTAATTGAAGTGGCATTTTTCTACATATTTAACAAAAATCATATTTTATTCATATATTTTGTAACCTTTTTTCCCCCTTAAAAATGTAGTATGGGCTCCAATCAACACATGTAATTAGATTTATGTAATTATTTTAACAAATCCTTAATTGGCATACATTAAAGATCGTTCTAATTTTTTACTGTCATAAACTGCTCTGCAATAAACCTCATTTCCTTTTTTGCTTTTCCCATTGTTTTCTGAGGGTAAATCCCTGCGCATGGAATTTAAACGCTGACATATTTCACCGGCTCGCCCTGCAGAGGTGCATCTGACAATTCTCCCGTCGGCAGTGGTGGGGAAACCGTCCCGGGCTGGCCCCTCGCTGTCGCTGACTTGTCCATGAAGCTTCAGCGTGCAGTCTCTCTTTGAGAACTCGGTGCTCGCTGAATCTCAGCACTCCCCCCTGCTGTCACTGCTCGCATAAAAGATAGCGCACCCGAAAAGACCTCTGCATTTTGGAAAGGGAAAGAGAAGATCCTAGCTACCTGAGTAAATAATAATGAGATATTTCTCACTTATTTGGGGGAGAAGTAACTAGATATTTTTGGAGAGGAGAGCAGGAATGGTAGTGCAGTGATCCTCAGATTTTTATTTTAGATGTCTTAATGTAAGAGTATATATATATTTTTTAATAATCTTTTTTTTTTAAGATTTTACTTACTTATTTTTAGAGAGGGGAGAAGGGAAGGAGAAAGAGGGAGAGAAACATCAATGTGTGGTTGCACTCCCTTCTGGGAACCTGGCCTGCAACCCAGGCATGTGCCCTGACTGGGAATCAAACCTGCAATGCTTTGGTCGGCAGGCCCGCGCTCCATCCACTGAGCTACACCAGCTAGGGCATAAGAGTATATTTAAAATCCCAACTCTGAATTATCCAATGTAGGTTCATGATACATTAAATTAGTTTACTTCTTTTGACACTTGGCATCCAAACAGGTTTAAAAATTTACACAAAGCAACATTCTGCTTGGGTAGTTTAGACAGGCGTGCATGCAAGGTAGTATAAAAAAGAATGATGAGCAGATTTAAATTACTTGGGAATTCTATCCAATACAACCTCAAGAATGGCGTGGAAACAAAGTACCTGTGGGAAGGTGATGGGGTGGGGGAGATGGGCATTGAAGAGCAATTTCCTGATAACAGAGGTGAAAATCAGCATATGGCTTGGTCCTGGAAATATTTTTCATTTCTGAGCAATCTGGGAACTCTTTTGAAGAAAGACTTCGCAGTGTGTGTGTGTGTGTGTGTGTGTGTGTGTGTGTGTGTGTGTGTGTTTTGTAGCAGTCAGTTTCTTGAAAAAAAAAAAAAAAACAAAAGGAAAAAATAAAATGTGTCTGTGTTTTTTCCCCTTTTTCTCATTCGATTCAGTGTGGAGTTGAAAACATCAGAAGAGCAGAGTCTCTTAATGGAAATCCATTGTTCTCTAAGGTATCTGGAGCGCTGCAACCACTTTAGTAGAACATGTTGGGGAGTAATCCTCTGAGAAACTCGTACAGAATATTGGTTTTCTCACATATCAGAACATTTTGAGTTCCAATTAATTACAAAAATAAAATCGAATTCCTTAGACTCTCACTCTTTTTTTCCTTGAGACAACCCCAATTTTCTGATTTCTACCCACCTATCATCACGTTGGGTTTAAAATCCACCTTTCAGAGAAAAACGAGGTCTCGCAGGTGGGGTAAGAGGATTTCCTTCTCTGAAGTCTGTATTTTAAGTTTTCTCCAAGCTGAGGATTCTTGGAAAGAAAGATATTACAGAATTTGGTTCAAAGGGTGGGTAGCTCAGATGAAAAGAAACGAACGCCAGGCCGTGGTGACGATCAGGACAGACGGGAGGAGGAAGTGCGTGGCTGTGGGGGGGGTGGGCAGGCTTTCTGTTCTGATGCATCTGTGCTTCCTGTCGCCCGCCCCCCAGGCCCTGGCTGACCTGGTGCACTCGCACATCCAGTCAAATGAGCTGTGCTCCAAGCAGCTGACTCTGAGCTGCCCGCTGTGTGTGAACCCTGTCTGCAGGGAGACGAAGTCCTTCTTCGCCAGCCAGCAGCTGTGACGCTGCCAGAGGACCCGCGGGGTGAGGCAGACGCCGACCTGCAGCGCAGAGGACGTGGACGCAGACGTGTTTATAGATCGGGGACGCGAGTTACATTAGTACACGCACAGCCTCTGGGCTCACATCATGTGGTTTCTTGGGGCTCGGACTCTCTGAAATCCTTACTGAGAGTGTTCTATTTTTATATGACAATAGAGTAAGCACTTATATTTCTCTCTCGTTGGGTAAAATTACTCATTTGGGATGGCCAATAGGCTATTTTAAAAATGAGTTTTAAAAATTTGTCTTACGAGATGCACAGCTATTTTAAATATAGATTTTGGTTTTATTGCCCAAAAAACCTCCTGCGAGGGGACAGAGCCCCCCCGTGGGCTGTCAGTGTGAAGGAGATCTGTTTATAAGGCTGGTGCATGTAGCCGCTGGGTTTTTAAGTGAATATAGTTGAGGAAATGCCGTGTAACTTGAAGAAGAAATGTTGCCTGCCCTTTGCCAGGCCTGTGGGTCACAGGACGCTGGGGAGGCGTCGTGGTGCCTGCAGCGGCCGCTTCGGCCAGTGAGTGACCGTGGATGGTCACTGTGGCGCTCCTGTGTGCACTCACTTTCCTCACCGCCAAACCAAGTCCCGGGCAGATCCCAAACATGCTCTGGGGCTCCCCAGGCACACAAGGCAAATACACGTGTCAAAATCCAGTGTTTGTCACACATCCCTGGGTAGGAGTCTGTGAGCCGCAGGGAAGGGGCTCCCGCTGCTTCCTGTCTCCAAGGCCAGGGGCGCCGGGACGCCAATGACAGGGTCCATCCACCGTTAAAGCTCCTGCCGGGGCCCTGTGCACCTTTCCCTCCAGGGTCTTCTTTATCGTGGTTGCCTGTCTCCTTGCAGCATGTTTGTTTGTTTGTTTGAACAATTATTTTATGAAGTCCACTATGCTTTGTAACCTTGAAATCTTTCTTAATTTATAATTTTTTATTACAAAAATTGTGTAACATGCGGATAGGAAATTTGGAAAACAGAGAAAAGTAACCACTCTGTAATGCAACAACTATTCATCATAATGTCTTTCATGTCATTCTTTTCCTGTGGATATTTTAAAGGCCATTGTAACCTTGAATTTGAGTGGAGAGTTCTAAAAATATAGAAATCATGTAGGATCAGAGTCTAACCTTCTATACTTGGATTTAAGTGGATTAAAAAAATCTCTGATGGATTCATAATGAATTTGTAATGATTACTTTGTCCTTTCTCATTGTCCTAAAACTTTGTTCTTCAAAAGAGCATTTCTTTGATTTTTTAAAAATCCTCTTCATAAAGTGGAAGTATTAGAGAAGTCACAGATCTTCTATATTCAGGATTTGCTGCATTAATAAATATTATGACATCAGTAAGGTCTTAACAGTTTGATTCATGCTCTCTGTTAAATCAAAACTAATCCAAAATAGTTAATAATCAAAATTACTGAGTGGGGATTTACTTTGTAAAACAAGAAAAGAAACATGCTGTGTACTTCAGTTAATAGTTTATTTAT
Source organism: Phyllostomus hastatus (assembly GCF_019186645.2). Lineage (NCBI taxonomy): Eukaryota > Metazoa > Chordata > Mammalia > Chiroptera > Phyllostomidae > Phyllostomus > Phyllostomus hastatus. The sequence continues at coordinate 45,922,097 of NW_025333960.1, read as the reverse complement.
GCTTATGATAAGGGCTCTGGAATTCGAGTAGCGTCTACATTTTTTTTCAAGTTGGTTTTGCTATTCATAGATGGTCTTTCCAGAGAAAGGTACAAGGCATAGGTGGTTTTTCAGAATTTTCCTCATCTGTTTCCATCAGCCTTTGGGGATTAGGTTCAGGGCAGACCGAGTGACTGCCACATGAACTGAATTCTCTGTGTTAGTGGCCTGGTGCTGAAGACAGGTCAGACTTGGGGCCTCTCTGCCTCCCACCGGAAGTACCCTGAGGGCCTACCGCACTTCGATTGCTTTGGAGTCAAGTACATACACACTGTTAAGAAGATGTTGCAGAAAACACCAATTCAAGAGCTCTTACTAGGGTATCTGAAGCCCCTCGTTTGCAAAGGAAGCTTCCAAATTCACAATGGGCCGTCTGGAGTAATAAATAGCCTTGATTCTGAGCCGGGAGCGGACTGGCCGTTGTAGCGGGAGGCTAAGGGGGATTTCTCGATCCCTGCCCACGGCGTGTGTTGTTCTCAGAAGTGTTGCCTTTGACTTACTAACCAGAGATGGGGAGGGTCACACTCGAGGGGAGCAGTTGGTAGGACGAAATCAGCAACTGCTCTTTTTAGAACCGATAGGCTTTGAGAATTATTATGCTGTGTGTGAACTTTGAAACAACAGATGTTTGTCCCGGTAATTAGCGATGATGCACTGTTGTTAGTTTCTTCTAGCTGCGCGTAGGTGCAGACCTGGTTTTAACTGATGAACCAGCTTGTACGGAAAACTCACGGGCGCTGTGATGAGAGGCCAGTTTAGCTCACCTGGTCACGGAAGGCCCAGGTGTCCGCGGGGATCACCAGAAGGAAAGGACTGCTAAGAATATGCATTCTGGAACTACTCACCTTGATAAATGAAAAGTTTTCACACAAAGAAAACAGGCTTCATATCAGGAGAAATGGAACTTGTTAAAAAGACCTTTAAAACGTATATCAGTGACATGTTGGTCCTGACTGAATAGTAAAAATCCATCCCTCTTCCCGAGGGTACCCAGGCTTGCTCAAGTAACCCGGTGCATGGAATGAAATGTCCCTCTAGGATTGCTTTCCACTTCCCCGTATGGCTGAAATCGTTAGACGATGTTACGTAGGTATGAAGAGAAAGTGGGTTTTCTGCTCCAAGTTGCCCAAACTAAGCTTGTCAGAAGGTACTTTATATCAACAATCCTAAATTTATGCCATTTACGTGTTTAACTGCTCTTCGGAAATAGATTTGTTTTTCTTCTTGGGGAAAATACAATGATTTGGTGGGATGAGTCTCAGAATGAACTCACTGCATTTTTCCCCCTCAGCTAATCTATTCTTGTTAATTAGGTAATTAATTCCAGAAACCCCAACTTAAGGTATGCAAGAGCGTTTGCTCAACCTGATGCCCTTGTGTTTATCCAAAACGTGTTATTCCACTGGGAGCGTGAGCCCGCACGGCTGAGGACGGGCGGGCGGCGGCACGAGGTCTGCCGTCCTGGGGCTCTTCCGTGTTCGCTCCTCCCATCCGGGCTGGGTGGGGGTGGGGCCAGGGGCCCGCTCCTGCAGCTGTAGCTGGAGGGCAGAATTCAGAGCTGATGATGCTAAGACAAAACTAACGTCTGTGAGCACGCGTGTGTGCGTGCCTAAGCCTGGAGCCTCTGAGCGCATCTTCAGTAGCCCAGTTCCGACCTTGTCCCCTTGGCCGGAAGACCCCCTGCATCAGAATCCTGCTGGTGGCGTCAGGAACAGGCTGCCCAACGGTAGGTGGAAAGTGGAAATCCCCTGAGATGTCACAAGCTGGAAAAAAAAAAAATTCTGACTTGACACTAAAACTGGTGTGTTTACTTTAAAATCATTCCGCTTTCTCAGTCTCACTAGCGACATGGGCAAATCTCAGAGGAGGAGAAAGCCAATCATTTCTTGCATGACTTACAAAAATTATAAAATTAAAAACATTTAATCAAGGTCATGCCCTCAGAAGTGCTTGTAAATACCGTTCCACGGAGTTTTGTTCTTAATGCCCAGTTGTTGAGATTCCATTGTAAGAAACCCCTTCCGTAACTTCTTCAGTCCCGGTGGCTTTTTGTGACACAAAAACTTCATTTTATAGCAACGCATGTCATAACATTTCTGGGAACATACATCAAATAGATTAAATCTGAGTATTGGATGGCTCGAGAAATCCGACTTGTGCTTGAATCACCGCCAGCTAAAATATTCGTTCATGTCATCAGTATATTGAGATTTCACGAGATTACTTTCTTTCTGGCAGTGGCACCTGAAACCTTGACTTTTTAATTTTCTTTTTTAGATTTTTTCCAGCTGGACTGTTGTGTGCTATGTCTCTGGTTTTATTTTTGCCTTGAAAGTAATTCTTGTTTTTGCCCCTGCTGGTGTGGCTCAATGGATTGAACTCCTACCTGCGAACCAAAGGGTTGCTGGTTCTGTTCCCAGTTGGGGCACATGCCTGGGTTGCAGGCCAGGTTCCCAGTAGGGGGTGCACAAGAGGCAACCACACATTGATGTTTCCCTCTCTCCATCCCTTCCCCTCTGTCTAAAAATAAATAAAATATTTTTTTAAAAAGGAATTATTGTTTTCAAAATTCACTTATTTTAAGAAGTTTAAGGGATGCCAAGCACTATGGCACCAAGCTGGGGAGGTGGGTACCGGTGGTGCTTGAGAATTAAGTTGATACTGCCAGTATCTGCCGAACGGCACTGATGGCAGGGAGAAATAGCAGGTGGCACTCTTTGTGGGGTGCCCCCCCGCCCCCCCCAGCGTGGGATGAGTCTTAGCTGAGCTCTGGGAAGTGGGTGCTCTCTAGAGAGCACATTCATGATGTTCTAGGAGCCCAGGAGAGGAAGAAATGCTTTTGTTCTCGACGTGGGGATCTATTAGGCCTTCCTACAGGGAAAAGGAAGTGGAAAACAAATGCGCCCCGTGATAATCCGTTTCTTACAATAAATATACTTTGATAGTGCCGGCTTAGTTGTTTTTAACTGAAATCATTAGCTTCTATTTTTAGTGTAACAACTACTGGCTAAATGAGTCTACAGTAAGCCATTAAGATGGATGTTGGAATTAAAAACATTTTTGGAAAAAAGCCTATGTTAGGAGCCCTGGGGCAGGAAGGGGGCCCTGTTTCTGTTTGCCTGAGAGCTGTCACCCTGGCCTTCCGGGCTCACGGTCTCTGCCACCCGCTCCTGAAACGGGACCACTCAGGCCGGTGTTCATCCTTCCAGTCCGCCCTGGGGTGGAAACACTGCTTTCCTAACATATTAAGAGATGATCGAGTTTACCCTGAGAATCCATAAAGTGCTCTGTATTTTTATCTTTTCCTTATTTAAAACACTTTTTTAATATACATATGGGAAGCAATAGTCTGCCCGAGGGCACAAGCCAGGGGTGTGCTGGCTCGTGAGAGCTGACTGTTAAGTTCTCAGGTTGTGAAACACAGCAATCATTTAAAAAAAAAATCCGTAACTTGCAATTAAATTGTATACAAAACAAAGGTAACGGATACTCAAATTTTACCCCTTCCCAATTATTTTACTCTATTATCTTTGCTCTGGAGGTTGTCAGTGTCCTCTGGACCCATGTGGTGGAAATACTGTGTAATGACCAGCCCCTGCTCCTTTCTCCGGCTCTGCTCGGTGACATCCCATCGGTGGCTTGAAACCGGCTGCTGTCGGACTGGTTACACTGTGGAAATCAGCAAAAACTGCACATCAGCAAATACTGCAAATAAGGACTTGATTGATTGTTCTGCTGATTATCTAGACTTAAGAGAATGATGGGAAGAAATGTTAATACTGCAGAGTGAAAGTCAGGTCTGTACTTTACATGGTGAACAGTGCAAACGCTCGAGGAAGTGTTCTTTCATTATTTGAACGCTGTTGTCCGACTTACCCAAGTGAGGTCTCCACGTGCAAAGGTGGTTCACGTCCGCACTGCTCACTCACGTGAACGTTCACGTCAGGGCTCTGTGGTTCACCGGCAGCAACCGTGGCTTGGCTGCAGATAGTACAACTGCGTAAACATCAACAAAAGCATTCTTTGCGTAAAACTGAGTAAACAGAATTTATAGTAAAGAGCATGGTGTGTCTTATTGTTATTTGTGAATCGTGTTTCCCACCACTTTCATCCAGGTGAAATGTGTAACAAACATGCACGCACAGGTTGCTTCCCGAGAGCTGGTGGGTGACCATTTCCCGGCACAGGCCTGCTGGGGCCGCGTCGGGGCCGCTTCTGGGATGATGGAAATGATGTATGTGGACGGCATCCTCGTATTGTTCTTCTGCTTCATTATATCTAGAGAGGCGGCACTCTCCATACATCACTGTCTATTTAGAGTGGGAGCCACCCCACGGTGACTAGATATTTTAATCTCTTTAGTAAGATTGTCATTGTCTCCAGCCACATCCCATGGGCCTGCTGTTCTAACAGAATCCCTGAGAACTTTCAGGCGGCCGAGTTCTGAAGAGTGGGGTTTTCTCCCACGTCTCATCTCCCTCGGCTGCCGTGGGGACCACACCCGGCAGCTCTGGGGGCCCACATAACCCCTGCTGCAGATCAGCAGGGTTCTCTGAGCGCCTGGCCTTCTTCCGCAGGGGCGGTTTCTTCACGTCTGTTCCTCTGCTGGGCCAAACCTCACGACGCCCCTGATGGCCAGAAAGAGTGAGGTGGAGCGCGGTGTCCACAGCTGGCCCCAGAATGCCACCAGTGTCCGCACCCAAGTGCCCCCCTCAGCCCCGTGCCACCATCATGCCCAACCTATGGCCAGTGGTGTCACGGTTCCTGTTTTCCGGAAGCTAAGCAACCTTTTCTCTGGGCTCTGCAGACAAGCAGGGTGTGTGTGTGTGTGTGTGTGTGTGTTTCTCATGTCAAGTTCTTGGCAGAAAAAAAAAACCCAACGGTGTCAAACTGAATTCCAACCTCTTCCTCTTCCGCAGAACTTGACCAAAATAGAGACAACTTCTCTGCAGCCACTTCAGCCCTCAGCCCCACCTGCGCCCCTGCTGGGCCCCGCTGCACCCTCCGTGCTGCTGGCTTTTGTTTCCAGTCCCCTGTTATCCTTCGCCTCAATCCTTTGATCCTCGGGAGCTGGGGATATCTTCAGGGTTTTATGCTGATCCCTTCGGTATCTCCCCAAGGCCAAGTACCCAGAGGAGCCGCAGTGCTGTCAGATAGGAAAGGCTAGCCAGGCCTTACCTGCCTGAGAGCAGAATGCCTCGTCCCACGTTTACGGCAGCTGAGCAACATGAGGTCGCAGCACTTTGAGGGTATGCGGCAGCTCGGTTACAGTCCCTTCTCGAAAAAATTGAAATGCATTCCCCCAGACTAAGGATAGGGGCTGCCCGGGGCTCCTGTCTGTTATTTCTGCCCGCGTTAGCACCATCTGGGCCAAATTATCTCCTGATCAAGTTTCACTCCCAGCTGAGTCGTCCACAAGTGCAGAAAGCAGAGATGGCTCCTGAAGCCTCCGTGGAGGTGGCCCGAGGGCCGGGAGCCAGAGCAGAGGCAAAGCAGCCGCCTCGCGCAGGGGCCCGAGGGAAGTCTCGGGGCCAGAGTTGTCTGACGCGGACTCCGAACCCACTTGGCGAGCAGGGCGCGCCTGTGCTGGTCACCATTTGGATCAGGTCTACACGGAAAAGCACTGTTGGTCCTTCTTGGGGTCTGAAGAGGACACAGCGAGAGGAAACACATTTAAGTGTCTGCAAAGAGGGTGAAGAGTAGGCACATTGTCTAGGTTTGCAAATACTGAAACCGTTTTCTGAAAAGCATGTTATCCTTTCCAAACCACATTCACATCTTGCTTTAGTCTACGCAGGCACAATCCTGTTTGAAGCGAGGGTCTGGACAGGCTGACCCTCACTTCAATATATGGATTTCTATTTCTGAGATTATGCAGTGGCGGGCTGGTGACTGTTTGACAACTGGCTCTCTGGGGGCAAAGCGCCCTGATTTATAGCATTTGCCGATTTCCGTGGTACAAACTCTCCCACCAGGGCCCAGCCCAAGCTGCCTTTTTACCGAGGGCAGAGCTGGGAAGAGATGCCAATCGCCAGCTTTCAGGAGCCAGCACGAGCCGGCTCTGCTACACCGCTGGCTCTGCTCTTTGTCAGAGACTTTGCTTACCATGCATTCAGGAACGTTCCCTCGCCCCAGTCCCTGCCCTGAGCAGAGCAGGATCCTGGAGAACCTGAGCACTCATGGAGGGGGGAAGCCAATGAAAGAGCGAGGCCCAGTGCTCTCCGAGCCCAGATGCAGCAGCTGGAGCTGCGCTTCCCCACGGTGGGCAGAGAGCTTGGAGCGGCGCCCGGGGACCCCAGTCAGGGCCAGCCCTTCTCCAGAGAGGCCTGTGTGCGGCCTGCTCCAGGCGCGAAGGGCTCTGGGTTCTTGGGACCATTCTCATTCATTCTCTCCCTCTCTCTCTCTCTCTCTCTCTCTCTCTCTCTCTCTCTTTCTCTCTGTATATTTAAAGATCTCCAGGGTTCTGAAACCTCTGCTCTGTCCACCTGAGAGGATTGCCGTAGGGCTCAGCTGAGACAGTGCGTAAATCCATGTTTTAGACAGAAAGGGCTTTGTGTGGGTGACGGGCTATTATTAAGTTCTTTCACATCTAGGACTATCTGGGCATAGTGCCTAGGTCAAAACTTTAAAAAAATATTTTTCATATAACAGATGACTACAAAGTAGAAAGGCGGACATAAAAATAAGGGAAAAGCCAGCCATAATCTAATGACAGCTTGGTGACTCTCATATCCGAGACATGGATGCGGGCTGCCCAGCCCGTATCACGTAGTTTATGCCTGTGTATAGCGACCCTGCATTTATAAAATATATCGTTCCTGTTCTGTATGCTCTGTGTCGCTTGCTGAATATCTCATGGGTGTGTTTTATGTGTCATTATATATTCTTTTACAAAATGGATACATAACATTAAATTTTATGGATATATTGTAATTTGTTTACTTCTCTCCAACATTGGAACTCTATTATTTCCAGTTTTTGCTTGTATTTGGTAAACACCGTTAGAGGTGAACATCTTTGGATATATCCTCTATCATTTCCATAGGAAAAATTTCTTAAAATTTCTTTAGAAGTTTTTATTTGATTTTAGAGGAAGGGGAAGGGAGGGAGAAAGAGAGGGAGAAAGGCGTCAGTGCAAAAAAGACACATCACCCACAATGCAGTCGTGTGCTCGGGCTGGGAATTGAATCAGTGACCTGCTTTGTGGGACAATGTCCAACCGTTTGAGCCACACCAGCCAGGGCCCAGAGGAAAAATTTTTAGAAGAGGATTTTCTAGATCAAAGATATTTTTGCATCTTTTTTTTAAAAAAGGATAACATGAGATTACATGCATAATGCATGTAGTACAGTGCGTGTGTGTGTGTTAAAGGCTCAATAAATGGTAGCTATTATTAACTTCTGCTATTCGCTTGGTTAGCAGACTGCTGCTGTGCTGTTCTCAGTGGTGGCTTTATTCCAAGAGGTGGAATTTTACTGCGTTTTTTTCGGGGGGCACCGTGAAGAGAGTGTGATGGCAGAATGGATGTTATATTAGAAGTCCAGAGCACTCGCAGCGCCTCCAGGAACTAGGGATCAATTCTCCAGCCCTGCCTTTCATGTTCCTTGTTACTGTTTACTTTCGGTCACTTGCCCTGAGCGGGTCACGGGTAGAGGGAGAAGAGCCAGACTATAAAGCTGTCAATCCTCATTCATCAATAACTTGGCAAAGAGTTTGAACGTCGAGAGAAAGTTGATTTTCAGGTGAAAACGACTTGGGGGATTATGTGTGGATTGCACTTACCCTTTACGGGTCTGCGGGTACCCGAGCGCTTGCCCGTGTGTGTCCCTGAAGCCCTCCTGTCCCCGCGTGGCTTTGAGCCGGCTCCCGGAGGGCAGAGCCATCCATCAGAGCCAGGCAGGCCTCCAGCTCAGGTGACCGCTGCATTTGCACAATGGTCTCTTTAAGAAAGGTCAGCGGGGAATGTGTTTCTTTCTGCTTCCACGCTCCTGAAGGTTTTCATGTCCACTGCGGGCCTGGGCCAAGGCCAAGTTGCCCATCAATATTTTAAAGTAGCAGTGTTATAAAATTTATGGAAGACGCACAAAGGACAATTCCCTGAAGTGACAAGCCCGCTGAGAGGGGATATTGGCTCAAAGAAGATTTCCCACTTTGAAACAGTGTGAGATCAAGTGCCAAGCTGGGGAGACCCTTTATCTGCACGGGGCTCGGAGCTCAGCGGAGAGGGCGATCCGACCTGGTTTCAAATCCCACCTACAACTGTTAATTTACTTGCTTATCTATTAACAGTCTCCTGGCAGCTTACTTTTATGTTTAAAATTAAGTGCTTGATTGATTATTTTCTAGAACAGTGATGGGATGTTGTTCTATACTTAAGCCAATGCATTAGTGGGCTCTCATTACTGCCTTTCTTGGTTCGTGGTACGCGTGTGCGTGTGTGCACGTGTGTGTGTGCCCCTGAAGGCTGGGGAAGTTGCAGGCTGAAGGGAAGGAGTCTTTATTTGAAAACAGAGGAAAGGTGGGCTTTTATATATGTATTCCAGAAACTACCTTTTCACAAGGATTTCCCAATGTCCAAGGAGAGGTGGTTAATTTTTGGCATGATTCAAGCAGAGTCCCAGAGAATTTTTATTATGGTGATTTTATTTTATCAAAAATGGTAGCATAAGCTTCTAGTTTAAAAAACATCTTCTTGTCCCAGCTGGTGTAGCTCAGTGGATTGAGCAAGGACCTGTGAACCAAAGGGTTACCGGTTCCACCATTCCCAGTCAGGGCACATGCCTGGGCTGTGGGCCAGGTCCCCAGCAGGGGGCGTGGAAGAGGCAACCACACATTGATGTTTCTCTCCCTTTCTTTCTCCCTCCCTTTGCCCACTCTCTAAAAAATAAATAAATAAAATCTTTTTTTTTTAAAAGGTCTCTCCTTCTGAGGATTGAGACTTCATTATTCTTTAAAACTGATATTGTAGAAAGAGAGGAAAGGAGAGAGAAAGAGAGAGAGACATTGGTTTGTTATTCAACTTATTTCTGCATTCATGGGCTGATTCTTGTATATGTCCTGACCAGTGGTCTAACCCACAACCTTGGTGCATCAAGATGGTGCTCTGACCTACTGGGCTTCCTGGCCAGGGCCAAGACTTCATTATGTTTCTTTAATTGAGCTCATTAGATATTGAGTAGATACAACGAGTGACATATGTGAGGCAGAGAGAGCCTCCTGACTCTTGTGCTTGGGCAGGTTTCTCAGAGTTCTGGTTGCTTGCTGGTCCCCCAGCCCTTGGAGTGTCTGTATGGGGCCTGACCTCCCAGGAGCTCACCACTGACCCTGCAGAGCAGGGATCCTGGGGTCAGCACAAACGGAGCAGGAGCTGACCTGTGTTCTACCCGAAAAAGGTTAGGGAAGACTGGATTCCAGGGTCCGGGATGACAACCAAAAGAACCTCTGTGTCCACAGTGCACAGCTTAGGAGGTAGACTGTCATTCCTTTTTTAACCTGCCTTCGCACCAGGAGAGTGGCCCTTCTGATTTATAGATGAGAAGCGTAAGTGCAGGGAAGGCTCATGAAACCAGCCGGTGGTGGAGTGGGGAGGAGCACCCAGCCGCACCAGAGGTGTGTGCTGTCACAGAGCCACCTGTAAGGAAGGCCAGCTCCTCTGTCCTTCATCTCCTAAGGTGGGGGGTTCCCCAGGCAACGTGAACCATGGACCATGCTTCCTACACCTGGGAGGGGAGGGGTCTAAAGGAAACCCTTGCTGAAGGTAAGGACCTTCACTGACACACTCCCACCCTGCTAATTCGTCAGACTAGATTTATGACTCAGCCCAGAGCACGTCAGTATTCAGTTGCGAATTGCTGCAGAGAGAAAGAAACGGTTCCATTAGGCAAACGGCAGACGGAATAAGAGTCCAAAAGGACCTGGCTGGAAGCTTGATGATGGCAAAGAGCATGAGGCCATCAGCTGCAGCCTGGGCTGTGGTTGGTGCTGACCTACTCAATGGCCTTGAAGCTCCCGTCCTTTCCGGAAGTGTGGAGACTGCAGTTTCACAGAACCTGCTGGTTTGGCCTCAGAAACGGAAGTAACCAGCTACACAGGCCTAGCGAGCACCACGATGGAGCAGGGAGATGGGGTCGGCTCCCTGTGGATCCACACCTCCCAAAAAGGGACACGACTCCTCTGAAAGAAAACCCTCATTCCACTGTGTTTTGGTGGCTTTAAAAAATGGAAAATGTATTCTTTCATAGCTCTGGAGGTCAGAAATCCAAAGTCGAGGTGCTGGCAGGGCCATGCTCACTCTAAAGGCTCTGCGGGGAGGGTCCTTCCCGCCTCTTCCAGCTCCCAGAGGCTCCAGGTGCCCTTGGCTTGTGGCTGCGTCGCTCCCATCTCTGCCTCCATTGTCACGTGGCTTTTTCTGTGTCTGTGTCTTCTCCTGTCCTGTTTCTTATTGGGACACTTGTCATTGGATTTAGGACCCACCCAGATAATCCAGGATGATCTCACCTTGAAACTCTTAATTATATCTGCAAAGACCCTTTTTCCAACAAAGGTCACATCCCCAGGTTCTGGGGATTAGGATGGGAACATGTTTGGGGAGGGGGTCACCATTCACCCCGCTGTACAACCTAGAGACCAGTCCCCACACTCCTCCTGGTCTGGTAGGCTCACATCCCGGACTTGGGAGGCAGCTTTGTGTGGTCATAGCATAAATGTGGGTCTCAGGGCTGAGGTGGTGGGTGTAAGCACTGGCCTGGAATCTGGCAGAACCTGGAGCCCAAGCCCAGCTCTCCACATACCAGCTGTGAGATCCGAGCACCTCTCAGGACTGTGGCTCCTCATCTCTAACATTAGGAGAGTGGGATTTACCCACGGCTTGCTGTAAAGATGAACTGAGATGCCATGTCAAAAGCAAATGCACTGACCGGGACAGTGGCTCACTGTGTAGCCATTATCATAGGCTGGGAAGGGGGAAACCCAGGTCTCCCTCCCTGCAGGCCCCAACTAGCCACATGAGCTTGGTGGGTGCCCACCTGTCCGGGCATCTCTGGAATGTACAGAGAGGCACTGGTCTGACCCACTGACTCCTAGCCTTTCCAGCCACAGCGGCCTTGCACCCTCAACCCGGCAGACACTGTCCAGGAACACTCCGAGGCTCTGCCAGCTCTCACCTTGGTGCAGTAGAGCTCCTTAGGCCGGGCCTCCAAAACAACACAGCAAGTTCTGAAGCACATTTAAAAGTCATGTTTGCTGCTCAGGCGTCATTTGGAAAATGGTTTCATGGGTTGTGTTTCACTCCTCCTCAGAAGGAAACAAGTTGTGCAGTCCCCAAGTTAAAGAATAGGGTTATTTGATCCAGTAATTCCACGTCTAGGTATCTGAAGAAAACAAAAACACTAGTTTGAAAAGATACATGCACCCCTACGTTCACTGCAACATTACTAGTAATAGCCAAGAGAAGGAAGCAACCTAGATGCCCATCAACGGATGTATAAAGAAGAGGTGGTACCCATGTACAATCAAATATTATTCAGCAGTAAAAAGGGCTGAAATCTTGCCACTTGGGACATGGACGGACCTAGAGAGTATCATGCTAAGTGAAATACTCCAGACAGAGAAAGGCAAATATCCTATGAGTTCACTCATATGTGGAATCTAAATAAACAAAAACAAGTGAGTATAAAAACGAAAAACAGAGACACATCCATAGAGAGCAAGCTGATGATGGATGTCAAAGAAGAGGTAGATGGGGTGATGAAAATAAAAAATAAATAGATCTGGCCCTGGCTGGCGTAGCTCAGTGGATTGAGCGCGGGCTGCGAACCAGGCATCGCAGGTTCGATTCCCAGTCAGGGCACATGCCTAGGCTGCAGGCCACGGCCCCCAGCAGCCGCACATTAATGTTTCTCTCTCTCTCTCTCTCTTTCTCCTTCCCTTGCCTCTCTAAAATAAATAAATAAAATCTTTAAAAAAAAAGTAAAAAAAATATAAATAGATCTGCCTATACAAGATGAGGGTTAAAGAAAGGGTGAGAGGGTTAAAAAAATTAACCCTGGTGAGAGGGTTAAAAAAATAAAGAAAGAACAGGGCTAGAGGACCGGGGATTTAGTCAGTTCTCTCGCATCTAGACAAGACTGTCCAGCAGCAGAGAAATCACGGCAGGTTGGGGATGATCCCGGCCCCTGGGCAGAGCCCGTGCAGAGCAGGCCCTCAGAAAGCACAAGTGCAGTTTGCATTTATGGACAAAGAAACTGAAGCTCAGAGAGGCGAGGGACCTGTCCAAGGTCAGGCCACACTGGTCTGCCAACTCGAAAACCAGGAGTCTTTCTGTCCAGAGTTCTTTCTAGGATTCTTACTTCATCGGAACTTGCTTTTGGGTGCCAAAATGTTCATGACACATTTTTTATTAAACATAGTTGTGCTATATTGTTCAGATATAGTTAAAAATACACTTGTACCTCCCAGTGAACTTACAATCTGATGCAAAGTTGAAAGGAAAGCGGGCGTCTGGATCAGACGGGGCAGAGAGGAATCTTTGCAAGGGAAGGGTCGGATGGGGGTCTGGATGCCCCTTCCCACCCAGTTTTTCAGCTTCACTGTGGAAGAGGACACATTTGATTTGCAAAGGAATCTTTGTTTAAAAGATAAGGCACATCTATCTATCTTTTTCTCCCCAGCTCTGGCCTTTGCAAAGGACTATCACTTTCACTCATACAGACTAAGGTATTTTATAAAGTTTTCAAGATCTATTTCCCCAAATTAGTGTCTTATCTACTTAAGCTAGATACACATACTTAGGTGTTTTTTTTTAAAGAAATGAAGCTTCAGTAGTCATGAAAAATGGGCACCTCTCCTGCCCAGCTCCCTACCAATTTGAATAGCATTGCTCATCAATTTAGAAATGAGCCTGACCTTTGCCCCAGGGCATGTGTGCCAGGTATTAAGGACCATTGAGGGACAATCTGTGCAGGATGGGAGGTGACATCTGTTCTGCAGAATGTGACCTGCTTTGTGGGGCCAACCTTTCACCTATTTGACAAGTCCTCCTCTTTTTTTATCGCCTGCCTGCCCACTGACTTTCAGCCTGTCTCCGAGGATGGTTCTGGTGGCCACAGAGAAAGCACTTGGCCTTTGATGGGCCTCACACACAGCTGTCCATGGCAGCCATAGCCACTGGGCAAACCTTCAGAAAGGAAAACGCTTAATTTCCAAATGATGGCGTGGTATCGACCAGTGTGTGCGCGTGCGAGTGTGTGTGCTTGTGTGTGGACGGGGGCAGGAGGAGGGGAGGAAACCAATTTATAAATCACGTCTTGCAAATCCTTCCATTCTGAGCTGGTTATAAACTCATCACTTTGCTTTACTCAAGCTCTGATTTATGTGTTGGGATCATGGGGTTTGTGTCCCTTCTTTGGGCTATAAGTTTGGATTTAGCAAGGCGCTCCATAAAAATGTTCAGTGATTTGCATGCTCTGGGCTGATTGAGTTGCATTCTTTATACGACCATTTTTAGATGGATTGTCTCTGTGGGCCTCTGTCCTTTTGTTTTCTGAGGTTCAGAGGTTACATCAAAAACCTCCCTGCCTGCTGCCTGATATGACCTTTGAACTCCAAAGGGCACAAGATCACGAGGCCATAAAATCAGGCACAAACACTAAAGGTGTCATTCTGATTGTCCTCTGAGGACAGGAGTTTAGGGCTTGGTCACGTGATTCGGGGTAGAGGACATCCTCAGAGGGCAAAAAGCAGGGAACACGGTGCATCTGAATCTCAGTCTGTAGCCGGGAAGGATATAAAAAAGCCTGGGGCAAGGGGGGGTTCAGTATCAACACTGTGCAAATGGCTAAACATAGCAGCTGTATCTTTTTCTGCAGCCATTTCTGGTAGGATGGCCCTGGGAAGGTCAAGCATGCCAAACCTGCAGACCGTCAGGGGGAAGACAGTCATTTTTTACTGTGTCACCAGGCAGCAGGAAGTTGTCAGGAAGAGGTCTAGCTTCAAACTCTCAGGAAGGGCAGCAAAGCGAGATGAAATTTGAGAGCCAGGCTTGGAAGGAAGAGTTCTAGATGAGCTGTTGGTTTGTTAAAAGGGGAAGAAGCCCTGGCTCCGTGTCAAACCTCCAAAGAGTGTGTCATTAGAAAGGGGAAAAATCTATTTGGAATAACGATAAAGGTCTCCTTGCGGCTGGCTAGCATTTCAGGGCAAACCAAAACAAACACTCGAGGGGAACAAGGCGGAGCCCTGCAGGGGTGACCAGTGAAGGCTCAGGCTGGGGATCCTTGACACCAAATAAATTACCCAGAATATTCTAAAACCATAAATGAACTTGTACTGATCTATGCAGAGGTTTCCAAGGTCTTTCAAAAATGCATGTGAAGAGCATTTACACTCCCCAGGGGCACGGGAAACGTTCCGCAGCAGCAGAGAGGAACAAAGCCCAGCACGGGGGGAGTCTGCAGCTGCAAATAAGATGCTGTGGTGGAAAAAAGCCCACACGCAGGAGGAGGAGGAGGCAGAGAGGTCACCCTTGGAGAGAGGTCAGGGACTACTCTAGACGGCACAGAAGGGGAACACAGCCCCATGACGAAGGGACCCAGAGACATCTGTCCCCAGATGTTATCGTACGTACAAACCTATTGGAGGGAAGGGATGTTCTTAAAGAGCAGTGGGTGTGCAGAAACCTGAGCCCCCCCGCCCCCGCCCCCGGCCACCCAAGGTCAAGGAAAGGGGACATCCCTGCCCTGAAAGTCCTGCTGGAAGCTGTAGGTTTGCAGACCTTAGAGGGCCAGGCAGAGTTTTGAGAATTTTAGGCTTAAAACTCAGGAGTGGACTGCAGCACAGGAATGAGGGTCCAGACAGAGATGAGAAGAGGGAGAATGAGGGGCCGGGGGGTGGGTCAGCCAGAGGGGAGACGGCTCTCACGAGGATGGCTGGTTCTTCTCAGGCTGGGGCGGGGGGGCGGGGGGATGAGACAGAATGGAGGAAGCACGTCTGCTCTGGATTGACGAGGTTTTACACTTCAGGGCCTGCACATTTAGGGATTTGTTCCTGGGATGAGCTGAGCAGCTGGGGCAAAGCTCTTGTCTGTCTCTGCCTGTTAGAGCAGCTATTTTGAAGGGGCGGGGCATGGTTCAACTGTGAATTGACTGGGGAGTTCAGTGCTTGATGCACCGGTGTCTTCGAAAGCTGGCATGGGCCCAGGGCTGCAACCAGGTCTCCTGTCTTCTCTGATCCCCGTCTAGTCTCCCGACACCTGCTCTAGGAGAGGTCAGGGGGTCTGCCCGGGTTCTTGTGTGTTCTTGGATTTGGACCAGGACAGTTTAAGCCTCTGAGTTTTTCTGATGGGAAAGGCATTACCTTGTGGGGGCAGGAGACACATTACAAGGCTGGAGGACAGTAACGACGGGAGGACAATGTAGATTCAGGAGAGCCGCTGGGAGCAGGTTGGCAGAGGCCTGAGAACACCAGGTGGGGCCGATTTCTCACAGCGGGAGGGGAAGATGTTCCTTCCAGCCCCAACACGGCTGGTTTCCCAGGTCCGCGGGTTTGAAGCCCAGCTTTCCTCAAAAAATTAAGGTAAATCCCCCACCTCCAGGAAGTCTTCCTGGTCCAGCCAGTCCAGAGTGAGCTTTCCTTTGTGATTACATGGAGTACCATTTGTCCAGCATGTATTATGCTTGGTTTCCTACTGTCAATCAAACAGCCTGCACATGTGTACATGTATTTCTATGTGACTACATATATGTCGTGATCTAAACCCCTTCCACAGCTTGATTTGAGACTCCTCCCAAGCAGAAACCTCATCTTTCCTCAATCGTTAAGGAGTTGAAATTGCATTCGGCCCTTTGAAGGCAACCATGAGGCTGATGTGGCCCCTGATGAACATGAGTTTGACACCCCTGCTGCAGGGCCAGCTGATGGGCTGTGGCAAACTGTCATTTCAGTGGCAGTCAAGCCCTGATCTGGTGGCCTCACCGTACCTGAATCAAACCAGCCCCTCTTGTGTGTTTTAAAACGTCCCAGCACCTGGCCTGGTGCCTGCTGCATAGAAGGCTAGTGATAAATATTGCTGAATTGAATACACGGATGGATGGATAGATGGATGAGCAGACCATTGAGAATTTAGGGGAGCCTGGGTGTGGCATTATACGCCCGATCCAGCACTGCATGGTGGATGCCTGGGCCACTTCTCCCCTGTTTCTTCCTGCATCATAGGAAGAGCCACTGGCAATTACAGTGGAATGACAGAAGGGGGGACCAGATGATTCCTAGAAAAACAGCAAAGAGACCGCAGACCCGGGGAAGGAGAGGAGCGACAGTGTCTATATGTGGGAATGAGGCATGAGCACACTCTGACATTCGTGTCTCTGTGCCCGGCCTTTCTCTCCCCTTCTCCTCGAGTTCTCTCTCTGCATAAAAGGTGCCTGCCGCCACGGAATGGCTGTCCCTTCTAGTCAAAACTGGGAGGACACGGACAGATGCCACCCTTGTTCCTTAGACCACCCCATGAATTATGGGAAATGGGGGAAGCCGTGACTGGAGCACACTTACTGAACCCGGGAACTCCAGTGATGGATGGATGGCCATGCACATTAATCTACTCTCACTCACCCTGATGATGTCATTTTTGACCAACCGTGAGCCTCACCCAGAAGCCAACCTGGAGACAGAGCAGCGCTAACGGGGGTGGGGCAGCCGAGGCACTGATGCTAACCAGATTTCAGCATCTGGACGGTCGGTCCCGCTACGAGTTCATTTAAATGCCCCGGTTAGCTTTGGAATGAAAACAAGACAGGGCTAAAACTTTAATCAATCCAGAGTGGTTACCACAGTCCGAGCAGAGACTAAAATAAAGCTCACAGGAGAAGTCCTGGGGAGAGAACTTGCCAGTCTGGGTGGATGAACGGGGTGATGCCAAACGGCCTTTGAGAGGAAAAGGAGGCCCAGGCCGGCAGTTCCTTTGGAACCAGAGTGGCAGGCTGTGGATAGCTGGGGCCAGATGCCTGATCCCTGTTTTTCTAGAGCACGGAGGGGGTTGTATGTGTGTGTGTGTGCATGCACGTGCATGCACACATGTGTGTGTGTTCACCTGCCCACGTGGAAAAATAGGTAAGAAACCTCTTTGGAAGGGTCTCCTATTCCATGTCCACCTAATTAGAGACTTTTGCTAGCAACTCATTTCCATGGGAGGCTAATTCATACTTTGAGGTACCTGGTATTCCTTCACATAATCAGACTGCTTTAGTCTGAGTCCCTGAACTCAGGAAGGGGTGCGGGTTTTGAAACCGGCACATATACCCGGTAGGCCAGGTCTGAGGCAGCGTGAGGGGAAGCAGCTAATGAGGGAGCGAAGGAGAAGGGAAAGGGGCACCAGGGTCCAAAGACCAGCTAGTCCTCGGGGCTCTGCTTACCAACCCCCCACGAGGTACAGGGGGGCCAGCTGTCTTCTGTGTGTTTACGAGAGGCCCCGGGGGTAGGGAGACGACAGTGTCCAAACAGGCCTGGGAAGGTGGTGGGAAGCCAGGAGGATGCTATGGAGACTTTGGGAACCATCAGTCACGTCTGGTGTCACGGCAGCCCAGACACCCCCCATGGGATGCCGCACCGTCACCGGGTTGGCCTCACTGTCCTGGGAAAGGAGAAGAGAGGCCCTGAGTTGGGCAAGGCTGCCTCTGTCCGTTCTGCCCAGGAGGTCAATCGTGCCCTGCCCCCCTGCAGTCCCTTTGCCGTCACCTCTCTCTCTCTCTCTCTCTCTCTCCTCCCGCTCTTACTCTGCTCTCACCACACTGGCCACCTCACAGGTCTGTCTGTGCCAAGACACACTCTGTGTCAGGGCCTTTACACTTGATGTTCTCACCTCCAAGAGTGCTCTACACCCGAGTATGCTCATGATTCCTTGCCCACTGTCTAAATGTCGTATTTTCAGGGAGGGCTTCCCTGACACCTTATTTTTTTAAAAAACGTGACCGTCCATTACTCTCTGCCCTGTTTTATTTGTCTTCAGAGCACTTAGCACCACTGATAGTATATATGTATACATATATAAGCCCCCCCCACATACATAACATGCATTTGTTTATTTATTGTCTCCTCCCTCCCCCCACTCTCCCCCTCCATTAGGATGTCAGCCCCCTGAGAGCAAGGACTCGGTCCATTTGCAGGCGCAGTGCTCAGAGCGGTGCCCGAGCTCGACCACTGCCCGCCTGAGGGGTGGATGCACACAGCCCTCTGCCCTCTGCCCTGTGGACACGTGTGCAGCCAGGGCACGCTGCTGCGGTCTGTCCCTCGGGGCTTCTGGGATGCACCTCCGCCTCGGAGGCTGCCCCGGAAGCCCCCTGTTCCTTCTCTGCTCCTCCGCCCCCTGAGCCCAGAGGAACTTTATCTAGCCTGGGGCAGAGCTGTCTGGTTCTGACAGATCACGTATTCTTCCAAATCTATTATTTATGCCCCAACCTCATGCCCCGAGTCCTTCAGGCCTGAGGCTTCTTGTGCTCAGAAACCAGGCTTTGAAACAGAAAGCTTTTCTCACCCTTAAACCTATAGTCTCCGCTGTGAGTTTTCAAAAGGCTATTTTGTAACGCAGAAGTGGAAGCTTGATTCCTTCCACGGCAGTTTGCAGGGTCCTCCGTTTCCCGACGCAGGGTGTGTGGACGTCCCTGCGGCCGCCTCTAACCGAGGGCAGGCCAGTGGGTAGGGAGGAGTGGGGAGGCTGGCAGAGCGAGCTATTCTCTGCCGCATACCGCACAGTAGAGGAACTCCCACTAAGTACCGTGAAGTATAAATGACCTCAGTAAAATCTCCTTAGAAGCACGAATTGGCACCAAGGAATCAACAAATACAACTAAAAATGATAAAACCCAGCGTTGCTGGGATGTGGGGAAACACACGCATTGCTGATGCTGCGGCACCCATCCGCCCCGGCATTCCTAGAGAGAGCAGCCGGGCTACGGGGTAACAGGAGCCAGGAAAGAGTTAATCCCCTGGTCGTGCATTGATGATGTCCCTGGTAATCCCCTCTGGGGAATATACTCAGTGAGTATAAGCCAGAAGGAGCAAATGAGAAACCATAATTTGTTCAAAAGTAATCACAGCATTATTTGGCAACAATGAAAACACCCAAGACAGCAAAGTGGTTAAGCAGAGCGTGATCTCTTAAGATGATAGCAATGGCTAAGTTTTGGGGGTCAGGGTAGGAGAGCTGTTTTAACGGATGACACCGAGCCCGGGTGGTTTATCACAGTAAAGGTTTCTATTTTTTATTTTTTTCTTTAAGGTGTGCACTTTCTTGAACTGGACTCGAGTCAGCGTGCAGGTAAGCCCTGCCGGCCTCTACACCTCAACCCTCTCCCAGGGGCACCAAAAGCCTTCATATATCTTAAGTTGGGGACAGAAAAGGGGGCTATGACGGCTGACTATTTAAAATAAAACAAAGAGACCAAGTATGAAGGCGAAGAATCCAAAATTCAGATTCCATAATCCAGTGTGGGTCAGTTGGGGAAAGCCATTTCTCTTTTCTATTCTGTCGCTCCGGGACCCAGATTCCTGCCATTTCGCGGCTGCACCGCCGTCTCTCGGAATCTGATGGGTGGTTGAGGGAAAACAGGGGTGACAGAGAACAGCAAGGGCGATTTCGTGAACCAGATCTGGAGGTCTGGAGGCCACAGTACATCTAAGCTCATTCTAGCACAGCGAGAATTTATCCGGTCACGACTAACCGCAAGGGAGCCTGGGAAATGTAGTCTCACTATGCACCTGGGAGAAAGGGCAATGGGGTTCGGTGAGCACACAGCACCCAATGACTGCCACATCATTCAACGATATGCATGCAGACTCTGCTGACACATGGGAATGTAAGCATTAAATAATGTTAAGCAGAAAAAACAGAAGACTAATTAGGACTAGTTACTAATAACTGTGTAATTGCAACTATATATAGTCACCAACTTAGAGAGGATGTCAGGGCATTGTGGGCTTTGTAGGTGCGTGGGGTCTTTTTCCCCTCCTGTGACATGAAAAAGAGCGATGTCATGGGAGGAAATGTGGACGTGGAATAGTGCGACAAGAAGCTGAGTTCCGTTAAGCTGTTTACCTTCTTGAGACTTTTTCATGAAAAATACAGAGGCTTTTCTCAAAAAAAATTTTTTTTGTGGCTCTAAAACCAACCCCGTTCATTGTAGACCATTCGAAATGTATACTTTTAAACTACACGGTCATTGTTCAACTCACTGGTAACTGCTTCGGCACCGCTTCCCAGCTGTTGTTTTTTTTTTAATCTGAGCTGATGTTTACGTGTTCGAGGTTGTACACAATGCACCATTTTGCAGCCAGCACTTTCCGCTTAGCATGATCTCATAAACATGTCCCTTGCCACAAAACTTGTTCAAAAATGTTCCATTCTATTGATGTGCCATCCCTTAAACCACTCTCCTCTTGGGGGACATTGTTTCCTTATTTTCCTGGTATAAATTACTCTCTCAGGAATGTCTTCTCGATACGTCTCAGCCCACATTTCTGATTACTTCTTAGGAGAGGGTCTTTTAAGCGCAATTACCAGGTCAGTGAATACAACTGTTTTCAAGGTTCTTGATGCACTTTGCCACACTGCCCTCCAGAAAGGTCGTATAATTTACGTTCCTCGCTCACTTCACCTCTGTAGCATCTGGAACTACCGATTTTTCCGCTTATTATTTATTTGATAAGCAAGAAGCTGTATCCAGTGACTTTTTAAAAAATCTCTTTGATTACTTTTTGGAGCTGAATCACTTTTCTTGTGTGTATTGGTCAGACATTTGTATTTTCTCTTTTGTAAATTGTCTATTCATAACCTTGACCCATTTTTCTGTTTCTTTTTCTTATTGATTTCTATGGATTCCTTATATAGGAAGAATATTAACCTTTTGCCTATCATGTATGTGACTAATGTTTTTCCAGTTTGTTTGCTTTTATTTTTCATTTTTTATATATAGGCATATAAAATATTGGTGTGATGTAATCTGTTTTTTACCCAAGTCTTATAAAGATGAGGAGGGAATGGTTGTTTTTAACGGGGTGCGGGTGGGGGGGGAGTAGGAGACAGTCCAAGACAAAATTAAAATAAATTATATTCAGGCATTGCCTAGAGCTTTCAGTTCTCTTTTGCCCCCTTGCCCGCCATGTCCTCAGATGACAGCTGGCTGGATTTGACGGTCAGTCAACTGACCAGGGATGCACTGAGCTTCTGCTCTAGGTCTTGGTAAAATACTGAAGCAGAACAAACTGTTTTGTAGTCAAGGTAAAAAGACTGTAACCCACAAAAAAGCCAAGTGAATGGAGGCAGTTCATGGCCAAGGGCCCCAGGGGGCCCCAGAGGAGCTGACAGGAGTTGTGCCTGCTCCCGGAAAAGCAAAGGCCAGTGAATGTACACCCCTTTGTTGGGTGTGAGACCAGGTTAGAAAAGAAGGTGGAGAAATCGCAGCAGCAGGCAGGTTCAGAACACAGAGAAAGTTGACCTGGGATGAAGCGTAGGTCTCTCCCTCCTTAACTGAGGGAGAGAACAGGCACTCGGCCACGCCAGGCACTAGTGCAGGCCCTGAGAGTGTGAGAAATGGGCTTGTGTGTTTGTCAGCCCCAGACGGCTGTCTCCCGGGAGCAGAACCTTAGGAATGGGTTTGGGGGCAGAAGGATGGGGAGAAAGGGAGCAGGAGGAATGGAGACATGGCTGGATGCGTTGGTGGCATTTTTTTTTAATTTTTAAAGATTTTATTTATTTATTTTTAGAGAGGGAAGGGAGGGAGAAAGAGAGAGAGAGAAACATCAATGTGTGGTTGCTGGGGGCCATGGCCTGCAACCCAGGCTTATGCCCTGGCTGGGAATCGAACCTGTGAGATGCTTTGGTCCGCAGCCCGAGCTCAATCCACTGAGCTACGCCATCCAGGGCTGTGTTGGTGGCATTTGATTCCACCAGAGAGACTTCCAGATGACAGAGGTTTCCAAAAGATCGCACGCTCCCTGTGTTTAACCAGCTCCGGGTGAGCTGGATCTGTGATTTTTCTGGGATTTCTGTCACACCTGGGTTTGGACAGTGCCCCGTGAATGGAAAGTGACTTACCCTCTTCCTTTCCTGTGGCTCTGGCCACCTCTGTCCCCACAACACCAACCTCCGGGCTCGAGTGCTCCCAGCTTTCCCGCTTCCCTGGTGTGTCTCCTTCCCTTTCGAAACCCAGCAAAGTCAGGCTGCTCAGCACTCAGACAGCCGTGAGTCTAGACAAGAGATTATTAAGTGGGGGTTGGGTTTTTTTTTTCGTGGAAGACAATGGTGAGAAAGCTAATATTCACTCCACGTGGCCCTGAGTAATTTTTTCCTGTCGTCTTTAAGGCTGATGAACAATGAGTGAATTTGGCCCCCCACTGCGGCCTCGTCACTCTCCTCTGGCGAGGGTGCTGCGTTTTGGAGGAAGTCAAAAATGAGCACTTCGGCAGCGATGCCTCTGAGCACACGGCTGTGGATTTGGGGGGGAGTCCCAGCTGCCGCCCCAGGAGCAGACTCCTCCCTCACTGCCCCCACAAGCGCTGTTATCGCCAAGTTATCAGACCATTATGGTCTCCGATGGTCTTTTACCGCCGTTGATTTTTTGTTATTGTTGTCAGACATGAGGAAAATGATGTATAATTTGATCCCAAATGCTCTTGTTTGTTTTAATCTACTGTTTCAATATTCTATGGCTCCCTGCCATTGCCCGTCTCTCGCAGGGTCCTAGGGCCCTGTGGAGACAGAGCGAGCCTGGAATGCGCCAGGCACTTGGGGGCTTTGGTGCAAAGTGTGGTCATGTGTGTCTCTGCCAGGTGGGGACTCAGAGCCGGAGCGGACCCTGGAGCTCACTGGGAAGAGGCACTAACAAAACGCAGAAGAGATAGTTGGAAACGTACAAGCTAAATTCCTCCTCTGTCAAAGAGAATGGAAATGACTTGATGGTATCCACTGCTGTAAATCAAGACATTGAGATCTAAGCATATTGTTTAGAATCGAGCAACTTACCAGAAGAATAAAAAAAAAAGGTTAAAAGGATTTTCCTCTGAAGCCAGGGAGGTGAGATGAAGAGTTTTACTTTTTTATTTCATGCCAGTCTATACTGTTTGAATTTTTAAAATTGTATGCATATATGATTTTATAATATTTTTGAAAATATATTTATAAAAAAAATTGGTGTTAACGATCGATGGAAAGAAAGCCCTAATTAAAGAACTGTTTTCCCTGCTGCTGACATTTGCTAGCTTGGGTCTTTAGCTGATGATGTGTCTACTCGTCCTCTGGGGGTCCCCGCTCTGCGGCTGAGCTCCTGTTCTTTGCGTTGACACTCTCCATCATTCTCAGTCAATGTGTGCACTCAACAGTGCTATTTAAGCCTTAATAAATATTGTATCAACATTAGTGGGATGGTATGGAGAGAAATGGGAGCTCATGAGAGAGGGACTTATCTTGTCAAGGCCATTGTCTATATATTTGTCTACGAGATGGACACACAGAGGAAGCAAATTTTTGCTGAGACTTTGGAAAACTCAATGGAGAAGCGTACAGCTTCCTTACACATTTCCTCAGGAATGGCAGGGAAGTCAATGGCTCTCTGGGATGCCCAGGGCTTAGGGACCTGGCCCCAAATAAATCTGCCTTCATCTGTCTCTTCCATTTGGTGTGTAGCCCCTGCATGTCCTCAGGAACATGGTCATTCACAGGCCACAGCGTCCGGGCACTTCTCAGAGTCTTTCCCACGGGAAGGCAGGTCCCTGCCTTTCCACTCTAGCTGGCACTGGAGCTTGCCCCAGTCACAGAATGGTGTGCTCTCCCAGGAGCTAGCTCTCCCTGACTCGATCCTGAGGCTCAGGGCCCCACCTTTCCAGCTGGCACTCTGCTCACCCCCACTCTCCACTTCCATCAGTTCTCAGGCAATGACTGTGCTGCTAGCTAACACTTGGCTGGTGTGTCTGAGGTCACTTTGGCTTTGTTGGGTGGCTTCTGGCTCCCCTTCCTCCTGAGCCTGACCCTTCTCATTCTCAGATTCCCACTTGCCTCTAAGTCTCCTGTCCCACCCTGTGCAAGATAAGATGCTGGTGACACAAAAATAAATAAGGTTCAGCCCTTGTTTCCTAGGAGCTCCCAGGGTGGCGAGGAAATGGGAAGCTGTGGGGTAGTTCTCAGGCCAGCAGGAAAGCAAGGCGACATGGGAGGGCTCGGCTGAGACCCCCAATCTAGACATGTGTCTTAAAAGGCAAGTAGGACTTCATCCGCCAAAGAAAGGTATTTGAGAAAGAAGGAAGACCATCTGTAAAGGGCTAAGGACAAAAAAGCCTTTTGGTGCCTGCTTGTGGCTCTCCAAGGCTGGGCTCTAGGATGGGAGGCTGGATGGTAAGAGGCTAGAGAGGTGGACAGATTTCAGATCGAGAAAAGCCTTGAAAGACGTGCTAAAGACTTTGGGCTTTGGACGTTGTCCTAAATCATTGGAGACACATTTCTGCATATATGTGTGGTGGCACCAAATGCTTGGTTCTCTGCTTTTCTTCTTGTGAGTGGGGACCCAGGTGTGGCACAGAGAAGGCAGAGAGTAGGACAGAACATGAAACCAGAAAATTGGGTGTTTGTGCTGTCAGTCACTACCAGAACCAACAATTAGAGACAAGGATTAAATCTTTATGGGTGCTGTATTCAGATGTCTGGCAATCTGAGGAGATGGGGGGGTCATGTACCCTCAAAAACCATCTTGACATCTCATTTCAACCTGAGGTTTGTGTAAGGAAAAGAAAGGGTAGGCAAGGGGGTTGGGAAAAAAGTTAATTGGATAAGAGTTGCTGTGCGGCTGTGATTTTCCTAGTACTTCTTTATCTGTTGATCAGTAATTCTTTATCTGTATCATGGGCTCACTACTTGCAACACAATGGCTCAGATACCATCTCTGTGGCTTACAGATGCCCTGGGGTATAAAGGTTGAATTGCTCATTGACCTCCTGGTGTCTCAGGGAATCAACAAGGTGGATGAACAGTGATAGCAAGGTTGATGGAGAATCAGATATGGCACCAGCCTGTGGGCTCCGTGGGGGCAGGGGGGAAATGGGGGGAAGGCTCAGAAAAGGAACAATGACCTGTGCCAGAACTTCTGTCTGGGAGAAAGCTGCCCTTCCAGCTCTCCTTGCAATAACAGACAATTCAGTTCCTCCCCATATGTCCTTACTGCCTTTCAGGCTGCTGCGCCAGCACTGGGGTTCAGAGCCAGTGATTTTGAGTAAGTCTGTGGGTGGGCCCTTTAAGAGGAACTGCCTGGGATTTCAGCAGTTTCTGTCTTCCACAGCCTCAGTCCCTAGGGGCTGTCCCAGCCCGAAGTTATGGGGACTTTTCTTCCTGGTACTGGAACTCTGGGCTGGGGGTGTGGTGTGGGGCCGGGGCCCCTGGCTCCTCAGGGAGAACCTCTGCAGCAGAGACACCCCTCCCTATTTTTATCTGCAACACGTGGGTGTGGGACCAGCCTGTTCTGAGTCACTGCCCTGACCTTTCCTTTAGCTCGATTGCAGGCGGTTCTGAATGATTGTGTTCTGTAGGTTAGTTGCAGTTTTGATTGTTGGTGGGTGATGAAACAGCTGTAAGACTAAAAACTAATCTTTAATGTGGAAGTAGAAAGCTCGGGTGTTCTTTTGTGCTTGTTGAACTTGCCCCTGGCATGAGCCCTACGAAAGACCCAAACACATTAGGACCATGGCAGTACTGTTGGGGTGAACACTTTTTCCTCGGGAGGATTACTCTGGATACGGACACCTGATACTGTGATTTACAATATGAAGGTCATACAGCGTTTGGTCTTCTTTCCCTGACACAGAGCTCCAAAATGCCACGGAATTTCCTAAGTGATGAGAGCTTAATGGTGTCTTATGTTAATGAGGTGACTTTTGGGAAGCACTTGAGGAAGGGATTTGGTTGCCGGGAGAACCAGTGAAGTGCTGAGAGCGTGGGACCTCGCAGCCCCGCCCCCTGGGAGGAGTGAAGGACTGGAGTTTGAGTTTAATCACCAGTGGCTGGTGGTTTAATGAATCATGCCTGTGTGAAGGGGCCTTCCTGAAACCCCACGGCAGGGGCTTCTGGGGGGCGAACACCCGGAGTTCGGGGAGAGTCGGTGCTCTTGGAGAGCATGTGGAGGCTCTGGGTCCTTACCCACACCTGGCTTTATGAATCTCTTCCATCGGGCTGTTCCTGAGTCCAGTAAGTAAAAGGTTTCTCTGAATTCTGTGAGCTCCTGCGGCAAGTTAATTGAACCCGAGGAGAAGGTTGGGCATCTCCAATCTATGGCTGGTCAGTCGGAAGCTCAGGTGGTAAGGTGGGCTTGTCAGTGGAGTCTGAAGTGGGGTCAGGGGCCGTCTTGTGGGACCCAAGGAACTGAACCCTCGATCTGTGGAGTCTGAGGTGATCTCCTGGTAAATCGTTTCAGACTTGAGTTCAATTGTAGGACAACCGGCTGGTGTCCTGGAATTGCTTGCTTGTCGTCGGATGTGTGGGAAAACCAGCCTGCCCCGCATGGGAATTTGGGTATCGAGCCCCGTAGTATGTCTTAGCACAGGTGGTGAACACAAGGCCCACGGGCCGAATCCCACCCTCCACCTTGTTTTATCCGGCCCAGCACCTTGTTTCTACCCGGCGGCAGCACTGAGCTCCTTGCTCCTAGTTAAGGAGTAGTTGTGCTTATACAGTCCTAAAACTTCATTTGGCCCTTTGAAGGCAACCATGAAGTTGATGTGGCCCCCGGTGAACATGAGTTTGACACCCCTGCCTTAGAGTCTTTGTTTAAAACAGCCACGTGACTTGAATGTCATTTAACCATAGTATACATGTGCCTTGACTCCCAATTGGATTAGGAGCTTTTGAAGGAAGTGGCTTGTCTTACCTACAGGAAAGCTCCGGAAACGGACATTTTTGATACTCCATTGCCAGTCATCGAACTTCATCTGTAGTGTGCCAGCACATTCGAAAAACGTCTGATAAAGATGCAAGCTTCATGCTGTTTCCAGTGACTTCGGCTCAGTAAAAATAAGCCTAGAGGGGAAAAGAAACGTTTCCCTCCCCCCCTAAAACTTCGTGCAGGGAGAAAGCAAAGCTTCCCAAATTTCCTGGAAACAGAGTTGGATTAGGAATGTGAGGAGCCAAAGGTGGCAGTGAAAAAGAACGGGGCAATTGGGAAGTGCAGAGAGGTCACGGTCATCGGGCTTGGAGGGAGGGCGGTGGAGGTGCAGACCTAAGCCTGCCTCTGGACCCGCGGGCTGAGTGGGAGCACCCAGAGGCGGGGTCAGTTCCATGTGAGATGATGACTGCATCTCCCCATCTTCCTCCCCCACTTCTCTCTTCACCGGCACCAGTCTCCTGAACTCTAAGGCAATGGGCAGTGGGCAGCGGGCCAGGCTAGTCCCCTGAACCTGTCCCCAAGCCCCCTTCTCTGTGACCTCCCAGTGAGCTAAGGCAGCCCAGCCCAGGCTCTCCTGTTGCTTCTTGTGCGCTAAGCCCTTCTTTGCTTTGCTGTCCCCAGCTTTAATAAACTACCCTCATAATCAAGAAATAATAATAACGGTCACCCACCCAATGGGGGGTAGCAGATTCACGAGTGAAGGGAATTCTCCTGGGTGCAAGTCTGCCTTCCGGTTCTCCTTCTACCTGCTTCCCCTCCTTGGAGACTTTCGATCTGAACCTCCTGCCCACCCAGGGCCATTTCAGCCACTTCCTGGGAGGAAGCTGGTCTGCTGACACGTGTTCACCCTACTGGTGATGGTGATTTCATATGCACCTTAGCACAGGTCAGGAACATTTTCAGAGAACCCCTTTGAAATGAGGGCTCCAGGGAGCCTCTTCGCCCTGCTGGCATGCGTGTGGACTGGGGTGGCCTCACTGGTCAGCCATCTGTCCCTGCTTGGTCAGGCTAACCATGCACCTACCTGAGAGCCAGTAATTCTGTTCCCGGTATTCACCCCACAGTCAGTCATGTGGAAAACAGTACCAGAATCAGCTGTGTTTCGGGCACTCCCCACTGGAAACCCACTTTTGCCTGACCCCGTATTTAACCCTAAAGAATGCGCTGTGAGTGGCGGGGGTTCAGACCAGTCAGCATTGTGGCGTCACCCACCCCTCTGTGTGCATGAGACTTTCCACGGCAGGAGGGACAAGGTTATTTTTGGCCTCTCAGACTTGTGGTTAGAAAGGAGCTGTCCCAGGAGCAAATGTCTAGTGTGGCTTCACCCTGAGTGCTGAGTGTCTAGATTTGTTCTGAGAAATGTACCTCCTTCTCTGCAGAGGGACCAGCCGCCCTTTGGGCTCAGTGGGCCGTGAACTGTTCCTCCTCAGCTCATGGACGACAAGGGCCTGGGGCCTCTTGCACTGTGCTCTGCCCAGTGGGTGGAGGTAGACCCCCCCAACTCAGCAGTGCCACAGGGCCCCCACTTGTGACTTCCTGTCCCTTCTGCTGGACCTGCCATAGAGGAAGTTGAGACCCAGGCAGAAGGTGGGAGGGTTGTAGATGGTTCTCCTGAACATCCAGTAAGAACGGTGAAAATGAAAGTATTCATGATGATGATGATGATTTTGAGGATCATTTAAAACTCAAATGAGGTTACTCAAAACTAATTCTGTTAGAAGATATACCTGTAGCCACAGGTTCCTACCAACACCAGTACTATTTTTGAGGTTTTAATTTTGTAACTCTTAGCATCCTTTAAAAATTTAATATTGTGGGCACTTTGAGAACAACAGCTCACAGTAAAATCTTACTTGCCCTTCTTGATGCTTCTTTGTGTTCTGGGAAGTCCCAAATCACTGGGTGGCAGCTCCATGGAGTTCCATGCCCATGCCCGGGGTGGAGTTAAAACTGTGGGCCAGTGTGGCGCTGGGGGCCTGGCCCGCCTTGCAGATTGCTGTGCATAGGGGCATTGGGGGCGTGCACAGCCAGGAGGAGGACACAGCGCTGGGAGGCACTGGGAAGCGCTGGGAGGCACTGGGAGGCTCTGGGGAGGAGCACTACTTCCACAATGCTGACTTGGAGCTGGATGAGGTGGAGGGCTTCCCTGGGGAGATGAGGCAGACTCTGGCCTGCAGAGTCCACGTGTTGTGACTGAAGACTAAAACAAATGCACAGACTATGGCAGCCCTGTGGAGAAAAAAGGAAGGTATGGTCCTCTCTCAAAATGAGAGTCCTGTGGCCGCTTCTCTCAAGGGGAGAGCGCGCCGACCCTTGCCTGGACAGGCTTTTATTGTTTTTCTCAGGTCTTACATCAAAGAAGGATTTGTTATCTATTACATAGAATATTGTTGTCTACATTTTAGGTACAATTGAGGAAATGAAAATAACAAATGCAAAAGGGAAAGGCGATGAGCTGATTAGCTCTGTCCTTGGGAAAATTTACACAGGCTTTGGAAATTACCTTGAAGATAGGCAATAAACATCTACTGTTTCAGACCAGGGTGAGGGAGTTTTAGCAAGAGCAAGCCATAACAATCTGTATGCATTTTCTGGGCCTGGTTCCCACAGGAAAACCCGGTTTGAGGGTCTGGCTCCTGCCTACCACATCGCTTCTGCAGGTTTTCCATACAGAACTGAGCCACATTTACCAGACTGAAACAAAATGGTTCCCTACAGAGCTCATGACTAACAAGTTTGATACAGTTGTGGATGACAGGAATCTTCCCCAGGTGAGCCAGCAGCTGAAGACCTGTTCCACCACTTCCCGAGGGCTGATGGGGCCACTCTGAAGAAAGTGCAGGGTGAGAGTCACTGCACTGATGACAGCCAGGGAGACAGGTGAGGATGATGAAGACAGTGTGGAGGACATAGAGGTCACAGCTGCGAATGATGGGGCAGCTACCGAGGGGGTCTGCCCCCAGCCTGAACCCTCTGGCCCAGACTCCAGACTCTTAAGGAAGAGGATATGGTGGAGGATGGCTGGACCATTGCCTGGACAAAGAAACAAGTGGGCACTGGAAATGGTTTGGACACTTATTTGCTAGTTGTTTTGAGATGTTTTTGGAGGCTTGTGGACCTTTGGACTGGCTATCCCATCTCCACCCTCCCCCTACTCCCCTGTCTAGCTTCCCCTAGGGAAAGAAGAGCCCCTAGGGTCCTTGGTCTTGGGGTGGTGGGACCTGGTTCACCACCCTCCCTTGAGCCGTAAGTTACGATCTGAATGGTGAATGATGAGGCCTGGCTTCCTAGCACAGTGGCATGGGTGCAGTCAGTGGGAAGAGAGAAGAATGAGTGGGCGTGGCCGTGGCTGAAGAAGCAGAATGCTGTTGGACTGGGGGCCGGTAGATTTATGAAGGGAGAGGACCAGCAGCACCGTTACTTTTGCTAGGTCAGGAATAGCGAGATGGACATGCAGCTGGAAGAGAGATTCATTGGTGACATGAATGAAAGTAGCTGTGGTACCTCCCCCTCTTTCTTGCTGCCTGTACACACCTGCACCCACCCCCCCGCCCCGCCACGCCTGCCCCTGACACCACACAGCAGCAGCAGCTCTATACCCCTGTCCAGAAATTGGAACCTCCCAGGAACACTCCCTTCCGGCAGCCCAGCCCCCAGCCCGGGGTTCCTGTAGGAAGTCTAAGACCTTGCCAAGGTGATGAGCCTGGGGAACCTGTGTTTTGTTTTTTGTTTCTTCCAACCTCTTTCCAAACCCTTCAACCATTTCTATCTAGTCCATGGATGAAGCTTAAGACCTGGGTAAATAATACCTTAATGTTTAGTCTGTTGCGTGACCTGTTATAAGTAGCCTTGGAGTCTTCCTTCTGGGAGCTGAGGCTCAGAGCTCAGTGAGGGAGCCAGTCTGGGCCCACCCTTGCAGTCCGGCCCTTCAGACAAGCGAACAGGCAAATGGAGCCCCGCAGCACTCTGAGTGTCCATAAGCCTGAAATCAACTATATTTTTCTTTAAAAAACCACAACAAAAAGCAATCCAGCTCTGAGCATTCCACTCACAGCTGTAAGCCTATTTTGTGGAGGTGTTGGAACACTTTACTGTTACTCCTAATCTTTACTGCTGCTTAGTAATTACAACTTCCTGTTGAGAGAACATAGGGGTAGGTACCCCGGTCTGCATTCCCACCAACAGTGCACTAGGGTTCCCTTTTTTCCACATCCTCACCATCACTTCTTGCTTGTTGATTTATTAACGATGGCCATTCTGATAGGTGTGAGGCGATACATCATTGTGGTTTTAATTTGCATCTCTCTGATGGCTAGTGGTGGTGAACATTTTTTCATATGTTTATGGGCCCTCAGTATATTCTCCTTGGAGAAGTGTCTATTCAAGTTCTTTGCCCACTTTTTAATTGGATTGTTTGACTTCCTGGTGTTGAATTGTGTAAGTTCTTTACATATTTTGGAGATTAAGCCTTTGTCTAATGTATCATTAGCAAATATGTTCTCCCAAAATATGTTCTCCTATACAGTGTGTTCCCTTTTTATTTTGATGACAGTTTCTTTTTTAAATTATTATTTTTTAGAGAGAGGGGAAGGAAAAAAAAGACAGGGAGAGAAACATCAATGTGTTGTTGCCTCTCACGTGCTCCCCACACTGGGGACCTGGCCCACAGCCCAGTCGTGTGCCCTGACTGGGAATTGAACCAGCAACCTTTTGGTTCTCAGGCTGGCACTCAATCCACTGAGCCATACCAGCCAGGGCTGTGATTGTTTTCTTAGTCTCTCTTTCTGATAGTTCATTATTGATGTATAAAGATGCCACCAATTTCTGAATATTGGCTTTGTATCCCACTAATTTGCCTAATTCGTTTATTAGGTCAAATAGTTTTTTTGGTGGAGCCTATAAGTCTCCATGTACAATATCATGTTGTCTGTGAACAATGACAGTTTTACTTCCTCCTTTCCAATTTGGATGCCTTTTATTTTTCTTGTCTGAGTGCTATGGCTAGGACTTCCAGTACTATGTTGACTAGAAGTGGTAAAAGCAGACATTCTTGTCTTGTTCCTGATCTCAGTGGGAAAGCTTTTAGTTTTTGCCCATTCTGTATGATGTCAGCATTAGGTTTTTCATATATAGCCTTATTATGTTGAGGAATGCTTCCTCTATTCCCACTTTGCCAAGTGTTTTTATCATAAATTGGTGTTGGATTTTATCAAATGCTTTTTCTGCATTTATTGATATGATCATGTGATTTTTGTCTTTCATTTTGTTTGTGTGAGATATTACATTTATTGATTTGCAAATATTGTACCATCTTTGCATTCCTGGAATAGATTCCATTTGATTGTGAATGAGGAGGTATGATTTTTTTTCATGTATTTCTGGATCCAGTTTGCTAATATTTTGCTGAGGGTTTTAGTATCTATGTTCATCAGGGATATTGGCCTGTAATTTTCTTTCTCTGTTGTGTCTTTACCTGGTTTTAAAATTTGGACAATATTGGCCTCATAAAAAGAGTTTGGAAGTCTTCCCTCTTCTTGAATTTTTTGGAATAGTTTGAGAGGGACTTAGTTTTTCTTTGAATGATTGGTGAAATCCATCTTGAAGCTATCTAGTACAGGACTTTTGTTTGCTGGGAGGTTTTTGATTACTGCTTCAATTTCAGTAGTTGTTATGGGCATATTAAGGTTTTCTGCTGGTGATGGGTAAGGTTAAAAGTATTTATGATAAGGGGTGGGAACCCCCCCCCCATTCTCACCCTCCCCTGCAACCACAGGGTATAAGAATCCAGGGAAACCTTGAGCCTTCACCATCAGGGAATGATGCACAGGAGGTCTGATTTCAAAAAGATCCTGTCTTCCATTCTCCGTTAGGAGGTGGCCTGTTGTCTAAGGCTGCCTGAGGGCTAACAGAAGCTTGCTTCTGGAATGCCGCTGGGTCTATCTGCAGTGCAGTTAGTGCTCCCCTACAGGACAGAGACCTCAGATTGCACTGAGCTTATACAGCACACAGTATGCACAGTGTTATGCCTGATCTGGGAAACAGAACTTTTAAATTTGGCTTCACTTCCTTTAAAATTGGGCAAACAGCCCTGGCTGATATGGTTCAGTGGATTGAGCACCAGCCTGTGCACTGAAAGGTCACCAGTTCTATTCCCAGTCATGGTACATGCTGGGGTGGTGGGCCAGGTCCTGGTTGGGGGTGTGTGAGAGGCAACCAACTGATGCTTCTCTCTCACATCAATGTTTCTCTCTCTCTCTCTCTTTCTCCCTCCCTTCCCCTCTCTCTGAAAATAAATAAGTAAAATCTTTAAAAACTAAATAAAATTTGGCAGACAGTTTTGGGGAAGTAGGTAACTGTTACCCACTTCAAAGCCTCTGGGTGCCTGTTGTTAACTACTGTAAAGAACTGAAATGTTGTGGGTGTCCTCAGACTTGGTTCATGATCATTTTTATGAATAATCTTTTCATGGTAGACCAAGCAAGTGTATTTATCTACCAGTAACAGCTGTATATCAAAGCTAATGGCTGAGTAAGGCCGTATGACTCGGTATTCAAGTGCCATGACATGGTTCCCTCCTTTCCCTGGGGAATCCATGTGTAATAATCACTTGCATGTACTTTTAGGTGGGCTGTACAGTGGATGGTTCTGGGCTCCAATCCTCACTCCATTACTGTGTTACCTAAGGCAGGTGACTTAACCTCTCTGAGCCTTAAATTAAACATTGTTTTAATTAAATCTATTGGGTAACATTAACAACATGGTATCCGTCCCATGTGTATAACTTTATAATATGACATTTGTATACTCTACTGTGTGTTCACCACCCCAAGTCTAGTCTCTTTTTGTCACTATGTATTTAACCACCTTCACCCTCTTTGCCTTCCCTCGCCCATCCCCTTCCTGTCTGGCAGCCATCATTCTCAGACTTCCTTTTCACAACAGTAGCTATCTTTAACAGCACCACTGTAAAGCCTGCTTTTTCTCCATCTCCCCCCACAGCCTCAGCCTTTACCTGTGCCAACTCTTCCAAATGCCTTCATTATATAGCTCGGTGTTTTACAAGTCTAGCTGGACACTAGACTCTCTAGAAGAGCTTTAAAGTATAGAAATCCTAGCAGATTACAAAAATGGCTGCAATATCTCACTGTGGCAATGTGATTGTGCAGCATTTCCCATTAAAAGGCGGAGTCTCTTTCCACTCCTGCGTCTGTGAATGTGGGCTGGACCTATTACGGTTTTCTTTGGTCAATAGGATACAGCTGAAGCGACTCCCCAGTTCCATGCTTAGGCTTCAAGGGCTGTCCAAACAAAAGCCAGTCCCAAGGCATGTGGCGGGGAGCTGACTCCAGATGTACCAGTGAGCCCAGCCCAGACCAGGAGGACCAGGTGAGACCAGTCCAAATTGACAACCAACAGGATTGTGAGCTATAACAAGGTTGTTTCTTTTAAGCTACTACGTTTTAGAGAGGTGTTACACAGCACAAGCTAACTAATACATAAATCTGATAGGTTTGGATAGGACCTGAGTGTATAATTGGAATTGAAAACCACTGTCTAGATAAATGCACCTAGGGCTGGGTCGTAGGTGGGACTTTCACTTAGACCAAAGTTTACTTAATGGAAGTAAAGCCCTGGCTGGTGTGGCTTAGTGGATTGAACACCGGCCTGTGAATGGAAGGTTGTGGGTTCAATTCCTGATCAGGGCATATGCCTAGGTTGCAGGTCAGGTCCTCAGTTGGGGGCGTGCAAGAGGCAACCAATCAGTGTTTCTCTTGTACATTGATGTTTCATTTCCCTCTCTTTCTCTCTGCCCTCTCTCTAAAAATAAATAAATGAAATCTTTAAAAAGAAAAAAAAAGTACTTTTTTAAAAAAAGAGAGAGAAAACAATAAGCCAAGAAGTGACCTATACTAAACATTAAAATATCTTTAAAATCTTTTGACAAAAGACAGAAGGGACTTTGGATATAATCTTTAGATATAAGCTATTGCAACCTAACCTTATTGGAGAAACTGAAGCCCAAAGAACTCAATGACCTGCTTGAAGCCATGTAACTAATTCGTGGCAGAGCCTAGAATCCAAATGAGGTCTCCTGGTGCCAAATTTGTTTGTTTTCTTGATTCTTCTATATGGTGACAATAATGTGGTCCTTTTTTTTGACTTACCACACATGGGCTCCTGTGAAATCTGTACAAGGATAATGTTAGGGTAATTTGTCTCTAAAGTTTTAATGGGTTAAGAATAAGGCAGTCTTACAGAGACAACCCTAACAGTTTCTGATTGCTAACACGAATGACAGATTTGTTCATTATAAAGTGTGCCTTGTATCCTGGCAGGGGTAAGAAGTTGCCATCCTACTAAGCAGAGCAACTTTGCTGTTCTTTATAAAACCACAGTGGGTCACAACAGTGGGGAAAGACACTTAGTCCTTTCCATGAAAAGAGAAAAAAGCCATCTGAGCCATGGTCAATGAATGAAAGCAGTTTATTTGACATTAATTGCAGAATTTACAGCACTACCATTTAATGATAGGAATAAAAATAGAAAGAATCCAGTGTAAGCAATGTTGCAGACAAAACATCAGGGTGGGAAATGAGCAAATTGAAAATGCAATTAACATTCAACGAAATCTTCCAAAGGACTGGGAGTTTATCAAGCTGTGGGCAGCCCCTTGCTAATGGTGTGTGGTCCTCATTCCCACCAGGATTTCAGGGTAGCCACTGAACATACACCCTGTTGACCATCCCTGGAAAATCTTTCAGTACAGTCTGACTTAACATGTCTGAGACAGGGCAAAATCTGGGTGATAATATGCTTTGGTAATTTAGCTCAGGGTGAAAAGAAAATAAGAATGTGGATTAATTAGGGGTTTCTTTTTTTTTTTTCCAAAACAAGAAGGAATGCCAATTGGAGGGGTGTGTTTTCCTGATTTTAAATAGGAGAGATAATGTTAAAGGAATTGACTATAAAAATAAAAGTTTAAAGTTCCTCCCCCCACTATCATTTTCTTGGAAATAATATCTGTAAAAGCAAGGAGCCAGAACCGGAGATGTGCATGTGACCCTTTGATGTCCTGTCCCCTTGGAATCTGGAAAGAGACCTATGAAAGGTAGCTGGATTTCTACAAAGGTTTGGGTTTCTGGAAGGACTGACCTAGAAGCCACTTGGAGAACGTGACCTCTCACAGGGAAGGTTAACCACTGTGTAGCCATTTCCCCCATGGCTTAAAGTGTCTCTTCTTTCCATTTTATAGCTTTAAATAGAGCTGGGGCAAATTCTTCTCTCTTTCCCTCTTCCTCCCTTTCCTCATCTGAGTCACCTTAAAAACCATAAAGTCACCAACAGATTGGAAGAAAGGGTCCAAGCCCCACAGGCCAGCATGTTAAAAGAAAACGACTGACTTGATCCAGAGAACAAAAAAATCAATGAAAGAAAAGATACTGGAACGTGCTCTCACTCCTTTGGGAGGATGGCCTCTCTAGTAAGAATTCCTTGACCAAGAAAGAACCTACCATTCCTGTACTAATAAAATGTTCATTTGGGTAGAAAGATCACATAGGAAGGATGAAAAAAAATGGCCAGGCTCTTTCTCCGTAGTCTAGAAAAACACCTTCTTGGAGGAAAGCAAAGGCTAAAGAAGAAAACTAATTCAGACATTGGTCAATCCCTTATCTTTGCCCATGAAATTCTCTGGCATCCCAGCTCAGGGGAGAAGAGAGACTGCAGTGCTGTCGGATTGAGAGGGGAAAATAAGATTTGGTGGTTGGAGATACGGATTGGAAGAGGAACCAGCCCCAAGATCATGCCTGTACCATCTCAGTCTCTGCCCACCAAACTTAGATGGTGTCAGTCTTCTTATTTAAGGAATTCCAATTTGCCAGGTGTCTTACAACTTGTCATGGTACCATTTAGACTAGTGTAACACTAAACAACACAGTGAAGAAAGAAAGTAATTTAGCTTCAAGAAGTATCTGTTAATGATATAATTACCTAACCAATAGTCTTTGAATTCTTAACTTTTCTTACTACTGTAGCAGGTTCCCTGTCATAATCTAAAGGAAAAAAAACACCCAACCTGTCCTAGACAGTATAGGGATGCTTAAGCTAAATGCCAAATTGAGACAAAGCAAAGAAAATGGAGGGGCAAACCCCCAAGTTCTATAGCTTTTGAATAGGTCTTTCAAGCAGAGATAAAGTAGGCATTGATGGGCTAGTTTCTTGGCGCGGTACCTGTGGTTCAGCCTGTCCCCTAAGCGAGATGCAGAGCGTGGGCAGCATGCATGGCTCTGGAGAGAGTGGCCAGGCATGAGAGGCAGTGGGGTCTCCTCTTCCTGCTTGTGTTTTCCCAGACCAAAGACCTGGGAATCACTAAAATGTAAGTTAGAAACTAAACAACAGAAAAACCCATCCATCCCTTTCTTTGTTTTCCCAAGAGTCATCTGCACGAATTATAGGTGGAATAGCTAAACCAGTGTGCAGAGGAAGAATGATAAGGGGGGCTTGATTTGAAAGAACCTTCCCTTTGGATCATGGGGATCTGGACCCTTTGCAGTCATCAAGGTGGAGGAAGACACTTTCGGCGATGGGGCAGGCAAAGCCACCCAGATGGGCCACCTACAGCTTTGGCTGGTGGAGCCCAGCTTGGGGAAAGGTGAGTGCCGCGTCTGGTGGGGCGCAGAAGATTGAGGATTACTATTTTCTCTTCTTGCCTTTTCTGTAAGAGTCAGGGCCTACCATCATGCTGGTATGTGCTCAAGGCCAAGGGATCTTGGAGAAGTGCTGGGGTCAAGACAGGGTGAGGTGAGAAGGTTTGGGTCCAGCTCTCTTTAAACAAGCAGATAGTTATGGAGCTCTCTTCCTAGTGCCAAAATCTACCTTCTAGCCCATGACCTTTCATTTCACAGGCCAGGCCCACATTCCCACCATGTGAGCAGGAGCGAAATCCAGGCCAAGCTGAGGTCAACCCCACAGCTCTGTGTCTCCGAGGAAAAGGACACCCACGGGCACAAAGCATCGAGTAAAAACCCTTTAATAACAAAATAACATTCACCATGTAGCTACGTCAGTTGTCTGGGAAACTCGGCTTACACTTGATTTAACATATCACTTTCCACAAAGTTTAAAAACAAATTTTAAAAAAAGGACATAAGATGGCATAACAAAATATACCTCAAGTTTCATAAGACAAGTCTTCTTGGCAAATCCTAGCGGGCCAGACCCCGGTGTTGCTCCTAATGAGAAGGGCGGGGCCCCTTCACGTCTCAGACACTCCTGTTTGCTTCGGATGGAAAATGCACTTGAACCTCGCAGGTACTACAGTATCTGCATCAGGAGGAACAGTCTGTGGGTTTGTGAGGGTGAGGAGAACTTTACTGAAACAAATAATCGAGGTGGTTTATTGCGGAAGAACACATAAAGCTTTCTGGAAGATTAAACACTATTACAATCATTAACTGTCTTACCAAAGCCAACTTAAAATTCTTGTATCCATTCCCATCTTTGGCAGGTTCATAAGGGGGGAAATTAAAAAAACAACTATCTATGACAAAGCTTTCATTATCACGATCTACTTTATAAGGCCAAACAAATGTTTCCGTGTGTCATTAATGAAAGCGCACTCCCAGCAGTCTCAGTGACAGGTAGAACAAACGCTCTGCTGTGGGTGATCTCCGATGTGTTGCATAGCAGACTCCTGCTTTCCCGCCACTGCACTCCACTCTCCTGTGCACAGTGTGCCAGGCAGTTGATTTGGCTTTATGTCAAGCATTTTGGTTTGGGAAATAGGTATGAAACTCGAGAGGAGGTCTCAGAACTGAAATACAAGACAGTATAAGTTGGCCCAATCCAATGTGACTGAAAAATACTTTTTGGAGATACAGAGGCCTCAGATAACTGGGGGAAACCAAAATGGTTTCCCTAAACTGGCGTCTAAAACTTCCTTTACGACCGCCTCCCCCCCGCAACTTAGGATAGAGGTGACACTGTCCAGCAGGAAAGAGGGAGTTATAGAGTCATCTCTGACCCGAGGGAGGAAGAGGCGTGGTATGGCCGCACAGGTGATGGTGTGGGGAATGGCCATCTGTTTTTGCCGGAATCTCGGGAATAGTTGGCAGAGTTGTCCAGGAGAATGGACCAAAAGAAGCCATAGAATAATTATTGATATTAATGCCATTTGCATTTCTACTGGAACTGACCTGACAGCAAAATACTAAAAGAAACCAAGCACAATCGAAGTGACCATTCCTAAGCAGGGATCCAGGAGAGGCTTAAGCAGAATGAGTTCACATGCCCATGTACCTGGCCAGTTAGGTCTGAGGTCATGGACATAAAGCCAAAACAATGCCTTTCAGTGGAGAACGAAAATGCAGAGCTGAGTTGTCCTTCAGTGCTGGCCTCCAAGCCCCTCTCGCATAGCGTGGGACAGCTGGGTCCTGAGGATCCCAGTTGGGGACAGCAAGCGGGCTAACTCAAGCTCCGAATGACCTTTCTTATAAAGTTTGAACCCGGTCCAATCTGACTCATTTTGAAATCCCAACAGATGTACAGGTATTTTTGAGGTGAGACATTTCCCAACAAAACCAATATGACCACCGTCTGAGGCTGAACTGTGTACATGTTCACAGTTTAACGTATACACGACTGTCCCACGACTGCTAACAAACAATCGGCGCCCATGCATAAATAAAGTCCATTGAACCAAAGGGGAGGGGCTAGTTCCAAATGAAAGGCAGCTATTAAGACCACAATGCATCACACTGCTAACTTTTTAGCCTCATGCATAAAATTATAGCACTGATTGGCAGTTGCTAATTATAATACTACACTGTTAACACAGAACAATTAATTGTTCAGACCAAGTAGCACAAATGTAGAAAATAATCATTTCTTTTTCAGCAGAGCAAATGAACACAGATTGTTTCTTCAGCAAAATATGAAACTGTAAACTTTGGGCTCATTCTGCAACTTTCCCCAATCCAGAATAAATAAAATCCAAAGGGGAAAAAAAAAGAACATACATTTTTTTTAAGCGCACCTTTTCGTCTATTACAAAAGCACAACCTAAAACGTATAAAGCTTTTTTTTTCTTTTTTCTTTTTTTAAATCACAGTTACCAAAAGAAACAGTGAATAATTTATTACATACGCTATAATAACATTACTCTAAACACTATTATCTATGAGGTATATCTGAGAAAATTCGGTAAGGAATTGCGCGGTCTGCATTGCCAACATGCCCAGGTTCATATTAAAGCTTTGGAACCGTGAAGAACTAGAAAAGGGGGAAGGACCAGGGGAGCAGAGGGGAGAGACAGAGAGAGAACCTTTGGTATTAGTACAAATCTTGTTCTTTGCAGGGTTGCATTGCAAAGCACCACAGTACAATAAGCCCACCAATTTACTGTATGGAGGCCCAGTTGAAGCTGAGGTATTCACAGGAAGGATTAAAAAAAGCAGAGAGGTCCAGACTGGCTAAATCGTTGCTTTGGTTCAAGCAAGGCACTCGTCCCGTGGTTATGTCACACTTTGCAAGTGAAGCATGAGGCTGAGGGGGGTTGCTGAGAAGGGGGCTGCCAATGAGGGATGTTTTCTGTGTTCAGGCTGCCATTGCTCCCTTTAGGCTCCCTCTCGTAGGGGCCTGGTGGTGGGAGGGCGGTGTCGGCTTCTAGGGGAGCTCTCTGCTGCTCAGTGATCGGGTCTTTGGTGTGCCTCCCAGGTGTTCTGAGAATTCTGTTGCCGGTAGGAACTGGGGAAGGAAACCAATGCAATGTGCTGTTTGGAAGGAAGGCCTTACAAGTCTGCCATGGATAGGGGGAAAGACGGAGCTTTCAGCTTGTTTGGACGGGAGAAAACTCTGACATGTCAGTATGGGGCCTGGACGCTACAGAAAGGGAGTGAGTGGGTTTCCTCACAGAGGCCAGTCTGTCCTCCAAATTCCTCAACCGCTACACTCCGTTGGGGCACGTGCTAACTGGTCTTTTTCTTTCTTAGCTTCATTGTTTAAATAGTCCCTTTAAAAGCTCAAAGATAACCACATCATGTGAAATACAGAATATTAGTGCTCAATAAAGAGCTATTCAAGATGAGGGTGGGCCTTTGCACATGTCTCAGATCCACTTGGTCAGATGCTGAGAATGATTCATTGGCTAATGTACAAGTCACTCAAATGAATGGATCTTAATGGTGACTTAATTATTTCATGAAATCCAAAGAAGACCAATTAATTTCATGAGTAAGAAGGGAAGAGAGAAGCAACTCTAAGTAGCCATTTCTTAAACTGACTCATCTATTCCTCTGAAATTTTGGGTCCTCTTTCATTTACAATAAACCACCTTCAATGTAGGGCTTCATTTTCTCTCAGAAATACAGAGTTGGACTAGAAGTGAAATACAAACGCACACGCAAGTCAAGAGGAGAAGGGAAGAGCTGAACAGCTGAAATGTCACATGTGCAAACAGTGATCCAATTTCTCGGATACTGACCTAAAATATCCTTAATAACTAAACCGAGCAGGGCCCACTCTCTCCTCTCACTGCATGGAAGGAGTGTGTACACCACACTTTGCAATGGGGAACCTCAACAGGGACCTCCCTGGATCAACGTGCTCTTCCACCATTTCAAGGCTGGCCACCTTTGCAGCCACAAACCCTGTGTGACTTTCTGCCGTGATTGCAACTAGACAAACACTGAAATTCCTGGGACTGTTCTTACCCACTGAAAATGTTAAGTGATAAGCCCCAGGCCCTACTTTTTGCTAAAGGATTGCCAGCTTGCTCTCTGCCCATGGGTGGCCCATCTCATGCAGAGGCAGAGCTGGGCACTGGGACAGGAGGCCTTTGCCTCTGTGTAGCTATTTAACACAGATAATTATTTCACTCCTCCAGGCCTCTAGGAGGAGTGGTGGACTGAATGGCTTCTAAGGTCCCTTCTAGCTCTGCTGCTCAGTGATTTGAGTTTCTGTGGTCCAGTGATTGGGAATCTTTACTCTGATAGCTCCACAGCAGGAATTAGGTCACGGCTAGGATGGAAGGCCACTTCCAACCAGACTTCTTGGCCTGTTTGGAACTGGAATTTAAAGAATCCAATTACAGCAGCATCTGAACTTGCATCCTGAACATGTGACCGGGGCAGTGAACAAATGAGAGAAACACAGAAAATATCCCTTTCCGATTGGCAGCCGCTGTCACACAGACAATTCTTTCTGTGGGGAATCTGAGCTGTGGCTGTACATACCATATGTCAGAGAGAAGAGTTAAAATTATAAAAGAGCACAAGCAAAATGCAGACCGCACAGAGAAAGAAATCTTTGGTATCTTTGGTGTCTCAACACGATTAAAATTACAAATGGAAAAAGTCAGTGAGGTAGCCTTCTTTGGTTCTCACTAGAAATAGAAAGTTTTTCCTTTTTTTTTCTCTTTTTTTCTGCTTTTTTTCTCCTCCTTTTTTGTCTTGTTTTACACACACACAGAGTTCATTCTTGGAAGCAGCTAGTGTAAGGGTTTCTCTCTTTTTGCTGTTAAGATTTTTTAAATGTATTTGTTTCCAGTTTCTGTATAGAAGCCCCGAAATCCAGGCTGGCGAAGCAGGGTCTTGGCTTATGTTTTCTGAATGCACAGGTGCAGGTTGGGTAGTCATTGCTTGTCCACAAACTTTGCTCTGTTGTTCTGACCGCAAACAAACTATAGTGCTCTCTGTTGTTTTAAATAAAAAATATAAACTATACAGTGCACCTTTCACAGATGCTGAATAAGTTAAATAAATAAGTTACACTATGAAGACTCTGTGGGCCCCGATAATTAAAAGGTGAAGTTCTTGTGGTACCACGTGGGGCTCTGAACTTAAGTTAAATAATTTAATAGTGTTATTTAAACTATTTTCAAAGTTAATTCAACAAGGAAACATAACTCAATTCTTTTTTTTTTGTAACCTGTATTTCTTCCCTGTCTGTAACAGAATTTCACTGCTTTCTAAAGCAAACTAACCTCCTAGAGAATTCTAAAAGTGATTCTGCATTGCCAATGCACGCCGCTGGTCTCGATTTGGATGTAGCACAAGGAATACAAACAAACTAAGGAGGGATGATTAAATAATTACCCAAATCCTATACATTTCTGTGCTAGGAACTCATTTAAATAAATTAATTACATTAATTGTACTTTGCTTGTTGGGTCATAACCCAAAGAGACAAGAAAAAAAAATGTTTGTTTACTGTCTTCGATTTTTGATGGACAAAATGTATTAACCTCTTCAATAGTCTAAGGGAAAAGAAAGTAGGAAATGATAACCTCTAAACCTTATCCACGTTCGTAAAGACCATTTCGATGTGCCAAGCATGGAAAACACCCCCACCCCCTCCTCTAGCTCGCACAGCTCCCACAGCATCGTGGCACCATTGTCTCTGCCCTGGAAGCCAGGGCCCACTTCGTCCCTACCGGTTTGCACTTGGTTTTGCTATTTTTTCCTTTTTTTTTGTTTTTTTTCTTTCTTGTCCCTTTTCGGGTCTTTGGATTTAGCTCTAGTTATGAGAGATCCAGAATAAAGCTATTCAACCGAAGCAATCAAGCATGTGTACCATTCTTATGCAGATGATTACATAATCCAAGGTTTCTTGAAAGTCTGAGCTTATCTTGGATGTGCCCAAATGAAAGCGGTTCCAAGTGTACACAAGGAAGATGTTGGGATACTCTTTTTTTCCCCCTGCATTTTAGTTTTCCGTGTTACAATAAATAATGAAAACGATGTACATGGTAGAAGTTCCACATGCATGTGAAATGATCACTTACAATTTATTTATTGTAACAGATGACAGTATGGAGATGGGTACACACCCGTGCCTGCGCAATCTAGACACGCACGGGTAATGTGTGTTGCTATAAGGATGTCTGTGAGAACACA
Source organism: Phyllostomus hastatus (assembly GCF_019186645.2). NCBI lineage: Eukaryota > Metazoa > Chordata > Mammalia > Chiroptera > Phyllostomidae > Phyllostomus > Phyllostomus hastatus. The sequence goes on along the minus strand of NW_025333960.1, from coordinate 45,878,263 downwards.
TGTCAAGAGATGTATGTAAATCTGTCTACACCCAAGCTGACAGACTGACTGTCTGGGCCTGAGGCAAGCTTCTCTACCAAGGTTTATACTATCTGAAATGCCTGCTGTGAAAGATGGAGCAGAGTGGAAGACTTCCATGGGGTGACCGAACCAGCAGCAATGTGTTTTTTCCTACACACATTACCTCTACTAACAAGGGATTAGCTGGCCAATCTGGCATCTGCGAACAATGAGCATTTCCAGTCCCTGTGGGATTCATGCAATGGCCCATCCGATAGAAGCTTTGTGTCTACCTATATGAAGCCATGTATTATTTTAATAATTATTTTTGTATTTTATAATGCATTCTGAGGCTCTCTAAAACAAATAAGTAAACCCTCCCTTTCCCCTGCCCTGGGAAAGAAACAAATGGTGGGTAGAAAATGGGCATTGGGACAGCGATATTTAGAGCCAATGTCATTGACTTATGAGACTTATACCAATTCAAGTGCCCCTTTTTCCTTGAGTAAGGGTTTCGTGGCCTTTTTTGATAACTAGATTCGCCTGCTGTTTGAGAGGCGACTTGGTCTTAGGGAAGGGCACAAAAATTACGAAGCCGTGCAGGTAAAGACCAGAAAGTTACAGGCACCAGTCCTTTCCCTCCCCCACCTACTGGTTCCCGCTCACTCCTGGGTAGGTTAACAAGTCTGAATCACAGCATCAGCAGCAACAACAACAAAAATCAGCTCAACCTATAGGAATCAGGACAATTATCATCATGGTACACTCGTGACTGGGTCTTGAGGCCCACCTGGACCACACGTATCATTTCTTTTTCCCTACTTTGTAATTGAGTCCATTATTCTTCACCAGCACAGGAGCCCAGCCTATTCTTTTTATATTGGAAAAAAACTCCTGCTCTACAACTTCCTGGAAACCAGAGTTCACTGCAAAGGCGTGGTGCTGTGATGCGATGCCAGTGACAGTCACACAGACACTCGGATAATCCCGAGGACATTTTCCAAAGTGGGGAAGTGTCATCCCCTGTAGATCAAGGTGATGGCGATTTTTAAAAATCCATTCAACTTTAATTTGTTGGCATTAATAGGTGGGTAACCAACCCAGCATAGATAAGGTAAAAATAGTTGATTATATAAAAGGTGCTAATTTTAGGCTTTAAAACACACCGTTTGACTTACAAAAATGCATGTGTGTGTGTGTATGATTTACCTCCCTAATTTTTATTTTACTTTAGTTTTAAATGAAGATTACCTTACGTTTCCTAAATGTATCATTGCCAAGAGCCTGCAGGAGTGGAGACGCAGAGGAGAGAGAAGGAGAGATTACAGCCCTCTTCAGACAAAGCATCAGGCTGGGTCCATCACGACTCATCCTCACCTGTACCTTTAAGTGGTACAGCCTGCACGCTATGCTACATTTTGAAAAGCCTTTAATATCGGGGTTGAGTTTTTATTATTGTTGCTGTTTGCCTTTTAAAAAATGTTGGCTCTTAATAAAAATTTTCTGGAATGAAAAAATTCTATCCCCAGTGCCAAAATCACATTGAAAATAAAATTAAAGCAAGTTAATTTACCTAAAGGAATAAAAAAGTATTTCTCCACTCAGTAACCTTTAGATTTCTGGTGCCTCAAGAATGTGAATTTTAGATCAGAGCCGTCCCTTCTATTGTTGATGGCTGAGGCGTGCCTAGAATTCTTCCTGGGGATTGAGGAAATGGATCCTAAACCATAACAAGACCAAATGACCATTTTTTTCCCTGAAATTATTCACTTAAAATGTGATTTTTAAATGCTTGAGGAAACTTATGGGTGAAACTCCATTACCTTTCAATTTTCAGGGATTTTTTTTCTTTCAGATTTTTAACAAATTGAAATTCTGTAGGGCTTAACATTTCGATACATAGATATATAGATACAGACATGTATTTATATATGCATGTACATAATTTTCTAAAAGCAAGCATTGCTCTCTGGTATGATGTTATCTGGTGAGATCCTTATCAAAAGTCCTTGGAGGAAAGTTCTTGCCTTTCTTACATGATGACATCTTCCTCAGGCCACCAGGAACACACGGCATGTGTGCATTGTGAACTCTCAGGCCCCCAAGGCAGCTCCTTTTGGTGCTGACATCTTCAGAGAAGGCCAGGGACTCAAATGCCGAGATTAGAGCACCAAAGAATCACTAATCAAACCAAACAGCCTTGGTTCCTCAGTCTGCTCTCGGTAAGAGCGACCATTTCCATTGGCCACAAGTCACAAGGATTCATTTGGAAACATGCAAGTTGGAAGTCATTTTTATCAACCAATCTGGAGCCTTCCCCTGCTGAAATAAGCTCTCTCTTTTTTGTTTGTTTGTTTTTTGTTTTTGGTCATTTGACAAAGGAGACATGGAATATGAGCAAGAGACAGACACACAGGGAAAAGTCAAGGAATATCCCCAGGTAGGATAAATGACAAAAGTCATGGAGAGTCACATTCTTTCACAGCTCCACGGCTGCTGCCCCTGCGAAGGGAGACCCACATGGTGGGAGGGAGAGGTGGGACAAGAGACAACGGGACTCCCAGGGGCAGGACTCCAGGATTCTTCCCAAACCCTGCTTGCTGTTTTCTCTTCAGGACTCACACACCTGCCCCACCCCTAACGGCACCCCTGCATCACCCCAGTGCCAGCTGTGGCTGCAAACTGGTAATTACCACCCTGAGGAAACCTGATCAGCCCAGTGCAACGGCAGTGGGGCGTCCCCTGCGAGGAGCCCCTTTGGTGGATCTGCTCACTGAGGAGGATCTGGAGCACCCTGGTGGGGCAGGGACACTCCTCTAGAACATGTTTCAGGGCTGGCGCCATCTCCATAACTGGTGGGAGTGGACCACTGAGCCTTCCGGCAGTTATGGGCGATCAGCCCCGCACTGGCCCGGGCCCAGGCCCGGTGATGGGGTGGGTCTGATGCATGAACCTCACGTACCACCGTATCATGGTTGAGGCATGGATTAGAGATGACTTCACATACAAATAAAACTCCTTTCCACCATGGCTCCACTTAACAGCTTAAATGTTGAAAAGCATGAACTTGACTTTCAACCCTTCCCAGGAATTTTCGCAGAAATCTGAACACTCCAAATCATCCACAGTGGCAAATGAACTCTGGGATGGCATGAGAAATGAGCAAAATTATGAACTGAATGCTTAATAAATGAAGCACTTGACGAAAACAGGACATGAATTTGGACAGCAATAATTTTGGGGTTATCACCAATGTCCAGTTGAATCTATATATGTGTTCATATATTATATATATATCTTTTTTTTAGAAATGCAACTTTACAGCTGATTTTTAAAAAGCTAATAGAAAAGTAGAAATTGACAATTATTTTTACATGTTACCCCCCACCCCCAAAAGAAGCCCTGTTAGGATGTAGCAATCACATGAAGAAGAGGCTATCGATTCCTCTATAAACTCTTTGGTTCTGTGGTTCGGGCAAGGATGTGTCACCAAGACCCCTGACCCTGACCCTCATTCCCCTTCCCTCCCCTGATGATGAGACTGAACGCAGAAGGAACCTTAAGTCTAAGGGAAAAGCAAAGAACATTCAAGTGACCATATTATTCCCCATACTCTGTGGAGCAGAGAAAAGAGAACTGTTCACTATCCCAACATCTTAAACTTGGCGTTTATGGGACCTGTTGAGAGATCCCATGTTGGGGGAGAAAGCCATAAAGCAAAACTAAAGGGAAACAATAACATCAAATAAATGACCCTTTCCTTTCGTTGCTCAGAAACAAAATTGATTACCTTTACACAGATCAATGGCGCTACTAGTACGTTAGCCAGGCAAGAGGAGATAATGAACTGAAACAAAGGGTGTGAGAAATCCTCATCTTTGGTATTGTAGCTGTTGAGGTTTCTGTTGCTCTGTTCCGTGTTCTTTTGAAAAACTGCATAGGCACAAATTAAAGACAATCTTCAGCTTTAAGATTACCGCGTGAGTTGTCAGATGAAGCAGCAGCCGCTGAGGCTTGTCCTTATTTCCGTTCTTGTCTCAACCCTTTCTTTAAAATCTGCTTCCAAAAAATGTCCCAAGAGGTCTGTTTGAACACAGTGTGTCTCACTGTTTTTTGATGGTTGGTTTTTTGGCGTGCTTCCTTCTTTGTTGGTGGTGATTTTCACTGATTTACGTATTCATTTATTCAGCTTCATGGGACAGTTCTGTTTGTTGCAGAAGTAGGTGCAGAAAAAGTTTCTTTGGTTTCGATTAAGTAATTCATAAAAAAGTCAGTCTCAAGTGTCTGTAAAGAATCATTGCAGCGTTTGGCTTGCTTTGAACACCCCCACGGTGCCCACTTGGGGCCATTCACTGGTAAATATGCACATTGTGACCTTCGCAACCTCCCAGAGTTCTGTAGGCGCTCTCCTGCTTGCTGTTGGAAGGTGACGGCCAGAAGCCACAGGAGTGTGGCCGAGCCACTCCCTGGTGGCTTGGCTGAATGTCCTTGGCATAACCTGTCCGCTCAGCCTGACGGTGAGCCAAATGCAAGAGCCAAATGCCATTCGGAGTTGCAGAGGTTTTCTGATTTCTAAAAGTAATCACAGTATTTTTAGGCTAGAAAATGGCAAGTAATAAATGTCTTTGGTTTGCAGTATTCTGCTTCTTTGGTGTGCTGTGTTTTCTCCAGTTTATTTCAGCTGTTCTGCTAGGATGACTCAACAATGGAAGAGATTTAGGACTAGATGGGTAACATGGACGGTGGCTTGAATTCTTTATTTTTTTTCTTGCTAGAAAACACTGAAGATATCCCTACTGATGGGATGGACGAAAGAAAAACCCAAATCTTGAAAGAGTGAGAATGAGTTACGAGGCGGTCAGAATGCACAATAGGAGGAACCAGGTGACTAACAACCAAGAAGGATACGTTAATGATCTAAAAAAATCTAGATCTTTTTTTAATGCTGCATTTGCTCCAAGTACCGTAACAGTTAAATTGGCCTCCTGAGTGTGCGTCTGCATTATGTACAAACAGAATTTGTAGCAAACTGCAAAATGTGCTTGAAGTCGTATTCCCAGTGATTCCCTAATGACTTCACTATCGGCGTCTTGAAAATCCAGATGCGGCGAATCCAAAACCTTCCTTACTACTCTGTTTATCTTCGTTGTGCTTGATACTTTGAGCTCAAGTGAACTGACTTGTTGTTTTGATGGACCCAAGACCACATGAGATTTCCAGGAGATAAAGAAAACTGTAAACTGGATCAACTTAAAGCTTTCAAAACCATTCAGTGAAAAGATGCCTGAGTTGGAAAAACAGGTCCTTGGATTTTTTTTTTTGACTTCCACATTTAAAACTTGTGCTCAGTAATTATCACTCTGATGTTCTTTACGTTATGGCTGTGAAGTTTGGTGTATGGTGGTGGAAATGAGGCTAAGCACTTAGAAAGCAAATGAGGTCATTCTGGTTGCTAGATTCTTCTCTTAATGTAGCATCTTGGGAGCCCAAACTCAGGCCAAACTCCCTCCTTTCCATCTGGGAGCAAGGTCTGCAAGAGGCTGACAGAACCGAAGGAAGGAGGGCTGTTGGCATTTTAAGCAGTCCTGAGCTTGGCCGACACCACACCGAAACGAACTTGCTCCAGGAAGGCCCCATTTGGGCTTCTGAGATGCTCAGCATGCTCAGAGGACAATGTCCGGTTCGACGAGATTCATTTTCGGCTTGCGTGTGGACTCCATAGCCATTAAAAACAAAATAAAAAAGAACACCTGGCCTATGATTACAGCTAGAAGTTTCTTTTCAAGAGAATTGTGCTTTCAAATCACCAGTGAAGGGCCCCAGCTAAGAATCCGGTGTCTTTTTCCTTTGTATTTGCTGTTGGAATCTGTTGTCCTCGTTTGGAGGGGACTTGTGCCCAGCTGAGAGTCCTTCCGTCATGCTTTGGTACAGGTGTTGGCGGCGGACGAGGAGCCCCCTGTGCTCAGGTCATCCTGCCACTTCTCTAGGCTGCGGCGCCGGGCGTTCATGAAGAAGTTGCTGACGGTCGTGAGCTCCAGGCCCAGCTGCTGGGAAATGGTGATCTGCATCTCTTTGGATGGGCGCTTGTTCTCCTTGAAGATGGCGAAGAGTGTTCGGCGTTGGAGGTCCGTGAACACCAGGCGAGATTTCTTCTGGGAGTTGTTCCTGTCTTTGTTTGGTTCTTGCTCTTTGCGCTTGCATGCTGGGAGGGAAAGAGAGGAAGGACAGAGTCAGTGCTGGCACCTGAGAAGGGGGTCCACTGAAGACAGTGACCAGGTCGTACAAGAGGACGTAAACCGTTAAACTCTATTGTGCAAACTGCCCAATAACCAAGCTCCGCAGCTCCTCTCTAGTGACAGGCAGATTCAGTGATGGGGGGAGGGAGAAAGGAGACAACAGCAGGGCTATTCCGGCTGGTGTGGAACCAATTGCTTTCTCCTTCCCCACCCCTGCCCCCAGCACGCCTTTCTAAGTCTTTATCTCTGAAATCAGGTGCTGTGAAGGGAGCCCCGACTCCAGGTCCCCAGGGGGAGCCTGGTCAGGCAGTCCCTCTTTCATATTCGCTTTTGAGAATTGTTTACAGCTGATCCGAAATTACTTTTGGGAGTCAAAACTTAAAAGTGCATAATTTTTTCAAAATCAAAGCTTCTACCCACATGACTCAAAAAATTGTTAACAGAATAAAATTAGAAGTGACAGAATGATGGTATCATCCCAACTCAAATCTTCCAGACTGTTGAAAAACTAAGAGGGAAAGGCTGTGAAAAAATTGGTTTGTCCGACTCTCACTGGGCTGGTCTGAAGGCAGGCCAGTGCAAGAAGACCAGGGCCTTCCTCACAGACCAGGTGCCAACCCACTCAGGCAATGGCACTGGAGACATCCAGACCCATGTCCATCTGGAAGGCCAAGAACAGAGACAGGGAAGACACACCACACAAATGGACCGGGACCCATTCTCTGTCGCTGGGATTTCATCCTTCCCAGCACCCCCTTCTGCCGGTGAGTGCAAGCACAGCCCTGGTGAGATGAACCTCTAAGAAATGTGTCAAATTCTCCTGGGCAGCCATGTGGAAGGTGCTCGGGGTGAACAACCTACATGCTAGGGAGAGAGCTGCTGTCAGCTTCTTAGAGCAAATATACGGGCAGGGGATGCAGGAGCAGGAAGGAAGGACGGGGACAAGAGAAGAAGGGACAAGAGAGCAGGGGGCCACACACGCTTGTGCACATGCCCACTCCCCTCATCCTGGAGGCTCCGTACAGGGTCATGTCCCAAGGACAGAAATGCAGAAGCCCAGGAGGCTTGCCTTATAATCCCCCAACATCCTCCAACGCCTGAGCCGCACCTTGGGCTTCATTCTGACTCAGGGCAGGTAGTACCCAGGGTACTACCTGGGTTCCCTGTAGTACCTTCTTGCTCTCATGTGGATGAAAAATGATAAACCTCTGCTGTGGCTCTACACCCCCTCCCCCACCACCTTTGCTTGGGTGTGGGGTTGCAAGCAGGTTGGTCACCACGAGCATTACAACACCTCCCCAGTGTCCATTTATCATCCAATGAAAGCCAGCCAGCCATTGTTCTGTTTTGGCGCCTCAGAGATGGTCTCGGAGGAAAACATGTTTTACTTCCTGTCCCTATTTTTACCTTCAATACAAAGCCACCAAAGGGGACTCAGGAAATGGGGGTCCTTCGATGTCTGCCAACTTGGTTACACAGAGGGTGGCCCCAGAGGGTGCGTGTCCCAGGGGAGGGTGCCAGGCAACGCCCCCCACCCTTGCTCCTCCAGGGGGCCCTTCCAGGCAGGCTCTGCGGAGCACCGGAGTTCACATGCCCAGCACAGATACGCCTCCTACCTCAGCTTCCCTTTCAGCAGAAACTCTCAGAGCAAAGGGGAGCCCCAAGGAACAGGTTTCTAACACCAGATACTCAGACCAGCTGGTAAAAAAAAAAAAAGTCCTAGAACTGCAGGAGTTTAGAGACCATTTGGTCCAATCTTTTATTTTAGATGTAAGGAGAATGGCACTCTAAGAGGCAACAGGGTTTGCCCAGTACTGACCACAGCTGGTCAGTGATACTCCCCGAGAACCCAGATCCCCTCACTTCTGATCCAGTGCGGCTTTTACTTCCCACTTGGCTATTAGAAGGTGTCTTTTGGGGCTCTGAGCCTTTGAGTTCACCATTCCTGGCCATCTGTTCTGCCTAAGAAGAAGGCTTGCAAAGGGACACCTGTTATTCTGCTGTCCAGCTGCATGCCTGCAAGCTACCCAGGAGAGTGTGAGTGGCTAAAACCAAATATTTAACTCTGGGGAGAAACATTTGGCTTGAAATAGCTAAGGGAGCCAGGTACAGCCTCTCCCTACTTCCCACTCAATCGTCTACTAGAACAGTGATTTTTAAAAATCTTTTTAAAATGTTTAAATTAAATTTATTGGGATGACATTGGTTAATAGGATCATATGGGTTTCAAGCGTACAGTTCTGTGATATAAGACCTGCTTATTGTACTGTATGTCCACCACCCAAACTCAAACCATCTTCCTTCATGATATATTAGGCTCCCTTCAGTCACCACCACCCTTCCCACCACCCCCTTCCCTCTGGTAACCACACTGCTGTGTCTGAGTTTCAGTCTTAAATCCCGCCTATGAGTGAAATCATATGATTCTTTGATTTTTCTGACTTATTCACTTAGCATGATATCCTCGAGGTCCATCCATGTTGTTGCAAATGGCAGTGCTTCACCTTTTTGGATGGCCGAGTAGTGCTCCGTGGTACACATGGACCACATTTTCTCTATCCAGTCCTCTATCAAAGGACACATTGTTGTCTCCATGTCTTGGCCACCATGAATAACGCTGCAATGAACATAGGGGTGCATATATCTTTGCAAATAAATGTTTTTTGAGTTTTTCGGGTGATACCCAGGAGAGGATCACTGGGTCTATGGTAACTCAATTCTTAATTTTTTGAGGAACCACCAGAAGGTTTTTCACAGTGGCTGCACCAGTCTACATTTCCACCAGCTGTAAACGAGGGTTCTTTTTTCTCTGCAGCCTCTCCAACACTTATCACTTGTCTTATTGATAACCACCATTCTAACAGGTGTGAGGTGGTATTTCATTGTAGTTTTGATTTGCATTTTCCTAATAGCTAGTGAGGTTGAGGGTCTTTTCATATATCTACTGGCCAGTTGTATGTCTTCTGAACAGATGTTCAGCTCCTCTGCCCATTTTTCAATTGGGCTGTTTGTTTGGTGTTGAGTTTCATGAGTTCTTTGTATGTTTTGGATATTAACTCCTTGTCAGAGCTGCTGTTTACAGATAATCATCTCCCATTTGCTCGGTTGCCTTTTTGTTTTGTTGATGGTTTGTTTTGCTGTGGAGAAGCTTTTTAGTTTGGTATAGTCCCATCCATTTATTTTTGCCTTCACTTCCCTTGTCTTTGGGGTCAAATTTGCAAAATATTCTCTACAACCAAGGTCCATAAGTTTACTACCTATGTTTTCTTCTATGTAATTTATTGTTTTAGATCTTATATTTAGGTCTTTGACTAATTTTGCTTTAATTTTTTTAAAGAAACACCTCTAGTCTTTTTTTAAAAGATTTTATTTATTTTATTTTTAGACAGAATGGAAGGGAGATAGAGAGAGGGGGAGAGAAACATCAATGTGTGGTTGCCTCTTGTGCACCCCCAACAGGGGACCTGGCCTGCAACCCAGGCATGTGCTCTGACTGGAAATCGAACCTGCGATCCTTTGGTTCACAGGCCGGTGCCCAATCTGCTGAGCCACACCAGTTGAGGTATTTTGCATAAATTTTTATACATGGGGACAAACTGTGGCCTAATTTCATACTTTTCCATGTGGCTTTCTAATTTTCTCAGCACCATTTATTGAAGAGCTTTCTTTTCTCCATTGTGTATTTTTGGCTCCTTTGTCAAAAATTACTTGCTTTTTAAACAATTTTAAAATTGATTTTTAAAGAGAGAAACATCACTTTGTTGTTCCACTTATTTATGTATTCACTGGTTGTTTCCTGTATGTGCCCTGACTGGGAACCTGCAGCTTTGGTGCATTGAGACAACGTTCTAACTGACTGAGCCGACCAGCCAGGGCTGGGTGCATGTGTATGGAGAAGTATTACGCGTTCTTGATGTAGGGTCCCCTTTATCATTATACAATGTCTGTCTTTGTCTCTTGTTACCATTGTCATCTTGAAATCTATTTTGTCATATATAAATATGATTACACCTGCTTTTTCTGTGCATGCCGTGTGCTTGGAGTCACCCCAGTAAATTTAATAAAATAAAATAAAAACTACAAGAAGTTATCACCTCATACCCATTAGGATGGCTATCATTAAAAAATAGGGAGAGAGAGAGATGGTGTTAATGTAATGATACTCCTATGGATATATGGGATGAATTTAGCCACATAGGGCTATTGGCCAACCCATGTTCTTGAACTTTTAATTTTAATTATGTTCCATGTAAGCTGGAATATGTCTTTGGTTATTTTTCTTTTCATAAAATGTATATAGATATACTTTTTGAGTCATTATAGAATTGAGACTGCCTTCCTACAGGAAATATCACCTGAACTACATAAATTTGAGCATTACAACTACAGTCAGTTTTGCTTTAAATTTCCTCCAATATTATTTATTCTTCATTTTCCTGAAAGTTTTAAAGTCTTTCTCATCTCTTACCATTTTAAAAAAATTACTTAGAGTCTGCTTTCTTCTTAACCAGTTTGTGTTTGTTTCATAGAAGCCGTCTCTTTTTGCATCATGTTGACATACCAAATGATTCTCTAAAATATTCTTTAATTTCTGTAAGACATTTTCAGATGAATTTCTTCTGATTTCAGATGATTGTCTCTTTTTCTGTTTTCCATGTTTCCTTTGGTCCCATTTATTCATTCTCAAATGAGACAGAATCAGTCAGGTCTGATATGGTCCAGAGAAGGGGTGTTTGTATTCCTCTCAGACCTGCACTAAGTCACCGCCAGATATAACCAACCCAGTGCCTAACATCTCACGAGGTTTCCTGTAGTTTGGTCCTACTGGACTGCTGTGGATTCATCTCCCTCGGCCACTCACAGATTGCTGATGAGCTAGTTAAATGGAGCATGTGCTTCAATCCCTAAGATACTGTACACCAAAGCCTCCTCTTGTCCCTACACTCACCCAGCACACCCAGGAAACTACACCTCCCAGGGTGTGACCTGTCACTACTGTTGTCCATCTTCCACACACACTCCTATTTTTTGGCCCAAATGTTGTCTGAGAATTGCAGTTCTCATTTGGTAGGTGGAGGAGTATGGACAATGCTCTGGCTGTTTCAAAAGGCATCACCTATCAAGATAGTGATGGCTGCTTAATTTGATTTTGTGAACAGCTGGAGGGCTCAGGTGTTATTTTTTTTCAATCCAGTTGCACTGGCCTGTGTTTAGGTGGAAATTCCTCAGAAATGCCCCCAGTACAGGTTGACTGCAGCCATACTTTCCAGTTTGGTGAATTTTATCTTTTATTTTAGGTTGGCAATTTTCAACCTTTTTCATTTCATGGCATATATAATTACTAAAATTTTGCAGCATACCTAAAAATATATAATATGTTTGCCAATCTGACAAAAATAGGTGTAATTTTGATTCATTCACACTGGACAGCTATTGTTGTGTTGGCTGTTGTCATTTTGTTATTTGGCAGTCTAAGAGAAAAGAGGACAGTGCCCCTGACCAAATAGTCAGGTTTTAAAAATTCTTGTGTCATACTAGTTGAAAATCGCAGTTCTACGATGTCAGAGGAATGGTGGTGTGAGAGATCTCCTTGGTCTCTCCCCCTGAAATTTCAATAAGTTGATCAGCTATAACTCACCAAAAGATTCTGTGCTCAACATACAGGCATGCATGAGGGATCCACACACTGAAACATCTAAAGGTGGGCAAGTGAGAACAGAGGGGGTGAGAAGAGAGGCGAGCTTAAATTGGCCATGGATGCAGCCCTGCAGCCAGGAGCCCACGGTGGGCTCAGCTGGAGAGGGGAGGAAGTTGGCAGTGGCTGGCACTCCCTTTAGCTGGGAGGAGCAGAGAGACTTGGTGGGCACTCCTATAGGAGCGAACAGTGCAAACTGCAGATGAGCCCAGAAACCTGGGCAAGGACATAGACCAGGGGTTCTGTCGCAGCTGTTTGGGTTGTTGCCATTCCAAACAAGGAAAGAAAGCCACAGAACCCTGCCAACCCATAGACTCCCAAAACTCACCTCCAGCTGCCCTTGGTGTTGGGTTGTAGAGCACATTATCTGCAAACCCAAGAACTACTGCTACAGAATTACTATCTCCCCTGAGTAAAGGGTGCTCTCTGTGACTGATCCCTAGTTGGGGCACATGATGGGGGTGCCCTGTGAAGGTCCGAGATCACCATGACCAAGAGCACAAAACAAAGAAGGTGTTCAGATTGCTCCACACCCCCCCCCACCCCGCCCAGCATCAGGGCTATACTGATGGCCAGGGAGGTCAGCTTTGGGATTTCACAGAGCTAAACTACCTAGTGGTTCAGCACCACCTACTGGAAAATATAAAAAGTCCTCTTTGGGCCACTAATACATAGATACCATGACAGGAAAGAAACCCTCAAATACTATGAATAACTAAGGTAGCAAGGCCTCCCAGAAAGAAATGAAAAATCTCCAGAGAGCAAACTTGAATGCATGGGAATATGTGATATAAATGACACAGAACTCGAGACTGCAGTTTTGAAAATACTCAATGAGATGTGAGAAAATACAGACAGGCAATTTAATGCGCTTAGAAAACAAATTAATGAACAAAACAACTTCTTTACCAAAGAGACTAAAACTTTTAAAAATAACCAAACAGAAAGCCGGGAGATTAAGAATTCAATAAAAGGGATGAGGCATGAACTAGCAAGCACAGGAAGTAGAGATGACCCAGATGGACGAAAGAATTAGTGATATTGAAGATGGAAAACTAGAAATGACACAGAGGGAAGGAGAGAGAGACCTGAGCATAAAATGAGGAAGCGCTCTATGAGAACTATCTGACTCCATCAGAGAAAGCAATTTGAGAACACTAGGCACACCAGAAGAAGAATAGAGGGAGAAGGGAACAGAGAGCCTATACAAACAAATAATGGACGAGGACTTCCCAAACCTATGGAAAGAAATAGATCCTTGAATCCAAGAAGCAAACAGAACATCTGGTTACCTCGATCCAAAGAGGTGCTCTCCAAGGCATATTTTATTAAAACTGTCAAAAATTAATGACAAAGAATTCTCAAAGCAGCCAGGGAAAAGAAGGGAATGACCTATAAAGCAGAGCCCATCAGGTTATCATCAGACTTCTCAGCAGAAACTCTACAAGCCAGAAGAGGAACCAAATATACTAACTACTGAGCCTCAGGGCTATACTGATGGCTATACTGATAACTACTGAAAGAGAGAAACTACCAACCGAGAATAATATATCCAGCGAAATTATCCTTTAAATATGAAGGAGAAATAAAGACTTTTGCATACACACAGAAACTGAAGGAATTTATCACCAGAAGACTGCCATTGCAGGAAACACTCAAGGAGGTCATTTGACCTGAAACAAAGAACAAAAGGTCACAAGACTATGTATGAGTAAGATCACCAACAAACTTATAACATGAGCAAGTATAATTTATGACAACAAAAAGACATGAAAGGCAGATAAAGGTCTGAATTTGAAAAGGAGAATGGAGATCAGATGCATTCAAAAGGAATAAAAAACTACAGTATATATGAAACTTTTTCATAAACCTAATGGTTTATGAAAAACCACACACAAAAACCCAACACTGAGACACATAGCTCAAAAAAGAAAACAGAGGAAAGATATATGGAATACCACCAAACAAAAACAGACAGGAACACAAAGGAAAAGAATGGAGGCATAGAGCTATCAGAAAACAAAGGATATAATGGCTATAGAAAATCCTCATACATCAATAATTACCCTAGTGTAAGTGGACTGAAGTCACCAATAAAGAGGCACAGAGGAGTAGATGAGATACAAAAAGAAAACCCAACCAAATGCTGCCTTCAGGAGGCACATCTAAGCTGTAAAAACAAAAGTAGATTCAAAGTAAAAGGGTGGAAAAATGAATCTCCAAGCAAATAACATCCACAGAAAAGCAGGTGTAGCCACACTTATATCTGGCAAAATATATTCAAGATAACAAAGGTAACAAGAGGCAAAGATGGACATTTTATAATGGTAAAGGGGACACCACATCAAGAAGACATAATGCTTCTTAATATATATGCAATCAATCAGGGAACACTGAAATATATAAAGCAACTACTCACAGAACTAAAGAGAGAAACAGACCAAAGTACAGTCATAGTTGGGAACCTAAATACTCCATTGACAGCTCTAGATAGGTCATCCAAACAGAAATCAATCAAGAAACATCAGCCTTAAATGACACATTAGGTCAAATGGATATAATTGTCATTTACGGAGCCTTTCATCCCAGAACATCAGGTTATACTTTATTTTCCAGTGCCCATGGAACATTCTCAAGGACAGACCATAGGTTGTCTCACAAAACTAGCCTCAACCAGTTTAAGAAGATTGAAATCATACCAAGCATATTCCCTGACCGTGTGTTTTGAAATTAGAAATCAACTACTAAGGTAGTAAAGAAACCCACAAATATGTGGAGATTAAACAAAATGCTACTAAAACATGACTGGGTCAAAGAAATAGAGATCAAAAGATATTTAGAGACCAACGAGAATGATAAAACTTCTGGGATGCAGCAAAAGCAGTAATAAGAGGGAAAGTCGCACGCAGGGAATGAAATTGGACCAAGAGTGAAACTTGTTCCCATGTACAAAAATTAATGCAAAATGGATCAAAGACCTAAATATAAGATCTGCAACAATCAATTACATAGAAGAAAACATAGGTAGTAAACCTATGGACCTTGGTTGTAGAGAACAGTTTATGAATTTGACCCCAAAGACAAGGGAAGTGAAGGCAAAAATAAATGGATGGGACTATACCAAACTGAAAAGCTTCTGCACAGCAAAACAAACCGTCAACAAAACAAAAAGGCAACTGAGCAAATGGGAGATTATCTGTAAACAGCAGCTCTGACAAGGGCTTAATTTCCAAACTATATAAAGAACTCATGAAATTCAACACCAAACAAACAGTCCAATTAAAAAAAATGGGCAGGTGTCTACCTCTCCCAAGAAGACACACAAATGGCCAACAGATACATGAAAGATGCTGAACTTCACTAGATATTAGCGAAAACGCAAACCCAAAGTACAACGAGCTACCACCTCACATCTGTTTGAATGGCTGTTATCAACCAGACAGGTAATGACAGACGTTGGAGAAGTTGTGGAGGAAAAGGAGCCCTCGCTCATGGCTGGTGAAATGTAAACTGGCACAGCCACTGTGGGAGACGGTCCGGCTGTTCAACACACCTCTTCGGAAACGCTGCGCCGAGGAAGCTGTGGGAAGGGGGAAGGGCTGGTGCCTTCTTCTGCAACAGGATCTCAGTGATGTTCAAAAACAAATAACTCATGTTTTCTATCACTATGTGAACAACAGAGTTTGGGAAAAAAAAAAAAAGAGTTTCCTCTGGAGAAATATCCCCCTCTTGTAGAGTTTAACACAAGATTCACAAGTCCATCAGATGAAAGATAAACAATAATGTCTACAAGAAAAGACTAAAAGGAAATATTTTAAAGTGTTAAGTTTCAGGTGAGGCTTAAAAGGACCACTCCTTTTCAATATTATGCTGGAAAGGTAGTCAATGCCATAAAATAAGAAAAAACAACTAAGAAGTGAAAATTTAGAAAGGAATGAATATAATGGATAAAATGACAAAAGCTGACAAGAGCTGAGTGCTTGGTATTCAACAGGCACAGTTCTAAGTATATGATCTCATTTAATTTTTAAAAGATTTTTAAAATTTATTTTTAGAGAGGGAAGGGAGGGAGAAAGAGAGCAAGAGAGAGAGAAACATCAATGTGCGGTTGCTGGGGGCCGTGGACTGCAACCCAGGCATGTGCCCTGACTGGGAATCGAACCTGTGACGCTTTGGTTCGCAGCCCGCACTCAATCCACTGAGCTATGCCAGCCAGGGCTGAACTCATTTAATTTTTACAATCAACCTATGAAGTGATTTATAGTTAATGATACTGAGTCACAGAAGATGAAGCAAATTAAGCAACGTTACGTAGTAAGTAATGAAGTTGGGATTCACACTCAGCCTAATTCCAGACTCCTTGAACCTAACAGCTACTCTATTCTGCTTCTCCAGGCAGAAATAACCCTCATAATTATAAGTTAATAGATTTTTTTAACTTTGAACATCCAAGAATTTGAATATTCAATTGTTGAACAAATAAGAAAGTTCAGTAAGGTGGTCAGTTATAATATGAACATACAAAAATTAATGTTGATTGTGCATACATAGAAAATCTAAGATAATACACAGATTAACTATTAGAATTAATACAATAATTTAGGCCCAGCCTGGTATGACTCAGTTGGTTGGAGTATTGTCCTGAAACCAAAGAGTTTCACAGGTTCAGTTCCCAGTCTAGGTGTGTATGAGCCCTTTCTAGATGCGTAAGAGATGCAACGAGTTGATGCTTCTTTCTCACATTGACATTTCTCCCTCTCCCTTCCTTTCTCCCTTCTTCTCTCTCTAAAAAAAAGCAATGAAAAAAAAAAAGTCCTCGGGTGAGGGTAAAAATATTTTTAAAAGAATTTAGCAGGATTCCTAGACTCTGTATCAGTAGACAAAAATCAGTTGTATTTCTACATAATACAACAAACAAAAAGAAAAAGGTACTATTTACAAATAGGATAAAAAATCAAGCACAAAGGAGTGAATCTAACAAGAGTTATGCAAGACTCAGAAAAAACTGTAAACTTTGTTAGAGAAGTTCATGAATACCTAAATGAAAGGATTAAAAGACTTAGTATTATAAAGAGTTTAAGTCTCTACATATCTATCTATAGATTTAATCAAATCTCCAATCAAAATCCCTGCAGATTTCCTTCCTTCCCTTCCTTTCTTCTTTCCTTTCACTTTTGGGGATTTGACAAACTGATTCTAAAATCCATATGAGAATGAAAAAAAATCAAGGAATAGCCAAACCATTCTTTTTTTTTTTTTTTACATCCCCACCAGAGGGTGTGTTTTTGTTGGTTTTAGAGAGAGAAGAAAAGGAAGAGGGTGGAGAGAGAGAGAGAGACAGAGAGAGATGTGAGAGAGAAACATCAAGTGGTTGCCTCCTGTACTCACCCTGACCAGGGATTGAACCTGTGACCTTTTGGTGCATGGGACAATACTTCAACAAACTGAGCCACCTGGCCAAGGCATGAAGCTATTCTTGATGAAGAAGAACAAGACGAGAGGACCTGCTGGATCAACCGTCAAGACCTTCAATAAGACTATAATGATGTAGTGTTGGAACAAGGATATACAATAGACCAGTAGAACAGAACAGAAGGCCCACAGACAGACCTATGCACATATAGACACTTGATTCAGTGACAAGATTGGTTCTGCAGAACATACATGTGTTCCTTCCAATAATGGAGTTGGGGTAACTGGATAGGTATTAGTTGAGGCTTAATTCCTGACCCCTACTTCATGCTGTACAGAAAAAAAATAAGTTCTGCATGTATCACAGACCTTAGTGCAAATGGCAAAACAGTAAAGCTTTTAGAAAATAATAGAGTAATACCTTCATAATCATGGGAAATATTTCTTAAGACTGAAAAAGTACTGACCCAAAGGTTATATATTAGAGCACATTAAAGTTAAGAACTTCTGTGTATCAAAAGAAATGAAGAAGAAACTAAAATAGAAAAAAAGAGAAAGAGTAAAAGGAGAGCCACGAATATTTGCAACACGTATGACTGACAAAGGGCCTGAATCTAGAATACATAAAATGTCTTAGAAATCAATAAGAAGGAGTCAGACATCCTAATATAAGAACAGGCAGACTTGAACAGGCACTTCACAGAAGAAATTCAAATTTCCAATAATTATGTAAAAAGACACTTAAGCCCTGTTCTCATGGCTCAGTTGGTTGGAGTGTCCTTCCATACACCAAACGGTGGCTGGTTCGGTCCTGCCTGGTATAACTCAGTGGGTCTGGCACCGCCCTGCAAGACGAGAGGTTGCCAGTTTCATTCCTAATTCAGTGCACATGCCTGGGTGGTGGGTATGAGCCCAGCGGGGGGTGTGTAGGAGGCAGCCAACTGACGTTCCTCTCCAACATCCCAGCGTCAGTGTTTCTCTCCCTTTCTTTCACCTCCCTCCCTCTCTCTCTAAAAATAAATAAAATCTTTAAAGTTTTATATATAAATATATAGAGGTTGTTGGTTTGGTTCCCATCAGGGCACGAGCCTAGGGTGTATACGAGAGGCACCCTGATTGATGTTCTGTATCCAATATATCTCTCTCTCAAGTCAATGGAAACCTATGCTCAGGTGAGGATAAAAAATTAAAATAAACATGCTTAAAATTACTAGTAATCCAGGAATTACAAGTTTAAAACAACATTACATGTCCACCAACATGGCTTAAAGTAGAAGTCTCTCAATACCAAGTGCTGGAAAAGAAATGAAAATTCTCCTAGGTTGCCAGTGGGGATGGAAATTGCTACAACAGGTTAGAAAACTGTTTGGCAGCCCTGGCTGGCATAGCTCTGTGGATTGAACGCGGGCTGCGAACCAAAGTGTCGCAGGTTCGATTCCCAGTCAGGATACATGCCTGGGTTGCAGGCCATGGCCCCCAGCAACCACACATTGATGTTTCTCTCTCTCTCTCTATCTCCCTCCCTTTCCTCTCTATAAATAAATAAATAAAAATCTTTAAAAAAAAAAGAAGAAGGAAACTGTTTGGCAGTATCTGCTATGGTTGAAGATGTGCATGCCCAAGTCCTCTGTAGACAGACTGCCCTGGTGCAGATGCTGTCATGGGCCGGCACCCTCACTTGGCCTTCATCATTGCGATGCATGCCAGCCCACTGCCAACTGCTAGCACCTTCACCTCGCTGCCTAAGGGCTTCCTCTGGTTGCCAGAGCCTGTTCTGTCCACATGCAGGGCAGGCTAGAAGGGCTGTGGAACCTCCCAGGGGCTTCCCGAATCAGTGGCTGATGAGAGCTCCCAGATGAATATCCCAACACCCTCATTCTCCAGGCGGAAGAATGCTGAAACGTTTTCCAGTTTCCCATGGTGGAAAAGTGCTTGATAAAGCCAACATTACTGGGTTTCTTCCCTTCTGTTTTTTGTTTGTTTCTAGAACAAACAAAAACCAGTGTCCTTTCAGTATTCAATCTGTTTTTCATTGTGTAAACCCATACATGCCCTGACCAGGGATTCTACCCACAGCCTAGGTAAGTGCCCTGATGGGGAATAGAACCCCTGTACTTTCAGTGTACCAGACGATGCTCCAACCGACTGAGCCACACTGGCCAGGTCTTCCCTTCTCTGTCTTATTTCTTCACTCCTTTACCAGTGCTTTTTGGGATTGCCTTTCAAATAAAGTACCTGTTTTTGAATTCTTAAGAAATAGATATTTATGTACATTAAAACACATGCTCAAGATGTCCAGAGTAGCTCTGTTTGTAACAATGCTAGAAACTACCCAAGTGCCTATCAACAGGAAAATGGGTAAGCTGTGGCGTGTTAGTTTAATATAATACTCTATAGCTATGAGAAAGGGTGAGTCACCACTACATGCAGCAACCTGAAGAGAAAAATAAAGCCAGACACAAAGAAATATACACAGAGTGAATCCATTTTTATGAAGTTTTAGAAAGCTGGCAAAACCAAACTCGTGGTTAGGAGTACTTACATCAGTGTTCAGAACTTTGAAACTAAGCCAAGAGGTGATTATCATAAAAGGAAGAGTCCTGCTAACCTTTATAGTTGAGGGAGGGTTTTTGGATAAGAAAGGGGCGTGTGGAGGACTTCTGGAGCACTGGCAACATTCAGTTTGCTTTCCGAGAATTAACTAAGCAATCCATTTACGTTTCATGCATTCCCCGTAAGCATGTTTTCTTTTACAATAACACATTTAAAAAACCTATAGCTTTCCTACACACCAAAAGTAACCTATTGGAAAATGCAATGGAGAAAAAAATCATAGAAAAAAACAAGTACCTAGGAATAAGTTAAAAAAAAAGGAGAGACTGAAACTACCACTTTTCTTTCCCTGCTGAGGATAGAAAGACTTTTTTTCAATTTTCCAGTTTTTAAAATTAAGCAAGCATTACAACATTAATGACAAATAATCTTTTAAAACAAAGTGTGATAAAATACATATAAGATTTACCATCTTAACCATTAAAAATTTTTTTTAATTTATTGATGAGGTGGGGAGGGAGAGGGAGGGAGGGAGGAAGAAAGAGAGATTGATTTGTCATTTCACTTATATATGCATTCATGGGTTGACTCGTGTACCTTTCCTGACAGGGATCACACCCACAACCTTGGTATATTGGGATGACACTCTGACCAACTGAGTAACCAGCCAAGGCTAAGTTCACCATTTTAAGTACACACTTCAGTAGTGTCAAATATATCCACACTGTTGTGCAATCAATATGCAGAACGTTTTCATCTTGTAAAACAGGTAGCCATACCATTGAACAACAACTCTCTCCACAGGCTCTGGCAAAAACCACCATTCCACTTTTTGTTTTTAGGAAGCTGACTACTCTAGCTAGGTCATATAAGTAAAATCACACAGTGTATGCATATTTTTTTGGTGACTGGCTTATTTCTCTTAGCATAATGTCTTCAAGATTCATCCATGTTGTAACATGTGTCAGAATTTCCCTCCTGTCTAAGGCTAAATAATATCACACTTTCGGTTTATACCACATTTTGTTTATTCATCCACTGATGGACACTTGGTTGTTTCCACCCTCTGAGTACCGTGCATGATGCTGCTGTGGACATGGGTGTGCAAATATCTCTTCAAGACCCTGCTTTCAATTATTTGAAAATATACCCAGAAAAAAAGGAAATATATGCCCAGAAATGGTACTGCTAGATCACATGGAAATTCTCCTTTTAATATTTTGAGGAACTGCTATATTCTCATAGCAGCTTCAACATTTCACATTCCTACCAACAGTGCACAAGGTTCCCAGTTTTTCCACATCCAATATGATACTTTCTGGATTTTTAACAAAAATCCGAATGGGTGTAAGGTCAAGTGAACTGGCCATGAGAAGAACTGGTGTTAGAATTCTGAGAGACCCAGGCTTCCAGAGTCTAGGCAGCACCTGGCCACACATTTGGCAAAGCCGAAGAGAGTTGGCTTGCCTAGTTCTCTTCCAGGTACAAGTTCTCGGGACAGGTTTCTCTTGGCACCTTTCTGTCCTTACCTCAGGTTCCAGAAGAGAGTAAAGTGATGTTCACTTACCACCAAGAAGCTCTGCCCCCAGTTCTTTCTCTTTAAAAGGCTCCCTCCCCTGTGCCGCACTGGACCCTCCAGAGGCCAGTCCTCACTGCAGGACTGGCCTCTCTCCCTGCATCCAAAGGGCAGTGTCAGGGTGCAGCTGTAACCAGGCCCACACAGCCGCCCAGGGTGCACCTGTGGATCAGAACTAATGGCATTAGGCAATCATTCAGGGAATAGAACTGTAATTACCCCGTGGATGCTTTCTCCAAGATGACCACATGCAGAACATCAAGAGAGGAGAGAGTAATGAATCACCAAGTGAATTAACTGGAAGCCACTCTAATTAGTGTTATAATTTTTCATGAAAACACTAATGAATATGAAATAATGTGGCCATGAAACCACTAGGACAATTAATCCTTGGGAGTAATTTGGGGTCAGGAAAGGATTCCAGAGACTGTTTAAATTGACTTGCGTGTTGAGGATGCAGAGGCTGCCACCTTCAAAATCCTCTATTAGCAAATAAGTTGCTACTTCAGAATAAGCAATTAGTGGGGTATCTGTGGGATTCCTCCCTCCCTCCCCACCTCCCTAAGGCAGAAACCCTTCAGGGCACTAGAAGGGAGCCCAAGTGAAAGCACAATAAATGGACTTGGGGACGATGATTAAGAGGCAGGGTCCATACACACGGAAACCAGAAAAGATGCTAAAGAGGAAGTCATTCTCAGCACTTCCAGCCTCACGGCCCCCTGGATGTCTGGGAAAATGACTTTCTGATGTGACGGCCTCCTCGAACCTGCGATCATGATGGGGATGTAGAATGAGTTGAGTCTTGTTGACTGGGCTGCAATTTTTACACGTAAAATCATGAAATTCTGTCTAACGTGGAGTTTGTGCTCAACGTGTACCACACTTGCCAAATGGGCTCTATCCCCACTTACGTCAGGAAGGGTTCCGCCAGGACCTACTGTGCACACAGAAGGCTTCCGTGTTCTAAACACCAGCTTAGTAGCGTGCCCATCATTGTTAGGAGGGTCTTCAAAGGACACGGGGGTGGGGGAGTGGGGTGGTGGGGAGGAGTCAGCAGTACTGCTGTGTGTTTGACCGGTTTGGGAGGACCATATCCAGGACGCAATGTGGCGTCTGGCAACCTCTCTCGTCACAAATTGCACCAGTGAAAAGGATGCAAAAATTATGCTGAAGAATAGATTTGTCCACGAGGAATAGGGTGTCGCCTGTAGTACGGAGGAAATTAGAGGTAGTGTGTCAGGTGCAGCGCTAGGCACTTGCGGTGTCTCACTTCATCCGCACACCAACTCCATGAGGTCAGACGCCAGCCTTATCCCCACTCTACAGAGGAGGCAACTGCGGCTCTCCGAAGCTAATCACTTGCCTGAGGTCTCACAGCCAGTGAGTGGTGTAGTGGGACACAAATTGGATCTAATAGCCACGCTCATGCTCTCAATGACGACACCAGGCAGTACCCTTAACACAAAGACTATGGGAGAGTCGGTGACTTAGGCCAAAGCCTTGCTTATATAGAAAGATGTTACAAAGTGTAATTTAATAATAACACTAAATTAACAAGCATTCACAATGTTGTTTGTTCTAAGCATCTATATGTACCTTGCGATGTACCTGTTATTCGAGGCACAGAGATTGCTATGGGCTGAATGTCTATGACCCCACAATTCATATACTGACATCCTAACTCCCAACGGTGATGGTATTGGTAGGTGGGGCCTTTGGGATGTGCTTAAGGCACAAGGGTGGAACCTTTATGGACAGGATTAGTGCCCTACAAAAGAGACTCCAGAGAGCTCCCTAACCCCTTTGGCCCTGTGAGGACTCAGTGAGAAGTCTGTGACCTGGAGGAGGGCCCTCACCCGAACACGCTGGCACCCTGATCTTGGACTTCCAGCCTCCAGCACTGTGAGCGATACATTTTGGTTGTTTTTAAGCCTCCGAGTTTGTGTGGTTTGTTACAGCCGCCCGAAAGGACTGAGACAATGGTAAAGACACACTTGAAAACCTTGAAGATTCTAATGAGTTCTGAAATGTTTAAAGGCTAATTAACAATGCAACATAAAACAGGTTTTGGGGACTGTTTTTAAAAATAGTAAACAGTGCTTATGGAATGCCAAGTCTCCAATTCAGGCTCTCTCACCCTAGGTTCCCTTGCTGTTGAATTTGGTGGAACGGCTGGCTGTCTCAGAGAAAGCTAGGGTACAGGCTGAGGAGGGTCTGTTTTGCTGTCTTCAGGAGCAGGGTGGGTGGAGCTGGGAGATAAAGACTTTCTCCTGTGTCTGGCTTCCAAAGATACTTCGGGAATCTCACCTCTTCACTGGGGATGAATCCTCGGACAACTCACCCTATTTGTTTTCAAACCCAGTTTGGAATCCTAGCCCCTCAAGCAATGCAAGTAAGACTTCTGTACGCCCCAGAGGAAGCTAGCTGCCTTGGACTACAAAGAGGTTGTAAATAAGAGTCCCAGGACTCCTGCTAATCTGTGAAAGAGTTACCAATTTTGTTCATAACACTCAGCATCCAAGTAAATCAGCCTGCCAACCTGCAGGCACAAAACACTAGGACTTTCTGGAACTACAAGGTAAACAAGTTCAGGGTCAGCTCGTTACGAGTAACAGGAGACGACATCTCCTGGGTGTCCCAGCAGATGGAGCCTACCACGGGTGTCCCTGCTTCATATCCATGGGACGTGTGAGCACTGGGTATTGACTCACAGGATGCCATTTCATATGGACGCAGAACAAACCCAGCTAAACAAAGTTATCCGCCCAATGGAACGCAAGAATATTTCTCAATTTAATTTTAAACAGACCTCGATGTGAAGGAAATTTAATTAAGTAAGTAATATAGAACACAATGAAATGTCCATCAAAACTGCTTCCAAAGGCTTAAAATGTTTTCCTTTTCAGACAATGCAGTTAGAGCAGCTGAGACATCTATGTTAGTACGATGCCTCGAAAAGTAGGGCAAGGAAATCAATGTGATCACCTCTCTGAATTAAGTATGCACCAATGAGAGCCACTGAGATCCATATAAATCAGCTCAAGTAGCCCTCTGTGCACCAGACCATTAGGGGACGGGCAGAGAAGGGCGAAGCAAATAAACACATCGACGAGGGGCATACTCACTAATGGGAGGCGTCTCTTAACGCCCGCGTTGAGAATCAAGGCAAAACCGTCAAGTACTTTTGAACGCTGCTTATGCTTTTTACAAAACATGCCCCAGACATAGAGCGTAAGGTTAAAAACCAACACACCCGAGGCACTGATGGAGTCACAAATGAGTACATCTTTTGATCTTTTTGATACACCCTTTGAATTGTTTCTCTATTCACGGGCAGACCCTCAGCAAAGGGTTCCCATTGTTTGGATTTTATGGGCACGGAATAACTGAGATCTGAATCAGATGGTTAAACTTCTGTAGGCGATGCTTTTGCACCTTGGATGTCTGATGATTATTTCAGTCGGAAAGAAAAGTAGAAAAGTTAAAAATGAAGCCTCATTTTGAAATAAACGTAGAGCCGCATGTGGTCATCTGGTGGGGCTGGAGGGGCCTCCTCGTGGACACTACCTGCCCACCGGACACTAGAGTGGGGATCAATGGCATTTCATATGTACTGAGTGCCAACTACGTGTTAGGCACTGTGGCAGCGCTAGCAGGAAGGTGAAGGAAAGCAAGGCTCAGAGTCCTTGCCTGCCATGATCTACACCAGCAGGTCAGGCATGTCCACACACGATCATCATGCATAGAAACACGGCTGCTCTCAAGTTGGGCACAGGTTTGTTACTTGCGGATAGTATAAAATATTGAAGTATTTTAGCATACTTCTACCTTTATTTTCCGTTTGTTCCCAATTTGTTTTCCTATCCTACCCCTACCATAGAAATGGCTTCCTGCAAGAATAAAGGTGCACCAAAATATGCGGGATGAAGTAGATTGCAAAAGGAGAGAAAAAGCTCCCAATTCACTCTTCCTCTTACCCATGCACCCTACCACGTAACCTTGGGGTGCCTTTGCACTCCGTCTCTGGGCTCAGTCACATGACCTGCTTTCACCCACGGAATGTTAGAGTGTGTTATTGCTTGTGCTTGCCCCTTTGCCATTGCTACGAGAAGAACATGTCCAGGTCCCCGAAATGGTCCCAGAAGTGATGGGAAATGTGTGGAGTGGAGCCACCCCCACACACATGATCAAGTCAGCTGAACCACAGATGCACTGGCGGGTCCTGCTGGGACCTGCTGAGATCAGCTGAGTCCTGCAGGTAAGTGAGGAAAAAATGCTTGCCGTTGCATTCAATGAGTTCTGGAGTGGTCTGTTACTCAGCATTATTGTGACAATGGGTAGCTGGTATGTAGCACATAATAGAAGTTGAATAAAATCTGAACTTAATTTTCTTTCTCTCTCCCTCCCCAACACCCAGAGCCATCTTGTCCCTCAGGTCACCACTCTAAACAAGGGATTCTGTAGGGACATCCTGAAGACAGTTCATCAGCCTATTACCCGGAAGCTCCTTTATACAAATCATCTCTAGTACTTACACCTGCTCTCCAAAGTGGACAGGTTATTCCCATGTTATAGAGGAGGAAACGGAGACTCCGAGAGGTTAAGTTAGAGCTAGCGTGGGCAGAATTAATGCCCGAGCCTGTCTGACTCCACAGCCAAAGACCATTCCTTGCACTGCTCCCCCGGCCGGAGGTCAGCTCTGAGAGTGCTGGGCGCCTCCCGTCCCTGCCCAGCAGTCTAGGAGCGAGGACTCTGGGCCCTACAGACCCTGTTCCCAGGACCTGCTCCAGACTTCCTCTCTTCTGAGTTTGGGGCTCCTTGTCCGAATCTTATAGGAATGCATCTGTGCATATCTCATGGGCTGCCTAAGGAGGCGAACACAGGCTCCTGGGCTGCTGTGGCTTACGAGAGAAAAGCCCACCTTATCTCTGCTGTGAATTTCCCTCCCTTTCTCCTCCCACACAATCATCTACCTAGTCTCCACCCTGCCCTTTGAATTGACTTGCTGGAATCTGCCTGTGGAAGCCCAAGGCAGAGGCTCTGGGTGGAAAACTGGTCAGGGAGGGGGGAACTCAGCAGCACCGACTCCTCCTGCTCCCATGGGAAGAAGGTAGAGGAGGAGGCAGAAGAGAAAAAAGGAGAGTATGTGCCCTTTGGTGCCAGCTACACGCAGGGCACGGTGCCCCAGCCAAGGAGAGTTCGGCCTCCAACTGGGAGGCTAAGGCTCTTCAGGGGGGCCTCAGACCTGCGTCCTGCTCTGCCCAGCCCTTCCTGTCTCTGCCTCCTTGTCAAAGGAAACTTGGTTTGGCTGTGCAAGGCACACGAATGACAGTCACTTAAGTCAATTGCTTACTGAGCATACCCATTTATCACTGGGCCCAGCCTGCATTCAATTAAAAAGCATTAAGGAAAAAAATCAACAATGTTTTAATGTTAACACTGACTTCTGTTCATATATGCTTGATCTTCATAGTTTATTACTTATGTAACATGAATGTCAAAACATAACTTTAAAAAAGATAAAATACACACAAGGCAATTATATAATTTCCACATAAGCAAATTAGTTAAGTTTCAGTTTCTTATTAAAGTTAAGATAATCATGGAATCTGTTTTCACTCAATCCTATACAGATACTGTGAAGGTAAATGAGGATTTATCCACTCAAATCTTTAAAATCCAGTAAAATCAAGGTGAAAAAAAGCTAAAACAATTTTTTTAAAAATTCTTAACTGCTTTGCAAAACTGTGTCTAATGTCCCTGAAAATTGTTGAACTACTTGCTAGGTCTCAAGGATCTCAAGCAGCTTTATTTATGTTCTCATTTGCTAAAAGATAAGGAAATGGGGAAGGAAAAGGGTAAATGTATCAATATAACATATTGACCTCTGGCTTTTTTCTTTACAGGTAAATTTAAATCAATAACAATCTAAGAATTTGCAGTATATCAAGTAATGACCATTTATATGCAAATTTACTTTACTGATAATTAAAATGCCATAAAAAGGGAAACCACTCCCTCTGATTTGCTAATGTGTTTTCAGGGTAACATTTTTCGCTTCGGGTGGAAGCAGGCAAACTTTGTCATTAACCAAGCCATTGTGGGCACTGTCTTATCCGTATCAAGTGGATTTCTCATTCCTGATTAGCAGAGAAATCCAGTTTTTGGCTTACATTATGTCAGGAAATACTTCTGTCCAGGAACAAAACATTTATAGAGAAGAATATCCCTTTTCAAAAAGGAGAGGCTACAAAGGAAAGTCAGTCCTAAGTACACATATACACACAACCCATTTCCTCATAGTGACTGAAATTAGGAGACTTTATAAAGATAGGCAGCAGTCCATAGAATGACTTGCTTTGAAAAATTCCTACTATGGGTTTGCCATGGACACGAGGAAAGAGCCATAGGAAAAGGAGACACAGACAACACAGGGGGTGATGTAAGACCACAGCCCAGAAGCGTCTGTGTATTCTGGAACAGATAATGCAACCGGAGTTCAGGAAAGGGAGAGAAGAGAAAGGCTGGAGAGATTTCAGAGAAGGTGATTTGAGATTTGAGGTGTCCAGAAGGAAAAAAAGACCTGGGCAGAGTCAACAAGTGTGGGCAGAAGCAGACTGTAAAAGGCTGGTCCTGAAAGAGGAGGTAAGAAACAGATGCTGAGTTAGAGCAACTCTTTTTAGAAGTGAAGAGAGAGAAGAGAGAAAGCTAGAACAGATTTTGGGGAGAGGGGCATTTCAGAAAAAGAAGAGACTAGAGCACAAAATACTGATGGAAAGAAAGTAATGAAGAGTAAATGGTGATAAGCACAGGAAAGCTGGGCATCCTAAGAAGGCAAGAGAGGCAGGGGCCCAAAATCAGGTCAAGGAATTGGACTTCAACAGGAAGACTCTCTGTTCCTTTTCAGAAGTTGGACAGAGGTTAGATATTGAAAGTGAATGAATAAAGAATTCATTCTTGCCCTAGCTGGCATAGCTCAGTGGACTGAGCGCGGGCTGCAAACCAAAGCATCGCAGGTTCAATTCCCAGTCAGGGCACATGCCTGTGTTGCAGGCCACAGCCCCCAGCAACTGCACATTGATGTTTCTCTCTCTCTTTCTCCCTCCCTTCCCTCTCTAAAAATAAATTAATAAAAAATCTTAAAAAAAGAGAATTCATTCTTGTGCCTTCAATGTGAACTGAAGTGAACTCAGTTCACTGAGTTCCTTAGGTTATACATTAGGAAGCAATTAAATCCAAGATTTAGAAAAATCTTTTTGATTTAGGAATTTCTCAGTGTTTCAGAAAAGCAAAAAGTTCTTTCACTCCACACATCTTTTAGTACTTGCAGTCAAAGAAGACTATAGGAGAGGTCCTGTTTACATGGTAGTCTTGTCAAAATATTTTAAAACCACATTGAGCCCTGGTTGGTGTGGCTCAGTGGATTGAGTGCTGGCCTGTGAACCAAAGAGTCACTGGTTCAATTGCCAGTCAGGGTACATGCCTGGGTTGTGGGCCAGATCTCCAGTAGGGGGTGTGCGAGGGCAACCACACATTGACATTTCTCTCCCTTTCTTCCTCCCTTCCCCCTCTCTAAAAATAAATAAATAAAAATCTTAAAAACAAACAAACAAAAAAACCCTCACACTGAGTTCACTACAAGGGAAATGCATTTACTACAATCCCTTGCAGAGTGGACTGCCTTATTTTTTTAAGTATATTTTATTGATTATGCTATTACAGTTGTCCTATTTTTTTCTCTCCCCTTTATTCCTCTCTGCCCTGCAACCCCCTCCCACCAGCATTTCCTCTGCCCCTTAGTTCATGTCCATGGGTCGTACATACGAGTTCTTTGGCTTCTCCATCCTGTATTATTCGTAACCTCCCCGTCTATTTTGTACCTACTGTTTATGCTTCTTATTCCATGAATCTTTTCACTCATTCTCCCCCACCCCCTCCCCACTGATAACCCTCCATGTGATCTCCACTTCTGTGATTTTGTTCCTGTTCTAGTTGTTCATTTAGTTTGTTTTTGTTTTTGTTTTTCAGGTTCAGTTGCTGATAGTTGTAAGTTTGTTGTCATTTTACTGTTCATAGTTTTGATCTTTTTCTTTTTCTTAGATAAGTCCCTTTAACATTTCATGTAATAAGGGCTTGGTGATGATGAACTCCTTTAACTTGACCTTATCTGGGAAGCACTTTATCTGTCTTTCCATTCTAAATGATAATTTTGCTGGATTGAGTAATCTTGGATGTAGGTCCTTGCCTTTCATGACTTTGAACACTTCTTTCCAGTCCTTTCTTGCCTGTAAGTTTTCTGTTAAGAAATCAGCTGACAGTCTTATAGAAACTCCTTTGTGGGCAACTCTCTCCTTTTCTCTTGCTGCTTTTAAGATTCTCTCCCTATCTTTAATCTTTGGTAATGTAATTACAATGTGCCTTGGTGTGTGCTTCCTTGGGTCCAAATTCTTTGGGACTCTCTGAGCTTCCTGGACTTCCTGGGAGTCTGTTTCCTTTGCCAGATTGGGGACGTTCTCTTTCATTATTTTTTCAAGTAAGTTTTCAATTTCTTGGTCTTCCTCTTGTCCTTCTGGCATCCCTATGATTCAGATGTTAGAACATTTAATGTTGTCCAAGAGGTCCCTAAGCCTCTCATTTTTTTTGAATTCTTGTTTCTTCATTCTGTTCCAGTTGAATGTTTATTTCTTCCTTCTGTTCCAGATCATTGATTTGAGTCCCAGTTTCCTTCCCTTCACTGTTGGTTCCCTGTATATTTTTTCTTTATTTTACTTTGCATTGCGTTTACTTTTTCTTCTATTTTGCGACCATACTCAACCATTTCTGTGAGCATTCTGATTACCAGTGTTTTGAATTCTGCATCTGACAGAGTGGCTAACTCTTCATCACTTAGTTCTTTTTCTGGAGTTTTGATCTGTTCTTTCATTTGGACATTTCTTTGTCTCAGCACACCTATAACATTGAAAGGGGCAGAGCCTTAGGTATTCACTGGGGTGGGGCAACCCACACCCCTGTGTTGCATTACTGTATGTGGGGGAGGGGTCTCAGAGGGAACAGTGCCACTTGTTCTGGCTTTTAGTCACTTCCCCTGACACCCACAGCAAATTGGACCCTTCTGGTGCTGATTCCTAGGTAGATGGGTTTGTGTATGTTCTAAGACCCTGTGGGTCTCTCCAAATGAACTCTCCTGTGAGGCTGTGAGTTTGTCCCACCACCACAACCCCCACAGATTTTCACAGCAAGAGGTTTTGAGGCTTTCTTTTCCCATGCTGGAACTCTGGGTTGCACAGTCTATCTTGCTTCCTAGTTGTTCCTCCCAGTTTACCCACACACAAGTGTGGGACAGCCTGCTCCACCAGCTGCTGCCTCACCAGCCCTGTCCTCCAGCCTCCACCTTGCCACATGTCTTCTTCACCCAGGCTGCTGGTCTCTGCTTTTCCTACCAGTCTGGATGAATGTTTCTTTGACTCCTTGGTTGTCAGACTTCCACACAGTTCAATTTTCTGGCAGTTATGGTTCTTTTTAGTTTTAAAATGTGTTGTTGTCCTTCTTTTGGTTGTGCGAGGAGGCAAAGTGTATCTACCTATGCCTCCATCTTGGCCAGAAGTACTTTTTTAAATTGAATTTATTGGGGTAACTTTGGTTAAGAAAATGACATATGTTTCAGGGGTATGATTTGATTCATTTATTTTTTTTTAATTTTCTTTTTATTGTTGACACTATTACAAATGTCCCCATTTTACCCCCTTTGCCCACCTCCACCCAGCCTCCACCTCTTCCCTCTGGCCATCCCCACACTGTTGTCTGTGTCTATGGGTTATGCACATATGTTCTTTGGCCAGTCCCTTCACTGGGTGTACAATTCCAAAATACATCATCTATGTATTGTATTGTGCATGCACCACCCCAAGTCACCCTCTTTACCCTCTTCTACCTCCCCCATACTCTTTTCCTTCTGGTAATCACCATACTGTTGTCTGCATCGATGGGCTGCCTTATTTTTATTTTTGATAAGATGCAGTGATGCATTTAAAATAGACATTTAAAAAAGCACTTTGCTTACTGTCTAATCCATGTTTTACTGGAAGAGATTTGATAGTGTAGCCCAACAACTACTAAGAAGTGCACGTCTGCAAATTCAAAGATCATGTAGCTTGAAGAAACTGCTTTTCTCAGGCTTATCAAACAGATCTGAAACCCGTTCTTAGGTCTGCTTCAAATAGAGAAAAATGTAATACATTCAAACACACAAAAATTTTGTTTTTCAACAATAAGAACCAATGTTCTACCAGGTTAGTTTTGTTTTGGGCTGGAAGTTTTTCCTCTTCATCCAAGAATCACTTGGAATTTAAAGATGAACTGTCACAGGGAAGAAAATCTCATTTATCACCTTTGACTTTCTTTTAAAGAGGGCACATTTGTCTGTTCCCATGCTCTACCTCCCTTTAGCAATAAATTGGGTTTGAAGTATAAAATTCCTTGAAATCAAGCAAGAGTTTCACATGTTAATTGGCTTTGGGAAGGCACAGGCTATTCTACTAGAAGACCTTAAGGATTGGAGTTGTGCCCAATCAGAGGTCAAAAGGACCCACCTGCCTCTTGGGAATAAAAACACAAAACAACGCAGAGCAGCTAGAGTCAGGGGTCAGTGCCTAGTGTCAGCTCTCACCCTGGCCAGAGCCACAGGACCTCATTGTGTGGCCTGGGGGAAGTGACCCGAAGAAGCGGTGGAGAGGTACTTCTTAAAGAGAACTCTATCAAGGATGACTCTCAAGAAATCAAACCCAGTCTCTAGGTTTACGGGAGGTAGTGATGTTCTGTAGCTGGCTGCCCCTGCAACATTCTGCTGATATAAAGTGAGAGCATTGTTTGATAAAATGAAAGCCATGTTTTCAAAAATCGGGCGCATGTAAGTGGGGCAGAAAGCATCCATCTGTGTACACCTGTGTGCGGGGCAACCAGACTTCAGAGGAAATCCTAAATCTGAAATACTGTGTTGAGAGCGGCAATCAGTGCCTGCAGGAGGCAGAACGTCGTGAAAAATAATTCAATCCCTCCGACCCCCACCGGAGGTAATGCTCTTCCTCTTGGGAAGGAGAGGGTCGTTTAGCATCTTTTGTCCTGTCTTCACCATTGCCTCCTCTCCCTTTGTTATCCCTGACCTCTCGCAGAGAATCGAAGCCATGGGGTGCGAGGGGAAAATCTGAGGCCCTCCTCTGTCCGGGACGTGCTGAGATCAAGAGCTGGAGCCACTGATCAGGGTCCTGCCCGGTTTTAACCCCGCAGAGGTCCTTTATGCCTTCTCTGGGTTGAGATGGAAACTCGCCGAGGCTGCAGCCAGGGCGCCGTGGCGCTGTTCGTGGTGCTGAAGCCCGCGCCCAGGCGTGGAGGCAGCGACCCACCCACTGGTGCTCTGCTGCCAGCGGCTCTGGGCCGGGATCGATGTGAGGCGAGTCTGGAAACAGCTGCCGCCCACAGAGCTACAGCCAGCTCCACGGTTTGGCTCCAGGTCCAGCTCACTGGCTCACCTCTTTGCAACTGCAGAACGGCTGGTTCACTTTCTCTCTTCCCCGGGGATTCCACAGAGCCCACCTCTGGCTCGCTGCTTTGACATGTCTCTTTCCTGACGTCCTCCCCGCCCATACCAATTCTCTCCTGCCCCCTCGCCTTTGTACAATATTTTACCTTCGCAGAGCACCTTACCGTTGGCACAGCCCTTACTGGCATCATTTCTCTTAAACACATAACCACTCGTTTCCTCTCCCACAGATATTTTTTGCTCTCTCGGCCCCTCCTCGCCCAGACGCTTGCCATCTAAGCAGGAGATTCCTACCTCAATGTGCACGGTGGGCCGATCACCTCACCCACAATGGCCTAACTGCTGATTTCTCCAGGACAACGGATGACAAAAGGCAGAGGTTAGAGTCCCCACGGACCAGGAATAAGTCCCTAAAGAAAAGTCTAGGAAAATATAGGTAGTGGTCAGAAGGGTGAGGAATGGAGACCCAGATCTAGGAACAAAGTGAAAGGAAGGGGCGGGGCCTAATGGGAGGTGCAAAGCTCATGGCAGTGAGACGACTCCCGGCAGGTGGCGCTCTAGCTCAAGGGGCTCTCCGTGGAAGCCTGAACTGCCGCTCCACCTCGAACCTTCTTTCCGCTGAACAACCCCCTAGCTCTGTTTGGCGGTCTGTCTTCCTCTTGATCCAGGCACTTATCCAGACTATATTCCTGCTAAAAAAGCACCGTTTGCACAATTCTATTTACTGTAATGCACAGGAATGAAGAGAACATAAATAGAAAAGGGAGGGTCAGTGGGAGGATTTTTTTTTCTGGTGTGATTGATGGTGCTCAGATCAAAACTGTTTAATCATCACTAACATGATTCAGCACTTAGGAAATGTAAACAGTTTGTGCAATGCTTGCTTTGGTCAAAGCCCTGGCAGGGCCCACCAGGGTTGGGCCAAGTTTGGAGAGGGTGATGCCAGCAGGATGCGCCCTCCCTCCCACCAAGGCTGAGCTAGCTGATCCTACAGCCTGACTGGCGTGACCTTTGGCTTTTGCAGCACAAGCTCGGTTGGGCTGGGGTTAATGGCACTTTGCAGGGTGCTCCAATTGAGTAAACAAAAAATGCCTTGCCCTGTTCTAATGGAGCACATTATTCCGAGGCCTCAGCCTTCATCTAGGCCCCTGCAGCTGCTCTGCAGGTCAGTGCTACCAATAAAGCAATTAGCCAATGAGAAAACTCTTCTTCCCCGAGGGGGACTCGAGGGTTTTGTTGCAGTTGCCGTGCTTTGCTTTGGGGTTTTAAACAGGCAATCTGAGTTGAGCTGCGCGTCTTACATCAGATTCCAGGATGAGGACAATGAAATTGTGTGTTTGCTGAGTGTGATATTTTAAGGGACTGGTCCCTTGTTCAACACAGCCTGGAGAGCTCACTGCTTCCTGTTCAATTAACCTGAACCAAAGCTGAACTCTGCCCTTTGAACTCACTCAGCAGATAAATACATTAGCTCACCTAAGGAATCATTAATATTTTTCAATCACATAAAACAAACATGAATGTCTGAACACAACCCAAGAGATAGCCAATTAGGAATAGTACATGCACCATGTTGGGGGAAAATCACAAATGAATGTTATTTACAGAACCAAAGGGTCAAGGACAAAATGAAATGGGTCACGCCAACAGTTCTGGAAACAAAGGGGACTTTCATTTTCACATCTGCAAACATGAGTGATACTGAGCAATATTTAGCAATTCCTATTCCACCTTACACTGCTCTGTAGGAAAAGTTGTACTTTGCTCTTGGCTTAGTTTCTGTCAACTTGCATCAGAACACACAGCTCCAAGCCCCTACTCAGTGTCCATGCTCACACGCAGAGTCCAAAAGATTGCACTTCCTGGGGACCATTCTATCCCCGATTTGCTACAAATGAACCAAGACAATTTTGTGGGTGTATTACTGCTTTGAAGTGAACCAGCATCAATGAACCAAGCTAGTGGATTGAAATAATTTTACAGTAGAAATGATGTGCCTGAGATGTAGCTACTCTAGCATATAAACAGGTTTTCTTTGGTGGAAGAAAGAGAGAGGGTGGGGAGAGAGAGAGACAGAGAGAGAGGAGAAGAGAAGAGAGAAGAGAGAGAGGTGCTAAATACATCCATCTTGTCCTTATCCCTGCATGTCACCGTAGAAGAATGAGGAAAACATCCCCAATCAAATCATTACACATTTCAGTTTGATTCAATTTCACTTCCCACAATTCCGGCTCCTGACCCCTCCCCTCCTATCCTCTTTTCATTTTTGTCTGGTTTGGAGTATGGGCTTAATGCCCAGCTATCCTAGATGAGAACACTTAAAGGAATATCACAAGCACAGGGTAAATCTATTGAACGAGGGTCTTTAACTATGTGGTTTCCTTAAAGGGAAAGGTTGGATCAATAGGATCAATATGAAAGGTTTCCCTGGCCCTGCATAAAAGGGTAAGGGCTTCTCTTTTCACTGGTTTAACTTTACTCTCTGACAAATGCAAATCAATGGATCTGTGTTTACAACAGATTCCCTAACAGACTCAACTTGGGTAAAGCCCAGAGCCTCGCCCTGGGGGTGGGGAGGCGAAGCTTGATCTGGAGGGACGCTCTAGGGCAGAGCTGCACACGCAACGCCCTGGGGAGGCAGCGGGGAGCGAGCTGGCAGTGGCTACCAATCACCCTTAATGAAGGGGCTTGCTGTCCACTGGGATCCTGCTGCTGCTGCCGCTGCTGCCGGTGGCCTCTCCAAACAGGGGAGGAAAACATGGAACAAACGGGTTCCTCCAAGGATGTCTCTACCCCATGTAAATATAAAGCCCCAATTCCCGGGATTTGGGGTGCTAGGCAACCTCGTCTCCTACCAAAGTAAATTTGGGAGGCTGACTCCACAGAGGAAGCTGAAGTGAAAGACCCACAACGGGAGCAGCACGAGTATTTAAGCTCTAAAATGCTCTTTCTGCCCTTTTCTAGGTGGTAACTGGCTCTCTTAGCAAGGACAAGGCAAACCACTAAAACTCTGGATTCTTTTCCCCTTCATTTTACCTTTCCCTTTAAAAATGTGATGCTTCCCAGAGATTACATGACTTCAAGTCAATAGCAGTTACAGAGAAATTATTTTTCTTCCTGCAGGAGAAAGTATATGTATATTTGATTACATGAGCCAAAGTCCAATGCTGATTAAATTACGTTGGAGGTGTGCTTCCAACCCAAACAAAGTCTGCTTTCTACAGAAGAGTAATGGATCTTCAAATGGCGAGAGAGGCGTCAAGGTGGAATGCAGAGCCTCCCTTCCCTCTGGGACACTTTGTGTGGGACAGTTTTTCATAACAAATGTCCACAGTTTCTAGGAATCCTGCTCCTGGGCTGACACTACCTCTAGCTGCACGCCCTGCAGCCACCGGCCTCTATGCCTTGCCCATCCACACCTCGCCAGGCATCAGATGGGCTGAGTTACCCAATCAACTTCCCACCTCCTCCCTTCCTGTCTCTGCAAAAACCGGTGCACATTTCTATTTTGTTTCCTCCCAAGTCTTTGTCCTGAGTGAGGCATGGAAATCAGAAAGCCTTTCCCAAAGTCACTGAAGTGGGTTACAAGGGCAGGCTGGGTGACAAGGGGTGCCGGTGGGCCACCAGACCACCTCGAGCAGACTCTGCACCTGACAGCAGAAATGACCCCCGTGGGCTTCTTCATCATGGCCTCTCCCCGCCAAGAACAGTGTCCCCTGGATGAAGCGACTTTCCCCAGGCCAGGGGAAACAAGGCTGTCTGAGTGGCCGAGTGTGAGCGTAACCCAGAGGGTCTTGGATGAAGGTTAATACCCAGGGTGCCTCAATATCCACCCCTTTCCCCAGGGCCCTTTATCCAGGCAATTATCTCTACTTAATTCCCTCCTCATTTCCCTTCCTTTGGCAGGAACCCAGAAGCCAAATCTTCCCGCGTCTCCTCTGAGGATTTCATTCCTCCAGGGACCTCCCCCTCCATGATACTGCTTTTCCTGAAGGCAGTGCCTCACAGCACCATCACCAGCCATAGCATGGTAGAGCCCAGAGCTTTCTCCCTGAGAACTGCTTCCCTCCAATCTTCATTTAGAACAAGGCTTTGACAGCTAGAAAGACAGTAGGTGACCCTCAAATGAAGTCTTGGGTTGAAGACAGCAGGAGAAGCAGGCTTTTGACCTCTCAGGTTCAGGCCTGGAGCTGGAGAGGGGAAGCTCCCGGCCTGGGCCCTTGTTACGTCTGTGCAGATGGGGTTCAGGAGGGCAGTGGGGCGGCTCTGCTTTGGAGACACAGATAATCTTTGGGAATCCGTTTCCTCTCCGTTCCACCCTCACCGTTCACCAGGATTCCCACCCTGTTTTGGGATTCTAAGGTGCATGTGGGGGAGCGTTTAAGACCCCACTCTCCAAAATGCCACTCAACTCTCCGGAAGGAAAACGTAGGGACCTCTCGTGGGTGGGGTATGTGGGGAGGGGGCCAGTGGTCTTCTAACCAGAAGGAAACCACCCCCCCTTGGTTTCTATATCTGATCACTGACCACCTGACTTAGTTCACTGCGGTTCTCAGGAGGGGGATGAGAGCACGTTCTGAGGAGGAATCAAGGAGCTATATCCCAGCCGCCTTCCTTAATGAACACTACCGGTGGGAAGATGCCTCCCATCTGGGAGGACAGAAAGAAAAACCCACTCACCCTTTGCCACACCTCAAAGCAGAACAATGCAAGATTCCCCCCACCTCCTCTTTCTTTCCCCTTTTTTTCTCATTTGATTCTTGGAAAAGGAAGGAAAACATTCCTTTCCTTCCAGATTGAGCCTTTCTCCAGGCAAAAGAAAAAAAAAAAAAAAGCTTAGATTCTCCAATTGGAGGAGTTAGAATTTCAAAAATCCAGACCCATCAGGCGCCCGCCCCATCCTCACTGCTGCCTCGCACCTTTCCTCCTTTCCAGACACGTTCGCCGTGGCGTGTCTTCCGGGAGAATAAACCACCTTTTGGCGACGGCACTTGGTAGGTGTGGAAGTGTCCCCCACGGGACAGGTGGGAAGAGCTCGGACGTTCCTCCCCAGGCGGCGCAGGGGGGCCAGGGCACTCTTCCGGGCCCGGCTAGGCCCGAGCCCTGGTTCTCACCGGCTGCTGAGAAGAGGAGGAGGTGGTGGGGCGGGGGTGGCGGTCTGGTTTTCTTACCTTCCCGCCCCAGCCGGTTGGCCCGATTAGCCTGCTGCAGAGCAGACGATTCTGAGGAACGAAGCCCAGGCCTTTGTCACCGGGGCCGCATTTAGTTGTCCAACTAATGCATCCGTGTAGAAAGTCTGCGAACCGGCTCTTTAAATGAGAAGAGGCACGGACGGGAAGGGGATGCACGGATCCGGGATCCCAAAGCTGCGCGGTTAACAGCTTTAGAGACACCATTTGCAAGGTAGGGCTGGATTGTTCCCGCATATC
Organism: Phyllostomus hastatus; assembly: GCF_019186645.2. Taxonomy (NCBI): domain Eukaryota; kingdom Metazoa; phylum Chordata; class Mammalia; order Chiroptera; family Phyllostomidae; genus Phyllostomus; species Phyllostomus hastatus. Next base: position 45,839,826 of record NW_025333960.1, on the reverse strand, counting down.
GAGAGGGGGACCGACCTTCCTAGACGGTGTCGAGGGAGGGAGGAAGTTGCTCCGGGCCCTGCTCCACCAGAGCTGGGCCCGGGTGGACACGGCTCGTGGAGGACTAGGAGGGCACGGGTGAGGGCTGCGCAGCGCCTTCTCCACCCAACCACTCGCACAGCCCGAGGCGGGGAGCTCGGAAAGCCGTGTGTGCCTGCGGGGCTGGGGAAGTGGGCAGGCAGCCCAGCGACCAAGAGAAAGCCTCGGGTAGGAAGGGGCAGGCCGGGGTTGCTCGAGGGAGGAGTCGCGGCCAGGCCAGAGAGCCCGCCTGGAGCTGGGGAGGCGGCGCGGCGGGGAGCACCTGGCAGTTGGGGAGCCCGGGCGTTGGTGAACGCTCTGCTGGGAAGAGCGCGCCGCCGTCGGGCTTACTGGAAACGCGCCGGATCAGGTTCCAGATCAATGAAATCTGGGTCCACACGTTCACGTTATTGTTGCCAGCATTAATGCTCTTTTAATCTTCCAAACATTATCAGCATCGATCTCCCTCCATATACACATTTGTTTGAGAAAGTGACATAACCACACGGTAGAAAGTCTGAAATAAAAATAAATGCGCTGCTGCTCGTGTCGAGGGCGCCGGGCGGCCTGGTCTGCTCGCGGGCACACGGCCGCACTCTGCTCCCCTGCGTCCCGCCGCCTCCGCCGGCTCCCCCTCCACAGCGCGTTCGGGAGGTGTCCTCGAGGCGCTCGGGGCTTGACCAAGCAAGGACAGTAGCGAGAGCTTCTAAATTATTAATCTGACCAGCCAGCGGGCTGGAATATCGCGTGTTCTGTATTGACGAGGGTTGCCTGCGGCCTCTCGGGCCAGGATCCCAAACTGAACTGCAGCGAGAGAGGGGATGAGCGGGGCAGGGTGCTCTGGGGCGGGGGGTGGGGGGGGGGATTGCGGGTTGGGGTGGGGGTCTGCGAATGGAGTCCCGCCCCGCCCAACCCCGCCAGCGTGGCCTAAGGTGTCCCCGCTGGGAAGGAGACGCGCTGCCACTGGTGGCCCTAGCAGGAGCCGCTAGGCACTGCCCTTCCTTGCTTCGTGGCGGGCCTCAGGGGGCCGCGGCGGCGTCTACGTGGGTTAAAGGCCCTCCGCTGTCTGAACAGTGCTAGCTCCAGATCGGCCGCCCGCAGCGAGTAGCTGCCTGGAGAGGGCCGTGCGTCCGTGTCTGTCCGTGGCGGAGACCAGGGCCAGGCTCCCAGCGGACCACCCCAGGCGCCAGGGTCACAGGATTTGTTGTCGAGGGCTCTGCTCTTGTCTTCCCGGCGTTGGAGGATTCACTCTCGCCGCTGAGGCCTTGATTTGCCTCCGCGGGACGCCCGTCCAGGTTCTTGTCTGGGTTCTCCTCCTCTTTGTTCGTGTTTGTGCTCGGTTCGGGGGCTTTTCTTAGGCTCCAAGCTGGAGACGGTTGGTTCTCGAACGCGCGGGGCCGGGGGAGGGGGGGGGTTGTCCTCGCAGCCTCTAGCCCAGTTGATAAAAACTGCCCGCAGGAACCAGCCTTGAAACACTTCTGAAGAAGCCCGACTGGGCGCAGTTTCAAACGCTTGCTGCCTCACCCCCCTTCCCAAGTGAAACGGCGCACTTGGAGTCTGTGTCTCCGAAGTCTAACGCTGGGCTGATCTGGGATTCCCCGCATCTCCTTTCCCCTTCGAAATGCCGCCTTGGATTGGGGATTCACGGAGGCGGGGGGCAGGAGGAAAAGGAAAGACCTGTTCCTGTTGTGACGTTGTGTGCTTCACCTAAGGGTGAGGTTTGCAGCGCAATGGCCCACATCAGACACCTTAATTCGGAAGTCTCTCGAACCCTCACCTGCTTGGGCCTCTGGCAAGACCCAGAGGGACCCAAAGTGAGAAAGAGAAAAGGAAACTAAATTTAGGAAATACATAGAAAGAACAGGCCTGGTCTGGAGGGGTGGTGAAGGGGCGCCACTTCCCCCAGGTGTGGGGCTGGAAGACAGGTCCAGCCGCCCTGGGGAGCTCCTTGGACTTTTTTTTTTTAACTCCCCTATGCCACGCAGCCAGAAAGAGGAAAGGTGCGGGTCCACAGCGACGTACTGGCGGGATACCGATCGATACTGCAGGCGGAGAAGCCCTCCGCTTTTCTTCTCCATTTGCTCCCGTCCCCTTAGCGCTCCAGAGCACATAATACCTATTTACCAATCCCAGCCTCTGTGTCAGTGTCTGAAGAGACTGATCTGCTGACCCCAAACTGAAAAGCCTTCTATGCAATAATAAGCACTCAACACGCTTGTAGTTGCTGATGAAATGACCAGATAAAAAGGCTAAAGCTCTTGTCCCTTTTCAGCTCGGGGTGATAAAACAGACACACATTTGAATGCTTAAGCAAAATGGGGTCCTCGGCAGGAATTTCCCACTCGCTGAAGGAGGCTTTCAGTTTCCCCTACAGGGGGTTTCAATTCTTCTTCCCCAAACACTCCAGGAGTCATCCGGGGACTCCCCCAGGGTGGGTGGTAGGACTGGTGAGCCCCGGAGACGCCATACCTATCCTTCGAACCAGCAATGCTTTCTGGGGTCATTGTAAACGCCGAGAAGCGCTAACAGGTCAAGAGCATTACTTGCCACTTTAGTTTCAGATACAGAGGCAGGGAGGCACGTGTTTTTCCCCCTCTCTGTCCTTTTCGAGACAGGCGTGAGGGGGCGGCAGCGCTCTGAGATGCGCTGGAGTAGAATAGCTGTCATCATGCCTCTAACGGTACCCCCCAAAGACCAGCTGCCACGTTCCTTCTGGCCGCCCAAGTCCGGGAAGCCAGCACGTGCTGGAGCTCGCCAGAGAGAGACTGGGGGTGGCGGTGGGGATGGGGGGGGTGGCTAATACAAAAGGGAACCACATTGTTGGGAATTGTGAGTAAGCCTCCAATTTATTTCTCACTGCTATTCTCTGTTCATTGCTTAATCCTTGGTAGGAACCAAGAGCAAATCAGAGAAAAATGTAGGAGGGAATGAAGAGTAAGCTGAAGGAGAGAGAAAGTAGATTTCTAAGTCGAAGCAAAAGCACTGGGAGTGCACTGAAGCTCTTTGCGGGAAAGCTGGTTTTCTTGGCCGTCTCAGAGCAACAATGCGGGGGGCGGGGGGCACTGGAGGTAGGATTCCTCCAACAGTCGGGGAAGGCCGAGGTGGTCAGATCGGAAACGCCCCCTCCCCCAAACGTGGGTGAAAATGCCGCCTGTCATATCCCCCAGCTCTGTCGGGCGTTGAATGCACAGAAGCCAGGCTCAGCGGTGCGAGGAAAGCCCAGGGACGCTGGAGAGGAAGCCGGAGCTCTTCCTTCAGCTCTCCTCTCCGGAAGCGCGTAGTGTGCAGTTGGCTCAGATCCTCGCGGGTCCCACTGCCCTCACCTATGTAAATCACTGCTACCACGACTTGTCTGTCCCTTTGATGGCCCGCCGATCGTCAGCGATCGCCCAGTCCAAGAGAAGCTGCCCAACCCTGTTTGCAGTGTGGTACCATGTGTCCTCCCCAGTGGGGTGCCTGGACACTCAGCCCCTATGGACTCGAGGCTGGATCTGGGGTGGCAGCGCAACTGCCACGCGCACCGCTCTGGGTCTGTGCGCACAAAAGCGTGCAACTGCGTGCCAGTCACAGCCACTGCCGCGTTTTTCTCCTCCGCTCCCGCCGCCCACGCAGGAGGTGTCTGTGCTCCTAGAACAATAGAGGGGTGTACCTCGCGGCTCCGCCGCTAGAGGAGGCACAAAGACCCAAGCCGGCTCCAGAACAATGTAACCAGCGCGTCAAATCGTCCCCTCCCGCGGCCAGCCAGCCCTCCCCGCCCGGCTGAGCGCACAATCAGCGTCCGCTTAATGCAAAGGCGGAGCCTGGAGCCCCGCGGACAAGATGTGTTAACTAACCTCCGTCTTAATTTCTCAGCACCCCTTCCCACAAACACCTAACCTCTTTTCGAGCCCAGCCAAACCTCAGCGAATCCCAGCAAACACTCGGAGCCGGGCAAGGGTGGCTGGCAAGCAAGGCGCAGCGCTCTCTATTCTTAGTTTCTCTTTCCCCATCCTCCCAGAGGTGAATGAATGTGGCAGACCCAAATTTCATCCTTGCACCCTCCCCTCACTGCGGACAGCGACACAGGAGCTGATTTAAACAGGCCCTTTGGGTCAGAAAGTCCCCGCGCCAGTGCCAAGCCTAGAGAAGGGCGCAGGAACCGCTGTTAAGAGTCTGGCCACTCGGTTCCCGGCGCGGGCAAGGCTGTGACTCCTGCCAATGACCAAAGAAGTTTGCCTGATATATTAAGTAGGAAAACAGTGAGATTTTTTTCCCTTCTGAAGAGCAAAGCCCCTCAACTGCCTCCATATAGGGAGAATAGGCAGCCTGGAAAACTGAAACACATTGTCTAAGCAAGAGTTCAAGTGCACACAGGGTTTTGAATAAGGGCAATAGTGTTCTCTGTGAGTCCTGGACAGAGAGGGCTCCTAGCGGACACCAGGCACCCCATCCCGCCTCGGAGAGAGGGCAAAGTCGGCACACTGAGGGGAGGGCTGATGAAGTGTGTATGCGGGGCAGGTGCTGGAGGAGAGCCCGCAAACGAGGTAGGAAGGGGAAAAAAAACATAAGAGGAGGAGAGTAAGAGGAAACGGAAGAGGAAATAAAGTCGAGAAGAAATAGCAAGTGTGTAGGGAAGAGCAGGAGGGAACCAAGAGAAGTGCTAGGCGCGTGGACCCGGGGCCCCAGCATCCCGGAGCCCTCTCCCCAGCAGCCCGGCTCCGGGCGACCCTCTGGACTTACCTGCCAGGCGTAAGGCGGACATGCGCTGGAACTCCGGCTCCTGCAGCCACTTCCACATCCTGCGGAAGGTCTCCCTGCCAGATTTGAGTTTACTCCACGGTTTGGGGTTCCGGAGCAGGTCGGAGAGAGTCCCCTGAGACCGGCACAGCACCCTCTGCGCGAAGATCGCCTGCGGAATGCTGTAGCGCTTCAGCTCGGCGGTGATGCGCTGGGCCACCTCTTTGGTGTTGATCTCCTCCAGCTGGCCGGATGTGGCCACTTGGGAGCCCGACGAGGACGAGGGTGGACGCTCGCGGCTGGGTGCCAGCACTGGCCCGTGGGACTGAGCGTGACCCGGGTGGTGCAGGCCATTGAGGTGCGACATCATGGCCGCGGGCGGGGTGCCCAAGCCCCGGGACAGGTGCTGCTCACCGCGGGTCAGCATGGCAGTGTGGTGCGCGTCGAAGTTGGGGCTGAGCATTTTGTCGTGGCCCGGCGGCCCGTAGTTGGGCAGGCTCTGCTGCGCGTTGTGGAGGCCACCCAGCCCGTTGCCCAGCGGCGTGGCGGCAAGAGGGGACAGGCTCTGGCTCATGCCGGGCATCTCCTTGTAGGGACTGTAGAGGTTGTTCATGGCCGGGAGCCCGCGCTCGTCGCGCATGAGGGTGAAGCTGCCGCTGACGTTGCCCGACAGGCGCTGGTGGTGGTGGTGGTGATGGTGGTGTGGGTGGTGGTGAGGATGCGGGTGGTGGAACTTGTCCGACACGGTGGAAATGGGTGGCAGAGGCTGGAGCGGCGTCAACGTGGTGTAGGTGTTGCTCATGCCCATGCCCGGCGGGGACGAGTCGCAGGACATGCTCATGGCATGGTGGAGCGGGATGGAAAGCTCGGGCCGGTAGTCGCCGCCGTCCAGGATTGAAGCCATGCTAGTGACCATGGCTGAACGCGACGCCGCCGCCGCTGCTGCCGCCGCCGTGCCCAGCTCCTGGTGAGCCGCTGGCGGCGGTGGCGGGCCCCGCAGTGAGCCGGCAGCGCCGCGGCCCGCGTGGTGGGGGCTGGGGCTGGCCAGAAGCTCCTGCTCATGGCCTGGGCCCCCACCGCTCCCGCCGCCGCCCCCGCCGCCGCCCCCGCCGCTGCCGCCGCCGGCCGGCCCGTGTAAAGTGCCCAGACTTTCCATTGTCAGCTCCGGGTTCATGGCGCAGCCTTCTAGTTCTTTGGTGAGGCATCGATAGGCGGTGTAGGCAGCCTTCATTCAGTCCATCGGGGCACGGGGGCGGCGGGGGCGGCCGGCGGGCTAGCAAGGCGCGCGTGGCGGAGCTCGGCCACGGGAGCTGGGGAGGGTGCCGGAGTGCGTGAGTGTGTGGAGGGGAGCGTGCGTGCAGTGTGCGCCCCGGGCTGCGGGCGGGCGCGCCCGGGGGTGGGGGGGCGGGGGGCGGGGGTGGGGGGCGAACAGGGCGTGAGTGCGGGAGAGGAGAGGGGGCGGGGAGGGAGGGAGGGATCACCGAGCCCCACCGCTCGGGCCGGCGCGCTGCCTAGCCATGTCCCAGCCCGCTCCGGCGCCGACGTCTTCTGTTTGGGTGAGCGGGAGCTGTCCAGAAGGGCTCTGCCGCTGGCCGGGGCAGCCAACCTACCCTCCCGGACCTGGGGCGGGGCAGTGCCGGATAAGCGTTGCGCACAGCCACTCAGAAGCCACAGCTGGCTCGGGGGGCGGGCCTTATGCGAGAATCTACCAATGGTTTGGGAGGGGGTGGGGCTGCGCGTTTCACGTTTGGCTGACGGCTCTGTGTCTTTTTTCCTCCTAAGCCACTGGAATCAAACGTCAAGGAGAGGGAGGGAGGGAGGGGGAGAAAGGGTAAAGGAGGGAGAGAGGCGAGAGTACGAGCAGGGGACCGAAATCGTGTCGAAGGTGCCGCGCTGTGTCCCTTTTGAGCAGCTGCGATCTGGGGATAAAGGGTATTGCTTTGATTCCCTTTGCCTCACCCCGAAGCTTCTCTCGCGGCTTGAAAGCTGGGAGGAAAGGTCTCCACTACCCGCTCGTGTAAAAACAAACACACGTCTCCTAGCAAGCCACTTCCTAAGTAAGCATCCCTAGCTGGGAGCCAGTAGTCTCTAGCCTTTTAAAATGCAGGCACTAATGTATTCTAATGCAGGGTAAATTCCCGAGACTGGGGCGTGCATAATCTCCCCGGCCAGAGGAACTCCAGCGCCCTCGCTGCCTGTGAGCTGCGGCCGGGGACGCAAACCCAGGCTCGGGCCGGGCCGTGGTAATGCATGCAAAGTTAACACAATAACATTATTTAATTACCCAGCGAGGCAATAAATCTCCCAGTTATGAGGGTTCAGAAGGGCCCTGCTAGACTGCAAAACAAAACTAGAACTCCAGGAGCTGCGGTTTTAAGGTGACCAAATACTTGCCTCACTAGACGCTTGGAAAGAATGGGCAGTGGTGGTGTTGGGGGTGGCGGGAGTGTTGCGGCAGGATCACTGCTGATGCCTATAGTGAGCACACTTCTCCTGGGGGCAGGGAGTAAGTAAATCGTCTGGCACGACACCCGTGGATCTTTCCCCAAACGCGGACACACACACTTCCCTCGAATCCCGGGAGAGGAACGCCCCGGGTAACGGCTGTGGGTAGATGCCACGAAGCCCAGACAGACATCGGTATATTCGAACCTTGTTTCTGGAAAGACCAGAGCCCAGGAGAGTTCTAGAACGCTCGCAAGCCGCGGCTTTCAGAAGTACACCTCCTTTTACCTAGAATTTCCGTTGTTCAGTTGCGCCGGGTCGGGGACTAGGAGTGGAGCGGGGTCCAGAGAAGGTAGAGATTTCTGCGGCCCGGGTTGGGAGTGGAGAGGTGGTTGAAGACAGCGAGTCACCCAACATTGAAAGCATTAAAAGTAACAGATTTCTTCTTGCGCTCTGTTTGCCTCCGAAGATTCAAGCTAGCTGAGGTTGCGCAGATGTTGCCTTTGTTTAAAGAGACAGTAATTAAGGACAGGGTGGACATAAGTTTGAGAAGCGTGACCTATTTTCTTTTGATCAGCTGTCAAAAGAAGAGCAGGAGGTCTCCTTAAGACAGCCCCCTTCAACCACTTCCAGCTGTTAGAGAAAACTTGATAAGAAACAAGGACACTGCCTGGAATACTGTATGTGCCTTCCAAGCACTTGAGAAAGGTTTGAAAATAGTTCTTAGTCTCCCTGACCTTTTACAGGTGCCCTCCTCTCTTCCAGCTACAGGGACCCCCACCCCCACCCCCTGTAAACTATCCTGTCACATGAAATGTACAGTGAGGTTATTCATAGGTCTACTATTGAGCTCTGGACAATACCTTGCCAGTTATTCTTTCAAATAACTGCTTCTCTGTGATTTCAAAGCTCACACAAGAAAGTGGATGCTTCCCTACATGGCTAGACATACTTTTCTGTATGTTCACCTCTCTAGTGTCACAACATTAGAAAGGTAAAATAACTCAGTTTCCTCTTTCTCTGCCTTTCCTCTCCTCCTTCCCCTCTCCTCCTCCTGTCTTCCCACTGCCCACCTTATATATGGCGTCCAGACACTTGGGATAATTTGCACAGTGAATGTTTGAAATACACACCAAATTGAACAAAAGCTACTAAGAGTGCACCCTCTTGTTGGCCCAGGAGTGCTGAGAGGCTGACACAGAGTAGAGGAGGAGCAAGCTGGGGAAGAAGCCCGTCTGGTGTGCCTTAGTGCTGAGTGAAACCTCCTCTGCCCTGGCTTCAGCCTCAAAGAATGGCCAGTGACCCCAGCCTGTGACATCTGTAGGCACTGCCTCTGTACGGAAAACTAAATATATAAATTGCCATTTAAATAATTTTTCAAAATGATAAACTCATCTACCAGGCTAAGAAGGTAAACCTTCAGGGAATTGCATTTCAGTGTGCCTGGGAGCAGTCACGTGCTGGGGAGTTGAAAGGTGAGTTGCATATTCTCCTGCGTGGCTCCCTCCCTCCCCCTCCCTTCCTCTTCTCTCTCTGCCTCCGACGCTCCCCCTTCCCTCGATCAATATTGGCGATCTCGGGGAAATCATGAAATAGTATTGGCTTCTTTGTGTATAATTTCATTGGGCTAGATTAAAGCAGGTTTTTCCGCGTTTTCTCTAATGATGGTTTGAGGTTTTATATTTCAACCAAAAACCCACTTGAAAGGAAAATGAATGTGCATGTTTAGTCAGCACCCCAATTTTTACTGAATTAGGTTTGCATACCCTTCTCCCTTTCTTTCTGAAAAGAGAAAACATTTTCTACTTGAAGATCATTTTAAGAACATCAGAGCTAATAAGCTTTTAAAATAGGTTTTGAAATATCTTTGGTGTTTTTTTCCCTCTATCGTTCTTTAAGAACATATATGCTAAGCTTCACAAGTTTGGCGACTCTGGATTCTTTCTTTTAATTTGAAGTTGCACTCTTGTTCTCTCCTCCCCTTGGCATTTGATCCACACAAATAGACTGTGTAGAAATGTGGTAGCAGGAGAGCTGGTTCATGACTATTAGGATCTGGACAAACAGTTGCACCAGCCACTGTATCAGGGGGATATACATTTCTTGGTAACCCACATCCACGTGTCTGATTTTCTTTTGATCAGACACTTAAGTGGGTCAAAAGAAGCCTCTAAATAAAATGTAGCTTTATGACAAATGTAAGCTATTATACTGTAAAGGGAAATAATCTGGATGTGAGTTAGCAACTTCAGAAAAAGGCTGAAAATTTTTACTGTTAGAGCTTTTCATGTGCTTTCACATCAAATTGGTTGTTTTAGGCTCTGAGAGGAATAAAGCAGTGGACACTCAATTAAAAGAGAGACCCTATAAATTATTCACACACACACAAAATAAACAGACCACAAGTAAACCCAGTCTGGATACGGGGGCCCAACAGCTTTGTTTTCCCCAAACAACAGGCACCACAAACCCAACCCCAGGGAAGCAGAGGAGGGCTGCTCATTTCCACCCAAATGTTCAAAATGCTGAAGACGGGTTTGTGTCGAGGAGAACATGTTTGTGCTACAGCTAGGCTTCTCAGAGCAATACAAACACACACACACACACACACACACACACTCACACACAAAACATAATGGTGGGTTGATTTGAACTATTTTATTTTTGTCCTTCCCCAAACCATCTGGCGTGTGAGTGTAGGGGTATTGATCAGGATCTGTGAGCTGCAGACCCCATGCCAATCTATAGCGTTTCTGGCAATCAGCATCGCCCATGAATTGCAGCTGTCTGTGCAGCTCCCGAACAGAAATCTTCAAAAAAGCGCCCCCCCCCCTTATCAAACACATCATCCGTTCAGGGGTAAGTCAATATCTTTTCTTTGTCATTTCATGAGCCAGGATTATGCGGGAGAAAGTTTTTTGTTGTGTGTTGTAGCTGCTGCTGCTGCTGCTGCTGCTGCTGCTGCGCCTGTCCCTCCCCCCCCCCTTTTTAAAGGAAGGAGAGCAATTTTCTAGGCATTGAATGGTAATGGTTTTCCAGAAAGGCCTCAAGCGTTTGTATGAATCGGACAACAAATGCTGTTTAAATATTGTGGGGGAATTCGAATAGGAGGGAGAAATTCTTATGTTGCTATACACAAATGATAAGTGGTAATAGAAGGACCTTTTTAATGGCACAGAATTTTCCCCCCCTTTTCCGGAGCCCCTGGTGATGAAGACACTGCAAGTGTCTGTGATTACACTTGCAGATGGACCGTGGGTGCTTGTGGAGCACAAGGAGCCTTCGGAATTGTGGCTCTGTTTGATATCTCCATTAGCTTCAGTCTTCCTCTGTCGGAAAGCTTGGAAGAGTTGAGCTCCGGGAGAAGAAAACTAAAACCAAAGCCCCACGAACTCCCTTGAGCCTCTCAGCTCAGAAATTCACTGATGCATTTCAGATTCCAGTAAGGTCTAGGAAAGTTAAAAAAAAAATTGTCCAGGTGGTCAGGCTGAAACGGTCCTTTTTCCATAAAATGCCAGGTTATCTGGCAGAGCTGGAAAGGAACTGACCACCCTTAACTTTGGGGTTACAAAGGACACTTAGCACCAGGGTGGGAGGAAAGTTGGAGTTTGTTAGTGTTCTTCCCACCCTCAGCTGGTCTCTTAGGAAAAGAAAATGGAGTTAGGGGAGTCCTACTCAGCCAGGAGCATTCCCTTGGAACCCCAAGCCCAGTGTCTGGATTCGGAAGTGGCGAGTGGGGTTGCGGGGTGACACCAGAGTGGTGGCTGGGCTGAGGCAAAACCCACCACAGCTTCAGTGTGCACATGGAGTGGCCAGGCTTGAGGGAGGGAGGAGAAGACCCCACCCCAAAGAGTGTTGCTACCTGCTCCAGGGGCCAGGAATCTGGGGCTGGAACACTAAGCTCTGAAGAGCTGGTGTGTCCACCTGCCTAGTTCTGAAGAAAGTCTGGGACCGGGTGGGCTGACCTTGATCGCCCCCTGCGCTCCTGTAAACGGGACTGTTGGGGTTTTGAGGGCAGACACGTCCCTGTCCTCCCTCTCTGACCTCTCTGGGTTCCGTTCCCTCTCTTGGGAGGAGTTTGGACAGGAGTGGGTGCCCAGGCCTCCGATATGGAGAAGAGGTCCCAGTTGCCAGGACTGGGTGTCGGGACCGCATGCCCGAATCCGGGGACTACCACAGAACTTTCTCTGGGGGGGGCCGTTCCGGTTCTGTTTTTGTGGTTTGCTATCGCTGAGGAAGCAGATGGGAGACATAATTTGACTCTTTTGGGGGAAATCAAATTCAAAAAAGTTAAAGGTAATTTAAGAATTCGAAACTGAGAAGATCAGAGAGCTCTTTTTGAGTGGGGGCGCGAAGCCACCGTCACAGTTCTGGAAAGAACAGCTTTTTCTCTAAAATAACGTGGCACTTTACGAAAGCAACTTGCTAGCTTAAGAGCTATGATGCATTTTTTTCTTCTCACTGGGTTTCCAGTTCATGTGTCAGGACTTTCAGTTCCTGTCCCTGTAGCCTTTGTCAGTCCGCGGTCCCACTTTCTTTTTTCTTTTCCAGTGGATTTCCGAAAATACAATGCCAATTCAAGGATGCTTAAAATAAAGTTTTTCTCTCCTCCGCTTGTCACCCTACAAAAGATAAACTGGCGTGAGGTCCTTTTGTTCCGGACAAGTTGTGCGTGAAATCTTTTTGTTGTCCTTTAAAAGGGAAGGCAAAAGTTGCACTAAAAAGGACAAATTTAACTTTGAAAGTGGAGCAGTTTCCAAGTTGATCTGAGACACCAAGCTCAGGCGCTGCTGTTCATTAATTACCTTCTTAAAACGATAATTTATGTATTTGTTCTGGACATAACCATTTTTGATTGAGGATTCAATATTGTTTAAGTATTAATACAATCACAAGCACTTCCGCTCTCTATGAAAATGGGAGAGTTGAAAAGCCTTTTTGTATAATTTAAATTGTCTAGCAACCACGAAATTTTTAAAAAAGTATACGGTATTTAAAAGAAAGAGTTGGCCAGATTTTAAATATTATTTCCGATTTCAAAATATAATATTTATATTTGAAACTAAGAAAACCAACCGAGGGATATGAAATATTTATGAGAATCAGACCATTTCTTTCTTTTTTAAATCACATGATATATTTTTTAGATTCCTCGGTATTACCTCCCAAACATATTAAATAACCAAGGGAGTCTGAGCTGATCTTTCAAAGTAACGCGATCAAAAGAACACGTTCAGATTATTTTAGGAGCATTTTATCTTTGGAAAATCGATTCGATGCCGCTTTTTGAGATTTTTAATTTATTTTTGTTTTTCTTCCAAACGTGTAAGAAAAAGCAACTCCGGCCGCCCGCAGGGTTCCGAGGCGGTCCTTTGGTAACTGCGGGCCGGGCCGTGGTCCTCCCGGGAGGAGCGGGACACGGTCCCCGAGGGCCACTCTAATCCGCTCCGGGCCGGGCCTGGCCGGGCACAGGTGGTTTGGCTGCTTCTAAAGAACCGGGCCTCGGAAGGCGCCCCGCCGCCCGGGCTAGGAGAGCCGCGAGAGCCGCATCGCCGGCGCTCCGACTCGGGAGGGAGACCTGTTGGCGTCGAGGCCGCGGGCGCGGAGTGGCCGTGCGGGAGGCTGCGAGCGGCTCCCCGGGTGGGCCGCGCCCTCGTGCCGCCCTGGTCCGCTCGCCCGGTCCCGCCGAGCCCGGACCCGCGCCGCGCCGCTGGTCGGGCAGGGGCAGCGCGGCCCCACGGCTCGGGAGGCGGAGGGAGCCGGCCAGGATTGATGTCTAAATCAATGCCGTTTCTAAGCGCTTCTCTCCGCTCCTCTCCATCTTCCTCAAAGGCAAACCGCCTCCCGAGGGTGGACCTCCTCTCCCTTCGCAAAGTCAGCGGGAGGAGAGCGTCCGCACCACGCCGACCCCCGCAGCCTCCGGCCGGGCGCCGAGGGACAGCGCGGTGGATCCCGAACGAGCACCTAAATGGAGGGAAAACGCTGGCCCCGCAGCCGCCGGGCGTGGGAGCTACCTGCTGGCCCGGCGTCACCCTCCTTCCTCCCAGGCTACCCCCGCTCGTTTCCCCACACCCGAACTCCACGTCTCCCGAGCGCCGGAGTGCAGCCCCGGCCGGGGCCCACCCCCCCAGCTCGGGCGCAGGCGAGGCCTGGCCCCGTCTGCCCTCCTTGCTCCCAACTGGGCCCCCGATCGCACGGGATCTGGAAGGGGGAGACCCCCGGTTTCCAACGCCAAACCGGGCCCTGCTGAGGCAGGCCTGGCTGGTTCTGATTTAATTATTCACTGATGAATCAGACAGCTGCAATTGTGAAAAATCCGCGGCCTCTATTGATTCCGGGAGCATGTAGGGGGGTGGGGTGGCCGTGGTAGCAGAGACGGAAATCGGCCCGGCCTTCGGGTTCCCCTGGACCGGGCGACCTCGCCCGGCCCCAGTCCCCGCCGAGCGTGCGGCAGAGTCGGGCCACGGCCACGCAGGCTCCTCTCCTCGCACTAGGCCCCGCGGGGCCGGGTTTGCGGGCCGGACGGGCGCGCGTGGGGCCGACGGGCCTGGCTCGCCGCCTCGGGCCTGCTCCGGCCTCGTGCGGAGGAGACAAAGGGGAACCGAAGAGCGAGGGCAGGAGAGTTGATAAGTGCGCTTTCCGGGGGACCGCTCTCGCGGGGGCCCCAGGCCGGGGGGTGCTGCCCACAGGGCGTCCCCCGTCCGGGGGCGGAAGGGGCGGACGGGGGCGCTTCCGGCCTCTGCCACCCGGGCGCCGGGTTGAGTCCAGCCGCGGGGAGCTCCTTGCCCGGCCGGGCGAAGGTCAAAGGGCTGCGATGGACAACCGGGCGCGGGACACCAACTCCCCGCACGCGCCACCCTCCTCGTGGGCAGGGCGAGCCGGTCCGGTCGATCTGGGTGAGTTCCAGCCGCCGCAGCGCCGCTTCCGGGTGCCCTTCAGGCTGGAGCCGCAGCCCCGAAGGCAGGGGCTCCGTCCCCCTCCTGCGCGACCCGGGGGCCGACTTGGGCGTGTTTTCCGGAGGAGCACTGTCTGTGTGTGCTCACGACAAGGCGCTGACACCGCGGTGTAGAGAAGACGTTCCAGAAGCCATTATGTTTCTCTTGACGCAAAAAATGTAGAAGGATTTGATGTGGCCAGATAGTGTGCGAAAAGCTTTTTTTTTTTTTTTTTTCCCCCAAAGCCCTGGAAGCCACAGGGTAGTCCTTTGGTATATACATGTTATGCCCTCTCCTTTGGTCATATTCAAGTCATGAGGCTTTCCCATTACAATTTTAAAAAATATTTTACTGATTCGTTTTGAGAAAGAGGGGAAGGAAGGGAGAAAGAGGGAGAGAAACATCAATTGGTTGCTTCTCCCACCCCGCCCTCCCCCAGCAGCAGGGCGGGGTTGGGGTGGGGCGCAGTTCTGGCCGGCAACCCAGGCCTGTGCACTGCTTTCGCTCTGCTGGATGATGCCTAACCCACTGAGCCACACCAGTCAGGGCTCCGTTACAATTTGAAATTATTCTTAATATTACGTTTTATAGGCATCACCGATTATACAGGAAAGCTATGTAGAACAAAAATATTAAAGGTCTAAAGTTCCGCATCCCTGATGTTTCATTTTTCTTTCTTCTTAAAATTGCTTTTAAGTATTTACTGTCTCCCTTTGTTGGTGAAATGTGTTCTCCAGACTTTATCCTGGGAAGAGGTCAGCACTGGCTCTCTGGAGATCAGATATAGAGTCCAAAAGGGACCTCAGCAGCTCATCGCCCGCGTTACAGTCGGTGGGGCTGAGGATAGGTCACTGAACACACCATGGCCTTTCCTGTCTTGCTGACTGAGATGGTTCAATAGATTTTATGATGGCCTTCCAACTGTCAGGCTGGGGAGACCTGGCCTTTGGGCTTTGTGTTCCGTGAACCAAAGACAATGCACTGTGTATAGTTCTTTGCCTTCTCTACAAACACTGGTAACGAGAGTGGACTTCTTAGGACAATTCTGAAACATGCTTTGAGTCACCGTGTCTCAAACATGGCTTGTCATGATAAATGTGGAAAGTCCTTAACATTTCCCATCTGGGCTTGTGAAAGGTTTCTGAAAATCCTTCAAATGGTATTCTGTGTACAGCTGCTACAAAACTGTGACTTGTATGATTTGAATGTAAATGAATATTATTTTGTTCTCCCCCCTTTTTTAGTATTAATCTGAGTAGAGCGTTTTTTTGGGGGGGGAGAGGGGGAAGGAGATATGGTTGATTTCACTTCAGTAAAGGTAGGGTGAGTAGAAATATTTAAAAATATTTGCAAACCAAAGGCTAGATAAAGTCGTGTGACTAAAGCAAACATTTTTTTTGTGGTTTGAAGGGATGCAGTTGGTGCCTTTGCACATGCTGTTCCTTGGGTGGACCTGGGTGAACTGCTCTTGCCCATGGTGCACCTGGTACAGACTGATTCATAGCTGAAGTTTTAGCTCCCATTTATAGACTTTGTTTTGGGGGGCAATTTGCATATATAAATTCCTGGGGAAAAATTGTTCTACCACCTTTTATGCTCATATTTTATTTTGTTCCCCAGTTATGTTAAATAGTATAACTTAAATATTGGAACATCCGTGGGCCAGCAACCAGGTGCAGCAATCAGAATATGGGAGAGTTCTAGGAAACTATAAAGTATTATACAGAGAATGGATGATAGCTAACTCATTAATTTATTTGTTCTCTTCAGAAATATGTATTGAATACCTTCTAGGTGCCTCTTTCAGTTTTGGACTGCAAGTAAGAGAAGTTGTCTTTAAGTAGAAAAGAGCTTCCATGGAAGGCACCAGGTAGTTCAGGTAGAAGTGATGGGAATGCAAGAGAGTGAAGCGTGGAAAGCCAGCAGGGAACAAGGGACAGTATCAGCAGCAGCAGAGTCAAGGTCACACCATGTAATAGACAGCCTCTGTGGCCCTGTTGTCTCTGTTGCTGCTGCCATAAGGAACTGCTAGGCTATCCCTGTGGTTTTATGCTGACTCTGCAGGAGCCAGTGCTCGGGCTGGAGGAGGGGTGCCTTCTTGATTCTCCTATGGCATATACCAGCATCCTAGCTACCCAAGGGGACTTATTCTACCTCTACCACACACTTTAGGGAATCACTTAAAATAAGATGGGTGTTTGGATAGTAGGAACCAAAAAACAAATGCACAAACGAAAAATGAGAAAACGAACAGCACCCAGAAATATGTTACACGTTGGTGCCGGGGACAGAACTATGAACAAGTTAGATGTGGTCCCCGCTCTCAGGAATCTCACATGATGACTGTTCATTTTTTGTGTATGTGTAAAGAAGGGGAAAAGAACAGCAAAGAATTATTCGGGTCTTATTTCAAAGTAATGGGCTAAGTGTCCCTCCTTTTCCCCCCTTCTTCTCTTTTGGGTAATGTTGGATGTTGGTCAGGGGAAGTTAGGAATGACTGATTTGGGGGGCACTCTGGCCCTCACCTTCAGTCCCAAGGTCAAGAGTGTGGTGTAGTCAAGATCTGGATCTGGAGCCCATCCTGGCAATCCTGTTGCCTAGCCCCTCCTTCTGCAGAGGCTCTCTGAGGTCCTTCGAACAAGTCTCATTTGTTAGTGAGATGTTAATGATTATTGGGTTAATTTCCCGAGGGTTCTTTTTTAGATATTCTACGTCTGAATCCAAGTTGTGATGAGTGCTTATAGCCTTAAAAGCTATTTCTGGTGGGATACATTTGTAATGATTGACTTCACACGCCAAAAATAGTTTGCGATTTTCTTTTTCAAAAGTAAATTTTTAAAAATGTCTAATTCCACTCTGGCAGGCGTAGCTCAGTGGATTGAGTTTGGGCTGCAAACCAAAGTGTCGCAGGTTCGATTCCCAGTCAGGGTACATGCCTGGGTTGCAGGCCATGACCCCCAGCAACCGCACATTGATGCTTCTCTCTCTCTCTCTTTTTCCCTCCCTTCCCTCTCTAAAAATAAATAAAATCTAAAAAAAAAGTGTAATTCCAAGTAATTGGATTCAAGTGAATGGATTTGTTGCTTCAGGTTTTAAATTATACTCTGAATTTTTGGTTCCTAGATGTAACTGATTTTTAGACCAAGAAAGGAACAGAGGACAGAGAATGAGAGACTAGAACCTGTCATGATTTAGTGTGATCAGTGAGACCAGAATTGCTCCAGAGTTATGTCTTTTCTAGGTATTTACTGCATTTTTTTACAGAGGTATTTTTGAAGAGGACTTTATTTTATGTAAAAAAAAGTTACTTGACAGGGCAAAACCTTGTTTAAACCCTGTTTCTTCAAAGTGGAACTATAGTGATTTTACTATATCATCAAAGTGTCCTTACTGGAAAGATGTGGGGACAGTGTCAAGGGTCATGTTTAACATTAGGTTTGTTACACAATATAAGCAAATGGCAGCAACCCTGCATATTTTGTATTCTTGGTATTCTGAAAAAAATGTGTGTCAATCAAAGGAATGAATATTAAACCAGGGTCACTTGCTTTGTAAATGAGCCCTCTTTATGACTCATTTTAAAAGTGAATACTCCTTTGAAAAACCAATGATTAAAAAACGTATACCTAAAATACTGGTTTCTGTGTGTTGGGGTTGTTTGCAGCTGTGGGAGTCATGGGGTGGGGTGGGGGGATGTAATGGACAGTGGGAGGAGTCACATCTGTAGGAGTTTATTGATCCAAAACGTGGTGAGATTTTTTTCTTGGCTTGTTCTCCTCTTCTCTGTGCCGCTCCAAATCCTACTCACCCTTTGATGCCGTGTTCGTAAACTTTCTGGGTGAGGTTCATAGTAGGAAATGGATTTTATGTTGCAACCCTAGGAGATGTACAGTATCTGCACATTTCAGGAAGGAAAGAAACCTTTTTCAAATGCCCAACTGTAGCCAAACTTGTATTTGAAATTAACTACTGAAGCAGAGAGCCTTGTCGGATGGTTCTGGGATGCACCGTTTTCTTCTCTGTATAGTGTTTGTTTTTCTTGCTGCTCATTTAGCACGTGCCATCTAATGCTTGGCATTGACTCTTGTGTGTGTGGCTCCTGGGCTGCGTTAGATAGTAAGGATGCCATCCTGGAAGGAAGTCTCTAATGACATGCCATAGAGCTCTAGATCCCATCTCATTCAGTATTTTTTTTTATTAAAGTCTTTACTGAAGGTTAGAGAAGCTGCTCATTAAATCTGTAGGTTATGTAGAGCAAGAAGCCATAGCTAATGTATTGAAAGGTGAAATCAAGATTCAAAATGAAACATGAATGTTGGAATGAAAACCACCGTGATGTGATTCAACAAAGACCAGTACAAAAGCCCTCTGTTGAGGCTAAAAATATAAATCAAAGGAGGTTCCTGGATTGTGACAATAATGTTTGTGGGATGATAGGGGTACAAATCTTATATAAATGCAAAAATAGTTCAAAATGTTATTCTGCATAAAAAGCTAATGTAATTTTATACTGCACCAATAGAAATATGGTATACAACTTGCAAGGAAGATAACAGTTTCCCAGTATTCTGGGCTGGAGTTTTATCTAGTTCCAGCTACCTTATTTTAATACAAACATTAATAAGTTAGTGATTAGCATCGGTCCTCAGGGTGTGGGGGAAGAGGAAACCATGCTTTATGTAGAAGAGTTAGAGCAAATGTTTAGCCTAGAGAAGAGGCAAATGATATGGTACATGATTGCTACTTTAAATATTTGCCTAGCTGTCACATGGCAGAGGGGTTAGTTTTTCCTGCTCCCCAGGGCAGTTAGGACCAAAGGGTAAAAGTGACAGAGGGGCTGACTTTCATTCTGATAATGAAGGTTGTCCAGCAGTGTAGCAAGTCGCCGTATGAAGGAGTGAATTCCTCACCCGGAGGAGGACCCTGCAAAGGCTGCGTGCCTCTCTGGCCAGGATGCTGTTAGTAGGGATCAGCTGACTCAGGCAACGGATGGAAATAGATGATCTCTCTGGCTGAATTTTAGAATTCTTTGAACTGCATATTTGAAAAATAATACTGTGAAAGTGACTTTATATAGGTTATTTTAAGAGATACATTAATATTCAAGCTTGTAAGGACTTCAGATGTGCATGGGAGAGCATTTTGTATCTCAAAGCATTATAAAACTATTCCTTTACTTACGAAAAACACAACTTTGTTTCTTGTTCATGTTTCTAAAATCCAAAAGAGCTCTTAAACCAAGAAGATTTTTGGATCTCACATATTGAAATAACCTTTACTGAACTGACATGAGACTATTCCAGTCTTTTTTTTAGATTTTGTTTATTTTTTATTTTTAGAGAAGGAAGGGAGGGAGAAAGAGAGAGAGGGAAACATCAATGTGCGGTTGCTGGGGGTCATGGCCTGCAACCCAGGCATGTACCCTGACTGGGAATCGAACCTGCGACACTTTGGTTCACAGCCCGCGCTCAATCCACTGAGCTACGCCAGCCAGGACTATTCCAGTCTTTATTCCAGTCAGAGTTAATATTCAGATATACCTCTGTAGAAACATTATATATTTGATTATAGGGTGCTGAGCAGATCCTGTTCAAGGTTACAATTCTTATGATTAACACCTTTCAAACTATCTGAAAAAATCCTTGATTCTAAAGCACAGGTGGCAAACAGAAGGCCCTCGGGCCGAATCTGGCCCTCCACCTTGCTTTATCTGGCCTGAGCACCTCGTTTCTACCAGGCGTCAGCGCCGAGCTCCCTGCCCCTAGTTAAGGAGTAGTTACATTTATACAGCCCTAGAATTACATTTGGCTCTTTGAAGGCAACTGTGAGACCGATGGTGGCCCCGGTGAAAATGAGCTTGACACCCCTGTTCTAAAGGGTCTCCAAAGGATTTGGTTAAGGGACTGTTCTTATGGGTTATCCTATAATTTGAGTTTTGTTTTCTCAGGGTAACTTGGATTCATTGGCCCAAAATCTAAACAACAAGCTCCATTATTTCTCCATGCTAGAATTATTCTCAAGAGCTATTATCATCAAGTCCGTAAAACTTGTCACAGAAGGAATTTGCTCTAGAAGCCAAATTTGTACTATACATTGAAGCAGTAAGTTGCTCTGCCATTCCACATAAATTTTATGAAGAGATCGGTGACAAAAATGATCAGTGTCAAGGATCTCCTCCCAAAGCATAATTTATTACTTAAGGGTGGCTCTGGGTGACAGTATCAAACTTTTCTGGTCTAGGTGGAGTATTTAGTAAGATCAGTTAATGAATGGCTTTCATTTTGCACATCCTCTTTATAAATTTCACTCGCTCTGCGGACATTTACGGAGCACCAAATACTCGATGGTAACGCTCAGCCAGGCAACAGTGTTTGAAAGACGAACAAGATGAAGATAGCAACCTTAACGTGTTCACACACTCATTTCGTCCGGAGAACGGCCAGTAAGAGAAGCAGGACAGGTATTGTGTTCCCAGCATAAAGATGAAGGAAATGGGATCTCAGGGAAGTTAAGTGATTTGCTCAGGGTCACACATCCAGTCAATGGTAGAACAGGACTCAAATGTAAGGCTTTAGTTCAAAGTCTAGTTATCTTTCTGTCATATTAATATATATTGAGAACATGTCATGTGCTACATAAAAATGGAACAAGTAAGCTCAGCCAATGAGATAACACATTCCTGAAAGTAAGGCGCGGAAGAACAAGAGAGTGGGGGCAGCCTGGAATTCAAGCTGGTGAAGGTGGTGCGTTCTGTGTCCAGCTGTGGCAGTTTCTCAGCCGGGTTGGATCTTTGGCTGTGATTCCTCATGCTTAATCTTCGTTGATTTCTCACTGTTTTCTGGACATGCTTCGAGTCCCTTTTTTAGTCTATGCTGTGGGCCATCTGCTTTGCTTTGATGACATGTATCTGCAAAAGTTAGCCTGGATCATTTTATGGATGAGTAGTGAGAGTTGGTCATGTTATGGACATATTTTGAAGGGAGAGCTAGAGCTGCCAGGATTTGTTGAGGATTGGATATGGAGTGTGAGAGAAAGAAAGGAATCAAGGATGATGTTAGAAATTTTGGTCTGAGTAATTGAAAGAATCAAGCTATCAGTTCTGCTTGTCTATTACTACAAACTACCCCTACCCACAAATAGTAGACTAAAACAGCAGTTATTTCTGTTATTTGTGTTGGCTCTGTTGTTTCACAGCATAATGGCTGGGCTTGGAAAGGGAATGCTCCCCGAAGGGAAACATTCCAAGAGAGCAGCTAAGAAGCTGCATGGCCCTTTGTGAGCTAACCTCGGAACTCACATAGTGGCACTTCCACCACATTCTATGGCCAGAATTGTTCATAGGCTCATCCAGATTCCAGGAGGGGGAAATATTGGAGCATCAAAGAATTTGGAGTCATGTTTAAAAGTGTCGTACAATTATTAGGGAACTCGAGGAGAGGTGGGAAAGATGGTGAGAGGGACGCGTTGGGAGATCATGTGTTTGGATATGTTAAGTACAGATGTCTATTAGGTGTTCGAGAGAACATACTGAATGTAAGTCAGGAGTTCAGGTGAGAAATGGAGGCTAAAGATACACATTTAAGAGTTAAATGTGTATATGTAGTATGTAAAGCTACAGAACTGTTTGAACTAGATAATCTAGAGGTGGAGCTTTATAATGTTTTGAAATCAGGAAATGTGACACCTCCAGCTTTGCTGTTCTTGCTCAAAATTGCTTTGGTCATTCGGGGTCTTTGTGGTTCTGAATGAGTATTAGGATTGTTTTTTTTCTATTTCATTAAAAACACCATTGAGATTTTGATGGGAATGGTGTTGAAGCTATAGATCACTTTTGGAAGTACAGACAATTGAACACTATTAATTCTTCCAAAGTACGAACATAGTATGTACTTTTATTCATTTGTGTCTTTTAAAATTTTCTTCTGTCATTGTTTTATAGTTTTCAGTCTTTCAGTACATATCTTTTGCCTCTTTCTTTAAGCTTATTTCCTAAGTACTTTATTCTTTTTGATGTTATTGTAAATGGATTTTTGCGTATTCTAACAGTAGGGTTTTCTACATATAAAATAATGTCATATGCAAATAGAAGTAGTTTTACTTATTTCTTTCTGATTTGGATGGCTTTAATTCCTTTTTCTTGATTAAGTGCTCTGGCTGGGCCTTCCAGTATTATGTTGACTATGAGAAGTGAAAGCAGGCATCCTTGCCTTGTTCTGGATCTTAGAGAGAAAGCTTGCAGCTTTTCATCATTGTGTTTGATTTAGCTGTAGGCTTTTCATAAATGGCTTTTATTGTGTTGTGGTAAGTTTCTTCCATACCTAATTTGTTGAGAATTTTTCCCATGAAAAGTTGTCAGATGCTCTTTCTGCATTATTGCAATAATCATGTGATTCTTATCCTTCATTTTGTTAATGTGGTGTACCATGTTAATTGATTTGCATGTATTGAACCATCCTTGTATTCCAGTGATAAATCTGACTCAGTCATGATATGTGATACTTTTAATGTGCTGTTGCCTTCAGTTAGCTAGTATTTTGTTGAAGATTTTGCATCTCTGTTCATCAGGAATATTGGCCTTTAGTTTTCCTTTTTTGTGGCATTTGGTGTCAGTTTGAGATTGGCCAAACTCATGGAATGAGTTTAGATATGTTTTTTTCTAATTTTTGAAAGAGTTTAAGGATTGGTATTAATTCTTCTTTAAATGTTTGGTAGAATTCACCCTGGAAGCCAAATAATCCTGGGCTTTTCTATGTGGGAAGTTTTTTGTTTACTCCTTCATTTTCCTTATTTTTTATTGGTATGTTCAAACTTTCTATTTTCTTTTGATTTAGTCCTGGTAGGTTGTATATATCTAGGAATTTCTCCATTTCCTCCTGATTGTCTAATTTGTTAGCATATATGTGTTCATAATAGCCCTTTATGATTCTTCTTTTTTAAAAATTAAATTTATTTAATATAAGAAAATATTAAATTTCTTTCTTTTTTTAATTTTATTTTTATTGTTGACTCACTTATAGTTGTCCCCCATCATTCCTCCCCCCATTTGCCCACCTCCACCCAGCTCCCAATCCCTGTTCCTCTTAACTGTCACCACACTCTTGTCTGTGTCTGTGAGTTACGCATGTGTGTTCTTTTGCTAACCCCTTCACCTTCTTTCATGCAGCTTCCCCTTCCCCCCAGCAGCTGTCAGTCTGTTCCAGGTTTCTGTGCCTCTGTTTCTGTGTTCATCAGTTTATTTTGTTCATTAGATTCCACATGTAAGTGAGATCATAAGGTATTTGTCTTACTCTGACTGGCTTATTTCACTTAGCATAATAATCCCCAGGTCCATCCATGCTGTTGCAAAAGGTAAGATTTCCTTCTTTTTTACTGCTGGGTAGTATTCCATTATGTAAATGTGCCACAGCTTTTTTATCTACTCATCTGCTGATGGGAATTCAGGTTGTTTCCAGATCTTGGCTATTGTAAACAACGCTGCTGTAAGCATAGGGGTGCATATATTGTTTCAAATTGGTGTTTTAGGATTCTTAGGATATAATCCCAAGTGGGATTGCTGGGTCCAAAGGCAGCTCCATTTTTAATTTTTTGAGGAAACTCCCTACTGTTTTCCACAGTGGCTGCCCCAGCCTGCATTCCCACCAACAGTGCACTATGTTTACCTTTGCTCCACATCCTCTCCAGCACTGTTGTTTTTTGATTTGTGGGTGGTAGCCATTCTGGCTTGTGTGAGGTAATATCTTATTGTGGTTTTAATTTGCATCTCTCTGATGATTAGTGACATTGAGCATTTTTTCATCTGTCATTTGGCCATCTGTGTGTCCTCTTTGGAGAACTGTCTGTTCAGGTCCTTTGCTAATATTTTAATTGGATTGTTTGTCTTCCTGGTGCTGTAAAGGAGTTATGTAAGTCCTTTATATATTTTGGAAATTAACTCCTTATCAGGTGTATCATTGGAAAATATTTTCTCCCGCACAGTGGGTTCCCTTTTTATTTTGCTAATGGTTTATTTTGCTGTGCAGAAGCTTTTTACTTTGATTCAGTCCCATTTATTATTTTTTTTCTTTGTTTCCCTTGCTCTAGGAGATATATTGGCAAAAATGTTGCTATGAGAGATGTCCAAGATTTTACCGTCTGTGTTTTCTTCTAGTATTTTTATGGTTTTGTGACTTATATTTAAGTCTTTTATCCATTTTAAGTTTATTCTTGTGTATGGTTTAAGTTGGTGGTCTAGTTTTATTTTTTTGCATGTACTTTTCCAGTTTCACCAACAGCATTTATTGAAGAAACTGACTTTACTCTATTGCACACTTTTGCCTCCTTTGTCAAATATTAATTGACCGTGAAGATGTGGGTTGATTTCTGGGCCCTATGTTCTGTTCCATTGATCTATGTCCCTGTTCTTAAGCCAGTACCAGGCTGTATTAATTACAATGGTATTGTAGTATAGTTTGATATTGGGTGTTCTGATCTTTCCAACTTTGTTCTTCTTTCTCAAGATTGCTGAAGCTATTTGGAGTATTTTTAGTTTCATATACATTTTTGGAATATTTGTTCTAGATTTGTGAAATATGTCATAGGTATTTTAATAGGAATTGCATTAAGTCCCTTATGATTCTTTTTTATTGTGGTAGGATCAGTTGAATGTTTCCTCTTTCATTTCTGATTTTATTTACTTGGATTGTCTCTCTTTTTTTTTTTTAAAGATTTTATCTATTTATTTTTAGAGAGGGAAGGGAGAGAGAAAGAGAGAGAGAAACATCAATGTATGGTTGCTAGGGGCCATGGCCTGCAACCCAGGCATGTGCCCTGACTGGGAATTGAACCTGCGATGTCTGGTTCGCAGCCCGCGCTCAATCCACTGAACTACTCCAGCCAGGGATTTTTTTTTCTTAGTATAGCTAAGGGGTTGCTAATTTATTTAAAAAATGACTCTTAGTTTTATCAATTAAAAAATATTTGCCTATTTTTGCCCTGGCTGATGTGACTCAGTGGATTGAATGCCAGTCTGTAAACTGACAGGTCATCAGTTTGATTCCCAGTCAGGGCACATGCCTAGGTTGCAAGCCAGTCCTCAGTTAGGGGTGTGCGAGAGGCAACTGATCAATGTATCTCTTACACATTGATGTTTCTCTCCCTCTCTTTCTCTTTCCCTTCCCCTCTCTCTAAAAATAAATTAAAAATCTTTAAAAAAAGAAAGGGGAAGTTAAAAAAATATTTGCCTATTTTTTATTTCATTTATTTCTGCTCTAATATTTCCTTCTTTCTAATTTTAGGACAGTTTTTCTGGGTACAGTATTCTTGGTTGCCGTTTTTTTTCTTTCAGTACTTTGAATATATCACCACACGATTGCCTGGCTTACTAAGTTTCTGCTGAGAAATCTCTCTTCTGTTGTGTGTGTATCCTTTGTATGTGACGAGTCACTTCTCTCTTGCTGCTCCCAATATATCCTATTGGCTCTGTTTCTCTTGAGAACTCTAACTCATACAGTTAAGTGTATAATTCCTTTTGTAGACTGTTGGATTTTATTTGCTAATTTTTTTGCTGAGGATTTTTGCATTTATGTTTATGAGGGATATTGATACATAGTTTTGTTTTTTCATATTGTCTGGTTTTGGTATCAGGATAGTACTAGCTTCCTAAAATGAATTGGGAAGTTTTCTATCATTCTGGAAGAGATTGTGTGGAATTGGTGTTAATTCTTCTTTAAACGTATGGTAGAATTCTCTAATGAATCCCTCTGAACCTGGGGAGTTCTCTTTTGGGAGTTTTTAAGTTGAAAATGTAATCTCCTTAATATACTACTAGCCTATTCCATATTGGATGCTACTTTGTGCTTTTTGAGGAACTAGTGCATTTCATCTGCCATGTTTATATGTGTAGAATTGTTCATAGTATTCACTTAATATTTCTTTGATGTCTGCAGAGTTTGAAGTTATATTTCTTGTTCCAGTCTGATATTGGTAATTTGTGTCTTCTCTATTTTTTGTCAATTTGTTAGATGTTTGTCAATTTTATTGATTTGTTTTCAAAGAACTAGCTTTTTGTTTCATTGATTTTTCTCTATTGCTTTTCTGTTTTTAGTTTCATTGATTCCTACTCTTTATTCCCTTTCCTTTATTTGCCTTGGGTTTATTTTGCTCTTCTTTTTCTATGTTATTAATGTGGAAGCTTGTTGATATGAAACTGTTCCTCTTTTCTAATGTAAGCATTTAATGCCTCACGTTTACCTTTAAACACCGTTTTAGCTATAGCCTACGTATTTTGATATGGAGGGTCCTCAATTCCATTTGGTCGCATGTATTATATTATTTTGTTTGAAAATTTGTGAAATATTTTGAAATTTGTTCAGTTTCCAAGTTTGTAGAGATTTCTTGTTGTCATTCTGTTACTGATTCCTAGTTTGTGCCGTTGTGGACAAAGAGCATACTCTGTAATAGTATTTTAAATTGGTTGAGCTTTGCCGTATGGCTCAGGATATGACTTATGTTGGTATATGTTCCATGGATGCTTGAAACGAATGTTTATTCCGCTATTGTTGGGTGGTGTGTTCTATCAGTTAAATGCTGATTAGGTCCTGTTGGTGGATGATACATCCTTGCTGATTTTTTCTGTCTAGTTGTTCTATGAATTACTGAGACAGTGATGTTGAGGTCTCCAGGTATAATTATGGACCTTGTTTTATTTCCCTATACATTTGTTTATATATTCTGTATATTATTAACATGCTTGACTGATCTGTGTATGACCAAAACTCGTTTAGGATTGCTAGGTCTTCTTGTTGAATGGACCTTAGTATGATTATGTAAAGTCCTACTCGCTCTGATTTCCTTTTCTCTGAAGGTTATTTCATTGCTCTTGAAGTTTACTGATAATAGTATAGCCTCTTTTATTTGACAAATATTTACATGAGATACCCTTTTCCATGCTTTTACTTTCAATCTACCTATATTGTTATATTTAGATTGAGTTTCTTGTAGACAGCATGCTTTTAATCCACTCTGCCACTCTTTATCTTTAAATTGGTATACTTAGACTACATTTAATGTAATTATACCTATATTAGTGCTTACTTTTTTTGCATTTTGTTTGTTCTCCATTTTTCCCTGCCTTCTTTTGTGTTGCTTGAACACTTATTATTACAATTTTGATTTTTATTTCATTACACATAACTTATCACAGCCTACTAGTGTTGACATTCAAGTGAAATTTAGAAATCTTACCTTTCCCCCATTTATAATATGTTTGTTTTAAATATTTCCTTTGTATCTATTTAGCACCATTATACCAGACATTGTTATAATTTTTGCCTATTGTCAAACATGATTTTAAGAACTCGAGAGCAGATGGAAAATATAGTGTATTTATTCATATTTTTGCTCTTTTCATGTTCTTCCTTCCTTCCTGATATTCCAAGATTTCTCTTTTGTCATTTTCTATTTAGAGAACATCCTTTAGCCACTTTCTAGGGTAAATCTGGTGGAAAAATTATCTTAGTTTTAGTTTTTTTTTAATCTGAGAATGTCTTGATTTCTTTTTCATGCCTGAAGGGTATTTTGTCTAGATATAAAATTCTAAGTTGAGAGTTCTTTCCTTTCAGCACTTAAAGAATATTGTGCTACTTTATTCTCTGGCTTCTAGATTTCTGATGAGAAATCTGAAATCATTTGAATTGTTTTTCTCCTATAGTAAGGGTATAATTTCTCCCTTTCTCTGCTATTAAGATTTTTATTTGTCATTACTTTTCAGAAACTTGACTGTGATTCGGATTTATACTGCTTGGGGTTTACTCAGTTTCTTAAATTTGTAAATATATGTATTTTGAGAAAATTTTAAAAGTTTTCACTCTGGCTGGTGTGGCTCAGTGGATTAAGTGTTGGCCTGTGAAGAAGCGGTTGCTGGTTTGATTCCCAGTCAGGGCACACGCCTGGGTTGTGGGCCAGGTCCCTGGTTGGGGACATGTAGGAGGCAACCACACATCGATGTTTCTCTTCCTTTTTTCTCCCTTCTTTACCCTCTAAAAATGAATTAAAAAATCTTTAAAAAACATTTTCTGTCATTCTCTTTTTTTAATATATTTACTTATTTATTTTTGATAAGTAAAAATTGTATATATTTAAGGTATACACTGTAACATTTTGATAATAGATGTACAAGTATACATTGTGAACTATACAGAGTACAACAAAAGTAGGTTTACAGTTGTATGTACATGAAACAAAATTTATTCTTGTATTTTTTATTAATTATTGTATTATTTTCCATACAAACAACTGTAAACCTATTGCCCCACCCTGTATATATAAAATAAATTTAACATTTTCTCATTTTATATATTCATCATTTTTTTGTGTAGTGAGAATAATTCATATTTACTTCTTGGCAGATTTCAAGTATATAATACATTATTTTTAATTATAGTCACCATTTTGTATGTTAGGTTTCCAGAACTCCCATTATTTCTTTACATACTTTCTTAGTACTTTGTTCTTTTCTCTTCTGGGACTCTGATTACATGAACATTAGCTCTTTTGTGATAGTCCCATGATGTGGACACCGGCCTGCAGTGTCCACGGTGTTGTGGATGAGAGATGAGACAAACTCACATGGGCTACCGAGTCCTGTGGAGGAAAAGGGACGGCACAGCCACTTTCTCAAGGGGAGAGCGCCTCGAAGTGCCTCACCCACTCTCCCAAGAGGAGAGCGCCCTGGCCCTTGCCTTGACAAGCTTCTGTTGCTTTTCTGGCACATTACATTGAAGATGGTCCTCATTTACTATGCACAGGTTCGCCTTAGGTGGTTACCTTTTACAGAAAACAAAGAAGGGGATGTTGCTAATTACATCAAAAAAGAAGGATATTTGCAAATGTAAAGGGAAAAATGGTTGAACTGGTTACACTTGTCCTTGAAAGGTTTAGCATAGATTTTAGGTAGTTACTTTAAAGATATGCAGTAAACGTTTGCCGCCTGAAATTAGGGTGAGGGAGTTTTAGCAAAGAGCAAGTCTCAAAGCGGCATAGGTACGATACAGGCCTAATTCCCCACAGGAGAACCTATCCTTGGGCGTGGGTCCTGTGTACCAGATCTTACTTTCCGCTGGCCTTTCCAAGTGGGAGCTGGGCCCATGCCCCACAGAATGGTCTCCTATATTTCTCCCCTGGTTTTTAGTTAGGACTGCTGTAGATCCCACAAAGCTTGCTACTTGCTGGTCTCTCACATGACCCTGGGAAAATAATCTGCAAACACATCAAAGTACAAAGAGCATTATTATAATCAGTAAGCAACCAGCAGCTCCAAAAACCTACATTCTCAGATTAAGCCCATCAATCATTGTCAGGCAGTAATGATCAAAAATATATAACATTCAGAGAACTATGAGAGCTTATTTAGAGTCAGGGTCAGATAGCTAAAGGGCCATAAAACTTTGGGGAAACAAACTCATTTCAGGCTTGGAATCTTTTCATTTAAATTGAGGGTACTAGCAAAGCAGGTTTCCCAGGATTTTATGCATTCTTTCTTAGGCCTGATTGCCCTAGAGAAACGTGCCCTTTCCAGCACAGGGCCACACCCACCTCCAGCATTGTTTCAGGCTTAGGGGAAGTAAGGCAGCCACGAGATTAGGAGACTTCTTGAAGACAGAATGAGGACTCAGGCTATGTCAAAGCTGAGGGGCAAGGGTCCATCATCCCCTTTTTCTATATCCTCCCAAGTCCTTCCTTGAGGGCCCCTTCATGACTGTGCCTGTCTTAGGTCATCCCTCCCTTGAGGAATCTTACCTGTCATTGGCTAACTGGTCATGCACTGGGGGCCAGGCAGGGTGAAGTAAGGTGGGCAGAGGCGGTGCTCCTGCCAGGGAGATAAGCTTCGTCTCCTCAGTGGCTTAGGGTCCCAAGGTCTCTCATTTAGCCTTAGCCTTGGGGGGTTACAGCTTCCGAAACCAGGCAAGGTGGTTCCCAACAGTCCCATAAGTCTTAGAGGAGGTTCTATTCATTTTTCCTATCTGTTTTTCTTCTGGTGTTCAGTTGGGAATCCTCTTTTGTTCTGTCTTCTGCTTCACTGATTCTTCTTCTAACCCTTCCATTTTGCTGTTGACCCATCCATTTAATGAAAAAAAATTTGTTATTTTATTTGTATGATTTTTATTTGATTCTTTATATCATGCATTATTTTTGCTGAGAACATTTGTTCATTTGTTTCAAGTGTGTTTATGATTGCTAAGGGCAAGGATATATATGATAAATGTTTAAAATCTTTGTCAGAAATATTTTAATATCTCTGTGAAGTCAGTCTTTGTTTATTCACGCTGAGATTTTCCTAGTTATTTTATGTAAGTGACGTTCCATTGAAACATGGACATTTTAGGTATCATGTTATGAGACTCTAGGTCTTATTTAAATATTCTGTCTTAGCTGACTTCTATTTACATTTACCAGGGAAGGGTAAGGTGGTGGTAGAAGTGCTCTATCCTCTTGGGGAACCGGAAGTCCCAAGCTGAACAGAAAGCACAAGCTAACACATTGAAGGGGAAAATAGAAACACAGGAAAGAGTATAGGAACTTATATAACTCAATGAAAAGACCTAACATATATAAAATTGGAGTTCAAGAATAACAGGAGGTAAAAATAGGGTAGAAGCAATATTTGAAGAGAAAATGAACAAGAATTTTTAAAAACAGATGAATTACATCAAGTCACAGTTTCAAAAGTTCTCTGGACTTCAGAAAATATAAATATAAAGGTAAATCTCATCATAAACTTGCTAAAAAATCTTAAAAGAAGCCTGGAAAAAAAATAAGTGCATTACTTTCAAAGAACCTGGACTACACCTGGCAGAATAATAAGTTGGAAATCAGAAGCAATGGAATAACATCTTTAAGATGGTTGGGAATTGGGGGGCGGGTATATCTGGAATTTTGTACCCAGTGAAAATATCCTTTAAATATGAAAGCAAAATGAAGACATTTTCAGATAAATAAAACTGAGAGAATATTTTGCTAGCAGACCTAGGGAATTCTTCAGGCAGAAGGAAAATAATCCTATATGGAAACAGAAATGCAGAAAGGAGTGAAGGGCATTGGAAAGAATATATATGTAGATAAACATAAATGGACATTGACTATGTAGAACAACAGTGTGTTGTGGGGTATTGAAATATACAGAACTAAAATGCATGATGAAATAATAAATGGATGATGGATGGGTAACTTGTGTTAAACTTCTAATTTCATAGTATTTCTTGGTAGGTTGCGTAAGAGGTCAACCATTTATTTTGAGAAGCTGGCTTATGCGATTGTGGGGGCCGGAAAGTCTGAAATCTGTAGAGCAGGCTGGCAGATTGGAGATTCTCAGGCAGGAGTTGATGTTGCAGTGTAGAGGCAGAATTTCTTAAGGGTAACCTCACTGTTGCTCTTAGGGCCTTTCAGATGATTGGATGAGACTCACCCACTGTCAGAGTGAATCTCTTTCACTTGAAGTCAGCTGATTGTAGGTATTAACCAGGTCTACAAAGTACCATGTCACAGGAACACCGAGATTAGTGTTCAGTGGAATGGCTAGGTACTGTAACCTAGCCAAGCTGACACATAGAAGTAACCATCACACATATTACACTGATAAGAACAGATACTACACTTGATCTTAGCCAAAAGGCTGAGAAGCTATCCCATCACACATATTAATAAGTCAAGAATGCTGATTGTATTCCTTATGCTAAGTACTAAAAAATATAGTAAAAGAATGTGTAACTAACAATCTATCTAATATAGGGAGAAAATCAGACAGTAAGAAATACTTGTTTAGCCCTTGGCCAGGAGGCTCAGTTGGTTGAGCACTGTCCAGCAGAAAGGTTGTGTGTTTGATCCCTGGTCCAGGTGCTTATGGGAGGCAGCCGAGTGATGTTGCTCTCTCACATCGATGTTTCTCTCTCCCTCTCTCCCTCTCTCCCTTTCTCTCTAAAAACATCAGTAAAAACATGGCCTTGGGTGAGGATAAAAAAATAGAAATGCTTGTTTAAAATAAGACAAAAAAGAGAAAAAGGAACATAAAATAGGTGGAACAAGTAGTAAACAAATGATAAGATGGATAATACAAGTAATATGAGTAGTTACTTTAGATGTAAATGGACTTTAGCTAAAATAAATAAATTATAAGACTGGATAAAAAAACATGACCATATTATGGACTACTTACAAGAGAACATATACCTTAAAAATAAAGACAGGAAGATTAAAAGAAAAAGGATGGAAAAATATATAACTAATAGTTAAAAATCTAGACTTCAGAGAGAAAAGCATTACAGTAACATTTCATGATGACAAATGAGTCAATTCATTGAGAACATAAAACAATTACAAATTATTATTCATCTAGTAACATAGCCTTAAACTGAAAACTGAAAGTTGGTAGAACAAAGAGAAAATATATGTGAGTACATGATCATTGTGGGAAACCTTGATTATGTCATGTCAATAATTGGTAGTGTAGACAGAAAAAAAATATCAGAAAGACTGTGGACCATCTAAACAATATGAAAAATGAACTTGACTGAATTGACATATAGAGAGCCCTACAGTCAATAATAACAAGAATGTGTCTTATTTTCAAGTACACATGGAATATTTACCAAAATTGACTGTATTCTGGGACCTACATCAAATCTCATCAGATTTCAAAATTTTGATTATTCAGAGTATCTTGATGACTGCAGAGGACTGAAGCCTGAAATCAGTTATAAAAAGATAATTAGAAAATTCTACAAAGTTTTGGAATTAAGCAAGTATGCTTTTAAATAACCTTGGATCAAAGAAGAAATCACAAAATATTTTGAACTGAATAAAAGTGGAAATATGGTTTATCAAAACTTTGGAAGAGGCAGCTGAAATAATGCTCGACACCGGTCCTGGCTCCTGGGGCCCAAGGCGTTATGGATGAGACGAGACAAATTCACACGGACTCTCGAGTCCTGGGGAGGAAAAGGGATGGCGTAGCTTCTCTCTCAAGAGGAGAGCACCCCAACCCTTGCCTTGACAAGCTTTTATTGGGTTCAATTTGCACAGGAATACAGGGTGTATATGTAAAGCTCATCAGTCATTGTCAGGCAGAAATGATTAAACAATAGATAACATTCAGAGAACTATGAGGGCTTGTTCTGAGTCAGGGTCAGATAGTTAAAGGGCCATAAAACTTTGGAGAACAAACTCATTTCAGACTTGGACCCTTATCATTTAAACTGAGGATATTAGCAAAGTAGGTTTCATAGGATTTTATGCATTCTTTCTTAGGCCTGATCATCCTAGGGAAACCCACCCTTTCCAGCACAGGGCCACACTCACCTCCAGCATTGTTTCAGGCTTAAGGCATTGCTTCAGGCTTAAGGCATTGCTTCAGGCTTAAGTCAGAAGGGGAAGTAAGGCAGCCAAGAGATTAGGAGACTTCTCATAGACAATGAGGACTCAGGTTATGTCAAAGCCGAGGGGTGAGGGTCCATCACCCCCTTTCTCTATAGCCCCTCAAGTCCTTCCCTGAGGACCCCTTTATGACCATGCTGTCTTAGGTTGTCCCTCCCTTGAGGAATCTTACCTGTCATTGGCTAACCAGTCATCCGCCCGGGGCCAAGCAGAGTGAAGAGAAAGGGGGCAGAGGTGGTACCCCTACAAGGAAGATAAGCTTTGTCTCCTAAGTGGTTTATGGTCCCAAGGTCCTTTACTCAGCCTTAGCCAAGGGGATTACAGCTTCTGAAGCCAGGCAGAACAGTCCCCAACAGATGCTTAGAGATAAATTTATAGTATTAATTGCAGATCTGAGAGAAGACTGAAAATAAGTAATCTAAATATCCATCTCAAGACAGTAGAGAAATAACAGGAAAGTAAGCGCAAATAAAGAAGAAGGACTGAAATAGTAAAAGAAGAAAGCAATGAAATAGGATTCAGATTGGGCCTCCCAGGACATTTGCTACACCTAAATATATCTAGTTAGGGTGAGTTTGTTTTTTCAATCAGAAAAAGGAGGTCAACTTAGAGCAACTTCGGTCTGACTCTGGCTTAGACATTAGCATGCCTGGGTTCTAGTCCAAATTCTGCCCTGATTGAACCACATGACCTCATTCTGCCTCACTTTAATCTTTTTTGTCAAATAGGGTTGTAATACTCAACTCACTTTATAGGACCTTAGATCTTGGGTATTGGAATAAATCAGAAGCCTAGGTGGAGATGTAAACCTGGAATTCTAGGTTCCAGTCCTCCCTCTTGTGCCATTTACTGACACTTATCCTAAGCGTCTTTTTTCATCTATAAAGCAAGAGGGTTATGCTCCCTTCTCACTCTCTGCATTAGAAAGTAAGATGTGATGATCCCTATTTCACAAACGAGGTATGTAAAATACGGAGAAGCTAAGTCACTCATTCAGGAGCAGAACTAGGAATGGGTTTCCTGTGTCCTGGGCATTTTTGTCTGTCTCTCTCAAGGTTTCTGAACTTTCTGCTCAAAAAATAACTCCTTGGCTTGCCATGGCACCGGGAATTTCCATCTCTTCTCATTTCTTTAAGATTGGCCAGCGAAGACGTCGTGAAGAGAGGTGTGCCCCACTGAAAGGGAGCGCACAGCCCGCCATGGACCCTGCACTGATGCCTCGGCCATGTGCCGGCGTGGGGCGGCAGCTGAGGGGACGGAACCCAGCAAGGTACCTGCTCCCAGGTACTGTTCGAAACCTGATGTGAGACATGGCTTCTGTGATTCATGGGGAGCAGTGTCCCAATGTGGTCAAGTAGGAGTGAGTCTTACAGGTCTGTCAGCGTGATATTCATGTAGATCAGTGATTTTCAACCAGAGTGCCACGGCACACTGACTGTTTCTTGGGGACACCGGCGTGCCCCAAGAGTTTTTAAAACCTGCAACACCTGACTAGTCAGGGACACTGATCTCTTTTCCCTTAGATTGTCAGATAAAAAAAAATGACAACAGCCAACACAACAATAGCCATCTCGTGTGAATACATCAAAATTGTGCCTTTTTTTTGGTCAGTTTGGCAAAAAATATGTATATTTTATGGTGTGCCGTAGAATTTTCGTAATTAGTTTACATGTCCCATGAGATTGAAAAAGGAGGAAAATCACTTATGTAGATCATTAATATGAAGAAGCAACATTTAATGATAGGAATGCACAAAAATATTTCTGCGGAATATTGCCTCTGTGGAATGGAGACCTGTCATTTAAATACCAAATGCAACTCTGTCTCTAGGTCATTATTATATGATTATTACAGCTGCTTCCGTGACGGCAAGTGGCTCTCCGCTATGCCTTGTGCTTTGTCCCGTGCAGAAGACCAGCGCTGAACTAAGGTCCGGGCCTACTCTGTTGAGTAGTCATATATATGGGGGTGGGGGGGTGGGGAGAATTCCACGTTTCACAAAGGTGGATGGGTTCTGGGAATTCATGTGTATTAGGAGGGCATCAGCAGGAAGTAAGCTTTGAGGTGGCTCTGGAAAAGAAAGCTGTCCGGCGGATTCATAGGCTGGGAGTGCTATCGCAGAGAGCAGGTGAGGGGCAAGGAGAAAAGTTGGCCTGCTCGTAGGAAGGGAATACAGAGTTTAGGGCCGTTTAAAGATGAGATCAGATGGGAGGCACTGGACGGATGGCGCTTTCCAAATCATCCTGATCGGGCATTTGCTTGAGTGGTTTTTGAATTTTGATCAGTGTGTTTCCTCATCATATGTATGCCCACACTGAAGTGGTTCGGGGACCCAGGGATCCACATTCATGAAATCGCTTTAAAGAGACAGATAGACAGGTTTCCACCCATGCGGTTGTTTGGCTACATCCAGGTCCCACTTAAGAAAATTACCTGGATTTGAGATAATCCTCAGAGGATTTTGGTTCCATTAAAATTTTTGAGCCCGGGAGAGATGTAATCCTTGGTTCCTCATTTAATAAAATGTAAAGGGAAATGGGTGTACACACATCAGCACCTGAAATGGCAGATGATTAGAAATGACTTGGCTGGAATACATTTAGACAGATGGAAACACACTAGAAATCACTGGGTGACATTCAGGTGGTTGTCCCCCACTCCCTTTTTCATTCGATGCTCCGCCCCCCAGAAAAAAAGAATTTTTCTTCCGCAGAGTGTGGCAGGAGCACTTGCACTCGCCTGCATTGGAGGTTGCCAAGCATGACATGACTCCCTGCTTCCTGTCTTGCCCGTCAGGGAAGAGATTTTAACCATCGAGTGGCACACACTTCTCTGGGTGCTTTAAATGAATTGAAATGGAAGGGAAGGACCCTGCTCTTGTTAAGGAGACAAGGCTAAACCTCTGAAAAAAATTAAAATATTACATGTTAAATATATTCATGTTACCGTTTTCAAGCCAGTTTTGCAAGCACCTTTTTGTTTGATACTAGCCATGTACGGGGTGTTTAATGTGTTCCAGATATCATCATGTATCATCTCGGCCAGTCTTCCGGGGAGCCCCATGAGGCAGGCACTGCTGTCTTCGCAGATAAGGTCCTCCTGGCCCTTCTGAGGGTGCGGGTGGTCGGAACCAGCTTTTCAGAAAAATTAGGAAACAGGCTCGTGGCGGCCAAACAACGTCCACACGGTTCTTTTACCCTAACGACTTAGGTCTTCTTACCCCTTCCTCACAGACCACTCCCCAGTGATACCAGCATGCGAATTGTCTGACACTGCGGTAGTAATGTACTACCCTTGTGCCCGCACTTTATTCTACCTGCAGTCGAACACTTAGTGTCGGAATAAGCAGGACAGTTGGCAGTGAGTCTATTTAATGACCTGTGTGTTTCATGGATTCGGAATGGGAACTGGAGGGAGGTTACCCACTGGACTTGGGGAGAGCAAGTAGATTTGCTTAAATGGAGAACTCACTTAAGGAGGTGGAGCCAAGACAAGACACTTCTGCTCTCTGTTCCCGTGCAGGCTGCTCAGGCCACGTGGTGCTGTGTGTGAGCATGGCCCTCCTCGGCTGGGTACTTGGGCATGGACTTGGAGACGGTTTGATGCGCAGCGTTTGCTGTGAGTGTTTCAGGAGAGACATCTGTAAGGTAGTGGGTAAGGCGGGATTGGGCAGAGGGAGAAATCGACCCGGACTTTTGTGGCGGTGGGCCTCAGCTGATTCTGCAGGGAGCTCTGGAGATGGGATGGCCCTGCAGAGGAGTGCCATATTGAGCCATGCTGACCAGACCTTCGTACCCCTTGATAAAGCAGTCCTTGGTCATGGGTGGTTCCTTGGGAGGCACCGTCGTTCTGGGGGAGGCAGATCCTTGCTGCTGAGGGCAGTTCTGAATGATGAGCTCAGCTGTGAGTCACAGCGCCTGGCGTTCTTAGCAGCCGGGGCATGAGTGTCAGTCCTAAGTGGGGGTCTGGTGGGGCACCTTGGTGTGCTGCTCAAATCCTCTTCCTTTGTGTGATGAGTTCACCCTGTCTGGGAGCAGCTTGTGTCCAATTCTGGTAGGTCATTCCCTGGGAACTTGCCCATGAAGCTTTAGTGGGAAATACTACAGCTCTTGCTGCTACAGTCGATCTCAAGGCTGTCACTGATGCTTGTTGCTGCCCTTCTTTATGATTCGTTCTAGATTGCCCTTAACCCTGGCCAACCCCTCTGCTGGTGTAGGTGTCTTACCTCCCAGAGGGTGCTGAGCCCCTGGCTACTGTGCCTTTCTCAGATTATGGCTGCTGTTCTCATCCATTTACCATTAAATGGTAAGTGTGGGGGCTTCATGAGACTCCACAGTGGACCAGCTCTTTGCTGCACACACTCCTCTCTACTTCCACTGTGAGCCAGAGTCAGTTACCCTTGCCAGCATGCTTGATTCCTTTGGTCTCTTGGCATGAGGATCCCAAAGTAATTGGGCGGAAGCTGTGGCTTCAAGTTCAAAGGGACTCATACTATGTGCCCATGCTGTGTCTTTGAGAATTAGGGCCTTTACACCCACAGAACCTAAACTTGCATGGCTAGCAAGCACACTGTTCCGTGCCTGGAACAGTGCCTGGGAGTGTTGGAGTGTTCATTGAAAGAATGAATGAATGAATGTTGACCAAGCTTCATTTTACTCCTTTGTAATTTCCATTTCGATGCCCCCTTTTCCACTTGCCTTCAGAACTGTTGGCCACTAAGCTCCCCCGAGACTGTGGTGCACCCTGTGGGTCTGTCACCCCTTTTGAACCCTCGTACTCAACTCCCACACATGTAGGACTCCTGACCTTGCTCTCCTACTCTTCTCAGGATCTTTGCTGGGAAGCTGGTAAAATAACACGTGCCTCATTGCTTATGGTGCTCATTATGCACTTCCATTGCTTGTGAAAGAACTGCTTTAATGCAAAGGTTTATCCCTGATGGCAGTTATTTCAGAGCCAGTTGCAGTTCAGAAGCGGAACTGGATGTGGAGTGTGAGGGAATTTGAATGTCTTTCAGATCATCCTAGGCTGTTTGCTGCTTATTCTACTTATGCTGAATGAGGTAGAATTGAGAGAGAAACCTAGGTGCAAAGGGAGTGTGTGTCTTTAGGACCTAGAAGGGGCCGTGGTGGGGGTGAGGGGGGTGGGACAACTTCAGGGTATTCCAGCTGTAGGGGAGGAACCATCAGCTGGTGGACCAAGACTTTCAAGTTTCTTTCTAATGCTGCAGAATTGAAACAAAGATCTCTTCTTCAGATTTCTTCCCTTAAAGAAGTGAATGAATTAATGGGGTTTTGTTCTGTTAAATACAGGGCCCTATCGTAAGAACTTACTTGTCACACACTGGGAGGTTTAGGAGCAGGGCTCTGAAGCCTTCAAGGCTCCCAAACCACTGTGTCAGCAGGGTGCCGCCCCACTCCATCTCCTGGCCAGCCAGGGGTCCCTGCTTCCTGAAGGCTGACCCCAGGATCTGAGAGCTGTAGAATCTGAGAGGCTGGCCACTTTTTTCCTCCCAGTGCAGGAATCTGTGCTATCATCTTGAAAATCTCATTACTCCTTGAGGCAGCCCATTCAGTTGCTCTCAGGTAGCAGGGTTAGGAAATCTTCTCAATTGTGACTTCACCCCTTAGTCTGTGTTTGGCCCTTGGAAGAACAGAATCAGTCCTCTCCCTCTGCCGGGTGCAGCTCCAGCAATACCTTGCTTCCCTTGCTCAGCCTGCGGAGGGTTGATTATGCATGCAGGCCTGCTCTGCAGGCAAAAAGCACGCATGGCAGTGTTGAATTAGAGTCAGTGAAGCTTCTACCTTCTAAGGTCCTCTGCCCCTCCTCCGAACACACGTGAGTGTGGGTAAAAGACACAAATGAAGACCACAACTCTTCTCTTGACTGTGTGTGACAGAGTCTCTTTGCTTCCGCGCCTCCACACCCTCATTTGGAGTTTCTGGCTCTACAATTCAGTGACTCTAAGCACCATGGAAATAATCCCTGGGGTGTGTGTGTGAGGAGGGATAGGGTGGGTGGGGTAAGGTGTTAGGAGGGAAGGACGCCAGAGATCTAGATTATTCTATAATTGACAAAGAAATTGACTTCTGAAATTTTAGCACAGTCCCCAGATAAAGTCAGTGCACACACCACAGCCATAATCACTAAATTTGATTAATCATTGAAGATTGAGTCCAACTTTCAAATGCTGTCCCTCTGGACACTGTATCATGCATATGTTTAGTTGGCATTTACTGAGTGTCCACTGAACGGATAATCCTATTGCTGGTTCTGCATGGAATGCATTATTTAAGCCACCTGCAAGTTTGAGATTGACTAGGAGGGAAAAGTCAGTGATATCAGTAAAAAATAATTGTAGCTACCATTTATTGAGTATCTACTCATTAGTCAGATATTCTATAATTCATATAAGCTCTGCTGCACCACCCGTCACTGTAAAGTCCTTGGAAAGTGGATATTATGAGAGGTTCTGTGACCAGTGTGTGCCAGAGCTGGGGCTGCGGTCCAGGATTTTTCGACTGCATAGCTTTGGTTCTCTCCCTGAAGTCCCACTGCTTTCCCCATAGGGCCAGGGCAGAAATCTGTTGCAAGGCACAACAGCAACTTTGTGCTGAAAACACAGTGAGTTCAGTCCAGTCCACACAGCCCCACTGCTCATGCAAACACCTTGTGGAATAAGTTTAATTTGGTCAGATGTCCCAGAGGAGGTATCTCTTTGGCTAAATTGTACAGAAATGGAGAATTCGAATTCACAGGGAAATCAGCTTGGGCTTGCTTTGGATTTGGTTTGCGTAGGGATCAAACACCACAGGAAGATGGGAAAGCTGTCCCCCTTCCTCTCCTCCCTTTGTCCTTCAGCAAGGACGAAGTCTGATTTAGAGGAAGGCGAGCGGGGTCTTTTCCCTCCGGCTCTCTCCGTTTGCCTGTACTGAGCTGAGAAAGCCCGTCTCCCTGTTCATTCCCGTCCTCCTTTCCCCTCGGATCGGAGCTCCCATCCTGCACTTTGTGGTTTTCACTTAACGAATGTTAATGAGATGGCTTTGTAATCACCGGATTTTATAAATGTCTCATCCACAGATTGGACCGCAAAACCCAAATGAGCCAGCTGAGCATCTGTACTCTGTGAGCCTTTGTTTTCCCCACAGTCTTAACCGAAGGATGTAAAACATGTTCTTGCTCAGAAGCTGCTCGGGCCCATGGGTGTTGGTTGCTGAGGACAACTGCTGTCTGTCTGGCCCTCACTCAAGTGGCTCGTTGGGCCTGAGCCTTCCACACGGTCCTGGGTGATGTAAGGGATTTAGGCTTGATCAATTATACCCTTTTCAAGTTAACGCTAGAAAAATGAGAAATTGATTTTTTTGACAAAACAATATTTTAGAAATTCAGGATATAAAAATGGGATTTGACCTCTCTTATCAAGTCAGCTATCATCATGATGATTACAGTCTACAATTATGCCATATTTTGTATGTTACGGCCTAACACGCTCAGCTTGTCAGATGTGTTTCGGGGAGAGGGCAGAGCGGTGATAAAGCATCCCGCTGTGACTGTTTGTGGTGTGAAGGGGAAAACTTGGCGGACCCGTCTTGCTCAGCAGATCTGCCGGAGCGCGCATCCTCCGATTCGCCATCACCGTCTAACAGTCTGGCTTCGGCTCTTGGCAGAGATCTATACCGAATACTTTTTCTGGGGCTTCATATTCTTACCTAATACGCCTCTGTTATTATACCCAAGCCCGGACCCAAGAGGGAGCGAAGAGACCGCTGGTACCGCAGGCGGTCTGTTGACTTACTGTCAGGTTGGGCGGCATGTGGACGGTGAAACTGCGTCCAGCTCACTTTTGTGTCCTCGGTGCTTAGCACGTTGCTTGGCCCAGAGAAAGGACTTAAGTCAAACTCATCAATATTTGTAAATCATAGTCCAACCTTGGGACTCTCTGAAAAATAGTCCGCAGGCTTCTCCACTGCAGTGATATGGAAGAAATCCCAATTCTTTAAACTTTCCAGGAAAAAATGTTGTTTGCTTTGGGTAAATGACTGTTTGCAAGGTGGTTATTCTACACATGGAGTGACCTGGTAAATGAAATAAAAAATAACTATAAAGAAGGAGAACATAAAAAAATTTGTTGAAAATGAGCACCACCACCACCTCTCTTTAGATGTGGGCATCTGCATGATTGTTTCTTGAACTTTCTCACTATTTATTCCCAAATATTTGGGGTAAATAGCCATTTTCAATACCATTTATTTAATCACTGATCTAAAGAGTCATTATCAATATATATGATATGAATTCTTGGGTCTGCTTTTAGAATTTCTGTCCTAGAATAGAATGTATTGATTTTTCTGTCTACTCATCACTAATAATACACTTTTAATTATAGTACCTTTTTAATATGTTTAATATCTGTCAGGGCTCATCATTTATTACTATTTGTTTTTCCATATATTTTTTTGTTTGTTTTTGCACAGGCTGAACTTAACAGGCATTTTTGCCAAGTTCAGTTGTTCTTTGCCTGCTCTCTGCCTTCTATTTCCCACATCTGGCTGACATTTTAATTGGAATTGCATTCAATTTCCTTATTAATTTGTGGGAAAATTCACTAATTTATGATGTTATATCTCTCAATGTGATGTTATTTTTCCCTCTAATGCTACAGAAGCAACACTGTATCAAGAAAACAACCAGTTGAAGAATTAAGGCCTGTGAATTCTAGGATCTGCCCAGTTGTCACTGTATGCCTGCTTATGCCACAGTTTTCACATCTCATGTTGAAAGATGTAAATACTTTACATATCTAAGGATTTATTACTTATGAGGTTTTAAGTGATTTATTGTCCTTTGTTTGATAGAATATGGATATACCCTCCCCTCAATTCTAGGATTTTGTGTCAGATAAAAAGTGAGATTGTAACTTAATATATAGAGGGCTTTTCTTTTAAAAAAGATTTTATTCACTTATTTTTAGAGAGAGAGGAAAGGAGGTAAAAAGAGAGGGAGAGAACACAGATGTGAGAGAGAAATATCAGTCAGTTGCCTCTCGTAGGTGCCCCGACAGGGTATTGAACCCACAGCCCAGGCGTGTGCCCTGATGGGGGATCAAACTGGCGAACTTTCACTTTCTGGGACGACTCTCAAACAACGGAGCCACACTGGTCAGGGCTGTTTTTTTTTTCTTTATCACGATGCAGCCACCTAGTTTATCCCTTGAGCTTCTTGTGTGTTCCCAAACTGGCAGCAGAGGAGGTCAGACTCCTAGTCCCCAGCTCCTGGCGTTATTCTGATACTCTTTTTATATAGGCTGGATCTTGGGGTGCCGTCTCAAATCTGGGAACTCTCAGCTACCTATAGGAAAGACGATTTCCTCTTAGAAGCGTTCACATTCTATGCAATTTTGTCTCCTAAGAAGGCTCCACGTCATTCTGGTCTTGACATACTTTAAGGCAGAAAACTTTTTTGTAAATGTTCCATTTTGAAGGATGTAGTGCTTCCAACAGGAGGAAACAAATCTTTGTGGCTGTTTCAGTTTCTGATTTGCTGTTTAACTTTTCCTTTTCTCTTCCTTTAAGTCACTCAATCATCTTCCATTACTATCTTCTACACTTTGTTAAAGATAGTTTCAGTATGTCCCATTTCTGAGAAAAATATCTCCAACTAAATTTCCACCTTAGTTCCCAGCTGGCTTTTTTTGTTGATTAGGTCACAAAAGGTTTCTGGAAGCTAAATCAGATATGTTAGTGTTTGTGACTAAAGTCGTTTAGCTCTAAATCCATATATCTGTGATATCTGCTATAAGATGAGAATGAGTTTTAAATTGATCTTTAAGTGTTGAACAACTGTGTCTACTGAAGCATTTTAGACATTTCTTCTGAATCTATCACCTCATGTCATAGGTTGGTCAACTTTCATATTTTCTACATACACATTTTTTTTTTCTTTCAGTGCAATGCATGCACCCCAGCCAGAAAACTCACTCACACAAGATCAATACCCTGGCACTGAGCATCTCCTTATGTAGGAAATGAGTTCATGTACACTAGGAATGTCTTTAGAATGTGTTGACTTTGGAGGTGATATTTGATTTGTTTCTGAATCTGTTGTTGGAGGCATATCCATTTACTGTCTATAGACACAAAAAGCTTTATAAAATGTAATTTGAGGGCATAAATCAATAATTATTCCCCCACCCAATAATGCTTCAGGCTTTTGCAGT
Source organism: Phyllostomus hastatus (assembly GCF_019186645.2). NCBI lineage: Eukaryota > Metazoa > Chordata > Mammalia > Chiroptera > Phyllostomidae > Phyllostomus > Phyllostomus hastatus. The sequence continues at coordinate 45,796,053 of NW_025333960.1, read as the reverse complement.
ATGGATTTGTTACCTTTCAAGGGGAATAATGGTACCTGGAGCACATCTGAGTCTGTGTATCACTGAACTGTGTTCTGTGGTCCTTGAATTACTTTGTGGATGGGGTAATATTGTAAATGAATGTAATGGATTGAATTGTGGCCCCCCAAATATATGTCTACCTGAAATGTGACCTCATTTGTAATGAGGGTCTCTGAGATATAATCCAAGTAAAGTCTTTGAGATGAGATCGTTTTCAGTTGGGGTGGGTCCCAAATCCAACGGCAAATCCTTAGGAGGGAAGAGAAGGGGAAACAGACCCAGACACACAGAGCAGGCCATGTGAAGCTGGGGACAGACTGAAGTCAGGGAGCTGCCAGCCAAGGAATGCCAAGGGTTGCTGGCAGCTGTCAGAAGGAGGGAGAGAGACATCAAGTGATTCTCCCCCAGGACTTCCAGAGAGAGTCAGCCTCACTGACACCTTGATTTCAGACTTCTGGCCTCCGGAACTGGGAGAGAATAAATTTCTATTGCTTTAAGCCACTTAGTCTGTGGTAATTTATCATGACAGCCCTAACAAACTAATGTAATAAAGGTTGTCAAGTGAAATATTTTACATACAGTAAGGAGCATGTTACTTAAAGCAAAGGTTGGCAAACCATATAGCCCTGTGGGTCAAATCTGGATGCTGCCTGTTTCTGTAAATAAAGTTTTATTGGAATACAGCCATACTCATTCATTTATGAATCATCTCTGGCTACTTTTGTGCTCCAGCAGCAAAAATGAGTAGTTGTGACTGAGATGTAAGGCCCATAGTGATGCATATAATTACTAATATATATATATATATATATATATATATATATATGCACAAATATATATTCATTCAAGACAGGGACAATGATAGGGAATAAGGAATTCTGTAGTGGGTTTATGACCATCCTTAATATATCTGCTTTGAAAATCTTGTACATTCATATTTTGAATTTGTTTAAAGTCACATTCTTCAATAACAGTGGAGATATTGATTAAAAGAAGTTTAACAGAAACAACTGATCTATAGGATTTGTGTAGCCTCAAGGTAGATGGTCTAAGTTCAACCTCCTCATTTTGACTTCTTGGACTTAATGTGAATTGGAAACATTATTAGCTTAGTAGGATTGAGTAAGCAATAAACATACCCTCAGAATAAGAAGAAAAGCTATCTATCATTGTATTGAAGGTCCCGTCTACCTCAGATGGTCCTAGGTGCTTTTTATTTGATTAGCAATGAGGATGCAATTTGGTGGGTTTTCTCTCTTGATGTGCGAAATTCTCCCAGGTCCTTAATGATGCTCCATGCTTTCCTCTTAACCTTTTTGCCTTTTTGAAAGCCTTTTCAAATTTTCTAGGGGAATAAAGATTTAGAAATTTGATCATTGAACTTCTATTTGAACATTTCTGATTGTCTTTGAAAACGGTTCCCTTTACAAAAATTTTTCACGTCTCTTGAAAATCCATCCACTTCAAGGGCTTTATGCAGGGAAATAATCATGGATGTACAGACATCTGGTTACAAATATGTTGACCAAAGCACAATGAAAAGTGGCAAAGAATCTAAACCTAAATTTGAAGAACAGCAGAGAATTGGTTAAACAAATATGTTGACCAAAGCCCAATGAAAAGTGGCAAAGAATCTAAACCTAAATTTGAAGAACAGCAGAGAATTGGTTAAACAAATATGTTGACCAAAGCCCAATGAAAAGTGGCAAAGAATCTAAACCTAAATTTGAAGAACAGCAGAGAATTGGTTAAACTAGGTGTAGTCCTTCCATACTGTGAGCTTACCGAAGAATGTTTAATGACATGGACAGATGCTCTTGACACACATTTAAGTGGGGGAGAGCAGAAAACAACAGTATGTTTGGTATAGAAGAGGCACGCACTCAGAAAAACAGCTTTAGGTGTTTTTTTCCATGTTTTGTTTTGCTTTTCTCTGTTATCTAATGTCTTTTCAAAGACTGTACTTTCAGTAAGAAGAAAAGAGTTAAAGGAAAAGTGAGCAGACCACCCTTTCGTGTGTTTCCATCTAGAATTCAGACTTGTTAGTTGGCGTAGAAATAACTTTTTCTTTCGCTTCCCAGAAAAATTGATAAAGTGCTTCAGTTGTTGCTTGCCAGGAGAGTACATCTGGACAGGCCACTTTCTCCCCCGAGCCTTGGTCTCTTCATTTAGAAGTGCAAGTGTTGAATTCATTGAATCTCTAGGTTCCTAGCCACCTGTTGCACTCCAGGTGGTGTGAGGCAGTGTTCAGAGCCGCCTTTCAGCCAAGCCAGCGTGCCAAGACCAGTGCACTCGAACCCGGCCACCTCGGTTGTCGAGGACGGTGCTGGCTGCCCCCCGGGCCTTTGGACCCCGGGGAAGCCCACTGGGGAGGGAGCCCGCCCATGCTTAGACTAACACAGAAAGCCTGTTGTTTTTTTTTTTTACTGGCCTGAGAGCCTTGAGTCAAGTTGTCCTTTTATGAGTGGGGTTTCTTGAACCTTCTTTGTCTCTATCAAGCTGTGGCAATGCATTTTCTTAGGGAAAACTTTTTACTTTTAAAATTTAATTTATGCTAATCAGCCCCAGATGAAGAGAGCTTGCAATTAACTTGGTGTCAATTTCATGTTCTGTGGAAGTTTGTGAAATGTTTTGTTTTAGAACAACTTACCATTTCTCTCCGAGGGGGTAGTGGGGGGAATCATCAGACTGGTAAACAGTTTTCAGAAAACATAATCCCCAGCATTACAACTAGCCTCTGTAGTTTTGGCTGTCTTCATTGGCGTTTAATGGGCCCATCCTTTTCTCTCCTCCGCTCACTCCTTCCCAGTGTCTCTGCCTGCATCCCAGCGTTCCCGGAGCTGCCCAGGATAAAAGATATTCCCTGCTAAGATGCTGAACTGTTTCCCCCGTAAGACTTAACTTTTTCCAGGATAGGCATTGTGATTTTGCTGAGCATTGTGCACAGTGACCAAAAAGGATTTTAGGTTCGAGTTACAGAGCGCTGCAGCAAGCCCTCTCGAAAGGCAAATATGTTCCTGAAGGCGGAGTCTTTCCAAACACGCTGTATTTTTTTTTTAACCTGCACAAGTTCTCCTTTTGCTTGAAATTACTAGCTACCAGGCTCAAGAACAGGGTGTGCTTTGTGTATTAGTATGGTGGGACTTTCTTGATTTGGAACATGGATATTGATACACACAGAGATGGGAAGGGAGATGACAAAAAAGAGTTGAAGCGACCCATAGACTGTGGTGCGTCTGCTTGTCTATACCTCCATCCGTCCGTCCGTCCATCCATCCATCCGTTCAGCAAATACCAACTGACAGCCTGCTAAGTTGCCATCACAGTTACAGGCATGGGGAACGTGGTGTGACTAAGGCAAAGTCACCTGCTTTGTAGGAGGTCGAACTTACACCATGTGTAGTGGGAGACGCAGATAAACCGCGAATAGATAAATAAACACTGTCATTTCAAGTGAGAAAAGAAAATGCTGTAAAGGAAAGTAGCACAGGGTGTGGGGTGAAGGCGGAGGGGGACATTCGGGGAAGGCTCTGTGAGGCGGTGGCCTAAGGCGAGACTGGGCAGGGGTGATGCCCCAGGGGAAGGCGCCGGCCTGGGTGTCCGACCACGTGCTCATCTCGCCTCTGCCACGGGCAGTGCACAGGGGGCAAGTGCCTCAGGGCCCCTCCCTCACCCAGCTCCTGGGATAGTAAAATGATGCATGTGACTGTAGCATTGCAGAATAATGTATCTAATGTGTTATGATTAATAATGCTGAGGCTTGTTGCATGATTTGCATTTAAAGTACCTCTGGAAAAACCGTGTGTGGGAAGTACTTTTTAAAAGGTATTTTATTTATGGAGTGGGGTTGGGGAAGAGAGAGAGAAACATTGATCTGTTGTTCCACTTATTTGTGGACTCACTGGTTGCTTCTTGTGCGTACAAGACCTGTGCGCCCTGACCAGGGATCACACCTGCAGCCCTGCGTGTGGGGACGACACTCTGACCCACTGAGTTCCTGGCCAGGGTGCTGGAAGGACTTTTAGCTTTTGCTGTTAGATCATGTCTGTGGACAGCCAAACTCAGGCTTTCTAGCATCCCACAAGTCTCCAAGGAGAAATCCTCCAAACACTGAGAATGAGAAAAGGAGGATGCCCTTTGTCTTTTCATCGGGTGGAGTGTTTTGGTGTGTGCGTGTGGGGTCTTTCTGAGGGGGCAGAAACAAGCAGCAGCGTCTTCCAATGCACAATAAAACAGTTTATTTAAAAACAATGCATTCAGTACTGTGTTTGGCACGTGAGGCAATGAGGCAGGCACATTCACACTTAACAGGTACACGTGGGGAGCTGTCGAAGCAAATCGTTGCATTTTCTTCACGAACTATACAGTCACAAAGCACACGCAGTTACCTCTGTGAGAGAAGGTGGCCATCCTTGCTCACCAAGAAGGCAGACGGTATTTACAGGGAAGCTCCGCAGTCCAGCAGCGCCGGCATCTCTCGGGTCTCACGGCCCTGCCAGTCTGGCAGGTCGTTTGTCAGAGCAGGTGACACTGCCTCCTGCAGGAGACGCTGAGTCTGATTCCTAAGGGCCGAGGATTCTTCTAAAGAGCAAGAAAGCTTCTGACGGGGCTGGCAGGCAGCGAAGTCTTCCGTGCCAGTCACTCAGCGTGAAAGAGCATTTTCCAAAACAGATGCATCAAGTATGGGGGGGCGGGCAGGGCTCCATGGTTATAACAACATAAGAAGCATTTATTTTTCCCTGACACACACTTCCTGCTCATTTCTTTAATAACTTACATGCACTGTTCTCATGCTTTTGGACCTTCTGGTTTCATCATTACAGAGAGCTTTGTTCCTATTTCTAAACTGATATGTTATTTAATATAATGCTAAAGTGAAATGGTGAAACCAAGCAGTTTAAGTGAGAGAAAATATCACAAACAGTCTTTTGTCTTGACTTCTGATTTATGCTTTCACAGCGGATTGTCGCCTTCCCGAGTTAAGGGTGGAGACAGCATGGCGCGGGGTAGCAGATCAGGGTTCGGGGGCTCAGACTCTAATCCCGGTTACCTAGCTGGGAAATAAGTCACGTCCTGCCTGTGGAAGCTCAGTTTTCTCATCTTCACATTGAGGCGTTGATCTGGAATCTAGACCTGAGATAACGTCCAGATCTGGGCAGTCCTGTTGTGTCCTATGTGAGTAAGTGATGCTGCGTTGTGAGATTTCAGCGGTTCTGTTCTGTTTCCTGGGTGATTTCAGTGCTAATGACTGGGTCCAAACCCATCAATAAGCTCCTTCCAGGGCGCTTGGCTGTCAGGCTGCTTCTCTGCATAGTGAGGGCTCAGATCTGGATCTTAAAATGAGGCTAAAGGGCATTTCTGACATGGAGACCAATTATTGTAAGTCTTGCAAAATGGTCTAGATTCCAGATTTCAGGGGGAAACCTCCCCTTCCTTTTCGCAAGTACATCAGTGACTTCATTCCACCCTCACACATTGAGCAAACCTCTCTCCCATCATCTACTGGTTTTCCTGTCCCACCTCCCTAGCTAACGGTGCTCTGAGAGTGGCTGGTCCCTCACGGCTGGCGTTGCTGTGAGTTTGTATATAATAAACACATTTTATTATGATTTTATTATTAAATGGGGCCTGCTGGCATGTGCTTTCTGCTTATGTTCATGGACTTACTTCTTTGGTGTCCGGTAAAGAGCCGGAGAATGAAGGCTTACTTTGTTCCCAGGCTACGTGCAAGTTGTTGTGAATACAGAAAAACACCCGAGCGTGTACCTGCTTCAGTTAAATCAAAATGTAGCTTATTCAGTATAGAGAAACACACTCATTTAGACGACTTAAGGAGAGCAGAAAACAGAGGCATACCCTGGCCTTTTAAACATCATATAGAAAATGTCCAAGTTTCAAACATTTACAGTGGAGCAATGCCTTACTGAACCTATAGGATATTTTACTACAGCAAGAGAAGCAGATTTGATCTTTCATGATCTTATTTTGATGTACTACTCAAAGAGTAAAAAACAATGGCCGCTTATTGTATATGAGGAATTAGTTACATTGTTTTTTCATCATTGCCTTCCAAAGGATCTAATTAAACCCACCCAAAAATCACTTCTGTCGAAATTAAAAAACCCTTTAATTTGCAAACAAAGCTTCCTTTGTGGCTCACCAGGGTATCCGATTTCCGCACTCTTAGTACGCAGGGTCTTCACTTAACAATGGGCTGGAGGAAGAAGGAACCTTGTCCTACTCAACACCCACGGCGCTGCAGCGGCCAAACGTTTGCTGCTAGTTGTGTTTTTCAGGGTCCAGCCTTGTAGTCGGTCACTTGGCTAAGGGCAAGCCGTCGCATGACGGACGCCCTCCTCTGCAAAGTTTGCCCTGTGGTGTTCGTACTTAGTGGTGTTTCTTGCCCATGTGGAGCTTTCCTGAGCACAACTGAAGCCCAGCTAAGTGCATACTCCACTCCTGGGCACGAGGCCTACTTGGCTGCGTGTCCCCTGGTGGGGTAGAGACGTCGGAGTTGCGGGGCCTCTCTAGGTGTGGTGGAGCCAGGGAGACCGACTGGGTGTCCTGTTCTTCCCCTGCTCCTTTGCGGGCACTGAGTTCTGGATGCCTGTGAGTTTTGTGCTGTGTCAGGGTGAGAAGCAAGTGCAGGAGGAAAATTAGAAAAGTGGGCAAACAGGCCATGGACGATAAGGTATAAAAAAGATCAGCCAAACATTGTTTCAACTGGCAGTTAAATAAGTGTTTCTGTGGAATGTCACTCTCAGAAATTAGACAAGCATGGCTAATAATCTCCTAGGGTACCGAGGAGTCTGTTGAGAGGTTCCTAAGGGTCCCATGGCTAGGAAATACATATTTTGAACACCTTAGGTCCTTAGCCTCTGAGACCCAATAATATACTAAAAATTAGTAGAATTAATCAAAGTAGAGAGCCTTACTTGGCGGGAGGGGGAACTTGGGAGTTCTCCAAAGCCACTGCTAGCTTTTCGTACTCACTGACTCGGGAGTTGATCTGCTGTTGAAAACATAGTTACGTTTTCAGCTGGTTGACATCCACTCAGCAGGGTGCAACGGGGTCTGGCGAGAGTATTTACACCACAGAGACTGGCAAGCGCTGCAAACCAGGGCCTCATGCTCCAGAGCCAGTTGTTAAACATGTAGCAGCACACCCAAGAGCTAACATTGTCTCTGGATCTCACAGGAGGGGAATCAAAGGAGCCCTGTTGTCTCTGCTGGTACAAGTCTCTGCCGTGCACAGCTGCGGAAGGAGCCCGCCCAAACTGCGTTAGGACGGGGGCACCGGAGTCGCCAGAGGCTGGCACCAGGCAGCCGGTGCCAACTGACCACCGCTCATTACATAGTTGGTCTTAGAATTTTAGCTCATGGGTTTCTTTTTTTTTGACTGGTTTCATTTTAACCTGGGGGTGTTTGTATTTTGGATGTTCCCTGGAGGCTGGGAAATCAGAGCCTTTTAAGAATATTTTAAGTTCTGGGAATGATATGCAAGTAGAATCTGAATGATTAATTTAACTTCCCTGTTTCTCTATTTGTAAAGATAAGTTACCTGAGATCTGCCTTTTAGTTTGAAATATAAGGAGTTGGCCTTGGGGTAAAATGTATTAGAGCTATGTCTCTCCACTCTGTCTTCACACTTGTTCCTATTTTGACTAAATTAACCAGTTCTGGTTGCTTACAAAGTGGTGACTGGTCAATTTACCCAAGATGGTTGAATGATTGAGTCACTAAGACTGTGTCTGTGTTGCCATGTATTCTGATAACTTCAAGGAACAGGTGTGCTACTAATCATATGAGGAGTGATAAGCATTCAGCTACTTTGGTCATAATGGTATGTGTGACTTTGCTATGTATTGTTGGTTGCCAGCATCCCAGATGCTGGCCACATCGCAATCACCTGGGACTTGTAAGCTGGATTTATCCCAGGACATTGAGTCAAAGGTCTGGGATGGGGAGTAAGAACTGCATTTTAAAGAGCTCCTCGTGTCATACAGCTCTGTTTGCTGGTGGATCAGCAGCATAATCCAGGTCCTAACCCTGTAACCCCACTGTAATCTTAAGCAGGAGTCAGTCATTCTGTCACAGGCTCTTGACTCTGATTCCAGTCCAATCAGCAAGAGAATGAGCATCATTAAGGATAAAAACATCTATTTGAACACATATCTTCAATAATTCATCACAATAAAAAGACACTTTAAGAAATACTGTATGATACAATAATGACATTCTAAAATATGCTGTGGCAAAGCGATGAGAGTGTGAAAGAGGCATATTTAGTCATTTTGGTCCTTGGTGTCAACTCACTCGTGGCCTTGATTAATTGGGCCACAGGTCGGAGACAAGTCAATCAGGTGGCCTAGGGCCTCTGAGTCCCCAGCACTTGTGGTACTCCGTCTGGGTTTCCAGCCACATGCTCATAGTCCCAACTGTCTTTGAAAGCAAAAGGACAGTTCTGCACATTCGGGGAGAAGGAGAGGCTAAACAGATACTTTTGCCTAGTACATTCACACAGTTAGGGGAAAAAAGACTCAGGGATCTAGAACTGTACAGAAAATTGCTCAGTCTGTCATTTTACACATGAAAACCCAACCCCAATTATTCACTGTTATTTGCCCATCTTAGCACATTTGAACTCAATGCAATAACACAAAGTCTGCTGTTGAAATTGCTTATAATATGGAAGGCATTGACAAAAGGTATTTTTTAACCTCATTGACAAAAGGTATTTCTTAACCTCAAGGGCCCCAGCTGAAAATTATGCATATGGAAAAGTGCATACTCGTTTATTTCAGCATTCACCTTTTAAATTATGCATAGGTATCACTAAAACAAGGTTTTATTAAGATGAATAGATTATTGGAGAAGATTCCATCTGTCAACTGTGAACTGATAGTAAATGTATTGTGATTTGCCAGAACCATAATTTACCAGGAGGGTTTTCTCTAATTTTAGGGAAGAATGGACGTTATTACCTATGGGCTTTTATATATGGAGGCAAGTGTGTACTTTGTTATTTTGCATTGAGAAATAAATGATTTGGGAGACATCTTTTTTCCTCCTTTGCAGCCTTTGTAACTTGTTTTCTGTGCCTTGTGAACCCCAGACCAAAATCACTTCCCCCTTGAGCTCATCTTCGTTCGATGGTGAGAAGACCAAGAAGCACTGGGTGAGGAGTCCCAACCTCTGCACTGATGACCTGTGCCATCTTGGGAACATCACGTAGCTTCTCTGTTTCTCCGTTTCTTGTTTGTGGAGTGAAGGGTTGAGACTAGAGACGCTCAGAGGCTTTCCCGTTTCCAGCGTCCCAGGGCTCTGCACTTCTGCCCCTGGTCCCTTTGGCCTCAGATCGGCCCCTCCTTGCTGCGTGAGAGTGCCTAATAACTAGTACTTTGCCCCAAGTCAGGAGCAGCACTCTTCTTTTCCTTGGCTTCCCCATGAGTAGGTTAGTCCTGGAGTTCACGTTCATGGGTGACTTGAGGCTTGGGCACAAGGAGGTTGAGGCGGCTTCTCCCTTTGCACATTCTGGCTGGCGGCCCCACCACGGTCAGGTGTCTGATGTACAAGTCCCACTGCTAGGCACATGACACTACGAAACAGGTCAAGTACTGAACAAGCACTTTCATAAAGGTCAAGGATATTGAAGACACAGAAGCAAAGGCAGAGGAACCACAGATGTTTAATCATCAGATATGAAAGAGATGTTCTGGGAGTGGGAGGCATTCTTGTGTCACATTTTAACTCCGTCTCCCTTGGAAATACATGTCCGCACATGACATTCAGATCGAACGATGAAAACCGAGGGACCAGCATCCAGCAGGTCGCTGCACGTCTGTGGGTGGTTTCCCCTGTGCAGCCGACCTGGTTGGTTGTACTGGTGTCATGTATAGACAGCCTAGGGCGCTTTATGGCGAAATTCATTCCAGTAGCTGAGGGTGGATTCTGCAGTGAATAACCGCAAAGAGGACAGGTTCTGACGAAAGAATGAACTTAACCTAGAACCAATGAAGCAAGGGCAGTGAAAAAGCCGATGCTCAGCTGCAGGTCCTGTCTTCCCAGGTCACTGCTGACCACACAGCCCAGAAGTTATGGTTACTTGCTCCAGCGCCTTTCATGTCAGACTCAGGGGACCCACCAGCTCTTTTGGTCATGACAGTGGTTATACAAATCTTTGAAATATTCTTGAAAAGCTAAGAGAGGTTTTGTATGACTGGCTAGAGGCTGTTTTTCTCTGTGATAGAACTGTAGGTCAGGGGCATAACTAACAAAAATAACAGTAAAAGCTGCTATATTTTGAGTACTTCCTACATGCTGAAACTGGGTAAATGCTTTACCCACATATTGTATCTATTTTTTTTGCAATAGGAGGGAGACAGACTGTATATAAAGAATTTATAAATTATGAGAATTGTGGTTAACCACTGTGGGAGGGCTTAGAGTTTTCTTCAGGGACTTTTAAAGAAAAGGGAAGGATGGTCCTTTTGGATCATCCAGGAAGTCCTGCCTGGAAACAGGATAAATCTGATATCTAAGCCCTTCTAGTTCTGAAAGATTAGCTTGTTTCCTCACATTTTGAGTTCTTGTGAAAGTGTCAAACTCATGTTCACCAGGGGCCACATCAGCCTTGCAGTTGCCTTCAAAGGGCCGAATGTAATTTCAACTCCTTGACAGTTAAGGAGTAGTTACATTTATACAGTCCTAAAATTATTTCGGTCCTTTGAAGGCAACCATGAGGCTGATGTGGCCCTCGGTGAAAATGAGTCTGACACCCCTGTGCTAGATGAAATGATATTGGGAGACGGAAAAGTCCTCTCACTATGGATTAAGATGAAAACAAGGGGGAAATGAGATTTTAAGAAAACCAGCAAACACTTGGCATTGTGATGAGATCTAAATGAAATGGCCCACCATAGACCAGTTCCCTGGTTTTATGGATTCTAGTTCTTTGATTTTTTTAACCTGCCTGGTTCCAAAGGGTCTACATATTTATATTTAGTGAAATGCAATGGGCACATTGGGATTGAAACTCCAGAGTCCAAGTGTGGCCTGTGTAATATTGGCATTAGCATTACTTGGCTGTAACCAAATGAAGAAGTGCTCGGGAAGAGCCAAGTAAACGTCTGCCAGTTACCAGTCTCATGGTGACCCCAGCAGAGCACAGCGCGAGAACTGCAGCGCGAGAACTGCAGCGCTGTCCTGTTTAAACGGGGAGCAAGCACACTGTGCTTCTGCTGTGCATCAAATTACACCACTGAATTAAAGTGTAAAAATATTTCCCCTTCCAATTATTTCAAGTATCGAGCTGTTTTCACTGTCTTCCATTTTGAAATATCCATTCCTATTCCTGTCTGTTTGGATGATTGCCATCCGTCAGTGTTGTAAGATGTGTGTGCAATTGGTTTATACGATTTTTCTTTCATTAGTGAATATCTGGATCTATGTCTGCTTCTCTGAGTAGCTTTAAAAAAAATTAAGACACCTTCTCTTCAGAACCAGGCAGAACATGAACATAAGGGCTATTTTTTTCCGTATTGTATTTGGCTTAATTTTAGGCATTATTATGTCTTCCCAAAGAGGGGTCGTGAGCTGATGACTGAACAGCAGCAGTTATTTTAAACAGTATTTGTAGCATTGCAAGAAACCTAGATGAAATTTCTGGAAAAGAACAAGCTACCCCACCCAAGTGTATTACAAAGATGCTTGACTGGCATTTGGAAAGAAGAAAGAAACTCTTATTAAAATTTAACATCAACTTGGCCAGACTCTGGCCGAACTGAAAGAACAAAGTGCTGCTCAGTGAAAAGCCAGGGCGGGGAGTGATGGGATTTCCACTCCTGAGGCTGAAATAATGAGAGAGAGAATGGCCCCCTAATTCCTTCATGGCAGATCTTCGCATCTCAAATTCCAAGAGTTATTTGTACCAGATCTTGCCACTACGCAATGGCGTTTCCTTTTGAAATGCTTAATTTGTAGATGCACTGATCTGATTTCAGTGGAAAGAGGGAATATCCAATGTCTGCATTGTCTTCGAGAGAACAGATTGTCCTGGAGCGGTGCTGGTTGACACAGTGGTAGTGAAGGTCGCCTCACCTGAGCACCGTTCACACGGGGGCCCGGCCTGGCCGACCTTGAAGCTTCTACTCTGCTTGAATCCTGCTGGCTTTTGAAGGCTCTGAATGGGCAACCTGGTTGCAGCACTTTAGACTATCCAGCATCCATAACAACTTCTAAGTATTCGTCTTCCTTCTCTCTGTGCCCCAGGTTCTTAAACTGACTCATTGCTTCTATACTCTGAGAGAACTTCCAGCCCAGTGTCTGGGTTGGGATTGTGGGAGGCACTAAACCCAGGCTGGAGCGCCCTTGCAGGTGTGGCAGCAGAATGGTTTGCCACAGTAGCACTCTGCCTGGTGCTATGGACCCACGACACAGGCCTCCTTTGTGACAGTGAAAGACGCACTGCATCGTGTGCCACTCGCCCCAGAGGGACCACTCTGCTGTAGAATGACTGTCTGGACTCATGAGACCTTTGTAAAAGGCATTTCTTAGAAAAGTATTTGTAAGGAGATCCATCATGATTTGCTCGGTTTGTGGTGAAACATCAAAGTTACCCAGATCGTTGAACACATCACATACAGATGCAACACATACAAGCAAAGCTAATTCACTATGATTCCTAGCAAATTATTAAACTCCATGGGGGTGAGGAAAGGGGGAGGGGTTGCAGGGAGAGAGAGAGGGAGAGAGGGAAAGAGAGGGTAGAGAAGGAGAGATGAGATATGCAAACCAATTTCTTATGTTTCCATTTTGAAGAGTCCAATCCCGAGCAGGAAAAGATGAAGTCCTGCCCAGATTGGCCAGAGGCCTCTCATTATGAGGACCACCTGTGAGCAAAGCTGCAGCAGCCCCAGCTCTAGTCCTCATAAAAACTGAGAGGCAGCGTATTATTAAAGTACAAGCATGAACATACTTCAGACCATTTCGTTAGCAGCATGGTTCCAAATGCAACATTCCCGTTATCAATCAAGTTTAAATCAGGCGGCTTCAACGCATCTGTCCAGTTAAGGTCCTTAAAGGAGCAGTGCAAAAGAGGGAGGGAAGACTCCTTTCAAATGGCAGACACTCCTTATAAGAAATTCTTTAGGGTTCTAATCTGGTGACTATTCAATTTGACTTGGGGCACTTTTAAACCACCATTTGGCACTTTCTGTTCGAAGTCCTTAGGCACAGTGTGACAGAGTCAGCTTGGTGAGCCCTTCCCCGTGCATGCGGTACAGCAGCTGAAACTCGGCAGGCAGCTGGTGGGACTCCTGCCACTTGGTGGTAAATTTGGTTCCTTTTTTGTCATAGTAATGGTATGGAAGATCTTCCCTTGTGTTGGGGTCAAATCCAAAAGGCCAAAATCCATACAAATGGATCTCTTCACATATTGCTGATGCAAGAGTGTACATAAGAATACCTGTGCTCAGCCGTTTGGGTGACAAATGTTTGTTTTTCCAGTACCTGTGGAACAATAAGTATAGGTCGATTCAGAGGCCAGTGGTGAAGGCTTTGATCCGAGAGGTCATTCTGACTGGGGCTGGGATGTCAGTTTGTCCAAGCAACTTAGTACTCGCTTTGAATCTACCTTTTAGACCACAAGACACCTCTGGGCAGGACCAGCCACACAAGTAGTGAGACCACGTGCAAAATGAAAATGTGTGGCCTCATTTCAAAAATTATTGAGAATTCCAGGAGGGCGGCAGCAGATTATTAAACCAAAGGCCGTGCCCTCCTAAGAGCAGGCTCCTGTGCGAAACACGGGTCACACAAGTGTGACGCCAGTTGTGCCTCCGGGTTGCCCTAAAGGGTGGTGGCTCTGACTCAGAGGTGACACCACAGAGGCATGAGAATGATGATACTTCTCATACTCCAAGGGACCTTGGAAGTGGGGAGAGGGCTGTTGATTCTAATGGGACCTCCTGTGTCACTTCCTTACCCAAACCTAGAGAGTAAATCCTTCTTCTTGGGTTTGGAAAGATTGTGAGACTTATTTTTTTATACCTTCTTATAAGATAAAATCATATCCCTTGCTCCCTTTTCTTCTGACTAGGGGTTCCCAAGTCCGTTAGCATACCAGGACCTAAGAAAAGCATACATTTTCTAACTGAAAAAAAAAAAAATTATGGTTGTTGTTCCTTCCAGGGTTAGATAGTATTTGGAAGCCTCCCTTCCCACACTGCCATGTAGTTCAGACTGCTGTGGCACGAGTGTGTGTGTGTGTGCGTGCGCGCATGTGCACCGTTGGCTGTGTAGGCAGAATTCAACTGTTCACGAGTCAGTTTTCTAAGGACTGTATTTCCTGCAAGTTTTCATTGAACCAGTGTGTTCGGTTCAAGCCTGAGGGTGGGGGACACTACGGCCAGCTCGCTGAACCTCTGGAAGGCTGGGGGCAGGGTAGGCCACACAGGCCAGTTTTGTCAAGTTTCTGAGCACATACAGTTCTTTCTTCACTTCTCAGAGGCTTTAAAGATAATCCTTTCCCCTTCCAGCTGAAATGTAAACATTCAATCTTGTTTTTAACATTCTAACTTACGGACTAAGGATGACTAGCCACCGTTCTTTTGGTGCAGCTGAACTTAAATAGAGCAACAGGGGAGCAAAATGAGGAAGTCAAAAGATCACGGGAGAGGCCGGCTTCTCATTCGGGTATGCCCCTTTCTGGGCAGCGACATTGGGTAAATAACTCCTGTTCTTTGTACCTTAGTTAACTCCTCTTTAAACTTAGGAGTTGGACTGTGTTGCCTCTCAAAAAGGTAATTATACAACCTGGGAAACTGGGACAGTCCCAGTTTTTGTCTGTTATCCTCCTTGTAATTATTAATAGTGTCCTCTTTCTCTCAAAGAAAAAGTTTCAGTTTGGACTATAAATGATGGTGTCACCCTACCTGTTAGATACCTACCAGCATATTAGATGGCAATTCCTCCTTCTATGAGAGGTCAACCAAACAGACCTTAAATTTGGAAGCTTCTAGAGCACAGGTGGCAAACACAAGGCCTGCAGGCCGAATCCGGCCCTCCACCTTGTTTTACTTGGCGGCGGTGCCAGGCTCTCGCTCAACTGTGAAGCAGTTACATTCACACAGTCCTAACATTACATGCGGCCCTTTTGAAGGCAGCCGTGAGGCTGATGCGGCCCCGGCCCCCGGTGAACTTGAGTTTGACGCCCCTGCTCTAGAGGACTATGGGGTGAGATAAAAATCTCTGGAATTCCCCGTTCTCACCAGGCCTCTCAGAGCCCACTCTATCGTGTAGTAATGCCCGGAGAGTGTGTTATGACATTTGGGCTACTTGCATATGGAGAAATCAAGAGTTGAGGCCATTTCTTCAGATGATTTAAAGAAAAAAAAAAACCCTTCAATATATCATGTTTTATAAAATGCCCCTGGATTAGTGGTTCCCAGTTCTGACTGCATAATAGAATTATCTGCGGAGTTATAAGACAGCCCAAATGCTTGTTCCTACCCTTCTCCTCCACCAGACAAAGTACATTAGAATTTCCTGAAGCAGAGCCCAGGTGACAGTGATTGTAAAAGTTATCCAAGTGATTCTAGTGGACAGCCAGAGTTAAGAATCATCGGACTAGACAAAAATATTGCATTTCTGGTCAATCTGTCTATCACATTACAGGGGATAACAACGAGCTCATAAAAACCTTTCACATATTTTGACATGCAAACCCCAAATTACAAAAGGCACATTATGCAATTTATGAGTTATCTAGGTGTTTGTCTAATTTTGAACATCTATAAAACACCCAAATATCAAATAAAAATATTTTAAGTCAATTGCATCTTTAAAAAATGCTTGATTTGCTAATTTAGCAATTGGCATTGTTGGGACATAGCTATCCATTTAAAGAAAATTCTTAGCCCTGGCTGGCATAGCTCAGTGGATTGAGCACGGGCTGTGAACCAAAGCATCGCCGGTTCGATTCCCAGTCAGGGCACATGCCTGGGTTGCAGGCCACGATCCCCAGCAACCGCACATTGATGTTTCTCTGTCTCTCTCTCTCTTTCTCTCTCTCTCTTTCTCCCTCCCTTCCCTCTCTAAAAATGAATAAATAACATCTTTAAAAAAATAGCAACTGTATAAAACATTGTAAAAAAAGAAAAAGAAAATTCTTGATCTGTGGTGATTTCCATGACTGCTTGCTGGGCTTACCACCAAGCCAGAGGACAAGGGACTAGAGGGTGGAGGCTGATGAACCACCAATCCCCACATTTGGCACTTGGTGACCAACTAGGGGTAGAAGATTGAACTTTTTCCCTGGAATGATTCATTCATTTGTTACAAAACAAAAGGAGTTTTCCCTAAACTACTAAGCTAACCACAACAACTAACTGGATAGCTCCCACCCCCAAGAGATTACGATGTTGATTTGCCATCTGGTGGGGTATGAGTTAAAGGCAATAAAATATACACACCTGTTGACATGTTGCATTATATTCCCAGGCCAAGCCAACTGGACTTTTAACTGACCTCTGTGTTCAACAAAAAAGTCAACTAATGTCCTGGTCACAGTTGCTGAAGTGTGGAAGAAAAATGCAGGGATCCAAAGAATGGCCCCATCGAGCTTTTTTAAACTGAGGAAAAAGTTGTTACGGTCCTGAATGGTCAAGAGGTTGTTGTAATATTTTTCCAGGATGCTGGGGTTGAAGGTGGTAAGGTTGATTTTTCTTCCAACATCTCTTTGGAAGGCCTCCGTGGGGGCGAAATTGCAACGGAAAACAAAATCTGACTTATCTATTTCTTGTCCACACCGGCTCCCTGTCAGGATCCCGCTATTTCCAACCACAGCACAGACATTGTAATGCTTATTCACAATGGGCGACGCATCTGGAAGCAGCGATCGGAAGTTATTGCTAATAGAGAAAACATACTTATGGTTGGAATAATCATAGTGCATCAGTTGTCCGATCCGAACACTATTCTTGGTCAAAGAAAAATTTTTTATTACATCGACATGCTGAAGAATTTCTTGCCTAAAATAAAAAGAAATTCATTAAATGTATCCCATTCAAAACTGATTTTCCATTTTACGTCTTATGCTGCCATTTCATTCAGACAAGAATCACTGGCCCATTGAATCCAAGAAAGATTACATATTCATAACTATGGTCTTTGAGGGGAGGCTGTTTCAGAATCTACACACATGTGTTAATCTCTTAGTCAAGTTGTGGATGTAATCCTTTGAGGCTGGTAAGTGGTATAACTTACAGTTTTAGTTGCCATTCTTTGGTTTTCTGTTCTACATGTAAAGCGTATTTGATTAAGGGGAAAGCACAGGCCAAACTGTGTTATAAAATACAGGGAGACACTTTACACCAGTCCTAAGAGCTCACCTTAATGTACAAACATTGGTGACGTAGAGTTTGTAACTAGGGACTACTTGTTTGCTGTTGGACTGCAGTGTTCAAGGAATATCACATGTCACTGGTGTCCAAGTAAGAGCCGAGTAGATATGAGTTGGTATAGCACTATCTATTATTAAAATATGAAAATGGTAATAGCAGTTGAATATTTAATAGAAATGAGTTGATAATCTCATTAAAGTCCTTTAAATAATGAAACAGGGGTATATTTCTACTTGATTTTATAGAAACACAGTTCAGTTGGAGATACCCAATCCTCAGAAAAAGAAGCTATTGTAAATCCCAAAAAAGTGTGTTTACTCTAAGAATTCAGAGCATAAGCAAGGCAAGGGTGATACTTAGCACTAATTTCAGGTTGCTTTCATATTGAGCTTTAAGTAAAATTAAGCATCTCTTAAAGTCTCAGCTAGTTAAAAGATTTTAGAGAGACCAAGTAACATGTTACTTTGCTAATAGATTCTCCAGTTCAAAGAAATCACATTGAATTTGATGTCCTTTGCATAAAAAATAGCAGGACTAAAATTAAGTGTTTTGTATATCACCACTTTACCTAGAATTTTATTTTTTAAAAATTACTTCATTTGTCAGAGTATGGAGCAGCATAAACTGAAATTTCAGTTTTAATACAAAACTTCCAAAGCTACCAATACTTTTCTCGACAAGCTGTTACAAAGGTAAAATAAGTTTAAAATGATGCAGGGAAAATTAATTAAAGATTACCTATTACATGGTTTTAAGAGAGAAGTTTTAGGAAAAAATACTGTTCTGGCTGGTCATGTGGGTCATATTGCCTAGTGTGGGAGAATATTTTTATTGAATTAGGAACATGTTCTAGGAAAAGATGTAATGTGCTCTATACATTGAAGTTTTCCAGGTTTTCTATAAAATTAATATTGGATTAAATCCCCCAAAGTTTAGAAAAGCACTTTTGGGGTTTTAGAATTAATCAATTATTGTCATAGACTAATTTCTAATTAAAGAGTATTTTAAAAGTTTTAATCATAATTACATGATTATATCAAAAAAGTATGTCAACTTTTTAAGTAAATGACACTTTCATGACACTGTGGATATCTACTAAATTCGTTTTAATTCTGTCATTAAGTTAAAATAAAAAAGAGAGAGGGCAATAACTAAATATGCTATGACCAAAACTCAAGCCCCTGAGTAGAGTGGTAAAATAAGTATTTAAAATAGGTATTCACACTCCTAATGAATACACTAGATTGCCTACATTCCATTTAGCAGCATAGTAACTCTGCCAAGAAGGAAGTAGAAATGACTTATGTGGGGTTGCTAAAAGTATACCAGAATCACTGAGGAGAATAAATAAATTTAATAAGTCTCATCCTTCTTTCCCACCTCAACAACCCCCCTAAACTCCCAAACCAAAACCTCAGCTGCTACTCCTCCACCCCCAATCAACTCCCTCAGGTATAAAGGGCGCTGCTACAAGACAGGAATGATGCTGGGCCGCTTTTACAGCACATTAAAAGCTTACAGCTCAATGGAAACAAACAGGCAACACCAAAACAAAACCATTCTTAAATACCAGCATGTGTTCAGACCAAGGTTTTCACCAGTGATTCAACGGGGATGGACTAGAGTGTTTTCTGTGTGTTTCAATGAGATAATGAGACAGTACTTTTTTACTTATATTTTTTTTCCAGCAGGGGAATGAAAATGCCTTTTAACAATTAACTTTTTTTTTAATAGATGGTTTGGGCAGTGTTAGCCATGCATGTTAACTATAAATCATGGTGTTCAACTAAGCCCGAGTTAGGGAAGATACTGGAAATATTTTTTTCTTCCATTCAAATTGGTCTTCCTGATGTTCTCTTTCCTATTTTTATTTTTTTGAGAGGGCACTGCATGCATAAAGGGCTACCAGTCAGCCTTTGTACAGTCAGGCCAAGAAGACAATGCAGATACATCTCAGGGTGGGAGACAGAACTTTGCTGTTCTGATGATTTTGTTTCCTTTTTTGAGCTCTAGAATTCAAACACCTTTTGGGTCTTTCCCCCCTATCCTACCTTTGACGTAAAAATGCCGTCCGATTAAATGTCCACTTAGAAGGTTTCTCTTGGAGTTCGTGGGTCAGAGAATTCGTAATGGGCACAAATGACGGGTTTAGAAACTTCAGCGCGAATTGCGACCTGGAGAGGAGTGTGAGGACAGACAGACGAGCTGGCCTCAGCCGGGGGAGCCCCGCGAGGCCCGCCGGCGGGGGGCGGGGCAGCTGGCGCTCGCCCGGGCTCCCTCCCGCCCCGAGGCCCCTCTCGCTGGTTTCCCCCTCTGCTCTCCACCCTCCCCCACACCCCGTAGTAAGAAATAAATCCGGGGAAATCCGTCTCCTTTGTCCATCCCTCCGGGTGCCGGAGAGACCATAAAATGGCCGTCTGCGGAGCACAGGGGCGGGAGCGGGCGCCGCTGGAGCCCGCTGCGCAGTGAGGACCGTGGAGTCAGCACCGCGGACAGCGCCCGCCCGCTCCGGGCTGGACCCACGCAGTCGGCAGTCCGGCAGTCCGGCAGTCCGGCAGTCCGGCAGTCGGGGTGAAATGATTTTTGGAGCAAGGGCAGAGGAAACCAGAGATCTAGGGGAAGGCTGGGGGGTGGGTCCTGCCTTAACCTCTTCCTTCCCGAGCTTGGGTCTACTTTCATTTCTCGTTTTCCGACCGGGGATCCCCGGAAGCCACCGGCCAGCTCCGCTCTTCCGCCTAGGTGGGGCTTCTAGGTTTTGCACCTCTGGTCCGACTTGGACCACAGATTGCAGCTTGCATTTGCCACCCACCCATCAGGTGGCCTTGTTAGGAGAGCTCCTAGAGGTCAAAGGTAGGGGCAGGAGGTTCTCCTTGAAGGCCCAAGCCACACCTGGCGCCTGCCCCCTGCCTGGTCCAGCCTTGCTCCTGGCACTTCCTTAGACCTGGGGTGAGGGAGGGCGGCACTTAGCCGGGCGGGGAAATTACAGAAAAACTGGAAAAGGGAGGGGGAGGAGGAATGGCACCCGGGGTGAAGGGATCATGGGGCTTGGGAAGACTAGACTCTCACCACAGTTGATGGTATGGGGGGTGAGGAGATTGCAAGGGGAGTGCAGCGCCTGCGCCATTAAGCCGTCTCTGACCAGGCAGAGTCCAGCCTCAGAGTGAAGTCCCCAGACAGGGCCCAGGGAAGGCGCTCACCTCACCACGCACGTCCATCTCCCGGCTCACCCCCCCCCCTCCCAAACACACACCTTGCCTCTCCTTCCACCACCATTCTCCTTAAATCCTACCCCCATTTTGGAAGTGGGGGAGGGGATGCCGAGGTATATGAGAAATGCAATCACATCCATTAGTACAATGGAGTTGCGGGGTTTGGGATTAAAAAATAAATAAATAAAACGGAGGAGGGAGGGAGAATTGGAGAGAGGAGTGGCAGGGCCCCACAGTTTATCTTGCCCAAAGTGTCTAAGAGAACCCAAAACATCCCCTCTCATCGCCCCCCCCCCACCGTCCCCCCCTCCAACCCAGATGCCCGAGGGCGCTCAGAGGCCCTTACTCACCGGAATCCCGCGTGGAACATGTACATTCGGGGCGCCCCCGGGCTGGCGTACTTGGAAGTGGTGAAGATGTTCTCCTTTTTCAGGGACACGTAGCTGATGAGCGATAAAATCAGCAGGGCAACGCTGAGCATGACCAGCCCCAGCACACTGGCGACCCGGGCCATTTTGCAGTTTCTCATCCTGGGCTGGGCTGGTATCAGAGACAGCGGGGAAATCGGTCCATTGAGCAGCCAGCAGCTCGCTGGCGTGTCAGTGTGTGTGTGTGTGTGTGTGTGTGTGTGTTCGCGCGCGTCAGCGTGTGTGGCGGGGGAGGGGACCGGGCCGGGGAGACACAGAGGGAAGTGGGAGGTGTGGGGGCGGGCTGGGGAGCCGGAGAGAAGTGGGACCCCTAAGGCTGGGGCAAGTGGGGCGGGAGGCCAAGCAGGAAGATGGAGGGTCTGCGCTGCGGGCCGAGCTGGAGCACGCAGCACCGTGCGCCTCCGGCCGCAGGCTCAGGCTCCCCCACGCGTTTCCAGCGAGGCTGCCATCTCCTCCGCCGCCTGCAAGATAAATGTGATTGGAATAATGTTACGGTTCGATCTAAGCACAGGATTTAATTAATGAACTCTAATCTCCCAAATAACCGGGGGAGGGGCGAGGGAGGAGCGGGAGAGGGAGGAGAGTAGAGGTGGAGGAGGAGGGAGGGGAGTTGAGGCTGGAAGGCTGCAGCCCACTTCAACAACCTCCCGCCGAGGGGGCAGGTGGGGAGGTGGCTGTGGATAGACAGAGGCCCAACCAAACTCAGTTTAATGGACCATTTGTTACTTTGTAAATATATCACAGAAGAGGGAGACACATGATTGGATTTGCTGTCCTGGAGGGTACACACCAGCTGAGAGCTTCTGAGAGGCAGGGAGACTAGTTTTAGAAAGGCAGACATTTAAACGCTTCTGTCTTCACGAAGGAGCACTGCCCTAGGTGCCACAGGGTAGCACTCTCCCCTGCTCCCCAGCACGGAAGTCCTAACCAGAGGTTGGCCAACCTGACTCGTGAGTATTTAAGCCTTCTTGGAATTTTCCAGAAACTCTCCTTTGCCTTCTAAGCTTACTACATGCTTTGCTCCTCTCCAAAAAATAGGTAGTGCTTCATAAAGTACTGGCTCCCCCTCCTCTGCCCGAAGCCCAGCAGCCCCAGCACACCACAGGTGGCCAACAGCAGGAGGCCGTGTGTTGACCAGGCCCAGAACAGTTCTCCCCTCTTTAACTTGAACTCTGCATTCCCCACTTTTCTGACCCATCCCTGTGCCCAGGCCTTGAGCATGGGCCATCTAATCTAGTCCTGAGAGGCCTAGAAGATGAAGGCATTATAAATCTTGTCCATTATAAATGCGGAACTCACTTTTGAAGGAGCCCAAGACCCAGGTAAGAGAGGCTGCTTCTGTGGGTGGAAAGGAAGCTCATTGCCTGATGCTTTGTATTCCTTGACCTTCAGTTTGTTTTAGCATATTCATATGTTGCCTGTTGTAGTATCCATTGGAAATGGATATGAAAATTAATCCATTCTTAGTCAGGCTGTTGCTCAGAGGCAGGCCACATGTTTCTTTATCTCTTTCCCTTGCAAATAGCTTGTGGCTTCCTCCACCCTAGCTTCCCTCTCGGCTTGGCTCTCTCAACACCAGGCAGTAAGCACTAATGAAAGAAGCTGGAGATGAGAGATTGGCCTTCAAGAGCCTTTTCCAACGAAGCAAGTTGATATTTTCCAAGTTGGTCACGATTTCTTTCTCTCCCGAACTTCTTGTCTTAGGGGTTTTGGTGGACTAACCTTGTGGTCTGTGGGCTGTGGGTCCTCCAAAGGGCGCACCCCTGGGCCGTAAGCCCCTGCAGAGCCAGGGCCCTGTCTCCTCCCTCCCTGTTGCTACGCATGGCGCAGCCGCTGTCTCGTTGGAGGGCATGCTTCGTAAATGCTCGAGGACCGGGCGGGCTCCCCTGTGAGAAACATCTCCCTGGTTCTGGACGGCGAGACACCAGGGGCAACCGTGTGTTTCCAGTGACAAAGGGAACTGGTCATTTTGTATCCTTTGAAGACATTTTATATAAAAGTCTAAAAATGTGGGTCAAGAGGACACAAATAATCCTTTCATGGGGCATTTTATTATTTAAAAAATTTTAGAAAAGGTCTGTGCTTCTGTACATGATGAATCCTTGAACCATACTTTTGAATAATTATAGTTTTTTTTAAACAGAAGATCTTAAAAATATAGTATAAAATGCCAAAAGCAGTAAGATGTTACGAGAGCTGTCTAGGAACTACACATGTTGGGAAAATCTACTTGGACAAGAAGAAGTCAGGGAACGAGCTCAGGGCGATGGCCACACCTTCCGACTCCGGAGCCAGCAGACTTGACTTTAAAAGCTTACTCTGGCACCCATGGGCCGTGTGACCTTGGTGTGCCGTTAAGGGGCACGCATGAGATCGTGGCCGCTTAATTTGGAGGTTTGGATTCGCAGAAAATAAAGACCTCAAGTCAAAGGTGAATAGTTAAGCACTTTATTGAGCAAGAACAGAGAAAAGCAAGAATCTAGAGGGTACATCACCAGACAGGACGTTACCAACACCTGAACACAGACACTGGGGAATCCTGGAGACAGCAGCATTCAGGGTTCGTCTGGGAACAGTCCCGGGCAAAGCGTCCTTCCCTTGGGTGGGATTCCAAAGTCTCACTTTGGGGCTCCAGTTAAATGTGTTTCAGGCAAAAGCGGCTGCACGCCAAGGGCCCTTCATGACTTGATGGACCAACCAGTTCTTCCCCAAGGGAATAATGAGTGTTTGCAGGGACTGAGTTAAAAATCAGTGGTGCTTGGTCTTCCTAGAAGGGCTAGTTCTCCCCGGGAGACAGCACACTCACATTTCATTCTTACAGTAGAAGGTCACGGCTTGGGCATAAACAGGGAGGATTCTTAATACTTCTTTAACCTGTCACTCCGGTAAGTTGTCACCCTCTCTGTGTCTTTGGCGCCTCATCTGCAGAACCAGAATGAAAACCTCCCAGGGTTTGGGGGAAGATTAAAGCATGTGAAGACCTTGGCCCAGCTCCTGGCCTGTATTAAGCAGTTAATAAATATGAGCTAAATAGAGCTAGGGCAAGTTTTTAGTGTCTTTCTCTGTCCCATCCATGTTCCACTACAAAACGCATAGGAAAGGTTGTACTGGGCGAGGCATTTTTCTATAGAAAATGGCAAAGATCAACAAGTTCTTCAGTTCGCCTTATAAAACAGTGTTACAGGCTTTCCTGGGACCAATGATATGAACTCATTCTGTTTGGATTTCAAAATGTATATATTGCTTGTACTCAGCACACCTCTGTGCGCCATCTAAACAAAGTCCTACTGGGGCGATTCCCATATTGCATGTGGGCCACTGAAAGTCATATGATATAAAGGAACTAAACTGGCCAGCAAATCAGCAGGCAGGCGGGAGCCCTTGCCGCAGGTGCCAGGCCTAGAGGTGGAGGTGGGTTGCTCAGTAGTCCCTGGAGGGGAAAGTCCAGGGGATGGCGCTCCAAAGAGCGGCCGCGGCTGCTGGACGCGGGACTTTCTGTGCCTGGGATGACAGCTACTTAGCACATTAGAAACTAATAATGACATATTTCTTTAAAATTTACCAAATCAGGCCTGTACAAGAGGAGAGGAGGGTGAAAAGAAATACAGAAATGAAAGTCCCCCCGCCCCCGCCACCCCGATGTAATGTCTTTTAGGGGAGTTGTTTTGGACACAGTACTTCCCTCTCCCACCCCAGCGAGTGCCCACCCTTGGCAAACATGTCTCTGCTGACGTGTGTGGGTCCTTACCAACTAAGTGTAACTTCCCCACTCGAACGGGGAAGGCTGGGAACGATGGTGTCTTTTGTTAAAGTGTCCCGATTCACTCATTTACTTGTGTTTTCTTTCATCAATTTATTAAATAAAATACATTGGTGATCGGGCACCATGCTGGGTAGGTACAGGGGCTATAAAATCCTCCTTGACCTCATAGTGCTTATGGTCTTGTGGGGGAGGGAAGAGGGCGCCCCCCCCCCGCCCCCCCCCACAGCCCTCTGTGCGGAGTTCTGCAATAGAAGGCTGACGAAACTGGGAATGGACCGTGCCTGCGAGAGGTTGGTAGGGCTCTTCACAGAGGGCAGCATCTGAGCTAGGGGTTAAAGCACAAGTGGGATTCATGAGGTAAGGAAGTTGGAGAGGATGTTCTAGATAGGGGGAGACCAGGAGGCAGGGAAGGAAGGCAATGGAGGGCTTGGGGGAAAGCAAGAGGCATGAGGCGGCTGCCACAAGAGAAGAGCCTAGAAAGGGGGCTGTGGTCGGACTGGGAAGGGAGAGGGCCGTGTTCTCTAGCATCGCTGCTCAGACCGTGCAGTGTTTACCGAGAGGCTCAGTCTGGCTGCACTGATTGGATGCAGGAACAGCTGGAGTCAGGCCCCCCGGGAGATGGAAGCAGGAGCTGCTCTTGTGGATGTCAGCTGACCGCCCAGTGGCTCACCGGCCTGTCCACATGCTAGAAGCCACAGTGCCTTCATCCATCAATGAACTAACAGGCCACTTTCTGTTACTAGACACTCCCGAATAAGGCATCCTGGGCTGACTTTTGGGTGGGGCGAGTGACCCCTCCTCGACGACACAGAGGTCATAGTCCAGTGAGCTTGCAGGGAGTCAGTGGGGAAGCTGCTCTTTGGCCACGTGTGACTGGAGTGTTTTCTGCACATCGTTGCCTGACTTCTTAGTTTCGGGTAGACCTAACCATGGCCACAGAGGAAGGATCTTGGAATCCTCTGGGTTTCTACCTCCTGCTTCCTCACAGAAGATAAATACTTTATGAGTTCAGAGGTTGGAAAAGCCATTGTGGTCTAAAAAAGCTTCACAGAAGCTCTCAGATGGAACTGAGAGTAGCAAGACGCACGGAAGTGTCCAGGGATGGAGACGGCGGGGCAGGCAGGGACCGCAGGTTGAACAGAGACGGGCGGGTGAAAGAGGGAAAGGCACGTTGAGGCCAGTGACTGGGTAGGCCCTCTTGGAGTAAAGTGCAAATGCCCAAGCTGCAGAGAGCTCTATGGGCCAGGCGCTTTTTATATGTTATCGGTACTCTCTGCCCTTGACCTGAGGAGGAAGGCATAATTGTCCTCACTTTATAGTTGAAGAAACGGATGTTACAGACTTGCTCAAGGTAAAGCCTCTTTCACTGTGAAGCCCACAATTTCTGCCTTTGCATACTGCTTGGAACCAGTCCTACAGGCTTATGCAAAAGAGCTGGAAACGTGTGTGTGTGTGTGTGCCTGGGAAAGTGGGAAGCCTCATCCTCCGGCAGTGAGAACCACTTCACAGTACTGATGATGATGCTGTCATTTCACATTTATTTCATATCTGCTCTGTGTCGGGAATTCTATTAGGCATTTTACATAATTGAGCTCATTCAATCTCTGTTTCACCCCTCTGAGGATAGGAGGACTGCCACCATTTCAAGAATGGAAAAAATGAGGTTCAGAGAGGTTAAGTAACTTGCCAGGTTCACACAGCTAGTGACTTCAATGTGTTCCATTTGGTATTCCAGGACCCAGTGGAACGGGCGCTTAAATCTTCCTTCGTCATTGTAGGGTTAAGGAGGAAAAGAATGCCTACTAGGTTCTTTGAAAAAAGCTATTTAATCACAAGGGTGGAGAGGTGGGGACAACAAGAAAAAGGCCAGAATGATACATCTGAAAAGCAGTGGACTTCCCTGGGCCTGGGAGAATGCTGGGTAGGGCTGGAGCCTGGGGACCCACGGCCTGCCACCCTGTGGGGACAGGTGAGAGACAGCATGTTATCTTCATTGTATCATTTAGTGCTAGCGCAGCACCCAGCACAGCTGATGCTCGGTGTGGAAAGAAGGCAGGGAACTCCTTTGCATTGCACCTGAGGCCCAGGCGTGGGAGAAGGTCTGTCTGCAGCACGGACTGATTGGAGAGAAAGGTCATTTACCTCAACGGGGATGCATGAGTTGGCTTGTCTATTGAAGAGACCACGTTTAATTAAATTAATTGGTTAGGTAAGCTAGTTTAATATTAACACATGCACACAGTACAAATACAAAGAACAGGAGGGATATACTCCGAACAGTAAAACTCCTTCTCATCTTTGTCTCTTTAGAGACAGCCACTGTTGCCGTTCAGAGATACTGTGCATTCACCAGCATGGGAATGTGTAGCGAGTTTTTAAATATAAATTCTGAGACCAGTTTGAAATGATATTTATTTCAAGGTTTTTGCCTGTATCTTTACAAAAGACATTTGCATAATATTCTAACATTTCAGATGTTTGCAACAATTATGTTTTCTAGAAGCTGAGGAATTACTCATTTTGCACCTACAGACGAATGCTTTCCTTAAAGCTCAGTGAAGCAGTTCCCTGTGAAAGGAATGTAAGAACTTCAAATAGACTTTTCTTCATTGAATAAATAAAACATATTTGGAAAGACATCTTAAGGCTGTTTGTGGCCCAGTCCCTTGGAAATGGTTTGGAAGGAGCTATTACGTTCAGTTGTGTTAATCTCCTGGGTCCTTGCATAGAATTCCAACTTTTCAAATGTTTGCAGCAATTACTTTTCTAGAAGCTAAGGTATTATACTTGGAGAAGCTACGTGAAAAGTAATCTTACAGTTAGGTTTTAAGCTATTCTGTGTCTATTGTGTCCTTTTATTGCGCCGACTGTGGTGCAGGAAATCACGGCTAGAGCAGGTGCAGTTGCATTACCCAGGTACCGTCAGGGGAGGCGTTTAAAAGAAATCTAATTTTAGCCTTCATCCTGAAATTTTGGGCAGTTTTTGTCCCTTGGACTTCTGAAACTGTAATTGTCAACAACATATCTTTGATAGCAGGGGATAAACCCACTTTTTGTATATTATAACAAAAAATGGTAGAATTTCCATGTAATTTTAAAGACTGCACTGCTGCTGGCCGATTTATTGGTGAGCACTGCTCCCACAGAGGACATGGTAGGAACTGTTGCAGGATGGACTGACAAGGGTCCTCTACCCTGGCTCTTGACCCCCTCTCCTCATCATAAGCACACACCCCTCCCTGAAGTTTCTTGTGTTCTGTTCACGGGGAGTCCACAGGGATAAGCATTCACTGTACTTCCCCATACTGAAAAGCTCAGGCTCAGCGTGTGAGAGGAGAGATTGAGCTACCCTGTGTATTAGATCATGGACTTCCATGTTCTATATCAAGTCTCGTTTACAGTAGTATGATATGATAGTACTTTTATTTGTTTCCATTGATATGGAGAAAAAAGAACTCAGGCAGATTAAGTAGCTTGGACAAGTTCACAACAACTTTTTAAAAAATTAATATAGGACCATATGACTGCACAATTATTTCTCTTTTCTCAAAATCTTGGTGCCTCCCATGCTGGAAGCTCAGGGTCTGTATATGGGGGCATGAAAGATGCCTCTCTGAAGTGGATGTTTCTCATTTAAAAAGCCAAGGAGGTGGTACCCACCTTGGCTCCTGCACCACTTTCTCCTCACGCTTTGCTTTTCAAAGGGATATTTGAACACAGGAAAGTGACTTTTCAGTGGATGAAAGGATTGATGGAATCTTCTGAAGAATCTTTTATGCCTTAGTTTCAAAATCCTGTTTTGTTCTATTTTACAGTTTTACATGCAAAAGGGTCTAAGTCCTGTTGGAGATGGTGTAAGATGAAGGCATGTCTGACTTTGGGTGTCTGGACTTCTGTTTCCAGGAGGACAGTTTTGAGGCAAGCCTTGCCACTGCTGGACAAGGTTGGGTGGAGAGTATCTTGGGAGTTGCAAGCAGGTCAAGAATTTCATTAGCACTTTCTCCCTGATAGAAACTGGAGTAGAAGGAGCCAGGCAGGCTCAGAGGCGAGAGAAGAGTAACTGATCCTCCCCGCGCTATCTCTGGTGCTAACACCAGTTATCTGACACCTGGCTCAGGTTCTACGTAGAAGTTTGCCCATCGTTTTATTCTTGCTCTAACTTCAAGCTGCTTATTAGAAAAAAGAAACCCAACCATTACGTATGCCATTTCCTTGACAAAGAATTGTATTTCTTGTATTTTTACTGAGGGAAAGCATCAGACAAAAAGTGAGTAGGGAGCATGTTGGAATACTACTCTTCACGTCCATGATCATCTGTGATTAAAGAAAGCCTCCTTGTTGGAACTTGGTCACCACAAACAGGCACCACTGCTCATGTGGGGGCAGGTGCTACCTCAAGGTCAGTCAGAGTGTTGGAGATTGAGAGCATTGCTGCTTTTTTTTTTTTTTTGAGAACTGGCATGATATATCATATATAGGTAGGTACATCCAAGTACCCAAAGTGGTCCCCAGGTAGCCACTGAAGTCTGCTACTGGGTTTGGCTCAGATCTCGGGCAGTCCTTCTCCATCTGCCAGGGCTTTTGTGATCCTGCAGTATTGCTTGCACTCCCAGGTGTCTCTTAATTTCTCTTCTGCTTTCCCCATTTGCTGTAAAAACTAGGACTGACAAGTAAATACGGACCTAATGACATTAAACTTACTTTTTAATATTTATGGGAGCACCCTTCAGTGTCGGATGGCCATGTATTTAGCAACTTTAGGTAGGCTTTGCAAGACTGTGGGAACAGCATCTCGTATAGATCCGCTGCAAGGCTAGCTGTGAAAAATCGAGAGTTGCCAACAGCATTAGACCTTTAGATAGTGGCCGTGAGCACTTATCAAAGGGTTCTCTCTCGCTGAGCTCAGTGTGGAAGGGGATGCTGGTTCCACATAGGTCTTTACAGTTGATAATCACTATCTTTAGGGGCATCTTTGGGGGAAAAACTGACAACCGTATAAATCTTACATTTTTATAGCACTTCAATCTTTTTTCAAAGTACTCTCACATCTATTATCCCGTCTTGACCTCCCAAGGAAACTGAGAGTTGGGCACAGCAAGGATTCCTCTCCCGATTTCACAGATAAGACACGAGGAGGTTAAATCACACAGCAGGGCCAGAGACGGAGGCTAAACATCTATGTCTGGTATTAAGACTGCTAGTCTACTGAAAAAAGAAAAGACCTTCCTGTTTTATTCTCTGCAACCTAGCTTCTATTGCTGAAATTGGCTCTATTTAAAACAATGTTTCTCAGTTCCACCTGCCCATTTAAGTCACCCAGGCAACCAGAAAATAAAGCCAGTGCCCAGGTCCCATCCCAGGCCAATTGCATCAGGCATCTCCATGTCTTTGTTTCCTCTGTGTAAATTGTTAACTTTTTAAGATTTATTAACCTTTCTCTATTCCCCCCTTTTTCTGAGAGATATAATCCAAATATTCTCAGGCACCTGCATGTCTTAAAGCTCCTCCAGTGTGGGTCAAAAATCACTGCTAGGAGCAGACCAATAGCTACCTCATGTCAAATTCAATGGCCTTTTCTAAGCTATTTGCCTGGACTCGTTGGACATTGATTCCTTCTTCTTCTTTTTTTAGGTGTACAGTTGCTTTTTAAAATATGTATTTTATTAATTATGCTATTACAGTTGTCCCAATTTTCCCCCCTTTTCCCTCCTCTGCCCAGCACCACCCTTCCTTCCAGCAATCCTCCCCCTTAGTTCATGCCCATGGGTCGTGCATGTAAGTTCTTTGGCTTCTCCATTTCCCAAACTATTCATAATGTTCACCTGTTTATTTTTACCTACCAATTGTGCTTCTTATTCCCTGCACCTTTTCCCCCATTCTCTCCCTTCCCCCTCCCAACTGATAACCCTCCAAATGATCTCCATATCTGTGATTTTGTTCCTGTTCTGATTGTTTGCTTAGTTTGTGTTTTTAGATTCAGTTGTTGATAGTTGTGAATTTATAGCCATTTAATGTTCATGGTTTTGATCTTCCTGTTTTTCTTAAATAAGCCCCTTTAATATTTTATGTGATAATGACTTGCTGATGATGAGTTTCTTTAGTTTTACCTTGTCTGGGAAGCACTTTATCAGCCCTTCCATTCTAAGACAGCTTTTCTGGATAGAATCATCTTGGTTATAGGTCCTTACTTTTCATTACATTGGATACTTTCCAGCCCCTTCTTGCCTGCAGTTTCTTTTGAGAAGTCAGCGGATAGTCTTATGGGAACTCCTTTGTAGGTAACTGTCTGCCTTTCTCTTGTTGCTTTTAAGATTCTCTCTTTATATTTAACTTTTGGTGATTTAATCATGATACGTCTTGGTGTGGTCCACTTTGGGTCCAATTTGTTTGGGACTCCCCCTGCTTCCTGGACTTGTAGGTCTATCTCCTTCACCAAATTAGGGAAGTTTTCTTTCATTTTTCAAATAAGTTTTCAATTTCTTGCTCTTCCTCTTCTCTTTCTGGCACCCCTATAATTAGGATATTGGTACATTTGGACATCTCCTAGAGGCTTCTTATACTCTCCTCATTTTTTAAATTCTTATTTCTTCATTCTGTTTTGGTTGAATGCTTATTTCTTCCTTATGTTCCAAATTGCTGATTTGAATCCTGGCTTCCTCCCCTTTGCTGCTGATTCTCTGTAGATTTTTCTTTATTTCACTTAGCGTAATCTTCATTTCTTCCTGGGCCTTTTTTATGTTATTGCCTGTTGTTGCTGTACTCAATGAGTTCTTTGAGCATCTGATCACCAGTGTTTTGAGCTCTGCATCTCTTAGGTTGGTTATCTCTATTTTATTTAGTTCTTTTTCTGGGGTTTCATTTGGTCCATATTTCTTTGTCGCCTCAATTTTTCAGTCTCCCTGTGTTTGTTTCTATGTATTAGGTAGAGCTGCTTTGACTCCCTGTTTTAGTAGTGTGGCCTATTGTAGAAAAGGCACCTGTGAATTGTGTGGGGCAGAGCCTTAGGTAATTGCCAGGGCGGGGCAACCCACTTCATGGCTTTGTGGCTCTGTGGGGGGCTGGGCTTGGAGAGGGGAGAATGCTGCCTGGGTTCTAGAGGTTTGCCCAGCACTCACCCCATTTCCAGTTACTTCACCCACTTCTTATATGCGACTGGTGCCCTTCTAGCTGTTGCCCTGGTGGTGAATCCCAGAGTAGGTAGGTTTTTGTATGTTCTGAGACCTTGTGGGCCCTTTAAGCAGAGTCTCCTGGAAAGCAGTTTCTTCCACCACCCCAACCCCCACTGGTTTTTACAGCCAGAAGTCTTGGGGATTTATCTTCCCAGCTCTGGACCCCTGGGGCTGTGTGGTCTGGCCAGGGGCTGGAATCTCTCATTCCCAAGCTATTCCTCCTGGTTTTTATCCACCACACATGAATGTGAGACCACCCGTTCCGCTGCTGCCACTGCCTCTCTGTTCCACACAGTGTCTCCTCGCCTCTCCACCCATCTCTGTCTCTGCCCCTCCTACCCACCTGGATGAATGTAGCCTCTTTAAATCCTTGGTTGTTGGATTTCCATACAGTTTGATTTTCTGGCAGTTCTGGGTGCTATTTTGAACTTTAGGTATAATTCTCACTGTAGTTGTATGAGGAGACAAACTGTCTCCCTGTGCCTCCATCTTGACTGGAAGTCCTCCTCTTTTTTTTTTTTTTTTGATACTTTATTTTCAGAGAAAGGGGAAGGGAGGAAGAAAGAGAGAAAAAAGCATTGATATGAGAGAGAAACATCAATTAGTTGCCTCTCACCCATGGACCTGGGATCAAACCTGCAACTCAGACATGTGCCCTGAGCGAGAATCGAACCAGTGACCCCCGGCTTTGCAGGATGATGCCTAACCAACTGATCCACACTGGCCAGGGAAATTCCTTCTTTAAACTCTCTGCTCTTTTGGTTTCCAAGAAATCTCACTTCCCTATTGTTCTATAATGGTGCCCTCCCTGTCTTGTTTTCTTTTTTACCATCTTTTACATTCCCAATTCACATAACTTCAACCTTGTTCTTTTCTCTGTATGGTCACATAAGGTACAGGGAATAATGTGGGAGTTTTTGCACAGGGTTATTTATTTTGAAGGACTTGGACATTAGAATGTAAGCCATGCATGAACAGAGGCTTTATTTCGATCTCTGCTGCAGCTCGAGAACCTAGGATAGCTCTAGAACCTATGACAGATGTATGCTCAATAGCTGGATAAATAATCACATCTACTTGACTGAATCTCATGTGTACATCTGTGACCTACATACACACTTCAGTCTTGCCCCTCTAATGCCATCTCTTGGATGTGCCACCCTCTTCTCAAACCAAACCTGTTCAAAACTGAGCACAGCATTTTCCCTCCTTCTACAAAGTAGTTCTTCTAAATGTTTTCCAACTATTTTCCTGCTTCCAGTAGCCTCATCTTTCCCATCCTGTAAGTCAGCTTTGAATCTTCTTTCTCCTGTACTCAGGCTTGCACCACCGTCTCCCCATGGGGCTGGCACTGCCCGGCGCATGGCCTCTGGGGGGCAGCTGTCTTGACTGCGCTCTGGGTGCTGACCGGGCCGGGAGTGGGTCCACCCATCCACTGGCTGTTTGCCCATACGGTGATCACGGAGAAAGGCTCTGGGTTCCCCTGGAACGTAGAGGGAGAAGGTGGAGCGCACTGACCGGCAGAAATGGAGGAAGTGCCACAGCGACTTCGGGAGTCAACTTGCTTGGTCACTGAATGGTTTTCTAGATTTGCATTATGGAAATTAGTTTTTCTTAGGGTTGCAGACATGATCAGCAACCCATAATCAATTATTTCAATGTTAGTATTAAAATTCCTCCTTTGGAAATAGTGTATTTCTCTCAATTTGCTTCTTTCTTTCTTTTTGTACCATTTAATCAAGGTCCTACCCACCTCATGCCTGAACTAGCTAATAACTTGCTACTATCCCCCAAAGGATCTTTGAGCTTCTTGGGATACTGTGCCTTTATCCATTTAATACTCAACGAGAACACACTGTGTGCCCAAGCAGGGTTCTGTGCTCTGGTGATCCGGTGGCGAATGATACACAGAAGGCCTGCAGCCCTTGTACTCGTGCACTAGACCCTCGCTGCCCTTGTCTCCTTCCTCAAGGCCGTTGGTTTAGCACTTCTCTCCCGCATCATCAAATTGTTCCTCTTTCTTACTTCACTCCCAACAGCCTTCCAAGATACTTTTATTTTTTCCATATTAAAAAAAATACTTTTTTGACTCCCATTTTCTCCTTCAGTTACCCCCCATCTTTCTCTCTTTTTATAACACAGCTCCTCAGAAGAGTTTTCTATTTTTTTTAGTTTTAGTGAGGAATAATTGACAAGTACAATTAAGTGTACAATTTGATGATTTGATGTACATATTTATGGTAATTACCAAGATCAAGATAATTAACACATCCATAACCTCACATCATTAACATAGTCTTTTTGTGTGTGTGGTGAGAATGATTCAGATCTACTCTTAGTAACTGTTAAATACACCATACTGCATATTAAGGTACAGCATAGTTAACAGTACAGTATGGCATGCTTGGAAGAGTTGTCCGTTCTCAGTGTATCCAGCTCTCCCCAGAACCCACTCTAATCAGGCTTCTGTCTGGACATTCTGCAGAACCCCCTCCTGCCAGCGTCACCAGTGACTTCCCTATTGCTAAATCTAATGAGTCGTCTTCATTCCCAAACTTATTAGACTATTAGTACATTCAACACAGGTGATCACTCCTTTTTTGGAGTTTCATTTTGTCTCTAGATTCAAGGATTCATGCTCCTGTGAGTTTTCTTGCTCCCACATTGCTTGTTTTTTTTCTCAATTCCTTGCTGGGTTCTACTCATATTCCTAAACTCTCAACTTGACTGGTATGCTTTATTACCTTACGTTTGGAGTCATTGAGCACCTCTGCCGAGATTCCTATTTCCCCCTACCCCACATGTGAATGTCCTGCATATCCTTTGGAGAGCAGCTCAAATACCCCACCATCCCCCAGCTCTCCTGCCTCATTCCCATGGCCCACTGCTTCTCCCGCCACCAGCTGCCCCAAATCGGAGTGATGTGGGCACCCTTCCTCCCCAGTAGCGGAGATGGAGTGCTCCAGTGAGCACATTCCTTGCTCACTCATTCATCCTCGTATTTCCTTGTGTTTCCCACAGTGCCCAACACAGTGCCAGGCACACAGCTGTCACTTGGGCACTTTGGATTGTTGCAGAATGTGTAGGCTGACCTTTTAAGCTTGAGGGCAAGGATTAATCTTCTGTGTCTTCCCACCCTCAGTCACATTCATCCAAATGACGAAGACATTCATGTTTTGAGTTGGCACATACGAAGTGGATGGCTGAGTAAAGGCGTGGCACCTCCAACGAAGTTTAAGGAAAAACAAAGGGGTGTTAGGCAGTGGAGCTTACAGCTGTGGCCTCTGGAGCGGGTTGTATCTGATGCTTGGCTGGAGTCGAGGAATGAACATTTGACCTTCCAGTTGTGTTTAACTTTCAATTCATCCTTTGAAAATGCCTAAGTTTGTGTTTGCTTTATGATATACTAATATGCTGGTACAGTTTATATAATTTACAAATTCTTAAATGTACATATATTGGCAATGCATCTAACACTTTTATTAATAGAGATG
Source organism: Phyllostomus hastatus (assembly GCF_019186645.2). Taxonomy (NCBI): domain Eukaryota; kingdom Metazoa; phylum Chordata; class Mammalia; order Chiroptera; family Phyllostomidae; genus Phyllostomus; species Phyllostomus hastatus. The sequence goes on along the minus strand of NW_025333960.1, from coordinate 45,760,567 downwards.
AATGATTGAAAAAACTTTAGAGACCATTGATTTCAAGAAATTCTTGGCTGGCACCACTTGTGTCATGGAAAATTCCGGGCTGCCACTACTGCAGTAGTCACCAATGATTTGAGCAAGTGCTTTAGTAAAATTGGGCAGTAGTTGGTCTATTCGAAGGGCCCATACAACTGAGTTTGCTCCTCTCTGGAGAGGGGGGTCAGCTCTGGTTGGGTGACAGCCGACTTTAGGTGGGAAGAGCCAGCCTCTCCCCTCCTGAGCCAAACACCTTGGCGCCCCCGTCGAGAAACCCCACACGGGTACTGGGGCTGGTTGCCTGCAAGTATGTCCCTTCTGCCGGACCTCTTCTGGCTGCATCCCCAATTGTAAATTGCTATTTTGTTGCTCTGCTCATCATTTTCATCCACCCCACAACACTTGCCTTCTTTCCAGCTGCCCTAGGTGTTCCCTTTGGTGGCTTACCTAGACACAGATGGTGGGGGAAGGAGTCTAGTCAGGGTAGCCTGATCTGTCACTGTCCCCCAGGGCACTGGATTGTGGGATGTGGTGTCAGCTATAACTCCTTCTCCTCACTGGTGCTGGGAAATGGGGTTCTGGGGACTGAAACAGGGAGTCTTCCTCTGAAGCACAGGGGGTGTCTGGGTTGAAGAAGCTACACTGCTGACCCTGGATTTACACCAGCCAAGTGTAAATCCAGGAGCGACAACGGGCGGAACCCCCAAGCTGGGGACCAGACTCAGGCAGGAGAGCCAGTGCAGAGGGTGGGGGAGGAGGAGTCCTGAGAGACCCCGGCTTCTCTAACCCCGCTGTGCGTCCCTCCTGTGGGAGGGTGTCACGTGCACTGGAGGTACGTACAGCGAAGAGACAGGGCAAAGATTTTTACATTCAAATAAATACGAAAGAGTGTGTAATGAGATACAAAAAGAACACGCATCTTTAAGGTGAAAACATTTTTGCTACAGATCCTTTTATGCCTCTTCCCAGATCCCAGAGGGTTTGTCTTCCCTGTCATCTGCTTATGGGAAGGACCGTGCCAGAACACCCACTCACTGGTCTCTTTCGTGTGACCCGCCAGAGGCAGAGGAGACAGCCTCCTGGGTCAGCCGGCCGGGCCTCCCACACAGCGCCTGGCCCAGGGGCAGAGCCTGCCTGTCACAGTCGGTCTTCCCTGGGGCAATCCGATCGCACCCGGGTGTGAGGTTTCAGCCTCGCTCCTCTCTGCCCCCAGTTCTTGCTTCTGGGTGTCACTTGCCCAGGAAGCTGGAGCTAGGGGGAATTTTCCACTGTGTCAGAGCCAGGGCCTTTGCTGGGGGTGGGGAGAGCGCCTCTGGACTTGGTCAGGGATGCTCTGACCTGGGGGTCTGAGCAGCAGGGGCCCTGCCTGGGGCGTGTGGAGCCACTGAAGGTTAGGGCCGCTGGGACCCGCCGACCTCTCCGCCAGTGTAATGAGCCTGGTGTTATAGAAAGTCTCATCTCTCTTTCTTTCTCTTTGTATCTCTCTCCCTATCTCTCTCCGAGAGCTTTTGACTTTATCTTTAGTATCCCCCAGTTTTACGTTGCTGTGTCTAAGTGGGCATTTGTCTTTGTTTATTCTGCTTGGCACTTGGTACGCGCTTTTAGCCTGAGAAGTCATCGTCTCTCATCGACTCTTAACCATTTCCTTTTTGAATATTGCCTTGGCGTCGTTCCTCAGTTTTCTTCTAGAAGCCTAATTACACGTATGTTGAAGTCTTTCAGTCTATCTTCTATGTTTAACCATTTAAAAATTGTTTAATTGAGGAAAAATGTATATACAGAGAAATGCATAGATCTTAAGTGTGCACTGGGACAGATCTCTGCATACCCCGAGTACCCATGACCTCAGTCAGGAGTTAGAACATTCCTGTCACCAAGAGCATTCTCTTACGACTCATTCCAGTTAATTCCCAACTCGCGTAGACCACGCTTCCGGTTTTCCCCGGTACATAACAGTTTTTGTGGTCTCGGACTTCACACAAATGGAATCATACAGAATACGGTTTTTGTGTCTGTTCTCTTCCACTCGGAATATTTTTGAGATTCAGCCACGTTGTTGCATGTACAAGGAGTGTATTCCTTTTATTGGCAGAGTAATATTCCAGTGTAGGAAAATACCGGGATTTATTGGATCCATTTTCCTGAATCTTCTGGGGTGGGGGAGGAATGGGATCTGTTCTATTGTTTGCTTTTTTTCCTTAAATATCAGTCACGTAGTAACATCAGGAAAAATGTCCTTGAAGTCCATGCTATGCACTTATGCCTCTCAATTCCACACGCCTACCCCCTGTTAGTACCCAGCCTTCTCTTACCCAGCCCCTGAGCCTCTCCATATATCATCCCTGTCGCCTAGCTGGGAAGAAATATGATTGCATAGTTCACTCGTACTACATGTTGGGGAATGTAGGAGATAGAACGATGCCGTCCCCCAATTGTCTACATCCTAACCCCTAATCTTTGTAATATTTGTTATCTTACAAAGCAGAGAGAACTTTGCAGACATGGTTAAGTGAAGAACCTTGAAACGGGAAGATGATCCTGAGTTTTTGGGGTGGGTCCCGTGGGATCACAAAGGTCCTCGTAAGAGGGAGGCAGGAGCAGAAAAGGCAGAGAAGGACGTGTGACAAAGGAAGCAGAGCTAGGAAAGGTGATGCGACGGTGGGAGCAGAAGACAGACAGACAGACAGACAGTCAGAGACTGGAGGAGGCTGTGCTGTAGCGTGCAAAACGGAGGGAGATGGCTGAGCGTCGAGGAGAAAGCAGGGAAATGAACCCCTTCCTGGAGCCTCCAGAAGGAACGCAGCCCTGCTGATCCGTTTTCGACTTCTGATCTCCGGGACTGTGAGGGAATGAGTGTGTGTGTTGTTTTCACTTCATGTTTTTGGTAGTTTGTTACAGCAGCAACAGGAAACCAGTACAGGGACTGAAGGTCTGCCCTCCCTCGAAATGTTTGCACCTGAAATGGGCCCAAAGGGGAAGGGCATTGCTTGGCTCGAATGAATGACTCTGTTAGGGCAGATTTTAGCTGTGCGGCTGCTGCACAACTCGCCCACGACGCAGCAGCTCGTGGGATGCTCCCCATGAGCTGTACCGCCTCGCTTCCTTCACCAATGCCGTTGCTTTGGAGGAAGCTTTCTCTAAGAAGGCTTTTTCCATTATGCTGTTGAGCGGGGAAGGCGCTAGGAGCAGGTTTTAATTTATTAGAGTCAGGACAGATACGGTGAGGGGAACAGGATGTAAAAATACACGAGGTTTGTAGCCTACAGGCTGCCTCCAGCGGCTCTGGGCACCTTGGAGGAGATAGGGGGTCAGTGGAAGGAGACACCCAAATCCACGACTTGGCCCAGCGAGGTCTCGCCCTTCAGTCCTACAGAATTAGCAAGGTCATGTGGCAGCTCCTGTAACAAATTGTACAGAGAAACAAGTTGCAGTAAGAAACAAAGGTGATTTTGCTTCCGATTCTTCAGAGACAGCAATATGTCAGCAGCCTCCAGAGAGGCCGAAAGTAAATGAATCAGTGCTGGAAAGGGAAGGATGCCGTCCGCACTGAATGGTGAAAAGGACTCCTGAACAGTGTCTTCATTGATTTTTTTCTGTAATTGACACAGCATCTTGCTTTGCCTTCAGGCTTCAGAAGGAGAAAACGGGGAGTCCCCGTACACAGCTTCCTCGGGTTGGAATTTAATAAAAAAATTCCCCTGTATGAGCATCTTTCCCTCCGTTTCTCTTTCTCTTTGTGTCTTCACTCTCTCCTTCCTTTCTGCTTGTTTCCCTCCTTTCTTCCTCCTGCCCCTCCCAGTGCCCAGTGTCTCACTCTGCCCCCCAGACACACTTCCTTTGTGCAAATAAAAGCTGAGACAGCACACACAGTAAGAGGGGTACCTATTTTTGCTGGATGTGACATGAAGGACCTTAATAAAGAAAAAAATAGCAGGTTCTGTCTTTCATGCTGGCTGAAGTCTCATTCAGTCAGAAGCTCAATACATTCTTACGGAAAACACACCTCTCACAGTCGCCATATCCGAGAGCTGTCCTCTGGGCTAAGATGCAGGGACAAGACCCGGGTTCCCTTCTGGGGCTGCCAGGTGTCCGCCTCGTCATGGGAGGTGGAAGGATCACCTCCTCACCTAAGCGGGCAGCCCCCTAGCCTCAGGGTGCAGAGCCTGGATCCCAGCAACTTTGCTGGTTGTGGGTCTCACGGACGGGAAAGGCAGAGGTGAGCCAGATAATGCAGGAGAGCCTCCCAGGATGGCGGCTGAGGCGGAGCGCTGTTTCCGGCTGGAGGCTGGCTTGATGAGGCCCGGGAGAAAACGAGGGAGCCCAGACACCAAAGAGCATTGCCCCCTGCAGATGTATATCAGCAGCGGCCGCCGGGACACGCCCCGGGAAACAGGGTTTGGTGCCGGGGGAGGCAGATCGTCTGATGCGCTCTCTTTGTGTCAGCCGTGCTTGCTCGTGTGTGTGCTCGGAGGGACTGGAGAGCACTCGAGACATTGTAGCATAAAGACGCTGTGTCCCGCCCAGAACTGCTTAAACTAAAGCCCCAGGACTTTTCACTGTTTTTAAAAGTTGGCTTCTGCCCTGACTTGGTGTGGCTTTGTTGGTTGGGCATTGTCCTGCAAAGCGGAAGGTCGCCGGTTTGACTGCCGGCCAGAGCACATGTCTGCTTGTGGGTTTGGTCCCCAGCTGGGACAGGTCCGAGAGGCAACCAGTTGATGTTTCTCTGTCACATTGGATGTTTCTGTTACTCTCTTCTCCCCTCCCACCCCACTATAAAAAATTAATAAATAAAATCTTTTAAAATGTTGGCTTCACATTTGCCTTCGTGAACCATGGAATTCATTCATTCCACAAATATTTGTAAAGTTCCTGCCATGTGCCAGACACTGTGCTTCATGCTGTGAAGATAATGCGCAGCCACACATCGGATGGAATGCCCTCCTGTTGTGAGAACATCCGAAACTACCGGTGACGTGGGGGCTATGGAGGAGAGAGACGTGGCGGGGCTCGAGGAAGTGGTGGGAGCCGAGACCTGCAGGAAGAGTGGGCACGAGTGGGGGGAGGGAATGCGCGAGTGCCCAAGAAGAAGGAGGGGGCTTGTGCAAAGGTCCTGTGGCGTGGCGGCTCTGCGGAAGGAGAAGAGCACCGACTGGTCGCACAGAGCTGGGGCTGGGGAGAAGGGCTAGAATAAAATTGTAGAGCAGGGGCCAGGCTGTGTTCAGGATTTTGGTTCTTTATCTCAAAACATTTGGAGGTTTTCGTGTTTATTATTATTTTTAGAAGCTTTATTGTGTGTGTGTGTGTGTGTGTGTGTGTGCGTGCACACACACTACATGCAGGGCAGTGAGAGAGAGATGGAGGAGATAACTGGATGGGGAAAGAGCCCTCCGCTCCCTGTCCCCGTGAGAACCTCAGGCCCGAGTAGAAAGAGGAGATGGTCTCTGAGACAGGAGTCCGCCATTCCCCCAGGTTGTGAGGCACCGGAGGAAAACCCCTTTCCTTTCGCACCCACACCTGCTCGAGAGCTTGGCTTGTGCGGCGGCCGGCAGCCCGCCACACCTCCGTTCTGTTCCGACTCACCGGGACAGGCCGCTGGAGGGCGCTCTGGCAGATGGGGGCTCCGCCCAGGCGGCCCATAGTCCGCCTACATTAAATGGGGCTGATGCCACAGAGCATCCTAAGCGCTAGTGACAGACACTGGTAGTGTCAACATGCTGTCAGGAAATGCTTTTGTGTGTGGTCGTGGTTGTAGAGGTCAAATATCACGTTCAAGATTCAAAATCCAACGAAGAGGGCTAACGTCAGTCATTGACACGTTTATTCTCCCGACAGCTCCGAGGTACCACGACCCCCACTTTATGGCCAAGTAAACGGAGGGACCTTCATGTGCTTCATGCCCAAGGGGTCTCTGCCAGGAAGTGGCCAGCCTGGGACTGAAACTGAGGCTGGCCGCACGGTGAACCTGCGTGCCCCGCACGGAGCCTCCCCGAGTGCGCACGGGAGGAGGGGCCGAGCCAGATGGCCTTGAACGGACATTCTTCTCATGCTCCCGTGAACTGTCTGAATCATGAAAACGCTCTTAAGGAAAAGAAAGCATCGATGTGATCCTACAGTGAAAAGTCCATTGCTTTATGTTATTTTTCCTTGACTGCTAAGGGTCACCTCTGTGGATGTGTGGAATACTAATGCCCATTTTTGCCTGATCTTATTAAAAAAAAATCAAGTTCCCAATAAAGCAATAAAACAATTCTTATGGAGCTGTCATAATAGGAGAAATTGGTCTATTGTACTCCCTTTTTACTTCTAGCAGTCTGCTTTTAGCTTGGGAGGAAGGTAGGATTTACTAGGGAAGATTTATGGGTGGAAACGGTTTAGAAGTCGCTCAAGGAACCAAAAGCAGGCCAGACACTGGACACCCCCTTTGGACTGCAGAACGTTTGCCTTCTCTGCCTCCCTCTTGTGATTTCCTCTGCCCTCTCCTCTTTACCCGAACGTGTTCCCCGGTCCCCTGAATCTCCCTTCCCCTAGGCATGCTCGGCGCCTTAAACCAGGGGGTTGCTGCCTCAGCCACGCACCAGAGTGGCCTGCAGAGACTTTAAAAAACACGCAGATACAGGGCAGCATCCCAGACCACTGAATCCGGAGCCTTTGGCACCGGGGTTGGTGATGCTGATGTCTCCCCAGGGCTGGGAACCAGAGTTTGTGCCCAGAAGCCTTCCTGGGATTTTGGGAAGGGCTACTATAGGGGGTGGCCGTAGGAGGAGTGGCCAGTGAAGGTGACCCAGGCAGGCAGGTATTCAGAGAGGTGGAAGGGACCCTGGTATAAGGGATGATGGAGGAGGAGATCTGTGCCGAGCTGGTGTGTGTGTGAGGGCTGGTTGGCGACGTCTGAAGGGGAGAGGAAGTGAGTGAGAGGAACTGGGGAGGAGGGGACATTGGGTCCAACCGTTGTGGTTCCCTCGGTCACCTTAAGGGTGTGGGGGGAGGGTGGGGGCAGACGCCTGCCTGCTGTGATGAGGGGTCAGGAGTCGAGAAAGCAGGAATGGCGGGTCTGCGTCTTTTAAGACAGTTGGTGGCCAATGGAAATAATTCTAGAAACACTAGCATGTTGTGGACAGGGCGAAGGAACAAGTTTTTATTAAAACAGGGAACTTGAACATGTTTGTGTGTAGGAGTCAAGCATCAGCAAGAGAGGTGAGAGCGATCAACAGAGCTTCCACGCTCTTCCCAGGCTGGGACCTGATTTACAGTCAGTCTTGTTGCTTCTTAAAAAAATTTATTTATTTAAAAGATTTTATTTATTTATTTTTAGAGAGAAGGGGAGGGAGGGAGGAAGAGAGGGAGAGAAATATCACTGTGTGGTTGCTTCTCATGTGGCTCCTACTGGGGACCTGGTCTGCAACCCAGGCATGTGCCCTGACTGGGAATCACATCAGTGACCCTTTAGTTTGTAGTCCATGCTCAATCCACTGAGCTACACCAGCCAGAGCTTATTTATTTACTTTTAGAGAGGGGAAGGGAGGGAGAGAGAGAAACATCACTGTGTGGTTGCCTCTTGCGCGCCCCCTACTGGGGACCCGGCCCGCAACCCAGGCATGTGCCCTAGACTGGAATTGAACCAGTGACCCTTTGGTTCCGCAGGCTGGCACTCAGTCCCCTGAGCCACACCAGCTTCTTTGTGCTTCAATTTCCATATCTGTAAAATGGGGTTAGTGATAACAGCTGCTTCAAAGGGCCAGGGAAAGCAGAGAGTGCCTGGCACATAGGGAGCATTATACAGTATGTGCTTGCTATCATCATCTCCTCCTCTTCACCTTCCTCCCCTCCCCCTCCCTCACTTCTCCCCACCCTGCATCGCATCGTTCTGTCTGCACTGTCAACCCATCCCCCTCTTATTTGCAGGCCAGGTCTCCCTGGGAGTGGGGCGCAGGAGCGTGTTGTCACGGCCCCTCCCCGCTCGGATGTGTGGTCTGGATGTGCTGCAGAGCAGAGGAGGGCAATTTAGCTCCTCTGCCTCTAACTTTGGCTTTCTGATTATTTCCTTTACCGTCTTTAATAGCCATGCTAATTTTGTCACAAAAATCTATACTTGGCCCTTGCGGCATATGGTGCAATGACAAAACTCTCTCTGTAGCACAGTGAGGGGGAAGGCTCATCTCCGTGACTTTTCATTTTGCAAAAGTTGCTTTAAATGTGGGTAACAACACTTGGGAGTCTAGATCTTGGTTCCTGATTCTGTACATGAGTGCGGGCCTGTCTACAGAGCTCAGGCCTGGGCGTCAGACGACCTGGGTTTCAGACCGCATTCTACCAGCAAGCAGCTTGTGTGGCCTCAGGCAAGTGGCTACACATCTCTGAGTCCAGGTGGTTTCCTGTGAGAGCCCTGGGCCCCGGTTACAATGGCCAACTTCCGTTTCTTGGCCTTCCTCGGGCTACTGCCCACTGTTGCCATCCACCCCAAAGGTCAGCGGCCTCACTCTCACCTGCCCTCCAGAGGATGCTCAGCAAGGCCAGTGTCGTGGGTCATGAGAGGAGGCCACTGAGGAAAGACAGGGCAGGGTTTTTAAGGGGTCATAGAAGTCCTGGCTAAATCCCCAGTAGGCTCCGCTGCTCATCAGGGAGATCTATTATTCACACGTGATTCCTTTTGTTTCAAAGCCAAGGTCTGCAGGAACGAGGCATCCTACTCAAGTCCTTCAGCTCTCGGCACGAACACATGTCAGATGATTTTCCGAGAGCACCAGGGCCTTGAGGGGAAGGTACACAGAGTTGGGAGGGTAGCAGACCACGGAGAGGGGAGAAGGGGACAGAGGATTCTCCCGTTTCACATTTGGGGTGTGTGTGTGTGTGTTGGTGGGGCAGGAAGTGGCACATCTGTCCGTGGTGCTGTACCAATGACTGTCTTTCACCACCATGCTGAGTAGTGTAGCCAAGTGGTTCTGAATGAAGTTCAGCACTGGACAGAACTGGCTGCTGTCCAGTTTATAGACCAAAACACTGAAGTTCAGAGAAGTTATGTGACTGAAGGAAAGTCACACAGTGAATTCATGTCAGAGCTGGGACGCAGACCTAGGTTGGCTGGCCCCAGTCTGTGCTCTCAGCTGTCCTGCCTTGTCGCCTCTCTGAAGTCTTATTATTGATCTCATGTCACCCTCCCCGCCACCCACTGCCCCGCGTTGTCGTTATTCACTAACTCCAGAGTCACCCCCTCCTTCCTTAAAGATTTTACCTTCTGGCTGGCTGCTACTCGTGCTGATACTGTTCCTGCCATAATTCTTGGTAGGTGATTCTTTCTTACCTTATCCTACCTGTTTCTTGACCTCTCCCCCCTTCCAATTGATCTCACCATTTACCCTACCGTCCTCCCAAGTTACACCCCTGGCTGTCACCACCAGCCACCAGTCCTTTAACTCCAGTCTCCTCACTGTGTGACCCCTACGTCACATCTATTCAGTTCATTCTCTGTGGTCTCCAGGCCTAATAACCAATCCTTGCTTAGTGCCTGCAGTGCCCTGAGCCTACCCGCTTCTCCCACCCAAGTACTAACGAGGCCCAGCGCTGCTTACCTCCGAGATCAGGTGAGATCGGGCGCATTCACGGTGGTGTGGCCGTGGACAACCTACCCCCTTCGTACTGTCCTTCATCCCCCCCACTACGGCCTCTCTTCCTCCTCACCCATCTTAGTAGGCATGGCCCATTACCATATTTACGTTCTTTCTCAAAATTCCATCCCTGGTTAAGTCCAACGTCCCCTGTACCCACAGAGCTGAACTGGACCGGGGAAATGCACACACTGATGAGTCTCACCTGGGATTTGTGACACTGACTTCCAGTGGGAGATGCCGCTGCCTCTCTCAGGCCCTCTCACACTCATATTTAACTGATTGCTACTTCCTTTCTCCTCCAGCTTTTCCCATGTTGATGATGTTTTCCCTCAGTTGATGATCTTGTCTTGCTGCCTCGCGGGAGTCTTGAAGTCATCAGGAAGAGAACTGGCACACACACTCGCTACCAGACCCACCCCCTGTGGTCATCCGTTCCCACTGTTAAAATAAAATCCAAAATGGAGACCAGATTTGACAATTCCCTGAGCATACAAGAACATTGAAGCCACATAAGCAAAACTAAATCTAGCTTTGAACATAATAAAATTTAACTTATTTCTTGTAAATGCCTCCGATCATCATAAAAGAAATGTGGTCCCCTTCCTAAAATTGGAGAGATACTCACTTCTAACCAACCCCCTACCATCCTGGAACCCGTAGTGTAATAATCATTGTAAAGGTGGAACAGCTTCCACATTTTCACTCCGAAACCTCTGAGTTTCATATCAGTTTTGAATGTGACACCTCCTAGTTCGTAAATTCTTCTTACATGCACAATAAACTTTTACCAAATGCTACTTTGTTGTTTATCTAATGGTTTCGCTTTTGCTGTTTTGGCTTTTTCACAGCTTCTGATGTCGTGAGTGGGATCCAAAGAGGACTCCCCATAGCTGCAGCGGTGCGCCCCAGCCAGCGGCACACACAGAGCTCGTTGCGCTCAACACCCGTAGTTTGAGGGGTGGGCCTCCCTTGGATCCCAGATCTGCTCCCTTGGGGTCTGGAGCTACTCCACTTCATTGCACATACCTATCTTTTGTTTGTGGAAATTTGTTAGTAAATCAAAACCCTATTTGTTTTTTTTAAAAAAAGGTGAAAGTGTGATTCCCTGTGTTTTGGAACAGCTGTTGAAAAAGAGCGACCCTCAGTTAAGACATCTTAGGGAATTCGAAGGTAAAGATGGGCTCCACCTGGCCTAGAACTCTCCACCTGCCCTGAAAACTCCTGCTTCTTATATGTATACCCACTGTGGATCAGGGTCTTGTGCCTTTTTGGAAAATGGGTAAAGTTTTTTTATAGTTTGGAATGGTAACGGCCAGTTTGGGAAACCTTTAACGTAGATAAGACAGTCCGCCTCAGGGGGCACCCTTGAAAAGAGGATGCCCAGCCTTTGGGGGACAATGGATTGCATTCTTTGATTGGGGTGCAGAAGCCTCTGAAAGGCAAAATGGCTCCAAAAATAGCTTCTCTAAAAGAATCCTTACAGTGCACAAATAATTTTTTTTTTTGTAAAAAACTGGTCATCTGAGCAGTAAACCTTAATTTAGACCACTTCCCAGAAACACAATTTGGGTCCAGTTACTCTTCTGAGTTCTGTATCACTGTACCTGACACATGGCAAAAATGGGAGCTATCAGCTCTTTGTGTTAGGAGACACTCCACGGTTGTCTGGAGACTGGCCCTCGCGAGAGGAAAGGGCTTGGGTCAGAGACACAGCTACAAGCATTCTTTCTCCAGATTACCTGGGTGGCCCTGGAAAACTGTACATTCTGTGGCCTCGAACTAGGCAGTGGAAGTAGTGCAGGGCAGCTAATTTAGGGACCCAGGCCAGGAGAGGTTGTATTGCAAATGAACAAATGAAACCAAAACCAACAGCAGAGCCAGCTTGCAGGCTAGGCAGTTGCACAAGTTTCTGTTCTGGGGCGTAGTTGTGATCATTCCAGTTGGAATTCCAGAAAGGACCAGGAAGAGGCCCGTCCTGATACTGCTTGTGTTCCCCTAGTGACAGCTTTGCGGCCAGGAGCCATATCTTATCTAATGTGGTGCCCAGTGTACAGTTGGTGCTCAGGAGACCTGAAAAAAAAATGAATAAATTATTCAAAACCGTGTCGTTGTCAGGGAGCTAGACAACATGGGGACTTTGGGTGCTCATTTAAAAGGGAGTGTTAGAATATTGGGGGAACACTTTGCAAAGTATATGATTGTCTAACGAGATGCTGTACACTTGAAACGAATACAAAATCGTAATGGAATGTAAACTGTGATTGAAAAATAAAATTTAAAGTAAAAAAGGGAGTGCTGGGATGTGGAAGCATTGTCTTTGTGAAGCTGGTTTTGGGAAGGGGTTGTCACAGACCTGAAGGTATTTTTAAAGGCCTCCTCAGCCAGAGCCTGTTTGCGTGCTGGGGCGTGAAACCATGAATGTGTTAGCAGCGGGGCTGTACATGGGCTTGTGTGGTTTGCTGTGGCTGGAACCTGGCTGCTGCTTCCCACATCCCCTGGGGGCAGCTAGACCAACAGGGCCACCTGCTACTCTAATGACCCCCCCACACACCCCCCCCAGTTAAAGCAGGAGATGGTTTTGTCTTTACAGAAGCAGGCTCGGTTGGCTTTAAATGTGCAGTGTCCAGAATGGCAGCCTCCGGTCGCGCATGGCCGTCAGCCCTGGAAAGGTGGCCACAGTCCGAACTGAGATGTGCTGTGAATGTAAGATAGAGACTTGGTACAGAGGCAAGAATGTAAAACCCCTCGTTACTAATGTTTATATTGATTACACAGCGAGGTGAAAGTCATGCAGATATACTGGGTTAAGTAAAAATTTAAATTACAATTATTATTCTCACCTTTTTAAGTATGGCTGCCTAAGATTTAAAATGACACGTGTGGCTAATGTATTTCTGTTGGACGGCGCTGCTCTGAAGGGTTCTCAGTCGGGGGCCCGTTCCTAGGATGCTCGTATTCGTGTAGGCCGTGAAGAAATTGTGAGGCCTGCATAGATAGGAAGGAGAATGGGATCCTGCGTGGGCAGAATGCAGAGCGCTAACACGGCAAGGTGTGGTTAGCAAAGGAAGGTAGACCCGTTGGCCACAAACTTGCCTCTAGGTTTCCCTGCATTCGATCTTGTTCTCTGAGGACTTGGTGGTGTCAGTTTCACCATCCTTTCAAAGTGCTGGTAAAACACACACACACACACACACACACACACACACACACACACACTAAGGACAACATTATTGAACTGAGAGCCTCCTACAACTATTCTGGCTATGTTCTATTACTGGGAACTCACTATGTGCCTTGGGCTATTCTAATTACTTGATCTACATTTGCATTCATGAAGCAGGCACCTGACTATCCCCATTTTACAGCTGACAGGTGGTACGCAGAAGGATCAAGACAGCGAAGGTTATAGGAGATGGGGATGTTGCCTAGATCGCAGCATGACGAGTGGGTGAATTCTGGACCCGTGCCCCGGATGGGATGGCAGGAGGGACTGATTTCCTTGGTGTCCTCCCAGCAGATGCCTGGCAGACTGTCTGATGCATAGCACGTGCCCACTAAACATTTGTTGCTTCGCCATCCGAGCCTTCTCCCTTCCCCTCACTTTAATCATGCTCCTTATTAAAAAAAAAAAAAAAGACTTCTTTTTAAGATTTATTTATTTTTTATTTAAATATTTATTTTTTAGAGAGGGAAGGGAGGGAGAAAGAGAGAGAGAGAGAAACATCAATGTGCAGTTGCTGGGGGTCATGGCCTGCAACCCAGGCATGTACCCTGACTGGGAATCGAACCTGCGACACTTTGGTTTGCAGCTCGCGCTCAATCCACTGAGCTACACCAGCCAGGGCACGCCTTCCTTGTTCCCATCACCTCTTCCCAGGAAAGCTCCTGCGCCCGATTGCTGTGTGGTACACAAAGGCTGGTTGTTAGGGTCAGACGGACTGAGGTTTGGAGCCAAGTCCCGCTCCCTACTGGCTGGCAGCGAGTCTGGGAGGAGGGTGCGGCTCCATTCCTCAGAAGATACGGGGCGGGGAACTAACACCCACCGCGTAGGTTCTCATGGGGACTTAATGACGTGCTGAATGTAGGGAAATTCCAGGGACTGGTAAATATTAGCTAATGTCATTATCTGCCCTCGTCCTTGTGGCCGACCTCTGCTGCCTGTCTGTTTTCCTGGTCCCCATTGCTGGAGGAGTGGAGAGTGACAGACGGGGGCCCTAGGGGTTAGATGGGAGTGACCGCCATGCTGAGGTCCCCCAGCCTCTGACCTCCACCTGAGGCTGGTTCCCTTTCCACTCCGCCTGGAAACTCCTTGGAATCTGAAAAGATGCCAGCCTCTTTCAGTGCAGGAAAAATGTTTTTTTTCCTTAAGCAATGTCTTTCTGTAAACATTTGGAGGCCTGTTTTTTTTCTTTCTTTAAATGTCTATGTGCAGTGAAGACGCGAGCCTGGGTGCCTGTCCTCTGGAAGCTAGGGATCTGCTTTGCATGTGCAGGCAGCAGGCAGAGCAGAAGCCACGGCAGCAGCACAGCTGCAAATGGGATCTTCCTCTGTCTGTCTGTGTCATGGTCCCATGACCAGCCGTGTGCCACAGGCCAGGGTCGCTGACCGATGACGTTTTCTTCCATTAGAGGTGGAGGGCCCACGCTGGCATGGAGCCCAGCCTAGGGCTAGCACACCTGGATTTCAGTCTCATTTCAAGCTCTCACGTGCGATGTGGCTTTGGGCAAGTCCCTTTTCTTTGCGGGGGTCTTCGTGTCTTTGTCTGTGTGATTGGGGGGTTGGGCCTGATGGTCTCTGGCCTTGAGACCTGCGACGGGAACTACGGAGGCAGGGACTGGACTCTTCTTGTTTGTAGCTTGATCCCTTGTCCCTCGCACAGTAGCTGGTATATAGTAAGTTCTCAATAAATGCTTGTTGAATAAATGACGGACCCATGGCAGTTTCAGCTGTGACCACCTGCTCAACAGCTGCAGCTGATTCTAAAACATCTGGGAGGGCTGAGTAATAGGGGACTTAACAGATACAAGAGTTGCTTTGGGCAAGCTCAAGGGTTTGCACCATGTTTCATCTCTCTCATCCCTGTGATATGTACATACTCGAGCTGAACCCACACATAGCATAAAATAATAAAAAGAGGGCTACTAATAAAACTACTTAACTCATCAAAAACTCCTGGTTATGTTGAACATGATGAATAGCATGTGCTTGTTTATTTTATTTTTATGTTTAGTAAAAAAAAAATCTACATATTCAGGTTCAAGAGAAAGGCCGGCGCATGCTAAATGCATTGCATCGGTTTGTCTATATGGAAGCTCTCATGGTAAAGCTGAATTGTCATGGGCTGTGATTGTTTGGTTGCAGACCTGAGAGATTTCCTTCTCAGCAGCTCACAGGACCCTCTCAACGTGTTTGCTGTTGCAGGTGGGCAGGAGTCGCTGCGGGGCGGTGGGGGGGGGGTCAGCGCACAGATGGTGTTTGTAAAGTCCAGTAGCTCTAATCCCTGAACCAAGCCCATCTAAGCAGACCACTGGGTAGACGGAGAGCCTGTGGAAGCATCTTTAAGAGGAAACGGAGCACGCTAGAGCATTTGGTCCAGGAAGGGCTCCGTGTGCTCAGCACCTGCTGAGCAATAAACAGTCATTACTAATTTAGAATTGAAGGTACATTGTATCCAAAGCACAGAAAAGAGGACCCTGTGCCTGAAGTTATGAGCTCTCTCATGTATCATCAGGATGGGAAAAGGAGAACAGGCCGGGTGCTGATCTCAGAGCTTGTACACGGACAGCTGTGCCTCGGCACCTGGGAGCGCACGAAACAAGCCCTTAGCCTGGGGAGGAAGCACGGGACGGGCCCCCAGGCTCATAGGTGTCTCCTTGGTTCTCTCTCCTGCTGTCCCCCCTACTTCCTCTCTCTTCTCAATCCCTCAGTCTCTGTCTCCCTCTCCCTTCCCTCTCCCTCCCTCCCTCCTACCCTCACCCCATCCACACACACTTCCAGCCGCTCTGAAGACGTGCACCGACGAGAGCAGTAAGATACACAGAAACAAAGGAATCACACAAATGGAAAGGGACGTCATCCTAATAGGAGGGGTTTCATCCTAACCCTTGTCTGATTTTACTTTCAATGTACCGTCTTCGTCACATTTAATCCTTTCTGTTTCCTGAAATGCTTCCGTGTAAGAGCCCAAGAGGGACTAATTCCCCCCTTCCTGCCCTGCAGCTCCCAGGGCTGCTCCCGGCGGTGCTAGGACAGGCCGGGCTGCCCCAGCTGCCGCAGCCAGTGTCCGGCGCTCCTGCTGCCCCAGGCAGCTGCAAGGCCAGAGCAGTGGGGCTGTGAGAGAGGCTGCCCTCTGGGAGACAGCCGCTGTTGCCACCTAAAACTCAATTCTGCTCCGAGTAAAAACAGTTCCCTGCACTGCGCCTTGGATGGAAACTTTGAGGGGACAAAAAAAAAGTTGGAGCTCTGTGATTTTCTGTTTAGTTACAATTCTGTGATGAGATGTACAGGAAATGCCTGCATCTGCCCTGGGGAGGCAAGGTGGACTTGTGGGGCTCGGACTGGGCGTGGAGCCTGGGGGCAGGACTTTGGGCCCCACTGGCTGTCACACTAGAACCCTGAGTGACCTTGAGCCAGGCCTCTCAGCTCAGCTTCCTCCTCACTGAGCGAGGAGGGCGGCCCAGCTCCTGCCACTGCCCCGAGGAAAGTGGTTCCCAGATTGATGTGTTTGGCTGTGCAGCCCTGCGAAATACTAGCCAGCACTCCAACAGCACTTGGTTTTGATCTCAAAACATGTTAACTTACTCAGTCCTTGAAGACAACCGTGTGACACAGGTGCTGTTGTTGTTCTTACTTTGCAGATGAGGGACAGAGAGGCTACGTGATGTGCCCCAGCTTGTGTAACTAGTACGGGGCAGAGCTGGGCTCCAGCCTCGCCTCTGATCCCGTGCCGTTCACCACCGCACCGCTCTGTGTGCGCTGGGACAGGCAGGGCTCCGGGGTGTCCTGCAGCGGCCGGCCAGTCTGCCTTCGTGTAGGCCAGCAACCCCCACACTGATGGGGACGAGGAACACTCAGGAAGCGTCAGAGTATGACGATGGGAAGCCCAGTGGGGACTCGGACAGGGCCGAGTTTACACCTCCTTAACTGCCGTGACCTTGGGCAGTGCTGGCCTGTCTGAGCATCAGCTTCCTCGCCGCCTGTGACGTGGGGGTGCTGAGGATGATGATAGGGCTGCTGGGAGGATTAGAAGAACCCGTGCATGAAAAACTCTTTGCGTAATGCTTGGCATGTTGTACAGATGCCAACTTTTACTATAGCGATAGACAGGTAATTAGAAATATACCTATATATTATACATAAGTAGATATATAGATACACAGATATACGTACGTGTGTATATGTGAATACATATAGTATGTACACATACGTAGTGTCAAACTCACTTGTTTCACAGAGAGCTAAGGTGTGGGGAGGTCTAGTGACTTATCGAAGGCCACTGTCCATGGTGCCATCAGTGAAAAACAATGTAACCGTATGGGTCCGTGGAGTTATATAGTACAGGCCCTCGTCCCCTCTCGCGCCCTGGGGTGGGGCGAGGCTTTCATCCTCTGGAGCAGGCTCCCGCAGCCTTGGGGGCCGGGAACGCTGGGCTTTCTCGAGAACCTGTGCACCAGGGCCTCCTTACCTGAGGTCTCCTTAGGATCCCCTGTTCCAGCTGAGGTCCTGGTCTCTCTTTGATTTGTTTCGGGAATGTGAACATTCTCTAAGATCCAAGTGATGTCTGAGGAAGGGGCTGCAAACTCCTTGGCCTTGCTGGCCAAGCATGCGACAGAGACGGGTGCTGGGCCCGTTGGAGACTTGAGCAGCGGTCACTGCTGTGGCATCAGGGGATCACAGGCCCTCCCTGAAGTCGTTCCCGTGCCCAGTCCCCACGGCGCTGATGGCCGGGGCCAGCTCCTGCCTCGATTGGACTTCCTAGGGTTACAGTTTGTCATCCCTGCCCAAATCATCTCAGGCACCTTGTGTCGGAGCGCTTCTTTCCGTCCACCTGGGCCTCTGGAGCTCACCTCAGACGCGGGCCCCTCCGGTGGACGGCCTCCTGCAGCTTCTCGCCCCGATGTGCTGGGTCGCACCTCTGCTCTTACTCCCCTGGGGCCGACTTCCCAAAGTCTCACGTCTCTCTTTCGCAGAGTTGCTGCTGGCGAGTGGCTGACCCATCAGGCGCCCTAGTCTTCATCCCCTTTTCATCTCGGTGGGCAGTGAACCAGCTGGAGGTCAACAGGATGTGGGAGGCGTGGTATGAGCCCCTTGCAGGCTTAGACTATGTAAGCCTCTCATGTGATCCTTCCCCTGTTCCCCGTGTGCAGGCTGGATGTCGAAGCCCTGAGTGGCCTTAAAGCCCTGACAGCCTGGGACCTCGAATCACTGCCTGGAGAAGAGCACCACCTCCTACCCACCCCAGCACACCCCCACTGCCCAGTGGCCTTTATGCGGGCAAGAAATAAGCCTCTGCTAAGGTTCTGACACTTCAGAGTGTTTCGTTACTGTTGCCGGTGCTCCCCCAGTACATACTCGTCTTTCTCCCATCCGTGGTATTTGTGGTGTTCCCTGCCCCCCGACTCCAGCTCAGGTCCGCCTCTCATCTGAGGCCCTCCTGGCCCCACCGATGTCAGTGCGCCCTCTCCTCTGCATTTCTGTGCCCCGTGCTGTCACACGAGGCAGTTCCCGCTTTGCTACGCATGGGCTCGTAGCACTAATTGAGGAGGACAGGGACCTTGTTCTGTACTCATTCTGCATCTCCCAAAATGCCTAGCGTCAAGCCCAGCAAACAGTAGGCACTCAATCAATACTTGTTGATCGATTTGAGAGAGGCTGGACTGATCCATATCAAACTCCAAGCATCATCTGGGAGCTCGTTTATTAAACAGCTGCATCTTGCAGCCTTTCTGTAATGCCACCAAGCCAGCCGTTGCTGAGGGGAGCCCGAGGTCTGAGCCCCCAGGCTGCAGGGCCCTCCTTGCTGGCCAGTGTCCGGCTGACTTGCCAGGAGCCGAGGCGCTGCGGGCCTCTCCTCAACGGCCGGGGCATCCATCAAATGACCTGTCGACTGAAGGTTGTTCTTTGTTCTCTGTGCTCCTCCTGCTCACACACACACACATGCACACACACACACAAACACACGGTATATCCCTCTTTCTAAGGCTCCGGTTTCTCTCCCTGTCTGGGGAATGGCACAGTGGCATCGTCCAGTTACTGTACCTGTGTTTTAAAATACGCGTTTATGCTGTGAGGTCTCATGGAAGTGTCATGACAAGGGACCGGGGCAGCCCGACCCGGGACTAGGGGTCTGGAACGTCACCAGTCAGCAGCGCACTTGGAGCTGCGCACTCCTGCCGTGCCGCCGCAGCCCCCGGCAGGTGAGGGACGGGCTCGGCCATACCGGGCGGTTGGATCGTGGGATAAAAAACGCCTTGCAGTCAGTGCTCTGCTCAGTTTTATTTTTACCACTTTTGGTAGGACGCAATATCTGTTTAACGGAAAACAAGGAGAAAACATGGAAACACAAATAAAAGATTAACATCACACGAATTTGCGTGAATCAAGGATACCTCACTGTGAATACTGGCTGTCCATCTTTGCCAGACCTGCCAAGGCCAGCCTATGCATTCCTGGTGTGTATACAGTCAGCACGTGCTGTTCTGTGGGTTGGGTTTTACTTATAGGTTTCTATCTTAAATATAAAAGGTGTAATTTTAAATTACTTCACATTATTCCATTTTGTGGAAATGTATCATGTTTTAGAAACCCGTTGTTATCTGTTGTTGGATATTTAAATGTGTTTCTGTTTGTTTTGTTTTGCTATTACAAATTCTTTGGTGGACATTCTTGTGTACAAACCTTTGCATATTTCTATGATTATTTCCTTGGGATAAAGTCATGTAGATAGAATTATGAGTTCAACGGGAGGGTAGCTTTTACAGGTGTGTGATACCCATGGCCAGAAAGATTACACCAACTTACCCTCTTGCCAGCATCGCAGCTAATTTTAAGTTCATCCAGTCAAGTCGGTCTGTGTGTGTGGATACAAACCAGGGAGAGGTGGGATGGGGAGAAAGAGTTTAAACAATGCATCTCAAAGCTGTTTATCTTAGTTAATTCTGCTTTGGCTGAATTCTGCTGCTCTTCCTTTTTTGCAGGTGTGAATTACTATTTTTAAAAAATTAAAAAATACTTACTTTTTAATATTTTATTTTTATGGTATTTTGTCCATCACCATTTCTCCCTTTCAGACCCTCTTCCACCAACACCCACCCCCTGCCTGCCCACGGTCTCCACGCTGTTGTCCGTGTCCATGAGTCCTTTTCTTGTTTGCTCAGCCCCTCCCTGCACCCCCGACCCTCCTCTGCAGCAGAGCTGTCAGCCTCTATTTACGAGTCTCTCCCTCTTTTGTTTGTTACCTCAGTTGGTTCTTCAGATCCAACTCCACATAGGAGTGAGATCATATGGTGTTTGTCTTTCTCTGACTGCCGTATTTCACTTAGCATAATGTTCTCCAGGTCCATCCACACTGTCTCGAAGGGTAAAATCTTTTTTACAGCTGAGTAGTTTTCCACTGTGTAAATGTAGTGTGCCTGTTTTATCCACTCATCTCCTGTGGACACTGGGCCTGCTTCCAAATCTTGGCTATTGTGACTAACACCGCCATGAATATAGGGGTGCATATGTTTTTTTTGAATTAGTGTTTTGAGATTTTTGGGATAAATGACCACAGTTGGAATTGCTGGGTCGTAAGGCAGTTTCATTTTTAATTTTGGGCAGTAACTCCACGCTGCTTCCCACAGCGGCCGCACCAGTCTGCAGTCCCACCAGCAGTGCACCAGGGTTCTCTTTTCTCCACATCCTCACCGGCACTTGTTGCTTTATTGCTTTATTGATGATACCCATTCTGACACTTGTAAGGTGATATCTCATTGTGGTTTTGTTTTTTTAAGATTTTATTTATTTATTTTTAGAGAGGGAAGGGAGGGAGAAAGAGAGAGAGAGAGAAACATCAATGTGTGGTTGCTGGGGGTCATGGCCTGCAACCCGGGCATGTGCCCTGACTGGGAATTGAACCTGCGACACTTTGGTTCGCAGCCCGCACTCAATCCACTGAGCTACGCCAGCCAGGGCTTCATTGTGGTTTTAATTTCCTCAGGCAAGGGAAAGAAAAAATAAACAAGTGAGACTACATCAAACTAAAAAGTTTCCAATAGCAAAGGAAACAATGAACAAAATGAAAAGACAACCCACTGAATGGGAGAACATATTCACCACTACATGTGGTAAGGGGTTAATATTCAAAATTTATAAAGGACTTACAAAACTCAACACCAAAAACCCCCCAAACAATCCAATAACAAATGGGCAGAGGACTCGAGCAGACACTTCTCCGAAGAGGACACACAGATGGCCAGTAGGCATAGGGAGAGATGCTCAGCGTCACTAAACATTGAAAAAATGTGAATTTTGCTGCTCTTTAAAATAGATCCAGTTCTTTGTTTTAATCTCATGTAAGGCTGCAGAACATCTGAAAGACTGCAGTTGCACGAGTGTAAAGGGGGTGGGTTTGTTTCCGGCATAATCCAAATGGGCAGAAGCAGCACGCGCCGGAGGGCAGTGTGTCTGGGGGTGTGTGTGGGCGAGGCGCACACACTCGTCGTGTCCTTTGTAAGCCCCCTGCTCAAGAGCTGCGTGTTTCAATAGGAAACAGAAGAAGAAATCTGCTTGTGGGACGCTCAGGGAAGAGTAAAAGCAAGGCGAAGGGCGGACCATGTCATCTTCCAGGAAGACCGCTGGAACGGGGAAGAGCTGCATTCGGAGGAAACTGGCTGTTTGGTGTGTGCAGGTGTATTAAAATTCTTCTTAATGTGCCAGAGAAAGTCCCTTTCAAAGTGAAAAATAGAAACTGTTAATCCTCCCCCGTCTCCTCCCTGCGGTGCTCAGTTCTTGTCTGCCTTTTGTCTCCCACGCTGCCAGCCTGCCGTCGGCTGGGGAGGGGGTCGGCCAGCATCTCGTGGGCACAGACGCTTTGCTGCGGGGAGCACCTTTGCCCACGGCCAAGGCCCTTTCTATTGCCTGAGGCCACGTGCCCTGATCAGCTTGGCCCCCTGAGGTAGGAAAGGCGTTGGTTTTTAATGAGCCCCTGAGCAAGACTGCCTCTGGAAATGGGGCACTGGCTGTGTTGCGGAGAGGAACAGGGGAGGTAGCTTCTGGTTAAACCCCAACCTGGAAGGTCCAGTCGGTTGCCCAGGTTATGGGTTTGTGATTCTCCAGAACGGAAGAAGGTTGGAGACAGTGTCGTGTCGGGGGAAGAAACCGAGCTGAGTCAGGGGCCCTGGCGCTGCCCGTGACAGGCAGGGTGAGTCTGCCCGAGTCATCTGACTGCTCTGAACCTCAGAGTCTTCATAGGTCACATGGTTGTTTGTGAAGATCATCACATGGGCTAGTCCATCCAGGCTCACCAACTCTGTGATACATGTTCCCAGAATTCCCTGGTGGAAGTTGCTCTGCCATCATTCCCTCTTTGGTTCTCTCTTAGCACATTTTTTATATAGCTCTTATTATACTGCATGATGACAATTTACATAGCTTGTTTCTTTGCTGGACTATTGCGTCAGGGTGATGCTGGTGGCCCTGACAAATAAACCCTCCAGTCTTTAGAGGCTTTACCGATAGAAGTCTATTTATCAATTATTTGACAGATGAGCACCTCCATGTAGGAATTCAGGGACCCAGGTTCCTCTCTCTTGTGGCTGGGCGGCCCCCTAGATCTTTGGAGTTAAAGGTACCCAGTCAGAAGGCACGGGGTTGGTGGATGGAGAGTGCTTCCTCACCCTTTGGAGTGACTCACGTTCCTTCTGCTCACGTTTCTTTGGTGAGCACAGTTGGCGTGGCTCCAGCTACATGCAAAGGAGGCTGGGACCACATGGCTGGGCACCCGCACCAGGGACAACTCTCTGCCAAGAAAGGGCAAGTCTGGCTCTTCGGTGGGCAGTTAACTGTCTCTCCTGTCTCTATGATCTTGGCAAGGCCAGGATGTCACCTCCCCTATGTCGTAGCACCTCACATCGTTCCTGACACACCTGTTCATTCGGTCCAACAGACTTGCATCACTTGTGCTTTTAATTTCGGTAAATTTAGCTGCTCAGAGAAAGAGAGGGAGAAAAACCATCAAATGGTGCCCGTGGTTCTGTTTACTAATCGCAGGCAGTGAGTGCACAGCTAGAATGGGGTCTGCAAACTACAGACCGAGTGCAGGTGAAACCCGGCCTGCCGCCTGTTTTTGTGAACGCAGTTTCCTGGGAACGCAGCCCTGCCCATTCATTTCCATGTTGTCTGTGGCTGCTTTGATGCTACAGTGGCAGAGCTGGGTGCTATGGCAGTGACCGCAAAGCCTTAGATATTTACCGTCTGCCCTTCTTCAGAAAAAGTTTGCTGACTCTTGCTCCAGACAGAAAACAGGAGATGGGAGACTTGAATGCGTTCTTCTTTCAGTTTCTCTTCTCCCGAGACCTCTTAGCATGAGCATATCTTTGTGCCCAATGTGATTATCAGCCTGGTGTTTAAAGGTATCTGTTTTGAATAAACATGGTGCCTGAATGCAAACTCACTACCTTGTGAAGCGCGAATCACATATACAGTACTTTATAGGTTACTTAAGAAATTTTCAGGGCAATGTTTATCTTACACACTTTCTTCAAAGCTTACTGGTTCTTATAAAATGTGACTCCACTGCTAAAGCCTGTTGAATGAACACTTCAGTGAATACGGCAACCCTTTGGAAAGTTAAAGGGATCCTACAAATCACAGTATTATTACTGCTTTCATTTCTCACTTATTATATTTCAGGAAATAGAGATAACCCCATCTGAATCCTGGGAGAATAACCTCTTAGCCCCAAGATGCTCTTTAGAAGTTGATATTCTAGTAGTTTTGTGATTGATTGCCTCTCTGGCTCCTTCTTGGTCAGTTCATTGCCACAAACAGAAAATAATAGCCTTTTTTTTTTAAAGAATGAATGGCAGCATTACAGATACACTGACTGGAAAATAATGAAAGGGAGTTTGACATCTAAATACGCGCCACAGTGGCACCCTGGGCACTAATGCACCTTTGCGGCCTCCTTCCCTCCCTCGCTCACTTTCCGGCTCTCTTGCTGATGCTTTTCCTGAGACCGCCTCCCAAGTGACTGCTTGCACAGGGTCTGCTTCTGGGGGAACCCACACTAAGCCAGCTTCTCCTTTTGTTGCCCAAAGTAACCATTCATTCAATGTGGACTTTTGGGGGTGGCGAAGAAAAAGAAAGTTGAAACAATCTTCCAATTTCAGACGTCCTCAGCCTTTAAGCTTGCATTGGGTGAAACCAAAGAAATATCTAGAGAAAAAAAGGGCACAAAATCAGATTTCCCAAGACTGGGGACACCTTTATGCATAGTTATGTTAGCAATGTAGTTTGGAGAATTATAAAAATGATTTCTCCAATGAGAAAATCCAATTGCTTCTAATAATAGAAATAGTTTCCCTGGCTGATGTGGCTTAGTGGATTGAGTGCCGGCCTGTGACACAAAAGGTTGCTGGTTCGATTCCCTGTCAGGGCACTTGCCTGGGTTGCAGGCCAGGGCCCCCTGTTGGAGGTGTGTGAGAGGCAACCTATGGATGAGTCATGCATCATCAATATTTCTCTCCCTCCTTTCCCCTCCCTCTAAAAATGAATAAATAACATCTTAAAAAATAATCAACGAGAGTTTTTGAGATTACCACAGATTATCCTGATGCACAGTCAGGGCTGAGAGTCACTGCTCTGTAGGTCTAACCCATGACATTAAAATGACATCATATAGCTGGTGTTCAGCGTGTTTCTGTGAGCCAGGCCGTGGGCTAAGTCCTTCGAGTATCCTATCTTATTTGATTTAGACAGAGAGTTGTGGGGCAGGATTTTTGTTTTTGTTTTTGTTTTGTTTTGTTTTCTGCATTTTACAGATTGTGGGTCTGTACTGATAGATGTTAAGAAACTTGCCCGAGACCGCATGGTCCTTGATTTGTGTCTGAAACTCAGGCTGGAATTGAACCTCGTGCCTCCTTCAGGTACCCTGTGTTCACGTGCTTTGTTTTTCTTCCTTAGTCAAACGTGCCAGAGATTGACCTTGTCAAAGGACTGGTTGTATTTTATTGACTATTTTATATTAAAAAAATTCTTTTTACTTCCTTTTTTTACTATTCTTGAATTTATTTTTGTTTTTGTTTTTCCTGATTTGAAAGTTTAGTTTGTTTAGTTTCAATCTATCTTTTGTATTAATAACCTTGTCGAGTGCTATTCATTTGCTTCTGAGTACCACTTTGGCTTCCTCTCATAAATTCTGCCGTTCAGTGCTCTTGTTTTAGAGTTATAAATAGTTTGTCATTTGCTTCTATTTCCTTTTTAGCTTGGGGGTTACTTAAAAATTTTGTTTTCAAGTTTTCAAGTGTCAAAAGTCCAGACATAGCGAAACTAAAACCACCAGATTAGAAAATGGCATTTAGTAAGAATTTATCTTGCGTGTAAGAAGAATTCATAAGCTGGGAACTTTTGAATTTAAAACTGATTCATTCTGGGGCATGGCATTACCAATGGTTTATGAAGTGGAAATGAGGAAGTTGTTTAATCATTACAATAATTGGTTATTACAGTGGAGGTTTCCTGATGAGAGGGTATTAATTAAAAGGGATTTTCTCACATTATTTTAGGAAGATGATTAAAGTTTCTCTTTTGATCTTCAGAGACATTTACAAGAAATGACCTAAATTGAGTCTTGCCTGTGTTCATGAAATGAAGTAGATTTAGCTTTGCCTGCATGACTTAAGTGGCTTTGTTTACGTGGGAGGCTTTCAAGTCTGGTCCCGACTTGATTTTATTTCACAGTTCCCTTCTACGGGTCATTCTTTGGGCAAACCAAGTGTGTGACGTGCAAATACGGCATTACCGTCAGTTATCGTTGCTGACACAGGGTGGGGAGTCGCATAGCTGCTGCCACCCACAGTTGACTCGTTGGGATGGAGGGTCATCATTGAATTATTCCAGCCATCGAATCCTAATGGATACTGTTTGACCTATGAGTGTCTGCTGAAAAACACTGAAAACCCTCGAGAGGTTAAAAAGCAGCAAGAAAGTTATATGATGACTATAAGGGGAATAATAGTCAAGGATTAAAGAATTCCTCAGAGCAGAGATTCCCTGGAGCCAAGATTTAACCAACTGACTAAATCAAATGGATTATATTTAGGTTCAGGTTTTACCTTCTTAAGTCAACCTGTGTTTTTCCAGATGATGTGTAATCACATTTCAGGGTTTTTTCTGAGTTATTTACATAAGCACAGCATGATGTGTAGTAACAGTCACATGTCCTCGTGATTCATTAGGACAGAATGAACGTGAGGATGTTTTGTTTCAGGAAATGGTGTTGCAGGTGAGCCTCCCCTGAAGTCAGGTCTCTATGTGGTGTGAGGAATTAGGTAATTTATTAAGAAGGTATTTTTATGGACAAAAAGAGAAACAAAGATAAGCAGCGCAAATTATGAACTCGGTTCTGAGTTTGAAGAGCAGTTCGTTGAGCACATTTCTAGGTTTGAGTTTGAAGGAACTTTGCATGGTGTCATGAGGGTAACGGTTTCAATCTGACGGGCTTTCCTGGGTTGCAGGCTGACTGTCTCCGACGATGTCATCGGGCGCTCTGGGGAACTCCCCTGAGCGGCTGGCACAGTCCGCCCCTGCCCTGCTGGCGGTTTCTCTGAAGTTGGCAGAGATAGGTGCCCCAAAACCCTCAAAGACACCGCACAGGACTGGGATCTGCTCGTGGGTGCACTCTCGTTTTTCTAGTGAAACATTTTTTTTTCTACAATCATTCCATTTTTATCAAAGTTAATACTAGTAAAAAAATAACATCGTACGTAAGTCTACTTTTGTTAGGCTTGGCTTGGTTATTTATGTAAATGTGGCAAGAACAGTGATTCTACGTGTATTCTCCAATATGATATTCCAGTCAAAGCTTTGTCGCTATCTAAAGGACTTTGGAAGTCAGCCTTAGTTCCCTAAAGTTTCCTGGTAACGAGACATCTCAGACTAGACCTCTAAGTCTCTTTAGGTGAAGAAGCGAAGCTGAAGACTTGCCTACTCATTCCGGTTGCAAGGAGATCAGGCTGCCATTACACTTATGTAAATACATATATTGTCCTGAAAAACAAGAATATTTAATAAGAGTTTCTGAATTCTGGAAGGATCTGGTAAAGGGAAAAGATGAATTTTTCAACATTTGTTTGTAAAAGCATACTTTACTAAATTGCTGTAAGTTATAAATAGCTTAAAAGAAGGGAGAAAAAAAAGGGGTCTTTAAATCTGGAAAATAAAGCCTTAAAGAATCAGAAATGTTTTAACTGAAATCATAAAAATTGTAATCATTTTCTAGGCTTCATTCATACTCATGTAATTAATTTTTGTTTTGTTTGATCTAGGATTTTCAGTTTTATCAATCAATTTTTTTATCAGAGTTCTAGAAATTTTTACCTTGTTTAGTGTTATGAACCTACGGTTGTCAGAAACCTATATTCTAGAGTGCTTTCCATGAATCTCTTTGAAGATAAAGTATTTTTGTCTGTAGTTAGTTGTAAATGGTTGCAGAGCGGAATCAAGAGTAAGTAAAGAAATAGCTGAATGAGAAAAGACTTAAAAATAGCCATGGTTGAAGATTTGGTGAAAGTTCACTACAAATAATGCAGTTGATAAGTTCAGTTACTTTTGTGATATACACTTTTATAAAATAATAAGTGGAATTATGACTGTGAATTACATCAGGATATATCAGATTTTTAGGAATTCATATAATTTATGAGTTACTTACATTACTAATATGTAGCCACTTAAGTATAACCTAAGAAGGTTGAATATTTTTCCTCGATCGTGTTCCCATGCAATGTTGAACACATCAAACAAGCCTAAGTAAATGAACATTTCCTTTTTACAAGGAGAGAGAGAGCAAAATCTTTTGAGATCCTCGAGGATTCTTTATAAAATATTCAAGTCAGTTTGAGGTCAAAAAGACTTTATTCACAATTTGCTTTGGGGATGTTTGTTAAGAATGTCTAAAAATTTAAAACACTTGATCAAATAGAGTCAGTTAGTTATCTATTCAGCCAAAGTGTCAATTAAAAGGCTTCAAAGGCAAATACAAAAAGTTTCATAGTTTAAAAACAAGTTAGCTCTTTTAAAATTGGAAAGACTTAGTTTTTTTCTAAGTGATTCAAGACCTTATAGAGGTAACACGAAGCATAGGACATATTTTGATGAGACACAATTTTTGTTTAGGAAGATTACATTAAAAGGAAAGAAAACTTAATATAATCTTTTACTAACAGCAGACCAATAATCTAAGAAATTTTGTAATTTTAATAGAGAAAAAATTAAGTTTGTTTTATAGTACATTACTGACCTTATTTTAAAATCCCTTTTAAGTAACTCCATTGAATTTTAGCTAGAATTGACCTCATAATGTATCTCCCACCCCCAAACCTGTAATTTACTGTAGTCATTTAGGTTTTGTCTTCCTCTTTTTTTCTCTTTCTTATTCTGAAACAACCAGTCATTTTATTTAGGAAAAATTCACTTTTTTTTTAAATAAAAATGCATCCTGTATCCCTTGCATACTCTTCACCTAAAAACTCATCTCATTTTCTTCTCATACTTTGTATACACAATTGTTTCCTTTCACTCTTACTGTTTTCAGTAGTTTTATTTTTACTTATTGATTATAAATTTTAAGTATTAGTAACTTTGACTTTCCAGTGAATACTAGGAAGCAGACAGTTGAGAACTGTCTACCATATATAGTAATATCCAATGGTAGATTAGTACATTTATAATACATAAATGTGAAAAGTTATACTTTATTAGAGACATATGTTTTTCATAGTACAACTTTTTAATGTGGCAGAAGACATACCTATTAATAGACCCAAAAGCTTTTGTCTCTGTAACATTAAGAAAACCAAAAGTAGATAAATATGTTTAGCAATGAATATTTCAGTATATTTTTGAAAATGAATATCCATTATTAGCTTAAGTTAGCATCATCTTTTATCTCATTTATATCTATTTAAATGACTTGTTTTTAACAATTATCCTTGGGTTAGAAAAAGGGGGGGAATGGGACAACTATAATAGCATAATCAATAAAATATGCTTTTAAAAAAGGATCTACCAGGGATGGGCCAGATAGGCTAATCCATTTGTGATGGGCACAGTGGGTTAGAAAGGAGAGAATAGAGTGGTACTAAGGGGGTGACATATGTCTGGGAGATACTTTGAAGGAAGAATCAATAGTATTTAGGGACTAGTTAAAGGTGTGGGCTGAGAATAGAGAGGGGTCAGAGATGACTCCTTGGTACCCAACCTCGGGCAGAGAGATGGTAATGACATCCAAGACCCAGGAAAGCGCCTTTGAAAGGAAGACCATGAGCCTGGTTTTGATCTTGAGGTTGATAACGTCCCAGGTGAAAGGTCTGGAAGCGAACAGGCTGTACAAGAAAGAGGGGGCAGAAAGGTTTCAGAGAATGCCACAGAAAGCAGGAAGAGAGAATTTCAAGAGGTGTGCAAACAGGAGAGTTGTCAAATGTGTCAAAGGCTGTGCAGAAGCAAGAGCAGGTGGTCCGACAAAGCACTTGAGACCCGGCCGTGGAGAATGCAGTTTCAGTTACTGTGATGGTGACAGTCAGGTGGTGAAGATGTAAGGGCGAATGGACAGCGGGGGTGGGGGCGGGGGGCGAGGGGCGGGGGGCGAGGGGCGGGGAGGAGGGCAAAGGTCCTAAAGGGCACAGGTAACAGTACTTTGTCCAACCCCCGAGAATGAACTTCAGGACTTTGAGAAGGAGGTCACTGGGACCGCGGCAGGGAACGGAAGGCTTAGGCCTTCGGGTATTTGGGTTCAGAAGAAAAACTAATCTCCTAAGATCTTCCAGATCAGTGAAGAATAGATTGCAGGGAAAGTATGAAAGGGGATGAAAGGACGGAATCGAGATCAGTGTGGAGGGCGTGGACTCTGCCTGCTGGTGGTCAGGAAGAGCTGTGGACTCCCAACTTTGCGGGAAATGGAGTAAGAGCGGGAGGTAGCCCTTCCTGCCGTGACAGCAAGAGATGTAGCGTGCAATTTGGGTGGTTTCCATGGTGCTCAGAAGGAACCACTCATGCCCCAACAGTTTCCCCTTCTGCAGATTTATTTATTTAGTTTTGTGGAGGACCCTGTGGGCTCATGAAGTTTGGGGCAAGAAAAATCTCCTCACTTCGAAGGGTCTGAAAGCAAACCCTTTTCCTTTCAGGCCAAACATAGCATTAGCTGCACCTCAGCTCTGAGAAAAAAAGCTTGTGAGATTCAGTATTTATAGCTCAGGAACCATTTTTCTAGGACTCTTCCCAGAGGGAGTTAAGTCCTCGGTGGGGGAGTTTCTGAAGGGAGATGGTCAGGTCTTTAAGGAAAGGAGGTCTTTCCTCCTGCTGAGCTGCAGGGGTGCACCCAGGCCTGTCCATGACTCGTGTTGACACGAGGTACAGACACAAGCATGCTGGTCCGAGGGTGGGAGTGCTGGGTTTTAGATCTAGCTGGGCTTGGTCCCTTTCCCTTCCTGGAACTCAGTGTTCCTCCTCTGTAAACCGGCGGGCGTGACAGGGATGTGGCAAAGTAGCCTATCAAGCTTTCCAAGCTAAAATTCTCTGTAAGTCGCTAATGAAGCCGATGTCACCACATGAGGGGGCAATGAAGCAGCTCATTTGTTTTGTGGGGAGACCCTGGCCTTCTGCAGGGGACATGGAATCCAATTTTGCCGTTGTCAATGGCAAGTGGCAGTTTCCCCAGGCCTGTCTGTCTGACCTATAATAGATGATACAAACTACTGTTTAGAAATGCACAGGAGGACTGTGAGGTCCTTTTGTAAGAGGCAAAATGCACATGGTTCAGAAGCCTGGTGCAATACAGTCCTTTGAGGTTTCAGGGGGCGAAGGCCATACAAACGCCGGGAACTCTTGCATCAGAGGAACTGCCATTGCTTGCAGAGGGAGGCCCCTGTGCTTTAGGAGAGGGCTTGTGAGTGTCGTCATGTGACTGGTCTCTAATCATGATACTGGGTGGTTGTGCTGGTGTCACAGGAGTAGCTTTGGATTTTACATTTTTATCTGGAGGGTTTTCCTGCTGGGAAGACTACACACGGATGTGTACACGGCTTGTGTATATATGGGTGGGCGTGGGGGTGGTAGGGGAGTGCGCTTATTTAAAGAGGATGCTCTCTGTAATCGGGTATCTCCAGCTTTTCCATTTCTATGGTGGAATCCCTCCAGAAATGGGAGAAACCTCCCTGATCCTGCGTCCCCCTTCACGAACACCCTTGTTCTTCCCTCCTCTTTGTGGACAAACTCCTTGACGGTGTCATTCACATTTTCCGTCTCCAGTTCTCTAAGTGCACTGGTCCCTCGCCAGGCCTGGTCTCACCCCATCCCTGCGCAGCAGCATTTCTCACTAGGGTCTCCGTAGAGCGAAGTCTGATAGATATCTTCCCTTCCCTTAACTCCGCAGCAGCACTGAGTAGAGGTGGCTTGCCCTGGACCGCACTTTCCGTGATGCCACTGGCTGTTGTACGCTTTCTCTTTGTCTTAGGTGTTCTTCCGGTCCCTTGGGGGGCTCCTTCTCCTCTGTCTCACTATTAACTGCTATTGGTCAAGAACACCCAGCTTCTCACTCCTGTCTCACGGTGTGCTCCCTCCCTAACAATTTCACTCACACCCTTGGTTTTCATAGCTCTCTCACTGCCCGTGATACCCAGACGGGAGCCATAGCCAGGTCCCACGTGCCCACCTTGGGGTGGGAATGGCCTTCCATTCCTCGTGCCCGTTGCCCATCCAGGCCATGACACATGCCTGGCTTTTAATAAAATTAAAATCTTTTCTATTCAAGCTGGCAAAATTAGGTTGGTACTTTTCATCAAGATAATGCACCCAGGGATGACAAGGAAAGAACTTGGCTCTTCTCTGAAGACACAGTCCACTTGGAAAGATAAAATACACGGATGTGAAACAGTGCATCCCGCGGCAGGCCGTGAGGAGGGAGCACGCGGAGAGGAGAGGCCATGGGCCACTTCACAGTCAGCATGGCAGGGTCTGACCAGACGACGTTTTGGGGGGCCTTCCCTTTGTGCAAAGACATCTGTTCGTCAGAAGGTGACCCTGGCATTCTGTGATGGGCTATCAGGAATTAACACCGTCACCAGCTCTTGTCAAAATAACATGAACAGCACATCTAAAAGCTATTTAGCAGAACCACTCAATATTACATGCGAGGTTTGAAGATGTGCACTTTGAAATTACTCCTTTTAATCATAGACTGGAAGCAGCAAGAGGTAAGGGAAATTATTTTTGCCTCAAATTAATGAGGATTTTCTCTGGTTGAAAGCTTTTCAATGGGAGAAAGGGAAAAATAATTAATTCTGCATAAAAGATGGTGGTGTGAGAGGCCTGTGTGATAATGCAGCGACTTTTTAAACCACCCGATGCTTGCGGAGCGTTCCAGGCTTTCTTCGGGGTCGCTGGTCATGGTGACTCAGTCAGACAGAGGATTCCTCTTACTTCCGAACTGGTGGCTGTCAGAGCCTGTTGGAAGCAGAGGAGGAGTGTCTCGGCCGTTGAACTTGTCCGAAGGATCAGGCTGGGAGAGGCCGGCCAGGGGCAAACAGGAACGAGAGACAGTTTCTTGCACCTCTTCCTTTCCAGGCTGCCTCCCACTGTGTCCTGGTTTCAGATTCTCTCTTGCCAACTCTGGGGTCCATGTTCCGTCGTGAAGTCTCACTCCGACCTGGCAGAACCCGCTCACCTCCCATCAGCCCCCTTCCCGCCACCGCAGTGCGTCGGTCCAGCGTCCTCCCCTTCGAGGCCTCCCTCTCCCCCGTTGTCTGGGTTGTGTCACTGTTGGGTAACCTGGTTTGCATTTGAACGGCGGCCCCCTCCGGGCGACAGTGCAGCCCAAGGGAGGTGTCTCCCAACAAGCGTCTCCCCCCATCGTCATAGCACATTCGGGTGTTGGGCAGCGGTGTCGACTTCGAGATGGAGCAGCCTGGGTTCGGGCGGGAGCTCTGCTGCCGCCTAGCGGGGGTGCCGAGGCGTGCTGCCGAGCCTCGTGGCGCCTCGGTTTCTTCGCATACAATGGCAGATCACGATGCCCACTTCTCGGGGTTGGAGAAGGTTCAGGTAACGGGTGTGATGGGCTCAGAGCCCAGAGCCAAGTAGACTTTTCTCACATGTGGGTTGTTGTGATTGTGTGGGCCGCTGACCCTGCCTATGGAAACACTCTTTGTTCATTACAATTCGCCAGGCTCGGTTGAAGGAGGAGTGATGGTGGGAAAACGATGGTTGTGCACCGACCAGTCACGTGTCCGCCTGCGCGCTGGCTGCGTGTCTGCTCCGGCTGCGGGGCCGGAGAGAGTCCCAGTTCCGTGCTCCCCCGGGGGGAGCGCCTGGTGATCCAGGACGCGGGAGGGCTGAGTTCTGGTTGGTTCTGTCTCAGACCGGCTCTCTAATCTGGGTAGGTTCCATTTCCTTGGAGAGTTAAATAAGCAACTGTGCTGGGAGCCTGCAGAGACCGTGAAGCGCTGTGTGAGTGTTGGCCGTGAGGAATAGCGTTTCCAGCTGGGCGCACAGAGGCTGGAGGGAGGTCCGTTCATGTTCAGATGCACCCGGTTCATGAGCAGCCTGGGAAGCCGAGGAGAGGGGAGGCCACACGGACCGTGTGGGGGAGACGTGGAGACCTTATTTTCATGAGGTTTTGCACAGATATTTTTTCATAGTTTAAAAAGCTTTTTATTATTTTAAAACAACAAATGTTTATTGGTCAAAAAAAAATCCCTCACATACCAATCACCCATTCACTCCAACCGTCTAGTCTAACCTGTATTCCCACCAACTTCCATCTCTTTCTTTTTCTTTTTTTTTTTTAAAGATTTTATTTATTTATTTTTAGAGAGGGAAGGGGGGGAGAGAGAGAGAGAGAGAGAGAGAGAGAGATATCAATGTGCGGTTGCTGGGGGTTCTGGCCTGCAACCCAGGAATGTACCCTGGCTGGGAATCGAACCTGGGACACTTTGGTTCCCAGCCCGTGCTCAATCCACTGAGCTATGCCAGCCAGGGCCCCATCTCTTTCATAGTAGTTTCTTATTGGGTTTTTAAATGTCTTCTGCTGTGGTTTACATTCTGTATTATTTTGTATTAGTTTCAGGTGCACTGTACAGTGTTAGACAACTGTACACTCCCCAACGTGGCGACGTGGGTGTTTCAGTACCCACCTGGCACTGTGCACAGTTGTCACAGCGTTATCGGATATATTCCCCACACGGTACTGGACATCCCTGTGACTGCTGTGTGACTGCAGTTTGTACTGCTTAAGTCCCTCACCTTTTTCACCCAGTCCTTGACCCCTCTCCTCTGCCACCCTCCAGCCTGACAGAGGTGGTTTTTTTCACAGTTGAATTATGCGGAGATGTTCTCTTCCCACAGACACCCCAGTTTTCACAAGGAAGTCTCGTGCAGCCGCCTCCCGTGGATTGGGGGCAGGGGAGCACTTTCCTTCCTGCCCCGTGAGTGGCTCAGAAACGGTGCCCTGGCCCAGATGTCGACGGCCTCTGCTTACAGTGCAGCGTCCCGTCAGAGCGATGGGGACGCAGGGCTGGTTTTAAAGTGGCGCCTCTCAGTCAGCCTCGGAAGAAGGACCCTGACTCCTCTGCACGCGTGAGCTAAGAATGTTATCCTCAGCTGGGATTGCAGCTGGCATTCTGGCCCGCAGGA
Source organism: Phyllostomus hastatus (assembly GCF_019186645.2). Lineage (NCBI taxonomy): Eukaryota > Metazoa > Chordata > Mammalia > Chiroptera > Phyllostomidae > Phyllostomus > Phyllostomus hastatus. The sequence continues at coordinate 45,726,068 of NW_025333960.1, read as the reverse complement.
GAAACCCTGCTCCGCACAGAGCTTTGCCCCCGAGTTATGGGACAGCATGTTTGGAAGTGGGGAATCTGGTGATGGCACCCACAAGTATTTAGCCAGAGATGCTCAGAAGTATATTTAGAAGGACGTGTGTGTCACACAGTGGCCTGGCTCAACACCGGCAAAAGGCCACGGTGAGGGCAGACTGAAGGGAATATAGCAGTGAAACACTGTTCTGCATAGCCTTTGTGTTTCCTTTAACCAGTATTTAGCTGACACCAGCACTGAGCTGGTGATAGCCATCCACTGGACAAAACAGGCATGCAAATAACCCGAATGCTGGGCAGCGTGGAAGATGTGGTAAACTGGGTAAGAGCTGTCTTGTGTAGCACAGCAGGTGGACTGACTTCAGGCAGCAGTAGTAGGAGCCAAGAGGTGGAGAAGCTGAGCCCTAATGGCATCACTTGTGGTCCTGGATCCTGCTATGCCTGAAACCACCACAAATCTCCATTGCACAAGTCAACAAGTCCCCTCTTTAGCTTAAGTCACCTGGAGGTAGAGCTCTGTCCCACGTAATCACCATGGTCCTGTCTAGTACAATCAATTAGGAGACTGTTTCTAAAGTTTTGGTGATTGCTCCAATTTGACAGCAAGATAGAAAGACTGAACTCTACAGCAGAGGTGCTTTACTGGGTATTGAACCAAGGGGCTCTGTCTTCACCAAGTCATAGTAAACTTAAAAGTGTTTTTGTTCACATTGTATATTTTCTTTTGCAGCACAGATGTGGTGCCGAGGACTCAGAGATGGTGTGATGAGATATGAAATGTTATTTTTTGTACATTGTTGTTATTCCTGCATTTTTACTCACTCCTCACTCCCTGCCTCCCCACCCCCATTCCCCTTTAGATTTAAACTTCTAGGGACTTGGGTTCTGATATTGACCTTGTATCTCCCCAGTCTTCACCTAGACAAAGGAGGCAGAACCTTCTAGGTTAGAGGAAGGGAGAGGAAATTGTTGAGAAAGAAGACAGGGTGTTAGGTCCAGAGCAGGGACACGACCCTTCCCTCTTCTTGGAACTCCCTTTTAATTTTGGAAACCTGAGGTTGGAGAGGACCATATGACTTTTAGGGCAAAACCTACGGATCACAGGCCTCAGAGGCCTCAGGGCAGGGCAGTGGAGGATGGGGCTGATGCTGGGACGAGGTGCCCTTGGGCAGGAGAGGCGGAGCAGTCTCTGGTTTTCTGTGGCCTGTTAAGAGCCAGCCAGCCTCCAGGGGCCTTCCTGCAGCCAGGACCAGGGAGGGTGAGCAGGCAACCCTTGACCGGGCTACAGAAGGCAGAGGGTGGAGCCAGACCAGGGCTGAGAACGGGTCGTTCCCATCCACAGCGGGGCGGCAGCAGCTCTGCACAAGCCCCGCCCCCTTGTCTCCCGGAGTCTGGGACCAGCGGAAGGAAGGTGGAAGGAAGGTAGCAGGGAGGGCAGGAGTCCTGCCTGTAGCTGAGATTTAAACCTGAAATAGTTGTCATCCCTGAATTTGACAGTTTTCCTGAAATTAATAAGATGGAGTTTTTGGCCATGAAGCAGAAATGAGATATTGATAAATACATGAAATCCTGTTACAGGGAAAACCCTTAAGTTTGTGACTTATGAAATTTGTACCTGCTGCACACACTTTTGGGCACTAATCTTTAGTGCCAAGCTAAAATCTTTAGTTTAAAAAAGGGGGGTGGATTTGACTAGCAAGATCCCCCTGTCTGTGCTGGTGGACCTGGTCAGCTCTGCATTCACAGCCGCCTTCTCCATTAAGACTTCTGTCCAGTCGGCCGCCATTTGCGTCTGGTGACGGAGCAACAAGCCTGCAAGCCAGTGCCACAGCCTTTGGTTACAGGCGTCGGTCATTTCTGTTCCGAGGGACCTGAAGCCTTGGCTCAGATCAGAAACCCTCCGTCTCTGGTTCCAAAATGCAAGTTTGCTCAGGGTTGCTGGACTAGTTTGTGTAAATGAAAATGTTCAACTCCTCTCAGGCAGCGGTGCTCAAACTCGAGTGCGCATTGCAGTTACCTGGTCGGGGGGAGGGTGCTGGATAAGATGCAGATTTGCAGGCCTGGCCCCCGAAGTTCGATGTTGATGCAAGTGATCCTTAGTATTCACTTCGAGAAACAGTTCTAAGGGTAACATATATATGCCATTTGGATTTTCTTACAGGCTCTCAGAATGGACAAATAGCTCATTTAAACATCTCCTGCAGATTAGTTCTAAAGACAAACCAAAGTTTTTTAAGGGGGAAAAATCATGTGAAGGGTCGTTTCTCTAGCAAGTTTATAGCAACCAGAAGGGAAAACGTGCCTAGAATAGACATGACATCTTAATCATTGGTGCTGAGGAGCTGTAACGCCGGAGTATAGAAAGCTTAAATAAAACTGTAGCTCTCTTTCTTTTATTAAAGAAAGAAAGCCCAGGAGTACAATAGCAGAACAAGAACGAATTCGGGAAGCTTGCTGGTATGATATTGTCAATCACACCAGTGAGGTGGATAAAAGCTTTTAGCACATGAATAATTTCAGTGAAAGGGCTTCATCGCTTTTTATTTGCTGGGCATTTATAGGAGAATAAACATGCTGGTGTATATTATATATGGAGTGAAAGTCAGCAGCAAATGAAAGCGAAGACCCCCAGACCCAGTTACCAGAGCAGACTGTGGTTGCTTAGCAACCAGGCAACTGGAGAATTCTCTCTCCCTTTCTTTCTTTTGTTTTTAGATTGCAGTAACCTTTGATCAATTTTGGCTTCACAACAAAAGCCTTGGATATTTTGAGCAGAGGGTACCTGCTAATTTGTAGTGGAAGGACGTGGACCATGACACCGGTTTCTCCTTCCCATTTCATGTTAAACGACAACACAGGCTAACGTTTCTCTTAAAAAGTCTTAGTGCTGCTGGGCTGGGTCCCTGATGAATCGGAAGTTGCGTGTAATTGCTCCCAATCACTCCGAAAGATATTGCCGCCTGTCAATTCACGTTGACTCTTCCTCTTGTCGGCCAGCTTTGGAAGTCTGGCTTCTTGGTTCTAAATCCAGTTCCTAAGAAGTACCTGAATGCCTAAGTCCTAAATCCTTGGGAGGCTGTAAGTGTCCATCCCTTTAAAAAACGTCATGGAACTAGGGGATGCTGAAGCGGAAAGGGGAATCATCCCTTCTGGTCCCTCCTTTCTTTACGGGCCCTTTTCTTCCAAATTCTTACAAGGCAACTGGCCAGTGTCCACGGGCCCAGCTACCGGCCACAAAAACTGCAGATTCCTCTCCCCCTCAGGCAGCTTCAAAGCTGCGACCAGCAAGGAAGGGTGCAGGTAACGATCCGATTCGATTCCTCCGCGCCGCGCAGAAGGGAAGTATCCGACAGCCGCAGTGCAGCAGGGCAGGGGAGAGTCTCCGGGACAGAGCGGTGACTGGCTCCCCAGGACCGGACCTCACAGAGGCCTGCTCATGGTCTGGATTCTGCAGGCGGAGTCTATTTCAATGAAATGAACTTTCTTGAGTCAGTCGAGGACACCTAATAGGCCAATGACGGCATTTCCTTGGTTGCAAAGAGATGGGAAGGAAGTAGAGGGGAGGTCATAAGTCAGGGATCAAGCTTTTCTAGCTGCACGGTTCCTCCTCTTCAAGGTGTTCTGTCGCCTCGAGGGGAGGGGCCATGTGAGCGGTGCAGTTCCTGTCCTCCTTTGCCTTGATGAGTGAAAGTTAGTTTCATGGCTTCTCTTTGGCTCCGATTCAACCAGGAGCATAATTCCCAGGAAGCAAATCCCAGGCCGGATGGGTTACGGGTGTGAAAGGGATGGCCTTCCCCTCCCAACCTGGTCTCTGGGCCCAGGCATGGCGACAGCCTTTGATGGCTGAGGATGCTGGGCACAGCGCAAGGGAAGCTGTTTACGCAGACTGACCTGTGGAGTGTCGTGGGAGACCCCAGAAGGCCAGAGGGAGGGGGTCTGGGGCTGCACCCCGTGTTCTGCTCTGAAGCCACACACCCCGGCGTATCAGCGGCCCACTTTACATCGTGAGCGGACAGCAGCTCATGGCCCTTTGCCGAAAAGAGGATGAGCAGTGCTCACCTGCCCCGAAGATCCCCGAAGTCTGAGCTTGTTCTCATTAGGCTGGTGCCCACAGCACCTGTCACTTTCTCCTTGTCCTCAATTACTGCCACCTGAGCAACTGCCTGGGCGGGGAAGCACTTTGAACCTAAACTGTCTTTGTGTCAGCGCCTTGAGTTGAGCCTTAATTTTGTTTTTCCACCTGCTTCTGCGATCCAGGAAACCTCTGGGTGCCCTCCTGTGGCTCATTTGGAGCCTGGAGGATCCCAGAGAGGGTGGCCAAAAACAGGGGGTGGTGGCGGGTGGGGGGCTGCCTGGGAAAGAAGAATCTGCTTCCTTTCTCTGTGGCTTTGCTTTGACCCCCTGGGGAATTGACTCCTGCGTGTGTGAGCGGATTCGCAGATTCACGAGACGAATTGCATTTTGGTCAGTACCACTTCCTGAAAGAGGATTTAGGGTTATGAGGCTACTGTCACAAAAACTCCTTCCTCCTTCCTGGCTGCAAAAGAAGCCCAAAACGAAATAAATAGGTTAGTGGAACAGTCAGGCTGGTGAAAGGCTCACAAACTCGAAGCAGCTACCAAGGGACATGGTTTTGAGTGGCCGAGTTAAACATTTTTATAGCCCAAGACTGTTTCATTCCAAGGCCTGAAAATTTATATGTGAACCTAACCTAGTTGCCAGCAAGAGTGATTCCTAACACAGCCTTCGTGCCCGGCTCGGTGCTGCGGCTAGTCAGTTCAGCGTGCGGGCCACTTCACTTAGTCGTGGGTATCCACCGGAGTGGTACGACTGCGGTGCAGGGGCAAGTTGGGAGTCTGGCTGACCTACTTCTTTGCTTTTCCCCAGGTTGAGTGGGAATCATGCCGAGGTCACGTGTAGCCTTTGTACCTTCCTCCTCAGCTATCAACTGCATGCTCAGGAAGAAGCCAGGGGATTGGCATAGTGGGGGGACGGGCTGCTGAGAAAATGTGCGAGGTGTTCAGAGACTTAGAAATCTCCACGGGAAAAGACCTTGGAATTGGACGTGTCGCCCAGGATACACAGTCCCTGTGACTGCTTCTCCTTCAGCTGTTGGTGTGACCTTTTCCTTAGGGGGGACCCACTTGGAATGAACCCTTTGGGTGGAAGATGCCAGTCTTTAACGTGTGTGTTGCCTTTTGGTTTTAACCATTTGTGCACACTTGGGAAATTGATATTTAATTAAAACGTCAACTCCAAAAGCTTAGCTCAATTGATCACCGTTCCAGTGGAGGAAAGTAAAAGGTGGATGGCAGCACAGCACACTTCCACAAAGCACGGGAATCGGAAGGGGGAGTTTGGAGACCCCACCGGGGGGCCTGGGGCTGGGGCAGCCCCTCCTCCGCTGTCAGATGGAGGACAAGAAGAATGTGGTTAACACTGCACGTCAGCGGAGCAGCCCTGACCAACTCCAGAGCCCGAAACACTGGCGCTGCCACACAGTGTGCTGTGGGTGGGAGGAGAGGAACTTCAGGAGCGCGTCGGGCAGCCTGGGGACATCTCACGGGGTCTGGAGGAGTGGGCTTCCGGTCTCCAACGGCAGATGACCCAGACACTGTCACCATTCAATTTGCCTGTCAGCCAGTGAGACCTTTAGGGAAGCAAACTCTTCACGGGGTGTGGGGTGTCTTTTCCGCATTTGAATCCTGTGACATATAGGGCAGAAACGTGAGCGATTAGGGCTTTTTCCGGCCCCCACGTTTTCTGCCTTCCGATGTGACCAGGAGGTGGGACGGGAGCTGTCCTCAGTCCCCAGAGGACTCGCACAGAGAGCACGTGGGCTTGCTCCGGGCGAGGGGTGGCCAGGGGCTCGTCGGTCTGGAGTGGGATGGCAGCCTGGTCCCTGGGACGCCTGTGAAGGCCTCGAGCTGTGCCCAGCCTCCAGCGGCTCTCGCCTCTCGGTTCCCTTCGTTCCCCCCAGAACAGGCTGGCCTTGTGCTTTTGGAACTGGACATTCCAGCCTTATCAGAGAGCTGGTCAAATGTTTGTCTTTCATGGACTCAGTGTTTGCTTGGAGTGCAGGAGTCACTAACCACACACAGCACAGTAGTCTCTCGGTCAACCAAATCGATACTCCTTTAGGAAGCCCCGGATTTCATCCTGGGCTCTGGAACCAGCCTCCCCGAGGCTGAGTCCTTTATCAGCTACTCTCTGTGGGCGAGTCACTTAACCTCCCTGTGTCTCAGTGCGTCTGTCTGCAGTATGGGCTAATAACAGAATTTACCTCACGGGGTTGTTACGAGGGTGAAATGAGGTAATACAGGTGAAGGACTTAGAATAGAGCCTGGACCATGGTGAATGCTCAGCAGATGTGCCCCATAATTACACAGCGCTGCCGCCACAAGTCGATGGGCGCCGTTAGTGTGTCTCTGTGTGCACTGGGGCGGGGAGAGAGGATAGTCCCTCCTTCAACGCGAGGACTCCACCAATCCTCATGGCTCCGGCGATTCTCCTGGCTTAGAAAATAGTTCCGGTACCCCTTTCAGGGCCTGGTGATGCGTGAAGAGGCCCCACGGTGGCCAGGCCGGCTCTTTTAAAGCCTAGCCGTGGAGACAACGGAACGCAGTCTCAATCACTTGGGAGTCAATTAAAGTAATCTTTGAGACTTCCTTCCAGGCCAGCTCAGCATCAGCGCGATGCCCAGACAACGCTGGGGGCTAGAGTGGCAGTCGGGCGTCCTGCTCTGACACCTGCACCCCGACTCTTCCAGGGCCCGCAGATGGGAGCGTTTCTGCTGGACGCCACTGGGGGTGTTGGGGGCACGTCGTCCTCTGAGGGGTGAGTCATGGGGGGCCCCCGAAGGGTGATGCCGAGACGGTCAGGAGAACTGGGGAACTAGTGGAGTGTACACATTCACTTAATTTCTGGGATAACTGGAATTTCATCGTTCCCTCCATTCCGTTTTATGTTTTCAAAAGTTTCCCAAGCCTCTAGATCTTTGGGCTTTGCAAAGTGCAGTCCTGGGGCCAGAGCAGAACCGCACTGACGGAGGACCCCCTCGGGCTCAAGGCTCTGAGCTCCGATGTCAGTGCTCACTCTGCTGTCCTTCAGGCCCAGGTGCTGTGGCTGCCCTGAGTCCCAGCCTTGTCACCTGTGAAGCTGTGATAACAGTCGCACCTGTCGCAAGTAGGTTATCATGTGACCTAGATGTGAAGTGCGTAGTCCAGTGCCCGGCCCGTGATGAGTACACTACGGATCACTCACTATTACAGTTATTACAAATTTTTATTCCAGGGGGATAGTCACTTAATCAAAGATTCTAATTATGTGGGTTCTGGTTAATTGCGATTCCTCTACCAATTGGCAAGTCTTAAGAAATAAGTTTTTGTTTCTGATTATAAGGGGAAGGCAGCACATGACGCGGTTGGATTGGGAAGTATCGGATGTTTAAAGGGCTTTGTCGGGGGGACACACTTCTTCCCGGGAGAGTGCTGTATCTGTGCCAACGCCCTGTAGGGACCACCTGAGCACGAAGGTGAGGCCTGGTCTTGTCTGTGCTCCTCGTTTGCTGTTCCCAGGCTTGGGTGCCAGGGCAGGTGGCACCAGGACTTGGGGATTTTCTCTCTCCTCTTGCTGAGTTCTGCAAAGAGACAGCTCTTTTGCCAGAAGGGCAAGTCCCCACAGATTGTTCCACTATCTTTAGCTCCCCCCCAAAATTGGCCAAAGGTTGGGAGCCCCTGGAGAAGAGATAGTTCATCCCAGCGGGAGATGGCAACCTCCAGCACCTCCATGAAAGCCAGCCACTAGGGCCAAGCCAGGAGTAGCTCAGAGAGCATCGGTCCCTTGGCACCAGGGCCTCCACCTTATCCAGTGCCCAGAGCCAGCGGGGCTTTGTTCCAGGCTCATGACTTGCTATTAGGGGACACAAAAAGGTGAGCAACCAATGCATGCTTATGTATGATGCCCTTGTCCTGGTCATTCTCATTACCATGGAGATATATATATATATATATGTATATATATATCACATTATATATATCACATTATATATATTACATTATATATATCACATTATATATATATTACATTATATATATATATAATGTATACTGGTCTGCTCATAATTATATGTAGGACATTGCCTTTTATCTATTTAACTGTTAAGAAATAAAAATTTTAATTAAAAATTGGAGCTTTTTAAAAGGGACCTAATATACAACAAATTCTGAGGGGAAATTAAGGTTGATCGAGACATTTATGGAGCGTCAACTCTGGTGCAGATAGCAGTGGATTAAGAGGCTGGAGGAACAGAGAGTCCCTTCCTTGCTCTTCAGTGTCTTCTGTTTAGTGGCAGAGAAGCTCAGAGTGTACCGGCGTCCTGACGGGAACCACAGTGTTGTGACTAAATGCGCCACCGAAGGCCGTGTCTTCCAGTGTGGTGAAGCAAGGGAATTTCAGAACACGTGTTACAGCGTGTAAACGACTCCCTGTTATTCGAGGAGTGCGCACGCCGCTGGCCAGCACTAGAGAGCATTTTCTCTGCTTTTCTCTTCGGAGAAGGAATCCGTGTTCCTACACAGAACCTTGGCTAATTAGTAAGGCCCAGTCCTCCGCACCCCCATAAAGTCATTTATCAGATATGCTCCTATTTTAGCCAGTTACTTTAAAAAGCAAATACTCTTTATCAGACATGTCTCTATTTTAACCAATTACTTTATTGCATTTTTATTACAAGTGCAAAGGTCAGGCAAAGTCGATGGCTGCTGTCTGCATGGCCCTTAGTCACCGCAAACACTGCCGGTCCGGGAACTTTGGAACTAGGCTTCTTATTGTCCAAACTGTCATTAGTGCCCAAGTAGTTATTATAAATGTCTTTTATATGTCAACCATTATGTTGAAAGTCTCCCCAAGTTCAAGCACAGAAGGGAGGAAATCACCTCCACCTTGGATTCCTCTGATAATCTTGAAAGATTATTCTTTCAACCCTAAACGGATGCGTGTAAAATGGTCTTTTGTGAGGTAAAGCTTATGGCACTACCCGGTCATAAACAGAGATTTACAGAAGCCCAGATATTAATTACACACCATGTTAATTTGGGCCAAAATTCCACTTTCCATTTGAATTTGGAAATTTATAAGCCATTTGGCGCTTTGTCTAATATTACCTTTTGCTCATTCCAAAGATCACAAATATAGTATATTTCAGCGTCTCAACCCCTTTGTGAAACAGACAGGAGAAGGAGAGTGAGAGGGACCGATATTTTAAGGGTTTAAACTGCTCATAATGTTCATTCAGAGAATTCTTGCCTCAAATTCTAATCTCCCTTGGATTTTGTTCCATCTTTGCACAAAGGACTTCGGGAAGCTGGGAGAGACAGTGGGACGTGGGGGAACAGGCAGAGGTCGGTAGGCCGCTGAATTTGCCTACTTGAGTTGATATTATTGTTACTTTGGGCCAGAATGACAGAGTCTTGCTGGGTTTTATCCCTGGCCTGTGGTCTTGGGTAAGTCACCACACCATTTGAAGCCTGACTTTCCTCATTTGTACTTTGAAGGCTCCTGCTGGATGAATGTTCTTCAAGCGTAGTCCATTAATACCATGTAGTGCTTGTAAAAAAGGTGACTTCTGTCCCCTACTGCAAACCCTTGAAAGGTTGGATGGGGCTCGGGCAACTGCATGTTTAACTCCCAAACGGGTGCAATCTGAGGACCCCTGGCTAGGTGGGCCCTCAGGCTCCTCGGGCCTCACAGTCTGCACTGCTGGCAGGGACGGGCGTGGGTGGCGAGGACAAGTGCACAATGGTGGTTTCAAGCAACAGCAGGCAGCTCGATGGGCTGTTAGTTTCAGCAGAGAAGGGGCAGTCTTTTGGCTTGTGGTCGGGGGTGACGGGACTCAGAGGTCTGGTCGCGTCTGTTTTCGCTTCCTGGAGCATTGGTGCATCTGATGAGCATCCTTTAAAAGAATCCACAGTGCGGTATTTTCCATTCTCACAGTTTAGGTTTCCCATCACCTGCTCTGTTTGGCTCATTCTAGTTATTTCTGATGCAAACTTGTCTCCTTTAGGACACATAAGCACATCTATAAACACATCCATTTGTTCAGTTGTGAGAGCCTGTTGCTAAGCTTGGAAACAGAGCTGACATTTCGGAGTTTCATTTCTTTCTCAGGTCTTTTCCCCCAACTCTGTTCTTTTTTAAAGTATATTTTATTGATTATCCCAGTATAGTTGTTCCATTCTTTTTTCTCCCCTTTGTTACCCCTCTGCCTGGTACCCCCATTCCCTCCAGTATCCCCACTTAGTTCATGTCCATGGTCGTGCATATAAGTTCTTTGAATTCTCTGTTTCCTATAGTATTCTTAACCACCCTCTGTCTATTTTGCACCTACAATTTATGCTTCTTATTCCCCGTACCTTTTCCCCCATTTTCCCCCTCCCTCTCCCGACTAATAACCCTCTACGTGATCTCCATTTCTGTGATCCTGTTCCTGTTTTGGTGGTTTGCTAGTTTGTTTTTGGTGTTTTAGGTTCAGTCGTTGATAGTTGTGAGTTTGTTATCATTTTGCTATTTATAGGTCCAACCCCTTTCTATCCCCCTTCCTCCAAGCAACCAGCGTGAGAGGTTGGGACTTCCAAACTGTGTCCTTCTCCAAGGACACAAGGACATTCCCGTATGTCACTTTAGAAGACCCATCTGCAAAACAGGCAGTGAAGGAAATAAAAAACCATCTTTCCTTTGGAATTACCACAACAAGTTCTTGCTTCAGTAGGCATTTTATTGCTATCTGTATAATTATGGCAGAATATATTACTAGTAATAAAATCCTCAAAGTGTATTTCAGAACGTAAGAAATAGCAGCTATACCTCCATTCCTCTTCCCCCAGCAGCAAGCACGTGGCCTGGGAGGGGTCTCACCCACCCTTCGCCGCTGGCAGAGTTCTGCCCGTGGGTGTGTTTCTGCAGCCCGGCCCTCTAGAAGCCAGCCATGTGCTTCTGTGGGCTGAGTCCATCAGTGAATTATGTTTTGTTTTCTGTCAGCTGCCTGACAGCTAAAATCATAGTTACTGTCAGAGGTGACAGGGGCCACAATGGTGATGTATTGAAATGCCTCAGTGTCACGGGGGAGCAGGTTGGGCAGTTGCTCTGGCCCCTCCATTGTCACCTGCTTCCTGCAGCGTGTGACCAGAGCTGGTATTCCTGGGACTGAACGGTGCAGGGGAGTGCCACAGCGAGATGCCATGTCATTGAAAACATGCCAGCTTCATACGGGTCTCTTAATAGGCTTACAGTGTTGGCAAAACCCTACCCCTTAATTGCATTGTGTGTCAAAATGCAAAATCCATCTCTGCAATTAACCCCAAGCACTGGATTATAAAGCATTTGGTTATGTTCAAAGGAATATTTAAACTCACAGACAATAGGCTTAATTTTCCCAAAATGACTGATTTGTCATTGTCTCAGCCCCCATCCCCACTGGAGACCAAAGTGACGTGCCCTTTGAACTGGTGCTAAGCCCAGCTTTATGACATCACGGCTCACGGAATAGAAGCCTGATGTTCTCTTGCTGTACCCCAGCCCCTTAGAGGATGATCTCTGGGCATCCTTTCTTCTGTGTCTGTCTAGACTCCTCCCCTCTCCTTTTCCTGGGTTCCCGTGGGATTCACAGGAGCTCCTTACGGGACTGAATCTGGCTTCGAAGCGTTATTGGTGGAAACACACCACCCTGAGGGGTGGCTACCACCACTTGAGCCCTTGCCAAGGGGCCGGCCGTCATGAAATGCACCTGCTGCCCACGTGCCGCTCACCCGGGGTGCGGGAGGACCGGTGATGGGAGAACTGAGGCCAGGCCCACCTTTAAACCCACACTTTCCCTCTTGGCCTCAGCTCCCAAACTCACAAGCAGCGAGCTCGACTGGCCTCTGTTTCGAACAGTGGACACGTTGGCCCGGCTCTGGCTTCCTGGGTGTGCGGCTGTGCAGTCCCCAGGGCCCTGCACTTGGAAAGGCCTCACGCTTGGGGTCTGAGGGTCTGCGGTTGCTGAGCCCTGAAATTCTTACTCATTTTGTCTTTGGATTTGTGTTTTCTAAGAGAAGTCCGATGGGATAATAGCATGTGCGCCGGGGACTTCAGAGCCTTAAGCACAGTGCCACCTCCTGGGCCTCCCTGCCATCCTCAGAAAGGTTCTCAGGTGTCTGTCCCCCAGTGCCCTGGCACCCCAGGTCCTGCCCACTCTCCCCCATCCCCTCCCCTCTTCTCCATCACAGCCACCCCCTGCCTGGATGCCTGTGTGCTGCTGCGCTCGGGTGGGGCCCGAGCACAGACACAGGGAAGGTGGGGATCAGGTATGTGCCCCTCAGCATCTCATGGTCAATGGTGGCCGTTCCTACCCTGGACTGGCAGTGCCTTTGACTGGAGATGCAGCCAGGGCCTCTCACTCACTCCCGTCTCAGATCTTGAGCACGTCCCAGTGCAGAAGTTGCAAATCTTTGGGGGTTTCCCATCTGTGGTGGGTTGGGAGCCAGTCATGCAGAGGGGAGATTGACTTTCTTTCCCTTGGCCCAGGTGCTGCATTTTCATCTTGTGTTAGCCCAGCTGAGGATGCAGCTGACTCTGCTGAGGTCCTTATATAGAAGCAGCAATATTAGGACAAGAATATGGTGGTGTTTCAGGCTGTGGTGTCAGCACTGTCTCAGGGGAAGGGCACCTGATGCCTTGGCCTCACCCAGCTGAACGCTTTTCAGAGTATAGTAGACTGCACATTTTCTGTTTGGAAAAAATTGTAAGTCAGTAGAAAAACAAATTTTCCGTATAGATGCCACAAACCAGAGAAGCCAAGCAATTGGATGGCCCTCTTCTCCCTGTGCCTTCATATCACCTTCCCTGTGTTGTATTTCTGTGTCCAAGTTTCACGTTTTTATAAGGGCACCAGTCGTATTGGGTTAGGGCTCATCTCGTGACTTCATTTTAACTCGGCTGCCCCTGTAGAGACCCTGTGTCTAACTAACGTACGGGGAGTGAGGACTTCAACATATGTGTGTCTGTGGAGGGACATGAGTTAACCCATAACAAACTGTACGCGTGCACACAGAGGGAGAGAGGGAGATGAAGTGCAGGGACGATTCCATCATGCTCCCACGGAGAGATGGCCGGTGTGCAGGAAGAAGGGGGAGACAGGAGACGTAACCTCGCTTCTTTCCTTCGTTAGATTTGGTTCCTAAATACCTTCCGAGGTGTGAGCATCTCACTTTGTAATTATAATATTTTTGGAGAGCTGTTTTTCACAGAGTCTGGCCCCCAAAGACAAACCAGCCACAGACTCTGCTGAAGAGCTAAGGAGACCCTGACCTGTGACCTGCGAGAGATGCTGGGCTGCTCTCCAGGGGAGAGAAGGAGACTGTGGTACTGAAGTGTGGCTGGTCTAGGGGGTTTTCAAGGGAAGCTCAGGCCCATGGTGATTGTTTCTCTGGGCACTGACTTCAGAATCCAACCCTAATAAAACCACAAATGCAGTGTCTCCATCATAGCAATGATGGTTCCTGAAGCTCAGAGGGTTAAGTTCCTCCCTTAAGACTGTGCAGCTAGAATACAGCAGAGCTCACCTTTGGTCATGGATTCTAGGCCTGACTGACTCCAAAATCCATGCCTCATTATCTGAAATTTTCCGCTGGGCCAAGGCGGGTTGGGGGGCAGGGTTGGTGTGTCCCCTGCTACCCCAAGTTCGAGGACTGAGGTGCCATTTTCCCCTAGAATGGAGAATGTCCTTTCTTCAAACTCACTTTTTATTTTTCCAGAGAAAACGACCTATATAAAGGCCCAACCTGAAACTGACTCCTACATTTTCTCTCTTGCGCCCTGAAGTTACGGGAACAGGCAGGGAGAACCACCTGCCCACAGGCAGAGAGAGCACCCTTAGAAGGGGCTCTGGGGGACAAATATTTTCTCGGAAGATCAGCTTCAGGACTAAGTGCCTAGGAAACTCAGCATGTCTAATCGTAGGCTAATGTCAGATCAGGTGCCCAAGAGAGAAAGCCATTGACCATGAACTTAGCTCGCGGAGGGAGAGGGGGCAGGGGCGGAGGGTGTGCCGATGAGACCAAACCCAGAACGGGCATCAAGAATCACGCGCGGAGGCAGAAGTTGGAAACGTTGGAACCTGTTAGGTGGGCAGGGCTTGGAGGCTGACTTCAACGGCAAGTTCATTTTCTTGATTTCTATGTAGGGTTTTCCTAAGGAATCGGTGAGATGAAAATGTTAATCTAGTTTCTCTTCCTTATTTCTACCCTTCAGACTCATAAAATGTGAGTGTTAGTAGGTACGTGGGTCCAAGCAATGCCTCCAAATTTATGTGTGTGACAGAAACAACCGCACATCTCCAAAGAGCGCCCTTTGCTGAGCCCCCTTCCCGTGTACTTGATAAATCCTGGGAGTGTCCTGTCACTGCTTTCTTCTCCCCTGAAGCCCCAGACACACATCCAACTCCGCACTCACTGCCCACTTCCCCCACAGGCTGTAAGCTCCAGAAGGCAGAGACCGTAGGCACACAGGAGGTGCTCAGCAAACACCAATGAAATCCATGAGTGCCCATTTTACAGATGATGAAGGGGGACCACTGAGGCAGACAGTAACTTGCCCAAGGCTCACACTCGGACCTGACCCTGCATTGGGTACCTGCTCATTCAGGCTGCCTTCACTCAGTGTCATACTGCTGTGTGACCAGAGGCTCCCCTCTGAGCTTCAGGTCCCCAGGGGCAGTCACACTGAATGCATTGGTCTTCCCTTGTTTCATCCAAAATTTGCATCTGGAGGAAATTGCATCAAAGTGCACTTTCCTGACAGCAGAAGATGGCTGCTGGCACACGGAGGAGTGACGGGGGAGGCACAGGGAGGAGGCTGGGAGGGTGCAGGGAGAGCGTCTGGTGCCCAGGGTGTTGGAGACTGTGACTGCGATGGCCCCATGAAGCAGTAATTGGGACAGATGCTTTCTTGGGCTTTTCACTGAAGAGGACCCCGGACAGCAGCCGATGGGGCCCCCTGGACAGGCAGGTGGGCAAGTACTGGCCACTTTGAAGCAGCATTTTAGATTCAGAAAATGCATGGAATGTGCAGAAAACAGAGCCTGTGTCAGGTGAGGTGGTGCTCTTGGGAGTCATTGGCCAAGGTCTTCTCTTGGAAGCCACGCTCTGGGCATGGGGAAACATGTCCCTCCGGCTGGGTAAACGTGTAGGGCATGTCCCTGCTTGGAGTGACGACCGCAGTGACAACAGTGGCAGCCCGTCCTCATGGGGAGAGACTCGGCTGCAGACACACTGCCCCGGTGACTGTCCCTAGGGGCAGGGGAATCAGGTCCCTTGGAGAATCCTGGGAATAGGATGTTGAGTGGTATTTTCTGTGACATCAGAATCAGTGACCAGGATCCACTGGGGATCAAGGTGCTCCACTGGCCCCTCACCAAGTGCCTGCTGCCCACAGCCCCTCTCCCTGCGTCAACAGGAAGCAGCTGAGCAGTGAGCAGGAGAGCTGGTCCAGAGGAGGCTGCTGTGATTCTCTCCTCCCCGGAGGGGTGTGAACCAGAGGCCTCCAAACTCCAGTGGGAGGGGCTGTAGGAGGATCCCTCGTGGAGACTGGGCATATCTGTCGGAAGGGGAGCCTGACATACCATTTCCTGATTGCTCATGACCCCGCAGCAGGGTGGCTGAGGTTCTGTCTGCATCGACCTGAGCAGGGAGAAGGGACGGAAGAGATGGCAGGGCGGAGAGAGGAGGCGGCAGCGCAGCGCTCGGAACTCCTGTGGTTTGGTGAGACGAGGCGCACGGCTGCCTGGGGGCCAACCAGACACCACAGGAGGCAGCCCAGCCTGGAGTTCTGATACAAGCCAAGAGGTAGGAGCAGGCCGGGGTGGGTGCCCGCCGGGTCAGGGACTCACTTCCCTGCCCCAGAGCTCCCCAACAACTCCCACACGGGCCCTGCGTCAGGCCCGGGGCCTGGGCTGTGAGTGACGAGCCAGTGTTAGTAAAGAGAAGACCCCAGCAGCTCAGGGAAGTGCGAGTGGCTCCTTTCTGCCCGTGTGCATCGAGGAAGCCCAGAGAGTCAAGGGGAAGAGCAGGAAAAGGGCAGGTCAGGGGACTTAGGTGGGGAGGAAGGAGTAAATGATTGTGACACCCCGCCCTGTCCAAACCCAAAATACTGGGGGAGGAGGAGGATGCCACTGAGGACCGTGCTCCCCCACATGAAGACAAATAACATTTGCATGTCAAATTATAAATAATGACAATGACTGCAAGCATCCATGATGGGCAGACACCTCCCAACTTGACGTAAAGCAGGATCAGCAGGATTGGTTTTCCCTCTGGCCGCAGGCTGCAATGTGGCCTGGCCTGGCACTGCTCCCTGCGCCCGGGAAAGGGCATCTTGGCCCTGGAGGGCACATCTGGCTCCACACCAGGGTGTCCACTGCACTCAGGAAGAAGGGAAGCAGGTTTGGGACGCAGGCAGTCAGACTCTGCAGTCTGGATGCTTAACCACTGCCCTCTACTGCTTGGAGGCATCTAGAGGAAGGATTTTAAGGGAGAGGTGTGACCAGAGCCACAGGGAAAGTTGTCAGGTGTCTGGGGTTCCAAAGTGAAATCTACTCACTGTTCTGCGAAATGGAAATGCCAGCAGGGCCGCGCTCAGCTGGGAGCAGGATCATTGTGTTCTGGGGTCTGTGCTATGGGCACGTGGACCCTTCTGGACTCGGGAGACAAAGGCGCCCACGTGGGATGCTGAGAGGTTACTGTGCTGCCGATGACACAATCAAATCACGGTCACCGTGTCCAAGGACAAAGGCATTTTTGCTTTTCTCTCTCCTGCCCTCAGCCCACACTTTCCAGTGATGTAGGGCCCCTGCCTGGACATATTCACTGCTTCTTAAGTGACAAATCTGGGAGGTTTTATGTCCCACGTGCTGGGTCTTTGAACTTGAGGCAGATAGGCTTTGGGCTCAGAGGGATGGATGGATGGATGGTCTCTGTACATTGACCCCTACCCTTCATCCCAAAGACGCCCCCCCCCCGCCCCGCCCAAGGCCACCTGAGCAATTCACTTTTCTCCCCCAGGCCTTGATCTCCCCTCCTCCCCTGCCCACCAACAGAACTTAAAACAAGAGACACCCTTCCTTTTCCAACTGTTACAAACCCCTGGCCTTGCAGGTCTCGGGCTGATGGCCGCAGCTCGTGGTCTGTCTGTAAATGAGGCTCCGCACACGTGATGGATGGCCCCACGCCCTGGACATACCCGTGACCTAACGGGAAGGACCCCCGCTTAACTATGTAACAGTACCGTTTTGGACCCAACCCCTTGGGATGGCATTATCCAGAGCTGATCATCTCTTATCCGTAAACATTGTCCATGGGAACTAGTAACCAGTAACTCCCACCCCACGTTGAGTGATGGAGGATGTATCTCGGCCTTGAACTGTGGGAGCCCCTGGCCTCCTGAACAAACATCACATCAAAGGTTATTCTCTGTTCTTCCCGTCAAGCTTCAATTTAGCAAAATTAGGATATGGATGTTCCTTTATTCTCTGTGATCACAAATATACTGCCAGATTTCTTTTTTTCTGCCAGAGAGTTTATTATCCCTCCTCTACTCAGCGTCAAGGTTGTCAGAAGCATAACTTATTCATATTTCTGACCTCTGGGGAGGACACTATCCAGGGGGTCAGGGAGTGTTATTGGATGTCAGGATGAAAATTCACTGCTCGGCTCCCTTCACAGTGCTACACTGAACCAGGCCCGTGCAAATGCTGCTGAGGCGTGGGCTGTTGTAATTACCCCTGCAGAACGACCTCCTCCTCATTCGTAATTACGCAATACGTAGAGCTTTCCCAGAGTCCCCGGCCTGGGAACTACCTGGAGCCTGCTTTTGTTTCTCTGTGAGGAGGTGGTGGTCTGCGATTGCTGTGCCTTTGCTGAGCCAGCGCCCGTGACTGCCTGGGGGCCTGGACGGGGCTGCGGGCCGCGGAGCATCCTGCCCTGGGCTGGGCCATCCCGCGCGTGCGGTCCCCTTGCCGGGCCACTCAGAGACCTGGCTCCTCCTCGCGGGGGTCACGCTGCAGCTCCGGAGCGTCAGAGCCCAGGCAGCCCTGGAGGCGTAATGATTTTCTGAGAACCGTGAGGAGAGGCCGAGAGGGCCGGAGGAACAATTAATCAATGCTAAATAATAACAATAGTTATTCTCTGATGCATTGACGGAGTAAATCCCTCATTCTGACCCACAGTAGATGCAGCCCGGACGTGCGCAGCGGAGCCTGTCGGCTCATTAGAGTGCTGGCCAGGCGGCACCTTACGTGCCGTCCAGAGGGTTCTATTTTCCCGGCCACTTTAAACGGCCTGGAAAGAGCTTTGCAAACCCCCCTGTGTTTTGGTTGGTCTGTGCCCAGTGCCCTGGAGGCGGCCAGGGGATGAGGTTCTGACTGGGCCAGCTCCAGCGGCGGGTGGGAGTCAGGGCCAGACAGACCCGTGTCGTTGAACCGGTCCCGCCCCTCTCCTGCTGCACGGCCTTCATGTGTCACTCAGCCGCTCCGAGCCTCAGTTTCCTCGTGTACAAAATGAGAGCAGAAACTGGGCCCACCTACAGGGCTCTGGAGAAGACTGAGTGTGTGGGAGACGGAATGTGAATCGAGATGAAGAACGTGTGTTCTCTTTGGAGCTGGGCAAGGGAGAGCCTCTGATGTGGAAAGAATCCCTTGATGAGCTCACTCAGGGTTGAGCCGCCAGGACCTGGGTATTGACTGGTAACGGCTTCAGAGGAAGGCAGAAGCTGCTCTGCCCTGGGGAGGGGAGGAAGTGAGGGCTGGTGGGGGTGGGAGATGGAAGGGCAACTGGAATGGAAGTGGTGTGCACAGCACCCTTCCAAGTGACCTCATGCCCAATTCTTCCAGGGAACATTCGAGAAAAGCTGGGTGAGGCTGGATCCCTAACGGACGCTGGTAAAAGGATAGGAGCCTTGGGTCCAGATGCTTGCGGCCACCCAGAGACAGCAGGGACAGTGATGGGCTGAGGGGGAGGAGCCTGTCGCTCTCACAGGCGGTCACAGAAGTCTTCTGGAAGGACTGGGGCTTCAGAGGGGCGGGGGTTGGTGGTCAAGGAAAGTTCACTTTCAATTCAGACAAGTTTAGCACAAGGCACAGCCTCTGGTAGCATGCAGTGAATGGCTGCTCTGAGAAGTGTTAGCATTGTCCTGTTAGCGGGCCGGGAGAGAGGGTGTGAGGTCGGTTCCCCAGGGAGACAAGGACTGAAGAAGTGGCGTCTCCCGCTCTCTAACTCCTGCTGCCTTTGACAAAGAACTAGTCTGACTGGGGGCTATGAACAGTACCTGA
Organism: Phyllostomus hastatus; assembly: GCF_019186645.2. Classification (NCBI taxonomy): domain Eukaryota; kingdom Metazoa; phylum Chordata; class Mammalia; order Chiroptera; family Phyllostomidae; genus Phyllostomus; species Phyllostomus hastatus. The sequence goes on along the minus strand of NW_025333960.1, from coordinate 45,706,688 downwards.
AAAGGTGGGCCACTGAGCCAGCCAGCCCATTCCAAATTTTCACGTTATCTTACCCTATTGACCATGTAGGCTTTTGTGCCTTTACATGCAGCAACATAAATCATTTGTACTGTGCCTACAGATTAAATGCAGTTGCTGTAGTTTCTGGAACTCCGAGGGAGGGAAACACCACTGTCCCTCCTTGCTTTGCATGGAGGGAGCTTCTCAAGGTCTTCTCTCATGGTTCCCCCTGCTTGCTGTCCTCACCCTCATCTCTGACGCTCTGCATCCCACCGAACCTTCCAGGTCCATCTCAGATGACACTTCTTCATAAATACTTCCCTGACCCTATAGCCAGAGGCTGCCTCTCAGCTTGACAAGAGAGAGGTGCCCTCTCTTGTGGCACTGACCAGTACCAGTTCCTGAAGGTCACAGTGGCTGCAGAGTGGACCTGTGACACTTACAACAGACATGCCCGGGCACGTCTTTGCAGATGCCCAAATCACAGCCTTCATTCGTCACTGTGGAAATTGCTTCTATACAACTTGGATGTTCGGTTCAAGAGCTAGTTTCACTTCTGTTTCACTTGACACATCTCTTCAAGCACCTGCTTTCTTATGAGACCCATTTAGCTTCTACAGAGCAGCACCGTCTGTACCCCTCACCGGAGTCACTGCAGTGAGGACTGCCATCCGGTAGGGCTTTCTGCAGTGACGCCAGTCTGTGCCTGCTGGCCCGTGGGGCAGCTGCAGGTGTTACTGAGGTTTGGAGTGTGGCTACTGTGACTGAAGAACCGACTTTGTAATTGTATGTTCACTTTCATTCATTGGAGACTCAAACAGCCCCCTGTGGCCAGTGGCTCCCGTTTTGGACAGTGCAGGCGCAGACTCCGACCCAAAGAGAATTGCACGAGTAGGGGCCAGGCTCCCCCCCACCCCCCTGGCAGCGGACACTGGTCTCACACTCATGTCCTCAAGGGGCGTGTGATTCGAATACACCGCTCCACTGCATTGCAGCTGCCCTCCCAGGGAAGAGTAGGAGGAGTTCAACTGTTTGGCTTGCCCAAGGTGGACCGTTTTCTTATTTTACCTTCACCTCCCTTTCAGAGAGTCTTTCAGAGAACATGTGTACAATTAATACTGGAGGAGGGAACGAGTGGGGATCTTACGAAACATAGCTGTGCTTTTGCAAGACTAGCAGCCCTGTCTCTGCTTTTAAAATCAGATACAGTGGTGTTTGGGGCGAGGATATCAGGAGACTGAGAAGAATCATTCAATAAATATTGAGTGGAGGCACCTTCTGGTGCACAGTGGTCGCAGTGGAGGATGACACACAAAGGCAGTTTCTTTCCTCCCTCACAGCACAACAGCTCTGGGATCTTTGCTGAACTTATTGGTGTGGTCTGGTGTTTTGACTTCAATTGTGTCCCCCCAAAAAGATGTGTTGATGTCCCGATCCCCAGGACCTCAGAACGTGCGCTATCTGGAAATAGAGTTATCGCAGATGTAATTAGTTGGGGTACGGTGTGAGGTCACAGGGCAGTAGGTGGGCCCCCAACCCGGCAGGACTGGTGTACTTGTAAGAAGAGGGAAATTTGGACACAGAGACAGAAACATATGGGGGGGGGCACTGTGTGGTAACAGGGGCAGTGACTGCAGTGTCTGCAAGCCAAGGAATGACAAGGATCGACAGCCACCACCGGGAACTGGAAGAGGCAAGGAAGGATTCTACCCAGCGTCTCAGAGGGAGCGTGGCCTGCTGACCCCTTCGTTTTGAACTTCCAGCCTTCAGAGCCGTGGCAGAATAAATTCCTGTTGTGCTAAGCCACCCAGTTTGTGGTACTTCATTACAGGAACCCTAGGGCATGAAGACGTCTGTCTTATGCTGAGTCGGAATGGTGACAATGACACAAGGACTCTGCCGCCTGGTCAGCGAGGAGTCATCGGGCTACACTTTGGTGGGATGGTGCAGAGGAAGTACAGGTGGAGGTGGACTCCCTGCGGTGTCCAAGGCCCCAGCGAGGGCCCGTGAAAGGCCCTTCCTCCCACCGCGCAGCCGCACAGAGCGGAGGACTGGGTGCGGGAAGACAGAGCTCTGGCCCCAGCTCTGTTGCTCACCTCTGTCGAGCCGTGCTTCTCTCCCGGGTAAGAGGAGGGTGCATTGCTTGGAATTTTCTTTCCCTCGTGCAGCCCAGGCACAGTCTCCCCGACCGGATGGAGACCTCTGGAGGACAGGAATCGTATCACCTCTCCCTCTCCACATGCTCAGGGTGTCGGTCACATCTGCTTCACTTCCTCTAGGCCCAGCGCCTAGCACGTGTGTGGTATCTAGGAGAGATTTACCGAACGAGTAGTAAATTAACACATGAGGACTCTGTACTGAGTTGGTGAGCGAAAAGACTGGTCCTCGGGTGTGTCTCTCACACGCTGCTGACACTCAGTCTGGGCGGGGGCCGATTGGGCGCGCTGCCCCACGGGAGTGCCTAGGGCCTGGGTTGCTCTCGTCTCCTGCATCTCAGATTGACTGAAGTGGAGCCGCAGGGAGGGGCCAGACCGCAAGGGGCCATGGGCCTCTGCAGTTGACCCCATAGCTCTCAGTATGGGAGGGGGGAGGCGAGTCCAGCCCGGGTTCCAGCGGGGGCGGGGGTGTTACTTCAAAGAAAGGATGGAATTTGGTGAGCTTTGGCTTCTCTGGATTGCTGCAGCCTTGAGAATGTCTGAGTATTCCCAGTGAGGTTCGGGTTGAAAATGACCCAACCACGGAAATTAAGTCTGCACCGTGGTGAAGATCAGAAACTCACCAACGTAGAAATAAACAGCAAGAATGTCCTTTTTACAAAGCGGGCAAGGGGTTCCTCCACCCCATTTCTCTTCTTTCCTGCTCTTTAGAACAAAACCAAACATTTTCCTGTTTCCCTTCTGTGGCCTCACATTCATTGGAAATACATTTCGATCACATTCAAGCGGGTTTGCCTCATTAGTTTTTTTTTCTGTTCATCCTTGTCAAGATTTCCCTCTCGACCACTGTGGCATTATTTCCTCGGCTGGCCACCTCAGGGGAGAGGCGGCGGTGCCTAGGAGGTGTCTGCTGAGAAAGGAAGGTTTAACAAGGAGTTGCTGCCCTGCGTGGCCATCAGCCCCGACCCGCAGCCTCCGCAGAAACAGCACATTCTGTTTAACGAGGTTGGTTGCCGGCCCTGTTCACCCATCCCCCCAGCCCTCCCACACCTCCCTGCTCCTGAGCCCCAGCCTCTTCGGGGAAGGGAGCGGGGCTCCGCTCCAGGATTGAACCTGAGCTGGAAGCCAGCTCCTGTGAGCTCGGTTCCCTCTGAACAGAACCGCTGGCTCCCTCTTCATCCAAAGGAAAATTTACGGCTCCAATTTTCACAATTTACATCTTTCATTTAATATCCCAGCCTTCGCTCCCGAAGGCTTCCAGCACGGCTCATGTCAGGACAGACTCCTTATTTCCCAAACCCTTTTTGCATTATTAGTTTCATTTATTATTTTTATGTTTTCTAGTGGGCCCGCGCACGTATCATTTCTCTGAGATCCCCGGAGCAACTGACAATGAACTGGTGGGAGCCGCCATGGCTCAGTGTGGGGAAGCTAAGGCGCTGTTATGGGCTCTCCAGGGAAAATGTTCTTAGCTTGTGCATTTCAAATTAGCCCCAATTAACCCCTCATCAGCCGGCCCCAAAATGTCTGTGCAGTGTCAGACCTTCCCCTCCCCACTCCTGTCTGTTACGGACACTGGAGGGGTTCAGGGGACAAAAGGTGATGTTTCAACTTCTCAGCTGAAATGCCTTCCTCCCACAGCCATGTATCATTTGGAGATACTGAAACTTTGAAAAGACGGGAGTTCAAAAGCCCTATCATTGTCTCGGAATTGAAAGGCAACCTGATTCTGCTTTGTCTTTGAAAATTGGGGTAATGCCATTTAAAAAAGTTGGCACAGCAGCAGAGCAGCTGTGTGTCCCCTGAGCCCTGTTGCAAGGTAGTGCTCGGTGGCAGTGGTCATTACTGGATGTCCCACACCACTCTCAGAACCAGCAGAGCTCTTTGACAAATTCTCAGTTATCGGGAGCGTAAATAAATTCCCACTCAGCTTCTAGGAAGCAGCAGTGTCCCTTAGAAGCGTTTCTGTTTGCGGGCTAGGGAACTGCAAAGAGCACGTGTTCTGGCCGCTCAGGCCAGAAAACTGCTTCGTTGGGGCCTGGAAAGACCCAGAAGCCTCACAGCGATTGTGTCATGGTTGCTGGATCGGCAGCTCCTTGCTGGGGAGACGGACCACGGCCTCCGCGCCCTTAACGTCGTCTGCAGCAAGCAGTGTCTCAGACCGGGCCTCAGTAGAAAGAGACGCCTGACGTTTGTTGACCTTAGTCCCTCCACTTCTCCTCACCTTGGTCCAGGGTAGCGGGGTGTCAGCCAGGAGGGATGCAGGAGCGCGGTGGGCCTGAGGGTACTGGCCCCTCCTGAGTTGGGGACAGTTTTGTGACAGGCCCCTTGGCGCGCCATTCTCAACTCCATGGCCGACCCTTCCCTTGCCTGCTCAGCTTCCCAAGTCTTCCTCTGCATAGACCCGTTGTATTTGGTTGCGAAGTGCACGGGAAGCTCAAGGTTAAATGGTAGATCCTTATTTACTTTGTGCCGATTCATCACGTGTTCACCCATTCCTGGGCTCAACCTTGCATACCACAGGATTCAAAAGGCTGCAGGTTTCAAGTTTGCCTGGGAGACTGAAAACCCTAATATGAACAAATGCAGTTCTATAAAGATCAGGGTGAAGGTGAAGTTCATAGTTACATATTTATACCCTCAAAGCACTCCTCGCCCATTATCTCATTTCTTTATCCCTTAGCCATCAAAAATTATTCTACTTCTGTTTTATACTGGATTCTTTCAGAGAGTGTCCTTTGGAAGTTAAACTATTTTTTTCTATTTCCTGAGTAAAAAAAAAAATTAACTTTGCCCAGAATGAGGACTAGTTTTGGGACATCTGATTAAGTTTTGGTCAGACACGTTGACAAAGAAGAAATGATTCAAATTGGGCCAACACACAGTGTGATTATTTTTTTTAGAGGTAACAGTAAATTAAGAACAATAAAAAAGAGAGAAGTATATTTTTAAAAATATATATCTTTTTGAAAAATGCCATGTGTTGCTTGTTAACCTCCTTGGGAACAGACTTCTGTTCCTGGCGAGGCTTGGTGACGTGGTTTCATGTCTTGCGCGGTGCCCCCAGATGAATAGTAAGTCTTCAGAATGGTACTTACAGTCTGTAATACTATTACCACTCAGTCTGCTGTGGGGTCCCTCAGTCATTTTTTCAATTAAAAAAGGCCCAATGCTCTATTAACCTTTTGTCTGCTGCTCCATCCTTCATATTGCCATTGCCCCGAGATGACGAGCTATGTATTAAAAAAGGCATATATTACTCTAAGCCATCTCCAAGTTCTCTGTCATTAGAAAGATGAAGTATCAGTTTTTCATTAAAAATATGAGACAGTTTGTCATGCTCACAACTGCTGGGCCTGCCTGCCACCTCTTTGTTGCAGGAGATGAGGGGTGAGTCCCACCGCTCAGTGCTCCGTGGCCTGGATGCTCAGCCGAGCCGCTCCCCGTGGAAGACCAGCTGGGGAAGGGTTTCATCCCAAGATGCAAAGCTGTGGCCTATTGACCTTTTTTCCTGACAGCTGCTCTTAGCTGAAACACTGGCCTTGGTTTACCAGACACCTGAGCAGTAAACAAAACTGCACACTCCACAGCCGCACAGGATATCAGGTGGCTTTTGAGTCCCTGTCCTGGCTTCTCACGTGTGAAACGAGAAAGTTTCTCCAGGAAGCACCAAGTCTAGGCCATGGGTTCTGTGCTATGGGTCTTTCTTGCTTTCAAGTCTTACAAGAAGCTGCCCGGAACGGCCAAGCAATCTGGGCAGGTTACCAAGGTTTGTTTCGACCTAAGAGATGAGCAGGACCAAATGTCCTGGGCTCAGCCACCATTGTTACCTCTCTGGTGCCAAGTGACAGCCATGTAGCGTCAGTGTCCTGGCTTCCACTTTTCAGAGCACTCCAGAATTGCCCGTCCCCCGCCCCCATTCCAAGCTCTGGGGGCAAGGGGCCAAGACCATTGCCTCTTTAGAAACACATCTTGGCTACATCAACGTGGGTGTGGTGACAGATCTGACGGTGGCAGCTGTGAAAACCTCTGCTGGGTGGCCCCTGTTGGATTTCCCCGTAGCCCCCTTCTTGTCCTTCTGGCCAGCCGAGTGGCCCGAACTTGAGGAGGAAAGGGAAAGGTCTGGCCCCTACCTCTCTGAGTGCCCCCAGCACCTCAGTCTAAACGGACCCACAGACAGAGCTAGACAGATACCATATGATTTTACCCCTATGTGGAACCTAATGCACAAGCCGAACTAACAAGCACAACAGAGACAGGCTCATAGATGGAGAGCAGATGACAGCCAAGGTGGGTGGGGGAGGTTAGGGGTGGAGGGATTGAGCAAAAGGGAAGAAGGACTCAGGGACATGGCCAACAGTGTGGTGATTGCTGGGGGAAGGAGTAGCTGAGGGCACTAAATGGTAATGGGAAAAATACAAATAAATAAATAAGTAAATAACTGACTCACAGGAAAGAAGCTAGTTTATTGTTCCATGTGACAAACCTTTATGGACTGTTTGGCACACGGTGCTGATTGGCACTGTGACTAGTTTTTTATTTCTGATCTCACATGTGAAAACTGCGAATCAATTCTTCCATTCACCTCTAATTGGACACCATTCCTGGGCCACTCATTAGCTCTTCCAAACCCTGCTTTCCTTCCTCCTGGGATAAAATTGTCATCTCTGGGCTCCCGTGTGCCAAATATCGTGCAGGCAGTTTTGCACAGTGGTTGCTGTAGGTGCCGGACTGCTCAGGTTCAAATCCTGACTCCGCAAAGTACTTGCACTCTGCACCCAGAAAGGGTGCTTGGCCTCTGCACGTGTTAAATTGGGCTAAAACAGAACTTCCTTCACGGCTGCTGTGAGGATTTAATGAACTTACCGTGAAGTCTGTGCCTAGCACAGGTTAAGTGCTCAACAATCTCTGGCTGCTGTTATTTTCCCCTATTCATTCTGACATAACTTGACTCTTCGACCCTTATGAGAATTTTTGATGTAGGCATTTTAGCCAGTTTTTATTGATGAGGAAATTAAGGCTCGAGTGGTTGAATAACTGGCCGCAGTTCTCCCATGGGTAAGCCGTGGAGTTGGTCCTCATGCCCAGGTCTGTGGCTTCCCAATTGGATCTTCCTTCCGCAGTAGCCGGAGGTCCCAAGTGCCCCCAACTTGGCGCTGTTGACCTTCTCTCCTTGATAATCACATCTCCTTCGGCAGATGTGACACTATCCTGATTTGCTTGCCTCTCTGATCGCTGTTCTTTCCTCTGCGTCCTGAGGTTCTGTCTCTTCTTTTCTCCCTAGACTCACCAGTCTTACCCACTCCATGATGTCAAATGTGACCCAGATCCTCTTGATTTTTGTAGCAAATGCTTTATGTGCAATGCACCAAAGCCCCTCCGCCCACTGGATTTTAGTGCATGCATTGGAATGCCCTGGGTGTCTCTCTACCTTCCTGCCTCAGGGTTTTGTCTGAAGCTGTGGAAGGCCCCGCTCAGTACAGGAAGCACAGAGGAGTTAACACTGCCTGAGTGCAGCCCTCCCAGCTCCCCATCTTTCGAGGAATAGTTTTGAAGTGATTGCTACCGTGTAGTTCTACATGGTCCCTCAGGGGCTCTCCAGCGAGACTGAACTCCAGTGGCCCACTGAGATAAGCGACTCAATACTATGCCTTTTATTATTGGCTTTTCTTTATCCCTGCCCCACGCTCCCCCTCCCCTGCACTCTGTCTGCTCCCTGGCGTCACCTCTCAGGTACACTGCCTGCACCCAGGTCTGTGTCTCAGGGTTTGTTTCTGGTGGGGGAACCCAAACTAGAATATTCTCCAGCTGAAACTTCAGTGCAAGACTCACCTCAGATCTTGAGACCTGTAGCCTCGCTAGATGTGTGTTATCTCAAGGTCTGCTTGCCCCACCCTGAGCCCACCGTACTGGTCTGGGCCTCTGTCCTGTTCCACACCCTGGGCCACCCAGGTTCCCACACTAGAAAATACAGAACAGCTTCCCCTCTTTCACTTCACCTACCACGTCTAGTCACTTGCTAACTTTCCTAACTTTGAGATGACTCTACCTTTGTCCCCTGGGCTTAGGGGAAATCGATGGCAAATCTTTAACTCGCCCAGGGCTCCTTGTCTCCTAGCACAGAAATTGTGCAAGCATCTGCCCCCACCACCAAGCTTTCACAAAGCAAAAGTGCATGGCGGTTTTGTAGGTGCCGAGAGCCCTCAGGACATCAGGAAGAGTATGTTTTCTCCACAAGTGTGTATCCTGTAGCTGGGATGTTTTATTCCCTCTTCACAAGAAGTGGCTGCTGGTACCACCACTAAATCATGGGAATTTGTGGCTTGGTTTGGTAAGCTTTGTTTTTGAAACGTCAACCAATTGAAAAAATAATTATTGTAATATGATAAAAATTAGTATGGTCCATGGCACCAACCTTGCTTCCTGAAATTCCTGGGGCCTGAATCCTCCTTCCAGCTCTGGGGTCTCGGCAGGTGCTTAGGCGGAAGCAATGCATGCATGGGGCACTTCCGAGGCTCCAACGCGCCAGCTGCCAAGACGCTGCTCTGTTTTCAGAGCTGCTAGGCAAGGGTCTCTTTTTCAGACAGCGCCACTGAAGTGTGGCACCCGCTCCCCAAAAGACTGCAATATTCTAGACCAAAATTTGATCCGAGTATCCTCTTGAGACAAGGCTACCCGCTCTCGCAGGACCTTGGAATTGGGATTCAGCGGGGCTGGCTCACTCGGCCGCTCACACTGACCCTGATACAGCACTGCCGGCCAACGCAGGCTGTCCCGGCAATGGAGGAGCCGCCACACTGCGGCAACGATCAGTGACTGACATTGGAGGGCATCAGAAGAGCCAGGTGGAAGGAAAAAGAAGAAGAAGGTGCAGAGAGGAACACAGCGCGCACCCAGGAGGGTTCGCAGAGAGGCAGACTCTGGCTTTGGACATGAACAGCGCCTGATGGACACCCTCCACAGCCCATCTCTTCCCAGCTGTGGCCGTCTCTTCATGGTGGCGTTCTGCAAACGTAGCTTCTAGTCAGAGAATGGGCACGTTTGAAGGATTTTGCTATGGGTTGCTCAGTGACCCCTGACAAAAGTTTTTTAAATCAATTTTTACCCCTATTTATAGTCTTTGGGTCTTTATGTTCTCATACTCCCTACATATTATCCTATAAAGAAAAAATTGGAAATAATTTAGTAACATAAACATACATTTCATAGGAGAGGAAATAAAAATGGTTGTTTAATCTATGGAGAGATGCCCAGCCTCACTTATAACAGGATAAATGCACATGAAATCATCCTGAGATTTCACTTTTTACTCATCCATTTGGTGAGTTCCAGAAGCTTGACGACGTGCCCTGATGGCAGCGCTGTGGGGAGACAGGCACACTCTTGTGTTTCGGGGGAGGGGGGTGAATTGATAAAACCCCTGTAGAAGGCAATTTGGCAACATCTTTCAGAATTAAAAATGCATATATTCTTGGTCCCAGCGATTTCCCTTCTTGGAATTCATTCTACAAGAGATCCTGGAACATTTGAGAATTGACATACGATCGTTGTTATTCATTGTAGCATTGTTTGTAAGAGTGGAAGACTGGAGACCATCTAGATAAATTATTGTACATCTGTACAATAAAAAAAAACTAATGACAGAGAAGAGCTTAATGTATCCATATGAAAAATTGTCTAATATATATTGCTAAGAAGGAAGAGCTATTATGAAACTATGTATATAAAATGCTCACCGGACGGAAGGGGGTGCAGGGGTCGTAAAGGGGAAAGGGGGCCAAATATCTGGAGACGGAGGGTGATTTGACTCTGGGTGGTGGGCACACAGTGCAGTACACAGATCATGTGTCACAGAAGTGCACACCCGCAGCCTACGTGACCCCATGAACCGGTGTCACCCCATTACATTTTATTTAAAGGGAAAGAAGAGAACCTATGATGCTGTAATGCATGCTGGCATTTGCTTCACACACACACACACACATACGCACGAAGGACACGGAAGAAATTCATTATAGTGGTCTCCTGTTTGGGGTGTGGTGAGCCCCAGCCAGATGGGGGAGAGGGGTGGGAGGAAGACTCTGCACTGTATTCTTTGGGTTTTGATTCGGGGACCATGGGAATATACTTACTTTTTTTCCCCCCAAAACTAAAGTGATCCCTGGCTGGTGGCTCGGTTGGGTGGAGCACTGTCCCCTAGAGCGGAAGGTTGGGGGTTTGAGTCCTGGACAGGGCACCTAGCTAGGCTGCAGGTTGGATCCCCGGTTGGGCACATACGAGAGGCAGCCAATTGATTTTTCTCTCATTAATGTTTCCTTCTTTCTCTCCCCCCTTCCCCTTTCTCTAAAATCAATAATAAAATATCCTAGGGTGAGGGTTAAGAAAAAAGATAAAATGAAAAAATACAAAAGACATTCGCTTTTCCTATTTAAAGTTTTAATTTGCCTTTAAAATATTTAATGAATTTTAACATTTTTTTTCCTTAGGCTTGTTAACCATTTGCATTTCTTATTTGGGAATTACGCCATTCATATACTTTGCTATTTTTTTTTAAGTGCAAGCTTCTTTTTTATTAATTATAAGTGCATCCTCTATACTAAGAATACTAATATCTGTCTCACATATATTTCAAATGTTTTCCCAAGTTTACTTTTTGTCGTTTAGACTTTAATGGTCCTGAATTTGACATGTTGGAGTTCAAACTTGTTACAGAGTTGAGTCTACCTGTTTTATTTGCAAGCCTTCCTTTGCAAATATAATTAGAAAAGCTCTCCCCTCTAAGATAAGCTATTCACCTATATTTTCTCCTACTTTTTTAAGAATTATTTTCATGTACATCTTTAATTGTTTTGGAATTTATTTTTGGGTACTGTATAAAGCCAACACACCACTTTTCTTTTCAGTGAATGGCTAGTCCCTTGTCCCCAGACTGGTTATTGGCTGAGTCATCCTGTGCCCACTGACTTGAAATGCTGCCTTGGCCAGAGACTGAATCCCTGTTGCCCACGGGCCCATTTCTGGGCATGCTTTCTTACTCCTGCACTGATCTGCTGGCCTAGACCTGCCCCAGACCAGCCTGGTCCTCATTAGGAAACCCCCGTGTTCTTCTGAGCTTCGCTCTCTGCGCTTCCCGCACAGCCTGTGTCAGACAGGGCCTCAGCCCTCCTCCCTGAGTCCCTGCGGCAGTCCCATCGCCTGCTCTGTTGGGGGCGGTGGACTTGCCCTCCACCCGCACTGGCCTGATGGGCACACCCTCCCTCCCCACCCTCAGCGAGCTCTTCAAGCGCACGGCTGTGTCTCCTGGTTTTCGCACTCCTCTGTGTGCCCACTACCATCCGGCAGAGCGCGTGGTTTTGTTCCGTCCACGGAACAATCGAGAATCCACCAAGTGTCAGTTTGGCCACTTCCCAGCCGCCTTATGTTACCTCGGAAGAGAAACTTTTCCACCGTGACCCTCAACGTATTTGCTTTTGAAATGAAGATAAAACCTTATTTTATAAAGTTGGTGTGAGAATTACATAGGTAATACTCTCAGACATTCCTGGCACAGGCCTTGGTACGTAGGAGGACCTCAGTAAAGGTTCGTTTATGCATTCATGCAAGGTTCTCCTTCCTGAAATATGTATGAATGTTTGGATTGATTCGTTCGGCCCTCCATCATCACGAGCTTAGCTGTGCCGAATTAACTTCTCCCATAACGGCTTCTTAGACCAGGGACTAGGTGGGCCTGCTGAGGGGTTCCAGACGGTTTAAAGCCAGAGGAGACCCCACCCCATCTCCGGTCGGGGTTCCGACCAGTTTGGGGTGTACATAGAGAGAAGGGCAGCGTGAAGGGCACTGAGCTTGGTGTAGAAGTGGGAGGCACTGCCGTGTGTATGTGCGTACGGATATATATGTCTGTGTGCATCTACGTATATGTGTGTACGTACAGGGCTGTGGCAAAGGTAGGTTTACAGTCATGAGTACATAAAACACGGAGTTCTTCTATTATTGTTTATTAAATATGGGATTCTTTATTTGTGTTATAACTGTAAACCTACTTTTGCCTACCCCTGTACTTTGTGTATATATGTGTGTGTATGTGTGTGTATATACACATACATATACATATATTTGTGTGTGTATATTAACATATTGGTTTTTTGTTTGTTTGTTTCCAGCAGTGACCAGGAAGTACATGTCCCAGAGATCCGGACAGAGAGAGAGAAAGACAGAGGGAGGTTTCAGGTGCTCCCAGGTAAGTGCTCTCTTCCGTGCACTCTCCACCCCCCAGTCTCTCCTCCTGCCTTTCGCTGCCTCCCTCCCACCCACGTGCTCTCTCCAGAACACTGCCGTCAGCTCTCTGCGGCAGCTCCCAGAGCTTCCCAGCTGAGCAGCTGTCAGTCACTCCTCCCTGCTCCTCCGGAGAGCAGGGTGAGACCTGTCAGTGTCGTGGAAGAAGGAAGGTGGGGGAGTGGGAAGGCGCTGGGGTGTCACATGTGAACATGCATGAAAACCCGTGAGGCTGGGAAACAGGACCCCAGAGGCCGCAGGAGAGCCGCCCCTGGCCTCCCGGCACCATTGGTTTCTCCCCCCTGCAGGCCTCCGCCAACACGGCACACCCCTCGGTCCGGCCCTGTGGTGGTGGGTCTGCGTGTCTGCTGACTCACTAGGTCGCGAGCTCCTCAAGGCCGACGACTCACTTTCTGCCCGATGACCCTGTGCGGAGCCTGGAGTGCGGCGGGCGCTCAGGGCGCACTCGCTGTGTGGAGGGGTGCATGAGTGAGGGTCGCGTGTGCTCCGTCGGTCAGCAGTGAGTTTTCTGCAGTGTCACACGAGCAAGCCACTCACCCCGTATGGTGTGGCACTAATGAGGATGCCCCCGAAGTGGATCGATCGGCCTGTTCCCGCGTGTCGTCGGGCGGCTTTGATTGCCCTGCCTCCTCTGGGAGAACCGCAGTGCAGCGTCGCCTCCTGGCTCCCGGTCTCTGCGGAGAGGAGGACGGGGCAGGTCCACGTAGTCTGTGCTGCCCCAGGCCCCACCGAGATGGGGAGTCCGCCTGGTCATTTCCAGTAGTTTTAAAACAGGGGCTTTGAGAATGAGATCGAAGTGGGGGGAGTGTCAAGTCCTGTATCCACTGCTTGACCCTGGGCGAGGGCTTCGCTGCTGGTTTTCAGTCCCTTTAAGGTGGGAAGCAGGCCCCGCCAGGAGTAGGGGAAATCGAGCATGGGAAGTGGTGAGCCCAGTTGTGAGCGTTCGTAGGCCCTAGATGAATTTCAGCAATTGCTACTAAGCCACATGAAGTTGCGAGTGAACAGCTGTGCTAGAGTAGATGGAAGTGGGGATCGAGAAAGAGGGAGCGGGGAGAAGGAGGGAGGGAGAACAAAGACGAAGTCGCTAGTTTTACTTTTCTGGTTCCGTGAGCACACGGTGTTACTAGTAAAGCGTTCCTCAGAGTCCTTTCAGGCACTGGGGAGGCGGGTAAGTCGAGGCGCAGGGTTCTTCCCCAGGCCAGGAGGGCTGTCAGATAGGTCACTGAATCACACTGTTTTCTGCTGTATGTTTTTGGATCTGAGCGCATTTCCAGAGATGGGATGATTTTCATATGCATCACTCAGTGCACACTGATGGAGCGCCTACTGTCTGCCGGGGGATACGAGGACGAGTTAGGCACACTTCCTGCCCCCGGAGGAGTTCCCAGGCTACTTTAGAAAACAAGGTAGAGCCCTGGCTGGCGTAGCTCAGTGGATTGAGTGCAGGCTGTGAACCAAAGTGTCGCAGGTTCGATTCCCAGTCAGGGCACATGCCTGGGTTGCAGGTACTCTGCTCCCGGGGAAGGAGGGGCCCAGGTGGAGCGGCTGGTGGGAGCAGATGCCCTGGACAAAGAGGCGTGAGGGCAAATCTGGACCCTGAGAGGAAGGCGTCCGGGGAGAGGGGCAGGGACATGGGACTGGCCGTGGAAACGAGGACTCGTCCCGTGGCTCGTGCCGTGGGAGAGATGCTGGGGGCGGGGGTGGGGGCGGGGGGCGGACTTTGCATGTGGAACCTGAGAGTTGGGAACATGTTTAGAACCATGGGTTCCTTTTGAGCAGAGAAGTGACACCACGAACATGGTGTTTCCAGAACTCCCATTTGAGACTTTCCTGAGCGTTCACACCTTCTCTGTGGATGCGAGACCCGAGCTTGGAAGAAGCTGGGTGCCCCTACCTGGGAGCTCTTCCTGTACCCCAAGATCAGGAGAGGCTGGTTGCTGCTCGCTCAACCCCAAGTCCTGTTTTCTCAGGAGCTGTTTTCTAGAATCTTTCATGGCCAACAAAGTCACGGTTTCATTTAGTCTTCACAACAGCTCCCTGCAGAGTGAGGCAGGAGTAACTGGCCCCCTCTGTGCTTCAGTTAGTGGCAGGCCTGGGCGGAGCTGGGCTCACCCCAGTCCCCCGAGCCCAGGTTCCGGCCACTGACCACCGCAGCGTGGCGGCCTCAGGGAGCCGGGCCTGCGCCCAAGTGTGGGGCACAAACACCCGGTTTGAGCTGAAGTCTCCGCCTTTAAGGCACTTTATATAATCGGAATAAAAGCCATTTCCCCCAAATTTATCTTTGAAATAGCTGACAGGCATTTAAGAAATGACTGAAATAAGAAATGATACTTCAAGGCACCTGGGAAAAGGTTACCTTCATCCCGCCCCCACCCCAGTAGGCTGCGATTTGGCCATGAACCTCAGCGTGGGACCAGTGCAGGGTGTGCAGAAAAGGCAGGTAGACAGTTGGCTGTGTAGACCACTGACCGAACACCCTGCCCAGTGGGCTTGATGGCCGAGAGGGGGGGTTTACAGAAACTAATGGTTGTCATGGATACGGCTAACATAGCTCTGCTTCCCCCACACCCCCCTGAACCGGCCCAGGGAAAAAACCCATTTCAACCCCTTTGTGGCCCTTTATGAGCCGGGTCTGGAGACCATCCAAGAAGATAAATAAGTAGGAAAGTGAGGAGACAGCAACCCAATTTGGCAATGAGCCCGCATCAGCCCAGGCAAGATGGATTTTCAGCTTCAAGGAAATTGGCACCAGGAGCAGAGGGAACCCTGACATTTTTCTTTCTGATTCTGGGTCTCTTTCCAGCGAGCTGAAAAATCTATTTTGCAAAATATATGGGCCCAGAAAGAGCCCAAAGCCGAGGAGGGCTCTCGCCTTCTGATGCGTCGTCCCCTTTCTTTAACATGATGAAGGAGAGAAAAACGTTTTTCAAAATGACGTTATTTATCTTATGATAATCAATGAGACCCTCGCAAACTAATGCGCTAAAGAAAACATTTGAGTTCAAACCAAGCAAAACCGCAAGAGGCGCGTTAGAAGTAACCCCGGGGCTGTCGGGCAGACGCAGTGGTCTCGCACTGTTCCCTGTTCTCAGGTCAGTGGTGCCGGTCATCTGACTCCCTGGACACTTTGTCCTGCCTGCCAGGGTGGCCCATCGCCGATAAACCTCAGGGCCAGTTGTCACCGACCCTTCCTGTGCTCGTACTGTCTTAAACATAACAGGACGCGCTCGACACCCACTGCTCATGCTGACCTTGATCATCACCGCCAGAGGACCTGAGGACCGAGGGCCAGGACCCTCCGCCCACTGCCCTGGGCTCCCTCCCTCTCCAGCAGGTTGGATTTTCCGGGAAGTCCTTGGCCAGCAGGGCAGGGGGTCCCAGGCAAAAGCAGGCTCAGTTTCCCTTCCTTGCTGTTTGTTCAAGACACGTGTTCGCTCCTGCTCTCTGGGTTCCGCCGGCAGAGAGGGGGTGTTTGGGACAAACCCCGCCCTCCGCTCCCACTGCGCCCACCAGCAGGACGGGGAGGGCACCTGGGAGTCTGTTAGAGAATCGCTTCTGGTGTGCTTCCCTTTTCCACGGTGTCTGGCCCACTTCGGCAGGCAGACACCCAAGTGCATGCGACGGAAAAGCCGCCACACTGCGCGTGCTTGCCTTTCTGCCGAGGCTGACTGCCGTGGGGGCTGAAGGAGGGGAGCCGCCTTGTGCTGCTCGGAGTAAGAAGGCGTCGGGGAGGGGGTTTCGAGTGGAGGCAGAGGTCCTGATCTCCCTGACTGAGGTCTGCGGGCACCCGAGGGCTTCCTGCCACCAGGGTCTTCGCACGCATCTCAGCGCCCGACGCGGCAGGCACCGCGCGGCTCCGTGTGTATGTGTTGGGCACTGCTCGTTTGCATTTAAAATAAACATCTGTGTTGAGAAGCATCTCTCTCTTGACTGTCTCCTGCGGGCGGCCGGCCCTCACTCCTTCCTTCAGCCCTAGTTTACTGCGCATCCTCCGTGTTCTAGGGGCCACACAGGGCACTGAGGTTAGAACGGGGAGACACTGGGATCACGTCACCGAGAGGTGGCAAACGAAAGAAGGGCCGAGAGAATCACAGAGATTCCGGCTCTGACATCGTTGCTGTCGAACCAGCTCTGGCAGCCCCCTTCCAGCTGCTGCTTTCTTGTCGAATTCACTCAGGCCAGTGGAGCCCCCGCTTCCAAGGAATCTGATGTGGGCGAGTGATATACACGTGGGTAAGTCACGGGGTGTCTGGGGACACAAAGCAGGGCACCATACTGGACGTTTCCAGAACCACTCTGGACCCCCCTTCTCCTGCTCTGCCCGGTAGTTCCGGTTCCCCTCTGGGCTGGGCCGGTGCAGTTCTCTCCCAGGGACCTGAGGCTGGTGTTTGCTACCCCTCCCCCACTTCTTCTCATGTGGGCCGCCCTTTGGAGTGCCCGAGTTCTCCTAAGAAAGATCACAGCCTCGGTGGGGCAGCCTTCCTCTACAGTTAGCGCCGCAGGGCTCCCCCAGTTCTGGAACCTGCTTCCTCTGCTGTGCTGGTTTCCCTGAACCCTGTCTCCGCTTTGTAGGCGCCCCTTCATCAGACTCGCCCACAACCGCGGCTGTGCACACACTGGCCCCCGCTGGGCCTGACCCCGCTGGTCCCCAGCGTAGACTTCTGCCACTTGTGACCCTGTCCGTGTCTTTAAGATCATACAGATACATATGAAATAGATGCTTTTACCTCGCTGTGCCCACTCGGTCCTCCCGAGAGCCTGTGAGGAAGGCAGGAGGGACACGGAGGACTCTGGGATGGACAGCTGCGGAAGCTCACACAGCTGTGGGTGTCGGGACTGGCATCTCTGACCTCCAAAACGACAGGCCCTGCGCCAGGAAGGAGGGTGGCTGTCCCCTGGCCTGGAGCCCTCTCTGCTGCAGGGGGCTGGCCAGCACACCCTCCCTGAGCTCCCGCGGTCCCCGCCGCCACCCCTCCCCGCACTGTGCTGCAGGGTGGGAAACGCTGTCCTCAGCCCGCAGCCAGCTCTTTGTTCCACACTAACGAAGCGTGTTCTAGGGGGAGCCGGGGGTTCCACTTCGATTTTCAGGACCTACAAATAACGCTCTACAGCACACTGTTTGCTAGAAATTACCCAGAGTTCAGCTCTTCCGTACTCATTCTGCTGTATGGAAAGAAGCCACAGCAGCAATCGATGGCTCGTCCATGGTCTCTGGCTGTCCACTAGGTCCTGTTTTGCTGGCTTTATTTTGCTTATGCAGTCCCAGCTGTGATTATCAATACGTGCATCCGCCTCTCCTGGGCCCCGATTGTAGCAACAGTAATAAGATTTGGAGGCGGGGGTGGGGGGTGCTTGTTGGCCTACCAAGGTTAGGTCTCCGGAGTGAGGGAGGGTGGGCGAGGGAGCAGAAAGGGGGGAGGGAGGGAGGGAGGGAGGGTGTCTGAGAGAGCCAGCGGTGAGGTGAGCTCCAGGCAGAAGGAGGAGAGGAAGGAGGGCACAGCAGAGTGGATGCAACACCAGCAACGCGGGAGCCACTTCGCCGCTCCAAGCAGTCCCGGGTCCGGACACAGCCGTCTCGGGGCTCGGTCGCCTTCAGTCCTTTCTTTCTTTTTTTTTAAAATATTTTATTTATTTATTTTTAGAGAGGGAAGGGAGGGAGATAGAGAGAGAGAGAGAGAGAGAGAGAGAGAGAGAAACATCAATGTGCAGTTGCTGGGGGTCATGGCCTGCAACCCAGGCATGTGCCCTGACTGGGAATCGAACCTGCGGCACTTTGGTTCACAGCCCACGCTCAATCCACTGAGCTACGCCAGCCAGGGCTGCCTTCAGTCCTTTCAGTGCAGCCGGAGAGAACCAGCGGGTCGCAGGATGAACGGACCTGTTCAAGCAATTCCCAGGGCTTGAGGCGAATGCAAGTCCAAGGGGCTTCCATGTTGGGTCTGGAGGAGAGAAAACGAACTTCTGACGCCCTCACATTGTCTTTAAAAGCCTTCATGTACAAAAGAAGTGTTTTCCTGATGCAGTGGGTGGGAGGGGATTGTGCCTCAACTGAGTTGCAATTCCCCAGCTAATCTGCAATTTCATTTCAAATCTTCAGTCAAACCCATGCTTGTCTAGAAAGCGATTTCACATTGAAATAATGCAGGTGTCTTATATAGCCCTCTTCCAGCTCACCTAAGCAAAGGTTTAGATGTAAGCTTCTCTTAGGTATTCAAATTGACCCATCATTTGTGTCTGTCTAGGACTCCAGGCACGCTTAAAAGTATCTTGGGGCGTGTGGGTGAGTGTGGGTACACGTGTGTGTGAGTACTGCTGATAGAAGTTGTAATTTGAGTCCGACACGGCCATCGGAGACGTGCAGAATTCAATCAGTCATTACATTAATATCCATACGAGTTGCATAGCCCTCACAGAGGGGCAGAATAAAACATAAATCAGAATGGAATGGAGTGGCAAATAGATTATTGAACTCACTCAAGTATGTGGTTGGTTACCTGAGGAGAGGTTAGAGATACTGTATGACTTAAAAAATTAGCTGAATTCCTAACCCGGGGAGAACAAGAACTTCATGGCTCCTCCATTCCTTGGGTTGTGAAAACCATGAGTGACGACCATGCACGTGGCCTCAGCCTGGATGCTGGGGTTGCAGACAAGAATCTGGTCAAATTATGATTCACAATCCCAGTCATTTAGGAAACCTCAGCTAATTGAGAGGGGAAAAAAGGCCTGGGAAGGTAACCCCCAAATTTGGTAAGGATGACAAAGTTCTTTCCCAGTGCAAGCATCTTTTAACCTAGGGGTTTTCAAAATTAAAAGTATAAATGTTTAAAAAATAATCAAATTGGTGCTTCTGTATTACGGAATTCTGTGCATATTTGGTGCCTCAAGTGTAATGTCTAAGAGAATTTGTCTTCTGTAGTAACAGTGCAGACTTGTGATCTTAGTTTAAAATATGAACTAAGTGATTCATTAGACTTGTGATATTAGATGGAAATCTTAGGAAATTAACACACACGGTTAAAACATCTAGGAGAACGTAAGGTTCACCATGCTCATAAGAGTAATTTATTAGCTTCATAAGAATGTAAGTAGCTGGGAGGTTTTTGTTGGTTAAGTCAGTCAAATGAGGTACTTTAAAAGGAAATAGAACATAGTAAATTTATAACTGTAGTTTTAAATGTTTAGAGGAATTTAATTAACCAAGTTTATAAATGGAATCACCCGTGAATCAAAGTTTCCCTTAAAGAGGTTGTTAAAATCTGTTAGACTTATACATAGAATAATGAGATTTGTATGCTAAATGTAGAAGCCTAAGTTAGAAGCAGGTTTTAAAATTTGGCTCTTTAAAGAGAAACAGTAGAACACAACAGTTAAGAGCTTGGTTGCGGAAGCCAGCCTGCCAGGGTTTAAAACCTAGCACTGCCACTTGCTTGTGTGACCCTGGGCAGGTGAGTTAACCTGGCCATGCCTCGGTGTCCTCACCTGTAAAATGGGAGTGCTGACATTAAAGGCAGAATATTAATGGAGCATTCAATAAGATCATAGGTTTAAGCTCTTAGATGGTCTCTGCCATACAATGAGACCTCATTAAATGTTAGAATTCATTAACAATAAATCGAAAACCTTATTTCCACAACTAAACCTGAAATAGTCCTTTCTGCGTACAAAACCGCACCTATGAGAACACCAGAGACCTCTTGCGAATGCATGTCATCTGTATAAAGTGCTTCAGACACAGCATAAAAAAGTACTTTGAAAAGTGAAAAAAATTCAGATAGTTGAGCACCTTTCCCCCTCTCCTGAGTTCTGAGTACTTGTGCTAAGCCGTGTAATGTGTCCAGGTTGGTCAAATGTCAGAAAAGCTGGTCCAGATGTCACCATCTTCCGGTGTGGCTCCAGCCCTACCTCTGTTTCGGTGGCACTGGTGAGCTCGGGCATTTCGGGCCTGCAGACCGCTGCCAGCGTCAAACCCTTGGTTAGCACCACACCAGCGAGCAGCCCTTAGTACCTGATGATTCCGGAGTTATGTAGTGGCCCAGAGTCACGTGGATTTGAGATCACTCTTTTGTATTAGTAAATTATTTTCTTAAGAACGTTTTCAAACATACTTAATTTTAAGGAGGATAAGAAGTTTCATCTTCAGTAAAGTAGGCCTGATCATTCAGACTAAATCTCTCACTGAGAACTGGAGAAGCTAGACGCAGCCTAAAAGGTATCAGTTCGACGGTACTGGAGGGCTGACGAGGCATCTCAGAGTCACGATGTGGATGGAGATCCAGCTGCAGAGGAAGCTGAGACAGGAGCCTGGCCCCGGGGGCACGTTGGACCATAGAAGGGCCTGCCTATTTCAAGAGACAGGGTCCGACAGGCTGAGTAGAGCTGATAAGGCTGGAGACAAAATGTGGGGGCACAGCAAGGAAGGGGATTGTTCAGCCCCGCCCATGTTGGAGGGGGAACCCAAAGAGCTAACCCCTAGAAGCACCAGTGAGCCAAGTGTATGCCAGTCCTTGTAGGGATTGGATACTTAAAGGAGAAAAATGCAGGAGAGAACCTTTTATTACTAGATATCCAGACTTCGAAACCTATGGTCATTAAGACAGTGTGGAAGTAGCAAAAGGGTAGACAGACAGGCCGAAGCCATAGAATAGGAGGTTCAGAAACAAACTCACACATGTGTAGACACTGTGATTTTTACAGAGATGGCACTGTGGACCAGTGGAAAGGGTAGATATATTTTTTTATTTTTTTACACATCTGGTGCAGAATATCCACATGTGGAAAAATGTGAACCTTGACAATAAGCAAAAAAAAAAAAAAAAAAAAATCCAAATGGATCAGGGACCTAAATGTGAAACCAAAAGTTTCCAGAATATAACACAGACAAATATATTCATGATTTTAAGGTAGGCAAAGATTTCTTAAGTGGAATATAAAGAGGACAAGCCATATAACAAAAGATTAGTAAATTGGACTGTATTAAAATTTAAAACTTCTGCTCATCAAAAGTCAGCTTTAAGAGTGGCTGGGCAAGCCGTGGCTGAAATGTCAGCAGTGCTTACAAATGACAGAGGGCTGATATCTAGTCTAGAACGTATAGAAATATTCTCACAAAACAATAGAAAAGGACAGAAGACCCAATGACAAAGTGGACAAGATACTTAAACAGATACTTTGCAAAAGATTACATTTTGTCAACAGGCTACTTCCAAATAGCACTTGAATTTCAGAAGACTCCCCATGTGTGCAGGGCATCTGGCAGGGGATCACACCTTTCTTGTTCCAGGAGTTTGGAGATTCTGTGCATTCTCTTGGACTGTAAGTCCTCTCTGTTTGAAATTCCAAGTTTGAAATTATTTGGAGACCAGGGAACGGGTTTTTTCCGTGAGGTGTGCAAGGAGATACTGGTAAAGGAAAGTGGTAATTAAAGATTTGGGGCAGGAAGAAAGAGCCATGCTTAGCATCGGCAGTAGACAACATTGTTCAGGATACAAATGCAACTCCAGAGCAAGCCCTTCGGTTCCTGAATTCAACCACACTCTACCGAGGGGTTAAACCCCCAAATAAGTAATTGGACAGAAACAGCATAGCTAGGTAGATAACCTCGCCTAAACCCCTCTCTTTTTGGGTGCCTCATTCTGGATCTGTCTTAGTTTTAGCTTCTCCCCATCCCCCCATCTCTGCCCCTTAAACACGCGCGCGCGCACACACACACACACACACACACACATGCACATTCACTGTGACAGTTTTTTGCATATTATAGTTTTAACCAGTATTTTTATGCTGATCATCTTTAAATGTGAAAGACAGCAGTACTTCAAATTACAGTATTGTAGAGCTAGAAGAGATTCGGGTTATCATCTTAATCAAATCCCCCACATTTTACCAGCGATAATGGGACAGAGGCCCAGAAGTCATGGGTGACCTGCTCTGGGTCAGATGTGAGCGACTCGATCAAAGGCTTCCGATGGGAACCGCAGGTGCTGTGTTTCAGGGCCCTTTCAGTCCACCGTCACTGCTTCGCTCGTCCCAACAGACAGGGTCTTCTCTGGGGGCGCCGACAATGGATCTAGACGGAGGAGGTAGTCACACAACAATGCGAACGCCCCAAATGCCACCGGATTGTATACATTGAAATGGTTAACTTTATGTTACGTGAATTTCATCTTAATAAAAAAAAAACCCTTCAACAGAAGACTACAGTGAGAATTAGTTATGCTAGAGCCCATTATTAATTGTGCAGGAATAAATCCACTTGAACACCGTTAACCCCCAAGGCCAATGCTGTTAATTCAGCCCCTCAGCATCACGGTGGTCTGCGGTACAGCGCCGGGTAAATAAGGCTCTGTGTTGGCTTTCATCTCTCTTCAGTTTTAAGACCAGCACCGTTGTTTCCTGGCTACTGTAATGTCGGGGAATTATATTTAAGCCGTCCTTAACTCCTGCAGCCCACATTGATCTTTCCCTTCTCTGAAACTCCAGCACTTACAGCCTGAACCAGATGATTTAGAACTTAATTATGTTCTATCCTGTGCTGCTCTTTAATTGTTTGATGTCAGATAATCTTGTCTTGCAATACGACTCCAAGAACTTTGAAGTTAGAGACTTGGTCTTCTTTTCATTTATTAATGCATTCATGCATGCATTTTTTTTTTAGCACTAATTATGTGCCAGAGGCTGGGGCCACAAGGGAGAGTATGACCAATCAGCTGATGACAAGGACTTGGGGGCCTGATGTGGCACAGGGCTCACGGGTACACTGGCATCTGGGCTTGCAGTTGGGAGACGTTCTCACTCTAGACCGAAATCCTCCTCTCGAGTCCCTGTTCCGGGAAATGGGTTGGGTATGGTGACAGCTGCACTGTTAGTGAGATTTATAAATTGGACCATTCCTGGAGGACATGTCCTTCGTCACTCGCCATTCCTCCGCTCTGTCCCCGCTGATATTCCCCGGGCACCTGTAGTCTGGGCCCTGCAGCTGCCTTGACCCAATCTCCCTGCTGCTGGCTCCACTTTCTGCTCCTTATTGCAGCCAGAAAGATCTTTCTCAAACACAGATCTGATCCATCACTTTCTTATCTTAAGCCTTTCCACTGAGCTCTCAGTGCCCTTAAGAGAGAGGAAGCCCAAACCCTTAGTTGGGCTTGCAAAGCACTTTGTGACTTGTACCCTTGTGATTTCTCCAGACTCATCTCTCCCCACTCCCCCCACCATCCATCATCCGAGTTCCAGCTGCACTTCCTCCAGTTCCTCACGCTCGACCCCGCTCTGTCTTGCCTCGCTCCTGTGCACAGGTTCTTCCTTCTTCCTGCGGTCCTCTCCTCTCCTTCCCCTTTCCCCCATCCCCTTTGCCTGATGACTCCAGCTCACCCTCTGAGTTTTAGCTCCAACATTGCTTTCTTCTGATCTCCGTTCCTGACTTCCATCAAGAGCTCAGGAGCCCTACTGCCCCCTCTGTTTCTCTTGCTAATGTCCTTGTCCTTCGGTTTCCCCAACTGCCTCCCCTTTCATCCTCTAGGCTGATCGTTCCAGGAGGGTGGGACTACTTCAGCTTGTTTATTACGGTCATCCCAGGACCTGGCATCTAACAGATGCCCAGTAAATGCCTGTTGATCCCACTGAATTAGACCCCATTGAAGATAAGGGGGATACAAACCCCATTGGATTACTGCTTGTCCTTGAAAACTAGGAACTATCTCGTCCCCCAAATGAAAGAGTTGAAGACACCAGTTCCTTGAGTTTCCTGTCGCCCAAGAGGACTTCCTCTTGTGTGTTGGGGACGCTTGGCCCTCTGTGTGACAATCCAAAGCAAGCCTGGAGGTCCAGAGAGCACAAGATCTGGAGCCCGCAAAGACCAGCAGAAGACCCAGGAAAGGGCGACTTGGAGGGGCAGGAGAGCTGTGTGCAAACGAACTCTTCCCTACTGAAGAGTTTCAGTGTAGGGCCTCCTGAACCCACAGCAAGTTCTGGGTTGAGAGATCCTACGATGAGCTGGCATATTTCTGAAGTTCTATTTACGTTGGCGGCCAGCACGGTCGCTCCCATCTTGCCACACCTGGGGCCAGGGATCGGGAGCTCAGCAGATTTCGACCAGAGCAACATGTAAATCCTAAACACATCAGAATCCTCCCAGCAAGCTGCACTCAGGTGGTCAGCTATGTGCTATGTGCTGTGATTCCAGCAGCACCAGAAGGCCCAGATCTCAAAAACTGTCCCACCCCCCATGTTTGAAAGCTTCAACATAGTTAGAGCTTCCTTTCTTCATTCCAAGGTGAGGATTGCGGTTAAAATGCTGATGTCTCCCTGGAAGTTCACCTGGTAGAGTGTGAGTGAGAGATCTAATATCAGGCTCCAGGAGGGGGTGGTGGGAAACTTCGGAGGGATGCTGGGGGCCTCAGCAAGGGGTGGGAGAAAGGGGAGGGCCCATGACCCAGACCAGGGGAGCTGGGACCCTTAGAAGCAAGGTCAAAGTCTTTGCCTTCACTCTGTGAGGTCCAGTCCTGGCCTCTCACAGATGCCGCTCAAACCAGGACACTGGTGGGCTGATCCTCTCAGTGGCCCTGGGTGGTGACCAAGAGCTGCCTCTGTTGAACTCAGGGACTTTTGGTCTAGGTTTCTCCCTGCCCCCGGATAATCTTGGAGAACTCCCCAAAACTTGCTTTCTCGGGTTTATTGTATTATACGATGCCACACCGAGGTGGAGGACTTTCCAGCCAGGGGGACAGCATGATAGAATTTTGAACTGGGGACACCACAGACTGGTCCAGAGTTCTGGCCCCACAGCATAGAACCCTCCTAGTACAGAACTGGGAGCAAAAGAATGAGATGACAGCACTCACTCCCAGCAGGGAAGACGTCAGTTCCCTTCGTGGTGAGAAGCTGCGCCTTTGCCCAGTTCAGAGTAAAGGCCAGTGAACACTCCCTCCGTGCCCGCTGGCTCTTGTGAGGCAAAAGCTGAGTCATTGTGGGGCTCTGCCCAGGCTGGGGGGAGACCTGGGTCTTGGAGTCTCAGCCACCCTCACAGCTTTCAGAAGGAGAGCTGCAGAAACAGTAGCAGCCTAATCCCCTTAATCACCTAATGGGTGTTTTAAGTCCAGCTTGTTAATGCCTGTTCCTTCCTATTCCACATTACTTTCCGCCTCCCTTTTCTCTGCGTTGCGGTTGCAGAGTCAGAGGTTTGTCACCCAGGGGCTGTTAGCAGGGAGTGCGGCTTCAGCGAGTCCATTGGCTTAGGGATGATGTCCTTGCCCCTCAGAAGTGAGTTCAGCAGCAGTGAGAAAGCGCTTCTCCCTGCTGCTTCCCCACCTCCCTGACTATTAAATTGCTCTGAGGGGAGATCAATGGGCCCAGCAGAAATTTTATTCAACTCCCTTCCTCCATGGGGTGTCTTTGCTGCTGCTGCCCCCTCCCAGCGGTAAATGCAATTCAGGAACTGGCTGCAGGGGGCAGTGGGTGGGAGAAAAGAAACACGCAGGGTGAGCGAGAGGGCCTCCCTTTTCCTTTGTCAGCATTATGCTGACCGATACCGCAACACGTGAGTTTACAGCACGGCCTGTCAGAAATCAATAGCCCGATGGGGGTGGGCAGGCGGGAGATGGGCCAACTGGGGAAATGAAAGCTCGACTCCGCTTAGCCAGTCGCTTTGAGTCCCTCTTATCAGACCCCCGCAACACGGGAAGAAACGCTCAGCTAGCTGTTCCATGTCCGTCTTCTCCCGCTGAACAGTAAGCTGCATGAGGGCAGAGAACCAATGCCCGAGTGAGTGAATGAGCGTGAAAGTGAAGGAGAGATACGGGGGCTGCGAGGACACAGCTCATTTCAGGCCGTATGAAACAGAAGCAGCTATTTTAAATTTAAGTGTACTTACGCAAGTCCTGAACTGCGTATCATAAAGAATAAGACCATTAGGTCCATTTATAATTTAGCCTGTCCTGGGATAGTTTGCCTGTGTATCGGACATTTGAGTTAATTACCTTTGTGCCGAGACTGACTGAAATGGCTCTGTATTCTGATCGTATATAGAGTTGCTTTCAGCTTACATAGGTACATCATGGGCAGGGCTGTCCGTTCTCGGAAATGACCCCCCCCCCACCTCAATCATTGGGAGAAAACCCTTTGGGGAGAATTCAGTTCTGCCACAGGAGAGTTCCGGGAATGTCAAGTGGGGAGTTCCAGAGATTGGCCACCGGTGCAGGTTGAGTCACACCCTGCGCAAACCCACCAGCCACCCGCCCTCTGTCCAAGCCCACCAGGACGCAGGTGTCCTCCAGTCCCAGCTCCACCCCGGCTCCTGCAGGTTCGCCACACCACTTGCTCGCACCTTCGAGTGGGGACACCTGCTGAGCCAGTGCTCAGAGACTGGGCTGATCTCCCATGAAGTATTTTCAGGAGTGGGCCCATCACTTTTTTTGTGATTGTTCAGCTTCTTTGCACAGGTGTTTTGACAGATTAGTGGTTCTCCTCATCTGCTATATTCTTGCTCGGGAATGGAGCATTAAAGCTGCCACGTGGCAGCTGTGTAAGCAAGAGCCCTCACTGACTCCTTTTCTTCCTGTCCAATCTTGCATCTCAGCCCTCAGCCCTCACCTCTCCCAGGCGTGAGCAAGGGCAAATCTCTGGCACTGGAGGGCAGGCACCCATAGGGGATCCCTCGGGTGAAGCCCAAAGGGTCTACTTCGCCCCCTGTGGCCAGCCATGGAGGCTGGACCCACATCATTTTGAGGTTCATGTCTCCAACTGTGGTACACTGCTGGGTCTCTAGTGAGGCTCTGTCACACCTTCCAGGGACTAGCTTAGCCACTTACCTCCCAAAGTGCAGCCCTTCGGGGGGCATGAGCATAAGTCTAGCAAGAAGAGGGATATACAAAAGAGGCTTGCCAGGAAGAGCATGCCCTTGGGGGAGGCGGGTTCTGGGAAAGGAGGCAACAGGCACTTCGAGGAAGAATGGAAGAGCAGCCACAAGAGCATGTCCGCCTTTAAAAGAGGGCTTCCAGGGACCCTGGCCGTGGGCTAGAATGTGACACTCCTAGAATCAGTAGGAGGATTTCAAGTTCAAGGGATTGCCCTTTCCACACACAATGGAGCAGCTCCCGCTGCTGGTACGGCCCCACCTCGTCATCAGGGGACTGCTGCTGAACTCACCCCAGGATGACACAGACACACCTTTTAAAGGCCACAGGTTAGATACCCCTCCTGTTCCGCTCAAGTTCCCCCTTAGCCTCCTTGCCCCGAGATTTATTATTCTACAGCGGTTGCGTTGAATTGCATTTGAAATCAATTAGCACAGGTACTCAAAGATGAATGCTTAGGCTCTGAAGAAAGGTGATGAAAACATACCATTTAAATAGAAATCAATTTTCCTTTCATGTATTTCTTCCTTGCTGCTGCCCCAAAATTAATAGTTTTTAGATATTTGTGTGTAAAGGGGAGACTTCTTTCCCATAAACCATTTCCGCCGCCACCTCCTCTTGCCTCCTTGAGCTTGCACGGTAAGGCATGACCCCCAGCTTGTGACGTTAACGGCCTCACTGTTTCCACGGAGACATTTTCTGCCATGGTCATTTTGACAGAGCAGCAGCACTGGGGCAGCAGCCGGGGAGGATGCCTCTGGGCTCCTTGTGTTTTGGCAACAGCAGTTAAGGTGTGGGCATTAGCCATTCTGTCCCCACATATCCAGTGTCATGGCTGCAGACAGTCAGGCCCCTGAGACCCACCCAGCCCTCTCTCTGTCCTCCCGATCAGAACCCCCGGGTGGGACAGTGAGGCTGTCTCTGGATCTGTAGGAGGTGCCGCTCTGCGGAATCAGAACCTTTTCAAGTGTCGGTAGCAAGACTGCAGAAAAAGAGAGGGCGAGACGGAGAGAAGGGGCCCTGGGGTCAAGTTAGCCGGAGGCCCCTGTCTAATTTCTCCTTATTCTTCTCTTCCTTCTTCCCCATAGGACTCCAGCACTTCCTGCCTTTCGAGCATCCTTCTAAGTAATTTGTGCATTCTGTACCTCCTGAATATCTCCCCAGTGGGGTGAGGAAGGCACTGTCATAATGCCCATTTTACAGCTGAGGAAATTGAGGCTCAGAGAGATGAAGTAACTTTTTTCGGGCTTATGGTAGTTACTTTTATATGTCAACTTGACTGGGCCATGGGGTGCCCAGAAATTAGGCTGAATGTTATTCTGGGTGTGTCTGTGAGGGTGTTTCTGGAAGAGATTGCATCTGAATCAGTAGACTGAGCAAAGCAGGTTGCCCTCCCTAGTGTGGGTGGGTCTCGTCCAGTGTGTCGGAGGCCTGAATAGAAGAAGAAGCTGACCAAGAGAAAATTCGCGCTCTTCCTGTCTTCAAGCTGGGGCTCCTGCCTCAGGGCTCGGGGTTGAACGTGCACCGTGATTCTCTTGGCTTGCAGGACTGCAGACCTCCGATCTCCGGACCTCTCAGCCCCCATAGTCTCGCCATCATCTCCATGTTCACTGTGGCCTCCCTGGAACTCAGACCAAACCCATGCATTGTTGTATCTCTTTAGTATCTTATGCCCTTCTACTTTTTAAACAAGTCAAACTTTGGATTTTAAGATACTTTCAGATCCAAATGCAGTAGTAAGAAATAATATAGAGGGATCCTATGTACCTTTTACCTCATTTCCCGAGTCGTTTTTGCATCTTGCAAAACCGTAGTGCAATATAACAAGCAAGATATTGACATTCATAACCCTTCAGTTTGTTCAAAAGGAAAAATGTGAAGTGAACCTTAGGGGTGGGGATGGAAGTTCTGCCCTGTAATTGTGAACAGTGGGCACACTGACAGTTGACCTCCCATTATCAAATGTTTTCTCTATACCTGATGTTTAATTTTATATTCTGACATTTGCATTTTCTGTAGATTACCTCATTTCGTTGGAGGGGGGTGATAGTTGGTAAATAAGTAAGTGAGAGAACAGTGGCTGTTGTTCGCCATTTGAGACGGGCCGTGTGGCTGGCCTGTCAAGCTGGCCTCTGCTGGCCTGGCGTGAGGCTGATGTGGCCCCACTCCTTTGTAGGTGGCGACTCATATACTGGACTTTTAAGAGAAAACACTGGACTCTCAAGGCAGAGGCCGTGCCTTCTCAGGGGGGCCTCTGGACGCCTCGATGGGCGCAGGAGGTCTTCCTGGGAGAGTCGAAGCACTGCCCCCTGGCAGTCACAAGAGCATGAACATGAGCCTGGTAGTCACATGAACATGAACCTGGCAGTCACAAGAGCATGAACATGAGCCTGGTAGTCACATGAACATGAACCTGGCAGTCACAAAAACAGGGCTACAGCTCGTGTTCACTCCAGCTCTCTGCTACCAATGGTAGACAAGCTGTGGGCGGGTGGTGGAGAAGTGGGCTCTATAACCAGAGTGCTCCCGCCTCTGGGTTCCAGAGAAGTGTCCGACCAGCATCCCCCCAGGCCAACTCCCTGGACGCTGAGGAGGTAGGGTGGACCGCATCACCTCCCCTTGTCGTGTTAGAGCCCAGTGTGGGAGGAATCCATGGCTTGAAGAGCTGATTGCTCACTTTCTTTCACTGAGGTTCAATTCCTATTTTTCCTTTTCAAAAGTAGAAAGGGCATGTTCAACTTTGGCTTTTCTTGAGGAGTTTTTGACATCTTTTTTATGCAAGAACTTTGAAATGTGCTCATTTAGTTGTGCTTTCAGGAACACACATTTCTCTCCTGCCAGCCCTTTCTAAAGCATATTGAATGGAGAATTTGTGTAATTTCACTGCAGAAAGTAATTATTGTTCAGACCCATTTCAGATACATCTGGCACTCATTTTCTCTCTTCATCCTCTCTCATTAAAGCATGCCATAAAAAGAAGGGGCTGGCACAAGTGGGAAGAAAAGAATCTCGCTCCCCAAAGGCAGTCTCTGTTCATTAAAAATGTGTCAGGAGCCCTCTTGGAGAGCCCAGGGAGGCAGTGGGTGCTGGGCCTGTGAGATCCTGCAAAGTAACTTCAAGCTGTATCCACTGTGGATGGTGAAGATTAAGTCAATTTACCAGGCTCATCCTGAACTTAACCTCTGGTGAAACTGACCAGTGTGTCTGGACCTGAAAGAAAACTGAGACTCCTATATTTTACAAGGCTGAACCTATCCTATGGCCAAGAAGCTTAATACAGGGGTCCTGCTGAGATACCCTCAGCACCCTTCCTATGTTGGCATAACCTAAAATCTAAGATCAAAGCAGACCCTGAGTGGCTAAATTAAAAAGACTGACAATACCAAGTGTCGACAACAGTGTAGAGCAAATGGAACACCTATTATATTAATGGTGGGAATGCAAAGTGGTACAGCCACTTTGGAAAGATGTAGCAACTTCTTATAAGTTAAATATATACAATACTTGCCATGCAACCATGCACACAGTTTTACTCTTAGATATTTGTCCAAGAAAAATGAAAGTTTATGTTCACACATAAACATATACATGAAAACTTATAGCAATTTTATTTATAACAGCTAAAAACTGGGAGTGACTCAAATTAACAGATGAAGGTATAAAGAAATTGTGTTACATCCATTCAATGGAATGCTCCTGAGCATTAAAAAGGAATGAACTACTAATATGTACTGATGGATGATTTTCAAAGATTATGCTGAATGAAAGAATCCAGATGCAAAAGACTATGTGATTACATTTATTAAACTCTGGAAAAAACTGATCTAATCTATAGTGACCAAGAGTGGATCAGTGGTTACCTGGAGCTGGAGTGGAAGAGAGAAGCAGTTGACCATGATAAAGCAAAGAGGAGCTCCTGGAGGTGATGGAAGTGTCTCTGTCTTTATTATGATGGCGATTGCACAGGTATACAGCCAATAAGGAAAGCAGTACAGAGGTACCTCAACAAATTAAAAATGGAACTGCCATATGATCCAGCAGTTACACTCTGGGAATATATCCAAACAAACTCAAAATGCTAATGGGAATAATATATGCACCCCTATGTTTATTGCAACATTATTTACGATAGCCAAGATTTGGAAGCAGCCCAAGTGCCCATCAGTAGATGAGTGGATAAGAAAAGCTATGGTGCATTTATACAATGGAATACTACTGAACCATAAAAAAGAACGAAATGTTGTAACATCATGGGTAGGCCTGGAGAGTACTATGCTAAGTGAAATAAGCCAGTGAGAGGAAGACAAGCACCATATGATTTCATTTGTGTGTGGAATCTAATGAACAAGATAAACTTACAAACAAAATGGAGACAGAGTCCTGGATACAGAGGACAGACTGACACAGCTGTCAGAGGGGAGAGGGTTGGGGACTGGGTAACAAGGGTGAAGGGATTAAGCAAAGAAAAAAGAGAAAGACTGAATGGATGCAGACAACAGTATGGTGATTGCCAGAGGGAAGGGGGTGCTGGCAGGAGGTGGAAGAAGATAAAGGGAGGATAAATAGTGACGGAAGGAAACTTGCCTTGGGGTGGTGAACACACAGTACAATATACAGTTGACGTATTGTAGAACTGTACACCTGAAACCTATACAATTTTATTAACCAGTGTCATCCAACAAATTCAATAAAATGCTAAAAAATATGTACACGCACAATAGGTGCACTTGCTGGATATACATTATGTCTTCATAAGATTTATTTTCAAAGTAGAGTCTATGTCTCCTGGTTGTGGGACCTGATTTACAGAATTTCAGCTGGAAAGAGGGCATTACAGTCTCTAACTTCCTGCCTCTCATTCAACAGAGACCGAGGGCCAGTGACTGTGAGGTTTGCCCATCCTTGTTCAATTTCCTAACTCACAGTACAGTTCTCTTTCCAATAAATCTTTGGATTCTCAGTCCAGAAGTACAAATGAGGTACCAGAGTGTTCTAGAGGTGGAGGACTTGGCACCATGAAACTCAGCATGGAAACCTGAGTGCGGGACTCTCCCGCTCCCTGGACAAGTTCTGTCTCCATTCCCTCCCCTCTTCTCTCCCTCCGCCACCCAAATTTTTCACATCCTTAAGGTCCACCTCGTAGGTAATGCCTCCTGGGATCACCCCCATGACTGCTGCCTCTTCTGAAACCCCCCAGGAGGTGCCCATGTGACAAGCAACTGCAATAAAATATCTTGAGTAGCTACTTAATGCTTTCATTACTGTTTTCACTTTTATGTTGGCATATCTTGTTTCCCCAACTTCACTGCCAAATTCTACACAGCCAGAGCTGTGTATTATGAATGATTTTATATTTTCTATGTCTGGGCACATAGGAATCACCTGGGAATTTCTAAGAAATCCAAACACCTGGGTCCCATCGTAGCCATTCTGGAGTGGTCTGGAGTGGGAGGGTAGGCACTGGGAGTTTTTTTTACATTTCCCCAGATATTATAAATATGTAATTGAGGTGCAGAACCATTGAGTTAGAAGGCATAATCTGCCTTCTAAATCCCACTCTTTGGCAAAAATGAGACCAGGTCCCAGGAGCCTTCTCTGTTGGGAAGATGGGGTATTTGAAGGGTAGTCAACTTTGTCTCCCCAGATCTCAGAAGGAACTTCATGACGTCCTCCCGCAGCATTCACCTGGCCAGCTGCTCCACTAGCATTTCACGAGAAGAAGAGAACTCCATGCTGTTCACTGAAGGCTTTGGCAGGCAAGAGTGGGCACGATTAGAATTAGACAAGAACTCATTCCTTTGTGTGGCAAAGGAGGAAAAGAGCTGATAATTACAGCCTTGGGAAGCTGCTCCTTTAAGAGAAATACGGTACTCAGTGCTTGTTCATGAGTTAAATGTGCCTTTCTGCTGTACGCCCTGGAGGAGATTGTTCCAGGTGGTTCAAACCCTGTCCCTTCCACCTAAGGACAGCATGAGTCATTTAGCCCACGTGGAAGGGCCTAGACACCCAGTCAAAATCTGATTCATCACCTGAATACAGAAGAAACCAAGGATTGGTTGAATCCTCTCTTGGGCTTCTGAACTTGGGTGTCTTTCTTGGGAGCCAGATACTCTCTTTCTTCATTCCAGTTGGCTCAGCACTCTAAGACTGTGTTACTGGAGGTATAGCCTGCAGGTCACCTGGTAGACGTATTAAAAACATGTGTTTTTGAGCCTCACCCCAAATCCTCTGCATCAAAAACACTTGGGTGGGGTGGGGCCTGGAACCTGTGTTTCAAATGTGCTCCCAAGGGGATTCGTTCCCCTTTTTAGAGGTGATGGCCACCGACACAGTGGAGTGAGCACTGCACTCAGAGTCAGAAAGCCTGAGTGTGAGTTCCAGCCCTCCTCTTACTAGTAGCGTGACGTGGGGCCATCTGAACCTCCAGATAATGGGGCTAATTGTGTAGAAATGAAATGCATGTGAAAATGCCGCACACAGTGGGCCCTGCATATGCATTGTACATTTGACAAATCCACAGATGACCCCCTGCTGGATTGATTTATTCCTAACCTTTCATTATGCCAAGTCCTAGACATATACAGATGTAGAGAGTGTAACTTAAGGAATCGCTGTGTCCCCATCACTTAGTTTCAGCAATGATCAACTCATGGCTAATCATGTGTCATCTGCACTTTCTGCCTACCCTCTCCCTGAGTTGTTTGTAAGTAAGTCCCAGGCATCTTATTATTTCATTCATAAATATTGCAGTATTTATTCTTGTTTTTAAAGAAAACCTTAGAATGTTGACAACATTTCCTTAAGATCATCAAATACCCATTCAGTGTTCAAATTTCCCTGATTGTCTCACACACACACACACACACACACACACACACACACGTGCATGAGTTTGTGTTGGTTGCTGTATCACTTATATCTTTTTAATGTAAATGTTCTTCCTCCATCTCTTTTTATCCTTGTACTTTTGGTGGTTGTTATTGTAGAAGAAACTACCTTTTATAGCAGTGGTTCTGAAACTGTGGTCTCAATCAAATGAGAGCTGGTTAGAAATGCAAAATGTCAGGCTCCACTCCAAACCTACTGAAACAGAATTGTCCAGCCTCCAGAAGCTCTCCAGGAGAGTTCCATGTAGCTACAGTTTAAGAAGCATTGCTGATTGCACCCCCATGGTGTTCCTTAACATGGTCCTCTCTTCTCTACAGTTAATGTAATTCACAGTTAGGTCTAATGGTTTGATCAGAGTTAGGGGAAATTTTTTTCAGATTACTTCACATATAGAGTTGTTAACTCCCTGCTTTAGATCACATTTGTACAAGGTCTGTTCAAAAGGTACCTAGCCATGTAATATGAAAAATAGAGACATTTATTGAAGAAGATACAAGAAACATTGTACCTAGGACAATGATGGCTCAGTCCCCTTCAAAGTAGGCACCTTAGGACCTTACACAGTTCTCTCAGTTGCCATCAGCTGTCCCATCTAATTTTCCTGAATCTTTTTGGTGGCCCAAAGTTTCTTCCCTTTCTAAGGTGATTTTAGTTTTGGGAAAAGGCAGAAGTCACAAGGTGCCAAATCTGGGCTGTAGGGGGGCTGAGTGACTTGATGTTTTGTCAAAGAACTCTGCACAAGATGTGATGCATGAGCAGGCGTATTGTCGTGATGAAGCTGCCTATCACCATAGCTGAGGCCTTTTGAATCATCTGGATAATTTCCATGGAGGAATGTTCAAGCTTAACACAAAATTTGATGCAGATTTGTTGCTCTACTCAGTCATTTTGAATACGATGGCCACTCAGTCCACATGCTCACTCAACAGTGTCTGCCACCCCCACTGACTAGTACAGTGAAGTCGTCATTGTTCATGCGCATGCATTCCAGCCCACTCTCCTTGGCTGCCAGGTCACATCAATGTTGTGCAAACCATTCTCGTTATAGTAACTGTGGCTGGGCCTTTTCTGGATAGACATCATATGTCTTATCTCTTAATGCAGCGCCTGGAAAACAGATCGGTCATTATTTGCATACCAAAGAGCAAATTTCTTGCCCAATATTATTCCATATTTTTCTAACTGTTTTTAGCATAACTACTGTATACATCCTTAGTTTTAACACTTTGAACCCAAATTTTCAGCTGAAGCAAACATGAGTCGGTGACTGGAGTACACTAAACTGGAGTGTTAGTGTCCATTAACTTCTTACCACCTTCCAAGGGATTCACACCCATTTGCTCTGCCCACATAGATGAAAGCATAGGCTACCTAATTCTGGGGTGACTTAAGATGAACTTGGGAAGGACCCCTACCTGAACCCCCCACTGCTTCCTATACTGCTGGAAACTCCACCAGCTGAGATCTTGTTCCTTTGTATTTAAGGCATCAGTTCTCTAGTTTACTAGATTTAAAGTAGAAGTGCTCCTGAGAGTGACATATTTGCACATTTTCTGTTACTAGCATCTCACTGGCTGTATTAGTTCCCTAGGTGGGCTGTCGAAAAAAGTACCACCCAGCTTGGTGACTTAGAACAACGGGAGTTCATGCTCTCACAGTTCTAGAGGTTAGAAGTCCAAAATCAAGGTTATTGGCAGGACCGTGCTCCCTTGGGAAGTTCCTAGGAAAGAATCCTTCCTTGCTTCTTCCACTTCTGACAGTCGCAGCCATTCCTTGGCTTCTGGCAGCCTCACTCCAGTCTCTGCTTACCTCTGTCTGCACATGGCCTTCTTCTGTGTGTCTTCTTGTCTTCTAAGAGGAGGACACCAGTCATTTAATGTAGGGCCTTTGAGACCCTTAACTAATTTATCTTGAGACTCCAACTAATTACATTTGCAAAGACCTTAATTCCAAATAAGGTCACATTCTGAGTTTCTAGGTGAACGTGAATTTGGAGAGGACACTATTCAGCCCTCGATACTGGCCATATATTTTTGAACTAGGTTGCTGAGGAAGGGGGAGGAGGGCAGAGAGAGACCTGGGGCACAGTTAACTGTTCGCCTGAAGCCCCACATAGGGAGTTTGTGTAATACAAGGGCGTGGTGGACTGGCATAATGGGTCAGCACCAAAGCGGGAGAGAGCCCTGCAAGGGCAGAGCCAGGAGGCCCTGCAGTGACTCACACTGGCTCCACCATCTGCCCATAACCAGGTGTGTCGTCATCCTTCCCCCTCCACTAATCCTGAATCAAGGTGCAGTTTTCCACAAACTCCATCTCACCTGTTGTAGAAATGCTCTGATAATTTCTGTCTGGCCACTGTACAGCTCACTGCCTGATGATTTCTGGGGCACCACCTGAATATTGTTCTTAAATTAATAAAATTCAGTAGTGCTCATTTCTCAACATCTCAAAATCATGTCTACCGAAATGTACTCCTTTTCTTTTTCCCCCCCACTTCCTTCAGAATCTGTACTGGGGGGTAATGGAGAGCAACATGCCTATCATTTGAGAATACACATTCTCCTCAGTCCATGCAGCTGTAGCTTCATAATTATCAGGCAGCCGATTTCCTAGATTGGTCAAGAATTTAAAATATTGATGACTTTACCCTTGACTCCTTTGGCCTCACTTTTCTTCCAATGCCTTCCTTGGCGTATTGCATTTGCCAAATTAGTTGAGTGCCTGTTGTGTGCAGGTTGCCATGGAGACAGAAAGAGGAGCACAGCACGTTCCAGTCTACGAGGGCCTCACAGTCCAGCACTGGACGTGGCCCAGGCGTACAGCCACGTGGCTGCACGTCCAAATCTGTGTGGGAGAGAGGAGGGTCCTATTTAAGGTTTGGAGAGAACCCTCCTGAAGCCCATCTTCTTTGATGCATGTGGACCATGACATCCCTTTCTGACCCCTAGACCCCTTCGTTCTGGAGACAGGGGTGACACAGGAGGAGGTAATGGCCCTTTTGTGCCTCCTCGTGTCCTGAGAGAAGGATCTGAACATCGGTACTGACAACTAGCATTTGGTAAATGCTACCACCCATGAGGTGTGTCCTAAGTCTGTGATACGCACGATTCAGGTGCTCCTCACTCCATCTCTGTCTTTCCAGGTGATGTAACGAAAGCACACAGAGACTAAGTAAGGTGCCCGAGCCCCAAGGCCACACAGCTGGAAGGTAGACCCAGACTCTGTTTTCCCTTGGAAATCAGGGCTCTGGCTATTTGCTCCAGCGCCAGCTGGTTCTACTCAGCCCCCTAAAAAGCCCTCGAAAGAGAGAACTTGCCTTTATCAGTAAAGGCAAGCTAGCCTGAGGCCCAGAGTGAGCCCTCTCAAAATGAAAGAGGAGGCTCTGAGGACCCCGGCTCAGGCTCCAGAGAGGACAGGTGACAAGGGGCCAAGTCTGAGCCACCTGTAGATTCGCAGGCGATTCCCGTTTCCCCGGCACCATTTACTCAGCTCTCGTCACCGCACATCGATGGTGGGGCCCAGGCTGGTTGAGAAGGGGAAGAGGGATGAAGACAAGGCCTGTGGTACCCTTCCACCTGGAGTGGCGTGGGGATGGCAGCAAAGGGGAGGAAGAGGGTGGAAGCAAGGCCCCTGTCCTGGAGGCCCGGGGAGGGGAGGAGTTCAGGAAGAAGGGTGTCATCATAGGTCCCCTTGAGGCAAAGCAGGCCAGGAAGATAAGACTGGGAAACGGGCACCCACCCTGGATTTTAGGGCACTTGGAACCTTCAGTAAGGCTCACTGCTTAAAGTGTCGTGAGTGGGAGGGGGAGTCTGACCATGGTGGGGCCCGTGGCAGGGGGTGAGTGGAGGCAGGGACAGCCTTAAGGATTGGCTGCTCCTTGCGGCAGACTGAGAATGAGAGGAGGAACGGAGAGCTGGAGAGCTGGTGGGGGGCCCGTCAAGGCACGGCAGGGTCCGAGACGTTCTGTGCGGACACATCGTGGGGCTGGATGGCGGAGCGCAGGCCCGGAGGCGGGCGACGGGGAGCAGGAAATGTCTGGAATCCCAACAACGGGGCAGTCCAGCGGGGCACATCCATATGGTGGCCTATTTTGCAGCTGTGAAAAATTACATTTTTGAAAGGTATTTAACAATATGAAAACTATTTAACATGAAAAAAAATTCCCATAAAATAATACAGGGAAAAGAAGGATAAAAAACTATGTTACTCTTGTAAGCATCTTAATAAAGAAATGTACTCATTTTCCAATTTGAAAATAAAACTATGTTATGATCCAATTTCCTTGAAAATATGTGCATATTTACACTGGCAGGAAACATACCAGAATACATGTGACTCTTAAAAATTATTTTCTGTACGTTCCCAATTTTCAAAAACAAGCATGTGTTACTTTTATGATGATTAAAAGGAGTGCAGATGGCCGGTAGCCTTGCTAAACTATTGGTATTATTGTGCCGTTTATTCTGTTATCTTGCCGTCTGGAGACTGGGAAGAAATGGCTTTCCCCCAGGTGAGCCCCACGGAACAACAGAGCATTATGTGTTGACCACACGCCACGTCCCACATCTGGGCCTGGGGATGGGGTGGGAGGAGGTGGGGAGCGTGTAAAGGGCTTTAGCGTCTGGACGGGGAGAGGAAGAACCACATAAGAAAACAACAGAGCCCTGGTTCTGTGGCTTCTGCTGTTCCCAAGAGGGGTCCGTCTGTGATGCCTGGAGTTAGTGCGGAAGTGGATTTGTTCTAGAACTTGGGAGTCAAAACGCTGCAGTGAGAAGTCTGCTGCTTTGGGCTGGAGCCTCTCTGTGAACAGAGGAGGTCAGAGGCGTGCTGGTCCGGAGGAGGGAAGAGAAGAGTCCGTTCAGCTAGAGGTGGGGGAGGGCTGGGGTCCTGGTACCTGCCGGGACTGGCACGCCGAGTCCCCGAGCTTGGGGGTTCACACCGGGCAGTGCCCTGCACGGCACAGGAACCAGTGGGCCTGGAAGGATGGGCCAACTTCAGTCTCCCCCTCCACGTCTTCTCTTCATTAACTCTGGAGCAGGGACGGTACCTGAGATGACAAGAGGAGAGGAAGGGGGTGGGCAGAGCTCGAACAGTGATAAAGCCTGGGGACGGGGAGGAGCAGGAAGAGGTACCTGCTGTCAGACAGCCGTTGGCTCTAATTAGCCAGCGGGAAAGAGGGCCAGGGGTGCCGTCTGTCATCCGCAGGCATGAGTCACACGGTCCCCCTCTGCTTTCAGTTGCAGACTCAAGGGTTCTCCGTCGCAGAAGCCACTTCCCTTTCCTGCCCTTCTCTCCTCCCCCTCCCGGCCCCTCTGCAATCTGGAATTGGGGCCGCGGCTCAGCTCTACCCCTCTGGGCTGCTGTGGGGGCGTTCTGGAAGACTGGCCTGCCCTGCTGGACTACGAGTGTCTCTGCCAAGAGCTGACAGAGGACGCAGGTCCCGTAAGCACATCCTTCGGGAGAAAAGGCCATGACAAGTGTCTCTCCATTTGACATCCTTCAGGCGCCTCCTCTGAGTCGGGCACGGCCATCTCCACGCACTGGAAATGGAGCAGCGGGCAGAGACAAGACTGCCTGCCTTCCTGGAGCATATAGTCTTGAGTGGGCAGAGAGGTGATGATAAGCAAATAAATAATCAGAGTGTGGAGTGCTTCAGATATTGCTAGGTGGCTGGGAGAAAACTTAAGCAGGGGATGGGGACAGAGTGTGTGGGGAAAGTTGGCTCCCCCGCTCCTGAACTCTCTTCCCTGTGCAGCCCCAGTGTCTTCAGCCAGAGGCTTTGGGCTGCCGAGAGACTTGCTACGATCAGCAGCAGCTGCCCCCCGACTCAGAACGTCATACATTCACACTGTGCCAGCGGGAGCCTCGTCTTGATCAGAGGACAGCTGGGGCACGCATGCGCTGTGCTGCCCACTAGACACTCGGGTTTGGGTGACGCTCCCCCTTTGATGTCGGAGAAGCAGATGCCAACACTCTTGAGTAAACGGAATCCCCGAGGATCAGGGCTGTCATCCTTCTCTGCTCGCAGGGGGTTGGCATCGTGAGTCCATCCCCTCCCCACACTGGGCATTGCCCTGATCGAGCAGCTGTAAGTGTGGCCATGGGACAGGCCCCCATTTGCCTCTGGCTTCCGCACTCCTCTAAATTCATCCCAGAACCAATCTACAGGGGCCTCGGGCACAGGGTGCAATTTGAGAGAAGCTGCACGCTGTCCGACCAAAAGGACCCCTCCGATGCTGTCAGGGCCAAGGCAAAGCCCACTGTCGATCCTACACACGGGGCATTGCTGGCACGGGAGACAGAAGTATTGAGAAAGAGACAAAGAGGCCACCCGGCAATGGGTAAGAGCAGGGAGCCACTAGCACGCTAGGGCTGGAGAGGCCGTGGGAGGGGAACTTGTTACCGGGACCCAGAAGCCAGGCCGTTGGCTACGGGCACTTAGTGAAACCCGGGTCCAAGATGGGAAGGCTGCCCAGCAGGCACAGCAGCACTGCTGGGGATACTCCTGAGGTAGAGCAAATGGGGAGACGGGAGACACACCCTCCCTGCTCCCTCCTCCACCTCCCAGGGCTGGCCCTGCCTCCGTGATGTTTAGTTTTATGTCAATTTGCCTAGGCTTATAGTATGCAGCTTTTTATTCAAACATTAATCTTGATGTTGCTATGACGATTTTTAGGCTTGGCTAACATCTCTAATCAGTTGGCTTTAAGTAACGGAGATTACCCTCGATAGTTTGGGTGGGCCTCATCCAATCAGTTGAAGGCCTTAAGAGCAAACACTGAGGTTCTTGAAGAAGAAATTCTACCTTAAGATTGCAGCATCAACTCCTGCTTGAGTTTCCAGCCTTACCAGCCTGCCTTATAAATTTTAGACCTGCCATTCCAACCCCCATGATCCTGTGAACCAGTTTCTTGAAATAAATCTATCAGTAATCTATTTACCATTATCTATCTTACCTTATTTTCTATCTGTTTATCTATCATCTCTACTGGCTCTGTCTTTCCAGAGAACCCTGAGGATACAGCTTCCTATTGGCCAAAACTACACAGAAACCAGCTAGCAAAGGAGTCTGGGAAATGTAGTTCCCTGTGATTCCCTGCAGAGCAGGGGAAGGCTGGGAAGTGAATGCAGTCAGCACAGTCCCTTACTTGGAGTGACGTTCAGACCTCTTCTGTTTCTTATTTCCCTCAAACACCCCTCTCTTCCCCATTTCCCAGGCGTTTGCAAAGAAAGAGCAGCTAGCATTTCTCTAGCACTTAGTATGTACCACACCCTGTACTAAGTATACTTTGCATGTATTTTCTCATTTCATTGCATTGACTATCTGGAGAGGCAGAAACTATTATTATCTCTGCTGTGCGGATGAGGAGACGGAGAGATGGCGCTGAGTGTTTAAGTGACACGCTGAGGTCACACCGCCAGGCCATGGTGGGGCTGGGAAGGCATCCCGGCCTCCTAGCTCCTCCCTTTCAGACACAGAAGGAGTCCAGGTGAAGTCCGGGAATCCCACCGCTCTGGGTTTGAATGCGGGGTCTGTTATTTACCATCGTTGTCACGTTGAGCACATCTGTGAACTTGCTCAGGTTTCGCGTGCCCATCTACGAAAGGAGGTTCTCAGGCAGAGTTGAAAGGACCGGACGAGAGTATGTCTGTCCAGACCCTCTACCCACAGGGTGGACCGCAAACCCAAAGGCAGACTCCAAGGTCCTCCTCACTCACCTTCTGTCCTTTTTCTCCCCAAAGGACTTACTGTGTATCTTTCCCTTTCCACCTCACTGCACACTGTTCCTAGTTTAATTTTCTTTCACCTAATTTATACCAACTTATTTTTGCCCGGATTGACACCCAGACACAGTGGTGGGGGCAGGGAGGGGCGTGCCTCGAACGTGTCTCCCTCAGCCAGTTCCAGGGCTGGAAGGAAACGATGCACGCTTCGCCGTGTCTGTTGCCTGGGCTGTAAGCAAGGACGCAGGCGGGAGCTTCCCCAAGCAGAAAGCCTCTTCCAGAAGCACTGAATTGACTTCCAGCAGGCTCTTCCTGGCGCCTTTCATTGAAAAAAGGGCTTGTCTGGGCCTCCTCCTGGCCCTGGAAACCTGTGTTCACAGGAGCTGCTGCTTCTGCACACAGCGCATGGGTCGTGCAATAAAACATGGCCTTTGGTTTCTTCTCTCCGCGTATTGATTACTGTTCTGAATTTTCCATTCCAGCTTTGTCCTGCTATGATTTATTTTTAAAACAGAAGCCACAGGGTGGCTTGGCTTGAGGAGGTCGTTCCTCCTCAAGCTTCTCTTCCTTTCTTTGGTTGTTTTTCATGTTTTCCCACCTACTAAGAAGAGAAAAATGGTCATAGGATCCTAGAATATTAGAGAAACAACCCAGGCCTGTATTTCTCAAACTGGAGGACATACACCTCTAGGGGTGTGTGGCCATGGAGCAGAGGGTAGTTGGGGCAGCTTCCTGGGGTAGCGTGTTAGCCAAAGATTCAGCAGAGAATATTTTTATATTAAAACAGACTGAGACTTTATTATGGAGTTGATCGCAAAATCCCCGTGAATTTTTAGGTCAAAAACAGACTTTTAACCCCCGGACTTCTGAGGGAAGGCAGGGTGAGTCCTGGGGCGTTGATGCCCCCAGGACTGAGGATTCCGAGAGCCCCACTTCTGCGGAGAGACGGAAAGTGCTTTTCCTGGCCTCGCTTCCCAGTCTCAGGTCCTCGAGGACAGGTGCCATGCCTGAGGGCCTTCTCTTTAGCTTGACTGTTTTAGCCATTTCTCTTGCACTCAGTTGCTTCCCTGTCCCTTTGATCATTTCAGTCACTTTTTGTGGCTCTCATCCCAGTTTCTTCTCCTCCTTCCACACGCGAGGTGATCACACAGAGTCTGCCCCACGGAGCACTGAGGAACGTTTGTTTCCTGGCTAGACAGCATTCAGTCGATGCCGTTTGCCGAATCCACGTGGCTTCTTCCACGATTTTTGGGTCTGCTGAAACCTGCATTCAGGTCCCATTTAGCTCTAGCCTGCCTACGATCTTGACGACCAGCGGTGTGTCTGAGTAGCTCAGTTTCATCCCTGAGTTCTGTTTCACGTGTCCACATTGCACCAGCCTGTTCTCTGTGCCCCGCTCCACTTAGTCCCGTGTGTTATATGACCCGTGGGGAGTTTTCATTATTAAAATTCTGTCATCTAGGCTACAGATAAAGATGTGTAATCTGAAGACCATCTATCCCCTTCTGGGTTGCGCGTGCGCGCTCTCCTCTCTCTCTCTCCCTCTCTCTCTCCCTCTCTCTCTATCTCTCTCTCTCTCTCTCGATTCTGAGAAAGCGGTAGACATTGGGAGGCAGAGTCTGGTTTCAACTCTGCACAGACCCAGTCTCAGTATGGCACGAACTCAGATCTGGATTCTGGTACCCCGAGTGCATAGGGGTTGGCAGGCAGCTGCGTATTCTCTGGCTGCCTGTTGGTGATGGAAGAGGTGGACTGGGGTTGAGCGAGTTTCCTCCAGCCAGTCTCCTGAGTTTGCAGCTCGTACGCCTAAGTATCCATTCGTTCGTTTAACAAGCATTTATTAAATGCCGTGGTACACAGATGTAGGCGGCACAGAACACGTTTGCCGAATAAAATTATGTGACGATGAACCTCTACGTACTGAGGTGTTGGAGCAAGGCGGGGACGTGCATGGCAGAACCGGACCCCTGCCATCTTGGATAAGAGCTCCGGGGTGATTGACCCCTGGCCTGAACCGTCGCCAGCCGGCCTGTCACTGAGCCCGTCACGTGGGGCAGCAGCAAATGCCTCGCTGAGGTCTCAGGTCGATTGCATCTATTGCTTCTACCTTATCTACATGGCCTGTCACTCTATCATAGAAGGAAATTAAATCGGTCCGACTTGATTTACTCTTTACACGGCTGTGTCCATAAGCTCCCCGGGCCTTGCCCCCTTCTGGCTGACTGCACATTGATTGCTTGATGATTTGTTCTAGCATGTTCCCTAGAAGTCAGGTTAAGCTTATCAGGCTGTAAGAAATAAGGTCGTCTTTTTCTGCTTCTTTAAAGATGGGCATCATGTTTGTTCTTGGCGACGGTCCTGAGGCAACAC
This sequence comes from Phyllostomus hastatus, assembly GCF_019186645.2. NCBI lineage: Eukaryota > Metazoa > Chordata > Mammalia > Chiroptera > Phyllostomidae > Phyllostomus > Phyllostomus hastatus. The sequence continues at coordinate 45,662,407 of NW_025333960.1, read as the reverse complement.
CCCCTCTCTGGGAAATGCTCAGAGTAATTGCTGGCCCCTCCCCAGTGGTCACTGCCAATGGCCTGCGTCCATTCAGTCGAGTGTTGTGAGTCCCTGTGGGTCTAGTTTCAGGCAGCATTTTGCAAAGGGTGATCTGCTGTATTTGAGGTATCCCGGCCCCAGCTATGTCAGATGGGGTGGGACCCCATGCGTGGAGCACAAACCCAAGCGTTAAAGACAGAGGAAGGCTCGAAGAAGCAGCCCGTGGTCATCAGCCGCAGTGGGGCTGGGCTGAGGGGAGGTCAGAAAGCCTGAGGATTATTGGGAACTGCTTCCACACGAGACAACACGTCTGCTTGTGGTTGCTTTCTGAGTGTAACCCACAGACCTGAGAGCAAAATGGAGCGTCTTTTGGTGAAGACAGAAGTAAAAATACACATTAAAACCTCTGCTATTTTGAATCCTCCTGTTACCTGCTTGCCCTCTTTGTCCAGTGGGAATGGTATTTTTCTGGGTTGTTTTTTTTTTTTAATGTAACGTAAAGGAAGAATGTTTCTGGTAAAATTTCATAAAGGCCCATCTGACCTTTCTGCCCTTGTGCCTTCTCGGCCGGGCCCCTTCTTTGTTCCTCGGCGTGTGTTCTCCCCTCCCTTCCCCTGCTGTCCTCTCCTCTGCTCTGCTCTCCTCTCCCTTCCCCTGCTGTCCTCTCCTCTCCCCTCCCCTGCTGTCCTCTCCTCTCCTCTCCTCTCCCCTCCCCTCCCCTGCTGTCCTCTCCTCTGCTCTGCTCTCCTCTCCCCTGCTCTGCTCTCCCCTCCTCTCCCTTCCCCTGCTGTCCTCTCCTCTCCTCTCCTCTCCCCTCCTCTCCCCTCCCCTGCTGTCCTCTCCTCTCCTCTCCTCTGCTCTCTCCTCCTCTCCTCTCCTCTCCTCTCCCCTGCTCTCCCCTCCCCTGCTGTCCCTACTGCATCCCTCACCTCCCCCACACGGAGCTCTCTGGACACAGCCCCATCCTGCTGCTCTCCCCGTCCCTTCTCTGCCCCGGTGTTTTTCCTGAGTCCCCTGAGCTTATTGTTTTAAGGGCACATGCTTTCCCCCCATATTCCCTTTACTCTCTGATTTTTTTTCTCTCCATTAGGTATTAAGAAAATTTTTAGGAATTCCTTCATTTTATAGAAATCTGCATTTTCAGGTTCTAAAGGGTCTCTTCTTTCTTCTTCATGACAAACTTCTACTTAGGATCCTAGAGTTTGGCACCCCTCAAAAATCTCTAATTCCTCTAAAGAACCAATGGAGAAAAAGTAAATTGCTCCTAATGTACCATTAGAATCTGGCCATTCTTGCCCTGATTTCTTCTGCAGATATTTTAGTATAGAAGGTATTTCCCGTGCACATTTCTCTCTCTCTCTCTCTCTCTCTCTCTCTCACACACACACACACCCATCACCCAGAAATGCTAACCGTGCATTTCTTTGCAGATCTTTCTCCCATCAGCCCCGAGATGTGTAGTTAACTGTATTCTTTTCCCATGAGGGAACCAAGAAACTCCAACCAAACTCCCAAACCCTTTCCAGCTTTATTTCTTCTCAGCGTTCTCCCCTCCCCACCCTACCCCCATGCACACAACTTGTCTGCCTTTCTCCTCCTCCCCTGTCTTCCCGCTCCTTTCCTGGAAAGCTGCAGAGCCCCCCCCAAAGGCACTGCCATGGGAGAATCTCTTCTCTACTCAGCTGCAGTTCTCTGAGGCTTCTTTCCCATCAGCTGCTACTGCCAGCAACTCCTCCCTAAAGCGCTGCAGTTCTGGCGGGGCTTTCCCTGGTGCTCCCCAATCTGCGTCGTTTGCAAAGAGGGTGAAGGTAACACTGAATCTGTTCCCCTTCCCTCCCCGAGCCCCCCAAACGAGTCAACACCCTGCAGCTGGCTCCGTGGCACTCAACTTTGGCTGGGCGTTATAATCACCCAGGGAGCTTTTAACACTCCGACCCAGACCAATCAAATCAGAACCTCCAGGGGTGGGGACCTACGCAGCAGAAGGCATAAGACTGCCCAGGGGACTGACATGTGCTGCCAAGGCTGAGAACTGCCAATTTTGCTGGTCTCTGTGTTCAGGCAGCCCAGCCCCGGTGGGGCAGAGACCCCTGTCGAGTGTCTGCCTTCCCCTCACCCCCAGTGCAGCAGCCCTGCTGCCTCGTCCTAGTGCTTGTCAGTCTTTCTGAGTTCGTGTTATACTCTTGAACCCTGGGGCTTTTGGCAGCACAATTGAAGTGATTCAGAGACTCCAAGTAACACTGACCAGCTGGCAATTAGGAAAGCACAGTTGGCCCCAGTCCTCTCTGCGTCTGTGTAAGCGGCTGCAAATGCTATTGAGCGAGCCGCCGTGTCCCACTGGTTGGAATGGAATGCCTGGGCCCCAGCTGAGCTCTCTTACCCACTCTCCCGGCCGGGTTTACTGGCTCCAGTGCACACTTCTTTCTTTGCCATCAGCCCGACATTGTGCTGTGCTTCTTGCCTATTTCTCTCAACAAGTGATACCCAGTTGTACCCCATGGTGCTAGAGCCACTCAAGGTCCACGAGAAAGGCACCAAAGGAGCATTATTTAGTGACACCAAAAATGTCATACACTTTGAAATCTAGTGTACTCCCATGAAGAGGTTTGAAAATGAGCTGCCACGGAGCACGCGAGATCCCCATCCCTGATCGCTGCAGCCAGGGTCTTCCCCGGGCTCAGGCTCCGCTGCCCGTGTAGGCAAGGTGGACGTTTCCCTCCCCCTCCCCAGTCCTGCCCCCAGTCCCACCTCGGGGAGGCTCTGGGCTCCCTCTGCCCAGGAGCGGGCCCCGCCCCCGGAGAGAGCTGGCAGTCAGTGTTCTGTCTAAGTGGGCCACTGCCCCTCTGCAGAGCTGTCCTCGTTGCTGTTGTCCGCCCCTTGCCCTCCTCCTGCTTTCTGACTCCAGACCCCACCTTCCCCTGCATTCCTGCCTTCTCCTCCCGCTCGTCTCCCACCCTGCCCACCAGCCCTCAGTCTCCCAAACCTCTCCTCCTGCGCCCGCTAGTCCAGCCTGCTTCCCTGGGGCCCCGCCTTGACTCTCCTGGCCTGGCTGTCTGGTCTGACTCTCGCCACCTCCTTTAGACCAACCTTGAGAGAGCGCTGTCCTCAGCCCACGGTCAACATCAGAACTCTGCTTCGTCCCACCATCTGTCCAAGGGGGTCGTCGTGTTGGCCCCTCTGACTCCGTGCCCTGCCTCCACTCCTGACGTTCCCTCTGCTCCCTTCTCCTGGCCTCGCTTCCTCTTTACGGCCAGCCATCAGACTCCCCAGTTCCTTTTAGCCCAGAGCGTGGCGGGGCCCCTGATCCCAGCAGCAGTGTGCAGAGAGCGCCTGCTGTCCTCTCTGTCTTGTGCCCCGTTGCTGAGGGCTGGAACCTCATGTCCAGGCAAGTTGTGCTCTGGAGCCCAGGAAGAGACGTGGAAGTCAGACCCCTGAGCACTCCAGCTTTCTCCTCCTGCTCTCCCAGTCCACGGCTGCTCTCTCCTCGGAAATGCCTGGGCCCAGAAAGACCAGGGGCTGCTGGAAGAGAGGGCGGAGCTCAGGCACCAGGAGAGGCTGTGTCCTTCCCCGCTGAAGACATTTATGAGGTCACCAACTTGGAGACCCCAAGACTGAGGGAGTCCAGCCACCGCCGGGGCCCAGTGCCTGATCGTGGGTCCACATTATTAACTGAGAGGCAACCATGTATTCGCCTGGGTGGCTGCTTCAGACCCCCAAAAGCAGGGGGAGCAAAAATACGTTTCCCTGGGATGGGACGGGAACCATGTGGGCAGCTAGCCCCTTGAAAGAAAGAGCTCTCGGTTGCTCTTTTCACAGGTCTGCGGGCGCCCTGTCCGAGTGTCTGGGCCCAAACAACCCGACTGACTGCCGAGGGGAGAAGGAGAACAGTGGCTCCGTGTGCTGCATACTAGCTCTTTCCACCCTCAGCCCCCGCTTCTCCCTCAGGCTAAATAATCCCAGAGCTCACAGAACATGGGCACTGGAAAGCGTCTTCTGGGCCGTCTTGTTCCAAGAGCGTATTCTGGTGGCCCGCTCCACCCACCTGGTAGGATCTGCCCGGAGAGCCGGGTCACGGATCCCGAGGCCGCTCTGCCAGCACGCAGGTCACGGAGAGGGCAGTAGTCAATGACCGCTGTCCACCATAGGTGCAAGAATGGAATCATTGGTCACGGAGAGCGTGGGAGCCCATGATGGGGGTCTGCCACCGGTGCAAGAATGGAATTACTGCTATGTACTTACTCACTCTGACCTGGCCCAACAATTTCATTTTCAGAGAAATGAGGTAACTTTCCTGAAGTCATGAAACCAGTTAGCAACAGCAGAAATTGAACAGAAATTGGACAGAAATTGCTGGTTTACGGTCCATCGCCCCCAGGAGGGTACTTTGCGTGGTGTGCCGTGGGGCCAGACACCTGTGTTCCCGGGAGACAGTTTTCACACGGACTGGGGACTCTTACAAAGCCTTGCGCTGTTGGTGGCCCTGGGTTCTCTGGGGACATCCTTCACAAAGCCAGCCGTCTCGGTGTCTGTCTCTCTTCCTTACTCTTTTTCCACCACTCCCCTGAGACTTTTTCTGAATCAACAAGGAGTTTTGGTATATATCTACACAATGGAATACTCTTCAGCCGTTAAAAATGAGAAAACCCTACCATTTACAACAAGATAGATGGACTTGGAGGCATTATGCTAAGTGAAGTAAGTCAGAGAAAGACAGATACTATATGACCTCATTTCTTTGTGGAATCTTAAAGAAAAACCCTCAAAGAAAAAGAGATTAGACTTGTGGTTGCCGGGCATGGAAATGAGGGAAGGGCAATCGGAGGAAGGTGGTCAAAATGCAGAAACTTGCAGCGTTATAAGATAAGTACTAGGGCTGCGATGTACAACATGAAGACTTTCCTATACTGCTATAGGAAAGTCCTTAGAAACTAAATTCTACGAGTTGTTATCACAAGAAGAATTTTTTCTTTTTTAAAATTGCGTATATATGAGAAGATGGGTGTCAACTGAACCTATTGTCAGAGTCATTTCACTGTCTATGTAAAATCAATATCCTACCATGCTATACACCTCAAACTTATACATGGATTATACATATAAATTATTCCTCAATCAAACTAGGAAAAAACCCCCATTTTCTACCAGACTACCACACTCTGCACAAAGTCTCCCCTGAAAGTTCCAAATCTGAGGAAATCCGTGCTGGTAGCCTAGCTTCTGGGTCACATTTACTCCTGCCTGAAAAAGAGGGGCCACCACAGGCTTCTCGAAGCCCTCCAGACTCCCAGGTCCCTGTCGGACCCCTGCCGGCCGGGCAGCATGGGAACCGGACCCACTCCCTGAGCTCTGACCCACTAAACATGCTGGGAACATGCCTCTGTCGTCATTCGTGGAGGCACAGGCGCTGAGGAGGAAGAGGTCAGATGAATACCTCAAGCTTCCGTTCCCCAACCCTAGAAAAACGATCTGATTGGGAGCCCCTTTGAATACGACCAGAAGTGCGGAGCGCCCTGAGTCCCGAGTTCCAGAACCAGTCTGTTTTGCCTCTAGTGTGGCTCATGCATAAGCCCAAGACAGTCCCACCACAGGCATCACGTGGTGTATTTTGAGGGTGATGGAGCCCTAAATGTTCACCAGCACGGAGCGCTAAGTGGCTCGGGCAGCCACGGGATCAGGACCCCCGTGGAAAGCTGTGCCGTGTCGGGCCCACCTCTGGCTGTCGTTCCCCTGAGGGTTCGACTTGAGCCGCACTTCCGTGGCGCTGCTGCAGGAGGCAGCCAGTTCTTTCTGACTCTTCCTGTCGTGATCGTCCTTCATGTCTTGGCACAGTCCTTACCTTCCTGCGCGGTTGCAGCAAAAAGAGCAGGACGGCAACAATGGTCACAGCTGGTCAGCGTGTATCTGACCTCTGGTAACCACAAGCCCAGTCTGGACCCCTCGCTGGGCTCCCTGTCTGCACTGGACAGCGCTCCGTGTCCCAGATGCCTGATAGTCTGCCCCCAGCCCCCATCCTCATTTCGGAACACACCTGTCTCGTCTTCCATATCCTAAGCATCCTATCAGATAGAGCCATCCTCACGGGCAGCTGTCATTCGTGAGATAACCCTCATAGAGGCATTTTCATCTTGGTACGGGCCTTCCCGAGATATCTCCGCGGCCAGAGTGGCCCTCCAGGAACTGGAGGTCCCATGTGGAGGCAGGCCGAGGGTGGGAGGCCTGCAGAAAGGCAGCTTCTGGAGGAGAGGCAGCGTGGCTCCTGGTGTAGCGGAAGGGACACGTGAGAAACCGGTGTTCTGGCCGGGGAGTTCGGTGGGATGGAGCGTCATCCCGTGCCCCAAAATGTCGTGGGTTAGATTCTGGGTCAGGGCACGTCCAGGCAGCCACTGATCAATGATCTCTCTCTCTCTCTCTCTCATTTCCTCCCCCTCTCAAATCAATAAACATATCCTTGAGTGAGGATTAAAAACAAACTGCTGTTCCAGGTCCCCGTGTCTAACTAGTCCTGACAACCGCCCCTCCCTTGGCAGAATCCAGGTTTCCTCATACTACATTTCTCATCACGGTGCTGGGCCCAGCGAAGACGACTGACACGAAAGCGCTTTGTAACGAGTGAAGGGTGTCCAGGTGTAAGATGCCGTTACTCCCCCCAGAACTCCCCGAAGCCCAGCGTGCGGAGCCGCCAGGAGCGCCGGTGACTTGCAGGGCAGCCGCCGGGCCAGAAAGGAGGGCAAAACCGTCCTGCCCTGTTTCCACCTCCTTCTCTAGAAAGTGCCGATAGCGACAAGAACGGTGAGACCCTTGTTAGCATCTTTACATCATCAGGGTCAACTCTGATTTTTTTATCTTGCCTCAAATACTGACTTGACTTTCTTAGATTTGTAGAGGAACAGATTCTCCTGTTACAGGTAGAAAGTCTACTTGAATTTGTTCTCGGGAATGCTGGCCATTTAGGTGACCTCTGTGCATCCTGTCTGCTCTCCCTAATTTTTGGAAGGCGTTTCCTGGGTCCGCTCCTCACGGGAGTCTTTCTGCGTACTCAATTTGCTGCGGGCCCTGACTGCCACGGGCGGTCTCGCGACAACAGCCTGGATGGGAGCTGAGCTGACAGCTTCCCTGCCGGACGCCGCCCTGGGGACCCCCAGGGCGCTCTGACCCATGCTTCCGACCCGGATGTGCAGACCCAGCGGTAGGAGGCGGATGCCTCCTTTGTTCCCAGGAGTGCTCTCCTGCTTCTGTTCTGTTTGTCCTCGTCCATCGCCACTGGTCCAGGTCACTGCACCCCTGACGAGCTCCTTGGGGAAGCAGGGGTCGTGGGAATAAGTATTTTGTCCCATGCCTGGAGTAGCAATGAATAAAGGGAAAAGTAAAAGCTTTCTGCACCAGCTGTAGGGACCTTCTGGCTTCTCTTTTCCCCAGGTCGACTCAAAAGGAAATCAAATCCCAAAAGCTCATTCCTATTCCTACTTGTCGTCTTCAGCGAATCCGAGACAAAGGCTTTTGAGGGAAACTAGAATCCTGAGAAGTTAAAGGATTACTTTTTCAAGGCTACAGGGTTAGGAAGTAGCCTGACCAGGATCCAGGGGCAGCGAAAGGAAGAGTAGGGTCCATTCAGCCCTGAAACCAAGCAAAACGCAGGGCCGGTGTGCATGGCAAGGGGGGGGCCGCTGCTTACGGAAAACGTATCTTGAAGATTACTCCATATCACTGCACACAGAGTTCTCCAGACTAATATTCTGTGTATGGGTGTGTCATAATTTATTTCCACCTCCTATTAATTGGGAGGAGTTGGTATTAACATCAAAACCAGCACAGTGTCATACCCAGCTGTAATTCCCTGTGTGGTGTGCGTGTGTGAGTGAATACTCAACAGTTACATTCGTCTTTATCTCCCTGTAGGTGTGTGTATATGTTTGTGTGTAGGGTAATTTATTCATATAATTATGCTCATGTAAGTAGTAAATAATCTTTTGTTTGTTCATCAGTGGTGTTGCTTTAGTTTTTTTTTAAAGAACCCCTTGTTCTTTTACAGTCTCAGATTAAGAATTTGTCCAAATTTGGTATATTCTTGCAGTCAACTGCTTCAGCATCAAACTTTACTGCATCTTTAAAGTTACTCTCATGCGCACACAGGCCCATAAACAAACACTGAGCATTGGCATTTGGCTTCTGGTCTTCCATGTTTATTCAGCTCTTCTCCCCCACCACCCCTCTAGAGTAAGAGCATCGCCACATTTGTGGGGGGAGGGCTGAGGTGGGGGTGTTATTGTGTTTTCTGTATTTGTGCACAATTATTTCAAACATAGTTTGTAACGTTTTGGGGGGATTAAATTCTCACTCAGGCATGTGACGTTGAAGCCGTCCATTAGACAGCCGAGGTGAGATGTCAAGTATGCGTCCTCCACCCCTCAGTCCAGACTGCGACCCCTAACTCCATCTTCAGATGTCGTGGTCCTCAAACTCCATATGATCTTGGGCCCCTGCTCTGAGAAACAGTCCTTTTCTCCAAGTCCCTCTTTAGTGTGGCGCCCATAATTAAGCACAGCACTCCAGATAATGGTTGCCCAGCCAGGAGGCTGTTTGTCCCTTGCACAATTCTTAGGGACTGCAGAGGACATTGCGGTGCACGTGGGCTCTTAGCCCCTGGAGCCTCTCCGTTCCAGTGCGCGCCAGCCTGACCTCGGCCTGCCAGCGCAGGGCGCTCTCCTGAGGGGAGTTGGGTTAACAATTGCCTCTGCTCTCACCCCTCAGCGGGGCGACCCTGACCCCTGACATGCGTGCTCTCCACCCCCTGGGTCCCCAACAGCATCGAGCTCCTGTCACCGCATGACTACAGCCTTGGAACTCACCTTTCTGGCTCCTTCCTGCCCCACTTGCCCACCCCTGCAGGAAGAGCTGTCGTGGGGTCACGTCCCGAGAACATACTTGTACTGGAATTGCTGCCTTGGCTGCTGCTCCTGCGGGTCTCCAGACCAAGGCAGGGCCAAACACTGCGCCGGCTTTCTCGGCAGTCACGTGTGCTGCTGCTTTCCTCTGATTTTCCCATCACATGAACCTCCAACCATTTTTTTTTTCATGTCGACGGCTGCCAAGTCAAACTTACCTAATGTCGTGCCTTTGCTATCGATGTTTTTAACCTAAACTCAGACTTTACATTTATTCCTGTTATAGCCTTGGTGTATTTCCATAACCAGCCTAAAAGAATAACTTTGAATATTGATTTGTTCCTTTGCTGTGTTAACTATCCCTCCCAGACATGAGTCATATTTGAAAATCTGATACGCCTGTCTTTTGTGCCTTCCTCCACTCCTTTTAGAAAAATGTTGAACCAGGTGGGGTTAGGAACAGAATTCTAAATGGAATTCCTCCTTTGAATCAGTAATCAAGGTCTTTTGGGTAAGAATCCTTATTCATAGTGACTCAAATGGGCATGAATTTAACCCAGAATCTGCAAATTTGCCCATGAGAACATTGGGCAAGATCAGCTCAGTGGTGTTTTTAGAATCAAGGGGACCCTCGACTGCGTTGTACTGGTGATACACGCAGCTCTGTACCCCAGTCAGGAAGGACATGTAGTCAGTGTGGCCCGTTGTCCGCAAATCTGTGTTACCCGCTGAGAACGGCTGGGCTCGTTTCCGAGAGCCCCCGCCCTCCCTCTCGGCCATCTGCTCTGGAATGCTACCAGGCAGCTATGCCTGCGCGTCGGGAGAGGTGCATTTCTGAAGGTTCCTAGAATCTGCCTTTTCTATGGACTTGAAAATGAGGACTTTTACCAACCTGTTTTCATAGCCTCATTCCTTCATTGTTCAACCACAGAAAGTAGTACTGAGGTCACATTGCCTAATGCTTTTAGGAGCCCAGCATGCAGTTCACCTGGAGACATCACCCCACCTCGGCGGATCACGTGCTCCCTATGTCCTTCGTCATCTCCCACGGCTAGGCTCTTCCTGCCTCCAGCAAGATTGGTTCTTGCTGGAGAAGCCAGATGGGCCACGGCCCTATAATCCCTCACCAACCCCCTCAGCTCTGTACACTTTTCTTTAGAAAATTCTTACACCAGGCGCACGGTTTAGAGATGCTGGTGTTCCTCGTGGCCCTTGGGGAGCCCGGGCTCCTTCCGCCCCCGCCCTGCACCCGACCCACTCCGCTCCAGGACGCCCAGCCGCTCAGACTCTGCCTGGCGCTCCTGGGGCAGTCAGCAGCGTTGGCTTTCTGCTTTGCCTCTCGCTCCCTTTTCATGTTCCCAGGATCATTCACAGTCAGTGAGGCAGTTCATTTGTACCCTCTCCTACTCCTGATGAGAAATACTTCCTTCCGTAATCTCTACTTTGGGATCCAACCCACTTTTCCTGTAAAGTACTTGAGGTGAAGCGGTGGTGGGTGGGGGGGGGGGGCGTCTCCTCTTGTCTTTGATCTTTCCTACCCACCACCAGCTTTCCTTATGAATGTTCCTTAGTTGTGCTGGAACTGTGAGACATATCCAGACCAGTTGTGTAGACTGCAGGGATCCCGAGCACAGGGAGGGACCGGCCGGATTTGAGTTTGGACCCAGCCCAGTACCTAGGCTCAATCTCCCCCACTGCTCATGGAGCGAAGTTGGATAGCTGGATGCCTTCCTTCTTGCTCCTGGATTAGGTTACCCGCCATGCGTCTCATCTAGAGTCTCATCTGCAAGCGGTGTGGTAGGGAAAGGGTGCGGGATGCTCCCGGGTGCTGGGGAGCAGCAGTCTGATTTCCTGGCACAGCTCCCTCCCTTCCCCGCAGCCCAGCCTTCCTCCTCAGGGAGCCTCAGGGATCAGGCTGGCAGGGATGCCTGCCCTAGGCGGCTTTCTGCTGAGTAGCTCAGGAGGGGCCCAATCGTGCCTTCAACCTTCAGAGTATCCGCAGCCCAGGGAGCCACTGCGCCTGCTCCTCTGACTGGGGCTCTGACAGACACGTGCTGCAGACAGCGCAGCAGGGGACTGGGCTGTGGAGGAAGAAGGGGAAGAGACAGCGCTGGGGAAGGAGGGGAGGGGGGAGGAGGGGTGCAGAGGGAGGGAAGGCGCAGAGAGGGAGGAGGAGCCAGTCCAGACTCCTGGCTCTACCCCCAATCCCTTTGCAAAGCCATTATCAAAATTGATTTTAATAAATGAAAGATTTACCTGGGTCGAACATTGTTTTTAACCGGCGGCAATTAATTAATTAACCATCACTAGCCTGGACATCATAATGGGATGATATTTTGATGCTAACACATTATTGAAAAGGACAAGGCAAGCCATGTTTTTTCCCCCAAGTAATCAATTAATCAGCCCCAAATGAAGATTCAGACCACTGCCTAGGCTCACAGGCAATTTAATAGCTTCCTTTGCCGGAACCCCAAATACCCGCTGTAGCGCTCCGTGCCCTGCAAACAGTTCAAGGCTAGTCAGTCAATGTTAAATCAGTATTTTAAAAATTACAATGTTAACTTTAAGAATTCTCTGAAACATCGTCTTCATAATTAATAAATGAAAAATGTTCCTGCAGCTAATCAATAAAGTTGTTAGAGAGAATTGATCGGAGGGGGAACTCTTTTTGTGGGTACAATTTTTCACCTATTCAGAACAAAAGACTCCCTGGAGTGCTATCAGCATGATAGACACTTAAGAGTCTGACCCAAAAGGAAAAAAAAAAAAGGAAGACGATTAATTAAAATCTCCAGGAGTGACATCTACTTCCGTCCTGTGGGCGGAGAGCTGGGTCAGGTGTGGAGATGGCTGACGCGGAGCTTTGGGGGGTTAGGGAAGCAGAGGTGCCCGGGGATGACCCTCACCCTGAGGCCGTGCGTTGGACATGCTGGAGTCCCAGCCTCACGGCAGGACACACCCACAGCGACGCGTGCCATTCAGGTTTAAGGAGCATGCGAGCCTCCTTTCCCACGTGGTGCATAGAATGCATGAAAATCTGAAGAAGCAACATCTTATTGTGCAGATTATTTTAATGGATGAGGTATCGATTGTGTTCTGGAGCAAAAACCCTGAGTGTTCTACTGGGTCCCAAATCCGACGGCTCCTTAGAATTGTTCGCACTGATCCTGGGACCTGCACACCTCTACTGCACCAGGTGACACAGGAGCCTGGGATCCGTGCCTTTCAAACGTGCCCCCGTGATTTGGCCCTGGCCCATGTTGGGATGACATTACCACTGATTTCATCCATTTCCCTGTCTTCAGGTGCAGGTATATGTAATGTCTCCTTCCTTTACCTTTTGTTGGACAAGCCATAATACAGAACATTTATTGAGCACTTACTATGTGCCAGGCATTATGCTGACCACCTAAAGCGCATTTAGTCAATGGGTCCTCACAGCAGTTCTATGAGACAGGTAACACGATTATTATCATTGGACAGGTGAGTAAACTGGGACCTAGAAAGGGGGAGTAAGGGACTAAAATTCACACACCTTATAAAGGGCCCCCAGGTTTTGAAATTAGGTTTTTCTGATTCAAGGGCGTGTGTTCTCAGCACTAGAACACACTGTCCCAAGTAAGTGTTGGGCAGCTGGGTGGGCACAGGGCTGAAGGCTCTGAATATGCAGGATTTGAATGATTCAGATCCATGAAGCTGTACCTCTTATGAGTAAATGGATTATAGTAATATTTTGTCCCTCTTTATAGAATGCTGACTACCAGTCTTATTCAAGCTGAAGAATAATGAGGCAGGAAAAGAAGTAAAATCAGAAGGACTGCTGTAATTTTCCCAAAGCATTTTGGCCAGTGAGCTTGCTCTTTCATTAGAGCAAATGTAATCTAATTAACTGATGAGCATAACTGTATGCTCAGGATAACTGTATTCTTGGATAACTGGGCATGTGTTAAAAATACAGGAACTCAGACCCTTACCAGCTCTACAGAAACAGGCAATTTGCATTTTTTATTGTTGTTCAAGTACTGTTGTCTCCATTTCCCCCACCACTTCCCCCAACCCAAGGCATCCCTACCTCCCATCCTCGATCCTACCCACCTTTGGCTTTGTCCGTGGGTTCTTTCTACATGTTCTTTGATGACCCTTCTCCCTCCCCCCCATTATCCCCTCCCACCTCTCCTCTGATCACTGTCAGTTTGTTCTTTATTTCAGTGTCTCTGGTTATATTTTGCTTGCTTGTTTGTTTTGTTGATATAGGTTCCACTTATAGATGAGATCATATGGTCTGTGTCTTTCACCACCTGGCTTATTTCAGTTATCATAATGCTCTCCAGTTCCATCCATGCTGTCACGAAGGGTGGGAGCTCTTTCTTTCTTTCTGCTGCATAGCGTACCATTGAACAAGCTACCCAGGTTATTCTTATACCTGGCTAAGTGTGAGAACCCAAAGAGAGAGCCTGGTTGATGGTGTAATAGGAAGTATTAGAGAGACGGTATTTTAGTCATTGTCGCTCTGTAACATCTGCCCAAAACTTAGTGGCTTAAACCCACTAAATATCTAAAATAGACATTTATTTAGCCCACCAATCTGCAATTTGAGCAGAGCTTAGCAGGGAAGGCCCATTCTGCTCGGTGTGGAACCAGTTGGGGCTGCAGCAGGCGGGGCCGAAAGATCCACCTCTGGGATGGCCAACTCCCATGGCTGGTGGATTGGTACTGGCTGTCGGGTGGGACCTCAGCTGGGACCTCAGCTGGGGCTGAGAGGGACCTTGTTTCCTCTCCGTGTGGGCCTCTCCACAGGCTGCTAGGGCTTCCTCATAGCATGGTGACCGGATTCCAAGAGACGGAAGGAGAAGCTGCCAGTTCCTTACAGCCTGGGTTGGAAAACTGCCGCAGCATCACATCTGCCATAGTCTATTGGTCAGTCCATCAAACGGCCCAGATTCAAGGAGAGAGAATGTAGACTCCCTCTTCATGGGAGGAGTGTCCAAGAACTTGAGGGCCAAGTTCTAATGTTTTAAAACCACTAGTCAGGATGCTTGGCTCAAACCCACCTTTGCAATTGGTTTTGTCCTATTGGAGGTTCCCTTTACCTTTCCAATCTTGAGTTTATTGTATACGAGATAAAGAGGGTGAGTGATATCACTGTCTAAGGGCCTCTGATTTCATGTCTCCACATCAGCATGAGGAGAGGTAGAGTATGTGGATGCAAGGAAACTCCTCTGCAAAACTCATCTTTGTTCTTCAGTGGTTAGTACTACATGGAGATTCGTTCACATCACCTGAAATCCATGTCCTTGTGGTGCTTATTTAACTCGGCTGAAGTTCTAGGTCAATTTCAGAAATCCCCCTGAGTTCCTAATGGGGCTGTGGAGGTTCACCCAACTATTGGGATACAGGCGTAGTTACACTGCCTGCCCAGCATGAGGACACAATCATGCAATAGCTTGTGCAGAATCTAAAGATCATTTTTCAGAAGAATTTTTTTTGGGGGGTGTAAATAGCTGCTTTGGTGCTACTGTATGATCTTCTCCAAGATTGGATCGAAAAATCCCCATGTTAAGGAAGGCTGGGGAAGAAGGGGTGGAGGCACTTGTCCAGTGCGCCTTATTTCCTTATTCCAGCAGATGAAAAAGATGCTGCTACTTCCACTTCGCAGTGGTAAAGGAGTCAGGAAGATCAGAGCGGTCATTCCGCCAGTACCTGGAACGGAACACAAGATGCGGGGCTCTTGTAGGTGCCCGCATGTAGGTGTGCGAAGTGAGGGATGAAAGTGGAGCCCCTCCCACGGCACCCGGAACAAGTGGGTCAGCCTGGAGATGGGAGCGCCAAACCCACAGCACTAGTTCATCACATGCGTAATGATGATAAGAATCCCAACATCATCATTTTCTTTTTTTCCAATGGATGGGAGCCTCTTCAGAGAGTGGAGATCCGGGCAGACAGGACGGGCAAGTGTGGACCTTGTTTACTGAGGGATTTCTGAGCACACCGGAGGAATAAACAAGGAGAAGTCAGGCATCTCAGAAAGGAGACCACCCAGTCAACTGGGTCTTTTATAGGTCTCTTCACTTCTCACTTGAACATATGACTGTATCATTTACAAGCCCATCTTTCTTCATGTACTAGATGCATTCCGAAGAAGCTGAAGTAGAAATATTCTTTCTGAATAGACTTCATTTTAGGTGTGCAATAAAACATGCTTGCTCAGAGGACCCTTGAGAGAAACTATATTTCGAATGACCTGCATTGCCAGTGCATAATTTTCTTCTTCCATGCTTTTATCTGCAAAATAATCAGCATAATCTCTGATATCATTTTCAGTTCTAATATTCCATGATTGTACAAACTTGTTAAAACCTTTTAAAATCCCAAATTCAATAAACCAAAGAGACCTTATCCCTGGGTTTGAGAATGCTTTGTTACTACTATGGCTGTACAATGGTCCTTTTAAGCACAGAAGTGTCAATCTTTCTAAAAATAATATTAAAATGTTCCTCAACATTTAGGGTTATTCTCTGTTTATTGCAATTTCAATGAAAACTAAGGATTCTTTCAGTTAATTTGAGTTGACAGATACCCAAATCATGCTGGCTTAAATAGAGGGAGAGAGAGGAGAGAGAGAGAGAGAGAGAGAGAGAGAGAGAGAGAGAGAGAGAGAGAGAGAGAGAGAGAGAGAGAGGGAAAGAGAGAGAGAGAGGGAGAGAGAGAGAGGGAGAGGAGGGAGGGAGGGAGGGAGGAAGGGAGTGTGAGGCTGTGGGGGAAACTCAGTGGTTACATGACAGAAAGTTCAACAGATGAACCTTCAAGAACCAACTGATCCAGGGTGTCCAGTGAAGTCATCAGGACGTTGTCTCTCTCTGTGTAGTGAGAAGAGGCCTTGTGGCCCTCTGCATTGACTTTGTCCTCAGCAGGCTTTCTCTACATGGTGACAAGAATAGCCACCAGCAGAGGCCAGAGGTAGCCTCGTGCATCAGCATGGCAACGTGAGCTGAGAGGGTTCCACAGAAATTTGTGGTACGCGACCCAGTCCTGAGCAATCACTTGGTTGATTGGTTGGGCCTGGGTCACATGACTGCGGGTGGGTCAATCCCACTCTGAACCACTGGCACTGAGCAAGCGGGAAGGAAATCAGGGTGCTATTACCAAAAAAAAAGAAAAAATCTCAGGCAGACAAAAAGCAGGCCCTTTCCTCAGTAAAAAATACACAATCTTTTAGTAGTTTCCTAGGGCTGCCGTAACAAATCAGCACATGCTTGGTGACTAACAACAGAAACTCGTACTGGGGTTCTCAAGTTCTCCGAGTCTGGGATCACGGTGCCAGCAGGGCTGCGCGCCCTCCAGAGGCTCTCGGGCAGAAGCCCTCCTTGCCTCGTCCAGCCCCTGACAGCCTCTGGCTTGCAGCTGACTCCAGCCTCTGCTGCCCTCCATCTGCATGTGGCCTTTTTCCCTGCGGATCTCTGCAGGTTGCTCCTCTTCTAATAAGGACACCAGTCATTGGATGTAGGGCCCACCCTAAGTCCAGGGTGACTTTTTTCTCAAGATCCTTTACTAACTACATCGGCAAAGACCCTATTTCCCCAAGTAAGATCACCTTCTGAGGTTCTGGGTGGACATGAATTGTGGGGTGGGGAGGGTGATGCTATTGAATAGCATATGCCACAAGCACACACACACACACACACACACACACACACACACACACACACTTTGGCATACGCTTTCAGGAGGTTTATGAAATCACTCAATCCCATCCATGGGTCGTTGAAAACGATTATGGACCACGGATTAAGATGCCTAGACTAGGGTTTCTCAGCTTCAGCGTATTGATATTTGGGGATAAATAATTCTTTGTTGGGGGCTTTCTTGTGCATTGTAGCATCCTTGGCCTCTTCCTATAAGATGCCGATCACATGTCTTTCCCACTCATGACAATCAGGATGTCTTCAGACATTGCCAAATGTCCCATGAGGGACGAAGTCATTTCCATTTGAGAAGCATTGGCTTATACCCAAACCGAAAGTGCTGTCAGGACAGATAGAGCCATGCTGGTGACCCAGCAATCCCGGGTGCGTGTGCCAGAGACGTCTCATAGGGCAGCGCGTGCAAGGATGCTCAACACGGTGCTGTTTGTGGCAGCTGCTAATCGGGACCCACTCCAGCTGCCCCTCACTGCGGGGAATTAAGGAGGGAAATGTGTGGAAAGTAGACTTTCACCTACACACTCCTTATCTTCAGACCCACCGGGCCTCTCCGCTGTTAACTGTGTCACTAGGCCAAGATTGCAGAATGCCTCAAAGCTTCAATTTGGCATTTTGAAGTGTGAGTTCCATAATCACCTTCGTTCACACTCTTCTGTTGCTCACAAGCTCCTTTTCAAGAAAGCGGCTGTGCTCAATCCGTCTTCGTCTGCCTGCAGAACTTGCTGGATGCTTTGCACTCAGACATCATTCAGTACGTGCTACATGTATTAAATACGTAATGCTATTACCTGGAATTTATTTGTTAACTCTACATAAGATGTATTGAGATTACTTGAGATAAAAATAAATGTTTGATTCTTTAGAAAATAATCTATTTTTAGAAAGTAAATACAATTTAACTCAGTGGCCCTGCATAAATTGGAAATCTGATTATTCTTTGATCTTACTTTTCCTTTTTAAAATTTAATTCACAAAGAGATGACCAATTATGGATGACCCCATAGCTTAATAACGTATCTGTTAATGTTCTAGAAAAAAAAAGCCAGTGAATCAAATTAAGTATTAACGGGGTTTGAATTGATTTGAGAGACTGAGACAAATACCTATTGTACCCTGTTGTTATCTAGTTACATGCATTTTTATTGAGAAGACTGACTTCAAGTTTGGAAATAGAGGCACCCTGTCCCTGCGTCTTCAGAATCCGTGTTCCTTGAGTCATGTAGTGGTACTAGGTACTTGGTGGTGTCTAAATAATGATAAACACAGTAGCCAAAGGAAGGGTCAGCCCATATGATTCATTCACTCATGCCTTCCTTTGCTCTCCCGTTCAAACGCATTCATGGAGAACCCACTGCGTCAGACATTGTTCTAGGTCCAGGGAATTTGGAGACGAACTAGAAACAGCCCCAGGTGTCCTCCAGGAGCTGCCAGAATGGTAAGGCGCGCAGGCTGTAGACAAATTGGGTAGCACGGTGTCATTGGGGTGGTGGTAAGAGGACAATGGAGACACCAGGTGGGTAGATCTACCTGGGGAGGGTCAGGAAAGTCCTCGCCGAGGAGATGACCCATATAATGGCACGAAGGGGCTAGAAGAACATCGGGGAGGGGTGTCCAGTGGGCAGGGGATATGGAGAGTAGAGGAAAGGGTGGTCATTCGCTTGGAGGTGGTTGGGTGAAGCAGAGGGTGGGTGAGATCCTTAGATGGCACCGAAGGTCACCTAAAAAGGCAAGGTGAAAGGGAGCTCAGCCTGAGCCAATGCAAGGGGCCAGGCTGGGCCTTTGGAACTAAGGGGAGCCACAGGAATCTTGCCTGAATCGTTTGAGAACACAGGCTCTGGCCCCAGACAGCTGAGTTCTTACACCAGCTGTGTGGCCCGTTCAAGCAGCCTTGAACGGGCTGCCTAAACCGTGTGTGGCTCAGTTCCCGTCAGCATAGAAAAGGGGTGTTGGTTGTACCATCTCTCAGAGTCGTTGGAGGAATTAAATGAGATAGTGTTTATAAAACCGTACGTGGGACACAGCAAGTGATCACTGAACACTGGCTGTTGCTATCATTTTATTTAAGTGGATGTGAAAGGCTAGGGAGCGGATTTTAATCCTTTAACTTGCAACAGACTTTTATTTATTCAAGAGATACTCACTGAGCACCTGCGATGTGCTAGGCTTGGATTTTGGGGCCAGAAGGGGAGAAAACTTGAGGAATCTGTGAATTCAGATGGGGCAAAATATGCACCTTTACTTTCACAAAAGTAACTAAAATTTACCATTTCCTTGGATTATGAATGGAGTCAACAACCCTCACTAGTACAAAGAGTACCTGTGGCTTTGTCACCAATTAAAACTAATTTTTTCATGTCACATTACAGTTATTGCAGATACCTGGAAGTATTTATTACAAATGGCATTTCTTCAAAATTAAGGCATTGGTAGACCAGTTTAGACACTATTATTTTATGTGCCTTTAAAGAACCACATAGATCCCTGTATCCTAACTCTGTGGGTTCTTGTATATTTTGTATAACCATATTTCAGTAGAGCTGGTTTCCTCTGTAACACTGTGTATTGTATCGTATGCATTTATATCACTTTATTCTGCAACAGGATCTGTAGGTGTCACCAGGTCGGCGGTGGGGTCATGGGACCCAGCAAAGTTCAGAACACTAGATATATATCCAGATCTGGGAGAGACAGGCAAAATTCAAATTCTGTGAATATCTAGGTAATGTCAGTAAGACAAGCTCAATGAATACTGAAAGGCAGGGGAAAGGCGTGGAGAGTGGGGGGTTGAGCAGTAAAACCAGGGAAGGCTTCCCTGAGGAGGGGCCTGACCTGCAGGAAGTCGGGGAGAGTCGTGTGTGTATGTCTCGGGGAAGGGGCTTCACGCTGACAACAGCCAGCTGAAGGGCTGAGGCAAGCGGGCACTTGGCATTTACCTGGGGTGGGGGAGGGGCAGGGGTGAGAAGGAGCCTTGAAGCCAGAGGAGACCTTGAGCCTCTGTCTGAAGCAGTCTGGAGTCCCCAACACCCGGCCACGTGGGAGCACACAGTAGGCCCTCAGTGAATGCGGCGTTCAAGTCAAGGCAGCTAGTTCCCTTCCCAGGGCTTGGCTCCTGGATTTCTCTTACAGGGAGAGAGTCAGGTGGCAGCAGCCGAGTGGGGGACCAGAGTCCAGCAGAAAGTGCTGACCCTCCCTTCACTCAGCCCCAGGACTCCCGGCCAGGCGGGGTGCAGGACAGGCCACAAAAACACAGAGGACTGAGCCACTTCCCAGGGGCACCAGATAGACCCAAGGAAACCAGCTTCTTCCCCATTTGTGAGCTAATTACTGACACTTCCGGCCACCACCTCCCCCACGCGGTAACTCCCCACGCCCACTGCCTGGCAGACAGAGTTGGTGCATGGTTAGGGGGAAATTATAAGGGGTGGGCAGCAGCAAGTGGAAAATCACAGTCATAACTGAGTTCTACTGAGTCCTCCTTTGTCCCAGGTGCCCATTTAACTCTCACCAAAAAGCCTTCTGAGGTGGAGGGTGTCGTTATCCCCATTTCACAAACAGGGAAACTGAGGCCCATGCCTGTGACATCCTGCATGCGAAAACCTTCCACCTGGAGGCGCGAATGTCGGGCTTCCAGCTGGCATCCACTTGTTCAGTTTTGTATGCATGGCACCTAACACGGTGCAGGACGTGGTCAGTAATCCCCATGGGATGGTGCTGCTCGACCAGACGCGCTCCTGCTCGTGGGCTTTTGGGGAGAGGGGAGCTGCCCTCAGTAGTGGGAGTGCCAAGATTTCAAATAGCACAGCAAACGAACAAACTGTGACGCTAATAAACGCATCTCAAATTCACCACGTGCCTGGCACGGTTCCAGGTGCTTTACATGTATTAATTTATTCCTTACAATAACCCCACGGAGGGAGGAACCATAGTCAGAGTCTCTGCCTTATAGCTGAGGACATTGAGGTGCAGAGGGGTGAAGCAGCTTGCCCAAGGTCACACAGCTACGAGGTGCAGAGGTAGAAAGGGACGCCGGGCCATCTGACCTTTAACCCCCACCCTGTCCTTGTGGGACCCCAGAATACAGGTTCCGTGGGTTTGGCTGTGTGGCAGGGGTCAGCCTCTGAACACACAGGGTAACTAACCTTGACAAAGAGGCAAGGAGCTGAGCTCATACATGATTGAGTTTGACATTTGGACGGGGCGGACCAGAAACCCCACACACATGAACTCAGCTTGAGTACCCACAGAGCCCCAAGGACCAAACTGGGCTGGGGTGGGGGGGTAGGGTCGAGGGGCCACTTCAGGAGGCGCAGAAGAGCCAAGGGAGACCCGACGGTGGGCCCCATGCCCAGCACCACGTTGCTGGGGCCGTGGCCCCGCCGGCCTTTCCTGCCAAGAACTGCAAATACTCCCGAAGCCAAACCCTGCTGTTACTTGTCTTCGAGTGACTGAAAACAAGAGCTCTGAACACATACACCTGTAAAGTGCTGAAAACAGGGCTTCAGTACTTTACAGTTTGGGGGGCAAACTCAAGGTCGTGTTTCCCATGTCTTAGCTCCCGGCTCCGCCCTGCCTAGAGCAGCTGCCGCAGGAGGCAGGTGTCAGGAAGGAGCCCCTTGGGCGCCCAGAGTCGAGGCCAGGCCTCCGGAGGAGCCTGCCTCCTGTCAGCGATGGGCCCGACGGGTTGGGAACAACTGGCTTAATAAATGTTTCGACTCTGGCATTTGGAGGAGGGCAGGCCCCAGCCAGGCCTCAGAGCCCTCAGAGGTGCAGCGGGGCCCGCCGAGGCCTCCCTGCCCTTTCCAGGGTGTTCTCGTGACAGCCTCTGCGTGGGGGCCCCAGGCTGCAGCAACTGCTGTGCGAGGCGGTGACCTTCCAAATCCAGAGCAGTTAATGAACCTGGCTGGCCCCGGAGCCCCGAGGCCGCCCCATTGGGTGGTGGCTTCTGCCGAATTCCTCTTGTTATTTTTGATTCCTTTCTTCCTCCTCCTACCCCTCCCCACTATGCCTGACATTTCTAAGGCCAAGTTTTGTTACAAGCAATTAGCCCGTGTCGGGGATCTGGGGAGATGAGCTACATGCCGAGACCCAGGCGGAGGAAGGAAGAGCCTGCGTGGGTAGGGCGGCCTGTGTGCCGCGAGGGCCCCCCGGGTGGCTTGGCCCGGTGCTGGCGGCGGGACAGGAAGCTTCCAGGCGCGTGGAGGCTGCGGAGATTCGGCCCTGCGCTGCCACACTGGCTGTCTGCACGCAGATGCACAGCCCGCGGCCTGCTGCCAGTCCAGAAAGTCGACCCCGACCTGGGCCTCCCAGGCCCCGCCTGTGTGCAGAGGCCAGAGTTCGTGGCCTGCTTTCACTCTTTGAGAAAGGAAAAAAAAGAAACCCTGTATTCACCCATAAAAAGCTATAGAGGCGAACCGAATACATCATGTATATATATATATGTTGGCCTGGAATTATTTACCCATTCAGGGTGGTTGTCTAGACACTCCGTTATCAATTTCGTGTGCTGACTCGGAAAAACTAGAAACATAAAATATTTCTGAATCGATGCATTTTGTGGGGTAGACGATGTCTCAGGTCGCGGGCCTCGGTGGGAACCACGGGGAGGAGACGTGGGCTGAACCCTCTGCCGTGGGCCCCGACGTCCCCTCTCAGCCTGTGGTGGGGCTTCCCAGTCCCACCACAGGCCTCTGTCCTCGGGCCTCCCAGGAGGCTGTCCAGCCATTCAAACACAGCTACGGGGCTTAAATCCCAGCCATCAGAGTCCTGGGTTTAAAACTCAGCCGTGCGAACCCAGCCGTGGGTTTTAGCGCTCTCCTCCGCTCAGCGCTGGGGTACAGTGAGACGACTGAAGAAATTGGTGTGGGCTCCCGAGAGACTCTGACGGCTCCCCTAACCCTTCCAGCTCACAAGGAAGCTGAGGCCCGGGCGGCCAGGTGAGCCACCTAAGGTCACCCACAGGGCTATGTCAATGTCCGTGTCCAGAGCTCAGTGGCTCGCTGCCCACCCGCAGTCTGTGAAGGGGACACACAGACAGTCTGCAGTAGCAGCGAGCTCCGGAAACACAGGCATCGTCAGTGTTCGCCCTAACGCAGACAGTGCTCTCGTGGAGCCGCTGGAGCCCTGCTGCTGGCCCCACCAGACCACGGGAGGCTGCTGGGGGTGGGGGCAGGGGGGTGGGAGGAGGAACAAAGAAGAAGAGGGGACAAGCCAGAGAGAAATCCTAATGGCAGCTGAGGGCAGGCAGATCTAAGCTGTGATCGGACCTGTTAGTGTCAGGAATGGGGCCCAGGGCTTAGGAGCTGACTGCCCTGCCTGCCTTGGGAAGGCTGTGCATGTGGCCTGCCTGTTGGGTCACCTGACCCCGAGCCTGCCCGGTCGCCTGGCCCCCATGGTTGGTGGCCCTCCTGACACCTCTCAGAGAACTTCCCAGCGCTCTTCTGGGACTGCTATAAACAGCACTGCTTTCCCCTTTCTGGTCCCTTCGTACCCACACCAGGTCAGCCATGTCTGTTTGCAGCCTCAGCTGGTGATTTCCAGACCGTGCAGTGAAGCTCCCACTCAGAAGGATTGCTGTGGAAGGTGGGGAAACCCTCCTGCAGGCTGTCCGAACCCGAACGCAGGCGGCCGTCCAGCCTCTCCCTCCCACTCCCAGCCCCTGTGCAGTGTCCGGAGCAGCACAGTTCCCAGGATGGTTTTAGGACTGTGACCAAAAAAGGAAGGTTAGAGGAAGCAGCAGGAAACGCTCAGTTAACATCTGTGGGAAGGCCCCTCGTCTCCGTGGGCTCCCCAGCCCACAGCCCAAGCTCCTTCCTCCCAGGCGTGAGAGCTCTGCCCCACTCCTGCCCACTCCATCGGGTGACAGCCTCGCTGGGTGACTGCCCCCTTCTCAGGCCGAGCTTGCCTGTTACTCATGGCCGTCCACAAGCGGTGACAGGCCTAGAGCACCAAACCCGACCGGAGCCCTTTTCTGTTCCTTCTGTCCGAAGTCCAGTGATGTTAAGTCTCCCAGGGGCGGGGGCGGTGCAGCTTCGTTGGGACCACTGCCCAGATCTGGTGTCCCACCTGCCAGTGGTCCCTCCACCGGAGGGCGAAGAACAGAAAGGGCAGCACGGAGGGTTTAGACCTGCTGGATGCTTGCGATGATCTGAGGGCGGGGGGCTGCAAGTCCGGGCAGCAGTGGGAGTGGCACCCGAGAAATGACAGCTGAAGTTCCAAGGATTGAGCAGATGGACAAAAGACACTCGGGGGGGGCTTGCTTCCTCCTCCACCCCTCCTGCCAAAGAAAACAGGACAAAAAGAGGCCACTAACTAATGTCACCCTTTATGTTTGATAGGAGTCAGGAAACGGCCCGTTCCAGGAAGTGGGGACAGAATAGATTCAGAAGGGAAGCAGCTCTGGGCCTCCTGGGCAGTCCCAGCCACACGGTGGTTCTCCAAGTGTGGTCCCCAGACCAGCAGGCCCAGCAGCCCTGGGACCCAGTTAGAAATGCAGGTGCTCAGGCCCGCCCCCAGACGCCCTGCCCCAGAAACTGGGGGACTCAAGG
This sequence comes from Phyllostomus hastatus, assembly GCF_019186645.2. NCBI lineage: Eukaryota > Metazoa > Chordata > Mammalia > Chiroptera > Phyllostomidae > Phyllostomus > Phyllostomus hastatus. The sequence goes on along the minus strand of NW_025333960.1, from coordinate 45,638,257 downwards.
CTGACTCAAGGCTGACAAGCCCTGGCTCTGGCTGCACCTGTTTCCTGCCCTGTGAGCCATGCAAATGAGAGTGGCTTCTCTCATCTATTCCCAGCTTTCTTGCAAAATCCTACTCAAGTCTGCCCTCCAAAGACCCCTGCTCTGAAGCCACGTGCGCTAACATCTGTGGCTCTCGTTTTGTTGCCCCTCTATTTTAGAAACTCTGTTCCCCAAACAGGCTCCACGTGCCTGGGGCTGGGTGGCAGCACCCCTGCCCTGGAATTCCCTCTGCCTCCCACCCCACGATCCCATGTGCGCCCTGGGTGATCCCAGGTGGTGGGGCCCAGAAAGATTTTCCTCCAACGGAGATCCCAGAGCCCGTGAGTAAACCCAGGGACAGCCCCGGGGCGGGGCGGAGAGACCGCACAGTTCCTCCCAGGATTGTCCTCCTGCGCACACGGGGAGCAGGCCCTCCCCCCACAGGCCCCTTCCTGCTATTCCCCACGTGGATTAGAAGCTGAACGCAAACAGAATACAAAAGACAAAAGACCGGGAGCTCTTCTGGCTGTCAGAGTCTATAAAAGTCTGGGAAGCGACAGCAGGAGCTCTTGCCTGCTGCTGCTGCCCTGCAGCCCAGAAAGAATCAATTTCAGACCCTGGGCCAAATAGTGCCCCGGGGGCGTGCCTGTGACAGGCACTGATTCCGCCCAGTCCCAGGACCCACCGGAGCCACCGCTGGTCTGGAGTGGGGGAGGGAGGAGGGAGGAAGGGGGTGGAGGGAGCATCCTTAGATTCACAAAGGATCGATCTCCCTCTCTCCCTTCCCCACCCTCCGCCCCGCCCCTGCCCCTGCCCCTGCCCCTTCGCTCTCTACCTCCCTCACTGACTCCTGTGGCCCCGGCCCTCCTCTAAAACCGTCTTCACTCCTTATCAGGGCCACATTAGAGTGAGTCATTTTCTCTCTTGCTTCTTGAAAGCTAGAATGTGACCCCAGGACAGGGACCATGCTGCCTTCCCCTTGGGGTCCCAAGCCCCCTAAAAATACACGTTTCCAATAAACACTTGCAGTTCATTGATAATGACTGTTTCGGGCTCCCGAAATGACGCTCATTTATCCTTCTGGATCGCAAGGAAGGCATTGCGCATCCGGGACCAGCCAGTGTGTGGGTGAGCAGGTGCATACCCGCACACGATGAGGTATCGCAAGGCACAGTGTTCATTTTATTTATTTGTTTGCTTGTGTATTTTCAGAATATTGTCCATCAGGTAAGTAAATGTTTTCCACTTGATGGAAAGAAGAAACTCCCAGGCTAGGGTTACCAGATTCAGCAAATAAAAGCTCAGGGCACATACACACACACACACACACACAAAACGTAGGGTACCAGTAAATTTGGATTTTCAAGTAAACACCACATACTTCTTTAGTATAAGTATACCCCAAATATTGCATGGGATGCATACTAAGGGTATTTGTTGTTTATCTGAAATTCGTATTACCGAGACCCATAGTTCATCTGCCAATGTCAAGGACCATTCAAGTAGAGGAGGACAAAGGGGCACTGTAGACGGAGATGTAGAGAAACTTTAAAAATATATTGCAGTGTATTACGTTATTTTAAAAAAGGAGAGCAGAACCAAAATCTGCTTCCCAACACATTTCTTAAAAGCAGAAATTAGGCTCCTTTCATGTGCGTGCAAAGGTAGGTGCCAAGCTGGGGTCTCAGATGGAGCGATTTTAAGTCTCAGAAAGAGCTTAGCTGTTTTTGTAAAAAGCAAAGTTGGCAAGTGATTAGTGCCGATGTGGCCCAGCTGCTCTTTTGTACTTTTAAAGAAACAATTAAAATGGCTGAGACATTAAACTTTAAAGAGCTGGGCTGTTCATATTGAGAAGCTAATTTTGAAAAGAGCCTGCTACCTGGGAGACGAAGGGACATTTTCTGGGACGACGTGATTTCCGCCCCGTCCTCCTCCTTCAAGACTCTGTCTGCATTTGGAAAATCACTGAAGATACATATTTTTATGCATCTAGACAAGAAAGCTCTGTCTTGCTTGGACATGAACATACCCAATGCAAAATCATTATTTTTTTTTCACATTTTAGACTATAAAAGGCACAATCTGAGAAACTGAATACATCTGGAAAACTGGTGTCGCTTTACAGATCGTGGGGGTGTTGTGACGTGACAGGTACTGGGATTAAGGGGAACAAATGAAACCGAACAAAGCAAATCTCTGTCCTGGGGGGAGCTCACGCTTCCCTGGGAGGGACAGACCTCCAGGCAAAGACGCTCGCCGTGGAGGCGAGGAGGCCCGTGGAGCCAGGGCTCCCGCGTGGGCGCGGACCCAGACCTGCCACGGGGCGGGGGGCGGGGGGAGGTCTCCGAGCATTGGGTGTGACATTTCTAACGTGGAGATAAAGGTGGGATTACATCACTAGATTGTGAGGACGCGCTGGAGACGTGAAGTGAAGCACTGAGTGCGTGCCTGCCGTTTCACAAGTGCTTCCTCAGTAGAAGCCCTCGCTGTAAGTGCTGACAGACCTTTGGGGATGGGAGCACGGGGCAGGGAGACTGTCACTCCTTCTGGCTGCAGAGCTGGGGGGGGAGTGTGGCGGGTGGCTCCCCGGAGGCTGGGTCTTGAAGGAGAGTAGGACTTTCTCAAGTAATTGAGGGCGTTTGCTGCACTGGCCATGGAAGGAGCATGCGCGGTGTACAAGACAATGGTAGTCATGTGACATGACTGTGACAGGGCAATGACCGTGTCTGGAGCAGCAGAGGCACCCAGGGTCTCAATTATCATCAGCTTCATAACCATGACAAGTGATCTGGAGGTCTCAGACAACAGGGCGTTTAAAGAGGGCAGAGACATAATGTGTATTTCCTAACAGATCTTCATAGTAGTAGGGTGGGAAACGAATGGGAGGTAGGCAAGAATGAAGGAAGGGGGTGAGTAACGAAGGAGATGGTGAGACCTGGATGATGCAGGTGGCCTGACAGGTGAAGAAAGTAGTGATGCAAAAGACACCTGGGCACTAGGCTCCTCACAGGGCTTAGGGACCAACTGGGTGAGAGGGGCGAGGAAAAGGAGAGGCTTGGGGTGACTCTTGGGTTTCCAGTCTGGGTACCATGGATGAAGGTGCTATTTACCAAATGGAGAACAGTTTGGGGACATACGTGTGGATAATGCATTCCATTTTATTTACTGAGTTTGAGGCGCTTATGGGACGTTCAGGTGGAGACTTCTGCCTAAGAAAGGGAATATAGGTAGCAATTGCGATGATGAACTTAGATAAGATAGAGGACCACCCAGGGAGCCCAGGAAGGGGACTGAGAAAAACAGCCAATGAGCTGGGAGGAAACCACAAGAGCCTGGATTGTAGCCTGCAAAACACCAGGTTTCAAGATGTTCCAAAAGGCATCCTGTAGGTGCCACACTGTGCTCCAAAAGGTGGCCTTCAGCTTTGGTGGTGGTTGGTGGCCCAGGTGCAGGCATGGATCACCTGGAGGGTTGTTTCAGTGGGAGAACCGGATCGCCTCTAAGAGCTGCAGAGCGTTGCCTGTTAGACAAGCGCAGGCGCACAGGGGGAAGACAGCATTTCAAAGGAAAAGCAGATGCACGATTTCATGACAACATCCCCTCTCCCCTGAGTTGAGGGGTTATGCCTCTGAAACGGTCTGAGAGCTCCAACATAACTCAACTAGTATATTTCCCCAAGAAGAGGCACGCAATTGCAGGCTCCATTAAGAACCGCACCCGACAGCTTCTAAGAGTAAAAGAACAATACCTTGAATCTCATCTGAGAGGAAATCGTGACCCTTCCAAAATTACACCACAGGAACCCCCTACTCCCACCCCTCACCACTCTCATGATCAGTGCAACTAGGTTCCATGTTCTTTTTTTAATCAATATTTATTAAGGGACTAGTACCTGTGTGGCCATGTGCCAAGCATCACGGGGATTACTATCTGCCTGGCACAACGGAGCACTCAGCAAACATCTGCTGTGTGCCCAACATGGTTCCGGCTTCAAAAAGTGGACAGTCTAGCTGGGAAGGGGAGACACGGACAAAGAAGGTGAACTGGAACCTTTATAAGCTCCAGGGGAGCACAGATGGAATGGGAGCCCCGAGCACAGTGGCTGGCCCAAAGAGGGGCTTCCGCTCACGTTTGTTGAATGCAGACCCCGCGCCAATGACAGGTGCTGGAGGACCCCGGAGGCTGAGCGAGCGTGGCAGGTGGCTGAAGGTCTTGCAGAAGAGTGGGACCTGCCCTGGTCTTCGCTCATTCACTGTGTGTGTGCCCTGCAGAAGGGTCGGCGACAGTCGTCATTGTGGATCAGAGGTGAGATCCATGTGGTTCCCCAGGCGCAGCCTCACACTCGGCTGGGCGCTTGCTTGAGCTTTGATCGTGACGACGATAACAATCAGGTTGCAGCGGTCCGCTCCGGGCTGAAAAACGTCCACCGTCAGACACATTCCTCCTCCTCCCGCCGAGCCTTAGTGCGCTGGCACGGCTCTCCTGAATGGCTCACTTGTGTGTTATTTGTAATCATAGACACTAGGTCACCATAATTATCCCGTCACCTTTCATCAGGGTGTAGGGCATAGGACAGTTCCCACTGAAGTCTCAAACCACGGCTCCTGGCTTCCCGGCCACCTGGAAGGCCACTGGAGTAACTTCCCTGACCTCCAGCTGACCTGCAGGGATCAATGAACAATTAATTACTATCATCCCACTCCGGGAGAGATAGCGCACTGCCATTTCTCAATTACAGCGGGAAGTGCCCCTTGGCTGACAGCTGCGTGTTGGCCAGGCCAAACCTCCTCCTGGTTCTGACCACCCCCCCCCCCCCCGACACACCATTACACACATTTCCACATGCACACGTGAACACACAGGCTTATCTCAGACCACACCCATTCCCCGACTGCACCCACTGACACAGTCACGCAGGCGTGCCCCACACAGACCACGCACGCTCATCTCCCACCTGCCCACTGCACCCTCACCCACAATCACACTAGAATCCAACTGAGATCACACCCACAGTTTTGCAGATCAGTGTGGACTTTCCTGATGTGACCCGTGACACCTGTTCCAGTGTGCCTAGGGGTCGGGCTGCCCCCCTGCAAAGCCAGGACTCAGGGAGGCTTTGTCCTCACTGTACTTCCTGTGGCATCGCCACCAACAGAACCTTCGGTGCTTTCCACTCTCAGCCCCGCCCCCCTCTCCAGTGCCCCGCCCACCCCACCCTGGTACCCTGTGTTCTGCCTTCTCCCCAGACACCCCGCTGTACATCCCACACCTTTCCGAGCCTTCTCATACAGCAAAATGCCTTCAGCACGTCTTCTCCTTTCAGAGCCCCATGCTCCGCCCCCAACAAATGACTAAAGCCGGGCTGGTCAGTGACCGTCGTGGAGTTAACCTGGACATTGAACCCTAAATTCAAAGGAGCAGATATGGTGGCAGCTTCAGGGGCTCTGGTTCAGCCTGGAGGTGGGCGGGCTACTTTCAGTCACCCATGAGCTGAGAACCCTCACGTCTCACTAGGTGTGTGTTTTCTTACTTTGTGTCCACAACGAACTGCCCGAAAACGGTTTATTGGAAATGGAATGCATTTCCAGTGCATTCCACAGATGCACTAGCCAGAACTTTCTAACAGGATGCAACAGGAGCCCGGCTCGGAAAGGGACACACACGTGCAGCCTCACTTGACTGGGGAGCCAGAGGTGTGTGCCGCTCAGGCTCCAACACGGGGGCCGAGCACGTGAACAGAACAGGCAGGACTTGCTCTCCGTCTGGACTGGCTGTCCTCCGGCCTGGATCTCTCCACAAGGGCTTCCCCACCACCCAGCTCAGACCACCCACATAGTTAGCAACTGCCGCTGACCAAGGGGCTGCTGCTTCTGAGGAAGCAAAAGTCCAACAAAAGTCCCAGGATTCTTCTGGTCTGACCTGAGTCAGTCAACACACTTGAACCAACCACAGAGGCCAGGGCCTTGGAACATAAAAGGCTATGCAGGGTGACAGCGCCATGCTAGCCCAAAGCTGGGCTTGGGGAAGCCGGGGACTGTTTAGGACAAGTGGCAGACCCGTGGCTTCTGGTCCTTTGCCAGAAAGAAAACCACCTTAAACTAATCACACAGATAATATCCTGATCAGAATACCTGGCACATAGGAGTTCTCAACTGCAGTATTTATTAAAGGGACGGGCTTATAACCGTACTCCTTATATTTCTACCCCTCACCCCAGAGCAGAAGAGAGAAATATTGAAACAAACACTTCTAGTCCCTTTCCTAACCCTGTCATGTGCTGCTTCTGCCCGAAAAAGAGATTTCTGTGCTCTGTGAGATCAAACCCAGCGGGCCACATGTGCCAGGAGCCAGGTCCCCGAGTGGAACGTGAACGTGTCTTTCTGATTCTTAGACCTGCCTGGCTTCATCTGGAGCTTGCTGCCCTCCTCCCCTGCGCAACACCATCCTCAAGGGAGGTCTGCCTCTCTTCAGGGGGCCCGTGTCTGGGTGTGTAAGCTCAGACTGGAGAGCCACGTAGAGGATCCTGCTGTCCAGGGAGCCCTGTGCTTCTGGTAACAACACTGACTCTTTGATCCCCGTTAGCTCCCTAATTGTTTAGAACCAAAAGGCAAGAAAGTGTAAATGATTAGCAGACCCCTTTGTATCACAATAGCACTTCTTATTATTACTATGATTGTCATTATGGTTGTCATCATGATTACACCGGCCGTCTCCCCAAACCCAGCAGCGGTGCGGGAGCCAGGCCAGCTGCAGCAGCCAGGTTCTCACTTTCCCTGCCAAGAAGAACCATCAGCCCTGAGTGTCCCTCTGCTGGGAACTGAGCCTTGTCCTCAGCAGAAAACACAAAAATAATTGCAGAGCCCTGTCTCTCTCCTGCAGTGCACACCAGTCCCTTGGGCGCAGGTGCTAAATCATACCACATGCCCGTATATCTGCCCAGGGAAGAAAGAAAGCAATTGAAACCCAGTATTTAAAGGCATTCCCAGATTTATCCCCCTCTCGACAGCCTACAACATGTTGGAGAATAGACCCTGCCTTTCTCTGGATGATAAAACAGGATCCACTGCACAGGAATTGGCCCTGAGAAACTTTATCGCTCATCCTCATGAGACTTTCCTAAGAGACAAAACCGCAGGCCACACTCTCGGTTTTAACAGTCTTCTTCTACCCACTTGCAGAGCAAGTATTGTCTGTCCACCATCCAAGATGCTAGTTTTGTTTAACCAGTCAAGGCCCCATTGGACCCTCATCCTAACATGCTCCCATAAAGGAGTTTTAAGGCCAAATATTTTGGCTTATTTCCATTCAGGAAGCCTCCCTGTTGTTTGGAAATTAATGAACTAAAACCCAAAGCCCCAGCCCTCACCTGACTTTGGAAGTTTGCTTGGCTCCATGGCAAGCTGATTACGATAACAGGCAATCAGTCACTGCGCCTTGTCTGTGGGCGGGGGGAGCCCAGCGGCCCTGCAGGGCCGGGCAGAAGTCCACACAAGTCCACAGCATCCGCAGCTATCAGCCGGGACACTGTGGGTGGCACCGTGTGCCCATCACTCTGCCCCCCACCTTGCGGTGGAAGTGCACGTTATTGTTGACAATTAGCCCGATCCCAGAAACCCACATAAATCAATCACTCCAGCAGGGGGCGGGGGGGAATAAGTCCCTGATCTACAATGGTAAATGTATAGACAAGGTCAGCGACCTGGGTTTACAGCCTTGTACCTGAGGTGTGAATGTGGGGAGGAAGTCACCAGTGGAATCAGAGACATTTCAGAGAATATACTCTCCAGAGACCGTGCTGGGTGACCTGCCTTCCTCTGGCCGTTCTCACCCTCAGACCAGAGACCTTCCTCAGACCCTCACCCTCAGTCCTTAGCTCAGCATGTGCTCTTCTTCGGGCTTCTTTCTCAGTGATCCCTCGGGGCACCCAGTCCCACAGACGCGCTGTTCTCAAGGGCTCCCTCTGGCTGTCCATTGAGTGGGCTGTGCCTCTGCCCGGCGTCCCTGCCTTCCCCCGCACTCCACGCCTCCTCTGCTCCTGCACATTGGGTGGCCCCTCTCCGTCACTGAGGTCTCAGCCCCGACACTCCTTGGTGCAGCACTTGCTTTGGCCCCTCATTCTGCTTGAGGGGACCCCCCCCTTGTTCTCCAGTAGGGCCTGCATTCAGTGTCCCAGGGTTGCGTGCCTGGGTGGTGTTAACAACAGAAATCTATTGTCTCACTGTCCTGGAGGCTGGAAGTCTAGAATCTAGGTGTTGGCAGGGTTGCTTCCTTCTAAGAGCCCTGTCGATGGCCGTCTTCTCCCTGTGTCTTGTGTCTTCATATCGTCTTCCCTCTGTGAGTGTCCCTGTGTCCAAGTTTCACTTATAAGGACACGGTCATATTGCATCAGTGCCTACCCTAAAGACTTTATTTAACTTGGTGACTTCTGTAAAACTTCTCTTCAAATAAGGTTGCATTATGAGGGACAGGGAGTTAGGTCTTCAACGAGTGGATTGGAAGGCCCTTATCACTTCATACCTACTACGGGGCATTAAGCAGCCCAGTCCTCTTCCGCTTCCTTCCCTGGGGGGCAAGGACAGTGTCTGGCCCTCCCTCCCCTGTAGTCCCACTGCCTGCCTTCGGGTAGGCACTCGATTCTGTCCACGGCCTCACATGCCTGTCCTCACTCCTCCTTTTCCTTATTTTGTCATGCCCTCGCTGCTGACGGCATGGGCCCTGATGGCCACAGGGATTCCTGGGCTGTGGAGGGGCACTCAGAGACTGCCTGCTTGGTGGCAGCGGTGCTGTGTTAATGACCTAGACACATCCTCCCCATCTGCTTCACCCTCCAGGGAGCCGCTGCCACTGGGGACCCAAGTCCCTCCCTGGTAGCGCGCGTCATGCTAATTCTCCGGCTCCATTTCTTAATCTACCCGGTGGTTCCCGGAATCCAGCCACGCGCTCTAATGGGCCCCTGTCATTAGAGGCTTGGCAAACGCTCACACTCCAGGACGCCCCAAAGCCCAGGAGAGCTGGCCAAGGGCTGAGAGGCACCAAGGCCATTTTCAAAAGCAAAGGGGCAACAGGATCATGGCCCAATGTTTTTTTAAAGCCTGCATTTATTTAGTAAATAATGTATGTGAACGCAGCATATGCTCCGTTCTGCAATAATGATGGAAACAGCTGATCCTGTCCCAGACTCCACTGGCTTCCACCGCTGCCCGGCAGAAACCCTCAGTCCCTCTGCAGCAGAGCCTCCTCCCTGGGTCCATGACTGCCACCTGCCAGGCCGCCCGCCCTCCTCCTCGGACCCTGCCATCTTCCACAGATGCTCCTAAGACCCACAAGCCTTTCTGATGATACTGGCCTGTAGTCACCGCCAGACTCATCCGGCTGACATTCTGACACACCAGGGGCCAGTGCAACTCAGCTGTTTCTCAGGTCTGTCTTCTGAGCAGATCACTGAGGCCCCGCTTCCTCTCCCCCTGCCCCCGGGGCACCAGAGCAGTGAGTCAGAATTATCGCAACGTCAGCTGACTTAATTGGGGGTGAGCAGTGGGTGACTGACTGCAAAGACACGTGAGGGGACTTTCTGGGGTGACAGAAACATTCTCAGTCTTGGTGGAAGTAGTGAGTGGTTACCTGGATATGTACCTTTTTCTACATCCATCAAGCTGTACAATTAAAATCTTTATTTTATTGTATGTACATTATACCTCAGTAAGTTTGGTTTAAGAAAAAACCCGATGTCACCATAATGACACATAGGACCAGGGTCCCCTTGTGTGTTGGCAGCTGTGAGGCTCCGCCCCCGTCCTCTGTAGGTATCCGTCTGAACAACCAGTTACTACGGCACAGTTGGCCCACGGTACTTGTTTGAGTGCGGGTCTGCAGGTAAGGCACAGCCACGGCCGTTCGGCAGCATGCTTTGGGCTCTGTGTTATTGGGAAAACGTTGTCTTAACAGATGACTAAGATGCACAGCAGGAAAGCAGCCCAGGGCCAGCACACGGAGGGACAGCGCGTGGAGTCTCGGCAGCTCGCTGAGCCTCTCTGGGGCTCCGTCCCTTTAACTCTGACACGAGGCTACAGCCCGGCTGCTCTGTGGCCTCTCCTTTAGCTGCCCAAGTCAGGGGTCAGGCTGCGCCACTGCTGTGCGTTTAAGAAATGCTGGGTCAGCGTTGGACACTCTCCTTCCCAGAGTGCTCTTCAGAGCTTTTACGATGGCAACCGAATTGTGAATCTCCACATGTAGCCCTGCCGTGTTTCTCTTCACTGTGGAAGGTCGTTGGTGGTAGCAGTGGTGATAGTGTAGATATGCATGATAGTGGGTGAAGCTGGAGTAGGTAGCGGTTTTTGCCAAATGCCTACTAACATCTTGAGGAAAACCACAGAACAATGTTTGGGAAAATATGGCTACGTTTGTGTGGTAGGAGACAGGGTGAAGAGTCAGATAAGTTAATATCTGCATGCATCCAGGGTGCACCTCAGTGATTCTGACCTCTGATGGTCACACTTTTGTGAGGTTCGCTCCCACGTCGTCTGACCTATGTAATCAATAGCCATTTTGCAAAAGTGATGAGAGTGTGACTTCTAAGGCGAGGTCCTGAAAGCAACTGTAGCTTCTGCCTCACTGTCTCTTGGATCATTGACTCTGGGGAGAGCCGGGTGCCGTGTCCTGGGCACTTGAACTGCCCTGCACAGGAAGCCCAGGTGGTGGAGAACGGAGGCACCACACCCACGGCTGCTGCTGGCTCTCTGGCTATGAGGTGCGCCATCTAGGAGGCAGGTCCCCCAGCCCCGGTCCAGCCTTCAGGTGACTGCAGTCCCAACTGTCATTTGACCACACAAGAGACTCTAAGCCAGAACCACCCAGCAAGGCTGTTCCAGAATTTCTGACCCCCAGTAACTGTGCGAGATAACAAGTGTTCATTGTTGTTTTAAGCCACTAAGGATTATTTGTTACGCAGCAATGACTAACACGGTCAGGCAGGGTTTCCGTGATATTTCAATGCAGTGAGCCTTTGGGAAATAATTTACACCTTTCACAAGTGGAGAGCAATAGCATTCTCATGGTTATGCTTCCCTCCCAACTATTGGTAGCAATGTCTGGAAGACCTAGAACCATCCCCATCCCAACCCTTCAAACTCCGTCTTGTCATTCAGCAAAATAAAACAACAAAATCTTCTCCTTTGAGATGTTTTCCTCGGCTATCTGGAAGACTGGTGCTGACTAGACTCATAGATGGCTTCCGTGATTTCATTTTCACCCCCTGGATGCTGGTGCACTTTTTCTTTCACCCAGCCTGCGTTACGCTAAATTAGCTGTAAAATGAGGACCGCGTGATGTCATCTGACACTACTTTCTGTGTGTCTCTCTCTGTCTGTCTGTGCCACATAGAAGCTCTTGTTTTACTGAAGGGCTGTGCTTGCGGAGAGGGTAGCTAATGCCTAGAGCGCCATCCACGAGCCCTGAAATCCTACAAAGAGAAAAATCCTACAAAGCTCTGAAAGTCCTACTAAGAGAGAAATCCCACAACCTCAGCAAGCAACCACATCATATTAATATTTCAATGTTCGCTTTGCTACAATAAGGTTTTGCTCTGTCATGAGAAGAAATTTGAGCTACAACCCAGAAGAGAAGGGTATATGGTAGAAAATATTTGAAGTTCAAAGCTAAATGATATTGATAACATGATGCTGGGTCTCAGAGAACTCATGAACAGATGAATATGAGTGCCCACTGCCAAGGTGAATAAGGGAGGCCACCTCTCCCTGAGCCTTGGAGCAAGGATAATAAAATACTGTTTTTGCAGCGCCCCTTTCTTGGAAGAAGAACTCATAAAACTTTATCGTACATATATTTGCTTTGCTAATGTAATCGTTTAATCTCGTTCCTGCTTTTGTGAAGGCATCTTTACTACCAGGTGGCAGGGGCTCCAGACTAATTGTGTTTACAGAGAAGCGTGAACCATCTTCTGGACAAGCCTGATTTTCCGGGGGAATTCAGCAGTGAGAAACACCACATGATTTTTCCCTTTATCAAACCCAGAGTCTCAGGGTTTAATAAAATGGTCATCATGTCCCTCTGAAGCCAGGAGCGTGCTGTGTTGATTAGCCTTATCTGCAGCCTCCTCATTCATTCTCCCGGTCACACAGGCGGCCGTGGGAGAGTAAATACTGCCCAGACCTTACCTTTTCACCTCTTCCTAATCTTCCTTTAGGGGTGCCTAGCAACTGTCCTGCCCTGAGAACCCAAGGCATAAGCACAGGGCTGTGAACTCAGACAAAGCAATTAGCCTTTTGACCAATATCCACCAAGAAGAGAGAAGCTAGGAGGCTTCATTCTGGAAGTTTCCTCAAAGAAGTTAAGCTGACTTTTAGGGTGCCGGACCCTACCTGAGATAACACAATGTCAGGAAAAAGTGTACATCCTCCTCACTTGCCCCTTTGTCCTTCCATTTGACCCAGAGAAGCGAGAAGCGAAGCATCCGTCTTCAAGCGGAGTGCTGGGTTTTGCACAAGCAAGGGGCAGTGTAGCCAGACCTCTTCCGGGCAGGGGGAGGGTGGCGGGCATGCCTGGACATTCAAGCGCAGAGGCCAGCTTCAGGGTGTGCGCTCCTGATCCTGGCTGCCTTGCTCACAAGAGATGCCTCTCTGTGGGTATTGAGATTTGATCCTTGTAACAGTTAAAAGAAAGGAAAGCTATTGCTGCCAGCAGTTTAGGGGCCAAGAGAGCATTTCCGAAGCCAATGCTCAAATGTCTGTAGTCATTATTGTCTAGTTCCCTCTCCCGATAGAACTAGTTATAGCTGTTGATCGGATTGGAATGCGTAGCCACGCCTGTGCCTCTCTTCTTTTGATGGAAGCCTTAGGGGCCCAATACATGGTTATTTGGATGGATGGATGGGTGGGTGGATGGATGGATTGATGGATAGATGATGGATGGATGGATGGGAGGATGGATGGGAGGATGGATGGATGATGGATGGATCACTGAATGAAAGAATAAGTGAATACTTTTTCACATGCAATATATCATCCCATCTTCAGGACAACCTGGTGAGATACGAAAGTCACACATCCCTCCCTTCTTTAACAGGTGCACAAACGGGGATGCAGAGGGACCAGATGGCCTCCTAACGTTCATGGAAAGTGAGCAACACCTAATTAGTGCTCACAGCACTCCTTCCACCCTGGGAGGAAAAATGAGAAGCAAGGCCATCCACAAATCACACCTTACTGTGTGTATCTTTTAGTCGAGTCATTTAATTAATAAGTAATTAGCCCTGCTCCCTCTGCATGGGGTGACCTCCTTCCCCTCCCCCTCTGCTCCACCCACTCACGCCCTGTGCTCACAGGATTTCACAGCCCAGCGGAAACACTTGCTCCCACGGCACCTTCCTGAGACACGCCAATGGAAGGTAGCCTTTCCCCTGCCCGGAGCACCTCCCTGGTCCGTGCTTTTCTTTCCTGCCTCATCTCCTCAGCTACATTGTCCGCTCCCTTCCCGGGCCCTCTCTGCGGTGTTCGGGACCCTAGCTATGCCCAACAACTCCTCCCGCCTACTCCCCTGGGAAAGTTTGAGTAGGAGGAGGCATCTGCATCAGTTATTTTGGAGCAAAAACAAGGCCACCCCAAGTAGGGAAATCAGGTAACGTGGGTGGTGGCTGGAGTGTAATCCACCTTGGATCTTACTATTTCTGGACAGTGTGGTTACTTCCTTGGCCCTCTCCACCCTTCCTGTATTCCCCCAGGCACAGGGTTACTATAGAGCAATGAAATCGATTATTTTTCATTCATTCAAATGAAAAGACTTCCCTTGAAAGTACTTTCTTATTGTAATGGCATCCCCATTGTTCAGAATGTATTGATATCTCTTCTGGCATTTCTTTCGCTGCTGTTGCATATTCTGTTGGATAATTCTCATCCCTGAAGGTAGGTTTGGCCACAGCTGTTTGGCCACACAATTATGAGGGTGTCAATGTATGGAACACTTTACAGGTTCAGAGGACTACGACATCCTTGGTGTCGATAGATTCAGAATTAAGATTTATAACAAAAGGAGGTGAGAAGTGTTGTTTGGGTAGAAATTTTGACATAATGACAGAGGAAAGGGACAGGTTTTCTTGGGTGGCTCCAGGGTGGCCCCAGAAGCAAGTCGAAGCACCGAATTCTGGACCAGCTCTGGCGCAGTGGACTTGGATGCAATCATTCCAATATGCTAACTATTAAAAATTACAGCTACTGCATTAGGGGCTTTTGACATACAGTCACCAAGCGTCAGGTGCAGAGTCGTGAAACAGGTACAGGTCTCCCGTGTGTGGATGTGCCATCTTCGGGGGCAAATGCAGTAAGTTGTGCGACAGGTGCAGGAGCAGAGGTCTGCAGGGACACATGGCACACGGAAAGGACCTCTCGCGTCTCCTGGGGCTGATGGGGCAGGGACTACTGACCAGGCATGGGGTGGCAGGAGAGACTTCACAGGACTCGCGCCAACCCTCACGGCCACCCCCAGGGTATCAATGTTTCTACCGTGCAGGTCAGAGAAGTCAGAGACCTGAACGAGGCCACACAGCTGCAAAGAGTGGAAACCAGATGTTTCCCCTCAGCCTGGCTCCCTGGTGTGTCTCCACACAACAGCCCTTCAGTGCTGAGCACCAGAATTTGAATCTGGGCCCCCCTGACTCCCCACACAGTGCTCTTTCCTCCGCAGAATGCCCCTTCCTTTTCTGGGAAGGTCGGGGTTGTTTGCTGTGTTTTCCCTTTAACTTTGTCGGGATGCTTTAGCTACAAGAAGGCACCTAGAACGGTTCCTGGCGCAGTAACTAGAAAGAACCGACAGGGGGTCTGCCCATCAGCCCCTGTGAGGCCTTGGGAAGTCACCTCCCCTCTAGGTTCCTTCTTCCTCGAAGAGAAATGGGGGGTGGGGGTGGGGGGTGGAATTCAGGTGAAGGGTCACGCAGCCAGGTGCTGTCAGCACTCTGCCCCACAGCCATCCGGCCAGCGAGGGGACTGCGGCCCCATGAAGTACAAGGGGCAGCCACCTCCCTGTGGCTCCCATTCAGGAATGCGGCCTGCAGTCGCCAGAGCTTCGTATTTTTTCAAGAAAATCTCTCAGACTTTATTTTTATATGAAATCTCCCGATTTGTCAACATTGACAACAAACTCATCTTAAAATCAGCAAAATCATGGAGTGGGTCAAAAAAAGACATGTCTGTCCACCCTGGGGACAGTCCGGCCACCCGATTGCCTGGTCCCGATGACGTGACACTTGAAGCCTCTTCTGGGTCCGGAACTGGGCAGGCGAGTGCGGGCTGCCTGTGCCTCCCGGGCCAGGTGAAGGGGGGGAGCAACAGAGCCTCCACGCCTTCCGTCTGCCGGGCCCGCGGGCGAGGACGGGCCTGCTCACGGGGCAGGCGGCCTCCAGCCCGCCAGTCTTCCTCCCCTGCGGCCCGGCTCTCCCTTCGGCCGGTGAGATGGCTGCCCTCCCTCACGCTGCCACCCCGCTGATGGCCACCGTGTCCGCAGGGCACCTCTGTCACCCCCAGTGCCCTCAGGTATGCGGACGAGGAGCTTTTCCTTCCCAAACGGACAGATCAGACAGACGGTCACGAAGCAGGTATGTGCAGTGAATTCTCAGTTACAGAAAAAGGCGAGGTTCCGGAAATATTTTGTAGAGAAAAATGTGTAACTCTGAGAAGGGTCATCAGATAGCATCAGCTCTTACAGACTGGGGCTGCTCAGAAGGGAGTCTGTAAGCACTCTTCACAGAGGCTCAGAGGAGTATTGATTTTTTAGGAGCCGAGGGGGTCAAAATGACATCCCTTGCACACGGCAGCCCCTGCTCCTCTGCCCGGGACCTTTCTGACAAAGGGCAAAGTCTGGAAAAGGCAGAGGGAGCTGGGAAGAGGCACAAAGAGGAAGGCACGGGCCGTCCCCGAGAGCCCTCCCAGGCCGCAGCACCGAGCAGGCTGCGTCCGCTCAGGAAAGCCAGCCCCTGGTGCTGCGTTGTGGCTACTGTGGTTGGCAGCCGCCCCTGGGGACACTGTTCCTGTCTGCAGGAAAGCCACGGGGACGGCACGGCAAGACGGGCAGAGACATCTCCAGTTGATGCCCCCACTCCTGCACATACAGGACGTGCCCAGAGGCGCCAGACACATCGTGCTCAGCAGGCCCGAGATGAAATTGGCATGGTGGGCTCCTGACGGCGTGGCCCTGGTGACCGCGGTGCCGGCGTTTGCTGGTGCCTTTTGGTCGGTGAGGACGGGCACATGGAAGGGAGGAGGGAGTTGTGCTCGTGCTATCGTGAAGGACGAGCAGCACCTCTGTGCCTGCCTGGGCCTGGGAGAGGTCCCGGCCTGGGCCTGGCGGGGCGGGGAAGGCTCCTTCAGGAAGGGAGCAGGACTTACGCATCAGAAGAAGGCTGTTCTCCTGGTGGCTGCAGCCAGGGAGGTGTCAGGGTGAGGAGTTAACGAAGAAGTGGGCTCGAGTGTGCAGTGTGCTCGCGGGAGCCTCTGCCTCTGACGGCCGTGGGGTGGGGGGGGGCAGGGGCAGAAGAGGCCTCAGCCTGAGCAGCCCGTGGGGCCCCTGCCCTGGGCTGGAACTCGGTGGATGTGGCGATTTCCCCTCCTCTGAACATTCATGACAACTGGGGACTGCCCGGGATGATGAATCGGTTCAAGGACGGTGCGACTCCGGGGAAAGGTGGGACTTTTCCTCGGTGAGTCAATAGCAGATTCTATTGATTCATGTTTCCGAACGTGGTACAATCGCGCCCAGTCAACTCTCCTTGCTCAGACCCCGTCTCTTTCTCCGTGCACGCACCCCACTCCACCCCCCCAACACTTCCTTCGGGCTCAAGGCTGAACTTGAGCTAAAATATTTATGAAGAGAAACTACAAGCAAAGCTTATTATTTAAGGTTATGTTTACCTAACAACCAACACTAGTCTTTCATTAACCAAGTCCTGCTTTGGCCGCGGGCCGCTGGTGCCAATCACGGGAAGCCTGAAGGTCTCAGTCCACAGAGCCGCCCCAGGGTGCTCACGTCTTACGCCGGCGCCCACGCTCCGGTGGGTGTTTCCGGAATCACCGGCCCTTGGGAGAGCTCAGGGCTTACTTCGGGTAATGAGTAACCACCTGTCACCAGAGCCCCGCAGACAGAACCCTAAGAAATGATTGCGGCAATGGCCCTGCAGGCTTATGGGGATTAGCTAATCTTCCCCACCGGCCAGTCTGTCTCCTCGGTCCCCGGGGCCGCCCGGTCGGCCCATTCTCCTGAGCAAACATTGGCGACAGGAAGGACGGAAGCTTGTTTGGAAGGTGAACATAGCAAAGACATGATTATCTTGCAAAGGGCCCCCGTGTTTTTAAAAAAGGGGGTGGGGGAATGGGTAGTTACCGTTCGTAGGGATCCTAAAACCTCACTGTGGGTTCATGCACTCAACACCAGAGTGGGGTCCTACAAGAGAAGAGGACTTCCCAGCGGCACACAGCTGGGGCAAGAGTCCAGGCTGCGCTGCTGGGCTCTTCAAGGCTGTTTTCACAGCACCGCCTACCCCTGCAGAATGGAAGCAGGCAACGGAGTGTGCCGGCCCCTTAGTGAAGTAACAGAACTAAAGCCAACACCGTGCTCAGCTCAGCAAGGACAACCCGGGAGTAGAGGGGAAACAGCCCACTGTATCTCAGGACAGGACATGCTTTGAAAAGGTGCTTAGATTCACGGATATTTCTCCATCATCCTTGACCGTGATCCATTTTACAGATGAAGAAACTAAGTTTCAAAGAAGTTAAAAGACTTACCCACAGTCAGCCTGACAAATTACCTGACTGAACTATACCAGCCACAGGCCACTGCTGGCTGGTACACACCCCATTAGTCCGGTTAATAGCATGTCGTCATCTGTAGGAAGGATGCATTGTCTTCTTTAAGTGGTTCCCCAGTAATTCCACTTCTAGCCGCAAGTTATCTTGCTGATACATTCTCACATCTGTGAAACGCGTGTACAAGGTTATACAATGCAGCATTTTTTAGTGATTGGAAACAACCTTACTTCCCCTCAGTGGGATTAGTCACATGAACTATGGTGCCTCTGTGTGGTGGAACATTATGCAGTTAAAAGAAGGAAGAGCTGTACTGACATGTACGTACCGATATGAAATGAACCACAAGATACGATGTTAAGTGAAAAAACAAAGTACACAATAGTGTGTGTAGCATCTGCCCTTGGCAAAGTGTGTGTGTACGTGTGTGTGTGTTTGCCTGTATAGAATAATTTGAGAGAATGTCTAGGAAATTGGAAACAATGGTTGCCTTCTGGGTGCTGATATCTGGCACATAGTAGGTGCTCAAGGAGTACCTTTTGTTGGAGGGACAACATCCTCCCTGACCCACATTCATTTTCCACAGGCATGAAATAGAAGCTCATGTATCCAATTATTCTTATTCCCCAACGTTGACCCAGGGCCCATGCTGAGATCTCCTGGCTTTACAGAGCGAGCCCCCACCTGCAGCAGACACCCCGCTGTCTGAGGCGCCCACTGCAGCAGACACCCCGCTGTCTGAGGCACCCACTGCAGCAGACACCCCGCTGTCTGAGGCGCCCACTGCAGCAGACACCCCGCTGTCTGAGGCGCCCACTGCAGCAGACACCCTGCAGGCTGGCGCGCCCAGCTGCATCGGGGCAGAGCCCGGGGAGCCTGGCCTGGGCCACAGAGCACTTACTTCACCAAGTCAGGGGGAGACGCGCATCAGCTCCTTGGCGTTCTCCAGAAATACCTAACAATGTTTTCTGATCATGACTGCCAGGAAGTAGTATTCTCTTCAGTAAAAAATAATGTAAAAGTGACCCAGACATAAACTCTGGTAAAAATCACAGGAGAAAGCCAAAGTCAAAAATGCCTCCTTTTCTTAGTCAATTTTTAAGTTTTTATCAGAGCGATAGGCTGTTGTGCTGGCAAGGTCACTGTGGCTCATGGGGCCGCACCTGGACAGACCGTCCCCCCAGCACGGCCACCCCAGCATAGCCGACCCCCTCGGACCGCAGTCCGGCGTCCCTTCTCCAGGAGGACGGCTGGGTCAGGACCGAAGGAACCAACACTACTGTGGGTGGACACCGGGCGATAACCCAGTGGGTATATATTTCCTACATGTTGAATCTTTTATTACAAGCAAACTAAAAATAAAGACTTTAAACCAAAAAAGTAATAGTACTCACAGGACACTTAGTTCCAGATACCACTGTAAGCATTTTACCAAAACAAACTCATTTAATCTTTCTAACAAGCCAAGGAGGCCAGTATTATGATTGTTCTCACTGTACAGGGAAGAAAAACAGGTTAGTTAACTTTCCCCAGGTCCACATTTAGCAGGTCCTGGACCCAGGATTTGAACCCAGAGCGTCTGGCTCTAGAATGTGCGCCTAACCGCAGTACCGAAGACCAGAGGGAGTGCTAGAGACCGGAGGGAGATCACTGAGCGAGCCAGCGATCAAGAGATGGCTTCACCTCCTGCAACACAGCCGTCAGAGCTGAAGTTGGCCACCGTCCTGCTCCAGCACACAGAAGGCCTTAGTAACCTAGGATGAAAAACTGATCTAAATGCATAGTCAAGTTGGAAAGAGAAAGAAAACTCCTGGGAAGCCAGAGACGTAAAGACTGTAAAGTGGAGCCCCCGAGCCCTGGAGTGCCGGGTGGACGCAGGTCCTCCCTGGTCACGGGTTCCTGTGCCCCATGTGGCGCGGGGCCCGGATCTGAGACCTGGCCTCCAAACAGGGCCTTGAGAGAGCCGTATCCTCCGAAAAACCTCCAAGAAGACTGGGAAAACCTCTCCCGATGGCTCAGGGAAGTGGCAGAGACAGGCGTCACCTGTGTGGGGCACCAGGGGAACCAGGGTCTCCCTGAGGAACGGGAATCCCAAGACTGAGCGCCCCACGGGGAATCCTGAGTATAAACGCCCCACAGCGCCAGCGTGCCGAGCTAAGGAATTCTTGTAAAGACACGCACACGTGTCAGGAGCAAGTGCCCTCTCATACACTTCCACCACCCAGGGCACTTAACCTGATTATTGTTGTTGTTGTCCAATACATTGATACGCACTTTAAATTCTTCTTAGTTTTAGTTTCTAATCTATTCAATAGATGAGGTACAGCCAACCTAAAGGAAAGCTCTTTGGAGTTTTCAGTCCCTTTTAAGAATGTCGAAGGGTTCTGAGAACGGCCATTCTCGGGCGCGGCAGGCTCTGTGACAGGCATGGGGGGCCAGGGTGAAGGGACCTGCGACTCGGTGAGACAAGCCACCCGAGAGGCCCACCACCCACGGCCCCACCCCCTCTGCACGGCCTGCCACGACTTTGTATGTGTGGGCACTCACTTGTAGGTAACACGAATGAAGGTGTCCTGTCTCGAGAGCCCAATAAGTAGGAGGTCGCGTCATTTAGTGTCCAAACCGGGATATTTGATTTGAAGGGACATGCAGTTCATCATTCGGTCAAAATCATATCGCGACAGTCACAGGCAGACCGGGACACATGGTCAGCCTGAAAACAAGTTTATGTGTGCTCTTGAAAATAACTGGAGATGCAGGGTGGGAAGGTCTCCGTGGGTGGGAGGAAGACAGGTGACTGCCGTTCACGTGTGGGTGATGGCCCCGAGCACGTGTGGAGCGGGAGGCGGGACCTCAGGGATGGACAGCTGGGGCGGGGCCCAGAGAGGGGCGCTGCCACCAGAGAGCTCGAGGGGAGACCGGAAGGGGGGTGGGCATCCCCTCAGCTTGGCCCGACATCCTCAGGCTCAGCCTCGCCGAAGTCCTGGTGCCACAGGGCTCTCGCCACCTAACAACTGTCCTTCACTAAAAACTGAAATGAGGCGAAATGCTTCTGGGCTACGGAAGGGTAATGGATAAAGGGGGTTGGCTCTAGAAGAAGTTTTATCGATGAACAGAAAAGACTCTGTTTATGTGGACTTGACCCCCCACCCTCCTCCAGGAGGAAGAGGGTGAGTCCAGCCCACTGACTTTGGCCCTCATTTTATTTCATCTCTTTGCAAGTTCCTTCACTAACTTCTAAGACCCCCTCAGGAGTGGAGTGTCAGACATGTCACATGTTTTATTGTCCTAAAGTGAGCAGGAGCACATGGGTGTTGAAAGAAGAAACAAGAATCATTTCCAGATGTGTCCCAAAAAGTTGACGACATTTGACAAGGTGTACAGATGACAGAACGTCCCATGGGCTGAGAGTTGCCCACATCAGCTTTGATGTCCTCCGAACCAGGCATGGCAATGAGCTCCATGCCCAGCTGTTTGCAGCTGCCGCAGAGCAATTCCCTGTCCCCAGAGGTGCCATGCCCCGGGAGCTCAGGGATGGTTACACATCCCGCCCTGAGTCCTGAGTCCTGGCTGGCTCGGAACTGGGGGCTGGGGCCCCAGGAGGTAGGCCCAGCTCGGCCACCGGTTAGCTATGGGTTTTCTTGTCTTTTCATTTCCATTTTTTTGCATCAAGCAGTTGGAGGTAAGAAAGCCTCCCTAGGATGTGGTGATGATTACAGCTGAGTTTGTGAAAGGGTTGGAAGTGGTCAGTAATGTCAGACAATACTGTGTGTATTCTATGCAAAATAAACCCTGCAGGAGAGATCTCTTGAAAGCCAGTAAAAAAGGTCTCGCCTTAGTAAAATAATGATTTGGTCACCATTTAGAAAAGGACCACCATTCTTTTAATGGCTGCATGGGATTTAAAAAGAAGAGGCAGGAAGAGGTGGAGGGAGGGAAAGCAGGAGGAAGAGAGAGTGAAGATAAAATTAGACGGACAAGATTGGTTCCCTTCGCTTGGAATTCAATCCTGTCATCTCCTTGACAACTGGCCCTGCCGAGGGACAGGGGCCAGAGGTCAGGTCCCAGCGGTTCACCTGCCTCAGCAGAAATCCCGCCTGGGGCCTGCCCAGCCGGCTGACTGGAAAACCTGAAGTGGGAAGTGCTGGCCAGCCTTCGTGCACCTTCTCCCCTGAGTCTGACCCTGGGGGGGTGGGGCAGCAGGCACACGGGGTCGCTGACCCCATAGGGGCTTCGGATGTGAGGGGGCATCACGGGAGAGCCCCAGCTGAGGTCATCAGGGATTTCTGTCCCGGACTTGGAGTCTAGAGAACCTTCCCGAGCGTGTCTTCTGAGAAACAATGGATTCTGTTCCCTCCCCACCCCTTTCCCAATAGAGAAACAAGACCCGCCATCTCTGCGGTGCTGTTAGGACCAATGGCAGCTCTGTGGCCTCCCCAGGCCAGCCTGGGCTCAGGTGGGCAGGGCTGGCTTGCAGCATCAATGACCAGCCCGGGTCTGGGCCACTGTGGTGTTTAAGGTCCCCCGTGGTCCTGCTGCCGCTGGTCTGGGGGACAGTGTTGGAACCAGGACGACACCACAGAGCGACCGCTGCCCCTCTTCCTGCAGTGTGTCATTCATAGTTTCTCCAAATAAATCATCGCAAGTCTGCTTACGTTACAGAGTAGACTTCAAAGTTGGCATGAACGTTTAAAGGCAAAAACTTTTAAGGAATTCCACACTTCCTACTGCTGCATGGTTCCATCCACACACTTGCCGTCATCAACCCATCCCCTCCCCCCACTGTTAGGGTGCTTTGTAGGAAAATGTGAAAATGGCAGGTCTGATGTGTTACCTTCCCCACAAATACTTGCCTTTTAAGAGGACCTCGGGGAGAGGAGCACATAAACCTCTCCGAAATGAAATTACACATAAACACCTGAAATGATGGGAGGACTGCAGATATCGTAGATCAAGCCGTGCTTGGGGGTAGTGGGCGTGCGGGGCCCCTCTCCTCGTGCCAGACAGACGGACAACAAGGAAACAGCGGCCACCATTCACTGGGCACAGGCAGGTGGCGCAGCGTCTCTGCAGGACGGGCTGTGCCACCCCACCTTACCAACCACGAGGCTGACCCTCAGAGCCACTGCCTTACTCACCACCCTCCCAGCAGGCAGGATTTGCATTTGGGGGCCAGGTCTGTTGTCCCCCCGCCGCCCGGACCACGGTGGGGCCCTCTGGGAAGTGAGAACTGGCTGTAGGCAGAAGACTCACTCTGGAGAGGCAGTGACGAGTCAAAGTAGCCGCTGTCCCCCCCTCTCCACCCCCCGGCCAAACCCTCCGGGTGAGAAATGGCCCTTTTGAGCCAGGAACTGCAGGACCAATCAGGGAGGTCGTGTGTCATCGCAAGCCCTCGGGAAGCTGATCCCCAGCTAGGGCGGGGGTCCACACTGGCATCCTTCCTAAGTGAATTCTCTTGCTTTTGTGGCTTCCCCTTCCCCTGCCGACTGCCACTGCTGCGACGGCTCCTATTTGTTAAGGTCCCTAGGTGGGCCGTGATTAGATTTCCGGCCGGTCACAACATGATACCTGGATCGTATTTGGGGTGATTTCCTGAAGCTGGTCGACGTCCTTCCTCCGTGACAGGCCTCACGTCCTCTGAAGGCCGAACCCCTCTTTCTGACAGGCTTGGCCTGTGTGAGTGGCGAGAGGCGGTTGGGATTTTGTCAGACATCTGGTTCGCGGCACCAGAGGGAACAAAGGGCAGTCGTTGGAAGAGGAGCCAAGCAACTGCACCCCTAATAACACGCCCTGGACCACTGCCTTTTGGAAAAAAGAAACGGCAGGGAGAAGAAAGGGGGCGAGGTCCTGGCACTGACTCCCCAGAGTGGAAGCACCCAGAACCCCACCTGCCTGACTCCGGGCTTGATGCGCTGTCCCACCCGCGCCCCCGCTAAGAGCCAGGTGCAGCCCTTCCGAACCTCTCTCGAGTCTCATTACTATGCAGACCAATTTTTCATTCATCTGGAATCCACTGTAGCATTTTAATGTGGAAAGCCTGCTACTCCATTTCTCTCCCCTGAAGAAAAATGGCTTAATTTCTCCAGCTGATAGATTTTTTTCTGATCCTTCAGACAGTAGAAAAAAAACCCTGGAAAATCAGCTGGTGGACTCCACAGACATTTTATGATGGCCATAAAGGTCTGTGGCGGGGTGGGGGGGTTGGGGGGCACGCCCGGTAGCATTCTGACCCGTGGGCTCAGCACTGCCGTTCTCAAGCTTCTACAAACATGATGGTTAGAAAGATGACAGGTAGGTAGATGGATAGATAGATAGATAGACAGATAGAAAGAAAAATGGATGGATGGGTGGGTGGATAAACTGTAGTAGAAGCTGTGGTTCCCCAGCCATATTTGAAGAGTATAATCCTTCCATATATATTTTTTTTTTGCGGACATGGGAGACCTTTTGACACTAAGTCAGTCCAGAGTCCCCTACCTGCCCACTTAGCCCCAAATTGAGACAGATTTCATCAGCGGGGGCAAAAATCTATTTAGGAAGGAAATTAGAGGCACAATTGGGGTTAATCACTTTAGCTGTGTTTTCTATTGTTCAGCCCACAAGACGTAGATGGATGAAATCTTCCCGTCCTGTCTGGGGTTCTTCCTCTGAGGCTGAAGGTGGCTTGGGCTGGGCCGGGGCAGAAGGGGCCAAGCGCAGAGGACGACGGCCAGGCCCACTCCCGGAAGAAGTGGTTGGGATTTCCTCAGAAGACCGTGGTAGCTGTAAGGCGTAGACCTTGGAGCCAAACCACGTGGGTTCAAATGCCAGATCTGCCATATGCTAACTCTGTGACGTCAGCAAGTTGCTTAATCTTTCTGTGCCTCGGTTTCCCCCATTGTACCTCATACAATTGTGAGGATTTAGCGAGTCAAATGCCTAAAGTGCTTAAAACGGAGGCCGGCACATGGTGAGCACTGTGGGAGGTAAGTCAATCCTCCCCTCTCGACCCCCTCGGTGTGCAAGTTCATTACACGGAAGATGAGACTTTAACCCCAATAAGATCATCAAATTTAATGAACTCAGCTTTAAGGTTCAAGGCCGAAGGTTGCCCTTAACTATCCCTCCCTTCCCTTATACTGTTTATTGATCTTTCCTAGGATCCAAATCAACACTCATTCAAAGCAACAGGCCAGCCTCGGCCTCGGCTCTGAATGCACAGGGATTGAATCCTACGGCCCAGGGTGCTGGGCCAACCCCTGTCCCAAGGGCTTGTGCATCCAGCGAGAATTCCCGACCTTCAGCTGTGGTGGCCTTGGAGGAACCACCGGGCAGCGAGATGTCCTTTGCAAACCCTGGGAGAGTTGGCAGCCTTTATCCTGCTGCTTCGTATTAAAATGCCTATATTCTCAGGCATCACTTAGAAGTCGCCCAGTGCCCACACTAACGTCAGTTGCCTCTTTGTTGGATGTGCTTACTGACGTGTGGCCTCTTTGGTGTCTGAGACTTTAGAGGAACCGAGGGTATAAAAGTGGAAGACAGATAAGTAGTAACATTGAATTTTACCATGAAAAACTGTACCGTCTCCTCAGTGTCCCACAACTGCATGTCACAGTGACCAGCTAGAGATGTGGGTCCAAAACTGAAAACAGCTGTTACTGATAAACCTTGATTCCCGCCCATTGCTCCCTGCTCCTCCCACAATGGGAGCCAGAGCTCTCTCTGCTAGCCTGCAGCCGTTTGCATGAGTTTGCATGAAGCCAGGACATTTATCTTTGGAAAACAGGGTGTAAAACTAGAGTGTGTCAACATGATGGAGTACTATGTTGCCATAAAAAATGATAAGCATGTGCATTGTGTCAATATATGGAAATGAGTATGTGAAATAATGTTAAATGGAAACAAGCAGAACACCCAGTAGTTTGCACACAGATTACAATGCCATCAATAATCATGTCTGCATGCTCTTAAACAAGGACTGGAAGCAAAGTTGGCGTAGTGTTAGCAGAGGATTATTTGCTGGATTCTTGTTTATGCCTATAGAATCTTATATAGTCTCTATTTTCCGTAATGAGTAGAATAGGACGTGTGGGCTTAGACCAAAGAGAAGCATTTAACTGCGGATACAACTTCTTGGACAGGAAGGGACATTTGCAGTGCTTAAAAATATGCCTCAGAGGGAGCAGCAAGTCTGCAAACCTTCAGGTTTATGAACTAAGCAGCCCCTGCCCTCCCAGGCTGGCTGCAGCCATATTTGTCCAGATGGACAGAGCATCAAGCCCAGGGACGGAGAATGGAGAGGGGGCTCCAGGTAGATGGTGCTGACTCTTCACTAAGTTCACACTTTGCTTTCAAGGAGGGTGATCACATTATCCTGGTACACCTTCATTGTGTCCATTGCCCTAGTAATTATTAATAATAATGAGTATTATTAATAACATCCCTTTTATTTCAAAGGTGTCCCTGTAAGACATAAAGTGTAAGATCAGGCTACTTAAAGAGGCCACACAGGCCCCAACTTGTTGCCTAGCACCTGAAATGCTCGTATACAGCCACTCTGTTTCTCACCTTGCAGTGCCCAGGGAACCAGGTCGCTGCTTCTGTCCTCCCTTTGCAAGGACAGCTAGCCCTGGTTAGGCACAGGGATTACTGACAGTGCTGATCCGGAGCCAGCTGGTGCCCGCCCATGGGAGCCGACCATACACACCTTCCCACCTCCACATTCAATGACATCATGTTAGTAGCTTGAAATCTGCATTGATGGGAGTATTCACACCGTGAAAATCAGGAAGCTGGGCTTTTTTGGTTCCCCCCCCCCCATGGAGCTGGTAGTAAAATATTTAACAGCACACCTTGGATTGCTGGAGTCAGTGAAGCCAGAATGTAAACCAACTCATGGGGCTCTCTGATCACATAGGTTTGCACTTACACCCCATCCAAAGCTCACTGCCTCATCCACACAGAGTGCTGAAGGTAGCCAGAGGACTGTGGGGTGTGGTGGTCCTCCCTTGCAGGAGGAAGAAATGGACAGGCTTCCCTTGTTCTTCTCCACACACATTAGAAACCAAATGAGAATGCAGACACCAATCAATGCCGTTGTCCTGGAATATGACAGCTTGACTCAGCCAGCTCATCCACTGCCTGGCCAGGTGGTGTGCATCCTGTTCAAGCAGGTGACTGGCGTGCTGCTGGTACAGCACTGCGTCTGCTCCGGGTGACAGCGTTTGAATCACGACTCCTTCGTCATACAAGTCACTGAAAACCCCTGCCCCATTACACAGTGTCACTATGCACAGTGGCTCATTCCTTGGCACCAACAATGTCTTGTTAATTTTCCCCTCCCACTCTTTCCTCAGCTCCTCAGGATAGCCCTTTGAAAAAGTCACATTTCATGGTCACGTACAACTGACGACTGTCACATGCTATTTATTTATTGGCAGCTCCCTTTCACAACCATGACAAACATACGATGAGATTTTCCAAAGCTTAAGAGGTTTTTTTAGAGTAACTTACCGGCATGTGGACCTCGGTTAGTGAGTCAGCTAAACCCAAAAGGGATAATGGAAGAATTGGAGGTGCAGGAAGTTCTGAAGTCCCAGTCTGATCATGGAACCTAGGACACTGAAGAGGAAACGGTGGAAGGGAAAATCGCCGGAAGTGATTTCACAACTGTGCATGCCCGGCTCTGTCGGCTTCCAGGATGAAGGGTGCACTGTGCCTGCATCGATCAGACATCTGGGTACAAGATACTCCGCTAAGTGGCACAGGGTAATTCAGGAAAATTAGGACATGTGTTCTTTGCCTTTATAAACTAGTGGAAGAGACAGGAAGAAGGCCGAGGAAATAAGGAGGTGCCAGTAAGTGGGAGAGAGAAGACAGACACAAATGGCAGCCTCTGACATACCCAGTGGTGGAGGGAGGCTGCATCTGCGCTTGCAGCTGGCCTGGGCTGATCAGGGATGTCTCCTGGGAGGGGGCTTTTGAGCAGGGCCTGTATATGTATTCCACCAGCAGGTATTGCGGGGGCGGGTGGGGGATTATAGCTTCATGATCAGAAAGTGAACCAAAAGTTATGAAATCCTAGAAATGATGAAGGAAAGACCTTAGCATGTTTGTCTTCATTTCAACTCCGTTTATTGCAGAGCACTCTCAGACAACCTTTCATGTTTTTTTCTCAATGACATTTCCATTACTCCGATGGTTTCCTCCAAGTCTGAGTGTGTCTAGGGCCTCTATGGAAGACGTAGAACAGGTGATGGTGTAGCCTCTGAAGTGACAGCTAGGCTCCTGCTCTGCTTTAGTTACTTGTTCGTTTTCCAGTCCCTCCCACCAGCCTGTGAGGTCTGTGGCCACTGTCCACTGAGCGCCAAGTGCAGTGGGGGCAGCGCAGCCTCAGCCTTTGCTGAGCAGACACACTCTGCTCTGTGATTGCTGGGGTCACCGCCTTGTGAATTATTTTTATCATTTGCAATCCTTACACCTGTCTCAGGTAAACGCCATTCTCCAAAAGACATTTATCTGCTCATGTCCCCACCTTGCCTTCAGTTGGAGCAAATGTTCTTTCGGCTCTGAGAAGGTAGTTTTTCAGTGATTTAAAGATCTGATTGTATTGAGCAATTTTTTAAATATGTATATTTGATGCCCTGGCTGGTGTAGCTCAGTGGATTGAGTGCGGGCTGCGAACCAAAGTGTCGCAGGTTTGATTCCCAGCCAGGGCACATGCCTGGGTTGCAGGCCATGGCTCCCAGTAACCACACATTGATATTCCTCTCTCTCTTTCTCTTTCTCCCTCCCTTCCATCTCTAAAAATAAATAAATACATCTTTTAAAAATATGTATATTTGAAACGGAAGCACTTCTTATTTGTGGTTTTGTAATAAGAGTTGGGTCCAATATAATCTTATGATGCTGAGTGAATATAGTCTGTAATAAGGGGGAGAATGGGAGACTGGAGAACAATGATCCCAGCTATAGGCAATGCATTGATTTTTATGTTACACTTAGATTTCTGCATGCCCAAGGCAGTCAGCTTTAAATTATACAAGCATCTAAGGAAAAGTCTGTACATGTTTGTATAAGGTTTTGGTTCTATAAGCAGATAGGCAAAGACAGTGACCTGAGATAGTGTTCTACAGACATGTGTCCCTGTCCTTGGGCACAGTTAGACTGAAGTCGTTTTTTCTGTAGATCTCTGTGCTGTAGACGGTGCCCTTGGCGCCTTCACAGAAACCCCTTGAAGTCTGCTTGCATTTCAGAATAGCAGTTAGGTCATATAACAATGCATAATCTTCTCATGGTCTTCTTGGGACAGATCAACCACCTGTCCCTGTTTTCCAAGAGTGACGAAATGTGGTATTTAATTCTAGCCTGTCACTCATAGGCAGTGTGACAACTCTTAAAAGAGTTGAACTCTCATGTATATGTTCTCATCTTACTGAGATGCTTTTTATGAACTTCAATAATGTAGACAGGTGGAGTTGTCTAAAACTCAGCTTTATTTTTTCATTTGTTCTGATAAATGATTGACCAATTTTCTTGACTCGTGGTTCATTAATCTCTATCATCAGCTCTGAGGATATTTCCCTTTAGAAATTTTCTGAACTTCTCACTGGGATGTGTGTGTGTTGTGGAGCACAAGTAGTATTTAAGAATCCCTTTTATTCCTCTGTGCATCTGGATTGGTATTAGAGATTAACAATTGGTACTTAAGTGATGCCCAATCCCAAACAACTGTAAAGGTAGAGCTAATTTCTGGAGCATGACAATCCATTAAGGGGGTAGAAAGTAAAATCACAGTATGTCTCAGCTTTAATTAATTGGGTGAGTAGTCATTTGGGGACAGCCATGAGTTAGAAGTCTGAGTCTCTTTGGGATGTTGGCATTTTTCTCTTTTTCTCCCCCCAAATTTATCCCAATTTATTGTCTCAATGAAATGTAAAAGCCAAAACCTAAGTGGATATTTTTAATTCCTTCTCCAGTCAAAGGATTCCACTTATCAGATTGTACCCCAATTCCTAAGAAACTATGCTAGAAATTTTTTGGCTTGAACAAAATTCTCCACAAAGTCAGAGAGCTAGTGGGAATGTCAGAGATCATATACTTCAATGTCCTCCTTTCACAGATGAGAAGACCAGAATTTAGAGAGGTCAAGTGATCTGATCAAGGTCACTCAGCATGTTAGTGGCAGAGTGAGGGCAAGGCCCGTTCTGTGCTCTGTACATCACACCACGCTGTCTGTCTGGTATACAAACCACCTTGCTGCTGCTGTCTCTCATGTATTATCCTTCCTCATACTTATCCTTCCACTTCCCAGGATTCAGCTGTTTTCTGGCCATTTGTTTTACATTTTGGCCATCCAGTCTGCCATGAAACATTCCATTTCACCTGATCTACTAATTGCCTCTGTGAATTGTTCTATAAAGTGGATGCTCTCATTTTTGCTTACAACCATGGTTGCCGGTCTCTGCTTTCACACTGACACCTGAATCCTGGGTGCATCACCAGCAAAGGCCCTGAATTCACTCACGTCTTCCTTCATTCTAGATTCCTCACTCTCTTCTAATTTTTAACTGAGATATTTTTAGTTCCTCTAATCTTGGCTGCTTGCTAGCTGTGCTGTCGCTGTCCATGGTGCTGATATTCAGAGTGGTGGCGACTGTACGGCCTGGGTGGGAAATGCAGGTATGGATTCTCCACAACACATCTGATTACTTCAGTAGACTATTCGACCAAACAAAATTAAGCAGAATAATAATTATAAATTATAAATATTTATATATACTTAATCGGACTTATCAAAATTGAGTCTCCTTTTTAATAATTCCTCAGGGAAGAGCTGTAAAATCAAGTGGGTGATATTTAGTGATATGCTGGTAACGGTTTAACAAATTTTAAACATTTTTCTCTAGGGGAAAAACACAATTTACAGTGTTTTTCAATTCCCATGATGTAAACAGTATTCCCACAATGGCTGACCTCAAACTACCCACAAGATACCCCTGAATGAGAAGGCAGGAAGGAGGTATGAAAGACCAGGTCTCATGAGCTAGTGCAAGCTGCCTCCATTATGCCATTGGCTGTAACCCAAACAGCTCACCCAAACAAGGTCTCACCCAGGGTGTGGCATGCCCAGGATGGTTCAGAGCAAAAACATCCAGAAGGAAGTGTCTCTGAGCTAAAACCCTTCATTGAGACATGATCGTAAAGCCAGAAGAGTGACATACATTCAGAGATGTATGAGAAGTGTTTTTTTAAGTTAATATATTAGGATTAACATGAACTTGGCACTGTTTTAAAATGTTGGAATTTTGTCCTTGTGGTGTGTGGATGGGTGGGATGAGGGTATATCACATAGACGTAAAGGTATATGGCCAAGACAAGTGGTCTCAATGTGTCCTGTGCAAAGATTTTCTCAGCTCTGGATCTGAAGAGTGATATCCAAGTTCCATAAGGTCTGTTGAGGTGCATTTTGCAATCATAGATAAAATTCCACTTTTGCTAATGTGAATTTTATTCCCAAAGGTTTTTAATTAAACACCCATTCTAATATTGTGGCAATGACAATAGTTGAGATGATATTTTGGTTATAGATGACAGAGGCCAAGTCCACCAAAAAATGAGGCATTATTGGGAGAAAACTTATGTCACTTCCCAGACCAAGAAATACCCTAAAAGGACAAGGACTCATCAAAGATTCTGGAAGAATAGGTACCAGGAATATAACAGTACCAAGACTGCTGTCTTTGTTATCTTTTTTTTTTTTTTTTTAGATAAGCCTGTAATGCTATGAATTTCCCTCTTAGGATTGCTTTCCCAGTGTCCCACACATTTTGGATTGTTGTGTCCTCATTTTCATTTGTTCCAAGGTATCTTTTGATTTCTTCTTTGATCTCGATGTAGACCCATTCATTGTTTAATGACATATTATTTAGCTTCCATGTCTTTGCATGTTTTTCAGTGTTCTTCTTGTGATTGATTTCCAGTTTCATAGCATTATGGTCAGAGAGGATGCTTGATATAATTTCAGTCTTCTTAAATGTATTGAGACTTGTTTTGTGTCCTAATATGTGGTCTTATCCTAGAAAATGTCCCATGTACACTTGAAAAAATATGTATATTCTGCTGCTTTGGAGTGAAATGCTCTGAAGATATCAATTTAATCCATTTGATCTAGTGTGTCATTTAAGGGCGCTGTCTCCTTGTTGGTATTATGCCTGGAATATCTCTCCATTGAAGTCAAAGGGGTGTTAAAGTCCCCAGCTATGACTGTATTTCTGTTGATCTCTCCCTTTATGTTCATCCATCTTTGCTTTACACATTTAGGTGCGCCTGTGTCTTTGATATCTGGTTCACATGGGTATCAGCTACATTCTTCCCTCTCCTTACAAGGCCACTTCTCCACATGACAGAGAACAAGGCATATTTCAAACATTGAACCTTATAGATGCAGTGGTAAAAATGACAGAACACTTGTAGACCCAAATCCAAGAATTGCAAAGATGAGATCCATTGTCACTGATGAAATAACCGTCTTCCTCTGGGGGCCAGCCAACTGTAGTCACGGTGGTAGGATGACCATGTTGGAGGGATGACCCATAGCACCAGGGCTCTCCTGATACAACTCTTAACCAATTATATTCAATAATGAATGAAGGCTCTCATCAAACCAAATACTTGTACCAACTCACTGATTTTCCCAGTACTGCTACTGGGTAGTAGATCTTTCCCAACCTGTTGTGACATCAGATTCAGGCCCCAAATCCACCCAGAAGGATTTGGCCACAAGGTCAAAGCATGTGTCCAGCCTTGACTGCCTTTGACCACCTTGTCTCTGGCCACACTATCTCATAAGGGGCTTAAAAAATGTTCAAATTCTCAAGACCACCCCATTCATACTTAATTAAAATCTTTAAATGTGAGTCCAGAAATGTGTTTTATAAGCTTCTTAGGCAGTTCTGTTGCAGCCAGTCTGGCACTTGTGCATTGAACCCCAATTGGAAGTCCACACTCTGGGCTCTAAATGTGTGTGTGTGTGAGTGTGTGTGTGTGTGCACGTGCACGCACGCTTGCACATGCGTGCACGCATCCAGATCTCAGGGGAATTGAAAGGCAAAAAAACTGAGAGCTAAAAGAAGGGTTGTAGGTTTGTTCTATGTTGCAAGGGTATAGGGCTTTGGGGAAGGTCCACTGGCCAAATATTTTCCAACCGGTGTCAGAAAGGTTGCTATGAGTGATTTAATTTCTTGGCAAGGATATCACAGGAATTCCCTATAACTTCACATTATAAAAGGGAGGCGGTCACTAAGATAAGAGGGAGGGAGGAAGAAGTGAAAAGCAAAGATAGGGGAGGTATCATGGGAAATGTAAAAATCAGAGGAGACCGTCATAAAAAAAGAGCCAGCGAAAAGAGTCAGGCTTCACTGTTTCCCAGTTTAACTTCTGGACCACACACAGATCTTGTCACCTGCTGCAGAGAATGTCTCTGGCCACTGGCCATATCAGGTGCAAAGCCAGAAGCCCTTGCTAGGTATACAATGATGTGGGGGGAGGACCAGCTCCTCCAGAGCTTCCTTCTGTGTTGTTACGGTGTCCCAAGCAGTGTGTCCATGCGGTGAGCTTTCCCCACAGGAGCAGGGCCTTTCCTTCAGAACAAGCCACGCCCTGCATCCACCCAGAAGAATCTGGCCAGAAGGTCGAAGCGTGCGCCCACCCTTGACTCCTGCTATCTCACAAGATCATTTTTCTTTGACTTTACAAGCCTGTTGTCTGGTTTTGTTCTTTCTCTTATCCCTGCTCCCAGGCTGTCTTCCCCCATCATGAATCACCCTCTCGCGTTTCCCACTGTCTGACTTCTTAGCCTCAGTATTTCTGCCCTCTCCCTTTGCTCTCTGCAGGAAACCAAAGTCTCAGATTTCGCCTCTCACTGAAGCCTGACATCTTTTCAGCACACATCAGAGCACCAGGAATTATTCAGACTCTAGTTTCCTCGGGCACATGTGCTTGTCAGCAGCCATCCTGAAGGGCACCCAGCGCTGGGCAACCCTCAGAAATTGTTCAGAGAGAGTCAGAGAGGGGGCGTGAGGGTCCCCCCCACAGGCTGTGTTGCTCCGAGTAGCAGATTGGCCTGGGCATAGCACAGGGTTTTATAGCCACCCCAAAGCTTTGCCGTTGTCCAGTTCATTGGGAGACACCACTCAGCTTTGCCACTTTAATCTAATGCACCTTATCTGTGCCCAAAATGTCACGTTACACTTTAAAAAAAAAGAGATGCTTATAGCTGAGTGTCTCAACATTTCATGCTCCCTTGCACTCAAGTTAAAGACGGGAGAAGAAACACAGAGAAGGGCTCATTGGTTTCTCCAGGAAATGCAGCCCGTGAGCAAAGGTCAAACTTGGCCCTCACTGAGCCTGCCTGCTGGGCGCCCTGCTGCTCTCCCGAATCCCAGGTGTTGGAGCTGGAGGGAGCGTGGAGCTCTGGCCCCCTCATCCCACAAGGAGGCTGCCCAAAGCCACCCAGCCAGCAGTTGGCAGAGCCTGTGTTAGAGCCCCGTCTCTGACTTCTGCCTATACCCTTTCGGCCACAGAGCTTAGTTTCTCACTTTGAATATCAGGGAGACAACGAGACCTTCTTGGAAAGTCATTCACCAGGGACTTAGAGAGCAAAGAGCTAGGGACCCTTGAAAAGGGCCTTCTTGAGATCCCAGGGACCTGCAGTGGGAGCAGAAGGGATGGAAACTGAGATCCCCAAGAGGAGGACACACGCGGTGTGGCCTCACCTGCTGAAATCCATCGGTGGGAGTGGGTAGAGGATGAGACAGAGAGAAGGGCAGCCAGAGCTCTGGGGGGCTTGGCCCTGAGAGCTGGGGAAGCCGGGGAAGTGTTGTGGGGTGTGGGGTGTCCAGCTAGAGGATACCTGGGTGGCAGGTTGAGGCAGGGGGAGGTGGCTGCAGGAGGAGGGAGGTGATGACCTCTGAGGTGGAAGGAAGCAAAGCCCTGCGCTCCCTGGGGGCCAGTGTTTGAGAAGAGCCTGAGGCTTTGCAAGGGCCAGAGTGATGAATAGAGCACAACATCGGTGGACTTTCTTCTCCACGGGTGGGGAAGAAAGGGGGCAAACGGGAGAGAGTGGGCTCCGAGCTGCAGGAGCTCTGAAAACAGACGTCCAGGCTCCCGTCGTTCCCCTCACCCCTTCCTCAGGGCACGTAAGAGTAAGACAGAGCCCAGGCACGGTGGTGAACTCCTGCATTCCCTCTCCCTCACTCCCTTTCTCCCTCTGCCACTGGTCCCAGTCCCTCTGCCCTTCCTCCCCTTCCTCACCACCCTCCCTTCTACCCCTCCCCTCTCTTCCCCACCGCCCTCCTCCCTCTGCTCTCCTCCACACCCTCCCTCCTCTGCCGATCTCATCCTGGAGCAGCTGTGTTTCCTTCTGTCCAATTTTCTCATTATCAACACGTAGCTGCATCTCCTTCCCATGCAAGTGGCTGTGCTCCCTGACACAGGTCTAAAAGGGGCACAAGTAGGCCCTCTTTCTTGGGGACAATCTTTGTGGCAACTCTGTGTAAAAGGATACTTCAGATTCTGCCTAATAGAGTGTGTGTATGTGTGTGTGTGTGCGCGCAGGCTGTTTGGAACATTGTTGGTTTGCTGCAGAGAAACCTAGTTTTCCTTCTGCCCCTTCTTCCCAACCCTGCTCCAGACAGGAACGAGCCTTTCCCGGGACGCCTGGGCCCTGCTCCCATGCCCCCTCCAGAGCGCTGCAGGCTTGGAAAGCATGATGTCGGGGTGGGAGGGGAGCCCTTGCACTGGTCTGTCCCAGTGTCTCCACTTTGGACAATGGTGCAGCCCATCATTCCGCTCTCATTGAGGGGCCTTTGCAAAGTGCAAATGCGTGATCCAGGAATGTCCTGAAGACCTTCAGCACTTACCTGCCTGAAGTTGTTGGCTTCAGCTCCCTAACAAGGTGCTGAAGCCATGGGACTTGGGCTTTAATAGAGAGAAATGCACTTGGGGACACAGTGGGGCCTGGGAGCTGGCAGAGGACAGGGCGGTCCTGCGAGGTCCCTGGGGGCACCTGGTTAGTCACAGAGGGGTGACTGGAGAGAAAGTAGTAGGGAGCATTTTGCACATTTGACCCCCTGGCCTCGGACCACCAGACACTATCCCGTGTCTCCTGAGACAAGGCCATTACTGCATCTTTGCCCACTCTCCTGCAAATGGACCACTACTTCCTTTGCTGGTAATGCCACTTAGAACTTTGCTGCTTCTTCTTCTTCTTCTTCTTCTTCTTCTTCTTCTTCTTCTTCTTCTTCTTCTTCTTCTTCTTCTTGGCAAACGTTTGTAGCTCCCACTCCCACTCAGCTCAGAGGGCTGCACTACCAGTTGTAAAGTAGAATGAGCTCGGATTGGGGAAAGAGGCAGGGTTGCACTGAAGCTTTTTCTTCTTAAGTAGCCCATCATTTAGAGAAGGGTCTTCAGAGAAGGCCATTGAATTTACATGGTCCCGTAAGCACCTTCTACAAGCCGTCCGATCCCCCTCCGCCATGGTCTGGTCCTGCGAGGTCACTGCACTTGGTCTTGCATTTCCTTAGTCACTGCTCCAGTGGCTTTCAGACTTGGTCATGAGGGAGTAAAAGACTGAGGGATGTGATTTTTATTGTACATAAAACCAATTTTATTAATAATGTTATCGAACTATTCAGATACCCTACCCATCTAATCTCAAATAGTCGCCTTGGCATAATCTCTTCACCCTGTTGAGATTCTCCTCTAGGCGCTTAGTCAGCAGCTATTTCTCTTGTTGGTGTGTTTGTGTGTTTCTTGTCCGTCTGTCCAGCACACAGGCTTTATTCCTTCTGCCTATCTCATCTTCTCTTCCTTGTCTCCGCCCCATGCGGTCCCTGCCCCCATCTCTCCAGCCTTTCCTCCAAATCAGAACTAGCAAGACTACGGTTGCTTTGCTTCTAATTGCTCTAATTACCCTTTACTTCATTTGCATGGGAGTTTTCCTCATGGGATCATTACTCATTGCAGGGATTGCTGGGGTGTGACACGGGTAGGCCAGCCTTCCCCGAAATCTGAACTCTGCTCGGCCACACTCCACAGTGACCTCAGCTGCCCTTGCTCCTCCCGCTGCAATAATGCAACGCATTCCACGCTTCCACTCTTCCCGCCTCCGCCCGGGTCGGCTCCCGTCACCCCCACAGTCCTCCCTAAATGGGCTGCTTGGCTCCTTTTATTTTGAATAATTCACCAGGATATCTTCGTTCTTCCAGTACAACAGAACCCACTCCTGGGTATCGCTGCCCACTCAGCAGCCGGAATGTTCTCCCAGTTGCTGGTACACTGCTGCCATCTGACACTCGAGGGTAGGTAGCAAATCAGTAGAGGACAAAACAGGCTCAAGGAGGAAAAGAAAAGTTGAAAGAATGAGCACTGGGGAGAGAGAGATCTCGGTGAATCAGGCACCGAAATGGGAGCTGAAGACATACGACCAAGAACCTAGGGAGGGAGTGAAATAGGTAACTAGGCTACAGATTATTTCTAATCCCATTTTTGTGCTGTGATTTGTCTTAGTTAAGGCTCTGGTAGCTCTGACAGGAAACAACTCAAAACTGGCGTGAGCGTGGGGGAGGGGTCATTAGATGGATACAGGGTATCTCTTCAAACCCAGGGAGCGAGAGGGCCTCTGCCCTTGCCCGGAGGGGCTGGATGGGAGCCCCGAACCAGGGCCAGAACCCTCCAGCACGCAAGCACCCTCCAGCCTGCTCCCCTGCCTGCACCTGCCATGGACTTCTCTCTCTTTCTCTCTCCCAGCTGCCTCTGCCCCCTGCCTGGACTGGGCAGCGAAGCAGCTCCACAGCCCTTCTCATCACTGTGTGCACAGGAGCGAGGCTAACAGAGACGCCCAAGCCCCAGTCCCACATTTCTCCACTGCAGGGCCGGTTTCCGCCAGCCCCAGCCGGGCGAGACGTCTCGAGGAGGTAGAGTGAGGCTGACCAGATGGCAGAAGATCAATGCGCCTCTTCTTCAGAATCAAAGGCTCTGATGGCTGTTCTCAGCTTTCCTGTTTCTCACATGTCTGACAACCACTTCCTTCCCCATCTTTCATTTTCTGTGCATGGCATTCGGCCTCTTGTTTCTGTCCTCTTTTTCGGGACACAGACCGCAATGTTTCCCAGAAACAGTGGCTGTCGTCTGAGGCAGCCCCGTTGCCTCGGGACTTGGTGGAGAGCAGGCCCCAGGGACATGCTGTTTTGTTTGGGGATGGGGAAGCCCTTCTGACAAGCTGGCTGTGGCTGGAAGCCACGCTTTTTCTCTCCTTGACTTCTTCATCCCCCTCGGTCCTGCCCCCACCCGAGCAGCTCATATTAACATCCTGCAAGGAACACCATCACTGAAGGGTCCTCCTGCTGTAGTTAAGACAGGTTGGTAATTGTCTTGCCTCAGTGTGAGGACTTTCTATGACGAACTGGAGCTGAAGAAAATGTTAAGCAATCAATGTTTTCCATTTTCTAGTTCATTCATTCATGCTATATCTCAGTCTTCCTGCTGAACGTGAATTCACTCAAGTTCTGTTTTTTCACTTTCTTGCTCTCTTGTTCACACTGTACAGTGAAGGAATGAGAGACTGGAAGAGACAGTGAGTGTAATGGGCCCCTGGTGTATGAAACGGGAGGGGAGAGCCAGACAGGGATGCGTGGAGGGAGCAAGCGAGGAACTAGCACATCAGGTGAGGGCTGAGAAAATCCAAAACCCTGGGACGACATGCATGTGGCAAGCAGAAGGTGGAAGTTAGGTTTACTAGGAAAAACAGGAGTTAATCAATGAATTTAGAAATGATTTTGTGGCTCTGACAAGCGTGGCTCGATTGGCTGTTGTCCTGCAAAGCTAAACGTCACCGGTTTGATTCCCAGTCAGGGCACAGGCCTGGGTTTTGGGTTTTGTCCCCTGTTGGAGCACGTAGGGCGGGGCGCATATGGGAGGCAACTGATTGATGTTTCTGCCTCACACTGTTGTTTCTCTTTCTCTCCTCCCCCCTCTATTCCCCCTCTCTAAAAATAAATAAATTGTTTAAAAATTTTTAAAAAATGATTTTGCGAAGGTCTTATATCAGTCATCAGTTGCCACCATGTGCCGGTAACAAACCACCACAAAGCACACAGCAGTAACACCTGCTCACATCCAAACGTCTGGAGCCAGCTAAGGGCCGCCTCTGTGGCTCTCCTGAACTGCTTGTTTCTCGTGTGCCAGGTTGGCTGGTTGTCAGCTGATCTCATCCAGACTGGCTTGCTCATGTGTCCACTGACATCCCACTGGCCAAGGCAAGTTACGTGGCTGAGCCCAGAGTTAAAGGCTGGAGCGGTCAGCCTGCCTGCAGTGCAGGGGAGGCAGCTCAGACTGAGGCCATTGTAGCAAACAAACAAGAGTCAGATATTTAGCAAAAGTTCAAGGGCAGCTGAACGTATCCTCACTGCTCTGAGTCTCTCATCTCTGGGCTCTGGGCTGAACCCGAAAACAAGGCCGTCTGACGGGCTGCAGCTGTGGGGCTGCAGGGCCCGGACGTCAGCACGCACCAGCGCGGTACGGACGGCAGGAGCAGCTGCCTCTGCGTGGAGACTGGATTTGCCCTCTTCATAGCTTGCGGTTCAGGGCCTCAGAGACCTTTCCCTTCTGCACTGGGGGGTGCTCCTCCTGGGGGCTGGTGGAGCTGGATTCTGCTCAACCTCAAGATCCTAAAAACGTTACTGAACAGCACTGGATGGAACAAATGTATTTTGCGCACTTTCCTCCCCAAATAAACAACATTAAACACATGTATAAAACATGGTGTTCAGAAAGCTCTGTGGTTCTTTATTACACAACCTTACCCTGATATTTTCAACGAGACTGATCTAAGTGCTTTTTAAAAATTTACTGTAGTTCCCTTCTCCAGGCCGAGTGGAGTCCTTTCAGGGCAGCCCTCACCCGGAGGACTTCAGGTCATCATTCAAATCTCTGTGGTCCCTTTTCTTCCCTGGTTATGCTCCCTCCCCTCTTCAGTCACCTACGTAGGCTTTTAAACTGATTTTTTAAAATGTCCTATGTCCGTACAAGGAAATGATACCCATTCATGAAGGAATTGCAGTTACTGACCCATTCTCCAACATGGATGAGCCTTGAAA
Source organism: Phyllostomus hastatus (assembly GCF_019186645.2). Classification (NCBI taxonomy): domain Eukaryota; kingdom Metazoa; phylum Chordata; class Mammalia; order Chiroptera; family Phyllostomidae; genus Phyllostomus; species Phyllostomus hastatus. Next base: position 45,598,299 of record NW_025333960.1, on the reverse strand, counting down.
ATATCATGCTAAGTGAAAGAAACCAGTCAAAGCACCACATACTACACAGCAAACACACAGAAGGGATACGTAAAGAGGTACGTACATAAAATACACAGAAGACATACATCTGTAGGGACAGAAAGTAGGTTTGTGGTTTCCTAGGGCTGTGGGGGTGGAGAGATTGGGGAGTGATGATGCAGAAATACAGGGTCTCTTTTCGGGATAATGAAAATATTCTAAGAGGGACATTCGTGATGGACGCACACCTCTGTAAACACACTGGAAGTCGTCGGAGTGACTCCATGGCTGCACACACCAATCACGTCTCAGTGCAGCTGTTTGGGTTCTGTTCGTTTTCCAACGCCCAGATCAAGGCGCCCACGCCGCCTGCGTGCCCTCTTCAGTGTACCCTGTCTGCCATGGAGCTGAAGGAAGACAGAGAGACACACACACACACAGAGAACACTTATACAGCGCAAAAGCAAAACCCCCATGAATATTTTTTGCCAGGAAGGAGTCATGTGCCATTTTGGATTTTTAATTCCTTCAGGCCGGCCGACATGTCGGCTGTCATCCCTGAGCTCCACACAGAAGTCCAGGCGTCTGATGTCATCTAGGGAGATTCCATCCGGCTGGGTTTTGAAATGCTAAGTAGTTCAGGGCCACACGAAGTCTTACGAGGAAGCAGTTTCTACAGGGGTTTTTGTATCACTCACAACTTAGAAAAAAAGCATCTGCCAAGAAAACACATTAGCCTTGATTACACTGCACATCCTTTATTCATCAGTCCTATTCTCACTTCATTTCATTACCAGGTTGAACTTGACATTCTCAAGGCCTTCTGTGGCCCACAGGCCAGTGGACCACGAGCTGTAGGCTAAATGAATTTTCATGCAGGAGTTTCCTGAGCCAGAAAATTACTTCGCAGTTTCCTTGAAAAACACTTGCAAGAGTGGGGGGAGGGGGGAGACCAGCACAGGAGAGGCTGACAGGTGGGAGGGAAAGGCAGGGCTCTCAGCAAGTGATTCTGGAGGGCGAGAAAGCGGGAGTCGGCTGGAAACACATCGTAGGCACGCTCGTAGCTTTGAGAGTTGGGACTGGCGTTTGCAAATTTATAGTGGTGCCGGTCAGCCCTCTCGTGAGACTTCAGCTACAAATACTCCAGTAGATAGTGGGGCTCATCCCAGGTTGGAATACGTTAAAAAGAGAGAAGAGCCAAGAAATGGAAAACATCAGAGTGTCCATTCCTGAGTGAACGGATAAAGGAAATGGTGTACGTACAGGGTGGGGCAAGAGTGGGTTGACAGTGTGAGTGCTATTCTTGTGTCATTACTCATTAACTATTGTATTATTGTCCATACAAACAACTGCAAAGCTACTTTTGTCCCACCCTGTATGCAACAGAGTATTATTTGGCCATAAAAAGGGAACTCCTGAAATTTACAACCACAAGGATGGCGCTTGAGGGCATTATGCTACTTGAAATAAGACAGGGACAGACAAATGTACGGTCTCGTTTATGGGTGGGGTTTTAAAACCCCAAACTCACAGAAACAGAGAGCAGATCTGTGGTTGCCAGAGTCAGGGGGCAGTGAAGGGGGTCAAAAAGCACAAACTTCCAGTTTTAAGATAAATAAGTTTGGCAAATGTAATCTACAGCAAGGTGACTGTAGTTAACAGTGCTGTCTTATGTATTTGAAAGTCGCTAGGAGTACAGCTTAAAAGTTCTCATCGTAAGAAAAAAAATTGGGTCTGTGTGAGGGGATGTATGTTAACTTACCGTGATAATCATTTTACAATATATACACGTATCAAATCGCCTATGTTGCCACATACCTTAAACTAGCATAATGTTGATACCAATTACACTTCAGTGAGATGGGAGGGGGTAGTGGAAGAGGTGGACCCGGAGAGTTTGATCTACTGAAAAGGGTGTAACGGAAACGATGGGCCATGGCAGCCATTTCTTTATTAACAAAAAGGAAAAGAGGTGAAGCCCCAACGGCAAGTGGACAGTTAGCAGGCACTCGCTGCCTTCTCTGAGCCTCGGAAGCCGGCTCTGGGGCGGTGTGGTCAGAGTGAGCTCTTTACGGCCGGGCCCGGAGGAAGCGGGCACGTGGTCTGCAGCTCTTGGCTCTGCACGCGCCGCTCAGCTCCGGGTGGAAGGTGAGTGGTAGGACCACCTGCAGGCAAGGGTGTGGGGTCTGCTGAGCAGACTTCCACCAACATAAATGACCCACAGTCGTATTGCTGCGTGGCAGCCCTCTGGAGCTGTCGGGGCAGCAGTGGGAGGCGAAGAACCAGGGCTGCATTCAGAGCAGGTGAGTGCGGAGCACCCCACACAGAGCCTGAGGGGATGAGCTTGGTCCCCCCAGCTCGTCTGGCCTCAGGACAGAAACAGGGACTCCTAAGGTCTTCAAGCAGGAAAAGGGGGCCGTGGTCAGGTGCCCATGCTCTTTCGGAAGAAGGCCTGGTCTGGGAGTCATTAGTGCCATCCGCAAATATTTCTGCCCCCCTGCCACACACACACACAAATGGCTGGGTTGCAGTTCTTGCCCCACTGAGGTGGGGTGTGGCCATGTGACTTGCTCAAGACAACTGAAAGTGAGTCAGAGTATTGGTGTCACTTTGAGGTAGGAGATTTACAAGAATGTCAATCCATGGTATGTTTTAAAGATGGGGAATCTTCTGTCAGCCTGCACCAGAGAGTACAGAGAATTAGAGCAAAGCTCCGTAGCCAGGGGCCACACCGGGCACAAAAAAGACCTTGACCTTCGTTATGGCAGCACAGTCTAGAAATAACCCTGTTTGGTCACGGCAGCATGGCCTGGGTCATCCCGATGGACACATCCTCTGATTAACACATGGCCAGACTGTGCCGAGGAAAAGGGAGAGGAAGAGGAAGGAGACAAATGCCCACTGATCACCACTTCTGTGCTCCTCCTGTTTCTCAGGGCTGTCTGTCCCCCTAATCAATCAGTGGAGGAGTCCACAGTTTAATCCTCAACAGGCTAACCGGTCTTGCTCCCGTGTTCTTGGGGAGCTGCCAGCTTCGCCACTTGTGCACGAGTGCTCCGAGTGGGGGGCTAGCTGAAGACTCGGGCTGTGCGGGGACGGGTGCCAGGTCTCTTTGCGTAGTGGCCTTGGGCCAAGAGGAGGAGAGGAGGCAAAGGTGAGAGCAGGTAGTAAACCGCGGTGCACCCGGAGCAGGAGGAAGAAGGCAAGTCTGGGTGGGAAGGAGCTAAGCAGGAGGGGCCTGGCAGGCTCAGGTGGGCTGTCACGGGGAGCACCAGGAAGGGGGACCTGCTCCTCCTAGAGGTGGAGACAGACATGCTGTGTTAAACTGAGGACCAGCCTCACGTGACTGAGATGTCCTTTCATTCATTCGACAGATATGTGTTATTCACTTACCATGTTGCAGGCACTTTGTCAGGGAATCCAGAAAACACATACAGAACAATACAGACAGTAGCCCCTGCCCTCTCGGAGCCTGCGTCCTAGAGAGAGGCAGGAATTGAACCAGCGATAAGTGAAACACACAGCAGGTCCGACTGTGATGGCGGACAGCAGAGAGCAGGCCAGGGCAGGGAGAGCAGGCTGGGGCCGCTCCCTCCACACCCCACTGGAGGGGTTAGAGAAGGGGAGTGACTCCCGGGGGTGGAAGAGGGGACAGCAAGCTTGCAGACCCCGAGAGGGCAGTATACCCTCCGAGGGATGATGGCTGGGACCCCTGGGGACCCAGGAATGGACTTCCCTCTCCCCAGTAGTTCAGCTATAGAATTGAGTGCAAGGGTTTGACGGGGTCATCGCCCCCTTTCTATCAGGGGGGGCGTGTTCACTCCTGGGTCTGGGTCTGGCCTGGGGCTGGAAGTGGGGTGCGACTGTTTCTCCCAGGGGCCCTCTGGGCGTTAAAGTCCCGCCCCCTCCAGGAGGCCTGAACCCCTCCTCCAAACCCACAGGGGCTCCCTCCTGCCAAGGGTTGGTGGCGAGTCCTTTTCCTCTTGGCCTGCATCTGTGTTCCTGCCCCTGAGACGGGGTGGGCAGGGTGGCGGGGGGGGGGGGGCGCGGAGCGTCTTCAGCCCGGAGCCTGGAGGATGCAGGATGCAGGATGCAGGATGGAGGATGGAGGATGGATGGGCTGGTCAAACCCATCGTCCATTAGTAACTCCAGTTCCATTTTCCAGGTTTACATTCTCGGTTCATAACAGTTTAAAAACTATGGATTTTCATTTTGCTTGTTGCACCTGTAACCTCCCCAAGCACCCTCCGGGGCGCGGGTGTCAAGCAGCCAGGCCTGCGAGGTAATGTAGCACCTCAGCCGCAGAGACGGGCCCCTGGGGACGGGAGGCTTTAAACAGACCAACAACTACAAATCAATCAAGCCTTGCCCGGGGACCTTGGCTGGGCCGCTGGGTCTGCCCTGTCACTGTGCGCAGGGTGTGTGCACAGGGGAGTGAGGGAAGCTGGTGGAAAATTCTGGGATGTGCCTGACTGGGGCCGAGGAACCAGGCCCAGACTGTTACTGTGGGAGAATGAAGTCCACGGAAGGGCCAGAGCGTCCCCCCTCCCGGCCTGCCTCACAGCCCGCAGGCCAGACTGACTGTCAGCTCATCGCTGCTCTCCCCGGACCCTGGCCCCGGCTGTGACCCGCAGGGGACTGCGGCAGAGGCAGCCCGACCACCTCTGCCCCTTCCCTTCTCCCTCCTCGCACGGACATACGCACACGCCTGAATTCTCCAGTACACGTATGACTTGGGAGAGGGCGGGAGAAGGCCAGATAATGATTTATAGAATTTTCGCAACCCTGGTTCTTTAAGTGTTCTCCACGGCCGACCGTCAGGCGTACGGGCAGACTCCAGGAGTGCTGCTGCAGGCGGGAGAAAGGCAGCCTGAGAGCCCTTTAGCTCCATTTCTAGGGCACTCACCGCCTCTCCTGCATCCCGGTTCCCTTGGCCTCTGCTCCACCTGCTTCCTCCAGGGAGGCTGAGCCTTGTCCCCCAGGGCTCCCTGGCCTCTGTTTGGGGTCACCCCTCTGTGTGCAATCCCCACAGCGTGGTTTTGCCCCCGCCTCCCAGGGTTTTCCAACAGGACTCCGGCTCTGCACAGCTGGCCTTTGGCCTGGGGAGTCCTGCCCAGAAGGGCAGCCTCAGGCCTGGCTCCTCAGTGCCCAGGCCCAGCCAGAACCCTGCAGGGCCCTGGGGAAGGCCAGCCATGGGGGACAGGGGGCCCTCTGCCCTCCCCTCCCTCACAATCCCCACCCTGCCCGGCTCCCTCCTATAGAGTGGAGACTGTTCCCATGCCTCTCCCCACTCCCCTCCCCGCAGAGAGAGACACTGTGCAGCCAGGGGCCCGCTCCACCCCAGCTCCACCAGCGTGTCCATGAGGAGCCTCCGTCTTCTCTTCCTTACAATGGGGCCATAGTCCCGGGCAGGGCCTCTGTGCGCAGGAGTGAGCGTCTGCGCTGATGGCCCTGGTTCATGCTCAAGCGCATAGCGCTTAGGGCGGAGGGGAGGGGAGAGGAATTCTTTTAAAAGACTTTATTTATTTTATTTGTAGAGAGAGGGGAAGGGAGGGAGAAAGACAGGGAGAAAAGCAGCAATGTGCAAGAGATAGATACATCAATTCGTTGCCTCTTGCACACCCCCTACTGGGGTCCTGCCCGGCAACCTAAGCATGTGCCCTGATTGGGAATCGAACCAGTGACCTTTTGGTTCATAGGTCGGCACTCAATCCACTGAGCCACACCAGCCAGGATGGAATTTTTTATTATTATTTTTTAATCCTCCCTGGAGGATATGTTTTTATTGATTTTAGAGAAAGGAAGGGAGAGAAACATCCATGTGAGAGAGAAACACTGATTGGTTGCCTCCCACATGCACCCCAACCAGGGACCAAACCCGGATGGCCTGTGCCCTGACCAGGAATCAAACCCACAACCACTGGGTGCACAGGATGACACACCAACCAACTGAGCCACCCGGCCAGAACAGAAGAAGTTTTGAAGACTTCAGTGCACAAATCGTTCAGCTTCCCTAGGTGTGCCGCGGGAGAAACAGTCCCCTGCACTCACCCTCCAGCCTGAGGCCAGAACAGGCTCGGGGGTGTTTCTGGTTCTGAAAGTGGGAACAACCGACCCTCAGATGAGCCCAGAGCACGTGGAAGGAAGTTGCCTCATTCCCCCCCAACCAGGCTCCAGATAGGCTGACGTCAGCCAGGGAGGCGTGGCTCCAGGCTGGCTCCCCTCCCACCTCCTGTTCCCCCACTGGAACCGTGAGGGGAGGGCTGTGTGGGGGCAGCCACTGGCAGAGACCACCCTCTGGCCCAACCACCCCACCACTGACCACTTGGCCGTGGCCGGTGCGGCCCCCTCTGGGGTGCTGCCCCAAAGGATCTCCACTCGAAGAATAAGGGGCGGGGCTTGCGTGGCTACTGCCCAGAACAATCGTTGGAGGCCTTCATGTTCGGGCACCAATTAATTATCCAGACCTCCTGATTTGAAAAGGAGGATGTTTAATCTCCCCTTTTCCCCAGGGTCCCAGCCCTTTGACCCTGCTTCTTGACCCCTGCCCTTCCAGCTAGCGGAGCTCCCCAGAGGCCCTGCCTCCGTAGCAGCTTGTTTAGTAAACAACAGGGCTCCCCCATGCCCGTGGGGGGCTCAAATGCAGGGCTCTGGCCTGGCGCCTTCCGATGAGGCCCCACGGACGCTTTCACGGAGGGACTTGGCACGCCCAAGAGGGGGGACCAGGGCCTGGAAGGGGTCATTGCCAAGCAGCGCCCTCAACCTTAGGTCCCCTGGGCATTCTTTTTTCCTTTTCTGAGCATTGTGATGCAAAGAGGCTGGCCGGTGGCTTTCCAGGCTGTGGGCACAGCTGCAGCAGATTCAGCGAAAGCACCCCAAGGGAGCCAGCAGGGCTCACGTGTGGGAACCGGGGTCTGACTTCTGCAGGCCCTGAAACAATCCAGTCAAGATACTGTAGAAAGGGCCCAGTCGGCGTGGGTTCAAATCCCAATTTCGCTTCTCATTAGCTTTTTGGCCTTGGGCACAGCTTCCTCGCCTGCTGAAGGAGAACATGAGAGACCTCTTCTCAGGGGTTTGCTGTAGAAATTACATTAGATACTAGAAGTAAAGTGCTGGGCCCCTGTGAGGTTTAAGAAGGGCTGGTGAGTTTTACATTTTTCTGGGGGGGATTTTTTCTTCCCAGCAGGTGACTCTACCCAGCATTACCCTCTTTGCCAGCCCCACCCACCTTCGTCTGCCTGGGAACCCTGAATGCCAGGCACCACACCAAGGCTTGTGGCAAGTCAGGGTCGGTTCAAGTCTCCGGTTCCCCTGAGCCCGCGGTTCTCAAGCAGGGTGACTTTCCCCTCGGGGGACATCTGGCAATGTCTGGAGACATTTTTGAGTATCTCAGTCGGGCTAATGGGTAGACACCTCCCAGATGACAGCAGCTAGGGATGCGGAGCTAACCGTCTTACGAGGCTCAGCACAGCCCCACGACGAACAGCTCTCTGGCCGCAGTGTCACTGCCGTGGAGGTGCGAGAGCCTGCGCTGAGCACAGACCAGCTGAGCACGAGGCCGGAACAGGGAGGTGCACAGGGGGTCTGCTTCCTTGCTGACCCCTCACCTGGGAGAGTCTGGGTGTGGCCCTACCCTCGCCCTGTGGGGCGGGGGGGGGGAAGGGGCGACTGCCCTCCCTGTGGTAGTCTAGTTCTCCCCCCTTCCCCAAGGTGTTCTGAGGAACACAAGCAGCCCCACCAGGCAGACGACGCCTCCTGAGACGCCAGTCACAGTGTGCGCTCCCGTAAATCAATGAACGAAAAGCCATGGCTACTGCACCGATCGCTCAACAAAGCCCACACAGCACACGCGTGCGATCTGAAGTCCTCGCGAAAATCTCTCCGTGGTGCCAGGTCCTCCTCCGCCCCCTGGTGACACCACCAGCCTTCCGGCCATCACGCAGCCACAGAGGCTCTGAGAAGGGAGCCCCTGCACCTGGCTGCCAGGGTCCCGTCTGAGTTCAGCCCTTGCTGGGTGCTCATCCTCTTAGTGGAGACTAGAACCAGTGAAGTGCTCTTTCTGCCTGGCCCTGGTTTCCTTGGTTACAGGCGGGGATGGGCCGAAAGGCCTAATTAAAGGGACGGGGGATGGGGGATGGTGGGTAGATAGAGGTGGGTGTATGAGACGTTTCCCTGGAAATTTCTAGCGCCTCCATAATTCTTCCCTCACAATGGAGTCTGAGTCCAACTCCCCAGCTTGCTAGGGCACCAACTAAACTTCTCCATTTCTCTCTCTGTCTCTCTGGATATTTCTTTTCATGTCGCCAAATGCCATTATTTCTGAAGACGTCGCCACAAACAGCCCACCCAACATCAGACCAAATCTCGATGTTGTGTTTCTTCAAATGCTCTAATTGGGGGCAACGCTAAACGCATGAGAGCGCGGGCCAGGCTCTGTGTGTGCCTTCCCAGTGCAGCCTCCCGCTGGGAGGTGGCCGTCCCCGAGCGAGAGCAGAGCTCATCGCTGGGGACGAAAGGAGTGTGATCACCACCTGGAAATTGTGTGTAAGGCGCGACAGGCAGTTAGAATCTTAACTCACTTTTTATTTCTAAAATGGAAAAAATAGTCATTTCCAAAGCCATTTGTGTGTCTTGGGGTTGGGGAGGGAGGATTTACTCCAAACCACAGCACTGTAATGATCTAGCATTCTGTGTCAGTCTGTTAGGGCACAGACTTAATTACGGATCTTCTTACCACATGCCTGTGAGGTTTGGCAAGAGGTTGCTGGCCCCTAATGATACAGGATTTTTCCCTCAAAATGTGTGGGCCTAGCCTCGGCCTAAGAAGGGGTGCCGGAATGGGCTTTGTCTCCATTCACATTGGAATGGCTCCTGCTTTTTGCAGTAAATAATGCTATACAGTCAGGGGGAGCCACGGAAACAAACACGACTTAGGTTGTTGAGTTTTTTGTGCCTTGACTCCTGGAGCTGGTATTTGTGAGAATGTCCCGGCACCTCTCACTATCCGTGTGTCCTGGGGTGAGTCACCCCACTTCTCTGAGCCTTGGTGTCCTTGCATGTAAACCATGAATAATAATGAAGGCAGTGCATGAGGCTAGTCGGAGAATTAAAACAGGTGATGAGCGTGGCGCACGCGGAAGTTAGTTCTTGCTGAACCCAAGTTAAGTGCTGTGTCTTCCTTGTGATGAGGTTGTCCCCCCATCCCGCTGCAATGGAGTCGGAGAGGTTGCCGGCCTCAGCGGAGCTTCCTGGCACCAGCGAATGGTCTTGCCCTGCCCATCGGGTGCAAGAGAAATCCTGAGGGTGCGTAGGCTGAACTTCCATGGGGCCCACGTGATGTTTTAGGAGAGATAGCGCTGCCCAGCTGGTCAACAATCAGACACTGGACTTCAGGATGCCAGGGGGACTTGACACGACTGCAACCCCTGGAGCCTTGACCTTTTCACCCACAAGGGTCGGGGGGGGGGGGGGTTGGACAAGAGGTCCCAAAGCCCCACCGAACCTTAAAGTTTGGTGATTCCAGGACCCGTATTCCCACCGCCTGACAGAAACTGGTGATGGCGCACACATGTGTAGCCCTGGGGCGGGGGGATGCGGCTTGCGACTGTGAAGACCCCAGCGCCCAGCTCAGTGCTGGCCAGTGCTCGATGGATATCCGCACATCGACCCATTGGTTAGATCCCTGGTCTCACGGCTCCCAGCTCCTTGCTCTTTGAATTTCAGAAAGGTCAATCAATCCATCAATATATTTTCTGCAATGCCGCAGTGCCATGGTGCCGTTCGGAAGTCTGCAGCAGCCAGAGTGTCACTGCCTCAATCTGACAGGCAGATAAAGACCTTCGAGCACATGCACACACACATGCACATGTGTGTACACACATGCACAGATGCACGCATTATATGTGTGCGCACACATACATGTGCGTATGCCACACTCAGGAGGATTTAATGATGCCGTCACCAGCAGGCCTGTCATTTCCGAGAGGCCACCTGACAAGCACACACCCTTTGGTGGACTCACAGGGAGTGTTCCTGGGAGGCCGTGCGGGGCCCGAAGACCTGGAGGAAGGCGACCCAGCCAGAACCAGCAAGACGGCTCCAAGCACTCACAGCTTCTGGCAGAACAGAAGCCGGGCCCCTCTGCAGACGCGACTATGCCCTTAGTGTGCCGGGCCGGGGCAGCCCTGGCCGCTGGGGTTGGGGGCGGGGTCCCAGAAGGATGAACGACAGAGAAAACCTCTAAATGAGTCATTGGTGGCAGGAGGTGCAGGCGCGCGGGGTGGTGGTGGGAATCTGGCTTCCTTCCTTTGGCTTCTTCCCCAAAGAGTGCATCTGCCTGGCCCCAAACGTTGCCCGTTTTCCAAGTCAGTGCCTTCGGTTCCCAGCGGGCTCCCTGGTTCCATCCCCTGTCACTGCTTTGCCAGGGACCCGGTGCCCGCTTAGAGGAGTTCGAATTCATTTCTTTATACCCACATCTGATACTTAAAAGGGGCTGCCGTGGAGGGAGGAGCTGTGGGTTTTGTTCCCTCCCCCTCTCCTGCCCTCCCTCACCAATCTCTCCCCCTCCCCCAGCGGCCCCCAAACCTGGACAGAGATCCCCTCCTCCCCAAAGGTAATGGCCGCAAGATTTCCTTTTATTATATCTCCAACAGCCCTGATATTTTAAATTTGCCTTTGACAAACTCAGAGCCCTGGAATCATCATTTAGGAAACAAAGCTTTAACCGCGAGCTTTTAAGGAGGGTTTTTCCCTTTCAATTTTAGCAAGCTAGTAAAAATCAATAACGCCGCGCTCCCATCTGCAGCCCACCTGACATCTCATGAATGGTCAATGGAGCCTGCTCCTGGCTGCTGGAGCCGCCGGGAGCCGCGGCGGCCAGCGCGGCCGGCAGGCCGGGGAGCACAGTTCTTTCCTGCTAATTTAAAGTCCTCTCTCCCTGCAGAAGATGCGCTTGGGGGACTTCCTTGGGGAGAAGGTCGGGTCTTTCCAGGAAGAGTTTAGAGAGACCACACTGAAGACAGGAATACTGGTGGGGTCGGGGGGAGGTGTTTTCTGAGCGCAGAGATGATCAAGCTCTTTGTCCCTCAAAGGATTCATTAACTAGGACAAGCTTAGGACGGGGATTTGGAGCGTATTATTCTGGTGCAATTAGCCATGAGCTCCAGGACTCGAGAAGCTGTGTATCCGTCCTGGCTGGTGCCAAAAGGTTGGCGACCCTAAAGCCCTGTGTAGATGTTTGGCGTGCTGACAATGCGTTGAAGTGGGGACAATAGCAAAACACAGCCCTGGCCGGCAGACGTGGGACCCCTGCCTCGCTGGGTGCCCCGAGGAAGTGGGTCTGTCCACCTGCCCCGGGAGCATCCGAATGTGCCTTCAAGGGACAGCCCCGCACAGCCAGCCCGGCCTTTCCCGCGGCGGCAGCGCCTGCCACTCGGCTGGTGCGAGCCACAAACAATGGAGCTGAGATGCAGGAGCCGCCGTGGCCGCAGGACACGGGAAATACAAAGCTCCCTGAACAGGAATCAAACTGGGGCCGGGAACATGAAACAGCCACCCCCCCCCCCCCCACCCCGAGGCCTTTTCAAAGCCACAGACGGAATCATATTGTCGCTCCCAAGCCAAGTTTAACTTCTAAGGAAATCTTTTCAAGATGTTCAAAGCACCCAAGCGCAGTTTAGCTCTAAGCGCTACCATCTGCCGCTGGGGCCCACGCCGTAATCCTCCCGCTCGGGCAGCGGCCCCGCGGCCGGGCCCCGCTGTGCCCGCCGGAGAATGCACATGGGGTCTGGGGTGACAAAGGGCGCTCCAGCTCCCGAGCTGCTGCGGGGTCTGGGAGCGGTGCGGGGCGGACAGCATCTGTGCCGACACCCAACCCAGCCTGGGCCTGAGCCCGCTCCCGGGGGACCCTTGCACAGCGGGGCTCCCCAAGCCCCGTGAGCAGGCAAGGAGGGCTCAGGGCCCGTCAACCAGGCCTGAGTTCCTTTTATTCCAGAAGGTCAGGTGCAAATAAATGGGACCTATCTGACCCTAAAAGGAAACCCACCTTATATTGGTGATTGTTTCCCTTTTCTCTTTCTGTTTCTTTTTTTCCTGTTCTAATGTATTGCATGAGTTGGTGTGAAGCTGAATAGCAGCTCATTTCTTGAGAGAACCAATACTGTTTCTAGCTACACACATCAACGCCTCATCTCCCACCTCCTATGTTTAGTGCCCAGGAAATTCCAGGCCGGGAAGTCCGTTACTCCAGGCCCAGGGCCGTGGAGGTGGAGCATCGAGAAGGCTCAGAGCCCAGAGGAGGAGGAGGAGCAGGGCCTGGGCCCCTGCAGGTAGAAGGTCAGGAAGCACAGGGGCAAGGTCAGGCGTAAGGGAGATCAGAGGGCCCACAGGTCCTGCATGGGGCCGAAGGAGGAGTCAGCCCGGGGATCAGGGTGACCGCAGGAACCAGACACAGCTGCCTCCCCGAAATCTCCTGAGTCCCGGGGCCCGGTCTGGTCTGAGCAGGTGAGAGCAAGCAGGCAGCCAGCCGCACTGTCTGCCCCAGGCAGGTGTGGGAGAGGCAGCACAGAGTCCACATCCCCAGGGGGCAGCACACCTCGGGAGGGACTGTGATCCTTGATTCTGGGGCCACTGCAGCAGTCCCCTGCTGTGTGTGTGGCCGGGGAGCCACAGCCAGGCAGGAGCAGCGCCCTGGGCTGCCTATTGCCCCGGACGCCTCAGAGGAGCAGGCGATGCAATCAATGGTCAGAGAACCATGTGCCCTGGAGCCAGTTTCTGGGTGGCATGACTCTGGGCCAGTCACTGAAACTTGCTGTACCTTAGTTTTCTCATCTGCGAAAGGGGGTAACTGGTGCTGAAAGCACGCAGCTCACTGGGTTGTTGGCAGGGCTGAGACATGCGAAGTGCTAAAAACAGTATCCAGGATGTAGGAGGTGCCAGGTGCAGGCTAGCCACTATCACTATTACTGCTTTATTTACCACAGCAGTGAGAAGGTGACAGTCTCGGATGTCATCAGGGCTGGTGGAGAAAATGAAAGGCAGCTTTGGCCCCAGAGCAAAGCTGGGCTCCTCTCCATCCACCAGAGGCCAGAGTCGCATTCCAGAGCTCAGGGAAGATTGCCCCTCCCCCATCCTCCCCCCACAGGCCCAGGCCGGGCAGATCTGAGACCACCTGCCAGGAGGCTGGGAGCTAGACTTCCTTGTGGGGAGAAGCCACCCCTGGGGCTCTGCATGCTGCAGTCGCCAGGCGTTTCTGGCAGCTGCTGGTGTTTCAAAGCTGCCCGGAACAGAACCGAGGCCCACATGCGATCCGACTGGCCGCCAGGGTCTCCGCGGCCTGGTGGCACACCGGCCAGCTTTGGCACCAGGAGCAACAACTCAGTTGTAAGAACGCAAACACAGACGGTTGGTTTGGGGTTCCTCTGTTTTTTGTTTCTCCTCGTGCCCCACCAGGATCCGGGTGATGACAGCTGGGGATCTTCAGCCACCGCTTTGACTCAAGGCCCAGCCTGTCTTGCATCCAGAAGGATGACGAACTGCATTTCACAAGGATGTTCCCAATGCTTCTTCCTTCTTTCCTTCACTCACCCCTTCACTCTGGGGCCGCCCACCCCTCCCTGTCCCTGACCCTGCTGGGGTGGGGGGAGGGGGAGGGTGGGGGGAGGAGTGGCATTTAGGAATGTGCTTTGTCACATGGTTGGTGGGCAACACTACAGGCAGACAGTGGAGGAGGGCTGGGGCGCTGGAGCGGAGCGGCACCTGCACATCCAGACCCCTGGCTTCCCTGCCCAGCCCCCAGCCCCACGCTCGCTGGGGCGGGAGCTCCAGCTCAAGCTCTCGGTCTGTAACATGGAGACACTGACTGCGCCTCCTGCGATCAGTCGATCTGTGCAAAGCCCTAGAACAGTGCCTGGGACTTATAAACAGCAGTTACCATTGTCCCACAGTCTGAGGGATGAATAAAGATACAAATAATTGTCCTGTGTTCTATGTGACTCTCAAATGCTCCACAAACATGAGTAGGTTGAAAAGTGATTTCATAATGATCGGAGATTGAAACATAACTCTTTTTAAAGAGTACATAAACACAAACAATTTTTTAAGGTTCATAGACATGGAGTGCCCCTGGAACGCACCCACTGCGTAGTGTCAGACTCACCTCCCACAATCTCTTGGTTGTGCTGCCTCCTAGGCCCTCAGGTGGCGACCTGTTCCACCTGACCCTCTGCAAGGCATCATGGTGCCACCAGCTGAGGCCAAGCAGTCCCGCTGTCCCCAGTCTCTGAGAGTCCTGCTGCGTCTAGAGCCAGATCAAGGACCCCAGTCAAGGGGTGCAGTTGACTCAGGGCCAGATGGCATCACCCCAAAGGGCAGGATGGCCGGTGCCCAAGGACTCCCGCTCCCTTCACTGTCCCAGGGCGGGGGAGTGCCCAGCAGCATAACTCTCCCTCCAGCCTGCCCCAGCCTGCCCCCGGAGCTCGGCAGCCTCACCCACCCAGCAGTGCCCCTGCGAGCTGGGTCGCCCCGGAAGGCGGCATGTGAGGTGGCTTCTGCCTTCCCTGCTGTTCTCGCCTTTTCTCCCCTCTCGCCGTGCTGAGACGGTGCCTCCTGGAGCCCGCACCGCCACGGCTTCCCGGCCGCCTGCTGTTCTCTAGAGAACTTGGGCTGAAATTCTTCTAGAGATAGGACATTGTACTTTGTCTTAGGTGCAACTTTGCCAAGAAATGTTGACCATCTCAGAAACTCATGTGGTCAATAGCAACAACACGCAAGGCAGTTGAGTCACCAACACAACGTAGTTCTCTCCGTCTACATGAGTTGCTGTGCCATTCATGCTGACAGTCCGGGGGTAGATGCGCCTGAGTGTTTACTTGTCCAACTACTTCGTTATGAATCACTTCCCTTTTATTTCTCCCTTACATCACATGTAGGGCATTGCATTGATTTTTAATTAGGTATATAAAGAAGTTATATGAACTATAATCTTTTTTTAAACTCTCGCCTGAGGATACGCTTGTTGACCTTACAGAAAGAGGAAGGGAGAGAAAGAGAAGCATCAGTTGGTTGCCTCCCATACGCACCCCTGTAACCAGGGTCCAAGCCAAGAGGGGGGCCCCAAATAGGGATTTGAAATGGGGTCCAAACTCAAGGTGTTCAGGAAATATTAGGATGTCCTCACCCCCTCCACTCCCCGCCCCCCCTCCCACAGGTGTGGTTTGGGGGAAGGGACAAATGGAGCTGGGCTACTGAGAGCTGTTTTGCATAGCAACAGCTTTGCAGCTAACCTCTGGCATGGTCATTTAACATACCTATAACCTTTAACTGGTTACACAGATATGTTAAATAGCTGTGGCCATGCTCTGAGCCAGGGGAATGGAAGTAATTTCCCCACCAAGATGTAACTGGGGGGCAGGTCCCCCAAGTTACAGCACCTGCATGGGAGCTTGAAGAAGATTGGCTCCATGACATGGGGCCATGCCTGCCCGGACTCATGATGGCAGCCCAGTAAAGCTGGAAGGATATGAGAGTACTGGCAGGTGTAACTGATTGTAGGAGGAGTCGGAAATGGGGCTGCAGAGGAGGATTGGCGTGGGGATTTAAAATCAGATGTGGCTGTGGCAGTGCAGAGGGAGAGGACCAGGGGGCTGGGGTAGTGCGGGAGAACCACTCGGCTTTAGCAGAGTGGGGACTCCCGCAGCCCTGCGAGAGAGAATCACCATACGGCTTTAGCAGAAAACCACCACTCGGCTATGGCAGAGTGGCGACCCCCCTCCTTGCAGCCATTGAGGAGGGATAACCATGCGGTTTTGGCTGAGTGGAGACTCCCGTGGCCATTGTGCAGAGAGGACCACTCGGCTGGGGCAGTGGAGAGAGAACCTCGTGGCTTTGCCAGAGTGGGGACCCCCGCAGCTTTAGAAGGGGAACTACCACCCGGCTTTAGCAGAGATCCCGGTGACACAGCTGATGGTGTCGGGAACCGAGGGAGGCCTACCAGCTGAGACGGATTACTGGGAAGAACCGGGGGCTGCCTGAGCCACGGACTCTATTTCTTTTCCTGAGATACGGTACCCCAGACTGGGCAAAGCGGAGGAAGGAAGGACTGTGTTTGTGGGTGTTTTAAGGGACTTTGGGATTTTGATGAAGACATTAGGTCACTACTTTAAGTCTATACAGCATTAAATAAACATTTCCTTTCCTTTTCACGAATCTCTGGCATTGAGACATGCCTTCCTCTGGAGGTGGACATAACGAACCTGGGGGGTTCCTTTCGGGTAACAATATATTGCCTTCAGCCCCCCTTGGCCTCTTGTTCGGTAACACCCCGACCAGGGACCCGACCTGAAACTTAGGTATGTGCCCTGAGTGGAAACCAGACACTCATCCTTTTGCTGCCTGGGCCGATGCTCCAGTGAACGGAGCCAGGGCTATTATCTACGATCTCAATGCCACGATTGTCCAGAGGCCATTAAAAGATATATGAAAAGTAAAGTGGGCACCTCAGGGAAGTAGAGCTGAGAATCCAAGGAAGAAGGGGCCCCTAGGCTGCCAGACGGCTGTGCATCTGGTGATTAAGGTCTTGGTCTCCAGGGGCCTTGGGTTTTTGAGGTTGAATGTGATGGCCCCTAGGGTGTTTCACAGCTCTGCCTCCCTGAGGTTACATTTAGGAGGGGTCTGCTTTAGTTATTCTGCGCTTCAACCAAGGTGCCTCAGTTTGCTCACCTGTGGCCGGCAAGAGCACGGTGCCACTCCCACCTGAGATGAGCAGGAAGTGAGCGCTCACTCCACAGGGACCCGTGGCCACCATGCTGGCCCACATGGGCACCCCCTGCCTGACTGGGGGTGTCTGACTGTGCTCGGCGGGCCAGCCCACCTGCACAGATTCAGTTGGTCCTGCCTGGGTCTCCGTGGGCTTCCCAACGCTGGCCCATCTGGCCAGGTCCCACACCAGGGCCGAGCCACCTGTGAACCTGCCTCCGTCTCTGTGTCTCTGTCCCTTCCGGTAGCACCTCCTGATCCTACTCCCAGGTTTTGGTGCCAAGTTCATGGCACGGTGGAGTTCGATGTCCTGACCTGGAGGCTGGCTACTGCCCTTGGCACGAGTCTACGTGAGCCACAGAGAGACTGAGGGTGGGTCGGGAGCAGGCAGAACTTCCTCACTGGCACCCCGGCCCACCCCACGCCCCAGGCGTGTGAGGACCAGAGCCGCACTGGTAACCGCTTCCATGTCGCCACACAGATGACAGGGACAGACAGGGACCAGAGCAACCGCTCACCCCATCCCGGAACCCTCTTTTCTGCCCAAAGCACTCTGTAAAGCCTCGGGAATGCCTAGAAATATCATTTATGAGGAAAGAACATAATAAAGTAGAAAGTTAGGACAAAAAGTCGTTAGTCTCTGTAAATGGAACAGTTTCATGCAGAAAAGGGTGCTGGCTGAGGAGGGGAACCCCAGGTAGGGACAGAGATGGTGCCTCTGCACCCACCTCCCCCCGCCCCCACCCCCAGGGGCTCAGATCCCTCATGGAGCGGCTCTTTGGATTCAGGGAGACGTCCCCAGCCACCCACTCCTCTCCCGAGGGCCCACGTGCCGCCTGGATGGCCTGTGGCCAGGCTGAGGGGAGGGTGTCGCCCTAGCCACTATTGGGAGGTCACAGGCACTCTGGTTTTGGGTTTCTTTTTGTGCCCCGGGTAAGTCTTCAGGCAAAAGGGTTGCAAATGAAGCTATTAATAACACATTGGCTTGGCTTAACTAGGGCTTTTGAGCAGCAAAAGAAAAAGAAATGAGCAGGGTCTTAAACTGAGGTCATCACTGCTATGTCTGCGGAGCTGAGGGCTTCCTGCTCAGGAAGCCGGGCTAGGACCTTGGGGACGCTCCGGGCCCTTTCTGAGTCCGTCAGGGGCGGCTCCTCAGCGGGCTTAAAGCTGCGGTGAGCACGTTCCGTACAACCGGGGCTCCAGGGGCGCTCGGTTTGCTTACACATTTCCCGAGAAAAGCTTTGTTTAAAACCAGAATTTATTGAGGACCTACTACACCCCATGAAAGCCCGCTTTGCAAAGATGATCATCAAGACAGGGACAAGAGAGCCTCCAGGGTCCCCGGGACCCCTCTTGGGTGTGAGGGCTGCACCCTCAGAGCCCTCCCCCCACCCTGCAGCCTTCAAAAGCAGAGCCCACACTCCCGACCCCAGGTACACCCTCAGCTGTGTTCTGTAAACCAGCTCAACAAACTCCATCAGAAACCAAAGGCTGGTTGTGGGAAAGTCCCATGGCAACCAGGTACTGGGCACTGGGCCCAGAGTGCACCCTGCCTGCTAGGGAAAGAGCTGAATGGTCCGCATGGGTTCCCATGGGTCCCTTGGGAGGGTGCAGGTGGCTGAGCCTGCAGAACAGCCTGCTCGCTCACCTAGCTGCTCTAACGGGGGCACCCGGCCAAGGACCCCTGCTCCGAGCAGAGTGGTGGTGTGGTGGGTGGTGATGCAACGAGTCCGTTTACGAGGGGAGCCCGCGCAAACACAGGTTCCCGGGCCTCTTGAGCCCTCCACGTGGCATCGCCTAGGGCGTGGCCGGGTGTCTGACGAGCCTCCAGCAGGCTGGCACACACTCCATTTTGAGACCTACCTCCCAGGGACAGCCCTGCTGCAGGGGTCAAAGAGTCACAGAAGAATCAATCTTATTGACTTGCATTGCTGAGGTTGCACGGCCCAGGCCTGCGCCGCAGGCCCCGTGTCGGGCCGTGGAATAGTCACTCCCGCATTCAGGGGCCCCTTCCTGAGCACGCCCCTGCACCTGGCCTTGTCTCAGGGCAGGACAGTGACCCGGACAAAGTCCCTGTCCTCAGGGACCGCCATTCCAATGGGGACCATGCCTTCCATTCCAGGAACACTTGACCTATGACTACTGCCACAGCACACTCGCCGCACGACTCTGTGAGACTTTGGATGGGTGTATTCTTCTCCCCTCTTTATGGGTGAGAGAACAGATGGGCACAGAGAAGCCAAAAGCCTCATCCACGGCCTCCCCCACCCAACTTTCAGGGGAAGTGACTGTGAAGGCAGTGTCCCCTACCCCCTGGCCTGTCCCCTGGAGTCTGGCTGGGCTTATGTCCACACAGCTGTCATTCTCTGCTGGGCTGTTTTGTCCCCCTGGGGACATTTGGCCTTGTCTGGAGACATTTCTGGTTGTCATGACCAAGAAGGGCCGAGGATGCTGCTACACACGTCACACCACATGAGTCGGCCCCAGAGCAAAGAGCTCTCCACTCCCATTGTCAGCTTCTCAGTGGCTGGGAGACCCTGCAGCACTGCAGGGGTAGGCGGGCCTTTGACACGTTAGCTTGGATAGTTTGCACAGATACTCATTCCACTGTCCGTTGTACAGAAGGGAACACTGAGGGCAGCAGAGGTCGCTCACGTCCAAGATCACGGCCACAGACAGGGACCGGAATCAGGGTTCGCGTCGGAACCGGCCCGATCCCAGGGGCTCTGGTCTCGCTCCCGAGCCTCTGGTCACCTCAGAGGAGGCAGACTGAGCTCCGGGGGGAACAAAGAGGTGGCCTGTGCAGCCCCTGGGGAGCTGCTCCACCCCAACACGCTTAGCAGACGCTGGCACCCTCCCTCTGCTGTCCCCAGGGTCCCTGCCTCGGGTCTGGAGGCCCGGGCTCCTGGCTGCCAAGCTGCCTCATGTCCCACCAATGAAGTTCCCTGAAACTTGTTTCCCAAGGAGCCTGTTTTCAATCTGCCATTAGACCAGAGGCTTACACCCAAAGTGCCTCTCCCCAGCCTGGTTTGAAGCCCTGGTGTCTCTCTCCTTGGATGACCAGCGCAGGGGCTCGCCTGGGCCACGCGGTCCCTGCCCCAGGGTGCAGAAGCCTCCCCACCACCCAGCCCAGCTGGTCCAGTTAAAGGGCCCCCAGGCCGCACCCCTTCCCTGGCAGGTTGGGTGGGTGCAAGGGGAAGACGTCCTGTTTCCTGAGGGGAGCCGGCTGGGGCGGGAAGAAGGGAAATCGAGCATTTCTTCCTCCCAACTCAGAACCAGCGTGTTCCCATGGAGCGTGTTCCCACGGAGCGGGCACTGCTGGGGCCCACACTGCAGCACCTGCTCGTTGGCCGTGAGGTGAGGTGGGGGGTCCGTTTCTGTGCGGACGTTTGCCTAGCCCTGCGTTGGGCTGCTGCCAGGTGGGCCCGGCACCCAGGACCTCCTGGGGTGCATTTCTGAAGGCAGCTCCGCCGATTCCTGGGGGATGCAGACCTAGTGGGAGCTGTGACCACCTACCCACCCCCGCTGGGTGAGGAAGTCAGAGGCAGATGGGGGAGGTGGGGAAGGAGTGAGGCCGAGAGAGCCGTGCACCTGGCGGGGCGCTGCAGGTGGGCCGGCTTCTCTCCGGAGGCTTGGGGGTCCCTCTCTTTTCTCACCCTTGTCACCCCAGTGGGTTCTGAGTCAGAAAATAGGTGAGGCTCCCAAGACTCAAATGGATCTCCTCCCCACCGGGAGCCTTAGAAAAAGGAACATTCCAGAACAGGTGTTCTGTGTGGGGGAGGGTGGAGGGATGGCAGAGTCGCAGTCCGCCCTCCCCTCCAGCCCAGGGCTGCATTTGCATACAGTACACCGGGGCCTCCGGCCTCCGGGGGACTTTCCCTGGCCCTGGCCCTGGCCCCAGGGGCTGGCTGCAAGTCAGACTCATTCGGGAGTGGGACAGCCCCCGGGTCACTGCCGGTGACTATATTTAAACCTCTTGTCTGAATAATGCGGTGTTTGGTCAGGACTCTTTCTGAGGGGCAGAAACACCAGAATGATGCAGACTAAAGAGTCCACTGCAGGAGCTGGTGAAACCGGCTCCTCTGCCTGGGGCGGCAATGAAGTCAGTCTGTGGGGGTGGGAGGTGGCAGGGGACTAAGTGGTCATGGGAAAAAATACAATAAAGATTAAATTAAAAATGATAAATAGATTTTAAAAAGAAATAAATAAAAAAATTAAAATTAAAAAAATTTAATCAATTTAAATTAAAAAAACATTTCCTCCCTCACAGTCCATGTGAGCAAGGAAAGCAAGGGGACCATGGGAACCCACAAAGAACAGGCTGGCGCTGCAACGGCCTTGCCTCTCCAGGCCTGAGTCCTGGCTGCCGCCCTGGAGGCCTGCCTGCAGGAGGAGGGCCCTCGCGCCTGGGCCTGCTCCGGGCACCTGCTATCTCGGCCTCCCAGGATAAACACAGCTACTGCTCCCCTTCCGCCCTGCGTGTCTCAGACAGGTTTCACCCAGAGACACGCAGGGAAGGGGGTTATGAGGAACACTGTTCAGTGTGGCCAAGCGGACGGGTTGCACAATTGTCAGACGTGATTTTTGCTCCAGGCACGCTCGTGTTTATCTTTCACGCTCCCATTATACATTTTTACAGACGTGTGTGTGTGAGTGTGTGTGTGTGTGTGGGCTCTCCTTGAACTAAATGTATCCCTGCCTTTCTCAGCTGAACTCCTTTGAGGGTGCTTTCAACTTCCGACAGGAAATGAGCGCTGGGCCAGGACTCTGCTGGCTCAGATCACGGTGGGTGAGTGGTGAGTGTGCGTGCACGCGCCCCTGGGTGCGCCCTGCCTTCACGCCCGCCTCAGCGCCGGGAGTGGGAAGAGGAGAGGAGAGGGCCGAAGACCGTCACGGAAAGCGGAGCCGTGCACCCGCGCTGTGAGGCCCTGTCCTTCCCCACGAACTGCCTGCAGGTTTCAATCAATTCAATCAATGGGCAATGTTTGCTGGCCGTAAAAATAGCCCAGAGGTTGCTGGTCAGCGACTCTAAGATGGATGACCAGTGGCCCCGGAGGTCCCAAAGGTCAAAGATGACTATCACCTTAAAATGTAATCTGTGCTGGCCCCCAGCCCCAGGGCTTGGCGGTGGCGCGGCCGCCGCCGGCCATCAGTGGTCACCGCCAAGCCAGGCCGTGCCTGGCCGTGCTGCCAGCTCAGCCCAGCAGCCGGGCAGAGGGCCTTTGGGCATCACGGGCTAACCTGTGCCACTGTCCTCCCAGGCAGAGAGACCACAGGTTTGTCCCCCCCAACAGCTGCCTCTCACGACATCCCACAGGGGGCTGCAAAAAGGGCCGGGCTGCGGTCTCGTGTCCAGCCCCACGGCCCCCTCAGCTCCTACTGCTGTTGCGGCTTCCCAGGCGCAGGAGGGAAAGGCCGTTGTCTGTGGTTCACGACCGCGGCAGAGGGCGACGGCGGCAGTGAGTGACGAGGGCGTGACCCTCACGACTGTGCTGCGCCCCCTCCGCGCCTAAGGACTCCCGTGTCCTCGGCCCCTCCCCTCCTTCCGCAGTCCAGACGGACCGCGGGTTCTTCACCCAGACACCCCTTCCCGAGCCGTCCGCTCCCAGGTACACAGACACGCGTGGCCTCTCCGAGCCTCGCCAGCTCATCTTCAAATGCTTCTTTCTTCCTCCTCCCTGCTCCTGGTCTGATGAATGCCAGACTTGCCCTCCCTGGCTCTGCTGCGCTGCTTTCCTTAATTCCTACCATCTGCACCGTTGCCTTTGGGAAACGTGTAGGGGTGAAAAACGCCTGAGGAACACTTGGTCCGGTTGCATTGTCTCCCGAAAAGGGCTGCCGCCTGCCTGCCTTCCCCTCGCCGCTGGTTGGCTGCTGGTGCCGTGAACCCGAGAGGGGGTCTGAGCCCTGCGCGTGGACCTCCTTCCACAAATCATCGCCGCTCGGCGATTTAATGGTCGGCGTGTCACCCGAAGATGCAGTATTTCCCAAAAGCCAGGAAGCAAATAAATTATTACAGTTTAAAAATGAATCTATTTATTGATTGTCTTCTTTTACGCTATTCATGCTAATTGTTTTTCACGGTGCATGCATTTGGGATTCATCAAAATGAATTCTTCACGAATTTCCGAACACAAAAACCACAGCAGATACCAGACAGAACCAAGCCATCCCGCGGTTTCTCAGAGGCCTTCTCGTCTGGCGGGCCTGGGGGCGTGAGGTGGCTCACGCACGTCCGTCTGTAAGAGCTGAGGTGCCGCTGTCCACTTTGGTAGATGAGGGTTAGACATTACGACAAGCTGCATCGTTTGAGCACCTACTGTGTGTCCGACCTTGGGTTAGGTCATTTACAAACGTTTCCTTGAATCCTCACAACAATCTTAAGGTCAGTTTTATTATCCCTACTGACCTGTCTTGGATTTCCACAATTTTTTTTTTTAGTGATGAAATTCAAAATATAATAATAATCGAATATAACTTTCTTGTAATACAGCTTTATTAATGAGAAAAGCTGGAATTCTTTTTTTTAGGAGAGAGGTACATCACGTGACTGGGTTGGGTGACTCAGAGTTAGCAAGCCCCATCATTAAATACACTGCAAACGTCAATCTGCAGAAACTGTTCCTAGCTTGAGTGTTGTAACAGCCCAGGAAGCAGGCTGGATTCGGTCCGCGGGCTGTGGTTTTCGATCCCTACTCTAGAGCTCATTGGTCAACCTGAGAGTCATCCAAACCACTTGGGAAGTTTTCCCCCATCCCCATCCTGGACAACAGATGGAGATCCAGGGGCCTGGCGGGCTGGGGAGGTTTATGGCCGTGCCAACAGCCCCCACACCTTCGCATGCCTCAGTCTACATAAGGAGCCCGTGGGCCAGGTCACATGCCTGAAACAAACACCTTGCCTTTTGCTTCTGGATGAATTTTTGCTTTGAAATATGCTAAGTCAGTCCATGTGACCACACACCCCAGGTGCCGGCCGGCCGCACATTACAGCTGAGCAGTGAACGCTCACAGAAACGGCTTTGTACTCAGTCAACTGCATTTTCCCGCCTGAGTGGTCTTGAATCATCACCCCAGAAGCCTGTTTCCTCAGAGGCGTCCCTCCTCTTCCTGTGCCCTGTTGGCGGTATTTTTTTTCTGGTCATTCCCAGCACTATGCAAGAACCAGAGTGTCCCTTTAATCTCTGGTCCTCCTTTGCACGTGGCTCGAGGCTGGTTAGAGGCCACCTGCTCTGCTCCAGCTTCTGCTGTAAGACAATGAGGTAGGGGCAGTGGCAACCCTCCTGCCCCGCAGCTAACCAAACCGTGTAGGTAAGAGCACCGGGGCCAGGTGGAGCTCCTGCTCTGCTGTTAACTAGCTGTCCACTCCTTCCTTCACTGACGCTTTTCATCACTCAGCAGGGCTCACTGAGCACCTGGCAGGACACCAGAACAGAGCGCCTCTCCCCATCACCAAACAGGGACAATTCAGCTCCATTCAGGATGTTGCCACAAATGAGGGAACGTTTCTGAAAGCTGCTGCCAGAGCAGCAAAATTATTCTAAGCAGGCTCTCAGCGTGAAGAACGTAGATGCTGCTGTTTCATACCCAGGTCCCCTTTGTTTTCTAGCACTGTATTTTATAAAAAGCAAGAAATATAAGTGCTGGGAAGTGATTCACACAACTAGCATGGTTTTAAGTGCATTTCTGAGCCGGCAAGGAAGCTTAGCCTTTGTCTTCAAGAAATAGATCCAGTGTGAGACTGTAGCTTTATATTGTTTGGCCAAGGTTTTAATCAATATATTGGAAGCAATTCAGACTACCCCTCCCCTGGTGGGTTGCAGTGTGGAATGGTGGGGTTCAGAGGGTCACCTGAACACAGTTTGTGTAGGTGGTTCTCACTCCTGGGGCTTATGCTCCTAATGTAGATACTGCAGCTCCCAATGGTGCAAACTGAACACATCTGTGTTGTAGCAAGGCTGGTATGTGGGGTTATGCTGATAGGAATTCACTATGGAAGGCTCCCATTGGGGAGAGAATAGTAGGAATGAAAGCACTAACACTTGCCTTGGCCAGTTAGCTCAGTTGGCTAGAGCACCATCCTGATATGCTAAGGTTGTGGGTTCAATCCCCAGTCAGGGCACACATCAATAAATGCATAAGTAAGTGGAACAATGATGTTCCTCTCTTTTTTCTTTCTCTCTCTTAAAAATAATCAACACCTTCTAAAAATAATTAAATGAAGACAAAAAACAGCACTGAGCTGTGATGCACAACCCAGGTATGTGTGCCCTGACCGGGAATCGAACCAGCAACCCTTTGGCTCGCAGTCCAGCACTCAATCCACTGAGCCACACCAGTAAGAGCTGGTTCTCAGGATCTCTGGATTAGACTTGCCCGTCTCCCACCTGGTCTTCCTGACATAATTCCTCCATTTTCTAACCTCTTCTTCACCAGGAGCAGCCCAGAAACAGGTGGGTTCCCTCCCTTAAACACATTGGGATCTCCTTAGACCTCCCCGGAAAAAGCCCAACTCCTCAGCGTTGACCATGAAGACTGTCAGGCCTCAGCTCATGGACTTGGCAGCCCTTTTCGCCATGTCACTGGACAATGCACAGTCTGTTTTCAAGCTTTGGCTGCGGGCGGCTTAACCAACGGAGAAGCAGATTCCCTCCTGGGACAGGGAACCAGTGGTGCTGCTCGGGAGCCGCCCGCTTTCCGGTGGGTTTCCGGCCTTACCCAGCTCGCCTGCTCCGGCAGGCCTACCAGCCGGAGCCTTTGGGCTCTTTCTTCTGCCATCTGCACTGGCAGGCCTGGCATTTCTCCTGGACTTGGCCGCAGCTGTTGTTTTCTTGTCCCTGAGTCCTGGCCAGGGTGTTAAATCCTGTATCCTTCCCCCGTAAGGGGAAGTGATCTCCCCTTCCTCTCTTTTACATTCTGTCTCCCCTTGTCCCAGTGCCCCTCGAATCCAGTGTCATGCCTCTCCCAGTCCCTGCAGGCACGTGTCAGCTGGGGCTTACCTCCTTTGGGATCTGGTTCTCAGCGAGCCCAGCTGAGAACTCTTTGCATTTGGGGAACCAGCATTCCCACAGCCGGTTCTGCTGTGACTTAGCCCTAGCCACATGGTCTAATGGCTGGGACAGGAGGTGGGGAGCAGTGTCGTTTTGCAAGGGAGAGGCCTCTGCACTGTCCTCAAGCTAAGGAGCGGGCCACTTCGGCGTGCCAGGGAGAGTTCCTAGATTCTGGGGATTCAAGATTGTTCAAGTGCATCAACCCAGATAGCCCCCGTCCATCTTGCTCAGGGCTCTCACCTTGGGGTTGAAGACATTTGGAGGCTCAGAGTTCAGCATCTTCTGGAGCTTTCTTCACAAAACAGGTCCTGGGCCTGACCCACGGCTTACACGCGGCTGCAGGAAGTGAGGCTCCCCAGGGGTGCTGCCCAGGGCTCTTGGACTTCCCCAGCCAGCCTTTCATCAGTGATTCATCCCCCTCGGCTTCTCACTGTCTTTTTCTCCAGTGTGCCCAGCAACAGTCATCCAAATCCATTGTCCTCACAGTTTCTATTTCCCCTTCCTTCTCAACACCTGCCACGCTGCACCGACCCGTGCATCCCCTCCCTCGGTGTGCCATCCTAAATTCACCGTCCCGTATTTAACGCCAATGAAAGTTAACAAGGCATGGGTCCAGCACGGCAGAAGCTACCCAGGATCACCTGCCACCAGTGGTAGGATCCTCAGTGCCAGTAACTCAGCGGTGACCCACATTCCCCATCCCACTTTAGATCCTGTTTCCTCGGACCACTCTCGGTACCAGCTGGCACAGGTTGGGTTCTGGGGGATGCAGGCTGTGAGCTAGAGATCTGTGTGTGGGGAGTTTATGGAAAGTGTTCTCAGGATCCACACTGCAGGGGAGGGGCGGGGAGGGCTGGGCAGGCTGTGGTGGGCTTCAATGAAGGCTTTGGCCAACCCCAAAGGGATTGTAGAGCTGGGGGCACTTCAAAGAGTTTTTATACCCCCCCCATCAGTGAGTGTGGCCACCCCCAGGAGAGGGAGAATGACCCTGGGTCACACAAGCTCTCTGGCTGTGGAGCAATCCCCAGGGAAGGACTCAGAAGGGCTATGAGATGCCGACCTTTCCAGCACCTGTGGGGGCGAGGGGGAGAAAATGCTTCAGTCCCAGGGTGGGAGTCAGGGGGCAAGAGTCTGGGCAAGTTTCAGACAATACTCTTTGCATTTGGGGAAATTGGAGTACCAAGTCATTCTGACTCTAGTCAAGACAAGAAGCTGTTGCCAACAGAATTACACATTCAGCTTCCTTTGCGTTGGTGATGACATGAAACCTACTCTTTAACTCTTTACCAGAGTCTTGTTCAATCTTGATAGATGTGGTTTTTGGAAGATACTTGTTTGCTAAATCAAAGATGTCCCCGATGTTAATATGCACCCTAAATTTGAATGCGGTGAACAGCCAGTTCACCACAGTTCTTTATAAGCAACTTGTCACAATCTGAGTCATAATCAACTAGCCTCATCCACGGGCATAGATTTCGGAAATCCCCTCAATGTCGACAAACTTTGGTGAGAAGACAGTAACACACAGCAACACAGTGATGAGCATGATGGACGCAGGTAGAACCAGAGACTTCCCTTTGGGGACGATGTCCAGACTTACTATGGGCGTCCACACAGAAGCACAGCAATGCAAAAGTCCAACTGTGTTTTCCAGAGAGCAGGGTAACTGTACGGTCTTGTGTACCCATGCTCAACGAGGACATCTGAGCGTCTACTAAAACTGTTGGTTCCCATGTATCGCTGACTGTGCACCACGCTTGCCGGCGTTGTACAGGCACCCTCTGAGGCACGTGCTCGATTTCTGGCCTTTCTGGGAAATCACAGAATATCAAGGAATCTTGGCTGGCTGTGTTCCCCATGTGCAAATGCTAAAACGAAAATTCCCCAGCCAGATCGATCTTCTCAGAATACAGTAGAGTGGAATTTTTTAATGAGAAAGAGGGTGTATAAATGAAGACTGTATTTTCACTGTTATTTTAATGATCGTATAATTAACACATGTTCACAGCAAGCCAATGAGAAAACAGAGGTTGCTTGAGACACTTAACCTGCTCAGGATCCCTTTGTCCCGCGCTTGGCTGGATGGCGTGGGCACCCGGTCCACCGTTTTACCATCGGTAGAGAAGAAAAGAATCTGTGTCCCTACAGTGGAGGCAACTGTCCACAGGACGAATGGATCCAATCTTGCTGGTGTAAGTGCAGCGAAGTGCTCACCTGTTTCCTAGAGGTGCATAAGCCTCTCATGTAGAAAAGCACTAATGAGGGCACTTTTTTAAGTAATTTGCTTAAAGGGTCTCGGAGAAACTAGCAACAAGTCAAGTCCCAAAGGGACATGAACCACTTTCTCATGCAAATAGTTGACTCAAATGTGAAGGAAGAACTAAGATTTGCCAACATGAATTAAAAAACAAGATTCTGAGACGTTAGTGCAAAATGGTGTGACCAAGACAAAATACGTACAGAAACAAAGTCTAGCCGCCTTTCCAGGCATCTGCTATTCATAGGGCTGCTCTAAACAATTTTAGTTCTCATTAAAGAAGGATGAGATCCTGAAAGCTCGGCTCCTTTAAACGACAATTACAAGCACAGACACTTCTTTAGTTTGTAAACAGCAGAAAGAACTGAACATCTAATTTTTGAAATTCTCTGGCTTTTCTTTCTGACCTTTGGTATTTGTATGTATTGACGATCTCTAAACCATTGTACAAAAACACCTTGAAGTGTCAAGCTTTAAAAATGAGTCTTCTTTTCTCTTTCTCCTGTGCAGCTTGGATTATCTTGGCCTTGTCAAAACAATTCTCTAGTTAGAGGCTGGAAATATTTCCCTCCTGGCTCCAAAGTATTGATTTTCTCCAACACTCGGCTCTGTCAGTCAGCCGGAGGGGTGAAAGGTGAAAGTTCACCCATCTCTGCTTGGCTTTACCTTCCTATTAATGTCACGCCCTTTCCACATTTGATCGGTTTGTGTGAGCACACGTCACACAGAACTGGGTCTGCCCCTGTCCCCCTCCCCGGCTACACTGAAGTCATCAGGAGATGTTCACACAGGTCCTGGGACGGACACTGGGCGTGAGGACGGGGCCGAAGACGCTGCATCGACTCCTTTCAGGTTTGCCTGCTTCTTACAGGATTTATGCTGCTGCGCTATGACTGAAGATGTTCTACAGTCTTCTCTGAAAATTAAAGAAGTGTGTTCACTAAAATTAAAGAAGTGCATTCACTACTTACAAGTATAATCCTTCTGTGAGTCACGACTTCTTTTGTTACTCTTGCTTTTTTTTTTTGAAAACCAATTCCACCATTTACCTCAGGGATTCAAATTCAACTCCAAGAGTATTAAATGGAATTCATGATCTCAGCCCAGCCCCCTCACCCCAGGGACTGAACCTGTATCATCACGTCTGATAAAGTATAAGTTGATACAATTAACAGTCTGTTTAGGAGCAATTTAGGGTAGAGATTAAAGTATCATGCATGCAATTCCCTTGCCCAAACCACAGAGGGCGCTGCTGAGTTTCCGGTAGGGGTGTTTCTGGTTCTCACACGTCGGGCAGGGCAGGAGAGGGGCTTCCTTCCTTCCTGTTCTACTGACCTTTGTGAACAGGCTGGCCTTTCCTGACGCTAGCTCTCCAGGGAAAGCAATGATCAGATGGAAAGAGAAGGCTTGATCTGGTAGCAAAGGGAGTGGGGGTGGGGGAAAAGCATACGGATTCCAATGGGCAATGTTTAAGCGTGAAGGATGTTTTTAATGGGAAAAACAATCTCCAGTACAATCCACTTTTATTTAACACACGTATGTACAGAGGAACACTCAGCACACATAGAGCCTATCAATTAAGTGGAGTCATCAAGAAACGTCTTGAGAGGCAGATACTTTAATTCACTCTGTACACAGCCAGTTCAAGCGTTACCATTTCACACAGGTGTCATGTCACGTGACCTTCTGCTTGTAAACCGTCCACGCAGCCACACATGCCTCCACATGTACGAGGACAGGTCCACATACAGCGCCGGCGACGCTCACACACCACTGAACACACGCACTGGAATGACGGCACGAAGCTGGGCTCCGCCGGGCCGACGAATCTAAGCCGGGGGGCTGTCGGCACAGCCACGGGGAGATTTGGGCTCACAAGAATGCAAATATTAGTTCAGCAGGCAGAGGCAGCTGTCGAACCCTCAAATACTATCCAGTCCAGAGCGCTGTAGCTGGAATATTCTCCTGGCCAATAACCGCCGGCTGTGCAGACAACGGGTGACCGGGCCGGTCAAGCCCACTGCGCGGTGTGCCGCTCCCGTGGGCCTCCCGGTGCCGTCCTCATCTCCACGCCGCGCGTCCCCCACCCGTGCGCGTGTGGTGGCCTGCCCTGCGGTCTCACGCCTTCCTCCCGAGGCACTCAACACTTTGTTTTAAAAAATCTCCAAGGTATCCTCCCACTTCATCGTTCCGACATCCCTGCGTAGTGCAGAATAAATTAATCCCCATTCGAGTTCACGAAGCAAACGTGTGCTGGGTCTCGCGAGGAGTCGGGAGGCGCCTCTGGGTGCCCCTTCTGCTGGCCTCGGGTTTCTCTATCCACAGCGGAACAGCCGTGCGTTCAGCACACGAGTAAAGCCTGCACTGTGTGGTCCTGTTTCTTCCTGGAAACTACATATATAATCTGTATAAATACAATGTGCATGCATGTTTCATAAATTCGCTTGTGAAAGAACACCCGAAGTCTACGACCAGGGAAAAGCACAGGTTTTCCACCAGTGGAAACAATGTGCTTCATATCAACAGGAAAGGGGTGTTCTAGTGGTCTTGGTTTCTGTACGTGGTCTTTAAAAATCTGCTCCAATAAAATCACAGAGGCATTTGATCCCAGACTGCGATCTTACTCTTATTTATCCCGTAAACCCTGACATCTAGGCTCTTCAAGTTAAATGCTCCCATTACCATTTTGGTTCCTTTGTAAACATCACATGTTTTCTCCGAATTTCATAACTCATTTGATCTTTCTGCATTAATAAACCATGTTACCCAACTGGCCAACCAACCAAATCCCCAGCTATATGCAGATGGAGGTTTGTTAGGAGCAATTCACACAAAATACTATTTTATGGATCCTGCCCCCCCATTACTATGAGCAAGAGCCAGCAGAGCTGGACATAGGGAAAAGCCGCCTCGTTAAAGCTGACTCCAGAGCGTGACGCACACTCTCGGTGAGTGTTTGCTCAGGCTGGCGCACCCTCACATCTCTGTATACGCTCCTGAACCCTGCCCTGCTGTTACTGATGTGCCAGGATACCTGGTTAAAAGAAATGCTGCCTTTGCTTTCCTTTGATTGGTCAGCAATAGTTTGAAGGCTGAACTGTCACTATTGCACGGTAGTGGACATAAGCCCTAGCAGGGGACTGCAGGTCTCCACAGTTTCTGGAGGGAAGGGGAAGCTCTTTCCTGAAAAGGCCTGTAGTGACAGACACAGCTGTCTGCTTCTCAGGCATGTGTTATGCTTCCAGACTTGGTTCTTGATTATAAAAGTCTGTTCAACACATTAGTTATGGCGGCTGGATAATGATATTAACTAGGTCATCAGCAGAGATGATTTTATTTTTAAACCACTAAATACACCATCACTAAGCAGGGTATGAGCATTTTAGAATGCTAGGTGTCTGGGAAACTGTGTTCTCCACAAGGAAAAAAATGTGTTTTTTTTAATATATTCTCATTAATCTCAGATCAGTTAGGTATTATTGATAAAGAAGGTAGTGGCTACACCCTAGGAAATCGATTGAGCAATTTCCTAACAATCAGCTGAAGGAAAAAACCCCTGTAAACACAGAATCTTTTTGGTAAACAATAGTATGTTTTAGGAAACCCAAAGGACAATAACTTTGACAATTAGGACTGCCGCGTGACCTCAGACCCAAGTCAAGACGGCCAGGCTGGAGCAGCGCTTCAAGAAGGGGGTTCGGCGGGAGGAAGCGCCGACCTGGGCTGGGCTGCAATCACAGAGTTTATTGATTTCCAGGCTCGGCTGCACCAGCCCCGGAGCGTTCCCAGGGACCGCTGGCTGCCCCTCCCTCTCGGGCAGGAAGGTGACCTCGTGACAGAAGGGCCCCAGCCTGCAGAGCGCCAGGTGCGTGCCTCTGAACCCGGAGGTGGCAGGAGCCGGCATCTGTCCCGGACCATGCAGAAGTGACACAGAGCTGGCCGCCTCCCTGGGGAACCCTGGGTGGGCAGGCACCGGGCAGTGACCCAGCCCTGGCGCAAGGACGGAGGAATCTCGGCGTGGGGAACGGAAGGTGCCGAGGGGCAGGCCGGCGACGCCAGCCTCAGACCATGAAGCGGTGCTCCTTCCCGTCGTGGGCCATCAGGATGACGTTGCGGTTGGAAGTCCAGATGAGCCGCGCCAGTCGGAGGGCGTTGTGGGGGCCGGGGGAGGCCGGCTGCACGGGGGGCACCTGGTAGGTTTTCATGCAGCGCAGCTGGGGAGCCGAGTTCAGCATGCCGATGCTTCCCAGCAGAGAGGTGTTCATCTGGGGGCGCACAGGGGCGGGAGAGCACACGTGTCAGGCAAAAAAAGACTCACTTCCCTTTCCCTCCCGCATGGGGCTCCAGGGTCCCACATGCCGGTCACTTTCCCCTCCGCGGTGCCGGCTCACGTCCACCCAAGAGCTTACTCTTACCCTCTGAAGGGTCCCTTTCGAAACTGTTCTGACACTGTTATGGTGAAAACATGAATACAGAGAAACTTCACTTTGTGGGCAGAACTTGACAGCAGGAAAGTCCAGGCTTTAAGAAGGAGGCTACATTGTACATGTCAATAAAACAGTCCAATCAGACAGCATTTGGAAATTATGGGTGTTTTCAACCGTGCCAAAACGACTAGCCCACAAAGCGAGTTCCGGGACTTACAGTTAGTTCAGGGGGTGAAGCCGGGCTATGCGGCGGGTGGAGTGAGAGGTTACTGCGTCAAAAGCCACAATCAGCCCCAATCCCGACCTCCTTCTGCCAACCCTGCCCCCCTCACCTGCTTTAAAAAAATGCAGGCTCTGGAAAGCTCTAGTTTATTGTACAGGGAAAACAAGAATCAGCCACACCTCGATACTGTTTTGCTGCCGTGCCAGGGAGAACACACAGGGTCCGGCAGAAGCAGGACCTGCTGGAGCGAGGCTGGTAGGGCACGTGGATGCCTCGCGTGAGAGGGACCGCCATGTGAGCATGTCGCCTAAAATGCCATACGGTGTGCTTGAGCGCGGTGTTGTTACGTTACAGAATGACGTGCTTACGCTTTTGCAATAAAAGACTTTGTGATTAAAGAAAGGGGGCGTTATTTGTGCCAGACCCTGTACGTCACGACTTATTGGCAGTTTATTAGTTGGTGTTTTCTGTTTTGTGGCAGCTTTTCCGGATTTGATCGGAACTTGAGGTTCTTCTGTCCATTCACATCGGTGAGAAATATTGTGGAAACCACGGCTCCCGAGCCACTGTGTGTTCGGGTCGGTTATCTCGGGAAACTGCCGTCCGAGCGACTGAGTCTGCTGAGCCCTTTAGGTTCCAAGTGTCACCGGGCGTGTCCCCAACACCCATGTTCGGTGGCGCTGCGCGTCCCACGGAGACCGCGCTGAAAATCAGGAACGAGGTCTGGCGGATGGGATTCTTCTTCGCACTCACTGTCGTTTCTAATTCTTCCCTGCACTGAACCCTCCATCTAATGGGGGAGCCTCTGGGGGTCCGTGTGAAGCATGCAGACCGTGACCCGGTACACACGAGCGGCCGACACGGGGAGCCCCGCTCCCGCCGACGCCGCGCTCCGCATCCGGATCAGCGCGGGGGAGTGCGAGCCGTCCCCGAGCTGGCCGTCCTCGGCGGCGGCGGCGGCGGGGGGTGGGGGGGGGGCGGTGTCAGGGCGCGTAAATCACGGCGTCTCCGGCCGGATGCGTGCAGGCTCCGCTGACATTTTCACAATTTAAATCATCTTGAGTAATAACCCTTTTAAGATGACTAATGCTACTGATTTTACTACATTAATAATAGTGCCGAACAGAACACAGAAAAAAATCACTAGTGTACGAGGTCGCACTTTAAAACCGAGTGTATGGTCGTCATGAACTCTTCCTGTTGAAGTGCAGCCCCATTCAGAGCCGGGCAGCACCTCGCTGCCACCCTGGGAAGCTGCCTTTCTTCCCCCCCCCCCCAAACTCCACAGAGATAAACATTAACGCCTTACTGCTTTCTCGAGGTTTCCGAAGAGTTTCAATATAAATAATGACAGTGAGCTTGATTTTATAGTTCTCACCCGCACAAAAAGTAACAGTACACAATAATTTAGTCCTCTCGCAGAACATATACAAATGATCCAGAAAATTGCTGGTTAAAATTAACTGGCACCAACAGGCATATTGTGCTTTTAAAAAATCCAATTTCTCAGTTGATAAACAACCACAAAGTATTTTTCATTCTTTATGGATTTTCTATGAAAATATGTATGCAGCTTGATTTCTGCTGGTGGCTTAAAATGCTCAGGGTATCCGATAGGCTCAGATACTTCCTTATTTTTAATTCTTCTCCTCAAATGTAGGCACGTCCGAGAAGTGGGCTGAGGGCCAGAGGGCGGGGGGAGGGGAGAATATCTTACTGGGATTTTAGCATGGAAAGGTGTTTTAAAGGTGCATTATTATATTGGGGTTCCCCTTACAAGCTGAGCCACCCCTCAGATGACTGATAAATCCATTGGCAAACACCTTACGTAGGGCTAGACAGCCATCCCGCCTGTAACCAGGGAGGACCAGGCCCCGTTCTACAAGGGACATGACCCTGCAGGCCGCAGGCAGTGGGAATGATGACGACCCTCCTGTAAGCTGTAATTTCTTGCTCCTGGGACCATCCTGTTCCTCTGACCTCTTCAAATCAGAGATGAGTCCGAAGTACTGGGGTGAGTATGAATCTCTCCAAGAAACTTGGTCGAAGAATCCCCACCAAAAAAAAAAATCACCATTTTGTTGCTCAATATTAATGCTCTTTTTGACCAGTGACTGGTTATAAAGTAGGCTAAAGTGAGGGCAGTTGGAGCCTTGAGTGAATGAAAACTACCTGGAGTTGTAATATTTGGTAATGTTAATCTTTTTTCTCGATGACAAAGATACTCCCTGTGGGAAATTCAAACAACAAAGATAAGCAGAAAGAAGAAAGCGGAAC
The DNA here is from genome assembly GCF_019186645.2 of Phyllostomus hastatus. Lineage (NCBI taxonomy): Eukaryota > Metazoa > Chordata > Mammalia > Chiroptera > Phyllostomidae > Phyllostomus > Phyllostomus hastatus. Next base: position 45,563,313 of record NW_025333960.1, on the reverse strand, counting down.
TCTCCTGACACCTCACTTCTCAGAGATGATCACTGACGCCGCCCAGACCTTACACACACCCGAGGAGAAGCCAGTGTAAAGAATTTTATGTAAACATCCATGCGATCTCCATTTCTGTGATTCTGTTCCTGTTCTAGTTGTTTGCTTAGTTTGTTTTTGTTTTAGGTTCAATGGCTGATAGTTGTGAGTTTGTTATCATGTTACCGTTCCTAGTTCTGAGAGGTGGGGGAAGAATGGGGGAAAGGTACAGAGAATAAGAAGCACAAATGGCAGGAACAAAATAGAGAGGGGAGGTGAAGGAAAGTTTGGGAAATAGACAAGACAAAGAACTTACATGTATGACCCATGGACATGAACTAAGGGGGGGAGGCTGGTAGGAGGGTGCAGGGTGGAGGGAAATAAAGGGTAGAAAAAAACAGGACAACTGTAATAGCATTATCAATAAAATATACTTAAAAATAAAAAATAAAAAAATTATATAATTTTTTTGCATAAACAGGCTCATATTAAAAAGTTGTTTCACAATCTGCTTATTTCCTTCAACAAAATGTTGAGGGTGATCTTTTCACGTTAATGACTACAGATTTACATCATCCTTTTTAAATGGCTGAACACGATTCTCTCATATGATGGACTAAGTAAAAATAAATGAAACCAATGTCCATCAAATGTATTGTTAGCAGTTAGGAAAGAGAATACCTATTTGTTAGAAGGCAATGGTAAAATTTAGGTGAGAGAATTATGGTTCTGTTTCATTACTAAACTCCCCTCGATCAGATGTCGATGGATACACTGAAATGCAATATTCAAACTATGGAAACATGTTCGGAGGCTCAGAGGAATCGAAAGATTAACAAATTGCATCATTCAACAGCTGGGTATGTAAACTAACTAAGATGTAGCTTTCGCTTTCCCCGGCCTGGTGGGACCGGCTGAAAGGAGGGGCAGGGACTGGTCAAAGAGCATGTATGTGTCACCCGTGGGCGTGGACAATGGTGTGGGGACTGACTGGGGGTGAGGGTGCAGGCTAGGGCTGGAGGGGGGCAAAGGGGGACAATTGGGGCAACTGTAATAGCATACACAATAAAAAAGTGTTTAACTTTCAAAAATAAGGATAAAAAATGCTTCGCAAAACCAGTTCCACAAAGCTTATTTTCCGAACACATACAAACAGATGTAATTCATCAAAACAGGAAATGTTTAATGCTCTTCTCGGTGTAAGTAATGCTGCACTCGAACCTTTTACTAAGTCTCACTTGAGTAATTATCCAACCGATATTTCTCATTAACACTCATTTCTCAGCAGAGATTTTAATAGTTGATGGCTTTTGTAAGGTTCTATATTAATAAGACTTCGTCAAGTTTTCAAAATATATTGCAGTCCATTTACTGGAATACTGCAGAAGTGCTATATCATACATCATTAGAACCAAACAATATGTATCTAAATAAGTCAGCAAGTCCATTTGGGGAGAACAGTGGTAAATCCAACACCGCTTTCTGGACTCTCTTCAATCCAAATAAAAACTCACTACGCTTCTGGGAGAGACAAGGCTGAAATGATGTTTCTGTGCCTTCCTCCTAGATTCCAAGGACAGTCTGGGTATTATTCAAGCGTGTGCGAAAGGGGCTGCATTTGAAATGCTAACGTCAGGTTTCAAGCAATGAGGACTTGGGAGTGGGTGGCCCGAGTTAGTGCTGTGTCCATGGGACACTCATGAGCGCAGGTAACAACACGAGGCCACCGCGCCCGCAGACAAGCGTGGGGACTGGGGACATTGGGCACAAAGCCCCAGGGACTGGCCGGCAGGTTTCAGTGCACTTAGCAAAGCCTAGAGGACAGCAGCCAGAGCCCGAGAGAACTGGAAGATGGAGAGGTGTCTCGAAGAGGCCTCATTTAATGGGTGGCCTTGATCTGCGGGTAAGAAAGGGTGCTAACTGTGGTTCCATCAGTGCGCTAGACAGCAGCTCCGACATAGAGGAATATTCAAGGGGGGGATGACCTTACCCAGACAGAACCTTGAACATCTAGGTAAGAGGGACAAGTTTTACCGCATAGACGTTCAGGAAAACACTGGAGAACATTCCAGATTCCTCCATATAGGGAATTCTACTTGGTGGGGGAAGTGAAGTTGGACAAGACAGAGATGGGTCTTGTTTTTTTCCAAAGAAGAAACATGGTCAGAACACAAACTCCTCAAAGGCAGGGGCCGGTGACTCACTGCCCCGGTGTCCCTAAAGCGCTGGCCCGCCCCTCGCCCTTCCAGCCCGGAGGAACGCTGAACGGACGGGTGGAGCTTCAGCCCCGCACTTCTCCCGCATTACGAGGGAGCAGGAGATGAGTCAGAACTGGTACCTAAGGGCAGGCAGGGTGAAGAGACCACCGTGGGAGAGAAACACCTGGTGGGCGGGCTCTGTAAAGAACCAGTGTCGCGAGAGCCCAGTGTATGGGTGTGGAGGGTCTTGGGTGTGGGCTCCCAACAGGATTAACGCAGGACGGCCCCGAGGTCGCCTGCCAGGACCAGTGACCGGTGGGTGAGGGCTCTGAGGGGAAGGTGTCATGAGAGCTGATGAAAACGCCAGAGTTATGTTCTGGAAGAAAGGACGATGAGGCCATAAACTGGAAAACTAAAACCAGGTGAAGAGTTAGAAAAAGTCTGTGACAGATTTGGAGGTTCTTGTGCTTCAATAGGATGTCGTTAGTTAAGCAATTTATTGTATCTGTTTTACATTTTTATTAGCCACTGCTTTTTTAGAAACCATTATCAAGCTGTGCTGAAGTCTCTAAACTTTTTTATAGCTTTCAAAGCATTACACTGAATCTCATAAAACACACTTGTATCCTAGGAAAGTAAAAGGAACCACAAAATTTTAAATGAACATTATTGGTGGGAGGGGGGAGTTGGTAATGTTTACTTTTTTGTAATTATCAGGAGTAACATCATTAAAAGGAAGGTTGTATAGAAGCTAGCCACGAACAGCTTCTATTTGCAACAGAAACGAGTTCTGGGGTGAAAATTCGTGGTTCGGAGTTAGTATTTACTTTAATCAGAATCGAACACAGGCATTCTTACGCCAGTCAGTGAGTGACACTCGGGTTTCTGAGGCTGTGTGGGTCGTCTGGGAGTGAAGAACACAGCGTGGGCGGCTGGGAATGCACCCAGAACCCAGACACGACAGAGGGGACGTGCAGGCAAAGCGGGCGGCCGCCTGCGTCTCCCCTCTGCCCCGGGCCCTGCCAGAGCAGTCTGAATGCCCCGCGTCAGCGGGCAGCCGAATGTGGCTTTGCCCAGTTCTCCCAGGGCAGGCGCTCACACCCACCAGGCCTGCTGACCTCCGACCGCTGCTCCCTCTCCCTGGACTCCCACCCCTCCTACCCTTCCTTCCGCAGCATCAGCCCAGCTCAGCTCAGATGTCACTTCCTCTTCGAGGCCACCCCACAGCCTGTGCTCAGGTTCCCCTGAACTGTAGTTGCTTCCTTGCTTCCCTGTGCTCCCTGAGACTGGGAGCTCCGTGAGAGCGGACCCCTCTTCCCAGGTTGCTAAATGAACCCTCAGTGCATGTTAGCAGCTGGCGCTCAGTCGGCAAGCAATAAGTACAGGATGCTTGTTGAAGGAAGGGAGAGGGGTGGGCAGGTGCACCAGGAGGCCTTTCCCAGCAGATCACGCCGTGTGCTCCACGACCCTGTCGCACCTACGCTTACCTGCCAGAAGGAAATGTGGCTGTCACTGTTTGAGTAGGTGGCGAGATAGCGTCCATCAGGAGCGAAGGCCACGGCGGTGATCGGTCCCTTGTGTCCATGGATCGTCTGAAACAAAATTCAGAGCCATTAATTGTGTGCATTTCACAGAACTATGACACCTAGCCTGCGAACACATTCAATTTTGAAAAAAAAATTATGTCATGGATCTTAGATGCTGTCGTAGTCTTTATTTCATTTGTAAAATCAGATTAGAGAAACCAGAGACGCAACTCAAGTCCTCTCGCTGGTCTGTCTAAGGGTGTCTGTCTTGTTCCGAGGGGTCTGCCTGTCTCCACGCAGGAGCACAACGTGAGTCCACGGACAGGCACACAGTGGTAGGAAAACCAATGTGCCAGATCATTCCTGTCCATGAGAGGAAAGAGTTTACAATTAATTGGGAAGGTAAGAAACCGATCGCCAAATCTACCCAGGAGCCTCGACTCATCTGCAGTGAGAAACCATCAAAGCTGTATCATAACATCCCTGTTCTGGAAGGAGTTAAAAACTGTCATTTCCACCCCTTAATAATGATACATTTTTCATGCTTTATACTTCATTTCCCACCAATAACATTGTGTTCAAATGCATATGGCTGCAATTAGTAACATGAATTGTATTAGTAATACGAAACACGCATGTGTTGTGGGTTTGACCACATACATGAATCAGACATAACTTGAAAACAAGTTAACAGGGATCATTTTGAGCCTCTGCTAAACAGCTCTCATTGATTTAAACATGAATTTAAAAAAAGGACATTGTATTTTAGACTAGATATTTGATAAAAGATTTTTAGGAATAAAAATTATACTAAAATTTAATATTGTTACCAAAAACACTGGGATACTAAGCAAGTTAGTATATTGTACTAATACTGTGTTAATGCCCCTACACTCAACTACTAGAGACCATACCTCTACCAAACTAGCCGATATTCAGGCTGCCCCTGAGCTCTAGGTAGGTGTCCCCGCTTTGTCCGGGAAGGAGTGGGGAAACGTGTTCCCCTAAACCGAGACAGCACCAGGAAGGTTTGTCTCCGCTGGCTACGTTTTGCTAAAGGATCATGAGCCTTGAGTCCGGGAGCAAGCATCAGGCCCGCCATGTGATCCGGCCCCTGCTGTAAATTTCTGGAAGACCCTTCTGATGACTCGTTCCTGAGTGATTACAAGGAGGAGGGGCGGGAGAGGGGTCACACGCATGTTCCCCAGCACTCTTTGGACTCTGTTCTTAGCTCTCACTAGGCTTCCAAGGCATTGTGGGATCCCAAAGGACGCCTGCTTCCCAAGAGGGAAGACACGCTGCCCTGGTGTGGGCTCTGGGGCCGGCGAGAGCTCTGCTCGGAGTCAGACCGCCTGGCTGCCTGGGCCCCACAGCTTACGGACCGTGGGGCCTCGGGCAAGGCATGCACGTCACCTCGCCCCGGCCCGCCCATGTCTGTAACGTAGGGATGATGATGACGACGGTCGTGACGATTCCTGCTTCAAAGAGCACTGTGACGATTACGCAAGTTACTGTATCTGCAGCACTTGGCCCAATGCACGGCACAGAGGAAGGCTTCAATAAACCCTATTAATACTTGTTACCCCTCCTTACTCAGAGGTGACCAGACCTATATACTGGAAAGTTGCTGAGAAAGTAGATTTCAAATGTTCTCCCCACAAAAAGAAATGGTCTCTATGTGAGGGGTTGGAGGTGTCAGCTAATGCCAAGGTGGTGATCGTTTTGCAACATGGAAGTGTATCAGACCATCACCTTAAAAGTACACAATGTTATATATATATCTCAATTACATCTCAATAAAACTAGAAAAAAATGACCAGGCAAATGTAAACAATCACATACTGAATTACTTAAGTACACCATTTACTGACAAACACACACCAAAATAACCCCTAGTCGTACATTCCAGAATCAGCATCCACTGAAATACCAGGTGGCCCAGGAACAGATTATCAGGCTGCGGAATCTTACAAAACACACATGGGAACTGTCCGTGGTGCTGGCCCACAAATGCGGTGCTGAATTAAGGAACGGGGTGAGCGTGCTGAATAATTATTGCAAGAAACCAACACCACACCTACATCAGAATGAAAATTAGCTCAACACCATCTACATTAGAAGGCAAATTACTGCAGGTGTGGGAAAAATATAACCAATTAAAAGGGGGAAAATGACCATTTTCCCACTTACTAGGTCAGTTTAATGAGCTCACTGGGAAAACTCTGTCAAGCTTTAATTGTTTTTTAAAATCAAGATTCAGTTATGCTACAAATCTGAAATTCAATTGGGCCAATCTGAGGCTATTTTATGGTTAAAACATTTGATTAGTAAGGCTTTGTTTTTTTTTAAGATTTTATTTATTTACTTTTAGAGAGGGAAGGGAGGGAGAAAGAGAGAGAGAGAAACATCAATGTGCGGTTGCTGGGGTTCATGGCCTGCAACCCAGGCATGTACCCTGACTGGGAATCGAACCTGTGACACTTTGGTTTGCAGCCCGCGCTCAATCCATTGAGCTATGCCAGCCAGGAGTAAGGCTTTGCTGTATAACAGAGCTTGCAAACTGAAGACCCATAAGCTGAAACTGATTATAGATGTATTTGGTTTGGCCTGCAAAATGTTTTGAAAAAAATGTGTTCTGAGACTGTATCCTAATTCATTAGATATCCTGTAAAGTCAAGATTTCTAGCCTTTCCCGAAACTGGGAGCTCTGGCCATCCTGGGCCACAGCTCACACAGGTGGTGACGTCAGTCAGAGCCGAGCGAAGGTGGCCCCGTCCGCCCCTTCGCCAGTCCCGGCCCCGACCCAAGAGCGGGCGAGCGGGCCATGCGCCCAACACCTGCCACCTGGCTCCCATGCTTCCCGCCTGGTCCCTCGTGGCATGCAGTGCAACCCTTCCATCAAAAGTGCTTGGTTCCAACGGCTCCTTCCGTGCTCTGGGGTCCCGGTGTGCATCTGAAAGTGGGGGCTGATTGAAAGCCCCCCTGAGAAAAGTCGGCCCTTCCTGCAAGTCCCCCAAAGCCCAACTCTGTGCACAGGCAGACGGATCCTCCTTTTGGAGTTTGGGCCCCGAAATCTCGAAGCAGGATGCTAGGCCTGCCTCCTTCACATCAGCGTCCGTCCTTGATCAGCAGCCCGAATGCACTTCAGACAGGAAGAGAACGCAGCTGTGGGCGGGCTAGAAACCGGCAGGTCCAGAGGAGGTACCAGCCCAAGGGCCACACTCCCACTCTGCGAGACTAGCCGGGGTAGCCCAGTCGTAAGGGCGGGAAACCAGACACACAGGCTCCCTCGGAAAAGTCTTCAGGGAGTCCTTCACCTCTTACGGAGAGCTGGTATTGAAAACATCGGTGTGAATACTTCTGTCTCAGTTGAAGACACTCTTCATTAAGTGTCTCACAGAAGATCCTATGAATTAAGTTCCTCTTGGAATTTTCTGCCAGGAAAATGTTTCTCTCCAGATCAGTTTTGTTGCCGTCTTTTATCATGTGATGGTAATTATGTAACCTAATATATGCTCACCTTGCTGCCAGGAAACGCAGAACGAAATTTAGGCTCACTCTGCACGCCTGCTGATGAATACTTCCTGCTCACTCCACTCATCATTGTCCCGTTTTCCGTTGCTGTGGTTGAGGTCCCGTTAGATACTGAGCTGAATCTGTTAGTTCCTTTGAAGTCCACTTCGGAACACACTGACACACGCACGTGTGCGCACGCGCCGCGCCACACTGCCAGGTACCCCGCGGGGCCCCTTTGAAGCCACACAGAGGAGCACTGCTGAGCACGGGCTGCAGTGTCGGCTGACACGCAGACCTGCTGTCTTGTAAGAAAGCAGGGACCACTCAGGGAAGCTCAGAGGAGTGCGCTGTTTTAAATGATTTGGTGCATCTGGTGAGTTCATTACAATCTCCGCCTAAGAGGTGCTTCAGCCCTCAGTGTAATGGAAATGTTGCCTTTGTCCTTTGTTCGGAGTCTCTGAACTTGTAAGATCTGTGCGGGCACCACCTGAACGGACTTGAACCTCTATTCTGGCATTAGCCGTGCAGCTGCCCGGGGATCACAGTGAACTTGCAAGTGCTTTGTGACGGGGCACCCCCGACGGGTGGGATCTTCAATGTGTCACACTGCAAAGAACACTTCCCAAAAATAACAGGTTTCAGAATAAAAGGAGGTTTGGTCTGGCTTTTATATGCGAATGAGTATTGTGTTTTGTTATATTTTTAGTCCCAGAAATTGCTGTCTTGAATAGACAAGAGATGGAATATAAGGAGATTAATCTGATTCAAGAAGTGCCATGAAGAGTAAAAGAAAACCAAGCAATTATCCCTAGCAGGAGCCTGAGTGTTGAACTGTGAACCACCCACTTCCCCTTTCTCCTGCGAAAGAAAAGGACCTGAGAGGCGGGGTTAATGGTGAGCAATACTTGCCCTCGCCCAGCCGTTTTTAACAGGCACTTGCGACGTGCTCTGCAAATACCACGGACCGCGCTGTACGGCGGAGAGGACACGGCTTTCTGAAGTGATTTGGTCAGCGTCAACAGAAGCTGTAACTGTCTCAGATATTCTCTTTAACACTGCTCCTTGTGGGGTCTGTCTCTTACTGGAGTTCTTGTTACTGTTTCCAAACGGCAAATTTGAGAATTAGACCCCAGGCGTATGATTCTATCACATCCACTTTAAAAACTGATTAGAGATTACTGACAAGATTGAAGAGCGTATTTTATATTTATTTATAGGGCTTAGCACTTCTTTAAAAGGGAGGGGGGAAACCCCAACCAAAAAAAATTTTCCTACTTTATATTATTTTCCTTCTTTTTAGATTTTATTTTATTTATTTTTAGAGAGGGAAGGGAGGGAGAAAGGGAGAGAGAAACATCAATGTGCGGTTGCTGGGGGCCATGGCCTGCAACCCAGGCATGTGCCCTGACTGGGAATCGAACCTGTGATACTTTGGTTCACAGCCTGCGCTCAATCCACTGAGCTACGCCAGCCAGGGCTAAATGTTCCTACTTTAAAAAAACAAACATATTTTATTTATTTATCTTTAGAGAGAGGGGAAGGGAGGGAGAGAAACATTGATGTGACAGAGAAACATCAATGTGTGGTTGCCTCTTGCATGTCCCCAAACAGGGACCTGGCCCACAACCCAGGCATGTGCCCTGACTGGGAATCGAACTGGCAACCTTTTGATTTGCAGGACAACGCCCAACCCACAGAGCCACACCAGTCAGGCCCATTTTCCTACTTGTAACAAAAATTGTCAAAATTTCCAAAAGTGGGTAAAATCTTGCTATCAAAAATACTCCATCACAGGGAAAGACTTTATAAAGCCCTGTGTATTTTGTAACACATTTGCAAAACCTAAGTGAAAAATGAAAGCACGCAGTTTGCAGGGGCTGAGAGGGAGGAAGGCTGCCTTGGCTGCGGGCCCTCGGGGAGCAGCAGGGCTGCCCTGGGGTTCAGACAGGCAGCTGCAGTTTGGTGGGGGAGGGGGCGAGGGAGGGGTCTGAAGTGTCTGCTGAGCTGAAAGTATGTCTCCAGTTGGCTACACATGCTCCCTCAAATTTCTTGGGTGCGTGCATGTACACATTTAGTTTTATTGTAACAAAGAAACTCTTACACTTTCAACGTTTAAAACTGAGCACCATCTTTCCTTTCCAGTGAAACAAAAAGAAAATTTAAAAATAAACAGGAACAAAATTACAATAGAGCAATGTCAGTTCCGAACAAGAGCCCACAAGGTTCTGCTGACTCTCCCATTGAATGGCAGGGTTCAAGTCTTCATGAGGAGAGAATTTTATTTCAAAAGTGCCACCTTAAATTGCAAGGACGTCTATTGAACATCACAATGAAACACGCCAAAGGAGAAGCCACGTGTCAAAATGCCTACTTAACCCCCCCCACCGAACATCTCAAATCCACCCTTTGCTGACCTTCTGTAATGACGCCCTCTTTCTTAGTTTTTTTTTCTCTTTTTTTTAAACAAGAGAAAGTAGACAGATACGTGTTGGTCAGTGCTAACCGTCCACATTCACACAGAGACACAGTGTAATCTCTGAGCCCAATCTACAGAGGAAGGAGGGAAGAAGCTGGAGCTCCATGGGTGCACGACTACACGGGCCCGGCACCCTCCGGCTCCCAGCAGAGCTCAGGAAGCAGAAGGTTCTTCCTTTTTCCAGCGGAGCACGGTGGTGTTGATTCCACAAAGCTTTTGTCAAGATAGGAAGGGATAAAAATGAATTTGGAACAGGAAGGGGTAGAGATTCTTTTCCCACTGTATTCTGTTCAAGGCACACCCCCCCCCCCCCATCAGGTGAGAACCACGGTGCGAAGGAGGAAGAGAGACCTCAGAAACGGGGAGACTGAGCACAAGAGGGACGAAAAGGGATTGCACTTGCTCCCAGGGCCTGGAGAAAGTTAACAAAGAAGGTTGGAATCCATCAGTGTCCCATTAGTCATCTTCTCCTTCATCTTCCTCTCCTTCCTCTCCCTCATCATCATCTTCATCTTCTTCACCTTCATCCCCATCAATATCTTCCAACCCTTCATCATCATCATCATCATCTGAGTCTTCTTCTTCTTCTTACTCTTCTTCTCCCCTTCTTTGTCACCCATATCAGGGACCAAGTAGTACCGTAATGGATTTGGCCAAGTATCCTCTGTGATGACTTCTCCTACCTCATCTGCACCTGCATCAGAACGGTCAGTAAACCAGGTAAAAAAGCTCTCCGGTTCCTCACGCTGCCTCTTCCTGCCGGCTGTATTCTGCGTTTGACTTGAACGTTTCATCAAACCCTTTCTGGATTTCCCTTTGATTTCAGTAGGCTTTGAAGACGGATGGCCCCTCTCACTCAGATGAAATTCTTTGGAGACAACTTTATTTTCGAAGTAAGGATTTTCATCAAAATAAAAATCTATTCTGTAACCTGATTTAATATCTTCAAATTCTATCACTTCAACTCTTGTCATATAATGCAGTGTCTCTTAACTCCTCTCCCCCAAGCAGCGCAGCCACCTGTGGCTGGGCGACAAATGTTGTTACCCCCAAATCTGGGATACTGGCGATCACTTCTGATCTCTTCTGAAACAACGGTTGGCGGGGTTCGCTGTATTTCTGTTCCCCTTCCAAGAGCCCCTCCCTGGCTTGTTCATTACGCCTGTCTGTTTCATTTTGTCCTTCATCGATATGTGCAGTGTCTTCTTGCGGTTCTTTTCCTCCCTCTGGCAAACCCAGAGAGACGGACTTCTTCTCTGGCTTGGGGGCGGGAGGAGGGCTTGGCTTCTTCGTCAGGGGAGGGAGAGAAGCCTGGTGTCTGGGAGCCACACTCTGAGGCACGTCGGAGAACCTGACCGAAGGGAAGCTGCGCAGCTGCAAGAAGCTCCGCCTGAGATTTCTAAAAGCACACTCGTGCGTGGCTGACGCGCCCTGGAGGGGGAGGATGAGCGTGTGTTTGCGAGGCGCGGGCACGGCAGAGCCTGAACGGCAGCGTGTCCGTCTGGGCGCAGAGGGGGACAGAAGCTGCAGGAGGGCCAGCCGCTCAGAGAGGCGAGTGCCCGGGAAGTGAGGAGGAGCCCCGGGAGGAGGTAAAGCAGAGGTCACCAGGAGACCTTCAAACACCTCTGAGTCCCCAGCGGGGGTCCCTCTTCGGGGGAGCAGACAGACTACTCAGGCGAGAGGCAGGGGCCACACCTCTGTGCCTGCCGCAGCCACCACGCACGGGTGTCTCTCACGGTCTGCGCCAAAAGGGGGTGGGGGGCATTTCAAAAGAGTATAAAAGTTAAGAATTTAGTACTTTTGGGGAAAAAAATCCCTCCCCCTTTCTTTTCTCTGAAGCAACCCATTTGTGACAATTTTTATTATATATTTAAGGTTCATTTGCTCAAAGAAACAAATGATAGATTCAATAAATAGTTTAGGCAGACAACAAGGACATGAAAAAAGGAGACAGTCTCACGTGTGGCTGATCAGAAGGCTCCGGTGAAAGGGAACTATCCCCGCAGACTAGGCCTGCGGCAGCCTGTCTGAGCTTCTGTCCTTCAGGCCGACGATGTTGCCGGAACACAGGAAGGTCCCCTCCTCTTTGCTAGTTGTGGGCCGGCGGCCTCAGAGCACGTTGGACAGATGAACATCTCTCTCCTTGTAAAAAATCTCTCTCTAGAGAAGATTCTGAAACCTCCCCCGGAGGACCCTTTCCTGCGTTTACCAGTGCATGCTGTCATGAAAGTTTTCCTTACATCAAACGGAAACCCGCAGTGCTGGAGAGGGAGCCTGCTTCCTCCCGTGCTGGGCACAGAGGCGGCGGAGAACAGGTCACCTATTGTAGCAGGACCCTGGTGCAGACGTGAGCGCTGTCGTAGCAACTTGCCCCATTTTTACTTTTTATTTTCAGGATTAAAAAAAAAAACAGCTCAGAGACTACAACCTTTCCTTTTAGGTCTCATTTTCCAACTTTCTCAATCATTCCTGTGGCTTTTCCTTAAACAACTCCTCTGTCGACCACGTCTCTGATCGTGCAATTTCTATGAGAAAGTGAGATTTCCCGAGTCCAGCTACAGGCAACGGGATGTTGTTATAGTTTCTCACACACCACGCAGGAAGGCCAGCATGATGCTTATTTTATCAGAAAACTGCAACGTGGCCGACAATCCCGTCAGAAGATACTTTACGAGAAGTCCTTGGGAAGGAAAAGCTGGGCGAGGTGGCACGCAGGTGGGGTGGCTGGCACCCAGCAGGCCGCATCTCCCCGCGGGGACAGGAAGAAAAGCTTTTCCTCGACCCAACTGCAACTGTGCAAACCCCTTCCTACAGCAGTTCAAAGGTGAGAAGCTGCCCTGTTCTCCTTCGTCAGCTGGGGAAGAGGAAAACGGCCCTTCTCTCCCATCAGCACTATCTGTCTGTCTGTCTGTCCCCCCCCCCCCACCCCCCGCCAGGTCCTGAAGGTTTCCACCCTCCCATTAGCTCACCTGTGCCCCCAAGAGGCAACACAGAACCTCCCTACAGGCAGCATAAGTGAGCTCCTGAGGAAGGGATCCTGTGAAATGAGGGCCTGGCTCTTTCTCACTTGGGACACAGCAAGCAGAGGCTGAAAGTATCAACCAACACAAAAGCAGGTGGCAAATGTTCCCCGAAAACTCTTCCAGACAGAGGAGAGCCTGGCGTTCCTTACCGGCTGGGCTGCCCTGCGGTGCGAGCACAGGAGCCCGCATGCTGCCTCTGGAGATTCTACAGGACCGAGAACAGAGACTGGGGGGCTGGGGATGCCTGTTTAGCTCTGAGATTTCTTTTCTTGATGCGGGGCCAGGCTGACGGCCTTGATTCACATTATGCCAACTGTACGTCACAGAGTCAACCCATGGTGGCATTTTTCAATGCAAGGGGGATTGGAACTATTTGATAAATTGAGCTATTTTCTGTCGCTATCTAGTTGAAAAGAATACACATTTGGGGTGAAAGCCAAGTAGATTTGGTATCATTTGAACACCTTAATGGAAAATAGATTTAAGGATAAATATCATCAAGTGAGCTATCATAAGTCTTATTATAATATGTAAGTCCTTAAATAAAAAGACTTTATTTCTCAAAAATAGCTGCGGTATTTACTCTCTGTTTTCAGTTACTGAAGGTTACTGAAATGCCAGTTGAGGGTAAACTGACAGTGATGAATCAAAGGCGCTTCTCGACAACTACATGTCGGCAATTCTTAGGAACAAGCAGCAGCCTCTGAAAGTCTGGGTGGGGGCCGTGCGCCCACACGCCCTGCACACACGCAGGGCCCCGGTCCAGGCGTCGTCAGGTTTGACGCCAGAGCTGGAGACTGCTTCACTGCTGCAACTTAGGCATCAGCGATCGCTTCAGATCTGTATCATACCGAGGCTTTCATTCTCACTGATATCAACTACAAATGCTCAGATTAATTTTAAAGAGGGCTATGAATGACCAGGCAGAGACTAAACATGTCAATCAACGCGTGTTTTCCAGTGTTCAGCTGTTACAGTCGCCGCCACAGCAGCCTGTCAAACACACGCACTGGTTTCAGGAACTTCCTTCCTCTATGCACCCAACGAGCCTTTTCAGAGTCGAAGGATAAATTTCCCCTAAGTCTCACTATTAATGTCTAAGTCCTTTCTTTGCATGTTAAACCGATCAATTTTATTGAATTATACTTTGAAAATTATGTTTGCCCAAAATCCCAAACACTGCAAACTTCTAATTATTTAAAGACATGATTATCAACAATTTTGGGCCAATAAAATCACAACAGTATATTACTATTGTGAGGGTCCCAAGCTCAATAATGACAACATGAGAAAAAACATTAGCTAAAGACATAATTCAAATCATAACATTTTCATATAATTCAACATTAAAGAATAATTAATCATTAAACATGTGACTAAACTCATGGATAGTCTAACACTGAATGCTAATGTGATTTAGATAAATGTGATTCAGTTTTAAATGAAAGGATAGTGAGTAAATTGTTATGAAATATTCATATTGCTATATGAAATAATTGTAAAACATTTATTAAATTATAACTCATATATGCTTAAAAAGTTACAATGTTTCATTCAGATTTAGGTAGACCCAAAGCCACATGTTTTTTCATTGGCATTTCTAACATAAATCTATTCAAATCCATGCTATAAGTCTTTTTTTTCTAAAGATTTTATTTATTTTTTTTGAGAGAGAGAGGGGAGGGAGATAGAGAGAGAGAGAAACATCAATGTGCGGTTGCTGGGGGTCATGGCCTGCACCCAGGCATGTGCCCTGACTGGGAATCGAACCTGTGACACTTTGATTCGCAGCCTGCGCTCAATCCACTGAGCTACGCCAGCCAGGGCTGCTAGAAGTCTTAAAGTGAACAAATTTTTTGCTTTTGTATTCTCGGACTATGAAAATTGTATTGAAGGGTTCTGAAGACTTGGACTAACATAAAATGGTTATATGGTCTTTCAAAGAAGACAGGAGATACAAAATTGTCTTACCTAAATTATACTAAAACTATAGAGTTTCTATTTTTCAAAATCACATTTCAAAAGGATTTAACATTTTTACCAATCCAAAAAAGAGGAATGACCTGAAACTGTGAGAGAGGAAGAGAAACATTGATGTGAGAGAGAAACACTGATCAGTTGAGTCTAGTACATGCCACATGTTTATATGTGCCAGGACTGGGGACTGAACCTGTAACCCAGGCATGTGCCCTGATCGGGAATCAAACCAGTGACCTTTTGCTTTGCAGGCTGACACCCAACCGAGCCACACTGGTCAGGGCAGCAAAAGTGATTTTTAACAGAAGCATGATTTTTATTTTAGAGGATTTTAAAAAAAATATATAGACAATAACACACACAAAAAAAGAAACTAAAAATTACCTACAATCCCACCACTTTTTGAAGTACCTTTAATAAAACGGAAAACCCCATCAAACTATTCTTACTGTTCAAATTCTACACCTTAGAAGAACCACCGTAAACCTCTTGGCACACACCCTTCCAGACCTTCTGTTACTGTGTCTTGAAAATAACAAAGTTTACCACTTTTTCTAGTAGGAGCAATTTGGTATTCCTCTGCATTATTTTATTTTTATAAAAATATTTTATTTGTTCACAGATGTGACTCCTGGCTGTCAGATCATTTCAAAAATTAAAAGTGTGCATGATATGGTGAAGTGCACGCTCCCCCCAAATGTGCTTCTCTCTCTTTTCAAAACATTTAACACGTATCACTTGCTTGCACAGCTCGGAAATGGTTAGACTCACTCACCATGTTCGTCAAACAACAGAAGGCAGGCAGGCTCTGTTAAGGGGAGGGTTCTTTCGAAGGGAAATACTATACCTGAAGAAACACACGTTTTAATAATACTATGATGCCAGGTTTATGGCAAATGCTTTCATTTCAGTCGGCAGAGATTAACATTTAGAGACAGCATTCTACATTAAGTTTGCCAGGGGCAGCACTACGAAGTATTTGCACTTACAGATTTTGAGTTTATGATTATTCAGGTGTCAGCGTTTGCAACTGCGTTAGCTACAAAGTAAACAACCAGCAACCCTAAGGGTGCCCCTAACACCGCTGCAAATCTTCAAACTCAAGGTTGGAGTACGAGTTCAAACAGAACAGAAAATACCCCTTCTGGATCTTTGGAAAGTCTAAAATTGAATGAAGCTTCTGGTGCATGCTTCCTGATGGACACAGGAAAAAGTCAAGGCCTCAAATCGGAGCCCACAGGAAGGCAAATGATGCATGCGAGGTTAAAAAGGCTGATTTTGCAAGAACTTGTTTGTTTTTTAAATTCTTGACGATGACTTTTACATTAGGGCTAAGGAACAAGGACCAGCTCTCTCTCCAGTTCTGCACAGTCCCCACAGATGGTGTCATTCCACGCTCCTCCCCACGCAGCCTGGCCGTTTCCGCACAGGCGGTCATCGGGCACGAGGTCCTGAAATCTGTTTGGAATTCAGTTGTTTGGAAGGTGGGAGACGTTTATCCACAGCAGCAATGCCACCGACAGCAGTCAGATTTCTAGGCCAGCTTTCAAAAGCCTGAGAATTCTTAATGCTTCAGAGTGCATAGTGCCAGTTCAGTCTCCTGAGCACTATTTATACGTTTTTAAGGGGAAAGCATTTCAAGGTCCATGTCACACACTAGGAACCTGATTCGCTGCTGTAGATGCCAGAACCTCATACGCTCTAACGTCTTTAGATACGCAGGGGTTATCCGTGTGTGGCTAGGCCAGCAGGGGTCTGCGAGATGTCAGAGAAAAGCACGAGGTTACCTGTCTCGAACCCCTAGACACTGGGTTCACCTCAGGTTCTAAGCTAAAGTCAAGACTGAGAGAGGGTTCCATGCAGAAGGTGTCACAGAATCCAGGGCCTGGAGGAGAGACAGTCGGTCGCGTCAGAAAAGCCAGAAAACCTTCAAAGGGGTTGGGATTTACGGTGCGAGGGATGAGGCGGACAGCTGACCGACTGTGGATGGCGAATCAGACTGAATCCAGACCGTGAAGGGCCGCGTGGCTTTCGGTGGACACCCACGACCCGTGAACCCACAGTGTGGGAAGGGCTTGGAGACCCAGCAACATGGTAGCAAGTATTTACTGACAGACATCGTGTGGTCCAAATCATCACATTTTCTACACAATTTAACTTTAAAAATATAGTTTAGTTATTTAATATTAGATTCACATCTAAACCTTTTTGCTACACATGGAGATTAAAAATTGGATAACAACATGGTTTTGCCAACTTATATTTAGATAAATGTGGTTTCGTTTTCAATTAAAAATGGTAATTTGATTATTCAATAACTTGATTATTGTTCTCTCCAAATAATTAGAGTACTTGTTAAAATGTGACCAATATGTTCAAAGTGAGTGAAAGCATTTTCTTTGGCCTTGGGCAGATCTTAAAGCAAATGTTCTTTTGAGTATTTTTAATAGAAAAGCTATTTCAAACATATGGTAGATGTCTTAAAGTGAAAAGAGTTTTGTCTCAGAATTCGTAGATTATAAATTCTTTAAATTAAAAAACAAAGCAACCTGAAGAAACACAAAACAAAGAAGGGCTGGCTAATTACGGAGGTGTGTTCATGTTCAAGTTTGGCCTTCCTGAACACTGTAACAAATCTGCATAAATATGCTCCATGACTGTCTCCAAAAGTTATGCCCTTTTTGATTCCTGGTCAATTTTCAACAACAGCAAGACAAAGACCACAGTAAAAATGTAAAGATGTTTAATCTCTCTAAATGCTGTCTAAAATTAGTGGCTGATTTTTTTTTTCTAGTAAGGCATCTTGACACTGATTATTAGAAGTGTTTTGAATGCGAACTGCACGGTTTTTGATGGCCGCACACTCAAGGACAACAGTGAATGACCTTGAACGGCAGTGTGTAAAAATACATTTATCACAGAGATGGCATGCTGGCTGCCAGTCAATATGCGTCTCTCATTTGTTCGGAGGTTCTCCTGCTGTGATTCCCTCATTACAATTTGCTTTTACTTCCTGGGCAAATGGCAACTAGAAAATGAGGCAGCTTCTTTCTGACCGAACTTAATCCAGAAGAAATGAGGTGACAGCTGCAGCCACTCGAGTGTTCCAGGACATTTTGCACGAGTCTGTAACAGGCACGGCTACATATGCTCACTATTACATCGCCGAGTGTGACCGCCCGCAAGTTCCCGCGCTCCCTCAGCCCGCTCCGTCTGTGGGAAGAAACGTCTTGGAAACACAGGATACTTTCTACTTATACCCCAGTCAATCCACTTTTATAGGTAAATAATTTGAGGTGTGGGATGCAGATAAACACTCATTTTAGATGCACAGTTTAGAAAACATTCTTGGATACTTTTAAAAGAAGCATCCAGCTACAACCTGAGCACAGAATAACTCCTGTTCTATGTTTTTATGATAATTAGTCTCAATGCAGATTACCTTTTTCTAGGAAGCAGAAAAAGGTTCATTCGCTTAGACGATTTACTGCAGTCATAGCTGTAAAGAAATTCATAATACACTCACATACAGGTTGAAGGGGTATTTACTTTTTCACACGAGGATTTTCTGACTTACTGATTTCTAGCTATCCTTGAACACGCTGCAGGGCCCAGTACATGATTTTGAGAGATGTGTAAAGAGCACAAAATGTAGAAAAGAAAAACACTTTTTTCATTTAATTAAAAAAAATGCAGATACTAGGAAGCATGCTAGGAGGGGGCATACATAGGAATTAAGAATCCCCGTGAATAATTATAAGCTCCAAAAAGAATGACTGCTCCAATAATTGTTTGTTTTTGGTTTTGATTTTTCTTTATTTAATGTGGCGAAACAATTTCTGTTCCAGTGTAAATGGGCCCGTTTTCTAGTTAGGGTTCGGATTTGGGATTCTGTTTCCAGAAGCCCAATATCGGCGATGAGTCAGGACACAGACTGAAAATATGGTTAGGTGGATGAGCGTAAACCTAATGCTGAAATGAAATAAGCCAGACACAGAAAACCACGGACTGTATGATTCCATTTACATGGAATTCTCCGTGAGGCCAAACCACAGTGACAGGAAGACCGGCAGCTGCCAGAGAGCAGGGGAGGGGGGTGGACACCTCTGGGGCCGACGGAGGGGGTCTTGTGCTGACGGCCGTGGTCGCGGCAGGCCTGCCCACATTTGCTGTCACTCATCAAACTGTGCACTTACAGTGAGTGAATTTCTCATATGTAAATTATACCTCACTAAAACAGTTATAAATATGCAAATGTAGCAAAACAGATGTATCAGGGGAGAGTGGGCTATGTAGGAACTGAAGCTTTTGTTGCTGCTGCCCGGAAGTGGCGAGAAATGGCCAGGCAAAGGGCTAATTGCTTGGAGCAGGAGGCTACGGCTGCTCCCCGGAATGCATTTTCTAGTTTTTCATCAGGTCTCGGCGGACAGTGCTCCCCCAGTTTCCCTTGGGGGGTCTTAACCACAGCCTGCTGTTTCTCAGTAAGGATACCTTTCCTGTAAATCCGCTGGAAGGGTTCTTTTCCTTGAATTCGCGTTCATCACTCCATAGTGGATCTGTGCATGCCGCAAGAGACTTTTCTTCCTTCTTAACATAAGCCATACATTTCTGTTCAATTTACAATACTGGCTATTGATCCAGGATTGCTGGCCCAAACCAGTCTTACCTTCTTTGTTTGAAAGTCTTAACCCTAAATGGACATCTGCTATTGTCCACAAATACGCATATTCAATTCTAAAGGTAAAGATTTAGAAATGTATTTTAGAAATTCTAGATTTTTTTAATACAAATATCCCCACATGAAAGATTCTATCCCAGAAATACACGAAGATTTATTTTTAATAAATGGCACGGCACTGAAACGAACTGTCTAGCTTTTATGCGAGGGAAACTTCTGAACGGTGTCCGGAAGAATGATCAAGCTGTGGGAAAGCACTAACTCACACACTTTGCTTGTGTCAGTGCACAGAGTTCCGCAGGGACCTCCGCCTCCCTGCAGGCGTGTGTGACCCAGCTGAGGGGCCGCTGTCCCAGCTTACCGAGTCTCAACACACTAATCCTTTCCCAAGAAGGCAGTTTGCAAAACCATTGGGAAACAGAGTGATTGGAGCCTATTAGAACAAATAAATCTGTCTACAGACTACGACACAAATAAGTGAAACAACACCCAACAAAGGGGCATGGAGAACAAAAATAACACCCGATAAAGGAAGGAAAAAAAAAAGCAGTGTTTTGTTTCATCCTTACTTCACATTGTATTTACTAAGAAAAACAAGAAATTAAATGATATAGCACCGGTGAAGTCAGATACGAAAAGGAGTTACAGCACCGTTCACAAAGCCTTCTCTTCACCACTGAATACATCTTGGTATGATAGGCTTTCAAAAATGTGAATGTAACTCTCTAGTTAATTAAAAAGGACTATACCGTGAAGATTTTAGCTTCCTGACATTCTCCCTAAATGTTTCCATACCGTATGCATCTCCTAGCCCTGACTCTGTAAGCACTTGGATGCTCCCAGCTCCCCTGTCCGAGACCACTCCCAAGCCCAGGAGACTGGGGTCCGCCAGCCAGCCGCAGGGCTCTTCCAGGGAACCTGCCACAGGGCCCTCTGTCCCCAGTGCCACCGCAGGACAGGCAGTGTCGCCAATGGCAGAGAGAGGGCAGTCAGAGGGTGCTGGGCCCTGCCGGTCAGGGAGCTGCTTGGCAAGGCCAGGGCGTGGTTCATGCTCAGAAGGCTTTCTGAAGTTCTACTTCTGCCTTAGCTGGGTAGTTATCTGCAGTTTTCTATTTTTCTTGTCATCTTCCCTTCTGTCCCTCTGTGTTGTTGAGTCTATTGTGTAAGATCATAGTGCAAAAGCATTACATTCTCTTCTCTAGTCTTGGCTATTTTTCCTTGATTGTTTTCTCCACCCTAATGCATCTCAATCTTCTCCTGGCTGTCAACACAAAGAAAACCTTCATTGTTGTTTTTTTTTCCCCTGGCCTACATTTTTCTGAACAGATTTTCTTTTCCTGAGCCCTTTTTTCAAGATATTTTTTCAGGGACTTAGAGGCCCTGGACTAATATAGGAATCTCAAGGGGAAAGATAGAAAAGAATTCTTACTTTCCTTCCCTATTGTGTTAGTTACCCCCAAACGAGTGTTTAAAAGAGTTCTGAGGACCACTCTTCCTGTCCGGCTGAGGTTTACTAATATAAGCCATCATCACCATTTCATATATATTGTCTCCTACTATTTACTTATTCCTACAATATTTACCTCTCATATTTCCACCTACCCAATGAATTTAACTTTTCTTTATTTCTGTATTCAAAAGCATTCTGCCAATCCTAAGTTCTCCCGTGATTTTTTTCTAGCACACACAATACAAAGATGGGTGTCGAAGACTGCGGAGAGACTTAGGATGCCACCGTTATTTGCCATGAATTTCTCTCTTCGGTTGCTAAGACCCGGGTCATCTACCCCGAGTTCACAAAGAAATGAAACACCCTTTGGACTCGAGCATAACTCCTTATAAACATCTGAGAAACACACAGATATTTACAATAAAAATGCACTGTTAATTTAACTTCAGTCCCAAACACCCAACCTTACAGCTCTAGTCGAGGAGCCCTTTCCGCACCCCCAGGTCTGATCCATGGGGAAATTCAGGAATGTATGCTGTCTTTCCAGCAAATGCTTCAGCTTTGCCTGAGTGTGATAAACATTTATTCTTTTCTATATCTGCCACTACTGTGAGGTTATTGATCAAATCGTACTTGAAAACACTCTGCTGGACACCATGGAGAAGGGTATATGTTGTTTCTGAAAAGTAATTGCTTCCTCTCCTCTGAACAATTCATTGTTTAATCCAGGTTTGTTTTGAATCTGATTTTTTTAAGGTCTCATGAAAGCTGCATTAATTATATGATGCTCAGGCAATTAAAGATTTATATACCATAGCTTTCACTAATATTTAACTCATATGAAACTGTTTCTAGTTAAGAAATGTGATTCCGCCCTGGCTGGTGTGGCTCAGTGGTTAAGAGCCGGCCTGTGAATCGAGGGGTCACGGGTTTGATTCCCAGTCAGGGCACAGGCCTGGGTTGTAGGCCAGGTCCCCAGTAGTGGGTGCATGAGAGGCAACCACACGCTGATGTTTCTCTCCCTCTCTTTCTCCCTCCCTTCCCCTCTCTAAAAAGTAAATAAGTAAAATCTTAAAAAAAAAGAAAAGAAAAAGAAATGTGATTTCATCTGGATTAGGTATGGAAAAAATCCAGTTCATTTTCGTTCAGGTTATTTGCAGGTAATTTTAACAGAACATTGCATGTTCTTTTCTATGTCTCAGTTGAAATACTAAAAAGGTGTTAAAAAAAACAAACCCCAAAACGCCTAAATGCTCCCGGGCCCATGGCAGGCTAATAAAGAATGCCGTGTCTGCAGAGCGGCCGGCTGCTTGGGAAGCCTGGGACCCAAAGCCCGTGTTCTCCTGGGTGACGGAGCAGGAGGAAGAAGTGAGGCAGTTTCCTGTGCTCCCCCCCGAATGGTTCTGGGCATTTCTAACTCCTTTGGGGGTCGCCCTCCCGACTGGACCAACTGCCCGACAGGTGGGAGGAAATAACACGTTTACCAGGCATCATCTAATGCTGTATGACTTCCCAATTCATCGAGTTAGCCTCATTTCATTTATTTCCTAGTTTACATGTTTTGGGGGTTGCATTTATTTGTCAAAACTGCTATAAACTTTGCATTTCTACATTAAGGAATTTAGTCTCTTTGGTAAATATGGTCATGTTAGCATTTGAACTTTCCTTCTGACAATTTAATTTTTAAATGCTTTCAGTAATTTATGAATTATTTTTAAAAAGTCTGTTTAAAGGCCCCAGAATCTAAGAGAAGCCCTATTTCTTCTGTCTCTAAGTATATGCACAAAGGCATCTAATCTTTCTTTTTGGTTAGATTCACCTAAAAACATAAAAATAAAGATTAGTGATGAGTCCTCATGCAGTGTAGATACTTGGCTACCAGCTCCTTAAGAGCAGAAACAGATTCTCAAACAATTCAGGTTACAAAAAATAACACATTTTCTCGCTTTCCCAAAGTTTGCTTCATACCACTTCACTATTAAGAAAGGCCTATATTAGGGCTGGATTTTGCAAATTGAGAGCAATCAAAAGAGATTTTGCAGGGAGCGCCCGGTGAAGCGACGTGCCCAGGGCAGCGGAGCGGGCCCACCCAGCTCCTCCCTCGGACCTACACTCGGCTTCTCGGCTTGGAGTCACCGTGGCTTTGAACGGTGCCTCTGAGCATCTCTGCTTTTTTCAATTTATTTCGTGCACCCATTAGCAACATGTGTCCTAAGGTATCAGAAAAGCCTAAGAGAGCTTGTAAGGGCGTTACACTTCGTGTAAAGCACAAAGTAATTAGGTGTTTCGACTGCGGTGAACAAAATAGAGACACAGTACCTGCCTTGACTTTTGGATCTGGGAATGCTCAAATTTTTTTCTATATAAATTAATGGTAACTGCTTCCTCTCTTTACACCATTCTGGCTTACAAGAGGTTTCATAAGAATGTTCTACTCCCGGACATGGATGAATGTGAGCGGGGAGGCAGCTTCTTACTAAACACTTTTGGACTCACTTTAAATAGTGGGAGATGCCGACGCTCCAGTCTCTCATCACAGCCCTCGGAATGGACTGATCTCAGGTCAGTAAGCCCCCACAGTAGCAAGCGGCCCGCCTCCACGGGCGCTTTAACTACCACGGCCGCCCGGAGGTCTGAGTTCCTCCGCGGGCCTTACTGGACAGAACGCCCTCTCGCTGCCGACCCGACCTGAGTGTAGCTCCGTGAGCAGATCCTGGGAAAGGCGTCACGGCTATGCCCCCATTACACAGTTCACGCAGCCGACGCCGTGACCGAGGCTGGGGGTTGAGCAGAGACGGGAGCAAGGGGTGGGGGCCGTCAGAAATTGGAAGCCCCCAGATGCGTTCTAGTAACTCCCATGAACTCTCAAGTGAAATAACTGTTACACTTCCTGGCATAAAAGGCTACACTTGAAGAGTTTCAGGCGGACAGCTGGGGGCAGGGGATGAAAGAAAAGCAAATCTCTGAGTTCAGGAAGAACCAGGCATGGTTCAGGAAGAGACAAGGTGCACGGGCGACCCAGAGGAAAGCTGGAATTCCATGCAGTCCCGGGGTGTGCACTGCGGACAGAACGAGTTTGTCTTGGAACACTTTTAGCCGCAGTAAATCTAGTCCCACCAAGACACAAATGCTGCACATTCCATAGTCATTTATACCATGCTTTAAAAAGTCACAAATTGTATGTCCATAAACTGTTTTTTTTTTTTGCCAGGGAATAACCATTTTGAAGAGGAAACATCCTACAATTTGATCACTAAGGAAACGGGCAGGATTTTACCAAAGGCAGCTTTCTCCTGGTTCTCCACTATCTTCAGTTACCCTGCAGCTGGAGGCAGATACTGAGCACACTGGTCATTGCCTTCAGAATTTAATATCCTTAGCACTAGTCCAGGCTCAGAAAATCAAGAAGTCTGAATTCCAAAAGAAAGTGGTTTTGTCTCTTATACTCTAGCTTATATTATTTCAACAGACCAAATATTTGATATGCAGCTTAAAAAAAAACTAAATTGTTTTAGCAATTTAAATTCTAGTACTTTGGTAATTTAATTCATCTGAGTAATGTGTCATTGCTTCCCGACATATTTATTGAATACATTAATAACTACTAGTGACCCCTTAGAAATTTAATGCTGTCTAGCATGTGGTCAGTTTGGTAAAAGCCCTTCTTACAGTCCTGAAGCCCAGAACTTTGTGGACGGGTGCCGGAATGAAGTGAGGCTCTGCTGAGATCCGAAAGAGTTCATGTGTGGCTAGCATGGCATACAATTCAATTATTTTATAAGGGCCACTAGTTATTTTGTATGGCTCATGGATAATCTGCTAACACAGGCTGCTGAGAACCTTGCTACTCTACTCCTTAGTTTAAAATCGCAGAGTCTATGAGATAATGCTCTTGCAAGTGGAAACATACTGAGCCAGTGTCACGAGAGTTTATAATTAGATTATTCAGGGAAAATTTTAGGAAAGAAAACACCAAATCGGAAAATATTCCCAGGACATACTGAAGAAATTCCTATTCTTAAGAAGATGAGAAACCACTTTTAGTGATCGAAAATGAGCAGAATAGTTGAAGGAACTCAGAAAAGTCTCAGGTTTCCAAGACTTCCACTTACTTCAACAGAGACGACAGAACTCACGTAGACTGAAGAGAAAATCGCCCCTTTTGTAGTAATGGATGAGCAATCCCATTGGTTCCATTTTTAATAAACAAAAATGTGAAATGAATGATATACTAGCAAGGAAGAGTCTGTTTCCCTAAGCGTCTGCCACACAACTGACTGACAGCAATTTATCTGCCCGATCACTGCCAAGCGCGCAGCCAGTAATGTGAAGATTATCCTGGGAGATGACTGATCACTTTACAGGAAAATACCCTTCCTGTGAAAGGGTTTCCTATAAATTAGGGTGAAGAGGAGAGACACACCACCCCCACATCCCACCGTCTTCCCCAGACAGAAGCTCCTTCTGATAGCCCGAAGAAAGTGCTTTGCTAACACACTTAACATGGAGCATTTACAGAGGTAAAAGCTGAAAATGCCTACCCTGGGAGACAGAGGCAAATGAGATACATTTCTGCATTTCTTTTGATACAAATTCAATTTTTTTAAGAGCCTTTACCCTAGACACGACGTCACACTTTTTATGATAATGAAACTTTAAAATCACAGCATGTGGCTTCACAGAGTGGTCAGCAAGTTTTCCATTTTTCCAGGCAGCCCCATCTCGTTATAGCAAATGGCATCATTCCAGAGCAAAATAAAAGAAAAAATTAAATTGATTACTATGTCAACCTTGGCATCCATATGCCAAACTGTTCTTTGATAAGAGCTAAGTTATTTGGTAGAAACTTGAGAAAAAGTTCTCCTCTCTGAATTCCAAATTCTTGCTATCAGATATAATTTCTTAGGCTTACAGGTACGTAGTTCAACAATTTGAGTGTTTCCAAAATCACTCAAGAGGGTTTTCTACTTTCCTTCTTCAGAGGTCAGTTTATGAGCCTACTAAGGGCCTTTTTTCTCCCTGAAGTGCTCTGTTTCCTTCAACTTGTCACATATGTAAACATAGATTTAAGGTGTAGTCAGCTACCTATAACAATCCAGTATAGATTTGAGTTGGGGAGGTATACATTTCTAGGAAAGACTGGGTCATTATCGCTTCTCTCAGTCTAGCTCCAAAGGAGGGGCAGTAACTGCTCTGACCTGGGGTGCACCTCTTAACCAAACGTTTACACGAGGGCAGGCTACAGGTCCTCTTCAGCATCCCGTCCCCGGACTCCTAGTGCTGCGAAGTGTGTGGGGAGAGGTTAGGTCGGCCTGGAGAAGTCACAGAGCAGGAGCGGGGAAGGCGACGCGACCAGGATAAGTCTGGTCCACGTGCCTTCACTCGACTGTGTCTGCACTCCCTGCACTGGTTTCCAGAATGATCACTCCCTGTGACTGGGAACGTTCTCCATTCCCATCACATGTCCCCTCTGGCCCTAACCATGAAGCTTTCCATTTACACCCCTGACTAGGGAAGATCTTATCGGAGCTCTCTGTTAGTTCCTACGCTCTATTGTTAGAGATGTATTATTTTCTTCTTCCGGACAAACTCAAACTTTGATTTTAATTTTAAAATTAGCATAAGCAAATTCACTCTTTTGGGAATAATCTGTGTATAAAGGCCCCACAACCCCCTATTCGCCTTGGTACTGGTTCTGTCATTTCTGAGACACCTGAGTTTAAGACACAACCCACACAGACAATTTATAAAGGTAGACTACCGTCTTCCCACGGACAGACTTTAATTCACAAATGGCTGTGTTGCTGTGTACTGTTGCCGGCTCCACAGAGGAGGCAGGCACCCCCACCTCCCCAACTCGGAAGCATTCGCGGTTATGCATTTGGCCACGGACACGTGTCTAGCTCGGGATGGACTCGTAGGCTGAAGGAGTGATTTCAGATGACCAGTCACCTTAACCAAGATAGGTAAGGAGAAAGGAAGTTGCTATGTGATTAGCTGAATTATCCTTTTTCATTATGAGAGCCTTATGAAATTAAACAGCCCGGGCCCAAGGCTACTTTACACTGAGCAGGGCTCGCGTCTTTGGCGTCAAATGGTTCATGTGACTGACTGGCTTGGAGAAGAAATAAACAGTGGTAAAATTCTGGCAAAATATATTTATATGATATAAATAATAATACAAGGTACATTTTGAAAGACAGTCATACCCTGGACATTTTATAAATTACGTGTGACCTCACAGTGAGACACTGCATGGAAAGAAGGGGATCCTCTCCCCCCACTAGCAGTTTGCTCCTCTCAGAGATTTCTGGGGCCACATTTGAAGGCAGGTATTGAGATTCGCATTTTAAATACCTTGGGCTACGGCTAATACACCGTATTTTAAATAGAAGTATAAGATACTAAAAATTCAACAGAGATACATTTCTTTTTCTTCATTGCTCACGCTTCCACCCACATATATAGACAGTCTGCAGGCCTAGTACGGTCCACAAACATTTTTTGATCGGTGCCTGTGATGTCTAAAAGTTCAGAGTCCTTACCCCCTCTCCCAGGGGAGCAGGCACTCTCTCCTGTACCGTTGTCTCTCACCTCCCTGAAGATGAATCCAAATCCCATTGGACCAGTTTCTCCTGCACTATTTATAACACAAAGGAGGAGGACGAGGGCGGCAAGTGAGAGGTGGTACAATCTCCCTATCTGCATCCAAAGCTGTGAAAGGCATGCACCTGGATTCTAATCTCAAGAGAACAGGAGGTGAACAGCCAGACGTCTGGATGCATCCTGACCTGAATGAGTATCAGTCTAGTCCCCACAAAGATGAGTACAGCTTGGTGTGCCAGTGAGGCAGTAAATGGTAAATGATAGTTGGGTTTAGAAACAAGTAAAGATAGCGGTTAATTTAAGGGGAGGAGGAAAATAGGGTATGTGGGGTAGAAAAAGAGAGGCCTTAAATGAGAAAATAGCATGTGCAAAGGTCCTGGGGTGTGAGAAAGAGAAAAGGAAACAGTAGAGTTAATAATAATAATAATGATGATAATGATAATAATAATAATAATAAATAAAGAGCTCAAGTGGCCTGCGCACAAAAACGGCAGGGGAGCCTGGTGAGAGATGGGGATGGGGAAAGAGGCAGGCGTTTAAAGTAAAATAACTGTGATATAACTGTGCATAGGGATTATTGGTAGCGAGGTTAATATTCATATTGCTCTTTCCGCCATCTCTGTGCCAACACACCAGTGCGCGAGAATGTCCTGGCTGGTGCTGTCCAGAGTATCGACAGTGCTGAAAAGAGGGGCACACGCCAGGTTCTCATCGGGCCGTGCTTCAAAGTCGTCGTCCGGATTCTACCTGTGACGATGAAGCATGGCTACGCTGGTGAATGTGAAACTACTGATGAACACAGAGCAGGGAAAGTCGCTGTGAACCTCACCGGCAGGCTGAACAAGCGTGGAGCGATCAGCCCCAGATCTGATGTGCAGCTCAGAGGTCTGGGAAGTGGCGGAAGCCCCTGCTTCCGCCCGGTCAGTTTGGTGTCGCCGCACTGAGGACCTCAGGGGCCTCAGGGACCGTAAAGAAGCAAGATGAAAACACACAGGGGGGACAATCCTGGGATTCTTTTTTCTAGGGATGTAACACATATGTGCAAATAAAATGCCTCAATGGAAAAAAATATTTATATTAGCTCAGTATTGACATTTACTTGCATTTAAAAGTATTATAGAAATTTTCAACATGTACAAAAGCAGACAGAATAGTACAATGAATCTCCAGGTACCCTGTGCCCGGCTTCAATAATTACCAGTTCATGGTTAATCTGGCTTCGTCCGCAAGCCCATTTTCTTTCCCCCTTCCTCTACTGTTCTGAAGGAAACGTTAGAGATCAAATGATCTTATCTGTGGGATCTTTCATTTTAAAAGAAACTCCCTACCACTGTTTTTTTCTTTTTTTAAACAACCTGTTTAAAATTCAGTGTAAGGTGCTGGAGCGTGGGGGCTCTCACTAGGAGCTAGAAAAGCAAAAGGACTGCCACACGCCTGTGTGGTGCGTGGATCAGCCGCTCTGGTCCTCTGCTGGACAAGGGTAAAAAGGCCGGAAGGTTCCTTTCTCACCAGTCCAGCGATTTTCAACCTTTTCCCTCTCCTGGAACACACACACCAATTACTGAAATACTGAGGCACACCAAAAAAAAAAACATTTTTTGCCCATCTTATAACAAAAATGAAATAGGTATAACTTTGATTCATTCATGCTGGATGGCTATTGTTTTAGCTGTGGCCTTTTTTTTTTTTCAAATTTGACAATCTAAGGGAGGTCCGTGTCCCTGACTAAATAGTCAGGTATTGCAGGTTTTAAAAATTCTTAAGACACACCAACGTGCTGTGGCACAATGGCTGAAAATTGCTGACATAGACTAATTACTTGGAAAATACTCTATTAAGCCACAAAGCCATTCATTTCTCAGTAATTGTGCAAGAGGAGCTTAAGAAAGATTAACTTTCAGGGATTTCCTTTTTTTTTCCCCCTTTGGAACTATGCTATCACCAATATGTTAGCCATAAGACAAATGCAGCTATTTTAATTCAAATTAATTAAAAGGAAATAAAATTAAAAACAGTCTCATTAGCCATCTGTAGCTAGTGGTTATCATATTGGAAAACATAGATACTGAACATTTTCTTCATCACAGACAGTTCTAGTGAAATATTTTTGTTTTAGAAGACACAGTTAATTTAAATCCATACTAAACATATTCAAAAGTTAGCCGTGAAAATATTCAAAAGTTATTTTTACAATACATACACATACTATACCAAACTAGACCCTATACAAGAATATAAAATGTATTTTTCCTTGACATACTATCAATTCATAAGATATCTGAATTAAAACAGTTACAAAAGTAATATTTTCTTCTCCCCCTGTACTAGTCTATTTCTAACTGTGACAGTGACAAATGATAAGCTAAAAGGTATTTTCCAAACCCAAAATTCAAATAATACTTCCCACAGAACTTACAACTGCCGATTCACTTCATTTGCATGTAAGCACATGCGTGATTCCCCTGGATGTAAGGAGGCCCTGATCTTTCACTGTTCATTGAAGTGGGCTCCACCAACTGCTACAAAATCAGGACAACAAAAAATACATTTGCTTCCCAGGAGGCCTTTCTTCTATAGAAACTTTACCTTAAAAGAAGTAAATCTACATTTTGTTCAAAGAGGTACATGGCAAGTCAATGGATTTAAACAATAAAATGACAGCCGTGGGTTCGAACGTTGGCTTGTGAGTCTGCGAGGTGAATCAATGGCTGCACGAAATCAACATCTGGGCGGGGAAGAAGGTGGGTGAGTTGGTGTCAGTTTCCCCCTAACTCCAGCACTACGCATGTGCGTGCAACAGGGGTGTCGACGAGCAGCGACGTGGCATGTTTATCACGAGATAATCACACCCCTAGAGGCTTAGACGCGCTCAGCTGAACCCTGGGCCTCACAACACACTTGGGGTGTCATTATCTCATGATAACCATACTCTCTGTCAAGCCTTATTGCTTAATTAGGGGTTATGAAGGTGATAAGACTAAAAGAAATCGGATGAACCCTACCTAAGATGAATGATACCTTAATCAACCTAAACTTGGTGGCTGGAGGAATCACGAATGTACACATACAGCAAGTTACATATTATTTTTAGAGAAATCCGTTAATAATAAATGAGGAGAAACCCAACCTGCATTCACAGATGATCTGAATTGCATTTGCCATGAGGTATGACGCTTATGGTCAATAATTTAAATTGTGTTTTCATATAGTATGTAAAGTGTTGCAGAGATTAATGATAACATGAAATTTAACTCTGACCTAAGATACCCAGTTTATGCGTGACAGTAATTCATCATAATCCAAACACAGAATTTAGGCAGTGAGTCTGCAAGAGAGCTGATCAATAACACCCATGCCATGAAAGATTTTAACAAACTAACCTGAAACCAAAAAGGAAAAATAACATGATATGCCCCTTACTATTTTTTCCACTAGAGCTTAAAATAACCAAACATGAAAAAAAAATCATAGCACCCAATGCTCTTAACAACCATGTTCGAATATTTAACTTTAGTTCTTTTGTTCTATTTTTATAAACAACTGCCATATTTGTGGGTGGACTATAGCTCCACATACAGTGCACTTGAAGCTGCTTTCCAATTCACTGTGAAACATCAATTATCTTTATCAAATAACAGTATCTCATCTCAGTCCATTATCAAGATGGAGTCTTATTTTAGCCGGACTGCAGCCCTATCTGTATATCAGGACTGGCCGCAGTGGCAGAGCGGGAGTGAAAGGCTGTGAAATAATCAATAATCATCATCAAATTGTGGTCGAAAGGTTGTGAAGATGGAAGTTTTTGATGAAACCTCTTTTTTTTTTTTTTTTTTTTTTTGGTGCTGATGATAAGGCTTAACCTTTGCAATACCTGATACCTATGACTCGGTTAGAGGAAGCCTTGTGCACTTGAAAGTGGTTCTAAATATCCAAAGACACTGAAACACTCAGGCTTCAGGGAGACACAAACCTCATGCTATCAGAAACCATCAGGTGGGAGGGCTCGCAACCACGGAGAACCTGGTGCACGGTAGACTCGGTACCCGACTCCTGCACAGGCGATTCAGACCTGCCATGCTGCGGGCATTGAATCCACCGATGCTGGCATACCCACGGGTCAGGCGTATCCTGGCATTTTCCCCAGAGGGGAATGAAATGTTGCCTGAGCGTGTGTACCTAGACCTGGGAAAGGCCTCTGCTGGAGAGTTACAGAGGTTTTACTGCATCTCTTCTCATCATACTTGTCCTAAAACTTCGTGAGGTGCGGCATGTAGAAACAAGGCGGGGAATTAACAACACTAATTTGGAGGGATCTTTCCCTGATTTTTCTGTCATTGAGTTCTAATTACACCATGTGGACGAAAACCAAAGTCAGTCAACCGAGAAACAACTAGGCTCGAATTAGAGACAATTCTGTTGCTTGGGGTTTTATGCAAATCTAGGAGGCCACACTATATGCTAAAAGCTTTAATTAAAAACTCTAATTTTATGACAGTTCAGTATTTTAAAAAATATACATTTTGAAAACCATGTATCCTTGAAACATAAAACCTACCTACTAAAATTTGATAAAACAAGAAGACACAAAAACTAAACCCACCAACTAACGCATAAATTATGATTTCAAGGTGTTAAAAAAATTAAATGGCAAAGCTCACTGGTATAAACTGTCAAACTATTAACATTTTCCAGTGGTGAGCTACTAATAATTTGAACATACTATCATCAGTGGTATAGCAAACATTTTTGAAACAGATCCTAGTTCAAGGAATTCAGGAAGTCAGACACACACTAATAAGCAGAAATTAGCTTTCATTATAATTCCTCAACTGAATTTTTTGAAAACAGGTTTGTTAAAGGAACTTGTTTGTACTGACTAATGAAAATAGGACACCTTCAATGAAAGTAACTAACAATACTAAACCTCACCTGCAAGTCTTGCTTTGGCTTATCTTTTCTATAAAAATGTCCAGCCACTTCTGGCAAGAATAGAGTAGTTGCTGTCTCTTGACCTATATCATTATTTACACTAGTAATGGTATTGACAGTGGGTTAAAATATTTAAAGCATCTCTGAGAAATGTACATGTTATTCTCTCCGTACCAACAAAAGCCAAGCCTATTTCTCAGA
This sequence comes from Phyllostomus hastatus, assembly GCF_019186645.2. NCBI lineage: Eukaryota > Metazoa > Chordata > Mammalia > Chiroptera > Phyllostomidae > Phyllostomus > Phyllostomus hastatus. The sequence continues at coordinate 45,530,715 of NW_025333960.1, read as the reverse complement.
ATTTCTGAGCTCTTTCTGCAACACTACACCACAAGTCAACACTCAGGGCACAAAGAAATTATTACTATTCTAATTTTGGATTGGGAACTATACAGAAAATAAAAATTAAAATAACCTGATATTAAAATATGTAAAATCTCTAATACACAACAAAAAGATGCTCAAAGAAATCCATTTTCCACTAATTACAGTTAAATAGAAAAAAATTCTTCTAAGATAACTGAGAAGAAAGATTTTACATAATTTCCTATAACTTGATGTCCTATCAGGCATTAAAATGTATAATAGAGGACATTTTGGCAATAGCAAAGTAAAAACATGTTAATCAAATACAATCAGAAACTTCAAAAATCCATCATTCATTGTAGTAATAAATCATAGCATAATCCTTGTGACATTTCGATATTTAGTTTTGAAAATGAGTTTTATAGCAACATGTCAAGCCTAATGGTAATACAGAATATTCTTTTAATTTTTCCAATGTTTTAAAATTAGTTTATAATCATAATGCAAAATTTCATGTTAACAATATATGCAAAGGGAGGACTGGCTTTTTAAAGGGAATAAAAATGCAATAGTGTGTGTGGAATCTTGCCATGGAGGTAGCTATTAAAACTACACAAGACAGACTCCTGAAATTGCTACAACCCTTCACCCCACATACAATAAATGTGCTCCAGAAACATTTGGTGGTCTAAGGCTGAATCACTTGGCTCTCGGAGCTGGGTAGCAATAAGATAGTATGTTTTATTATGAGTGTCATGGAGACGGTGTGAAAAATCAAGAGCCACAGGCAGTCAGCGGCAATGGGTCAATAACGCTCCCAGAGACACTGTGCAGATAATCAACACCAAGGCCTGAGGTCCTCTCTGCACTGCACATCGCTGACGGGCAAATCAATACCTCCGGGGGAGGACCCCGCTCTGCTCCACTTCCCACAACAGGGCCACTCCGGGAAAACACCCCCGGATGGAAGGAAGGCAGACTGGCTGGGCAGCTAACAACCAACTAACCTCTAATGCAATCACAAAGTCACCGTTCGAGCGGGCCTCCCAAAAATCCAAACAGGATGCACTACAAAGTCTGGCTAAAAGTGAAATCAGAACAGGAAAAAAAAATGTTGCCTAAATAGGGACCAGGGTAGAATTACTTAAATATAGCCACAATTTTTGTGAGTAAAACATTCTGTGTCAGGAGGTTTTATTTTCTTAACTTTGGTATCTAATTTTGATAATGTACAAGCTCATCGTGTCCACACTTACTTTTTGTTAGAGAAGTAAGCAAGAAGTAAAACCATATGAAATTTAGAAAATTGTAAATTATATTTGAATTACTTTTGTTTCCAAAACAGGAACACAGCATTTTAATGTATTCTACTGTATTGAATGTATTAGAATGGCAGCATTTTGTCAACAGTTTTTGCCTCTGACACCTTGTTAAAAATATGATGCTAATATTTCACATTTTTCCGTAAAACCTTATGGGGTAGAAATATGTTGATTTATTATTTCTCAAGAAAAAGGTGATTCATCACATCCATCATTCTTGTTAATCATTAGGTGTTATTTTTAAGTTACCATGTAAACCCATTTTTCTTGGAACATGAAAAAATGTGCTGCCAGAAGAAAAGAATAGTGAAAAAACAGTTTAAGGTTTAATGCTTATTTTTCCCAATAGATAAAATAACATCTAAATGCATTAAAATGTGCACTAGCTCAAGCAGGAAATACTGTAAACATTCCTTCAACATACTGACAGAGGAAGGACTGTGCTACATTCCTATTGTTACAATATTAAAAACATATTCAAAGAAAAAAAGAAAAAACTACAATTGTATAAAATGCCTTGCAAGTCAATTTAGGAAACAAAGCACTGGCTGCTTCCAGGATTTTAATGGCACTTTAATAAAAGAATGCCATTTATTTGTTCAGCCTATTGACAAAGACTTTCTTTTTTCTTTTATTCCCTGGCAAGTATTTGTAGGTTTTTGAGAAAAATAGTACTATAATATTTCATAACTCACTACTGTAAGAATCCTCCAAAATTATTGTGATTGTGGGGACTCATTTTTAACTAGAAAAAATGTGAATTCAAAAACAATTCCTTTGTTGGTGCTAACTATGTTTTCCTCTTAGGAGACTGACGGGAGGGAGCTTTCTCCTGAGTGTGTATAATTATTGAAGTCTGGTAGAAGTAAACTTAGTCTCCAGCTAGGAGAGAAACTGTGTACAGACTGTCTATTCTGCACTACACTGACGACTAGTAGGTTGGTACAATATGGTTAAAAGCAGGTTTCCATTTTCGAAAACTTGTATTACACTAGCTAGCAACCATGATAACAGAATTTAAGTACTGTAGCCAGCCTTGGAAAAAATACCTGCCTTTAAGAAAGGCAAGTCAGCTTCTTGGAGTAGTTTGAACCTCTACATTTACTTTGTGAAAACACTAATCTTATGGAAATAATTTAAAGCATAATCAGTGGAAAAAAAAGGAGCTGCTGCATCATCAAAGCAGATGACTCAGACTCAGAGGCCACTGATGATGGGAAATCTGAAATGAAAAGCAGTAATATCAGCAGTCTTTAAAATGCAGTTTTCCTATGGGATCCCTCGTTGTCCCTTCACATCTTCCGATTATTAAAGAATTTGTGTTGACCTATTTAATTTCAGCCCTTCCACCTCTTTGTCAGATCTGGTTGAGATCAGCTTGCTTAAGTCCTGCCACTGAGGAGTGTGTGACCTGACAGCTGGCTCATTTGCATCCTTTTCTCTTATTGGCCGAGGAAACTGCCCAGGCAGTGCCACACTCACAGGCGGACAGACGTAGATTTTAGATACCTCCTCATTTTGAAAACTGGGAGCCTTTCTGCGTGCTCAGAGAGAGCATCTGCAAAACCCCAGACACTACACGCTAATTAGGGCAGCGCTTGCCCCCACCAAACAGGAGCAGAAGTTAAGGATAATTTAAGATGTACTCCTACGGACATAATGCCAGCAGATTAAAAACCCCTCAATTCTAATTGTGTTTAGAGGCTTTGGTGTTTGGTGGGATTTTTAAAGTCCCATAACCACATGATCAATCCAGGTGATTTAAAATCAATGCCAAAGCCAGACAAAGGCTGCTGAAAACAGCTCTCTATTTGCTTTAAGGAAAAGGTGAAAAATCAGAGTGGAGCTCTTTCTTCAGTGACACGGCTGAACCCTAGGAAAATACCACAGCCTGTGGGGCCACGTGCTCTTCCCTGGTGGAAATTCAAAAAGGCAAACGGACTCACCTCTTCCTGGTTTAGAGAAAATTAAGAGCAAAGCACTAAAGATGATGCTCACTGACACTGATACCTCTTTCTTGCTAACCTGAAAAGGATGCTTTAGCCATGATATATTTATGTCACATATAAATATATTTGACAATCATATATCCAAATAATACTCTATCCTTGGCAAAAAAGAGATATGACCTTTAATTCTAGAAATACAGGACTGTTGAGTAATTTCCTTTAAGAATACTCAGAAACAGAGTGCCTTTGCAATGCACCAAACTTTAAAGGAATAAATGGTTTTGAAACCCCTGGACAAATGACCCTTGTTACAGTCAGGTATAATGGCATGGCTTCTCATCTTAGTCTGTGATTTCAAAGGTCTGTCTGTCTTCATGGTCCTTTCATTATTCTCATTAGCATAGACCTAATGCCACTTGAATTTTGGGGATTTGCATTAAGTTAATATTAAAATGGTTCAGAATAATAGTGTTGACATAGCAGTCAACAAATAACATGCAGGAGTACTTTCTTCATGGCCAATCCAGAACAGTATCTTTCATAATCTGTTTTGGACCTTTTCCTGCTGCTAGCTCTGTTACCTGGTAAGCCACGGGTCAGGTGTTCCTTCGGCAAACATTCTGCAGCACGCTGAAATACGCATGTCTTGAAAAGCAGCCCTCTCTCGAGGCCGCATTTACTCTTAGGTCCCTCTTTTTCCAGTCTCCCAGCCACGCTCCCTGAGAGAGCGGCCCACGCTAGCCTCCGCCGCCAGTCTTCTGCTTCCGCTGCTGCACCACGGCTGCTGGTTTAGGGTCACTGACGACCTTCTGTGGCCAAATCTGATGGACCGCTCTTTCTTTTTATCTTGCTTGATCTTTCAGCAGCATTTGCTCCAGGAGACACCTCTTCTTTCAGTGTCTAAGACAACATAGTCTTCTGATTCTCTTCATGCCCTCAAACCATCCTTTCTCATCGTTTTGCCAGATGCATCTCTTCCATCGCATCTTTAAATGTTGATTGAACTTCTTAGGCCTTTGTCTCAGCTCTGTTCCCTTCTCACTCCACACCCATCTGCTCTGAATACATGTCAACCATGTCTAAATGTTCATCTCTAGAGCCATGTATGTAGCCACATACTGTATGTGACAGTTTCACATGAATGTTCACCAGGCATCTCAAAGTTAACCTAAAAAACCAAGTGGTTAATTTTCTACTACGCCTTAATCCACAAATCTGCTCTGGTTCCAGTATGTCCCATTTATTCTGTTGCTGAAACCAAAAACCTGGAGAGCATACTTCACGCCTCATTGTCAATGACCACACCAAACACAGCATGCGTTCAACTTGGTCTTCACATTCATCTCAGGTCAGTCCATTTCTCTCTGTCTTCGCTGTCCCCACACCAGTCCAGAATGTTGTCCCTTCTAGAATAGCCTTGTAACTGGTCCTCCCATTTCCACTTTGGTCTCCCCTCAATCCACTCCCCACACAGCAGTGGAAGCAGAGAAAACCTGACTAGTTTTTGCCACTGCAGCTAGAATAATACCAAAATTCCTCGACGTGACGCAAGGGCCTCTGTGACCCAGCGCCAGCCTACCTCCCGCCCTGTCTCCTGCTGTTCTTTATCTCCTCGGCGCATCATTTCTTTGGGATATTATGGAGGATGTATTGACGAACTAAATGCTTAGTTTTCCCAAATGGGGAAATGGCTCACATCCTGGGAATCTGGATTCACAGCTTGGGAGAGCAAATTGTGAATCCAACGGAAAGCTAAAAAATGTCTTCCGGTCAAGTTTCGGGAGGAAGCATTGGTTTCCTCATGATCATTCAGAAAAAAAGGCCTTATTTTACCAGTGTGTAGCACTAACACAGTAGCTGGTGTACAGTAAATACTTAACATTTGTTAAGTTAATACATTATTTGAATGGATGCCGCAGCAAGAGAAAAGACCACTCCATACTGTGAGAGAGATACCCAGAAACAGAGGGATCTTGGGCTGTGCGTTGTAGCTGAGCAGCTGGAGAAAACTCCTGATGAAGGACAAAGCTATAAGGGGTTAAGAGATACTGACGGCTTTGGTAAGCACATTTTCTGTTAGTGATTCTATCTGGAAGGGGCTCCCTCCCGTTGTCACTTGAAGAATAGAGAAGTCATCAGAAAGGGGACTGTGGAGAGAGAGGGAGGCTCTACGTGTACCCAACAGTAGTTGCTTAAAGCTCTGTCAGGCTGGGCTGGCAGAGCATTGCAGGAAAACTGTCGAACGCACCATGAAGTCATAGGGATCCTGGCCTCAGCTCAGGGCAGTGAGAAAAATTTCTGTACAGAAAAGAATAACTAAAACATCATAAGCTAGAATTTTATTATTTTATGTAATGTTTGAAAGCAAATACAGAAATATATAAACTATGGTTGCAAATATCTATAGTTATAAACATAAATAAGTAATGTATAAACAAAATCTTTGTGGGGGGATTATCACGGGTTTTCTCCTCTAAACCTTTCTTTATTATTGCTACACCGCCTCTTCAACGGTAACACCCAAATCAAATTCCACTCATCCCAAGGCTTTGCTTCAGTCTTTGTAATTCTGGCTCTAATACAAGCTATTTCTCTTTATTTTTAAATTGTTTGGTTTTATAGACCGTGGAGGACTTAAAACGTTAATTCACAGTAGTTCACACATTATTTGCTCTTTATATAACCTGTGATTTTATTCAGTAAACCCAGTGATTACCAACTCTGGTCCACATTAGAGTCACCCAGGAGCACCCTAAGAAATGCAGGTGTCTGGACCCCTGTCTCAGAGATTCTGATTTAGAAGGTCTGTGGTTGGTGGTCTAATTCCAAATATCCTGCATGATTCTGATACGCCACCTGGTTTGGAAAGAACAATGCTACACAACAATAGTCAGTGAATTTATAGAAAAGGAACTCCTAGACAGGAATATCGATGGAGCACTAAACGTATACACAAAAAAGAGATACTGGCGTTGGATTATGACTAATAATTGCTTCCCTTTGTATGCATTTGGCAGTTCTCAAAAGCCCTCCCACATCCGTCTGTAAAGGACCTCATCTTTCTGCCTTCACTTCGCTCGTTTTGTAAAAATAAGGAAGTTGGGCTACATTATTTCTTTCAGCCTAAAACACAAAATGAATGCCTTATATACAGTAGGTATAGAATGAATGAATGAATGAACGAATGAACAAATGCATGGCTTCCTGACAAAAACTATGCAGAGTGTACTGGGGTGGTATTAGCGAGCGGTGACAAACAGTCTCATACCCAGTCAACTTAGGCTCAGAGAAGGTGAGTAACAAAGTGAGTCACTCAGGCTAAGACTAATATTCTGACTACTCACTCGGTGGCCCTTCTTTCAGCATCCTTGCTGACATTCCCTAATTAGACTCTGTTGGGCGAAGGACGGCCCACCTGCTGTATTCTGCATTCATACCACTACCGACGAATGACAAACTGCTGTGTATGTATAATGGTGTGTAAGTTGTTACCTTTTCCTTTAACCTCTGTCTACAGTAGAAGCAGTAATTCCAGAGGCTTGGATGTACGTGTCTACAAGTAATGAATCTATGTGAGTTATAGCTGTGTCCTTGCAGATTTACAACTGTAAGTTTTAATTCATCTCTGACAACACATTTACATAAATTACGGCAGCACGGTAACAATGCCATATGCTGGGACGTCTGCCCGGAGACATTCAAGAGGCTTAAGGGAGGTGGCTTTTTCAGTCTCACAAGGGCCACTCCCAGATTGTGTGAGAAAGAAGCAGTTCATTTGGTGTGGTGGCCATTACATAGATGTTTCCTTGCTCTTGCCCTTCTTTTGAAAGTAACTACATTTTTAATGCCTTTTCTGCATTAATGAATGCTCTAGATTAAGATGTGACTTGGGGGAAGAGCAGACTTGCCTAAATAGTTAAATGTTCAGAGGAATAAATGCCAATGGCTTCTAAGCACCTGCTCTGTCTTCAAGTGTGGCGGCCACAGCTCTGAAGCTGGAGCGGAGATCGGCTGAGCTGGGAGGGAAGAGGGTCGGTGTCGGAGAATCGAGGACCACCCTCTCCTTCTCCATCCCCCTGGGCGGGGCCTGGAGAGGGGCTGGAGCCCGATCTCTGCAGCCCTACCTGCACTCTGCCAGCCCAGCCCCCTGTTCCTGCAGGACCAAAGGGGAAAGCTGACCCTTTTAAATGAACTTTACTAATATGATCTTACTGAGCGTTTACATGTCTCCTATTGGTAAGAGTTTCAACTCATACATCAAGACAAAAAGTTCTCTTTCAAATTCAGAAACTCAACACTGGACTGACTTTTACAGATGACTGTTCACCCACCATCGCCCTTTACTGAGCACTTCAGATGGAAAAGCACGCGACTAAATGTCTTCCACACGTTAGCTCAATGACTCAAGGAGCCCTAAAACCATCCCCATTTTCCAGGCGAGGAAATGGGGTCACAGAGTGCCAGGCGCTTGTCCACGTCCCCAAAGGCAGCGAGAGACAGGACGGTCTGCCATCGGCCTCTTTCCCTCTTCGTCACAGCTCAGCACCCCCTCCGGGGAGACGTCACCAGCTTCCCTTGAGGAATGACGCTGGTTGTTTTCCTCCGGCCAACCCGCGCCCTCCCCCCCGCCCCCCGCCCTTCCAGAATCTCGGGGTGAATCTCAGCTTGTCAGTCACGATCACTGTGGGCTCTGCCAGCAACAGGTTTCATAAAAATGGGCATGTGATTCGATTTTGGTCAATTGAGACACAAGAACAGGCTTTCTCAGAGGGTGTATTTGCTTGGAAAATGTCTGCTTTGTACCTCTGGATGGTATCCTCAGCACAGGTTGCTGGCTCCGTGGCAGCCATCCTGGGCCCTGAGGTGGTCCAGTGGCAGAGCCCAGCACATGGAACAGAGTGGACCAGAGAGGTGGAAAGACCAGGGCCCGGAGGACACTGTTGAGCCGCTCACTCCACCCTACCTCCAGGTGTTTTGTTATAGAAAATAACAAATCCCTTAATTCTCGTTACTTTTCACATGATATATCATAACTTCAAGTTTTTCCAACAACTCAATAATTATTCGAAAACTCCCTCTCTATGCCTAACATAAATCTTTGCTTTTACGTGTCTGCCTTCCTAGTAGTTCATACAGGGTCCGTTCTTTTCTTTTTCATTTAATGTTGCTTTTACATTTTCATTATGGCATCAACCTATATTTTAGCGTATCTATTTAACATACTGCATTTTAAAGCTCAACATTCTTTGCTTGCTCTGTATCCTGCTCCTACTTCCTTTCTTCACCCAATCCCCCCCCCCCCCCCACACACACACACCAATCAAGCCCCAAGCAACTGCTGCCGGGGTCGTTACCAAAGCCTCAAGGAGCAAACCTTCCTCAGTTCAGCCTCTGCGGCCCTGACCTTCCAAATCGGAGTGCCTAATTCTGCCGCTCACTGCTTAGAACTCCTCAAATGGTTTCTCTGAGGGTCCTGAATGCATTCAGTATAGCACTGATTTATGCACTTCAAAAACGTTTAACATTGGTCACTAGTACTTAAAAATCAGGAGGTTTTTACATAAAAACTGCGATTCTCAGCTTGCCTTGAAAAGTCAGAGGGTCGGGCAGCACTCTGTCCGGCCGCACGTGGTCCCATGCTGATCTGAGACATGGCTGATCCCCTGACACGGGTGCGGCCCTGCCGTCTGCCACAGCCCCCAGCCCTCCCGCTCCTGCCCCGGACACTCAACTAGAGTACCAGCTGGCTTTTTATTAGAGGCTTAGGCTGCTGTTCTATACAGAGCAGTATGAAAAAGAAAGGCGAATATTTCCTGGGTGGCGCTACCAAAAATGGAAACATGAAAATAAACCTTACCTTGCTGTATTAGGAGGGCTTACCTTGTTTTATTAATTTATGCTCTCTTCTGGGTCTGTTTAGACATCTCCGTTTGTCACTGCTGACAAACTAAGAACAATCTGTCCAAGAGAGGCTTACCACCATCTCAGTCCCAAAAAAGACAGGCTTTACCTCCCTTCCCTCCGCCAGACTGCCCTGCTCCTTCGCAGCCTCCCCTCCCAGCACAGCCAAACCCCACAGGCCCTGGAATGCACTCTAAGTGAAACAACCTGTCTGTGCCTTTGCAGATGCTCCATATTCTCTCTGAGAAGCTTTCTTCCTCCATGCGGGCCTAGGAACACCTAGTCGGGACTCCGCTCAAATGTCACCTTCCTCAGGCACTCTCTCCAGTTCCTGTCTCCTGCCTTCAGGGGACTCACCCTTTCCTTTTTTGTGCCGGTCACGTCCCAGGGTAGTGTGCCCTTGTCTGTTGCATCTTCCGACCGTACCAGCCTGTAAGGACCCTGCTCACACTAGCGGCCACTCCCCTCTGCATTTCAGGGTGCCGTATAAACACCATGGGATGCATAGAGATGCATTGAAGGTACCGGAATCTCTCTTAACTGACTCCTCCTCTGCTGACTCTGACGGTGAACCAAGGTTCTCGATGCTCTCTGTAAAATACCCCGACTGACTGAGGCCACCGAATGCAGGATGCCAGCGCTTCACCGGCCCCTGGCCAGGCTCCCCTTGTCCTGCGCCCCCCCCCCCAACGGAGCTCTGTGACCTGGCGTGACCAAAGCTATGCTAGTTGTGCCAGTTATATATATGGTACACTTCAATGCCCTGGAAAATTTTAAGTGAAGAATGGAAAGGCAGCTTTAGAAAGACATACATACATATATACTCATGAAATTAGGTGTCAGACAACTGTAAAAAACTGGGAAAAGCATGAACGTCAAGGATTACCTTCTGGGACTGCTTTGTAAATATCTTTAACTTCTCAATCTACTTAACTAAAAACAGAAGCTAGAGTAGTTTAGAAAGAAAAACGTGGACTGATTCTAGAAAGAAAAGGCCTTGGTCTCACATCAAGAGATGGAAAAGAATTTAAATCCTATAAGGATGATTTTAAAATAAAAACGTTAAGATATGCATTATTTTACGCGATTCCCCATTTGAGCAACATTTTCGGTTAACCGAGTAACTTTCAGGGCCGACTGTGCTGGATCCCGGGGCACCCCCCCCCCGCCCCCCCCACCCCCAACCTGAGCTCCGTCCTGACCTCTACTGGAGACAGGACCACCATATTTTGACAGTACTCTCCTCTTAATCACGATCCTTTCAGAACCTATCATGAACCCCAGACTCATGTCCTGATTATACATGTTTTGGAGTACTTTGGATTTGTTTTATCTTGAATGACAATCCCTTAGCCTTGGCCAGGCCTTGTTCTAAGTACTTTATCTCAGGGTGAACCTACAGAATACAAGCCAGTGAGTCCAGAATAAATTCAATGTACTGTAACTCTTCAACTTAACATTTTTTTAAAATTTATGGACTAAACATGTATTTAGCCATTTATACTTTCATTTTTTTGTGTGAGTGGAGAAGAAAAAGAGGATGGCTAGGAAGGAAGCTCAATGGCATTGAGAATATAGATGGAATGTGAATTTGGGGAATCACAATACATTTTAGTCCATCCAACGCTTTTGCTGGGAAGTGGAAACACTCGGAATAACCGTTGTGTCTGTAAATGCTAGAACTCCCTGCCTCATGTATTTCCAATTACAGAATTTCATTTGTATTCTTGGTGCAAAAGTCTTGAATACTGCTGTTTAAAGTATAACATGGATATAAGAAATACTCAGTGAGTGATGGGGTACAGACACAGAAAAATACTCCTATGCACCAGCAACTTAAAATGTTCTTTAAAAATTTTTGAACTTTCAGAATAAATGATGGTCTAATTCCAAGCATTGTTCCCGAGATCTGTTTCTCCTCCCAGGGCCTCTTCTCTAAATAGCAGTCCACTCTGAAAAAGGGGAGCTTGCTAGGTGATTCTTCACCACGGTGTCAGGGAGCCATTGTCCTCCCCCACCATTCATCTTGCTATCACCCCTGATGCCATATTTCTGGTTGTTGCTTCAGAATGTCATAGGAAGCACCTGCCATAAAACCGGCTGCTGAAAAGAGCAGGAAGAAAATACCTAAAATGTCACCGTCTGACTAAGTACCGCAGCCAATTCTCACTGCAATTTTTGCAATCAGCGCATAAGTGCCCTTGATGTATAAGCGTTACAGAATTCTGCTCAGTGAAAACTGGGCCCCAAGCTTCCAAACTCTGCTTTAAAATAACATCAATCTTGCTGTCCACCAGCTCCCTGAGGTCCACTGCTCCTCCGAACTAGAAGTAAAGTCTTTGTGTTTTTTTTTAGAGAGAAGAACGCACTGTTTGCCCAACTTCTATTAATATAGGTGTGTTTGCTGACATTTCTGTGGAGTCTTGAATATTAGCTCTTCTGATATGTGGTAGTCAGAGTGCCTGCCAGAATTAAATGTATTACAGAAAATGACACTGGCGAATTGTCATTAGAAGGCTTTGATTCCCATGCTGAAAACATTTTCATGCCTTGGCAAGCCCTGCTTTTCCTAAAAAATATTATTAATGGAAAATGCCAGCATTCAGCCATTTCTTTAACACTTGCTAATACTACGTAACTTTATTTACAAATGCTACATTACTGGCTTAGTATTTACTAAGTCACAGATAAGAGGAGTCTCTACTTATGTCCTGGAATCAGTTTTCCACATGAGATTCCTGCAGTTCCTAGTGTAATGCTAACTTGAGAATCGCTGTAACATGCACCTTCGCATATATTGGGAAGACGTCTCTTAGTTTTTGGTAAACATGCTTCCCATGTGCTTTCTTGTTCCTCTGGGCTTTGTGGATGTTGCGCCTTCTGCCTGGAATAATGTCCCTTGCCCTTCCCCTTCTTTCCTCAGTCTTAATTGTTCCCGGCTCAATTCAGACGCCCTCTCCCTCAGATACCTTCTGGCCATTCTCCCTAGACCCCCCTCAGGTCTGGGCTAGTGGTCCTCCTGTGCCCTCCCCCGGACTGCTTTTCTGGAAGGGATGATCACAGTATTCAAACCACGGCTTTATGTCAGTCTTCTAAAGCAGACTATGAATTCCTGGAGGGTAGGAACAATTCATATTTATTTTTTGATCACTTGCATATAATATGGTATCTGGTGCAAAAAAGAGCTACTGTAATTGTTAAAAATTTTCAGTACTTTTTATAAATAAGGGATAACTCATGAATAACTGAATGAACACTCTATTGTCTAAAATGACAAATACAGGAGGGAAAACAGACTGACTGTAGTGTTTCTTTCTTTTTTTTTGTTATAAGACTAATTGTGGTTTAAGAGCCATTCTGTTATTCATAGAAATAGTATGAAGAGTGTGCAGAAACTAACACCCATAAACTGGGGGAAATTAATTTCAGAGCATTCTGGTAGTCAAAGGCACAGACCTTTTGTCCTAGCACTGTCCATTCAGGCATTCATTCTAAAAAGAATCAGGTAGGCATAAAATTACATAAATAAGACTATTCAATGCAGTGCTATGTACACTAGTGAGGAATTGGGGGAGGGCTTAAATGTTAATGGGTAGAGGATTGATTAATGCATTTTCCTACATCTGCATATTATTTTATCGTCATTCAAACAGATAAAATAACCTTCAAATTACATGTGTCCAATACCCAAGTCCTGACATCATCCCTGCTCCCCGACTGCTCGTCTCAGTCATTAATGTCACCACCGTCTACCCAGGTGCCCAGGGCTCACACTAGGGGTCACCCTTGAATTCTTTCTCTCGCCACTGGCTGCCCCTTGCTCCCCACACCCGCACCCTACCTCTGAGCCGTGGGCCCGACCTGGCGGCTCTGCTGCGGAACGTCCCCCCTCATCTGTCCACCCTTCTCCTCTCTCCTGCGACAAGGAGCGTCCCCCACGAGCTGGTAGTTCTAATTCCAACGTGTGCCGTTGAGGACGAACGGGAGGGAATGAGGGAAGAGCAGCTGGACAGGAACACAACAGGGCCATCTTCCTTGTATTCCACCTTCGCTTTAAGACAGTTGTGGTTTTTCGGGTTTGCTCAGGTTAGTTTAGTTAGATGCTCGGCAGATGCCTGAATAGAACAATGTGATGGGACCAGTCAGAAAAATTTAGTTGGCAGAAAAACGAAGGTAAGCCAGGCTAGTCAGTGTTGGGATAAATCAAGGTTAAAAAGACAGGTGCAAATGGGTCTGGACAGAGTTCGGGGCTGCCTCTCCCTCAGTGGCTCTGGCAGCGGGACAGAGGGCATCAGGGACACGAGGGGCAGGAGGCGGCAAGGTGCCCAGTGGCCGTCTTCTTCCCTTGAGAAGGCGCTTCAGAAGCTCAGCGCGCCCGCCCCTCGGGGAGCAAGGAGGCCGCAGGGCCAGAGAAGCTGGACTTGGGGCCCGCTGCTTTTTCTCGCGCCGGGCTGTGGGATGGGGCACACTGCAGAATTTACCCCCCGCCCTTCAAGGGATCTCAGCTAGACCCTAGTGGCCACAGCTCCGTCTGTGCAGTCAAGCCTCGCTTCCGCTTCTGCCTTCATCGCCTGGCCGCGGGCAGGCCTGGCCCCGGGCTGCTACAGAGACACAGGTGCGCCTTCACGACGCCCAAGAAGGCGGCCCTCTGTGCTGTTTCTGAAAAGACAGCCCCTCTCCCCTTTATAGAGAAGCAGTCCTTTGATGAGGTGTTTCTGACATACCAAACATGACTACGCCCGATGACAAATGCATTTTTGATAGAATTAGGGCATACTTGGTGTTCTCATGTCTTACTGAGTTTCTAAAGACTCGGATGTTTTATTTGATCAACGTGTATTTTACTGTGCATTTACTATGCGCCAGGAACTGGAAAATGCGGGGCTTTAAAGAAGAGTTCTTTAGGGAACTTACTTAAATTCTCAATAATAAAGTTCTTCTAATAATTTAGCATTTAGGTAAGGCATCAGCCACACTTCCTTTCACTTGTACTTCGCTGCCTTTTTTGTAGCGTTACACCATGTCAAAGGCAAGAAAAGAAGTGCCCAGATTCACCCAAGTGCATCAGACGCCTCCCAGTGACAGAGGTCGTCGGGAAACCGAGCAGCAGGGGCCGAGAGAGCCCTCCCTGCCCGGGGCCAGCGGTCGTTTATCGCACAGAAGGCACGGAAGGTGGTCGGCCCGATCACGAGCGAGGTCGGGCATCGAGTCTGCCCAACCACAGGCGAGCGTTGCCGGAGGGAGGACTTCCACTGCTGATTTAACCAAACTCCTCTCTGTAGCTCTGCGGACTCCTGGAACTGCATTAGCTGCTTATTGAGAACACTGCCTGCCGACACAATTTAAGCACTTCATAGGGAGTTACTTTGTTGCTGTTGTTGTTTTTTTAATTAGGCAAAATTTGAGTCAGATATATTCTGAAATAGCTAGCAGTCGCCAAGTGAAAACACAGTCAGTGGCACAGCAGGATTTTAACTACTGAACTGCATCAAGGTTTCTCATTTCCATAATCAGTAGAGATTCAGCTTAACACCACAGGCCAGAGCTGTCTTCACAGAGGAATCTGCACATGGCCCGGGGCAGAGCTGCGTCCTGCCTGCACCTGACCGAGACTGTGAGTCTAAAACACCCTGAGGGCTCACGGCTTATCTGTGCAATTAATATAACGCAGTTGCAATGTAATGTACCTCCAAGATCATTTTGACATGACATCAACCAACATTTGCTGAATGTGAACTACCGGGCAGGCCCTGTACTGATTACATGGATCATCTTATTTCTCACAATAACAGGCACCTTTTCTATCCCATTTTACAGTGAGGAGACTTCAGCTCAGAAGTTAAGAAACTGCCCCAAGGTTATAAAATTAGGAAGTGGTGAAGATGGAATTCAGGCCGCATGAGTTTCTAATCATTCTTCTCCAATATATTACACTGTACTGTTGTAACGAATTTTTCATTTAAATTAGTTAACTCTACTTCCTCAATCATCTGTGCCAAGATCCACAAACTCTCTCTGTAAAGGGCTGCAAGGAAACATTTTAGGGTGTGGGGACCGCATACGGTCTCTGCTAGTCACAATCAGTGCCGCCACCGCCGCAGGGACGGCGTGGCCACAGACAGTCCCGAAGTGCATCAGCAGGGCTGCTTTCCAGGAAAACTTTCGCTACTACAACAGGAGGCAGGCAGACTCGGGCAACAGTTCGCGAACCCTTGATGTAAGTAAAATTCACGCTCCAGACAGGTATGCCCGTGTGTCCTGCGGCTTTGTGTGATCCCCTATGCTCGTTCAGGAAGAAGAGGTTAGGAGAAAATGATTTTTTAAAAAGGGAGAAGCCAGTGCAAAACGCAAGGGACAGGGGTTTGAGTTTCCCGTCCATCCTTCACCTATGACCCAAGAACAGCAGGGAGCCCACCTGACCGCCCTCCAGTGGCGCAGCCATGGCCTCCGCCCACACTGGGCCCACGGCTGCTCTCTCGGGCTGGCACCGGGGACCGGCCACAGCTGATGCTCCCGTCCGCTGTGACTCCCATGCAGGTGGTTATGCCTGGTCTTTCCACCTAACTGGAAACCCACCCCCAGAGCCCAGTGAATTTATCTTCTACATTTTCCACGGCATATCTCTGCGTGTTTGTTCGTGCTAGGAAAAATGCCCCCCTCTCTCTGTTACCTGAGTCCAAGAGCTAGTTCAAGAAATGCTTTCCTGAGGTCCTGTTCGAAATCCCTAGTCCCTTGACTGACCTCTAAAACATCATTTCTGAACATGCCACCTGCAGGTGTGCATTTTGATTCAACTGTTGTCTCACTTATTTCAAATACTACAATGCTGATACTGTAAAAGAATTGAGGATCGTTGTCACCTAAGAGCTTATTGTCACTGGATATCACTGGTAACTGGCCAGAGCAGTTAAGATTGATTTTACTGATTCGGCCTTGTTTCCAGGTTCTGAATAATGAGAGAAGAGGGTAAGCGTCCGTTTCAAACAGAACTGGGAGGCAAAGGTCACTCAGTCATGCAGCACTGATGATAACTTTGGGGATCAAAATCAAGAAGCTGGGGTAGAAAAAAAATCACGGGGACACGGAAATGTCCAAATGTCCTAAAACGATGCACAGAAAATAAAATGGAACATACACGACTTTACAAATCCCTGTTAAGAAAGAATGTCTGATTGGTGAGGGCATCTCAAGTAACTCCATTAAAAAGAATAAGGTATTCAAATTACTCGTGTTCTTTGCATTTTACTAAGATCTTTGCTGAGACCACTTAGGAGGAAGGAGACTGCAATGAAACACATGGGTTTGGAGGAGAGTTGGACTCAGGACTACTTATCAATGAACATCGTGAATTCACCAGGATCACAGCAGGGCCTAGCCCTGGTTTCGATCTTGATCACTTGATTCTCAGAACAGATTCTCATCACTCAGAGTGCGACTCTGGACTCAGAGACTCCAAGTCTCAAAGCTCGGATTCACTGACGTCTAAAGTGGGGCTGCACTTGCCCTGTCTACCCAACTGGTCTGTTCTGAGAATCAAGTGATCAAGATCAATACCAAGACTTTTTCGAAAAGTGTCATAAAAGCATTAAAAGAATTGAAAAAAAAAGGTATGTAAATATAGCAAAGGCTTCCTTTTTACAGAGTCACAGCAAATGCTACTGTGATGTCATTTGTCCAACTTCACTGTTTTACTTAGAAAAATTTTACTCAGCCATTAACTATCATAATGTACCATCAAACTTTTTTCCAGAAAACATATGTCAAAAACAAGCAATAAAACCAGAAACTTTTTTTTAAAGAAGAAAAGACTCACTGCACAGCCGTCTGTGAGCAGAGCCACCCCACTCTGGGCTCTGCCGTGAACTCGTCTGCGGCAGCCCCTCATTCCCGCTGAATAAAGGCGGGAGGGCTCTCTACTCTCTGAGTCCTTCATTAAACTACGGATCCCTTTAGCATTACCCATAAAGTCCCAGCAGCTCAGCACGTCCGCCGGCGGCGTGCTGGCCTCACGCTCCTTCCCACAGCTCCCACGCTCCATGGAGAGGAAGTCGCAATGGTTTGTGTACCTGGCACTTCCCCGTCCGGATGTCGTAAAGGGCCACCGAGCCACTGCGCGCCCCGACTGCGATCCTGTGGTTCCGCTCGTAATAGCTGACCATGTAGAACCTGGAATGGCATTTTAACAGAAACAAACAAAAATCAAAAAAAGAGAAAACAGACAAACAGGTGAGATGACCTGCCCACCTAAGTGGACAGCAACACCTTTCAAAGGTTGAAGCCAGCTCCGACATACATATTTTAAAATATGTCTATGTAGAGTTACTATAGCGAGATTGTTCAAAAATGTTTCATTTTAGTAATTCTTAAAATCAATGGAAAGAAAAATGATGCAGAACACCACTTAGGCCTCTTAATAATTGTCTTCAGTGGAAAACAACTTCATTATAGCAAACACTTTTGAATTTTGAAACAAGAGACAGAGGTCAAATACAAAAATAATATGTAAATAATATATAAACATATGTTCATATGTTAAATATGAACTCTGAGTTTTGCTACAGTGACTACTATGCAAATATTTCTATTCGAACAGAAATGGAAAAAATGAAAAGGCTTACATATTCAATCTAATTATGTTCTCGTGGTTTATATAGTATTAAGGAGTAAAATATACTTTTCAGCAGAACAATCATATAAAAGCTACATAAATGTTATGTTTAAGTTCACACCAATAATTTAGAATGAAATTAGAAGTTGCCCACCAGATGAAGCTTTCTGGAAAATTTCCTACATTTTCCACATTTATCAGTTTATCTAAACGACAGGTGTGACTACAGGTAGTACTTGGTGCTTATTTGGCATTGCATAAAAAAGGATTTAGGGAGGATGGTCGAAGGTTATAGGAGGCTATTTTTATTTATTTATCTTTTTTCTAGATTTATTTTCATGGAAGGATCAAGTATTTGAATTCCTGATCTATGCTTTGTCATAATGATTTCATGGCCATATGGCAAGTGCCTGGGAAGGTAAGAATAAAACTTAGTAGAAGCATAAATAAGGGATGATTATATATCCCCAAAGAGTTTTGAACATACCTTCCCCTCACTAGTCCTACTGTCTCGGTGTGAGCTGCCAGGATGAACGAGTGCTCCCCCAAATATTTATGAGAATACCGCATCAAGTCCATGCACTCCTGGCCTCTTTTTATCCTTGTTTCCTTACTACCAGAACACTTTGGTAACTTTCCTGTTACTGTCTTTTAAAGCATGGGATGGGGAGGTAAAACAGATGATGGAAAAGAAATACCATCCTCCAATGCTTTCTGGAGACTGATAAAAAGTTAAAAACCACTGGGGCGTGGATTAAGTTTCTGAAATTCTGGGAGGAGAGGCTGAGAGCGACAAAGGCCAGATGTTTGAATGTGAGCGTTTGAAACTGGGGGACATCCTGACAAAGCCATTGTGGTACTATTAGACATTATGACATTCATATATATTTCATACATCTGGAAAGCTATTACGTTTTTAAACTTTTTGTTTGCCACTTATTACTAAGTAATGGATTCAACAATACTTTGGTCCAGACGTGTCTCCTTCCTCTTTCATGGAAGATGAATGCTTCCTGAGTAGTCACGCGGAAGACACGACTTCAGGACGACACCCTGCTGGGATTTGCTGGGCACACCCAGGAGATGTCCTCTTGATATGGTTTGAGGGACGGAAGGGTACTAAAGTCTCCTGACGCATATAGCTTCCCCCATAAGTGGTTAGTAAAATGTTTCCCAAAGCTTTTCCTGTTGGAGCTTCCTATCTACCTCACTACAGAAGACAGGGATCAGCATTCAAAGCGCTGAAAAATGTTTGCTATTTTGCTTTTCAATAATTACGGTGGTCTCAGTATTGAGCATCCATCATTACACCCACATCTACAGTGGCATCTGTGCACACATAAGCACGCACAATTGTACCCTTACAGTAGCATGGAATAGAACATCTAGCAATTGTTCTAACAAATATTTATTCTGTGAATTTTAATAGCCACAGGAAAATAAAATTCCCAGGCCTATTAAAAAAATCTGATATTAAGATTTGTACAGATGTAACAGTTATACTGCTGAAATTCTTTTGCTATATGTGATTGTAATTATCACTCAAAATAATCCTCTTTCAAAACAACCACTGGTAAAATACATTTATATGGACAAAACTTTAGTTAAATTAGTGTCTAAAAAGTTTTGTTATGCTGACCGTTTCCTATGTTCTGGACATCAACCTCATCCTTCTAGATCACCTGTGAACACCATCATTAATGGGAGAAACAAGATCAAATCTTGGGTCTGTCTGGAGGGGACATATCGTACAGGTCAGTGTTTTTCATTCTTTGCAGTTTATCACTAGACTAATACTTCCAAATAGCACCTGAAAGCGGTTGGAACAAGGCAAGGTCTTAGGGCATGTTTTTAATGCTGGACTTCTTGTCAAATTGTTTATTTCATTAACAGTGTCTCTTTTAAAAAAACAGAATGAGTCCATTTTATATGTGGTTACTTCACACGTATCCACTCTCGGGATTGGCTACAGTGCACCCCTTTCTGCTGAGGGTCTCCGGAGCCCCCCACACCCTCGACTATGCTTCTCCATCGGGGGGCTGTCAAAACCAAGGATGGTGAGGTACGCATTACTTATTCTCACCCTCCAAGTTATCGATGGATGGAGAAGAGGAGGATCCATTTCGGTTTTTAAGACTATTCTAGTTTTGGCCTGACCCTACAGGAAAGTCTTGAATTCCTCCAAAATTGGGGAGGGGGTGTTCAGAGGAGGGGTTCATCATGTATGTGCTGAGCTCTCTGGACGTGGCATCTCAGTCTCCCATTTGCTGGATTGATAACATGTCACTCGGGCAGCATTTCCTGGGCAACAGCCTGGCAAGAATCCTTTTGTTACATTCCGGCCAGAACAACAGTTCTTCTCTCCTCAGCCCACCACAAGGAAGCTCCGTGAAGTCAGGCAGAACATTACCACTCAAGTCCGTGAAAGAAGAATAAAGTGGAATCGACTACTGTTCCAACATGGGGTTAGGGTGGTCTTCACCCAGAAATTTTATAGATTTTTAAAAAAAGATTTTATTTACTTATTTATTTTTAGAGAGGGGTGGGGGCATAGAGGGACAGAAACATCAATGTGTGGTCGCCTCCTGTGTGCCCCCTATTGGGGACCTGGCCTACAGCCCAGGCATGTGCCCTGACTGGGAATCAAACCGGTGACCCTTTGGTTCACAGGCCAGGACTCAACCACTGAGCTACACCAGCCAGGGCTACACCCAGAAATTTTAAAGTCTCTGGTCTGCACATTTTCACCATTGCCTACATGCATCCAGAGCAATCCTTCTAACCGTAAACCAAATCACCTCTCTCTTATGCTCACAGTCATCCGACAAAACCCTACCTGATACGCTCTAATGCTTCTCAGGCCACCTCTCTCCTTCGCGCGGTCTGCTCTAGTCATGCTGATCTCGCCTTGTCTTGACTGCGCCAAGAGCGTTCCTGGGGTGGAACCTGAACATTCTCGGATCCCTCTGCTTGAACATCTCCTTTTCCCAGACTCTCTTTGGCTCAGGCCCTCACTTCATTTAGGTCTTTGTTCCCAGGTTATCTTGATAAAGGGGACCCTGCGGGCCATCCTGCTTAATGCGGCTTCCCTGCCGCTATTACTCTAATCCAACATCCTGCTTTTCTTTATTAAAATTCCCATCATCACTGAGAGAGTAAACAATAACTTTTTTGTTTATCACTTGTGTCCCTCCATGGAGACTTTCTCTTTTGTTTCAATGTGTGAATATAAAGATACGGTCCAAGAAAGCAGAATACAGCACTGAAGCTGAATTCAGAATACTACACTTGTGTTTCAATGACTAGTGGCCAGGCATGTCACATTTTAAGGCCAGTGAATAATTGAGATGAACAACAAAGAAAACAAAACTGTGCAAAAAAGTGAGGCAGAAATCAGGAAACAGAACTTTCCCATGGCCCTTCTAAAAATGTATTTTCAATTGACACAGACCATTTCCGATTTACAAGAGCCGACCCGTAACGGCCCCTGCAGTCTGGGCACGCGGCACGAGATGGACAGGTGCATGAAGGGAAATTCAGTTTTAGGGAACTAGGGAACATCGTTTAGGCTGAAACTCAAATAGCTAAATGTAGTCAAAATAATGATCGATTCAATAAAGTATATACTTTTTCAGTGTAAATGTGGTCCTGGGGATAAAAGTTATTCTGAGAATTGAACAGATATTTATACCACTAGACACAAATTTCAATGTACATGATATTTTCGCATGAAATGTAATGAAAAGAAATAGCCACCTGTCAGTCATTATTAAAGACTAGCATCAGTTGTTTTGTTGCTCCAAAGCCAGGTTTGTGACTTCAGCTCTCCGGGAGGAACTCGCCACTTATGATGTGAAACACAACGTGTGGCCAGCCCATCTGGCGCAGGAGCCTGATGCAAATCACTTCGCCTGACAGTCTCCCAAGCACCCCTTTCTGAGTCTCTAAATAACTTGGGTGCTTTCTATCTATACTCTCCCTTGAACTGATGACCTGTTAAAACCTTTAGTAAAAACAGCCCTCAAATAAGAGAACATTTGTGCAAAATTTGAAAGTTGTTTTGGAAAAATACAGTTCAAGGAAACATGCAACTCTCAGCAGAAATGTGATTTGGGAGAAAGGAACCTGTAAAAGCACTTTCTTAACTGACTTTGGTAATCTGTGATGGTTTCGGGATGGGGAGTTCCTACTGTATTTCATACTGATGAGCATCAAAATGCAACACTTTTCAGCTAACCCAAAGTTAACCTCCAGGGTCACATGAAGCCATAAGATCTAAGGAGGTAGGGGATAGGATGGATGAATTTTAACTATTTATAATTTATAACTATTTCAACTCACTAACTGCAACTACTTGCAGCTGATATTTACTGAGTACTGACCCTGTATCAGGCACCGCCCCATGTACTTGTATATGCATTTTCATAAGCAATGAGTATTAGAAGCAGTTCTTGAGTTGCTTTCAGAATGTCTTGGTGTTGATTTAGAATGGTTCCCAAATTTTTGGTTCTTTTTGTTACAAAGGTATTAAGGCAGTATGTGCTTCTAAACAACTCAACCACCGCCAACATGTATCTAGTAAAAAGTAAGTCTTATTTCTCATACACCCTCCTTCACCAAGGGTTAACTACATTCAGCAATTTGATGGACCTTTCTAGAGCACTTTCTAATTTTTATTTCAAAAAAGGAATGATATTATGCATATTTTTCTGTAACTTACTTTTCTTCCCTCTGCACTTCCTGGAACATCCCCCCACATCAGTGTACACATGATTCCACGCATCATTTCCCTACTCCCTTCCCGACAGACATTTAACTTAGATCGTACATGGATCCTTCCACACCCAGGGAGTGTTCTTATAGGCTACAATGTCCAAAGCAAGACTCTGAATTTAAAGCAGACACACATTTTAAATTTTGATAGTCAGTGACCAAATACCTCTAATTCCCATTGAAGTAAAAGAGCGCCCCCACTTGGTATTAGCAAACTTTCCACTTTTTTTTTTTTGTGGTCAATACAAAGAAAAAATGGTATCACATTTTCGTTACAACTTGTATAGAATAACCTTTTAGATTGATTCACTTCGTTACATTCTGCAGGATATGCATTCAGGTTTACTAATGTGAACAAAAATTATTTACAATGTAGTCAACACAGTGCATCCTTTATTCACTGTGCATGTCCTCAATGTTCACGATGGGTTCCCAATAACCCACAGCAAGATCTGAGCCTCAAACACAGGCAAACTGGTTCTGCAGGAAAGAACGGTGGGCCTCTGTTACAGAGCAATGTGCAGTCACTCTGACCACAAGAAGGTAGCAGTGACACTACCAACCCCATGTGCCTTGCTGGCCAGTACGAGCTGCCAAAGAGCTCTGCTGAGGGCCACCATGTGAGAGGCCAGGGCCTTGGTCTTGGGACACTGGTCGACAGCCCTCAGAGATGCCGCAGCGACAATCAAGGAGGAGCATTTGAAAAGGAGGAGGCACTGTACAGCACATGTCTGTACACACCCACGAGAACGCCAGGCCTCCTGCTGCTGGGTACTCGACAGGTCTAGAGAAATGCAGGTGGCTTAAGCATTTTGCACAATGTAGACAGGTGGTCAGTGGATATTTCCTGAATAACACTTGTGAGGATTTAATAGGTGGATTACAGTACTTTCCTTCTAAAAAAAAAACAAAACTTGCTGTAGGCACACTGTGGCTGGTGTGTTTGTAGGAGAATTGGAAACACTTCTTAGGCTATACGGGGAGCAGCAGGAAAAACACTGCATATTGAGAGTGTATCGTCTGGTGGCTGAAAAACAGGTCTCTTGTCACCCGGCTCTGCCACTTAACTGTGTGACCTTGGGCAAGTTTCCTAACTTGCCTAGGCCTCAGTTTCCTCTTGTGTAGAATGAGGCCACTAGTACAGACTAAGGTTGTTGTGAGGATTAAATGTGCGTGGCACACAAGAAGCATGTACTATGGCAAGTTCACGCAGACTCTGGCAGCTGCCATCCTCATGGCATCACCACCACCAAAATCTTTTGCACCTCCGAAAATATAAATAAAAGGAATAAATAAAATGTATTGGCTATTACACTGGCTAGTTAATTGGCTATTTCCCTAGGGCAAATAAATGATAACTAATAACCTGCTAATAAATAAAGAAAATAATGCCCCCAAATATTTTAAACTTGCTTATTTCTCAAATACTTGTGATTTGTGGATAGATCCTGATAACAAATGCAAATTATTTTAGTTTCAGCTTAAAGTTGTTGATGTACAGAATATGGATTTTGGTTTGAAACTCTTTGCTATATCATTTCAACCAGTCTAAACAGTAAATATTCTTTCTGTTATACAGTGAAATGAAATACCCCTGGAAGCTTTGGAGTTTTATTTTTTTAATATAAAGAACTTTAATATTGAAAGAGAGCTATCTCTGGGGAGTTTTTAGAGGTGTTTCTACTGAATGAGTACAAGAGTAACATCTGAAATTATTTGTTATAAAAAGTATACTGTAAAACGGTAACTAATTTGAGGATTTTACTGGAAGTTAGGACCAGAGCTGTTTTACATCCATTATTGTTATCGCCATCTGGGATAAGAACAGACCACAGGTTGGGAGAAGTTTTTTAAAATATGAGCTCATGCACCGACTGGTCTAAAGCAGGCAGTGTTCATCTCCTTGCTGGATTTTAAGTGCCCATTTAGGGCGAACTGAGCTGATTCAGCTATTTTACTTGAAAAGCAGAATCAATCAGTCTGTCTACATAATAACAAAGTTTAAGAAAAGGAACTATCTCTGAAAATACTTTTAACTCTTCTGTCTAGATTTTTTCCATTTGTTCAAAAGTTTAAGTATTTATTTTACCTTGAATTTTTTATAGCTTATTTATAGCTTTAATGTTTTCCCAATGACTACTTTTTTATTTGAATTATTCTATTACGCAATTATTATTAAAGAAACACACACACCCATTGTAAAAGGGAAACACAGAGAATATAGAAATATAAGCAGCTAAGAAAGGAAAGATACCTTTACCGCTAATCCCCTCCTCTACGCCTGCCACCATGAGAAACTCTCTGGGATGTCCCCAGACTTTTTCCTCTTCACACGTACACATGTACATGCCTGAGTATCCATCCTTGCATATAATATTTTTCTTCAAGAATTATTTTATTTTACATACTCTTCTCAGACTTCGCTAGTTTCTCTTTAAATTTCTCTCTTACTGATATCTTTCCATGTTAGTAGAAATGGATTGACCTCAGTCTTTTTAGTATCTGTACGCAGGGGTGCCCAGCCCACAGCCCGCGGGTCTCATGTGGCCCAGGATGGCTGTGAATGCAGCCCAACGCAAGACCATAAATTTGCTTAAAACATTATGAGATGCTTTTGCAATTCTGTGTTACAGTGTATTTAGTGTGTGGCCCAAGACAACTCTTCTTCTTCCAGTGTGGCCCAGAGACACCAAAAGGCTGGACACCGCTGCTGCGGCATGCCATAGGTCTAGTATCTCCTAGTGCGACCAACTACTGGTAGCAATAATGGTGTTTAGAGGACACCAGCGAAAAAAGGTGTCTTAATATAAACTACATTTTCTATGTAAAGTCATACTAAGAAGTACCCAACAAAGGTAAATTGAGAAATAATCAGTTAAATCTAGCAAAACCATATAAAATACTCCCAATGTAAATGCCACTAGTATTCCGTAGATGCCCCATTTTTCCACCAAAAACTCACTGATTTCTCCATTTACAGCGCATTAGAAAAAGATATATCCTAAGTCCTTTCACTTAAGTTCCTCCTTACCACTAATACTGCCACCCCCACTCCCACCCCCACTACGAGTACTACTACTGGATTGCTCATTTCTACTAAGAAGCCCAAGTTGATGAGGCATTAAATGTATCACTCAGGTCTCTGCATAGATTGTTGGAGAATATCTTCATTCTTGGCAGCAAACTATGCAATGCAATACTATAATTTTTGCAAAATGATCACTAGTTCAGTAGTCAGAGTCACAGTTGCATTTAATATAGTATTTCATTCAATGACTGCCAATTTTACATATGGAAATAGCTTGGATTTTGGAATCAGAAGGATTTGTCTGCATCATAAAAAACTACTCACTTCTTAGAATTCAGCTAACACATCATCACCAAGTCTCCTGTCCCCTCCTGTGCACAAACGCCAGCACCTTCTTCCTGTCACTCCCCTCACGTCACCTAGGACCCTCCTCAGTGTCCTGGACACCCTTTCATCATGGTGTCACAACATTTCTCTGCTTTATCACTCTCTTGCTGCCAAACCGTCTTTGAGGCCCAAGAAAATGCTACAAAATCACACATGGGCAAAAGACCCACTTGAAGTGCAAGATACTCCAAAGGACTGAACATGACAGTGTGAAAAGTTCACTAAGATTGAAGATCCACCTTGCAACTAACCTTTAAAACATGACCACATGTTGAGTTTTGGTGAACTACCAAAGAGGATGAAAAATTATCTTAAAAAGCTATTGAAACATTCCTCCCTTTTCAGTTACATGTCTATGTGAGACCAGATTTCCACCATACAATTAAACTATAAAACAACATATGGAACAGATCAAAGACATATGAAGATACGGAAATCCACCTGTCTTCTATTAAGCCATATATTAAAGAAATCTGCAAAAATGTTCAACAATGCTGTTTTTCTCAGTATTTTCTTTGTTTTGGCAGGTAGTTATTCTTCATAAAAATGTTTTTATATCAAAGTGAATTGAGTTCACTATTATTTGAAATAAATCAATAAATACGTTAAGAATTTCTCAGTTTTAATTTCTAATACATTAAAAACCTCTAGATACAACCTTTACAGATTAAAAAAAAAAAAACCTCTTTAGGATCTTCAATTTTTAAAGGGTTCTGAGACCCAAAAGTTTGAGAACCACAACACCATAGCCTGAAAAGCATTTGACAATCAAAATATTGTAACCAGAGGGAGAGATATTAGCAAAATAATAGGGGCCAAGATCAGGTTTCAACAGGTTGAGAGGGCACAGGAGGTGACAAAGTGGCAGAGTGCAGACTCCTCCTCCTGCAGGAGGAGAAAGGGGAGACTGGAGAGCAGGCAGAAGAGATGCAAGGGGGGCAGGGAGAGGTTTTAATGAGGTAACAGAGCGTACTTCCAGGCCCAGGAAGAGGCACCGCAGACAGGACAAAAGTGAGAGAAGGGTTCTCTAAAGGGCCAAGTCAGAAGGCGGTGACAGTGGACGGAATGAAGGGGGCAGCAAGGATGAAGCCTGCGCCTGGAACACAGCCGTCGTCCTCCTGTCCTCTGAGGACACGGGACAGCTCTGTGTGCCCGCTGACACCTGCCTGTCACTCACCGGGTGCACGCTCACCCCTGCAGAACACAGAGCAGGGGGCAGACCTGTTCAGCAAAGCTGGGCTTCCCTGTCATTGGCTGTCAGCACAAAAATGTTCTAGATTTGTCTGTTTATAAAACGAAGGACAGGAGTAGGTAAGGCATACCACGAGGTCCTGTTCAGATTCAAAATTCTACAGCTCATAGTTCTGTAAAAATCATGCAGCCAGGTCACTGTGTAAATGAAGTAACTGGTGCCATTTATTACGAAGAAATTAAGGACTGAACCCATGGAGCGGCGTGGCGGGTCTCATTACTCAGCCCCGGTTATCGAGTGCCTGTATCGAGTGTTCGTAGTTTCTGAACTCAAAATTGGGACACAGCCCAACAAAGGTTTTTCTTTCTTTTTTTGAATCTGTGGATTTATTTGACAAGTCTTTAAAAGGCATAAAAATTAAATTACTCTTAGTTATACATCAAATAAATTGCCTTAACTTAAAAGAATAAAAATGCATGAAGTAAGGATCTACCTGGGAATTCTGGGGCATAGAGCCTTTGGCCAGATGAAACGCTCTACTAGTTGCTGGAGGCACTGCGAAAGAAATGGATGGAAAACCCCCCTCTTCGGGTCATTTATAATCTGCATCACTGAGGTGTTGTGACTAAAAATGCATTTAGAGGCATATCTAACTTTTGCTGTGAAAAACTCCTGAAATCTCTTTATCTCCAAATTTCCATCGCCTTAAATTTCATGAAAGAATCCCTAATCCTTAATTTGTTATGCATTATTTCACTACGGGTCCCCTGGAACATAATAAATAGCCTTTAAATTTAAAGTTAGCCATGGCTGGTGTGGCTCAGTGGATTGAATGCTGGACTACAAACCAAAGGGTTGACAGTTCGGTTCCTGGTCAGAGCACATGCCTGGGTTGTGGGCTGGGTCCCCAGTAGGGGGCGCTCAAGAGGCAACCACACATTGATGTTTCTCTCCCTCTCTTTCTCCCTTCCTTCCCCTCTCTAAAAATAAATAAATAAAATCTAAAAAAATGTTTTTAATTAAATTATAATCACATCAAATTTCCAGAGGTACTTTGTCTTCCTTTCTGATTGCGCTTTGTTTGATAATAGTAGCTTACAAGAGCTTTAATTTTGCCATTCTGAGATTAGTAAAGAGTATTTTTGCAAAATGAATGACAAACCCTTAAAGTGTTCATTGCAGAACAAGTGTATATCACACATGTGTGTTCTGTACTGCTTCTCTCTTAATTCAGCAACATCTGTGCATTTCTGCATTTTCACATCTTATGCTATGGCATCCACTACAGTAGTGTAACATGAGTCAGAGTTTAAATGGGGACCAAAAGAGAAACACTTCTTCAAACTGAGTCAGGCATGACAGGATCAGTGTTGGCTGGTCTGCTATGAGGGACCTCACAAGGATGTTCAAGTTTATTAACACAACATCTAGTAGCTAAATTTTAACAATGAATTCTGAGGAAAATTCAGTGATGTTTACTTTCCCAAGACTTGAAAGAGGTTAATTCTACTTTCTTAGTGTCGACGGTATTTTTAACTGAGGCTGCTGCATTATTTATAGTCCCAGCAATTAAATGTAAATTACTCAGAACCCTCTGGACTTCTGCCTCAGAGGATAATATATGGACAGTGCTGGGTGGTGCCTTTTTTGAAGATCATCTAAGAGATGCACAGAGGAAAACCAAAGTCCAATGATATTGGAGAAAATCTAAGGAGTTCATTTCCTAAATGTTACCTTATTGCACTTCTCACTCTGCTTATTGATAAACATAAACTTAATTCACTGTTGCAAAAGTCTTGTAGCTAATATACTGTGTTCTAAATTATTTGGTGCAGTGATGACAATCTGGCAGAACTATTTTTGTACAGCCGTGTTTTCAAGGATGTTGGTGCTGCATTCTCTCAAGGGTATTGAAATCTGAGTAATTTCCTCGAATTATTAATAGATGCCACTATATTATTAATAATAGCCCTAGAACTAAAATATGAATTATTAGGAAATACTTAAATCTATGACTTTAGTGTATACAGCAGTTAAAATTATGTTTTTTACATCTCTTACTAACTATATTATAGAAAATATCTATAGATACATAAACTATTCCAGGAAGATCTGGGATATTTCAGTTAATACAAAGAGTCTTTTTTTTATTTTTAGGAAATAATCATAATTCGTGTTACGTGAATAATGATCATTTTTGTTTCCATGGCTTATGAAATAAAATGTAAACTCTGTGTATATTTCACATAAACATATATATGGACATACACATATAAACACACCCATATTGTGTAAAAGGCTTAGGGACCCTTACAGAATGTCACAGAGCAGAAAGAAAAGGAAGGTGGGCCTGAGGTATGAAGATGAGGAAAAGACAATGTGGGGTGTACGCTCTAATTTGCGAAAATTAGGCAGGAAATCTGGCTTTGAGCTGCCTAATGGCCAAAACAAAATAATTTAGTAATACTGGTCACATGGAAAACAGGAACAAATACACATGCAAGTTCCTTAAACAAAACAAAAGGATGCCTGTCATTGTGAGTGAAAAGAAACGTCGTCACTGTGTCTTCACAGAAGGGCCCCTAAACAGAGTGTGACAGCAGCGGGACCCCACGGCAAACGTGCTGGCCACCTCCTGGGACGCTGTCTGGGGGTGCTCCGCACCCCGCAGGCCGGTGTCGCGCAAAAGAGGAACCTGGGGAGGGCAACGCCGAAGGGACCAGAAATGCGGCCCGAACGTGCGGCCCTCTGGCAGGGGAGTGTAATTGAGGGGCATAAACTAGAACATGGAGCGGAATAAATGGACCATGTGCCCACTTCACTGGCTTCTAAGTGTTCCGTTTCTTCCCACTGAGTTTTAGGTAAAAGCCGATCCACGGACAGTCTGAAGTTACAGTCTCCTGCAAGCCGTCTGTGACGCTGTCCAAGGGCAAGTCTTTAAAAACTAATGGTGCGTCCCTGGAGCGCAGGAGCCGGAGTACTTTTGGTGCTTTTTGGGGTTTATTCACTATATAAATAAACAAGCATTCGAGGGTCTAAGGTTTTTTAGAATAGAACATGGTCACAAAGAATAGGGACCTGAGTTTTGTTTCTCTTGATTTTGGATTATTACAGTACTGGTTTCCCAGAATCACCTGGGGAACATGTTAAACGCAGCTTCCCAGGCGCCATTACACACTGATGCAGTGGCTCTCAGGTGGAGCCTGGAAGTCAGGTAATTCTGCTGAAGACAGTCCAGGAACTATACTTAGAGACCATTATTCTCCAGAGGGAGCGAGCTCCCAGTACTTGCTTTTAAATTTCACCTTCTTAACTGTGTCCTCAGTTCTCTTGCTGAATATTTAGATCTGTGAGCTCCTTGCCGACACACTGACAGTTGCAAAGTCTCTGAACTGCGTGGTCAGTTGATTACGGGCCAGTTCTGGGCCTGCTTGCTGAGAGTTCTCCGCGTCTCATTGATCGCCGTTTCACGGTTATGTTTCTCCTGGACAGCCAGCTCTTCTGTTTGCAGCACAGGGACAACGTGATTTAGATATTGCTGCTCTGCCCCCCTCTGCACCCCTGGCTGCCGAGAAGTTTAGAGAAATCTATGGCTCGCCTTTGGCAAGTACCTAGAATTTCTAAACTCACCTTGGCCTTGTCTTTCTTTCCTACTCTTACTTCCCTTGCCTCAATTCCCTCACTGTTTTTACATTTTATATTTATTTTCAAAGCTGCTTCAGATTTTCTATGGAACAAGGCCAGTGTGTGTGTGGGGTGTGTGTGTATGTATAGAGGTGGGGAGAAGTAGGTTTACAGTTGTTCGTATGGAGAATAATATAATAATTAATAAATAATACCAAAATACACTCTGTGTTTCATGTACTCACAACTGTAAAACCTACTTTTTGCCAAACCTGTATGTGTAAGTGGACTAATTAATACTAGTTAGAAATTTGATGGCAAAAACAATGAACTATGAATAAGAAGGTTTGGGTTTTTCCTTGAAGCTGCAACTTTATTGTCATTTAACTAATACATATCACAATCTAATTCTCCCAAAATGTTGATTTATATAATGCTTTCTTAAAGATTTTTTTTGAGGATTAATGGGTTTGAAACCACTTGGTTAATTTGTAAAGTGTTACATAAATTTAAAAAACATGATTACATTATTTCATTAACTGTGTATTGCTATCACCTCATACTTTAATATGAATCGGCAAGTGAGTTTTGGTCAATGATGAGAAAAAATATCTATCAAATTTTATGGGCATGTGTTCTAACCCATTTCTATTTTTAGGTAGAAGATATTACAAAAAGCTTTAACAATTGACAGAAAAGTGATTATGCGAACAAAATCAGAAAATGCAAACTTTTTGTATCAATCCTTCTTTCAACAAATTGACAATTTGTAGGTTAACCGTTCAGCACTCCACTTATTGCCCACCCCTGTCCCTGGCATGCAATTCTGCTCCAGCACATGCCATAGCAGCCTGGAATCATTTATCTTTATAACTGCCGACCATATTCGACTCTGTGCTTCTTCAGGACATCATCTCACTTATTATTGTGTCCGCAGGGCCCAGCTACTACTTGATGCACAGTAGGTGTTCAATAAATGATACTAAATGAATAAACAAACACGAAAGAACAATTGCTTTCTGTCCATCAGAAAAAGGGCTGGCATACTGGTATTGTGCATTCAGTTTAGTCACCTACTTCCTTAGCACTGAAGCAGGGTCCTAACTGTCCAGCAACTCAACGCTCGGAAATGAAAGTGGACACGCAGCAAACCAAGGCGACTTGAGGGTCCGAGGATGCTGCTCCTTTGCTGGAGGCAGTCTTCCAGCAAAGGGAAAGGACAGCCCTTTCAACACGAGCAGCTTCCTCGCCTGGACTGCAGGGGGCGTGTTCACATGCCAGTGACTGGGGCGAGGAGGAATGCTTTGCCAGCGTTCAGTGAAGTGAGCCTAATAGCAACGCTTCCTCATCCCCACTCAGGGACAGACAAAGGCCCTTTCTCACCCGGAGACTTCCTTAGAGAGCAAATGGCTGGGAATGTAGCTGCTACATGAATTCTTAATGTCAATTATCTGCACGAAAACTTTGATAAATACAATTTTTAACAAAAAGAACATAACCCAGAATGAATGGGGCGTGACCTTCAAAGATTACAGTATTCTAACATGCCTAATCCACAGCACAAGAAAACATGCATCTGTGCTCATGGATGACACAGCAGAGTCTTTTTCTTACACATCTTCGTGTTTTAACTTCTGGGCGGTGTAAAGCAGGAAGAGCTAAACCATAAAACCTATCGTAAGTATAAAAATACGTGGAATGCTCGCAGAGTGTAATGAATTCAGCAAGTGCTTGCTGGAATGCTCAGGAACACAGAAGACGTGAGCATGCGCAGTGTAACGCCGCCGCCGCCGCTCTCGGGAAACTTACGGTCCCATACAGAGCTTTTCACTACAAGGTACTCACAGAACTGGGCGAAAATAAGCAAGGGTATCACTGAACTTGTCGTGAAAAGAAAAATGTTATGTAACTATGACCAACTGATTTTTCTTTTTTACCAAAACAATTATCTTCAACAGATTTAAACACTCTTTTTACTGACTACCAGGAGGTTGAAAATTTTTAACAAAATGTACCTCAAGCTATAAACATTTTGAGAACCAAAACTACTCTAAAAAGGAAAATAAACATGTTACTACATTTTGAAATTTAAAAAATTTTTCATTTCAAAACAATTATATGCCATACAGACATAAAAATCATATAGTTATTGTTAATATATGCAACATTGTTTATAAAAGTTTTAACTGCTCTTGGCTTCTTTCCTTGCTTTGTCATAGGCAAGACACCTACAATATGCAGATGCTGGTCTTTATGTCATAAATAAAATTTACTGCCCTGGCGGGTGTGGCTCGGTGGACTAAGCGCCAGCCTGCGAACCAGGGGTTCGATTCCCAGTCAGGGCACGTGCCTGGGTTGCAGGCCAGGTCCCCGGCAGGGGGCTCATGAGAGGCAACCACACATTCGTGTGTCTGTCCCTCTTTCTCTTCCTTCCCCTCTGTCTAAAATAAATAAATGCATTTTTTTTAAAAATAAAAAATAAAATTTACTAACAAAAAATGTGGCGTGCAGATTTCTGTTGACTGGAAATTAGTTTCTCTTTTAAGTCAGAAACTTCTTACTCTCCTTTTTGTGATGTAAATGTGAATTTGAGTAACAGACATAAGAATACAGACATAATAGATGTTATTTCTTACTCATTTTTTAAGTTTTCAGAAACCCCTTTACGTTGTGTTTTGATTATAGGCTGCCTAAATTGGTTTAGAAAATAAGCAGATATAAATTAACAACTTGATTTTGAACTTAGCAAGACTATGAACTGCAAAATTAAAAAACAATCATTTGTTCCTGAAAAGTCTCCACTTTGCATGCTGCCGCAGGCGTCTGTACCTGCAGATGGCCGGGAAACACTCCTGAAGACCCTTCTTCTTAACCAGAGACCCTTCCAGGCAGTACATAATGATGTCCATAACCTGCGGAGGAAAGATGCAAATCTAAAATTAATTTCAAATAGTCAATTTTCCAAAATTAAGTGATTAACTTAGGGCCTCACTTGCCCATGGAAATTCTAGACAGCTTACTCTTAATATTTACTTTAGCACTACAGTATATTCTTTTATCTGTGAAAAACACTCCTAGGACAGTGCAATAAAATAAAAAGACTACTTGTTTCCTTTAAAAACTCTTCATATTTATGCCCAGGTTAGTAACTTTTATTTAAGCACACTGTATGTTTCATTTTATCTATAGTGAAAGATGTCCAAGAGAACGTGACCTTTAAAAATCACTCTAATGCAGCCCAATTAATTCCATGTGAATGATAAATGGACGCGGCAATCATTCTGATTTTTGAGGACATTTAATAAGGGCTCCAGAAATGGTACAGAAGTTAATTCAATTCAGTTATCTCCTTTGTTGCAGAGATTTATATATGACTGCGCTGGAACATTAGGCTGTGGCTACGTCCGTCCTTTAAAACAGGAAGTTCTTACCTCCACAAGAAGATCCACGACATCCGTGGGCATCTTCTCAATGAGAATCTCGATGACTCTCAGAATCTCCCCCTTGGCCCGCGCAAGCGTCGTCGTGTGCATGTTCTGCTGCGACTGGGTGTTGGCCGCCAGAGCGGTGTGTCTGTGGACCTACGAAAACATTGCACGCTGCAGATGCGGCTGACACCTGGTCCAGTTTTACATCCCCAGCCATTGGTCTATTTTTCACTTATTATCATGGAAAAATAAAAGAATCAACAGGCACAAATCTCCTGAGATGAGTCAGGAAAGACTTTTGATTGCAAAAGAAGGTATTTAGTACCATATAAACTCAGGCAAGTCTTGTTTAATTAAATTTTGTAAGTCCCTGGGCATGGGAGACTTGAATGCCATATCACCATGGCATTCCTGTAACAAGGACAGGCTGAAGGTCTGTGAAGTTGGTGTGTCTGGCACTGAGGTGGGGAGCAGCTAAGACACTCAGCAAATACAAGAGATGACCCCTGCTTTCACTTAACAATAGTGAATGATGTTTACGTGGCACTTTGTCTCCGGCAGCATTGCATTCTAGGTGCTTTATAATTCAGTTGGGAAATTCAAATAAACACGTCTCCAAAACCAACAAGCATTGTAAACAATGCAGGTTTAGCGTGGATGCCCCCTACCCCCAATCTGGGTCGTCTGCCTTCCGTGGTTCACTGGAGAAAGGGCATGCGTGGGCCCTGGGCTAGCCAGGGGGCGCGGGCGTGGGGTTAGGGAGGCACCCTTCAGTATTTTACTCAAAACTCTAAGTGAAGTGGAAACTTGTATTTAAAAAGGTAGTAAATGTGAACTATGACATTAAAATATTTAAAAATTACCTTTCTAACCAAGTGCTGGAATAGAATAAATCCAAAGCATAGCCATTCTAACAGTTCACTTAAAAATACCCATATATGTAAATGGTGCAAATTAAGTTAAAAAACACAAGGAGATACAAATGCTTGTTTACTTTCTTTAAAGAGGCGGTTTAATGCCTGGCATTGATAGGGCCTGTGTATATGGTCAGAGTGCTGTGAGGCCTGCTCAGCACACTCAGCATTACTGTCTGTGCGTATTCCACTGATGGGAAAAACTGGCAAAAAAAATATTCCACAGCTAATAAGTCTGTTCATTTATATGTACATACACTTTATATAAAGATATAATATCTATAAAATATATAAACACACATATACATATATGTATGCTTTAAATACAGTGGAACCTCACTTTTAGGTCTATACCTAAAAAACACACACCTTTAGGTCTACAGATTTATTTTTGCTATGAGTACAAGGTCTCACGGCCTCGTATAAACCTGTACCATCTGCTTTCGGGCCCTTCCTCCCCCGCTTCTAGCTGCCTTCGAGTCACGAATATTTGCCGGATGCCTATCAAGGATGGCCCCGGGCCAGACACGGGCCCAGTAGGGTTCAGGTTATCAAGGCAGACTCAGAGGCATTTATTTAGTATTTTAAAAATTCATCACAGGTAACAGAAATACAAGTCAGACCGAGCCCATACCCCACAGACACCAAGTCTGTACGATATTCAGGCTGAAATGGAACAAACCTTTAAAAAAACTGAGGCGCTTACCACCCCTTCCTGTATTTCCCACTAGTAAGACCTACAGGAAAGATCTATAATTGGTGCACTGCTCTCTACTAGGTTTTCAGTTAGATGCGGGCAATTAGTTAGAACACTAGGAATGTGGGAATCAATTGGCATTCAAGCCTTTAGTTGTGACATGTAATAGCAAAAACAATTAGCAAGTTTATGACTTTCACATTTTTGTTTACAGCTGGAGAGCCAGTGTTAAATAAGAAGTTTGGTTTTGATGACAGGTACACACATTTGTAGAACGTAAAGACCTTTAATATATGGGGTGGGGGGGGCAGGGCAAAAGTAGGTTTACAGTTGTTCATATGAAAAATAATACAGTAGTTAATAAATAACAATACAAGAATAAACTCCGTGTCTTGAGTACTCACAACTGTAAACCTACCTTAGCCCCATCTTGTATTTTAATTTGCATAAGCTCGCTATGTCAGATTGAAACATGATTGCCAAGTATTTACAAGTGAATCAACTGCTAGGATAGAAATGACTAGAAAAGCAGCAAGTACTGAATGCACTGCTGTTGAGTTCAGAGTGTGTGCACAGGTACGACGTGTTCCTTTCAGTACACGATTACTACTGGCACTGCCACAGAGCACACTGGAAGGCTTATTTGTGGATGCAGACCCTCGACTCACAGTATCAACCAATCCCTCCAAAGGAGAAGACGGAGCCCGGAGCGGCACTCACCTCCTTGGCAATGGTGGTGATGAAGGCGGGTGGTCTGGCCGTGGCAATGAGGGAGAGGGCATGCCTCGCTGAGCGGGCGGAGTCAGCTGCTGGGCTCAGAGGCAGCCCCATTGTGATGCTAAACAGGGATCAGAAGAAAGGAAAAAAAGAAGCATTAGAAATATAGACTGAAAAGATTAGACACAGCTTATAATGTCAGTTCAAGGTCAATGGGAGCACTCAAACAGTTAGAATATAATGGACTTGCAACAATGAGCAGTGATTAGGAGTCAGAGTGTTCTGGCATCAAATACAAAATCGAATAATTAACCGTGAAGATTGAAAACAGTATGTGCATCTGTCCGAAGTGTTACAAACGCCTTGTTAACAAATTATCAAGAACTAGTACTGAATACATATCACTAAGCTCAGAATAAGGCAAGAACAAATATTTTGCTGGGCACTCTCCATTTCTTTCCTAAAAAAAGTTAAAGGTAATTTGCTTATAACGCTTCATTACCAGGCTATATTTAAGGCCACGTGTCTAAAAGGGAGCAAAATTCACTCCTGTCCGTGAAATTACTCCAAGAACTGAGAATGACAAATTTATATTTTGCTTGCACACTATTTTTAGTTTAAAGTATCCCTAGTACTGCTAGTTTAGTCCCACACTTAATAGTTAGAACCAACCCACTAACCAGTATGCCCTGCCGATAGTTACTTACTATTAATGAAAAAATTATAGCAACTGATAGTCAGCCTGGCATTGTCCAGGCTGCACACAAGAACAGCTACATGGTAACACAAATCTCCCCAAACTGTGAGGGTGTCCTAATAGGATAGCGATGTCACTGATACTGCTTTGCCATCCCTAAAACATACAAATGACATTTTTCTGTTTCTAAATTTCCTTTATATTATAAAAGTATAATTTCCTTTATATTATAAAAGTATAAATTTCCTTTATATTATGAAAAGTATTTACTTATAATTAAAATGCACCATGTCATCCACATTATCAACTGTATATACAGTATATTTTGTTATTAAGAGACCCAGTCTTAGTTTCTCCCTCTAGTTAAATAACTTTTATATTTAAGCAGCCATATGCAGTCACAAGAAGAGCTGCCCTGTTCTAATTAAATAAGTCTGTGCTTTATGTGTCAACTGGATTACATTTACTAAAAATTCTCAAAACGTTTACCAGTATTTCTATGCTTTATCTAAGAATCACTGTTTTAAGTTTGCGTTGAAAATAAAGAGGCATTAGGTAGGCATTCTCATCATTGTTAAAAGAAAGTAAAGTGATTATAGAAAATTCTGCTCATCATTTCTTTGTGACTGTTACGCTGCTTAAATCTTTGAGGATAACACGGTCAAAGCAGGAACTAGGAGGAGAGGGGATGGTGAGCCTTCCTTTGATGTTCGCCACTGGGAGGAGAGACGAGAGCCCAGAGGACAAGCACACGCCCCGAAACACCAAACAGAAGGCAGGCGCTGGGGGGGGCGCCGCCCCCATGGCAGAGCCCCATGCAGGGGTCCCAGCGGGGGCTGGGAGGAGTTGCTCGCCAGGAAAGCATGGAGGGGCAGCTCAGTGAGCTGCTTTCCTGGATTAAACTTTAATATTGAAGATTCGGTAAGAGAAATGTTTACTCTGTGAGCAGTGCTGGGGCTAGATTGCTTAATAATTACAAGGTGTAGATCATATTTTCAGTCAGGTTTTAAGACAATCAAATGCTCATTAAACTTCTGGATGCTCTACGATGTTCCCTTTTTTCATCAATGCGAATGAAGAGGTGTCGATGATACTGGCAGGCTAAAACAAACAAAAACTCTATGTTCATTGAAGAATTCTGAACAAACCTAAATCAAATTTTATAAGATCAATAAAAATCACCGAATAGTGGAGTTGGAAAAGATCTCTTAGCAGCATCCCTGCCAAGCAGCGAGCCGAGGAAAGCGTTAGGGTGGTCGGTGATGCAGGCTGTGGGAGAATTCACAAAGGGCAGGAAGTGCAGAGGGTAAAGGGTTTATTTTTACTTCCCCAAGGGAGGGACAGGGCTGGGCTGGAGACGTGCGCCAGCACCAGCCCCAGCCCCAGCCCCGAGGGGTCAGGGCTGTGAGTCCTCACTGGGTGATGGGGCGGCTGCAGAGCAGGATGTTTCAGTTGGGCTGCAACTTGTTTCGATGTCGTCTTCGGGTGCAAGGTCCGGTGGTCACTGTGGTCTGGTATGTCCTATTTCATGGGTGCCTTCAGGGCACTTCCAGTAATTTTCTAGTCCTGAGGATAGCGGCTCATAAAACAATTCGGGTCAGTCGGGCTTGGGGGTCTGGCTAGCTCCGGGAAGGAAGGCCTGAGAAAGTGGCTTTCGTCCTATTAGAAAGGAGACTGTGTCCTGGGAGGCCTCTCCCACACCTGGAAGGAGGACACCGAGGAAAGAAACTGGGCATGGAGCCCAAGGACGAGGTTTGAAGTCAGATGCTGGTGCTACTCTTGCATGTTGCCTTGTATCTGCCCCCGAACATCCTTACAAGGCAAGTGACATCAGCATGTCACGGAGAAACCAGGCCCAGACACGCTCTGCGAGGAGCCTGGGTAACAGTGAGTGTCTTTCAGAACAGCTGGCCTTAGAAGAGATGTGGGGGAGGGGCTCGACGGTATTACAGTTCACCGAATTCATGAAGTGGTACCGTAAACGAACTCAGCGGCTCTGGTTGAATGGGTAGATTGTATCCCTGAGAGGAGTTTCAAGTAGTGCGCTGTATGGCTCGTACTTCAGCTCCATTGTATGCGGTATCAAGAGCGGTTTGGACAAAGATTCGGGGTGTGAGGTTATCACCTGGTGTGGATATGAGGTTGTCACAGGGAGCAGCTGCAGTCAAGTTTGGTGGCGGGTGGTGGGGTCTAGAAGCCATAGACGAATGGGGAAGGAAGCTCACCCAAGACAGACAACTGTAAGTACTGCCCAGTGACTTCGGCGGAGGCTGGAACAGCCAACGTGTGGTAGAGGCGTCGATGTGTGCCTTCGAGTGCCTCTCGCCAGCAGTGCCGGGCAGCCCGGGCGCAGGACTGCACGCAGTGGACAGCTCCGCCGTTCTGGGGTCAGGGGTCTGCAGGGGCCTTTAGAGCAGGCACCGCGTGAAAGCAGGAGAATTGTGAGAGGGACAACAGAAGGGAGTTGCCAAGGCTCAGGGGAAGGAAAGAACCCTCGTCTCTCTCCCCTACGGTCTGTTCAATGTGCAACTGCCCAGGCACTCTTCCGAAAGCACCGGCTGGATCTCACGGTTAGTTAACCTGCTGACAAACTTCCAGTGGCCCCTAGTGCTTCTGAGACAAATCTGAAACTCCTTGGTGTGAGACTCTGGCCACCGTGTCTGTCTAGTTCCACTAATTTATAACTCAGTCTTTTCACCATCGACGCTCCCGAGGCAGGCTAATTTCTTTCTTTCTTTTTTAAGATTTTATTTATTTATTTTTAGAGAGGAAAGGGAAGGAGAGAGAGAGAGAGAGAGGGAGAGAGAGAGAGAGAGAGAGAGAGAGAAACATCAATGTGCTGTTGCTGGGGGCCTGCAACCCAGGCATGTGCCCTGACTGGGAATCGAACCTGCGATGCTTTGGTTCGCAGTCTGCGCTCAATCCACTGAGCTATACCAGCCAGGGCAGAGGCAGGCTAATTTCAAAGTTGGTCCCTAAAATTCTGTTCCTGTTTCTATTGTAGTATTTTGCCAGTGCCTCTTGCCTACCCTTTTTCCTCCCTTTGTTCAATTCTGTGGAAGCCCACACGGTATTCCGCAATTGCTATAGCACTTGATTACCTCCTATCGAAACAAAACAACCATCACCGACGCCTGTGCATTCCAGGCCCTTGGCCTTGACTCCCATCTGCCAGGCCATAAGAATGGATTTTGTGTTGCGAACTCCTTACAGACCGGGACCACGCCTTCTAATCCTGTTTTTCCCCAAAGTGCCTACGACAGCCCTCGGACCAGGTGGTGGCTCCATAGTTATACACTAAATGAAGTTACCTGGCAAATTCAGCAGGAAAAAGAAAATCACTTAAGCCAGTTATTTGACTGAATTGACCAGGCAGTGAAGTCAAAGTAATTGATCCGGTTGCCCCAACGGACACAGTCTAATTCCGCACGTGGGGATCTTCAAAGTCAAGAGGGCACTGTGTGGGGGACTCTAAATGAAGAAGGATCATGCCGTCGGAGGTCTGGAATTAAAGGAGCGTCTGCCCGATTCTGGAACCTGTGTGCGCGCACAGAGCTCACTCTTTCCATCGGATTTTGCGGATCTGGCTGCTGTGTGTATTGTTCATCAAGCAGGTTTTACAGGCTGGGCCGATGGTTTCAGTCTTTATTCTAAAAGAATATGATATGAGACACTCCCTGTTTTACTCGGCATTTCGGAACCCACATGCAACATGAAGTACTGGAGATGATAGATAGGAGAAATAAAAACACAAATAGAAAAATGGCCCACTCGGGCTGAGCTCATCCCTTACATGACTGCTCATTAATCCTGTTCTAATCCTCATTCCACTGCGGCAAAAGCATTTAAAAGCTACCTGTAAGACCACTTTGGTTAAATGTCACGTCTGTAATGGTCAGCCTTCCCCATCTGTCAGATGAAGGACTACTGAAAGGGAATATTCGGGAGGAGAAACACTCTAACTTTCATTGGACAATCTGCCCGTCGTGGCCAACAGTGGTAAGGACTAAACGCTTGTGTCCCCCTTAAATGTCATGTTGTGGAGCCCTAACCTCCACGGTGATGGTGTTCGGAGATGGGCCTTTGGGGGGTGACTGGGGGTAAAGGAGGCCGTGGGGGTGGGGCCCCCGTGATGGGGTTAGTGGCCTGTAAGAGGCACCAGAGGGCTTGCTGGGCGTCTTTCTCCCGAGTCACGAGCCCAAAGCACTCTTGCGAGGACACAGCCACGTGGCAGCCACCCAGAGGCCGAGAGAAGGGGCTTTAGGATGAATCCCACCTGGCCAGCACCTTGACCTTAGACTTCCAAGCCTCAGGAACCGTGAGAAATACATTTCTTTTGCTTAAGTCATCACGTCTGTGGTGTTTCCTTATGGCAGCCCGAGCTGACTGGAACCAGCAGTAACGGGGCACGGAAAACACTCCCCATTGGAAACAAACACTGACATTACTCTGAAAATGCATTCTTAATTACACAACATCTGGGGGTACCTGCTCACCGCTTCCTGGTGAGACAGGTGTGTTAACAACGGTCTCTAATGTCATAAGGAATATTCGATTCCAATTCATATTGGACCTCAATTTGATCATTCATAGGTGACTCTAACTCCCTACACTCAAAGCCGGCAATCCCTCCAACAAGTGCTTGTCTTTCACACCTGTGTCCTCTCCGCTGTGTTCCTTCGCAATGAATGACACCACGCCGCCATGATCGAGTCCAACGGTCATACATCTTCTATTAAACATAAACGCCACAGGACTAGGACGAACAGTTTAAATATAGAATCTTCAAGCCCCTTACTGTTTCCACGGAGGTGGAAACAGTAAGGTTGTGTTCTCTGCTCCCAGGGGGCATTTGATAAGGAGTTCAAATGCCAACTCTCTTCCTCCGACTCTTCGCAGTTCAGAGAGAATCTTTCTGACACGTGGTGCTTCTCTGCACCTTGTCGGAGGACGTGTAGCTTCCAGAGAGTACACGTTCCTCCCGTCATGCTTGGCAAACTGAGTACCCCGGAGGAGCAGTGGTCCGTGTGATCACTGAGGTCCATCGGTCATGGCGGTGAGAAAGGAGGGACTGCCTGCCTTCAGCAGCCCACGCAGGTGCTGCTCTGCGCCCCCTGCAGTGTAGGGGGGCCTGCAGCGTGAGCTCGGAAAAGGGAATCAGAACCACGGACCACAGCGCACAACCATGTGGGCCTAGGCTTCCAAAAGCTTTTTCCTGTTTCTTTTTAAAGTAGGATTTCTCTATGGCTCCTAACATTTTAACAATACATACATAACTGTGGTGATTTAACAAATTTGTGGATTTGTAAAAAACATAGTACTACATTTTTCTGTTTTTCCCTCAACTAGTTGAGGATGGCTCAACCTCTGATTTCAAAGAAGTGCAGCCTCTTTGAAATTAAGCAGTTCATCGTGCATGAGCTGCCCATAACAATTCATTTATTTAAAAAACTCCCTCACATCTGATTCTACCTGGTGACCACTTGTCAGAGAAAGGGTGGCATCGTCGTATGGTATGGGCCCAGCAAATGGGAGGCGGGAGACCTAGGAGATGGTCATGGCTCTTATGACACCACTGTGACCTCACACAAGTTGCGTCATCTCTCTAAACCTTACTTTTACTTAACAGCATACCGAGGGCACTGGGTAAGATGCTGTGGAAGACCGTTGTCTCTAAAATTCTACACATTATTAAACGTTCGCTGCATGGAAATCACTTGACAGTTATGAGTAAGAATAAACACATGACACACAGCCAAAGCAGTCAAGAAGCCTGCCCTATATTTAAATAGGCGGTTCACTTCTAGGAGGCACAAAATTCTCGAGGAAAATGATTTCATTAAATTTATTTTAAAAATCTGAAAGGACCTTGAAAATTCTGCCTTGACCACTTGTGCATTCTCTTACTAGGCTGCTTTAAATGTAGTGCTGGCTTGGTCTGCGGCTCTGTGGGTGTCAGGTTTCGAAGGCAAGGGTCAGGCGTGAGAAGCAGGGCTTGGGCTTCGGCAGTCAGTGAGGCCTGGGCTCGGACCTCGTCATTTTTATCGAGCACAGGGAATGAGAGACGAGATTCAGACTTTTTTCATCCGAAAAATGAGGAGGACAACGCCCATTTCCTGAGCGCCCCCCCGTGCTGAGATGGGAACACGTGGGTGGGTGTGGCACAAAAGCTCACAGGGAGTGAGCATCACTAAGAGGACGGCGTCCCACAGCCCTGTTTCCCTGGGTACGCGTGCGGCTAGGCGTGCGGCAGGGGCTGGGAGCAAGGAGAAAACCTCACCAGCACTCTTTTTATCAAGTAAAAGGCAAAACCAATGTTCTTTCTGACCGAACTCTATTCCCAGAGGTAAGCAGGAAGGACATCGC
Organism: Phyllostomus hastatus; assembly: GCF_019186645.2. Classification (NCBI taxonomy): domain Eukaryota; kingdom Metazoa; phylum Chordata; class Mammalia; order Chiroptera; family Phyllostomidae; genus Phyllostomus; species Phyllostomus hastatus. The sequence continues at coordinate 45,487,106 of NW_025333960.1, read as the reverse complement.
CTGGAGTTGAGATGGGAACACCCCACGGTTTAACTTCTGCGAGTAATTAATGGATAGAATTCGTTAAAAGCAACATGCATTGTACTTTCACTATCCGGCTTCTTTGGGGCACACCCGGCTGTCCCACCTCTGTCCGTCTGCGTGTCCTTGTCCTTGCCCTTGCCCTCCCCTGCTCATCAGCATCCAGATGAAGGCGTCAGGTGAAGCGCGCCCTGGCAGGCTTCCTGATCACCCAGCTGGCCGTCCTCTCCCCTCTGCTCCCAAGGGAATGCACCCAGACCTTTTCCTCTGTGCGTCCCCCTTGGCGTCCTGTTGTCTCTGGGCGGGCAGGTCCTACTTTCCTGTAAGACGCCAAGTGCCTTGGGGGGACAGGATCTTTGTTTTCTGCAACTTCTCAACGACGTATAATACCTCACACGGTCCCTTCCATGCATTAGCTACCCAAAAAATGCTTGCTTACGTAATGAACATAGTTTAAAATTTGGCAAAATACCTGGTGAGGTTTTGGTTTCAAAGATGTAAAATTCTAAGTCATGTTTCTTCATGTTTCTAAAATAAAGGCATCATTAATTCTGGAAAATGCCCTATTGATTATGAGCCGTACAGAGTTTCCGTAGGAGACCCCCCGCACCCCCTGGAGCCGTCTCTGCCGGAGGACATGGATACGCAGGGTAGGGAGGGAGGAAGGAACTCCGCCATAACCGCCTTCTCCACACCAGGCAGCCGGCCTCTCCCTAAACCCCCGGCCCTCATAAACTCACAGGAATGGGAATGAAGAGGGGAACGCTCACAACCTGCGTGTTTTCTTTTTCAGTAAACATGAACTGAAATTTCAAAAAGCATAAGCTTCTTAATCAAGCGAGCTTCACACCCCGGTCCAAAGCAGGCAGCTGGCGCTGGAATCAGTGTGCACGTGAACCAGGAATGCAGGGCGGCCCGGGAGGGCGCCGTGAACACGGGACACGCACGTGACCCCGCACACGCTGCAGCTCCCTCTCTCCCCAGGTCCTTCTGCAGCCTGTGCCCGGTGTGTCATGGGCAGAACGGGCCATTTTCAATCTAAATCTTGTTATAGATTAATAAGCAAACATTTTCTTGCTTATTATGCAATTTATCATGATGAAAATTATATTGGACTCCTCAAGGCTAAATGCTGATACATTCATTTATTCAGAGCAGTGTATAAAGAGTCATACTAATCTTCATGACAGAAAAGGATATAATAGCAAGGTGTAAATTACCTACTGAAAGACTACAGTATTTGTGTCCGCAGACATAGTACATGTATTTAGATAAAATACACGTGCATCTGTATGTTTGCAGACATGAGCTTCAAGTAAACTTTTTATTTAAAAACAAAATGTTACACGTTAAAAAATAAAAACCCATCACTTCTCTTCCCAGGCAACAAAACAAGAGTGAATTCTGTTGAAACTGTGTTTAGATCAGATCTAAAAATAATCTAAGATATTAGGTTAAAATAAAATTTCAGACAACCAAAAATACTAACGGACACCAGGGACCCGTGGTCACAAGGCCAGCACCGGACACTTGGGAGGGGGTCCTGCAGCCGAGGGGAGAAAACACGTCCTGGGGCTTTGCAGGAAGGCCAGCTGCCCCCCGCCCCACCCCTACTGCCACAGGCTCCTGGGCTTAGATTCCCTTCTAATCCTTAACGTCGGTCTAGAACCTTCCGACCTTCAGTATCCATAAACTATCCTGGGTACCCCAAGTCAAACTGTTCGTTCCAGCAATGGGCAGTTCCCGGTCTGTTGAACACCAGGACAATGACGATGGCATCACCACCATGCTACCGCCATACAGGTAGTGTCCACTTAATCTCTTACCACGTGCTAATGCTCTTCCGAGCACTTTGCAAACACACTCTTTTCTCAGCAGCCCGATGAGGCAGGTACTTGAATGAGCTCCACTTACAGACTGAACGGAGGCAGAGGGATGAGGTAACTTCCTGAAGGGCCTACAGCCAGGGAGACGCCAAGGCGAAGAGCTCAGGAGCACGAAGGCATGAGGTGACAGGTGAGGATGGCTGCCTATGTTTGAAATAAATACCCTTCTCCTGCAGTAGATCTTGGAATTTGGGGCTAGGAGTATCCAGTCTGTAGACAAAGCCCAGCCTCCGAGTCTAGCCCTCACGTGTTTCTCTGGCCTCCATTTCTGAGCCTCCAGCAGCCACCAGGAAGACTACAGCACAAAGCACGCTGGAACAGAGAGAACTGTGGGCGAAGCGCTCTAGTGTTTCCGTTAAAGGTTAATAACACTAAGAATGAAATTCCATTCACTGAGAAAATCAAACAGGCGATCGCATTTACATTAAGAGAGACGTCACGGGACAGTTCAAGAACTTCTACCACTAGGAATGCACGCTCACAACCGGAAGGTAGGTGTTGGTGAGGATGTGGAGAAAACGGAACTCTTGTACACAGTGCTAGGAATGCAGAATGGTGCGGCCACTGCGGAAAATAGTGGTTCCTCAATAATCAGCTAAACATGGAATTACTGTGTGACTGGAATTACCATTCCAGTTTTAGGTATTTACCCAAGAGAAATAAAAACAGGTATTCGAACAAATACTTGTGCATACATGTTCACAGCAGCATTGTTCACAGCAGCCAAAAGGCGGACACAACCTAAATGCCCATCAACAGATAAACAGACAAACAAAATGCGATACACCCGTGAATGAACCTTGGAGAGATGCTAAGTGAAAGAAGCCAGACACGAAAGGCCACATGTTGCATGGTTCACTTAAGTGAAATGCTCAGAATAGGCAAATCCATAGACAGAAAACATCAGTGATTACCAGGGATTGGTGTGTGTGTGTGTGTGTGTGTGGGGGGGGGGACGGGTAGTGACTGCTTAATGGGCATGGAGTTTCCATGTGCAGTGACTACTTCCAGGAGCCTGACAGCAGGGGTGGCTGCAGAAGCTCGTAGACGCACTGAGTGGCACAGAATTATACACTTTAAGATGACTATAGCTCTAAATTTCCTGATATGTGTACTATACCACCAAAAAAAAAAATTCCCCCAAAACCTCCTTTAGGAATCAGGAGGCTGAGCTCTCAAGCCAACACTGACCTCCCCCACCCCCAGCTCCTAGCCACTGGTTACCACCCGTTTCTGCTTATTTCATCTGAGCAACGCCCTGAGCTCCCTTCCTGCTCCAACACTCTCCTTGGCGCCTCCCTGGGTCACTTCGGACTCCGTGATGGTCTTCTACTGGGTGTGAGTAAAACCTCCACAGAGCTAATTTAAAAATTAAAATGCGAGCAAAGAAGTAATTCCCTAAACTATTTGCTCATGTATTCTATCAGTAAAACATTGTGAGCAAATATATATGTATATTTATAAATAATTATTTATATATAGTTTTCCTTCTGATACATTTACCCTATTATTAGCTAATAATCACAATAAACAATTTTAAAACTGTTACTGATTGATCACTGGCTCCATGCTAAATCCCAATGCTGTTACAATTAGAGGTACACACTTCCCTTTCAATGTCCATATCCAAAATTTCACATATTGATATACTTGCATATTTTTTCTGTTAAAACACACAACTTATAAAGGGTAATCGATGACAAACAACAAAACAAAAGGAGAACAAATCACATTAACCAGAACTGAGCACCTACTTGGCCAGCTGCTTCTCAGCATCGGCACAGAGCTCTAGCAGCCCCATCAGGACGGCCGACACGTCCATGTACGGCTCCCACACCGTGAACCCGCGCCCAATCAGGTCGGTCGCTGTTCTCCGGATGGTACTGTGCGGAGGCAGCTTGGGGCTCGGCGGCTGGAGCAGAAGAAACGTCAGCGCTTTGCCTACGGTCACAAAATAAAAGGCAAGGCAATAAAGTAAGTTTGCTTTTGTGATAATTTTCTTTGAAGCATATTTTCAAAATATAAACTGCTTTGGATTTCTTTTTTGTTTTTATTTTAACTAAAAAGGTTTTGAACAGTAAGGTTATAAAAGATCTCAAGTTTACAGTATGCCTGGCCACATACTTTAGAAGGATAATTTACGTAGGTTACCACGTTCTGAAGTGTTCTAATTACATACAAATTATATATTAAGTATGCACAATGAACTTCCAATGTTTCTTCCTACGCGATAGCTTCCAATGATGTGACGGGGTATCTCTCACCTCCCTTCTGCATCTAACAGAGTTCGTGTGTCCAGCGCATCCCACCAGTGACACATCTCATTCCAGACGATGTTCACCCAGGGGAGTGAGGGATGGAGAGGCCAGGACGTGCAGCTTGAAAAAGTGTCCCCGCCTAAGCACGCACGTCCCTCCACATTCCGGCGTTCCGACCGAGTGTGATGGTGCCGGGTGTGCGCGAAATTCTGCCCGCAAGCCAGCTAAATGAAAAGCCAGTTCAGTGTGGCGCTTAAAGGTGTTGAAGTGACCAAAACTTTAATGCACATGTGCTGCTTTGTGTCAAAGGTAATGCTGACAGTTTGAATATATGCGCCTAGTGGGCATTAAGCAGCAAAAGCCCATCTACTTCAAAAGGCGTTTGGGCATTTAAGAAAGAAACACACAAGGGATTGTGAAGAGCAAGCAGACTGCAATAAGGAGGTTTTTTTGTTTGTTTGTTTGCTTGCTTGATTTTTTGAGGGGAAGAGACAACACAGTTTATAAATCACAGAACAGGGTAGCATACGGGATAGAGGAGCACAGGCTTCCGAGTTGAGACGGACGTTTCTGAAACAAACGTTTTGTTCACTGCACACCCTGGACTGCGCCCACCCTCCAGGCAGGAAAAGGCAGAAGGATGGAGAGCAGAGGAACCTGTGCCAGGTAAGTCACCCCCTTTCAAAGTCTGATGACATTTCATTGGCTGGAATTGTACCATCCATAACAATACACACACATATAATACTCCCCCTAGTTTCAAGGAAGGGTGGGTATGTAGTTTATTAGCTGAACACACATCTAACTTCAACAAAACTGATGTTCTGTTCCCAGGGAAGGGGAGAACATTGCATAGGTAGCTAGAAATTTCTGCTACATCTTCTGCTTAGCATCCATGCATTTAACAAACAATAGTATATCATCTCTTGGAATTTATTCTCTTGTCTAAAGCTAATTTTACTTATTTATTATTATTTTATTTTATTGCCTTTTCATACATGCTAATTGAGAATGTTCCCTGAGATATATTTTTAAAAATATTTTTATGCTTGTCATAGGCTTAGCACAATGCTTTATATTCAGTAAATACTTAATACTATTGCTGCTTTGGCAAATACTAAAAATTACTTTATACTATACATACTCACCACAGTCAACAAAATTATACACAAATCAGAAATTTCCAAGAGTCTACCATATACTGTGCCCATGGGGAAGTTTCCATGGCTCTGTGGTGAAATGGTGAAAGTATAAACAATGCAGTAAGTCCTTATCATAAAGCTAAATTTATTCAACTTACGGGAGCTCATTTGAAGATGATGTTCTTAGTACTGTTTTGGTGAATAAAACTTTTTTAATAAAATGATGAAGAGAGTGGTATGTTTTACTCAGCAAATTAAAAGTTTTAAACACTGATAAATGACCTCAAATTTTATTTTCGGAAATTGACTGGCCCGTGATATCGAAAACCTCGGAAACAAGTGCTATTTGTAACACAGAGACTGTCCCGAGGAACCCCAAGGGTGTCTTGCCCCACTGTAAGTATCACAATGAGTAAGTCAGTCCTCCTGCCAGTCGCCGGTTCTTCACTGAGTCTGCGGAGAGGCTCCTCCTAACTCAACTTGCTACAGGGTGAAACTCAGCATTATTCAAGTCCTCCTGGGACCACATTCAAGGTCAAGTTACCAAACAACTGCTCTTTCTTAATTGTGAGGAAGCTGAGCAGTACAGATCCTGTGGCAGCTTCGCAGCGGGCATTCAGCGAGTAGCAGGCACTCCATCACCACCGCCCCTGTGTGTCCAGGCAAATGTCCAAATGAACTCCCAAAATGCAGACAGCCTCAGAACATTGGAAAACAGATCAAAATAAAATGCTTTAAAAGGCGGAGAGCGCTAAAACCCAGCATTGGATAAATCACAATTAACTTGTGCCCCTGGCAGGTGAGAGACGAATTCTGTTGTCATACAGTCAGGAGTGATAACAATAGCTCATATTTTAGTGCTATTTTATCTCAAGCATTGTGTGTGTGTGTGTGTGTGTGTGTGTGTGTGTGTTCCAACTTCAATCTTGCTGTTTTTTTAAAAAAAATGCTACAAAAGAGCAAAGCTGCAAGAAAATGTCTATTCTTCGCTGTGACAGCAAAATGCAAAAGATGAGAAGAATAAGACAGAGAAGGAAAATAAAGCCTATATAAGCAGTGGCCAAAAACTGACAGTATTATACAGCGACTTACTCATTGCTTTGCTCTGTCAAGATGAATACTCTCCCATCATAAACTGACCAATAAAAAAACAATTAACTTAAACTAAAGTTGTAGTATCTAACTGGTTATAGTGACCAGCTCTTTTAAGAGATTAGTATACTAGCTACTACACTAACATATACACAATGCTATTACTTAGGTGATACTGAACTTGTTTTCTAGAGTGTTTATCTGCCCTTTTCACAAAGCTTAGACTCACTCTATCAACACACCTTACATTTCAGGAGTGCCTGCCTAGGCCATGAAAACACTGTTAACTCTAAAGGACCATAGTTACAGATTTCTGTAAGTATCAGGTATTATTTTCAGTATCGTTCATTTGATAATAAATTACAGTTTTTAGACTTCTTTTACTCACTGAAAGCACACACACTCAGGGTCAACTGCCAGCTGTATGCACTAAGAGAACACTTTTCAAACTAACTCAGACCTTTATTTCCATACAAGCCCAGATGCTGCTACTATGATAGGTTCGTGATACGAACATGAATTAGGTATTTCATTTACCCAGTTTTTATTTGTGAAAAACAGCATTAATGAAGACAGGTTCACTTAAAAAGTGGTATAAAATCAGTGGCGTTTTTCTCCAGCTGTCCATCTGTAATGTTTTTTTTCCTTTTTTTTTTTTTGGCTTAAGTTTTCCCTCCCATGATGCTCCCCTCGCTCCACCCTGAACGTGGAAGGAAACAGGCGCCGGGTGACGGCAGAGGCGGAGGGAGAAGGACGAGGAACCTCGCATCGGAAGGGGACGGGGTGCCTTGAGCCTGGCGGGCCTCCCAGTCGAAGGTGCAGGGACTTGGATTTTATGGTGGCCGACACTTACAGAAGCCAGGGGCCATGGAAGGGAACTTTAAAGATTAGAAACTAAAACGGAAGCCAGAGTCAAACCACACTTATCAAGGGAGAACGACATTTTCTTGTAAGAAATATTACAAAATCATAGCATTTCAGAGGATTGCTCTCCAAAGAGCCCTCGGAGATCGGTTACGATTATTACCGCCGAACTGCTGATAGGTAAAATATATAATCATTTTCTTGGGCTTTGGTTGAGACAAACTTGCTCCTCACACTTAAAAGGAAATTATGAATTAAGAAATGGCCGCTAACCATCCGTGGCTCTACACATTAGAGAAGGGGAAAAAGGTCATATTTAAAAAATACATTAATTAATAGCTCAATTACAAAGAAATTCCTGTGGGAGAACATATTATATGCACTTTAAGCCAAACGAATTTATGATGATTTATGCCATTACAATGAGTGCAAAATGAATTAATAATGATTGGCCACTTATTTCAAAGTATAACCAAGTGAATAAAGCCTTCTCTTATTTGCTAATGTCCATCAAAGAATGGGGGTGGCAGAGTGCCTGCTGTCTAAATTCCCTCCCTTTGCTTTATACAGGTACTCGATTTGATTAAAAATAATTCCAATGTAGTGTGCATTATTCATGGATGTAGAATAATTAACAAACATTTCTACAACTAGATGCTTGGGATTAATGCAGTTATTAGAAAATGCTCTTAAGCTTTTAACATTCTCCATGGCATAAAAAGCAAGTCATTATTTCTTTTAACAAGAAGCATAAAATAAGTGTGATAAATTAGGAAATCAATTTGCTAAAAACATTGAGCATAAAATTCAAAAGCACTTTGATCTGAAGTACTTTTTTCTGTTCTATTTTGACTTACAAATTAACCAAGTTGTGGTATATAGTGAAGGTTAATCTCATCTTGCTTTGGGTAGTTAATGTATTTTGGATGGCAGGCTAAAATGGGAGACAGTTACCTTCCTATAAACAAACAAGAGACTATTACTTAATGCACATGGTTTTTTCTGCCTATGGCAGGTAAAGCACACTGACTGTGTGACAGTCTAGGGGTCAGCAGTGAAGAAATAAAGTAATAGTTTCGTGATGTCAAAGAAGTAAAAAGAAGAAAAAAATCCATTAATCTGTCAAATCGTTAGCTGAGTGGTCCAAACACTTCTACACCCTGTTCCCAAAAGGTGCAGGATTATTGAATGACATGAGTGGGGGCTGGGGCAGGGCACCAGAGAACGTGAGCCTTTAAGTTCAAGCTCTAGCACCTGTCGTCTGTGTGACGCTTTCATTCATGTGGTATTTACTAGAGCAGGCTGTGTGTCAGGCCCTGTTTTAAGTGCAGGGTAGTGAAGTCTGCTCTCATGAAGCTTACATTCTAGTTGGGACATAACAACCAAATGAACAGCCCTGACCAGTCTGGCTCAGTGGGTTGGGCGTCGTTCTGCAGAGAAGGGTCTCCAGTTTGATTCCCAGTCAGGGCACATGCCTGGGTTGTGGGTTCGATCCCTGGTTGGGGTGCATGTGAGAGGCAACTGATTGATGCTTCTCTGTCACATTGATGTTTTTCTCCCTTTCCTTCTCTCTCTCTCACCCTCTCTCTAAGAATAAATAAATAAAATCTTAAAAAATAAAAAACCCAAGTGAACAAATATTTATGTCAAGTAGTGAGTGCTGTGAAGAAAAACAAAGCAGAGTAAGAGTACAGAAAGTGCTGGGGAGGGAGGGACCCTGAGGAAGGTGGCATCTAACAAAGACCGGAGTGGGATGAAAGAGAGGCACATGGGCACCTATGGGAGAAGCCTTCCGGGCTAAGGAGACAGCACAAAAGGCCCCGCGGCAGGCACAGGGCTGGGGCATCTCAGGGGCAGCAAGAGGTCCAGTTTGGCTGGAGGGCAGTGGACGGGGGGGAAAGTGGAAGAGCAAGATGTCAGAGAGGCGGCCAAGGGATAGACCACTCAGGGCCTTTCCAGCGTGGGGGATTATTCTAGGTGCTGCAGGAACTCGGGAGAGTGGCGTGGAGGAGACTGAGGTCCACATGAAAGCAGCTGGGATGTGACACTGGGGAGGCCACTGGGGAGGCCCTTACGGTGGTCCAGGCAAGAGATCATAATGACCTGGACTAAAATAGTAGGGATGGGGGTAGCAAGAACCATGAATTCTGAATTGAAAAAAAATTTTTTTTAAGATTACATTTATTTATTTTTAGAGAGGGAAGGGAGGAAGACAGAGAGAGAGAGAAACATCAATGTGCGGTTGCTGGGGGTTATGGCCTGCAACCCAGGCATGTACCCTGGCTGGGAATCGAACCTGCGACACTTTGGTTCGTAGCCCGCACTCAGTCCACTGAGCTACGCCAGCCAGGGCAAAAAAATTTTTTTTGAAGATAGAGCAGGCAGGATTCATTTAGGACTTGGATGTGGATGCATGGCAGAAAGAGAAGTACATACAACTGATTCTGAGAATTTGGGCAGGAGTGACTAGGTAAAGGGTAGTGACATTTACTAGAATGAGAAAGAAGAGAAGGGGAGTTTTTTATTTGTTTTTGGACTGGGAGCAGTAACCCAACCTTTAGTGTTGGACGTGGCAGACTTGAGATACATACCAAACATATGAACACGGATTTTAGATAGGCCAGTGGGTGTGTGAGCCTGGAGCTGGTGGAGAAACACACGTTGGAATGAAAAATCGGGAAGTCACCCATGTACAGAGAGTTCTGCAGCCATGAGACTGGCTGGCTGTGATACCCCGAGAATGAGCGCAGGTGTAGAAGCACTTCCACAGGCGGGAGAGGAGAGGGGTATGAAGAGTGGGTACGCGCGGCTAACAAGGCGGGAGACAGAGGGGAGGACACTGTCACAGGAAGCAAGTGAAGAAGAGTCTCAAGTTTCCGCAGGGCTGGAATTATGTGCTATCAAGAGGTAGGGCTGAGGATGGCTTATTGGGATTGGCGATGCTGAAGTCACTGGTAACCTTATTGAAAGGTTCCAGCAGAGGGAAAGGCAGAAAAGCCTGATTGAAATAGACTCCGGAAAGAACGGTAGCCAAAGAAAGAAGGGAAGGTAAATGCAGTCAGAATATTTGTTACAGAATGTATATAAGTATACTTATATTTCTTTTTAAAAAATATTTTACTTATTTATTTTTAGAGAGGGAAGGGAGGGAGAAACAGAGAGAGAGAAACATCAATGTGATGGTTGCTGGGGGCCGTGGCCTGCAACCCAGGCATGTGCCCTGACTGGGAATCGAACCTGTGATACTTTGGTTCGCAGGCCAGAGCTCAATCCACTGAGCTACGCCAGCCAGGGCTTACTTAAATTTCTTATTACTACTGTTAAATTTAGCATCCATGTAACCTTCTATGGAGACTAAGAAATGAAATAAATGAGTATGTCTGATATAGTATGTACTCCTCACTGAAAATTAATAAAGTGGTACTCCATGTTCCACGCATAGCTTCTCTCAGTCTTCTCTGGGGCCATTCACCTTCAGGGGCCAACACACCAGAGCGAGTCTCTGGCCTTCACAGCAGAGAGTGGCCTTTCCAGGGACGAACCCCCCCAACCCTGCAGTTTCACCCCTGCCTGGTCAGCAGTGCCTGGCAGCCCTCTCTGGTCCCCTGCACACCGGAAGCTCACTGTCGGAGGGCTTGCCTAGAGCACTGTGGGCTCTGAGGATGTGGATACACCTCTTCAAAGTGACCAATGCACTGCTTGATCAAAGGCTCACTCACACGCAGTTTTTTTTTTTTGTATTAGCACTACTCTAGAGCTTTAAAAATTGCATTATTTTAAAAAAATACATGAAATCGCAACAAGAACATTCTCCAAGAAATAGCATTCATGTTCACCCACAGTATGGCAAAAAAACAAACGTTTCCTGAGAAACTTCATAACTGCCCCCTTCTTTTGAAATAATTCACACAGACTAGGAAAGTTAGTGATCATTACCAGATAAATTGCGAAGTAATATCTAGATAGTCTAGCGGAGATTAAAACTGCATGAAAAATTACTTGACATCTTTTCCAATAACCACACTCAAACACTCAACAGGAGCAAGGAACTGCGGGCTGACAGACCTTCCGAGACACGGAGTCCCAGGCTGGAAGCGCCGGACTCACCCCTTGTAGACACTCCACAGTAAGATGTGACATGGAGACCACACCCACCGCAGGGAAAATACACTCAGAATCGTTTTATACGCAGGCAGAGACACGAATGCCAACATTCTCCATGCAAGCACTCTACATGCTTCCTTTCTGCACATTTATTTTACTGAAGTTGAGTGAAGAGGGGAAAAAAAAAAGATGAGCAAACAAAAGTCACTCTGCTGCCCGTTTCTCAGTCTGGACATCTTTGTTTAAGCTTTGACTTGGCTTAAATGAACGAATTAATATTGACAAAAACATCAACTAAGCTAATGAGTTGTTAGTTAAGGCAATAAACATGTCACATTAGAGTCAGCGCAGTAAAGAGGTAATTAGCCCTGCAAAAGCCCTGCTGATTGGAGCTGTTGAGATCCTCTGCTCTTAACCTTTGAGTCCATTATCTAGCCCAGAGTGGTGGCTATGCTAATGGGACTCGCCAGTCAACAACAGCAGCCTTGCTGGAGCGGCGAAGCCTGCATTCAGAATTCTTGGGAGGACGGAGTGCTGGTGCGTTTGTAAGAGAGCCATCAGCAAAGCTCCATGAAAAGCTGAAACAGAGCTCTTTGGGGAATAAACGTTAACGTCAGACAAAGAGAGGGCAAAGACATTTCCAAAGAATTATTTGGGGGTATACGTATTTTTTAACAAACACATACATAGCAATAGAGTAAGTAGCACAATGTGACAAAGGAAATGTCACTTCAGCTACAAAATTCTCTCTCTTCTACAAATAGGGATGCTCTGATTCTTTTAGTATAAATAGTTAGATACTATAATACAACGAATTCCTGACTATCTGAGTTATAAAAGCAACCAAGATCACAATTAAAATCAGTGATAATAACTTATATTCATTTACAATAAAAAATATACACATGGTATTACACTTCTGAAATATATAGCACTTACAAATCACCCTTCAGAGAGGCTTGCTCTAGGGGATGCTTTTTTAAAACTTCTCACTAATTTTACTGATTTGGCTTTAGGACAAACGAAACTAGCCCTGCAGTGTGTATGTTGAAAAAAACATCAGATGCTTTTAGAAAAATCACAAATGGTAGGACAGAATCTATGAGTTAAAACACAATGTGTATGAATAAAACACCTGTTCTCTAGAGTACGCGGGTCATCCCTGAAATAAAGCAAAACAATCATAATGGGGAGGACACTCTGAATTTGCATAATGTTTACATAATAACTCCCCCCCAGATTATCACATGTAAGCTAAGCTTTGACACTGCTTTCAACAGTACACACGCATACACATATAGTAACTGATAATAACATATGCAAATAAGGTAATTGTCGCCACACCATCAGGAAGTGTTTCTCTTCGAAAAATTTGTTTTTCTTTTGAGCTTAAAAGCAAACACATTATGAATTCAAGAAAACACGAGACTGACATTCATTTAGCACGTTTCAATAATTTTATTCTATTTTCGTCTACAAAGGAAGAGAGTGCTCCCTTCTACTTTTGTTCTTGCGTGAGCTTGTGGAAGAAAGGTTAGACATGATGCTCCTGGCCGCCGCTGTGCACGCGCGGCGTGCGCGTGTCCGGCGCCACAGGAGGGGGACAGAGGACGTTCACGACACAGGCAATCAATAAGTGCTATCTTTTCTCAGGCCGAGTAATTTCGAAAGGGACAGGAAGCAATTAGCCGCCTCACACCTTACTGGCTCATGTACAGTTCTAATGTATTTTTTTTTTATTTTCCCTCAATATAGCTTCTTTTTACTAAATTTGTGAATGGCTATGTGTGGCTTAATTTTCATTAATTAATTCTTTTATATAATCAGATTTAGGTGGAAAAGCACTATAAACCAGTTTTCATTTTTAATAAAAGAAACACTGCAAACTAAAATAAATACTTTTTCTCTTATTCTACTGTCATTGACAACTAAGTATAACCTGAAAAATATATTATAGTATGTACTTCTTCTATTATACACAGAACATATAAAAATGTCCAAATATTTCTAAATTGCCTAGGAGTAATAAAAAAATTAGATTGTCAAAACATTTTTTAAGACTTCGCAGCCGTGTACGGATTTCATTTGATATAATGATTTCTGTAACTTTATATCTAAGCAGTGTACCAGAGGACAACAAGTCAATCTTTTGTTCTACCCCAACGTACTTGAAGAATATGACATATTACCAAGCCGTGCCTTCCGAGGACAGGTTGGGAACAAGGTGCTATGAGTGTGATTTGAGCAAGTCCCCTGGGTGGTGCGGACAGTCCCCCCACTCCACGCCCTGCCCCGTCCCTTCTCATCAGGCGGCAAAAGCTACGCTCCTCTCTCTGGGGAGTGAAACTCCGTGGGCGGTACTGGAGAGCAATGAAGGAAGGTCTGGGTTCTGGTCCCAGTCCTACAGTTCGGGAACTATTTGAACTTTGGTAACTTAAACTGGGCATTCATTCCTCACGCAATGAGAGACGATGAGATGGGGAAGAGACCGATTTCCTGCGTTCACCCGAGTGTTAGGTGATGGGACATGCGCTTGCCTGACACAGAGTAGGCTCTTGACATTTTCTTCCCACTCTGTCCCCCTGCGTATAATTACACAGAAATCGTCCCTTATTTTCTTCAGTCACAGGTATTTATTTGTATATCATCAGAAGAATTCAAACATGGACTTTTATAAAAGTGGAAAATTACTGGGACTCCAGTCTTTTTAAAATATATATAATATAGAGCATTTTATCAAACAGTAAGAAAAAGACCAGTGGAACGAATGAAGGGAGGAGAGGGATGGAGAGTGGGGAGAAGGGAGGTTGTATTTGCTGCCGCCTGGTAGGTGGCGGGCAGTGCCCCAGGCCTTGCCAGGCGGTGTTTGATTTAATTCTAAAAATAGTCCTGTGGGGAATATGGCATTAGTTTCAAATCTAAAGATGAGGAAAGCCACTTCTGAGAAACCTCAAGTAACTTCTAGATGATACTATCAGCAATGCTAATTATACTGTCAGAAACCCTCAGTTCTGTCCATTAGAGTGTTATGTACAATACTTGCCTAAAAGGAATACGCTATGTCATATCCCAGACTTAAGATGATATCTGCAAAGAAATGTTATGTTTCATGTTACAGCTGAAGTGCATCAAACTGTTTTTCTCCCGGTAATCCCAGAAACTGTACATTGCATTCATGACAATCAGGTGATCGCGGCGCCACTGGCCCCGTGTAAAGAAGGAAAAGTCTAATGGCAGAGCTCTTCAAGGCTGGCCGAGTTGTCATCTCAATGATCTGCATGCCTCCACATGTAAACCGAAGGCAAAGAAAGACAGACAATACCGAGGCGCTGCCTGTCCAGCACTCCTCCCGTCCACTCCGGCCTCCACTGAGCTGGCAAGGCTATTTTTCTTGCTCTCAGAGTCCGGGGCAGATGAATCAAATGTGAAAGCAAGATCAATTCTGTTCTAAGACGGTAAACGAGCTTAAGATCAGACCTGTTTTGGTTCATGAATAAAATCTAATTACGTTAGCTTAAACGTTGGCTGACACAACTATATTACAGACGCAGGAAAAAGAGAACACCTCGCCCACTCCCACTGACAAGCACATTTCATGGCTACTGGTAGGGTAAGAAAAAATTCAGTCCCACAGACCATACCATAGAGCAAAACACCTTCCCACACATCACATTTTACAAAAGTCAAGAGCTGGGATGGCCCAGCCTCCGCATTATGATCAATCAGAAAACAGAGGCTTCGTGAGGTTACGCGGCTTCCTCTAAATTAAAGGTCCAGAAACCAAAGCTGCAGTCTGGAAAACCAGCATTCCCTCCATGGGAAAAACACAAAGCCTCCAAAACAAATGGGGTGCAAAATTGTCACTGCCGTTAACTGTGGTGACTGCAACCATGTCCCCCAGTGATTGGCACACTGTCTGGCCCTGAGGAAGCGGTAAAAATGTCTGCGGAGTGAACGAACGGATTTAATTCATCCTTCACTGTCCAATAATTTGTTTGTCTTACTGTCCATACTTTGTCTTTCAAGGTCTTGGTTAAGCTTGCTATTTGTCCCTGAATTTCTGGAGCAAGTCTTGCTCAGACTACTGAAAGAAACACAGACTTAGAAGGCTCAGTTGGAATGGACTTCAGAGATGATCTGGCCCAGAGGTTTCTAATTCTGGTTGATACTTAGAATCACTTGATGGGCTTAAGGAAAACAAAACTTTGTGGCCTCACTGCAGACCCACAAATTCAGAGCACAGAGTCCAGTGGCACGGAGTTCGCTATTTTGCGGGACAGCCAGTTCCATTGTTAGACGTCTCTTTTTTATCACACAAAATTTCAAACATACACAAAAATATAAAGAAAAGTATAATAAACCTTGTCATAATCATCATCCAGCTTCAACAGTTTTGACCTCCTGGCCAATCTTGTTTCATTTGAACCCTCACTCAACTCTCCCCAGCACTGTGAATTACTTTGCAGCAAATCTCATCTGTAAAAAATATTTCAGTATGTGTGTCTAAAAGATGTGGATTTTTAAGAAACCGTAACCAAATGCTAATATCACAGTAAACAAAATTATCAAGAATTCCTTCATATGTTCACATTTCAGTGATTCTCTTTGTATTCCCCTTGCTACCTCTTTTCCCTACCTTTCTCTTTCTTTCCTTCCTTCACTGTTTCACATTTGTCTCTTCCAGTCACAGTCTAAACATGTCTCTTTATTAACTCTCTTAATCTACAGTCTGCCCCTCACCCTTCCAGGGGGATAGCAGTTCTGCTGTCCCACTAAGTTTCCCAAAATCCGGTCCTGCTGGTAGGGCCTTTCAACGATGTTTACAGTATTCATCTGACTGCTCTTATTTCTATAAATTGGCTCAACAGATTCAAGGGTAAATATATATATATATTTTACTATTTCTTGGGTGCTGTTCAGTACTTCCATCTAGAAGTATATAATGCCCAACAGTCCCTTTTCGGTGATCTTCGGCCTTATTGCCCAGGTCCATTAATTGATCAGGATGGCAAAATGGCAAAGTCCCCTCCTGTCACCCTTCTTCATTTACTGGCTAGAATACTGTTATAAAGAAGAATTTTCTCTTGTCAACCATTTTATTATGCCGAGGTGCTCTGTACAAAAACATAGGATAAATGTTGATTTCCCTTTATATACCAGTTTTCAAAATGACAAGTTAATTTCTGGCATCACTCAAAAGTGACACTGAGGTTTGTGTGATGTTTCCTCTCAGAATCACATTGAACTCTTTAGGTCAAAATAAATTGATGTGTTTCTGTTCCAATACACTGTGGTTATTTTTATTGCCCTTTCCTTTTACTTTTTAAAAGAGATTTTATTTATTTATTTTTAGAGAGAGGGGGAGGGCAGGAGAAAGAGAGGGAGAGAAACATCAATATGTGGTTGCCTCTCGCTTACCCCCAACTGGGGACCTGGCCCGCGACCCAGGCATGTGCCCTGACTGGGAATTGAACCAGTGACCCTGTGGTTCGCAGGCCAGAGATCAATCCACTGAGCTACACCAGCCAGATGCCCTTTTACTTTTCTCAGGGTATCTTTAAATACAAACATATAGGTTGCTTCTGAATTGTGAGTCATGTACAGAAGTATTTCCACATCAAATTAGTTAACTTTTAGTACTCACATGATTTCTCATAATATAAAAATAAAACTTCAAGTGAGCATCATATATAAAATAGATTGTATGTTTTAAATTGTAAGTTCTTAGGGCAATAATATTTGTATCTCTAAACCCAACAGAATAAAACCAATTGAAAAGGAAATTTAAATTAAATTCTTAATAATAGCTTTTTAAAAGTTATAACAAAAAGGGAATTCATGCAATGTAGGAGTTCCTTAACGATTTTGGACAAAATATTTCTTAGATTTCAGGTTTAATTTGAACTTTCAGTCTTGTTTTTCCCCTCAGACTTCTGCCTTCCACATGCGCTAAGCCGTGGTCCCCCTTGAACACCTGTGAGACTGTCGGTGTTCTACTCGTGCAAACCTTCGTGTTCCTTTGCTGCCTTAGACCGTCTGCTCTACTATGTACTTCAGCCTGCTTCATCCTTTCCAATCCTCTCACTGTTCCGCAAAAATAGGAAAAAATGGAAAGTTTTGTAGTTCGTGTGAAAATGACCATACCACAAAGATTCTGGCATTTTGAGGGAAGATGCTAAAGAAAAGGTTATTTGAAAGTGACATTTCCTCAGTAAGCTAATATATTTAAACATGAACTTCCACACAGTGACGTAATGATCATAAATGGAAGCAGAAGACTCTCTCTGCATACGGGTCGCTCCTGTCTGCCAGGAAGGAACGACATTACTTCGTTTGGTTCCCACACGTGGGAGGCAGGAATGGCTGCCAGTCTCTGCTGTCTACACAGCCCATCGTGTGGTTTAAACACGGTGCTGTCCCATGTGAAACCATCCAAATATTTTAGATTCAAAAGGCCAGAAAACACGTCACTGCCCCCAAAGTTAGGCTAATACTGTCACTAAGTTTGGAAGTGACTAAGTGGGAAAACACTTCTGATAGCTTCATCAATACTTGAGGTTTTAAAAAATATATGTATTACAACCTAGTCTTTGCATTTTCATATTCAAGAGTTCTATAAATTTATCAATCCATTAACTTTATAAACATTACGTATTACTGTACTTTAAGTAGAAAGCTGTGTATTATTACTAAGAGTGGCTCACTGTAATTGAACTGTGTTGTGAACCATGGCAAAAAGAAATTAATCAGTCTAGGTCCCAATCAAAATATTTAAATAAACTTGTGTCTGGATGATGTGGGAAAAAATGATGACTTATCCCCGGAGAGAGGGCACTTGAGGTGGACAGAACAACCTAAGCCCAGCTTCTATTAAAAATGGAAGAACAAACCCTGTCTGGCGTAGCTCAGTGGATCGAGTATGGGCTGTGAACCAAGGTGTCGCAGGTTTGATTCCCAGTCAGGGCACATGCCTGGGTTGCAGGCCATGGCCTCCAGCAACCGCACATTGATGTTTCTCTCTCTCTCTTTCTCCCTCCCTTCCCTCTTTAAAAATAAATAAATAAAATTTATTAAAAATTGAAGAACAAATGTGTCAGCCAGCTGCTATTTATTAATGGATACTCGCTCTCCACAGCTCAACGCTGAAAAGAACAAGTATTTCTTACCACAAGAATGAAGATTATTAAAAATAACATCAAACTAATTATAATTTCATTCATAGGATTCAAAGACCTCAGTAACCCCGTTTTTAGAAAATATCAATGATCTAAAAGAAGCTCAATAGAAAACACACAATCTCAAAGGTGGCTGAGGCACTTTCTAGTATCGTCTTTGCAGTCAAGGTAGTCATTAAGCATAAAACGAAAGTGGCACCCTGGGCCCCAATATACAATACCACCAAGGGGCAGTCACCTTGACACCCAAAAGCGAGAAAGGCAGCAGAGTTCAGAAAGAAAAACCTGCTGTGTTAGGTGTGTCAGGAAGGCAGCCCCACAGGCAAATGTCAAAGAAGCCGTCTGCAAGGATTGACACAGTCCTAGAGATTATATTCAGAGAGCGAAAAGTTTGGTGACCAAAGCCTTTGCTGCCCACGCAGCAAAGAGGGGCACATCTCACACCTGCTGCCCCAGTACAGAACTGAGTCATCAACCACCCACTAGCTTTACTTTCCTTAATGTCACTTCTGTCTCTTGTCCAGTTGGGGTGAATTTGCATTCTGGCTTAGATCATTTGCGTTGATGACTTGGGGCTCTTCCAGATCACAGCCCGGCTGACACTGGAATATTGAGCTGAACCACGTGAAATGGCCAGTACGAGCATACCTCATTCCACTGCGCTTAGCTTCACTGTGCTTTGTGGATGTTGTGCTTTCTACAGAATTGAAGGCAAGCCCCTCCACCAACGAAAAGATTATGACTCACTTTATTGTGGTGGTCTGGCAATGAACCCACAATATCTCTGAGGTCTTCTTAAATGTGGCCACTTTGACTTTCAAGAATGGCAATGTCATGTGGTACAAGCTAACACTTGATACTATCACAGCGCTTACTACCCCCTCTCCTGCAAGCACAGGCGTTTCAGGAGACGAGCCAGGTGGGGCTCCCACCTGTGTGCCCTCAGGTGAACACACACAGATATAAATATACACACACAGATACACATACACACTCACCCACATGACTTAAGGGAGGCACTAAATATAAAGAGCAACTTTTTAATCTTGTATATTCATTGAATAAGCATATTATATAATCATATATACACATCCACAAAGGCACAGTCTACTTTGCCGTTACCAAAATTAACTTGATTGACAACCTATAGGTTCAGCATAATGATTTCTGGGCAATGAAGACAGCTTGGATGACACACTGCCTATAGCTATATAACATTACTGTACTTTTGGAGTGGCCACATCAATATTCTATTTAGGACGGCGCTGCTGCCCAGAACTCCTCCCTTCCCAGAAGCAGACTGTCCCGCTCCACTCCGGCCAGCTGCCGTAGGAAGCTTTGGGAGGTCCCAGAACCGACACTGGGGACGTGCTGAGCGGCTGGCTCTGTAATGCCACGGTCAGTAAGTTCCAGTAGAATCTTCATGGAGTGCAGCCTTAATACATTACCTTCGCTGGGCCTGAAATTCTTTTCTGGAGCTTAAAAATCCGAAGAACCCTCCACTTACCAATAGTGTTCCCCCTTTACACCATTCGACACAAAACCCCTAGTAACCCCCCTGCCTGTTGCTTTTAGCCCGCCCCAGCTCCCAGCATGCTGTCCCGGTAACTGACAGCTGCAGCTGCAGTGGACAGCAACACTTCACAACACCTCACGGAGCTGGACTGCTTTTCTGTTCTGGAGAAAATGTCCACTGGGACTGAGGGTAGGAGATTATAGGAATCGTCTCCTCAGCCTGATAAAGCAGCTCGTAGCACGCCCAGAAATCCATAGCAATTAAAAGGCAAATACAAAGTTAAATATAGAATTTGTACATCTATTGTGCATTACAATCAAAGATCTGATCTCGTCAACAAATCATTAATTATTCCTTATCACTAACATCCCTGTAAAGCAGTAGGTAAGTGATGGGACATTACTAGGCCATTGAAATGAAAACTCGGACAATGGCTGCCGACCGTCATTTGTTTATCTGTAGATGCAGAGTGGGCGAGGTGGCTTGCCACACACAGGCAGAGGTCAGTTTCTGAGGCCTGGAGCAGGCCTGCTTCAAGCCCACAGGACGACACTCAGAAAGAGACAAGGAAGAGAACGATTTCTTGGTCAGTCTCTCAAAACTTAAAATAATGCTCTGATAACTCAACTCAAAAAAGACTCATGTAGAATATAATTGGCTGATTATAAAGGACCTAGCAGAGAATGAAATTTTAATGGTTTGAAAGTTCTGACTCACTGGATTATATCTTAGAATGATAATGATAAATTATTCCTTCTAGGCCAGTTATCAATTTACAGTACCTCAGCACCAAATGTACCATTTCCCCCTTGCTTTGTAACGGTAAAGCTGGGCTCTGTAAACATCTCTTTTGCCAGCTGGCAGGACGTTAAGCTTTGTCCAGCTCTGACCACAGAGGTCAGCAGCGATCCTGTAAGGGGAAGGGCACTTCCCTGCAAGCGGCTCTGGCTTGCCCAGCCTGGGGAAATGGAAGACAGCTTGCACAGACCAACCAGGACCATCACCGGCGCTCCAGGTTCCATAGGGGGCATCAGAGCAACCTTAGCCCCCATCCTTCCAGGGTGTCAGGACTAGCCCCAAGCTGCTCACAGGCAACAGCAGGCCCTTGCCCTCTGGCAGGTTTTCTCCCCACCCACAGGCTGGGTGTTTCCTAGTAGCTTCATCCCCTTCGAAGAGGTCTCACCCGGGAGGAGGGCCTCTCCCAGTCCTCATTCCTCTATTAGCCGTTCACCTCGCCCTGGACAAGTGCTGATCTTTTGTTGCTTCTGAACCCCTCGGAGTCTCTTTTACCCCTTTTAGTAGCGAACCACACATATCTACGTTGCTTCACCTATCTGTACGTACACTGAAGACCATATACCTCGAGATTCATTCTAATGTACTCCACTTTCTTACTTGTAACTGGGAGAACCACTTTGAGTACTCTGGTCACTGTTCTTTTAGACCCTTGAACAGATACTATGTACTGTAAAATTGAATAAATAGAAATGTACACATGTATGTCCCTAATTTTTTTGGCTCAACAGCATAAAGGTAAAGACTGAATATCTGACTACATAAAAATGATACCTATCTCTCCTGCAAGGAACCAGAAAATTAAAAACAAACAAACAATAAACTGTAAAAAGTATTTATATCTCTCTATTTAAAAAAATACCAATAGTACAGAAGTAAAAAACTTGATACAGAAAAAGAACCATGCTGGGGGTAGCCAAAATGGATGAAACAAGTTAAAAACACGAACATAAAAGAATTAAGTCACGAGAATGCCATGTATGGCATGGTGACTATTGGTGAATAATATTGTATTGCATGTTTGAAACTTATTAAGAGAGTAGATCTTAAAAGCTCTCACAAGGAAAAATAAAATTTTTCATCTATGGTGACAGATGTTAAGTAGACTCGTTGTGATGATCATTTTGCAAGATATACAAAAATTAAATCATATGTTGTACATCTGACTAATACAATGTTATATGTCAATTATACCTCAATAAAAAATAACAATAAACACAAATAGGAAATTTATAGAACTAAAAAGTGGTAAACACAAGAAAAAGAATCTAAAGAGACAAAACATGAATTAAAGTAACAGTAGGTATCATTTCTCACCAATCATATTGGCAGACAAGAAAACATTATTAACACCCTCAGATTAAGGAGGTACAAAGAAGCAAAGAGCAAAGGAGTAACTGATACAACTTGATTAGAGAACAATCTGTTATAGCTATCCAAACTTAAAATATATATAAACGTTGACATTGGAATTTACTTCTAGGAAGTGATTCAACAAAATATTCATAAACAAATGCGAGCAAACACCCAGAGGTGGCAACCGTAATATTACAGTTAATAGAAAAAAATGAACACGAACTATACAAATTATGTTTCAGGGGCGTGATTTTCTTAAAGTTTAACCTGTTTGGGCTCTGCTGAACTTGTTGAATCTATAAATTTATGTCTTTCATTTAACTTGGGAACATTTCAGTCATTACTTCTTCAAGTGTTTTTTTCTGAGTCATTCTCTGTTACCTCTTCTTTGAGATACCAGAAGGTCTCTGTGAGACCTTTGGAAATTGACCACAGACCACTCCCTAAATTCACCTATATATTCAAGAAAATTTCAGTAAAAATTCCAGCAGGCATTTTTTAAATAAAAACAAGTTGATAAGTATGTTCCAGTTATTTTAAATCAAACTACAAATAACCTAGAACAGTGAAAGCAATTTTGACAGAACTAAGTTGGAGGTCTTAAGCTACTGAATATCAGTACTTACTCTAAATTTAATGTCCCAAAGACAGTGTGGTATTTTGAATGGACATGTAGACTAAAGAAATAGAAGAGAGGTTCCAGAAATAGATCAACCTTTAGGGCCAACTGACTTCCAAAAAAAGCAGTTTAGTGGGGGCAAAAGAGAAAAATGTTTTCAACACGTATGTTGCTGGAACACCTAAATTTCTGTGTGTGTGTGTGTGTGTGTGTTTAAAGGGTCTTCTTTTTTTTAAAGATTTTATTTATTTATTTTTAAAGAGGGAAGGGAGGGGGGGAGAGAGAGAGAGAGAGAAACATCAATGTGCAGTTGCTGGGGGTTATGGCCTGCAACCCAGGCATGTACCCTGGCTGGGAATCGAACCTGCAACACTTTGGTTCCCAGCCCGTGCTCAATCCACTGAGCTACACCAGCCAGGGCTAAAGGGTCTTTCAAAAAATGATTTCTGTATTTTCTATTTTGCTTACAAGTATATAGAAAAGCTACTGATTTTTGAGTATCTGTCTTCCTGATTAATCATCTGGATACCCTTGAGTAATGATATATTCTACCTCAAGTTATAAAAGCATCGCTACCATGGCTAGTGTATGAAAAGCCCACTATAAGGCGGAGAACTGTAGAAGCTGGGAGGCTGGGCAGTAACTCAGTGAGAAATGAAGGGAGCCAGCCAGGAGGAGAATAGTAAAGGTGGAAAGAAGTAGCTGAATTTTTAATATATTTTGAAGGTAGCACGATTTCCTGATGGGTCAGATGTTGTGTGTGAGAGGAAGACAGATATTAGGACTGTCCCTAATAAAGAAAGTGGAAAGAAAGAGTGATCACCAGCTGTGAGGGCGAAGGCCACAAGCAGAGCAGGTTTATGTGGGAAAATCAAGAATTTCAATTACCATTGAGTTTTCAAAGGTTGCATAATTTCCAGCTTCAAGATTTTGGCTGTTGTATTTGTTTTGAGAGTCTAGTCCTGTCTTTGACAGTGTCTCTTTGCAGATACAATGTGATGCCAAGCTTCAAGCTTCCCCAAACCCACAAAAGTCCGTGCTGCTGCACTGGAAAGACTGTCAAGGGCCCCACAGTCACTGACCCCTCAGTGCGGAGCCCCAGGGCACCACTACAGGGAATAACCTGAAAGGCAAAGGTGTAAGGACAGAGCTCTACATGCACTGATGTCATACGAGCACGCAGGTCCTCTGGTGGACTCGGGCTCTGGAAGCTTTCAGTTGCGTTGGTTTGCACCAAGAGGCCCACTAGTGCTTGCTGTACCATCACAGAGACCAAAGTGTAAAGAAATAAAAAAGGGGTTCAACCCCCTTTCAAAAGGGTCTTGGAAACCGTGTTTTCTAAGGGAATCTACAATCAAGTTCACAAAACACTTCAGTTCACTTCTTACTGAAAGACCTTCTGAGAGAACCGTCAGAGGTTCTATAGCTTTCTCGAGGAATTAGACTAGATGTGCCCTATGGTTTCCTTCTGACACGAAACTGTTTGAACTTACAGAATTAAGTATGTCCATCAGAATGACCCTGGGGCACACAGACATACAGTACAGCATAGGGAATACAGTCCGTATTGTGATAACTGTGTGTGGTGCCAGGGGGGCCCTAGGCTACCGGGAGGATAGCTTTGTAAGTTACGTAAGTGTCCAACCACTATGCTGTACACCTGAAACTATTATAAACTAATATTCAATTTCAACTGTAATTGAAAAAAGAAAGGCATACAAATTGGTAGGAACCATCCTCCAGAGCTGTCAGAAAACTAGAAATAGGAACGTTCTATGCAAAAAGAAAAAGAAAAAGTGGTGGGGGTGGGGACTTGCCACTGGCAATACAATGCTAAAACTTGCCAGTGAGTCTGCTACACTCAGGCAGCTTAGGAACAAGAAATCAAGAAAATGAGAACTTGAACTAAAACTGAATCGAGGTAATTAACACATACATTAGATGGTTGGCAGAGTCTTACACCAACGTTTCATCACAGTCTAGACCAAAAAAAGTGGCATGATGACTTCATATTACATTCCTATAAGATACAGATTGCAAACGGTCACAGATGTTGTATTTAGCTACTGAACTCAACTTGACGTAACACGAGTCCATGAAGCTGGACACGTGTCGAGAATATGCTCTGGAGAAACGACAGTAGCCTGGGAAGCTGATAGGAGGGTCTGTAAGGAGGGATGGCAGAGACATAGGTAGAGATGCTCAGCTTCAAACACATGGCATGGCTGTGGACTACTGGAACCTACAAAAGCAGATAGAACAATTGGTTCTATCTGAACAACAGAGCAAGCAAAATAAGAAAAGCAAGTCCAAGTAGCAGCAATAAACACAAGCACTCTATAGTTAGAGTAAGGACAAATCACATTAATAATTTCATAGAACCCTGCACTTTTAGATGGAAGTGGCCTTGGAAATAACCTTGTCCAACTTGTTTGTTTTATGGAAGAGTAACCTAAAACCCATAAATGTAGTGAATTAACAAAAAATAATGGCAAATTAAAGTTATTTTGGGAGAACAAGGATGGGATTACATCACCAAACAGGGTCTGTAATGCAAGTGTCAGATCTCTGTTAAAAGTGATAGAGCTGACCCACAACATAAATTATTTACAAGCAAAAACAAAAGGGTGAAAATTTCCACTTGATCTGAGCTTCGTGTGTTGATTTGGTTAAAACGAGAAACAAGGTAGAAAACATGCAGAAACCCTTCCAATTACAAGTAAGTAATTACAAAAAACTGGGTGTTTCAGTACATTTTCCCAGAAAGTCTCTAGGAAGGAACGTGCTATACCATGACCAGCGGGAGTAAGTGTGTGCAGTAGAAAAGGATGTCCTGGACTTTGGGGGGAAATGCGTCTGGATTCCAATCCCTCCCAAGACAGATAATCTTAAGGAAGTTACTTATTTTGGGGGAGTATCGGTCCATTCATACATAAATTACTGACAGCAAGACCTACCTTCTAAGGTCCTTCAGAGGACTTTCTAAAGTAGCATATACATACATAACTATCCTATTCGTTAGCAATGCTTTAAGAAGAGCTATTTCCTTTCCTTATTCTTCTATAAACATTTCTCGTAACAATAACAACCACTAACACTCAAACAACACTTGTGTGTCGGGGGCACTTTCTAAGTGCTCTATACACACTGATTCACTGACTCCTCACAATGATTCTGGGAAGCAGGTGCTATTGTTATTCCTATTTTTATTGTAGTTAAAGAACGGGAGCCACCAAGCATTAAGGTCACACAGTTCCTCTGTGGTGGTGTCAAGGCTGAAACCCACGCAATCCAGAACACAGAGGAACCTTAGTTCTTCAAGTTCATTCACCCTGGAAGGCTGTGTGAGAGGTGATGTGATTGAAAACCGAATCACACTCATTCTGGCGCTCTGTCCCCTTTGTCGCCCGAGAGACAGGGGACTGATAACACAGGTATTAGCATGAAAGGGTTGTCGGGTCGAAAACTGAAGTTTTGTTTGACAACCAAGACACTTTTTTACCAGAACAAACTTGGTCAAGAAACAAATTCTTCGAGACGGCAGACGTTCTAGAACTGAGGTTTGACTCTCATGAAATTCCGGTAAAAAGGCTGAGCTAACTAAAGAATTAGCTCGGAGAGTAATATAAATGTCATTTATGCACTCTCACTAGTTCCTGCCATCCCTCCCATTTTAAAATACAAAGAAAGTTACGATTTGTACATTAAGGTAGTTTAATGGCAAGAACTACCATCGATACTTAATTAAAATAATGAAAGGGTTCCACAGTACACTGTGTTTCTCTACTCTGGCTATGGATGAAAGCCGTGTGTGAAACCTTACAAATAACACAGATGCCCACGTCCCGCCCCCTACGTTCTGAATACGCACTGTGGGGTGATGCTAGTGTGTTCTGAAAGCACTCTGCGCAAGGTCTCAGTGCACAGCCCGAGTGAGGAATTCCAGTTCTAAACCCAGAAGCCGTAACGGCGATGCAGGTCAGGTGCCATCTGGAACCAGATGATTTCCAAGGTAAAGTTTCCAGTGAGGAGTGGTGGTGGAAAGCTGCGTTAGTGCAATGAGGAGAACGAATGGTGAGTAAGGAGCCGGATAGGAAGGCAGGGTTACCTCCCAGCGCCAGGATGGCCCGGCTGGAGAGATGAGGCGAAGCGAGGAGAACGGTCACGCTACGCCACAGCAGCAGCTCAGCAGCGCAGCCGTCCGGACGCCTTGTCTGCGAACCAGGGACAGACGCATTCTTTTGTCACTGCCCGTCCTTGCAAATAGCAAGACGCTTTCCTCCTTATTGTTGCTGCTTTGTCTTATATACTGTGACTACCGCTAGTTTGGCTACTAATTGTTGCAGTGACTTTGTCCTAGTCTTGCTGATGAAACATTTGAGATTTGGCTTAACTTTCTTACCTGAAAATTTAGGAAATAAATTCACTGTACAATGATCCTCAAGCAATATTAACATACCCATTAAGTAAAATATGGATGGCTAGGAAGCACACGAAGCATCTGGAGGATGCTTCTCATGACAGCAGGCCTCAGTGAAACGAAGTCAAACATAGCACCAAATAAAACTTGAAATGCTATTTTTCACAGAATTAAAATACTCCTTAGGTAACAAACATCTAACTGAGGCTCCCATATGGTGGCATTATAAGTGAACTAATAAAGAGGAACATTATTGTTTTTTTAAGATCATAATAGTGGATAAGCAATTTAATCTAACAAACTCTTGGAGTGCTTGTCCATTTTTATTTTAATGTCTATTTATTGAGAATTGAATGAAATCCGTGGATCCTTTGCCCAGAACAGAAACACAAATGCACACAGAGAGGGCATCATCCGCGTATTATCAGTGAGTTCACACACCTCAGCTAGAATTCTAGAAATACTAATATTATAGTACTTCTAAAGACTCGCTGTGGGGAAAAATTCATTTCCTCTAATCTAAATATTTCACACCACAGATGCAAGCCATTTCACGATGACAGAGCTATGGATTTCCCATACACGTCTATCTCCACGGCTCCAGCACGCTCCTACAGGGACAATTCAGTAGATGTCCAAGGTGACCTTGCCCTTGCTGACTCGACCCTCCCTCCGTGCAGCACCACTTCTGAATCCTTCTTGTCCGTAACACGAGATGACTGGGCGGAATGGTGAAAACACGCTCATTTAGAGTTGGAAGATAGATGTTCAAGTCCAGGCTTGATACTCTTTAGCAGTATGACCTTAAAAACACTTAACCTGCGCCCTCAATTTACTGCCTAAGTTAATCCAACTTCACAAAGCTCTAGTGAGTACGGGGCAAAGCTTCGGTTTTCTCACCTGAAATGGAGGTGGGACTGGCATTGATTAGGGTTAGAAGATGACATAAGATAATGCAGGTAAAGTGTGCAGCGGTAACTGGATATTACTGTGCCCATCAGGGTGCTAGGTGCTGGGTAAAATACCTGCCTTGCAGGGTAAAAGAGATGTGTATGACGCTGGAATAAAAAGCATGTTAAGTGGATAGTGGTCCCCCTTTCCCTTTCCGTTATCAGGAGGAGCAACATCCGTTGCGGATGTAAACCAGCCACATGCTGAGTAGAATCCGTAGAGCTGCCTGTCTCCTCCCCTCCACCACCGAGGAACTCCCTCCCACGCTCCGCTCCGGGGGTGTGCGTGGCGGCTAAATCTCCCCGAGTCCCTCTGTGGGACCTGCCTCCCGTGGAAGACAGCTGCCTGCCTCCGGTACCACCCCTTCGCAGGGCACCAGTGACCGGACTCCAGGGGCTGACTGACGGGAGGGCAGAAAGGCCAAGTCCTGGGCCCTGATTCAGGACAAGTCTGAAGGGCCGCGCCAGCTCCAGAGTTCCCTGAGATGGAAGCTTCTGGGCGACTGAAATGCAGCTCGACTCCCCCCCCCCCCCCCCCAGTCCTGCTTCTTCCACTCCCTGCCGGTATTGATCCCGGAATCCGCCTGCATCCAAATCTGTCTCGGAGTCTGCTGCCCGGGGAAATGACTTATGACACGTGCCCAAAGTCAAAAAGCTAATGAGAGATCAAGACGGGATTTACTACAGATGTGCCGGCATAACTCCGCAATTACAGACGGGGCAGAAGAGACGGGGGAGCGGACGAACCGAAGGCTCTCTCTGAGAGGCAATGTTGTAAATAATGCCCTGACCCCGTCTACGAGGGCCTTGTTCTGTGCACCCGAATAACACGGAGGAACCGCTGCTGAAGTCGGGCTGGCGCGAAACAAGGGCGCGCCCGCCCCTCTGCAGGGGAGCACAGGAGGGGGTTAGAAGGAGGGGAATTCCCCGGGACGCTTTTCGGTTCCCTGCAGAAGCGGAGAGGCTAACTGGACAAAAGGGCTTTAGAAAGAGAATGGTTCTGGCCTTTAATTTTGAGCGAGAGGAAACTGTGACCCAAGGGGACCTTCGGTGACCCAGGGTACAAAGTAAGAGAGTCCAGTCTAGGCCTCTTCACGGCCAGAGGCCTCCAGCGTTGCCCTCGATGTGCGATGTCGACACTTTACGTAAAGTGCAATATGCCCAGGAAAGATTCCCATCTACTCCAGTCTACGCACAAAGCGTGTTCTAACACTAAAGGTGACTCGAATCCAGCGCCGACGTCACCCTCCTCCCGGGTCAGGGCGGATCTGCCGGGGCGCAGAGTTTTCACAGCCCGGCTGCGCCCGGCAGTCAGAATCCATTGTCTACACCTCTAGCTGCATCAGCAATTAAAGCCCGTCAAATCTTGTAACTTAATGGTCTTATCTCAAAATGAGGATAGCAATTGTTAGCTCATTCAACAGGGTGCCGTAAAGACTACGTGTTGAACGGCACCGAGGCATCCCACACGCCCCGTGAACCAGCAGCAGGACACCGCACGCAGCTGCTTCCAGCAGGCTGGCACTGCGCCTGGTCCAGTTCGCCCGGAGCCGATGGGAAGGAGCCTGGGTAAGACGGGCCGACCTTTAGACGTCGGTTTCTGATCAGGAGGGCAAGATTCAAACCAAGAGTTATCAATTTAATAGAAACATTTAAATTCAAGTAAGAAAGGCTTTGAAAAATACCTGTGGGAGGCAAATTTACCACTAAGTAATCTAAGATCTTTAATGAATAAAACAAAACAAACAAAACGCCGTGTAATAGAAGGGAAGTTAAAAGAAAACTATGATGACCTTTATAATATTTTATAATTATTCAAATCAAATAGGACAACCATAATACATAAGAAAACTATCAAGGCCATTTTTACACATTTTAGACTGGTTCTAATAGGTACTAACTAGAGCATTCATTTTTATATACTATTTCTTGCTTGCTACAAGTCTCTTAGAATCTCTCTCTCTTTTGATTCAGTGAAATAATTATAAATATAATTTGCTAAGAAGCATTACCACATCTAGTCTTTTACCCAAAATGCTCCAAGAACACATTTGGTCCCACAACACTTAAATATTTAAAATGTCTGGGTGTGTTTTATTTGCTTTGCTGGGGAGAGCTGAGGGGCACCATGCAAAAGCCGCCCCCCACCTCCCCCCGGAGTTGAGCTCAGCTCATGCTTTCCCTCAGCTGGAGACAGGCGTTAGGGCCCCTGGACAGGCAGTACTAAGACCCTTTGATTCTTTCATCTATTCCCTAGGCTTCTTTGAAAAATCTCTATTTCCACTTTGCCACAGCATTTTAATTTCCCCCTTTCTCCTAACCTGTTTCTTCTTTTTCTAGCCATAGTAGCTATAATTTCCAGATGAAATTAACATATGGAAGAACAGACATATGGAAGGAAGTGAAAGAATATCAGAATTTCATAAGAAGATAAACGTGGTTAAGAAAAGGGATGATAACAGTGCTAGCCTAGGTAACGCAGACAATGCAGCAGAAACCAATCTGCCTAGCAACCAACCAACGGCTTGGGTGCAATTGGTCACCCATTCATAAGTTTATGATGTTCCTATATTTATGTGTACACACTTACATTCAGGTATGGGAAAATTCCAGAGAAAAGCATTTATGTTCACTTTCCTTGCAGGAAAATACAAAATACAAAAGAATATTGTTGAGAAATTATACAAAACATGTTGGATGAAATCAGTGGTTTTCAAAATAAGTAACTCCCTTGAAATGGGAACATCTTAAAAGTTTTCATGAAAGCACAAACAGTTTTAAGACACAGTTACTTTAAAGGAATTAATTTCTGGGTGCTAAATAAGCAAATGACCACCTTCCCTAAAACTGTCAGGGTAGAAATGATTTCTCCTCAAGAAAAACAATCAGATGTAAGATTTCTGACTTCTAAGGGAAAGTCTGTCATGTATTTTTTTTAAAGTGGATAATAATGGATATGAAATAGTTATGGTAAATATTTTATTATTATATTAAAAAGAACAAAAGCTTAACTTTAAATGTCGATCATCATAATATCCCCCAAATTCGATCATTTACAAATGTTTAAACTTAAAAGAGTTTTAGCTGTCAACATAAAAATGTGCAAGGGATTAGACATTTCTTGATACTCACAGAGACAGGGTGAGAAGAAGAGTTTGAAAGCCACCAGACTAGCCCTGGCTGGCGTAGCTCAGTGGATTGAGCATGGGCTGCGAACCAAAGCATCACAGGTTCGATTCCCAGTCAGGGCACATGCCTGGGCTGCAGGCCACGGCCCTCAGCAACTGCACGTTGATGTCTCTCTCTCTCTCTTTCTCTCTCTCTCCCTCCCTCCCTTCCCTCTCTAAAAATAAATAAATAAATAATCTTTAAAAAAAAAAAGAAAGAAAAGAAAGAAAGCCACCAGACTAAATAAAAAGCTCCAAGTTTCACTAACCTCCCGTTTCCTAACGCCAAGTCTGTGGCCGTGGAGCCATACCTGTCGGTCCCATGTGCATAATGGTCAAAAGCACGAGCTGTGGAACCCACAGATGGTGCTCGGCCCACACCTGCATTTCCCAGAGCCGTGAACTCAGCCAGGCGGCCAGGCCTCTCTGCGCCCTCTCTGCGCCCCGCTGCCTAACCCGGAAAGCGGAGATAACTGAGATGCCCGCTGTCAAAGGTGAGGACGAGGCTTGCGTGAGTTAATGCATGGAAAGAGCTTATAATTGTGCTCAAAAGAATTAGTACCTTCATTATTGTTGTTCTTGTTGTTGGTGTGATTACTCCCTGATTCTCAGTGTCAAATAGAGATCAAGAGATTACCAACACCAATAAATATTTGTTGCATTATGAGCCAAAGGTGGCGTGGGGGTGGGGCAGCTAAGTCTATACCAGGGCTTTAATAATAAAGCCCTCTCCAGAAAAAAATAAAATAAAATAAAAGCCTCTAATATAGCTCCTTGGTTTCACAGTAAAAAATATGTGACAATGATCCAATGAAGTTCTTTGCTGTTACAGCTACCAAAGTAACATAGTATATCTTTTTCCTTTGCTAAAGGGTGAAAAACCCAAAAGAACACATTGCAATTTGTTCTACAAAGAATATCTTGTGATGTATCAATACTTCGTAGGATTATATTTGGTTCTCAAGATGATACACAGTGTTAGAAATGATGTTGCAATATGGCAGAAACATGTTGATCTTATGTAAAGAAGTGCCGGCACTGAAGGACCAGAAGACACCATAAGTAAAATAGCCTCACCTACAGTTAACACACCAACTGCAGAACCAAAGCAATGTGGCACCAGCCCTTTGAGCTCTGGTTGTAATTTTTCATAATTTTAAAACTGGTATTGGAATCTTTTTAAAATAGAGGTATTCGCACTTCCTCACTTATGATGTTTAAAATGTATATATATATATATTTTTTTTTTTTTTAAGAAAAAATTGGTGGTCCAGCTCCACCTCTGACTTTTCAAATCATGTTCTGGACAAGTTGCATAGTTTTTCAGAAACTATTTTATAAGTTAAAAGTTTTATCGTAAAGCTAGCTTTCACAAGTTTTGGCTAAAATCTTGACCAAACTCTGAAAACACAAATCTCAGACATGTGTTACTTTAAGAAAAGCATTTAAAAACCACATTTCAACTTTTAAAAAGAGGTCTGGGTAACTATGACACAGTGTGATGAGCCAGAGAAATTGTACTGCTTTCTAACTTCATTTGAACGTTCTATTGGAGTTGCAACTCAGGATATGTTCAATATTCTTGAATTTTGTGAACAAATAACATGCATCGAGAAGCAATACATCAGCATTAGGAACTTTAAAACTTACAAGTATGTCTGGCCAAGGAGTAGTTGGATCCACCACTGGTCAAACCAAATCCCTCGGGAATTTGACTAGAGCTTCGCGGTCTGGTCAACAGTTTAGGAGGTTCGATTTCGGCACCAAATTCAGCTCCTATCACTCCCAGTAAAACAATAGCGGTAGCCTGTTTCCTTCTTTCCTCGTACGATGTGGAAATTTTTTTCATTTGTGGGACGCTTGATAAGCAACCTGAAAATCAAAACGTAAGCATACAACTTAAAAGAATGTCAGTAGAAAAAGACATATGATTAGAAAAACATTCAATATTACTCATTCAGGAAAGAACAGTCTTTTCACAACATGGTATTGGGACACCTGGTTATCACATACAAAGGAATGTATTTGGACTTTGACCTCTGACCTTGCAGAAATTCAACTCAAAATGGATCATGGCCCTGAATATAAGAGCCAAAACCGAAGAACTTGCAGAAAGAAATATGGATGCTTATCTTCATGATTTTTGGTCAGGCAATGATTTCTTAGATATGGTACCAAAAGCACAAGTAATTTTAAGATATTTTTTAACGGGACTTCATCAATATTAAAAATGTTTGCACTTCAAGTGACAATATCAAGAAGGTAAAGGTAATACATGGGCGGAGAGAAAATACTGTCAGTCATACATCTAATAAGGGATTGTATCCACAGTATATCTTACAACTCAATAGTAAGAGAATCCACCTGGAAAAATGGGCAAAGAATTTGAGTAGAGAATTCTTCAAAGATATATGCATGGCCAATACCCACATTAAAAGATGCTCAACATCCCTGATCGTCAGGAAAACGTAAATCAAAACCACTATGAGACACAACTTCACACCCACTGGGATGGTTGTGATAAACAGGACGAGCGATAAATAACATGTGTTGTTGGGGATGGACGGAAACTGAACCCCTCGTGCATTGCTGGTGGGATGTCAAATGGGATAACCACTTTGGAAAAGTTTGGCAGTTCCTCAAAAGGTTAAACAGAGAGTTACCGTGGGGCCCAACAACTGCACTTCTAGGTATCTACCCAAGAAAAATGAAAAGACATGCAGACACAAAAACTTGTACCTGAATGTTCACAGCAGCACTATTCACAATAGGCAAGAAAACAACTCAAATGTCCATCAGTGGATGGAAGGATAAACAAAATGTGGGACAGCTGTCCAACAAAATATTATTCAGTAATAAAAACTGAATCCATGCTGCAACATGGGTGATCTTGAAAACATTATACTAAGGAAAAGGTCCTTACAAAGAATCACACATGGTATGATTCCATTGACATAAAAGATCCAGAGAGTAGATTAGAGATTGCCTAGAGGTGGGACAGGAGTGGCGTGGTTAAGGATGGCTAATGAGTACCAGTGTTTCAAGGTGATAAAAGGGTTACAAAGTCAGATCATGCTTATATCTGCACAACTCCAAATATACTAAGAATCAATTCTACATTTCAAAAAGATGGATTTTTTAAAACTATAAATTGTACCTCAATAAGTCTCTTTTTAGAAAAGATTGCTCATCAATTTATTTGTTACTTTGCCCACTAATTTGCAAATATTTATTGAGCAGCTACTTTGAGCAGGGAACTGCAGACGTAAAAATAAGTAGTGCAGGTCCTCAGGAAGCTCACTGGTACCTGAAAAATGGAGAGCCCATTCACAAAGGAAGAAGGGCTGAATTGAAGACTCAGAGGATAGGCAGGAATCTTCCAGGGACTGGGAGGGGTGGGCGGTATGAGAATGCAAAGGACAAGCATTTTGTCTGGATGAATCTGAATGAGCAACCAAGCATTTGAAGAAGTACTTATGACCAGGGCAAAGCTCAACATAATTTCACACTCAGAAGAAATACCATCATGATACTCAAAACATAATAGAAAACCATTTTAAATCGTTATTAAAATATCAATAAACAGGAGGTCATTAGAAAAACTATATTCCTAAAGCATGATTCTTCTTAAAATTTCTTTTCCCAACCGTTCTTTCACTAAGGCATACACCAAAATTCTCCTAAGACTTGGTCCTTCGCTCACTCCTACGCCTGCACGCTACTTTTCATTTTTATTTTTGGTTTGGTATTTATTATGAGATATTACAAGCATCCATTAAATTATGTAGGGAATATCATGATGTATATGTACACAATCAACTTTGTATAATCTTAATGTAACCTTATTTTACTAAGAGGTAATTAATGTGGATATAACTGAAGTCTACTATGGATTGTGTCCTGACTTTACTACCCCTCCCTCATGTCCCCCAAATCACCACGATCTGACCTTATCAGATGTTTTTTAATCTATCTATTGTATAACCATACCAGCGATACCCGAAATGTTATATATTTTCTGGTTTTGAACTATGCTTGCATTCCTGGGGTAAACTCTGGATAAACCGATAAATGGATGGAAGGATGGATGTCGATCGATTGGTACGTAGGTAGATAAACAGACCAATACACAGACTCTGAACTAGATTTGCTAATAGATTGTTTCACATTTGTGTCTACACGTGAGATAGGACTATAATTTTCTTTTTATATACTGTTCTGGTTGGCTCTTAGCAGCAATATATAATACAAGACTTAAAAACTGGGTTAAATAACTTTCTCCAACTCTTTGAAAATAGTTAAAGGACTCTTGAAGTTCGAAGAAAAGTCTCTTCTGTAATTATCAGGGCCTGTGTCTCAGGACATTCCCCTCCTGGAGTCAGAAGGCAGGGGATGAAGGTGTAGAGGAGGAACAAGGTGAAGGAAGGAATATTTGTAATTATAAATTCACTTTTTATAATAGTTGCTATGTAATTGTATTTCTTCCTGAGTTACTTTTGACAACTTAGAATTTTAAAATAAGTATCTATTTCACCTAAGTCATTAAATTTATTGGTAGGAAGTTCTTTACACTGTTCTCTTTAGCTTGAAAACTCTGTCACCCTAGCCGGTGTGCAGTTGGTTAGAGCGTCATCCCAGTGTGTCAAGGTTGCAGGTTCAATCCCCAGTCAGGGCACATACAAGAATCAGCCAATGAATGCATAAATAAGTAGAACAACAAACTGATGTTTCTCTCTCACTCTCCTCTCTACAAACAAACAAACAAACACCCTCTCAATTACATCAGTTACTATAATCCCTTTAAATATTGTTTATTTGTGCCTTCTCTAATATTACTTTTCATGTCTTTCTTGATCAGTTTTGCTAGAAATATATACCTTACCAGATTTGAAAAAAAACACTTTGGTTTTGATCTTATTATTTTATTGCTTTCTATTTCACTAATTTCTGCTGTTATTTTTCCACGTTCTATAGGTTTCGCCTCTATTCTCTCTTTTTCTTTGTTTTGTTTTTGGGTTGTTAGGTTGAATGCAACTCATTTTCATTATTTTGTTATCGTAAGCATTGCCAGTCACATAGTTAATATCCATTTGCTTTCCTCCTTTAATAACCCAACCTCGATGTTAACCAAGTAACAATGTGCTGGTACCTTGTCAACGTCCACCCAGGAACTGAGGGAGTTCCTGGCTTGAAGCTTCATTCATGATTTGGTTTAAGTCCTTTATGCTCACAGGGGCCAAAGCCTGCTTCTGGAAGCAGCTGGTGATTTCAGCCCAAATTATTGCATTTCTAGTCCACTACCTGTCCACAGAGCTATCTATCTTTCCAGAGCCTAGTTTTGTCTCTTTGGTTTTCCATTTGTTTATTTTATCCATCACAGCTACATATTTGGCACAGAGGGATTTAAAAAGTGAACTTCTGAAGCCAGCTGGATTGGAGGTCAGCTCTCCGCTCTTTCTGACATTATCCGTCCGGCGTTCCCGGTCCCTTTCAGCTCGGCGCTCTCCATACGTCACTTAAATCAATACCAAGAAGGGCCCTGAGAGTTCAGTATGCCAACCAAGAAATCAGCTTCACGGGCTTCTGAATATTTTCACATGTTTCATTTCAATGTTTCTCCTGATCTCTTGCTTTAGCCTTCTGTGTCACTGGAGGTGAGGCAGCCACATGCAACAACAGGGCAGGCTCGGGGCACCAGACCAGGAGTGGCCCTGGTATGGCAAGCTGAAGGCTCTTAGCCTTCGGTTAGGAAGCCACTGAGCAATCCTGGATAAGGGGGTGGCATCAGATTCATTCACGGTTAGAAAGGTCACGGCACTAGCAGCAGAGAGGGCGGGTTGTGAGGGAAAACAGCACGAGCAGAACCAGAAGACAGCTCCTGCAATGACCGAGTGGAGAACGGAAAGCACCAGCGGTGGCAGAGGGCCGTCCCTCCCAGCAGTCAGTCACTCACGGCATAAAAACTGAACATCTAGACTGCATGGCACTATGCTACTATGAATTAATGAATTAATATGAATTAATTGGGATGAGAAAAGCAAAGTCTCTGTCCTTATTGACCTTAAAGCCTACTTTAGAAAGGAAAAGGCTACAAAATCAATGAGAACTTTATGGACAGAGAGAATAGTATGTTTAAGAACCTAAAGAGAGTGGGAACTTGTACGTTTCTATTTCGAGGATAGGTAATTGGGCTGGAACTCCACAAGCCAAGAGGAGAATGGCAGAAAATGAGGCGAGGGGCAGGACAGGGCCAGGGCATAGATGGCTCCATTGGTTTTATTCACATTTCAGTTTGTATCCGTTGAACAATGGGAAGATACTCAAGATAGGGTGTAAGCCACAGAGTCATCTAGTTAGATTTGGGCTTTTGGAAAACCACTCGGAGAGCATCTGAAGAATGCTGGAAGTGAGGTCATCAGTTAGGAGGGTACTGGACAAATTAAAGGGAGAGAGTAGGTTGGTTTGGCACTGGGCTGTGAAACAGGAGGTGCAAGAAGTGAACAGCTTCCAGATCCGTGGTGAGTTTTGGGTGGTTAATGGTAACACTGCAGAAAAAGTTCAGATATCCTGCTCCGAATTCTTTTAAAAACCCTAATTAACTAAAACAAAACAAAATCCTTGCAAGAAAGGTGGGCTTTTCCAGAAGCTGGATAAAAATCCACCTGGAGCATAGAGCTTTTAGGTGTACACTTGAAATCCCAGACATTCCCCTGCCCTGGGAGACGGAGCAGAATGTGGGCCAGACCTAGACGAGCCTGAGAAACGGAAGTGGTAGGGTGTTATACAGAGTTTAAGAAGTGGAAGGGAATGATTGATATCAAAGCACTTAATGAAAAATGGGGGGTAGTTTACCTAGAGAACTAAGATAATAACCTCAAAGCGTAGTTACTGTTTATTTGGATTCCAAGGAAAGTCTGGTGCAACTGAGTACAGAAAAGATTTGTTGTTGCAGCTGTAGTTTCTTCACTCCTGCTATGTCACACTTTATTGTTCTTTTTTTTTTAAGACTTTATTTATTGGTTTTTAGAGAGAGGGGAAGGGAAGGAGAAAAAAAGGCAGAGAAGCAAAGTCACATGCCCCCAACTGGGGACCCGGTCCACAACCCAGGCAAGTGCCCAGGCAGGGAACCGAACCAGCAACCTTTTGGCTTGAGGGACGACGGCCTACCCACTGAGCCACACCGGTCAGGGCCACACTTCATTGTTTAAAAAAAGTTAGTCCTGGATATTTGCCATTAGTTTTTAAGCTGTATAGAAAGACAAAAATCTAAAATGAGCCCACAGAGAATAGATTCATCTCTAAAAATACTGCCATTCTTTCATGTAAAATGTTAGTTATTGCTCATTTTTCTAATTTAATTTTGTACAGGATACTTCAACTCACATGCAGGTTGCTTTATCATCGTGTTCCTCCAGTGCAAAATTCCTCTACAACTTCCATGGTAAGTCATATTTTGTAACAACATTTGTTATAATAAGCCTGAATTACAATGTTTCATTAACCAATGTCACCCCAATAAATTCAACAAATAAATAAAATAAAATGAACTCATATTATCACAAAAAATATTTAAGTAATATAATAAATTGTTTGTAATCTGGTATCATAGTATGCATCTTTCTGTTCATGGTTTTTTTTCCTTTTTTTTTTTCAAAAACAAGAAATGTTAGTAAAAGTATAAGTATGCACATGTGATTATAGATTCAAGTATAACACTGATTTGTGACAATTTATGGAAACTAAAAAGAAGGAAAATGTTAAAAGCTTCACCATACCAAGAAGGAAAAAAAAATCAATAATCACTGCCTGTGTGTTTAGGATGAAAATGGCCCCTAATTCTAGGCAAAGTGACAGTTAATAGTTTGATCATCGGTATCTCGATACATGTGTTTAAAACCAACTTTACATATGAGAACAGACAAGGGGGGGGTAAGAGGTTTTCGCGACTGCATCTGTGTTCGTGTGGTATGTATTTTACACTTTACATAGTATTCTCGAGACAGGAAGCAAACGGGGCTCCCCTCCCCCCGCGTCTCAGCAAGAGCATGCTCCATAACAATAGTTCAAAGGAAAGCTCCATTCTGCAGTTGCTCTGATTGTTCTGTCAGCTGACCTCTGCAGAAGGGAATTGCTAACCGCTGCCGCGCTCCTTAGCTGACAAATGAATGATCGCAGCTCCATCTATTTTCACTATGGCTGCCTCTGGCCCAGGTGCTCAGACAGAGAGCCCGGTGTGACATCTTAGATCAAGATGAATTGGCACAAACTCCTGATCCAAGATTGTTTTATACCATTTAATTTAGTTTCTTCCCCTGCTTGGATGAGCACAGCTCTGGTTATGGATTTCTATTCTAATGTACTGAAGCAGGCCCTGAAAGAAGCCAATGAAGCAGCTGCTGGAGCAAGGGACTGCGGGGATACTGATCAATAGGCAAGGCATTGACCCCAGCCGCTCAGCCTCTGCAACGGCCCCGGCGTGGAGGGGGAGGGGGTGCCCGTGCACGCGCGCGCGCGCGCGCGCGCACACACACACACACACACACACACACACACACACACACACGGCGGCTTCCAGTAGGAAATTAAACAACAGGGGCCTTAGTAGAGCTCCGCCTCCACTCCGGTCCCCCACCTTCTCCAGGTTCCTTTTGTTTAATTGCCTCAATCTCATCTTCACCCCCACTCCCCAGGAAAGAATTAAGACTTTAGGGAAGTTTTAATAATGTACTTGAAGACAGCCGTTCGTAAATCGTATCCTTAAAGCTAATAGAGAGAATCATAACAGGTGCCCTCTGCTAAGTGGCCAAAATATGAAATCTTAATTAGCTGTCAAGTACATCACTTGGTGTAATTTAAAGTTTGGCACGTGCACAGGCTCAGAAGAACACTGTCCAGCCGGCTAGGAGCAGTACTGATGCTGAAATTCTATGGTGTTAAAAATTCTATTTTTATCGGTACTCAGGCCTGAAAAGATGATAGCTCTTTGTTAACAGGTAGGAAGGGAAGAGCAAGAAAAGGCCGCCCCCCAAGAAACAGACGCAGAGTGATTAGTGAATGTATAAGGTCATCCCTACTTCTGTTCTAACAATAACATAGCAGTTTCTGACTCTTTGATTTTTCCGATCGGGAAATACTTTAAATTCTTGGCTTTGCTGCCTTTCCCCTTAAATAACATAAGAAATATGCAATTAGCTGCAATGTTTTCCTATAAGTAAGCTGACAACCAAATGGAACATCTTGAGATATTAAAAGTAAAACAATTCTGGAAGAGGAGACCTTTCTGCAGTTTCATTTGTCTCGTGAAATTTGGTATTTTTTCACAGAGACATGCCTCCGTTTAATCATGCTAAAGGGTGACGTGCAGATCCATTTTCTCGACAGGACGGTTGATCACCCCATCACGGTGGGAAAATTAATGCCTTCACCCAGCCCGGCATGGCCCACGGAGGCCGCTCGCCGCCGTCAGGCACGTCCACGCTGCACAGTTTCGGTCGCACGCCGAGTACCTGCTCGGTGCGGACACGGGTTCACTCACCGCTGGGTTACTCTAAACAAAATACGAGCCTTTGATTTTATTAAAGCCGCCATTTAATTCATTCGGTGCCTCTCAAAAGTACGTAATTGTCTTCAGATTTAGCATAATTGACTCTCGATTTACATGAACGGGAGTAAACACTTCACTTACAGCTTAACTAGAACACAGGTAAAATATTTGAGAAGTTTAAGCAATTTAAAGGGCTGTGAGATATTGATTACTTCATTTAAAAGGCAGTCGGAGAGTGCAGCCGAGAGGTCAAGATAAATTTAACAATTTGAAGCACTTTACTAAATAACTCTAAAGATCATGTTAATTGGCTTTGTGCAGTTCCAGGGTAAAATTAATTTTATCCCAGCTTACAATAAAAGGATTAAAAGACATATTAAGTTCTTCAGTTTTAACTGGAACAGGAATCAATGGATTTGAATTAAGGCTGAAGGCGGTTTTATGAGAGATGGACTACCAGCAGATACTTTATATCTGCGATTAGCCATATATTGTCGGAGCTCTGTTATGGTGTCAGGTGTTAAAACCTTAGATAAGAGGACACTGGCCAATTTACTATTCTGAGAAAATACTTTAAGAACTGTGTTATTTTAACCAGGAGAAAATGTTTTTGAAAATTTGATTCTTTGTTTAGGATTGAGTATCATAATGCTTTTCATAGTTGTTATAACATTCAAAATCTTGGTAAAAATAAAATAGTGTAGTAACTCACTGACATTTACCTCAAGATTACAACTATATATAAAGCATTTAAAACTGTATCATAAATATATCATTAGGGTTTCCTTAAACCAAAATATTACATGCCAATTGATTTTAGCACACCAACTTTATGTCAGAAATTTCTGGCACATGATAGTCCAACTGACATTTGCAAAAATATAAATATTTTCTGAATTTGATATAAATTTCAATATTCCCTAAAACATCATTTTGGAAAATCAGGATTTTTTTCTGAATATTATTTATTCACAATAAATAAAAATAAAGTTTAAAATGTTTTTCTTTACTCTATCATTGTTTAATAATGTGTTTTGGAACTATATGTAGAGAAAAATAAATTCCTTTTACTATATGCACTGACTAGCAGAGCAAAAAACACAATTTGTATTTAATAAGGCATATGTTTTATATATGAATAAGTAACTGTTAGACGTGGTATGAATGACTGGAAAAAGTAAGTTGCAAGATCTTACAGCAGAAAACTAA
This sequence comes from Phyllostomus hastatus, assembly GCF_019186645.2. NCBI lineage: Eukaryota > Metazoa > Chordata > Mammalia > Chiroptera > Phyllostomidae > Phyllostomus > Phyllostomus hastatus. Next base: position 45,444,988 of record NW_025333960.1, on the reverse strand, counting down.
AGGGCAGCTATTTAAAGTAATAATTGAGGTTAGGCTAGGAAATAGTTTCTATTGTGGTTCTTTATGACAATTTTATTTGCAATAAAGTATATTTGTTAATAATAGGTTTTGATTAATTAGTAAAGAACAGAAGTAAATTTAGCAAAGTGAACCTTGTTAATATTGGCAATCCTGAGGACGAGAGAACTATCAAAATTAAATATGATTTACTATTTACAATGTCTGAATACAATTATAAGAGTCTCAGCACATATATCACTCAAAGTTCTACAAATGCTAGTCAATGAGACTACAGAAGACTTCTGTTTTCAGGCTAGTAAAACACCCTTCTTAATTTTCAGTTTTGCCTGTTTCACTTTTCACAGCCCCAAAGACATTTTAAAGTGTGATGTGGCATTATCAGCAAATACTGACTATTAAAAACATCTATGATCGCATATTACATAAAGATAGTACATGACAGTGAGATATGTCAAATGGAAATATACTTTAATATATTTCTGAGCATAAACAGAAGTATCTAAAAGAAACTAGATCTTCAAAATGAGTTGTAATTGTTTTTTAGATGTTTATTTTAGTCTGAAAAACTTCAACATTGATGTGCCTGGTAGCCTAATGGAATCTTAACAATTTATTTTTAAGATATGCTTTTAAAATAATCATTATGTGGTATGAATCAAATATGTCAACTTTACACGTGCATATATATACATTCATACATTATGTATACATAACTATAGTTAGACACATATGTATATAACACTCTTAGGGTACCAACACATTAAGGTGAAATGAGCTAGAACTGTGTTTTTGAGATTTTAAAATGTGTGATCTATATTTTTAAATCATAATGAAATAAATGTTGGCCCTCAGTGGAATTTTTACATGTAAATTATTTCCACGTAAGTTTGGCTGTAACATTTTCCATACCTATTTGCTATCATTAGGGTTGCTTGAGTGTGATAGAGTACAATGTTATAAAAATGTCAGATTTCACCAGATACGTAGTACTAATTTTACAAAGAAGCTTCGTTACATTTAAAGATAAACAGAAATCTTCAAATATGAATTCATTTTTCAAACCATTTGGTTTTAAAACAGTGCAGTGGTCTACTCATTAAATTTCAGTTATGCAGTTTATCCTAGTTCTTGGTCAGATCCTTCAGAGACACAAAGGCGTAGAAGGTGGGACTCAAGGGCCTCGTTTCCTTGGTGATGAATCTGGGTTCTGGTCCCACAAGAGGGAGTCCTCTCTCTGGGGGTCCGTGCCCCTGTAAATGTGCATTGTGAGGTTCCGTTCCCCCTCTTAGGCCAAGTGTCTTCATAGGAATATTATATATTACTTTCACCGCTGGCACAGCTTAGAGCACTGCAAATCCCGAGAGTTTTACAAAACATGGCAAATAAATTATGTGGGAAAAATTAAAACTGGAGATGGTTATATGGTCCCGTGCATTTCTCCCCGTTCACCCCAAGTACATAAAATAAAACATGCACATTTTCTGCCTCTCACCCTCCTTGGGAGGGAAAAAGAAGATGAACTGATGAAATAAGACAGCCATGGAGCACTTTGATATTCCTTTCCAAACTTTCACATTATTACCAAAGCTGCGTGTGTACAGGATACTTTCAGTACTCACTGTCGCCAGCAGAGGGCTTTCCTCTACTGCACTGCTGCTTTGCGACCCATCTGCCCAGTTCTTCTTCCACCTACTGACCCAGCCTGTGGAAGCTGCTGCCCAGATCTCTGAGGCTTTGCCGTTTTTGTTGTTGGTACACCATTACCCCTCACTGGGAAACTGAAGTAAACAAACATGCTATTAAATTGTATGTATGCTCGATAGCCCCCTGCTGGAACACCATAGGTTCTGCAAATGCATATATCTTTCTACCACTGCTGATTAAGCCATTTAAAAATAATGCCTTTTGCTCACACGTATCTTGTGTGTGTGCATTTGACAAAATGCATCAAATCGAATAGAAGCAAAATAAATGAATGCTCCAAAATGATTTTTTTCAAAGGAAACAATACTACCATTATCTCAGGGCCATGGCAATTATTTGATAGTTAAAAATCTTAAACTTTGAGATCAACTGTAGGTTTTTCAAATAATTCTTATAACAAGAATTTCTTATTCTTCACACAAAAGTTCTACACCCATTTTTCCATAATCTGCATCATCTTATTTTTTTTTCCTTATTCTCCACCCAAACATCAAAACATTCATTTTTTCCTCTTTTACTTTCAGTGCAAACATTCTCAGTTTGGGAGAAAATTGAGATTAAAAAAAAATTAAAATATCTGAGACATCTCTGTATTTGGAAACCTTGTAGTTAATAATTACAAGAATAACATTCAATTCTTGATTCACTTTACCTTTCAAGGGTGAATCTGAGATACACGTCAAATTTAAAAAACTACAAATTGTAACATTAAGAAGACCCTTATTAGTTGTCTTGGGAGGAAAAGCATATTTCAAAAATAGTGGTTAGTGGCTTATGAAATTATTTAAATTTGAAAACATAACAAATTACTCTTATAATGTTACATACAACTGATGTTCAGAAAAAAAAAACTTGTGCAATGAGATTTACCTAAAATAAAAATACTAAAGTAGACATGATGACTTTTTTAAAGCTCAAATGGAACACACGGGAACACAGTTAACATTTGGTAACTGTCTGAGTGCCTTCTACGAATATCTTATTCCTGCACATTGCAGCACAGTGGGAAACAAACTGTTATATCTAAAGTCATGTTTATTCACAAAATGACAAGTCATTTCTTGTATTTACTTAAAAAAATATTTTTACCTAGGTAATTATCTCTATCAACTCAGTAGCATTAAACGAGATCAAAAGTGACAACTGTTTTGTTCTACCTTTGAGAAGTTAACAGGTACAATTGTTCACTTAGAAGAAGTATTTGTAGAATTCATTTTTCCGAATTACTGTACATTTGGTCACAATAATAAATGAATGACATGTAACTAAAAGATATTTTTGAAAAATTTGTTTACAGTCAATTAGAACTTCAGGGGGATTTCTTGCTTTAATTTTTCTCAGCAGATTGCTTCAGAATGTTATCTCTGACTTTGAAAAATGGTCACCTTGAAGAGAGTAGGAAGTACAAACTGGTAGTTACAAAACAGCCACAGGGATGTGAGGTGCGGCATGGCGAACAGAGTCGGTGATATTGTAATAACTGTGGGTGCACGGGGCCGCGTGGGTATTGGGAACACGGGGGGAACACTTTGTAAAGTATGTGACTGTCTAATCACCATGCTGTAAAAACAAGAACAACAGACAATTTTCCTGAAATGTAAAGTAAAATACATGTTTACAGTAGAAAAAGAAAAGAAGCATTATCACTGTATTTCACTTCTGCCTTCTTCACCACAAGTGCAGTCTTCAGTAGAAACACAGGGGCGCAGGCAGGGGCACCCGCGTACCTTGGAGATCGATGGCCAGGCCTTGGAAGTGATGGCAGCTCTGAAGGGGAAGTGGTGGTGGGGAAGCCCAAAGCCGAGTTTGATATAGGGATTTTTATAACCCAGTGCACAACTGGCAGAAATACAGAAGATGGTATCTTTTCAAAAACCATCTTGAAAGTTATTAAAACCTGACATAGACTAACATACGGTACAGTTCCTAAGAAACTAAGTAAATAAATTTAAAGGAAAAATACTTTTTAAAAAATTCTCTCTCTTTTAAAAAATATTTTATTTATTTATTTTTAGAGATGGTAAGGGAGGGAGAAAGAGAGAGAGAGAGAGAAACATCAGTGTGTGGTTGCCTCTCATGTGGCCCCCGCTGGGGACCTGCCCGAAACCCAGGCATGTGCCCTGACTGGGAATTGAACCTGCGATACTTTGATTTGCAGCCCGTGCTCAATCCACTGAGCTACGCCGGCCAGGGCAGGAAAAATATTTTTAAATTTAAAGGAGAAATAAGAGAAAGAAATAAGAAAAACTAAGTAAACAAATTTAAAGGAGAAATAGAAAGGCTGAAGACAACTTTGACTTTTAACTTACTAATCACATGAATAAATGATCAAGGAAGCAAAGCTCTGGGAAAGAAATGACCCAATGGGCAAAAGTAAAATACGCATTCATGCTAAAAGTCTAAAAGCCATTGACAAAATAAACCACAACCTCAAATGGTTAAGGATACACTCCTTATCAGCCCACAATTTATAGAAAAAGTAGTGATCCGTCTACAGCCTAAGGAACATGCACGAGTGGCAACGGCGTGCCAGCCTGCTCTGCAGAGAGGCCCCGCAGCTCCAGCAGCCGCAGAGGCTGGGCAGAAAGGACGCCAGCCCCCATTGCTATGGGACAGCCCATCGCTCTGCGTGTTTATGCTTCTATCATTCCAAGCTGCGTGTCGAGAGACCTGCGTGCATTTAAAATTACTATAGATTTTAAGATTAATTTACATTTCCTCATTTTATGAAGAAGATAACTAGCCTATCAAACTGATTTTAGTGATGTTTTGGCAATTTTTTTCACAGACCTTTTTTCTGTTGATGGGATTTCTTTTGCTATCTGTTTTTCTGTAAACATATACAGGTATTAGCATTTACTAGTATTCTCTTTCATGTACATGTGTTTCGTGATTTCCTATTAATTCATTAATTTCATTTAGAATTGGGACCGAGATGCCTGCCTGGCATGTATCAAACTAAAAACACCATCGGGCCTTGAATTGGTTGCACAGCCCTCCCAGGGTTTACCCAGCGAAAGGCCCTGAGACCCTGGGTGTCTGGGCCATTGCTTGGTAATGACCATGGATTCGGAGAAGCTACGAGTCCTGAAGCGAACACAAAGAGAAAAAAATTAATGTTTTAACCTACACATCAGTCAGTAGTCAGATACTCGCGTTTGTAAGATCTCATGCTATTTCATAAGACTATTTTTTTTTTAATCTGTTTCTGTTACAGGATAAAGCCTATCATTTCTCAAAATTCTGCCTGGCTAGCTTCTATCATTCAGTCGCTCAGGAGTTGTGAAGAGAGAGCTTTATGATCTCTTGTCTTAATTCATCCTTCACTAAGATGGAGACTTCCGAGGTAAAAGCCTCACAAACACATGCACTGATATTGGATAAACACATGCATTCACCACGGCAAGGAGACTTTGGCAGGAAAAAAAGGACCACGTCACCAAGAGCAGATAAAATGCACGGAAAACGCCCACCGCCCCCGCGGCCCGCCAGCGTCAGCAGCGTCAGCTAATGTGAGGCCCAACACAGACGACGAAAACACTCCAGGGCAAGAATTTACCGCTGCTTACAGCTCTTCTCAAGTAGAACTGCTCCTCTTATTAGCAAAAGGAAAAAAACTGAACTTCTGTAATACTTTACCCAATGTTTTTGATTTCTATAAAATACTACAATACACATCAATATTATGGCTTAAAAAAACTCTCAAAATATGGCAACGGCAAAAGGTTCTCAATTTAAACAACAACAGGAAAACCTGAAATCTATCCTTTACATAATAAAAAAAATATTAGATCCATGCAAATTCCGCCTGTTTACTGAGGCTGCCTCACATATCTCGTGATACTGTATGTGTTATAATGACATAATTACAGGTCTACCACCACCACCTTCCAAATTCTCCTGCAAAAACAGATAAGCCATTAAGAATTTGAAAGGAGCCCTGGCTGGTGTGGCTCAGCAGATTGAGTGCCCGCCTGCGAACCAAAGGGTTGCTGGCTGGACTCCCAGTCGGGGCACACGCCTGGGTTATAGGCCAGGTTCCCGGTGGGGGGTGCATGAGAGGAGGCCACACATTGAGGTTTCTCTCCCTCTTTCTTTCTCCCTTTCCCTCTCTGAAAATAAATGAAATCCTTAAAACATATATAAAAATACAGTATGAAATAATTTCCTTTAAAAAAAGAATTTAAAAGGAAAAGAAAGCAAATCAGAAGTAGAATGTGGAATGCATCTCGTAAAACTCAGGATTAGATGATTGTTAGCGGGGGCGGGGGGAGAATTTTGGAGGGAGAGGGCATCGGTGCCCTACTAGCCACACCAGCACCCTACTTCACAGGTAAGGAAGGTTAGGTGGGCGAAGTGTTCACGTGACAAGGTGAAGGACACAAAGCGTGTGGACACTCGCGGCAACATCATTCTGGGCTCATTTCTAGAATCTTCACTGGCCTATCAATCAGTGCTTGTTGTACAGAAACTAGTGTGCTTGACCCTGCTGCAAGATAAATCTGTATTAGATATCCTCTCATGTGGCATAACTAAAAATCCTTCTTAAAAAATTACATGCAAACAACACTTGTAACTCGAAGAAGTCTTAAAATAAGTTTTGGTCTACCGTATCTAATAATGTTACATACATTTGTTACTGCGGCTATCTATAACAAATGTAAAAACTGGGGGGAATATTGTACAAAGTATATGAAATAACTGGATTGAACTGTATTTTATATGCAATCTACATGGAATATTTAAACATACTTTCGAAATACAAAGTACTGAGCCATAAACATTAATATCATTCAGAGACTAACTACTTAAATAATGTATTATTCAACAGGGTAAAAAAAAGTCGCACATCACCCACAGAAGCATCAACAACCTCCACAGATGAAAAACTTCCTCAAATATGACACCTGGAGGAAAGCACTAAAGAAAAGCAAAACCTGAGGTTTTCGTCACCTCCTACATAAGCCTCCCTGCAAGTTAATGGCTACTATAAGCTCACGAGCACAAATATTTTCCAAACTCACATACTCAACTCCAAATATTGCAAATAAATCCCCAATCGCTTCTGAAGTTCGCATCATAATATCAGAGGAGAGCGTGGAGTCACCATAAGGGTTAAGAGAATCATTTTCTGCCGCATACCGGTGCTATTCTAAGCCGATAGTGTGTTTAAATCCACACCAATGAAATCAATACAGCACTGTTCTATTCAAGGTGAGACCAAATAAACCTGTCTGAAGCTTTGAGAAATAGGCTTTGCAGTATACTTTGAGTGCTAAATGCCTTTCAGTCCAGAGATCTGTCATTAAATAATCATTAGCCATCATTCACTCTTCCTAAAAAGCTTAACATCTAAACTTGTTCAGCATCCACTGAAGCATCGGTACAGACTACCAGGTAAGCACTCATTAGCACTTAGGGATGCTTCAGCCGCTCTGTTTAACCAGGAATCGTCTTATCAGGAATATCCCAAAGTATTCATACATATTTACCACTAAATTAGAGGGCAATTTACACACATGATTAGTAAAGAGGACATCAACATAATGACTAGCCTCTTCTGGGCAACATGGCTTAACTCAAAGAATTATTTACAATCAACTCTTTCCTGTCTGATCGCTCCAAACAAAATCTTTCCTACCACTTAGCATCATATATAATTCAGCATCACATATAAGCCAAATAAAATTAAGTTACTCACAATAGAGGATTCATCAGTAAGTAATCTTGTCTTTGATCCGGTATTTTAAAATAACGCTTCTTTTATCAATGCTATTCATAGCTCACTATCAATATATGATCATCTCAACTGTCGAGTATCAACTATAATGGACCTTGCTTTATTTTAGATTATCATGAGATAGAAAATTAATATATATTTATCTTCTTTTAATTACCTGAAAGATTAAGTAAATAATATAGAATGATCTGTATTTAGTAACATTACTGGACCATATGCATGAATTTGACGGTAAAGGTAATTTTCTTTGTACTTATAAGAAGTTAATTCTTGTATGTTCTCAATTTCAAGATAATATTAATGAAAATTATCATATATAAAAGACATTAATTTGTTCTTCATTTTTAAAAGCTCAAATAAAAGTATATGGACAGATATTATCTCACCTATAGTTTTACAACTTATTACTTTGAATTTTAATATAGAGTTCAACCTAAATGAGAGTCATGATATTATTATATGAACATTTTATTTAATTGGATGACATCTGTTATTTTCTCAGGAGTATTTAGATAACTAAGTACAAAAGTATTCTTTTAGCTATTAGGTACTTTAAAATGTCAAATACATGTTGTATAAATAGAAACTATAATAGAAACTCTTCAAGCATTCTAATTATCAGCCAATTCCATTGAATTTTCCATTTTTCTATCAATACTGTAACAAAGTTTCAATTGCTAAGATATGAACAAGTTCAATATTACATGGACAGTTTGGTAAATGTAATATCATAATACTAGATTTTAATTTATAAAATATTTCAAGGATTAGAAATTAAAGGTAATGTAAAACCAAATCTCATCACAAGTGATTCTGAATGGTCCAATTTTCCAATAGGTGCTGCCTTGAGAGCACTTGCAATGGGCTATGGAATGCAAAACGGCCATTCCTCTTCCCAGGCTAAGGCACATTGACAGTTACAGTGAACAATCTAACAGTTAACCAAAAAACAAAGGTAAAGGTCTAAGTCAATATAAAAAAGGAAAAACCTCTTTGGAAAAATGCAAGAAAGACAGTAAAACTAAAACTCATCTACTTATGTAAAAGTATAATCTGCAGAGAAAAGGGCAATATCCAAAGTCAGTGAGGATATTGTGAGTATAAATGTCACACTTTGCTAGAAAAGCCTCGACTCTCAGAAAAATTTGAAGAGCTGAAATAACTAAATAAAAATATAAAGCTTTGCAATGATGATGTGCCACAAAATGTAATACACTTTCAAAAATGTATAGTTAACGAAGTTTACGCCACTGAACTTGACTTTGACCTCATCCTCCTTGGAACGTATAAACCCTTCCAGAACCTCCAGGAAATGCCCATTTTGTAATCTGTGAAACGGTGCCGGCAAAGTCAGCACAGCCCGACAAAGGGCTTTCATTCCTTTCAGACTCTGTACCAAGCAACTCTAACTGATAATCTCTTACTGACTATGAAATCAGTATTTACACCACCTTCCCTAAATTTGAAGTAGTAAATTTTTCATTTTATCATTATAATTGTTAATTACTTTAAAACAAAACTGTATTATCTCTACAATTAATTTTAGACTTTTTAAAAAAGTAGAAACAAGAAAAGGGATTTTATTTGCCCTCCTTAACAATACAATTGTTTTGTATATACTTAACAACTACATTATGAAAAACAAACAAAATTTGTTTTCAAATAATTCATGCCTTTAAAGATATGTTAGATTAACTGTTAATACACAAACATGATCAATAAAAGCAATTCATTCTTGCCTCTCAAATCTCACTGGATATAGATGAAACTTCAATAAAAGCAGTACTCTTCTGGATTTTACATTTTGAAGTATGATTACTATTTTATTGGAAAGTATATAGGAGTAACACACTATTTTAAATTATAGTCATTTTGAAACTAAGTTGCACCTTATCCTGATTCTTTATGAATAGACTAGGTTCTTATTGGAAATCAATTGGAAGGCAGGAAAATTAGATAGCCATGGTTACAGAATATCAATAAGAAATAGCAATACCCAATTCTAAGTCTTATGCTGAAATAAAAAGAAAATAAAAGATACTAAATGAAAGGCATTTTATAAGCAAATATTTAAAATGCAGAATATATTTTCAATGCCATTATATAATCTGAAATATACAATAATGAAAAAACATTTTCATTAATATTATCAAAACTGGATTTTATTTTATATTTTTCACTTAAATGTCCTAAACACTAACAAATAAGGACATAATATAGGCAATTTAAGCTTTGTTACATTTTAAATGTTTAATTATTAATAAACATTAAGTAAATGAAAACATTTTCAAAATAATGTAGTGAATATGCTATACTGAATCAAAGAGTTGACTGTATATAATTAAGATAAATGAAAATAGAAGAGAGTCCATAAAAAACATATTTCAGTGTCATTGTAGAGAGAATTAATCAAAAGGGCCAAACTTAAACATAACCATAACTCATGAAATATCTTCAAAACACACTGCATGGAGAACTTACATTTTTATGTTATTAAATCAATAAGATCAAACCTTCACCTTAAAAATAAAGAATACACACCTGAAATATATAAACAAAATAGCTGACAATAGTAAAGAGCTTCTGAAAAGTGTTTTGGCTTCTGAATTTTTCATTCATTGTTAATAAATAATTATATGCAAATTATCTTTTTTCTATATGACTGGAACTACTTAGGCTTATTTGGGAAAAGGTATAATTATGACATTTTTATAAAAATATACTAACATATACTAATAATCCATCTCATTTATTCCTCAAGCACTAATTTTAGAAAAGAAATGCACATATCCATATGGTACAATAGTCAGGGAAATATTTTTTTTGTAAAAGTATTGAAAGAACCCAACAGTGTAATCGTCAGAGTGATACGATAATTATATGACACTCGAAGCTATTAAACATGAATTCCTAATCCTAATTAAATGTTTAAAATGACCGGGTTTCATTTTCATAAGGGAGACAAATCAGTATCATGAGGCTTATTTTTCTTAAGATACTTTTCAAAATCCTCAAACCCAAACATTCAGCTTCTTCTTAAAGAGCCAAATACAGAAAATCAGGAGGTTCTTCAAATACACTACCAACCGTCCTGTCCAGAAATGAAAGGCCAGTACTATATGAAAAAAAAATGAAGCCACAAATAAGTAACAGAATTACAGCAGGCCCCACTGCATTGTCAAGGCTCCACACTCGACTGCTCGGCCGCTGGAGGAGCTCCAGCGAGAGTTAACCTCGTGTGATAAAAGACTCGGCAAAGCAATTCTGACTGCGCAGCAATGCTAAGTTGTGGACGAATACAAGAACAGGAGGTCCAATCGCTGTCTTTCACCACGCGCAATTTACACACGGCTTTATCAATAGCCTTAGTGCTGAATACAGAACACACTCTATTTGGCTTTCAGTCAATTAAGCTTTAAGCTGTCAGCAAACAAGACTTTTAAGTTAATTTTGAATCACCACGAATCAAGTTGAAGGTTGTGAAAGGGCGGCTCACATGCCGGCATGAAAAAAGGCAGTTTAATTGCCTCTGAATAGCTATTATATGCTGCAATTGGCCTATTGAATCTTAGATGATCTATTTATTTATCAAAGTGCAACCATCAAAGATTTGTGAAAGAGTGAATAATTTAAAGTGTACATTGCCTACTTTGCATAAGATGGTATGTTTGCGAAAAGGTATAAAGAATTCATGTTTTTAAAGCACAGTTTAGTTTTTGAAAATTTTGTGAAATGGGAAATTAACAGCACGAAGTGGCCAGCGTAAGGAGGAAACATAGAGCAACTTTTTACTTCTAGGACAACAAAAATGTAATGTTTTAAAAAGATACACTTGTTACTATACAGTATTTTCATGTATTATTTGATATTGAAATGACAGTTTAGAATGCAAAGACTCCTTTATAAATGTTCACATTATAATTGGTCATCAAACAGACTGCCAGAAAAGAACTGTAAAATTGAATTGTCAGAGATTAAAGATAACTTAATTTAAAATTCCTTAGATTAACTGTATCCTTAACTGTGTGAAAAGAACACCAAACATTCTAATAAAAATTATTTTTGACTAAGATTAAGGATTTTGTCAAAAAAAATGGCATAAGCAAATTAGGAGGATGATTATATTCTGAATACCGCACATCTATTTTTTTTAAAAAAGGATGGGTTAACCACAATCCTAATCAGTTTTTTCCTGAAATTATTTTTTCTATTGCATATACTGTGTATATTATTATAGGGTTACTCATGAGTGCTAGATATTGATTTTTTTATTAGAAGAGAGCACTGAAGCATTAGGCTGAGGTGGGGGAAAGGCTCAGATTTTATAAACAGATGTAAACGCACGTCAAGTTTAGGGGTGGTAAAACAGAACCCTTTGCTTTGGCTGCAATGAGCTTTGGCTCTTTTTATGTGTTAGTTCCTCCAACGGTAAATGTATTGCACCATGCACTCACAGTTAATTTACATAGGGAAATCATATGGAGATGAACGGTTATAAAGTATTAATGGTTTATCAGAATTTGGATAGAACTCGGTTAATTTAGTATTCCCTCGAGGGCAGCCACGTATTCTTGGAAGCCTGGACCCGTCACTCTGTACTTCCAGGCAGCAGAGTGGATGTGCCTGGAAAGTGGTACTGACTACCATCATTCCAGGAACCGCCCCTCACCCAGGGCTGAGAGTCCGCGAGAGACAGGGAGGGAGGCTCTCTCTGCCGCTCTCTTCTCCCATCCATTATTATAAAGCACCCCCTCCTTTTTTGCATTTATACTCACAAAATATCTTCTAATCATTTACTGGTTATTCTTTACAAAAATTGATTCTAACGAATCCATAAATTTAAAGACGTTAAAAAAAAATGCTTATCTGGGTTCTAAGGGAAACAGGGAAAGGAAACAGACTGGATTAACGGCCAGATTCCCCAAATAAAGCACAGTAGAAACCAGGTGATGAAGGGATGTTCTCTTTCTTCATCATTATTAAGAAATATTAACAAAAGACTTCTTTGTGACCGATGGCCCCTGATGTTCACTGTGTGTCTCCTACTGTCTTTGTGAATTTCACATGTGTTCAGGACGCAAAGGGTTCAAACACGTTCACGTGACTCATGCAAACACTGCTCACTTAGCGTGGGAGGGGGACAACAGGGAACGAGACAGACCACGCTGTCCCCCTTCCCGCAGCTGTCACTCGGGGCAGGAAGGCACACACACAAACTACACACTACACAATACAGGAGACGGACCGAGAAGCGAGGCAGAACAGTAACACCTGCAGGCACTGGGGTGGGCGATGAGGAAGCTGATGAGGCCCAGTGCCGGAAGAAGCTCCAAGTCTCACCGCAGGGACGCCACGCAGCCAGGAGGTGGACCCAGGGTAGGACCCCAGAGACACTCAGGTGTAATGAACCCTTTCTTCGTGGAGCCCAGCTCTTACAGGGAGAGCCGAGATCAATGAACAAATATTGAAACCCAAGGAAGAAAGCCATTCTTGTTATTTTTAGCAAGGGAAACAAGGAGAAACAAGTCATGAATATTTAGAGAAGATTGACCTCAGCAGGGAGAAGGCAGGCCTCACAGAGGAGGCGCCACTGGACTTGACAAAAAGAAACCCACTTGGACTCGACAAGAAATGGGGCTGCATCTGCAGAACAGGAAACACGGCAGCAGCAGAGGCCCGTTTCGACCATCCCACTTTGCCCCCCACCCCACCCCCCAGCTCCCTCTTACTCCCCCTTGACTCTGCTATGTTCTCTGCTGGGGTGCCAACCACCTTGCAACATACTGTAAAATACATTCCTTTCCTGTTTATTACTGTCCCCCTCCTCCCCCTGCCAGAATGTAAGCTTCATGAGGACGGGACTTGAGATGTCTGTCATTTTGTTCATGGCCATCGCTGGAGGGCCTAGAACAATGCCTGGCGCGTGGAGACTCAGTAAGTATTTGTGGAACAATGGACACAGCACACAAGCAGAACAGCTCCAGTCTCGCAGAGGAAGTGGGAACCAGTTTGTTCTGGCCCAAAACAGAGATCACGAGAGCAATAAACAGAAGCTAAGCCCAGAATGTGAAGTGGTTTTAGAATACAGAGGTCTTGAAAACCGGACTACAGGGATTAATTTATATTCTAAAAGCAACAGAAAAGCCAGTGAAAATTGTTGAATCACATGGTGATTATTAGGAAGGTCAATCTGGCAACCATCCCCTTAAGAATCTGAGCTATGACAGATACCGAAAGCTATAAACTAGGTAGTGGCTGTGAAATGGAAAAGGAGAATTACGCAGCACTAAAAACTTGCGTGGCGTCTCTGTTTATCAGGGCTAAGAGACACAAGAAGTGGAGAGTTAAGCAGAATACTGAGGTTTCAAATCTGTGCAAATGATGCCATTAATAAAAATTAGTTCAGTTTATACATAACTGAGTAAAAGGTATGTTAACAACATCCTAGTGAATTTTAGCCAGCAGCTAAAATAAAAGCTTGGAGCTCAACAGAGAGAGGCAGGTTGCAGAGAGGTAACCGGAAATGATTCCCGGGCAGGTGAAAAGTAATCCCATGAGACTGGGTGAGCTTACCGAGGAAAGGAGAGAGGGGTCTGAGCAGAGGACTCTGGGAAAAATGCAAGTACTACGAAACTTCAGGTGCCAGAAAAGGAGCCACGCAGAGTTTCAGAGGAAAAGGCCCCTTTCCTACTTTCTCCTGCCAACAGCTCTTTACACGGCCTTTCAAGTCGCCACTGAGATGTCAGGTCTGACCTGGCCTGTCTGTGCAGCCACGCTGCTTAGTGCAACACCTCACAGTAGTGCTGAGAACTCTTTTGTGACTTCACTTCATGTGTCTTCTATTCCTTACACCCCTTGGCAGTATTCTGGGGTGTCTCGGGGTGCATACGGATGCTTGCACACACATACATGTGTAGGTACACATGAGCACACATATGCATATATGTGCATCTGGGCGTGTACATAAGATTTTGGGCTGCCAATGTTTTTATGTGCGTACATGTCAGAATATGCACGAAGCTTACTGCTGCCAATGTGCTCATGGTCCACTTAGAGCTCTAGGCTCCAAGGGAAAATACTAAACCAAAAATCATTACATAGTGCTTTCCTTTCTGTATAGTATAAAGGAACTAAGAAGCCCCATAGTATATTGCCTCAAAGGAAGCTAATTATTCTGGAATGTTTGGTAGGGAACCAGTAAAGCAGTTTAGTGTCAGAGGGCCAATACTACCCACAGAATTTAGGTCTCACTCCTAGGAGGAGGGAACTGACATGTTGTAATAGGGCCTCAGTGCTGGCTATCAGAAAGTAATAAATGCAGACATCTCCCTTCTATGATATAACTTTCTCCTTCCAGGTTACAAAAGGAATTATATAAGGGGGAAGGGTAGTCTAAAGCAAAAACTACAGAATAGCTGTGGTCTCAGCTAGTAATCTCTATTTCTCAAAAACACAGCAAGGGAAGAGTAAGGGGAGACAGTAAAATGGCATTAACCTCTTGCTTCAAAGTATTGTTTAAGAAATTTTAGGATGAACAGAAGGCTATTCAATACTTTATCATATGTCATAGGTATCAATACAGAAAAGGCTTGGCAATTGTAGGATAACAGCCTAGAAATATAAACAAACAATACGTGTTCTACGTAAGTAAAATGTGGATTATTCTTACTTAAATAAAAAGAGACTTTGGAAGTTAAAGGAACTTTACAAAGATGGAAGTGGATTTGGTCGGTACAGTAAATAGACACAGAGGACCATCTGCTCTGACTCAGTGCTCAGAGGAGGGCAGGACACAAGGGATTATCTCCATGGGGCCAGTCTTAGAAATTTTAGAAAATTGTTGGAAGCCAGGAGAAGGCTTGCTCACCATTCCATTCCTCCAGTTTCCTTGAAGAGATCTTCCCTAAGCTGCCCCTGGCCCCCCACCACCCTCCCCCCAACCTGCACCAGAAGACTTTTCTGGTGGGTGAGTGTGGGGTATGGAATGCGCCAGGAGTAGCTCAGCCCCGCCCCCCCCTTTGGGATATGTTCACTTGCAAAGAGCAGGAATTTCTGCTCCGCTCTCAGAGTCGGGAGTTTTACAGAAGCAGGTACACAGAGGGGAAAGGCAGAGGTTTTCCAGCACAGCCTGTGATGAATAATTAATTTGGCTGTAAACTGTTTTATGGAAGAACAAAGAGCCAAGAATAACCAAAACACTTCTGAAGAGGAAGAGGGAAGGTGTGCCCTATTGGATATAAACATTCATTATAAGGCTATAGTAATTAAAACAGCATATTTTGGGGGAAGGAATAGATAAATTTACTAACGGAATAAAATAAGGAGCCAAAACGCAGGGGCAAGACACACACGCATTGGTGCCAGGTGGGTGGAGAAAACGCCGGAGAGAACACTTTCTGAAGTACGTGGCTGTCTAACCACAATGCTGCACACCTGAAACTTACACAAAATAATATTAAATGTGAACTGTAATTGAAAAACAATTTTTTTTAAAAAAATTACACACATATCATGGGAAAAAAGTCAGTCGTATAAATAAAAATGAAACTGGAACTCTACTTATACCACATACGAGAAGCAACTGCAGGTAGATTAAGAACTTAGATGTCAGTAATAAAAGTTTAAAACTTTTGGACTAAAACCAGATGATGACCTAAGGAAAACTTAATTATTAAGTTCCTAGAAGCACTAGCGAAAGGGAAAGATGGATAAATTACATTACATAAAAATCCTGAACAACTTTGTACCAAAGCTACCTTACAGAAATGGAAATGTAAGATACAAATCAAGGGAAGATATTTGTTATGAACATAACTGACAAACTGTTAGTGTTCTAAATGCAACTAGGGAGACAAATGATCCGATGGAAAAAATGGGCAAAAGACTTGAACAGGTTTTTCACAGAAGAGGAAACGCGCATGCTCGAGACTCGAGTGCAAGTCAGTGCACGTCAGTGCAAGCCAGTGCAAGCCAGTGCAAGCCGAGGGATGACAGGATGCCATTTTCTACTCTTTCAAGTGGCAAAACCGCACGTGTCAACTGGCGTACACTTTGGATAAGAACCTGACTCTGTGTAATGAAGTTGGATATCCCATTTGCATATCCTAAGACAGCCAATTCTAGTACTGTGTATATCTTCGAGGGAAACCATATGTGTGTTGAAGACAGGGACGAGAGTGTCCATAGCAGCACTGTCTGTAACAGCCACAACAAACACCCTAATACCTCAAACATCCACTGATAGAAAAATGAGTCAACAAATGATGCTCTCCTCCTCCTTACTATAAGCAACTAGTAAAAATGACTGAACTGCAACTACATGCAACATAAATGAATCTTGGGAATGCAAAGTATTTTAGAGAAATATAAAGGAAACAATGAAAGTGTGAAATGACTGTATACACTGTGACAGCTTTTATAAAGTTTAAACAAATGGAACGAAGCGATACATTTGTGAGGCACTCCTATGCATGAGACAAGACAAACACAGAGGAAGGAAACGACAGACACAAAACTCAGAAGAGTGGGCATCTCTGAGGGCAGGCGGGAGGGTGGGGTAGGAAGAACACACGCGTGGATGTAAGTGACAGGCAATCTTCCAGTTCTTGGTTTAGATGGTGCGGTGGGTTCAGGTGTGACATGGTAATTAAAGTCAGCTAACTGATTAAATCAAATACATTTAAAATTAATTAAGTCAAATAAAACAGGGCCTTTAATTTAATCTATCAATGATGACTGTTTTTGTCTATGAATTTCATGTTTTGCTTATGTTAAGTAAGAAAAACCTCCTGAAAGAATACAAAAAATAAAAAGGCAAATTACTTGCATATACCTCATTCGACCTTTTAAACTATTCAAATCAAAATTAATAATAATGCTTATGCTATAAGGCTAAGTAGAGGACAAAACATCAGGACAGAAAACTGTGTATTCCTTCCAACAACATTAAAAATGCACAGAAAAGAAGACAAAGAAATTTGCCACTATGTTAATGGTTACTGTGGAAGGCAGGGTATTCCACATTTCTTTTTCTAAAATTTCCACAAGGGAATTCATATTATTCTTATAATGTTAAAAAGTAGTTAAAACTTCATACATAAAAAGGGAAATGAGCTTTTTAGTAAATTTTCATATTTTGCCTGAGCTCCTCATTTCCCCATAAACCAATAACTAATATTTACAAGTTTACTAATAATCGAGTGAATTTAAATCTATTTGCACACTTATGTAGGACAAACACGGTAATTTAAGGTTAGAAACTGCCAACATGTCAACTCTCAGTATAATGAAAAGTACAGAAAGTAATTTTTAAAAAATAAAATCATGCTAAAGTATTGATTTAGCTGAAACAATAAATTCATCAACAAATGTACCTACATTTTTATTGTGAATGAATAAAACATCCACAGATAAGCAGCAATCTAAATACTCTAGTCAATATATGTATATGTATGTATGCATATGTGTTTTTCACATATGAACATTTATACTTGTAATATACTTGTTCAAACCTTTACGTTAATTGTCCTCAGAATGGCTTAAAAGTATAAGAGTTATTCTGGTAATATTAAAATTAATGCTAACCTCTTGATATTTCTGAGATGGACACTAAAACAGATGGCCATTGTTAATTACTAGAGAAGATGTAGCCCAGATGCTTTCTTACAGGACACAATCAATGAATTGATAAATTATAAGTAACTTCTAATTGCAGCTCTCTTGCCAGCTGAAGACCCAACTGAAAGTATTTCCGGACCATTCCACGGTTACTTACAGTTCCAGGACTGTATGTCTGCATGAGGACCTGTATCTGTCTCTCCGGCACTGGCGGTTAGAAAGACAACTCTTTGTGAACAAGTATCACATCTCAGGCACTACTCTAGGTGTTCTGCACAAATTAGGGGGTGTGGCATCCTAGAAGGAGTCCAAGCTTTGGTGCTATCACACCAAGTTTGAATTCCAGCCTTTCTTCATCCACCAGAGTGAACTTGAGAAATAAATTTAACCTCTCTGAGCTTGAATTTCCTTATCTCTAAAATGTAGACAACATAGATATAGATAAATATATTAAATATATATTATGTTAATATATATAAATTACATATATTAATATATATATAAATTCTTAGGGTTAAGGAGATAAGATAAAGCATCTAGTTTCTAATATGAGATAATAAATAGTAGCAACTATTACTTTATCATCAAATCAGCAGATAGTCCTCTATATATGGAGTTGTGAAAACAAAAATAACAAGATTACTGGCAAAATCAAATTCTGCTGAAATCTTTAAAACTAATAAGCTGAATTGAGTTTAAGTGTGGGTGAAAGTTTTGTCTGCTGCTCCCCAGAGCCAAAAACAGCAACCCCCTGCTCATAATGATAAGAGGTCAAGATAGTGCTGTTTTGTCAACACAGGTAGGGTCCTGTACACCTTACAGAGAGATACACGGTGACGCACTCCGACACGGTGCACTTTCATTCAGCAACTCTAAATATCCAAATGAGGACAAAAATCCCCTTTCTGCTCTGTTCAGGAACGAACTGGGTTTTTCTGACACCACTGTGTGGCAGGACTTCACACTCACAATTGTGACGAAGGCAGAAACCAACTCCAAATCATGAAGTGGCGCCCCAGTTCCCCTTGGCCGTGGCCTTCCTCCACACTGGAGCCTCTGAAGAAAACCTAGTCAAGTTATGTAGGTGGGTTAGTGGATGCACGAAGTTCCAGTGTTGAGGGACCTGTCTGGCTACTACGTGGAGGCAGACACGGTGACTGCAGCCTTGTAACAAATGCTTTTCCCGCGAGGGTGGCGAGCAGTAACAGGAACTGAAGCCCCAGGCCCCTTCAATACGTCCACGCCTAGAGCGTTGATTTGAAAAGATTTTTTTCCTTTCTTGTCATCTTTCTTTCTTTCCTTCTTTCTTTCTTTCCTTCCTTCCTTCCTTCCTTCCTTCCTTCCTTCCTTCCTTCCTTCCTTCCTTCCTTCCTTCCTTCCTTCCTTCTTTCTTTCTTTCTTTCTTTCTTTCTTTCTTTCTTTCTTTCTTTCTTTCACATCTCTTGATCATTTTGGTTCCCTCATTATTTTCTATTGTTCTCCCTTATTTTTCCATTGTAGAATCCCTCAGTTCTCTGGAAGAACCCACTGATTAAATGTCACCGAAGACTCTCTCTTGACAATCTCCCTTTTCTCCCTGTTCCTGTGTCCTGATCACCCCATTTGCCTCTCCAGTCCGTGCCCTGAAGGACACGGAGCAGAGCTTCTCTCCTCGCCATCACAAGTAATCAATGCAACTTTTTTCTTTTAAAAAGCTTTTCACTATAGAGACAATTTGGATGTTCACAATGCTGAGTGTGCCCTAAGATCAAAATCATTAAATAATGTGCTGGTTAAGATGCGAATTCTTAGATATCTCCTAAAATTTTTCCTGAATAGAATGTTCTAGTTGCTTCATTGTTCATTGATATATAGCTGTATCTGTCACACCACAGAAGTATGTCAGCTCTTAATGTCCACTTTTAAAACAAATCAAACAGCTCTCTCTCTCAAATGGTTAAATTTATGTTACATGAATTTTACCTCAACCAAAACCAAAATCTTTCAATATATAAACCTAATTCCCTAGCTATTTTTTCACTTATTTTTCCCATATGTTTTTCCATAAGTCCACTAGGTCATGATTTGATAAAGTGGCATTTTTTAATATACTAATAAAAATTAGAGGTTATAAGACTTGTTTAAAATTTTACAATAGCACATTGTTAAACAGATTCAGCTTGTGACATTTTTACTTAAATTTCTTGGTGATTACAGTTGATGAGAAACATTAATAAATCCAATAACATTTTTCTACATGGCCATTTGGAAATGTCAGCCATTGCTAATCGATAGACTTCTTTTCTGACTGGTCACGGTGGCTCACAAAATGGTCACAGTGACTAAATTTGAGATCCCTTCACAGGTCACACCCCTAAAAAGCTTAATCCAAAGAGCTGGTAGCATTGTAGGCTCAAGCTTCCTCTCCAAGGAAGGAGCCAATCACATCAATGGCGACAACAGCCACGTTTGCTTTTAAATGCAAATGATTAAAACTCAAGCCCCTTTTAGAGTAACAACCCCAAATTAAATTACACTTGACTGCAGTGACATCTGTCATTCAAACAGATGCCAACTCATAAACCTGACAAAGCACAAGTTATCTGTGCAAACTTGTTGTGACAGGTGTGTATTGGTTGCCTTTGACTATATTTAGTGATTTTTTTTGTTAAACTCTAAAATTTCACAGAAAAATTAATATACAAATAAAAACTAAAGACCTATTAAAATTCTAATGAAAATAGTCTCAGGAAAATAGTATCGATTTACTCTAAGTTTTTTACATTGGTATAAAAGTTCCCACTGACAAATGGGCTAAACCATCTTCTTAGAAGTTTTATTTGAAAGGCTTCCTTCAAAGAAATGAAAATTATTACAAAGCATATATCACCCACAACAAAATAATCCTTTCTGTTCACATTATCTACTTTCACTTATAATTTATGACAAAGAGATTAAGAGAGATGCAAGAAAGAATTAAAAAATTCACATTTAGCATTTGAAGGGATTAAGTCTATTTCACATTTTTTTAGAAAGTAGATACTTAAGTGGTTGTTTTTTTATACAATAGCTGTTGCTAGATGTGGTGGAGGGTTTCTCGAGGAGTGATTAAACGCGAATTAAAAGCTTCTTTGATCTCTGTGCGACTGTCTGGGGAGGGAACTGCATCCCGAAATGCGAAATGCGTGCTCACAGGATGTGCCCTAACCCTGTGTGATGGGGCCCAGCAGGAGCCCCTCCGGGCTGATGCGCGAGGCCCAGCATTGTCCCCGACGGTGGCTTGGGGGCCGTGGGTGAGGAGTGGCAGATGGTTTCATTTGTTCTGCATTTTCACCCTTCACCAAAATTTAGGTGAATCCTGGCCAGAGATGCGAGGAAAGTACTGTTGTTGCACCTGTTGCTTTTGCTGCAAAAAGAACCAACTACATCTGGAAGAGAATAAGAAGAGATCTGTTAAATTTGACTTTAGCCAGTCCATTAAAATGTTATAAGGAGGCTGGCTATTTGACTGCTTCATGTATGACTACACCAATCTCTCTATCAGTCTTCACATTTTCTTCTTTTCTTTAAAATTAAACTCATGCAGGTTTAAAATTACACCTCATATTTAAAGAAATTATTCTCAAAAAGAGAATATTTATAAAAAGATTTATAAATACAGTATATTTATAAAAAGATTTATAAATACAGTATATTTATAAAAAAGTAAGGTCCTTTACAAACTTCACAAATCCTGTGGTCAACTGCAAATAGCTAAATATCAAAGTCAAAATATTAACACCAGAGGGGCTTCTATTCTTGTTTTTCTACCCCAAACTAAGGTGTCTTAAAGTGATATTTTAAAATAACATAGAGCATAAACAATCTTATACATACCTGCTCTACTGGTACCCTTGCTAAACCATCGTAACACAAGACCTGAGTTCAAACCAAGCAAATCAGGCATTTGCACGTTCTTGTAAGCACTCCATCAGCACATATTTGCCATGGGAACCCCAGCACATGCAAAGTCAGACGTGGAAATGTGTACACGTTGTTGAGGCATGTGCACAACTTTCTGAGGAGCAAACGGTCGAGGAGCAAGTGCTCTGTGACATGACAACCAACCAGTCAGCAACACACGAGGCGGCCCCTGAAAACCCTGAAGATATCGCTGCTAATTAAAAAATTGCACATTTCCAAGACCACTGCAACTCAATGCATTTCAGGAATGATTTAAAAGCTCTTTCAAGGCTTGTAGGATCGACTCAGCACCACAGATTGAACACTCACTGTCTTTACTCCCACTGTCCACACACGCCATGTATTCTGACTCCAGGAAGGCATCGGAGAAAATCTCTGGGAGCATTTTCGTGAACGAGAGAGGGACAGCTGTGCTGGGTGACACGGCGGAAGGGCTGGTTGGCGCTTAGCTGCAAACCCGAGCCTGCGCTATAATGGGAGTGCTGGTGCCCAGGTGAAACGGCTCCCTCGCCAGGGGCCGCGGCAGGCTTGTGGGGCCCAGTCCACAGTGAACTCATCCGCATACGACACCTAGAAGGCTGGTCCATCCCCTTCACGGGCGACCTGCAGCTGAGGAATAACCAATCAACTGGACGGCGGAGAACGTCCCCTAGTCTGAACGATGGGCTGAAGCCAACAAGACAAAAATCAAAGAGGAGGAACATCAACTCCTGTTTCTAAATTGGAAAGATCTGAATTAACAGCACTTCTTGGAAAAATAAAGTTTAGGTGATTTCGTATTTAGTAGCAGTCAGAAATGTGGGAAGCTTCCAAAAGAAAAACAACCTAATTTTAGAATTATGGAATCCAGACAAAGGAAAGCAATCTTCCCATGACACTTGTGCTGGTCTGCCAGGGGTAGCCCGGTCAGTCCTGGGTGCAAGTTCCGGAGACAGTACTGGGGGATGTGCGGGCAACTGAAGAAGGAGGGGCTGGAAATTATATCGTATGAGAAGTTAAGGACAAAGAGAGGACAGGAAAGAAATTGTCTCTTTCTCTCTCAAACACACACACACACACACACACACACACACACACACACCAATGCAAAAAATGGAAGGATGATAGTGCAAACAGTGAGCCCCACACTGCACAGGTGTGTGCAGCGGGAGGACCCTAAAGGTGACCCCCAGTGGGCCGTGCCCCGTATTGTCCCCTTCCCTTGAGTGTGTGCAGAGAGCTGGGACGTGCTTCTAGCACACAGCACACAGTGAAGTGATGGCGTGCCGCTCCCACGAGCGGTTACGTTGCACGGCACTCTCACGACGAAGTTACAGTAACCACGCGGAGAAGGACTGCCCTGCAGACTCTGAAGAGGCAGCTGCTAAGGTGGGAAATGCCCATGGAGAGGGCCACGTGGCAGGGGACTGTGACGGCCTCCAGAAGCTGAGGAGCTCGGTCACACACCTGCATTCGGCCCAACAGCGTGTGAGACTGGAAGAGGGCCCCAAGCCGTAGCGATCCCCAGCTCTGGCCAACGCCTCGAGTGCAGCCTGGGAGACCCAGAGCAGAGGACACAGCTAAGCCCTGCCGGACTCCTGACCCTCAGGAACTGTGAGATCACTTCAAACTGCAGCATTTGTGGAAATTTATTATACAGCAATAGAAAAGTAATGCAGTGTGCAAGCAGAGGTCGGGTGATCTTTATGTGAAGTTTTATAGTCTGAGCAGTTCCTTGCACTGGATAAAAGACTGGTCTAGAATGTAGCTGCTAGACGCTGAATTCGGTCTTTCCAAACTTTGTGATACCAGAGCCACAATGGGGGGATGTTATACGGTACACGAATGACACTAATTATCTCTACACTACACTCATAGTAATGCACTTAAGACAACAACATAAATCATTGTACTTCGATTGATATCTGTAAATGTAAGCATTCATACTGGAATGTTTTGTGAAATATTAGGTAACCGTGAGCTTATTTTACCTGTATACCTAGAGAACTTCAAACAATTAGAATGTTTTAAATGTAATTAAGCAAAGACCACTGCAGGAAAATGCCGAGTACTGTTCAGCTCTCAGGAACCTTGGGTAGCCATCTCTTGAGCTGTAGCTGCACCGCCCTCATCCAGGCCCTCAGCGGCCACACTGCACCATCCTCCTCCCGACTGCTGCCCCTGCCCTCGCTAACTGAGAACCCCCACTTGCACTGAGCCCAATACATTCAGCACATATTGCCAGTGGGTTCTGACTAATGGCAAATCAAATTATCCCTTTACCTGGCGTAAAATCCTACAATGGTTTCTGACTGTCCCCTGCCTAGGGATAAAGCAGCCGAGCCTGACATACAAAGCCTTTCATCACCTGGCCTCCTCTTCAGCATCATCTTTTATCAGTCCTGTCTGCACCCTGCTGTATACAAGTTCACAGGGAGCCGCTTACACTCCCCCCAAATGCTACATCACTTCCTGCTCTCTCCCTCCCAAGCCCTGACTCTGGCTTGGAAAGCTTTTCCCTCCCCCGCTTTTTTCCTGGCTAATTCCCTCAAGTTCAAAGATGCTCAACTCGTGTGTCGTGGACCTTACAGGGACGTCCCAGGCCTGTTTGGCTACCCTGAGGACCACGCTTCTGCAGGGGCAGACACCGGCCAGATGGACCACTGTGCTACCAAGAGTGAACACCGCTTTCTGTACGTTGAACAGTGAAAAGTGGGCTGTGCCATCAAGCCAGGCCCTCTGAAGGACCTTTATTTACTGGAATAGGCAAAAACTTCCACATGAGAAAAAAGGTGACTGAGTCACACACCTTAGTGTCGCAAGCACCAAAGGTGCGAGGTGACATGGGGGCGGCACGGCAGTGGGAGTGGTCTCTCCCACCGACAGTTTTATCTGTGGTCCGGCTGGACCTCGGGCTGCACGGCTGGGATTTTCCTTATAGACTGTTTCCTGTGTTTCCGAAGCTCTCTCCCCTAACCCCCAAGTCAGTCGGTAAATTCATCATGAGAAAACAGTGAGGAAGGCGGTAGCAATGATGCTTGTGCAGGTAATGGCAATAAAGTGATGTCAAACCAAATTCTAAAAAAAATCCAGATTCATGAGAAATGGCTTTCCACGAACAGGAGAATGATCTGCTCCGTGGTGTACTGTGCGCGGGGAAAACCTCAGAAGAGCATAAACGTCCCTTTATGATAAATCGCACGCATCGTGCACCGAAACATCAAAATTATTTTAGGTGATGGATGGGGACAAGAGCGACACGACTGAACACGGGGATGGAATCTGGGCCTGTGGGGAGGTGCAGGGCGCCGGTGCTGATTCTCACGGTTTCTCCCGGGCGCTCCCCAATCCTGCCTGAAAATCTACTGCAGACTTGCGGTCTGTCTGAGCAGCCCACTAGCCAGTTCAGAGTGTCCTAGATCCAAAATTTATCCCCATTCTTAAAAAGAAAGGCTTTTGTCTGTCTGTAGATTTTCATTTTCTTTTTTCAAAATTAACCAAGGGTGATTCTGTTATCTCTGAGACACGTTTCTATAACCCTTCGATGCTGTCCACTAGATCATGAAAAAAAAATAACTTAAAATGCATACGTCCCCTTCACTCTTCTACCTGAGTCAACTAAGCCTTCTTAACGGCCCTCCCCCTCCCCCTAGCCTCCGCTACCCCACAGCCCAGTGGAGCGCTCCCCCGTCTTCCCCTTCTCTGGAACACAGCCGGGACTAACACGCAGGGAGAGGGCGGGCAGGGACACACTCTGCTAACTTCTACTTCGTTCCGGCTTGGACTTGGTGACATCATTTTACGTTACCCTTCACTATCACTTTTAGTTATTACGTGCTCGTTTGTTCTACTTTTAATTTTTTTATATTTATATTTACTTTTATCTATAAAATGTACACTGTTTAAGGACTCAAACAGTTCTATAAGTTGGTATAGAAAAGCAGCAGTCCCTAACCACACCCCCACGGCTCGAGCTGAAAAAACCCCTTCAGGCTCTTCCAGAAAATCCTGTGTCACTACTTTCCAATTTTTTGGTTTTAGGTTTATTTTTTTCTGTAGACTTATAATTCCTCACTATGCAAATTGGGTTCTCTTCTGTATAAACAACTTGCTTGCCCATGTCTCACACACACACACGTATCCACACACACAGACACACCACATTCACTCACACACGCACTGTGTTCTGGCTTTATCCTCCATTATTAAAACTGTCATCATCCATGTTTATACTTTCAGGGCGACGTGCATGCTGTCCACAGCCCAACCATGTGGTCTGTCAATCATGACAACTCTCCCAGTATTACTTTCTTCCCTCCCTGCAGCTAATAATTGTCTTCTGTTGTTGTTGTTTACCTGGGCTTCTATAGGTGTCAATAATTAACCTCCAAATCCGCCCCCCCCCCCGTGTAAATCTGGAAAATGCGAAAGGACTAGGGAGCAGAAATCAAGCCCATCTGAGAAGTAAAACAGTTAGATTTCCCAGATATCTGGAACATAGTTCAGTGCATTTGAAGAAACCTCAGTAAAATTAATCCGATCATGGTGAGCCTCGTCCTGTGAGCTGCCAGACCTTCAAATATAAAGGCTTTTCTTCCAGAATTTTCTTCTCCATGCAGCCCTCGGGGTGGCTAGGCTCCTGAGGATACGTTCCTAAGAAGTGACGGTTCAGGAACCAGTGGGATACGGTTTACAAGCATAAAACAAACAGGGGGCCAGACTTCATAAACTAGGTCACCTGGACCACTGCACCCCAGGTTTCCACTTTCCTGTTACTCCCCAATTTCAACGGTGCACCACCCCCTCTCTGATAAGAGCATGAGGTACATTATTATTTTCTTTTTTGAGATGTTGCATTTCTGAAAATGTCTTTATTCTACTCTCACATTTCATTGATATTTTGGTATGGTATACCTCATTCTACTTTTGAATACACGCTTTTAAAAACTGAGCTAATAAGCATCCTGTGCAAACGTGAGAGCTTCATTAAATGCCTCTCGCTTCTCTTTCTCGGCAAGGCTAGTAATGACAGAGTGCTGAAGATTCTCTTTTACCCTTTGGGTTCTATCCTCTTTTAAATATGCTTTCCTGGGTCCAGCAGTGTCTCAACTAAATGGTCCTATCAGAATCATCACAAATCTTATCTGCATCTTTCTCTCCCTCCCATTCTGCACTGATCACCACTGGCCAAACAGGTCTCTATATGCAAACACACTCTCCCTTCGCTACTGTAATATAAATAAGTAAATATCTCCTTTTAAGGCTGTCTTTATTTTTATTTCATCAGATGATTCACTGTTCTTGGTCAGATTCAACTCAGACAGTGTGGTAAAAAAGAAACCAATATAAAAGTATTTAAGAAAAGATAACTATATTTCATGAGTCAGCTTTTAGAAATTTCTGAAAATTTGCAAAAAACTTTGGATGTAGCTTATTTCTCTCTATATAAAGTATAAACATGTCTAGTCAGTTTACATTCCTGGAAGTGATGATCAAACTACCCAGAATAAACATCAAGTCATCTGGAAGAACTGATGAATAAGTCAGTTCCACACCATTTACTCTATTTACCAAAGTTAAACCACTTAAGGGTGATGATGGTGCTGAGGAAGAGAAGAGAGGCCCGTAACATTACTGAGGCACGTATTACCTGCCAGATCCTCTGCTAAGAAGGACGCATCACTCACTTGCTCCTCCAGAAGTTCTTACTCTCCTCCTACTGCAGGTGAGAAAACCGAGGGCTGGCACGGTCAGGTCACGTGCAAAGGCCACACGGCAAATGAGCAGGGAGGCTGAGATCTGGACGCAGTGAGACACTGGAGCCTGTGCGGCAGCCGTAGGCCTTTTAAAATACGCTGATTATACATTCACTGCTGCAGAGCAGCTTTTCATCTAGTTGATTTTAATCTGCCTCATTTTCCATTTTATTTTTCCACTTCTATGAGATCTATAGATTTGCTTTTAGACGTACATATGAAATATAAGATTTACATCACAGAAACATGAGTGTATTATTAAGCCGTCACAAATAACAGTTCTTCAGGTAAGAATTTCCCAACAAATAACCAACACCACAGTGATCAGTCTTGCCCTTTGGAGCACAAACTCCGCCCTATACTCAGCGTCTGGTAAGTGCTCAATACCTAGTAGGTGCTCAAAACCACCTGTTGAATGAAAGAAAACAAAAAAGACCACGGAAGTAGAGTTAAGCACATTGGGCATGCAGCCAATACACCCCGCCAGCACTTTAAATCCGTTCCCCACCCGTCAGTAACCGGCCCTGCTGGAATGCAGCATGGAGACCCCGGTGCAAAGTCTGCTGCGCTCCACAGGAACGTGCCGACGCGGCGAGAGACCCTCGCTCCCGGCTGGGACCACCAGGCCCTAGGCTCCAGCCTGGCCCTCCTCCTCCCCCTCCAGAGTCTCCATTTCAAAGCCTCTAAACTAAGAGTCTTACTCAAAGCTTCTCCCATGCCTGTCCACCTCTGCCCCAGGTGCAGGCTTACCTCACTCGTAATGCCTGGTCTTAACCAATCCCCAGTTCCCGGGACCCTCTCACCTGAAGTCCCTCATAGGTGCACATATGTCATGCATGTGCGTGTGCACAGCTGCGTGGGAACATACCACGTCTTCCTAAGACCAGACCTCACCTCCTCAACTCAGCACTTGCTGTGTTCAGTCCTCCCTGGAATGTGCTGATAGGAAAATACAAGTTGCGTTACTAGCGTGGTTATTGAACTAAATGAAGTATTCCTTCCACTTTGTGTAGGTGGTTCCAAAGGCATTGAAAACACCATACAAACAAGGATAAACAAAGAGAGGGTAGATGATTCAGTTTCCCTGAATCCTTTTAAATTTGCTTTACATCATTTAAGTCACCCATCTTAATTTAGAATCTATAGTTATCAAAAGAAGAGAGAGAGAGAGATGGTAAGTATTCCACTTGGTTTTTACCTTATTTATGAGGGAGAACTCCTCTTCCTGGGACACCACGTGAGGAGGAAATACATACAGGTCCATGACTGTCTTCACCTCCAGTAAACGTTAACTTTCATTCGTGATTAAAAATTTCAAATTAAAGCCCTGGCTGGCGTAGCTCAGTGGATTGAGCTCGTGCTGCGAACCAAAGCATCGCAGGTTTGATTCCCAGCCAGGGCATAAGCCTGGGTTGCAGGCCACGGTCCCCAGCAACCGCACATTGATGTTTCTCTCTCTCTCTTTCTCCCTCCCTTCCCTCTCTAAAAACAAATAAATAAATCTTAAAAAAATTCAAATTAAGAGTTAAAAAAAAGCTTTTATGTTTGACAATTAATTTTAATCCATTAAATCATGGGGAAATTATTCAATCATGCTAGCCCATTAGGTTATCTTTGTGTATTAAAAATAACTATAAAATCTCAGGAAGAGCTCTTCAAGCCCCACATCCATTTTAAAGCCTGTTTCCCCCTGTAACGTGGTTTGCACAGTAAAAGTAATCATTCACAGGCATGACATAAAGTCTGTGAATTATGAGACATTGTTGTCATTACTTTTTTGAATTACAACTTTTGGTCATATAGGTTTGTTATCAATTATGAGAGCAATTCATGTAATATACAGATATACAATAGTGGGCCACAATCTACTGCAATTCATTTTTGCTCGTGAGGTCTTATTACACAGCCCACAAAAGGCCAGAGTTCACCCTGAAGGTTATCCACTCACGTGGAGGCTTTTTTTCCCAACAGCCTCTACGTTCTTATCTAAGTATTTCTGCTTTTTCCTACGTAGTCTAAATTTATCAAACAGATATATGTATATCTGTTTGATAAACATTTGAACGCCAAACCTTAGTAGGCCTCTGCGGTCCAACACTGTCCGTGGGCTGCTGGTGCACTGATGCGTGCAATTTTATATGAACATAAAATAACTCTAATTTTAACTTGAAAAGACACACAATTATCTTCCTGTACTAACTGCCTGTGTTTATTTTTAAACAGAAAGTATTTTCTTCACATTCTATATATTTCCCTGTACTACATACAAAATTCAACTATATAAAAAATTAAAATAAAAGAGCCTGTGCCACACAAAGAGAAAATGACATGTCAAATGAATGTATTGGTTTCTTTATTTTCTTTTGAGGCTCATAAAATCACATGGTTGTGAGTAAGTGACTTCCATTTAAGAACGCAGATCTACAGGCAGATGACCCGGGTTCGAAAAGGGACTCTGCCCCTTCCTCCTGTGTGCAGCCCTCCCGTGCAAAGCGGCTTGGCCCCTCCCCCCTCCGGGCCCCTTCTCCTGTGCTGTCAAATGGAAGTGGGAATGAGGCTTCAGATGACGAGTCACTGTGAGGGTCAAAAAGGGTCTGGGGCACAGACGGACCCTCAGTAGGTACTCAATGAATGCTAGTGAGCTGTTGTGCTGGTCATTATTTTATGTCCCTGAGTTTTAAATGCATTCTTTTAGATGAGTTTGCTAATGTCAACGACTATTCATTTGGCCAACCTCCTGCAGAAGTGCTGTATGCAAACAGACTATATATGCCCACATTAAAAAATAAAAGTGCAATTATTAGAAAATCTCTTTATGAACGACTAGGTGCCAAGGCAACAGTTGATTCATTTATGTTGTGGCACCTCTGATACATCACTACATTGAATTCATTTAAGTACACAAACACTTTCCTGGTTGAAATACGTTGATATTAAGTAGATTTCCCATTTGTAAAAGTATAGAAATTTTAAAAGAGGAATTGAGCATTGGAGTGGTATTTATTAGCCCTTCTTTGTCCTTACTCTTGCCTCTTTTCCCTTTGTGCCTTCTCCTTAAAGGGCAAACCTTTAAACATAAGCCTGAGCACATTACATTGGAGCGTGTAACTTCCAATTTTCAACAGACGACAAAAAGCAAGTTTTCTTAGTGCTGAATAACCGCCTGCAGACACCCAGAGGAATGCCACAAAAACACTGTGTACACCACCATGCACGTGATCCCACACTCTCAGCCTTCCATGGGGTTTAAATGTCAAGCCTCTTGGAAAAACTGCATTTCTCTCCTTCCTTTGAGCATCTCCCCGCTTCCGCTCTTTCCACCTCCGCACAGGCCACCAAGCCCCAGAGGGATCTCCTGGAGAACAGCTATCCTGGTATCGCTCGCTCCAGGAAAACCACGAGATTTGGGGTTTTCACGGACGGGGCCGGCCCAGAAATGAGGCGGCACAGCCCCCAGGGCGAAGGGGGAGAGATGCGCAAAGAAGGAAGAAAAACGAGGATAAAAAGAGAGCCGCCGGAATAGGGATTCACGGACTTAGAGGAACGGCCATCAGCCATCAGCACATTGGCACCACCTGGGTCAGCACAGACCATGGACAGGGGACCAGGGGACAACTCTGCAGGAGCTCTGAGCATCTGTCCCTCCACCCGTGCGTCCCACAGGAGACGGCCCCTCCGGTCAACACTTCAGTTACCAGACACATTAGTCCCAGGTAGTTTTCCACACCTTTTCTCACTTAAATCCTATGGATCACATCTCTCCCTAATGTGGAAGGCACGTTATTTTCCAAAAAAAAAAAGACAAGCTTTTAAATGGGATCAACAGTCACAAATTCAGTGGGACTAATCATGCTTGTAGATCTGTTCCGAGTCTCATTTTCACAGCATCAAGAGGCAGTTTATCTGGAAATGAGTCTATATCCCCCCACTAATCTATTACAAATGCTTTTTGAGCCATTAAATATTAAGAAGAAGGGGGGATGTTAAGGAGATAAGGAGAATGATAAGAAGATACTATATATACACACATATATGTATACATACACACATACATGTTATACAGGAATAGAAAATATACAGTGAAAAAGATGTGTATATATAGTATACATCATATAAGGAGTACTATTTGAAAGATGAGTTATGTTACAGGTTCACTCAGTCAATCATTTACTCAATGAGCATGCATTGAGAAGATGCTATGGACCAGGGTGCTATTTTAGAGCCAGAAATACAAAGAGGTGCAAGTCGCATGCCCACCCATGACTCAGAGAGGGCAAGTGAAACGGCCACTTAGCAGTGCCACAGCGGGCAATGGCAGGAGAGCAAACAGACAACTGGGAGAGCTGACAGAAGAGGGGTCCGGAGGGATTCGGGAAGACAGTGACACCCCAGCTGATGCGAAGGGACCCCTGAGAACTTGGCCCCGTGGGCAAGAGAAGTGAGAGTATACCAGCTGGATGGAGGGGCAGATGCAATGCATGAGTCATGAGATGCCAGGGGACTCGGGGGGAAGGTTCGGAATTGCTTAGCTGGAGGCACCAGAGATAGGCGTCAGTCTTTGAAGGGCCCTAGGTGTCTGGCTAACGTGTTTGGATTTTGCGCCATAATCAATGGGAAGCCACTGAGCAGCAGTTAATGAGGAAGGAGGGAGGGCCGTGAAGTGTCTTCTGAAACTCTCACAGTAATGGAAGACATGAGCGAAGGAGGGCAAGGGAGTGCGGACGAGGTGGTGGCTGCGGGAGAATCAGGATCCAAAGTAGAAAAAAATGCAAGTCTGGACCTGGGTGTTCTGTGAAAATGGAGAGCAGAAAAATCACCGGGAGGGAAAGCCAGGATCATCCCTTGGTGTCTAGTTTGGGATGCTGGACGGTTGATGGGACCCTCCCCTTAGTGGTGCCTGTCTTTAAATGACATGCACACACACGAAGAGATGGGCTTTAGGAAGAAACACGTGCTTATTCTGGACTTGGTGCTCGGGTACCTACGGGACACTGAGGCAGGAGAGCACGTTAACCTGAGGCGCAGGAGAAAGCCTGGTTACAGACACAGATTCCAGAGTCACTGACATGTAAGTGAGAGTCAGCACCAGAAAGGGAAAGTCAGCCACCCAGAGGGAAAATGTGAGGAGAAAGGGGAGTGACTAAAAACCTTAATTTGGCTATACCTTAGTATTCCTGTCAGAAACACTCAGATACCGTATGTAGAAATACTCTACTTAAAGCCTGTCAACAGCCCTGGCTGGTGTGGCTCAGTGGATGGAGTGCCAGCATGTGAACCAAAGGGTTCGCTGGTTCCATTCCCAGTCAGGGCACATGCCTGTGTTGTGGGCCAGGTCCCCAGTGGGGGGTGTGCGACAGGCAACCACACACTGGTGTTTCCCTCCCTCTCTTTCTCCCACCCTTTCCCTCTGTCTAAAAATAAAGTAAATAAAATCTTTTTTTTTTAAAAAAAGCCTGTCAACATACAAGTAGAGCCAAGTGTTAAACACTACATAAAAAAAATATTTTAATTTACATTTTCTCCCTCTAGATTAAAAAAAAGTATAGAAAAGTAAATCATTTGGAGTGACATATTTCACCCAGAAATTATAAAATTCACTTTTATTTTTCTTAATATCTGTGTTCATGAAAACCACTTGTGCAAATAAATTGCAGCGTTAGTAATTTATAACTGTCTAAAAACCTTCATATAGTAAATTTATACGTTATAGTAGCTAATATCCTGTACTCAAAAGCAAGGGAAGTAATCACCACTCAGAACAAATAACTTACAACTGACACAGAGGTAGCACTGACTTTCAGACTGGGGGTTACAAACTGAAGCATGAGAAAGGGGCAGGGCGCAACGCAGAAGTCGTCCCCTTAGCATACTGATTACTACGGCCTCGGGCACGATGCGCAGAAAGTGCTTCTGGTTGCTGAATAGGTCATGCCAGAAATTCTGTACTTTGGAACTTAGGTATACCTAAATAGAATGAATTTTCTATCTTTCAGCCAAAATTAAATGTATAAACATTTTAAGAACAGAACTTTTTAGTAAATGGTAAAATGCACAAATCAATATTTCGTCTCAGACTAGATATCCCTGTCGGCTTTATCTTAATATACTAAAGACACTGACTTTATGAATATATGTGAAGGTGTCTGTTTTACACTGATGACTTCAAAAAGCTAGACAGAACAATAAATATCCCACTGTACATATACAGAATAAAATAACTGTTTAGTAATAAGTAGTACTTATATCACAGTAGTCCAAAATGACTGAATATTTAAGGAACAAATACATGATCCTTTTCTTTCCATGGAGATAATCTTGTGGCCTACATCTGAATAACAAGTTTGCATTTTAAATAGTAAGACAGGATATCCAGCGGCTGCCTGGCTTGTCCTGATGTTATAAGCAATAAAGGCAGACTCCGATATCACCTCACAGTTTAAAGAAAATGAAAACCTGCCGAAGTTCAGTGAGTTTGGGAAGGCGAGGCGGGCTGGGTGGTGCTTAAGACCACGCGGGAGCTTTGGAATCAGGCAGGACCCACGGGAAGCCCCAGATCTGCGGCTTGTCAGGTAAGTGGCCTCCTAAAAGAGACCCCTCTGAGCCTGTTTGCTCGTCCGTGCGGCTGGACCAACACTGGTGCCCACTTTACAGAAGTGCTGTGAGAGTCAAGTGTGAAGTGCTTGGATACTGTATTGTAAGTTGTCAGTAGAGATTACTTTCCATTTCTCTCGCCTTTATTTTTTTTCTTTTATCCATAGCACTTTCATCTTTTTTTTTTAATTAAATTTAACTTTTACAAAAAGTACAAGAGATCCTTCTGGATTTACACATCTTTGCTTCGTTTGTTGTAAGCAGTCGAATCTGTCAGCGGGGTGGTCACCTGCTGTCCAGTTGTCTCCTTCTGACACTGTCAGTGGCCGCTGACCCTTTGTCCCTCGTATGTGGTCAGTTTGCGTCCCTGCAGTATCGAACGAGAGGCAGGACACTGCAGCATGACCCCCAGGAAAACACAATAACTTCCTTAAATGGATCCCTGCCGGTTTGTGAATGAAACCCTTCCAAAATTTTAACCTGCAGTCAGGGGAGGTTGTTTCAAGATGTAGCAGCTTCACCCTCGTACAGAATGCCATCCTTTACCACGACAAATATGACATAAAGATAATTAACAAAGTCACCTAACGGGTCCACCTTAAAAATAGATTATGATTTATCTAAATTTTGTCCATGTATGTCAGTTTTTAGCAAGTTCTTATTATAATTTTGACCTATTAATATTGTAATGAAAATAAGCACATATTATTTACAAATATTGATGGTATACCTATATATACGTTTAAATCACAATACTGAAAATAAAGGTATACATGTGAAAGAAACTCAAACACCTAGAGTAAGATTCTTGTGACTCTGAAATTACAAATAATCTAGAAACAATCTCAATGCCAATCACTTAACTTGAAAGAAAATACTATTATTGCTGTTAATACAGATTTTACATACAGAGTAGTGCAAAACCTGAAGCAATTTCATTGGAAAAAAAAAGTACCTTATGATGCATCCCATAAAATATAAAAAAATAAAATGTTTT
Organism: Phyllostomus hastatus; assembly: GCF_019186645.2. Taxonomy (NCBI): domain Eukaryota; kingdom Metazoa; phylum Chordata; class Mammalia; order Chiroptera; family Phyllostomidae; genus Phyllostomus; species Phyllostomus hastatus. The sequence continues at coordinate 45,409,641 of NW_025333960.1, read as the reverse complement.
CATATGTTTCTACATTAAAAACATTATCAATCTCAAAAAATAGCTGATAGAGCTTTGCTATGTAATGTAAAATGTGGTTAAGGGAAAAAATTTGATGAACCTTAAGATAAAATGCTAAGTCAAAGCGAGTGTGTGTGTTGACCAAAGCGCACGGTGGCACTGCTTCGTGGAGCCGATCAATAGATATTAGCTTTAAAAAGAGAGATATTGAAAGGAGCCACAGCATATTTTTAAAATGACAGCGAGGAGGTTTAAATTGTCTCAATCAAGTCTCAATTTTTTCTTCCCGGTTTTTCCAGCTGTTCTCTTCCAGTGAAGACTCTTCATTTCAAATAAATTTAATTAGTGCCAATTGATCACAGCCAACACTTACACCGCTTTTTCCGCGGCTCCTTATTTTCATACGGCGAGCACCCACAGAAACTGCCGGGCTCCGAGTCGGGGGGGCACGGGACAACATCCACAGCTCATTCAGTTCTCCCCAAAAGGACAACTCTTTCTATAACAAAGGCACTAATTTATACTTCATATCTTAACTGCTGTCTTGGTCAGTTGTTTAATGGAGTTAATTAAAAAATTAAGTTCCAGGTTACCTCAAATATAAAATCAATACAACAATGCATATTATTAGCTTAACTACAATCTCTAAGTAAGAATCCATTCGAAATACAGGCAAATGTCTCTGTCATGATATATTTTCTATTTATTTTATGAGGGGATATTACTAGAGCAATTCCTTTTAAATAACTGAAAAAAAATCAGATTTTTCAGAGTAAAAGGCTAACCTGATCAGTTTTCCCTTTTGTATGTGTGCTGTGCAATGCTGGTTATCCCAAAGTAAGGTTATTATGCTTGGAACAGGTTCCTCTCAATGCATCTACCCTATTTTTCATAATACAATTTATATAGGATTCTAGTCAATAAAAAGAAATATGGCTTTCTTCTAAACCTTCATAAAAATCTATACCACATCTTAATCAAGTCACACAATCAGAAGGTAACCTGACCGATCTATGGACTGCAGCCTGCCGGTTGCCTGACAGCATGCTACGGAAGCCTTTTTTCAGTTGTGGAAATTCTCTGCATATGGAACATCTTTGCTTCTAGTGTCCACGGCATGAAATGAACATCTGTCACATATGTTTAACTGAACTTCATACAGATCGAAATACAGTTTATGTAGCATTATTTGAGTCTCCAAAACTAGATTTTCATTTTTAAGCTTCTTGATTATTTCTAATAATCAAATAAAAACACGATCATGTGCTATGGCAAATGCAGTCTTAGGGCTTTGGGTGCATCATTCAAAATTTCAACGTACCGATTTACCAATACATGAGTGCTCAAAATTCACCTTTTATCCCAGAATGCAAATTGAGTTATTCTCCTATTACAAAGATAACTTCTTTTTTCCCATGAATCAAACCACTACTTTTTTACAGACAGAAGACCTTTAAAGGTTATAGAGAATTAATACAACAAAAACATCTTTAACAGCATTTCAAAAAGCAATGAAAATGGAATAAAATAAAAACTAGTTAAATAAAACTTATAAATGAAATAGTTTCCTTCAGTAGCTACTGAAACACATTCCTTAATTGTGAAGTGCAAATGACTTTCAGAAAAGTTGAAAGTTTCTGAAATAACTTACACTTAACGTACATGATTTTTTAAAAAAAATCAATGAACTGATAACATGAAAATGAATGGAAAAGTAGCAAGAACCACTATCATCTCATTTTTACTGAAAACCAGACGCTCCCCAACTTAGTCAACTCCTCATCCGCAGCAGTGACACAAACTGGGGCTTTAATTAACACAGGCTTTGCAACCTCCAAGGGCGGCCCTCGGCCTCCCTCCACCTCTGCCCAGTGATACACCAATACACCGGGGCTGACAGTACAGAAGCTGCCACATGCAGCTTTAACAAGAAAACAAACAGACAATAGACCTCCCTTTTGTTTTTTTTTCTCCCTTTAATTAAGTTTTGATGAAAATTTTACTGAAATTTTCTGGACATGCTTCATTTCAAATTTTGATTACTATTAAGTTAATATTTGTTGCTTCACGAGAATTACAGACCCATTGTTGTCAGATTTTACATTTTAACCATCCACAGCAAAGACAAAAGTTTACCATTCTTAATACCAATAAAAATATCTGTACTAGGTTGTTTTTTATCCTCTGTGCATTGAAAGAAACGGAGCTGAATTCATTTGGAGATCCAGTAACTGGAACTGTCCAAACCTATAAAAAGATAGGCTGACAACACGTACTGCATGGCTTTTCTAAATTTTACTTCATGCCTGGTTATGTGATAAATATGATCAATAAGAATGCTCAATACCAAGCATGTAAATAACTTTTAAAAGCAGCATTTATTTCTATGGTGTAGGTAAACAGAGTGTCTGCACATTTCCTTGTGTAGGCTATATTGCTATCACAACTTCAATAGTTTCAGTTTACCCTGTAATTGCAAAACCTTTCATAACATAATAGGTGTATTCCCCTACATGTTCCAAGGCTTTAGAAATAATCCTAGCCTCTGAATTAGAAGGTCCCCAGAAAATCAAATGCACAGCCAGCAGGTTCATTGTTATGGCCACAATGAGCAAACCTGGACTGCACTTCAAGATCATGAAGGACACTAAACAATCTTATAAAACCAAACACTCCATCAATGCAAGTTTCTGTGCTCTCCATCAACATGCTCCGTCCCACTCTAAAGGACAGAAGAGCATTTTCCAGTCCTGGACGAGGCTCATGAGGCTCATCCAGATTATGTTAATGAAGTCACCTTACCAGCTGTGATGTCGTCATCAACAAGGTCATGCTCTTCCTCTTGGACTTTGGCCTCGGTCCCCGAGGTGGTGTCCGGAGCCGCAGTGACCGTCTGCATGGCTTCGGCTGAGACCCCAGCTAAAACGAAGGGGAATCACAGACTCAGTTTTTAAGGACTAAGAGAAAGGTGGATCAAAACTCAAAACTTTTTAACTCACTGGAGGCAAATGCAATACATTTTAAAAATGCAGGCAGGCAAAAGTAAGTTTATAGTTGTGTGTATGGAAAATACAATAATTAAGAAATAATAACACAAGAATGAACAGTTTCACATACAACTGTAAACCTACTTTTGCCCCGCCCCATGTATATGCACCAAAATTAGGGAGCGACACAAAGAGATGAACCAAACATTCACATGAGCTCTATTTCTCTATGTGTGTGCACATATGTACGTATGGGTGCAAAGGATATTGACTTTTTTCACTAAGATCTGGGAAAAACAGAAAAATAATGCTGAAGTAAATTACATTTTTACTTGATTCCTTTCAAGTTTCTTGCTACAGTCACTTTAGCTGATTTAGAAATAATGATGGCAAAAAGAGAAAGAATTCCTGGAGAGTGAAGAAGGATAACAAAAGAGGGACTTGGGCTCTGGGCCGCTGCAGGAGACCTGAAAGGCATGGCCCCCCGAGAACCGAAATCTCTGTCCACGAGGGAACCGCGATGAGGTCAGGTCATTACCACACTGAAAGCGGACAGGTGAACTAGATCCAGTGCCTAAAGCTCCCCTTGTGTAAAATCCCCTTCGAACTTGACAGTTGATACACATGTCTTTTCCTTGCGCACCCGTCTTCCCGCCCTTGATGATATATTCTGATATCAATTTACATCTGCCACATCACTTCCAATTAGGCAACGGAGAGTGGTGCGTCGCGGTATTTTTCATTTGGGTGGCAACAGGTATTGCTCCATCATAGGACATAAAAACACCACCGCTGGTAGTTACTGTAGAAGTTGAACCTTACAATCAAATCTTCTTAACAAGGACTTAAATAGCTGCATATACAGTAGCCATCAAAATATTTTTAAAAATAAATGCTACAAATACTCAAGGATTTCTTTTCTTCCTAGGTGTACTAACTTAAATGTTTCTATGTGATATTCAACCTTGCTGCCCCAGGCCTACGAAAGGCACCAAGAGAAAAAAAAAACAACTTAGTCACTGAACACCAACAATGGTCCAGACTAGACCTAGAAGTAGGCAGTTCTAAGGCCTAAATATTTAAATTTGGGGAACAGAACACACCACGTTCTCTTCCAGCACATTTTTCAGAATTGTTGCAATGTGGAAGGAGGGAAGGAAGGAAGGGAGGGAAGGGAGGGAGGGAGGGAGGGAGGGGATAACAGAACAGAACAGAACTGTGCTATATCAATGGTCCCTGACGAATTCAAAATGACAAAGCCATCCCTTCACAGGATCATTTTGCTGTTGGGTTTTCAAGATAAAATTTTAAAATAAAGAAGGGAGATTACTGGAAAATTAGTATTAAATTCATTAGAAATGGCTATCAGTAAAATCGAAAAGAGGAGATGAGAAGGTAAATGCCATATTCCTAAATAAAAACTTATTGCTTAAATACAAAAGCAAAGATCATTATTTCAGATTAAATCAAAATATAAATCTCTGAAATCTCTTAATTTCATGTCTTGTCTAACCCTTGATAATTTTTTTAAATGATTATGGAAACAGGTAAAAGATACTAAGGAATAGCTGACAGTAACAATCATTTAGTAGTGGTATTTTCCTTTCCTGTAAAATTAAAATGCTCCACGAAAATAAAGCTGGTGTTTATGTAGTCAGAAGTTTACAAATTCATCTAAATTGATCTCATTTAATCAGAGAGATTAAGTAGTGGCTCAACATAACACAGCTACCACATTCAGGACCAGTATTGACACACAGGTCTTTTGATTTCAAACCCCAATGCCCTTTACCACCAAGACCTTCTGGACACTGAGTTCCAGGATAGAGGGTATGACAGAGCATCACAACCACCAGGAATCGTGGAATAATAAGGATGCTGAGTATAAATTCAGGTGAGCCCTCCAGGGTTCTTGGGCTACCCCCCCCCCCCCCCCCGCCCAAGTGAGGGCATTCAGTCTTTTGGGACAGAACTTGAGGAGCAGACGTGTGTATCTCAAATAGCCAAGGCTGAAAGGCCAAGTAGCTGTGCTGAAACTGGTTTCTTGATGGACACTTTCCAAAGCAAAGTAAGGGTGGAAAATCCCTTATCTCTTGGCAGAAGAAAAGGAAATACAAAACTAAAAGAAAACTACAAAGCAATATATCTAGTAAATACAGCCTCGACAATCCCTAACAAAATGTAAGCAAATAGAATTCAGCAACATATAAAAAGATTTATACATCATTACCAAGTGAGATTTATTCCAAAGATGTAAATCTGTTTATATTTAAAAAATCAATCAGCATAATGTAAAATATTAACAAGCTAAAGAAGAAAAAAATCATATAGATCATAGCAATCATTGGACAAAATTCAACATCAATTCATGATTTTAAAAAACTCCCCCAAAAATACAGATAGAGAGGAACTTCGTCAACTTAATAACGAAGGGCATCACTAAACATCCACGGGTAGATGGATGAGTAGAGTTATGGGTAGAGTTACACTCAGTGGCGGGAGACTGGATGCTCTCCTCCTGGCATCAGGAGCGGAGTGACGACGTCCACACCGGCCACCCGTACTTAACACAGCATCGGAAGTTCTAGCCAGTGTCATGAAGCGAGAAGAGAAAACACATACAGCCATGCAGTGTAGAAAGGATGAGATATATGGTCCTTATTCAAGGATAAAACACTGTCGGCCCTGGCTGGCATAGCTCAGTGGATTGAGCGCGGGCTGGGAACCAAAGTGTCCCAGGTTCGATTCCCAGCCAGGGTACATTCCTGGGTTGCAGGCCAGAACCCCCAGCAACCGCACATTGATGTTTCTCTCTCTCTCTCTCTCTCTCTCCCCCCCCTCCTCTCTAAAAATAAATAAATAAAATCTTTAAAAAAAAAAAAAGGATAAAACACTGTCTACACGAAAATCCAAAGGATGTGGCGGGGGGAACTAGGAAGTGCGTATGGACGGCAAGGCTGCAGAATACAAGAAAAAGTATTTTTTAAAAAAATCAATCATATTTTTATATGCTAGCAATGAACATGTGAACACCTAAATTTTAAAAATACTACTAATAATGGTTCAGAACACTGAAATGCTTAGAATTAAATCTAAAACAAATATATACAGGACTTGCATGCTGAAACCTACGAGAGACAGAGGAAGAAATCAAAGAAGATCTGAATGAACGACACGGAGACATACACAGGGCAAAGTAAGTTTACAGTTGTGAATACGCACAACACAAAGTTCATTCTTACATTACTATAACTACTGTATTATTTTCCATTCAAACAACTGTAAACCTTCTTTTGCCCCATCCTATAGTGTTCATAGGTTCATTGTAGAAGATTCAACATAGCAAAAATGTCAATTCTCTATAAATTGATACACAGGTTTAACATAATTTCTATGAAAATGCCAGCATATTGTTGTAGGTATAGCCACAATTATTCTCAAATTAATGTAAAGACAAAGGGATTAGACAAGCTACAAGAATTTTGGAGACAAAATGCGGTGAGAACTACCAGTCTGCCCATTGTAAGACATCATATAAAGATATTAACACTATGTGGCTTTAGGGTAATAGAAGCAAGAACCCATAAAAGATGCACACAAATATGCCCAACTGATATCTGACAGGTACAAAAGCAATTCAACGGAGATTTAAGGACAGTCTCTTCCACAGCCAGCCTTCTTAACTGGACGTCTACAGACAAAAAGCTGACCTTGATCTAAGGCTCATACGTTATATGAAAATTAACTTAATCGCTCCGTCCCCTAACCTCAGGAAAAAGGCCTCATGGACAAGGACAACAAGTGTGGTGATGGTGGGGGAAAGGGGGGCATTAGGGGACTAAATGATCATGGAAAAAAATACAATATAAAAATTTTTTAAAAGGAAAATTAACTTAAAATGAATCATAGGCTTAAATGTAGATCAAAGAAGTATAAAACTTTTACCCCAGAAAGAAAAATCTTTGAGATCTAAGGCTACAGTTGACACCAAAAATACAATCCATAAAAGAAAAACTAGGTCACGGAGACTTCATCAAAATGAAAAACTTTCGCTCTGCAGAAGATCCTATTAAGAAAATAAAAAGAGAAGCTGTGAACTGGGAGAAGAGATTCACAAGTCAAATATCCAGCAGGAGACTAGTATCCAGACTATATAAGGCACTCTCAAAACTCAACAGTAAATAGTCTGGCAGTTCTTCTGAAGGTTAAACATCGCTACCATACGGCCCAGCAACTCCACTCCCAGGGAATGAAAACACACGTCCACACAAAGACTTGTGCGTGAGTGTTCTCAACAGCCTTACTCGGAAAAGCCACAGCATTTAAAAAACCTAAATGTTCATCAATGGATGAATATATGGCTACATCACAATTTATTGATGAACAGATAATTATGATATATTCATACAGTGGAATATTAATCAGCAACGCAAGGATATAAAGTACTAAACGAAGCCACTCATAAAACACATGTTGAAATGTCCAGAATTAGCAAATCTAGAGACAGAACAACTTTTTGAAATATAAAAATCACTTCATCACTATCCACTGTCAATAAGATGACAAACTATTCCTGAGAAATATGAAGAGCCCACTTAGAAAACATAGATATGAGTGTTGTAGGTTCAATTCCCTGTCAGGGTACATGCCTGGGTTGCAGGCCATGGCCCCCAGCAACCGCACATTGATGTGTTTCTCTCTCTCTCTCTCTCTATCTCCCTCCCTTCCCTCTCTAAATATAAATAAATAAAATCTTTAAAAACCAAACAAAAAAAACATAGATATGGAACTTCATTTTCTTGCATGTTCATCATCTTGATAATCAAGATTATAAATGTCCATTCATAATATGGTAGTGCACTGCTGTTTTCTTGTGTACTTGATGTAAGCGAGCTTATTTCTCAAACTATGCCATGAAATCTCAGACTCATACTTTCTGGGTATCCCCATAATGTCTGGCAGTGATGAACATCTCATACAGGTTCATGCCAGACAGCAGGTGTCTGTAAATGGGTCCCATGGTGTAAATCAATTTAAAAACAAGAAACCAATGGAATGGAGCAGAAATCAGGCATGAGTAAGTTTGGACAAAGCAGAGAGAGAAAGTAGGGTTGCGGGGTTGTGACGAGTAGCAGAAGTAAGAAGAAGAGGACAGGAGAGACTATTACAAGATGTTCATGCCAGCTAGATTTCTCAATACTTAGATCACAATTCATTGTGAGTCACAATTCATATATGAATCACAATTCATATATATCTATATATCTATATACATATATAGATATATATATATCAGACCTGTCCACAAGGTATCCAGCCATGTAATATGAAAAAGACATTTATTAAAAAAGATACAAGAAACACTACGTAGGAAAATGACGCGTCAATCCCCTTCAAAGTGGGCACCTTGGGACCTCACACAGTTCTCCCCGTTGCCATCAGCTGCTCTGTCCTATTTTCCAGAATCTCACTGATGATCTGAAATCTCTTCCCTTTTAAAGGTGGTTATAGTTTGCGGGGGAAAAGCCAGAAGTCACAGGGCACCAAATCTGGTCTGTAGGGGAGCTGAGTCACTGGGGTGGCTTGATGTTTCACCAGAAACTCTGCACAAGACATGATGCATGAGCGGGCACAATGTCAGGATGAAGCTGCCAATCACTAGTTGCCCATAGCTGCAGCATTCTGTTCGAGCTTAATGCAGAATTTGGTGCAGATTCGTTGCTCTACTCGCTCAGTCATTTTGAATGCAGAGGCCACACAGTACACATGCTCACTCGATGGCATCTACAGCCCCCCTGACTAGTACAATAACTGGAATGTGCATTGTTCACACATGCACATTCCAGTCCACTCTCCCTGGCTGCCAGGTTACATCAATGTTGTGCAAACCGTTCTCATTACATTAACAATGGCTGCACTTTTTCCAGACAGAATCTGTGTGTGTGTGTGTGTGTGTGTGTAAACTTTCCCATTTATATGCAACATTTTAATCACTTAAAAAAATTTTAATGGAAATAGCTTTCAAAGTCAATGTAATAAAACTGTACTCATCTCTCCCCACCAGTAAAATCAGGGGTATTATTCTAAAATTTTCCTTAAAAAGCTTGTTATTGCCTTTATAATAATTTTTCTCCTGCTGGCTAATAATGTCTGAGTGATGATAAATAATATGAACTCAGAAGACTTCAGTGTCATGTGATTAACTTAATAATCAAAGATTAAATACTAAATTTTAATAGAGTAACATTACAAATATAGCACTTTAACCAATATTGGAATATAAAGTCAGTTGAGTTCATTATAATTTTATTATTTCATTAAAGATTAGATGGAAGCAATAAACAATATGGTTAGGATTCAGAAAGAAAAATATATACCAGAACATTTATAAATGTTAACAAAAACTATATCTCTCATTCCATAGTAATATAGATTTCCGCTGAGTTCAAAACATGGATCTAAAAGAATAGCAGGTATTTTTATTTCATGGGTTTCTCCCGACTGTGGTCCAAGTTAAATGAACAAGAGGCAATAATGTGAAATGAACATTTACTTTGAATATAGTAAAATTTGACAACAGAGAGGAGAGTTCCTTTTCAGGCAGAAGGCTTGAATCCATTCGAAGCGCAGCTCTGCAGGCACTGACCACAACTGCCCCACGCTCCCCGCCATCCTTATGACAGACAGACGGCCCGCCTCGCATTAATTCACTTCACACCACTCGTATCGATCCACGGCCAGTTCCCCCGTCTCCCTGCGCGCGCTGCCTGTCTGGCTGCCTACATCCACACGGCACACAAAGGCCAGAGAAAGATAACCTTTGCTTTCCATTAAAGACACAGTATCCACTTTTCCTTCGGCAATAGCATCAAAAATAAAAATAAAAAATATTACAGACAGATGTCTCAGAGAAAAAAAGTCTTCCTGTGTGAAATGTTGTGGGTATTCATCCCTTATTCTAAGTAGAGACATTTTCAATTTATCAAAAACAAGTTAGTTTATTAAAGGCTAAAAATAAATTGGAGCAATGAAAAATATAGTTAAAATAAGCAAAATGTCTTCAAGCGCAAATAAAAATATAACCATCATTTGGTAACATGCTTTGATTGTTATTTTTAAAGAAACAAAATATATTTTTCCTAAATAGCACTTTGATTTTTTTGAGGAAAGTGCTCTCACATAAGATGCAATTATAAACAATTTTGAAAACAACAAAAGAAACCATATCTACTGAAACATTCACAAGGAATACAAAAGACAGGAAGTGTACTGCGTCAACAGACGATTAATGGAAAGCTACAAGTATAAAGCTTCACGGCTATTCCTCCCTCCCAACAAGAACCTGTGAAGATCCGCAGTAAAAATCACACCTAATGCTTTTCATTCATTGCATGTAGTTTTTCAAAGATTTTGTTTTTGATTTGCTGGCTATGGGCTGACTCAACACCAATTTTGGTTTCAGAAGACACAATAAAATGAAGATTTATTGTTCAACCTACGACGTGTTGAGAAACAAAGGCAAACCTGTCTTGACGTGTAGCTATACCGAAGCATGAACCTAAAATTATAACCCCTGGCTGATGTAGAAAACCAAATTATAAGTGGAATTATATATTTCAGAACTGAGCAAAGAGTATTCTCTTGGATAAGGAGGTACCTTTGAAACCCTTATGGATTTTCATTTTGTTTTGCTAGAATTGCCCAGAGAGGTTCCACCAGGTAGTAATGAAAGCAGTGCTCTAAATAAACACAGTACAATAAGTATGCTGTTCTTTATAACAATGACTAACTTTAGAAATCATAAAAAGAGAAATGAGGAAGGCTGCTGATGCTAAGGATAGCTTTAAAATAAGGAGGTTAAGGCCCTGGATGGCGTAGCTCAGTGGATGGAGCGCGGGCTGTGAACCAAAGCATCTCAGGTTTGATTCCCAGTCAGGGCACATGCCTGGGTTGCAGGCCATGGCCTCCAGCAATGGCACATTGATGTTTCTCTCCCTCTCTCTCTCTCTCTCTCTCTCTCTCTCTCTCTCTCTCTCTCTCTCTCTCCCCCCCTCCCTCCCTCCCTTCCCTCTCTAAAAATAAATAAGTAAAAATCTTTAAAAAAAAATAAAAAATAATAAAATTAGGAGGTTAAGACTCGGCCTGGGCCGAAAGACAGGAGAGATCCAAGTCAGAGAGAGGCCAGCACCGCCACTGGGAATGAGGCGAGGTCATTAGATCAATGAACACAGGCACCCAGTCAGGTTCCCTCATTACCTCAAACACCTGTAGAGCACCCAGGTGGCTATGAACCAAGGCCACACCAGGGACCGGAGACAGAAAGGTGAAAAGGATACAGGCTAACTCCCAAGAAGCCCATTTGTATTTGCTGGCTATGGACAAGAAGTCCATGGGGACTCATTAACGAAATGTAAGCATGAGAATGTTTTGTTTTAGAGAGACCTCTCCATGAAGAACGATTTCAGAGGACTCAAAAACAGAGGTAAAGAAAGGGCAGTGACTTTGAAGCCACACTCCCTGGGGCGTCTCAAGTTCCCTAGACATGCCCGAGGGAAAGAACCGATGCTCGCCACCTCTGCCTTCTCACGTGTGTGTGCACATACAAAAACACGTAACACTGTGTAGAAGTTTTCACGCAAAGAAAGGCTAGCCCTTTTTAAACACAGTTTAAAAACCATTCATCTTGACTTTTTTTAAAAAATAGTACAAATGGGGAGAAAATCCAAAGCTATTTTTACATAAAATATACAGAAGAGGGGGAGCTCTAAAGGGAAGATTCATTCATCAACTTTCTTGTCGATGATTGTTATGCTAGGCAAAGGGGATAAAAACTAAGGGGGCTAAAGGACTTTCTACTACAGAAAGAGTCATGTGGAAAATACGCACACAGATTTGTAAGTGCCTGTGTGCAGATACACTGTCCACCTGAAGAAAAGTCAATCAACTCTGCGTGGGATGGTGTGACGGTGAGAACACGTGTCAGAAACCACTTCATTGGAAGGAAAGACCTGAGATGGGTCTTCAAGTATGTGTGAGAAATTACCATGAGATGACACTGAGTGAAGGAAATTCCAGGAACACAGGACAATATGTTCAACGACCCTGCTGCATCTACCGAACTAGGGAGCAGGAGCATGAGAAGTGTGGGAAGAGATGCAAATGAGGCAAACAGGATGCGGAAGGTCAGAGCCCCAAAGGCAATGAGAAGCGGGGTGCTCACAGAGAATGGGAAGCAGGAAAGGAACACATCTTTAGTATTTAAGATTCCAGCGTGGTGGATGGAGAGAACAGGTCAACACTCAGTAAATAAAGCCAGAAGACTGTCAGGTTGGTGGCTACGCAATGACAGTAAACAAGTTAATACCTTGAGATTTTAGGATAAGTAAGAATAACCCTATAACTGCTCTTTCTCATCACCTGACTAGTCTGGGAATTCGGTCTGTGCAGACCAGAAGCAGCTGTTTGAAGACAATTATGAAAGCAGAGAGTTTGGTCTATACTAGCAGACGGCCCCACAGAGGTAGCCAGTGAAAGGCAGTACTCTAGCAACCCAGCCAAACTGCCTTGGATCCTTGTGTGCAACCCAATGAATATAAAATAAAAGACAGTGAGACATTATCTCAGAAATTCCATGATGAAATCAAGGGGCACAGTTTAGCAGAGCACCTGGGATAAAGTACATACTCAATAAATAACATTATTAGTATCATTCATATTATTACCATTGCTTTTGTTATTACCAATTTGGGCTTACTTTTCCTCAGAAGCACTTTACTTCTCTCAGTACACAATATTCAACTTTTACCCTATTTCATGAAGCTATTTTTCTTTTTTAAACTTTTGTTACACATCACTTCCCTCCTTTTAGAGCTACATTTCCAGACATCTTATAACATCTGTTTATATATAAGCCACTTCAAGCCAAAAACTGAGCAAATATTTACATCAAAGAATCAATATATCTTATGATGAATTTTGTTATGGCCAATTATGTCATTTTCAAATTTCTACAAACATACACACGGAAGTGGGAAAGCTTTTGACCTTATAATCTCTTAATACACAATGAATAATTGATTTGAAAATTAAGACAAAGGAATCCTGTTTTAATATCGTCCTAGTAGATGACACATTTAATTGGCAGAAATATGCTATAGGATCACACTATAAAGCATTTGTGATATTTCAACCATTTCTTCACAGTAATAACATGAACATTGCAATGTGCTTTGACTTCATTATTTGCATTAAGTTCTTCTACAGATAAGAAAAACATTTGGAGTCCTGGCTGGCGTAGCTCAGTAGATTGAGCGTGGGCTGCGAGTCAAAGAAAAACATCTGGGTGGATGAAACCCATAAGAAGCGTTAAGTGTGGGTAGTAAACAAACACGTAGCTGGTGAGACAACAGGCAGAACTCGTAAGATATGTTAAGTATAGATAGTAAGTTAATGGCCTGGACCATATGTATGTGTGAAAAAGGATGAAATAATCAAGAATGGTACTTGTAGATAAAATGGATGGAAAGATTGAGTCCAAAGATAATGTGAAGCTAAAGCACTTGTAGAAGAAACACAGGAGAAAACACGCAGGACCGTGGGTTTGCCGGAGAGTTTTTGGAGACAACACCAAATGCATGAGTCAAGAAAGAAAACACCGACGAACTGGACTAAATGCAAATTTAAAATTCTGTTCTATAAATGATATTGTCAAGAGAATGAAAGACAAGCCACAGATTGAAAGAAAATATTTGAATATTACATAGATATTAAAGAACTTGTATCCAGTATACATATATAAAAAAATCTTAAGACCCAACAGTAATAATAAAAAGAGCAACAAAATAGGAAAAAAAAAAAAGCTGGGCAAGACCTAAACAATCATTGCTAGTAGAAAGGTAAAATGTTAGTTACTTTAGAAAAGTTTGGCAGGTTTTGTTTTGTTTTTGATAATTATAATCCCAGGTATTTGCCCAAGTGAATTAAAATCTTATGCAAACTCCTAAATACAAACAGTTATTGTAGCTTATTCATAACCACCAGAACCTAGAAACAACCCAGTTGTCCTGGGACGGGCGAATGGTTCAACAACCCTTGGGGCAGTCATACAATGAACACCACTCAACAACAAAAATGAGTGAACTATTCGTTCATACAGTGATATGGATGAACCTTAAATATACTTTGCTAAGTGAAAGGAGCCAAAGCCAAACAAGCCACATGCTGTATGATTCCCTTTATGCAGAATCTTGGAAAAGGCAGAACTGTAAGGACGGCGAGCGGATCGGTGGTTGCCGAAGCCTGGTGGTGTGGGGGTGGGGCTGATGATGAAGGGGCTGAAATAGCAACTTTCCGGGGTGTTGGCCATGTTCCGTGTGGTGCTGGGATGGTAGACACCTGACTCGGTTCATGTGTCAAGACCCAAACGCCTATATACCCAAAGGGTAAACTTTATTGCCTGCAATTTTTTTTTTAAATGAATTCACCAGCCCTGGCTGGTGTAGCTCAGTGGATTGAGCATGGGCTTGTGAACCGAAGTGTCACTGGTTCAATTCCCAGCCATGGCACATGCCTGGGTTGCAGGCCAGGTCCCCAATTAGGGGTGTGTGAGGGGCAACACATGATGATGTTTCTCTCCCTCTCTTTCTCCTTCCCTTCCCCTCTTTCTGAAAAATAAATAATTCTTTAAAAAAAAAATGAATTCACCAGAACACCAGGGAACACAGGATGAACTGCAGACATGAAAAGTGCATATAACTACATAACTAATGTATGGCATGACCTCGCTGAAGGGTATAAAGACAAAAGGGAGTGACCTACATAAATGGGGAAAAAAGGGCCAAAACACAGCTTATTATAAAGCTAAAGACTAAAACAACGGTATACAAATATTGTATTCTAGTTGGTAAACAGATTTTTCAGAGATACGGGTTAGCAATTCTAAATTACCGTTTACAGCCAGGAAAGTTAAAAAAACAAGTAGATCTACTACAGATAATGAGTCAGGTTTCCTACACTCAGAGTGAAAAATTACAAATAAGCAAAAGAGAAATCCTGTGCTGGTAAATGAAAATGGGAGATATCAGTACGAATTCATATCTTACTTTAACATAAATGGAGATAGATACAGAAGCAATTATAGATGTGCAGGGGCCCATGGGTAAGTATGCACACATGAGGCCTGTCCAGAAGGTATCCAGCCACATCACATGAAAAATAGAGACATTTATTGAGGAAGATACAAGAAACACTGCACATAGGACAATAATGCCTCTGTCTCCCTCAAAGTGGGCACCTTGGGACCCCACACAGTTCTCTCAATCGCCTTCAGCTGCCCCATTGTATTTTCTTGCTCATCAACAGTCTGAAATCTCTTCCTTTTCAAAGGTGATTTTAGTATTAGGAAAAGCCAGAAGTCACAGGGTGCCAAATCTGGGCAGTAGTGGGGCTGAGTCACCTGGGTGATTTGATGTTTCACCAAAACACTCTGCATAATACATGGCACATAAGCAGGTGTGTTGTCATGATGAAACTGCCAATCACCATTGCGCATAGCTGCAGCCTTCTGAATCATCTGAAGAGTTTCTGCAGAGGAATGTTCAAACGTAATGCAAAATTTGATACAGATTTGTTGCTCTACTGGCTCAGTCATCTTAATGCAACAGTCACACAGTACACATGCTTACTTACTCAAGGGCATCTACCGCCCCCACTGACTAGTACAGTGATGGTGTCATTGTTCATGCCCACACATTCCAGTCCACTCTCGCTGGCTGCCAGGTTCACTGATGTCCTGCAAACCGTTCTCATTATATTAACAATGGCTGGACTTCTCCCAGACAGACCTCATATATATTTCCCGGTCTGTCCAGTGAGAGGGCCTGGCAGCGGCAAATTCCCAGTAAAATAAACGCACCTGGAACCCAGATTTTAATTTCTAATACTTCCCTCAGAGGGAACCAGGGAACCTTGGGAAAAGGCTGATTCTAGGACTTGGGCGGGGGAAAGATGAGTGGGGGTCACGCCATGTGCCAGGAAACAAGGAAGCCTGTAAGAAAGAAGGGACCAAATCATAGCGGCACTGGAGCAACTGTGATGTGATCCCTTCTTGGCCAATGCTGAAATAATCTGAGTAACAAATTGGCATTATAAAAGGTCTGTTCCTCAGTCAGTCGCCTGCCAAAAGCTCGGTGCGGGTCATTTGGGGACCAAAAATAAGGCCCTGGACGTTGGCCCCGAGAAGAAGATCTCGATGCAGTACTTACTCCATGGAGTAATTTGTATGAAGAGTGCATGGCTTCATTATCGTAAGGAACCACAAATGATGTCTCAAAATATCAACAGTCATACACGCATAAATGTAAAGAAAAAAGTAAATCGGTAAGCCTGGAAGGAAACTAAGCGAGCAGGTGCATGAAATATATTTCCTTCAGCCCGGAAACATGACGGAATGGCATCCAACTGCCGAAGACAGAAACATTCATACACCAGGATGAGCACGACGCATTCACGGAAGCATATCATTATTCCACATTACACTGATTAAATCTCACAATTCATTTTAGAGACTATTCATATCTGCCCAATGATTTAGAGGAGGATGGAAAGTTGAATTAACGGAGGGAGCACCAATCATTGCCTCTGGCAGAGCTTTTAAAGAATTAACTTGCAATCAAAGTTATAAAAAGAATGAAAGATGAGTCAGACAAGTACGAAAATAGTGGATGCGACAATGTGCACAGAATATAAACTTCTCTTTTTTTTAATGCAATCCCACACATAAAAATAGAACTGAAAATGTGTTTATAGATTAGGCAGCCACTCTTAGACGAGAACTCAAATTTTTTTCCGCTGGTCTGGTGGCAGGAGGTGGATGAGGGGCAGGAAAGTACCAGCAAAGGAAACATTGAGAAGATCTACTCTTACGGGGAATGCCACTAATAAAGAACGATGCTTTAAAGAGGTCAGATGAATGACTCGGATGTCCTTGACGTCATGGGAATCCCTGATGTTTGACATGGCAGACACTCCACCCACTGCCCTCAGTGTTTCACTGCATGTCTTAAAAATACGTAATTCGCAGTATTTTATCAGGCTGGCTGACACAATCCTTTCAAATGCTATTGACTTATGAAGATAATGATGATGAAAATAAAATAAGAGAGGCCACTGTGCAAAATATATATATCATTGGTATGTACCAAGAACTGATGATCTAAGAAATGCTTTATATATTATTAATGTTTCATTACATGTTATATGAAATACGTGTACAACTATATTATACCTGTGTGCCTAGCTCTTTTATGCCCTCCACAGCACCTAACATATTGCCAGCAATAATGTAATAATTTTTATTTGTATATTTGTAACGCATATCTAAAAATCGCAATTCTGGTAAATATAAAAGTAGAACCAAAATTTTACATGAGGGACATAAACATTTGATCTCAACATTTTACTGAAGCAATGGCATCCTTTCCCATTTATCTTCACTCACTACATTGCAAAAAATAGGAATTCTAAATTTATGTAAAGTTAAAATAGATTTATATAGCTAAAACGGCTTCAATCTTTTTTAAAAAGTTGTATTAGTGTTTCCCTCTGAATACACCTCTTTTACATTAAGCCCCTGGCATTTCCAAATACCATGATTACTTTCCGCATTTACACATGTTTGCCTTTGACTCTGCTGACACTCCCACTGTTCTGTGCAGCCTCTACAGCACAGCTCCTACCACGCTGTGCCACCGCTCATTTGACCACTGCCTTCCTATAGAAAGAAAGCTCCATGACGACAGGGAAACGCATGATTACATTCCCCAGCGCCCACGGCTATGTTTAGCACTTAATAAACAGCTGCTGAATGAGGGAGGAAAGACCGAAAATATGCTATGATATATAGATTGATGAGGACATTTACTTCAAGTTTTTCATCTTTTTTTAACTTATGAAACAATTTTACAAGCAAATATGCAGTGTGTTCATAATTGAAGTTTGATGAACTTTTTAATGAATTTTGCCTTCAAAGAAGAGTGAATTGCTTCTTGCCCTTTTCCTGTGTATCCTATTTATATATGTTTTACGGAAATTATATTTTTAAAATTGTGTAGACCTAATTAATCACCACTAGAGAATGAACCTTTAAAATTTCCATGCATTTCCAATAAACTGCTAGAGGGAGATTACTTCAGCACATGCCCCACGGAGATATCTGTTTTGTAGACTCTTATTAACAATCAAAAAGTCTATGATACAAGTTAACATAATGCAAGTATTAACTGTTTTTCTTGAAAGAAACAGAAAATACTAGGCTGAAGGAAAATGAACTAGATAAATTAATTTCATTTGAAAAATACCATCTGTTCAACTGCTCTGTCGCCTCAACCCCTTACACACATGCACACCGCACCTTAGAAATGTGCCCTTTTCAACCACACGAGCTCAGGGTCTCTTAACCGAGGTTACTGCTGCTACTCTGCGCTGAACAATTCTCGGGGGCAGGAGGCGGAATGGGTGGGGGCTCTGTTTAGCAGCGTCTCTGGCCTCCAGCCACTGGAAGCCAGTAACACACCCTCCCCAGTTGTGACAAATCAAGATGTCTCCAGGTGTTGCTGAAAGGGGACGGGGTGTGTACGAAATCGCTCTGGGTTGAGCAGCACTGCTCTACACTAACGATTCTCCACGCTCCACGCCAGGTGAAGTGGGGTGTATTTTATCCCAAAGGATCTTACCAATATCAACTCACCCCACCCCCACCGTATGACCCCTATTGTTGATTCTCATGTGCTGTCCCACCAAGGATGATTGAGGTCCTCTCTCCAAATAGTGATTGCTAATTAACCATGATTAAATTTTCTATTGCGACACTAAAATAAAATTGTGGCATCTTTTAAAAATAAAATACTTTAAAAAATACTTTTAACCAAGGAAATACCATCTCTGATCCATTAACAAATCATCAATCATACAATGAATTATCAAAACATTCCCAAAATTCGTGTATATTTCCCTAGAACATATAAACAAAACAGCAGTGCTGAAGAGTGGTAGAAAGAACAGAAAAAGGAAAATTTGTAAATAAAGATGACAGGCTTGAAGTGGCTATAAACATCCACGTGGAGGTGGAGAAACTGAATTACATAGGATCTCTTTTTTTAAAACCAGGTAAAGAAATTAGAAACTGGAATATATTAATGAATTTTGTCTTCAAAGAAGAGTGAATTGCTTCTTGCCCTTTTCCTGTGTATCCTATTTATATATGTTTTACGGAAATTATATTTTTAAAATTGTGTAGAACTAATTAATCACCACCCAGAGAATGAACCTTTAAAATTTCCATTCATTTCCAATAAACTGCTAGAGGGAGATTACTTCAGCAGCGTGTAAGATTCCACTGCTAAGGTTCCAGCAAAGACGAGAGTCCTCGGCCCTTAGGGCTGCAGTTCCAGTCCGCTTCCTCTTTCTACATGAAAAGACACACCCACACAGAACACTTCAAACTACTTTCAGAAACTACAGTGGAAACTCTGTGGATGATCTTGATTTTTTTACCTTTTCTTTTAATTTCTTTCTGTTCCGTGCATTTCCTTCTACATCACTCATTGGCACATTTTAATCTGATACAGTACAAACTTCCTAATTTGTTCCACAAACATATCATAAGAAATAGGAAAAAGAAAGGAGAGGGGAGAGGAGGCTAGAGACGAACAGATAGATGATGGATTGATTAATGGATAGGAATCCTATATATTAAAAGAAATGGTTTGTAAGAGAATATAAACTAACTGCAGTACATGAATTGTTTGAAACCTAAATTGAATAAACTGTAAAAAAACAATTATGAGACCTCTAGGGAAATATAAACAATGAATTGTTAAATAATATTTAAGAAGTACAAGTTTTGGCATTCTAATGGTATTATAGTTATTTCTACTAAAAAAGGAGTTCTTGTCCTTAGATACAAACTGAGACATTTACAGATAAGATGACATTGCGTCTGGGAATCGCCTCTGAGCGAGGGGAGGGGTGTTTAGGGGCACACGTCAGGGAGGCGGCCTGTGAGTTAGCAAGGGTTGCAGCTAAGCCACAGGTATGTGGAGATTCATTATATCACTTTTACATTTGTTCAAAATACTACAAAATAGAAAGTTTTTAAAACTGAATAGGAAAACACATCAATCTTTTATCCAAAACTTGTTTATAAAGTGATACTTGACATTCAAGGAGATCATTCCACAAACCATCCAGCATCTCTATACGGTGATTCCAAGAGGAATAAGAAACACAAGATGTACTTACTAGCAGTAAAAGTTAGGACAATTCCTTTGAAATGGTCCCTATTTGATGTGGTGTTTTTTCCCCAAATCCCTATCCGTCTGATAATCATTACTGAGACTGTTCAGCACGTAATTAACAGAAAGGGAAGAGGTAAGCCTACTTTTTTTAAAATTCTATTCAAGTCTCTCTTTTTTATTTTAAGATTTTACTTATTTATTTCCAAAGAGGGAAGGGAGGGAGAAAGAGAGAGAGAGAGAAACACCAATACGCGGTTGTTGGGAGCCGTGGCCTGCAACCCAGGCATGTGCCCTGACTGGGAATCGAACCTGCGATGCTTTGGTTCGCAGCCCGTGCTCAATCCACTGAGCTACGCCAGCCAGGGCTGAAGTAAGCCTACTTTTATAAGTATTTAAATAAACTCTGGCCAAAAGCAGGAAAGAAAAAGTAACTCATCTCTGTCATCCTGCTCATGTGTCATATACCCTGGTCCCCTTCATGAACAAGGACTTCTGTCGTACATCGCGATCATCCCTTGCACACCACAGGCCCATGGGCCGTGCACAGCCAATGAGAAAAAGAGGAAGCAAGTATGTGCAGCATTACATAAGAATTCCTCAGCCAAAAATTAAATCTAAAATGAAATCTCTTGCCAAGTGAGTCTTTAAATACTCAGTGCAAAAAAAAAAATCAAAACTCAAGTAACACGCTTCTTGAGAAGGTATACAAATCAAGTTACTGATTCCATAAAGAACACATCGCAAAAACATCACTGCACTTACTATGCCTGGGCAGGGGACGGGGGTGAAGGATACAGAATATCTAAATTAACTGATGGAACTTTACCCAATGATGATTTATGAAGTCACATGAGCAAAAAGTTATTATTATAGAAGTCCATCAAGTGGATTGCAGCTATTCAAAGATGACTGAATATATATGAATCTATATTCACTTTATACCATTCGAGTTACATAACAGATAAGTTCTTACACCAGACAGTTGGCCAATCCATATCTAAAAGGCTAACACATTTTAAATAAAAATGATGACTTATGTATCAAACAGTATGTAGTGTATTCACGAGTGTTTCTGTGGCCGACAACTCTTTCAGAGATGTTTTAAAGCACTCTGCCTGGCTCAGACTACTGTGCAGCTCCATTTGCTGGAGAAGTAGGCAGACTCTATGTGTAGGCTGCTGTACAGAACCATTAAGGGTTACACAGAAACTGAAAGTTGTCCTGTGTGGTCAATTTTAGGAACTGCTGCACACAAGGGAAAGTTTATGACCCTGCCCTGTGTCACTGCATTCAGGGGGTGGGGGGTGGGAATCATGGATGTGTCAGGGCAAGAGGCATTTAGGGAACAGATATTGAACTAGTTTTTAATTGTGCATACAGAACCCCAGAAGACAAAAGAAGAGCATGAGGTTTTCAGTGCACAAGATATTTTCTCTCTCTCTCTCTCTCTCTCTCTCTCTCACACACACACACACACACACAGACTCAAACTGCCTAAATAATGTCTTCAATTATCTTTTTTAAAATTGTTTCATATGTTGGTATTCTGGTGAAGATTTTTACACATAAGTTTACCACCTAAAGTGTTTGAAAAACATGGGTGTGGTCATTCCCCTCCTTTGGCCTAAAAAGAAACCGTCAGACAGACCAGGAGGGGCCCTGGGGGGGGGTCTCTCTCTGGGGGCACAGCTGATGCGTGCTGAAGCAGACCAGGCTGCCAGACCTCCTGAGACCCCACTTTCCTCTGGACTTCCAACCAACAATCTGGTTCTGTAAAGCAGCTGTCTACCCATCGTTAGAAAAATCCATTGAAAAAACTAGTATTCTTCTCCCCGATCATTGTGATCTGAGGGGGAAACTATAAAATGAATGAAGACACACCCTTGGTTGAGAAGGGAGTAATGTTCGGGAGAATCACCTTCTGAACTCATCCTTCTTGCTCCTCGCCCTTCCTCCTGAGAATCGTTATGCTCGAATCTCTTCCCCACAAGCGTGACCAGTGATCGAATGGATTGGGCAAGGCTTCCGGCCCCAGGTACCTGTCTGACTTCTCTATACAGGACAACCTCAGAAGGAACCTGGGATTATGTGGTCACTTTAAACTCTATGTGAATATTTTATAAAAGGCATGATGACACTTTACAGATGTCCAATCTTCAACCCATCACCCAGAATTCCAGGATTCACTTTCAGTTTAGTTCCTCTTTGACAGTGTATGTTTTGAAGTCTGACCCTTGCTTTAGGGGAAAAAAAGAAGCAAAAATCAAAACCAAACCAAACCTGAGTGTAAGACCTGCTAGCCACCCCCTCGTATACAGCAAAGAAAAAGCCTTCTTCACCTCGTGCCTGAGATAGAAAAGCATCTCAAAATATGTAATTTATGTTTTTGTACGCACAAGCCATGCCAGAACTTGTTTGAAAAGGTTTAGTTATCAGAAGGATGTAATTTCATTATATGTCTTCAAAACCAGTTGAACATAAACATTTTCATTAACATTCTTCCTCTAAAAAATGGCAATGAAAAATTATAATAAAAATAATGTAAAAAAATGAAAGAAAGAACTACCCCTCCTCTTCCATGTCCATCCCCAAAGCTGAGGTTCTTTAGTCCGAGTACACGTTTCGCAGGGGTGTCCCGTCATCTCGTCCCGGTAAAATGTAAGGTCCTTTCTTAAGAATTACAGAAAGAACCGTGATCACAGCACTGACATTAACTGTAGATACAATTTTTTAAACGGCAGCCATAACATAGGTGGCTGTGGTTGTTTCCTTTCATCTCTGAATCAAGCAAGGGAAGACTTTCCAAGTGATGGGGAAGATTTCCAGGACAAACACAGAAAATATGTACAGAAAAATTACAAAAGTACTAAGTACTGTTACAGACGACTGGGCTTGGCATTTAACAGGCTGGAGGAAACCAGATCAATCTCAATCTTGCTGGGGTCAATTCGGGTGCTCAAACCAATAAAACATTTTTTTCTTTATGTTTGTGGTCCAGAAGTGCTAAAATATTAACCAAGTCTGGAAATGTCATGTACGATGAAACCATTTATAAATATTAAAAGACATTTCAAATACTTATTTGTATCAAAATCTGCTTAATAAAAATAGATAGGAGATGTAGTAAGTCATTAGGCCAATATTAATAAAGAAAAATATAAAATACCATACTTCCCCCAAAAAAAGCATGAAAAGGAAGGGAGAATAAATTAAAGAAAGGCATTTTAGTACAATTTGATCGCTTAGCCCCAGAATTTATAAATAACACTAGAAAAAAAAATCCACCATTAACTATTATAATCAAAATACTACAGATAACATATAGGTCTATATAATTTTCTTGCAATAGCTTTAAATTTCTGTTTTCCTTCCAGACTCTAAGATCTATCACATGCACATCACAAGGCTTCAAAGTAAAGTATTAAAACAGTGCAATTATATATAATATCCAGTCAACAGAGAGAGATAATAAACTGAGAAATATGATATAAAATTACAAATGTCTCACTTCTAATGAAAATTGAATCCATTCATGCATATTTGGTGTCTGAGATTTAAAACATCATACAGTTATCAATCAGCTCTCTGCTCAGTGAGAGCAGGTGGAACAGCGTCCTGAGCACCTGGACAGGCGCGATCTGTACTAGAATGGAGAGAATTTATTTGTATTTAACAGCTGAGTAGACACTTGTTCTATTACAAAGACATGTTCCGGTATTCGTGTGCAGTGCTTTGTAAAGTACTTCATTTCCATTAGCATTGTACATTTCTGTTCTTCAGCAAATCAGCCAGAGACTAATGGCACAAATCAATATCCTACTCTTCATAGCAACTAATATTCGGCCATTATTTCAGCAAAGGCCTCTACAACCTCAGCTAAAGGTATACCAGGCATTTCTATTGATATCCGAACACCATTTTTAAAAAAAGGTGTCACGGGTGGAATGAATTTTCCTCTTGTAAAGTAGTCTCCATCGGCTGAGGTGCCTTCAACTTCTTAAAGCGGGTGGTCGGCACAGGGACTTCAATTACGGAAGGAAGGTGGTCGTGCCTCCTGGGGGCCTTGCCACCAACTACACCTCCAGGAGAGGTGACACGTTTCCGCACCGAAGGGAGGGAGATACGGAGACACGCGAAAGAGAGAAAGAAAGGGCACGAGGAAATAAGGAGTTATTTCAAACCCTTTCAGTGCCGGGGCTCTTCTGCGGTGCCAGTGGCAGCCAGCGCCCCCTGGGTGGAATGACAGGGAAGAAGCGGGCCAGGAGGTCATGTGTGGTGGACTCCCCGTTCTGCCCAGTTATTCAAGGAAGCAGATGCTGGACTTCCTCAGGCCCGGCCCCTGGCCTTGTCCCACGGGGCGGGGCATCCTCCCGGGTTCCTCCTGAAGACCTGAAGCCAGACTGCCCGCTGTCCTGTCTGAACAGGGACACCTTTTCCCAGCAGCAGGAAGTTACTTAATCCTGCAGACTTCTCACCTGCGGCCTTACTTGATAACAGACTTTCCTGTTTATTACTTAGAAAGTCTAACCAATTGATCCAGCAATGCTTTCATTTTTAATTTACCACTTCTCAGTTCTAAGATGTGTACAAAGGATATAAAGAAAATTACAAGAAAATGAAATATCACCTCCAAGAACTCAAGCCTTGTGGAACTAAAGGATTTGCCTTTAGACGGCTGTGACTGATGAAGAAGAAATTTCATTGTTATTCCGTTAGGTTAGTAGCCAAGCATAGATAAGAAGAACAGTTTAATGCTGTTAAATACATGATCAGTCTAGAGTGCTTAAAATTAAGCTCAACAGCTCTGACATTCTGGAAGAAAAAAGAGGAACTAATCCCTTAGGTCCCAACGAAACACTGCGAACAGATACAATACAGATACAGTGTGCTTTGCATCCCACTGTTCCTCTCCACACAAACCCTCGCAGCCTCCCAATCTAAAAATTCAACACAGACCAGGAGGTCCTTTTCATGTGGGCCACTTAGCCATAATTCCCTTTTCCCTTTCTCATCCCCAGTACACAATCACTCCCCACAGGCCCTGGGAACACTGTAAGACAACACTCCGAGACATTTCTGCGGAAACCTCACCTTTTGATTTCAGCTAGTTCCCAGAGCCGACATTAATTACAGAAGGGGGATTTTAGCATCATCGGTACTTCGTGAGCAATCACATGATTTTCCCTTTCTTTCCCCAACTTTGATTAAAGTATTTTTCATCAGAAAGAAAGATACACCCAGAATGCAGCAAAAGGCCTGAGAAAATAGTCAAGTGAACAGAACTCGAGGAGCTGACAGAGACACCGTGAATTGCTTCTGCTAACACTTAGGGATTTTTTTTTTTTAATTAGAGAGTCCTTATTCTTAGCCAGTTTATCTCACTTTATATTTAACTCCCATGAATTTGGTTCCCCGGCTTGTGCCCTCCGGGATGCCGGAAACAGAAAGTTAGAAAACAGGGCAGGAGCTACTAGCGGGGAGACGAAACAGCCCAAGGGCAGGCATGGGTAACAACTGCTAGATAGCAGAAAGAGGAGGAAGCAAAACTATTTTTAAAAAACAGAGTATGAATGCAAGAGGCACCTCCACCTGGGTACTTTTTGTTCGGAGAAGGAGGTTCACCCTCGTCGTAAGCAAGTGGTGGTAATTGTGCATCACAGACCAAAACAACAACTCTTGCAACTGAGACATTTTGAAATATTGTAACAAAAAAGGTTAAATATTTTAAAAATCTGAGTATCTTGTGATTTTTAAACCCTCAGTTATCTAGAAAAATCATTCCTAAGTTCCAAAGGACTCAGGCATATATAAAAAGAAAAGAGGAAAAGATGCTACATAGTTTAAGGCCTTCTGAGGTGGCGAGAGGGGGACTGACTTAAATGATATTTATCCAACCCTGTCCCTATCCTTTCCCCATCCTCTCTCTACCAGCAAACCCTGAAAATATATGCCTGCCCAAAATGCACTAATATTTACATGATTTTTACTGGCTACAATACACTTTTCTACTGTAATATATAGTTCCATCTTACCTTCTTGCATAGTGGTCCATCCACATTTGTGCTCAGAATGAACACTACTTTGTAACCACCAGAAAAGTGACTTCAATCCCAGGGACTACAGTGTGGCTTGTGGAAAGTCAAACCCAAAACATTGACTGGGAATGTCTTTCCTTGAACAAAGAAATCCTATTCTGTTTCCAAGGGGAATGAAAGGACGAGCCTAACCCTGGTAACCTTAACACAAAAGGGAGCTAAAAAGGCAGGGGCTCGATGAGAACAAAGGATTGTTCTTTCCGATGACATCAATATGTATTAAACACGATGTGCTACACATCCTTCTATCAATATCTGAGATGATGAATCTGCAAATTAATACTACATCAGCCATAACTGCACAACATTACAATAGCACCCTCTTTAGAAGGGATTTTGATTTATATAATGGTAGTCACTTGTGTGTGTTTAGTGTTTCTGAAATTAAAGGAGGAGATGAGCCACTGTGAGTGAGCAGAACACAACGTGCGAGAACTAATTACACTCGTGACCTCAAGCCCTAGAAGGTCACTCTGCATCACAGGCCAAAGGAAATCAGGACCCATCAGCATGTGCCTCAGAGCAGCACTGCCGGGAAGGAAGGGCAAGTGGGGTGTATTTTATAAACTAGCGGGTGCTTGACCTTATAAAAAAGTCAATGATCAAAATGCTGCTTGTACGGTGTCACAAATAAGAAATACATAAATAGGATTATGCAAAATATCTACATTGCAAAATAAATCTGAGAGGCATAAAATGTTTTACGTTCCTCTGAATTATAATACCATAGCATAAAACAGCACTAATCCTTCCTTATTAAGAATAATTCATAAAATTTTTAAGTGTTTTAATAATATAAAAGTGATTACAAATGCATGCTGAACAGTGATAACTTGGAAAACATTCGCAACATTTATAAGTCACTTGACAAGAATGTATGCACTGTTTATCATTGCAGTCCTGTTACTGTTAGAGCAAGGATCACAGATGCACATCCTCCAACTTTCCATCAGAAATCAGGCACTGAAAGCATACATACTGATGGCATTTATAAGGGACAGAATTTTCCTAGCAGGTTCAAGGACAGGGCTCCACTCCCTGGAACAAAATTCTTGATATCACTCGATTAGGAGTTGGTTTCTGTGAAAATCTGTGAACTGGCTTTCCAGTCAAGACGCATGATTGCCCCTGTCCTCCCCGGTGATTCGGGTCCACTTCCAGAGTCCCTGGGTGCAGGAAAGTAAGGTTAATTCTGGGGCAGTGAGAATAAGGAGGACGGAGCGGTAAGATCCGGTACAGGAAGGAAAGGGGACGGGCAGCCACTGCTCACTACGTGTGCCGTGCACTGTGCTGGGTGCTGTACCAGGCAGGCTTCTCCCTCGACTGCTTTCCTCACGTCCTCAGACAAACCCACAAAAGGCTCTCATCACGGAATGTGCCTAAAATTCCAGAAGACCCCAGTCACTCCGACCAGTCGACTCATCTTAGGCCCAGTGCAGCCACTTACTTACTGACTGTGAAGTCAGGGAAAGCTGCCGCCCACTTTGAACCTCAGGCTCCTCATCTCTAAGGAGAAGGGCTACTGCAGTCCATCAGCCCAGCGCGACGTTCTGTTCTTTGGGCAGGTGCATTTTCTGCATTTCAAATAACTAACAAAGGGACTCTTGGATCAAGCTCGGCTCTAAGGGAGGAGCTGCCAGTGCTGCCTAGGCAGTTACTGAGTATGTTTAAGGGCTTAGGACGACTGAATTATAAGAAAATACCTGATGAGTTGGTGTATTTATCAGATACGTTGCTTAGTATTTTCCCTACTTGAGGGATTAAGAAAATTCCTACACTAGAATGAAGGGTTAAGTTTCTAGAAGATTGCTTCCTGCTACAACTCACTATCGTCATCCTCTCCTCCACTGTCAATGCCAAAGGCAGAAGCCACGTCATGACAAGCACGCTGACGGTGGGCATGGGCGGTCCGCCAGCTGGCTCCGCGACCTCTCGATCCCTTGGGCCAGTGCATCTGGTCCACAGCCTGTGTGGTCATTCCTCGGCGCTGTGCGCTCTGCTCCTCGCTCCCCTTCACAGGCCCCACCCCTTCAGCCCGACATCCTTGAGTTAAAATAGAGAACTCCCAGCAAAGCTGGTTAAAACTAATTTTGCACTCAGTCACTGCAGAAGTCCCAGAATAGATTAATATATTATAGCAAGAGCTGTTAGTGTGGGATGTTTTAGTTTCATGTAGAATGTATTAATTCTTTTGCTAACGAATACAATTACAGTAAATGATAACATTAAAATTTTTCGTAAGTCAGCATTCAGTTCATTAATAAAGTATTCCGGATACTGTGCCAAGGACTTTGATTTACATTAATGGAAATGTTTAGATTTGACCAAGAACTACCTAGTTTATGCTTATTTAAACAATGATGAGAACCATTAAGGGTAATTTTTTAGTTATTTTTCTGCTCCATTTTGCTGTTGTTAAATTTAATATGGCTGAGAATGAAACTGAAAGCAGGATTAGTTAAGCCAAACATCTACGCATTCCTCCGCCCCCCACTCCCTTTAAAACCCAAGGATGCTGGAGGAAGCGAGACAGAATCAACAGTGGTGAGATGGTGAGTTCTGCAGTCTGCCAGTCACCTAGTGACGGAGGGACCATCAGTAAATGCTTTACTCTCTCTTGGCCTCACTGAACTCATCTGGGCGCAAGAAATGAGGGTGGTGGTGTGGACAGCGCCTCCTTAAGAGGTTTATGGCCACAGTTTGATGACGTGAGACTGACCAGGTACTTAGCAAAAGCCTGACAGAGAAAATGTTCAATTCATGGTAGGTAATGTCACTGCATCCCTCGTCCTGTGTCCTCTGGACCCTCTCACAGGCATCTCGCCTGTCACGTCTGTTGCTGCCTCAGGGAGTCGTCTGTGACCACCGCTCCATGCCTTCACACTGCACCGAACTCATTCTCATCTTTCCGAGGACAAAAACACACGTGGGGCCGGGTCCTCCGTTTCCTTCCGTAACAGCCTCCCAGCTACTTAGTCCACTTCAACCCATTCTCCTGCTCTACGCGAGTCCATTCCTAATAAAGCTGTCTTTACAACGGGTCTCAATGTTTCCACAACCGTGTTCTCATTGTAAGAGAACCCCTGGTGACTTTCTACACAGTTTCACATTCAGTCTACTCTACAGTTTGTCCTTCAGTTGGGGGATCCTTTGATCAATAAGGCTTATGATTAGCTGATGAGATAATTCTATTTTCCAGAAGATCACACGGTTAACACCACAAGTCGCCGAACACAGAGCACCGTACCAGGCTATGCGAAGGTGCAAGATTCCCATAGAGGGAATGTGAAGAGAGCTTTTTTCAGCCCACGTTATTTTTTTGAACATTTTTTTTAATATTTGACAAGATTTTAAACCTACTAATATTTATACAAGAGCTTTAAACCTGAGAATTTACGTAGATAAAGTCTATGTCTAAAAACCCTGGGTTTTAAATTTCCTTTTATTAAAATGGAAAAACTCCCTGTAAGCAAATAAACAATACTCTCTCAGTAAACAGTCTTACCTAGACAGATTAAAGAATTTTAACTGAAGTTTTCAATCTGTGATGTTTTGGTTACACGTGCAATATATATTTGCATGTAAAGATGATGCATATACTTATTGAACAAATACCTAGTGTTTGCCATGGCCCACGCACGGTTCCATGTGCTTTCTGGGACTCAGCAGAACCTATACAGTCTCACTCCCTTCACTTCATCGGTGACACAACGGAGGCTGAGAAAGGCTCAGTGTCCATGGTCACACATCTAATGAGACAACCACCGCGGTCAGCACTGGCAAATACCTGGTAGAGTTATGCCAGTTGTAACAACTGTGATCCTGTTTGATTCTGGCTTCCATTTCCTTCTTGTACAGTCCTCTGTTGCCTCTCTGGGCACGTGTAATGCGTATTTCATTGACAAGAATAATTGGTATTGGCAAAGGTCATTTAAAATGAATGAATTAAAAAGGTCATTTAGAAAAGGTCAAAACCCAGGCCAAATTTCCACAGCAAAAAGTTTTTGTAAAGTTTCCTTAAGACTTCATCTTAAAGAAAGAGTAAAACATTTATTTTCTCTTATACTCCTAACAGATGAAAATGTTAATTCTGGATTCTTCTTCAGGAAAATAAAGAATGAATCAAATGTTGAACTGGGATGAAGCATACTTTTTTCAAAAAAAGAAAAATTTATGATAGCACAAATATAACTTTTCTTCAGTGCACACTTGACCTAGGAGCATGATCACAAAGGTTTTTATTTTGCAAAAATACTAAAAAATTTCAACAATTTTTTTCCCTAGCCCTTTCCCAATGCCTTCAAATCATCCTTGTTTGAAAAATTTCATTCGTCAAACCCTCACTAATTTTCTCGTTGTCAACAGTACGCTAGTCTAACTCTACCAGGTCTTTATTTCTGAAGGATCCACAATTCCAACTTCACCTTGGACAGCTCGTGCCTTGTACCCGCTGCTACACGGCACCAGATGAGTCTAACAAGCAGGCACCCGTGAGCACAGTAAGGCACTGGGCAGAGACAGACACTACTGCTAAACAGGGTGGGGCTTGATTTGGGGATTAATTTTATAAGGGGTCAACCCATTAGTGACTATCTTGATATTTATATAACTTTTGCCTTTATTTTTTTTTTCCCTAAGCAAACTCCAAACCAAAGGGATTTCAGGAAGTGAATGCGCAGAATCTGCGGGTCCTTGTTTGCACCGAAGGTAAACGACTCACTGTGGATGACAGGCAGTAGCAAGCACACTCGCGAATTTTGGCTCTTTTCTAACGAGCACGGAAAGCTGTGCAGAAAACCACAAGAGCTCTTACGTGACATGACGTGGTCCATGTACTGGGGCAAGTACGGGGCCCAGGCGTCGATGGCCTCCTTCCGCCCGGCCTGCTCGATCCTCCTCAGCTCAGCCAGCAGCAGGGCCTGCGCGGCTTCTCGGACCTGGAGGGACCACAGACCCCAACGTGAAAAGGGCAGGTCCGCTGGGGAGCTGTCTGATAACCCGAACGCTCAGAAGTGAGAGCAATAAACCACATTTATTTACATGACCAAAACTGCCAACCAAACAGTGAGTTAAGACTTAATGGGGAATAAATTGGATGCCCGTAAAAATCAAAGATATTTTAATTACTGATCTCACTGAAAAAAAATTTAACACTGATAGACTGAATTATGTTTGAACATAAAATGCTCTGGGCTTAAAACTTTATTTTCCAAAGCTTTTAAAACATTCTAGCACTTTAATTTTGCACTATCAGGTTTAAATTTTCTATATAAAAGTTAAAAGCCATTGTTAGAACTATTAAATTTGTTCTCTTTAAGCTCAAATAAATTTAACCTTACCTAGTGAAACTTTATAATATACATACTAAATAGGTATTGTTTACACAAACATACATGTATAAATCCACACACTCATGTATATCTAAGGCACGCTTAAACAGTTTGTTTTCAACAAATAGGCAAATACATTCCTATATAATGGCATCAGTTCTATCGAAGGACACTAGTTTTCAAAAATTGTATTTTCTGATTTTTTTCTTCCTTTTCTTTCTTAACAACTTTTATTTTGCAGTTTTAGTTTAGTTCTGTTTTATTTTGGTAAAAGTGCCACAGGAACAGGGTTAAAGAAGCTTAATCAATTGTTACGTGATGTATCAGTCAATTACTATTTATAACTGAAAAGATAACTCAGCAGCATCTGATAAAGTTTGAATGAAAATTGTTTTAAATTATAACTGACTTATGAAGTAATTTCAAATATTATCCCATGTAAAACCAAGCATGCTGCAATTTCCCAGGGAAGGAAGACAAGGAAAGTAGCAAATATGTTCATTATATTTGGTAAACTAAAAACTCTGAATGATATAAACTGCTACAGCTCTATAGGTCAAATGCCATAATAAGGGAAATCTCTATAAAATGTTTCCAAGTCCCTGGTGATATTTTATTCCAAGCGGTACCTAATGCAGCGTAAGCCCATTAACACAGAACAATAGCTCTCATTTACTGAGCTCCTCCAGAGTGTCAGACTCGGCACTAACCGCTGGACTTGTGTTACCTTATTCAACCCTGACTGCAATCCCCGGGAGGAATATATTATTATCCCCACTTTACAAATGAGCTTCAAATAGGTTAGGTAAATTGCCCAGGGTCACAAAGTTAATAATTGGCAGAACTGATATTTAAATCCAGGTCTCTCCCATTCCAAAGACCTTCTCCTTTTATTGTAACGCAGTCCCTTCAACTGGACTGGGAATACTCACTGAGAATCTGATTGGTGGGATGACACCTGAGTGTGCGATTCTGGGGAAGGTGGGTGCATGCATGTATGTGAATACATGTGTACGACAGTAACAGACAGCTCCGTAAAGTATGTGAAACTTTTTATCAAATACTCACCGGCTGAAAATAAATCAAATAAGTAAATAAATAAATAAATAAATAAATAAATAAAATAAGCAAGCAAACAGAAACACTGTTTAGTATATAAACTGAAAAAAAAAACATGAATCCGTATTTTCTACCACTAAATAAACAGGTGATAAAAAATTAAACATTAGCCATTTTGGTGTCACATTTACACTTGTCCAGTGCCTTTCCAATGCTTTTGTTTCCTCCCCGCCTCACCCCAACATTACCTCCAGGCACCGGTCCTGCCACCTCCGAGCGAGCATCTCCAGAAGCGGGGGACGGAACTTGTCCAGCCCCAGCAGGTCCGGCAGCATGACGCAGTGCATGGCGGCCAGCTGGCTCCACCCTTGAAAATGCAAGAGATTAAAAATACTTTCAACATTCCACCATTTCCTGATGCAAAATTTTTTCTTTATGTAAGTATACCAGAAACATTAAAAAAAGGCATGTCTGCTAAACTGTTATAAATTATTTCAATTTATTAGCAAATTTTTTTTGGTGCATAATTTTATATCAAATGTATTTCATCTCTAAATCATGTAAGTGGTACTTATAAGAACTCTCAAAGTCTTAAAGCAAATAGAAACAGATTTCTGCATGAAGTATATGCAAACTCTACACGGAAAAGACATCTCTGAATAGTCCTTCTAGAATAAAACATATATTCGGAGGTGGGGAAGCACAGACTTGAAACCACTCTCAGTGAAAAGGGCATTTCGCACAGAGAGCCCGAGACAGGGTCACGGCCATCTGAAGGCCTGGCCATCTGTGCCTGACCACTGGGCCAGTCCTCAGAGATGAGTCCCTTCCCTGTCAGAGGGCCTTTCGTGAAGGTACTTACTGATCCCTTTTCTTAGAAAGCAAATCAGATATTTCATCACAATCATAGTGCTAACAGAGCACTCATTCTGAGAGGAAAATGAATTCAGACATTCCACAAAATAAAAATCTTACCATCCAAAATTTACAAACTCCTAAGTATCACGAACTCTAATCTACGGAAATAAAAGTTATTTTTTTCAAAATTCTAACCCACAGTATGGAATCTGATTACATGAGAAAATGAACACTGTAAACCACAATATTTAAAAGTACTAGTATCCAGACATTCTCAAATAATCATGTCAACCCTATTTTAAAGGTGTCTGAAAAACATACATACAATAAATGCCTCGGTCTTCCTAAATTACACATAAAGCCACTATAAATCCGTAATAGTTACCATTATCTCCTGGAGAAACATTTAAAGACAAATAAGAATAAATGGGGCAGGGGAGAGCTTGTCTACTACCATATCACAAGGAGAGTTATCTGGGATCATAGAATTTCGGCAAAACAACGTTTTAAAATAACCTAAACTGTAGTCTTCTGAGACAACAACAAAAAACCCACCTTGAAATGATTATTAATGATTAAAGCAAGTGAGTGGGAGACCAGACCCCCATCTCGAGATTCATCCTTTTAGAAAGGAAACTTTCTTCAACTGAGATGCAGAATTACATTAAGTAAGGTGATGAGTATGTGCTTTTTAGATTATAATTTATTTTCAACAGAGGGCTATATATACGTACATACATAAATACATGCATATAAATATAAATTACCACACAGTAATTTCTTAAAGTGCTTTACTGTCTCATAAAAATATGAAGTGGACTTATGAGCTAAATTTTTTTTAATGGGCTGAAGTTTACTGTGATGATTCTCACCATTCTCCAAAGTTAATGGCTGATTTTTGAATTAAAATATTCCTATCTTTCATAATAGCTTCACAAAGATAACCCTAATTATTTTTGCTAGTGCAGTCTTAACATATTAACCTTAATACAGGTCTCTGACGGGGAAACCAAACAAAAAAGTGAGTTACGTTTTTAAGAGCTCACGTCTTCTTTCCCCAGGAGTTCTACTCAGAACGTGGGCTCTGCACTTCACAAACACTGCACCACTCCTTCCATTTGGACGGACTAGAAACGCTGCTTATTAGTGAAGAGTCAGACTCACCCTGGCTGACCTTTGAGATTTTATCAATTCCCTGCACTTGATATTACTCAAACTGGTGAAGACTGAGCCCACGACGAAGAGCGTGGATACAACCAAGAGCTCCTAAGTTCCATTACGCTGCCAGGCAGTATAAGCAACCGTAGAAGGCCGCAGGGGTAAAAGGTTTGTGGATTCCATTCACATTATCAGAAGTCCAAGACACTTCCCACTAGTGTAACTCCCCAGGGATAATATGATAGCCTAGCTACATCTTAAAAACTAAAATGACTGATGGTTGCTGCTGCGGCCAGAAAGAGAAGTAGCAAGTAGGATAAGACAGGTGAGTTCCTATCAGTCTACACAGTCCCTGGTGCTAAGCATCCTTCTGAAGACTTTGCACATGAGAACGTGAATTGAGAGACTGTCGTATCTCCCTCCAACCAGGGCACGTGGTGTGTAAAGAGAGCAAACTGCATCTCTCCAGGGTGACGATACACAGAAAATAAACTGGCGGCTGTAACGCCAGAGATGACATGGTAAACGTCACCGTGAAAACCAGCGCCTCTCTCGCGCCTGCTTCACGCCCAGATCAGCGTCCTGCACTCCTTTCGCAGCGTTCTGGACCACAGGGCACGGGTTCGCTCCACCAGTGGGAGCGCCCCAGTGTCACGCCTGGCCCTCATCACTGACGTTAGCAAGCCAAATCAGTACATGGAATTTCACCGTCTCATACGTAACAGAGCAGGTAAACGTGTAGATTAGGTAAAAAAAAAAAAAAAGAACACGTCAAATTAGGATAAAGTACAGACTGGGAGAAAGTTGTTAGGAAGTTAAGAGAGAATACCTTCATTTACTAAGAAACAGGTATGGAAAGCAGGAGTAGAGGCGGGGCCAGAGCCAGAGTGGTCGGCGTCAGCCCGAGCAGAAGTGACAGGTGCAGGCACTTGCAGAGGAAAAGAGGAGAAACGAGAGAGAGAGGATTGAGGTGCAGCAGTTTCTGGAAAAAAGCTCAGAATTAGTGAAGAATGAAAAACAGAGTTGGCAAAATACAGTAAATGTGGAACTGAAAAATGGTGTTTTAATCAGACGGCATGACCATTAAGGGTTACAGCAAGGAAATGATATATTTTATTGAATGGCAATCACGGTGTAGCTTAAATTCCTCTTAAAACCAAAATCTATTTAATGTTACAGTCGAATGATGTATCAATTAAAAAAAAAAACAATTCTAAAAGAACTGAGGCTACAACGAAAAAAATGTCAACATATTAAAAATCAGCAAAAATGGAACTCAATTTTTAAAATGTATCACACAATGAAAAGTTTATGTTGGTCTTCATGTCAATTACACTTTTGCTAATAATTTTCTAACATTATGTATAAATTATTTTTAACCTCTCAAACCAACATCCACTGAGATCATTTCAATTTTCCACACTCAATTTATAGAAAGTCAATTTTAAAAAACCAACTTATAAAGAACATACATACTATACTTAACCTTTGCTAGGAGAATCCTAATGTAGCTTCATTCTTTGAAGTTAAAAAAATATTTTTACGAGACAAAAGCCATATATTCTAAGAGTGATTATTGTAAAATAGGTGCACGCCCCTCCAAAAAAAAAAAGTTATGTTACCAGGAAAATGTTTCAGCTGTAATTATCATATGAAAAGGCAAAAGGACCTTATGGCACACACGTTCTACAACTGGAGGTCAATGTTAAGATTTAGAGGTCACCATTTGACACTTCCTTCCTACGGAGAAATTACCATATGTCATGCACAAGCATCTTCAAATTAATCCCTCTCCTTTCTTCTGTCATTGAACAGCAATAGGTTTGGGCTCCTGAACAGATTAAGCATTGTCTGCTGAACGATATGTTTGCTTTTCGTGCAGTGAAGTTCTTTTGTAAATGCAGGCAGCTGCATGAAAACAACTTTTCATAATTTCCACACGAACGCATCATAATGTGCGTGAGGCACGTGCACGGTAAACAGCAGAACTAAAAGAAGTACATGAACAGTAAGAAAGAGATAGAAATTCCAACTCCATAAACTCTAAGAAGCATTTCTTGCACGCATAAAAGTTTTATATGGGAAATTATTTTTTATTGTAACAGACCTGTTTTTTGACCCTTCTAAAATTATAATTATTTAATAACATTGTACTTATAAAAGACAGCTGCTTTTAATTGTGTATTTCCTAATATCTAATTATTGCATTATAATCTTGCAAAGAAATCTAAAATATTTCTATATTCCATTGAATAATTTTATTTTCCATTTTTAAAATCATTTTAATTATAAATTAAGTTATTACAACCTATAAAATAGTCACTTCCTCATGAAAAAAGTTGGTGAGCCTTGGTGGCAAGGAGTAAATTTTCAGGTTTTAGCTATCATGCCACCAAAATTGTTGAGAAAGTTCCTCTGGTGGTTTCCAACAGCTGGGACATTTCTGTAATTTCACTTTTTTAAAAAAGGGAGAAATTATTATCCCAGAAGAGATTATTAACTTTATCTAATTTTATCCTTAATTCTGAAGGGACACTAGATAAGAGGGTAAGGAAATTCAAAATATGTAAATAAAAGTTTAGGGCTAAAGGATCATTACTTTACCCAGGTCACAGAAGTAGTAGGATTAAACCATAATGTTTTCTCCTAGTCGTAAGTCTAAAGGAAACTAGAAATGCTACCCGCAAAGCAGGTAGAATAATGTCTCAATATAATAGTGCTCTAGACAAGTAACTTTATTTCTAATGAAAGAAATAAACAGGTGCTGGGTATTATATTTTTGGAGTCCTGTTTAAATGGCATTGCATACAGAAAAAGCTATTTACACTTTAATAAATTCCCTGGGCACTAAAAGTCAAGGGGAAAACACTATAATAAAAAGTAAAAAATCATATTTACTCTGCTTTAAAAATCTCTACATCACCACCAAAAAATGCTTTATTTAGACTATGTCATAACTGAAACTGCAGAATCCAGAACTACTTCCACAATTAATTGAGATATTGAAATTAAATGCTGCTAGAGCTTTCATAACTAGAGCTTTTAAAATACTTTCCAGATACTTTCCAGAAAAATCGGCAATAGAAATAAAATAAGGAAAAAGCTCCACTTCCAAAATAAAAAGCTCAAGATTTAATGACAAATAATCCAGCGGAGGTTATGTGCAGAGCAGAACATCAGAGACCGACGCCATAAAACACAAGCAAGCATTTGACCTCTCAGCACAGGAAAGCTGCCACATCAACGATCAATTTGCTTCTCTCATTAAGGATTAGTAGTTACCCACCAGGGAGAACTGTTTCAGCGCGGCTTCAATGGTGATAGAAGGTACACAAGTTCTATTATTTTATTCTGGGAAAGTTCTCTTAAGTCAATCGCAGCTATGAGCCTCTTCAACTGCTCTCTCACACATGAAAAATAAAATTAAGCAAACCCGTGTGGCTGCACATACATGCACACGTGTGTGGTTCCCTTTGCATGGCCCGTATGTGTGCACAGTACTCAGTATTACAATTACTTGGTTTTCTGTTTTTGAACAGATCTATTTCAGTCTTCATTTGAACTCTGATTCTAAACCCCACTATTCCCTGCTGCCGTTGTAATATGAAAAATGTATATTGGACAGAAACAACATATTTTAGGTAGTAAGTAGTCTCAACACACTGGTCTAAACTTTATTAGCCTTCTAGTAGTGTACACAAACAACCCTTTTAATTCATTTTTTCAGGAGCAAAAGAAGAAACTCTAGAAAGCACAGAAAAATAAATGCAGCATCTAAAGAAGTAAGTTAATCAAAGCTTAAAACTAACAAGATGAGTAGAACTATTTAACGAGAAGTCCCGTTATCAAGACTGGGACGAAGCAATCACCGAGCTTCGCGAGGGCGGGCTGCGGAGGAGAAGGAGGCAGCCCACACCTGGGGCGCTGTCAGATGCGGAGACCTGAGAGCCGCACCTGACGTCTTGTCACGTTTCTTTATGCTGCACTTTCAAGTCTTAGGAACATGGGCATTCTAGGTATCTTTTAAATCAACATAAAGCATTAGGATGAAAGCATTAATCAAACAGTCTAAGAAAAAAAGGGACCATCTTGAAGCACTGTGGAAGAAGAGCACACACATCCGAGGGCAAGCGGGGAGGACACAGTTCCAGCCAACGGAGAGGATGAGGACCTCCCACAAGGAGAAGGAGCGAACAGCCCCAGACGGCATTCTGACAGACAGACAGACATCAAGGCAAAATATGGACGGGTTGATAATGCCTGAAAAACACAGGAACGCTATATAACAACCTCTAGGTCACCGCTGGATGACATCAGAATTGGAAAAGGTGCAGAAGCCATGACAATTTTATCTTGGCCCATCACTCCAGCCACAGAATATCCTTTGTTACTAGCATCCAAAACAAAGACAGGAGCTAAAACCAATACCCAAGAGCCATGGGGAGAGAAAGATAAAATTATAATGAACACTAACCTGAATTAAACATAGGGAGGCTTTAAAATTTTTCTACTTCACTTAATTAACATTTAATGAGTGCCTACTACGTGTCAGGTATTGGGCTAAGCATAGAAAACCTCACAAAGGTTACGCAAAGATGCTGCCCTCAGGTTCTCAGACTCTGGTAGAAAAGGCAAGTAGGCAATTAAAAATTAAAATAGGATCATAAGCTGCACTCCTCTGGATCTCCCCCACTAGCCAAGAGCTCCTCGATGGCAGAAGTGTCTTTTGTCGGCCCTCACAGCCAAAGCACCTGGTCCTGGCCACACGGACTCTGGAGCCCACAGAGCAGTACCCACAGATTCACTCCTTCGACAAATGTTTGCGGAGCACCTCCTAGGTACCAGCCACTGTTCCGACACAGTAACACTATCTAACCACCTTGAAGTCACCAAGCATTTGCTACAAGTGAGGGAAGACAAATAAATGTCCTTGTCCATTGAGCTTCCAAAGCAGACTTAAACTATAAGCCATTTTTTTAAAAAGAAAAGGCACAGAAGTTCAAAATTTCACGGGGTTCTCGGGCCCATCCACTGGCCTGATGTATGTGCCCCAGGGTTTCTGCTCCAGATCTTACGGCAGAAGGCTGAGAAACTCCTGGGTCATTTACATCAACGACTCTGAAGACAGTTCAACGATGACTGCTGCTTTCTTCTAAGTTTAGGCAACCTAAACTGAATCCACTTCTGAAAAATAAAATTGCAAATAGCACAGCACAGCCTTAAACCTTGACATCGCTTGGACTGGCTTCCGGACCTACCACTGAGCAACAAGGCGACACCGACGCAGATGCGTTCGCGGCGGAGACAAGCAGCAGAGACACAGACCCAAGACCGGCGCCGTGAGGCTGCCGAACTGACCAAGAGAAGTGCGTCATGTCAGAAGGTAAAACGGCCTAAAGCTCTGGGCAGACTTGGGGCTGGTGGACCAAAAACAAACATTTAGTTGTTTGACATCTCTCGCCCAAGGGACATGATTTATAAACTACAAGATCAAGTATCTACTAAATAAAAACCGTCTATACCAAAAAAAGTACACAACTGTCAGTAAATGTTATTATTGGCAAACACTGAATTAATAAACCAACTATTAGACAAAATAAACTCCCTGTGAAGAAATTATTTTCCAATAAAATACCCTGATATTGATTGTGAGAAAGTGTGTTAGCTAAACTATCTATATCTTCTTTATTCTCTGACCCACACGTCTATGAAAGGTCCACTCCCCAGCTCAAGTCTTTACTCCGTATAGATTGTTTTGCAGCAGAACAAGTATTAGCCCACATGTAAGTGACAGCTTATTGAAAAGGAGCACATTCCTGCTCGAAAAACAGACTGTGAGTCCAGGTGCCCTGCCGCGGGAGTCGGGAAGAGCAAACACGAGGAAGACGGACAGGTTCACAAGAAGCCCAGACAAGAAAAGCCGGGGCAGAAGGGGAGATCGTGCAGGCCTCTAACTGCCGAGCTGGGGCCGGAGAACGTGGAGCTCTCGTCTCTGTCTCTCACCACTTCTTACACTAAACTGGTTCTTTTCGTTCATGTACGGTCTACCAGATGTACATAAACTACCCAGGGGAATGTAAACCAGACCCATGTCTCTAACATCCCCAGTTCATGAACTTAACAACACTTTATGAGAGAGATCATTGTGCCGTGTTTCCATCTGATGCTCAAACAGAAAGCGGGAGTCACGATGCCTCCCTACAGTACTTTCCTATGGAACTCAGCAAGTACAGACCTCCGCCCTTCATCTACGCCAGAGGCAAGCGTCTGTGCTGTTCCAAATGGGAATTCCCAACTCCACTGCCCTAAGTAAACGCTTCAGGAAAAACTCAATTCTCGGTGCCTTCTCACTGCTCTCTGAACTCGATGCTCTCTGAAAGAAGCGACACTAATGCATTCCACCGTGAAAATCCTCGGGCCTGACCAGGTGAGCCAATTCGATCCCACACTGGTGGTCAAGGACATGACGCATCGTGGCCGTGTCACAAATTGCACTGGGTCGCTTGTATCGGCTGTGATTTCTACAGAGGGAGAAAGATGTAGTCCAGGAAGAAACACGAACTGTAATGAATGATGGTGAAGATAATGATGAAGACAACAAATAGTATCTCTAACAAGAACGGATTTTAAATGAAGCTTTGAACTAACTAAAGGCAGGGCAGTGTGCTCTGCAACTGACCTGGACAGGATAACCCGAAAGATATTTTCAGTGGATTTACTCTCGAGTTAGAAGGTGCTGGCCGTGTCCTATGCTTTAAACATGCCTCGTGCCTGTGTGAGCCTCTTTCCATTTCTCTCTGAAGTAGTGCTCTAAAAATGTTAAAACTATACGACATAAAGTACACTCACTTTATAAGGTAACAGTATATTCAGGACATTTTAAATGTGAAGAGGGAAGCCCTGGCTGGTGTAGCTCAGTGGTTTGAGCGCGGGCTGCAAACCAAAGTGTCGCAGATTCGATTCCCAGTCAGGGCACATGCCTGGGTTGCAGGCCACAGCCCCCAGCCGCACATTGACGTTTCTCTCTCTTTCTCCCTCCCTTCCCTCTCTAAAAATAAATAAAAATCTTAAAAAAAAAGGAATATTCTTTAAAAAATTAAAAAAAAATAAGTGTGAAGAGGGGAACTTCTACTTCTGGGTAAGATGGAGTAACACAGATGTACGACCCTACATAAAAAACAAAAAACAAAATACATACAGCAAGGGTCCTAAGCCGTAGGACATCAAGCTGGACGGAGAGCCAGGGAGACAAAGGACCCCACCGCTGCCCCAGTGCACGGCCTCGAGGGGTTTCTGGGATGAGACACGGGAAGGGGGAACTGAGGAACAGCCCAGTGGTTTCCCTGAGTTGAGAAGACAGAGCGGAGAGTCTCAGGAACCCCGGGCAGCCAGAGTTCACAGGACCGAGAGAAGAAAAGGCAGAAACAGAGCTTGCTCCCACCAGCCCGACGGGAAAACTCAGTTCACGGGGCACTGCAGACAGCACTCGCGCAGGGCTGGCCTTGGTCACGGGCAGTAACTGGCTGTAGACAGAGAGCAGCGCTCCCAACCCACTGAACGAATCATAACACCAACACAGTGTTTTCCCTCTTTTCCACTTTGGCCATTTTGATGGATGCATATTCATCTCCCACTTGGGGAAACATGTTGGCGTTATCTGCTAACGCTGGAGATAAATACACGCAGGAATTCCACCTTTAGCTACATACACAGCAGACACACTTATAATGTACACTAAACCTCGGATACAAGAATGTTCACAGCAGAATTATTTATGAAAACCAAACACTGGAAATAATGCAAATGTCTATAGACAGGATGAATGGATGAATGAACTGTGGTCTATTCATTCCACAGAACACTATACAGCAATAAAAATGAGCAATGAAAATGAACAAGCCACAGTCTAATGCAACAATATTGATAGATCTCACCAAAGAAGCAAACACAAAAGATACATCCTCCATGATTGACTGAATGCATATAAAACTCAAAACATGGGCAAAATCGAACTACAGTGTTTAGAGATTCAAACTTGGCGGGGGATGGGGGGGCAACTACAAAGGAAAGAAACACAGGAACTTCCTAAATGTCAAGACAGCTGCCTTCGGATGGGGAGGGGCTTGGGGGCGGGGGTGCTGGCCACAGTCGGTTGTTCTGTTTCTCGTCCAAGGATGTAGTCACACAGGTGTCAAGCTTGTGAAAAGCACGGAGCTACAAACTCATTTTGTGCATTTTTCTATATGTATATTTCATATGTAGTATGCAAGTATAAAAAGTTATGTAACCCGAACTATTAGCTTTTACACAACTTCCCATGAACTGTAAGATAATTACACGAGCATACTGCGGAGACTGATGGACGAGCGAGGGGCTGGACCGTGTGGAGCTGGAACGAAGGGCGGGGCTGGCGGAGAGCATGTGAGAGCTCGTCGTCCACAGCGAGAGGCCGGCAGACAGCGCCCGCGCCTGTGAGGCTGCACGCATGCACGGGTGTGAGAGCACACACCGCCTGCTCGGCTGAGACAGAGGGAAGCACCTGTCCCAGGGACGGACGGGGACAGGGGCACCGCAGGCATAAAGCCGGTGGCCAACTGTTTACTTAGCAAATCTTGTGGAACTACTCACTGACTCTTCACC
This sequence comes from Phyllostomus hastatus, assembly GCF_019186645.2. Lineage (NCBI taxonomy): Eukaryota > Metazoa > Chordata > Mammalia > Chiroptera > Phyllostomidae > Phyllostomus > Phyllostomus hastatus. Next base: position 45,366,220 of record NW_025333960.1, on the reverse strand, counting down.
ACCCAAAGAGGTGGAAAACCGTGTGATTTTACATCCAAAATAAAAACCCTATGGAAAAAAGAACACCCATTCTACCACATTCTGTGCCAGACACACCTTCCGGCTGGGAGGAAAGCTCTCTGCGTGGACGTGACCCGCCCCCACCCCAGCTCGCTGGTGGGCTCCTGGGTCAGCCTCAAAATGAGCACAACAGACACTAAAGAAAGAGAAACTCAACCTGTCTTCTTCTCTCCCCCACAGAAAAACAGAGCTATAGACAAAAGTTAGGTACAACGGTTTAAGTAGAAAGGATTTCCACTTGTGGATTACAACGCACAGACTACCAGCAAACGGCAGAAGAATAGCTGGAGTTTGGAAACAGGGATTTAGAGGTTCCTACATGTAGTTAGACGATGGGCGTGACTTTTAAACTCAACACACACACGGTTCAGGCACCAGTGTGTCAAGTAAGGTGCCCCTAATGCATAAAAATTAGGCCAAAGACAGTACAATAAGATTATATGAAACAGGCTCATTTATCAATTTCTAAATAAATCTGATTTGTTTTTAACTGACATCTTAATTATCTGTATTTACATCTGGACTATAACAACTTTTCTCTCTTGTAACAATCTGAGACAAACAAAACGTTATGATTATACATTAGCTATGCCTCCTCGGTTTCTAGGGCTGAGATGTCATGTCAATTACACAGTAAGATTTAATTTTACCTTGTTTAATCTGTCCTTGCACAATATTTCTGGATGTTGGAGGGGAACCCCGTGCCCTAGAGAGGTCTGGGGTGCTTGGTCTAGGTGGCCTTTGAAAAGAAGAAAATACTATATTCATATTTTCATATTTCCAGAAGCATTTAAACTATTACACTAACTACAAATGAATTACAAAAGAAACACATACAGAATATTTTCAATTTACTGTCCCCCAAAAGGTAGTGATTTTTTGTTTGTTTTTTTACCTATATTTTCCATTTTGAATATTAATACAGTAAATTAATTAGCAAACAGGGAGTAAGAATTTAACAACTACAATTTATGCTTTATACTAGTTTAAGAACACTAGTATAAAGCATAAACACTAGTTTATGAACACTAACATACTCCCAGTGACAGATAAATATGATTACTACTTCACTGTTCAATATTAGCATGCTGAGAGTACAGCCCATCACATATCATTGGCCAAAATGAATTCATGGAACAATACACTGAGTTTGAAAGAATTCAGCCCTGAGATCTGGAAAAGGTGATAAAGCATGAAGAAATCTTGGGCATTAGAGAAAACTGCCTCATTTTGAATTCTGGCTCTATCACTTAGTACTTGTGGGACCTTGGACAGGTTACTTAACCTCTCTGGGTCTCAGTTTTTTTATCTGTAACAAAATACAATAAAAGTACCTACCTTAAAGGGTTAAGAGCATTATTGAGATTCTATCGGTAAAGTGCTTACAGCAGAGCCAGACACAAGATAAGTGGTACTTTAGCATTTGTTAGATTAAAAAATAATCTTAATATGGTCAACTTGCACTAAAGTGTAATAAAACCACAGTTTAAAAAGTAGCCTTCATGACTTCTGAAAAAACAGGAAATAGTTATTCAGGTTAAGTATTCTAGAAATATTAAAACAGTACTCTCCTGCACTTAGAAAATTATTTTCTTTTTTGCTATTGAAAAGTTCTAATTATACTTTTCACAAAAATTATGAACACAATCACTAAACACATATTATTCATACATATGGGTCACAATGAGGAGAAGCATTTAACTAAACATATATACATTTAAAATTAAATTGGTGCAGACTTTAAGTGGATATAATTCTAAGGTTATATGTGCTGAAATGCTAGTCTATAATTCATTTATTAAAGCTGAACTATAACCTACTTCCTCATTCCAAATTTACAAAAAACCACTAGTAGTCAGTATGTCTAAGTATAGAAAAAAAACTATGTAATTTTATGATGCTTTAAACCACCCACACTGTGTTTTAAGACTTAGAGGGGAAACACTGAGATGACACAAAAATGCTAATGTGGGTAGACCCCAAGAAAAAGCCATAGACAGTGACAAAATAAACGAGGTTTCTTTCTTTGTCACAGGAGAGTAAGATCAAGCCACGGGGGCCACACCTGGTAGGGCCCTTCTTCATGTGGTCGCCAATGAAAGTCGCATTGGTCATGCTCATCAGGGTGTTTGCCAGAGATATGACGGACAGGAGGTGCTGCGTGGTGACGGCCCGGGACACTCCGTACGTGCCCCGCCCCACTCCCTCCGTCGCCGTCGCCGCGAGCTTCCTGTCCACTTCCACCTTCCCGTGCGACAGCTTGCCCGCAGCCCGGTTATACCCGGGAAGCATCAGTGACATGTGACCTCCTCTGGACAGCAGGCCGAAGGACACGGGGCAGTGGGGCTTCAGCATGCCCAGGCGGTCCAGGCACACTTCGTCCAGAGCCTCGTTCAGGCCCCAGGCGTGCAGGCAGGACATAAACAGTTTGGCCGTGTCCATGGTCAAGTTGTACTCGAGCAGGGTCAGGGGCTTGGACTTGCTGGCCCGATACTCGGGGTCACTCTCCTCCCTCCTCTGCCTCATGGCCTCCTCGTCCTCCTCCTCGTCGTCCAGGAGGTGCTCCTTTATGTTCTCCTTGATGGTCTCCTTCACCTGCTGGAAGAGGACGGCGGCCCGCTTCCCGGTGAGGAAGGAGCCCCCTTTGTCTGCCCTGCCAGATGCTTTCTGCAGGTTCTCCGGGGAAATGAGCGCCGTGTTCGGCCTGGAGGCTTCCTCAGTCAGGAGCTGGATAATCAGCGCCTCCACATCGAAGAACAGCACGTGCACGTCGGGGTCCGCTAGGTTGGTCTTCAGTGCCTGGACCATCAGGGAGTTGTGGGAGTATTTAGGTAAATTTCCCTGCAATACATATTTTTAAAAGATGGTTATCATTTTAACTGTACAAGTGTGTTTAATTTCATGCATTCATTAGTGAACAAAACACAGTCAAAGGAATAAAAACCCTTGTTAAGGTGTCCTTTTAAGTACCTGTATCATTAAAAGTAACTCACTAACTTTGACAGTCATCAGTACGTAAAACAAAGGAACTTACACAACCAGAATTTTATGCTGAAATAATGATAAAATCAATTCATTTTTAAGGAAGGAGGTAACAGTTTATTATTGAAGCCAGGAGTGTTTTTACTCATAAAACAGATTAAAATTTATTTCAATCACATATGTAAACTCAGTCTCTGAAAATGAACTATTGTTCCACCTGAAAATAATGCATTTATCACGGCCTCTCATGCTTTTAAGTTGCCGTACCATCAAATCCCTCCTTTGCCTTTTTTTAAAAGTTTTTACTTTTAGAGAGAGGAGAAGGGAGGGAGAAAGAAAGGGAGAGAAGCATTGATATGCGAGAGAAACTTCAATCAGCTGCCTCTTGCATGCCCCCAACCAGGGACTCAGCCAGCAGCCACGGCAGGGTTCCTGACCAGGTATCGAACCAGCGACCTTTCCCTTTGTGGGATGATGCCCAACCCACTGAGGCACGCCAGCCAGGGCAAACCCCTCCTTCTTCTACTTCACCTTCTATCTCTTCCCGTTCGTAGACTCCTCTCCCTCCACAGGGACAGGCTGCAGTGCACTGAGACTCTACACAGCAGTCTTATCCTCTGACCATGCCCCCTCTCCTGTACATTCCCCCCTTGTCTGCTGCCCCTGTTAGCAAACTTATGGAAAGCGGTAGATTAATCCAATAAAAGCGTTTCAGTCCACCTCCTCCTTGAACTCTTCGCAGTACTGACATTGTTTTTGGTGAAAGAAAGACAGAGAAAATAAATGCAAATGAAAAGCATAAAAAGCCACCTCTTACGGCTTCCCAGAGAAACCTTCCTGGTGAGCCTTCGCATTCCGACCACCTTTCCCAGCCAACGGCCCTGGAAACGCCTCCTTCCTCTCCCATTAGAACCCGCACCCCTGCGTAGGTGGCTCCCTAGGTCCCGTCACCAGCCAGACCGGTCTCCTGAAGAGGGTTCCGACCGGTGTTTCCAACCGCTTGTACCTGGGTGTCCGCCGTGCCCCACCTTTCTCAGGTCCTGACCTCCACCTCCCCGCCGACGCCGCTGCACCTCCCACGGCATCGCTCCTCTCCCGTTCTGTCCCCTCCGCCACCGACCCCCACCACGTTCAGGCCCTGCCTTCTCCCCCTAAACAGGCTTCGCTGCCCCCAGCCTCCTCACTCCGACCCGACACCCACAAATCTGCAGACTTCCTTGGACACACACACCTAATCATGTCACCCTCTGTCAAAGAACCACCTTTATCGTGGATTATTAAGAGAAACAGGGAGTACAAAATTATTAAAAACTAAATCAAGCACTGGCTGGTGTGGATCAGTGGACTGAGCACCAGAAAGGTTGCAGGTTCTATTCCCAGTCAGGGTACATGCCTGGGTTGCAGGCCATGACCCCCAGCAACCGCACATTGATGTTTCTCTCTCCCTCTCTCTCTATCTCCCTCCCTTCCCTCTCTAAAAATAAATAAATAAAATCTTTAAAAAAAAAAAAAGAGGTTTCCATTGCATTTTATAACTCAAGGGTAAAATCTTTGCAAAGCAAAGACTTCTTTATAAAGCACAAAACATCCCACAAAAATGCATCGCTGCCCACCCCTCCAAACTCATCTCCCCCCACAACCCCTACATCTCCACTGCAACCAGGTTCAAGCACTCTCCAGAACTTGCGCCCTTGCATCGCTTGTGCCAGCGGGGCGCCCCTTCCTCCACCCCCACTGCCACCGAAGTCACACTCCCACCCTCCCTGCGGGGAGCGGCTCAAAGGGCTGCTCTTAAACCATGATTTCCAGAACTGTCACCGATTCTGCCTCCTCTGTGTGAATCTCTGCTCTGAATGGAATGAACGAGGTTTAAAGGAAGGTAGAAAATAAACACTATTTCTATAGAACTGCTAAGGAAGCTTAGGTGCATAAGTAATAGATACACTTACACTACATAAAACACAACGGAACAGAGTCCAGGCTCCAGAGACTCTGTGTATTTAATTCACTCATGCCGCATTCACCTACGTTTGTGAGAGACACCGGAGATGCAAAAATAACTAAGATGGTTTTTCTGGTCATGGGACTCAAAACCGACAGTTAAAGAGTGGCGTGTGAAGAAGTTATTACAATGTGGTATACACGGTGCCCTAAATAAAGGAGACTGCAAGATAACATAAGGGCCACAAGAAGCGGAAATGCCAGCTCCGCTCACTCGGGGTGAGGGGGATCCCCGCAGAAGGGGAGCTGGAGCCACGAAAGGGCACTCCCCGCGGAAAAACGGCGGGGCGTGGGGAAAGTGAGGCGGGGAACACCCCAGGAGGGATGCTGGTGGCCCCACAGTGACCGTGGTGAGGAGGCCACACACAGACGGTTCCCCGAGGGCACGAAGGTCCACACTGCGCATCAGAACGCCATCCTGCAACTCAGAAGCCACGAACGGAACTCCTCTCAGAAACCACAGTTGGCGTTTCTTAAAACACACCCCCGGGCCTGCCCTTGGGCCTGAACCCATGCCCCTGGCAACAGGGCGGAATCTGCCCCGTGATCACCCCAGGTGACCTTTCGCAGAGAAGTCAGTCTGAGACCTGCTGTCTGGAGGCTTTACTGGGGGGACTAATGTGATCAAGTGCAATTTTATAAACGTTTATCCACCAGCCATGTTGGCCGAAGAGATGCGACGTCAGAGTCATGAATAAAAGCTGGGGAGAAACAGACGCCGACCCGTCCAGATAAGGGAAGATACAAGTACTCAACGGCACCGAAAACGTACAGGCCAGACGAGATGGACGAGTAACGGTGCACAGCGCCTTCTCACTCCTCTCGGCACTGTGCTTTCCCTGCCTTTTCAAACACCGCGTGTGCAACGTCAGACCCCACGCTGAATGCTCTGTGGCTACCGACACCAGTGTGATCGAATGATACGTAAAATTATACACTTACAGTAACACTGTTATATCTAATATAATATTGGTATGAAAACCGTAATTAGCAATGCCACCACATACTACTAAACAGGAGGGAATGAGTAATAATATTACATTAAAAGAAAAGAGCCCCGAGCACTTCGGTAGACGTTGTCAGGTAGATCTCCCAATAAAGATCTACAAAGGTTTTTTTTAGGAGAAAGAGAGACCATTTCCACGAAAGAAAACAAAGTCGCACACGTTTGGCAAAGGAACTGTTAAGCCGCCGGAGTGGCTGAAGAACGAGAGAAGGCGGGGTGAGGACATGGGGTCGCCTTTGCAGCGCTGCTGGGGTGTCAGCCCCGTCTGCACCCCAGGTCGCCCCGCTCTCCGGCTCTGCCGCAGGAGTGCCAGCAGCCAGCCCGCGTGCTCGGGCGATGGAAGTGTTGTCTAGTGACCCCTCTTACCACAACTGCTCACACGGGGCTATGGACTGTGTCCCTGAGGCAGAAACGGAGCTGAGAGCAATCCACGCTCAGAAAAAGAGAGGGCAGGACCAAAAGGAGGAGAACGCGGCAGTAAGGGCAGTGGAGAGGAGAACGGAGGGAGGCTGAAAGAGCCAGGGCGGGTGGCTCATCCCCAAATCCTGTACGCGAACGACAGCTTCTGACACCACCGAGTCCTGCGTGTGACTTGTGACGCCGGGCATAGATAGGACTTACCCAGTCAAGTCTCACACGACAACATGCAGATGCCCAGCAGGTGGTGGGGGTAAGACTTCAGCTGAACTCACGGAGAGCGCGAGCTGGTCTCCAACACATTTGACATCCCATCTCACACTAAGATGGGCTAAAGGAAAATGAATAAAAACATCTCTCAAACGCCAAGGAGCTCTTGGCTTCATCGTAAGACACCATGTGGACAGCAAACTGACTCACTCAAACCACCGTCTATTCCCAACAAGTTCAGGCCCGGGCTGCCTGACCCTGGAAACCCTTTAACAGGAATGCCAGTCTGCTGCCCTCCCACCTTTATCAGGGACACCTGAAATGTGTGCTCACAAACCACTCTTTCACGATCACGGAGGAAGATTCAGTTCAATCCCACAAACACCGCGGAGAGACTACCGTGTGCAAGGTGCTCGGAGAAAAGTGAAGCCTCTGCACTTCGGGCAACAACTTTAAGACTTACTGAAAAAAGGTCAACAAGAAAAACTAAACCATAAGGTATATACAAATGAAATGGTCTCAAGTTTATTAGCAAGATGCAATGGTAAATGCGAAACACCCATGGGGTCGGCAGTCAGACAGGTGTGAGGGTAAGGACGGAGGGCCAGGTGCAGGAGGTCGCCAGGGTGGAAAGCCCCGGGTGCCCAGCAATGGGCACAACTAGGAAAACCTGTACTTTGCCCCTGGGCACCCGTCCCTCCCCTAGCACATCGCTGGTCATGAGGTTCGAGCCCTCCCCTGACCTGTCCTCCCTGGACGTTGCTAGTCAGGCAGGTAAGACCCTCCTACAGGGGGAATGAACGAGGGGTCCAGAGAAGAGCCCGTATGCATCGAGCCCCCAGGACCACGAGGGTCTAACCTGCAGCAAATGCATGCAGGCCTCAGTTGTGCTCCACCTGCAGGCCCGGAAAGGCGGCCAAACGGGACAAGTGACGCCAAGGCTGCCGTCAGGACCACGTCCCTGAGAGGGCTCACCTGGAAAGCCGGTGAAAATTCCACTGGGGTCTGCCCCAGACCGCCAGATAAACACCCTCAGGGCGAAGAACCAGCCCAAAGCCTTGCCCCATCCCTTTGACTGCCTCTGCGACTTGGGTCCTGAGCCCGGCTCTTCTCCCCCTGTGGCTCTCGAAATCGACTTTCCCTTCCAGGTTGAGTCTTGGCCCTGAATCCTTTCTCAGCCAGGACTCAAGCCCCAAGGTTGCCAGAGAGAGGTCCAGTCTGACCCCACCAGCCTGACAGCTGGTGCCGCTGGCTCACTGCCGACATGTACATACATGTACATACATATAAGTATACATACACGTAAACACACACACACGCACATACTTAGAAAGCTCATAAGACACACATCTGACATTTTCATTGTAAATACTAAACCTGCTGTCACTTCATGTTTTCTGTGTAGGGAGAAATAGACATTTAACCATTTCAAATTCTCCAGAAAAAAACTTGACCTACAATAGAACAGAATTGCAACGATAGGAAGAGACATCACTGCATGGCTTGCTCATCACTGAAAGCCGACCTGCGGCGCTCACTTTGACAGGAGGAGGCAACACCGTCTCCGTGAAAACTGAGGGGAGCGACTGAATGCCGAGGCCAGAGGCCCCTTGCCCAGGCGAGGGGTGCTCTTCGCCAGCAGGCCCACACCCGGACACTCCATCGACGGCAGGCCCCGCCAGGAACGGCAGCAACGAAAACTTACAGTCTACAGCCAGGACACCGTTAACGCGCTCTTGCCATAACCCTGAGTGTTCGCGTAGAATTGAGTATGTGCGAGGTTGAACAGCGTCTGCTGAAACGCCAGCAGCGCTGGCCCCTAACGCCAGTGACCCAATGGCACTGTGTGTTTCACTTTGTCCGGGGACCTCAGTTTAAAACACCGGCGGGAATTTGCTCTGGCCTCACTCCCATCAATAGTCCTGATTTAAAAGCTTACTTATTACGGAATCATTTTTTAACACCACAGTTTTTGAGACTCTTTGGAAGTTAGCTGGTAAAATAATGTTTTATTCGTGCTAAAGGAGCACTAGGTCCGACCTACAAGCAGAACATCAAATGGCCCAGATTTCTACCTAAACACAGTGTGGATTCCTGCCAGTGAGCATCAGGCATCAGCAGATTTTGATGCTCAAGTGTGAAGCAAAAGAGTGGGTAATTTCTTTTTTAATCTGAATCTGCTTTGAAACCAGAGGTCAAGGCTGCTGAGAGTAAGACCAGCAAACATACATCTAACACACACGATCACACACACACGCTTCTAGAAATATCAATACTGAGTCCTAAAATAGAATACAAGAAAAATATGTATTGAAAAACATTACTACACTTACAAAATAATTATATAAGCATCCTAGTTATAATGTACGGTTTAAATAGTTTTTAGTTTGCCAAATATGGTATAAAAAATGGTTTACTATCTAAGAGTATTTTGGTAGAAAAATAAAAAACAATTTTACTCCTGATTAGGGATAGGATATTTTATTGAATAAAGACCTTTAAAGGAACTGAAGTTTTGACGCATAAAATGTTAAATGCAAAACGTTCAACAAATAAACCACACTGACGTCTTCATGTACTTTTAAATTTTTCTTAAAAAATCAGCTAAGGGAAAATCCCACCACCTACCATTTTTAAAATATGGCTTCAATATTAATGATTTTAAGGACCAGAAAAAAAAGAAGAAAAAGGGTGGGTGCAGGGGAACAAAAACTACCAACCCAGAAAACGTGTGCCTGAAATGGACGTTTGGCGCCCTCTGCTGTCCTACTGCTGTTACTTCATACAAGCGGTTCGGGTAACGCGTTCTTTCTCAGAGATGCCATCTAAGCCGGAATGCACAACTTCCTTATCTTCAGTATTTGATTTTGGGTCGGACAAGATTTTATGGTTAGGCATTAATGAAAGTATACTCAGAGTTAATGTTATTTCACTTCCTTTCATGTGTTTTCATTAAGTAGTATATTAATAAGCTTAAGAAAAAACAGTTAACCTACTAAGATTTTAAGTTTTGACATTTGATGCCGTAACTCTAATTTATTTGATATAACATGAATAAAATGTAAATTATTCAAAAGTAAATTACGAGTGTTAAATGTGAATGCTTAGATCGTGCCTTTTTTTAAAAGAAAATATCTTCTAAAGGTATTTCTACAGGCCGTGTCTTACTCAATAATAATGTTTGAATAATAATATCCAAATGGCTCTACTACATTAAAAGATTAGGAGAGTAGCATACTAGGTTTCCACATGGAAACACAAAAGAGACTGACTCCCACGCTCCCCAAAGAGCCAGGCTCTCGGAGGCAGGAGGCCAGGCCGAGGGCCGGGGAGGCCGGGCGCCCACAAGCCTCCGCCCACAGGCCCCTGTGAGCCCGCCCTGGCCCAGCCCCGCCTCCCCTCTCTTCCCCGGGAAGAAGGGACTTCAGGGAGAAGTTGGACACAGCTAATAGGTAACACAGGCAACATGCTCTCTCTCCCGCAAAACAGATAATAAAAACGAATTCACTCAAAACACATTTGAATATAGTTCGATCCAGCTGCAAGAAAGACACTGTAAAAAAGTTAAAAAATAAAATAAAAAGAAAGCGCTCCTATCATAACCTACGCAGGCTCCTGGGTATGCCAAAACCCTCGACACACCGCGAACGAACAAGGGAGTCAGGAGGAGCGGCTCTGACGCCAACGTGGTAACAGAATGAAAAGGAGAAAGGAAACCTGCTCTCAGCCACCTGGGGTCGCTGTGGCCAGCAACCTCCGACTTCGGGAACATTTACACTCGGGAGGGTCGACTGTGTGGCCCCCGCCGGCCTCAGCCCACGCCTCGCACGACTGTCACTGCGCCCAGTCACCGTCCCTCCCGAGCCTGCCCACGCTGTCACCCTGCCCCACGCTGTCACCCTGCCCCACGCTGTCACCCTGCCTGGGGGAGTCTTCCCACGTCCCTGCCCGGTGTCAGGCCTCTGCACAAACGTGTCTTTTTAGGGAAGCCCTCTTGACAACTCCTGGGGCTGGTTCCTCTCCTTGGCGCTCTTTCCCACTGGGTCCACACCCACATCTGAGCGGGACTCCTCGATGCAGGGCGTGCAGGTGGGCATGCAGGTGCTGATGTACCTGACACGCCCCCCAGCTGCTCCGGCCTGGGGCCTGGCTTACAGAGTGCACTCAGTATGTACAGGATGAATGAATGAATCCACCGGTCAAGACTGTTCATTTAAGCTGGTGTGTGTTGACTACCTACTGTGATAAATACTCCCAAACACGTTACCCGTCTAACTTCATTGTAACCTTATCACCTCCACTTTAAAGTAAAAACCAAATGGAAGCTCAGAGGTGAGCCCGTCCAACACACGTGCCCCACAGCATCCGTCAACAGTTAGGGTCAGTGCTGAGGGTAAAGGAGGAAGTCGGGACCCTGCTGGCTCCGCCTGGCACCCTGATTCAGGAGGCTCTCGGTGTCAGCGCTGCAGAGAAGCTAGACCTGCAGCGAGAGGAGGGGAGGGGAGGGGAAGAGTGAACCCACCCCACCTGGATCAGCCCTCAAACCCTGGGCCGCTCGCAGTGGCGCGCTGAGGGGACACTTGGTTCTGGGCACTGCCAACAGCAGGAGGGACAGCAGAAGGTCCCTTGGGGAGCTCATCGTCTGGTACGGGGCAGGGGTTCTCCGCCAGGGGTGAGGCTCCCCACAGCCCAAAGGGACCTCTGGAAAAGCCTGGAGACACCTTTGTTAGTCTCAACTGAGAGAGGGTGCTAATGACAGCCAGAATTAGCTAATGAGAGAGACCTGGGATGCCACTATGCACAGGGCAGCCCCCAGAGCAAAGGACCATCCAGCCCCAAATGGCAACGGTGGTGATGTGAAGACGGCCTGTCACAGAGAAACGGATGCGTGCACAAAGGCGTCTTCTTGCCTCCGCACAGAGGACACGCCCTGCGATGGAAACGGAAACCAAAGGCCCCGGACCAGAGAGGACAGACTGACTCTACCAGACTTGGCTGCATCACCAAACAATCCCGGAGCCTCTGCAGAGACAGTGGTCACAGACCTGGGGCTCACGGGGTGAGTGGGGGTTGGCCAGGCAAGGGGGCAGGGATGAGGGCCCCCGAGGCACAGCACACGGCTGGTGGCGCTCCGTTCACTGGAGCACTCGGGAGGGAGCCTGGGGAACCCTCAAACCCTGATGGGTGCTGCTCCCCACCCCTCTGCTGTCTGTGCCTTCCTCTATTTCACCGACCTCCTCCTCCATGCCCACCTGCTGCCCCAGAAAACAGCACTGCACCAAAGCTGACCGCTGCCAGGTGAGACTGTGACTGAGAACAATAGGTGTCTTCATCCAAACTCAGAAGACAGGCGTGCGTGGGCAATGTTACCGAAAGGATCTTTGGATGCACAGGGTCCGGCACAAGGAACGCCCCTGTTTTATTACAAAACCTTTTGTTACGAGATCCTAGGCATATAATTCTGTAACATAACAACACCACACTCAAGCACCCCATGTGATGTTTTAGATGAAATGTTCAAATTAAAACCATAAATGATCGCACCCATATTCATTACTGCACCAGTCACACTCACGCAGGCGTTACCTCTGCCAGAGCCGGTGCTCTGCCTGTTCCAGCCTAGTGCGAGCACGGCACAGAACTGCAGCCACAACCACTACACACCAAATACACTGCCCCGGCAGCGCCGCAAACCACCTCCCTGAGGTGACGGACTGAGGAATGCATTTCCACCGGAAGTTAAACTCAGGGCCTAACTACCATGCCATGTACATCATCTTACGAGCCCCACATCTGAAAACCTTGAAAACCTCAAAGTCGTCGTCACTGGCCCCCAGCCTGGTGCGCCGCCCATCATTCTGGCAGATGTCACCACCCGGATAGGTCAGTGGTCTTCCAGGCGTGGTCTGCAGCCCTGGGCGCTCGAGGGGCCTCCTTCAGGATGTGAAACCAGAGCCGGAGAGCAAACGCCACGTCCAGCCTGCGGTCCGTTAGTAACCGAGGGAGCTGTGAGGGTCCACGTGCCGATCCCGCTGCAGGTGCTGCTTCTGTCTTTCGACCTCTGTACTTTTAAGGCAGCACCTGACTGCAGTTTTCCAGACTTTCACTGCAACCCATCTGCACCCATCACCTGGCGGTGTCCTGCTCATTCTTCAACGTCCCCTCCTCCAGGAAGCCGGCCAGTCCCGGCCGCGTGAGCCGAGGCCCGGGTTCTGCAACGCCCTCTGCCTCGCCGGAGACCGCACTGGCCGCGCTGCCCCGTGCCCGTCTGCCCTGCTCCCTGTAGGCGGGCAGTGGCTGCACGTCTTACTCACCGTGGCTCCGCGGGGCCCAACCCAGTGCCTGGCCATCGGCACGAGCTTCGTGAACTAGGCTGATTTGTAACAGAAGCTGTAAAAGTCAAGAAGTTTGACCATATTCCCCATAGTCTAATAAAGAGCAGAGTTTGCAAGCACACTAGGAGAAGATAAATTACTTTTTTACCCGGGGTACTAACATACTCAGACGTAGCCACAACTCTTCACGCTTCTATCAAACATACTATCAAACAGCGCCTTCGAATTCCCTGGTAGGAGTCGAACAGGAAGTCCCACACACGAGGGCGAGAAAGACCAGGCCACCCAGAAGGTCACGGGGCTCAGTCCGCCCAGCGTTCCCGTCCTCTCAGCAGTCGGCTGTTTGATCTATTATGTTGAGGGGGTGAAAGAGATCTCTCCTTTGCTGTATGTCACTTAAATTGCGCAAGTATCTAAATTTCTCATCAGGTAGTGTGGTGTGTTCATCTGTTTCCGAGGATGAAACAACACGGTTCTGAATGTAAAACCATCTTGGAGCAAGACCGCTTTTTCCTGGCTCGGAATCGTGTTTACTGTGACCGATGGATTCATGAACCCATTACACACCCACTGTGTGCACGGCGCGGGGCCCACGAGGCCCCACAGCCGCGGGGCGTGTGACGTGCCAGGAGGACTCCCCATGTCTGTGTCAGTGTTTGAGCATGTTATGCACCGACCGTGAAAAATCCGTGGTGCCTAATTCAAGACTTCTGAAAAAGGGAAGAAAGCCAAAACCCTGTAATCAGTAATAAGTTTGGTAAATATCAATGAAATATGTGGCTAGTTTTAAGAGTTACATTTTATTCCTTAATAGAATAATTGGTATCATATTCATAGTAACCTAAAGCTCATTTCCCTCAAACTGGCGGAGCTGGTGCTAAGTTCACCTGAGCTGGAAATGGTCAAAGCATTCATCCCACCCTGTGAAATACCCGCACACACACAGAAGCACACGCACGCACAACCCATACACAGTGCACTTTCCCGCCCTGTGAAATACCCCCCCCACACACACACGGAAGCACACACACGCACAACCCATACACAGTGCACTTTCCCGCCCTGTGAAATACCCCCCCCCCACACACACACGGAAGCACACGCACGCACAACCCACACAGAGCGCCCTTCCCCGTGCACTCTGACAGCGAGGCGAGTATGAAAGATAAGAGAGAAGAAAACTAGGACAGGGACATGTCGGAGGGTGTGAGCTGCTCTGCAGAGTGACTCATTTAATGGGACGGCCGGGCTGTGGAGAGGATCAGATGGAGGGGGAGAGAAGAGCAGGGAGGGAGGAGGGCCAGGCCAGCGGGGCTCCGTGAACTGCCCCGTGTTTACGTGTCTGTGATGGCGGCCACTGATGTAACGGTGTGCGTTCAGGAACTGAGTACTGCCTCGCCTCTACACCTGTGCCTCCTCAACTGCTTCAACTCTTTTAACTTATACTTGGCGTTCCAAAAAAACTTGTTAAAGATCACTCATTCCTCGAGCAATCTCTTAACCAAAAGCCTCACGTTACATTCTCAAGTTTTCATTCTAGGAGCTTCCGCAATAATTTTAAGTTTCTACCAACTGATAAGCAACAGAGAGGGAAGCAGTGTTAAGAAATAAAACTCACTGAAGGCCCGCTGGAGAGTCTCAAGGTCGCTCTCTCTGACCACCAGATGCCCCACGGTGGGCTTGGGGCCGCAGGTGGGGCAGTGCAGGAGGGACTCCCAACCCAGGCCGACGCACCCGCCAGAAGCTTAGGGGTCTTCCCACGTGAACAGAGAGGGTGTGTCCCCCAAATTCAAGCCCACACTGGTGTAGTATCAGTATGACCCAGAAAACAGAAAACTACATATATTCACAGATGTGCTTCATCTAGTTCAAATAATATACAATTCATGTAAAGAAAATAAATGCTTAATACTATGTCTCCTTAACGACTTCACTTTGCTGAATTTACCTTTCCCATCAAGAATAGAAACTGAAAGGGATTCTGGGAAGATCACAGCAGCATAGTTCCTAGATTTTTCCAACCCTCCCATAAAGAGGCAATACTCATTTTTAACACCCAAAGGCAACCATGTTAATGTTTCGGTATGCTTTTCTGTTTACTCCCGGCCCCCCACCCCCGACGCGAGAACATATTTTCCATGCTCAGGGTCACGGAACGCACATGATCACTTCTCGCTAAGCAACATAAGAGATGGGGAGAGTTCCGACTTCCCAAACGTACACACAGTGCAATTTCTTGGTAGGGTGGTTCCTGCAAGGCCTGTCGTTTTCTTGTTTTCCGCCATCCAGCCCAGAGCTGGGGGCCCCACTGCAGCAGAACAGGTACTTGCTGAGCTGAGCCGACCACCGGCTGGGATGACCTCTAGCCCAAACCAGCACCACACGTGACTGGGGAGGAGAACTCGGAGGGCCAGGACAGGGCGTGAGAGCTGCTGCCAGCCACGGCAGGGCAGGGCCAGGCGTCGGAGGACCTCCTCGGGGTGGGGACCCGAACGCCGTCTGTCCTCACCTGTGCTTCGCACGTAGTCAGCACCGGTCCCACTGGTGGCCCCTTGGTGTGAGAGTCATGTTTCCCCTCTGCCTCTGATGTAAATTACAGACCCTTATGGTCCCTTTGTCATGGTTAATTCCGCCACCAAAGCAGCTCTGGATTGCTTAAAAGATCATTAGTGGGCAACAATAGGAGTTTGATCAAATGAATTAGGGTACACCCATACCATGAATACTAGGCAGCCAATAAAAGTCACGCCTTCTCAGGGCATCTAATCACATAGGGAAAAAAGCGTACAATACATAGTTAAGAAGAGAATAAAAGCAGTTTTTAAATCAGTCGTCACAGAGTAATGTTAGACAGGGTTACAAGTGATTTTTATTTTTATACTTCCCATTTTTCTGCTATGAACATACTACTTCAAATAAATGCTTTAAAAGTGTGTGCTCTAAGAAAATAAAGTCTCCAAATTGCTACAAAGAAGAAGAAGAGCCTATTTGCTTGTCTGCTTGTGTTGAAGGACCCCACAATTCTGATGAGGGGTGAGGGTCCCCGAGTTCCTGAGCAGCCGGTGGCTTCTCTGCGGAGGAGGAGGTGGAGGCAGGAGCGGCGCCTGGGACTGGGGAGACAGCAGAGCGCAGGGTCCCCGCGGTGGCAGCACCCGGCTGTGCCCGGGGAGGGGCCTGCGGGCTCCGCAGAGGCAGTGAAGTCCCAGAACGGCCCAGAGGGACAACGGGGGCCGGGCTCCCGGAGCACGGCGACCAAGGAGTTGGAGGCACCGCGCCCCGAACTTCCATTTCTAAGGGCTCGTCTCGTGGAAAGTTCACGAGAACTTTCCACGAGTGCAGAGGCACGTCTGAACTAGCCTGAATGACTTAGGGTAGCAAAAAATTAGAAACAACCCAAAACGGCCAGCATTTGGAGGGTTCATTGAACCCGGGCTCCCCTCTCGCCCCCAAAGAAAACTCAAACCGCGTTAGGAACACGTAGTCTACGCAGGCAGCGAGCGGGACCTGCGGAGCTCCAGAGGGGCCCGGGCTGGGCCTGCGCCTGGGCCTGGGCCTGGGCCCACTTCCACCCGAGCCCGCCTTATGCTCTGGAGCATGCAGCAGACACCTTAAATGCCGTTAGTTCTCGGGGGACGTCAAGACCTGCGCAACCTGGGTTTGGCCACGGGTTCAGCAACGAGGCCTGCTCTTCATGCTGCACCCAAGGGCCCCCAAGTCCCGGAGACGGCTCTGAAGGGCACCGAGCATCTTCCGCTCCATTCTCTGGTCCACCGGACCAGCCGCCCTTTGCGGTGCTGCCCCACTCTCGGTGGCCCTTCCTTCCAGCCTGCGCTCGAAACCACAGTGCGTGGCCACAACCAGCCCAGCCTTTTACGTTTGAGAACTCGGGAAACGGTGAAAACTGCGACTTGTTGCCACAGGTTGTCTCCTCTTCAGGGCTGTAGGAAAACCCCAGCCCCAGGGGCCACGAGACGTGCCCCACAGAGGCGGGGACAGCATCTGCCCGCATCCAGGTGGCCACTGCCAGGACACGCGGACTGCCAGTGGCTGGTCAGCGGCCCCAGGAGTCAGGTTTTTACCAGTCTGCTTGCAGCCTCTTTCCTTGATGTACAAACCGCGAGGGGGAGGGAGGCCCTCACGGGGTCAGACTGGGAGCCGGGCCCACGTTCCCCTCTACAGACGGACGCCCACCGCACAGCCATCCGAGCACCCTGCTGTACCGCTGCAGGACAGGACACGGGGACAGAAGGTGGGAGCCTGGGGGCGCTTCCTCCCTCACCTCCACCCTCTCCGTAGCCTGGGCAGGGTGGCTGGGGTGCCAGCTGGCTGCCTGAGAAGAGCCCCTTCCCCCTTCCACGAAGCTGCTTAGTCTCGGCCCCCCCTGCTCTGCCCCCTGCCCTCCCAGCAGATGTTCCCGGAGCAGCTGGGGTCCGTGTCAGCTGCTCCGCTGGTCTGCAGACTGCGCACCTGCCTGGAGGCCAACCACAGGTGCCCACACCAAGGCTCGGAGAGGAGGCTGCCCTCCCCACGCTGCTGGAGCAGGCCAGGCCGGCAGCAGTGGTGGGCGCCAGGCAGGCCGGGACGCGGTGGAGGGCAAGAGAAAGTAGGGGGGAAGGAGTGATGTGGACAAACCTGGGTTTTGAGATGTGGGCTGAGAACGAGGTTCTTGGGGAAGCGAGCCTGGGAGAGGGGCTCACAGAGGCCAGGCAGGCCTGCGGGAGGGGGGGTGTGGGGGTGGGGGTCCCTCAGACCCTGGGCAGCACACCCAGAAAAACCCTCGAGTTTAAATTTTTTGACTTGTTCTTCAAACAAGCTTTTGCAAAGAATCACTGAGAAACGCCAGAGGGATTGAAAGACACCTTCCACTTTGCGGCTCTAGCTCGTGCCCTGTTCTGAGACGGGACCGAGTCCGTCACCACCACCAGCCTTCCCGAGTCCCGTGCTCATCTCGGGAAGGGCGCAACTGCGCCGCACCGTGCTCGGAAACAAACCAGCACTTCCTCCAAATAAACAAACAAACAAATAAATAACAAGAGGGCAACGAGGCAGCGTAATCAGAACCCATCGAAAACATTTTCAACAGAACTAGGCGACGAAGGATGTCCACAAATCCCCAGATTCAAGCAGAGGCAAACACCTGGCATCAGGTGTCTCTGAGGGAAGAAGGAAAAGGGAGCGGTGAGACATCTGAGCATCTAACAGGAAAACGGTGAAGCAGGGAGCTGACCCTCATCAGGAAGCAACAGGGGGTCGATCTGAAACTAGCCGCTGAACTGGGAAGGGGTTCCACCCCCTCAACAGCGAGTCAGAGCGCGGCCCCGGGTGGACCAGCCGGCCTGAGGGGCTGGCCCATCGCAGCCGCGGGACGGGACGCCTGCCACAGTGCTGCGTCCTCGGGGTCCCTCCCGAGAAGGGGCCCCTGACAGAGGGAAATGGCTCAGAACGTAATAAAGCCGACAGGTAGTTAAAAAGAGGGTGGGAGGCAGCGGAACAGGACCAAGGAACCCGAGCGAGCAGGCCGCCAGGTTTCTGCGCCGCAGAGAACAGCGGAGGAGGAGGAGGCCGTACTAAGTCGGAAAGACTCCCTGCATCCGCCAGGCAAAAAATGCAGAAAAAATCGTTTCGCAAAAGACTGAGCAACAAAAAGTACTGAGGTGGAACCATTGTAAGTAAAAAGAGAAGAAAAACCGGTGGGGGGGGGGGGGGAGGAAATGCTGAAAAAGCAGATAAAAAGGAATGTACTACTTGAAAACAAGCTAAAGGACATTTTCAAAGTAGTAACACGAAAGAACAACATAAATGAGGATTAGAGGAGTCAGAAGCACAATGGCTGAACACACGAGGGGACTGGAAATAAAGTGTCGATTCTGCCACGAAGCCTGAACTCAGAGAGACGCGACGCTGACAAAACCTGACCGAGCACGCCCCCAGAGAAGCAGAAGTTGGGGAGGAGGGAAAAACTGAAATCAAACGGAAATGAAGCTTTTTTCCAGTTGTAGGAGGCGAGCTTGTGGTTGGCACATCTGAAAACAAACGGGAGTGGGCAGAAAATTATTTACATAAAGGGGGGAACTGAACAAATAAACACACACATTGGAAATGCTGAGAGCTGCAGAGTTACGGCATGCCCAGGGGGCACCAGCACACACGCCGCGGTGTTTTGTTAGAGTCGGCGATAGTGGTGCCGACTCGTGGTATTTAATACAGTTAGAACTACGCTTAGAGGAGCAGAGATGTGGGTGGGTGTGTGCATGCACGCACATGTGTGTGCACATGTATGTGTGTGCACACACGTGTGTGTACAGACGTATGTGACCCAGCTCTGTCTGCTGGGAGGGCCTGGAGGCAGCGGGCCCAGACGGACGCAGTGCCCAGACGCGGTTCCTAATTATTCCCCCCACTTAAGGGAACCGCCGTCCCACCGACACTCAGTAGAAGGTCCTTCTCCTTGCAGTCACTTCCTTAACTGACACGCCTGGGCTGCAAAAGCAAACAGATAAACAACTACAAAAGCAAACAAAGTTCACGGCCTGACTATAGTCACAGACATGCATTCCATTTTTTTTTTCTTAAGACTGGGCAGCTTAACTCAGACTTCCTAACTTTATTTACTAATGACTAGACAATATGTAGCATACTATGCAATTTTTCTCCTGATAATCATGTAGAACAAGCAAAAATGGAATTTATATATACTTATAAAAATAACAAACACAGAATCATTATATATTTTGTATTAAAATTCATTCTTCAAGTTTTGGGGTGGAATGTTAAGCAAGTTTAATTGATTCTTCAAAGGTCATACCCATCACAGAGAGTTTTTGACGGCCAGAAAGAGCTCGCCAGACCAGGCCCAGCAGCCCGTGTATGTCACCCGGCTCGTGCCCTTTCTACAGTGATCATAAAGTCAATTTCGTCACTGTACATTCTATTTTACAGAGTGAATTTTGCAAGCAAAAAACACAGAGTAGGTTAGCTTTGACTTCCAAATTCCATTCTCTTATCCAGTTACACAGAATACAAAGCTACTGACCTTTGCAAATAAAGCTTGTTCATGTTTTCGGACTTTTGACTAATTAGGCAACAGAGAGGCAAGGTAAAAGATAAATCATCCTGGTCATTTTTCAATTTCTCCCACCTGGTGGCTTTTCCATATAAATAGGTGGCTCTGATCGCTACAACAATGCCCAAGATGCAAAGGTCCCACCGGGAGAGGACACACACCAGGCCAAAGCAATGGCTTTCTCGCTTCACTAATAAAACGCCCCCCTGGCGTCACCCAGGACCTGCTCACCCAGACCAGTGTCTACAGCAAGTGCTTTATGAAACAACTGGGCACAAAGATCACCTGACGTGCTCAGCCCGTCTCCTTAACGCATTCATGCACGCATTCGTCAAATACCAGCGTGTGCTATGTACGATTTGCTAGTTATTTACATTTTACAAACTTGCTAACCCCTAATCCAGCACACTGCTTATGCTAGGTGTGATAGAGGATTAAAAAAAAAAAGACTACCTTCAAGGGATTAAAATGACCCTTCCTTTGAACAGATATCACAGCCTGCTTTTCTCCTCTCTGATGGCAAACAAATTGGTTACGTTCACCTGCCTCCCTGTCAGCATCACTGATTGTAACACAGTGGCTGGTGAGGGTGACTTCTCCAGCTCCGTTCTCAACACTCGTCCTCTCACAGGACTCCACCAGCAGCCGCTCCACCAATAAAAACACCAATGAGCTCCTAAACAGAGTATAAAGGCTGCTCTTGACCCTACAGCCACTGGAGCTCCGACTCCGTTTCTTCCCCCAAAGCAAACTCCTTCCACTCTCCACCTCTAGCTCACCCCTGACTCACTCCTGGCTCGTGGTACCCTGACCTCTGACCCAGCTTCCGATGCGGCCCTCTTAGCCGTCACCAATGACTTCCCAAATGACTAAGTCCAAACTCTCTTTCTTCCCCAAGTCTTACTGTTACTTCATTTCTCCATTCAACTCTCAACTTTTGTTTCCTGTACAAAGATTCATTTTCAATTACATGTGTGACCTAGGCCATTGGAGGTCACCTGCCCAAGCCCACCCACAGGCAGCAAGTCACAGAGGTGCATGCAGACATGCCCGTCCCCAGCACCCAGGCTCTTAACCACTCCTCTGAACTGCTTTTCAAAACCAAAGGCTATGCTGGGGGAGAACTGTGCCCACACCCTTCATACTAATAAAGCCACCTTCCGATGCAGGGGTCAGCGAGCCTTGACCTGGCAACCGAATGCAGCCCGTCACCTATTTCTGCAAATCGAGTTTTCCCGGAGGCCGGTCACACGCACGCACTCACACGCGGTGCAGGGCTGCTCTCGCACTGCGGGGCCGAGATGAACCACGGAGACCCAGACGATGCAGTGGACAGAGCCTCCAGTTTGCACCACGCGGCCCTCTCCCAAAAACGGTTGCCCGTCCTCATTCTCACCAGCTGCCTTTCAGGTTCATCATTTGCAAATTTGAGGACAACAGTGACTAGCTCACGTACTTTCCGTGAGAATTAAGGAAGACGTCAAATCTGGAATAATCTAATGAGAGCGGACACCTCAAAATATACACCAAAGTCTAATTTAGGTTCTGCATTCCAGCATTTATTTAGGGGGAAAAAAATCCCATCCCTTCTCTATCTCACCATCATGTCGCTTTGTCCTCGGAGTTTTTTGCTCCCCCTGCACACGCCCCAGAGAAGAGGCAAAGGTCCCTGTTCCCACTGACCTCATGGCCTGTTCCAGGAGCCAGTCGTTTCTGTTAACAGCTCGCCCTCCTCCCTTCCCCCAGACTGGGGTCCCTGGAGCCATCCTGTGCGTCTCCACGCTTGTCTTGCTCACTTGTGAAGCGCTATTTATTCAGCCCACACGGCAGCTGCCCCGCCCTCGCTGCACACTCCCGCCGAGGATCCCAGCCCAGCCCAGCCCCACCGCCCTGCACTCCGTCATCCCGGTAGCACCCGGCGCAGTCCCGACCCCACTCTTTGTGCCCCGCACACGAGTGTCAGAACGGCAACATGTTTCTTTAACAAAAATATGCTTTAAAAATTACACAACAGTTATTTTAGTGGATTGGAAATAACAGTTCATTGTGGTTTTAATGTGCCTTTCCTGATGTCTAACGATATCGAATGTGTTCTCATGTGCTTACTGGCCACTTGCACATTCTCTCTTCTGAAATGTAAATGTATGCTCTTTGAAAACTTGAAGTATTGGGTTGTTCATCTTTTAATTATTGGTTTATTGAAGTTTTTTACATACTCATGATACAAAATCATCAGAAGCATGTGTTGCTAATTTTCTTTACCAGTCTGTGGCTCACTCTTTCATTTTATTAATGAGGTCTTTGATGACTAAAAATTTTTAACTTTGATGAAATTTTTTTAAAAAGACTATTCAATATTGTGTCACGACCCACTGTGTTAAGGCCTCAGCTTTGCATTCAAGCTGATCATACCACGTGATTCCAATGTACACCTCCAAGCTAACTTCATACTCACTTTCGTCGGTACTTACTATGCCTCACATCCTACATTAAGCACTGACGAGAAAACGATGAGACACTCACCTCCTGTCCTCAAGAAGCTCAGACTCTAACAGGGAAGGGGGAGCTAAAGAGAACAAGAAACACCCCATACAATGGGAGGTGTTTTAGGAAAGGTCTGAACAGGCAGGTGTGAGCAGGAAGAGAATGCAGGAGCGAGTTCTGCCCCAGGGAACAGAGGGGAGAGGAGCTAGAGCGGCTCCACTATCCTCCGAGAGGAGAGGGATTAAAGCGAGAAGGGGGAGTGGGGAGGGAACGGAAAGACAGGGTGCAGCAAGACAAAGGCTCCCACCACTTCTCAATCTTTATTCCCCAAAGCAGTGGTTTTAAGCCACAGGTAATTTTGCCCCTCAGGGGGCACTCAGCAAGGTAAGAAAATGTTTTTGGTTGTCACAACTGGGGAGAAAAGATGCTACTGGCGTGAAGGGCGTAGAGGACATCCTACATGACACAGGACAGCCCCCACAATGAAGAACTATGCAGTCCGCAATGCCAACACAGACCTAAGTCGGAGCAGCCCCGGTCCAGAGCCGCAAGGAGCGGGAGCAAAGGAGAGGATGCAGTTGCGGTGACTCCGGGGTATGTTGGAACACTGACCACACAGCGACGGCAAGGAGGACAATGAGTCGTGCCCGCACACCCTTGCTCAACAAGCCAAAGAGGAGAAGGCAAAACTGAACAGAGGGCCAAAGTTATTAACAAATGCTCCAGGTCCCGTGCTCATGAAAGGGTAAATCGGATTGCCAAGGCAAGACAACCAACTTTGAGGGAACAGAGAAGACAGGGGCAAAGAGGCCGGGCAGAGGCTAGCAACACTTCCCGTTCCACATCATCCGACCTAATGTGCGCTCCCCGCACGCCTGCTGCTGGATGTCACGGGGAAAACACGGAGATGAATAAATCATAACCCCTGCCTGCGAGAGCACAGGGCTCCCGTGGGGAGGGTCAGGTAAGGACACAGTTATTAAAATAAAAGGGAAGATAAGATACACATTCTAAGAGAAACACACACAGGGGTTCGAATACACAGATCTTGTGAAGATTCAATGCAGTGAGAAAGGACAATTCTACTTACTATCTTCTGGGCCACCTAGTGAAAGAAAGAAGTCATAGGATAGTAATTTCTCTATTTCTGTTTGCAAAACTGTAATAAACCTAACTCACAATATAAAATACATGTTACTTCTAAACAGCCCAGTTGCTAACAATGTCCTAACAAGAACAAAGCAGGATACTTCTGTATTGTCTTCCTATAGACATCTGACTTTCCATTGAGAGACCCCTGAAAAAATTAGTTCCAGTATCCTAGAGTAAGTCCTGCACTGAGAAGCTCTTAGTTTTTGTTTGTTTGTTTGTTTGTTTGTTTACAGCTTTGGGTGGGTTTTATTTCTCCTGAGGTTAGAAAACCATCCAGAGGACAGCTCTTTAAATATTCCCCTCCCAAGGAACCTCAAATTCCACACGAGAAAATAGTTAGAGAAATCCCCAATGGTCCAGCCAACACACATTTTTCATAAAGCGATTATCCTCCTGCAGCCTCAGCTTCCTACGCCTTTCCCCCCTCCTATAATTGTTTCCCTTGTAGGCCAGGCAACAATTACTACCGCTACAAGGCTGAGGAGGTTCGCAAGCAATATATTTTACAATACGTAAGTGTAGTGCCTCTGATATCTGGTGCTTTTATCACTAATTGCGCTATAAAATACGCTATTAAAACGGGGACAAACAAGATTGTAAAAATCACATAATGGACCGTGACCACTTACAAAAGTCATTCATAAATGTTGCCGCTCCACTTCCCTGTCTTTAATTTCCCAGTTACATAGCTATTTTTCAAACAGCCTACCTCTAAGGGACACCACCCAGAAAAAGGATATATCTGGATATTACGTATCATATATGCTTGACCTTAAATAAACTGTTTCATAAATTTTCTCAAAATTAAACTTATATAGACATAAAATGAACTATGAACACTGAATTCCTAGGGATGTTTACATGATCTCTTGAAAAAAACTACAGGCATGGAGAATTTAAGCTGGGATTTCTATTCAAACTTTAGCGCATGGGACTGAAGGCACGAAGAAAAGCACAGAAGAATCTCATCATTCCAATCTATGAGACACGCAATATAACAAAGCCAATAAAACATTCACATCTGCGGAATGATCAAATATTACTGCCAACTGCTGGGGGGCGGGGGCAGCGGGGCTACCTACCGCGTGTCAGATGCCATCAGCACTCACTAATTCACGACAGATTCCCGAGCTTGCAGATGAGCATTTCAACCTCTCCACCATTTGTTCATTAAACAATAGGAATTAGGAATATGAGGGAATGAAAATAAAAGTATTTATCACCCTTTGGTAACTCTAATGAACACTGAGATGGAAACAGCCGTGTTCGGTAGTGAGCTGTGAAATACTGGGGTTGACTCTAGGTTTCTTTTATCCGTCACCAGAGAACTAGTTCTAATTATACCACAGAACACAACCCCACGAACCACACAGTGGCTAGCCCCTACAAAACTCAAGATGAGTAACCAATTAATGAATTGGGATGGCTGGTTCTTTTAGTAGGCTGGTGCTCTTTCAACAGAGAAAGAAACAGATGCGCTGGTTTTAAGTGCCAGCAAGGAACATATATGACCGGGCTATCAGTACAGATGCCGGCCTGGCTTTGCTCCACCGGACCGAGTCTCCGGCATGTTACTCAATCCCTTTAATGGCCCAATTTTACTAAAATCAGAACCTGCTTTTAAAATCAGTGGATGGACCACAATTACAGGCATCTTCATTGTGTACCTAAATGATGATGGTTTTCTCCTGGAGACATTAGCCAGTGCTCAATCTTTCAAAAGGAAAGCTGTCAGAAAGTCAAAAGACAGATTACGTATAAAATATTTGCTCTCACTTCAGGAACTGAAGTCACTTAATTCAGTAGCAATCCTGTTAAAAGATGCTGAATGGTAAGAATATAATTTCCTCTTTCAAAATGCTCATAACACTTACATTGGCCAAACCTAAATAACAATGAGAAGCTGACTTTCCACCAGTGTCATCTGCCAAAATTATTCCCTAAGAAACCGCAAGGCTATGTCACCAAACGACGTTCAAAGAGGAATACACACTCAAGCCCACGTACAAAACTCACTTTGTCGGACGCCTCGGAAGCCAGGAGGTTCGTTGCCAGGGTCTGCAGCTTATGGTGGGCCATGTTCTTCAGAGCGGCGAGACTGCGCCGCGTCATGGCCTGCTTGAGGTTGACGGCCGGGTGGCTGAGCGAGTCCACCGCGGCGGGGACGGCCTCGTCACAGGCATTCAGGATCTCGACGGCTGTGATGCCCATCACGCAGCGATCCAAGGCGCCTGCAAGACGTAGGTGTGTTCGCAAGTGTTACACACACCGTAAAATGCTAAATGGCTTAAGACGATAAATGCAAGGACATTCTTTATGTGGGAATATGTTTTAACGGTGCCTCCCAGAAACATTTTCTTGCACATCCTTCCTCTAACAATCTCCCAGGTAGCGTTACCTGTGTCATTTCCTCCCACGAAAGGCCCCTCCCACAACTTCCCAACAAAGTCAAGTTCAGAGTCAAGATTGTAACGACCTCCCCCAGGCTTTTCTACTTCCAACATGGCCTCCTTGGTCAACCCACACCATTACTTTTACTACAAACATGAAGTTCTATGACTTCACCTTCTTCTAAGCTGTATATCAATCTTAAACAAAAAAAGAGTAAGTCTGGCTACAATTCCTGAAGCTTTTCTTTCTCCAGCATCTCTCCACACGACTGGAAAAAATATATAGCTCCTCATTCTAGCTGAAAACTTCCTGACGGTTATTCTTCACACCCAATCACATGTTCTTTGGTGTGTTTGTGAAAGTAACTGCTACGTCAGCTTGCAGCCTCGTCACAGCTGCTGTATTTGGCGACACTTTCCGTTCATCCCCACCTCTGCATTTCGTGCGTGAGGGAGGGCGCGGGACCGTCCTCTGGAGCAGGCAGCCTGTGTGCGCACCCAGTCACACACGGCGCGCAGCGTCGCACTGGGCAGAGGGGGTTCTCCTGCTGAGGATCTGCGTGTATTTATTTTTTTAAACTGAAGAAAGGTCCCGAGTTCTTTTTTTTTTAAAGATTTTATTTATTTATTTTTAGACAGGGAAGGGAGGGAGAAAGAGAGAGAGAAACATCAATGTGCAGTTGCCAGGGGCTGTGGCCTGCAACCCAGGCATGTGCACCGACTGGGAATCGAACCTGCAATGCTTTGGTTTGCAGCCCGCACTCAATCCACTGAGCTACAACAGCCAGGGCCCTGCATGTATTTTTTTGAAGATTATAATAATGACAATAAAATGATAATGGAGTTTATTTTGTTTCACTGGGCATTCCTCCAGAGTCGTTCTAAAAGAAGACCCATCAGTTTTGAAAAATAACCATGGAGAACAGCAGGAACTTGAATTATCACCAAAACACAAACACTTGACTGTGTTTCTGAGCTGGTGCCCGAACACCCAAACACATGGAGTCTTCCCAGTGTTGAGCGGTTACATACACGCCAGTCGGGTCTGCCCCCACGCCTTAAGGACGCTGAATCCTGACTCGCTGTCCTCTCTCCACAGGACTCCCAGAACAGTTCCTGGTGGTCTCAGTGTGAGCAGGACTCCCAGAACAGTTCCTGGTGGTCTCAGTGTGAGCAGGACTCCCAGAACAGTTCCTGGTGGTCTCAGTGTGAACATAAATCAGCGTATTGAGTGCTGACCAATATATTTTGGAAGGCAAAGCAAAAGAAGAAATTGTTACCTGAAACTTTTTGGGTACGTGTGAAAAGGAGAGTATGTATTCACTAATGGGATTTCAATAATGTTCGAAGGCTATGAACAATGAAGAATAGAAATGGGTAGTAGTCATACGAAAAGACATCATCCTCACTAATACAGAAATCCAAATTGAAGCAATAATGGAATATCACTTATGTCTTACCGCGATAGACATTCAGCATCCTTAAGGGTATGAGGAAACTAGTAAAATACTTTTATTGTAACTGAAAATTAGTGACTCTTTCTTAACAAATTCTATCAAATTTAAAATTGACATTTCCTTTAACACAGAAAGTCTCATTCTAAGATTTATACTAAATAAACATACCATATAATAATACAAATTTACATATATGCTATCAGTAAGTGTATACCAGTAACTACACATATATTCATATGTATGTGTGTTTTATATACATACACCTATTATGTATACATATATATTCCCAGACATATTTACTGATTGCCTTATTTGTAAATGTTAAAAATTTTAAAAAGTAAATATCTATCATTAGTATGCAAGTTCAATGACCCTACACACAAGAAATACAAATAAAACTACAATCAAAATGCTCAAAACCTAAATAAGGAGAAAAATTTTAAAGCAACTAGAAAAAAAAGCAGACACAATATATACAAAGGGGGGAAAATAAGGGAGATTTCTCATTGGAGATAATACAAGAAGAAAGAGTATAAAAGGAAAAAAAAATCAACCTAGAATTCTACACCCAGAAAAAAAAATCTTAAAAATTAAGGTGAAATAGTTTTTCAAACATCCAGAAGCTGAAAGAATTCATCACTCATAGACCTACATTACAAGAAATATTTAATATTAGGCAACAGGAATGAAAACTACATGGGTAAATATGTGACATTTTGTTTTTATTATTCAAATTTCCTTAAAATATAACAAATTAAAGAAACATGCAAATAGAATGAACAATGTTCCAAATGAGTAAAACCCATGAGCAACAAACACAGATGATATGAAAGAGACTGACCCAGTCATTCTGGGCTAGAATCATCCTTTGCACAGTCACGTGGTCTGTGTACTTGAACAGCAGGAGACAAAGACAAAGGTGCGAGGCTACCACATAGTAGAGGACCTTGTCTTAAAGGCTATGTGGCCTAAAATTGTGGGGGTTTTTTTACCCATTAAGACGGTGATATAAACCAAGTGTTGTTTTTTTACTTCCTAAAATAGATTTGCCAGCAGTGTAAGGATGGGTTAGAAGAAAAAATAGCCCTGGCTGGCGTGGCTCAGTGGACTGAGCATCAGACTTCAAAGCAAAGGGTCACTGGTTTGATTCCCAGTCAGGGCATGTGTCTGGGTTGCGGGCCAGGCCCCCAATAAGGGCCGTGTGAGAGGCAACCACACATTGATGTTTCTCTCCCCCTCTTTCTCCCTTTCCCTCTCCAAAAATAAAGAAATAGATTTTTTAAAAAGAAAATATTCTTTAAAAAAAGAACAGGAGAAAGACGACAAAGAAACCAATAACAACAGGGCTCTATTTTTCCACACCTGTGCCAAGTTAACGATACACTGGAAAGAAAGGAGGGAGGGCAGGGTACCTAATGGGAAGGGTTTAGCAATTAATTGCACAAAAGGGTCCTAAGGGGAGGGTGTAGGTAGTAGAGACAGTTGCATTTCTACTCTAACAACTTCTTCCTTAAAAATTCCAGAGTGAATCATCCAGAGAGGGGAAAATATCTCTGATTATACTTGGTTTTACCAAGATTTTCAAAAAGTATCTTTTTTTAAGTTTTTTGTTATCCATGCCTTACATGCCCTTTTAAACAGACATAAACATATATTAATTCATAACTCTGTGCTACATGTTATTAGATAATAAAGTTTAAAAAGATGAAAAAACATACATTTATGAAATAAATACAAAAAAATAAATATTTTCAAAAGCTGAAGGGACAGAGCATACATGTTAAAAAGTGATAAGAGAACGAAGTAAACTGCCAAGACTTCACACACTAACTTGTAGTGATATCTGGCAAGCACTCTTGGTGTTTGCATTTGTACAGAAACACCTAATAACTGTCCTTACAGAAACAGGCTTATGATCTGAAAACCCCTGTCGTTACCCAGTCAAGATGATCAAAATGGGCAGAGGAGAATGCTGTTTAGGCTCCGTACTGATCAGATAAAAAGAACATCTTGTAACATCAGTCATTACTTAAAGCACGCCACGGTGTCCCAAATAGATAGGATTCTGACCCTGGCAAAGACCTGTGTGTGTGTGTGGGGGGGGGGGGGGCCGAAGCGTGCTGCCAGGGAACACGACAGGTGAGGATGGGGCTGAAGCACAGAGCAGCTCCAGGTGGGGGCAGACACCGCCTGGGCCAGTGGCCCGCCTTCAGTGAGTCCCTAGGTGGGAGTGGGGTTTCCTCTGGCCACCCCTGCGGCTTGCTGTCTGACTCGCCTTCTGACTACCCTGACACGTGACAGAAGACCAATTGCCATGGCACCCACATCACTCTGGCATTTAATAAAGAGGACGCAATAAAAGAACAAAAGATTCTGAACTTCTATCTCTCTACTTAAGTTTTCTATGACTAGCTCCAAACTCATTTCATTAGGAAGTCATCACTGGAGATAAAACTACCCATCTCAAGGGGAAAACAATGAAAAGAAAGTGCTACATAGAAGTATAAAGAAAATACATCTTTTGAAGATTTTATTTATTTATTTTTAGAGAGAAGGAAGGGAGGGAGAAAAAGAGGGAGAGAAACATCAATGTGTGGGTTCCCTGCTGTGCACCCCCTACTGGGGACCTGGCTCACAACCCAGGCATGTGCCCTGACTGGGAATCAAACCACCAACCCTTCGGTTTGCAGTCTGACGCTCAATCCACTAAGCCACACCAGCCAGGGCAGGAAACACATTTCTAAGTCTGCACAAGGCAGAGACATCGGTTCGATTCAAGACCAAACAGAAAGTTGCGCTCTGCGCATGAGCAGTGTCAGCGGACGGCGGCTTCCTCGTAAAAATGCCCTCCCAGAACACTGAGAAGAGGAATAAAGTGCCTCCTCGGAGTTTTAATACATTTCATACATCAAACTTTGGCTGGGACTGATTTACTTAGCCTCATCTTTTATTTATTTAATAAATCCATAAATTTAATAAATAAATAATGGCAATACCTCCCGGATGTGCCTGACTGACTCCCTGGAGACTCCCATATCACTAGTTGAAGCCTGAGCCGCAAGGAGGAAAAAAGAGTGTATACACTCCCTATTGTGGTTGATACCCAAAATAAATTCTGCTTCTCAACTATTATCTCAATTTAGCAGTCCTATTGACTAACAGTTTACCAAAAATCCTCCTGAAGGTCAGAATTCTGAGTTCTCAATATTATATGTTGTGTAATCTAAAATGGGCTTAATTACACTAAGCTAATTATGGGAATAACATCCTCCAGCCATGCCTACAGGGGCCATTTGTCATTTCCTTCTAGGGAGATTCCTGGAAAAGTAACTTTGTCTTTAGTAAGGAATATAAAATTTAAAGTATCTGAAATTTTCAAGTGTCATTACTTAAGCATATGTCTGAAAAATTCAGGAAAATTATAAATACCACCTTCCTTTATTATATTTATTTCACTTTTAAAAGTCCTAGACAAAAGCCTTGGCTGGCGTAGCTCAGTGGATTGAGCATGGGCTGCGAACCAAAGCATCGCAGGTTCGATTCCCAGCCAGGGCACATGCCTGGGTTGCAGGCCATGGCCCCCAGCAACCGCACATTGATGTTTCTCTCTCTCTCTCCCTCCATTCCCTCTCTAAAAATAAATAAATCTTAAAAAAAAAAGTCCTAGACAAGTTCACCATACTTTTTTATTTAAGATATAACAACAGTTAATTAAAATTTTGACTATTTCAAAAGAGCATTTTATGCATGTCATTACTGCTATAAGAACTTTATTTAATATTAATTTCCAAAGAATATATTTCTAAAGGTCGTATATTCCCAAGTTCAACAAAGTAACAAGTAGCGTATTTAATAACACACACGTACACACAGAGAAACTTGCATGTACACAAGCACACACACACACGTTACATGTACTGCATGCACCACAGGTGGACACTGTGACATTTTATTCTCCCAGCAACATTAGAAAACAGGAACTATTCTTGTCTTCCTTTTGCAGATAAAGTTGAGGGACAAAAGTCTAAGGACTTGCAGGTCACAGTGCCAGCGAGTGGTCAGTTCTAAACTCACAACAAGTGGCCTAACTCCAGAACCAAAGGCGAACTCGGTGCAGCCGGTCAGTGGGGCGGACCACGTCAGCAAACCCACGCCTGTGCTGCGAGGCACACGGGGTGCAGCCAGAGGACACCAAAGCACGCCTTTCGTGCGTACAGATTTGCATGTGTCGTACGACAGCAATCCTGGCTTTAAAAATGCACGGAAATAAGACAAGGAAGAAATGTGCCAAAATGTTAACGTTCGCCACTCAGCAGTGCAATCTGGGTTCATCTTTTCTATTTGTCTCTAAAATTTGACAAAAGGTATATGCATCTCCTACATGATCAGACAAAAAGAAAAGATAAATGCAAAAACCGTTTGACACCCCCCCACCCCCGCCCCAGGAAGGCTCCGTCTTGTCAAGGCTGCCTTCGCTTTGGCAGTTACAGCGAGAACTCAGAAAGAAAGGCTGCCGAGCGCTCGGCTCTGATCCGACGGAGGTTAAGAGAACTCCGACCACACCACAGTGCAGGCACAAATGTGTACATGCTGCGATTTCAACAAGAACTGCTCCAAACAGGTTTCAGTCCACTGGCTCGTGATCACGTAAGTAGACTAAAATGTGTTTCTAAAAGCTTAAACTAATAAACACATTTAGGTCCATACTTAAAGACTTCCCAGGGACAAGGAGATACTATGTTCAACGTGATATATCGCTGCCTATACTTTTAAGCTAAGCATTATTTGTTCTATGTTATGCCCTATACATAAAATCTTTGAAACTGAAATTTTAAAGGTTCTCTCTAGAAATTAAAACTTTCACTTCAATCACCTCCTGCTATTAACTGCCCAGTATTGATTTTCTGCTATTCAAATAAAAGAGGGCTCTCTTTTTTCCACTGCTTCTAAATCTGAGACAAAACTGGTTTCTTTATCCTGCTCACATCTTGCCTCATGAATTATACGGAATCACTGATTTTTTTTTTGGTCTACTATCTGTACGTCTGTCCTAACGTGTACATTGTCTTCCATTACACCCCTCTGAAGACCGGCCAAGCCCCAGCATTTAGCGTGGCACAGAACTTAGAAAAAGCAGCGATCAAGTAAAAAGTAGCGATCTTGTGATATTTCGGGGCTTTCCCCCCTCATATTAAAGGTTTTTAATTTCTGGGAACTCGAATGCACACGTGCAATGCCCGGGTCTCTCTCTCAGCCATCGTTCTTACCAGTATCCATCTGCCAGACGTACACGGAGCCGTCGGCACAGCCCACTACCAGGTAGTCGTCCGAGGGCCTCCACTTGATCACTTGAATGGGGAAGAGATGGCGGGATGCCAGCATAATGCACTTTTTCTCTCGCAAGCTCAGGAGTCCTACTGAGTGGTCACTGGCTACCGAGCAGACGCAGTGCTGCACTCTCGCCTGAAACGAAGAATAAGCCTTAATTATATTTAGGTTCCACTCAGAACAAAAGGGATCCTATCCTCCACGACTGAAGCCAACATGAAGGACACAATCTTCACTGCTCCTGAAAACCGACCACGATATGTGCTTGTGCTGAAAATATGTTCCTTCATATTATACATAAAACACCCAGTTTGATCATCATAGCCCCAAAAAAGAATGCTAAATTAATCCTAGATTAAGGGTGGGAAAGATGCCTTGGAAAATCTGCTGTTAAGTGTGAAGATGACCTTACTAAAATGATTGCTATATATGAGCAGGCAGAGCTGGGGAAAAAATTGATCTGTTATTATGTGTTCTCTTTCCACAGTATGAACCTGCCTTTGTTAGCTGCTGGGACCGCTTTCCCTGGCGCTTCTGTTTGTGACTGTCATTTAGACCCAGGCCCTTCCCTGCTCCTGTGCTCAAAAACAATACCCCACGGTCCCTCTGCCACGACCATTTCTGAAGCAGCACAGACATTCTGCATTATCAGGAGATGTGCTTCACAGCTTCTGTCTATAATGTCAGCAGGCGCACCACCAACCCCCACACGCAGTGGCCAATTAGAATATTCTGCTGTGTCTTTTCTGCTCCTCTCTAGTTTGGGCCCTTCAATTCCTTTCTGGAACAAGATGAAAGATGAATAATGGAACAAAGATGGTAAAGATTTTCCACTAGCAACAGAAGACACAACCCATGACCTGGAAAATTAAAAATTAAAGCCTTTCGCTTTTTGAGACAATTGATAAGCAATTTAAAACTTAACTTTTTAGTGACTTATGAGACTATGCTTTCAGTTCATGCAAAGGTGAAACCATATGGAAACAGTTGCCTTAAAACTCGTAATTGTATACATTGTGGCTACTTACTGAGGAAGAGGGCCACTGCTCTACACATACACCACCTCTTCTACGGCACCCAAAGGGGAAGCCTCTCAAACCTCGCCCTGCTGGGTGTTCTGCCTTAAGCAGAACAGCTAAAGATTAGCTCCCTGACTGGTGTATCTCACTGAGTGAGAAATGCTGACGGACAGCAGATTTTTCTTTTAAAGGGAGGAGGTGGCCAAATATACAATGGGAAACACAAGTTACCATTGTTTTTATCCACAGAACTTCCAAGAGCCTTTAACACGTGGATGTGCATCTAATTATCGGTGTAAGAAGGACACGCTATCACTCGTCCCCGAGTTTATGTGACTATGGTAATCTTACAAGAGCTAAGTTTTCTTTTTTTTTATTTTTTTTATTGATTCCAGAGAGAGGGGAAAGGAGGAAGAGAGAAAGAGAGAAACACTGATGTGAGAGAGAAACATCGATCAGTTGCCTGTTGTACACGCCTCAGCTGGGGGCAAGCCACAACCCAGGCATGTGCCCTGACCAGGGATTGAACCAGCGACCTTTCGGTTTGCAGGATGACGCCGAACCAACTGAGCCACGCTGGCCAGGGCAAGACCTAGTTTTTGAAGAACACACTTTTGGGAAAACTACTATAACTAGTTCCTTTTATGTCTTGGCTACTAAGAAACTCAGGTCTCACTTTTCTATCCGTAACGGCTCAAGATCTTGGACATACATTTCTGTAAGTGAAGTCTCCGTGGCCTCATCTCCTTTCTCCTCTCATTTTTTTCCCACCATGGTTAGCTTTATTTTTAATCCTACTGAATAATGTTTCTTTTTTTAAACAACCTAAAATCAATTTTTGAATGAAACAAACCATTAATAAAACAAAGATATTAAGGTTTACCTATTAACTTTTTTCTTAAATTTAGGTGATTTAGTTTTTTTTTGTGTTTGCTTTTTTGTACTTTTTGGTTTATGAATGTTTTAAATGCTATAATAAACATAGCAAGTATTTACTAATGTTAAGAGTTAAAATTAAGTTCAGAAAGATCATATTATAAACCTTTATTAAAGCATCATCTAGACCTTTCTTAAACAATCATTTGTTAAGCTTACTAAGTTCATGTTTCCCAATAAGCATTCAATTAAGACACACAACATGATTTCTTTCTTTAAAAGGATATATTAAGGAATGGGAGGGTAGGTGACTTATGGCACACAAAAATTAGCTTTATAACTAAGCAATAAATCAAAATGAAGTGACAAACTACAACAAATTCATTTAAATATAGACAATGTTACAGTAAAAAAAGGGTGAAATATATACCATAGTAATATATGCCTTTATTTTTGGTTATCTCACACTACATAAAACATTTGGGAGTTTCACCAGACATGCATTGCTAACCCAAGATAATACAATGGATGCTTTGCATTTCTATAGATTACCATTAGTGCTGACTTTGTATTTATCAAATATATGCATCATTCAACTTACGAAAAGGAATGATATGCTACATTAATGGTTAACTGCTATTTCCAATTTTGCAACACTAATCTGCCAAAAAGTGGTCATTTAATGTATTTCTTTCATCAGAGGAAACAGAAATCTAACAGCGACCTTTTTCTTTGTGTGTGATAAACTAAAAGAATATTTCCAATAGTCCTGGGTTCTAAACTTACCAGACCGATCACTACATAAGTTATCCAAAATCTCTAATCACTGTATTGTGCCCAGAAACCAATATAATACTATATGTCGACTGAAATTGTAAAATAAAAAATTAAAGAGAATAATTCCTAAACAGCATTACTTTTCTACCTGTTCACACACTGATCTCGTCAGTCAAACACTGATCTGCCCCAGCATGCACAGCACCCATCACTAGTGTTTGCTCTGCTACTTAGACTCAAATTCTCAAAAATCTCTTTACAATGAGCTAATTCTTAGTCAAAGCCATACTCCTAAACTAGCCTCCCTGCTGGCCCCAAGCCCACTGTCATTTCATTAACGTTCACATACTCTCGTCTTTCCTTTTTAAAGAGTAGAGAAAATGGGGCAGGAGTCAGGGTGAAGTTTGTTTCTCCATTGTTGTTTTTTTTTTAAGTGAATTTTTACCAACATTCTTTACTGTGTTCAGTGTTCCTCAAATTATTACCTACTGGTAGGTTGCAACATCTGAGATCACAGAAAACTGACAAATATCTCTCACTGTAGTTTACAACTGCAGACATTAAACAAACAAGTAAGGCTTCCCCATTCTTATGAGAAGCCTGACCTTCTGCATCAAATCCTGTAAGTTCGCTGTCAAAACTCATTCCCTCCCCATGTAGGTGCAGGTGGACAATTTTAAAAATTCAAGAAAACACAATCCATCCTCATAAAAAGATTTAAAAGCTTTACGTTATCACTCTTATTAGTAAAAATAAAGGACATACACATCAAATATTAAATAGTATCATATGATCTGCTTTAATAAGTAGATGTAATTTTCTGAAAGGAAAAAAAGAACTACAATTCCAAAAATTCTAGCTTTTTGTTTGCACATGATGGATTCTCTGTAATGCATATATTTACATAAATATGTTTTAAAGAAAAGTCCTGTTCTTCTTTTATACAGTGCAATCATGATGAAAATTGGCAAATGACACAATCTACCCACAAAAAAAAAACGATCCAAAATAAACATGATATATTGCCCCTGTAAAGGAAAATAGGCATCTGAAGAGTTAACTCTGGCTTCACTGTAATAAGCAACAGTCTGGAAATAGCCAAAATAATCAAAACCGAAAACAAAAAAATAAATCAATATTACTAAGCCCAAGAAAGCATAGTTATTAGAGGTACTTAACTCACAAGAAAAGATGGTTCTTTGCTTTTTAAATATGGATTAAAATAAATCTAATTTTTCTTCTTTCGAGAAAACACTAGTCTAGATCGTGCTGCAGTGGAAATGGCCCAGTACAGTAAAACCTCATTAATTTTGATTCCACTAATTAATTCTGAGTTGATGGTTACCTTTGCAGGCTGTGTGAAAACAAATTAATGGTATAAACAAAGCAAAAGTCTAACCTATTTAAATGTAAGATGGAAAAAGACCATTCTCAAGCACCACTTTGGTATTAATTTTAATTCAACAATGGACAGAGTAATGATAAATAAGTCTCAGCTATCTGTTAAATGAAGGCACTTAAAAGATTTGCTAAAACACAATTAACTTGGTTTCTTCTTATCTGTACTCAAAATTGCTAAAGGAACACTTCTTAAAGAATATTTTATAACTCCTATCTCTCTTGGATTTAGGCCCAGCTTCCCCACAAATGAGTGGAATATTATTATTATTATTATTATTATTACTATTATTCTATTCCAAAGATTTGGGCTTCAACATTTTCTTCACTGACAATGAATGATTCTATAATTTGATTAATTCCATTGTATTTCATTTCTTTTCATTTCAACTGGAAAACATTATTTAATATCAGGGCATTATAACAAAATAATGTGTAAGACATTTAAATTGTATACTTAAAACAGTAAAACAACAAAACAATGTAAATCTCGTATCTTTAAATTATTGGAAAAGCATTTATGCTCCAAATTTTTTTGATCATACACCCATTCATTACAAAGCTTCGCAATGTATTCCCACTACATGTATATTTGTAAATTATATCTGTTCTCTGCCAATAAATCATGTATACTATAAAACATGAACAAAAATAGTATATATATTTTCAAAGGAGGCCTCAAAGTTTAAGTGAACACATTTAAGATGAAATGAAGCATTTTCATAAATGTCTTGCTAACAACCTCAACAACTTCACGTTAGCATTAGTCAATACCTCCAGGTGCAATAATGTGTCTTTAAAAAGGTTTTATTGCTGTAGTAGATACACATATCTTATATCATTATGATTTTTAGATGCCTTCCTGCCAGACTGATCAAATGACCATCATTGGAACCTCATAATGTGGCTAATGAAAAGATTTAATTTTCACTGGAAACATCCTCCATCTTTACTTTCTCTGCCCTGGGTCAAGAACCACGTGACAGGACCTGCAGCTCCCCGGAGTACACACGTTCTCACTAGAAGCACCTCCCCCCCCCCCCGCAGAGAGCTCGCCGTCACTGCACTCATGGCAGTGGGCCTGCCCTTCCCCCACGGCGGCGTGTGCCCACCTGCCGTATGGAACAAGCGAGGCACCAATGTCCGATGTCCTTCCGTCTCGCAGATGTTCAGAAGCTAATTTTTTTTTAATGTTAAAAAAATGACATACCCTGGCTGGTGTAGCTCAGTGGATTGAGTGCGGGCTGTGAACCAAAGCATCGCGGGTTCAATTCCCAGTCAGGGCACGTGCCTGGGTTGCGGGCCAGGTTCCCAGTGGGGGCCATGTGAGAGGCAACCGCACATTGATTCTCTCTCTCTCTTTCTCCCTCCCTTCCCCTCTCTAAAATAAATAAATAAAAAATCTTTTTAAAAATGACAAAAAAAGCTCTAATAATTTATTCCCGTACCCCCATTAACGGTCTCCCATATTGCACTTCAGCACCACCGGCATCAACGGACACATTAATGCCACCTAAATTTTTTCTCTGTCATGGAACAGAACTTGCACAGCATGGACTAAGCATCCTATCAACTTGGCTGGCACTTTATAGGTGAAAATTAACCAAATTCATGTTCCGAACACTATCAATTCTGCCCTAGAAGCAATATGCATCAATTCAAGAGTGAATTAAAAGCCAAGGCTGACAATAAGCAACAGAATATTTAGCCAAGTAAAAACTACTTTTTTATTTAGGTGGAAATAGTAAAATGAAAAGGAGGAAGATACTGGACCAAAGCCATTATTCCAAGGTTAATTACTTAGTTTTCAAAGGATTCTGATTCTAAACCAAACAAAGTCTCATCGAAGTTGCCAGGAAATAGTCTCCACGGAACATCAGTGCTGAGCAGCAGAATGCCACAAGCTACCGGAGAAGCTGACGGAGTCGGAACACGCCACCCAGGTCACACGGCCTGACCTGAGCATTTACAAGACTTCACTTCCAGCCATTCCCAGAAACCCCTCTGCAGCCTGCCCCTAAGCATCTGCCGTGAATTACAGAAATCAGAGACAGCTAGTCCATCCCATCCGCTGGCTCTCCGGGGACATGACTTGCTTTCCAACGGCTCCCAGGGTAGACCGCATTTTTTTTTCTGGTTTTGCTAATTTGTTTGCTAGTCTAAATTCTTCTTTTCCTTTATACCATCTTCAGAAACAATCTCTTAGCTGCCCAAACAATCTTCCTCTCTGTCTGCATATTCTTTAAATATCTGAACACTAACCCCTGTCTCTCCTTTTAAGTGTGCCCACTGAGACGAGCTCTGCACGGCCAACTCCTTCACTCACGAGTCAGCCCCACTCCCCTCTCAGCCAGCATCTGTGCTTCCCAGAACGTAAATGTGCATTTGACATGTATCGTTCATCACCTTTACATATCCTGCATAAGGGGAAGACAAGAGCCTACGAACGTTCATTTCATTTCCACATGTTCACAAAACTATCATAGATCAAAATTTTTTTCACCAATCCATAGCCCATCCTTCTTGAGAGAGAGAGAGAGAGAGAGAGAGAGAGAGAGAGAGGCAGGGAGAGAAAGGGAGGTGGGTGGGGGGAGAGAGAGAATGGTGTTTGTTTAACAACTATTCTAGAGATAAGACCATGTGGTCTAATGAAAACACTGACTTTTTTCTAATTGGGTAATCATGGAAATTAAGAGTTTTAGGGGCTATTTTTAATACCTTCATTCATTCACTACATACAAGATAACTATGAAGAAATGAAGAAATAGTGGACTAATTAGAACTTCACCTTTCTTTGACTGCTCCCTTATTAGTAAAACAACAAATTAAAAAATGAATTCGTCCTGGCTGGTATGGCTCAGAGGATTGAGCACTGGACTGAGAACTAAAGAGTCGCTGGTTCAATTCCCAGTGACGGCACATGCCTGGGTTGTGGGCCGAGTAGCCAGTTGGAGGCGAATGAGAGCAACCACTCAACGTTTCTCTCCCTCTCTTTCCCCCTCCCTTCTCCTCTCTCTCAAAATAAATAAATGAAATCTTTAAAAAAAAATAAATGAAGAGTTTAATGTAAGATTGAAATCAGAGAAAAAAGATTTTTTTTAAATAAGTGAGATAATTTGTTAGCTTAGAGACTGAGATAGCCAAATCTGCAGGCTCTGAAAATATTCTAAGGTTTTAAGAAACTTGAAAGTGTTGCCCTTTTCCCCTTTTCTGCATGCCAGTCAACTGTCTAAGGTTACTGCCCAGCTCCACACCCAAAGCCAGAGCTGCAGACACTCGGGGACACACGTGCTCTGTGGCTCAGAGCCTCGCTCACCAGAATTAGGACTCCTCGCTGCTGATGGTCCTGCCCTTTCTGTGTATGGACTCCTCACTTAGAACCTGAATGGCACCATCCATCTGACCTTGTAACCCTGAATCCACCGCTTGGCCCCCACCTAAATGTCCCATTCATACCCGTATCCTTACAAGAAAAGAACACCGAATTTACCCACCTCTGAGAAAACCGTGAACTACTACTTCTTCCTTTCTCATGGAAATAAGCGGGTTAATAAATATTACCCCCATTTTTACAAATGAAGACACTAAAAGAAACTGTGTCACTTTCCTAGCGGTAAATTAATAGAACACATACACCAAAAATACCTCTTTGTTTAGAAAGGATGCTGGCTTGCTTTTAAGTCTACATCAAAGAACACAGAGAAACCCAATCTTCAGTGTCCACCACTGGGCAAGAAAGGTGTGTCCAGCCCACCATGGATACCCCAAGCAAAGCACTAAATGGAGCCAAGCCTCCCCCTTGACCCTCGGGGGTCATGCTGCCGAAGGTTTTGCGAAGGTCAATAAAGGGCCCTAATGGTGTCACAGCCGGTTTGCGGCACATACGTACACACCCACTGCTGTGATCTCCTGGTCATTATTTTCAAAGGAATGCACACTTAGGTCAGGTTCCTGTCAGCGTTTGCCATATTAGGCCCATCGGGTGCTAGTCAGAACGGCGTCTCAAGGCTCCTGGTACTTCCCACTGCACGCGCCATGCTAAGTACCTCTGCAAACAGAGGCTGTTCACATATGTGTGGTTTTACACACATCTACAAAACTGACATTCAAATACATCTGAATACATTCAAGTACACTTAAAAATGAATAAATCCACATAAATATTACCCATCTTGAAAGTCTTCCCAAACCCCCAGAGCTGGCTTACTAAGTACCACTTCTAGGACCTCCCAGAGGGCCTTGCAGAATGTTTATGATGCTGCATCATAACAGCTTGTTTTCTAGTCTGGCTCCCGTGTCAGGTGAAGTTCTATCAGGTCGGGCCTGGACCGTGCCCACTATTATATGCCTGGTCCGCAAACACCTGGAATAGCGCGGGCACTCAGATATTTGCTAAATAAACGATAACTCAAAAATATGCTGTACCTAGTTCAATAGGTACCTTAAAGGTCAGTTATTTTTTTCTAATAATGTTGTCATGTTAAAAGAAATTTAAAATCATTTTGAAATCACTTTATGATTAAGTTACTCCAGGAAAATTAGTCCTTGCCCTGTGTCATACTGCCTTTTCAGCCCAAAATAAAAAAGTTAAAATAATCAACCATTTCATTCACAAAGTTTAGCACCTCATCATCTCAGACCATTACTCAAGTGAATTTCACGCCAATGTCACCTTCCCTCCTAGCAAGGATAGGATGTTAGATCCGAAGGAACCTTCCCTCAATAGAGGAACTCCCACACTTCTGCAGGGCCGGGCACCGTGGCAGCACCCCCGGGCCCAGCATG
The DNA here is from genome assembly GCF_019186645.2 of Phyllostomus hastatus. Taxonomy (NCBI): domain Eukaryota; kingdom Metazoa; phylum Chordata; class Mammalia; order Chiroptera; family Phyllostomidae; genus Phyllostomus; species Phyllostomus hastatus. Next base: position 45,324,480 of record NW_025333960.1, on the reverse strand, counting down.
CCGTCCCCTCCCTCGTCACCGAGGAGAGGCCCCTCCCCGACACTCTCCTGGAGACACTCTCCTGGGGCGTCACGGGCGGTTCCAGCCTCCTGCACAGGGCGTACTGTGATAGTTAAACACCCAGAAAGTATGCATAGCAGGGAAATGTTATTCTTTTTATCTTACGTACAACAGTAATAGTGGTAAAAGTCTGGAACACGTAAAGTTATAAAGGATAAAATATAAACTAATCAGAATGAACCACCAGCACAGCACTGGTGTCAGTGAGCACACCCGTGCTTTCAGGGGAGAACGAGCCTGTGCACTCGCACACACTCTGCACACGGCCCTGACAGGCCGAGAAAACGAGCGAGATCTAGACGAGGGTAAACGGGACAGTGGAGAAGTCAAGGGAGTCACTGGTGGTTGTATAAACCTATTCTTAAGCATCTGAAGGGCAATTTGGCAATACCTATCCAAAAGCCTTTAAAAATTAGCATGCCCTTTTAAACGGCAATTACATATTTAAGAAATTATCCTAAAAAATTATTGCAGATATGCAAAAGCACTTAGCTGTACTAATTTTCACCCCCCACATTCTAAACTTTTGATAAAATTCAATAAACTAAACTATAGAATAACATTAAAAATTATATTGGAATATACTTAGTAACACAGAGAGATGGCCAGACCATATTTAGAAAATGTCTGTATTTTATACAACAATGCATTATTTAACTTAGAAAATAAAAATCAATTTCAAAAGGACAGTACTGAATACATACAAACATTTGACCTCAGAATCTAAGATAATTACTAGTAAGTTTAAGGAGAAAAAAAGAATATTAGATAACGTATCTACTGTGACATTGTAGAAAATTAATGATAGGTCTGCTTCTGGCTTTTGCTCAACTTACATTTACAAAATTTACCTTGCTTGGCTTCTGAGACGATGCTACAGTTACAGACATTGTTTTTTTAACTGTAATATTCAAATTAAAACAATAACGAAAGTCCAAATTCAAGAAGATAAGAGCTAATTCAGGCAAAAACTTTAGGTAGTTTTTCAGAATGAAAAGTACATTATATTAAAAAGAAAATCTCATTTGTTCATTGCTTTTACCAGCTTTTACCAGTGAACATTAGACAAACTGTATACACATAATCACATATACCATTCACATCATTACATCTCTCTGTAGGAGCTAAGGGTCTGATACCATCAAATGAAGGCACAAACTCTAATACTCAGGTTAGGTAACTGGCACTCCTGTTTTGCAAACCCATGCTGCCCCCTTCTGGATACTTTGGGAAATTATATAAACTGAAATGTTTAGTAAGATGGTATAAATGAAAAATCATCATTTTTTAAAACTAATCTATTAAAGTAGGGATGGCCGGGGTGAGGGGGAGTGGTGGGGGTATGTACAGACAACTGTACTTGAACAACAATAAAATAATTTTTAAAAAGCTAATCTATTAAAGAACTTAGTCTATATTACACAGAAAAACATATATATTATTGGTACTAAACAGTTAATTTTGAAACATTTTCCAAAAATTCTGTTCTGAATAAAGTTCTAGCAGTAGCAAAAAGCTCTGATAGCTCAATCATCCATGCCAACTAGGGAAGAAAATAAATATTAAATATGCTTACTAAAAGGCAATAAAACATTTTGTTCCCTTCCATACTCACTGTTCTCAGTCCCCAAAGCAAAGCTGAATCCATTCTGGTATTAAGCTCTCTTCAGTTTCATTTTAGTGCTTTCACTACCTATTCATGTGCCCAGAAATACATAGCAGAGATTTGCCTGCATTTAAAATGGAAATAAATGGCGTCCTACTGCATCACAGACACAGGCCCCGTGTCAGAGGCCACACTCCTACACGCAGCCCCTGCAGCACGAACCAACGGAGGAACCATGGAGAGCTCGGTGCAAAGGCATCGGCATAGCCCGACTGTGAAGAACTATGCCATGGGGTCACTGGGGTTATTTTTTAACTTTCTGAATTTTTATTCTGGTCAATCCTATCTACCTGGCTTATTAAGAAAAAAAATTTTTTTTAAGATTTTATTTATTTATTCTTAGAGAGGGAAGGGAGGGAGATAGAGAGAGAGAAACATCAATGTGCAGTTGCTGGGGGTTATGGCCTGCAACCCAGGCATGTACCCTGGCTGGGAATCGAACCTGTGATGCTTTGGTTCACAGCCCATGCTCAATCCACTGAGCTATGCCAGCCAGGGCTAGAAAAAAAAATTTTAAACCACTGTTGATTTTTAAAATTTTCGTCTCCTAATTTTTTTCCAAAGCCTAGTTTCTCTCTCTGAAAATAAACTATGTGAAAATAAAACGTTCTTGGGTCTTGGAGAGTGGACTCCTTCATGTGAGAAGCTACAGTAAAAGGAAAAGGATGGATACGCAGGGAAGGCGAATAGCCTGGCTGGGGGGGGGAGGGAAGAGATGGAGTCGCTCCCACCTGAGACTGCGGAACCCTGCTGCTGGAGGTTCAGAGGCTCCTGCTCCGGACAGCACCTGTCCCCCTCTCGGTGGCTCACTTCCTGGCACTTCCCCGGCACCTGCTGCACTCGTGTGGCTTCCAACTGCCTAGAGTTCAGATTTTTTTTTAAAGATTTTATTTATTCATTTTTAGAAAGGGGGAAGGGAGAAAGAGAGGGAGAGAAACATCCATTGGTTGCCTCTCATACACCCCCAGTGGGGACCTGGTCAATAACCCAGGTATGTGCCCTGATGGGGAACTGAACCAGCAACCTTCTGGTTTGCAGAACAAGGCCCAATCCACTGAGCTGCACCAGTCAGGGCAAGTTCAGATTTTGAAAATTCACTCAAACCCACCTCTGGCTGCTCTTGAAATCTAAAAAGCATTCTACCTCTAACCACTGAATTGCTTAAATGTATTAGTTACTTGAGTAAGATTAAACTAAAATGATACAGTTCTGAAGTATTAAAACAGAACACAGGAAGTCTCTGAGGGATCACAAGCCACTGCACTCAGGGTTAAGGGAACCACGTGGCTGGAGAACTGCAGGGAAAGGAAACGGGTTTTTCATGCAAAACCTTTACTACCTTTTGTCCTTCCTACTGTGTGCATCATTACCTGTTTATAAAATATTTTTAAGAAACCACAGTAAATAATATTCCAAGTGCATGTTAAAATTCAGTAAATCAGTTAAAATTTGGCAAGCCTATTTTTTAAAAGATTTTTCTAAAAAAATCTATGTGAATATTTGAAGTGGAAATCCAATTTAATAATAAAATAAAAATAAAATTAAATGTAAATGTTATTAAAACTGCCTAAGAAGTATCTTAACTGAATAGTTTATAAGGTCAAAATCATTCATTTATAAACAATCAACTTAGAATGAGAAACAAAAATGGTACAGGACTTTATGTATTTTATTTTACTATATTTTATTCAAGTACTGTGTAAGTAGATAGTTTCAGGTTACTTTTCTTTCACATGTACATCTGTCTTTCATACAGTACATTTGGTTTTATCCAGAGCCTAAACCACCAAAAAGAAAAAAAGCAACAACCTTAAACTAATTTTTTTTCTCCATATTCCACATGCTTAAAAGAAATAGGAAAGGCAAATACCCTAATTTTAGAGATCTCCAAACTACAAGCTCCAGCACCTGTCCCAAAGTCAAATCTCACAGGTGTGTTAGAGAAGTTCCCCGTCTCCAGCGGCACCACCCTCTCCACCTGGCAGAGGATGTCATTTTTCTTCACTAGACAGAGAAGATGGTACCTAAGCCAGGAGACAAACAATGGTTCTGCTTCGTACTTCTTAACAACCTTCTATTTTATTTCTTATAAAATAAGAAAACAAAAACCATCAACCTTGTACATTCTTAATTATGATTTAAGTAATTTTAAAAACTCAACATTTGTTTTAAAACATCCTTTCCTGAAAAAAAATTACAAGAAGTCAAATCTAACTTCCTTCTGAATATACCTAAGATAAATACCAAATTCTATTCTCATCAAAAAGGCAGATGGCAAACTTTTCAGTATTCATCTTTAATCATTACCTTTACTCAATTTCATAATTTTCCAACTACCAGAGATTACAACTTTAAAATAAAAATATTTTTCTGCTAAAAAAGAGACACTGGATCAATTTATGGAGGGGCATCTCAAATCCAAGCATAAGAGCCAGTATATAATATGGTCAGCTCTAATTTCAGCAAGAGTCACTTGCTAAACATTTAGCAAATACTGAATTCTTTTCTACCTTTTTTTAATCAGTTAGGTTCTTAGATCTGTAAGCACATTTAAATGAAAAGGTTATTAACTAGGCAGTCCTTATTTACTGGTTAAATAATCAGCTTTGTCTTCAGCAGTACTTTAGAAGGTCCATCACAAACACGAAAGTCTCTATTGTTAAGTAAATCGCAGCTCACACGCCCTTTCCCAAGCACCTGGTCTGTGTCTCTCTGGTCCACATCCCCCAGGTGACTGGCAGCGGGCTGGCCCTCTCCTGGCCTAGCGGGGAGCCATCCCCTCCTACGTTACACGTGTGCCTACTAAGTAGAGTCCTGACCAAGAACTATTTTTAAATGCAGTTGGTCAAACACATTTTAACTACCACTTAAAATTTTCAAAAACTTAACCAGAAAGTGCGCTCATACCAACACGTAGGATAAAACATGGACAGATTAATGTGATTCAAATAGGAACCATGACCTCATGTAAACCCCTCCGAGCAAATTTTCCCTTAAACTGTACACATAATTATATATGAACAGCATGTTCCAAATGTTTTATTCACATTTAAAAAATCACCCACATCAAAAATGGTTGTTCTAAACTGATAAAAAATAATCTAAATAATAAGTTTCAGCATCAAAATATTAGGCTACCGAAAGTACAGCCAGGGATAAAAATGTTCACGTTTCTTTACAATGCAAAACTACTGTAAAATAAAGTTTAGGGCAGGGTTGTAACAGTGCTATCACTTGTGAGTGCTAAAGTATTACCTATTTCACTAAAATATGACATACAATTGCTTATTCAAGTAAATACATGGGAATTTTTCAGTGATAAAGATCAGAAACTAACCACCAATGGGGAAGAAAAGGAAAGGAAAAGACAGGAATGAAAAAAAGGAGAGAGAATGATTAAGACCCCGAATTGTCAATTCCGGCAGAAAACATGACAGAGAAATGCTGGTACTAGGACTTCTTACAATGCCACCAATCCCAGATCAAAATCTAGCCCTGACAGAACAAGACAGATAAAACACATTATCAGGGAAATTAAACGGGCAGAAAGGCCAAGAAACATGCCTTGGATTTTGAAATAAGACCCTGTGAAACTGCAGATAAACAAGTAAAATATTTTTCAATTCGAGAAGACCATTACTGTGACTGTGAACAGACTATGATAAGTATGAAATATGTGCGCAAGAAGATGGTGTGTTTGTGTACATGTGTGCGCATGCATGTAAGTGTGAGATGGTGAATACGCACACAAAGGCGGCTAATGACACAAACAAGTTCTTAATTAACTAATTACAGGTCTGTTGCTAATCAATCTGAAGCTCTCATAAGTCTCATATGCCTAGAATTGGCGTGTTTCATATCTGACATCACGGCCTGACACACACGTCACCGAGAAAGCGATGCACTTTCACGAAGGGATGCATGAAAGTTTCCAAGATCATTCCCAGCTCCTGATACACTTTCCCTCGACACAATAATTGTTTATACAAACAAGCCCTATTTATTTATAAGTATTGATGACTATTTTTGCCTCTACCAAAGTACACCTTTCCTGCCTTTTTGCTCAGATAGACCTGAAAATAATGAGACTCTGGAAGGTCTTCGGGGATATTAAAATTATTTTAAACAGAAAATTGAAGCTCCACCCAATAAACACATTCTAAACTGCTACTATGTTTGAAGGGCAAGCCATGCTATTTAGGAGCCAATGACAAGGAAAACCACGACAGGCACCTTCTGTTTCTATGTGCCCAACAGTAAATAATCATGGCGTTGCCTAATCTTTACAAGCTGCCATTATTTCGTTTTAAAATTAAAAGAGTTTTGTGAATTCTCTTGTCACATTTCTTTTCAGTGACTCTAGGCTCCACCTCCATGCAGCCTGACAGCAACATAGCTCCGCTCTCCCACAGTAAAGTAATCTGTTTTGGTCAACTTACACTACAGTTCTCAGGTGGAACTAGGAGTTGAGTAATCTCGCCACCGTGTACACAGAAGATGTGTTTCATTTCTCCAGAAAATATGTCCCAGATTATGACCGAAAAATCCACACCTCCAGATACCAGGTGTCTTTGGTCGTAGCGAGCTGAGACCTGATGAGGATATAGCAAACATGTGACTTTGTTCCGATGACCTCGGAGAGTTCTGTGAGGTGGCCAACCTGCAAACGAGGTGTTGGATTTAAAAATGGGAAAATAACAGTCTTACAGAGTTTCAACAAACAACAGTAAACAAGCATTGTCAAAAGAGCTACACATTTCAACAAAGAAAAGGCTTCTGACTCTGTCTTCTAAAAGTGCTCCGTCCACTACAGTAGCCACCAGCCAGGTGAGACCACTGAGCACTGAAAGTGCGGCCAGTCCAGACTCCCAAGCGCTGTACGTGTCAAATGTACGTGAGACTTCGAAGCCTCAGAACACAAAATAATAACGAAAACTATCTCACTGAAATGGAAGTAGTTTTGCTATATGGGTTAAGTAAAATATATTATTAAAACTAACTTTACCTGCTTCATTTTTACTTTTTTAACGTGGCCACTAGACAATTACACTCATTATTACATATATATATTTCCGCTGGAGAGCACTGTTCTAAAAGACTACTGGTAGTAAGGACAATATTGATAATTATTTAGTAACCCAAAGAGGTAACTATTAGTAAATGGATCTATTAATATGCATCAAAGAGATAAAATTGGGTACTTCTTTATTCCTGATCAAATGCTCCTTATTCGGAGAACGGGCACTGAGTATTTTCTCGCCTGCACACTAAGCTCTGGCAACTGCCCAGCCCCCTAACGGCGGCACTGAGGCACTGCATCTGCTGAGCGCCGGGCGCACCAGCATTGCTGGCACCGCAGTCCCAGAGCTCTCCAGGCTCTCCGACACGGGCAGGGCTGCGGTCTACCTCTTCGGAGCATGTGTTCCCCCTGCAGCAGCTGCACGATGGCCGTCTGGGTGGCGGGCACGATGACGATGCTCCCGTCTTCGCGGCCACACACGAGTCGTCCGTGGGCTGGTATGTACACGCTCGCGGTCACTTTAAGAGGTTCGTTACTGTTGGGAATCACACTCAGCTGATCTATAATTCCAGCAGGACAAGGAACGAGCTTATCAAATGCCTCTTGCAAACTAACGGAAGTTGTTATTTCCAATCCTGTGGAGGTTTGGTTGTGTATAAAAGAAAAAAGAAAAAAACATTGTGCATGTTAGAAAAAAATAAAAAATATTAAAATAAACATGCTTAGAGCTGAGTTAGTAATATACCAAAGAATGATAATTGTCACCAACTATAATTCTAAGAAGAAAATGACACGACATGACACCTGTTAGTCAGTGGTTAGTATTTAGGTTGTTAAATTAAAAGAATGAGGAATTAAGAAATTGCTGTACCTGACTTTCTGTTACCTTCTTCACTTTCCTGTTTATCAGGAGTGTCTGGTATGTTCCAAATATTCAACCTTCCAGAAGAATCTCCCTGAATTAACAGTTTATGGGAGTGCTCCCTGGCTCCACAGAAGAACCGAGTAACAGGAGGACAAATTAGCAACTGAAAAAAAATTGTTCAAATATCTTTAGCTAACGTTTTAGACAAAATATTTTACACATTAACATTGTTCACACAAAGATGCTAAGTACTTTGCCTCAGGACCAGAGTAAAGAAAACGGTTTATAGCATGAGTATTCAACAATATTTTCATGTAATTCTGTAGCACTGGTATGCATGTCAATTAATATTCAAATCCAGTATAACACTAACAAGTAAAAATTATATTTATAGTCTTTCTATAGAATTAGTTATTCATATTCTTTTTTGCTGCTTTATAAAAACTGATTAGTCTCCCTGGCCAGTGTGGCTCAGTTGGTTGGAGCACCATCCCGTAAACCAAAAGGTTGTAGGTTCAATCCCTGGTGGGTTACATATTACCAAGGGTAACCTCTCTCACATCGATTCTCTCCCCCCCTCTCTCTCTCCCTGCCTTTCCTTCTCTCTAAAATTGTTGAGCATGTCCTTGGGTGAGGATTAACAAAAAACAAATCTGATTGGTCACCACAATAATTTATTTAACTGTCCATTACTGAATAATTAATACAAAGATATTGCACTCTTTACTAAAAAGCAGTCTCCACTCAAAAGGTAAAAAGGGGAGAACTGGCTAATCCTAGACTTTTGCCCGTTCCTGATGAGTCGCTAAAAATAGCAGCAAAATTAAAACACCAAGTTTGTGCAACTGGAGGGCTCCGTGTTTACAAGTGAGGATATTCTTCAGCTAATCATGTAACATGCCACTTGGCCACATGCACAGAATTAATTTGAACCTAGCCCAATATGTTAGCTATAAACTACTAGGGGAAAAAAGCATTTATTAGGGTCTTATGTGTACTTTCATTATAAAACAAATTCGTTTTGTGCTTAAGATCTTGTGCCTTCAGTGAGCTCATTTATCTGAAAATTCTAAATAGTGGTAGAATCCTAAAATTAAAGTTTAGATGTATCAATTCACAGATACTTGAATATTAAAGCACAGAATCCTATCCTGAAAAGCAGTAATAAATAGACTTTGGTTTTGATAATTATAGTTAACAAATAACCTAATTACATGTTTGGTATTGTTACCCTAAAAAGCACTAGCCTTTGGAAATACGTGTGTACACGCGCACACGCACACACACACACACACACACACACACACACACACAGCATAATCAATTATTTGGCTCTTCTTGAATCCTGAAAATCACTGAACGTTTTCATCGATAACATGCTGAACAAGGAGGAGTTGCTATGGCAGCTGTAATAATCAATATTCTGTATTTCAATAAATGAGTGCCTCACAGCACATAATGGTATCTTTTAATTTAAAATGTACTGGGGAGCTGCTACTTAAAGGAACAGGAAATGTATTTATTTCGTTTTGTTTGTGTATACCTTCTGTAAAACCCTCACCCCGTACTTCCACTGGGAGTGCCTGCCTAGGCTGGAGAGCAGGGGGCGGAAGCTGAACCTGAGAGAAGGCAGGATGGGTCGCAGAAGACCTTGACTGTGCACACACGTGTAAGTTCTGTATGTTCAAAACAGTCATGGAAAATAGCAATTCCCTTCCCCTGATCGTCTTTCCACATAAAGATGGAACAAAATTTTCAGAAAGATAAAGCTGTGGAAGCCCAGGTATAAAGAAAACTGTATTTCCAAAACCAAAGCCTCTTTCTTACTAGTAAAGACCCAATACTAAGAGTTGAAAACTCAGTACGAAGCTGTTGCATTTCACCTTTAAGTTGATATTAACCAAGTTTTAAGAAATCATAATAAACTTCTATTTTAATAGAGGAAAATTCTTTTATTCTTCATGTCTAAAGTCTAATAATTTAAATCACTTGTTTTTCTGGGAGATATTGCGATGCCCTGTTGAAATATAACAAACTGCTGTTAGTAAGCACTATTATGTGATGATGTTTGCCCTCTACAGGGACGGTCCATCTGTCACCGTGTTTACAGTTGCATGAAAGCATAAAATAAATGCACACCATCAATACAGACTTTATCAAAAAGGTCATTTCACCATGCTCAGCATTAAATCATTTGTGGTGAATGCTGTATTGTAAGCATAATACATGTCTAAGCCATGCAAATATTAAAATTGTGCCTATAACTGACCACGTCAGAGTGTTTTACAATATCTAACACAGTGCCCTAAATTGTATTTAACCTTTCAAATGATGAGCTACCAAGAGACACCCAAAAATATAGTTATGAAAAATTTTCAATGTAATTATCAACTATAAATGATACCAGAATGATCTCACCTCTTTATTTGTTCGAGCCAAGAGGCTGTGTTGTACGGGAGGAATTAAATTTTCAACCGCCTTCCCCACGTCACTGCGGAAAGAATCGCTGGCCGGAAGGCAACTGAAAGGGAGGAAAGCACAACATCCAGTTAAAATACTGACACTGCGGATTTTGTCGGTCCACATGATGAGGATTTGACATGAACAAAAAAATGGTTTTTTAATTATAGGTAGTCTAGCACTAAATTAATGAATGCCATTAAAATACCGTTTCAAAAAAAAAAAACCTACCTAATTTTTGTACTTAGAAATTAAATTGCAATTACTCATCTAACTCAAGAAGGTCTGAGATTTTTTTTTTTACCTACATTAATTAAATATTTACACTATACATGTTTTCCTATTTCCAGGTTATACCCCAAATTCAGAATCTTGCTTATGATCAAAGTGCTAACTTATTATTTATTGAATACCTGGCAGGAAGTTTGTAAATGTAACTCTGCCCATTTTCAGTCCAGATGATGACTTTATCTGCTGACACGAAGTCACCGCCAGTCCACGTCTGCCCGTCCTCGCTGGGCCCGGAACACAGCAGGGAATAGTCTCCAGCATCGAACACCTACAAGGAGTAAGAAGTTCACAGTCTGGTCTGCGCTGGAGTCATTTTAAGTTAGATGTGGCCACATTCCTACTTTAAAAACAAGAAAAAATCTTCTAGACTCTATTTAACCTCCTCAGGTCTTTCAAGTTTGCTAGTCAGTTAAAGACGTTTTGTCAGTGAGCTCGGGGCACAGTGACGTCAGGAGGGAAGCACCAGCAGGAGCCCAGCTGCAGGGAGAGACCGCAGACCAGGACCTGGGGAGCCGGGCTGCAGGCCGGGATCCTCAGCCTGTCTCATCGAGAGAACGACTGTACTGGGGAATCAGCCTCCGGAATGCACGGTGATGACTCCTGCTTTTTTTTCTGTCCAGGGACTTTTCTAACAAGTAACTTTGACATCAGACTACCTCCTAATTAAGGGGGGAATTACCTCACTTTACCTCTTTACATAAATGTTCCAAAACACTGTAAATAGAAAGTTAATAGACTCGGTTAATTATTTAATAATTCTCACACATGAGCATTCCTATGATGTCATCAGCAACACAGGCTGCTGACCTTCCAGGGCCACCATTCTCAGATGGCTCCGAGAGTCACTGCAGGAAGCAAGTGGAAAGGTGCTGCTACCCCACTTTACAGGCAGGACCCGGATGCAAACGAGGGTTCCATCACCTGCTCTAGGTCATGTGTCCAGTAAGTGACAGAATGAGGACGACAGCCCTGGTCTTAGAATTCCTGGCAGAACGTTCCTTTCTACCGCTTTCAATATTTTAAAAAAGTACATTCCGCACTGCTAGAAAATTTCCCCAGGAGGAATGAGTAATTCAATAGCCCAGAGTTTTTACTTTATTTTTCTCTAAAGAAAAAGAAAAAACAATGACGTTGCTGGTGCAAGAGCCTTGAAATTAGAACAAATCCTAGCTGAATTCATCATGACTTGCTGTAATATCAACATTCATCAGTATATAACATTAGCACTACAAGAATAGCCAAGAAAAAGCCCAAGAAAGGCTAATAAAGGAAGACCGCCCTTCTCCCCTATTATCCATTAAAACAAATGACAGAGCTAGATAGAATAAAACATTACCGCTACCGCCAGAGCTGTGATGAACTTCATACAGTTAGTACACGAGCAGACAAATCAAGTCAGGGAACAAATTCAAGTAATGCAGGGAAAAAAGTGTATTACAGAGGCACAAGAATAGAAATACGAGTTATTCAACAAATGGCATCAGGAACTTGGGAGTGGTCTGTTTGTAATAAAAGTAAAATAGTATTTACACCTTACAACTCATACAAAATTAATTCCAGATTAAAGATTCAAGGATATATAAGGTAAAATCACACACACATTAGAAAAAAATAAAAGATTAAAAATAAATCTCAGCTGTGGCAAGCCCTTTAGAACATGTCGCAAACTGTTTTAGAGGCCATACAATAGAAAATGATAACTTAACCATGTTAAAATTGAAAACTTCTTTACGGCAATAAATATACCAAAAAAGTCCTTCTGGTGGGTGGTACTTTCACTTTAATGTTGTTCTGTGTGCATTTCTCTGAGGACTAGTGAGGTGAGCTCCTCTCTACACTCACTGGCCGCCTGGCTTTCCTCTGAGGAAATGCTTTTGTCCATTCTCCTGCTCAGTTGTATTTTTCATCTTGATTTGCAGGAGTGGGTTTTTTATAAATAATAGTCCAGTTCTTCATCATGTGTGTGTATGTGAGTATTTTCTCTCACTCTGTGGGTTGGCTTTTCACTCTTATATATGCATTTAAGAAAAGGCTGTTCTCACATGATTATAAAATGCATATAATGAATACACACGAAAAAACTGGTATTAGACAATACCTCTGTGAGAGGAAGGGAAGCACCAGGGGAAAGGTGTAGACTTTTCACTACATCCTCTTGCACTGTTTCTTATTACTATTCGCATAAATGTTGAATTTTAAGACAAAGGAAGAACTGCATAGAGCTCACCGTAAACTAAGCGGCTGCCAGCTTTTCCTCTCTAACCTTGTTCTGAAACAGTAGTGGTGGTGAGGTAAACATAAGACACTGCTGCCCTAGTCAGTCCCTCTACTACAGAGTCTTTCCCTTTAAGACAGGACAGCCTGGTAGCAAGGAGAGCTGCCACAGTCGGACCACCTGAACCATCTGAACCACAATCCAGCAACTGCACTCCCACCTGAGAGCTCAGCCAAGCTGTCTATCCTCCCTGACGCCTCGGTTGCCTCATCTGCAAAACAGGGAAAGTGACAACTCCCACCGTGCTAGGCAGCCTCTAGGACCGCCCCACTGATGCCCTGCCGGCAATCACACCCTCGTGAGCCCCTCTCCCCCAGGTGGAGGCTGGGTTCTGTGACTGCTTCTAGACAACTGAATGTGGCCGAGGTGATAAGATCTCACTTCCCAGGTGGGGCTGGTCTTGGCTGCACAATCTCTTCTGCGCTCACTCTGAGGGAGTGAGCTCCCCTGGTGTGACCTGTCCGAGGGAGAAGCCCATGTGGCAAGGAACTACTGTCTCCAGCCAACAGTCAGGAGGCCCTGAGGCCTGCCAAGAGTCCTGTGAGCAAACTTTGCAGCAGACCCTCCCCAAGGGAGCCTTACAATGACACAGCAGTCTTGGCCAACGCCTTGACTGCAGCCTGCGAGAAACTCTGACCTAGATAAGCTGTGCCTGGGCCCTGACCCACATGTGGGCTGGCGATACATGTATTAAATGGGTGACGATACATGTCTGGGCTGTTGCAGAGTGCTTTTTGTTATGCAGCATTAGATAACTAATACACCTCCCCTCTCAGCTGTAGGTATTAAAATAAATAATACACAGAAAGCTTTGGTACAAGAGGCCAAAGTATGCTGATGCTTTTTCTATTATAAAAATGTTAAAGTCTGGTAATATTGAAATAATCTACTCCTTCATCAGCTCTGAAGTGAGAAGGGAGACCTTCCTGCCTTCAGAACAGAATGGCGACTGAGAATAATAACCACCTACAGAGGTACGGCAACCTGCAGAAAACCCGCTACCACTGCTTATGCTGTACTCACAAGATAAACACTAAAGCAGCAGCAAAAGCAGAAATTAGATCAATAGAATAATAATCATTAACTGAATCATTCCATAAACAAACAAAAAAAGAGGATAATATATGGCCAAACCCCAATACCTCAAAATACGACATCAAAATCACATACGAATAGCAAACGGTTTAAATATTCTTGCACCGAGTTTTTCCTTACAATTATCTTTGACAGTCTAATAAACTAACATCTTTTTTTTTATCCTCACCTGAAAACATTTTTTTTCATTGCTATTAGAGAGAGGAAGGGAGAGGGAGAAATGTCAATTCGAGAGAGGAGCATCAATTGGTTGCCTCCCATACATGCCTGGACCAGAGACTGAACCTACAACCTAGGGATGTGCCTTTTGGTTACAGGACGATGTCCAACCAACAGAGCCACACAGACCAGGGCAAACATCTGGAAGGGTAAAAATACAGCTTCTTACTTATGTTATTATCTTACCCTCCAATATTTGGAGCACACAACCAAAAGTGACCTTTGTGTGAATGCACAAAAAGAGATGCTTTGGCAATTCTGACAATAAATTGGTTTGGATTCCTCCTCAAATATTGGTTCAGTATCCTGAAAAAGAAAGATGTGCAAAAGTTTAGGAATGGCTTGACTGCCAATTAAAATTACTGCAAAATAATTTAAAAAAAAACAACGAAATAAAGACATCACTTGAAATGGTCATTTTTGTCCATCATGTGAGAACCAAGGCAATAAAAAGCAATAAAAATACATGATAAAAACACCTGGGAACAGCATCTTTGCTACATCACCACTCAAGATTAAAATACTGATGAGAATCAGAGTGTCATCACTCTGGCAATAACAGATGATAAAAGTTTTGAGTCAACCCTAATTTTTGTAGCTATACATGCCTTCTTGTTTAAGAACAGCTGATCAATTCATCCAGCTTCCCCCAGATTTAATGTCTAAAACTTCCCTAGCTAAAGAGATTAACGCCAATATTGTCAGAAAACTGATCCACCTTTCATACTAAAAAGTAACAAGGAATGCAAGCCCAAAGAACAGAGATAGAGGACTAAAACTGGCTTTATATACTTTTTTGTGATGGTTGGCTTTATTTTTTTTCCCTACAGCAAACTACTTTTTTTAACTTTTAACTTAAACAGAAGCAACTGAGGAAGATCCTGTCTCTTCTAAATGTTTCTCTACTTCCTCTCCTGTGCAATATATCTCTCTATTTCTACCCTTGATACAGCCAGTGTCGACCATCAAAAGTGGAAACATTAATCCACTTAGACAGACAGTGTTCTAGGAGACCTTCTATCCCACATCCATAAGACTATTCAAAAACCTAGCTTTCCCCTTCCCCTTTAAGAAAAGAAGACACACAGATATCATTACAGAAACTGAAGACTTCATAAGGAAAACAGAGAAATTAAGTCCAGTCTCATTTGTCTCACCTGCATGCCACTCAGGTCGGAGGTAACAATCCACACCTTCAAGATGCCCGTCACTGAGAGGGCTACCACGGTGTCCTCTGAGCCAAGAAGGAACAAAGGCCAAGGTTAGAAATACAGTACACTGTTTCTGAATAGAAACGGGATTACAACAGTAACATGGAACCTGGTTCGCTTTAATTAAATTGTGTAACAGTACAATTTTATAATTGACATAAAAACATAATTCTGTAGTCCATAAAATAACAGGAACTAGATTCTGAAACAAAATAGAGATGGCCAAAAAATCTGGAATTCAGGGAAAAGCTGTTTCTAGCTACTTGAAATTATTTTTTATTTGTAATTACATTTTTTAATAATTTTAAAAATTCTCGACTACTATGTTAACAAAGAACTTTTATCTTCAAAACTCATAATGTTTAATCACTTTGTTCCTTCAAGGAACTCATTCCCCCGCTCCCCACCTCTCTCGCCCGCCTTCTAGACATCTCACTGCACGACACACCCTCCACAGACTGTGATCAGGAGAAAGACTCCATGAAAACCTAATTCACAAGCTTCGGGTGAGAGTGCAGTCAAACGTACCAGGAACTCTCGTGAAAGTTAACTGTACACAACCCCCTTCCTTTGCATTCTCTTCACATAAATCGGAAACACTTCCTATGCCTCTTACGCAAGCGACAAAGCCACACCCAAGAAACGCACAGGGGGAACCACGGTTCCTCCCACCGTTCCTGCAAGGGGTGAAGACCTCCGTCCCCCCTCCCAGAAGATCACCCCCACGCGGGGACCGCCAGAAGCTAGTGGCTATTACATGGAATGGAAATAATCGAACACTTTACATCTTAATTCAACCAAAGAGGCCTTTGTGAAGGTAGAGACAGACCATAAATCATTAGCTACGTCTTAAATAGAAGAATATGACCAAATATATCAATGTGTGATACATTATAGAACTCTGCAGTCAACTAAGCCATAAGTCACGGTGCTGAAGTTCCGAACGGGCACCACACGCTGACCTTGCGTTCGGTGGGACCGAATGATGCTCATGGAGCTGATCCAGTCTGGAGATATCTTTGATACCAAGGAGTACAACACCTCAAGGCTGGTGGCATCCACGACAAGGATTTCAGGATAATGGCCATGGCACAGCAGCCTTCCTTCTCTCTGATTTCCAACAGAGAACTGATAGAACTGGAAGGAAAAACGTTTTAAATGTTCTTTGCAAAGATACTTGATTCACATGCATTCATCACGCTTGTTACGAGGCTTATTTTTTTTCAGTAATACTTACAGACATGTAATATGTGTTATATATTACATGTCTATGCATACACAGATACACATCAAGTTACATTAATATTTCAAAATATCTAACAATTATTCTTCTTCTCCTCACGCCTATCCTCCCTTTTGAACTACATTGGAAAACTCATAATTTTCCTTTTTATCCTCTTGAAGCATTAAAAGCAGGATGGTTGAATGAATTAACAAAATACCTAAATAAAATCAGATTCACAAATTAAAGCAAAGGGGAAGCTCAGATGGGTCACAAAAATAATATGAATTTTAGATGAACGGGAATAGGTGGTTACAGTCTTACAATGACTAGTTGTGACCAAACAAAATTTAGAAGTAAAGATGATCAAACATATGATACTCAGAATCAAATTCTGGTGAATCTAAGTGTGTTATTTCAGACTAGAGTATGAGACGACTTCATTAACTATTCCCACAGAACACGTTCACACTTTGTGGGAGGAAAGCAGAAGCAGAACCCACACAGTCACGATCGACACGTTACCCCTGCCAAGCATACCCAACTCCAAAGGGTAAGTAGGACTGGTTTCCACCCACCAAGGGAAGAAGAACTATCAAAACAAGGCCAACATCTTATCAAAGGACCTTAGCTTCAAAAAACCATGACTCTCTTTAAAATGATGCCCCTATAGGATTTTTAGAAGGCGAAGACCTCTACCATCCAGACTACCACTTCCCGAGGAGGAGACCTCATCCGAATCACGTGAGGGCAAGCCAGACAGCGCAACAGGCCATGCTGTCACCATTCCACAACTGGGACATTCCTAGGAAACCGGGGCCAGTCTGCTCCCGCAGCCGTTACACCTGTTCTCAGAGCTCAAAATGCATGCGGAGAAATACAGTCTTTTCTCCAACGTGGAGGACCTTGTATAAAAGGGACAACTGCTCACATGCAAACACTGATCAGATCATGGAGCACATTTAGTAAGGGTGAGGCAGCGCCAGTGAAACGCAGAGAGAAGATGCACTAAAATGCAGACCACAAAGGGGACACCTCCAGGCCTCAGGAGGCTGATTCAAAAACCATGACACACAACCTGGAGGGCCCACGGACTGCCAGGCACTCAGGTACAATAATGTGACCACAGGCAGTCTTGACCTGTATAAGGGGAGGACGTGCCGAGGAGCAAAGGCCGGGCGCAGAGAGGCAAACCCGGTCACTGACCATCCAGCACCAGCCAGGAGAGACCCGAGCACTGCTGTCACCGGAGAGGAGAGGCCTCTCCTGGGCGCGCGGGTATTTCCCAGACCTGCCTGCCTGAGTGTCTCCCACCTTTGGCTTTGAAGCTCAACTCGCAAACAATACTTGAGCACTAATTTGGCTTCTTTGACACTTCGATACTGGCAAAGAAGGTGCTCTGAGTGGAGAAGCAAGGTTCCCAAACTTTAACAAGGGATGCCCCCACACGAGGGTCTCTGACGCTGGCATCTCGCTGGGCTTCAGAAAGGGCGAGTCGCCAAGGTGCACCATTTCTCTGTGCGCGCCGCTGCACCTGGGAGGGTGCAGGTCGCACAGGAAACAACCGTCATGCACCAGTGGACCTGCAGAAAGCATCTTCTCCTTAGAGATGGCTGCCGACTTAACTGCAGAAGGCCTACCACAGGATCTGATAGAGAGCGGGCACTGGGAAAATGCTGAGTAAATACAGATAATTCTTCCGAAAATGTAAACCAAAAGTTTTTAAATCATAAAACTGCAATTGTCAAGCTACTTATATCCAATGAGTTCAAGACATTTACACATAATTTTTCAATGAAAGTGACCTATAAAGTCAATGACTCTCCATCATTTTATTACCCCTTTTCTCTCTATGAACCTTGGTGGTTCTTCGTATGACAGAAAATAAACAATGAACGCCTTTTACATAAAAAGCATACACCCTAACAGCATGGAAAAGGAAAATTTCCACAGGCCTTTGCCTTTATCCTGCTCACTGCCACCTCCCCCACAAACATCTCCACTGCACTTCTGCTCTGGGCTGGCACAGGAGGTTTCTCCTGCAACAACAACTGTATCAGCTTGATTCCACAGAGGCGGTGTGACGTGAACAACAAGTCCCTCGAGTCAGAGAAACCTGATTTGGGATCCCGGCACCAGGAATGACTCACTGTGAGACGGGGGCAGTCACTTAATCGGCCTGGGTCTCTTTCCTTGTATGTAAAATGACACACTCCTATTCAATTAGAAAGGATGTGGGAAGGACTAAATGAAACACCATACGAGAAATGCTTATACAACATTTGCTCAAAAATGGGAGTTCTCTTCTCTTCCCTCTCCTTGCCCATTAAGAACGTGAATGATATTTCCTATATACTAGGCACTTTCCCTACACTCGACACAGGAGATGATGAGTGAACAGAAGCACGGAGAACCTGACGATTACGAAAGCGTAAGGAAGAGTCCTGGGGATGTAAGCTAGAAACCACACGTTCCCGAGCCAGCCAGCCATACGGAAGGGTCATTTCTTGCACAGAACAGCTGGAAGGTCACACAACACAGCCCAGCACCAACTACGCAAACACTCGAAAGGATACGACCCGCACGGTGGGTCAGTTCGTGTCAAGATGAATGGAACCACAAGGGCTTCAGCGGGAAAGAACCCCCTCCCTTAGGATCTAGGTGACTCACCCGCCTGGCGCTCCCCTGGCTAACAGCAGGGCAGAAGCAGCAGAGGGACCAGCTCACTCACATCTTCCCCCCTCGGGCTCCTCCGCTACCCCTCCCCCACGACGCCCGCTACACCCTCCGTTGGGGAACACTTTCACTGCTCTAATCCTGTCTTCTCGTCAGCTCCACCCATTTTTCACAGAAAAATACAGCGCGATGTTTAAAAAGCATTTTTTACTCGAACACCTGTAATAACGGTGCTGACCTGGGCAGCTCCAGAAATAGATGCTCACCTGTATGCCAGTGTGTGTGCAGGCTAATTTTGTAAATTCAATGCATCGGCCATCATTCACATCCCAGAGACACATCTCTCTAGAAAGCAAAATAATAGCAAAACTTTAAAATGGATTTCTAAAAGCACTGCTCGACTCTGTCACAGTGGTGTAAGAGTAGTCTTCCATTAAAACTGGTGTATTTCAGAAAAAGTAGTGCACGCTCGTTATGGCCATGCATCAAACTTTCTGGCCCTCCCACTCACTGTCCTTTCCACCCCGCCCACCCCACCCTGATCCACAGCTTCTGAGCGCTTGGTGCGATCGCACATCTGGCTCCCCTTGGGTTGATGGAGTACTGCAAGTGGTTCTGGCTAGAACAGGTGCAAGGCCCTCCAGAACTTTCTCTGTCGTCTGCCTTCGCCCCAGATACCGGCTGATTCAGACAGTGGTTGCTCCCTCAACCTCGATCTCAAGGTTAGGATAATAACGAAGCAGAGCAGGGCCCCAAGTGGTGTGTTGGGGTGGGCAGTGGGTGCAAGTGACAAAAACAAGAAATAAACTTCTAACTGATAGCACTGAAGTGGCTATCAACAGAACTATAAAACTTAGCACTGCAAAAAAACAAATAAAAATAGTTAAAATTCTAAACCTTTTCAAATTACATATAATATTCCAGTTCTGATTCTGTATTTATTGCAGAAGTTTTATTAAATGCATACAGACAGAAAAGCTTACGCGTCAAACTAAGGACACAATATTATTCAAAACCAGAAATGCCAATGTCTTCCTTCTCTTAAAAATAAAAACTTAAATGCGCTTTCCTATATCTCACATAGTATGAAACAATTTTTTCAAGAAAAGCTCAGTCTATTTAGACTACATATTCTAATGTGAGTCATCTGTGAATTGACCAAAAAGTACTGCATTTTTACCTGATGCTGCCTCTTCTGGTTCCAAATAGTTACACAAGGTTCTTTTCAAATTCATAAAATTACAGGGAGAGTGGAGGACACAGCTTAATAATTATCTTCCAGTTCCCCAACTCCCTTCAGTAACATATTGTGAAAATGTACAATTTTCTAAGCACCAAAAAAGTTTTTAAACTTCCATACACTCTGTACCCTATGACTACTGTCCAATGATCTCTCTCCCCAAAAGCAAGTTACGTTCTGAGGTGTAGGAATATATGTGGTCACACTGGTGTGTTAGTATAGATCAATATAATGACATGATCTTTTATACGGCTTCATCTCCCAAACTGATGCTGGCATAGCATCACCAGGTTTTTAAGAACTCTCAGAGTTGTCCACCAGCTCAACAGCAACACCAGGATTAATGAATGCTCAGCTTCGACTTTTATGGTATTCTGAGTTTCTCAAAAGTAAGGTAAAGACATAATACACTATAATAAAAGTATTATAAAAATCATTAATAAAGATGAAATGCACATTTTTAAAACCACATTTTCAAATACCTTTGAGCTTAAACAACGCAAGAACATATTTGAGACACAAAAGAAAAAGTACCTCCCTGCTCACCACCCCACTGGTGCTGCCTGCAACGAAGCCTGACGAGGACACGGGGGGTGAGAAACCACTTACCCGCTCGCAGACGCGCTCACGATGTACTGTTTATCACCGGAAGCGCACGCTCTGGACAGACAGGTGATCGAAGCCGTGTGACCAAATAACAGTGCTCGAGGGTTCACCTAGAAACACACAAATATGTGGACGTGAGAACCAAATTTTTAAAAATTAATCTTTTTTAGGGATCCAGTTACATATTCATGTAAATATAAAGATACAGATTTGAGAAGAATTGCTCAGAATGCCCAAAAACTAGGAAGAACAAAACAGTGACTCCCACCTATTCCATGCTCCCAGTCACCCCGCCAAGTGGCACTGACACTGCAGTGGGAACACCGAGAGGGGACATTACTTGTCCCGTGTCAAACAGAGTGATGGAGGCAGGACTCACACCAGGGCAGCAGGTCTTAAACTCTAAGCTGGAGTATACTGAGAAATCGGGTTAAGAGTGTGAATCAGCATATAAAATAATTTAACCTCACTTATTTTTTAAATAGATTCATTGATCTAAAAGCAAATTTGAAGTATCTAGATCAACATCTCCAAATACAAAAAAAAAAAAGAGAGAGAGAGAGAGAGAGAGGACAGAAATCCTCCCAAATGCTGATATCAACATTAACCATCAGGAACTAAGAATGACCTTCACAGGCGAATGATTTAGTGACATGGTGCCTCACAGAAAGAGTTCCCCAAAGTCACGCAACTACACAGAACACCCACTACTCTAAAGCAGTCTGACAACATGCTCCCAAACTTACCCACCTTGTACCAAATTGCATTTTATTACTTCAGGGCCTTATGCTATTTGGGGATGTATTTTTTAAATTAAATATTTAATACATACAAATAATATGACATGTAAGATAGAAAGACTGTACTGAAGAGCCACATACACAAGATCTAGTGAAAAAGAATATGACAAATACCTGTAAGCCTCTGTGTATCACCAAAGGTGTCCACCTGGCAAACAATTTATCCTAACTTAATGGGAAAACTAAATTATTCAGAATTAAACATTGCATGGGAAGAGTACTGAGCTTGAATATGACTGAAGAAATTTTCCAGATCAAATTCCTCTCAGCCATCCTCTGCAGTTATAACTAAGAGGAAAATGTAGTCATGATTTATGGTTAGAGCAGGCCTACAGTTTTCTCATGTCCAACCCTGCCTCTCTGCAAAGACTCAGTGTTCTTTCACTGCAAGAAAAGCTCCTCATCAATTCTTTAATTTCTCTCAAGAAAAATCAGATTTACCAATAGCTATTTTTATATCTTATGTATATGGCTTTGCTGTTTTCAGTCATAATAGGATAACTAGAACTGGACTTCACTCCCACCAGCATCTAGAAAATGGACAAAAATACTTGGGTAAAGGATAAAAAATCATGCGGTCATCTCAACAGAGGCCCTAAAACCATTTGGCAAAATTCAATATCCTTTCATGATTAAAACCTCTACCAGGGGCGTGCACCCTGCGGCCCACAGGCCGCATGTGGCTCGGGATGGCTGTGAGTGAGGCCCAACACAAGATCATAAATGTACTTAAAACATTATGAGATTTTTTTTGTGATTGCATGTCACAATGCATTTAGAGGGTGGCCTAAGATAACTCTTCTTCTTCCAGTGTGGACCACAGACACCAAAAGGTAGGCCACTCCTACTAGGTACAGAAGGACTATACCTCAACACAACAGACGCCATACATGACAAGGCCACAGCCACCATTATAGTCAACAATGGAAAGCTAAAAGCCTTTCCTGTAAGATCAGGAACATAACAAGGATGCTCACTCTTGCCACTTCTACTCAATATATTATTGTAAGTCCTAGACCAAGTGATTAGTCAAGAAAAAGAAATAAAAGGCATCCAAATTGAAAAGAAGTAAAACTGTCTCTGAACATGACATGATCTCATATAAAGAAAATCCTAAAGATTTCACCAAAAGACTGTTAAAACCAATCAACAAATTCAGGTAAGCTGAAGGATACAAAATAAACATACAAAAATCAGTTGTGTTCCTACACGCTAACAACAAAATATCTGAAAGGGAAATTAAGAAAGCAATCCCATTTGCAATGGCATCAAAAAATAAAATAAAAACACTTATGAAAAAAAAATTTAAGCAGGGAGGTGAAAGACCTGTGTAGAAAAAAACTATATGACAATCATGAAAGAAATGGAAGACGACAAGCGAGTGGAAAGATATCCCACATTCTTGGGTTGGAAGAATTAATATTGTTAAAATGTCCATACTACCCAAAGCCATCTATACATTCAACGCAATCCTATCAAAATTCCAATGGCATTTTTCACAGAAATTTTTAAAAATTCCTAAAATTCATATGGAACCTCCAAAAATTCATTTGGAGTCAATTCAAAAGACTCCAAAGAACCAAAGCAATTTTAAGAAGGAAGAACAATGTTGGAGACCTCACACTTCCTGATTTCAAACTCTATTATACAGCTCTGGTAATCAAAAGAGTTTGGTGCTGGCATAAAAACAGACACACTGACCAACGGAAAAGATTGATTGTGATACAGAGACAACCATCCACAAATACATCAGTGCCTAGTATCAATGCTAAATCACAATTATAATCACAATTATAAAATCAAGCAAATTATAGAGGAAATAAGCATTAATATTATTAACCAAAAGAAAAAATAAATATATGGCATGTTATTACATTTATACCTGTTATTTATATTTCACCATATTCCATAAAAATTTATGTCATAGTCATTAACTAAACATTTTCACAATCAGTACACAGAAGTATCGAAAAGTAATCTACTCAACTGATGCATAAAAGCTGTCCGTCTTCAAAGACCACACAGCTCCAAGTGACTGGATGCAAGTTATCAGTGGGAATACAAGATGATTAGAATAAAAAGATGTGATGTGTCAGTTCCTAAGTAAGAGTAAACAGTAGCACCAGCGTTCCAATCCGGGGCCTTGAGGCTAGCTAGTTCTACAGTTGGCCATCATTCGGCGCTCCTCTTTTCTTAATCCCCTGTAGCTGTTTTTTTCCCCTTTCTACTACTGAGATCCTATACTTAGCACTTATTAAATAAATCTTTATTATGTGCAAGCACTGTTATAGCTGCTTACTACTCATTCCTCCATAGAATCCTTGACACAACCTTTTGTGGCAGGCTGTATTTCAGACATGGCAGACACAGACCAAGTGAGGCTGAGGCACAAAATTGGTTTATTGCCCAAAGTCACACAACTACATGCCAGAGTAACCAAGACTCAAGCCATGTGCCTGCTTTCAAAGGCTAAGAATCTTCTGTAACATTTACTTCTTTCATGAACGCCACAGGTGACATGGTTCTCTGCACAGATCTGCTTCCCCACTGGAAGGGAAGCTCCGTGCAGACAGGAACCAGTCACATAAATAGCCAGCAACTTCACAGGCAGTGACGCTTTACAAATTTTGCATATAAAAGACAATGTCTCTATCAACAAGTTTCCTTCTTCACTCTTATCATCTCTCTAGGTACCCACTAAACTGCTGCTCCTCCAACTTTTCTCAGACATTATACTGCCGCCAGGCCCAGCCACAGTGCCCTTCTCACATGTAAATGCAGTCTGAGATATGGATGGCAAGAGCTCTAGCTTTTCCTAGCTACAGTTCTGAATCTTGTCCTACAAAAAGAAGAGAAGATACTATGACCTTTAAAGAAGGCATTTTGAGCTTTCATTCTAAATGTTATGTTTCTTCTTACTGGTCTTTAATAGTTGGCATAAACAGTTGCTAAAAAGTATAATACTTAAAAAGACCCTCAGCCCGGCTGCCATAGCTCAGTGGATTGAGCGCAGGCTGCAAACCAAAGTGTTGCAAGTTTGATTCCCAGTCAGGGCACATGCCTGGGTTGCAGGCCACGGCCCCCAGCAACCGCACATTGATGTTTCTCTCTCTCTCTCTCTTTCTCCCTCCCTTCCCTCTCTAAAAAATAAATAAATAAAATCTTAAAAAAAAAAAGAAGAAGAAGACCCTCCATATATATCAAAAGACAATAACCAAGCCACCTTTTATTTAGCCTTCCTTCCCCCCGGGATAAATAGCCCAATTCCTTTAATATCTGTCAAGAGATAGATTTCTCTCCTAGGTCGGCCCCAACCACTTCTCACATCCCGCCCTCCCCCCGTCACTTTTATCCCTTTTACTTGAACTTAAATAAACATAACATTCTAGTGAAATCCATGCAGTAAAGGAATTGTTTCTAAAATCTTACAAGTTAAATCTCAACTGCTTATAATCATTCCAGTAAAACATCGTATCATTTTTTCCCCGGCTGGTGTGGCTCAGTGGATTGAGTGCCAGCCTGCAAACCAAAGGGTCGCTGGTTCGGTTCCCAGTTAAGGCACATGCCTGGGTTGCAGGCTAGGTCCCTAGTTGGGGGTATGTGAGAGGCAACTGATATATGTATCTCTAGCACATTGCTGCTTCTCTCCCTCACTTTCTCTACCTCCCTTCTCTCTCTAAAAGTAAATAAATAAAATCTTTTTTTTAAAGGTGGGGTTTTTTTTCTCCTCACTGTGTGGCTGATTCATATTTAGTTTGCTATCAGTTCTGAAGGCATATCACATTCTACAACACTCATCTCTGGCTACTTTGCAACTTATTAACCTAGATATTCTTCACATGTTATCCAAACACATGGATCATTTTTCCAGTTGGCAGTTGCACACTAGGTGTATACATAAGAGCAATGGAAACATGTCCACACAAAAACTCATGCACAAATGTCCACAGCAGCATTATTCAGTGTGGCCAAAGGAAAAACCACCCAAATATCTACCGACTGATAAAAAGACAGATAAACACAGTATACCCATACAAATGGGATATATTTGACATTTTTTAAAAAATGAAATATTGATACATGCTACAACAGGAATAAACCTAGAAAATACTATGCTAAATGAAAAGAACTACTCACATACACATAAAAAACCACACATTACATAATTCCATTTACATGAAATGTCCAGAATAGGCAATCCTATAAGGATAAAAAACAGATTAGCCCTCGCTGGTGTGGATCAGTGGATTGAGCACTGGTGGCTGGTTCAATTCCCAGTCAGGGCGCACGCCTGGGTTGCAGGTCAGGTCCCCGGTTGGGGGCACACGAGAGGCAACTGATCTATTTCTCTCTTGCACACTGATGTTTCTCTCCCTCTCTTTCTCCTTCCCTTCCCCTCTCTCTAAAAATAAATGAATAAATAAAATCTTTAAAAAATAAAAAGCACGGGAGACGTTACAAATACTCACTTCCAATTCTGCTGAAAGATCCCAGAGACATATCTGGCCGTCGTGGCATCCGGTGACGACCGTGGCCCCGTCGTCGGTTAAGAGCACCGCTGAGATGCAGTGTGTGGGCGCTCTGCGGCCCCAAAGGACGATGGGCAGAACCAGGCTGTTTCCTGCCATTGTGTTTCAAGTCTGGAAATGTCATCAGAATAATGCCAAATGTTACAAATGCACATGATACACTTTTACTATGAAGCCAACTTAAACCCCCAAAACCTAAGAATTCTTCTAAACATGATATATACGTATATACAAAAGTTTATAAAATCTCCTTTTTATATATGTAAAATCTAATTCAAATCTCAACGAATCATGCAGGAAGTACTACTGTCGCTCCTCTTTCTCAAATAAAGACACTGAGTCGTAAGGAGTCGCAAAGTGAACAGTGAAGCAATGGAGCTTCGATAAGAACCCGGGCAGCCTGACTTCGCAACCCATGGTCTTCCTCTGCTATGCTGCCCGTGACAAGCGAGGTCTCCGAATCTTCCTAAGTCCCCAAACCAGTGATAAACATCAAGGCCGAGAAACACTCCGCGTTGTGTCACAGTTCTAAACATTAAAAAGACTGTGTTCGATGAGAAACTCATTCGCCCATATTTACTACAAACCTATTATGTCCCAAGCTAGTGAGGGCCTTTTATGAACTTGAGGGAAAAAGAATTTCTCTTTCGACTCCTTTCTGCATAATAAAAATTTAGTTCTGGTATAAATACCTAGATACAAGTTCAGAGACGTCAGAGAAAAACGCAGACTGGAACAATCGACACGGGCTCCGCAGGAAACAGAACACTGGCAGGTCTTATGAGACACCGCAGAGGCGTGGCAGTGGGGGTCACCTCCTGGCGAGCGCCAGTCCAACGAAATGTCACAGTAGTGATTTTTTTTTCTATCCAAGATTCTTAAGTAATAACAAAAACGTGTGCATAACGATGGACTCTCTAGAACACTGAGACTGTCCTAAGATATTTTCAGTAACACTCCAAGGACAGATATTTTCTGTAAAAGAAACTAGTTTGACAGCCATGGTCTAAATGCTAGAGGCTTTTAGCAAATGTCTTTTCTTTAAAGTAATACTTATACTTCTTAAACAAAAAATAAAAACTAAAATCTCTTTTAAAAAAGGATAGTCACTAGAAAATTAAGCAAGTAAAAAAATTATGATTGACATTGGAATATTTACTAAAAACAATGTATACTGCATCTTTTATTTTTTTGTTAGATACATGGTTTTCATTCATGCTTTCTCCCAAAACTATCTTTGTGCTCTAAGTAAAAAGTATACATTTTTTATAAAACCCAAGTTTAGTTCCTGTTAAAACACATGAAAAGATGCTCAATATCGCTAGCTATCAGAGAGATGCAAATTAAAACCACAATGAGATACCACTTCATACCAGTCAGAATGGCCATCATAAACAATGCGACAAACAACAAGTTTTGGAGAGGTTGTGGTGAAAAGGAGACCCTAGTACATTGTTGGTGGGATGGCAGACTGGTACAACCCCTATGGAAAACAGTATGGAATTTTCTCAGAAAACTAAAAATGGATATGCCTTTTGACCCAGCAATTCTACTGCTAGGATTATATCCTAAGAACCCTAAAATACCAATCCAAAAGAACCTACGTACCCCAATGTTCATAGCAGCACAATTTACAATAGCCAAGTGCTGGAAGCAACCTAGATGCCCATCAGTAAATGAATGCATCAAAAAGCTATGGTACATGTATGCAATGGAATTCTATGCAGCAGAAAGAAAGAAGGAGCTCCTACCCTTTGCAACAGCGTGGATGCAACTGGAAAGTATTATGCTACGCAAAACAAGCCAGGCAGTGAAAGACAAATACCATATGATCTCACCTTTAACAGGAACCTAAACAACAAAACAAAGAAACAAGCGAAATATAAGCAAAGACACTGAAATCAAGAACAGACTGACAGAGTTCAGAGGGGAGAGGAGAGGGCATTTCAGGGGAAAAGGAAAAGGGTTTACAGGAACGAGAATAAAGGACACGTGGATAAAAACTAGGGGCAGGTGGAAATGGGAGGGAGGAGGGGAGGGCTGGGTGGGTGGGTTGGGATGGGAGTAAAAGATAGAAAATTGTACTGCAACAACAATTAAAATCAAATTTAAAAATAACTAAATAGAAAAACAAAACCCTGTATGCATCATGTCCACCATTTCATGAAGGACCATGACACCCCCCACTATTCCACATCTCTGTCTGATATCAGAAAATGGTACAAAGCACTGAACCGACTTTACCGAACTTGGTACAGCACATTCCTGGCTGAGTAACACATCTAACAATGATTTTCTCAAACTGGGAATCTGGAAGGAGCTCCTGTTTCCATGGTGACAGCACCAGAGAAGATGCCGCTCCATTAAACAAGCTCACAGCACCAAACCCAATACGGCGAGATCTGGAGAGAACACCGTTTCTTTAGATACTTGAGGACTCACATTCAGTGCCTACTGCCCGGTGTAAAGAGAACAAAGACTTGGGACTCAGGAATGTGTGTGCTCTGGACATGGGCCTGCCTGCTGCAGCACGCAGGAACATTCTGGTATTTGTGTGACAGGGTGACTCCAGAAAACCTGGGAGAAGAGTGCATTGCACAGCCGTTACAACAAGTGGAAACAATCATCCATAACGTGGTAAAGGCATAGCTTATGTCATTAGAAAACACACTGGTCTCTAACTCAGCTTCTCCAGAAGCTAAAATAATCACAAAGATTTAGGAAAAAACTAATCCGCACATCCTCACAAAAAATCAAGAACTGACCGTCAACCAGAATCTGAGAGTTCTCACTAAGGGCCATTAAGGATCTTCATTAGGGACTGGTTACTACAAACTGAGTGGCTTAGACAACAGAGTTTGTGTCTCACAGTTCTTGAGGCTGGAAGTCCGAAATGAGGTGTGAACGGGTGGGCAGGGCCAGTTCCACCTGCGGGCTATGCAAGGAAGGGCCTATCCAGGCCGCTCCCCGTGGCTTCCAGAAGGCCACCGTCCTGCCCGCCTGGCGTTCTCCCGGGGTGCCTGTCTGTCTCCCGCTTTCCCCTTTGTGTGAGGACATGGGTCATGCTGGATTAGGACCCTCCTGATGACCACACTGTAACTTCACTACTTTTCTAAAGACCTGAATGAGGTTACGTTCTGAGGTATGAACTTCGGCATATGGATTTTAGGGAAAAACAATTCAACCCATAACCTAGCCCTGGCTGGCGTAGCTCAGTGGATGGAGCTCGGGCTGTGAACCAAAGCATCGCAGGTTCCATTCCCAGTCAGGGCACATGCCTGGGTTGCAGGCCACGGCCCCCAGCAACTGTACAATGATGTTTCTTTCTCTCTCTTTCTCCCTCCCTTCCCTCTCTAAAAATAAATAAATTTGTTTTTAAATCTTAAAAAAACTTTTTTTTAAAAAGAACATAACCTAAAATTCATTAATTATCCAAAAAGCAATGTCCCTTAGGAACTAAAGGTAAAAATTCGCTCTGTCTTTTCCAGGAGATCACAGTTAACTGCTTATCTGAGAAATAAGGTAAGAAGTTCTGTCTAACCAAGGTAAGGAGTTACCACCTTATGGGGCGTGTGTGTGTGTTTGGGGGGTGAGTGAGAGGACCAGAATCCAAAGTTCACTGCGGTATTTCTAAGGAAATTAGACTGTAAAAACTAACCTGTCCTGCTGTCCTGACTCTGAATACACACACACACACACACACACACACACACACACACACATGCCCCCTGTGCTATTTTTTGGCTAGTCTATGAGAATAAAAAAGCTCTACACAGGAAGTGTCTGTTAGGTGAAACATTTAAAAGGTAATAATCAGAAATGAAGCTGCAGTGGGAATCACAACCAGTAGCTGATATTCATATACTTCACCCCTGGGATTAGGGTAGTTGCACCAAAATACAGAAGAAACAGAAACAACTTCTACACAAATAATCATCTACCAAAAGGACACGGTGACCACGGGGAAGACGGCATTGGAAGACACAGGAGCGTAAGGTTTCAGATCTTGGCTGGAGAAGGCGAACAGAGAGTCTCATTTGCAGGACTCACGTGGAGAAACGGACTTGTGGTCTCAGAACGCGCTTGCTACTGACAGGGTATTAAGTCAGGGTTGGGGGGCAGACTGAGGGGAAAGGCAAAGGTCGAAGGCAGAGAAAACTGTCCAGGACACTGGGGCTCTGCTCTGCGGTCTCTCCCCGGACACAGGTACATCCTTGCTAAGACGCTGCATTAGTTCAAAAGCTAGGAGGGCTCTCAGTCTTCACAAACACTCCTCTAACTTCAGACCAAACGTTTTGTTGCACAGGAAAAATAAACTCCCTAACTGTTTAAGGCCACGGTTTTTGAGTTTTGTTACATATAAATGTACACTATCCCTAACTGCATGTGCAAATACAGTACACACCCAAAGTGTGTAAGAAAAATATGCACGGCGTAAGTGGAGTGGTAAGAAGAACAACAAGAAATTACAGTAAAGGACAAAGCTGAAGGCCCCTACAAGCAGCAGGGGGAGCCTTGCCGGGGTGAGACGAGACCAGGGAGACGGATGCCGGATCCTCCTGTGCCCAGGCCCCTTCACGCACCGGCAGAGGGTAGCTGAAATTCACCCACAGTCGGCCGCCATGGGAAAGATTCATTCGACTTAGATGGTCTAGGTGGGTCACTGTATAATATGTATCTATTTCAGTTTTACTCAAGCCCAGTACATAAAAGCCAGTCCTGCCTAGTTTATAAGAGAATTCAAGAAATGTACACCCCAAAGGAACACAGTGATATTTCCTTCCTGCACAGAAATGTGCTAGTTCTTATTTTCAAGATTCCCTTGAAATTCTAGGTCCTCTTAATTTCTTTACAAACTTAAAAACCAGCTTGTAAACTTCTGCAGAAAAGCCTGCTGTGGTCATGGGTAGAGCCGCATCAAACTCACACACCAACTTGGAGAGCGCCAACTTCTCCAGTTCTGACGCAACCTCACCAGTGCCCAAGTGCATTCTAAATCCAAGGTTACTTCTTAAAGGGATTGAAGGCCAACGTCGCATGTTCGGCTTTTGAACTTCAGTCAACAAAAATGAAAATAGTCATTGGAAGAACAGAGAACTCACAGTCAAAAGAACTGCACTCAAGCCCTGGCTGGCGTAGCTCAGTGGACTGAGTGCGGGCTGCAAACCAAAGTGTCACAGGTTCGATTCCCAGTCAGGGTACATGCCTAGGTTGCAGGCCATGACCCCCAGCAACCGCACATTGATGTTTCTCTCTCTCTTTCCCTTCCTTCCCTCTCTAAAAATAAATTAATAAAATCTTTAAAAAAAAAAAAAAAAGAACTGCACTCAAGTCCTGGCCCCTGTGCGCAATCTGGAAAAGGTGGCCCCGCTGGGTCTCGGCCCCCCCATCCATAAAAGACGGACAGCAGCACCCTCCTTTCAGAATGCTGCTGTAAAGACTGAGACCAAACATGTAAGACAACTAGTGCGATACCTAACACCTTGTAGACGCGCAGTAACCAGTAATTTAAAGAAAAACACAGATCCTGCAATTTCTCATCCTGCTTCCACATCTACTGGTTTCTTCCAGGTTTGCCACTTAATAATTGATCAGGCTGGATTTTTCAGCAGGTTAATATCTCTCATTGACTTTCTGCCACGACATGAAAGTATTACTGTCCGTGTTTTTCAAACACAATTCTATTATCTGCAAATGTCACAATTCAGTTCTGCCCGAGTTTGTCAAAAATAACACTACAAACTCCCTTCCTGATACTAAAATAGCTTTCAAATTAAATTCTGCTCTCATAATAACCATCATTAGTACGCATTTCCCAAGTTTCCACTGTGTGCCTATACCACGGCACTACAACGGTGAATTAAAAAAACACAAGTCAACTATCCAGCAGAGGTTACGTACACACAGACAATGACCACAGAGTGCGCTGCATTAGAAATCTCGAGACCATAAACCACAGGTGAAGACATAAAGATGAACATCCTAACTTAACTTCAGTGGGTCCAGGAAGGATTCCTGGAAGAAACGGAGAGTGAGAACGAGTAAGATCTGACTGAGGAAGAGGCACACAGAATCCCGTGTTCTAGGTCCCAGAGGCAACGGATCTCAAGCCTTTCTGGACAGTGGAACTCGCAGGGCTGGGCTTCAGAGCAAAGAGCAGAACGAGGAGAGGAGATGTGAAGGACTCGGACAGCCTCCGTAAGGAACTGGGAGTCCAACCTCACAGCAATGGGAAACAGGTCAAGTGTTTTATGGATAAAACCTGACCGTCACCACCCAAACAGAGTCACAGGGAAAGATGGAGGAAGCAAGCACGAAGGGAGGGGAGGAGGGAAGGTGAGAAGGTAAGTGAGGCAAAGAGGAATCGAGGTATAATCTGGTTTTGGAGAGATTATAACTCAGAAAACATTTTTATAAAATGGCACCAGAAAATTCAACCAAAAGGGTCCCGCTCCACTGATGCCCCACCTCCATCAGGAAGCCAAGTCACTGCGAAAGTTGGTGAAATGTGGGTCTACCTCCTGCTGGTCTGCTTTTGTTTTTTATGTTTAAGCAGTTACAGAAGAAAGGCTTTTGTAACTGATGAAAAAATAATATGGCTCCCTAATCTAGTCATGGAGAGAAGGTACAGCTCATTATCATCTCAGATTTTTATTTTGGGGGGTAGTTAGATGCAGTAGCAACTCTCTCAAGACCACACTGTAAACTGACCTCAGAGCTCCGGGGCATACACGGACCTCCTGGCTCCTCATGAACAAATGCTCTCCACTCTTCTGTATTGTCTCATTTACCAGAAAACTCCATTCTCCAGTCAATCTGGTGAACCGAGCTTTTACTAGACCACATTCCTCAAAGGAAAGCAGGAGTGCAGGACTGATGGGCACGATGATACGCTGTCTGGGCTCAGAGGCACTCGGGGGAGGTCAGGGGGGAACGGGGGTAAGAGGTATTGGCGGGGATGAAGATGAAATGGGACCGTAAGCGTGATGGACGGGGTGTGTCCACGTTCTCCTCAGGAACAAAGGACTTACTACCCGGGCTGCTGAGAACACTGGGCCGTCAGCCCCACAAAGGACAGTCCCAGCCAAAGGGAGGCGCCTTGCCCATGCACTTGGCACCTTCACAGGGGACAGCGCTCATCCCACGACCAATCAGCTTGGGGCCCTTGTATCAAGTCAGGATGGCACGGGCAGGGTCATTCACCCCATCTCCAGAGCTCCCCCAGAGCCACCTGAAGTCACACTGACACATCGCAGCTCACCTTCCCTTTCAAGCCAAACCCTCCTCCTTGCCCCCCCACCTTGTGTGGACACCAGGAGCGCACCCCAGTAAACCTGAGTGCCACCCCCATCTCCAAGTCTTCTCAAGGGTGGGGGGCAAACACTGGAAATGAGTGTTGATGCTCTCCTCAGTACAAGAGCATTCATTACATTATTTATTTTTATAAGTTTGCAAGTTTCTCTAATTGTTAATGGGTACCTGAAAAAAGAACTCTTATGTCCATCAGTCAGGGATTAGCAAGAAAAACGATGATAGAGCCTTACAATGGAACACTGCACTACAAGATAAAAAATGATCTCCAAAATATATATGGTGTACGGTACAGTGTTCTACGCAGTACGGTGTGCAAAACACACTCCTATTTTTGGTTTTAAAAGGGGAGAGATATATATATATAGCTATACACATCTATACATACATACATACATACATACACAGTGTTTAAAATAATTCTGTAATGATGCCAAATTTAAAAAAACACAGCAATGATAACTACTTCTGAAAAGGGGGAGTAAGAGAAGTATGAGGCTGGACTAAGTGGGAATCCTAATTCTCAAGATATATCCTTTGGTCTTAAGTTCCCTCCCCCCACCTTTGGGTACTGCACTATATTCAACAAGATAGTGCAATAAATACAATGGCCTTGATTCACCAGATTCTTTTGTTTTAAAGATGCACATATGGCCCTGGCTGGTGTGGCTCAGTGGATTGAGTGCTGGCCTGCAAACCAAAGGGTCGCCAGTTCGATTCCTAGTCAGGGCACATGGCTGGGTTGTGGGCCAGGTCCCCAAGGGGAGGTGCTCAAGAGGCAACCACACATTGATGTTTCTCTCCCTCTCTTTCTCCTTCCCTTCCCCTCTCTCTAAAAATAAAAAAAAATAAAATCTTCAAGCGCCCTCTCCCAAAGCCCAGGACCCTCTTCCTCGCTTTCCGGCCCGGCGCAGTCTCCCGGGTACCTTCTCCCCGTTTTTTCAGCTTCCTCCTGCCGAGATGCACGAAGGCCTAGAAAGCCCTGAGAAAAACTGAAGGGACAAGGAAGGATCTTTCATCCCTGCTTTTTATTAGATTTGGAATATTTTTTTCATGTGATTGCTTTTTTAATAAAAATCCTAAGATGGAATTTACTTTTCCTTTGTGATTCTCCCCAACCTTCTATTGTGGAAAATTTCAAATACACAAAAAAATTTAAAAAGTAGTATAACAATCACTCAACAAATAATATCTTGTCATATTTCCCTTGTCAATATGTATTTATGTGTATATACATGTAAACACATGCATATACATATATATACTTTTTCTGAGCCATTTGAAAATAACCTACACATATGATGGCACATTTTAAATACTTTAAAATGCCTCAAAAATAAGAACATTCTGCTGCGAAAACACAATACCATCACCACAATCACCATCGTCAATGCCATACTTCTCTACGAGCATCTACAACCCAGTCTATATTTGCATTACTGATGGTCTAAAAACCTTCTTTCATAACTTTTTTTAACCAGTAAACACAATATTCAAGTTTTATGCACCACATTTGATTTTGTCTTTGGTCATCGGTTCCAGAACAGTCACACCTCATTTGTCTTCATATTAACTTAAAAAAAAAAAAAAAAAGCAAAACCAATCGTTTGCAGCATAGTCCGCATTTTAAATTTGGCTTATTCTTCCCTGGTGTCATTAACCTTTTTCCTCTCTCTCTTGTTTTTCCTATGAACTGGATGTTAGCTCTCAAGGAATCATTAGGTTCAAGGGAAACATTTTGGCAAGACTGTTTTGTAGGAGATGACGCATGTACACTTCACACTCCGTCTCTACATGTGAATGTTACGTTGTCCCACACTGTAGTGACTACCAGCGATTCCACCACAGCATGTTTTCCCTTTAAAACTATCAGTGACCTATGGAGCGATACCCCGGTGAGCCCATCCTGTTCTGCAACATCCCATATGATACAGGAATCCCGCGTGGTTTCTAAAAGCCACAAAACAGTTAAGGTTACAAATGATCCTAAGAAAAATCTGGCATCGGATCAATGTTAATTTCTCTACGTTGCTTTTCTTCTTTTGAGCTTGTGCTTTTTTCCCATTACCTTTTAGTCTCCTTATATGCCCCTCCCCCCACAATCACCACAGCGCTGTCCCTGTCCACGTGTTCTTTTTCTCTTTTGCTCAATCCCACCACCCCCTACCCTCACCCCCACCACCAGCTGTCATCCTGTTGTCCACACATTGCTTTCCTGACTCTCAAACGCAAAAGTAGTTCTGTCCCCGAACACAGGCATTTCACAGGAGAGTCAGCGTCGTCTCGGTCTGTGTATTTCCTGCGCCCCAGGCAGCCAGCCTCCGGAGACGTGCAGACAGAAACAAATTCAAATTCTCTCTCTTGAGAATAACCACACATGAACAAAAGGGGACCTACACTACCCGCCGACCAACGGGGAACAGGAAAAGCAGGGGCTGCACACTGCAGAGCGAAACGTACTTGCCATAGTTGCAATAAAAGAACAAAAATGTTTAAGGTTTATTCAAACTGTCAGAAAACCTTCCAACGTTATTTGTCAAAAGAGCATGTTCAAGACAAATCCACAGTAAAATGTGATGAAGGAAGTGATCGTTATGATTATGAATTCTCTTTGTGGTTGTGCCATTGCTACCATTTTATTGGAGACATGAAAAACACTGAATCAGATAATAAAAACTTTATTATCATGCAATGAGACAGCGAGGCCATAAAATGTCCTGAAGAAATGACTGAGCCGCTTCCTCAGAACAAACAAAGCGTTTCTGCGATTAAGGAGTTGTGAGGGACACAGCCTTCTGACCGTGGAACTTGTCATTAAATCGACAAGATTATACTTCTTTATTTATTTGGTTAAGAAATCTAATCCCAGTGAACTTGGCATCTTAGGGCTGCCTTGTAAAAGGGAGCCCCAATATTCCGTTTCAAGAGGACATGTGGAATGGGCAGACGGCAGAAGGAGACTACACTTACTTCTCATTGCTCAGCCAGCCCCGAGCACAGGAAGGTCAGGTTTCGGAGCACTGGAGAGCTACCCAGTCAAAAGAGAACCACAGTTTTTACCATGAGTCATAGACTTGGGGCATAATGCATCACATTTAAAATCTCTGCAGCTGCCATTAGGATATGGGAACCCTTCTTATGCTCTGTCACCTGCCGAGATTTCGAGAGGTACGGATTAAGCTAAAGGCAAACTGTGCCGGCTTAGCCCCTACACTTTAGGGAGAACGGTCCCGATCATCGAACCAGCTTCAGCCGCGTCTCCCCACCCACTCTCCTCTCACCTGCATTTCCAGTCATTCCCACTCCTTTCCTTCACACTGCCATTGACATTCCAAATTGAGCACCGAAGTTTCTCGTTGTTCATCAAGTAAACTACCCAGCAGTAACAAACATGCTTCCCCATACTGGAAGTTGAATCCGTCATTAAGATCCCGGGGATCAGTAGGCTGTGCTGGCTGACTATGAAGATTTGAGAACCACAGTGTCTAGGGAAAATCCCAGCTCCCCCATTTGGTAGCTGTAAACCTTGAGGAAATATGTAACCTCTCTCCAAGTCAGAATGTTCTCATTTGTAGCATTCGCCTCGCCCTTATATAGAAACTACAGAAAATGTTCTGCCTGCCAAAAACCGCTGCTGACAAGGTCACCAATAACCTCCCCACTAGGAAATCCAACATCAACCCTAATGCACGTCTTTCCAGAGCCACCAGCAGCGCTGGGCAGGTTCACACCCATCTTCCTCAACACGTGTCTTCACTTGGCCTCCCTGTCTTCTCCCTTTCCTGCTGTCTCTCTGGCTTTAGTCCGCAGTTTTCTGGTTTGTTTTTTTTTTGTGGGGGGGGGGGTCTTTTTTACCTTTAAATGTTGGACTTCTCTTCTTTGGCAACCGTCCCCCTCTCAGTGACCTCACCAAGTCTCAGGGCTTTACATGCGTCTACAGAAGTCAACAGATACATCGGCACTCCCCCCTTTAGGCCGTGGGGGTCTCTCTCTTCTGAGCCCCAAACTCATGAATCCATCTTCCTGTTCCACATCTCCATCTGGAGAGCTACTAAGCGCCTCCAACTCGGCATGTTCAAAAGCGCATGCCCAGTCTTCTTCCCCAAACCAGCTCCTCCCCACGACCTTCCCCATCTCAGTCCACGGCAACGCCATCTCCAGAGCGCCACGGGCCAACATTCTAGAATCACCCTTGATTCTTCTCTCACACACGCATTCTACATCCCAATCCGTCAGCACCTCTGCTGGCTGTGCCTTCAGAGTACACCCGGAGCCCGGTGACTCCTCAGCACTGTCACTGCGGCCAGCCCATTGCAAATGCCCAGCATCTCCCACAAGGAATGACACGACAGTCTCCCAACTGGCCTCCCTGTGCACACACTTGTCCCCTTATAGTCTCAATGTGGCACGAAGAGCGATGCTATTAAAATCACGCATGTCACACGTTAACTTAGAATCTCCCTGTGGCTTCCTGCCCCAGTGAGAGAAGAAGGCAAACTCTACACAGCTGCTTCCCCTCCGTGAACAAGGCTGTTGTTCTCTCCCTTCCTGGCTCTTCCCCGTCCACTCTGTCTCGGTTTCCTTCCGAGACACCGGGCAGGGTCTCACTTCAGAACAGTGTCCCCCGGACTGCTTCAGTGCACGCCGCCTCACCTCCTGCAGGTGTCTGCTGGAATGTCATCTCGCTGAGGCCTTTCCTGACCGGGATAAACTGCAAAACCCACCGTCCCAACAGCATGTTACTATATTTCTCCAGAACACTTACAATCATTTAACACACCAAATCTTTACTTCTTGTTTGTCTTTGCCACTGTAAGCTCCACGAAGGCAATGGTGTATGTTTGTTTTGTTCTGTAATGTATTCCCAGGGGCTAGGACTCCTGCCACAGAAGAGGCACCCAAATATGTGTTGAATAAACTGACAAAGTAACAAATAAAGTATCTTTGCCTTGCCTTAAAAAAAGGGGTGCACATTAGCAAAATACATCTTGATGTTACATGCTTTGTTTTTCATGGAAGAGTTGCTTATCAATCTTTCTATAATAATGATAACACTTAATATCTCCTCAAGCAAATCTATTAATATGCTCATTGTTTTTCCCCAGCTGAAGGTGTTGCTGCTATCCCAGCCTCTTTCCTTCTATCGGGGACACGCCCACTGAGGCCAGACGGACCTCGGGATCCTGTGAAGCACCCTGGCGGGCATGGTTTAGTTTACTCACTGCTACACTCACTAAGGCCTCTCAATGAATCACAGACTGTTTCTTAAACTAAGTGAAGTGATATTTTATTTGCGTAAATTTTTCACTCCCACAAATTGTGATTTTCACTTCTTGGTACAATGTTTGAGGTATTTAGGACAAAAAGGAGCGCCTTTAAGGAAGACGGTCAAATAAACAGCTGGAACGTGAGAACAGCAGGTACCTGGCACACTATCGATCTGTCGTTGCCGACATGTATTAGCTACCAACATGCAGAGCAACATATATGTGCTAACCACTAGTGGAATATCTTCAACCGGCTTGAAAGTTCATAAGTCACAACTGCTAGGTTGAACAGGAGACAGTGGCTAAACAATCACGTATTTCCAGTAATTTTCCATTCTAAAAGAGCTGACAGAACATAAGCCTCAGCACGTCAGAAACTTTCTCCATCCTGACCTGACCAAGTGCCCTAACATTTCCCTGCTCCATCATCTGTGGCTCCCACATCCTAAGCAACTATCAGCCAAAATAAACCAACATTTTCATTAAACATTGCCAAAACATTTTGCAAAAGATGTCGAATTTTATTTAAAATATGTCACATGTTATGAATATAGACTATATGTCCTTTAATAGAAAAGAAGAAGTTCCGCTCGGACAAGGACTTTCTGGGTGCAGCCATGATGCAGGAGTTCCGCCAACAGCATCTCTGTGCTCTGACCTACCACACTGCTTCAAGTGTCAGATACTGATCAAGACAAATGAACCACATGCATGGAGCTCAGTTCTTCAGTGAACATCACTGCTACGGGGTCTGTAAGGAAGAACATATGACACCTGCTGATCAACGACAGGGTTTCACTAAGCCACACACATGCTCTCAGTTGGCTCTACCTGTGGACAATGCCACGCACACGTGTAAGATGACCAACTCTTCGTAAAGTGCCGCCGTGAAGTGGGCGAAATGGGACTGGCTTACAAACCTCACCCACCCCACACTCCCATCCATCATCAAGTTTATCTGTCCCAACAAATAAAGCAAGTGTCACAGAGAAATGTAGCGGATGAACCCAGGAATAAAGTCGCCACCTAGTTTCAGGCCGAACTACAACTGCTGAAATGATTTCACTTGTACTATGAATTTTGATCTTTAGGTAGTAGGACACACACATACACAGAATATATATGTGTATATATATTTTATATTAGTATATTTATATGTGTATATATATCAGTATATATGTATTGATGTATGTATATATATGTACAGTATGATACATATTTATATATAAGCAATATTTTCTTCTATTAACAATAATCTACTTTAACATGGTATCAATCCAGAGTATTTTTTTTAAACTATCAAAAAACTTTTTTCTGTTCAGTCATAAATGGAAGGCCATCCCATGCTCTTGGATACATGACCTAATATTATAAAGATATTGATTCTCTTTAAAATAAATCTATAAATTCAATGCATCCTCAATCAAAATTCTAGTTGTGTTGTCTTTGAAAACTTTAGCTCTAAAATATGCAGAAAAAAAACTTTAAAAAGTCAAGCCAACTTGGAAAATGAGCAAAGAATAGAGAACTTGACCTACCAATATTTAACATCATTAACAATATTTAACTAGCAATAGGAAAATGCAAATTATGAGCGCGATGACCACATGTCTAATAGGACAGCTAAAGATTTTTTAAAGTGCTAACACTAGCTGCTGATCAGGATGCAAAGAGACTCAGTCTCTCATCCACTGCGGGTAGGAATGTAAAAGGGTGCAGCCGCTCCAGAAAACAGTTTGGCAAAAAACAATTTTCTTCAAAAACCGAACATACCTTTATCAAACAACCCATCAATCACATTCATAGGCATGTATGCCAAAAAATGTGACCCTTTATATCTACACACACACACACACACACACACACACAAATACACAAGAATGTTCACAGCAGCTTTATCTGTAATAGCCAAACAGTGGAAATGGCCCCTGTGCCAGGTGAACGGTCACACAAACCGCGGTGCAGGCACGTGTGGAAGAGACTGCTCCTCGTACTACGCAACAATTGGAAGGAATCTCAAAAACTGTCTCATCCAACAATTTAAATGCAGCTCAATCTCAAAAAGTCACATGCTGTATAATTCCAGTCATATAGCACTCTTATATTGATAAAATCACAGAGATGAAAAATTGATTACTGACCAGAGGTTAGGGAGAGTAGGGGCACAGGAGGTGGAGGTGACCAGGAGCGGGTAGCAGGGAGATCTTTGTGGTGATGGAACAGCTTTGTATTTTGATGCAGTGATGACTACATGTATCTATTTACACAGGTGGTAAAATGGGTAGAACTATATACAGGCATTATATCAATATCAATTTCTTGATTTTGCTATTGTATCAATATTATAGTTGTATAAAATGTAATCACTGAGGGAAATTGGGTAAAGTTATATAAACTGTAACCATTTGTACTAAAAGACAGGTTAGCAGGGAAACTAGGCCTCTCTGAACTATTTTTGGAACTTCTTGTGACTCTATATTTATTTCAAAATAAAGCTTAAACAAAATAAATAGGAAGAATCATTCATGTGGGAAATAAATTCAAAGCCATAGCCTTAAAACAGCGTGGCATTAGAGCAAGAGCCAGCAAATAAAGCAAAGGAACAGGCCACTGTTCAGAGTGCACAGAAGAACTTAATATCCAGTAAGTGTGGCATCGCTAGTCTATGGGGAAAGGAGAGAAGGGCGCTGGGAAAACTGGCGCACTGCATGGAAAATAAACTGGATCTGCACCGTGTGACATATACAGGATGCGGCAAAAGCAGGTTTCAGTTTGAACCGAAAATAGCACAATAACTAATAAATGATAATATAAGAATAAACTCTGTGTTGTGTACTTACAACCGTAAACCTACTTTTCTCCCACCTTTTACCATCATGCGCCCCTTCACAACAGGGATATATTCTGAGAAAAGCATCCTGGGGACCCCACGAAAGAAGATAACCAAGAAGGGTTCCTGGTGGCTGAGTTCAAATTTAAAAAAGAAAAGAAAAGAAAAGTCAGAACCTGGCAGCCATTTCTAAACAGAGGCATCTCACATAAAGCACACTTCAGGGAGAAGCCTGCAGGCGCTGCCTGCTCGCACTGTGTGCCTGCCATCTGACTTAGTCCTTAAGAAGGAATTCCTGGAATTGTTTTTCAACCAGTAGGGCTGTCTGATCAGAGCTGTGCAGCTATATCTCCATTAGCAACCTCACTGACCAATCAGAGCAGCTCCATTCTGACCAATCAGGGAAGTGCTTTTCGGACCAACCAAACTGCCAAGATTTGGAGTCCTCATTTGCATGAGACTAGACCCGCAGGGACCAGGGCCCGGGACTTCTCTCTGTAAGTCAGACAGAGAGAAGGGGATTTCCTTCTGGCTTGGAGACCGCACTTTTCTTTTGCACTAAAGACTGAAGACTGTGTTTCCCAGATTAGAGTTGAGATACCAAGTCTTGCGGGACCATAACAGAATGGGAGCAAAGCACCGCAGGGCAGGCAGAGCGGGCGGAGAGGAGCAGGGTGGAGCAGACCTGAGCGGGGCAGAGCTGCCTTGCTCCGCGGCCGCCTCACAGCCCTGCTGCTCCTTAACCGAGCTGTCAGTGAACTGTTCCATGGCCTTGCTGTATCACAGTGGACCTGTTTTCGCTGAATAAAGTTTCCTTTTTTCACCACACCCTAAAGTGGAGATTCCCATTGGTATTTAATTGGTGCCAAGGACTGTGGGTTGACAGTCCTTAGGCGATTTCATCATTGTGTGTACATCATAGAGCGCACTTACACAGACTGTAGAGCCTACTACACACCCAGACTACATGGACTCGCTTCCTGCTCTGTAGGGAGGGACAATCACTGCCCTCTATTTTTCTGGCTTCTTGACTGAGTCATCCCTGTACTGAAAGACAGGTAGCAGGAGAAAAACAAACACATATACCTCCTGTATACCTGGGAGAGACTCATGAACACTCAGCAACTCCTCAAAATCTTCTGCAGAAAAAATGTGAGGGTGGGAAGCAAGTTACAGGATGTCACCAGGAAAACAACAGTCAGCGAGAGTAAGGCTGATGCACAGGTTCACCAGCACTGTCTTCTGCACTGATAAGAGTGTCCAGAGAGAAGGTCGAGCCCAGCTTCCAGCAAGGGAGAAACCCTTACAAACGTAAATGTCTTTTACAAAGAGTCACTTACACTTGGTTTTCAGAACTTCTTCCCTGTCTACCGTTTCTTGCAAGTAACCAGCCTAAAATAATCCTTATGTCAAAGAAACATATTTAGGGATGAAAAATTCTGTTCCCCTGAACTCCTAGGCTACAAACCTATACAACACGGTCCTGTACCGAATACTGGAGGCAACTGAAACACAATGGTAAGAACCAATGCAACACCTTGAACCGTGACGTTATGATGGCTATGGCATCATTAGGCAATAGGAACTTTTCAGCCGCATTATAATCTTATGGGACCACCATTCTCTATGTTATCCATTGACTGAAACATCATTTCACAGTGCGTGATGGTAAAAAGACACACTCTGGATGAACTGAAAACCTATAAATTTAAAAGAAAACTATGAAGTTAGTACATACAACAGGACAGTAACTTTGTGACACAGGGCTGAGAAACAACTTCTTAAACAAAACCCCCAAAACACAAATGATAAGTCAATACAAAAATTTTAACTTGATTATATTGCAATGGAAGATTTCTGTTCAATGAAGGACGTCGTGAAAAAAGTTGTGGACAAATGACAGACTTGGAACACTCTTGCACGTATAATATTTAAAGGACCTGTATCTAGGAAATACAAGGAGCTTCTGCAGGCTAACAAGAACAGGACTGAAACCTCAAATATAAAATGGGGAAAGTGATAAATGGGCAATTTTATACAAGGGAAACCCCTTAAGAGATAAAACACATGTGGAGAAATGTTCGATCTCATTACGCACAGTGAAATGTAATTTTAAATGAGTTCTTACTTTGTTATCTATGAGGCTGGTGGGGATCTAGGGATATAGAAATTCTCATGAACTGCCTCCTGGAGCACAGACCACTGCAGCTTGTTCTGGACCACAATCTGGAAGTCTTTCAGTAAAATATGTATACAAATATCCTACGATCCAGAAATCACATTCTTGGATATGAATCTCAGAGAAAGCACCACAGAGTTCTACAAGCTATGTTTATCATTGCATTGTCAATAGTGGTAGGAAAACGAAGGCAATGTGGGTATCCACAAATGGCAGAGGAGACATAAAATGTAGTAGGTATACCTTATGAAATATTGTGCAGCAGTCAGAGACACAAACAGGTCTTTCAAGCAAAGTAGATAAAACAATTTTAATGAGACATACAGCATGACATCATCTCCATAAATTAAAAATACAGGCACCCGAAACAATATACATGAATGACATGTACAAACAGAAGGATATGCATCACACATATCAGAATGGTTGCTTACAGGTTGATAGCCAAGGGAATGAAGTGGAAATTGGAAATAAAAGACAATGAATTTAAAAAAAAATTGAAGACATTCCTTAAACAGCCCAGTGATGATCACTGAATTAAAAAGGATTAGCTCAATCCTTTGTACCTGAGGTCCAAAACAGACTGTAAGGACTAACACCAAACACAGAGCACCCCACTAAAACCAAATGTCATCCTATCCTCATCATGACAAAGGCACAAGGCCAGCTCACTACTTTGCAAGTTTTCAATGCTGACTGTTACATACGTAAACTACCCCACTTCCTTCACTTCAAAATATAACTTACATCCAAGATAAAAATACACTTGTAAGATACAAGGCCCACTACCTCAAAATTTAAGTTCCCACAGTGATACTCGAATATGGCAAAGCCCAGTTTTGATTTATCTAATTATCAAGATCTTTTAACACTTAGCTATAGGTGGCAGTAAGAAATAATAAAGTGTACACTCTAGTTTTGCTGTTAATTAGGACT
This sequence comes from Phyllostomus hastatus, assembly GCF_019186645.2. Classification (NCBI taxonomy): domain Eukaryota; kingdom Metazoa; phylum Chordata; class Mammalia; order Chiroptera; family Phyllostomidae; genus Phyllostomus; species Phyllostomus hastatus. The sequence goes on along the minus strand of NW_025333960.1, from coordinate 45,279,722 downwards.
CTGGAGCATTTAAAAAATGAAAATAGACATGTAAACAAATGAACTTCTCCACTATACGCTATAATTGAAGTTAATGAGGTATTTTCTATTTACACTGTTCCATTTTTCGAATTTGAAATGACTATGACCTGTCACTTTGGATGAAATCAAGGCAATTTTTGACTCTTCCTACTAACAAAAGCATTCGGACACATCATTTTCACCTTTAAACTCCCCTTTGCTCCCTCCTGTCACAACATTTCCAAGTTGTGTGTGCAACAAAATTTCAAAAACGCAGTGAACTTTCATACAACAGCAATTTTTGCCATCTCGTCCACGAAGTCCTAAGCAATTAACATCTGCAAAAGCCATGCATGGCATGTCTTTCTTGGGTCGTGACAACTGTTACTGTGAAAGCCATCAGCAGCTCTCACTGAACCCTAAAATCAACAGCATCAACAACACCACTGCATCCTGCGCTGTAACTGTAGCAACTGTACCATTGTTGCAAACTGTAAGTGCCTAGCACTTGAAAAACCAACCAAGTGAATCAAAACTTAAAACGTAATTTTTGAATCAGAGACAAGGCAGGGCTGATTCCAAACATCGCTTCAGAATGTTGGTCCCATTTGTGAGAGGGAGTTGCACGCATCTTCTTAGACCAAGTCCTATGCAAAGGGATGAGAACAGGCAAGTGGCTTCTCAAAGATGAAACACTAATAGGCGCCTCCATACCTTAGGCAAGGGCAAGCTAAAGAGCAGTGCCCACAGGTAAGGAGAGACCACATGTTCCCCCAAACAAGCACATTATCGGAAAACACTGTCAATAACCACCCACCCATTAGCACTTACCACCTCACCCCGTTTAGACTGCCCTGGAGAGCAGGGCAGTCCCATCTCAAGATCACAGCGAGTGTCACCAAAGCAAATGTCACTTACCACGCCAGGGAGCCCCAAAGACCCCCTGGAAGACCCACGATCCGGGCAAGGGTGCCTCCCTGGGGCCCTGAACCTGCAGGCGCGGCACGGCTCCGGGCTTTCGGCAGCAGCGCTCTGACATCTGGCGCCACCACGGGAGGCAGCGGGCTGTGACCCTTGACCCCGGGCCCCGTGACCTCCACGTTGTAGGCACACCCTGCACTGTAGATCCCCCTGGGGAGGCTCGAAAGCCCCTTCTCTACCTGTCACAGCTTCATCTCATGCGGTGATGTTGTCTGTCGGATCACAGGTAGACGCCCCGGCAAAGGAGCACAAAGCAAGGACGTATCTAAGAAGACTGTGTAGTGGGAAAATCCGGGCGGGGAAAACCTTGGGGACCAAAACCCTATCCCAGCCGCCGCTCCCCGCCGGAGCTGCAGGGTGAAGCTCCTGCCGCTGCAGCCGCCGCCGCTGCGGTAAATCAGCTGACACCAGCCTCCACAGCCGTGACTTTCGCTGTAACTGTCGCAAAAAATGAGGGGGAGGGAAATGCTCAACGTTTCCAAGCTCGCCTGGCCTAGGCTGGTACCATGGAGACAGAACGGCGGTGAAGGAGTCAATTGTGGGCAAGGAGTACACTGCCGCCATCTTGGTTTTGGGAAGTGTGGTCTAGGCTCTCTTCTCGCCTCTAATGCCCTTGCTGGGAGGACCGAGATAGAGGGAAGCTTTAAATGGCATGTGTAGGTGTTTGTCCTTTGGGCCAGGATGTTGCAAGTTTACTCTTCTGCCCCCCGCGACTCGATCCAAGAGCCTGGAAAGTGTTGGCTCTGGAACTTGATTACTCTTTTCTCTGACCCCCAAATTTAGCGGTTGCCCGCCACAGAGGGCCAGACGGAGGAAAAACTCGGCCCCTTGACTAGAGGAAGTCTGATCTTGTGCAATATTCCCGCAGAGCAGAGAGAATAAATGTGCACTCTGTGTGGGCAGCAAAGATTGGCGGAGCGTGAGCGATGCCTTCAGAGAGGACCCCGGTTCCTCCACTGAACACTGTCAGCGCCATCTAGGATGTGTTACTTCTTCTCTTCATTACCCTCAATTTCCTCGTGCACAAAATATGCACAGCGACTGCACGGACGTCTAGAGATTAAAGTTGCTCAACAAATGTCAATTGCTAACTATGTTGCCGATCTGCCAAGTATTTGTTGAATGAATGAATGAAAGAATGAATGAATGGCCATGAAGGGAAAACTGGTGCCATTCTGCTGGGAAATGGTTCTGTTAAAAAGATAGAAAATATTTTCATTCCGTGGCCTTGTTTTTCCTTTACAATCACATCAGTGGGTTTGTAGGACACATGAGAATTCTATTGTGGTTCTCAAAAGTTTCTGTGTATTGGAATCAGCAGGGGAACTTGTTAAATGACATTTCTGATTCAATAGCTTCAGAAACTTCAGTGGATTCAGTGGGGTCTGAGATTCCCCATTTCTAACAGGCTTCCAGGTAATGCCCATTGCTGCTGGCCCTCGGACCACACCTTGGGCAGCAAAACACGATTGAACAGGACTGAAGCAGGGGGTAAGGGATTAGAACAGAACAGAAACAACTACTTCAGGCAGGATAATGTCCTTGCTAATTTGAAAAAGGACAGGTAAGTATTGGTTTGGACAAAAGACTTCAATTTATTATTCAACAGTTTAGTATTGAAGGTGCAATTTATCATTCCTGAAAATGGCAAACTTTCCCTCCCCTCCTCCCCAGCTTAGAAGTCCTCCTCCAGCAACACACTGCGCACCCATCAATGTCCTGGGCGGCGAGCCCCCTTTCCTTTCACTAGGCCATTTGGCATCCCCTAGGCCTTCTGGCGTTTCTCATTTGCTCTATCTGTTCATTTGTCAAGACCAGCTCTGCTTGCCACCATAATGAGAAAAACCAAAAATACTGACTGCCAAAGCCAATAGAATACTTTAAAATCAACAATTCTGAAATTGTCTTATACTGTAAGTTGAATTTCTATGGTTTTCTTTGACTTTTGACTAACTACCCACCTTACAATCATGTGAGTCAGGGTGGGTGGGGGTGGGAGGAGAAACAGGCAAATGATGTTAAACAGAAGAAATAAATCCCGTAGCCCGGTGTATTCAATGTACTCATCCCATCTGTTATGATGATGAGTGCATGTGAGACATTGAGTTCATAATCTCCTTGATAAGTACCTTTTGGAAATATAGGAACATGGAACACTTACCACAGGATAATCTTGGGTTACATTAAAGCTTGTTTGCCTTGTAAATGAAATCTATAAGATATCATTCCTAGATAAAGTTGGCTCTTGTGTTAAACGGATATTAATTGAACATTTACTGCATTTCAATACGTTCCTAAGGATACAAAGTTTAATAGGAACACTAATGAGAGGCTTTCAGACTGTTAACACTCTGGGCCCTCTCTGCAAAGTTTACAAAGTGTATCGCGAAAGTCTATATACAAGTATGTGTGTGCAATCTCCTGACTAGAGGACTAAAATAAATATTCAAGCATTAGTGAATAAAATGCTTCTGGTTCAGAAAAATTCACACATTTTTGTACATACTATATCTGTTTACATATATAAACTTTCTGAAAATTAACATTTATAACTTCAGTTGGATGATATTTGTTTTAATAACTTATTTATTTATTCCTCTAATCTGGAGGAATTATACAAAAATCTTAAAACATTTAAATAATCAATACATTCAGCTCAGTTTGTTTGTATTTATTGAACCTTAACTGAAAGCAATGCTGAGAAAGTGAGGATTCGGCAGGGTTAGCTTCTATAAAGGAAGGCAGACTGTGTTTCCCACCAAGATTTATAGAATAGGGAATCCCCTAAGTATTGGCAAGTATGTTCGATGCTGGGCAGGTAAAAAGAATGACAAATGTCTACCAATATTTATGGCTACAATACAGTGCAGTATGAAAAGTATACTACATAAGGAGCAATGGAAAAAATGAAATAAATTACTTCCAGGTTGGGGTGAGGAGGAATAAATCACATGTGATTTTAGAAAAAATGAGTAGGGTTTAGAATAGGAAGAACTGGGAAATGAAAGTAACTTTGTTGCTAGTACCGAAGTGTAGAACATGGGTATATACAATAAGCAGACAGTTAACTTCAGGAGGAGTGCAGGAGTCAGGACGCAGAGGAATTAGGGAGACTAGCCTTGGGACTGAGCGATTTCTGCTCCACCAGGGACTCCTTCAACAGCCTGTCTTTGTCCCGGAACTCTTTTCTGGGTTGATACAGTCTTTATCAGACTGACCCAGATAAGGTAAAATGATGAGAGGCCTTGAATGTCCTTATAAGACTTTATTCCAAAGGCAATAAAAAGCTACTAAAGACTTGGCCAATACATGGAATGATGCTTTCCCTAACAGTATGATGTCAATATTTGTTTTTATTGCAGTATAACAAATCACCAAAGTTTAGTGGCTCGAAACAACACGCATTAGTTGCCTCACAGTTTCCAGGGAAAGGGTTCAGGCACAGCGGAACTGGGTCACAGCGGAACTGCTGATGATCACAGAGGCTGCAACTGTGGTGTCCACCAGACCGCATCCTCACTGGGGGCTCCATGGGGAAGAACCTGAGTCCAGGGTCATTCAGGCTCATTCATTTCCCGGCTGCACAGCCAAGGGCTTGGACCTCACCTCCCATAGGCCTCCACAGCACCTTGCCACATGGGCCTCACCAAAGGCTCTCTCACCACATGGCAGCTTACTTCTTCAGAGCTAGCAGATACAGTCTCTCTATGGGGCACAAGAAAGGTGAAGTCACAGATACAGATAATAGAGACAGATATTATATATATATATATGGAGAGAGAGAGAGAGAGAGAGAGAGAGAGAGGAAACTCATCAAAAGAGTGCTGGTGTTCTGCTGGTTAGAAGCAAAGTCACTGTTCTCACCTCACTCAAGGAGAGAGTGTCGGCCACAGATGCTAATCTGACAAGGAGAGAAGTTGCCATTCTTGTTATTTTAGCCAAAACCATTTAGGCGCCAGGCCAGAATCATAAATACAACCCATGGGATAAGAGTTTGGGATTTCAATATGCTACATCGTAATGCCAGTGGCATTAAAGAAACATTTTTTTTATTTTTAAAATTTATTTATTCATTTTTTAATTGTTGTTCAAGTACAGTTGTCTCCATTTCCCCCCCATACCACTCTCACCCCCACCTCCCTCCCTCAATCCTATCTCCTTTTGGCTTTGTCCATGTGTCTTTTATACATGTTCCTTGATGATCCTTCCCCTATTTTCCCCCATTATCTCTCTCCTCCCCTCCCCTCTGGTTACTGTCAATTTGTTCTTTATTTCAATGTCTCTGGTTATATTTTGCTTGCTTGTTTGTTTTGTTGATTAGGTTTCATTTATAAGTGAGATCATATGGTATTTGTCTTTCACTGCCTGGCTTATTTCACTTAGCATAATGCTTTCCAGTTCCATCCATGCTGTCATGAAGGGTAGGAGCTCCTTCTTTCTTTCTGCTTCATAGTATTCCTTTGTGTAAATGTACCATAGTTTTTTGATCCACTCATTTACCAGTGGGCACTTAGGTTGTTTCCAGAACTTGGCTATTGTAAATTGTGCTGCTCTGAACACTGGGGTGCATAGGTTCTTCTGAATATGATGTTTCGGGACTCTTAGGGTACAAAATGTAGCTCCATTTTCAGTTTTCTGAGGAAATTTCATACTGTTTTCTATAGTGGTTGCACCAGTCTGCAATCCTACCAACAGTGTATTAGGGTTCCCTTTTCTCCATAATATCGCCAGCTTGAGCGCTCTCTCGCTCTCTCTCTCTCTCTCTCTCTCTCTCTCTCTCTCTCTCTTTAAATTTATTTATTTTAGACAGGGGGGAAGGAAATGAGAAAGAGAGGAAGAAAATCATCAATGTGTGGTTGCCTCTGGCATACCTCCTACCGAAGACCTGACCTGGTCCGCAACACAGGCATATGCCCTGACTGGGAGTCAAACCAGGAACGCTTTGGTTTGCAGGCCAGTGCTCAATCCACTGAGCCACACCAGCCAGCGCAATATTTCCAGCTCTTATTGTTTATTGATTTGTTTATGATGGCCATTCTAACTGGTGTGAAGTGGTATCTCATTGTGGTTTTAATTTGCATCTCTCTGATGGCTAGTGATGCTGAGCATCCTTTCCTATGTCTCTGGGCCCTCTGTGTGTCCTCCTTGGAGAAGAGACTGTTTAGGTCCTTTGCCCATTTTTTAATTGTCTTCTTGGTTGTTTGTCTTCTGGGTTGTTTGTCTTCCTGGAGTGGAGTCTTGTGAGTTCTTTATATATTTTGGAGATCAAACACTTGTCCAAGGTGTCATTGGGAAACATATTTTCCCATATGGTTGGTTCCCTTTTCATTTCACTGATGCATTAAAGAAACTAAAGTATCACTGTCTTTAGAACTTAGTTTCAATGATCACACAACATACCAAAACTCCCTGGACTTCCTAAATTCCAAGTCAGCTCTCCAAAAGGCAAGGAGAAGTGTTGCTCCATTTTATAAATTTCCCAAAAGCAAGCTGATTGCGCTGCCTGGCAGTCTGTCCGTGGCCTCATCATTTCAACCCTGTTTTCAGGTTGTTTGACGTCAGCAGCTGTAAGTCTGTGGTTTGGTGCTCCCCACAGTGACTAGCACTTTGCTCATTCCGTCCTTTTCTTAGTGGATCCACCCCCTGAAAGTCATGCCCTGGCTGGGGGCTTCAGGTCAGCACTGAGAGTCCTCACACTTTACCCGGTTTCACATGTGCTTCTCTGTATGGTTTCGTATGATTAAAACTACATGAGTTCCCTTTGCACTTTCTCATGTGACATGAAAGGCAACTGTTTCGAGACTTCTCTTTTTTTCCTGTCTCATGACTTCCATGAAATCAAACCATTTCTTTTTAAGTAACAGGGTGTCTTTTTAAAGAAATATCTCTGTTTGCTCCGTATTCATGCTTTGTAAGGAGAAGTGAAGGAGATACGATTGGGGTGCTCAAGCTCCTCAGAAATGAGGGTTTGAGGGCCCCTTCCCAAGCCTCTAAGGTCAGCAAGGAGGAACTAGGATAGCAGAGGAGAAGGTGGTCAGTTTCCCTTGTGGCCTTGTCACCAGGGGCTGTAGTTCGTCCTACTCACCTCCCTGTTCTCTTTCCTACCAGGAGGAGAGGGGCACCAAAGTTGTGGAAGAGTTGCTCCTTACACTGTGTCTAGAAGAGGATCCACGTGCTGCCAACTGTGGGCTGTGGAAGACACAAAGGTGCACTACCCAGCTTCCCCGCCAGGAACAACCCCTCCCCAGCTCCACGGAGAGGGCTTTGTGCCCTGCTCCTGCTGTTTGGGTCTTCGGGACCACCTCAGCTTTCCAGCTGGGGTTACCTGTTCCCGGCACAGCCCCTGGTGAGTGCCTGAGCGAGATGAAGTTAGTTCAGAGCACCCTCTTCTTGGCGAGTCCCCCAGTGGATGGTTACCAAGAAAGAAGCACCCTTCTTCTCCCCCTTCCTCCTCTTCTTCTTCTTCATCTTCTTCCTCTCTCTTTCTCCTCTGCTGTTCTGACCACTTGAACTTTTCAAATAAAATTTTTTTAAAAAAGAAATAAAGATTAATCAGTTTTAATAAAAGGGGTAGGAGACATACATATCAACCAATGCAACGTATATACCTTATTTTTACATGGTTTCAAATAAGTCATACAATAAATTTGGAGAAAAAATGGGAATTTTAACATTGAATGGATATTTGATAATATTAAGGAAGCATTGTTAACTTTTTAGGTGTGACAACGGTATTTTGGTTAGATTTTTAAAAAATGAATCCTTAGCTTCTAGACATGCAAGCTGAAATGTTTACTGATGAAACTATAGGACGCCTGGCATTTGCTCTACAATACTCTGGGATGGCGGGGGCAGGGGCTCTGAGCACTTCAGCTTCCCTTTTCATGAAATAGTATGGCACTTTCTTGTGCTTGTCCTAAACTTAATTCTCCGAGGTGGAAAGCATCATCTATGTAACATCCAGTGCCGGACACTACACTGGGCATGCAGGTGTGCAAGGAGCTGGTTCTGTGGTCGAGTCACGCACAGTCTGGCAGGGAGATGGTGACATCACCGTGAGGGGTAATGTGGGATGGCACTTGCTGCCACTCATCGCCATGGGTCTGATCCTCCTACTTTCTTTTTATGTTAATACGCTGAATCTTGGTGGGAAACACTGTTTTCAGCATCATATACATAACCATTCCCAGGTTGGATAGAATTCACTTACATACATTTCATTTTTGCTGAATGTCCTCAGTGCCTGGCCCTTAGAAGTACTCGAAGTATGCAGATATTGCTACCGGAGAATGGGAGGATGGGTGGACTGGTGTGTGTGTGTGTGTGTGCTGGAGGGCGTGCCTGAGAGGGACCGAATGCAGTGAAAGCCTCTCTTAAGTTTTACCATTTCTCCCCTATCTTACATTCCAGTCCGACAATATCTGCTACACCACCACACCCAAGAAACAGCTCTCTTTACAAGTGATTAAATGAAAACATAGTTATGTGCAGTATGTGCAATTTTTCAGTTCTAAAGCACTAACTCCCACCCCCAACATACTCTTCAAAAAAAAATAAAACACGGATTTTTATTTCAGAGGCCGAGGCAATGGAAATACTTGTCTAAATATCTAGCTTTCTTAATAGAAACTCTGGGAAGTTTAATGACTTCTGAACCTCAGATATAAATTTCAGAAGAATAAACAATTTTACATTTCTGGAAAACACCCAAAACCTGATTCTTAGAATTGTCAGCATGGCTCTTCTGTATTTTCCAGGAAAAAAAAATATGAGAGTGACAGGTCATTCTATGAGTTCCTAGAAAACCCTTTACGCAAGACACTCCTACTGTCCAAAACCAAGGAACACATAGTGTTAGTGGGACAAATGGTCCATCTGGTGACTTACCGGCATTATTTAAAGAAGCACTTGCTTGATATCTAAGGGGAAATCACACCCCTTTGACTGAAGAGATATTGTGCCACCTAGGGACAACTATGGGAAATGGTATTCAATTTTCAAATCCAGTAGCATATTGCTAAAAAGGGTTTGGAAATTACGAAGCAAGATTTCTTTTCTATTTAATATTTATATTACACAAATTACATGTTCTTCCCTTTAAACTTAAGTATAAGGCAAAGGTTATCAACCAAAATAAATTACCCAGTTGATAAGCAGTTAAATTGGTATAAACATTCTAAGTTCTCTACTTCTTCAGAAATAAGTTAAAAAGGCACTATTAAGCAACAATTATTTGTGGGTGTGCATGTGCACACACACACATGAGGGTGCAGTCAAAGGAAACATAAATGTGCTGAATCAGCTCTGGCTGCAGTTTCTAGTGTCTGCCTTGAGGGAAGGGGTTACAGGTACAGACAGAACACCTTGAATAAACACATAGTCAGAGGGGATTCTCCCGCACTAAAAATAGGTTCCTTTGCAGACAGCCTGAGGTCTTGGTTCCTTGAAGTAGAGGGAAGAAGTAAAAATTCGGGAGGAAATGTCAGACTAGTGCATCTAGGCAGATGGGTCCCTAGGCAACCGCAAAGGGGCCCAGCCCCTGAAGTAGACACACGGAGCAGAGAGGGATCTGTTGGGAACCGCCCTGCTTGGTTTCAGAAGCTGTAAACCCCCCTGGCTAAGGCTGAGTAAGAGACCTTGGGACCATAGGCCACTAAGGAGACAAAGCTTATCTCCCTGGCAGGGGTGCCATCTCTGCCCACTTTACTTCACCCTGCTTGGCCCGGAGCAGATGACTGGTTAGCCAATGACACGTAAGATTCCTCAAGGGAGGGATGACCTAAGACAGGTACGGTCACAAAGGGGCCTTCAGGGAAGGACATGGGGGGCTACAGAAAAAGGGGGTGATAGACCCTCATCCCTCAGCTTTGACATAGCCTGAGTCCTCATTCTGTCTGCGAGAAGTCTCCTAATCTCTTGGCTGCCTTACTTCCCCTGCCTGACTTAAGCCTGAAACAATGCCAGAGGGTGGTATGGCCCTGGGCAGGAAGGGATGGTTCCCCAGGGTGATCAGACCTAAGAAAGAATCTGTAAAATCCTGTGAAACAAGCTTTGCTAAGAATGTCCTTAATTTTCTGATAAGGGTCCAAGCATGAAATGAGTTTGCTTCCCAAAGTTTCATAGCCCTTTAGCTAACTGACTCGGACTCAGAATAAGCCCTCTTAGTTCTTTGTATGTTATCTATCGTTTGATCCTTACTGCCTGACAATGATTGATGAGCTTTACCTGTATTCCTGTGCAAATTGAACCCAATAAAAGCCCGTTGAGGAAAAGGCTCCTGGCCCTTCTCCTTTGAAAGTTCAGCCACCTTTCCTCCCCAAGCAGATCATGTCTTGGTAGACTTATTCTCATCCAAGAAGGATGGTGGGCGGTGGGGCTCTGTGGACAAAACTCTCCCACAGGGACCCACCTGTAAAGGGTAGGTGTAGACAGAGACACCCAGGGATTTGCACTCCAAAGCCCACTGCACTCCGAACCCAGAAACTTGATACCGTTTCTGAGGCAGACAGAGTGAACATGTGGTTAAGTTTTTGTTTTAGTTGGATGTAGCAGGAGGGTGGGAATTCAGAATAGAAATGAGATTGAGTTATGACACAGAGTAATATTTCTTGAACATCTGATTTTGTGGTCTGATGCAGATACAAGCCCGCAGTGTCCCTGTCATTATGGAGGAAACATTCACACGGAGTCTGGTGGAGGAAAAGGGACAGCATGGCTTTTCTCTCCAGGGGAGCAAAAGCCTTGGCCCTTGGTGTGACCGACTTTTATTGGGTTTCTCAGCACCTCACATGATGGTCCTCATTTACTATGCACAGGTTCACTTCAGGTGGTTACCTTTTACCAAAAACAAAGGAGCCAATGCTGCTAATCACATCACAGAAGAGAGATATTTGCAAATGAAAAGGCAAAAATGGTTGAACTGGTTACACTCATCCTTGGAAGGTTTAGCATGGATTTTAGGAAGTTACTTTGCAGTAAATGTCTTCAATTCAGGGTGAGGGAGTTTTTTAGCAAGAGCAAGACTCAAAGCGGCCTAGGCACATTGCAGGCCTGATTTCCCACAGGAGAACCTATCTGTGGGCATGAGTCCTGTGCATCTCCGAGTGGAAGCTGGGCCCACACCACGCAGAACGGTCTCCTACAGTGGCCCGAGATTCACACTCATTATGCTTCCTAGCCATTCATTTATTCAACCAATACTTATTTTGTACCTACTATGTGCAAAAGACAATGGGAGAGAAAAAGCCATGTATGACACATCTCTAACATATCTATTTGTAAAATCCTCAACATGAACCCGTGGCAGCTACATGTCACGATGGAAAGCCTTCCTCTTTATTGGCTGAACTGCGTAAGAATGGGTGAGTCTGAAATAAATTACCTTCTTAACGAGTGAAAATAAATAGGGGTCATTTCTGTGAAGAAATTTATACATTTCCTATTTATATTTACTTATACCTGAATATTAGAATATGTTCTTTCATAAAGCATTCTTGGCTCATTCCCGATGAAACTTTTCTCTCCTTTTCCTGAATTACTGTGGTACGCTACCTACATTTCTGCTATCCATTTACCACACTTTAACTCATATAATTAACTTTTGTAGAAGTGTCTTATCTCCCTTTTACTATCCCTGGAGGAGTGGTGTTTCAAAGCATTATCACAGTACCTCGTACATAAGTGCACATAAATGCAACATAACAGTAAGCAAGTTGTCATCAAACAATGCTTCTAAGATATGGACCCCTTGCATCAGCTACTCCAGGTGCTTGTTAAAATTTTGATTTTAAATCTAAATCCTCCGGCCCTACTGAATCAGAACCTCTGGGCGTGAAGTCGAGAACCCACATGTCAATGAACTCACCACAGTTCGAGAACTATGAACTCCAGGGAATGACGGTCACAGTAAAATGTGGGACGGCAGACAGGTTCATCTTGAGTGCCGACTGGTGGTGGGTGCTGCAGAATGGAATTCTCAGGCTGAGTCTAGAGAGACTCTGGGAACCGATGGCACCTAACAGTGATGTTTGCACGGCCACGAGAGGGGTGGGGCGGGGCGGCGGGTGTGCAGCAGTTGGGCATTTCTGAATGTTGGTCTCAGGAATGGAGAGAGTGTACCATCCATCCTAAGAATAATCACAAGTTACCCTTGAAGAGGTGTTAGGCGCATGGGTATCAAACTCATTTTCACCGGGGGCCACGTCAGCCTCGTGGTTGCCTTCAAAGGGCCGGATATAATTTTAGGGCTGTAGAAAGGCAACCACTGCTTAACAGTTAAGCGAGAGCTCGGCGCTGCCGCAGGGTGGAAACAAGGTGCTGGGCCGGATAAAACAAGGTGGAGGGCCGGACTCAGCTTGCGTGCCTTGGGTTTGCCTCCTGTGTATTAGGGTCTGTATGTTTTTCCTAAAATTATTATGATAATTATTGGAAATGAAGTTTTTAGGATGGCTTATACAAATCTAGAAGAAAAAAAAAAAAGCCCATCTAAGGATGACAGCTTCCACATGCCTCTGCTTCCTCTGGGACATCCTAGAGTTGGGATTTTGGCGGCTCGTGTTTCTGCTGATTATGAGAAATGTGCTACCAAGAGCAGGAGTGACCCTACTTCCAGGACTGCAGGGATGAGGGAAGGCAGTGGCTCTGGGAACTCCGAAGGTTAATGATACGAAGAGTCTCTGGACAGGAGCTCTAGCCTTTGGTAGACACAATCTGTGGCAACACAGTGGGGTGGGAGCTGACGGAATTAGTAACTGGATCGCACTCTCTCGTACCCTTCAACCTCCAAAAAGAATCTCCGACAAGGCATCCTGTTGATCTAGTCCTTATGGGTCAGCTTTCTGGAACTGAGAGCAGGGTGAAGAAAGGTTGAGAGCGGATGTGAAGGAACACATGGAAAATAAACAGCAAAATTCCCCTATCAGACCTAATTTTTATAATGCTCCTTTTGTATCTCGCTCCTCAGGAATCTACAGATTTCTAAAGTCTTGCTTTCACAATCCCCTCTGAATATTTACTATAGTTGTCTCCATAGATACTCTTTCTGTTTGCTTTCAAGGCAAAACTGGGAGGACCGTGGGGAGTAACAGTAATCCATCTGCTATGTACTGAGTTGTGAGCCCCACACACTCGTTGCTTGAAGTCCTGGATCCTAATGTGACTGTATCTGGAGATGGGGCCTTTAAGGAGGTCACTGAAATTGAATGCTACATGGAGTGGGGCCCTGATGTGATAGGACTGGTGTTTTTATAAGAAGAGGAAGGGACACCAAGGGTGTGAGCGCTTGTGTGCGCACTGGCGCATGTGCACACACGCACGGAGAAGAGGCCACCCGAGAACGCAGCAAGGAGGCCATCTACAAAACAAGGAGAGTCCTCAGGAGAAACCAACCCTGACGAGCAACTCGATCTCGCAATTCTAGCTTCAAGGATTCTGAGAATTACATTTTTTTGTGCAAGCCACCCAGGCCATGGTATTTTGTCAGGCAAACCTAGCTGAATAATATGCCATTGCTTCTAAACATCTTTCTTTGAGCATTGTATTTTTTCATTCTTTGTACATATTGCCTACTATTATATTTAACCCTCCGAGTCCTAGGAAGTAGATATCATCAAACCAGTTTTCACAGACAAGAAAGCTGAGGTTAGACAAGTGAGTGGCTTGTCCATGGCCACAAAATATCATAAGTGGCAGAGATCTGTGGTGGGGGGGGCACTGCCCACAGGGCCCACCCCCTCCCCCCGTCTGCCATGGATGAGAGTAAGTCTACCAAGACATGATCTACTTGGGGAGGAAAGGTGGCCGATCTCTTGAAGGAGAAGGACCAAGAGCCTTTTCCTCAATGGGCTTTTATTGGGTTCATTTACACAGGAATTCAAGTAAAGCTCATTGCTCATTGCTGGGAAGTAAGGATCAAATAATAAGGAACTCGCTTATTTTGAGTCAGGGCCAGATAGCCAAAGAGCTGTAAAAAACTTTAAAGAACAAACGTACTTCTTCCTTGGACACTTATCATTTAATTGAGAGCATTCTAAACAAAGCAGGTTTCACAGGATCTTACGTATTCTTTCTTAGGCCTGATCACCCGGGGAACCCGCCCTTTCCAGCAGAGTGGCACCACCCTCCATCATTGTTTCAGGCTTAGGTGGAGCAAGGGAACTAAGGCAGCCAAGAGATTAGGAGATTTTCTCGCAGACTATGAGGACTCAGGCTCTGTCAAAGGTCAAAGCCGGGGGGTGAGGGCCCATCACACCCTTTTGATGTAGCCCCCAAAGTCCTTCCTTGGGGGCCTCCCATGTGATCGTGCCTGTCTTAGATCATTCCCCTCTTGGGGGATCTTTCCTGTCACTGGCTAACCGACCAAGCACTGGGGGCCAGTTATGGATGAAGTAGCAGAAGCAGAGCTCCTGCCAGGGAGATAATCTTGTCTCCTTGGTGGTTTACGGTTCCAAGGTCATTCCCTCAGCCTTAACCTTGGCGGGGGTTACAGCTTCTGATACCAGGCAGGGCAGTTCCCAACAATCTGTTATTGGAACTTCTGTCTTGTTTGGCTGTAAAGCCATTACATTGCGCTGGTATCACATGAGAAAGGAATGTTAATTACTGGGGCTCTGCTGGGGCTGGGTTCAGTTAGGAACAATTATTTTATCTTTCTGCAACACCCTTAGCCTTCTTTTTTCTTCTTGGGCTTCAATTATTACTCGAACTCATGACTCTCAAAGCTATAACTGTAACCTACTCCCCTTTCTTTAGTTTCAGACTCGTCTTTGCTGCTATCTACTGTATACCTCACCTGGATGTCCCACGTGCATCGTAATTCAGTACAGAGCCACGAATTGAAATATTCGTGTTATTCTAGATTCCTTCCTCTGTCCTCTCACTAAGCTGGTCCGAACTGGTCACTAACCATAGTGGCTTTAATCTCCTAATTGTTTCTCAAACATATTATTTTCTCTTCATTTCCACTGCAGCTGCTCCCAACCCAGTTCCTGGATTATTGCAGTAACCTCCTAAACCAAGTCTCACCACCTTCCATCCTCCCCACTGCTACCTCAGGGTTTTGTAACCGCAAAACTGCCCTGCAGTGATTACTCCATTGCCTTTAGGTTAGAAGACAAATTTCTTAATGAGTCAAAATCTGACAGCTACCTTCAATTTCATCTCCCCAGCTAAAGCCAAAAGCAAATCATTTGACTTGTCACTTAGTCTAGTATTTAAAAGAGCTTGCTGGTGTTAGGCTGCCTTAACTTGAACCAAAGCTTGACTTCTTACTAGGGGTGCAAAATAGGTGTGGAAACGTAACTAGGTGTCTAAACGTGACTAACAGAATCTACTTCATAAGGTTATTGTGAGGTTTAAGAGAGCTAATACACACAATGCGCTTGTATCTTAACCGACACATAATTTGTTGAGTATTAGCTACTACTATTGTTATCATTAGCCCTCTCAACCCATGCATTTGTACTTCTGGTCGCTCTGCCTGAAACACCAGTCACCTCTCAGCATCTGGCTATCCTTTTTCTTTTTTATCAGTACTCAGTGCAGGGGCCCCATCTCCCAGCAAGTTTACCCTGCCCCGTCGGCCTATTTCACTGGTCCCCGCCGTTTCCTTTGCAAACTTCTTTGTCACTGTAACTACCGTTTGCGTCTACCACTAAACTTGGAGTCCGTAAGGGACAGTGTTTTTTTTCTTTTTTTTAAACACGATTTAAGGTCAAGCAAATAACTTTTTTTTTTCCGTGTAACTGCACAGAGAACGACCAGGTATTATGAGACTCGCGAACCACTGTTCCTAAAGTCTACTTTGTCTAGCGCGGCCACTTGCCACGAACATGAGACAAGACTACCCACAGACGACTTCGGGGGTGAGGGGGCTGGCGGTGCTTAAAACACGAACCCCGAAGAAGAAAGGGCTCTCTTCTCACTTTCCTTTCCCAAGAAACTCCTTGGAAGAAGCCCCGCGATTTGCAACCGCGGAGGAATACACGACCCGTTGTGTCGCACTCCACACCTGACCGTGTGACCGCTACTAGTCTGCGCCTGCGCCGCTCTAGCCGGCCAAAGGCTTCTCAGTGGAGAGTGGAGCCATGGTTTACGTGTTCTCATTGGGCGGTAGGAGCCCAAACGGACGGCACGGAAATGACGTAAAGCAGCGCAGGCGCCGGCGGCCCTGCGGCGCGGTGGCTGCTGGGGGCTGCGCGCCATACCTTCCCTCGCCTCTTCCTCCCCCCCCCCCGGCCCCGCCCCCTCGCCGCTCTGTTCCCTGGCGTGACTCGGCACTGTGATCCCCGGGAGAAGCTCCACGGTCGCCACCTCCTCCGTCCAGGCCCCGACCTTCCTCTCCCGGATCGTCGTCTTCAGTTTCGAAGCCGGTGGCGTCTCAGCCTCCTTTGCAGGCTCTCTGAGAATGGTGGGAGTGAAGCCGGTCGGGAGCGACCCGGATTTCCAGCCGGAGCTAAGCGGCGCGGGCTCCAGGCTCGCCGTGGTCAAGTTCACCATGCGAGGGTGAGGCCGGGCCCCAGCCATGTGGCCCCTGCTGTCGGTCGGTGCTTTCCTTTCACTCTTTCCCGGTCCTGATTCCCTGGGGACTCCTCCTGCTCCGGAATGTCTGGCGCTGCTCGCAGCCCCAGGCCGCTGCCCAGTACGCCTCCGCTCTCGGGTCTGAGCCCCCATTTGTGCACAGGGGTGCTTCTGGCGGGCACGGAGGCCAGGCTGGCCGCGTCCCGCAGTCCAGGAGATACCCGCTAGCCCGTTTTGAATCCTCCGACGAGCCCTGTTCTTGGGGGCGGCCCGGCTCTATTCCTTCTAGTCTGGGAGAGTCCTACATCCGCCCCTGCTTGCGTCTGCCCCTTTCTTTCCGGGAACCAGCTGTCACTTGCATCGTAGAAACCTTGAAATCTTCATTTACTGAACGCTTTGCTACTATGCACCACCTGCATTTTTGTAAACCCTTGGAAGCTTCAGATGGGGCTATCCAACTAATCTGCGTAGTACTTAGTCAAAAGGCTGACCTTATGCATTTTAAATTAAGTTAATGTTGGGTTGGGTTGGGTTGCTTTTTAATTTTCTACGTTTTGGTTGCATGTTTGGTGAGTAGCTTTGTAACTTAGGTTTTCCTATGCATGTGATGGCATACCATCACAAAAATTACAGGTGTATATAATATAGGTAGATAGGTGTCCAGATGTTTGGGTTTGACCAAACAGACTTAGTCTTTTACCCGAGGAATTAAATGGACGGGGACCTTGAAAAGGTGTTCACTGGCCTTGGTAAATCTTAACATAATTTACAGGTCGCAGAGCTGGCGGATCTTCCATGTTGGTTGGGTGTGCAGGGTTCCTGTGTGAGAGTGACGTGGTGGAACTGGGCATCCAGGAACGAGATTTGAACGGGTGCATTTACCGACCTTCTCTTGTGTGTGTCGGTGCCTAGTTAGAAGGATTGGAGGTCTCCACTTGAGTTACCTCGACCGCCAACATTACTTAAACAATTACAGTAACTTGGAGAAATGTACTGCAGGTATCCCTGTTTACGTAATGCATTTTATTCTCCAGGTAACTGTATAAACAAAGCAATATTTTGAGTTCCAGAGCAAAAAGTGATTCAAATCTATTGAACATGATTCAATAAATGTTGAATATAGAAGTGGCGGCATTAGGATTAGTTAAAGGGGGTGGAGGGATGCAGATAGAAATGAAAACAAATTAGGACTTATTTTTGGACCAGTCTCTCTTACACAGAGTTAAAGAGGGGTAGGACTTTTAATTTTATATGGTGGAATAGAGTACCCATTTGACGTGTGGACTTTGACATTTACTAAACTGAAGAGGATAAAGAGTTCATATAGAAAGACATGTCTAAAAGGAATGTCAGAATTCTATAACTGTGTCTTACCAGGGTTAACAATTTTGTAATGTCTGTACTCTTAGTATGGGGAATTCTTGTACATTTGTTAAGTACCTAAGCCAGAGTTAGAAAAGGGAAGAGATGATTCTAACAGTGAATTTCATTTTTAGTTCAGTTTCCTAATTCCAATCGGTGGGAGCATTTATACTTTTGTCCCACAAGGGTACCCTCTCCCCCTCCTCTACTATAGAGAGGGAGGGATGACCGAGTAATACATTATCAATGGCAGTGAGAAAAGTGGGAAAATGTTGTGGTTAAGGAAACACCTCCATTAGCAATGTTTTATTTAACCATAAACGTAACTGGAGACATTGATTGGTAAAGCATTGTTATTATTTACTTTTAAAAGGTATTTTGGTGTGATGAAAATTTTGTTTTCTTTTTACAAACTCAGAGCAAATAAAATGGTTGAATTTAGAGAACTTTTAAATTCAAACATATACTTAGGTAATTACAAATCTGGTTAGATTGTATTATGGCCATTAAACCATTCCTACACAAACTTTATGTGATCATGACTCTGGATTTACATATATGGGTAGCAGTATTAGACAACAACTAACTGTACCAAATTAAATCATGTAAGAAACCTCTTAGATCAAAGTTAATGTCCCATTTTAGGCCAAGAAAATAGTTTTCTCCAGCACCTGCATCATTTCCAATTCTACTTTAACCCTTATTCCTTATTTTTCACTTTCATGTGTTATACTGTCTATTAATTTTACTAAACATTACACATATTGTTACTCTTCGGTTTAAAAATCATCAGTGGATCTTCAGTATTTTTTTCATTTTTTATAGATAGTAATATGTATATATATATAACATAAAGTTTAGCATTTTAAACACTTTTCAGTGTACAGTTCAGTGGCATTCAGTATACTCACTTGTTTAAGCTCTCTTATTGACTCATTCGGTTTTCAAAATAATGAAATTATCCCCATTCTACAGTTGTGGAAATTGAGTCACGGAGAGGTTAAATAACTTCAGTCCCATTGGTGAATGCACTGTTTGGGTTGTTAAGGGTTGTCGTTGCTCTTAGCCTAGGCAGAAGGGCAGTGTAGTTTCATTTCTGCAGAGTGAAGAGCCTGACATTTTTCAGTAAATGACTTGAATGCCTTGGCTACCACTCTGTCTGCACGACTAATCTTAATCTTATGACCAAGGACAATTCACTTCACTCTCTGGCATTCTTTCCCCTACCTGTTAATGGGAATACTAACATTTAACCTAACCATATTGTTTAGAGAATAAAATTATATATGTGAATTAATATGCTATGGTAACCTGTTTTTATAACTGGTATCCCCAAACTGCTACTTTTTTAATAAACCCAGATACATTTTAATGGTCACAAGCAGTGCTATTTTTGTTATCATTGGTAGTTAAGCTCCAATGTTAAAAGGATATACATTTTCTCCCCCATAAAGTCCAGTATGAATGATTTTTTTTTATCCTGAATTCATGAATGTATCACTGTTGTAATGTGTTTACTATGTATTCAATTTTCTTAAAGCAAGTGTTACTTTGTAGTTGGTTAGGTCAACCAACCCAACAAGAAAATTAATGTGCATTAGGATGTTGAGTTCTAATGGTTTCGGTAGCTTGTCCAAATAATACATCATACGTATATTGTATTAATTATATACAGCAAAATTGCTGTGGACTGAGGGTGGCTTACTATAGCACAGAGCTAGCAAGCCCAAAAGACCATAGGAACGAGGCAGATATTAGTCAGTGAGGTAGGTAGTTTTAAGATCACTAGGGGCATGGTGAGTGGAAAGAACATACAGAGAATTCTATCAACTAAACTTTTTAATTGAAGTATAGCATGCATACAAAAATGCACACAAATGGTTTAAATGTATAGTTTAATAAATTTTCAAAGTGGTTACATGCATTTAAGCAACACCAGCACTCCTGACCCTCCTGCAAGATCCTCCTCATTACTGTTGAATTTTGACAGTACAGTTTGGTTTTGCCTGGATTTGAACTTTATAGAAATGGTATCATACAGTATATAATCTGTATGGATTCCTTTCAGGAGCATATAAATGATTTTCATCTTGGCATTTAGAAAAAACAACAAAAAGCACTGTCTAGGCCACGGTTCTGGATTTTTGGAATAGCCGTTAAGAGTTGGGTTTTGGCTGAGGCTGGGCGGATCAGTTGGTTGGAGCATTGCTCCATACACCAAAACGTTTCTATTCCCGGTCAGGGCACATTGTGGGTTTGATCCCTCGTTTGGGCATGTATGGAATCAATGTTTCTCTCTCTCTCTCTCCCTCCCTCTCCCTCCACCCCTCCCCCACACACCTCTCTCCTCTATCTCCCACCCTCTCTACTCTCTCCCTCCCTCCCTTCCTCTCACTCCCAAATCAATAAACATATCCTCCAATGAGGATTAAGAGAGAGAGAGAAAAAAAAGCTGAGTTTTGTGATCAAATTCCAGCACTGTACTTCATTGTTCTTGTCTTTAAAATGAGGAATTACAAAGCTTAAATGAATTTAAGGGTTTCATAAGTTGTGTAACATATAGTAAGTGTTCAGTGAATGTAGCTATTTTGTATTATTAATAGGAGCAGTTATGATTATGCCTCCTTACTAGTAAATATAATACATCTAGAAATGACCTATTTTAAAGTTGTACTCTGCAGAAAAAATAAGCTTTTAAAAAATGTCTTCAGAAAGCCCATGCATTTTCCTTACCAGTTTTCTAGCGGAATGTGTTTATACACGTGATTGTTCAAGGTAGAGCACTGATGACTTTAGCAAATAGGGAAGAACAGCAAGTTTCTGACACAGAATCCATGTTATGATTGTAAACAAGAAAGTTTACTTGTTAAGAAGAAACTAAGGCTGTGCTTTCGGAGAAAGCTGATTTTGGACTGGATTTAGGACTTAACGGTTCTAGTTCTGGTCATGCCAGTAACTAGAGTGTCTCATCTTGGACAAGTTGTTTAATTTTCTGGGCTTCAGTTTCAGTTCTCACATATCAAATAATTTTAGGTTAGGTCAGTTTAAAAGTTTTAGTTTTTGGGGGGTTGGTTCTTCATGAATTGCAGAAAGCTAGCAGGTTGCCTGCTGTTATTCTCTTTATCTCAAAAAGCATAACAGAATCCTTCTTACATATGCATTCTGCATGTTTGAGTTAACAGATAAGCCTTCAGTCAAAAAGAATTTCAGAGGTAGAAAAAGAACTCTTCTTTTTTAAACCTCTGGACTAGATGTTTGGTGGTGTCTTTTATAACAAGTTCAAAGGTCCTGTGATTGCGAACTAAGGGCTACGAGTCAAGGTCTGCACAGGAGAAAAAAGTACAATCTTGAAATCCAAGCATATTTGGTGTAATATTTTAGAGATGGGAGAGGTCCTTGGAGAATCTGTTCGCTTCTCATTTCATACAGAGAAATTGGGTAACATGTTTATGAGCTCAGCTGATAATGGAAATTTAAGTTTACTCTTAAATGCTAATGATAAACAAGGCAAACATCTTACTTAAAATAACTGGTTAATTTGAATTATTAAAGTGTGAAGGTAGGCTACTATATAATATTTGTGCTGTATTCTATGACTTATTTTGACTTAAGTTCCAATCTATGTAGACTAACTGTAATTAAGCAAAAAATCTAGACAAGGTTAAATTTTGGTAGGGAATGGTTATTTGCAAGGTAGCCTTTATTTTATACAGTCTGTTTGGCTACAAGAAGTGCTTCTTGAACACCAGCTAGTTCATACGTGATTGGTGATGAGAGCAGTGATGTCAGCATCACGTGGACCTTGTGTCGGTTCATATTCTGTTTTTCCCAGATACTGAAGAGGAGGAATGGAAATAGAACCTTTAGCAGGAAGGAGAAACGCTAGCCCTCAGCCACACAGGCCAGCTCCCCTTCAGGTTTATTTTAAGAAAGTTAAAGTTAGTAAAATTTAACGTGAGCACCCAGCGCAGTTGCTCAAAGGATTTGTGCTCAGCGTTGCGCTTCCTCCTGCCCCTCCCCCCCTTCGCCGCCGTCCGTCCCACTGGCTCGGAGCGCCACTTCCCTCTGGATCTCGCAGCACCTGTGAGCGGCGCTTCCACTGGATCGTTGTGTTTATTTCCAGTGTCCTCTGAGGTCGCCTCTAGGGCTGAGCCACCTGCCCAGCTGCCCCAGTATTTCCTGAGTACTACTCACTGTTTTTCTTAGGGGTATTTTTACAAAATTGTGTGGGTTTCAGTGGGTTGCATCAGTCTTACTCCCCACCCCCCCACCCCTTACACTCTATTTTTCGGCATGCTTTTACAGAAGGCAGATTTTTCAGGAATGAGTATATTGTTGTATAACCTAAAGACCTGTTCCTCTTTTGTGACAACTTATTTAATATTTCAAAATAAAAATACCTGTTCATCATAAAAAAAAGCAAAGGTTGCAGAAGTATGGATAATTTTAAAAGTTTCCCCTAAACTTGTGTGTGTGTGTGTGTGTGTGTGTGTGTGTGTGTGTGTGTGTGATGTGATCATGAGACTTAGTTTTCTTTACACAGCACAGATTATTCTTATCCCCTGGTGTGAATGGGCCATACTTGTAACACTATTTCTTTCTTAATTGCCATTTAGATTCTTTCGTCTCTTTTTTCTTTTTTTTTAACTACCTACAACCATTGCATTCTTTGAACTTCTTATACAAACTGTGTAATTGAGTAAGTGTTAAGATAGGATTGACTTGTAGAAGTAAGATGGTTAAGTCTTGGGTTGTACTCATTTAAAATTGATAAGTAATGACTCACTGGCCCTTCATAAAGGATCTACTAATTTGTACTCCCATCCATAATGTTTAAGAAATTAATAGCTAGAAGTAATTTGTTAAACTACTTATAGATTTAGTTGACTATAAATGTTTTATTTCTTTATAATTTTGTCCCAGGGCCTACTTGAGGATTGTTAAATCCAAAAATCTACTTTCAGAAGCATCTAGTTTAATATATTTAAGAATTTAATAGTTACTTTCTTAGCTTTTTGATGTGAGGCTTAAGGATAGCCCAGGATGAGAGTGCTGCTTAGAGTGTTAAGAGTAGCGAGACAGTCACAGTTTGAGTTTGAACATTTTGTGCTTTGAAATTTGCTTTTCCTTGTATTTCTGTACACAGAAGCCAAGATTTTTTCTTACTCTTTTGACTTTTTATTGAGACATAACATACATAGTGCAGAATTCTAAATGTGTATGGCTTAGACAAGTGTCACAAACTGAACACATGTAGCCATGTAATCAGCTTCTGGGCAAAGAGGACATTACCAGCCTCTTGAATTCTCTCAAGTGGTACCATCCTGTCACGAACTTTCACAGAGGTAACCTTTGTCCTGATATATACCACCATTGACTCATTTTGCCTGTGTTGGAACTGTACACACCTGGAATCATATAGTGTCCATCTTTCCTCGGTACTGTTTGTAAGGTTCACCCATGTTTCTGCAAGGGATTTTACCTTAGTCATTTTCATCGTATAGTATTCCACTCCATGAATAACTACAATTAATTTACTCACTATGTTGTTGATAGGGATTTGAGTAGTCCTCAGTTTGGGGCTCTTAGAAATGTTGCTACTATCAGTTTTTGTTTGTCTGTTTGTTTGTTTTAAATGCTGTAAGGCAAGCGTATGTGGACATTTCTTTTGTGTATGTGTGCCTCAGAAACCACCGTAGGTAGGCATTAACCTCGCACTAGCAGAGGCTGCCGGTTTCTCGTCTTCCCTTCCGAAGTGGGTTATACCAGCTGCCACTGAGTTCAGTTGCTGCACTTTCGTGACCATACTGCATGCTGTCTTGTTTTCAGTGTTGTGGTGAGTTTAGTTTGTACACGTGTTCCCTGGTGGCTGGTGACACAGGGCGTCTTTCCATATTTATCGACTGTCTTGATAACCTCACTCGTCAGGTACCTATTCAGAAGTGTACCTGTTTTTCTTTTGGGGTGTCATTCTTGTTCTTACTGATTTGTAGGAGCATTTTTACATACTAGAGGTATTAAGTCCTTTGTTTATGTTTGACAGATTGTTTTTATCAGTTTGTGTGTTATCTTTTTACCCTCTAAGTAATATTGTGATAAGTCTCAGTGTTGATATTTTCTAGTTTTTCAAGTATGTTTCAATATATCATTATATAATTTTTTCTTTAGTGGCTTTTCTGTTTGCAGAAATCTTTGCATACTCCAGGTTTTAGAAAGTGTTCTCTCTACATTTTCTTAACACCCTTAATACTTTACCTTTCTCATTTTAATCTATAATCCATCTGGATTGGTGCTTGTGTATGGTGTGAGGTAGGGGTCAAAATTCATTTTTTTCCCATTTGGATGGGAACTAAGCACTAGTTAACTAAGCACTATCATCCTTTACCCACTGCACTTTTGTGTCACCTTTTTATTAAACAGGCTACTGTGTATGGGATGGGTCTGTTCCTTTTTTTTTTTTTTTTTTTTACATTGGTCAGTTTGTTATCCTTGTGCCAGTATTGTGCATTCTTAATTTATAAAGCTTTATGATAGTTTTTAATACCTGGTAATGTAATTTCTTCAGCTTTGAACCTTAAAATAGCTTGGGATATACTCAGTATTTCCCTATACATTTGAGAATATGAATTTGTTAATTATTCCAAGAAAACCTAGTGGGGTATTTTGTGGACTATAGAGACCAAATTGAGAATTGACACCTTGAAAATACTGAATTATCCAATTCATAACCATGATATGTTCCTTCACTTAAGTAGACCTTTAACTTGTCTCAGTGAACAACACTGAAAGACTTAACACTACTGACCTCTAGCTTTGTAACACTCATCTGTAGTCATTGAGACGATTGGTATTAGCCCTGGTCGCTGAGCTCAGTTGGTTAGAGTGTCATCCCGATGCTCCAGGATTGTGGGTTTGGTCTCTGGTCAGGGCACATACAAGAGTCAGCCAGTGAGTACATAAATAAATGGACAACAGTCCGAGTCTCTTTCTCTCTCCCTCTCTCTTCCCCTTCGTCTCTCGTTCAAAAAAAAAAAAAAAAGACAATGTGGTATTGATGCAAGTGTATCTAAATAGTTCAGTGGAAAGGACTTGAAAGTCTAAGGCCAGGATGATCAGAATGTGTGTTTTTCATTTTATCTTTTCATTCTTAAGCTCTTTACAGTATAAATTAGTTCAGTCTTTGATGTTATTTTACTGAGCATCGCTTTTACCTTTCACAGGTGTGGACCATGTCTAAGGATTGCCCCAGCATTCAGTACTATGAGTAATAAGTACCCACAGGCAGTTTTCTTGGAAGTAGATGTACACCAGTGTCAGGTAAGGGGAAGGAGTCCTTTTTACAAAATGTTATTTACAAATCGATTTGAATTTCAACGTTAATATTGTCCTGTGTTTATTTCTTTATGCAAATAGTATTTATTAATTTGAAAATAAGAAAATATGTTGATATGATTGTTATAAATGCCATCATGGGTGCATTAGTTAAGAAGGGCAATTCAATTATTAATTGCTTCTGAGTTTGTTTGTATTAGTAGCTTTCTGATATAAAATTAATATGCTGAACTAATAGGTCACCTCGCAGTTTTGTGTGTTTTTACATTTCTTTATTTTTTTTGCAAATCTAGAATTATATCCTCTACTACAGAGGTGTTGGCTGATTAGAAAGCCATAGCAGAAAATTTTTGGTTGTACAGGGAGGGGTGAAAGTAGGTTTACAGTTGTGAGAATATGAAACAGAGTTTATTCTTATATTCTTATTTATTAATTATTGTATTATTTCCCATACAAACAACCATACACCTGCTTTCGCCCTGCCTGCAGTATGATTTGCATTGATCAATTTTTAATCTTAGCTACAAAGCTGCATACTCATCAGAAACTTTAAAATGTTGGTTACTTTTGATTGAGCCACAGTGGTCTAGGTAGAGTGTCCTGATTACTTAGTTGGAATGGCTCTGTGATAGTTGTGCGTTGTCATATGTAGAAATATGGGGGAGTTACTCCTTCTATTACTAAAAATACAGTCTTTTTATCTCTAAGGGACTTTTTAAAATTTTTGGGGGGTGAAGCTTTGTCTTTGTTACCAAGTGTGAAAAGGATTTAGAATGTTATGTAGTTTGTAGTTAGTAGTTTGGGAATTTGGGTAGTGTAAACCCGGTATTAACGTTTATTAGTACTAACGTTACATACCACTGGACTGCAGTACTGGCTCGCATTTTAAGTATCTCCACCTCAGTCTGGAAGTCTGTCTTCTGGAGCCATGCTGTCCTCCAGCTACAGATTTTTTTGTGTTTTTCTTTACTTTTTTATCGTGGACACTAGAAAACTAAGCTACCTATACATACAGTTCACATTATGTTTCTTTTGGACAGCACTGTTAGTACCTTTTTTTTAAAATGAGGCTTAGAGAAGACATTTTCATGTAAACTTTATGCTTTTTTTCTTTAAATGATATAGTGGTTACCTGTTCATAGTATTTGAATATGTAAGGTGACACATTTACTTTGTAAATTCTCATGAATCAGTGCTAAGGAGCTAGTTTCTACTTACTAGTTACTCTTGTAGTAATTGTGGTGTTGGAGCAGAATTTAAAAAGATAGCTCTTGCAGCATGTTGGATGGGAGATAAATGTTAGAGACTGGGTGAGGATTGCAAGGCAAAGTGTGTTACCTCGTCTTCATGGTGGGGCGGACTTCTGTTTTCACGTGTGTGTTTTCCCCAGCACCAGCGGTTTGTGTTGTCATACCCGTATCCCTTTGGGAAACGGTATGCGCTCATAAGAGAGCTATCTGGTATTGTACAGCAGTTTCTGTGTGGGGAGCTAATTGTTCTATTGCATGGAGTATTTAACACTAAAACTGATACAATACAGTGCTGTTCTTCATTGTGGATGTAAAGCAAATAATACAATGTAGTTGGACCTCAATGGGTAATGTAGTTTAAAACATAGGCCTACTTTTTTTTAAGTAGCAATTAGGAATAAATTATTTTGCATGTTACAGTCCATGCTTCTGATATTTAACTTCCATACAGATAGAATTTGAATATTCAGAGTAGTTTACGATTAATTTTAATTCATGATGCTATCTGATTTGTCAATTCTAGGGAACAGCTGCCACCAACAATATATCAGCAACACCTACATTTTTGTTTTTTCGGAACAAAGTAAGAATTGATCAATATCAAGGAGCAGATGCTGTGGGATTAGAAGAAAAAATCAAGCAGCACTTAGAAAACGACCCTGGAAGCAATGAGGACACAGATATTCCAAAAGGCTATGTACGTAGACTTGGAAGTGAAATCTCGATGTCTTCCTTTTGCCGTTATTTGGTTGAAGTGAGATCGACTGTGTTTTCATGTTTTGTCTCTTACTAGTTTGGAATACTTTCAGATAAGAACTTCAAAAGTAAATTCACTGCCTGACTATTGGGATTTGTCCATGTGTTTGTATTACAACTTTATTCCCCATCATAAACCATTTTCCTGCTAATTTTCTTTGTCAGTTTTTTAAAAAATCTGCTTTCAGAACTATTTTAATAGCCATTTTAAGACTTTTAAAAATGCCTTTTGCCCCCCTAAAAGTAATATGCTAGCTAATGGATTTTGTTTTAGAACCAAATATGACTTGAGTATTGGATGTGTTTTTCTAGTTTTAAGAGTAAGTTATTCTAAATAATAACTTGAAGACGTAACTTCAACAATTCTGAAA
Source organism: Phyllostomus hastatus (assembly GCF_019186645.2). NCBI lineage: Eukaryota > Metazoa > Chordata > Mammalia > Chiroptera > Phyllostomidae > Phyllostomus > Phyllostomus hastatus. The sequence goes on along the minus strand of NW_025333960.1, from coordinate 45,252,154 downwards.
ACTAGTATGAATAGTTATAGTGCAGTATCTTTGTATTTGAGAGTTATTGAGGAAGTAAGTGAAATTTAGAAGTAGCATTTTATGGTAGCTGATTTGTTTATGCAAACTGGTAAATAAATTTATTGTATTGGCAGATCAAAAAATGAATTTTTTTTAAAAAAAGTGTTACCTCAAATTAAAGCTAATATATGAAAGGATGTATATTGAGTACATTAAAGCAGACCTGTGTCGTGGGGCTACAAGCCCTTTCCCTAAGTCCCTTACACTCATGCTGAATAAGGAGGCTCGATAGAGAAATTCGAGAGATTCTTTGAGTGTGTTTGTAGGTGTGGGGGTTGTGTCTTCAACAAGTGACTAGCATGTGGTACTGACAGTTGTTTTTAGTTAGGGAAGTACAGTGCATATTTATTTAAAGTAGAACTGTTATATATTGAATAATAACTTGAAATTTGCGATATCCAGTTAGAAAGTATAAACATGTTGTATAAGTCAGGGTTATGGCACCTTTTGGAAAATTTTGGAAATAATTTGCCTTGTAAACTGTTGTGCTTACATCTTTGTATTTTTTTCTTTATTACTGAGGGTGTTTGCGTGAAAACACCTTCTGAGCACAGCAGCCCTGCTGCTTAGCTGCAGGGATACTTCCTTCCACGTCAGCTGGGTGCGCTAGCATGCATTGGCCTCAGGTGGGGAAACGAGCAGGACAAAATAAAATTTAAAGAAATAAAAAAATTTGTTTTCATGCAAATGTTATGAATACCATGTGAAAAGCTATTAAAACGTTTTCTTTTTTTCCCATCTGGTGTCAATCAAGACATTAAAAGTTTTGGACTATTTACATCTTAAGATTATTGAATGTTTAATACTGGTAATGTGTTCCCAAAAAACATTGCTCCCACAACACAAGTAGAGTCTTAATGGGGGTAAGAGACACTGAATGAAAATCTGTGTCTTAAATAGATTTAAATAGAGCGTTACAAAAATGTATTGACAACTTTTAAATAACATTTTCAATTTTTTGGAATAAAGCCTTTAGGCATTATGTTTTAATTCTAAGAGGCTGTACAGTTGTTTATTTTATATGTACTATAGTTTTGAAACTCATAATTTAACTGGAGCCAGAGTAAGATAGATGCAAACATGTGTCTCCTTGAGGAGGTTTCAGATATTGCAGAAGATACTCAAAAAGTTAAGAATCATAATAGATTCTTATTCAGAAGTAAGAGAGTGCTTTTTTGAACACAGTGATTTAGTTTTTTTACATGTTTACTGAAGTTAGGAAAATTTAAAGCATTACATCTTCTCTTGCCCATAATTTGCTGAGAGTACATACTGTAGGTGCAGATAGCTCCCCTCATGCCCTCTAAATCCAGTCTTCTTCTCCCACAGTTTGAATGTGAGGCAGTCTGGAGCTGAGCTTGCATTTGCACGTGCTCTGAATCTTGAGGCTTGTTAGTATATTGTTTTGACCTTAGAACTATAAGTTTTGGTCTATAAATATGTCATCCTTTATCAAAGTCAAATCAGACCCTACATGTGAGGGCTACAAAATGTTACTCTGAGTTAATATCTTTAACATTTCACACAATATAACACTTACTGTAATACACAATAACATTTGGCTTTGAAACCATTTAGGCTACCACATGAATAGTTAAGTTTATTATGGTAATGGATTATTACCATTTTTTTTAAAGATTTTATTTCTTTATTTTTAGGGAGGGAAGAGGGGGGAGGGGGGAGAGAGAGAGAGAGAGAGAGAGAGAGGGAAACATCAATGTGCATGCGGTTGCTGGGGGTTATGGCCTGCAACCCAGGAATGTACCCTGGCTGGGAATCGAACCTGGGACACTTTGGTTCCCAACCCACGCTCAATCCACTGAGCTATGCCAGCCAGGGTGGATTATTACCATATTGATAATTATTTTACATGTAATAAAGTTTCCTTTAGTCTTCCAGAAGTATTTATACATGTGTTAGTATCTTTAGGTAAAAAAATATATCATAAAGATTCTGATAGAAAGGTGAACGTGCAACTCACAATCTGCAATATTTGATGAATTTTAAAAATGGTCCTTGGTTAGTGGATGAAATGGATACTTTTCTAGGAAAGTAAAGTTTATCAAAACTCTACTAGAACAAACAGTGAAAGAGCTGTTCCATAACGGCCAAGATAGCTTCCCAGGGGAACTGTACCAAACCTTAAGACCAGATAAAGAGAGAAAACTTTCAGATTTCTTTTGGAAGTATATATGACATTGATCCCAGAATCTGACAGAGTTTGCACCAAAATAGAAAGCTACTGACCAGTTCCAGTTAGGAATATTGTAAAAAAAAAAATGTAGATAAAATATTAGTAGCAAAATCCAACAATCCAGAGGAGAAAAATCATGCTCTCATAATGTGCAGAAAAGGTATTTAACAACACATATTACCCATTTATTTTGCAGTGTTCAATAAAATCTTAACGGGGAAGCACTGAAGGCATTCCCACTGAAGTCAGTAATGAGACAGGGCGGGCTGCTGTTACCATGTGTCTTGGCAGGTTGTGTTGGGAGTGTAGAAGTCTCAGCTAACAGATCGACAGGAATCGTTAAATGCCACTGCCACAGGGGAGCAATCGGCAGAGTCGGGATGTTAGAAATCCGTGGGCTGAGTGATTAGAAAAGGAATTTAAGAGCTGTGTTAACTGAATACAGTCTTGGTACTTTTTTTGCTCCTTATTCAGAGTCTAACAATTCAACTATAAAACATTTGTGAGATAATTGAGGAAATTTAAACACTGGTATTTGACGGTGTTATTTTTTGACAGTATTTTTTTTAGTTTGATAATGATATTGAAGATTTTTTTTTAATGAGTCCTTATCGCTTAGAAATGCTGTACATACTGAAATGTTTGAATGAAATGACAAAAGACTTAAGATTTACTTGAAAATTTCAACTGGGAATGGTTGGGCACTGGTCACAGGTGGAGGTGCAATAAGAGTGGTCATGAACTGGTATTTATTGTGACTGGGGGGCGGGTACATGGAGTGAGCTGTATTAATTCTGTTTATGGATGTTTGAAATTTTCATAGTAAAAACAGTTTAAATCCATATTTGCTAGTCTTTTTTAATCTAAGTCCTTCATGGATATAGGTTTAAAGAAACCATGGCAACTAACAAAGGGAGGTAGGCTTTCTTTGCGTATTTTCTTTCTTTGCGTATTTTAATTTGCGTATTTTCTACCGTAAAGTACTGATACTACAAAAGTATCAGTCAGTGTTGTATAATCTTAGCGTTAAAGGCTTGGTTTTTGATGCCTCATCCAGTGGGCTAAGCCTAGATTTGGCCTCAGTAACGAGTGGTAGCTTTCAGTCAGAAACTCAAATGAAAAGATTACTATCAAAGTTTTTTTTTAAGATTTTATATATTTATTTTTAGAGAGAGGGAGGGAGAAAGAGAGAGAGAAACATCAATGTGTGGTTGCTTCTCATGTGGCCCCCACCGGGGACCTGGCCCTCAACCCAGGCATGTGCCCTGACTGGGAATCGAACAGATTACTATCACAGTTTTAATAACTATTTTAAAAGAGACATTTTCTCTAAAATTGCCCAATCTAGAGCAAATCACATATTTAAGTTTTTTACTAAGAATTTTATGCCAAATCCAAACGCTTTGCCTAACATCTTGATTTACTATTTTCAGATGGACTTAATGCCTTTTGTTAACAAAGCTGGCTGTGAATGTCTTAATGAAAGTGATGAGCATGGATTTGACAACTGTTTACGGAAAGACGTGACCTTCCTGGAATCTGATTGTGATGAGCAGGTAATTGAGCGCCTCGGTTAATGAAGGCTTATAGCGATCATCAGTACTGATGCCTGCTCTTGTTTCTTTATTGGGTTTCCATCTCCTGGTTTTACGTCTCTTTCCTAGGTGACGCCTCTTCCTTTCTTTTTTAACATTTTGGTTTTCTTCGACCCCTGCCCTTGGGCGGTGCAGACCCACCCCCTTTCCTCTGTTCCAGGCCAGGGGCCAGGCGCTCGGGGAGAGTCGCCAAACTCCTGGTTGGCCCCGCTGCCGACGTGAACCGACGTGAACCGTCACCACCCTTCCGTGCTTTTGTTCATTCTTGCCCTCCTCGTATACGTCTTACTCACGCAGAATGAGCACTTCCCGTGTGTCTAGTGCTCACTGCCCGGCGTACCCTGCAGTGCGCTTCCCTAGACGTCCTGCCTTGTCGTCCCAGAGGAAGTAGTGTGGCACTGCCTCCACCCAGCCGTCTTTCATCTCGACTGTTATTTTCCTGAATTGACTTTCTGTTCCACCGACTGCTTTGTGCCCGTTCCAGTTCGTCTTCCACATGTTTGCAAAAGCTGTATTTTTTTCTGAATATGAATCTGATCATGCTTCTTTCTTAAAGAGTTAAAGGATTCTTCACTGGCTTCAGGAAGACAGTGTCAGCATTTTCTCTTTCAACAGCAAAACAAAGAAACAAGCAAAATATAACCAAAGACACTGAAATAGAGAACAGGCTGACAGTGACTAGAGGGGAGAGGGGAGGGAATTTCAGGGGAATTTCAGCAGAAAAGGGGAGGGTTTGCAGGAACAAGTATAAAGGACACATGGACAAAAACTAGGGGTGGGTGGAAATGGATGGGAGGTGGGGAGGCCTGGGTGGGTGGGCTGGGATGGGAGTAAAAGATAGAAAATTGTACTTGAACAACAATTAAAATAAATTAAAAAAAATTTCTTTTTAAGATTTTATTTATTTAATTTTAGAGAGAGGGGAAGGGTAGGAGGAAGAGGCAGAGAAACATCAATGTGTGGTTGCCTCTTGCACACCCACTACTGAGGACCTGGCTGCAACCCAGGCTTGTGCCCTGACTGGGAATTGAACTGGTGACCCTTTGGTCTGCAGGCTGTCTCTCAATCCTCTGAGCCACATCAGCCAGGGCCAGCATCAGATTCTTGCTGACTTGATCTGTTTCTAGCTTTCACTCTCATTTCCCTTTCATCTGTGGTTCAGATCCCCAAACAAGTCATGCTTATTCTTTTTGACACACTATTGCAACTTCAATGTAAAAAGTACTTATATAACCAAAGGATTATAGTCCAAAGGATATATAGGTTTTTTCTCAGCAGACAAACCAGAATGATTCTAAAACCATAAGTCTAAACCCCAGTGTTTGTGCTCCAACAAGAGCTACCTTATTGTATAGCTTTGGGAATATTTTTCAGACTGTGTTCATACTAAATGGTGTTTGGAGGTGACTCTAGAGCTTTAAGAATCCCCTTCTCTTGAATTTTGGATGATACAAAGTTCATTTGAGGGCTGACCTCCCCACATAAGCTGTGAATTGTCTATAAATTGTTAAGTGCCATGGGTACATGTTTGACAAACAAACCATTCTGAAAAATGTTAAGCTGACATACTAGCATAAATATTTTACTTTTTATTTTAATTTGGGAATTTTGTTAGAGTTTATAGAGAGCAAATTGCTTGCCAATTTATAGGTTACAAGACCTTAGGTTCTCATGCATAGTTATAACGAGTTATTCCATTAAATTTGTTGTCATTCCCTTTTGTGAATAATATGATTGTGTTTTTCAAGTGTCAGTCTAATCAAGTGACTTTCAGCTCACTGACTTGACATATTACATTGAGATGAATTAAAACTTTTTGCCCCTGAATTAATTCTACTTAGTTGTTACGTGTATTCAAGGTGTTCAAGAGCTCTTTTAAAATTAAACTATTATTTTCTTAACAGCTGCTTATTACTGTGGCATTCAATCAACCTGTTAAGCTTTATTCGATGAAATTTCAAGGGCCAGATAATGGTAAGTGATGGACGGTTTTCCTCTAAACTAACTTTCTGTTCTGTAGACCTGTCAGCAGGCCTACTTCTGTTTATTAAGTAGAAGTAGAATATCCTTGTTTGGGGAGTGAAATTGTTTTTGTAACAAAGCGAGGGTGTAAATGAATGGGTAAATGATGTGAGATTTATTTCTGAAGTTTTTAATTTTAGAATTTAAGTTTCCTCTTACCCTGAAAGCAAGTGAACCCTTTCTTTCAGTTATTACTCTGAAACTCTAGGTTCGAAACAGCCATTTTCTAAGATCAGAACTGGGAGATAACTTATTTCAAACTCCTGTTACGGGCGATAAAACTATTGCTTGTGCCATATTTATAGATTCATGTTCTTTACACATATGATGCCGTAAACATGGTTGTAGAGACTTGGCATTTCTCTTTTCATTAAATGAAGACTTTTCTTCACTCAGCCCCTCCCTTTTTTTCTGTTTCAGTTGAGGAATTTTGCAGGGGAAGGGTGGAGGGGGTAAGGACTTGGCGTTCTTTTAGTTTTGTTTTTTAATTGATTGTAAGAAGGAGCCTACACCCTACTTATCAAAAAGCATTTCCTTCTCATTTGTTATTCTGAATTTTTGTATATTAATGAACTTTCCTTAGCGAAACTGTCTTTATTTTGAAAATACAAAGTATTTGTAAAAACAAATGCTGTAGTAATGCACATTTAAGCAATGTGAATATTTTAGGATTCTTTAATCAGCCCAAAAATATGGGTCTTAGATTGTACCCTGAAGTTAAAGGGACTAAGATGCTCTATAAATGTGAGTTTACCACTGAGCACATCTTAATTCCTAAGATGAAATTTGGCAATTTGTATAATGAATAGGCGTTTGGCTAATGGTGTCGCTGGTAATGCTTTCCTCCTAAGTAACGAAATGTGCCTATTGTTGGCAGTTACAAGACCCAGGTCCACTGTGACCTCGTTCGTGAAACTTGTTCACCTGCACGTACTGTCAGGCCCCAGCGCTGCTGTTCTGCACCTTCTCCCTGGCAGCACTGCGTACCCATAGTGCATCTGTTGCATGGGAGGGCGGGAACTTTGAACACGTGTGTGTGGACACACATGTGCATGTTTGTATGTGTTTTAATCTAGAATCCCTAGAGTGCAGTGCCAGCAAGCCGAGAAATGGCTATGAAAATACCTAGACTTTCTTAGAATTCTAATGATATATGTGGATGTGTGCGTATGTGCTTACGTTTGTACAGGATGAATGTAATAACATAGGTAGGAAAACATATGTTTGGTTTTTAGAGTTTCATTTTATTCGACCATTTTACAGGTCAGGGTCCTAAATACGTAAAAATTTTTATCAATCTACCCCGATCTATGGATTTCGAAGAAGCAGAAAGAAGTGAACCAACTCAGGCTCTGGAACTAACAGAGGATGACATTAAAGAAGACAGCATCATTCCACTGCGCTATGTTAAGTTTCAGAATGTCAACAGTGTAACTGTAAGTAGCGTTTCATTAGGATATGTGTAATGGCTTTGTGGGTGGCCATTCATGCTGAACTTAGTGATTCTAAATGATCTTTTAAAGTAGTTATTTGTCCACTTGGTTTGAGATACTAAAAATGTATAATGAGCTAATTAAATTTTCTTCTTAATTTATCTGTGTGCCCTAAGGGGAAGGACAGATTAATTTTAATTTGTGGATTTGTCAGTTTACTTATTTGATACACATTTGGCAACTGTTGTTAAAAGTTTATTCTAGAACATTCATACCTGAACTGAAGATACTTGTGCTGTATTATTCATACCTGGTAATGAATGACACATTTGTAAAATTGGATGCACCTTTCTAGAATCCTGAGTTTTTAATAATGTAGTGGTCACGATCTCAGTAAAAGTAACTTTGAAAAGATAGTTTGTTGCTTCTTAGCAGTTATTAACTGCTTCTGTGCACTTTGGTGTTGAAACCCAGCGTGTACTGTGCGCTCCCGCCCGTCCTTTAGAGGAGGGCACGGGAGGCTTAGGACGGGACCCTAGCAGGCCCGGAAAAAGAAGCGGGAATCAGCCTCGTCCCTGAGAACAAGTCGTGCCAAACCAGTGTGATTTCTTTGCTTTAGTGGGACGATTCTGGCTCTTCCAGATTAAAGAATGCTGTTAGCATGTGTTGATAACAACACCTTTGCCTTTGTGCTGGGAGGAAGGCAGCTTTTTATCGGAAAAGCTCTTCCAACCTAGAGATCCTGACATTCTCTATTCGCCTATGTCATTAGAATCACAAACCACAGTTACCTTGTGACAGGCTCCAGTCTTTATATGCTGTGTCCTCTCTCCATCAAAATTTCATTTAAGACACAGGCAGCATGTCTGTCACTGTTTTTGGTGATAAAGTTGAAATTGAAGTGACAGTTTTGATCAGAAAGTCTAATTAAAGTAAGTGGATGAATTTTAAAAGCAGCAGATACAAAAACTGTTGTGCTTAGATTCAAAGAGCATTACAAATAAAGGAATGGAGAGCTGGTTTCACAGTCTACTAATTAATTATAGACTTGAAGTTTTTAATTGAGCAGTTCACTTTGAGATGAATCTGTGGTTGCCTACACAAACCACACAAGCTGACTGGTGTGTGCCACCTGTGAATGAAAGAAGTCTGTTGTCCAGGTCAAGGTAGTGGAGATAGTATTCAGTAGACAGCATCTAGAATGTTGTGTTCTAAAGTATGGAGTGAATTAAATAAAAACAGACTGAGAGAGGACCTATGGATAAAACTTCTGTCTCCTAACATGCTGGGGCAAGGGGAGGATCAATAGGAAGTAGCAATGGTCAAGTGTAAAAAAACACAGGGTCCGGCAGAAGTAAGGCCTGCTTGAGTGTGGTTGGTAGGGTATTAATATGAGTGTAATAATTTGTGGTTTTAACTTGAACATTTCACCTGAAATGTCATATGGGGTGCTTGAGTGTGATATTGTTAGGTTACAGAATTACATGCTTACGATTTTGTAATAAAAAGGGATGTTATTTGTGCTGGACCCTGTATGAGCATAGAGTAGTTTTATGAGCTGGTTTCCAATACTGCTTTCTTTTACTATTCTAGGAAATTAAGTGAATGAATATCAGAAAGAATGTAACTGCAGAAATATTCCTCAGGGAAAAACTATAATTTTTATAAAATTTCAACAGCACCCGGCTAATTATAATTGTGAATTTCATATTCTTTAAACATTTCGTTTTAAAGAATTTAATCATGACCCAGCCACCCTAAATTACCAAGAACCGTGGATACGGGTGTTTTGCCGGGACGTCCCTGGAGTGGGTGCGAGTAGCAGGGCGAACAGTGGAATTAATGTTCCAGTGGGAGCACTGGTCTCAGGGTAATTGGGATCACTCCTTACAAAGAGTGGAAGGTTCAGTATGTTTATTAATAATCTAAGGAGATCAGTTAAACTGGAAGCATTTTTATGAAAAAGGATTGTAATTACTGCAAACATTATTGTTTTTTGGTAGATATTTGTGCAGTCCAATCAAGGTGAAGAAGAAACCACACGAGTTTCATATTTTACTTTCATTGGTACTCCAGTCCAGGCAACAAATATGAATGACTTCAAACGAGTAAGTTTGTTGAAACGATATTTAGGGCAAGTAAAATTATAATGTTAAAGAAATTATTTTATAAATATCAGAATCCTGTCATAAGGTTAAACTAGAACAGTAAGTTCTCCTAGTCACATTTTTAGATATGCAACTAAAAGAAATGTCTAATAAAATTAGTAAGTCCTACTGATACAGTGTCTATTAATGAATGACATCCAATTAAAAGGGTAAAAATAATTGGTTACAGAAAGTAGTTAGGAGTAATGGAAAAATAGTCAAATCATTATTATTAGTGAACTTTTAAGAACTACTGATATTAAGATTTGGAATATCATTTCTGATGAAAATATTTAAAATGACTTGTATGATTTTAATAAAAAACAATGGACTTAATTTTACTGCACTGAGATGTTAACTTTCAAATTATGTGCGGAAAGAACACATTTCAGAAAATAAGTTTTTAGTGAGCAGATATTTGTATATACTATATATTAGTATATATTTGTAAACAAATATTCTGAGATTTGCAAAGAATTTATAAGGTACAGGGGACCATTAGGAATGAGAACATTTGTATATTCATGGAATTACTTCTAATTGGTAACAGCTCCTTATGGTGACTCCTAAAATATACAACCACAGATCATAAAATTACCTGTGGTAATTTGCACCTGAGCCTTATCTGCACAGAACCCCGGAGCTGCACACAGATGAGCTGTGCGGCAGCGTAAGAGATACGGTTATCATCACGTTCCTGGTGGCTGCACCTGGCAGGCGGTCTAGAACTTGAGATGATTATAAAAGAAGAGTTTCCCTAGGGCTGGCCAGTGACCTCACTGTGTGGGGAATCGGAGCCATAGAACATGCTGAAATCTTACTCCTTTTGATGGTGTCGACAGATGTAATTTTAATTCAGCTACAGAAAAATTCATAAAAATTTCATGACATTAGATGACCTTATAAAATTGTACAGTTTTTTTTTTTTTTTTTTACAAAATTGATGACCTTGATTATAGATACTTTAACCAGGCATTTTACCAGTACCATCTTCCTGTCTTTATAGTGTAGTGAACTTTTGGGAGCTGTAGGAACAATCGTGTGCTTAGAGCTGTCATGTTAAATGTTTGACATACGTACAATGACAGGTCAGGAGAAGCAGAGATTAAACATCTACAGTTTTATGATATGAAATATGCTGCACTGGGAAAATGTGTGAGCAACATAGACGTTTTGGCTGCCTGGTTTTTTACTTTGCCTGCTTGAATTAAATTCCATTGGATTTAGCTTTAACTGTTCCTTGCACAGTTTGTTTTTAGCTTAATACTTTCATAAGATCTATTACTCTAAGTCCTGTTACTTTCTCATACCAGTAACTCAGCTCTGGTTTTCTGCTTCTCACTAGCTTATGCTGTTGGATTTCCGTTTTGTTCCTAAGTAACCACTACTTTGTCTCATCCATCTTTCTACCAGCCTGCCATTCGTTCGTTTTTCTAACGTGCATTAACCGTTGTCTACCTGAGATCTGTCTCCACCTCTGGTTTTGACACCTCCATCTACCCCTTCTGCACTGGCTCTCCTCTTTTCTGACTGCCAGACTGCCTTTTTGCGGACTGTCTTTAGGATGGCAACAGTGTTAGACTATTCTTGCTTGAAAGTATTTGTACTTGTTTAATAATTTGGCTAGGTATTCATTTAATTAAATACTTCTTTACCTTACTTAAAATCATTATCATGCCCTGGCCAGTTTGGCACAGTGGATTGAGTGCTGGCCTGTGAACCGAAGAGTCACTGGTTCGATTCCCAGTCTAGGGCACATGCCTGGGTTGTGGGCCAGGTCCCCAGTTAAGGGTGCGTGAGAGGCAACCTCACATTGATATTTCTCTCCCACTCTTTCTCCCTCCCTCCCCCTCTCTTAAAAATGAATAAAATTTTTTAAAAAATAAAATTTACTATCGAGCAGTACTTGTCAAATTTTTTGGACTCAGGACCCTTTTGTACTATTAAATATTATTGAGGACCAATAAGAGCTTGTGTTTCTGTGGCTCTACCTGTCTAACATTTACCATTTAAGAAATTAAAACTGAGCAATTAAAAAACTATTTACTTACAAATAATAAACTCATTGTATATTAACACAAATAATATTTTTAAATTGTATATACTGTATTTTGCTGTGTGTAATGCATACTTTTTTTGCCCAAAATTTTGAGGGGAAAATAAGGATGCACATTATATATGAGTAGTATTAATTCCATATTTATATAAATGTTTTTAATTCTTTTATTTATGCTTATACATGAAAAGTGTAACTCTAGGAAGCAATGATATATGTATGCAAAATAATATCCTGGAATATGATAATTGGTTTTGTTTCTAAATATAAAAATTGAATTAAAAAATTAAAACAAAAATTTTTTCCCTGAAAGTTTGGGTCAGAAATGTGGGTGCACATTATACACAGCAAAATATGGTATTTTCCAAAACAAAAACCGGCTTAATGAGGGGAAGAATGTTGTTTTATACTTTTACAAATTTCTTTACTATTTAGCTTCATTGAATTCTCTTATTCTCCTATTTGTTTTTTCATTAGTCAGTTGTGCTGTCACAGGTATGTAGCCTCTCAAAAACTCCGTTGTACACTTGTGAGACAATGACAGTTAAAAAGGCAAATAACAATTTAGCATTATTATGAAAATAGTATTTAGCTTGAAGACTTCTGAAAGGGTTTCAGGGACCCTTCCGGAGCCTGGGCCACACCGGGAACTGCTGCGAGAACAGTTTAACACTGGAGTGGATGTGGGCTCCTTTGTGGTGTTCTGGGCTTCTTCGCCCTGTGCTGACAATGTCTGATGCATTTTAATTGGTTGAATGGTTTTCTGACATAATACTAATATTACATTACATTTCCTTTTAATAATTTCTGAGTGAGATTTGTTCTGCCTGTGTAATTCATTGTCCTGCAGGGTTATTTCTCACTTTTTAAAATATTTATTATGCTAAGTCAACAACTTTAGCATAGGAAAATTGCAATAAAATTAGTGTCTTTTTAACTAAAATTGGCCAGTTTGGTCCTTGTATAGAGTTGCCTGTAAAAACTTGAGTTTGGTTGAGTTTGGTTTCTAGCGAAGGAGATGATAGATACGCGGTACGGTCTTCGCAGGACTGTGCCTGCCGGGTGCAGTGGTGATCCCTGTCTGCAGTGAGGTCACGTTCTTGAAGAATAATCCACAGACATCTAGAAAGCTAATCAAGTGAATCAAGCATAGTTCAAGCTTCTCTTCCTCCACAGGGTATCCTCATATCTTCCAGGCCAGCGTTATTTCTTTTTTCACAACGGTGCTGGGGAAGGAAGAGTATTTTGTGAAGGAAGAGTGTTTTGAATGTAGCTTGAGGAGTAGGAGTGGATGGAGGAGCCAGGATAGCAGTGGGCACTCTAGTTAGAATGGAAAAGAGGAACTTCCCAGGACAAGTCAAGTGTGGCCCTTCTTTCCCTTATTTAGTCATTCTGAATTTTAAAGGGATTACACATAGTAATTAGAATTTAAAATTTCAAAATAGATTTAGTACATATTTTATCAGCACAGAGAAGAAAAGTTTGATACCTCTGTGTAGTGAAGTTATATAAAGTGGTTTAATGAATGATAAAACAGGATCATTTGGCATTATCAGTTTACATTTTTATGTTGTGTGAGTTGTTCTAGATAATTTTAGTTTTCAGAATGTCATTGACCTCCTTATGTCACTAAGATGACAGAAGCTAAGGTAACACTAAAGAATCTTGGATGTGGGTAGAAATCTTAGACCCCCTTGCATGCCACTGCAACTTTGAATAAGGTACTTTGAAGGTTTGGCAGACTAGAACACACCTTCCGCTTGTCTTTTTTTGGCTCATAATTACAGGCATGGTGCACAGATTATAATATACACTTAAGCCATTTGCTGTTGTAAATGGGTCCTTTGTGTTGCAGAATGAAAAGCTTGCCATCTTAATTGGAAGTAGATGTTTTCTTTGCTAAAACATGCTCTGTACATGGATTGCTTTATTTTAGTGCAAAAGTAATAAAAGATAAGGACAAAAATGGGCAACCTCAGAGGGGCTTCTGCTTCGTAGGGAATGAGTTGCATGGGAAGAAGAGCAGAGCAGGTTCTCTCTCACTGTAATAAAAACAGACTTTTCTAAACTGGCCATTCACCGTGTCAGCTGTTCTTGTAACATTTCTGTCTGTTTATTTTTCAGCTTTTTTAATCCAACTCAAATGAACTAAAACCAGAAGATTTTTAAAAATGAAGTAATAGAAAGACTGACCTTATCTCACTCCCCTCCTTGCTTCTCTGCTCATCTTGCACCTGTCCGCTCTCACCCTTCCCATGTTCTCATCACTGTTGGCGCAAGACCTCTCCAGCCTCTGGCATCTGGATCGGCCTCACTGTTCCCTAGCTTCCTCCACCATCTCTGTCTTCAGACCCCACCAGTCCTGCTGCGCCACGGGCTTTCGTTCTGTTTCCGTTGTTGTGTGGGGCTTGCGGCGGGCGAGGGGCTTCCATTTCCTCCCCACATGTGTAGCTGCCCTGATGCATTCAGAACTCTCTCCTGTCTCATACTTAATTGTGTACTGCCTTTTGAGAAATAATGTTGCAATAAAATTGATGTGTTGTAAATGGTTTCAGATTTAACTAGTTGTTGGATAATATTTTAATTCCATCTGAAGTTTAGCTTTTATTTTTAGGAACTGTAGAATCATTTTGGAAACCAAATACAGACCGTTGTATCAAGTTCGTTTATACTGCTGGTAGTATAGTATATTGATTAGGCTGTAGTTGAGAGATGTTTTTTCCCTCATTGGAGCTGCAGCCCAGAAATCATTTTGCTTACTAATTGTGGGTGTGTCCTATGCTTTGCCTACCCACATGAGCTCAAGGCCAGTTGAAAGACTTATGGACTGAAGATTAGGCTGGTTTAAAATATTAATATAGAAGAAAAAAGGACTATTTACTGAAGAAATATTTTTGACACCTAATTTTGATGTACCTAGACTTTTGTTTGTCTGGGGTGTTAATATAAAAACTTAAAATGAATAAAAGAGCTTTATGTGTGGGATGAGAAAATCCATATTGGAATGTTAAATTTCTTCTTTTTTACAGAGAGTACACATTGGCAAGTTGAGAGCTATCAACCTGTGAAACAGTATGCAGATTTGTGTCTTCTGTATCACATCTGCTAAAAGTTTAATTTTTAATACTAGTTTCTTTTGCTTAATCTAATAGCTGTGTTCTGTGTGTTCTCAAATGATACAATGATCAATAATGCTTTCAGTGTTTACCTGCTTGAATTCATTCTTGATACAAATGGTTTCATCTCCCTTTCTTCTTTGAAGAAGGCTCCTTACGGCTATTAAAACCTACATTTCTTACTCTCATCCACATACTCTTTTCTGAGACAATCTCTTTAGCATCTTCCTGGCTTTTTGGGCTTTCTAACACATGGTTTCCTTGGTTTAGTGAGGAGTTCTTTTAAAGTAATAGTGGTTTTACTTGAGGTGGGGAAAACAGCAGTTCCAGCGTTATGTGTCTGGACATTCAGTGGAAGGGATTTTCTTCTCTTTTCTCATGAAGGACATTGACTCAGCCATTTATTATTTTAGGCCAGTTTTGCTTGATTCAGACACTATCATTTGGAAAAGAGTCAGTTTAAAATATGAAATTTACATTTACAAATGTATGTAGACATTTTCCTATACAAATATATACAATAGCTTGCAAGTAGATTCCTTTTGAGGCATTCTGCTATGAGAATACATTATTTAATAATAAACCTCAGGTTTGAAGTAAACTATTCAATTAGAACATAGTTTTAGAAATTTCCCACAGAAAATTTGTTTTCTAGAACTTGGTAGAAACCAAGTTTATTTATATTTTTATTCTGCCACATTTATAGCAACTAGGACATTTTAAAAACCTTCTAATCAACAATTTTTCTAATCATTGACGGATTTATTTTTATAGTGCATTTATAGAAACCAGGGTTTCTTAAAAATAGAAGCTAGGCAAAGTCAGTCATTTTTTAATACTTCTATTACATGTCTACATATTGAGAGAAACATCTAGAAACCTGTCATCTTGGACATGAAGACCTAAGTTTAGCATACTCTTTCAATTCTAGATTGTGTTTGACATTTGATTTCTAATTTTCTAAAAATAGTATGCCACATGTTTCACTCATATAGCATCATCTTTTTATTAATGTCTCTAAACTGTCAACCTTGTTTTGAAGAATTGCATTACTTTTCCCTAAAACAGTGTGGGGAGCCAGCAGCAGCCTGCATGCGGAGTCGCTCTGATTCCTCGAGGCTGGAAGGGGCGGGGCGGGGCGGGCGGGGCGGGCACCGCGTGCCTCGCAGTGAGTGTGGACTGCATGCCGGGAAAAGTGCGGGGCAAGAGTTAACTCCAGGTGTCAAAGATGATGAACAATTAATACTGTTTTGTAGTGGTATTACTTGGAAGATAACCCATATTTCTGAATCAGTAAGATGTACATATAAAATTATTTTTGTTTTTCTAGGTAGTGGGCAAAAAAGGAGAAAGTCACTAAGGTACCGGAGACACGGGAAGGCCACGTGGCGATCAGACCCACAGCTCCCGGACGACCGCTCGGTTCTCGCCAGAGACTGTCACAATTCCATCCATTGCCATTACCGATAAATCATTGCTTTTGTCCCGAAGATAGCACTAGTTTCTGTTGTAATCTTGTTACATGCAATTGTAAATAAAAGTCACTACTTTTGCCAAGCTTAATTTTTGTTCTTCTAAATAAGTATTTCTCTTTCCATTCCTTTGAAAATTGGCGACTTTTGATTTAGAAGAAACTGAAGTGTCAGCTAGCACATGAAACTAAAGCTCGTTTCTCTTTTCGGAGGAGCCGCACTGAGCTAGGGAATGAAGGCACACGAGTGCCCTCGCGTGCAGACGTGCGGAGCGGGCGGCTCTGATCAGTGCATCGGAGCGGCCAACCATGTTCAGATGAGTCCAAACTCACGTTTGCTGAGCGGCGTCTGGGTGCCTGGGCTGTAGAAATTTCTCAAACGACAAACTACCAGAAATGAAACAAGCGTAGTGAGATTTAACTGTTCTCACCTAAAACATGTAGTTAATGAATCCACAGATTGGACTTCCTTCTGGATGAACTTTAAAAATTGGAGTCAGCCGTTTGCTTACTGAAAGAGGTGTGTTGAAATTCGACAGTAGAGAAAATACAGAACTCAGAATTCATGAAGCAACATGAATTAATGTCCTCTAATCAAGTATTTATTCTTTTAACTACCAAAAGATGCAGTATAAATATTCAGAAAACTTGGTTTAAGGTTGAAAATGAATTGGCCAAATGTTTGTGATGAAAAGGTCTTTCATAAAAGGCTGGTAAAACAAAACATCTATCTTGTTCTGTTCCTTATTGCTTTTTTTAAATCTTGAAACTGTAATCTGTGAAGTATTGGTAAATCTAATGTTTTAATTTTTAAGGTTAAAATGTAATATTTTAATTTCTCTATTTTAAAAATTCAGTGTTTGAAAAGAGTACGTAAGACATAGTTTTAATTCAGTTAATTAAATAGTAGGTTTGAGGGCATTTTTGTCTGGGAATATAGTGGAGATACCATTTTGCCTTTGGGAGACCAATGTATTTACACACATTCATGAAAACAATTACACGTCAGTTTCTGTGTGAAATTTTGTCGCTTTCTGAAACCCCAGTGTCATTAGATAATGTTTAGTTCCTTTGTATGTGAGCACATGGACTGGTCCGTGGTGATTTCTGTGTATCTTATGTATTTCATTTTTATGTTGCCTTGGGTCAAGTGAAGGCAGAAGGGCAAGAAATAAAGGTTTATAACACTCCTTAATGTAGACCATCTCAGATTAATCACGTCTGAAATTAAGGATAAGGTTGATGTCGAGAGTTCTGTTTTACAGTTTGTACACCTGATCTTTTTAATTGTTAAAGTGCCTCATCTGAAGTATTGCTGACCTCATCCTATTTATACTTGACAGTTTAGAAACCCAGTGAAGGTAATTTAATATTTGTAAAGGATTGGGCATCAGATATATATTGTTTATGTGACTTTTCTATAACTCACTTGGTTGCATTATGCAAACATTCCATAATTATTCAAATTGTTAATAGTGAAAAATGAATGTTTCTAGGTAACTGTAACGTGTTTCACTATGGGAAGTTTTACAAATAAACACGTGTAGTTGACATTATTTAAATTACCAAGCGGAAATGCTGATGTTTTCTCCTAAAACAGTGTATGTGCATAAATACACATACACATTTGAACATAAATACAACGTAACACATATGTCACTGAATGGTCCGGATGACCGAGAAGAGCATTTGAAAAATGTAACCCTAGTTACCTTACCTGAAGCTGTCCATTAGAGAGTGTTTTCTGGGAAACCGACACTAGGTTTATGTATGTTTTGTCAGACATGGGCAAAAAAACTTCACAAAACTTTCCCCTTCATTTTGCATATTTTGTTACATTTCACATCAGGATGCATTACCTGAAGCGAAGCAGCAATGAAATGCCCTGTCCGTAATGGAAACAAAAGTGTTTCAGCGCGGAGGCCTGGCCAGCAACAGGCCGAGGGCAGGGGTGGCACACAGGCTCCCAGACCCGCGGGCCCATGGCGGGCGCTCATGGTCCGTGCACCCCAGACTGTGCCCCGGTCTCACGTTGGAGGTAGCCACCTAACCTGTTGGAGTTGACATATGACTTGAAACACTCATCTGCCACCTTTCTCACGGCTTGAGCACGTGTACTACATATTTTCTGCAGTGTTCACGGGCGTGCCATTACTGTACACTGTAGCATTTTACATATGGCTGCCATCAATACACTTGATATGGGGATTTGCTTTTTTACCTAAAGGAGTTCAGGTCTTCCCACGTCCTCCTTGATGTCTAATCTTTAATACTGTAGTAAGAATAAATTGGAATGGAGTAAATCAGTCAAACCCTGTCCTTTGTAAGCTTTAAGGAGTGAAATAAATTTAGGGTTTACCCACATTGCTTGTATTTATCTAGTTCAGTTTGGGAGGTTAAACTTTGTGAAGGTGTATATTCTGAAATCGGTCATTTCTAACCTTAGATAAATCTTGTTTAAGAAAAGTAGTAATTCACTGAATGCCTTTTAGAGGATCCTGCTAAGGAGTAGGATCTTTGAAATTTGAATCTGTGCTCCCACTTGTACGCTGTGCCATTTTGAGCAAGCGGCGTTCTTGGAAGCTTGAGTTTCTTGTGTAAAAATAGGATCATTACCCCTTAGGCTTGTTCTGAAGATTGAGTGTGCGTAATTTTGTGTCTGAAACAAGGGTAAGCACTTAGCTTCTGTACCCTGCTGTCTTATCTCGCTGTCACTGATTTTTAGTCCATCATTTCTTGCTTAGTATAATGCACTAGTCTCCCAGTTGTCTCCTTGCCTCTCACCTGGTCTCGAATGTCTCCTTCCATGGCTGCTAGTTACCTTCCCTTTTCTGGTCTTCATGATCTGAGCCCTCCCTCACCATTTCCTTTGTGTCTGGCACTGTACTAGCAGTTCCCGGAATGTGCCCTGTTAGCTAATGCCTTCCTCCCACCTACCTGTCCACCCGACAGATTCCTATGTATCTGCAAGGCTCAGTCCAAACAAAATTGGTAGAGGAAACACCTAACGACTCGATGCCTTCTCTGTTGCCATACGCACGCTGTGGTTATTGCACTGTGGTCGTTTCATCCTGATACGGATCGAACTATGTTGTCTGGAGTCTTATTTGCTGAACCTGCTTATGAGCAGTAGTTTCTCCATTGCACCAGCCAAAGTTATTCAGATCTGTCATTAACAAACACTAGACTGAAGAAGTCTCAGGTTTCAAGAGGAGATGCTTAAGGCAAGTCCGGGAGATTGTAGGAATTTGCAATTAAGCAAGGTAAGAAAGAGAATTTAGCAGTAGTCGAGAAGTGTATGGTGGGTACATAGAATGAGAGTTAAAGAAGTTTCTTAGGTGAGGGAGGAGACGAAGCTGGAAGAGCAAGTAAAAACTGTATCGTGACGTTCCTCCTGCCATGAGAAAGATCATCAGACTCTCCTTAATTTATGGGAGGAGAGAGGAGTCGAAGTACTCAAGTGTCTCACTTTCACAACTGGAAGTAGAAATGTTGGTCCTTAGGAAAGGCAAGTTGGGAGGAGAAGGTGAAGGTGGTTTTGGATCCATTGCCCAGATTTTAGAATTTAGGGCCAGCAGTGGGAGCTAGCAGTCATCTGGGTGATGAAAGTTGAAATAGGTGTACGAATGGGAGCATCTAGTGAGGATACAAAGCGGGGAGAAGGAAACTAAGGCACAAAGGCTAGAGGACACTAATAAATGTTAAGGAATTAGCAGAAGAGTGGCCGGGAAAGCAGTTTAACAGCAGGAATGTAGAAGAAAGAACAGGAGAAGTTGGTAAAAAGTGGTAAATCAGGAGGGAATAGTTAACGTAGGGATGGAATTTAGTAGGACTATCCAATTGTCCTTCAAGTTGAGTCTGTAGTCCTTAATGACAAGAATCATCGATCATATTGCCATTCTTTTGGTTGAAGGGGAATCAGCACATGGAAGGATTCTGAAACCTCTGGCAAAGGAATTGGGAAGCTTTTGTAGTCTACCATTGAACGTGACTTTACAGGAGGATTAACAAGGCATGGAAACCAATGGCAACAGTCCGTATGAGAGACTGTGAACCACTGCTTTGAAGCGGAAGGTGATTCCTCTGCCGGAATCTCTGATGGGTCACTTAGGTTCCTTAGTAATAAGATTTCCAGTTTTGTTAGGGGAGGACTGAACACGTAAGCTGTTAAAACCTGCTCTTCTGGGTTTGTGAATACAGCAGTCTCCCCCGATTCAGAGTTTCACTTTCCACAGCTTCAGTTCCCCACAGTCACGGGTGGTTCCAAATATTAAGTGGAAAAATACAGAAATAATTCCTGCGTTTTAAATTGTGCGCCACCCTGAGTAGCTGTGATGAATCTCGCGAGGCCTGGGACATGACATCCGTTTGTCCCGCGTCTCTCCAGCTGTAGACGCTCCCCGTTGGCCTTGGTGGAGATACTGCAGTGCTCGTGTTCAAGGGACCCTTCCTTTATGTAACAATGGCCCCAAAGAGCAAGAGTAGTGATGCTGGCAGTTTGGACGTGCCACAGAGAAGCCGTGAAATGCTCGTTTGTATGTCAGAGGGTCAGCAGTAGCCAGGTGTTATGTCATGATGCCTACGTCATTCATTCATCTCATCACGTAGGAATTAGATCACTTCATATCAGGACCAGAAGGGTAAGTACAGTCAATTAGATATTTTGAGAGAGAGACCACATTCACATAACTTGTATTATAGTATACTGTTATAATTGTCCTATTAGTTATTGTTAACCTTTTGCTGTACCTAATTTACAAAATTAAACTTTATCATTGTTTACAGGGACAGAGTATGTACCTGTGTGTATAGGAAACAACAGCATAAATAGGCGTTGGTACTACTCGTGGTTTCAGACATCTGCTGGGGGTCTTGGAGCTGATCAAAGAATTCAGCAAGGTGGGAGCACACAAATGTCAAATGACCGATTGTATTTCTATACACTTGCAGTGAATAATTAAAAATTGAGATTAAGGGAACAATTCCATTCATAATAGCATCAAAACAATAAAACATTTAGGAATAAATGTAATAATAGATATCTTTTCTAGATATCTTCTTTTTGTT
The DNA here is from genome assembly GCF_019186645.2 of Phyllostomus hastatus. Lineage (NCBI taxonomy): Eukaryota > Metazoa > Chordata > Mammalia > Chiroptera > Phyllostomidae > Phyllostomus > Phyllostomus hastatus. The sequence continues at coordinate 45,230,993 of NW_025333960.1, read as the reverse complement.
GATTTTTAACTTAATTCCATTTCTATAAGAGAACATACTGTAAGATTTCAATCTTTTGGAATTTTTTGAGACTTTAATTTTGTTTAAAATTTCAATCTTTTGAAAAGTGAGACCAATGTAATGGTCTATCTTGATGAACATTCCACGGGCACCTCCAAAGAAGGACCCCCCTCAGTTGTCGAGTTCAGTGTTTTTACCAAGTATCAGTGAGGTCAAGGTGATCAGTGGTATTGCTCAGGTGATCTCTACCCTTGCTAATGTTATTATTATTCTGTTAATTACCAAGGGAGTAGTTGCCAACTAAGCTTGTACATTTGGCTTAAACACATATACATTTGGCTTAAACACATATACATTATGTCTTTCTGATGAATTGACACTTTAATCATAAATGTCTCTTTATATCTCTGGTAATCAATCCCCCATGTCTGGAAGTTTATTTATTTTGTTTGAAGTGCATATAGTCACTCCCACTTTCTTCTGATTGTTTTGCATGGCATAGCTTTTATAACTTTTTAATATCCAATGAGTCTGTGTCTTTGTATTTTCAACATTTATCTTGTAGAAGGCATTTAGTTAAATCCAGTCTGATAATCTCTGTTTTTTAATTAGAGTTATTCTATTTACATTTAAATTAATGATCAGTATGAGTTATTTAGGTGTACCATTTTATTTCTTTTCTAGTTGTCTCATCTGTGTTTAGTTTTTCTGTTCTTTTAAACCTGCTTCCTTATATATTAATCAAAATTTCATAATTTCATTTAACTTCCTTTTTTTTCTAGGCAATGCATTGGGTATCTTTAACAAATCACTTAGGTTTAACAGATTATGCTTCTTTTTTTTAAAAAAAAGATTTTATTTATTTATTTTTTTAGAGAGAAGAAGGGAGGAAGAAAGAGGGGCAGTGAAACATCAGTGTGTGGTTGCCTCTTGAGTGCCTCCTACTGGGGACCTGGCCTGTAACCCAGGCATGTGCCCTGATGGAGAATCAAACCAGCAATGCTTTGGTTCACAGGCCTGAACTCAGTCCACTGATCTGCACCAGCCAGGGCTCAGACTATACTTCTTCACATCAAATATAGGAAACTTGAAGCACTACATTTCTGTTTACCCTCCTCATTCGTGGTACTGTTGTCACATACATTACAGTTACAAATTATAAACCCCATAATACAGTATTACGACTTTTAAAAAAGATTATTTATTTATTTATTTTTAGAGAGAGAGGAAGGGAGGGAGAAAGAGAGGGAGAGAATGTGTGACTGCCTCTCACGCACCCTCTGCTGGGGACCTGGCCTGCAACCCAGGCATGTGCCCTGACTGGGAATTAAACCCATGACCCTTTGCTTCACAGGCCAGTGCTCAATCCACTGAGCCACACCAGCTAGGGCACAGTATTATAATTTTTACTTAGTGTCCTTTAACAGTTGTGAAAAGTTATTTTCCATTATCTCTTTAAATATTGCTTCTCTTCCATTTTCTCTCTCCTTGAATTCCAACATACCAGTGCTTTTCACAGCGTCTTACCATTTCTTCTGTATTTTCTCTCCTTTTACTTTCTGCATCACAGTGTGCATATTTTCAACTGACACATCTAGTTCTCTTATTTATTCTGCTGGTGTTCTAATCTTCTGTTAAACAGTCTATCATGACATTAATTTCAGTATTTAAATTTTTCATCCCTAGAATTCCTATGGGATTCTTTCAACAAATTCTTAATCCAGTGATAGGTCCTATCTTTTGGCATACCTAACCATATTTTATTAGGTTTTACTTACTGTCTGCTGCATACTAGACACTGTGTACAAACTGTTAGTACAGGTTCTGGATGATACTGTCTTCTTTCAGAGTGAGTTTACACTTCCCTCTGCTAGGCGGACATAGTGAAGCAGATTACTCTCTCCAGTAAGTTTATCCAGTACAATGAGCCCAGGCAGCCTCACGTGCTTATGTGAGGCCCCTTTCCTCAGAAGATCTGAGCTTTAATTCTCACCTCCTTCATACTGTGAGACTGATAAGACTCCACTTTCAGAGTGTCGAGTGTCTCTAATTTCTTATCTCTAGTCCCACACAGCTTCATAATTTGGCAAATGTCTTGAAGGAAATAGCTGCTGTGTGTTCTCTGCCCTCCCTTCTCACTGGGATCCAGGACCCTCAGATCCCCCACTTTTCATGGGAGCACTGGTTTGCCACAGGTTACTCCATCCTTGAGCTGGAGTCTATGACGGCAAACTCCGCTAAATAAGTCTAAATGTAGCTATTAAAGTTTTCGTCTGATTTATTTATCTGGAGTCCTTATGAGTCTGTTTCTACAGGCTATTGTTTCTTTTTATTTTTTTATGTTTTGTTCTTTTACATAAGCTTAGGTGCAATGGACACACTAAATTATACAATATAATACATTTTGATATAGTTTAATCCATGACCATATTGAAGAGAGTGAACATATTCATCATGCCCAATATTTCCTTTGTGCCTTTCATAACCCATGCTACCCTCCCCCTCAGCCATACACTGTTTGACTTTCTATCACTATAGATTGGTTTGCCTTTTTTAGATCATGTATATAAAATTATACAGTATAATCTCTTTTTCTGACTTCTTTTATTAACCCTAATTTTTGGATTGATCCATGTTGTTGTGTATATTTATAGTTTATTCTTTTTTAATCCTGAGTAGTATTCTATTATATATACCAAAATTTATTTATTCACTCATCTGTTGATTAGAATTTGGCTTGTTCTTAATTGGTCTCACTAAAAATTTTATCAGCTTTATTAGATGTTTTAATGAAACAACTGTGGTTTCATCAAATCTCTGTATTTTGTGTTTTTCCTGATTCATTAATTTATATTTTTATTTTTGTTTCTTATAGATTTATTTACATTTATTTTACCTTTTTTCTACTTATAGTGGAGACTTAGCTCGTTAATTTTCAGTGGTATTTTTAAAATATGTTCTTTAAAGCTATGTATTTCTAAGAACTGGCTTAACTGCATCCCACAGATTTGTAGTTGTCTAAACAAAAGTGTTTTCTGCTTTTTTCTTTGACCCATGATATATATACTATTCAGAAGTATATATATTAATTTTCAAACAAATGGGAATTTTTAGATATATTGTTCAATTTCTAACTTAATTAGATTGATGTCAGAAAACCTATTTTAAATGACTTAACTATTGAAATTGTTGAAACTATAGTTATCATCCTAGGTATGTATTATAATACATAAATTTTAATATAATTATTTAATATTCTCAATATAATATAATCATAATAATATATTCTTGTAAATGTTTTCTAAATGTGGTTTTTGGAAATATTAGTAAAAAGAATGTATGTTCTTTAATTGTTGCATATGGTTTACGTGTCTATAGATTAAATGTGTATGTTTGTTTTTTTGAAGTTCTATCAATTTTAATTTCTAGTTTTGTTATGCTATTAGACACATAGATTTAAAACTTTCTTATATTCCTATTAAGTTGAACCTTTATATTTAAGCAGTGAATTTAATTTCTAGTCATGCTTTTTGCCTCAAAGTCTAATTTGTCTGTTTTTAAGTGTAGTGTACTCACTTTCTTTTGGCTGAGGTAGGTTTATTTCTATTTCATGCCCTTTTCCTTCTTCTCTCCCGAAAAACATGTCTTTGGTGATTTCTGCTCAGCTTTGGGGATGGTTTTTCATCATTCCTCCCCAATATGCTGCAAGCTTTATAGCTTCTTCCCCAGGATTGGCAAATGCCCTCAGGGCAAATAGGCCTGTTTTTATTGGGCTAACCTCTTTGACGCTTTCAAGAAGACTTAAAAAGGTTTGTGTAGCATTTTACTTGTCACCAGTGGGTGGCTAATCTGAATTGCCTAGGGTGTCTTAACAGAAAGTAGAAGTTTCTAATAAAGTCACTTTTATTTATAGACTTCCTGAAATTGTTTAGTCTATGGTAAGAAATAATTATGAGCCTAAAGCCTAGTCCCTTTATACTAGCTATATTTTAACTATCATTTGTGTGGATAAAAATGTATGTTCGTGAAAGCTGATGTTTTAAAATCTTATAAGAAAACAAATATACAAATAAAAAAGATACATGTTACATAGTGATCGGATGAATTAGGAGAAACTTTTAAAGACACTTTTGAAGATAGTTTAAAAAAAATAAAAGTTTTATTGTGATGTAATTCACATACCATACAATTCACTCATTTAACTTATGTACTTTGATGGCATTTACTAGAGTCACAAAGTTGTACAGCTGTTATCACTGATAATCAATTTTAGAACATTTTCATCTCCTGAAAAAGAAACCCCATCCCCTTTAGCTATCAACCTCCTATCCATTCCTACATTGCTGCTTATTTGTTTTCTGTCTCTATTTCCCTATCGTGGACATCTCATATAAGTAGAGTCACATGACTGTGGTCTTTGTGACTGGCTTCTTTCACTTAGCATCTTTTCAAGGCTCATCCATCTTTTTATGGCTGAATAATACTCTATTGTATCGTTCATACCACATTCATGTATTTATTTATTAGTGGGTGGTTATTTGGGGTGTTTCCATCTTTGGCCATTATAAATAATGCCACTATAAACATTCTTATACAAGTTTTTGTGTAAATATGTATTTCATTTACCTTGGGTATATACCTAGGAGTGGAATTGCTGGTTCACGTAGTAATTCTATGTTTAACCACTGAAGGAATTCCAGACTCTTTTCTGAGGTGGCTGCTTCCCTTTACATCCCTCCCAGCAGTGTGTGAGGGTTCTTGTTCCTCCATATCCTCACCGAAACGTTTGTTATGACTTGTTGATCTTAGTTATCCTACTAGATTTGAAATGGTATCTCCTTGTGGTTTTGATTTGCATTTCTCTGATGATTAATGATGTCTAGCATCTATTAATGTGCTTATTAGCCAGTTCATTGAAGAAATGTCTTTAGTATAAGATTGTTTGCCCAGTGAAAATATCGAGCTGGTCAGATTTGTATTATAGGGTTGTAAGAGTTCTTAACAGGAACTAGAGTGATGCCAGCACAATGGCGGCATAGGGATTTCTAGTGTTCACCCCGCCACCCCCCAAAGTCAATGTGAATAACTATCCACACTCAAAAATACCTTCACAATTCAGCAAGATGGTGGAGGAGTGAGTGGAAGCCACACTAACCTCCTCCCAGGACCAATGTGGAATTACAACTAAACTGTGAAGAAATTATCCAGAACAAACAACTGAACAATAGTGAGAGAAAAGCCTTATAGCCTCGGACATACAGAATTACCCCCAGCACAACCTGTCTAGTGAGGAATGCAGTGGAGATTCGAGAGGGCTGGCTGGGCACCCACAGGTGGCAGTGCTGGAGGGATAATTAAGTGGCAGGTTAGACCCCCTGAGAAGAGTGGGCTCTAAACAATAAGCTGGGATCCCCAGCCTAGAACACCAGAGCCCAAAAGGTACAGAGCTAACAACTGGTGGCAAAAAGCAGCAGGGTTGCTCTTTGCCAGAGACAGACAGCTGGAGATGCAAAGAGCTGTTTAAAGGGCCAATGCACATACTTTCATTTGCTGTCACTTACCTGGGGTTCCAGCAACGGTGGGAGCAGAGTGGTCTGGAGACTCTTGAGGAGAGACTGGGGATGGAAGCTTTGGGGAGAGAACGGAGAGAGTAGCCGCAGGGGTCCCGGTGCTGAGTCATCCCCCAAACGGCGGCAGCCATTATGCTCAGGCAAACCACTCCCCTCCAAGACGCAGCAGCTGAGGAGAAACAATAGCCCCGCCCTCAAGAGAGCCTCTGCCCCTGCTCTGCGGTGCTTAAGCCTGACTGCTGAGTGCAGAGTGACTAGATGAATAACTGAAGGAGTCAGTGCAGACATAGATCCCTGGCAAAGCAGGGACAGAGTGGACAGGAGATGCTTGTGGAGAGACGGAGGGATGGAGGCTTGAGGAAGACAGCTGAGAAAATGGCCGTTGGAATCCCGGTGCTGAGCCATCACCCATACTGCAGCAGCCATCTGCTCAGGCAGACCATTCCCCTCCAAGCATCAGCAGCCTGAGAAGAAACAATAGGCCCAACCCCAGTAGGAATTCTGCCCTGCCCTCTGGGGCTTAAGCCTGACTGCTGAGTGCAAAGTGACAAGATTAACAACTGAAGGAGACAACCCTAGACAGCACATCTCTGGCAGTCTTGGAGCTGGCTGCCTGAGGTCAGACGGGGTCAACATTCAGAAGTGAACACCAACAATGAAATATCAGAAACAGAAGTCTGGAAAAAAATCCCATTTGATATAGCAACAAGAAAAATAAAGTACCTAGGAATAAGCCTAACCAAGGAGGTAAAAGACCTGTACTCAGAAAACTACAAAACATTGAAGAAAGAAATTAGGAAGACACAAACAAATGAAAACATGTACTGTGTTCGTGGACTGGAAGAATTAACATCATCAAAATGTCCATATTACCCAAAGCAATTTTTAGATTCAACACAATCCCTATTAAAGTACCAATGACATATTTCACAGATATAGAACAAACATTTCAAAAATTTGTATGGAACCATAAATGACCTCGAATAGCTGCAGCACTTTTGAGAAAGAAGAACACAGTAGGTGGGATCATGATACCTGACATCAAACTATATTACAAGGCCACAGCAATTAAAACAGTCTGGTACTGGCATAAGAACAGACACATAGATCAGTGGAACAGGATAGAGAGCCCAGAAATAAATCCAAGTCTCTATGGTCAATTAATATTTGACAAAGGGGGCAGAGCATAAAATGGAGTAAAAATAGCCTCTTCAACAAATGGTGTTGGGAGAGCTGGACAGCTACATGCAAAAAAATGAAACTCGAGTACCAACTTACACCAAACACCAAAATAAATTCAAGGTGGATAAAAGACTTAAATATAACTCGTGACACCATAAAAGTCCTAAAGTAGAACATAGGCAGGAAAATCTCAGATGTTCCATGCAGCAATATTTTCACTGATATGATATGTCCCTAGAGCAAGGGACATAAAGGAAAGAATAAACAAATGGGATTTTATCAAAATAAAAAGCTTCTGCACAGCTAAAGAAAACAGCATTAAAATGAAAAGAGAACCAACCATATGGAAACACATATTTGCCAATGATACCTTGGACAAGGGTTTGATCTCCAAAATATATAAAGAACTCACATGACTGCACTCCAGGAAGAAAAACAATCCAGTTAAAAAATGGGCAGAGGACCTGGACAGACACTCCTCCAAGGAGGACATACTAAGGGCCCAGAGACATATGAAAAGATGCTCAGCACCACTAGCCATCACAGAGATGCAAATTAAAACTGCAATGAGGTACTACTTCACACCAGTCAGAATGGCCATCGTGAACAGATCAACAAACAACAAGCTGTTGGAGAGGTTGTGGAGAACAGGGAACCCTCATGCACGGTTGGTGGGAATGCAGACTGGTGCAGCCACTGTGGGAAACGGTACGGAATTTCCTCAGATCACTAAAAATGGAACTGCTTTTTGACCCAGCAATTCCACTGCTGGGAGTATACCCTAAGAACCCTGAAACACCAATTCAAAAGAATCTTTGTACCCCAGTGTGAATCTTTGCATCACAATTTACAATAGCGAAATGCTAGAAGCAACCTAAGTGCCCATCAGGAAATGAGTGGATAAGAAAACTGGTACCTTTACACAATGGAATACCATGCAGCAGAAAGAAAGAAGGAGTTCCTACCCTTTACGACAGCATGGATGGAACTGGAGAGCATTATGCTAAGTGAAATAAGCCAGGCGGTAAAAGACAAATACCATATGATCTCACTTATAAGTGAAACCTAATCAACAAAACAAACAAGCAAGCACAACAGAACCAGAAACATAGAAATAAAGAACAAACTGACAGTAACCAGAGGGGAGGGGGGAGGGGATTATGGGGGGAAAAAGGGGAAGGGTTTTCAGGAACATGTATAAAGGACACATGGACAAAACCAAAGGGGTAGGGTCATGGGTGGGAAGTGGGGATGGCTGGCGGGCGGGGGGAGTGGTGGGAGAAAAATGGAGACAACCGTACTTTAACAACAATTTAAAAAATGTGAAAAAAAATACTTTCAGGAGAGTCAAGGATCCCAGGTGAGGAGGGATTATAGCACCTGATGGAAGCACAGACACAAGAGAAGATGCATTGAGGGGAGAAGGAAAGAGATTCACGCCACCCGCTTCACTCCTCCCCAGGCCCGGGTAGCCCTCTGTGCAGACGGAGTGACGTGAGCACCGTGGACCTCAGAGTCCACTGGCCCCTCTGCTAGGCCAACTCCTGGGGCTTTCGGTGACTCCATGGGGGCTCCTGTGAACCCAGGCCCGTGGCTCTCTCACCCCCCTGGTACCTGCCAGCTCCAGCTGCCCCAGCAGTTCATATGGTCCCCAACTCCCCGTCAACTCCTGCAGCCCAGGTTTCAGGTGGACACCTGTGAATCCAGGCTCTCGGCCATGACAAACACAAGGATGACTACCAGGGACCCAGACTTTGGACCCACCCAGCACTGGGCTGGCCCGCAGTGGCCCCAGATCTCCAGCCCACCCAGCGCCAGCCTCGAGGCCCGCTTCTATGGGGCTCCCGGGCCGCCCCACTGCCAGACTTGGCCCTGAGGACCCAAATCCAGCCCAGTCCGTGCGACCCCAGCCTTAGGAAAGCTCTCATGAAGCCTGAGAAGACCCATGCCCTCAGACGGGACTTACCCTCTGACGTTTAGACCCTGGGCCTGTCCCAGTGGTCCCAGTGCCTGGTCGGCTCCTCTGGGCCCAGGACCCAGCCCACCCACACAGACCCAGGTCCCAAGCCCAATCCCTTGGACGCGGGCACCAGGCTGGTCCCCGTACGTTCAGGCATCAGGCTTCCCACCTGCGGACTCGGGGGCCAGACCCTCCAGCTCCAGGACTCCAGCAGTAAGCCTGCGGCAGACAACCCCTGGTGATGCACCCAGACTCTCCGGATGAGCTGACTGGTGAAAGGCTTGGCTTTGAACTAAACATATGTAACGAATAATTACAAATATATCAAATGTATACATTTGAATTCAACAAAGCCCGGAGCGAATCAATGAAGCGAATCAATGAAGCCTCTTCGATGTTGAGGTAGTGATTGGACAGGCCTTTTCGTGGTCACTCTCCTGTTTACCAGAACCCAGAAGTGAGCGAACTCGGTGGGAATTGTGCCTTTATTGCCAGAGTGAGGCTGTATTTCCACCTCACGAGGGGCACCGTAGGCAGAGAGCCACGGCTCTGCTATCCATCGCACTGGCGTCCAAGCCTCAGTCTGCCAGTGTGTCGGCGCTGGCACGACACGTCCCCAGGCCCGGGAAGCCGTGCTGAGCGAGGATTAGAATGCCGGCATCTGATGCACAGGGTTGCTTCCTGCTCCCCCTTGGAGTCCTGACAAGAAATGACCTTGTTCAATCCTGCTGAGCTTCCTAGATTTACTGGGCTTATAGCAACACATGGGAAGGAGATTATGTTTATTTTTAAAACATAAAAAAAAAAAATGCAACCTTCCCAAGGCCCTTGTGGCGTCTGTGTGCACCAACACAAACACACGCGCGTGTGCAATGTATATATAATCACTTCTAATTAACTTCCGCTCTGCCTGCAAAACTAAGTGTGAAGTCTTAAAGACTTGTCAGTTTCTCTGCCTGTGAAATTTATCTATTTCTAATTGTGAGTAACAATACATTCAAGGTTAGCTGTAAATGACTCAGATTTCACAGGAATCCAAAGTCTTGAAACCACATTTGGAGGCGAATATACGTAGATAAAACATTGTTAGAGTATGTTTCCAGATCAAAATGTAGTTGTTTGTACTTATCCAAAATGCTTTACTTTTTTTTTTCTAAAGGAGGATGGTATGTTTCTCCAGCATCTATGAAACAAATAGATTTGATTGATTTCAAAGTAAGCTCAGATATAAAAGGTATAAAGCAGTAACGATGCAGAAATGAAGATGAATATATCATTATCATGGACTGAGAAATGAGTTCAGTTTACAGCTTCACAGGATAAAATATTCCAAGAGCCAAGAGTAAGTAAGAGGGTATCTTCCCACCTTCTCAGTTGCTTTCAGAGCGCGGCAGCCCTTCCAGACTTCACCACTAGATGTCAGGCAGAGCCCGGTGAAATACAGTCGGCAGCCCTCCTGAACACAGTCTGTTACAGAACCTTTGAAAGTTTTTCCCGATTTTAGTAGTTCCTTTGGATAGGAAGCAATTTCCTCTGGGGATTTGTGTCAAAATATTCATTGTGGATTAGTTTTAAGTAAGATATTAGAAACTATCAGAAAATGTGATTGTTTGTCAAACATTGGGAAAGGAGCTCATTAAAGCCCAGGGGACATCTCCAGGGAGAATGTCACATGTCACGTGAGACGCCTGAGCTGTACTGAGGTTAGCTCAGGGGTCCCCAGCCTCCCTTCCTCCCTGAAATCGGCACGGGCTCAGACGCGCAGTCAGAGAGACTTCGCAGGACTGTTCATCCGCTTACACCTGCGAAAAGAGCACTAGTGGAGAGCCCCTTGATGTTGGAGTTTGAATTGAGTTTGAGGCCCACTAATCAAAGTCATTCTGGAGGACTAGAAGTGATGGAGTGGAGTTGAGAAAGAGAGCATTTGATTCCATGTAAGAAGGAAGGTCCTGAAAATAAAACAGCCTATCATTTAGGTACTGCTCTTTATGAAGCAGGGGGGGCCTTGTCGCCGCAGACTCCTAGGCACCGACAGGATGGCCCGCCGTGGGCCAGAAGGGGCCTCTCTGTGAGTTGGGAAGCGAGTCTGAGTGGCCTCTAAGGTCCTCAGATCCACGATTCCACACTTCGTGATGGCGATGACTCATCCACCAAGAAGGCAGCGAGGGAAGAGTTGAGAATGTGTGTTGAGGTGAATATGAATAAACATTTGAGGTTACTTAACCATGGAAAATGGAGGTCTTGAAGCTCCACCGGGGAATCAAGCCGGTCGTGCCGGCTGGTGGGATGGTTCCCGGGACAAACAGCTAATAAGGCACCATTTCACTGGTCCTTCCACACTCTGATTTCTTTCTTCTTCCTTTCCTTTTTTTTTTTTAAAGAAAATATGTTTATTGATGTTAGAGAGAGAGGAAAGGAGAAAGAGAGGGAGAGAAACATCCATGTGAGAGAGAAACATCGATTGGTTGCCTCCCATATGTACCCTAACGAGGGATTGAACCCACAATGTAGCCATGTGCCCTGACTGGGAATCGAACCCCCGACCTTTTATTGTTCAGGATGACACTCAAACAACTGAGCCACCCAGCCAGGGCCACACTGTGGTTTCTGAATTGTCTCCAGTCCAGGGCCACATCTCTTCTCTCCTAAGGGCGCTGAAATGTCTGCTAGCCAAAACTTGCCCTTAACTCAGTCTTTAAGCAGTAAACCTGGGAGGCATGTAAGGCACCATCTTCTCAGTGTGTTGCACTATGCCAGAGGACAATGCCTGCAGCCTGAAGTGAAGACCAGAGTCAGTCTGGGAGTGGAAGGCCTTGGCCGGCCTGGAGAGGAGGAAATGGACCTTCGTTTGACCTCCTAATACTTGCATTTTCTGCCAAGACAATAAACCCCGGAGTATGGCTGGTCTTTGAAGTTAGTATCACGTGAGCTCCAGGGATTGATAAAAACAAAACAAAATATTTCCACATATTCTTTGCTCTTAAAAAAAAAAACAAACCCCAAACTACAGCTGAGCTATGACTTCAGTCCACCCAAAACCCCAGCATGACTTGATTGTCGATCCAAATACACCCAGTAAAAGCCAGGTTTTATAGCATCTTTCTGAACTCAGAGTTTGGTAACACATCCTGTGTCTTTGTAATTTCCTTCTGATGCCCAGAGCGAATTATGCACGCTCATGTTTTCTAGATGCGCGGAAGAGTTCAGGGCTGGACTGTTTATCTGGATTCCTGACCAGCCGTTAAGTGAAATTCTTTCTTTTCTGTTCTCCATGGACAAAGCTCACCCACAGTATCATAGATGCTCAGGGGTGGGATGGGCTACAGGGATCACTCAGCCCAATCTCTGAATCCCACAGACGAGGAAACTGAGGCCCGGGATGACTTGTTCTGATGAGCAGCTCACTGTCCCTCCACCACGCAGCGTCCTTCCCAGGGGGCGAGTGCTGGAAGCACAGGGAGACACTTGCATTGACCCAGGCACACGCTGTCATCTGCTCCTCCAGAGCATCAGGAACAGCGCTGCCTGGCTGGGAGTGGAAATAGTGTCTGTTGCCATCATCTGCCTCAGTGGTTCTTTCCATTTTATCACCAAGGAATGAATGTAATTAATTACTTGCCATAGTCAGCCCCCTGCTTTGAAGAATTAGGTCAACAAAACAAACCCCATTTGTTAAGTATGCATTTATTTTCCTATAAAAAAAACGCCCCCCGAAAGACAGGCATTGCTGTCATCCACCTGCCCTTCTGGCCAGTGCAGAAAGCCAGAGTAACACAAACTCAACCCGTTGCAAATAAACCCTTGTTTCAGCCTGAGAGACCTTCCAAACGTCTTTTTTAGGTGTATTGAAATGTAGAGGCCAGCTGAGGACCTCCAGAGACCTGGGAGCTCAGGTTACTCACGAGACGCCTTGCCCTTGACTTCATCAACACCACTCTGCATCAACTGTGGGTCACCATGGCACGATAAATGGGAGGTGAGGGCACCATCTAAGCCACCATCATCTTGCACCTGGATTGTCGTAATGGCTCCTCACTGGCTCCCTGCGTCCACCCTGCCCCATCCGCCTGGAGCCTATGTTCGATGCAGCAGCTGTCCGTGTTATTTAACAGTCCAATGCTCCAGACCCTGAAGTGGCTTCTCATTTCACTTGAGCAAAACCAAAGTCCTGACAGTGATTCACCACCCCTCACCCCACCTCCAGTCTGGCTCTTACCCCGCCTGCCCCCTTATGCCTCGGACTGCGTCTCCCACTCCTTTCTTCAACTCAGCTCACTGGGCTGAGTCATGCTGGCCGACCTGCTGTTTCTCCATCATTCCCGGAACGTCCCGACTCCGGGCCTTTGTGCGCGCTGCTCCTGGTTCTGTAGAGCACGCTTCTCCCAGCCGGGCCAAGGCCCAGCTCGCCCGCCTCCTCCCGTCTTTACTCAGAGGCCACCTTCTGACTGCCCTCTTCCTGGCTGCCCCGGTCCGCTAGTCTCACACCCTTCTGCCCACCAGAAGCGCACCAATACCAGTTCCCTCACTTTCCACCCCTCTTTCCTGCTTCATTTTTCTCCTTATCCATATCTAAGATCCAAATGTTTTACTTGTTTATTGCTGCCTCCCCCAGCAGAATGTATACTTCATGAGGGTAGAAAGCACTGTTTAGTTTACTGTGGTGTTTAGTGCCTAGAAGAGTGCTTGGCCTGTAGTTAGCACTCAGTACTTATTTACTGAGAGAATGCGTGAGTGAACATGCGCCATCTCGCTGCATTCCCTACCTCATTAGGCTGTGGTCTTTGTTTTGAAAGACTTTATTTATTTATTTTTAGAAAAGGGAGAAGGGAAGGAGAAAGAGAGGGAGAGAAACATCAATGTGTGGTTGCCTCTTGCGCACCCCCAGTCGGGGACCTGGCCTGCAACCCAGGTATATATGCCCTGACTGGGAATCAAACCGGTGACCCTTTGGTTCACAGGCCTGCGCTCAATCCACTGAGCTATGCCAGCTAGGGCTAGGCTATGATCTTAAGATTTCCAGGGAAAGTAGTGAAATACCTCAACAAGCTCTAGGTGCAACATTTTAGTGGAAATCACGCAGAACTGTGGATGAGGAGCACTGGGCTGCCGTCTGGGCTCACCGTGTGGCTTGAGGCAAGCTGTGGGACTTCTCTGTGCCTGACTGTGGCTGCTTTATAGATGAGAAAACAGATGCTGGTCTCAGCTCTCTCATGAGGTTTCGTAAGACTCAAATAAGATGAGACATACAAGCACTTGGAAGAATTAGACATTCCATTCAAATGTAGGAGGTTATTCTTTTTTCCAAGACTGTACGCTCAAAAGAGACCAAAGAGGAGCTCTGAATGTAGTGTTGAGGGAGACATATGAAAAGGAGGGAGGGAACAGGGGCATGGAATTCGAGGTCTGGGAAGTCCCAAACGGAAGTCATTTAGGAGACAACGTTGAGAACTCAGGAGAACTTCTGACTCCACAGCAGTGCATGGGGAGGTAAATGATTCTTTGCCCAAAGCAAATTGGACCAAATGATGAGGAGGATTGGACCATAGTATAATAATGACAGTGACTACCTTTGCTTTCTCCTATGAGCTCCACACTGTGGGCTTTAACTGAGTTATTTAATCCTCACTACACTATGAGGGTGGGTATCAGGATCTCTGCTTTATGCATCAAACTACTGAGGCTCAGGGAAGTTAAAAAATTCCGTCAAGGCCACAACACACCTAGTGCCTGCCTGTGGGGCCGAACCTGCCTCCCTTCCACCCTGCCGCTCTGCTTGCCACTCCTTCTCCACCAAGTAAGAGAAGAATTCTGCCCCAGGATTCTAGATACAAATCCACAATTTTTATAATGTTCTTCCTTATCATCAACACCTTGCAATGCAGTGCATAGTCAAATGCCATTTTTCATGATTCTCCAGTATTTGCATTTGTGTTCACCTTGTGTCTTTAAATGCTTTGAGTTTTTCACAGCACCTAACGTCGTTCTGGGCATGTGCTGGGTCCTCCATTGTTTGGTTAAACGGACTGAGTTTCCTGAGTGCTATTAAATGACTACATGGCCATTTCTGGGAGGCTAAGTCTTCTCAGTCTCCTTCCGTTACCCCTCCCAAAAGGAAATGAACGGGAGATTAGGGAAGTCAGTGAGGGAGATGAGGTTCCATTTAAGGATTTTTTACAAGAGAGAGAGGATGGTGCTGATTTTGACTCTTATTTGTACATCTAAATAGACTCAGGAAACTTAAGACATTCTAACCCAAAACACATTGATGTATTAATTCATTTTCATACCCTTTCCAGCTTAGAAAGGGGAACTTATTCATTTTCCAAAATGTGAACAATGTATAAAAAAATTGATCTAATTTTCTGCCCAATTGTATAATTTGGGGGATATTCATGGCTTAAGGCACCTCAAACGCACTTGAGCTCTGGAAAAAGAGAAGCCAACTTTTAGAGAAACTGGCATGTTTTCTTTCCTTCTAGAGGATTGTATTGGGAAACCACCACAGATTATTATAGTCTAAATTACTGCTTAACCTAAAGGGCTTTTAACTGACTTAGAAAATGATTGCCCACAACTTGGCTTTGGGAAGCTGGAAACCACAGCAGACGTAACTAGAATACAGGAGAAAAACAAAATGTAATGAAGATGTTTATATTCATTCAAAAGTCTGCGTGTGCGTTTAAACAGAAGTTGTAGCCAAGCCTGCCCTACAAGTTCCTTAGGAAGTTTTCTGGGGGAGGAAGAGGAGCAGGGAGCTGCTATGCTCTTCTCCACCTAAAGAACCTGTGGTGTGCTCTCCCATCCCACAGGAGACAACAGTTTACTTTAGATGTACGTCATACTAAAGGACCTACTATAGGCATGAAAATTCATCTCACATTTTCTCTTTATTTTTTCCCCACTGTACACTGTAGAAACAACAGGTTCTTTATTTTTCTACAGGGGAGAAGTAAGGAGGCCGATCGTATATTTATTCTTTCTCATTGGTATGAGTGCCTCCCTATACTGTGCATGCCAAATGATACCGCTCGCTCCCATGGTGAAGACCAACAGGATTTCAGTGACTGTTTTCGGTACTTAGGTCTGTAGTACCTAAGCTGACATATAAATTCTACACGGTAATAGGTTCCAATTAGCAAAATTTATAAAAGTTCAGGATTTTAGTTTGTCAGTGTTGCACCACCCCCCTCCACAATAGCTGTGATATTGTCTAAAAGGGAAATAAAATCACTAGCAAGCTGGGTGGAATGGAAGAAAAAAGCAAGAGACATTTCCTATTGACTCTAATTAAAGAATTTTTGCAAATCATTGCTTACACCTTGGGCTGTACTCTGCGTAGTCGGTGCTGGCTTGCAATTTGCTTTCAAGAGCAGTTCAAGGTGTGGGTATTGATCTATAACCCCCCGGTGGCTGATCCCTGGGTACCAAGCTACATCTCTTTGTACAGCATTGTGACGGCTGAGGTCAGTTGGAGTGCCGGCTCACAGTCCCCATCCCTGAGCACCCTGAAAAGCTGTCCTTGAGAAAGTATCCCCAGCTCACCAGTCTCCTCTCCTGGATGGCTTGGGCCGGCAAGAATTGCAAAGCAAGGCCACAGCCCACATCTCCATTCCACCAGCAGACTTCTCTTAGGCCATTTTACCTCCTCAGGTTGGGGTACTAATCCTTTCTTTACAAGCTTAGCTTATTTGATTCTGGGCATCGTGAACAGTTCTGGCGGGGGCTGTCTTCCAGTGTCCGGGGAGCGCACAGCGTCGACTACTCAGAGTGATTACAGACCAGAAGCATCATTCGGGAGTTTGTTAAATATGCAAATTCTTGGGCTCCATCCCACACCCACTAAATCAGCGACTCTGGGGATAGGGCCAGCACTCTGTAGTTTAATAAGCTGTCCAGGTGATGCCAATAAACACTGAATGTGAAGAACCACTGATATACACGATTCCAGGGACTGTGAGAACTCCCCCACCGCTCCCTTCACTCCACACCATGTCCATCTCCCTCCACCTGTTACGCACCTGAACTTTCATCAGACTAACGTCTTCTCCTAGTTGAAAGCTTTGGATCTTGCAAGATGCAAATGCTTATGAGCACTTGAAGCTGTCGTCAGTTATTTATATCTTCCACGAACAGTTTCATAGTTTTCTGGTTTTACTAGAAAAATGGGCTCAAGATGCTGGCCTGCAGGTGGGGAGGGATGCTCCAGGTTTTCAGAGGAAAAGAGTGCAGCCAGCAGGGAGCCCGTCCCAGAGTGAAAACTTCCACTAAGTTAAAATTTTATTCAGCGTGAACTTTAGGTTTTGTTCATCCGAGACAATTTGTAGAGAATGGCAAGAGGCTATACACTCCTGGGAAAACTGCAGAACTATTGAAGGATCCAACATGCTAAACAAGGAAGGGGTCTGCTTAGAGTCGGAAAAGTGAAGATGAGTTACTGAGTCCTTGAAATGCTATTAACAAGGGAGAGAACCTAGTGTGGAAAGTGGAGTGGGACAAATGGAAGGGGGAATGGTTATTGGTCCAGAAGTTTACTAGGGATTCTTCAAAGGCTTTACCTTCACCATAGAAAGAAAACAGAAAAAAGATGATATAGGCATACCTTGCAAATATTTCGTTTTCATCAACATTGAGGCAAGCCCCTCCATCAGCAAAAAACATTATGACTCACTGAAGACCCAGATAATGGATAGCACCTTTTAGCAATTAAGTATTTTCCAAACGAAGGTACGTGCCTTGCTTTTTTTAGACATAATGCTATTGCACACTTAATAGACGACAGTGCAGTGTAAGCATAACTTTCATATGCACTTGGAAACCAAAAATTCATGTGACTCACTTTATTGTGTGATATTTGCTTTATTGCAGTGGTCTGGAACCAAACTCACAATATCTCCAAGGTATGCCTGTAATTACATTTCAACCAATATCACGACAGCTTGCACTGGCTCTTCCATAGGGGAGTGTGTAGTTTCCTCACTGCATCTCATTGTGGAGCTGAGCAACTGTCTCAGGAGGAGACGCTTGCCTGGTGGGCTGAGCCTGGACTTCAGAGGCAGGGAACCTGGCCTCCTTTATCCTAACTCCACCATCCGTTCTGCCAAGCTCTGGGCCAGTCTCTTCACTTCGCAGTGGCTGTTTCTTCCCTGTAAACTGGGCATAAAAACATTCACCTGCCCCTCAGGGGGACCCTGGGGGACTGACTGGCAGATGACAGGACCGGCCTTTATGTTTTCGATGTGCCACATAAAAGCTGTTCTGCTTGTTGGGGCACTCTTTTGTCTGGTTTCTCACAGAGCAACCTTTAATGACGCTTTAGAAAATCACACGGAACTTGAGGCTTTAACTTCTGAAACTGCAGTTGCACAATAGGAAATTGCCAAATGCGGATTTTGTAGGAATTCGAACACGCGCACGTGCCTGGTGTTGGATAATAATGGTACTGAGGAATGTGCAGCTGTTTGCATGGGAGTGTGCCGTCCCCGTCCTTGGAGAGCAGGGATGGCAGGAACTGCCTCTAACTATTGTAATCTACAAGATTATCCCATTAATCATACTTGTCTCTGGGAGTACCTTCGTTCTAACTCGAAGTGTTGTTTTTCCCTTGATGCATCACATGCAAGAAAGCTTCTAATTGAAAACATTACAGGGACAAATTTCAAAACGTTCTTAAATACAAGATGAGTTTTAGCTGCCAATGGAAGTGAACTGCACACATTACAGCCCGCTCTGATTACATTTTTCAGTTTTTCTGTTTCTTTGTTTGTTTTGTTTTTTTTTTAGACCTATAATGTGCTATCATTTGTTACGATCTGGAACACTGCAGTCTTTCCCCTAGGTAGCCCCGATACCTGCGTTCTTAACCAGACAAAACGGCTCAGTGTCCCAGGACCTTGGGCCAGTGATCCGTCTCTTCTCTCCTTTCCACCCAGAATTCAGCAAGACCTGGGAGGTGCAGATTAGTCTGGGGACAAAAATTAAAAGCACATTTTAAAAAATGAGAGTCAGATGCGCAAGGATGGGATGATAGAGTTTTATTAATGACGTAATATTGGAGACATTAGCCTGGCTGCAGCCGTGTTTCAAAGGCCAGACGGCTTCCTCTTCGGCAGCTGGTGTGACTTTTCATGCTGCTTCTGGAGCTCGCTCCTACCGAGAAGCTGTACAAATTTTAGAGGGTGTGTGTTTCATCTCAATAGCTGCATGAGAATATGTTACTATGCGGACCCCAGGAATCAGAGATATGTTGTGTGCATTTGCATGTGTCTCCGTAATCAGGAGAAGAGCTGTGTATTCACACCCGCTCACGTGCCAGCCACACAATCGATTTTAATATAGATCAGAGCTAGAGAACAAATGCTGACAGCAAGGGAGAGCAAATAATTTGATTTATTAGCTTACACTTAAAGCGCAGGAGATAACTTTTTGTTTATCTAACAAGTTCTGCATTGATTGCAGACCAAAAGTGACCTCTATTGTGCAAAAACACATTAGCGATTAGGAAGAATATTTGATTTCTTGAGTCGTATACAACTGGGAAGCCTAGCCCAGCTGGCACTTTCAAATTGGAACTACATGAGAAGAAAGTATGGAGTTGAATATACAGGTACATTTTTTGACACTGAACTAGGAAAATAGAAGTAGAGAGTTATTCCGTGAGTTTGTTCAGTTTTTCTTGTTGTCAACATCACCCAACAGTCAAACCTCAGCCAAAGTATCCATATACTATGTGTACTACTAAATGTGGTGTACATGTAATGGATGTATCCATTCAACAAGTATTTACTGAGTGTCAATGATGTGTCAAGCATGAGAGGAGGGGATACTGCTCTTGTTGAGAGTCAGACAAATGTTAAATATTCTTTTTATCATCCTTTACTATTTCTCTGCTATCTTCCCTATCTTATCCCTCAAACTCCAAAGGATTTGAAAAAAGTATAGGTGCCCTCATAATTGAATATGTGTATGTGTAACATCTTTTATTTTAGAAACCATGGCCTTTTAAAGTTTCTTCCTTTCAAAGGGATGACGGAAGCACGCACCCCCTGGTTCTGCCGGGAGCTGTGTATTTCACACGGACGGAAGCGAGAGAGAGCCGGTTCCGGTCCACACGGTCTCTGAGCCTCCGTGCTGTCTTTGCCAGTTCGCTTCATGGTCTCAGAGCCCCTGGCTTTTCCGTCTGTAAGGCAGCCAGAGCCATCCATGCCTTGTAAACTGTAAATTGCTTAGAGAGTTGTGGTGCATGTATACAGTGGAATACTGCTCAGCCCCAGGAAAAGATGAACTACTGCCATTTGCAACAATGTGGATGGGTCTTGAGAAATCATGCTAAGTGAAATAAGTCAGATAGAAAGAGTCAAGAACCATATGATTTCACTCATATGTGGGATATAAAACTGAAAGCAACAAATGAGCAAACAACAAAAACAAATAAACAAAACTCGTGGACACAGACAACAGTGTGGCGGTCTCCAGAGGGAAGGGGATTAGAGGGATAGTAGAGGGTCAAAGCAGGTCAAATCCATGGTTACGGAAGGAGATTGACTTTGGGTGGTGGGCGCACAGTGCAGTATTCTGATGGCGTGTTATAGAAGTGTGCACTTGAAACCTATATGATCTTATTAACCAAGATCTTTCCAATTAATTTAACTTAAAAAAGAATTTAAAAAATGGGGAAAAGTGAAAACAAACGAGTTGTGAGGAGTCCAACCGAAAGCCTGAGGCAAGGAGCAGAGGCAGCTGAGATTCCGGGGCTGTCCCATGGAGCACGAGGGCCATTTGTTCCAATCCACTTCCTTGTGTGTGGTCTAAAATAGAAGGCCACATCTGCAGCCCCTGTGGGACACGTGGGAGTGTCTGGTGAAGGCCCACGGGGAGGCCGATTGGCTGCGAGAGGCGCAGGTAACCACATCGTGGCCATAAGGGGAACTGAGCCTTGTCAGACTGCTTTCCAAATGAGGTCACGTAGGCTTTTGTGAAGCTGCCCTGTCTCTCTGATGCCTGTGGAATGGACAGTCAAGGGTTGGAAATACACTGGGCCTGCTCTCCGGTCTCAGCGTTGAGATTCCGCTGCTTTGTTTTAGCGGGGGAAGGAGAAAAATGATGGACAGTGAAGGGACAGGGGAGGGTGCCCCCATGCCCTCCTTCCCCAGGTGAAGTTCCTTCTTGGTGGCACTCTCTCCAGCCACCTCTTTTCTGCTCAAATACCGTGCAAGGAGACCGGGATACGCAAAGCCCCAAAAAGAGCTGGACAGAAAATGATGGGCTAGCTACTCCTATTGACTGTTTTCAATCTCAGCTTCGCAATCACCATCACCTCCTTCTGGAAGACTTCCCTGAACCCTAAGTGTCCCCCAGACCACTGTGACACTTAGGACACGTCACTGTATTTGGCCGCTTACTCATCTCATCAATTCCCCAGACTAGACTGTAAAGTCCTGGAGGGCACGGAGTGGAGATCCTGCACCTAATGTGTATGGACAACCCCAGGCATCTGGGAGTCTAAGGAGGCTAAAATGCAGCAGAATCACCAAGGGGAAAGCCTTCCCTCTCAGTGTAGGAGTCTCTTCCTTGGGCTGAGCCAGAGTAATGGAGATGCTTAGATGCGATCAGTTTTTTCCAGCCTGGTTGTTCTGTTGGAGCAGCTGCAGTGGCTGCACGGGGGAGGGTGTGGAACAGTAGAAAGCAGCGGGCATGAGGGCACAAACATGTCAAGGAAGGCAATAGGTCCCTGTGGCTGGGGGTTGAGAATTTTGCGCATGTTCCTCTAAGAGCACGGGGGTTAAGATAGTCTCCTCAGCAGCCTGTGCAGTAAGCCCAAAATGAGGCCCATGCATGGCCACTGGGGGAAATGGTATGAGGGGAGCTCATCTTTGGAATCAGGACTTTTAGTTACAAGCCTTAAGTCTATTGTTTCGAGTAGAGAACCCTTCAATCCATTGTTCAGTTTCACTGCCACGTACAATTTAGCTGAGGTTGTACCCTCCTTGTGAAACTCAATTACAGCTCAATGAAAGCACTGTAACTGGTCATTGTTTGCAGTAGAAATGCTCAGAACTGGGAAATAGCTAATAGTGACAGTTACTGTTGATGTTTTCCGTAAGCCAATTCTTGTTCTAAGTGCTTTAAGCACATGAACTGAAAAAAATTCTAATCTCAACTGTATAAGGTAGGCAATATTATCATCTTCATTCCATTTGAGGAAACTGAGGCATTTTGCTTAAAGTCACACAGCTTCAGTGGCAGAGCTGGGATTTGAACTTGGGAGCCTGGGCTTGAGCTCCTTCTCTCAGGAGGACCCCACAGATCCCGCAGTCATTCCTGGGGTGCTCCAAGAAGACAAGGAGGGGTCTGCTCTCTTCCTAGTTTTTAGATCAGCAGCCAGGAGGGTCATTACCAAGGCCAAGTATGCTGTCCCTCTGTTACTCTCCCGCCTCACTGGGTTTACCTTCTAGGTTTACCTTGAGCATTTGACTAGCTTCCTTCTTCCTCTAGTTCCCATTGTGGTGACTGATTTACCTAAGGAATGTCAAAATGGACTGGTGGCAGATTAGAAACTTTGAATTCTAATTCTAGCATTCCAATTTGTTGCCTGATTTTCTTAAAATTGCAACTTTGGCATTTGTAACAGAAAGAATACCAATGTTTCTTCCCTATGGCCAAAAAGCTTGCTAGAAAGCTCTTGCTTTTCATCAAAGTGATTTTTCTTAGAGTCCTCCTTGATTTAAAACATTCCATTAGTCGTCTACTATGTGATTTGTATGGCTTTACTAGTAGTTTTCAGAATTTGTCCTCTCTTTTTTAAACTTAGAAATAACTGTCTTCTTGGGCTAGGCAATAAACATGGTATAACTACATGATAACTGTTTCTGTGATAGTGTTCAGCTTCCATTGCAGCTCAGGTAGAAGGTGCCCAAGAGCCAGGACCAGGACTGGTCTGGTTCCAGGTCTGGTTCTGCTGCCACGTCGCTGGGTGAGCCTCCGTCTCCCTGTCTATTAAGTGAGCGCGATGGACTATTGGAAAATTTAAACTTGCTTCTAGCTCTGCGAAGCTTCTATGAAATTACAGAAAAGTGTTGAAACGGCCTCAGGCTCTTGTGTTGAAATTTTTAGGTTTTTTTTTTTTTACCAGCCTCTAAACTTCATCCTTTTCTCCTTTCCCCCCAATCTGTGTCTGCACCTGAGACAGCTCCGGGTCTCTGTCATCATCCCAGGAAAACTCGCCGCCGTTTTCACCGATTCTTTGCTATGATCTTTAGATTTCTTAGAATGTTCTGGAAACATGAACTGTCAAAATATTTAACAATAGTAGCAGTGCCTTCATGTACTTCTCTTAGTGCTTTCACAGGCATTTTATAGGATGCCTCCCACGAGTGCAGAACTTTGTTCTCAGTAAGCACAGGGTAAATAACTAGTGAGAATGAAATGAACTCTGGTAAAATGAACCCTCTACAGATAAAGAAGTGAAGGCAGAGAAGCAAGTGCACTTGCTCGGAGCTCCAGGGAACTGGCGGTGGCCTAGGGACTGCTCAGTCCATCGTCCGGACCACCCTTAGCATCCGAGCGGCTGGCTTCCATTTTATCGTCTCATTTTCTAGTTTGGGTGTAGAGAGTTCCCAGCCCCATCTTTGTCTTCAAGAAGCTCCCCTGGTTTCTAGGCTCCTCTGAAGTATGTCTCTGACTAGACGGGTGTAGAGGCTACCGTGTGGTGGGGACCCATGGGCACGGCGTGCTTGCTCTACAGGTAATGATGGAGCTGAACGACTGAAAGGTTGATACGTGCGCACAGGTATGGTTGCGTCTCGTTACCAGCCAGGAGCACATCTGGAGAATTACTGGCTTCGATCAGTTCACTCGGCCTTGCTTCCCACTCACAACCATTTTGGACTGTCGACCTGTTTTCAGATATCTGCCACTCCGGGGAACTGATTTACGGGCTGCCTCGGAGAGGTGGCACGAAACCATCACCCGTCTCGTCCGAGGCCGCGGTCCTGATGGTCTCAGTTACCATTTTGCAACACAGAGTCTGGGCCAACTGCGTCGAGGTACCTAAGTTCTCCAACATCTGTAAATCCTTATATATTTAGAACTTTCAACTTCTTTTTTTCCCCTTCTCTTGAATATTTTCTTACCACTGCTAACCAGAAGCAGGCCTTGATCGATGTGGTTTTCGATTTCTTTCTTTTCCCTCTTCCTGCCGTGCTGAGGAGTCCGTCCAGTGGTTAGGCAGAGGCTGCAGGTGGGAAGGGGACAGAGGCAAAGAGGCGGGCTGGCTTCTCAGCCTTGGTGTGTGGCCCCGGAGTCGGGGAGCTCCTTCCCTCCCTTGGCTGCTCCTTCGCCCGCCTCCCTTAGCAGGTTTCTGTATTCTAGTCACTGCCCCGGGCAAGCACAAACTTCTAGTGCCTTTCAAGTGGATCCAGAAGCTATTTTTGAACATTTTCTGTGTTTAGCCAATTTAGCCAAGCACAAAGTATGACATACAAGAAGCTGTGAATTTTTGCTTACCCCTGAGCACCGAAGAGTGTGAGATACATTATATATCTCGTACACTTAATAAGTGAGGAAAATGCACATGTAGTATGCGGGTACTTGTTTTAATGAGTCCTCACTTTTGCCTGCTCACACACGCACCATGCTTTGCATGTGAGTCAGCTCAGCAAGCATGCCAGACACCTCGCCAATGTCCCGTTCTGGGGAGACTCAATTATGTCTGCATACATTTCACACAGGTGAGCTGCAGCCGGGGCAGCTGGGCCGCCTGCCACTGTGCTCGGCCATGGACCGTGGTTCCTGTGACGGGACCATTGGAGATGCACATGAGAAAAGAACCATATGGCTGTCGACAAACCACTGTGCACCTTTTAATTTATCCCAGGTTCACAGATGGGTAACCCAAGCTTCTGGGATGTGCCCAAGGTCATGGAGTTAACTGTGTTAGAGGCAGAAAGGGCTCTGGGGTTCTGACTTCCAATTCCTGGTGGGGTCCTTCCCTGTCTGAAAGTAAAATACATTAATAACAGACCTTGATTGATGCTACCTACCATTTTCCTGTCACAGGGGGACCACAATATATACCTGCATCACTCAGCAATTCCCAATATACTCTGGTATCCTGTATCCTACTGGACCTGTGTTTTAGCACACAGTAGCTGTTGTAACTCCTGGATGTGTTATGAAGGGACTCTGGGCAATCAGTGTCTTCATCTTGATGACTCTTCCTGGATTATATTTTCTGATATTCCTAGTTCTGAGTGGACTTGAATGTCTTCTTATTGTAGTCAAGTCAAAAGTGATTACCTTTGGTATTAACTTTCCTAGCCATGTCCCTGCTCCAAGCCTCTCCGTTGAGTGATCATGAATTAATAAATGCTCAGTCGGTGTTCATTAAATCACACTCTTTACAATGGAGAGACAGAACAGTGCCATGGTCACAGGAAAGGGGGTTGGAGGCAGATAAGAGTTTGAATCCTGAATTTTCTCTGGCTACCAGGGTCTCCTTGTGTGAGTTAATTAACCCTTCTCTAAAGTTAGGAGACTAGTTCTCTTGGGGGTTGTTGAAGCAGAACCTGAGATAATGTGTAAATGCCTCGCACAGTGCCTGAGATATATGACACGTCCAATAAGCTTTAGGCACATTGACCGAATCGCCATGCTAAACTCTTGAGGAACAAAAAGGAAAACATGGTCCTTCTACCAAATCACATGAGGTGGCATGCATGTAGACAAGCAATTATAAACCAGTGCGATACACACCACAGTTGAAGGCTCAGAATGCTACAAGGGCACGGGGAGGGTGCATTCAGGGGAGTCAGGTCGAACTTGCGGAGGTCCAGCCATGCACGGCCTGCTCTCTGTCTGGTAAGTACACTGGATGACTGCTTTCATATGGATGTTATCGCACAGTGTATGTTCTTATATATGTTATACATTTATACCCTTGTATTATAAAAGTGGGGTTTCTCACCACTGTGTGCACTAAATGTCGTGGGAGATTGGAGGATGTTGACAGGCGACTTTAACTGTTTGTGATTTTAGCCTCGTAACCTAACCCTTCCTTCGTCCCAGATGCCACTCAGCTGTAAGTAGGTGACTGCGAGGCACTGAGGAGGGCCTGCTGGATTGATTCATTAATCTCGTGCATGCATTTCGCCGGCAGGTGCAGTGTCGGTGTCATGGCCACACACTGTGCTGGGGGGGATGGTGCAAAGCAGCTCGACCCACGTGCCTGGGGCCTGTCCTCAAGGGGCTTCCATTTCAACAGAGGGGGAGGGGCAAGCGAGTTGTGCTCAATCTGTCATGAGAGGTTTGCAGCGCGTGCAGAGGAGGGGAACACGTTCCACTGGGGTGGAGGGCGTCAGCAGAGGGCCAGCCAGGCCTGGCCTCGCGGGCTGAGTAAGCAATCACTGCCAATTACAGTCAGAACACCCTCTCCTCCGGAGAGAAGCAGTGCAGGTAAGCGCCTCCAGGCAGAAGGCACGGAGTGATTAAGTCAGACAAACACCATCCTGGTGTCTCCTAAGGGACTTGAAAAGACGGCGGTGTTCTCCAAGGCAGGGTTTCGTTTCAGATTCCTTGGCATCAGCAAGTTCCCAGAGGTCTTCCAGATAGTGGGCAAAACTGATACTTCCAGACTTGACAGAGAAATTAACAAGAGAGAAGTGGTGGGGGACATGCTTTAGGAAAAGATTCTTCTCAGGTTAATTTTCAATCGAAAATAAAAATGTATTCGATTATAAAAGCGATTGAACACTGTGCATAAAATTGTCAGAAAAAAGACAAAAACCCCTGTCATTTTATCTTCCTAGAAATAAGAACTATTGGCATTCTAGTGGCCAATCTTCCGATTTCATAATGCACCAAAAAGAATATCTATGAGATCAAATGATACATTATTTTGCGAATTCTTCACTCGGCAATGTAGTATGAGTATGAGTATCTTCCTGTGTCAAAAATACATGCAACTTATTTTAAAAATATTTGAATGTACATATTTACAAGGCAAAATAATTGTTATAACTTTAAGAACTTCCTGAAAAGAGTAGCTATAATAGAAAAATGACCAGTAAGTATAACTTTGGCTACACTCTGTCAATCCATTTACAAAACAAAACAAAACAAAGAAAAAAACCCCAAGAAAACTGAAGAGAGGAATACAAGTTAATTATTCTATAATTACTATTTTTGCGACACTCACTCCCTGGGCTTAATTAACGAGCATGGAAGACACAAGTCTGCATGAAAGGACAATCGGAATGGATCTTCCCTGGGCCCAGCCACAGTGACCCCTAGAGAACCTTGACCTCAGTGCTCCCCCAGTCCCATCATCTCTAAAAAAAGAAGGTCACACTTATTTGTATGTTTCAGCTCTTTCCATCCATGACACTGTCTTCTGAGCAAAAGGCTTATTTGAGAAGCAGAGGATAACAGAGCCTGAAAAACCTCACTCTGGAATCGGCTGTAACCTACACTGGGATTAGAGTTCTGCTCGGAGAGCCTCATGTTCAACACTAGTCTAAAATGACGGTCAAGGAGCTCCTTTCTCCTGAGAGCAAGTGACTAAGGAGCTGTGGCAGGCTGGGCTGACTGCTGGGAAGCCAGCCCCTTCCATGGGCCCATGCATGATACGGCGAGAGAAGTGCAGGGCTGGGACAGGGGGAGGTGAAGGCAGGGGCTCGGCTGCTTTGCTGCTCAGCTCTGCACTGGCAGTTCTTGCTCCGGCGTTCTTTGGCAGCTCAAGGTCCCCTATGATTCATTGCCTGTGTCTCCAGAGAGATGAGATGGCCCAAAGATGACCCATGTGGGCCTCCGCTTGTCCCTGTGGCCACCTGCTCAGTGGGCGAAGAAACGTGGATTTTGTAAGGGAGAGAGCCTGGCAAGAATGCCCCGCAGGAACTGGAACAGACAGAGGCTGAAGGGACACCCGCCAGGGAGGAGTCTAAGCAGGAACCACCACACCACTGTAATTAGCATTTATTGGGTCCTTTTTCTGCATCAGCGACTGGGATCCACAGTTTTGTTTGTAAGGGTCCTATGAGATACATACTGTTATTATCGCCACTTGATAGGTAAGGAAAGAGAGACCTGGAAAGGTTATGGAACCTGACCAGGGTCACACAGTATGAGGCAGAGTCGGAGTCTGAACTTGGGCAATTTGACTCCAGAGTCCACACCATCGGGCATGGTGCCCCGCTCCTCGGAGGTGAAGAGGGCAGGGGTCGCCAGTGGGGGGGCCGCAGAGTGCAGGGTCAGGAAGGGACATAAATAAAAATTCGACAGAAAACAGGATGTCCAGAACAGAATCGGTGTTACCATATTATGTATGATGTATGCATTTATTTATAGTCTGCTTATTTCTAAAGTGGAGTTGAAATAGTTTAGACTTGCTATCTTCATTTCTTATTAAAATTTTACTCCTGGCCAAAGACTGAATGTCACTAATTTTTACACCTGTCATATTTACAAATTGCAACTCAATATTTAAATAACTATTTTGAAGGCTAATTGAGAATCTATTTTATTTGGCAATAGGTACACTGAAGAGTGAGTATAGCACCTGACTGTATTTTAATTTCACACATTTTGGATTTATGCTCTAACTTCTGAGATAGGAACCCTAATTAAACAAAAGAGTGGTAATAAGAACAGAAGTCCAATTAAGAATACCTAGAAAATATATCATCTGCTTGGACATTGATTGGTTTTAGCATTAAAATTTATGAACCAAAATTATGGCTTTGTCTTGAGAGTCAAAGGACCTACGGTTACAATTTTCTGGAGTAGTTATATAACACACTTTAATATTTGAACTCTGTTTTCATGGTCTTACATAACCAGACAGCCCTTTGGTTGGAGTTTCCTGCTGCAAAAACCGTAAGTTTAATACTAGTCAAAGCATGGCTTTGGGTACCCACTTCCAGTTATAAGATAAGTAAGCCCTGGGGAATTATTGATTATAGTTAAGCTAGGTTATTGTTGTTAACACTGCTGTTTGGTATATTTAAAGGTTACTAAGAGAGTAGATCTTGAAAGCTTTCATCACGTGAAAGAAATATTGTAACGATGGTGGTAATGGGTGTTAATAAAATTTATTGCAGTAATCATTTTTCAGTGTATACATATGTCATATCATTATGTTGTACACCTAAAAGTAATACAAGGTTATGTGTCTATTACATCTCAATAATGATAATAAATGGTTTTGGGAATGCTCTCTAAGGTTGTGTCCTTTGTCCCTAGGCCATTCTTGGGTGAGCTAGAGAAGAGAGAGTGGAACCCCAGTTTTGAAGCTGAGCGAAGCAGAGCAAGGGGAAGGCGGTGCTCTGCCAGCCTTGCAGAACCACGACTGAAGGGGGTCCAGGGACTCCTGAGCCCGTGCTCTTTCCAGGAGATTAATTTTCCTCCCTTTCCTCATTCTAAACAAATCTGCAGGCTCCTGTGAAAGAGAGATACTGGAATGGCCAGAGCGCACCACCCAAGGCGGAATCTCTGGAAACATGGCCCATGTTTTATCGGGACAGCAAGGTCATGGGGAGCACCCACCGCGACAAGGTCAGGAGGCCAGACTCGCGTCTCAGCACGGCCACTAACTCGCTGGGTGACTCTGGGCATTTAGCGTTTCAGGACTGCAGGAACAGCTAGCTTTCAGATGGTTATAAAAGCACTCTGTGAGCTTGAGGGCGAGCAATTGTTGTTGTTTTAAAAGAGACATTTCTCTCCCCGGTGGTGAATTTTCCCTCTATTGGCAAAGAAGTCTTTGGCCCGCTGGTCCCTTCTCCCTGGCCTGTAGGTGTGTTCTGTGAGCCGACAGCTGGGTCACTCGTCTGGGCACCGAGTCCTCCGTCCGGAGGCTCAGCGGGTTTTCTGGGCCTGCGGTCATGACTCCTGCATTCTCTCTCTCCTGTTCTCTGCTTCTCGGAGGTCATCCTTCCTCCCGACTCCAAGGGGCTGAGAGTAGAGGAAAAACAACCAAGGAGAGTTGGTTCAGCTGCTCCTAGGAGTTAGGATATTTTGCATGAAGGGAGGTTAAAACTGGCAGAGAAGGTGAGGAGGGTAGGTGCGTCTCACTTGTTTAGTCGCTTTCTGTTTCTAGTTGCCAGAGATTACAGCAGGGTTGACTGGACTCTCCGAAGGATTTATGATATTTTTAAGGAAAGTAAAGGGAAAATGAACTTTTAAAAAGACCCTCAATTTTTGAGGGTTCCTTTTGCTTCATGGTTTTTTAAATTTTATTTTTTTATCTTTTAAATTTCAGGGCTGCAGCGGAAAAGCAAACCCGAACGACAACTTTACTCTGTTGTCACAAGTTACAGGGCACACAAGTACGTTTTGCAGCTTCCTTCTGTGGAAAGAGCATTGATTGCTATTGGCCTTCAGTGATGGGGATGCTGGTGGGAGTTATGGAGTGCATGATTAAAAACCAGCATCTGAGATGAATAATAAGAAATTAAGGCATTTTGTTGTAATTTAATTTTTATTCATTTCTAGCAAAAAAATTGCTCAACATAACATAAGCTGGGCCCACTCAAATGGGGGGCATGCATATGTTCCCCATTCTGCCAGACTCGCAACCAATTGGAGTGTTAGCTATTTATAAACTCAAGGTTGACTGAAACCATCTCGCCACCACGCGGAGCTCCCTCCTCCTTCAGGAAAGGAGATCCACTGGTAGGTGTTGGGAGCAAATGTTTAACAAGCGCTTTTCTGCCCTGAAATATGGAGGAGGAGAGGAAACGTATGGCAATAGCTACTGAGGCCGTAGACTGCGGTGCAAAAAGACTGCAAACCACGGACGGTGTTAAAATCCATGTGCCCATATGGGACCTTCATTGACTGGGAAACCGGGGCGGGGGGAGGGGGACTGCAATGAAAAAACGTGAGGAGGGAAGAGTGAGACACGTGCCGACCCCTTCCAAAACGGTGAAGAGAAAAGCAGGTGGTTATTTTTGACTCTAGAAGGACTTGTTTCCAATGTGACCTGGGGGGCACGCATTTGGGAAGGGGGATCGGAGCCATCGGCAAGCTGTTGGTGTGTTGCTCTATTGCTGGGAAGAAGGAAGACAAAAAAGGAAAAACGTCTTTTCTTTTCCCACAGAAGAACTTCAGTTTGGTAACTTGGAGTTATTGAGAGGCGGGGGATGGAAAGAAGATACATCAGCGAGGGCTCATTGGGTTGCAAGTACCAGAAAAACTCAACCCAACGGGATTGAAACAATGAGTTTCAGGCTCCCTTATAGCAGTTCAGAGGCAACCTGGCCAAAGGGCAGCTGTATCCTGAGCCCAGGTGATAGGTGTGATCTTTTTTCCCCTTCCTTCTGCTCTCCTCTAGGATCCTCTTGTTCTCAGACTCCACACATTGGTACAATAGCTGCCTGTACCTCCAGGCCCGATCCTTCCAGATCCTTCTGTCATTGGTAAAATTGGGGGAGGAAATGCCAAACACAAAAACCTTGGTCCTCACTTTCCTTGGCCTGGATTGGGTCCTGTGCTCGTCCCCGAGCCAGTCACGGTGGCCGGGAGAACAGAATGTGCTGCCTGATTTCGGCCTGGGCCACAAGGCTTCCCTAGAGTTGGGGTGGAGTCCGATCCAGGGAGCCATCAGGACTGAGAGCAGACAGGGGAGTGGATGCTGGGCAGCAATGGCCCCAGAGCAGGGACCCCCCAGTTTGTACAGTGCATGCACTGGGTGCTGTGTTCATGTTTTCTCAAGCAAGCCTTCCATCCTTCCTATGAGGAAGTCGTTATCCCTGCCATTTTGGGAATGAGAGCCCTGTGACTCAGTGAAGTTAAGTGAGACTTGTGGCGACAAATGCTAGTCAGCGGCGGAGCTGGGGTTTGAACCTGTGCCTACGGATCTTGCCAGCACCCGTTATGCATCTAACCAACATCAAAAGCCAGCCACATCTAATCACACCCTCCTCAGCCATTTGCCACTTGTCATTCTCCAACTTTTTTTTTAAAATATTGTTCTGCCCAGGATGACACTGAGGCATCTGTCTCAGGCAGCGTGGGGAATGTCACCTTTGCTGGATTCAGAACCCCCGCAACTTAGCTCTGTGAAGTAAGGACGCCCGAGCTGCCACCTGGGGTCTACTGATTACTGGGGTCGCGGAGTGAAGGCGGGTGTTTGATTTCTCTACCTCCTCTCTTGCGCGGTATCATCATCACCTCGCATCTACTTCCACATGGCACCGTGGACTCTCCTCTCTCAGTGCGAGTGTCCTCTCCACACTCTTAGACCACAGCACCCCCCACCCGCACCCAGGTGCTTCAACGACTCACCGCTGCATCCTATTCCACCAAACCTCAAGTCCTCTGTCCGGACCTCACAGGCCTCTGCAATCCTGTTCCTCACTCCCCACCCCGGCCGTCCACTAACCTTATTTTCTGGTCTCCCATTCTCTGCTCTGGTCAGATCTGTCTCCTCTCTGTCGCACGGACATGTGAGGCCCGTTCCCTCCCGTGCACCGCAACCCCCTGCCCCGAATAACCGCCCTCCGCCCGCTCTTTCTGTCCGGAGCCTGCAGGACCGAGTTCAGTGAAGTCCTCTGGACCACTTCCACGCTCCGGGCCTCTCCTTCCCACAAGTAGCATCTCATTTTAGTTCTTCTGTATGGTCACACACACACACACACACACTTGTGTACATGTCTGCATTATACATATATGTGTGTGTTCACCTGTGTTCACATATTGTCGTCCTTTTGAAAACATAAGCTCCTTGAGGATAGAGCCCATGTCTCAGACTTTAAAATTGTAAATTCATTTCATTTATCAAGGTTGGGGATACCCTAATGCTTGATTTCATCGTAGGCTTATAATAGACTTTAGTTTTTTGTCAATAAGAAGTGATTGACTGCTTCACAAAAGTTACCAAAGCAAGGTAAATTTTACTTAGCGTGTTGTCCTCAAGGTTCACCCTGTGTGACATGTGTTGGGATTTACTTCCCTTTTTAACGCTGAATAGTATCCCACTTCACGTATGCACCATGTTTTGCTTACCCATGCACCTGTCCGTGGACACTAGAGTGGCTCCTGCCTCTTGGCCATCGTGAATAATGCTGCAGTGACCGTTGGGTGTGCAAATATCTCTTCCAGGTCTTGCTTTCAGTTCTTTTGAATGTATACCCAGAAGTGGACTTGCTGAATCATATGGTAATTCTAGTGTTTTCCCTTGTGGCTTCACCATTTTACATTCCCATGAACAGTATATCTTCCTATTATGGTTGGGAATGCCCTCTAATACCTTTGCCAATTGTAGTATATGTTCAGACACTTTACTTGCCCTCTAATTTATTTAGAAAAGATCCATCCCTCCCTGGCTGGTATAGCTCAGTGGATTGAGTGCAGGCTTCAAACTGAATGGTCATCTGTTTGATACCCTGTCAGGACACATGCCTGGGTTGCAGGTCAGGTCCCCAGTGAGGGGCTCATGAGAGGCAACCACACATTGATATTTCTCTCCGTCTCTCCTTCCCTTCCCCTCTCTCTAAGTATAAATAAATAAAATCTTAAAAAAAGAGAAAAGATTCATCCCCTTATCAATGAAAGAATCTTTGGGTTCCTAGCTAGGTCGCTTAGAGGATTTTAAAATGCAAGTAGATGGACGCCTACTTTTCTAAAACCATGCATTATATGAACAATGCAGGTTGCTACTTTATTTCCTCCAAAGACAAAGGGAAACACAACTGTTTTCAAGCTGAAAGAACTTACTTTTAAGGCAAAGCATGTGTCATCTCACCACGGTGCATTGACAAAAATGCTCGGTTTGTATGAAATTAACTTCCGGGCTGACAGATCAGCAAGAATGTGATTCTAGAGTTGTCCAATTATGTGATGTCAACTGGAGGGAGAGGGGGTGCTTTCAAGGGGAAGCCACACACACACACACACACACACACACACACACACACACCTCACACAGAACTAAAACCTTCTAAGGGACACACAGTCAGGAGACCACCAAAACAGAGCGATGGAGTAAGAAACTCATTTCAGACAGAAACACTGAGTAGCTTTTGCTTGAAGAATGGTGTAAGAAACGCTGATGATAATGCACCCTAATTAGGTGGCAAATCAACCCTTATAGCAAACGTCTGAGTTATCTACCACTATTAAAATAATTCCGAATCTTTATTGTATGTCCTGATTGATGAGAAAAAATTCCATTAACTCCAAATGCCCACTATTTGCATTACTTTGTACACAGTTGCATTGAGTACTATTTTGTATTCTACTCGTTTCCCCCGGACATGATTTTGTATCCCTATTTGCTTATGGCTACATGGTCCAGCACTCATATTCTTCTAGTTCATACCTAGTTTATAGAACTTTAAAATTTTATTTACTTAAGAAAAGGGGTTTTATGACTTTCAAATGCAGGCGGTAACTGCTGACAGGACGAGGGGAAGTGGGGAAGTGGACGTTGCCTGTGCATTTAAGAGACTCCTGTGCTTTCAGAGCAGATAAGATGTGCTTCGAATGAGCTCATCCGTCGTTTGAATAAAAACTGCTGGGAAGGTGGTGCTGAAGCCATCTGTGGTCTCTGATGCAAATAAGGTTGACATTCCCTTTGCTCACCGCATTGTTCAAGCTTCCTTTCAATGCCGGTGTGCCCAGACCTCAGCCCCAGGTGTGCTCATGGCTCTGCAGGGCACTGGTCCGCAGCCCCGGCTGCACCGTAAAGTTCCTTGGGGACGTTTGGTATTCTAGATATCCAGGCCTCATCCCCGATCAGCTCCTTCAAGATGGGGCCTGGATACGTTTCTTCAAAGCTCCCCGAGTGACTATAATGTGTACACAGAGCTGAGACCTATGGCTGGTCCGGAGACTACGTTAAGAACTCTGTCATCTGGGTCCTCTGATTTCTATAAGCAGGCCTATGTAAGTCACCACAAAGCAAAAGGTTCATCCTTGATGCCCTACCGACCAACTGCTAAAGTAAAAATAAACAGCCTGAAATGCAGATGCGTTAAGATGGGAACACTCAGTCATTTAACAAACATGAATGAAGCATCTCTTATGTGTTCGATTTTAGGCAGTTTGAATGGTTTAAAAATAAATTAGACATTGTTTCCCTTGTTTGTATACTACGATCAGAAAGAAAAAACTGTAGAATGAATTCCAATAATGTATGGCAAAATCTGTTTTCATTCAAGAGAGTTGTATAGGCAAAACGCAATCAGGACTTACTATTGCATCTGGCGCGGAAGGATTTGAGGAGGAAGGCTGCAGTGGAGCCGCTCCTGGTTTTGGGGAAGAATTGCACACCCTGAGGTGTGGGAGGAGTCCGGGCAAAGAGAGCAGGAAGCGAGGAAGAGCGTGGAGGGTAGATGGAAAACAAGTGTGTTAGTGCGGCCTCAGCTTGGGTTGCGTGGGGCAGAGGATTAAGGGGTCAGATCACACAGGTCTGGAATTTCAATACAAGAGGCCTATGTTTTGCGTTCATTGTGTGAAAAGGACTTCATTAGAGACCTTTCCCTTTGGAAAATTTTCTATCCTCGATGTGAAAATCCAAGATTGGAAAATATTTTATCCTCGATAGAAGCCCATCGTGGTAAAGATGCTAAATCCATCCCCGTCTGGCCTAAATTTCCCTAGAATTGCTGGTTGTTCCTGCTTGGCCTCTGAGAAGGCTGGGTAAATGCTCTGCATTCCCCCCTCTGCCACCATAAATAATGGCTAAAGACAATTATCTTTTGATGAGCCCAACAGTCCTAGTTTTCTGTTGCTCCAACAGAAAGGTATCATCTGCCTTCAGCAGGCATTCAGCTGCGGTCTAGAGAGAAGGAAAAGCAGCGCAGAGTAGGTGGGAGCGGTGTGCAGGGGCAGGGGGAAGCGAGCCCTGGGACTACAGAGGCCTGGGACCACACAGGCCTGGAGGGCTGACCGTGGGAGAAATGAGATGGGGCACCTGAGTGCACCCAGCATCTTGCTTAGCGCCTGCTCAGTGCAAAATAATGACCTAACAACATTTGTAAAGAACGAGTTAAGAACGGGTGAACTCCGTGGAATAGGAATCTTGTGCTTTTCTTGGTAATTTCAAGGAACACTTTTCTTTCATGTCTTACAATGTTACCCCGAAATATTACAAGTATAGCTTATTATCTTGATGCTTTATCAAAATCTCAGCATCTGCATCCCAATACATTTTGAAAGGGATGAAACTTAAATTCAAAAATCGACACTGTTTACGGTTTTAAATTTTGACACAAGTAATGTTTTACTATATATGTTATCTGGCAACTTCTTTTTTCACTGAGCATTCTGATGTGAGATTTACTCATATTGACTCTTGCAGTTAGAGTTTATTCAATTCAATGGCTGTTGAAGGGGATCATGTTATATGAATACACTGCAACTTATTTATCCATTTATGTCAACGGACATTTAGGGTGTTTCCAAACGTCTACTTTACCATGGATGCTGCAGTGAATACTTCTGTGTGCAATTTTCTATGCAGCTGTGAGAGGTTCTCTAGGACATGTAGCTAGAAGAGGAATTCCTGGGTCACTGGATATCAGCATTTTCAACTTTACGTGGCCAAACTGCTCTTGAAAGTCTTGGTGCCAATTTAAACTCTGCATCTGTCTGCAAGAGCTGCCAGTTGCTTCTCACCCACGTCTCCCACTCCATGGTGTCCCCTGATACAGCCTGAGGGTCGTGGTTTAGTGTTTCAGTTGTGGGCCCCGTGCTGGGGAGCTTTTGAGGGATGATGACAATGTTCTTAAGCTGGATTGTGAAGATTGTTGCATGACTCTCTACATTTATTTTAAAAAATCAGTGAACTGTACATTAAAAACGCATGCCCTTGCACTGCCTTAAAGTTCCACCTGCTTCACCCGCCCTTCCCCCGCCCGCCTTACCTGGGCAGGTTTCCTCAGCGTAGCCCACGTTCCGGCTCTCTCTTGCATCTGTCTTCCTGCTTCCTTCACCCAGATGAAATCTGTTCTCAATCAGCTCTTCCACGGAAGAAGTTTAGATAGATTGCTGCCTAAAACACTATTCACGACAGATTATGGTTTATCTGCATTTTATACAGAATCATTGAAAAATAACTAAGAGTTAGGAAGTTTGGAAAGATCCTGTGTTAGTCCGTGAAGGCTGCCATAACAAAGTGCCAGAGACCGGGTGACGTAAATAACAGATACTTATTTTTTCACAATTCTGGAACCTGAAAGTTCAAGATCAAGGTGCGGGCATGGCTGGCTTCTGATGAGGCCTCTCTTTTCAGCTTGCAGATGGCCACCTTCTTCCTCTGTCCTCATATGGCCTTTCCTCTGTGTACCTGCACTCCCGGTATCTCTTCCTCATCTTATAAGGACACCTGTCCTATGGAGATAGGGCCCTGCCTCTCTAGCTTTATTTAGCCTTAATTACCCCCTTAAAGACCCTATCTCCAAATAGGTACACTGGGGTTTTAACCTACAAATTTTGGGGAACAAAACAGTCCATAACAAATCTTATGAATAGGTCATTTGACCTTGTCATTTGCAGATGTAGAAGATGCTGAATAGAAAATCTATAGTCATTCCAAGAGGAAATTATCATTTTACTCATTCAGACTAATTTTTGGAGGAAGGGAAGTCAGATTAGCATCGGAAAGACTAAATCAGAATATCTGTGTTCTCATTATTTAGTGCTGTATCACAATTTACCCCCAAAACTTCTTTGTTTAAAATAGCAACAGTGCTTTTATTATGCTCATGGAGTCCGTGGGTCGTGAGTGCGGGAGGTGCCCGGCTGAGT
The DNA here is from genome assembly GCF_019186645.2 of Phyllostomus hastatus. Lineage (NCBI taxonomy): Eukaryota > Metazoa > Chordata > Mammalia > Chiroptera > Phyllostomidae > Phyllostomus > Phyllostomus hastatus. Next base: position 45,193,541 of record NW_025333960.1, on the reverse strand, counting down.
GGTTCTGGCTCTGGGTTGTGCATGTGGTTGCAATTAGGTGTCACTGGAGCCAGAGTGGAAGTGGCTGCGGGGGCAGCATGCTTTCCTCATGGAGTCTCAGGGCCCCTCCACGTGGGTTCTCCACGTGGACCCGTGGCCTCAGTGTGGTCAGACTGCAACAGGAGGGCTCAAGACTCCAAAGACATGTGTCCTCAAAGAATCAGGCCACCTAAAACCTAACCTGAGGTTGCCTGACATCACTGCCCCCCTGAGATTCAAGGGGAGGGAACACAGCCCTACCTCTCAGTGAAAGAGTGCCAAGATCACACCATCAGAAGAGTATGTAGGATGGGAAATAATGTCGTTGCCTTCTTTGGGAAATGCAACAGGACTCAATTATAGAAAGAGTTATTTTCATCATTATTTTTAAAAATGTATGGAATTATACACTGGTTGCAGGAAACTGCACAGTGAATGTATCTTGCTCTGCCCGGGGGTCTCTCTCATTTGCATCCAAACTGCGGCTGGACCGCTTTGGATTCAGGTGTGTCTTTGTCGGCCTTTCAGTTCTCATGAGTTTGTTCCACATCCAATTCAGTTAACTGTCTATTAGGACCTTATATTTCTCTTAACTGGTCACAGAGAATATCCTTCCCCTTCTTTTTATTTTATTTTATTTTTTTTACTGATTTTTAGAGAGAGAAAGGGAGGAGAGAGAGGGTGGAGGGAGAGAGAGATTGAGAGAGAAAGAGACCCTGATTCGTGCACTCATTGGTTAACTCTTGTATGTGCTCTGACTGGGGATCGAACCGCAACCTTGGTGTATCGGGATGACACTAACCAACTGAACTACCTGGCCAGGGGAGAACATTCTCTCCTTATGTGGGGGTGGGGGTGGGGGACTTAAGTACTAGCTCAGGGATCCCCAATGTTTATTGTTATGGGCTGAATTATGTCTCCTCAAAATTCACAGGTTGAAGTCTTGCCTCCCAATACTTCACAGTGTGACTATATTTGGAGACGGCATCTTTGAAAAGATGATGAAGTTAAAATGAAGTTTTTAGGGTGAACCCTAACCCAATACGACGGCTGTCCTCACAAGAAGAGGAATTTTGGATACAGACACGTACAAAGGGAAGACCATGTGAAGACACAGGGAGAAGACCCCCATCTACAAACCAGACAGAGAGGCCTCAGAAGAACCTAAACCTTGATCTTGGCCTTGTAGCCTCCAGAGCCGCGAGGAAATAAATTTGTTGTTTAAGCCATCCATTCTGTGGTGCTTTTTTAAAGCAGCCCTGGCAAACAATACATTTACCAAAAGTTTGTATTTTGGAGATGTATTTTGTGGGATGTCTTGGAAGGATCCATTTCTCTGGATCATGTTTTCACACTTACTTTTTAAAGCAGAAGATGACTTTATTTTTTTTACCAGTGTTAATAGGACCTAAGTCCTCAGTCTATAAAATGTACACATAGTATTTAATCGGTATGCGATGTTCTTAGAATTCTGAAATATGTCCTTATAATAAAGGAAAATGATGTGTTGTCCTTTAGGAACCTCGAAGTGGCTTTGGGAACACGAGCACTCAAACACCTGTGCCACCCCCCCACCCTGAGCCTTGCTCACCCAAGAGTCTCTCCTGTACTACCCACCCCCATTCCCCTCACTCACGACATTGGCATGATGTTATCAAAACAGCACTCAGCCTGCAGTTCTTCGAAGCTGCTGAACTCATCACCCAACGTCTACCGTCTGCTGTACCAAAGGCCTGGGGGAAGCCCCCCTGGGTCTGAGTGCCCGCTGGGTACTGAGCCTGCACAGCAGCAAAGCAGAGAGACTTGATGTGATCTGCTGAGCATACATGGCCCAGGGTGACAGGTGGGGGCTTTGCAGCCTGAGGACCGAGCTGTGCATCCTGACTTGACCATTCCTAGCTGCGGGACAGGTTGGGCGTCTCACCTCTCTGAGTCTCAGTTTTCTCATCTGTGTTAAGGGGGATTTTTAACAGCTGCCATGTGGGTTCTTGTGAGTAGCAAATGAATGGAAATGTGTGTTTATCCAGTGCAGTGCTTTGCATATGGATCATTAAATATTTATTTATTTTTTTACCCTTGAGAGAGTAATTATAGGGCTCAAATGCAATAACTTAGAAGGAAGTGCTTTGTAGTCTGGGAAGAGCCATCTCCGTGCCGGTTGGAATCACGATGTGGTTTGACATTGACTCATTCCTGACCAGATGGGTCTGAAGTACACGGGGAGTTATTTTCACTGGGGTGAGAGGGACAGGTTGAGAACACACGCAGAGCGGGTGTGCTGGGCCCTGCGGATGTGCTCCGTGCCACTTGCGGGCAGTGCCACTTGAAATGCTGACGGGCAGAACGAGTTTTGAAAATGTTTCTGCAAGGCTGTGCAAACTCTTTTTGGGTGCCAAATGACCAATTGTATGAATGGTTTTGAAATAGAGTGGGAGGCTCAGGAGTTCACACCCTACTCCAAATGCAGAGCAATTCATAACAGGATCTGATCAAATAGTATCCCAGGTCATTACATGTGCCATTTGGACATTGACATATTCGATACTGTCAAATAGATGTAGAGTATAGCTAAGAGTCTGTTTTATGGATCTGCCACATTGAAAATATCTGTTTATTGGAAATTGTGTTTAAATCTGCAAAGACTACAAATATAGTAGTTGGGGTGCAAAGCGCAGATGGGCCCAAACGTGGGGGTTTTCCTTGAGCAGGCCTGAATTAGCATCATAGATATCGAAGATGGCACACGCTAATGTGGCTCTTTGCCAAGCAGGGCAGCTGGGTCCGAACGAGCTTTTCATACCCACCTGCGGGCCCCTCTGCTGTGGACTGGGCTCGCATAGTTCGTCTTTGCCTCCTCCTCTGCTGCCCTTCCCAATAATGTGCCTTCTGAAGTCCGGACCGGCTGCGTTACAGACCCCCCTACCCCAGTTGTGAAGTCACTGTTTTCGTTAGAGGTTCTCTCAACATGAATGTTATAATCCTTCATAATATTTTCTCCTCGGCTTTTAGTTTACTCTTAGGCTGTCTTTGGAAAAGTATCTTACTTTTCTCTTGTCTTCCTGTTAGTTTGTTAATCCTCAACCAGACCCCATCTCTGGCATAGGCTGTGTGAACAGGAAGGGGTAGAGGAATAAATAGTTGCCTTAGATAGCTACCAGCTCCTTTGTCTGACAGTCCCCATTGATGGGAGTTTGTAGATTTTCTATTCTCTGAGTTTTTTAATCATGAAACTTCATTGGGGTCCAGTCCTCTAACCAGCTGCTAATACAGTGGTGAACGAGCTTCTGGAGCAAAATGGATCAGAATGGGTATTTTTAAAAAAGATTTTATTTATTTATTTTTAGAGAGGGAAGGGAGGGAGAAAAAGAGAGAGAGAGAGAGAGAGAAACATCAATGTGCGGTTGCTGGGGGCCTTGGTCTGCAACCCAGGCTGTGCTCTGACTGGGAATCGAACCTGTGACACTTTGGTTTGCAGCCCGTGCTCAATCCACTGAGCTACGCCAGCTAGGTCATCAGAATGGATATTCTTTAAGAAAAGGGGTAATGATATGAGTGGAAGAAAGATTCCAAAACCTGGGCTTCACAGTTTTTCCTAGGGTTACAGGCTGAATCAGAAGGAAGGATTGATGAAATGCTTTGCATAGGTTCCTAAGTATAAAAAAGAACAAATTGGATCAAATTGGCTCAGGGTGAGACGTGAGGGGGAGGAAGGGCATGCCTGTTGGTTGCTGTTTTGGCTGAAGTGTGCATGTGTTTGTGCGTTCATATCCTATCATCGTAAGTGATGACAGTGAGTATTAGCAATTGGAAGGAAGGGATGCTGGGAAACTCTTTGAATCAGCTCCTTCTTGGTGAGTCAGTGCTTCTCGTGCGATGTGAGACGTAATGCCTGCTCTCTAACATCCTTTCATCTAATGGAAGGGCCTGGATGTTTAGAGAGAAAGATAACTTTGCAGTAGAAGACCACGGGTGTTTAGAGCCAAATGGAATTCAGAGGCAGGCTGGGTAGGTTCAGGGAGGCCCACAGAGGAGGAAGACCTTGAAATGGGCCTTGAAAGACGGGCAGGGTTCAAAGGCAAAGAGCATTTCAGTTGGGGGAAGGCGGAAGTTCCCAAGGTCTGTCTAGAGGGCAGGAAGCAGGCAGTTTGCTGGCCTCCAGGATTTGTCAAGGAGAATGATGGAGGAGAAGCCAGGGGAGAGAGCGAGGACTGTGATGGGGTGGTTTGTGGGAAGCCTTTGGTGCATGAGAGGTGGACACATGAAATGGTCCAAGAGAAAGCAGCAAGAAGTGCTGGGGTCACTGGGGGAAGGTGGCAGGGCTTTGCATGAAGGCCAGGCCTCCAGGTAAGAGCCTTCTTAGTCTTAATATTACTACTTTTTGATTTTTTCTATTTTTTTAAAAATACAATTTTATACTTAAACCAGAGCTGCACGAACAGTACAAAGAGCTTCTAAAACTGTAAAGCACCTGAGAGCAAGTTGCTGGCTTGATGTTCTATTTCTTTCAAATACTTTGTGCGTGATTTCTACGAACCAGGACATTTTCTCCCATTACACAGTACACCGTTAAAATCAGGAAATAAAGCCTGATTTGTTAGCAACGTCTGATCCTCAGACCTCACTGGAGTTCTGCCTGTTGTCCCAACAAAGTCCTTCACAGCAAGACGATCCAATTCAGAACCACAGACTGCATTGGGTTGCCACGCCTCCTTAGTAAGGAAGAAAGCCAGGGGCAGAGGAAGGACAGAGTAAGGGAGCAAGTTCCTTTTAGATTTCACGAACCGTCAGCACTGACAGGTAGTAGCAACAGATGGTGCTTAAAACTTTATTTCCCTTTACAACACAGTCAACTTTCAATTATCTTCCCCAGTGAGTGGTAACGTGGACAAATTTGGAATAATTTTGGATTTTCTAATGCATTTTGCAGTATTCTTGTAGCAATTTTTTTTGGGGGGGGTCTGGTTTTATTTAACTTACGTAAGCACACCTGCAGGTCAGATTTCTGGGTAGAAGTAAAAGCTGGTTCTTGTGATCTTTTAACACTCTGCAAAGTAGAAAACTGAGGTGCTTTCATATGGCTCTCACTCCTCGGTGGGATCGGTGCAACCTAACCAAGCACAGCCCCTAGGGCAGAGCCCCGCTCCTCAGCCTGACCAGAGCAGGCTCCTTTGCCAGGATGGGCAGATGTTGCTTCCCTTCATCCGTAGCCCAGAGACTCAGCCTCGCCGTAATTGTTTATTTCGTACAGCTTTCATCTTCCATTGTGCACGGTGATTCATGTGGAGTGTGACGTGCATCGCCGAGTGATTACTTACCCGGAAATTTGTCTTCCTCTGATAAGACTGTGTCTTTGCGGCACAAAAATGAGGATTTTCAGATAAGGTACGGAGAAGCGACCCTTTGTCTCTTTTGGGTTTGAGTTCTTTGGCATTGCTCACTTATTCATGTTTTTCTTCATTCATCTTACAGTTAGTGAGTGTTGGCTGCCGCCACATGGGTACACATATATGAGTAGGAATAACTCTTGTTCTCAGGGAGTTTGCCTTCCATCTGGGGAGGCAGGCACAGGTGGAAATGACCTTCGTGGCAGAACCTGACCGGTGCCAAGGGGCCCGGGTGAAGCCCTCTGGCTTTGACGACCAGGGAAGGTGGCACAGAGGGAGTGCACTGAGTGGGAGTGGGAAGGGGGCGGGACTTGGAGTAAAGTTGGCGACTCCACTCGAGGCTGGTTCATGGCTTACTTACAGAGAGGAGCATATGAGTTCCTCCGGTGCCCCGCATTTCTTGGGAATTATGCTGTTTACATGGGCTCTCTTGTGTTAGGAGGGTCATGGCAGCCCACACCTACATGCATCGGACTCTTAGCATTCCAGATCTTTGGGGCGGAGGGACCCCTTCATTTCCTTGGGAAGTGATTAAACACCTTCGCTGTACAGGCAGGGAAACAGAGGCCCGAGGAGAGAAGGTTATTCACCCAGGGGACTCTGTTGAGCACGACTCCACTGAGCACACCTCTCAAAAAAGACCTCAGATCTCCCCCTGCCTCCGTGTGTACTCCATCATCCCTGGTGCCCAGGACACAGGCCCAGCCTGGCTCAGAGACCAGGTCAGTCCTGTGGGCTCAGCGCCGGGTAAGGGGCTGGGGCGATGCCCCACGGCCTTCCTCTGCCGCTTATCGCCATCGATGTCTGGGAGGGACAGACAGCTTTGGGGCTGCCTGCCACCGCCGCTGCACCTGGTCAGACCTGTGCTTGGGGCCCCAAAGGGAGAGGGCAGCCCAGTGGGGTCCAGGGAGTGGGGACGCAGAGTGGGGGCAAGGGTTCAGGGGTATGAGGGAGAAGGGGCTTGGGGGAGTTACAGAAAGCTTTGCCTGGGCCTCTGGCCTGGAGGTCTGTTCCTCTAAGCCAGCGATTTTCAACCTCTTTCATCTCCCAGCACACATAAACTAATTACTAAAATTCTGCGGCACACCCCCCCAAAATATGTATTTTATGCTGAGCTGACAAAAATAGGTATAATTTTGATTCATTCATATTGGACAGCTATTGTTGTGTTGGCGGTTGTCATTTTTTTTATTTTTATTTGACAATCTAAGGGAAAAGAGGTCAGCACCTTTGACTAAATAGTCAGGTACGGCATGTTTTAAAGACTCCAGTGGCACGCGGTTCCAAATCTCTGCTCTCAGCCTTTTTCTTTTCCGGCCTCCCTTCTCTCCCTGCCCCCTCCTTGTCTCCCTGCCTTCTCCTTTGACATCTAAACATGCTTTCTTTTTTTTAAAAAAAATTATTTTGATAGGATTATTAATTCACATAGTGTTGTAAAGGAGCAGGGAGGTTCCACGTACCCTTCATCCAGTTTCTCCAATGGTTACATCAGATAATTGCCTACCTTAAAAAAAAAAAGTCTTAACTCCCACCCATCCCAGCATCATCAGTCCACCTAGTACAGTCCTCAGGATCGTCCTTGGCCAATGTCTCATATCTACCATGTGAGAGCAATTTAGTTTCCTGGATCCTGAAGTCCCTGTCAGTGAGAGGAGGGGAAATTAGACCTGTCTTGGCCAGTTCTAAAAGGAAAGACGGGGGTAGGTGGAAGATCCTGAGCTTGCTGAACAGAAGGCTGCTGTATTTAGTGAGGACCTGCGGATGCTTGGGTTTGGGAGCTGAGACTTGATGGGAGCTTTGGTGCCCTGGCCTGGCAGCCTGGACAGTGGTCCTGGGGGGAGCCTTGGGGCCAAGGAATGGGGCCATCCCTGAGTCTGGGGCCAGGGGCGTAAGCTGCGATGGGAATAAAGAGGAAGAGTCCCTCTGCCCTTGCCTCTCCCTGGGTCTCTGGCCTGGTGGCGGTTCCCTCAAGCTGTCCCTGCCAACGGCAGCTTCCTCATCGAGTCCTTGCCACGTTACTGAACATCCAGGCCCGGGCCTCCTGTTCCAAATACAGTGTGGGGCGCAGCAGTGCTTCTTCAGGAAACACACAGAAGCCCTGTCCCTCTGCCCTTCCTCCTCGAATTCATCTTGCCTGACGCGGCCAGGCACGCCGTCTGAAACCCCATTTCGCTTGTGCACCCCCAGGCCAAACAGCCCTCAGTAGTGCCCCTTCGGCTCTTCACTCTGATACTGACGCCTTCAGTTGGCATTTCCAGTGTCATTTTTGTTTGAATCTGGCAGGTCCCTGGAGGGCAACGTGCTCCTCTTCTTAGGGTCTCTCTGCAATCATGAATGGTCTTCCCTCCTCAAACCCAATGTGCGTGATTCATCCAGGTGTGGCTTCAGCCCCAGCTGCTTCCCCACCAACTTCTGCCCTGACCGTTTCGACCCATAAGGAGAGTTCTGTTTCAGGATTGCTGCCACTGATCCCCTACACTGCCTTCCTGGAACTTAATCGCACACTGTGTGTATTGTTCGTGAGTTTTTCTGCTGTGGATTCTCACTGGGGCCTCACACTAGACTCTCCACTCTGCCACCGCTGCTGGGAATGCATTCCTGGCTGTTTTTGCCCCTCTGTGTCTTCCACCCTGGGGGCAAGTCCTGGGTGGCAGCCTCGGATAGGCCTGCCACGTCCCGTGCCCCGTGTGTCTGCATCTGGCAACGAAGCGTCAGTGGAAACATCAGGAATCACTGGAGGGGGCGGGAGGGGGAGGTTCTCTCCAATAGTAAGAATGTTTGGTGTCTGTGGAGCCAAGAAAAGACAAGTGCTCACCAAATGTTCACCCTACTTATATGCGACATTTGAATTTTGCAGGTCCCAATTTTCCTACCTATGAACTGGGATTAATAATATTTACTAAAAAAGGCCGTTTTAAGGATTCATTAAGATGATATATGTAGTCACACACGGCCTGACGTAAGTCAGCCCCTAAGGAATGTGAGCTCCTCTCTCCTATTATTAGTTCCTGAATTGCTTACTGGGAAAATTGTTCCCCGTAACCCTCCAGAGCTGCTCCTCTGTGCAGAGCAACTTCATAGGAAATTTCTAGTAACACTTGCCCGCCACTTCTTTTCATGTCTATCTGAACAACTCCAAGCCTTTTTTTTTTTTTTTGCAACAAGAGACTATGACAGCCTGCTTTTGTTTTATTTTACAATATGCCTTCCTTAAATAAAAACCGCTACTTAGGAGCTTTGCTGATTTTTATTCTATTTCTTCTTGGCCATGTTGAAATTGTGAATGAAATAGGATTCATTTGGTTTTGAGGCTGTTTTTGTCTCACTGCATTTCATGACTGGCAGCACCAAGGGGACCTGGAGACCCAGAGCTGGGGGCAGTATCTACTTGACCGGGGATGCGGGCACTGTTACAATTGGCAAAGTCACGGGCAGATAGGAGTCTGTGGTCTCTATTGAGTAACCTGCTGTAGACCAAGAATCGATTCTGTTGTAACGGTCAGCTTCCTCCAAAGGGCAGATGGAAGTGTTCGATCGAATATCACCTCAGGTCACTACACCACTGCTCCCCCAAGGGTACGTGTTGCTTCAGTAGTCCCTTATTATCTTGACTCATTTTTGACAAATACCCACTGCAGAGCTGGGTCCCTGCTGCTGCTCTTGTTGTGAGTAACCTTTACAAACAAGCCGTGCTAAGGCAATGAGTCATGTAATCACAGCCTGCGTGGAGCCCACCGCCCAGGCCCCGATGAGGTGAGGGGGCTGCACCGTGGATGACAGGGAAGGAAGTGGGCACGACTTCCCATACTCGTCGAGAACGTCGCTTCTGAGCTGCCATCTGGCAGCAGAAATTACTTCTCTAAAATTGCCAGTATAAGTTCATGGGACCTGGAGTGCCGGTAACAGGCACACCAGCCACAGCCTGGACTGATTGATTTGCTGCTTCCTGTCACACACAGAGACGTGGCTCTACTAGATACGGTGTGACAGTTTCTTCCCTCGTTCTTCTTTAATATCCCCATTGGGCGAGGGCATGGCAGGTTCATACGTTCTAGGATATGACACCTCTTTCATGTTCAGCTCCTCACGTATGACTCCTCTGGGGTGGGGGGAGGTGGGCGCAGCGCTGCCGAGTCTGAGGAGGGGCCACACAGGGACTGGGGAGCTCAAGGACAGCCTGGCTGCATGGGGACTCCTGTGAAAGCACGTCTCCCTTTTGATTCATGGCTCTCATTTCATTCATCCATTTCCTTTCTTCTCTCCCTGCTCAGATAGTCAGTCTGCATGCCTCAGCGGTTGGTGCATCAGTAAGTATTTGCTGAATGAACGAACAAGACGCACTATTGCCAACGCGTGTCGACTCTTAGGATGTGCCAGGGTGACTGAAAAGAAGTAGAGGTAACTGACCCTTATTGAGGAGACCGTACTGGTACACCTTGCCCACTGTTTCGGTGAGGCACGTAAGATCACTGGAAAAGAGAGAGGAAAAAAAAAACCCCAAAGAAAGGATGAAGACATTTGGTTTTGTCCAATAAATGGGCTTCCTTTTTAAAAAACGTACTTGGGAAGCGGAAAGATAGGCCAGTAGGTATGCAAAGAAAAAAAAATATGTTTTAAAGCCAAATGTGGTCCCTGGGCTTAGCATGGTGATAAATAACGGAATGATGTAGATGGATGAGCCCCAGTGAAGTACATACTAGATGATTCAGAGTTGGGAGCCAGCCACCTGAAATCCTGGGGGGTTCCCAAGGTAGCTTGCTGTTCTAGAGACTTAATTACCGCTGTAACTCATGACACACAATCGCGTGTCAGAGAGGCTGGTTTTCATGCTGCCCTGCAGTGCTGTGGAAATAAATGATGCTTCTTTCTCCCACCCCTGCACACTGGCCACCAGCTCCCTCGCACGCACCTCGTCATCCCTCCTTCTTACAGTTCGTTAGCTGAAATAGGAGACGGGGCCTGATTGCATGATTTCTTATAGAACTCACATAAGACTTGTTGGAGCATGGAATCTTAACTTTTTAGAGTATATGTAGTTGATTAAAATAAAGAAGTGAAATTCTAGAGAATTTTGGTTTTAAAAATACATTATATGTAATTTTAATTTAGGAACTTTGAAATTTCTTTTTCTATAAATAGATGTTTTTATTCCCCCTGTCTCCCTATGTTAGATCCCAAACTGACTACAGTGCAAGGAATGGCAAGTAGAAAATGGATAGTTTCTTTTGGAATAGGAAGTTGAAGATAGAACCCGACGCCATGTAGAAAAACCTGGAGAAATTTTATTACCTAATCACGATTTTTTTTTTTACTGAACACAGTATAAGTAGTCCTCACATTTTTTACATACATTTTTTCAAAGAGTCAGCCTTCATTACCTTGAAGTCATTTAAATTTAAAACCAGAAACAACTCAGGATTATCAAACCCCTGAACATGAGACCAGATGTTTAGAAAATTATTTCTAATGTAGGAGTTTCTCACCTTTTCTTGGAGGTATTTCTTTTGGTCTCCCATGAACCCAAGAGCATCTAAGACAACCCAAGCAAAGGAGAAGCCCGTAGTTGAAGATTTATATTTATAGCCCTTGATGAACTGAATACATTTACAAGCTGCATTTTGAAATCATAATGATCTAATGTGAAGCAATCAAAATTCCAAAATCATCCAATCAAGAATGACATCAGAGGCAAACAGTCTCTAGATGGAGTAGGTATAATTCTCTCTGTAAATCTTCGATTTAGAGCAGATGTTCTAATTCTGTGGATTAAGTCAAGAAGCGTGGAGCTAACTTGCCCAAGCAACCATTATTGAGAAAACGTGGACCAACATGAAGTTGGTTTTCTCACATGAAAGGAGGAGGTCATTTATACCTCATGTCTCCATCACCTTACTCATGACCATGTCCTCAATCAGGGGAGGAGAATTGGGCTACCAGTCAAAAGCAAGGCCATTGCCAAAGGGAAAGGGTTCTTTCATAGGACAGCCTCAGGGTAATCCAGGTCCTGGAGAAGTTTGAATAGTCTCTCTTCTGTGGGAGATTCTCTCTCTACTCTTTGTCTCCCAGCCCTTTTCTACAGGACCCAGAGCAAAAAAGAACAGCAGCAGTTCTTACTGATTATCAGCTCCAAAGAGTAGCTATTTTGCTTTATCGATCAATCAACACATGTGGAAATACAGGACCTGTATATTTCACATCTTATCACTTGACACCTTGATTAGGTAGACCAGCTATGGCAGGGGGGTGGGCATGGAATGTACTGATACAGCCCCAGTCATTACAACTTTTGGGCTCTGGCCCCTGATCTAGAAACAGAAGCAATGGCTCCAAAGGTCTGTCGTTCACAGTTTATGCAGTGCTGTCAGAAGCTGCATTCATTCTTTACTGTTTTCTTATTGCTTTTATAATAAATATTTACAGATTTATTGCATACTTATTTTCCAAATGGATAGACACTTTTAGAAATGACATTTCTGAAAGTGCAGAAGCTATCTGGCACGTATACAGTGCATCGTACCATGTGTTTTCTGACAAGAGCATCATCGAAACTGTCTCTGTGGCTTATCTGATGAAACTCTATCGCAGTGCATTGTATCAAGTTTATGGCCCCATTCTTCTCCTCTATGCTTTTTATTTTTACATCTGACATAGGGAAAATGGCAAGTTTCCCTTTATTCCCTAGCAAAATGATCTGTAAAGCTGTAGGAACTATCTCCGCTCACAAATGCAGTGGGAGGTCCTGCATTCTACACTTGTCCCCTTCCTTAAAGAGTCTATTTCTATCTTTATTGTCTAGTCATAAGAGTCTCTCCTTCTAGAGAAAGAGGTGGGAAGACAGAGAAAGTCACGTAGGAAACTGTTAGATGTCAGTGTTTAAACTATGAATTAGTTTTACTATGCCTTGATTTTAGACAAAGGGTGCTACAAAAGAATCCTCTGGATCATTTTGGTATCACAATGTAGTATGAAACAGTAGGTTGGCTATTTCTCTGACCAACTGTGAAAATGTCCCAATACCTGCACAGAAAGAGGTTCTGACATTCTTAGAATTATAGGATAACAGAATAGCATAGGGGCACAGCATTTATTGTTCGCTGTCTTGGTTTAAAAAAATAAGGTGTTTTGACTGTGGGTAATTTTAAATTCTAATCAGAGGATCAGGGTTTAAAGGCATCTCTGTAGAAATATCTGTGAAAGCTAAACAATAACACTGTCCTCTTTATGAGGACTTAGACTGTTATGTTTATGGGGGGTTGATTTGGATAGTTTACAGCAGCAACCAAGGTACCTATTGTATATAACTGCTAACTTTTGACTTTGTTTGAGGTGATATAGGAAACCTAGTCTGTGATCATTCTTCTGGACCTGTTTTGTCCTCAAAAGAATCCCCAATGTCAGAGAAGTAACGGCATTAGAGGAAAAAGAAGATGCAAGACCGGTGATGTGTCTCCATGTATATTGAAACTGCAGCTACGACCAGGAGATGGATGTTTGAAGGAGGGAGATTTTGATTAATCACAAAGAAGACTTTCAGACCACAGAAGCTTTAAACAATGAAGTGGCAGGGGCTGGCTGATTCTCCAACAAAATCAATTTAGAAGGGAGTCCCACACTGTTTTATCTGGTGCCTTGTGCCTCGACCTTATCAAACTGAAAGCATTCTAAGAATCAGTGAGTGTTGTACATACCATTTTTGTGCATAAGATTTCATTAAAATAAAATTTCACTAATTTGTAATTTGGAGTAATTGGGCTGAAGGATTTCATTACATAACACATATTTTTTCTCTTTTATAGGAGTATAAATAAGATTAGAGGAAGACTTTAAAAACAATTTATGCTGCCATGTTTAAAAAAGCAATATATGCATTATAAATCATTTATTAAATGTTGATCTCCATTAGATAATACCTCTTAGTATAAAGTTGAAAGTAATAAAACTGTATTTCTTGGGATATACTCTAATCTGAAAGATTTTCCCACCTTTAAAACATGTCTGATTTAATGAGACTTTACATATATTTATTTATTTATGCTAAAGTTTTTTTTAGGGGGCAATGGGGGAAAATGGAGCAACTGTAATAGCATCATCAATAAAATATATTTAAAAATTTTTTTAAAAAGGTAAAGCCATGACTCTTGTACAAGTATAAAATAAATAAATGCCAAAGATTTTATTTAACTCGTTAAGTAACGGGAGAACCAGGAAAATGTTATAATTGCTTCAAAGTAGAGTACAAAGACGTTTGCAGGCCATCAGGAGTGCCAGACTAAATTTGTTTAAATAGATGCAAAACTGACTTTTTCCACAGCAGAAGAAGGATGTCTAGTGAACCTGTCCTGGACAGATGTTTGCATTTCTCTGTCCAGGGATTAAGTTGCATTACTACCAGGTTTCTGTAAGTTTTCTCTCCTCACGGTTGATAAATAGCCTACCCAAAGACAATGACAGGCAGAGAAAACCTGAATAGATGAACTAGTCGGGAAAATCACTACATTTCAAACTCTTTCCCCATCTTCCTTTACACCCATACTGTGTTCATAGCAAGGCTTATTGCCGGGATTTTATAGCAATGCTGTGTTAGACATGGTATCCCTACCCGTCTATATTCAACCACCCATCTCTATGTTTAAGGCTCAAGTAAATATCAGAAATTCAGTTCAACTCCCTTTCTACTCCCACTCTAACAGTGTGAGGAATGTGGTGTGAAGGAGCACAGATTTATTTACAAGAGGAATAAGATGGCCACACACAGGACAGGGGAGTGAGTCAATGGAACATTCACAGAGATGCAGGGATTTCGAATAGCTTGTCCAGTGTCCCAGTGTTGCAAGGGCGAGAGCCGGGGTGCGAACTGACCCATATTGTCTGGGGCTGTTCGTGCTCTTGACCCCCTGGGCTGTAGGCTTCAGCAGAGTAGAGATAGCCTTTCTTGGACACTGACAGCCCCGAGAGTCTACAAAAGGAAGAGGAATCTCCCATGTGGCGGTTCAAGTTCAACACTCACGGAGGGGACACACGGTAAGTTTCCCTGTACAGAAGGGTAGATGAATGGCTCGCCCAAGTTTGTATCAAATGAGTTCGCCATGAAGCCAGAGAATCCATGGTCTTTTTGTCTCCCACCTCATCCTCTTGTTCATTGCTGGTTTATTCCTGCAGCTGACACCATGGAGGAAAAATGAGTCTCTTTTAAGCGTTTCTTTCTTAGAGCTTGTCATGCTGCAGACTTTAATGTTTGGAGCTCATGATAATATGTGGTCTTCGCGAGAACTCCTGTGGTTTGACAACCAGCCTCTACTAGAGATTATGGCAGCTTTTGTTTTCTTAAAAAGCTGGCCGCTCTCAGAAGTTAGGCTTGAGAGAACAGAAGTGAGGTTGGGTCGGCTCCAACAAGGCAGTCAAGTGTAACTAATACTGTGTTATTAGCATGGGGTGAAATTTTCAACTTTCAGTCTCTTGATGAAACGTAGACAATAAAAATTGCTCAGTGACTTTTCCTAACCTTTCTAACCTGTATTTTACTCCCCGAGACCACGACCCACTTTGCAGCCTCAGACAATGAGCCAGGGAGGCTGACAGGATGGCTTCTGCCTCGACTAAACAGCTACATTTGGTAAATTTAAGTCTCCAGAAGTCTTCACTTTTTCCAGGTACTGAAATGTTCTTCTTAATGACAGACTGAGATAGTTGTCAAGGCTCAGATGGAGTGAGAACCCTTCATTAAGAGATTCAGAAAAAAACCCCAAGTTGCTGAGCTGGTCAAGTCCCCAAGTGTGATGAGAAAAAACATTTCCTGCATCCCCGTGGATATTTAATTAATCTAATTGTTTTGAGATGTTCTGTTTAAAAATACAGTAGGAATAAAACAATACAATGTATTAAAATCACAGTGGTCTCAGTCAAGGCCCATTAACATGGCAAGGATGGAAACCTATCCCCAATCTTTGTTGGGGTTTGTCTAGCATTTCTCTCCTTCAGGCATTTTGGAAGACTTGGAATATGGCGGATGACTTTGAAATGCACTTTCTAACTGTCAGGAATTAAGTGATCAGGGACACTGTGTTTTTGCATTAATCGTGAGAAAAAGGAATGCAGTTGGTTGCCACTTCGAATTCATTCTCTGGTGGAAAAAGAAGGCTGTGGGAAGAGCCAGGGACAGTTCACAGCCTAGTAATGAGATCAGTATGAAGATAGCTTCTTCCGCGGGTTCTTCGGAACTCTTTCCCCGTCCCCCCCACCAGGTCCTACTCCGGTGCCAAGTCTGCTTCCCCCTGGAATTCCCCTGCGTTCCTGACTTATCAGCTGGGTGTTGCCTGATTGCAGGCGCATGTGGCTCAAGGGGAAAACACGTATTGGAGTTAGGGGAGGACACGCTCTGGCCTGAGACAAGGTGGGGGGCCCGCAATGGGCGGGGGGGGGGGCGGTGGTGGTGTGTGGACTAGGAAACGTACAGACTTAGGAAACACGAAGCACCGTTCTAGGTTAGCTCTGATGCCAGACTTTGAGAAGAATATTTAAATCCACTAAATACCATTTAAAAAAAATCACTTGGAAAAGAAAAGCATTGGGCTTGTTAGTAATTCTCAAACTCCTTCTGGCCTCCTAACTCATTCTTCAAAGGAAAATAAATATCATCAGATAGAGTCAAAGGTAGAGTTGCTCTGTTTAAAGGGGCCGAGTCTGAGCCCCACGGGCCCCCTGGGCCCTCACGCCAGGCATGCCCCTCCTCGGCTTCATTCGGCCCTGGAAGGGTCCTGGGGAGCCCCGCTTGAGAACTAGATCAGAGGCACACTGAGGACTCCGCACTCTCCCAAGTGGGGCATACAGGTGCAAAATGAAGAGCCTTTCTTCCGCACGCAGAGGTGTAGTGTGTGGGGAGGAGGCAAAGGCGAAGGAGAGTCAATACTGAGAGGACAACCAAGGGCAACATCGTGAAGCACCCACCAAAGAGAGCTGCTGGCACTGCCTTCACCCAGGGAGAGCTGGTGTGACTGTGCCCTTAGAAGAGTGCGTGTCTATACCTTTAAGGTATCTGCCCTTTTGATGAAAAATGCCCAGAACAACCGCAACATTTCGAAAGTGGTTTCAAGGTGTGTCAGCTGGCCGCAGTCCCACGATGGATCAAAGACTGTTTGCTGATGTGGTTGCTAACCCAGGATTCGCCCGAAGGTGTTAGCAGTTGTCCTGAGATCCACGCAAGGGGTGTGTGCATTTCTAGGCAGGACTTTTGAAGGAGACAGTACTCAAAGGAATGGCTCTCACACTGGGAATTTGGGGGGCCCACTGGTGGGGTAGGAAGAAGTTCTTGTTAACAGTTTTAGGAAAAATAGATGATATTGTTTGCAAGGCAACCAGCACTATGATTTTCACTGATGTCTTAAGAATGTTATCAGGATCATCACCCCTTTTTAAAAAGTGGCCTGCTTACTGTAGGAGAAGTAGTCCGGGTCCCTCCTGCTCGTCTCTGGTTGACTGTCTCCCACGGTGGTGGCCCAGGCCTCCTACCTCTGAACACGCGTGTTCCTCCTGCCCAGACGCAGGGGAACGAACGGATTCCCTCTCTCTCCTGATCTGACCTGGCCTGACTTGCTTTGACCAACAGACTGTGGCAAAAGTGACGCTGCGCCACTTGTAGGTCTCGCTCCTAAGAGGTCTCTCAGCCTCTTGGCTCTAGCCTGTTTCGTGCTGTAGCTGCTGGGTACACAAGCTTAGGCTCCGCCACTAAAGGAGGAGAAGTCACAGGAGGGAGGCCCCGGAAGAGGCGCGGCCACCTTGGATGACCTGGCCCCGCTGAGCTCCCGGCTGAATGCTGTCCCTTGAACCACGTCATTCTCTACGTCACAGAGTAAAAGAACTGCCAGCTGAGCTCAGCCAACCCACAGAGTTCTGGGAAATAATGAGTTGTTGCTTTCTGCCATTGGGCTTGGGGCACGGCCGTAAATTGCTTAAATGCTATTTGTCAGGCAATTATAGACAAACTTTTTAGATTTCCCACATGCAAGTCAAAACCCTGAAGTTATTTTTTAATTGTTGAGCCTTTTCATTACTACACCTCATTTAATCATGTGACGTCTAGCTGCCACATTGGGGTCTCAGAATCATGCAGAAAACACGCGTGTCGCCGGTGGCAGCCGTCTGTGGTCCGAACACTGGCTTTGAGGTCTGACTTTTCTAGAGGAGAGCCTGGGCCTGGAAAGACCTGGTCATGTGATTTTTAACTTTATGATGAAGTAAAGCATCAGTTCACAACCTTTCTTTCACCTCAGATAAATAATGCAAGTTATTATCCAACCCCTCCCCCAGGGAAAGTGATCTGGAGTAATGAACACAAATGACTTCATTGTCAGGGTGGCCTAGCTTTTACAGTTAAAAAATTTCAGTGATTTAGTGGTTATTTGGTTTTCTAAACGGTCCTGTTTGGAGTGTGTCGTCACAGTGACCGTAAAATGCCTTGGTAGAAAAACAAAACAAAGTAAAGCAGTGAGAGCAGGGGTTTTGTTGGTTTTGCAGGCCTCACGGCTGTGCTGAAAACGGGAGACTGTTCCTTTTCTTCTTCTCCCCTGGCCTGGTTTTATTCACCAGTGACTTGTGCTGATGGTCAGGGGCAGCAGTAAAATCACACACGCATAGGTTTTTCTAATAGCAATGGCATGACTTACGCGGCTGTAGCTCCTATATGACCGGCCCCCCCCATATGCTAAGTTATAGAGGTTTGTCAGAGCCCAGAACACAAAAGAATACATGCTGGCATAGAGAGGTAGAGTTTAGAATAGTTGTAGCATGAGATGATTATCATTCAGTGACTACCTGGAAATAAACTTGCTGCTGGTGATGGTGGTGGTAGCGGTGGTGATGGTGTGTGTGTATGTGTGTATACATATAAAATTCTAACCAAATGTGTGGTATAATACTTATGTAAGAAACATAAAACCATGAAGTTTTACACAAGGGAGGTTTGGGTAAGACAGAAAGAGGAAGGGGTGTTTATAGAAAGAAGAAGGGAGACAGATGTAGGGCAAACAGTCGGGAAGCTGTGTGTCCTCACCAACCTTTTCTGGCCAAAGTGCCGGAGCAGAAAGATGTTCTGGAGAGTTGGGGGAAATGTCATATGCAATTCAAAAGAAAAGAAAAAACCCCAACCAGTTCTATTTATGACATTTTGTAGAGTCGAAAGTAGCTATTTAAGAACAGAGTAATTTCCTTTCTAGCTAGGCCTTTGTGTGGCTGCGTTCTGGGTTATATAACGGTGGAGTAAGGGGGTACACATGCGGGGAAGAGAAAGGAGAACATGGGCTGAGCAGGAGCAGCTGAGCGGAGAGGAGGCGAGACCTGAGTGTGGGAAGAGAGAATAGGGTTGAGGCAGGAGAGGACTTAAGGTGAGGGAGATGTCGAGGACAAGAACACGTAGGAAGGAAGAGAAATGAGCAGACCAGATAGAGCCGGAGTTGGAGAAAAGGCGAAGGACAGATAAGACATGGGCATGAGAATCTGGGCGAGCACTTCCAGGACCTCAGAATTTAAAAAATGCGGTTTCTCTTACTTTTATAATGTGACCTTTCAGTCTCTCCAGATGAAATGTGAGTGTGTCACTGACAAGCAGGAAAAGCAATGGGGCCAAGGTCGTGAGTTTTCTATCTGTGTGGGTCCCATGCCAGCTCTAAACTACATTCCGTACCTCATTTTGGGTTAGCCACTCAATAATTCATGTCATCGGACCCAAGGGATGTGGATGAAAGAGTGTGAATGGCTTCTAGACAAGCCAATTTATGGCCAGGGAATGTCACTTGAATAATTTTATCTTTGCACATCTAGAGAGCATATTGCTGCTTTCGTGTTATTTGTATCAGCCATCCATTACACCCTTGGTGGAGTACCCATAATTTTTTCTCTGGTCTAGAGCTTTTGAATATGTTGATGAAGACATGGAGAGACTAGTGGCTTCTTTCTTCATTTAGCCTAAGTTCATATATATATGTATATTATATATATATACACACATACACTCACATACATGTACACACACACATTTCACAATTTTTTAGAAGTAGAGGCTTAAAAGAAATCTGTTTGGATCACTACAATCTTCTAAGTTATCTATTCAAAAGATCCACATTTCCCTTTGTGTCTTTGCATAGATTATTTTTTTTTGTAACAGGAGTTATACTTCACAACTCTTTATTTCGAGACACTTAAGTGATTCACACATCGTTATAAGAAACGATACAGAGAGACCCAAGGCACTCTTTGCTCAGTGTCCCCCAGCGATGACATCCTGCCAACCCGTCGCATGAGACGACAGCCAGGGTGCTGACACGGATACGGTGAAGACACGGAACACTGGCGTTGGCACGCAGGCCCCTCTGGCTGCCCTTTTGCAGCTGCCCCTCCTCCCGTCCACAGTGTGGATTCCCCACAGTTTGTTTAACCACAGTTTGCTCAGTTTGGACATCTGGTTGTTTCCAGGTTTGGGTGATTATTAATAAAGCTGCTATAAACATTTGTGTACAGGTTTTTTTTTTTTTTGTGAACATAAGTTTTCATTTCTCTGGGATAAATGCCTGGGAGTATAATTGCTGGGTATATAGTAGTTGCTAGTTTAGTTTTTAAAGAAACGGACAAACTGTTTCCCAAAGTTTCAAACTGTTTGCATGTGACGGTCCCCACCAGCAACGCGTGAGCAATCCAGTTTCTCCATATCCTCACCGGAATTTGGCGTTGCCACTCTCTTTTATTTTAGACAATTTGGATAGGTGTGTAGTGGTATCTCACTGTGGATTCAATTTGCATTTCCCTAATGGCTAGTGCTGGTAAACATCTTTCCATGGGCTTATTTGTGTAAACATCTGGTTGTTTCTGGGGGGGAAAAAGCATTTAATTGTTCTTTAATGTTTATTTCATACACTTTGTTCTCATGTCATAACTTTCATAGAGGAAACTCAGTAGAAATTTCCAGCACACTGGACAAGGGAAAGAAGTAGAGATGTTATTTGGAGCTGATGTCATTCCTTAGTAAAGGAAAAAAAAAATGTTTTATGTAAGCGTCAGTGTAACACAGTGTAACAATAATACAGATTATTGTTTCATACTCCCTCGTAGGTCTCGTGTTGTACCTCGCAGAATGCTAGGAGTTTTTGTAGCCATCTTGGAGACGTTGTTATCTTTGGCAGAAGCATGGTGGCTTGGCTCAGGAAGCAGGCAGTAACAATGATATCAGTTCCTTTTTATTTTTTTCCTGCTCCTGGAACACGATGTTACCTAGAATACATGGGAGTCTGGCAGGGGTCTCTATTTTCTTCCCCTGTATTCCTTTCACACCATCTGTTTGGGTGTGCTAGAATCCACTGGAATGTCTTTACAAGGTGTCAAAACTCCGGGAACTCCGCTCGACTTGGCAGCAGAGAGAGAAAGAATAAAGTGATCACGGGAGTCTTACGGAAGAGAGAACCTGGGGGAGTGTCTGTCACAATTACAAAAGAGACAATTCACAGCGCCAGAGAGTCCAAGGTTAGCGCTCCTTCTCCCAGGAGCTATTTCTGACCGCGGTCTCAGGAGCGGACGCCGTAAAGGCTCCCTCCTTCGTCAATGAAGGCAGCATCACGTGACACTGCGCACTGCTCAGAACCATTCACCGCCGGCCCCAAGTATAGGATGTGCTTGGAGGGCCCGCCAATGCAGGATGGGGGTTCCACAGCCCGAGAAATCCCGGTTAAGCACGAATTCATTTGCGTGATGCGTTACAAATCCAGTTCGTCTTCTGTCATTTGAGAGGCAGAATTTCAATTCTGTTTATTAAAAATATAAAAGAACAAAAGAAAATAAAACCAACCCTTCTACCCCCAAAACTTGTTTATAAACTGGACCACGTGAAAATCCAACTTGGAAAGAAGTCGAGTTTGACGTTTTTAGCGTTTGTTCACAAGCTCACGGACTACCATGGTTCTTGGATTCATTAACTCTTATTTATAAACTTAAGGTTGTTTTGGAACAAGAAGCATAACATTTACTGAAAAGAACATTGAAATGCATTTGTCTTTTTAATTAAAAAAATACTAAGAAGTGAAGTCTACAAAACACAAAATCTTAATATTGCAGTAGGGTTTTCCCTCATTAAAATATATATATCAAACCATTGTCTGATTGAAACTAAACACAGTTAAACATATATAGATATAAATTATATAATTTACATTTATTATACTTAATCCAGGTACACATGCAAACACATTTGTATATATAAATTATGTATGAAATACTCATAGCTAAAATTTATGTGGCTATATTTGAAACTGTGACATCAGAAATAGGCTTAAAACACATTTAATTACATTACTGCGTGTATAATCAGAGTTAGAACTACTGATAGATTTTGCTGACAAGAATTATGGAAAGTAGCAGCTAATTCAGGATTGTTCTATTACAGATATTACAGGGGAAGCGGATCTGGGAAGTAGATTTAAACTCCCATATTATTCACTTTTTGTAGGCATTTTATTAAAAAAGCATAGTTCATAAGCAATTTAGGCAAGGAAATTCCAGAATAAAACAAGTCATAATTTTTGATAACTTCCTGTGACTTTCTTCTTACAGTCACTTAGCTGAAAACCATCATAGGCCACATAAAAATGTAAGAAATGTATAATGTGAAATATAAAAATATACAATATATCCACTCGCTTGTCTTACAAGGGAAGCTTGTAAGAATGTGATATTATTCAGTTGATAGAGGAAAATGATAAAAGGTGTTTAGTGCAGAGAATAAAGAGTCCCTTCCCCTCCAAATGCACAGGCTCCGTGGACAATGTTTTCAGACCTTGAAATGTCCATGTTCACATTTTTTTCTGAGTAACACACTGAAAGGATGGTCTTTAAAACAGAGGTGCCTGAAGTGTTCTTTTAAAGAGTTTATTTTATCTATAGCTCAGAACTATCTTCAGATGAAAATGGGTGATATTTGCCCTGGCTGGCATAGCTCAGTGGATTGAGCGCCGGCTGCGTGCGATCCAAAGCATTGCAGGTTCGATTCCCAGTCAGGGCACATGCCTGGGTTGCAGGCTAGGTTCCCAGTGGGGGCCACATGAGAGGCAACCACACATTGATGTTTCTCTCTTTCTCCCTCCTTTCCTCTCTCTCTAAAAAAAAAAGAAAGAAAGAAAATGGGTGATATTTAACAACCACAGCAAAAGATGATCTTTGACTAGAAGTCTTCGAAGATTCTTCTGAACCGAACAACCTTGCTGAAATAAATGAACTTTTTGGGTTGCATGGCCATGCTAAAAAAATGAGTAGGATAGTGTTTGAAATGATATTTAGTAAATTAATATCATTACTGCCAATGAACAGAAATGCGTTGGCAGCTTTGGAAAGTGTTCCAAACAATTGGGTGTTCTGCACTTACGATGCTGAGGCACTCGTATGTATGCGCATCTTTGAAATTCTTGCCGCATGGCTTATTAACACATCTCTTCGGTAGCTTGGGCTTCTAGGTCCTTCAGAACGTGAGCCGGCATATGGAGAAACCCTGTGGCTGATTCCCACACATGTCTTCTAAGTCCACTGGTTCAGTGTCTGGAGAGGTCCTGGTCAGAAAACTGGTAGGGATTATGGACAGCCTAAGTGAGGTGTCTTTTTTGAGGTTAATCAGGCAGTTCTCCTGATTCAGGGGACTTTCTCTGATTGTTGCTGGAATGTCTCTAACAATCCTGCAGCTTCGTTATCCAGCCAGGTTTTATGACAGAGCAAGTGGGTGTTTTGGTGCCCAGGTGCCCAGATACCCTCAGTTTGCATGTGCAGAGTTTAGTTTTGCTGTGGGAGACTTCAGTTTGGAATACAACCTGGCTTTGGGTTACTGTCAAGGTTAAGATCCCCAAAACACTTGAAAAGCAGTACCAGAAAACAAGGAAAACATTTGAGTTCAGAATCAGTGATGGCAGTGAAACATGGCTTTTGAAAATCAAGGGGAAAACCGAGAGCTCAATGAATAAAGGAACTCTCTGCAGATGTGAGGGACGGCATTGCGTTCTCCTTTTGCCTCTTCAAATACTTCTTATGACTCTCCTGTCTTGTCCTGGAACTCCAGGTACGTTGAGCCTTTGATAGTTCTGCAAAGTGTTACAGAACAGACGGGGGCAGTGGACCATATAAAAGATCCCCCCTTTTTCTCCAAGGGTTCCTCCCCACCTACTGGGTTCCTTTTGCCTGCCGCCTGAGGAAAGACGTCTCTTAATGCTAGAGATCAGTGTAAAGGAAAGGAATTTATTATTTATTTGAAATAATACAAACTAAAGTTCTCCACAAACACACACAGTCCTCCTGGCACCCTCCACATGGCAAAAGGGAGCACTTCCAAAACCTCGTGGTCATGATTCTCACCCAAGCCTTGTGGTCCCAACCAAGACACCAAAGCCTCGTGGTCCTAAACAGACACATGGTCCCAAAAAGAGAGACGCCAAATGGCTGCTGTGTCTCTGTTGAAATCCCAGTGGCAATCTTCTTCTGCAGCCTCATTTCTGGCTCCTCCCACAATTGGCCACAGCTGCCCGCATTCTGGGCAGGTGTGGCCCTGTGCTGTGGAGCCCATCATCTCCAAGCTCTTCTGGACCTCATTACCAATCCCTATGTGGGGCTCCCCTCTTGGCTGCACCCTGTTACAAAAGGACAACACTACTGCTCATTTTTTTCTTTCTCTGCTTCATGTCGAATAGTTTCTCATATTTGTAACCATTGGTGTCTATTTGTAAGTGATTAGTCAAAGGTAGATAACATCATCAAATACGTTAACATATTGTAAACAGAAATATCAGGTGGACAGGATGAGAGAGAACAGATGGCCGGAGTTCACTTCCAAGCATCACTCCAAAGGCTGGTGGCCCAACGGGGGCCCAAGGAAAGATTCCGAGGCTGCCAGAGACTGAACGCAACTCACTCATTCATTCACTCCTCCCTTTACGGAGCGAGAGCACTGCCATCCTGTGCCAGGCGCCTTTCAGGTTTCAGCAAACAGCAACCACAGCGGGCAGAGATCCCTGCCTCATTTAAACTTCCACCCTAAACTCCAACTCCATGATCATACCATTTAATAATTATACACATAACCAGAAGTTACGAAAACATTTTATGATCAGAAAAAATGTTGTTAGAAACAATAAAACATTCATTTAAATATATGTGAGAACACTACTGCTTAATCTACATAGATAAAAAGACATTTAAAATAAAGTTTGGCTTTCTATGTTAAAAAAGGAGCTGGCTTAGACATAGATGGGGGTGCATATGAAAAACTTGTTTTAAATTAGTAAATTGAAAAGGCTACTTTCAGTAACTTTACCACCAATCTCTTAAATAGGTCATAATCTCCATCTTCTTTCAAATACAGACTTTAAAATTTTTTTAAATGTGACCAGCAATTTTTCTCTAGTGTTTTATTTCTGAGACTCTCACGGACTGGTCCAACTATATGTCGTTATTGCATATTTAAATAAATAGAATATCGATCACTCAAGCAATCATTTTAAGTAAAAAAGAGAGCAAAGGAAATCAGAAACAAGTATATAAATAGCACAGAGAGATTATCTGAACTTCATGCTTTCTTGCCTTATAATATCTCTTTCCTATTTTAAAAGAAACAGATAGAATAGAGGGGAGACTATTGTTTACTTCTGACATAATATAGACTCATGAGGTAGACAAAGTAAAGTGGGGAGTTGAGGGTGTTCAGCCTCGTGTCGTATGAAAAGATGCGTGTGTTTCATCCAATTTGACTGTAATGAAGGCAGGCGTTTTGCTCACTTTGACTCCTTTCCCTGCATTCACCTCATCTGCTTCTCAGAAAGCCTTCCCGGTGTTTAGTTCTGCATCAGTTTGTACGGAGCGTGGACTTGATGGGCTCATGGCTTATATCACTGGAGAGTAGCTGCAAACACCGGCTGGTTTTTCATGTGTAGAATGCAGAACCACTTTCTGTTTCCTTGACAAATTTGAGGTCATTTCATACATGAATAAGTAGATGATTGAAGGAATGAATGAAGAATGAATATGGACAGGAACTTGCTCTATGTTATTACAAATGTCCTACTCAGGTTCCCAGCCAGCCAGCCTTAATCCATTCAACAGTACTGGAAGCCTGGCATCACGGGTCTGCAGTCTGAGGTGCGGACCCACTGAGCCGCCACAACAGAGTGGGACAAACAGGACATTTGGGATCTTCAGGCATGTTCAGGGATCTGCGGAGCTCAGAGGAAGGGCATCTGAGTCCCTGGTTGGGGATGAGAGGGTGACTGATAAGGAAAGGCTTTGCAGAGGAGCTAATGGTTAAGCCATTTGGAGAGAACAGTGTTCCGGAGGACAAGTGGCCTCCAGGCAGGGGGCATAAAACATGCAAGGCAAAGAGGCAGGAAAGTGGCCTGGGAGAAAGAATCACAGGTATTCCTGGTGCTCTTCCTCCATTTGTGTAGATTCAAATGGTTTCATTTTTATTCTTCCTAAAGACGCTTTTTTAAAAACACCCATATAGTGCAGGTATACTTGTAATGCATTCTCTCAGCTTCTGTCTGTCTGAAAACAGTTTTTCCACCTTCATTTTTGAAATGCATTTTGGGGATTTATATGATTTTTCTCCTTTCAGCACTTTAAATATGTTGTTCCATTGCCTTCTGGCTTGCATAGATTTTCACTGTAAAATTCTTATTTGAGGTCCTGTGTGTGTAATGCGTCTTTTTTATTTGTCTGCTTTTAATATTTTCTTTTTAGTCCTGGTTTTCTGTAGTGTTTTCATTTTTCAATGAGTCTTTGGTTTGTTTTTGTTATGTTTATTCTAACTTGGGTTCATTGAGCTTCTTGGATCTGTGAGCTTATGGTTTTCATCGAATTTGAAAAAAAATTTGGCTATTATTTCTTCATTTTTTTTTTAATCCTTCTCCTTTCTTTTCCTGAAACTCCAGGTATATTGGGCCTTTGATATTTCCCATAAGTCAACAATATTCTGTTCATTTTTTTCCAGGCTTTTTTTCTGTCTGTGCTTCCTTTTGGATAGTTTTCCTGGCCATGTTTTCAATTCACTGATCATTTCTTCAATGCTTTTCCAATCTAACGCATTTAAAAAATTTCTGATGTAGTAGTTTTCATCTCTGTTTCATTTAATTATTTTTATATCTTCCATTTTTCTCTTTATCATGTTCATGTTTTCTTATACCTTCATAAACATTTGGAGCACTCTTATGACATCTGCTTTAACATGCTTACCTCTCAGTCACCTCTGTCATTTCTTGCTTTCTCTCTATTGGCGGGTTTTCCTTCTGGCTATGGATCGTATGCTCCTGCTTTTTTCATTCCTGGTAATTTTTAATTGGGTGATAGGCATCATGAGTTTTACCTTGGTGTCCTTTAAGTTTTGTTGTATTTCTTTAAATGAGTTGGACTTTCTTCTGGCATGCAGTTAAATATTTGGAATGTCTTTGATCCTTTCAAGGGTTATGTCTAAGATTTGTTAGGTCAGTTCCAAATCTGCCTTTATTCTAGAGTTAATTTAGCTCCATTACCAGGGTAAACCTTTTCTGAAGACTCTACCTTATGTCCTGTGTATTACTCAGTCTTTCAATTCTTGTTTATGGAAACACAAATGATTTCTAGCCCTGTATGACCCTCAGGAATTGTTCAACCTACGGCATTCCAGGGTTTCTTTCATTTTGATCTTTAGTAGTTTCCTCTTAGGCTTGCATAGCCATAGGGACTCCTTTACAGATTTCTGGAGTTCTCTTTCATTCTCCTTCTCCCCCACCCCACCTCCACCTCTCAGGTCTTGATCTCTCTGAACCCCAATCTTTGTCAGCCCCATTCTAGTGAGAATGCCAGGCTTCCTTTGGATTCCCCTGCTTTGTTCTGTATATGGAAACTCTCCCCAGGCAATTAGCTGGGACAATCACAAGGCTCACTTACAACTGTTTCCCTTCACACATTGCCTGTTACTCAATGTCTGAAAACAATTGTTTTTTATATATATATTTTTTCTGGTTTTCTAATTTTTCTAAGGCAGGAGGATAAATTCAGCGTTTGCTGCTCCATGTGGTTAGAAATATGCTCCTTACATTTTCTTTTTATGGAAAATTTTAAACATACACATAAGTAGGCAGAATGACATAATCAATCATGATGTACCCATCATTCAGCTGCAACAATGATCAACTCATGTCCAGCTTCTTTCATCTGTATATACTCCTTCTTCTCATGGGTGAGATTATGTAAATTTATTTGAAGTAAATCCCATGTATTTTATAACTTCATTTTTAAATATTTCAGTATGTATTTCTAAAAGCTAAGGGCCCTTTTATGAAGCATAACTGCACCTGCATCATGATGCTTATAATAACAACCAACAATTTTTTAATGCCATCAATTTCTTAGACAACATAAAAACTTCATGCTTACTCAGCGTGAGGGTGCTTGAGTAAAATATCCCCATTGAATGATATCCTAGGGTATGGTCATATCGGAACTTGAGTTCTCCCTCTACTTCTAAACCCCTGTCTTCTGAAAATGACTCTTCTATCAGCAAGTAAAATACACAGTCGCTCCTATTCTTCCTGTGAACAGCTGCCAGTACCCACTCTCCCCTCTGCACTTCCCAACTCTATTCAAGTACTGTCTCCTCCTCTTGTCCCTGCAGACCCAGGTTCCACCTCCTGTCTGGCAAATCAACATCTGTAAAGATAAAGGGAACTCCTCAACAAATGAGAGGGTAGAACAATGAATCTGCATCGAATTTTGCATTAAGCTCAAAAATTCCTCCACGGACATTATTTGGATGATTCAGAAGGCTGAAGCTATGGGCAACTGGTGACTGGCAGCTTCATCACAACAATGTGCCCGCTCATGGACCACGTCTTGTGCAGAGTGTTTTGGTGAAACATCAAATCACCTAGGTGACTCAGCCCCCGTACAGCCCAGATTTGGCACTCTGTGACTTCTGGCTTTCCCCAAAACTAAAATCAGCTTTGAAAGGGAGGAGATTTCAGACTGTTGATGAGATTCAAGAATATATGCAGGGCAGCTGGTAGCAATTGGGAGAACTGGGTGAGGAGCCTGCTTTGAAGGGGACTGAGGCATCATTGATTGTCTTATGTATAATGTTTCCTATATCTTGTATCTTCTTCAATAAATGTCTCTATTTTTCATATTACATGGCTGGATATTTTCTGGTCAGATCTCATACAAGGCAGGACCCCCCCTACCCCCCCGCCCAAAATGGAATTATTTCTGGAGGGTGGGCCCCTTGTAGTATAGACTTCCCCTGCTAGGTGAGTATTATAGGAACCCACCTGTATCAGTGTACCAGCTGGCATTGTTGTGAGAGGCTGCATTCAGCTTCAGTGAATTTTTTTGCAGACTCAATGTGTTTGCCTATTTCATGGTAGGTGTTTTATGAGTGCACCTGAGCACACCTGCCAACACCACTCTGAATGTTCAGAAGTTTTTGACCAAAAATAGCATGAGCCTGGTGCCCCAACCTCCCCGTTCACCCGATATCTCTCTGAGCCACTTTTGTTTTTGTATCCCCAGATGAAAAATGTCCTCAAAGGGAAATGTTTTGCTGATGTGGAAGAGGTGAAAGAAAAAGTGGCAGAAGCACTAAAAGACATCAGAATCGATGGGTTCAAAAACTGTTTATGAGCAGTGTGAAAAAACATCTCAATAGGTATATTGCATCAAATGGAGAGCACTATGAAGATGACTGAAGGTTAAACATGTGAGAATAAATACACAACTTTTTAATGAATAAATTCTATTTTTTGTTCCCTCCTCGTATTATTCACATATTATATAATTCACCCATTGAAAGAGTAACTCAGAGGTTCTTAGTATATCCACAGACATGTGCAATCAGCACCACAAGTTTTAGAACATTCTCATCTTCCCAGGAGAAACCCCCATAACCATTAGCTATCCCCCTATTTCCCTCCAATCCTCCCTGCCCTAGGCAATCACTAATCTACTTTCTGTCTGTACAGATTTGCCTACTTGCGATCCTTCGTATAAATGGAATAATGGAATATTGTGTGACTGGAAAGAGAAGTGACTTGAGGTGATTTATACAGAGGAGGAAAAGATGGCATTCTATGTGTTCCAATACATTTGGGTCAGGGGGAGGAACGGACCCTCTAGGTGCTAGGTAGCTGACGAGAAGAGGCAAAGCAGAGTGAGGAGAGGAAGGTGGCCCTCACTGCCAGTCTGGGCGGGGGCAGGCCCTGGCTGTCAGCGCTAAATGTCAGAGCTTCCAGGGGATAACTCAGATGCTGGCATAAAGAGAGAAGGTCTTGCGGAAGCGGCCGCGTGTATAGATATCAGTGAGCCCCGGTTACTGTCTGTCACATTCATAAATACTGGAAATGAGACTTATAATTAGACCTCACTTAACTGACAGCCACCTTGATTTCTCGCTGCACTGCATACGGGACCAGAGTGCCTCTCTCCTCGACCGTGGTTTGTAACGCAAAGCGCTAGGACAATGTTGCACAGGCTATTTGCCCGATCGGGCCAGGTAACGGGGCACCAGGCTGTCATTTTCATCATGAGGAAATAGGGCTTTCGGTGTACAGTGTAATTTTCCTCCAGTAATTAGTCTCTCTGTGATTTTTAGACTTTGTGTCATGTTGTGAATGCAACATGTTCGACAGCACTCCTATGATGGGGAAGCAAATATCATCTTTCATTAAAAACATCAGAAAAATTTCATCTGAAACTTCTGAACAGCCAGGGGGAGGAAAGCTCCTAATGACAACAAAAAGGCCACTTAAGCCAAAACCCACGTGAGAGCGGCTTACCATTGTGAGTGGTAAGCCCTTACACTGCGGTGTGCGAGTTGCCTCTTGACCCATTCTTCCAGCCCATGGGCTGGACGTCTGCTTTTATGGGAGTGACGACATCTTGTAAGACAATTGCTTTCTACTCACTGAGTGGTGTTCTTTCAGTAAGAAAGGAACGTGCGTGGCCCAAGGGATGAACACCAAATTAAAACACTTTCCTAAGCCAAGACTTGCATAAGTCAGGGTTTTGCTCTATGCATTTGTACTTCTCTCCTGGATTTTTCTATGTAGGTGCATGCCTCTTCCTAAGTTATGTTAAGGCCTTTGTAGAAGGAAACAGTGAAAAAAAATCTTTATGCTGTCCTTGTAGGAGAGAGATGATGTTTGAAAGAAAACCTGATTCTGAAAATATTAGGGCAAGAAAGCCAAAAACTCTTTCGCTGTAAACAAAGTTATAGTTGGATCAAGACTGGACCAGGATGGAGCTACGAATGATGAGAATTCTCCAGCACTGCTGGTGGAAGTGTAAAATGGTGCCACTGCTTGGGCACACTTTCTGGCAGTACCTTGAAATGTTGAACACACGCTTCCCTTATGACCCAGAATTCCACTCCTAGAAACAAGGTGCTGGGCTAAGTAGGGTCAGGGAGTAAAATGTTTGCAGGCGAAAAGGAACATTTTATGGAAAGCTAAAGACTGAAGATGCAAGAAAAGAAGATTCTAGAAGAACTTGGAGGGGCTTATCTTCAGGAATGTGAAAGAGAGGAGGAATGATGAATATGGAGACATTTCAAAATAGAAGCTCGCTCGCCTGTTTCCAGCTCTCTTTCACTGAGCTCTGCCTCAAACTATGCTAGTGCTTATTGAGTATTTGCTCTTTCCCTAGCACTGTGCTGTGTACCTATGTATGCATCTCATTTAGTCCTCACAACAACCCCTAGAGGAGGGTGGTGTTAGTAACCTAACTTTCTAGATTGGAAACCGAAGCCTAGAATGGGTAGGTACCTTATCTAAGGTCCCAGAGCTAAGGTGTTCTGGATCCAGGCTGTTAGTCCAATGTGCTTGCCATCAGAGTCCATAACCACGGGGCCACAGTGCCTCTGTCTGGGCACATATATGTGTACACACTAACACACACATACCTGTTAGCATGCCTCCTCGGTACTTCCTGGGGCCTTCCTTAGCTCCACTGCCTGATGGACTGTACCTCCTTCCACGACCTCAGGAAGCTGTTTCCTGCTCAGTTCTGCAGGTGCAAAGACCATTCTTCGCAGAAAGACCGGAGAGAAGATTGTATACAGTTTGGCGGGTAGAGATGGGAAATGGCCCCTGTCTACTCTGTCTTGACTGTGGGATCAAAGATAGAAAGAGTAAGTTGAGGCTGGAGCTTGGGTGGCCTTGAATTCAGGAACAAGGAGTTGAGATGCTTAATTGGCAGCACAGAGCCACTGAACAGGCTTCTGATGAGAGCTGAGCTTTAGGGAGACGAGCCTGACAGCTGGTGTGGGGTGGATTGGAGTAAGCAGAGGGTGCAGGTGGGAGGCCAGTTGAGAGCCTTTTGCAACAGTCCAGGTGAGTCAGCAGGCCTGGTAGGGTCAATGGAGGGAGAGCAGAAAAGAGAGGAGGAGCTACAGAGAAATTACTTTTCCCCGAGGTCCTGGTGGGGGAATGTATTTATCCAGCTTCTGAGGGAGCTAGTAGAAAAGAATATTTTGTTCATTGAGCACTTAATCAAATCTAGATTCCCTAGCTGAGATTTCAAAAGCCATTTGTGAACTGGTAGCAATCACCTCTATCCATCTTTTCTTCTTACTACTTCCCAACTTTCATCCTCCACTATGGGTGGGCTCGTCTTGCTGTTCCACAGACACGCTGTAATTGATGTTGCACTTTAGATTCTGTCCCTAACTCTTAATGGCTTCTGCTCGCTCCGTATATTGAAGATAAATTGTAAATTAAATTTTAACCCCCATTTGCCCCACAAATGTTGCACTGATTGTGCCTATCCTGAATTCTCCAAGTCCCTGAAAGCTATTCCATGTGGCTTCTCTGGTCTGGCGTCTTACTGAGCTCCTTGGAGAATGGTTGGTGGCCACCACGTATTGTGCTCCTTCTGTGTCCTCCACTAGACCTAGCCTGGCCTGGAGCAGAGGACAAACCTTCATACTCATGGGCAGTTTGGAGTCTTCATGTAGAAAAACTAGCTTCCCTGTGCAGGGGTGTCCAACTTGTGGCCTGCAGGCTCCGTGTGACCCAGGATGGCTATGAATGTGGCCCAACACAAAATCATAAATTTACTTAAAACTTTATGAGATTTTTTTGGTGACTGCATGTCACAATGTATTTAATGGGTGGCCCAAGGCAACTCTTCTTTCTTCAGTGTGGCCCAGAGATGCCAAAAGGTTGGATACCCCTGCATGGAGTTTTGACACACCACAGTTTTGTCTTACAACTTAGTTTTCACTCAAATGGCTTGCTACTGAAAGAAAGCATTGTGAAAGGCAAGGAGAGGCGATCGGAGATGCAGTGGTACAGGGCAGGGCTTTTCTGAAAGGCGATTAGCTATGGATGTGTGTGTGCTTTGCTGCACCCTGCTTTTCCTTGCTCCTGCAAACCCTGGATCACACGGGCGCTAGACAACCAAACATCTTCTTCACTGGCTTTGGGGGAACAGTGTGCCAAGGTTAGCTCTGCAAGAGCAATAGCTGTGAATTTCCGGGACTAAAGCAGAGGAATAGAATTTGCATGAATGCCCATGACCGAGACACTGTTAGGAATTAAGGAAAGTTACCATCTGTAAAGGAAACGAAAGGCTCATTCTAGAGCTCCATGACTGGCGTGTGTCCATGCTGCCTGAATATCTCCACCCAGGTGTATGTTTCCCATAATGCACAGAGTAGGTCCTAACTTAGTGTTTCTTATTGATAACACATGTTGCTCCTTACTTAGCAAGCACTTAGATAGCGCCTACTACACATGTTTAAAAATGCCAGCTCATTCAATCCTTCCAACACCCCAAGATGGATACTATTACTATCATCATCCCTATTCTAAGACAACTGGGACACTGTGGATTTTAATCAGTGGCCAAGGTCACACAGCAGAGGGCAGAAGGGCAGGATTTAAACCCCAGCATGCTGGCTCTCCACTGTTACTACTCTTAACCATCACTCTCTGCTGTTTTAACCACTACTTGTGCCGAATATGTTTTAGCCACTTGGAGACAGAATAATGTCGAGGTCACTAGGTCCCTGGGCATGGAGGAAGGGGCGGGAAGCAGGTGGGGGAGAGATGGCAGCAAGAAGAGGGTTGAAGGCCAGGCCATCTGCCCTCGTTTCACAATCTATCCAGGGCCTGGCTGGCTGTTAGAATGAGCCTTTCCTACTTTTAACTGAGGAATCCTCAAAGCTAACCCCAGATATTAAATGCAGCAATTAGATGCTATATTGTCCTTGGTAGTTCATCATCCACACTTGCTGACAGGAAGGAGCAGATGCTGTGTGAAGATCACGCTGTCATGGAGGTTGTGGGACAATTTGGACTTGATGGATGTCACTCCCTCATGCTGCTCCAGGCAGACAACTCAGGACATGGCAGGCACGGGGAGGTCCCCTACCGGTTGCCTCTTCCATCTAGACGACTCGAGCTTTCCAGGAGTTTAGCAGCCTGCGAGGGAAGTCTTCCAGCAGGGATGCTGTGTTTGGGATGCTTTTTGGAGACTTTTTTGGTCAATATAAATGCCACAGGTCTAGAAGCACAGCCACATTACCTGTCTATTAATGCAATGGCACTCGTTGCAGGCTGGTGTTTTTGTTTTTCTTGGAGATAAAGAGCCATTTGTTTGACGGATGCACTCCGCAACTGCCTCTGTGCTCTCTAAGGTGGCTCAGATGGACTGCTTTTGGGAGGCGAGTGGTAAATACTCAATATTGCCTTCCCGGTTGGGCAGAGAGCCCGAAGCCGTCCATGGAGCTACTTTGCAATAGGGTTGGTATATTAATTGGAAAAGAATGCGGCTTCTTTTTCTATATAATTTGAAGGATGCGTAAGGCTCTCTTCGTCCCCTCTTTCCTCCCACTAGGCTGACAAAGTGTCTCCTGTTGTTGGAGCTCTGGCTGTCTGAGTTAAGACATCACAACTCCAGGGGTCCCTTCCTTGAAAAGGAGCCTCAGCTGGGAGCCCAGAGTGTGTGTAGTATATGACACATAAGCTGTTGCTGCATTACTGTCACTATTACTTAATGGTCCTAAAGAGAAATCATGAACATTGAGTTCCATCAAGTTATATGGAAACCCTTCTTGAGTCAGACAGATACTTAGCTGACCTGTGATTTAGTAAGGGTCCTTCTAGGACTCGGGGTACCCGCAGGCCTGTGGGGGCTGAGAACAGCCTCTGGGAGAGAAAGGAGGGCGTATCTGTGTGAACGAGAACGTACTGGAGGAGGAAGACTTTTCACGGTGGCATCTCCCCCTGTGACCCGGGACATAGCGGTCCCTTCTCATCCGCATTGTCCCTCTACAAGGTTTCAGTTACCTGTGGCCAACTGCAGTCCAAAAATATTAAAAGGAAAATCCCAGAAACAAACGATTCAAAAACCTTTAAATTGCGTGGCTGTTCTGAGCAGTGTGATGAAATCTCGAGTGGTTCGGAACGTGAATCGTCCCCTGGTCCCGCATCTCTGCGCTGTACACTCTCCCTGCCCTCGAGCCACGTAGGTCCCACCTCGGTTATCAGCGGGACTGTCACTCGTGTTTGTGTTCAAGTCACCCTTATTTCACTTAATAGGGACTGAACGGTGGAAGAGCAATGATGCTGGCAGGTCGGACATGCCACGGAGAAGCCGTGAAATGCTCGTCCCGTGCGTCAGAAGGACGACTGTAGCCTGATGTTCTGCCACAACGCCGAAGTCCTCCGCCTTGCTCCATCTCATCATGCAGGCACTGTGTCATCTCACACCATGGCAAGAAGAAGGGTGGGTACAGTGCAACAAGGTATTTTGAGAGAGACGCTTTCCTGGCATCACACATTTTCTTACAGTGTATTGTCGTAATCATTCCATTTAGTTAGTTATTGTTTTTAGCCTCTCATTGTGCCCAATTTATAAATCAAACTTTATTGTAAGTGTGTATGTATAGGAAAAAGCATATATAGAGTGTTCAGTACTCTCTGTGATTTTAGCCATGCACTGGGGGTCTTGGAACATATTCCCTACAGATAAAGGGTGCTGTCCTATCTGAATCTGAACTCCCCTTGGGAGGCCTGCTGTTTGTTAGCGCTGTGTGAAATCTCAGTTTGGGTGTGTGTAGGGGCATAGATTTTATCTGGGCGGGCACGATAACTTACCTTCTGTATAAGGGTGTGATGAACCACTTTGGTTGTTTGCCTGGCAAAAGTGTTTTCAATGAACATAAACGAATCTACGTTTTAGTTAAAACTGCAAAGAACCTACAGGGCATTCCTCATGAGAATGCCAGGGCCAACTGTGAGCTTGGTAACCTGTCAGCTACCCAGACACGTCTCTTTTAGGTGTGCTTGCCCCCACCCCACCGTCTCCTCCCAGGTGGACCCTGCCTGCGAAGCCAGGCTGACCCACCCTCCGCCCCCCACCCCACCACGGGAAAGCTAACTGAGCTTATTTAGGAGGAATCTGAATTCATCACGGGGGTGGTTCTCCTCAGACCTTCTGGTCCTGGGCTGGTTAACGGGTCTTCTTGAAACTACATTTGAGTTTCCAGTTACGGTGGCTGGAAGTCTGTCTTGTGCCACAGGACCAAGTGCCTTCTCTAGACCTTTCTTATCTGCTCCACTCTGTCTACAGTGCTCGTCCACTCCCACTGCCAACTACTCAGGACATGAGTTTTGTCTCCAAAATCCAAGGTGGGATGAGAGCTCTGCCGGACCTCTGAACATGCTGCCTGTTCGTTGTGAGATCGCCTGCATCCACGTTGCTAGTCTGGAACCCTTTCTCACCCGTGCCTCTAACTCCTGTGGACTTTGTGGAGTTTGGCATGGGAATTTGAACTTATGCCGAGGCCCATGGGCGTACTCCAGTGGCTCTGAAACTTGAGTGGGCCTTGGGATCGCCTAGAGGATCACACAGGCTTCTGGACCCCACTCCCAGGATTTCCGATGCAGCCCATCTGGGTGGGCCTATGGATCAGCATTTCTAATAAGTTCCCACATGATGCTGACACCGCTGGTTTGGGGCCTACACTTTGAGAACCACTGGTTTAGGTTATTACCTGTTCTCACGCTGTCTGCCTAACAGAAGTGTGTACCCATTGCCACAACTGGGCTTTTGAGGCACTGGCTCACCTGAGAAGCAGGACTGGGTGCCCCTTCCAGTCTGAACCTCTGGTGCCTGTTGTGTAGTGAGGTATATCAGGCTCCATGTCCTAGTTTTACTTGGGTCCAGATCTGGAGCTTCAGAATAAAAATAAGCTAGGCCATGGATTCCAGGAACTGAAGAGTTAATCAGGACTGACTACAGATTCAGTTGTCTCTGGCTTTTATTCTACCCAAGTAGAGGAGAAAGGGAGTAAACCTATCTTGTTTCTTTCTCTCTCTCTCTTTTTTAAATTCTTACCCAAGGACTTCTTTAAAAATTGAGTTTAGAGAGAAAGAAAGGGAGGGAAGAAGAGAGGGAGAGAGAGAGAGAGAGAGAGAGAGAGAGAGAGAGAGAGAGAGAGAGAGAAAGAGAGAGAAATGTAAGAGAGAATCATCATCAGTTGGTTGCCTTCTATACGTGCCTCAGCCAGGGATTGAACCTGCAACCTAGGCATGTGCCCTGGCCAGGAATGGACCTGGCAACCTTTCCTTGCGTGGTGCATGGAATGGTGCTCCCATGAACTGAGTTCCATGGCCGGGGCAAGGCTGTCTTGTTTTGAGGACAGGGGTTCAGCCTCAAAATTAGGCTGCTGGAGGAGAACACAGAACCCAGACTTTTGTCCCACTGCACAGGGGTTGCTCTCGGTCCTCAGGCATAGAAGAGAGCCTTATGTCTAGGCAGGTCCTTATGAATGAGGGGGCGTGTTCCTGCATGTCCAGGGGTTCCACATGTGGTTGGTTTCCAGCTTCCCTGCACCACACTTGTTGGTCCCAGTCCTGGTGAAAGCTTACAGGGGACATATCTCTTCACTTCCTGTCCTGCCTGATCCACTGGAGTTGTTTGCATTAAGCATGCTTGATGCTTGCTCTTGTCTTGAAAGTCTATTTATCAGGGTACAGAAGGAATTACACAATTAAAAAAATTGTGATGAAATACCTGTAACAAAATTGACTGTCTTAACAATTTTTAAATGGTGTGGCTCAGTTGTATTAAGTGCATTTATATTGTTGCGTAAGTATCATTAGCACCCATCTGCAGAGTGCTTCATTTTGCAAACCTCAAATCTGTACTGACAATGCAATAATTCACAACTCCCTTCCTCCCCAGCCCCTGACAGCTATTCTCCTTTCTGACTATGTTGGCTGCCTCACTTAAGTGGAATCATACAATATTTGTGTTTCTGTTGATTGGCTGCTTTCCCATTGCATAATGTCCTGTAGGTCCACTTGTGTTGGAGCATGAGTCGGAATTGCCTTCTTTATTAAGGCTGCATAATAGTCTGTTGTACGTACAGCCCACGTCTGGTTGCCCACTTCTGGCTGTTGTGAATAATGCTGCCATGAACATGGGTGTACAGTCATCTGTTTGAGTTCCTGCCTTCAATTTTGGGGGCATATACGTAGAAACAAAATCACTGTATCATATAGTAATTCTATGTTTAATTTCTTTTAAGAAACACTGTACTATTTTCCATAGCAACGACATCATTTTATATGCCCACTAACAGTACACAAGGGTTTCAACAGAGCAGTTTATGTTGGGGTAGTGTCTTTGGGCTGGTCTGACTTCCGTGGGCTTCTGGCATAGTCCCTTGTCCCAAAGAAGGCTAATGCATTGAACTCAAAGGCTCTGGACAGAAATAATATGGCACGTGTAAGGACAATGAGAAAGAGAGTTTAATAAAGGGATAATTCAACTTAAGTAATAATAGGGTTAAGCATGGTAGAGAACCCAGGGCCCAGTAATGGAAGGAAACTGCTACCACCTCTGGGCCTGAGAATTGGTTGATCCTGGAGCCCAGTGATTGCCACAGGCATGGACAAAGGACTGCTTGACAAGAGTGTGGCCTTAGATAGGGGAGTGTCACCACTGTTATACCTCGGCAAGGCAGGAGGAAAGTTGGGAGAAAAAAATGCCCTAACCCTTTTCTTTACCTATCCTCTGATTACCTGCTAGTTACTCCTGAGGCCAGAGGGCAAGGAGACCAGTGCTATAATTCACAGAGAAACTTCTTTCACACAGAACAGAGCAGAGAAGGGAGAAGAATGGATTTGGAGGGTATTATAAAGAATACTCAGTAACTGGGTGTCAGGGTGTGCCCGGAATGTGTTCACCCTAGCTCCATTGCAGTCCAGTGCAACACATTCATGTTTGCGGATCATTGCTTCTGAAGTTAGAATGAAGAGCATGGGGCAGGAGCCCCTTGCTGGGTGGGTGCTCTCTCCTTATTAAGTACGTTTTCTGTGTTTGCTTCAAATCACAACAGACTTCTTTTCAGGGGAACCCTTTTCCATTCGCTTCTCACACTGAGTAGCAAGAGCCATGTTTCTGCGTTTGTGTGTTTCCTCACACCCCTCCAAGAGCTGAGAGCAAGACCCGGGTCAGGCAACTTTTGATTCTGGGAGGGTGGATTGGACAAAAGTCTGAATCATGAAAATAAGCACAATTATACCCATTTCTTTGAGGGGGAGTTAGAATCAAACAGACAGAATGAGTACAAGAGTTCTGGGTTCCTTGGGTATGGAGAAAGAATGTGAAAGAAGCTAATTTTCAATAGTGAAGAGAAGGAAGAAGCAACTGTACTGAAGAAGAAAGGAAAAGTGAGAAAACTCAAAAGACTGACTTGCCTGGTTTAGCATTTTGCCAAGATTCATATGGCAGGAAAATGAAGCTCAGCCGTGTTGCAATGGGCTGTATGGGAGCAAGAAATACCCTTGAGCAGGCACTTGAGCTTCCAGGGCTGTTTTGTTGTGCAGCATAGCCTAAACCAACCTGACTGATGTAGGGCCCCACTCCAGTGGCACTTGCTCTGAAGCTCTCCCTGCTGGGCCACAGAGGGGGTTTCCTGTCCTGGTTTTCTCCAGCATCTTATCTTGCCTTGGTGGTAGCAGTTATTCCTTTGTTTACATGGAGACCACTAGAGGGTGGGCACTGTCCTTTATTAATTTTTATTTTCCCAGTGTATTTCTATTTTTCTACCTTGATGCCAAAAACAATGGCAGGCCTTGAGACCTTTGAAAAGTAAGTGATGATCTCAGCACAGGAGCTGTGATGGCCTGAGTTAGCACCTTCTCAATCCTTTCTGGACTTGAGACTTGAGAGGAGAGGCATCATTACTTTTGTTTTTTTAAATATAACGTTTCTTAGATGTTAATATGTTGAATAGTATTTGAAAAAACAATAATTTCCCATAGTCCCATTGCTCCAATAATTCTTGATAATATTAGATCAAAAAGGAAGTAAGACATGTAGCTAGAAAATTCAAATAATAGAAAAGTGTCCCTCTTTTCAAAGGTAAACATTTAAATATGATTTCTTATGAATCCTTGCAGAATGTGTATGTGTATACACAGATGTATATATATTTTTACACTAAAAGAATCAAACTATATGCATTTTTCCATACCTTTTTTCTCCCAACTCATAATGGTATGTCAGGAGATTTCTCCACAGCAAAATAACTTTTTATGTTATGTCATATTTCATAAATATTTATCTTCCTCATCTCTTCTTTCACTGAAGAGATCTATCATAATTTAGGTATCACTACCTCTTTAGATAGAGTTTTAGGAAAACTTTTGAATGAGGAATGGAAAGTCTACAGCATGAATGGAAAATGCCCAGATGGTAGATGGATAAAGAATGAGAAAGAGAAAAAATCGGAAGGAGTAGAAACACCCCAAGAAAGTAAATTTAGAAGGACAAAAGAAATAACCCAACATGTTTGAAGAGGCACTCTGCTTTTATTCCTGATTGTAGATATGTTGAATGTTGTGAAAAACAAATACAAAAGTGATGGTAGGGATTTGACCCAGGTTCAGAATGACCAGAGGGGGAGAGAATCTTGGCAGTAGCCTCTAATATTTACTAGACTTGAGAAGCACACAGGGAGACTAGGCCATCTGGACAACAGTTATATTTGTCAAGTTAAGAAGTGACCAAAACACAGGGTGGCATTGTTTTGGTGGGATGGGGAGAGAGGCTGCATAAATCCAGAGTTCGTGAGAGTGTGGCTGTGGAGGGAATTTCAGACTGCGAGTATAGGGGCAAAAGAAGATTTCATCCCTGACGGTTGCATTAAGAAAAGGAAGAAGAACCCTGGCTGATATGGCTCAGTGGATTGAGTGCTGGCCTGTGAACGAAGGGGTCGAATGTTCTATTTCTCGTCAGGGCACAGGCCTGGGTTGCAGGCCAGGTCCCCAGTGGGGGCCACACAAGAGGCAACCACACATTGTTTCTCTCCCTCTCTTTCTCCCTCCTTTCTCCTCTCTCTAAAAACAAACAAACAGACAAACAAACATACAATCTTTTAAAAAAAAGAAAATAAAAGGAAGAAGAAACAGAGTTTGTGAAGCCCAGAGGAGAGACAACTGAATTTGGGGCTAGTCAGGGAGTTCTGGTCACTACCAGTGTGTGTGTGTGTGTGTGTGTGTGTGTGTGTGTGTGTGTGCATACATGCAGGTCAACGTTTTGTTTTTAAAGAAAAACAGAGAAAGGAATGGCCATAGAACTAACTTAAAAATATTTCCTCCTATGTGTCAGACACTACTCTCGGTCGGTACATTATGGAAAAATTTATGTTTTCTATCCACTGCTCTGTGAAGTAGCATTTATTATCTTTTGAGATAAGGAAACCTCGATGCTGAAAAGTTGTTACTTGACTGGCACTTGAACCCAAGCCTGTTTGCCATCAAAGCCCAGGTTCTTTCTCCATGCCAGAATCTTTGAATATATTGTGTAAACCTCTTAAAATGGGCAGGGATCTGTTACATGGGTAGACTATTATGGGGGGCGGCAATGTTGACCATCTAAAGAGGAATAAAGGGAATCATTATTGCTCACCCAGAAAGTGTGTCCGGAGAATAGCCCACTCAGAGTGTGTTGAACAGGTGATTGGGTGATCAGGGTGCACTGGGTGAGCAGTCACCTAAAAGCAAAGGGAGAGCTAGTTTTGGGTGTGATCGAGATTTGCTTTTAGAGAGAGTTGTGTCCC
Source organism: Phyllostomus hastatus (assembly GCF_019186645.2). Lineage (NCBI taxonomy): Eukaryota > Metazoa > Chordata > Mammalia > Chiroptera > Phyllostomidae > Phyllostomus > Phyllostomus hastatus. Next base: position 45,152,024 of record NW_025333960.1, on the reverse strand, counting down.
GTATGGTAGGAACACAGCTTGGAAGATCTGTTCGTTATTAGAGGGGGGTATGTGGTTGATGCATCCAACGGGGTCAGGGGACCAGATTTGAAAAACAGAAGGACAAAAATGTTGGCCAAAACATGTTTAGGAAAAAGGAAGCTACTATGAGAAAAGGGAAAGGGAAGAGCAGCCCCTCAGGGGATCTGACAGGGTTTGGAGGGAGGATGTGGAGACTCCAGAAATAGCTCTATCAAGAAAAGCAAATGTTCCTCAGCGCGGCAGAGTAGAGGGCTGACAGCAGAGTGGAGGTCATCGAGCAGAGCCACAGAACTGAGAGAGGGCTCCTGCGTGTAGGACAGTAGAGGCGCTCGCAGTGACTGGGAGCCATCCCCTCGCCTAGTGGAGCGCCGCGCAGATTCTCACGCAAACCCTTGTCCGCACCTCTGCACATATGGGCAAACTGGGGAGGAAAGGAGATCCTAAAATGTTTGAAGTTATACCAAATCACTTCCACATGGAACAGTTAGAAGAATGAATTATTTAAGCCTGATAAGAGACATCAGAGGGGGAATTCTGACAACTGTTTTCAGGTACGTGGAGGTGTAGGCAGTCAAGCATGTTGACAGTATCGGCTGTATCCATGATGGAGACACCAAAGAGAAAGACCGAAACCCCATGTTCTGTTGGACTTGATCACACGAAAGGAGGAGCCCCGCCCCCCTCAGTAATGGGGTTTAGATCTGAAAGGAAGTTTCAGAAACTCATCATATCAACTACCCAAATAAGAGATGTTTTCAGCTGACTTGGACCCTACAGGGAAATTTAAAAAAATTCTTTTTCTGTTACTTCTTCAGATTCTGGCCAGGTTGGGAAGATGAAAAACCTACACAACTATATTTAGAAAGAAGGTACTTAGAGCAAGCGAGTTCCGCTCATTGAGAATTGATAATTATCAGAAATCTCGAAGGGGAGCCCGTTCATGCAGAGTCTCTCTAGAGGAACCGAAAAACTCTGCAAGTTCATATAAATATCAACTTTCTTGTGTGTGCCAGTTAGGATGGAGCGTGCTATTTTGAAGCAAACCTGTAGAGCTCTTGAGGTTCAACTTCAGCTCACATGGATTATTTCTCTCTCACAGCGGCCGTTTTCCAGAGGATCTATTTTGCAGACACAGAGCAATTATGGATATTAGTCAACATTTTAAGAAAGAACACGTATCTGTGCTAATATGAGATATTTGTGTTTTATGTTTAAATAATTTTCATTTTTAATAATTAAAAATGAAGTTTGTTATTTCTTACACTGTAAGACTGTTACATATGCCTTAAAAACCAATCCCTGATGGTTGTGGTCAGGATAAGGATTACTTTCAGGGAGCAGTAACTGGGAGGGGACCGGAGGGAGCTCCTTGGGAGAAGGGAATAGTCTTGATCTAGACGGTAGCTATGTGTGTATACACATATGAATATCTATTGAGCTGTATACCTAAGATTTGTGTCCATCATGTAAGTCATACCTCTTTTAAAATAAATATTATTGCTCCTTATAAAATATTTGAAAAATACAGAAAGAGAGGGAAAAGTCATTTATTACTCAGAGAAAACCACTGCAAACCTGGTAGACTATCTACTTTCACTACTTTTTAAATGTATTTTCTTTAAATTGAGATTTTAATTCGTGTACAGTTCATATGCCACCCCCCACATGTTTAACACAAGCCCTTTTGATGTAGCTGTAGACTCCCCAGAGATACTGGAGTTGTTTTCCCCAGAGATACTGGAGTTGAATTGGTAATACTCACAGATATACAGGGACACAGTGGTGACAACTTGAAGAACACTGTACAACCTGTGTGGGGGACATGCAGATCGGGGTGATGTGCTTCCGAGCTTTAGTTTGGTGAGTAGAAATAAATTTTGGAATGTCTATATTCTGGAAGACCTGACAAGCAATTCAAAAGTGTTGTGGATCTCTGAAAGTTGCTGGTCATATCGCTAAATCTTGAATACACTACTTTAAGAGACAAAAATGAGGGTCTTTACCTGAAAAGTTTCCTACGGGTGTGTCATGAATAGGTTACAAGTGTGGCAAGATACTGATTTCCTAGTTCTCCTGGTTGTCCAGCTGAGTCCTGTGTGGCTGGAGCCCCTGGGCCACAAGCGGATTTGTTGGTTCCCCTCCAGTAATAGTCTCTGTGTGCATCACAAGATCAAAGTGGCTGGGAAGACCCGCCCACATGACACTTTGTCTCACCTGCTGACCTATTGCTTTCGGCATGAGTTTGAACACAGATCACCGAGGGAGCCCACCCTCTACGGGAGAGTAGTATTTATTATATCGTTTCTGGTGGAAGTTTGCAAATCTCCAGCTGAGTGATATAGCACATGAAGGATTGCATTCACATCACATCTCAATTTGTCCTGACGAGAACCTGTAAGGTAGATGGTATGGATTCATAACTGAAGAGCCAAGAGAATGGTTTGCTCAACATTACATAGTAGGTGATGGAGTTGGGGTTCAAATCCAGACTTTTCTATTTCTGTTTTTGTCTACTATGTGAATGGGTTTTAATCCTCTTTAAAAAAAATTTAAAAACTCAACTATAGTTGATATACCAAGGTCTGTCCAGGAGGTATCTAGCCATGTAATATGAAAAAGAAACATTTGTAGAAGAAGATGCAAGATACAAAGAACATTGTACATAAGACAATGATGCCTCTGTCCCTTTCAAAGCAGGCACCTTGGGACCTCCACAGTCCTCCCAAACACCATCAGCTGCCCTGTTGTATGTTCCTGAATCTCATCAACTGTCTGAACTCTCTTCCCTTTCAAAGGTGACTTTAGTTTTGGGAAGAGCCAGAAGTCATGGGGCACCACATCTCAGCTATGGTGAGAGGATATTTTAATCACATGATATTTGGTTTTATTCTTCCTTCTGCAGACTCCAACCTCACAATACTGGGCTGATGTAGATTTCATCTAGACGGTATTTCCTTTTTGGGGGTGATGGGGGACCAGTCCCTTTCCTATTCTCTGCAGCCCTGGAGAGTCAGAGTAGCTGTCCATCTGGCTGCAAATGTAGCCTATATATGGTCTCTTATCATAAAGAAAAACTTTTCTCCTTTGCAATGATTTAAGTTAATGGGGACAGGGTTGAATGAATAATGTTATTAATAGCATTGTATTTACAGATGAACAGAGCTGTGACATGTAAAAGAGCTAGTAGGGCATCTGGCTCTTCGTCTGCCCCTCTCCACTCCCTGCGTGGTCTCACTTGCGTCAGCTGACAACAACGGCGTACAGACGGTGCAGTATGAGGGGACAAGGCTGTGTGGCCAGGAGCTGCGAAGGCTCTGATGAAAACACCCTTTCTTCTTTAGTGTTTGTTCTTCCTCACCCTACTGATGCTAATACCAGCACCAGTGTTTTCTGTGGGTGGTGGTAACATTTATGCCATTTGTCGTCCTGAGCCCCTGAGGACACTTTCCAGCTGTGAAGTTAAGGTGAGAATGTACTTTAGAGCCAGGAGGTCAAAGATGAATCAAATTCTGAAATAATGCTTCATCTACACTAAAAAAACCATCCGGTTTAATCCAAATGAATAAAGCCCAGTTTTACCCATGAAGTAGCCTCTGAAGTCGACGCCAAGTTTTGGGGGCCCATCGCAGTCTGGGGAGCAATTTTTAATAGTAACGGGCAGGGAGGCCTGTGCATGCTAACTGCTAAGAACATGAAGAGGGCCCAGATCGGAACACAGGCATCCTGACCTGGGGTGTGTCTTAGTCCTCTAGAGAAAGTCCCGTTGCGGGTGGGATGGGGACACGCTAGTCAGCTATCCAGAGACAGTGTGCTTTAATGGCATGCCCTTTTGTTTACCAAAATTATGTTTTCAGAGCTGTAATGGGAGTTTAGTCATGTGGACTCCTGGGGACAAGGACTACAACTGCGTGTGGGTGCCTGTGACCTTATCTGGGATCACCTCTGGCAATGATGGCAAGGAGGAGGTAGGGGGGGCGGGAATTACTGACCTTATCATACTCTGCACCAGCCCCCCCTGCTGGGAAACAGGCTGTCTTAGAGGGCAAGAGGACCCAAACAGACCTTCATCGATGATTCCGAGCTCGCCCTGCCCTGCCTTTGACGTGTTAATTTGCTTGCTGAAGTGCTGGTGCCCTGCCCTTTGTGAGTACCGGGGCCCCTGATGGACGGAATCGGAAGCCCCTGCAGAGTCCACACTTTAAGGGCAGTAGAAACACTCTGCATGATACCATAATGGTGAACACATGTCCTGCACTTGTCCAAACCCATAGAGTGTACAACACTGAGAGTGAACCCCAGAGTCAACTGTGGACTTTGGGTGATGATGGTGTGTCAGAGAATGTTCGTCAGTTGTGACAAACGTACTGACCTGTGGGCGTATTGATAATGGCTGAGGTCGTGCATGTGAGGGGGATGGAGGGTTACAGAATTTCTCTGTACCTTTCAATGTCGCTGTGCATCTAAACCTGCTCTGAAGAGGTCTTTAGAAACCATGTTCACTGTACCTTGCTGAGGAACCCATGGTGGCTTCCTCTCCCTGGCTACGGTGTTCCTCCCTCTTTTTCATGGACTTGGCCAAAGTGTAACGAATGTCAGGTGTTACGGGCTGGGCTGTGTCTCTCCAAAACTCATATGTCAAAGTCCTAACTCTTGGTGCTTCAGCAAGTGACTGTATGTGGAGATGGGGGCAAAATGAGGTCATTAGGAGGTCATGGGCTGTCATCCGATAGGCCTGGTGTCCTCATAAGGAAGGGAAATGAGGCCACAGACAGGCACACGTACAGCGGACAGACCGTGTGCGGACACAGGGGAGAAGGTGCCCATCTCCACGTCAGGGAGAGAGGCCTTGGGAGACACCAGCCCCACAGACACCTTGACTTGGGACCTTTTAGCATCCATGATGGTGACACGATACATTTATGTTGTTTAAAGCCACCCAGTCGCCTTAGCTGACCAATACACATTGTTTCTTATCTCGCCCCTTCCACACTGACCTGGCCTTGGTGGGGAGCAGGCCCCCACCCTCAGACACCGGGACCCAGGCTGCTCCTCCCTCCAGGCCCACACATGCCCCTGCACCGCGCGCAGACAAAGTTATTATTTTTTTTCACATTAGACACGTCAAGCTGATGAAAGAAACAAACACTTTTAATGAAACATATGTGGGACACTTAGAAGGAGAAGATTTACAATGTGTCCGCTGTGAAACCAGAAGGCTTCAGGAAAGTGTGAAGTAGGAGGAGAGAGATAACGGCTCGCATGCCAGAGACACGGCCTACATATTAAACAGAAGGGGAATAATTCCCGTCCGCGAGAGTCACAATGCATGTCTGCATCTGACAGAAACCACGAGGACACGTACAGGGTGTGCTCACCTCCCTGCCTTCGCTCTTTTCTATTCCGACCCTGCGAACGGACACTTTGGTCTCGGGGAAAGGAAATTAAACCTAGGCGTGGAGACACAAGGTTGCCAGAACTGTTTCCAATCCCAAGTTCTAAAAAGCCCACCCCCTCCATGAGAAATGAATTTTGGAGTTACGAATACTGTGTGTTTGTCTAGTTTAAAGAAAAGAGGCAATGTCTTAACTTCCTTGTGCAATTTGGGATCTGACATAAAACCTAAATAAAGATGGGACGGTGCCATGGGAAAAGACAGTGAATAATTCCACTTTGGAATGCTTTATATCATCAGCACTGCACTTGGGATGGTCATGTACAGGAAGCCCTCGCTTAATGTCGTCGACAGGCTCTTGGAAACTGCAACTTTAAGCAACACTGATGTATAATAAAACCAGTTTTCCCATAGGCCAATTCATAGAAATGAGTTATGTTCCCATGGCATATTTCTGGCCAAACAACGTCACCAAACCTCTAAATGAGGAACCAAACACTTCTAATATTAAACACTGAACTACGTGTAAGCTGTGCATATATGTAAGAAAGATGCATAAAAGCCAATAAGATAGTGATTTTCTAACCTGCTGATTCCACTTCAGGGTCACTGGTGGCAGGAGCCTCTCCCAGGCTGCAGCCCACGGTGCAGGTGGGACCCACCTGGACAGGGCACCCTTCCTTTGTACGGCCACTCACACCCACACTCCCACAGACGGGACAGTGGAGGCAGGTCGGCTCACTGCGTGTGTGCAGCTCTGGGGAGTGGGAGGGAACTGGAGGACCTGGAGGAAAACCCTGCAGACACTAGGACACTGTGGGGACTCCACACGGACAGTGGTCCCCACTGGGAATATGTGTGTGTGTGTGTGTGTGTGTGTGTGTGTGTGTGTGTATTCTCATCCATGTTAGAACAAAATGGTATTCAAAACCTGCTATATTTCAAATATCGTGAAAGCTGGTTTTTAATATTTTGACTGGATATTAATTAATATTAATGACATGTCTACGGAAGCCTGCAAAATATGTGTGGTCCTGTCAGTGTGGTTTTTAAGGAAGACAGTCAGTGTATTTGTTGTATACAGATAGGACCAATTCATTGCTCCTCTCACAACATCTGTGACAGCGCTCGCTTGGCGTGCCTCAGTTTGGAAATAACCACAAATGTGTTGTCTATAGTCTCAGAAATGTAGCTACTCCTTTCCTCTTAGCATTTTCACAGTGGGGCCTCGATTCCTGGTGGCCAAGGGACGATGCAGCCGGTGCAGCTCAGAGTCCCCCGGCCTGGCTCTCCTCTCTTCCTCTCTCTCCTCTCTCCCGGTGGGTCCCCAGAAGAGGGGCCTCTGATCTCACCCCACATGAGACTGTTCTTTTCCCTCCTCTGAAAGGATTCTGGTCACAAGGAGCAGGGTGCTGAGTGTGCCCGGGTGAGCATGGGTGTGCGTGGCTGTGGGGGCGGGGTGGCAGGATAAGAGGCGTGAGCAGGATCCAGGGCGACGCCCCTCTGTGAGCCCAGCTATGAAAAACCTGGAGGGAGCGCTTGGTCCTGCGTCTTCCCGGGACCCGGGTAGGGGATGCAGCAGGAGAGGAGCGTGGGGTGGGCGGGAGGGGGAATGAGTGCCTGGCCAGCAACCCTCCCAAGGGACAGCCTCCCATGCTATGACCCCCTGCCAGCCAAGGCAGCGCTTCTTTTTCCACATTTTCAGGTTTTCCGTTTTCAGAGCTACTGCCTGAAACCATCTAAGTCAGTCGTCCCCAGCTTGCCCATATACCTCTGAGGATCCTGGAGATCCTTGAGAAAAAGCTGTGGAGGTATGAAGGCATGGATCTTCAATGGAAAAAAAAAAAAAAAAACGCCTTTGACCTGCACATATGTTAGACTTTATCAAATGTATGTAGGCCCCTAGGGATGAATCAAATAAAATATATTGTAAAGCGTGGCTAAATTCAGGGTACTTTTTCGGTCATTATTTTCACAGTCTGTAGGGACTAAAACATAACAGTTATCATTTGGAAGTCAGCAGTTTATTTTTTTTTAATGTCCTCTGAAGGAACTGGGGTCCTTCACGGGTCCCGCCCCACTGTGCTTGTAAAATCTTAGTTTCATGGTTATAACTCCTCACCCAGCTGGCTTCTGGGTGAGCACCGAGTGAGGACGTGCCAGTGTCGAGATGGGAGGCGGCAAGCAGTGAAGGAGTTGGCTTCATTCGGGCTATTGCCGGGGAGATAAGTTCAGGAATGACTGCCTCAGGGGGAGCAAAGGGAAGGGGGTGGGGCTTTACAGAAGCAAGTAAACAAAGATGTCATCCCTGAGTCTTTGGGGAGTCAGAGGGAGAGATAGGGTCTTATCTCAAATATGGAAGAAAAAGGGAATGTGTAGCAATTAACTGTTTCCAGAAACGCAAAAACGTAGGGGGATTTCTCAGCCCTCGCTGTGGTCTGGGAGCACGGGATGCAAGTGAGGTGTGGCATGGTCACGGACACCACGATTTCGGTGGAGGTGACTCAGTCACTTCGGCAGAAATTTTCTTTGGCCTGTTTCTGGGTCTTCATCTTACATTCACTCTGGGGTGCAAGGATTAGCCGTTTAAGCAAGTTTTCAATCTTCCCTTCCCACGGATGTCAGGGCCCTGAGTATCAGTTAATTCCACGTCAACTTAGTTACTTTTGGACATCGGTCACCTGAGCAATTAATTAGACTCCAGTTTGCATCCAGGTCTTCCCTTCTTCTTCCATTCTCTCTGGGTGTTGTTCCAAGTTCCAGGGTGTTCGGTGTTGTTTTGGTACCAGGAGCAGACACTTTGTCTTCCTGGTCTTGGATCACCAGTATCCCTCCTTTCTGCAGACTCTGCTGAAATGTCTTAAGGGTCCCTCCCCTGTGTGTCCTTGCAAGCCCCTCTGTGTCCTTGTTCTCTGCGTGCAAGGTCTTCATAGGTCCACATCATTCTTTGGGCACTGCTGTGTCCCTCCGGGGTGCTGTGGGGGAGGATCTAGCTTTTATAGAGAGAGAGATCTGATTTTTTTTTAAGATTTTATTTCTTTATTTTTAGAGAGGGAAGGGAGGGAGATAGAGAGAGTGAGAAACATCAATGTGCAGTTGCTGGGGGACATGGCCTGCAACCCATGCATGTACCCTGACTGGGAATCGAACCTGTGACACTTTGGTTCACAGCCCGAGCTCAACCCACTGAGCTACGCCAGCCAGGGGGAGAGATCTAATTTAATTTTGGGAGCTACCTTAAAGAAACAGAATATAAAATTACGACTTTGTTGGGTTGAGTGTATTCCTGAGTATATTTTCTGGCTGGGAAGAGCTTCCATTTTGACGAGGCATCCATGGAAGCTAAATGCTTCACTTACAATTTCACACTTCTCATGACTAGGAGAACTTTCCCTAGGTTAGCATCTGGCTGCATACATTTAAAACCCTTTCCTCCACTATCCATGGCGTGCTGGTTCCTGGTGCTGTAGGATATGTTCATATCATATTGCAACTTCTGGCTCTGCAAGTTTGGGCCATGACTCCGGGTGCTGGCACGGTGGATGCTAGGAGGATTTTTGACACCATTCATATACTTGGACGGCTAGCAAAAACAATTACACACAGAAGCGACTGGGAACCATGTAAATATATCCGCCTAAACTCCCATATGAGTGTACTCTGCTACTCCAACACCATCTGACAGGGGAAAGTGTGTCAGAGGGGAAGTTGGAGTGGAGACTATGGTCTTAACCAATTGGTGTTCAAGTTTCTTACGGTTACAAATTGCACAAAAATATGGGACAATGAAAGCACTGCCAGGACCCTTCCCGGGGCTTTGCAAGGGGAGAATGCACACGGGGCCCTACACCTTAAACCTTCTTAGCTCCGGAAGTCCTCTCCTACGTGCGCGGGAGACTCAGATGCCCCTGCCTCTGAATGGCAGTGGAGATCCTCTGCAGGCGTGGCCCCCGGCCATTTCTTTCTGCTTGACTGTTGCAAAGCTCTGCTGGGACAGGGGCCTTCTCCGTGAGACTGCTGGTCACTTAAGCTTTAGTCTCTCCTGGGAGGACCACTCCCTAAACTTAGGTTTTCTAGAATTTCATCCCCACTCCAGGGGCTGGGCCAGAGGGAACAGAGAGTGTGCCGTGTACATCCATCAGCATCTCAGCTCTTCTCCAGTCCTCTTTTACTTCTTCCTTCTTCTCTCTGATGTTCAGCACCCATTTGTTTTTGAGGCAGAACAAATATCATGACATCATCAGACAATCTCTCCTCCTCTCCGTGTAGGGCTGATTTCTATGCCCCGAGTTTCTCAGACTGTTAGCTTTTTGAAGATGAAAACTGTTGTTCTTTTTTAAAGAGCTCTGTGCTTGTAATGAACAGACTCAACCAACCTTTAAGACTTTTGTCTCCTTTTTTGAATTAAAAACTCCTGTTTATGTCCCCCAGTGACTTCTTTGTTTTGGGCTGATGCATCGAATGCTACTGATTCAGCGCATGGCTGATGGCAGGGCGATGAGAGAGTCACGGGAAAAAGAAAACTCAGGTATAGCTTCGTGGTTTAGCCTGCCATGTTCATTTTGGGTTCTTCTAATTCCTGGCTGACGATTTTCTTGAGAAAACTTGTGAAATTGTTTTACTGAATTCTGGTCAGGTTATGGCACTGGCAATTAATTTTCCAAATACTATATATCACATTCTTTTCATTTGCTCATTTATTCAAAAATGACTCAGTGATTGTGTCCGACACCGAGGCTACGTGCACTGCTGTTCTGCTGAGAATGCAGGCGAGAGAAGACCGGCATGGCGTCCACCCTCACGTAGCTTCCCATCGGGCTGGCTGAAGAGATGACAACTATAATTACGTAGTTTGTAGGATATTTAATTAGGGCACATGCTACAGAGAGAGGTACAGGTTGCCATGAAAGAGATTAACAGAGAGATTTAATTTACATAATCTCAAAAAAGTAGTTTGGGGATTACAATGCCTGACACTTGGTGTTTGTGGGATACGTATTTATTCAGTGACCGACTGGATGCATGGATGATAAAAAGACATAGAATCCTTCATTCTTTCCTTCATGCCACGTTGCAGAGGCAAGTTTTTATAAACTTTCTCTTTGTATTTTGTGCTTAAAAGTATATATATATTAATTTTCTTAATCTAAAAGATAGGGGTAAAAGGATAAGGCATTAAATCCAGTTTTGAGAGCTAGAAAGCTAAGGTCACTGCCGAGGTGAATCTATAGCTTTCAGACCAGCTTTGTAAATGGGATGACGATTCCTAATAAGCTCAATTCATCCCACAGAAATGATTTTAAAGACGAGGAAAGTAGAAGCACAAAGCAGTAGGTGCCCTGTTGCGGGAGTTGGGTTCTGCAATCCCAGGCTCCGTCCCTTCTCCCTGACACGGAACCCCAGTCTAGGCACTGCTGTCCCCGGGGTGGGCACGAACCTCAATTTGTGAATCATATTTGAGCACCTTCTTCTGCCACGTGTCCAGGCACCACAGCCACCAAATAACCCCTCGAGATGTCCACAGTTGGTAAGAGAGGCTACCACGTAAATAATTAAAATACAATGTGAACAGTATTTCATAGGACAAAGTGCTATAGAAAAGCAGAAAGTTTCCAGTGGGTGCGAGAGGTGGTAATAAGATCTTATAGCTGTGGTGTCTGATACAGTAGACATTAACCAAATGTGACTATTCGAAGGATTTGAATTTTGATTCAGCAATCCCAGTTTTGTGACTATATCCAAAAGAACCCAAAACACTAATCTGAAAGAACGTGAGCACTCCTATGTTCATTGCAGCATTATTTACAATCACCAAGATATAGAAGGAGCCCAAGTGTCCATCAGAAGATGAGCAGATAAAACAACTGTGAGACATTTGCACAACGGAACACTACTTAGCCACAAAAAAGAGGAAAGTTTAACCCTTTGCGACAGTACGAATGGACCTAGAGAGCATTATGCTAAGTGAAATAAACCAGTCAGAGAAAGACAAATATCATATGATTTCACTCATATGTGGAATCTAATGAACAAACTGAACTAACAAGCAAAATAGAGACAGACTCAAAGATAGCAGGATGGCAGCTAAGGAGGGGATTGTAGGGAATGGAAGGATTGAGCAAAAAGGAAAGAGGACTCATGGACATGAACAACAGGGTGGTGATTGTTGGGGGAGGGGGTATAAGGGGACCAAATGGTAATGGAAAAGATACGATAAAAATCATTGAAAACTACAGTACATTTAATGACAATTAAATAAAACTGGGAATTCAGTTCCTCAGAGGCATTAGTCAAATTTAAGTACTTAACGGGCACTTGCGGCCATTGGCTGTGCTGCTGGGTGGTGGCGGCGTGCGACCTCCCCACCAGCACAGGAGGCGCTATGAGGCAGGGCGGGCCTTGAGCGGCTGTAACGATGATGCAGTGAGTCCAAGGAGGCCAAAGGTGAGCTCCTGAGGCGACAGCACTAGTATCTTGCATCAGCCAGTACCTAAGAGCCACACTAGTTATTTTTAACAACAACAACAAAAAATTAAATAGAAAGAATTGTTAACTAGATATTGGGGAAATGAAAAGGCAAAAAGGGACTTAAAGCGTCATTCCCAGGGCTTGAGAAACGTAGTGCCATAGTGGTCATGATGATTAAAATTTAGAAGCCTAGAGATGGGATGTGTGGAGCTGAAATTAGGATTTTTTTTTAAAGTAAGACTTTTGAGGAGAAGGTACCTAGTGGCTGGTTCTAGCGTCTTTGAACTTGGAAGGGAGGTGGTGTGGGGCTGGAACCCAGCCCCCTGAGGAAAGGGTGCTGCTGGGCTGAGCTGGCACCTCGGAGCTGGGAGGGGGCTCTGTGGGGCTGAACCGTGTTGATGCCTGGCGTGCTCGGATGTCTCTGATGGGGCATGGTAAGGCTGTGTCTGGGTGTGTAAAAACCTGACCACTGAAATCGGTTGTAGATACTGAAATAAACTGCCACTAGAGAGGTGGAAGGGCCGGCTGGGGTCATGCTTCCAGAAACAGGAAGAAAACAGGTGGCAAACACAAAAGAATAAAGCCCTCTACCTTCCTTATGCCTTCCGGTCCCCTCGCATCCCTTTGGCAGAGCCCAGCAGGGAGCCAGCTGGCGGAGTCCCAGCCTCAACCTCACGCAGCACAATATGGGGCAGGGGGATGGGTGACGGAGAATAAAGACTTTGGCTGGCCTTTGTGTCCCTGGCTCCTGGAAGGATGACTCTAAATCCTTGGAATTTCCCAAATGATAGGAGTGTCTTTGTTATTCAAGAGCCCTTTGGGTCACATCTGCATGTATGCTATTGATGATTCAGGGGAGGACTGGCCACCGGAAAGACCAACCAGGTTATTAGAGGGCTAGGGCTTTGAGACAGTCTGACCTGCCTCCGGAGAGTGCAGTCACATGGCCCACGATTTGGCCAACCAGATCTACACAATGGAACCCCGGTATAAACTGGACACCAACATGCCACGGAGCTTTCTGGTTTGTGACCACATCGGTGTGCCAGGAGGGTGATGTGTCCTGACTCCATGGCGAGAGGCACACAGTCCTTGTCTAGGGTCCATGCAGACTTCACTCTGTGTCCCCTCACTGGGCTCACCCTGATCTGAGCCTTTTGTAACAGTGATTTTCAACCCATGTGCTGCGGTGCACTGGTGCGCCACAAGAGTTTTTAAAACATGCAATACCTGACTGTTTAGTCAGGGGCACTGACCCCTTTTCCCTTAGGTTGTCAGATGAAAAATGACAACAGCCAGCACAACAATAGCTGTCCAGTGTGAATGAATCGAAATTGTACCCGTTTCTGCCAGAGTGGCAAAAAATATAATTTTTGGTGTACCACGGAGCTTTAGTAATCAGTTTATGTGTGCCATAAGATGAAAAACATCACTGAAAAATCACTGCTTTATAATAAAACTGTAATCATAATTATGGTACTTTCCTGAACTCTGTGAATCATTAGAGCAAATGAGCAAACCCAAGGGGGTGGTGGGATCAGTTGGTCTGGGTACTCTTGAACTTGCGACTGGCGTCTGAAGTAGGGACTCCACAGGTTTAGAGACTGTGCCCTTAAACCCGTCTCTTACGTGGGTTGTTAGCCCCAGACCTGAATTGTATTGCAGTGTTGCAGGGGAAGAGTTGGGAAAAGAACTCAAAGCACTGATGTAATTGCTTAATAAATAGGCCTGGATATGTCAAAATTGTGGTCTCCTATGACGCAGTAGCGCTCTGATAGTGTATTCCGGTGTAATGCACTACCCCAAAACTCATGGTCATGGCTTTTGTGAATCAGCTTGGCTTTTCTTAGCCTTTTTTTTTCCCTCAAAGGGCACATATAGATATCAGCTTGTTCTCTCCATCTATGAGCCTGTTCTTGTTTTGCTTTGTTCATTTCTTTTTAGATTTCACGTATAAGTGAAATCATACGGCATCTGTCTAGCTTATTTCACTTAGCATAATACCTTCTAGTCCTATCTGTATTGTTGCAAATGGCAAGACTTCATTCTTTTTTATTGCGGAGTAATATTCCAGTGTGTGCGTGTGTGCATGTGTGCGTGTGTGTATTCACATCTCATAGATACGGAGAAGAAACTGATGATTGCCAAAGAAGAAGGAGGTAGGGAGATAAGTTAAAAAGGTAAAAAGAAATAAGAGGTACAAACATCCAATTAATAAAGTTAAGAAGTCATAAGGGCATAATGTATATCACAGAGAATACAGCATTAATATTGTAATAACTTTTACAGTGGCAGATGGTTACTAGACTTAGTGTAGTAATCACATCATAAGATATATATATATATATACACCATATATACACATATTATACATATATGTTAAACCACTGTGTTGTACACCTGAAACTAATATAATATTGTGTGTCAACTATAATAAAAAATACCACCTGAGTAAATAAAAGTAGAATGAAAAAACTAGAGAAACAACAACAAAAAGAGACCAGCAAAAATCTTCTCAGATTCCATTGGCCAGAAGTGGGTTCCGTGGTCATCCCTCAGCTGCAAGGAATACTGGGAAAACCAGCATATGGCATTTGCAAGCCCTATTGAAAGGAGGTGAGCCTTGCCCACAAGAAGGGAGAAGAGGAGTAGCTCTGAGGCAGCAACCAATGATATTTGTGACAAATACTTAGCTCAGAGGATTATGAGGATCAAATGGATTTATTTATGTAGTTTGTTTAAGTTAATTTTTAGGCTTTTAAAATGCTTAAATAGTAGTTATTATATGCCAGGGTTGTTTAGTATCAACCCACTTACTTCTCGTAACTCCAGGAGCGAGGCACTGTTATGATCCCCATTCAACAGACAAGGAGACTGAGGCACTGAGATGTGAGAATAACTGGCCCCTTAGCACAGCTTGGAAGCAGCGGAGGCAGGAGTCGAGTCTGCCTCCAGAGCCTGTGCTCCCAACTCTCCAGAGTGTGTGGGAAAGCACCGCGCGTTGCAGGCTGCCTAGGAAAGCTAGGTTCTCACCCCTCCTCTGGTTCCGCCACACGAGCACCTGGGTGCCGGACGGACGGATGGAAGGGACGGTAGTGAAAGCAGAATATCCCACTGAGAGGCCCCCTTCCCCAGTCCATTCCCGTTTCTTGCATTTAGCTTTCCCTCTCCGGTGGGTTCCTGTCCGTTCCAAAGGAACTTGTAAAACCTATTCCAAAATTCCCCTCTTATTTTACTTATGTATGAAAAGGATCATCTTTTTACTTCTGATTTTTTTGAAAGTCCAGACCAATGAAGAATAAATAATTTCTGCTTCTAAGGATCGATAAAAATGGGTTGATGGAGAGCCCCATGAGGCTTATGGGCAGTGGCCTGTAGTATTCTTTCCCTGCAAAGAAGCAGCGTAAAGGGTGTGAGAACTCTACAGTGGCATGGTCTCCTGGGGAGGTCATTTTCAAATACCGCAGCTAGAGTTCACTGTGGGCTCAGGTGAGTGGGAGAGCACTCACGCAGGTGCCAAATTGCAAGCCCCTGGGAGTTGTGGTTTGTGACTCGGCACTCACACTCGAACAGAGGCAGCCGTGGGGCTTGTTTGGGGGACCCCCTTTCATAGGGCGTGAAGGAAGTGAGCCAAGCATTGGGTGACACAAACCAGTGAGTCAAGAAGGAACAGGAAAGGACTGTCACAGGTTTCCTAGCTCGGGACACTGAGACATAAAAACAAGGTCACATGTGCACACAATGAAGCAAGAAACCCCCAGAAAGGGAGGAAAAAACAGCCAAATATAACTCCACCTAAAGACGGTCAGAAAAACATCCTCACGGGTTGGACAGCCCACCGAGAATAACACATGAGTTCATCGCGCTCCAGAAGGGGGGAGAGGAGGGAAGCATTAGCCAGCTAATTTAAAAATCAAGACGTGAATTTCTCATCTTCCTGCAGAGACTGTTCCAGAGCAGATCTTTGCAGAGGAGAGCCAGCCCCTGAAGTGGGGGTTTCCTGTAGAGACGGAGCAGCTGCACCTTTGATGACTCCTTCGATATTAGCAAAACACTTGCTAAATATAGATGAACGTCAACAAGTCATAAATAAGGGAACAGGAGTGGGAAACTCCATACAAAAGGTGAGTGGGCAAGAACAAAGGCTCCTTTTCTGCCAAAGGCAATTATCACGTGCAGCATCAAAGCATTAATCACTGAGTCATTTAAAAGTTCAAATGCCAAACAGAAATAAAAGTCCCATGTAGGAAACTGTCACAGAGCGGGGCACTGGAGGCAAGCTACTACCTTGTATCTGTTTCCAGCGCTTTATTCCATGGAGTGGAAAGAAAGCGTGACATTGGCAGAGACTCTGAGGATGTTACAATGGCCAGGTGGCAAAGAGCTTTCAAGCTGCCAGTCTGGTGTTTTATCTCCATTCATTCTTTCTCTGCCTAAGTTTCCTTTACTGTAAGGGAAGCTGTATCGATATCTTGATTTCCCCCAGGGATGTGGGGTACCGGCTACATAGACCTCGATTGTGAGCAGGCTGGACCACGTCAGTCTGGGCTGTGTGAGGTCAGATAAATGTTGTTTTCTCACAACAAGCCAAACATATGCTGATTGATTTCTGCTCTTCCTTTCTGCCCAGATTAAATCTATTTACACTCCCAACAGTCTGTACTTATTAAGTGCCATGCATACATGGTGTCAGGCGGGGCTCTGCCTAGAGCACATCAAATCAAATAATCACGCCCCCGACCCCCTTCTAGTCAGGCCTGGTCTAAGGAGGCTTTTTCCCAGAGCAGACAGGAAGCTGTGGAAGCTACTCATGCAAGTTTAGGCAATTCTTGCTGGACACTGAACGCATTTTATCTTGATAGCCCAAAGAAGACTGGTGCCCATTCCCTATAAAACTCCTTATAATTCTTAAATGCAACCCATCAAATAGTTCCTAAAGGATCTGTAGAAATAAATAACTCTTTTTAGGAACTCTACATAAAACAATATATCTCCACATCATTTTGGAAATCCTCAGCCAAATGCTATACATCAGCGATCACGTTACTAAAATAAAGCAGTTAAGTCAGGGTTGGGTTATCTAGTGAAGGGGAATCCCCCTCCCACAGACTTATTTATTTTTGCTCTATGGGGGTTTTGCAAGTCCTGGTGATTTACGAGTCCCTGAATGTTCATTCAACTCGGTTTCTTCATGTACACTATACCACCTGTGCTGGACCACTGGGGCGACACAGTTTAGTCTTTGTTAACTTAAGATTCTGATAAAGAGCCTCCTTTATCCTCTCAGCACTGTGGATGGCAACCCGTCCTATGACTCATTGCTTTTTCTTAGTCGAAGCTCAGTCAAGTGTGCCTTTTTCTGCCTTCATTGCCACCAACAAGCACCCAGGAACGGGTCTGGTGCTGGTGTTTGTGCAACGAACCCCATGTGTCAGATGAATGTGGTGCAAGGGGCCGAGGATCTATGGAGCCTTTCCTGTGCAAACTTGATGATTATCTGTCTGACCCAGGGCTGCAGAGGTGGCCCAGATGGGTGTAAGATAAACACTAAGTGGTGACTAGTAATTCTCTGAGTCTTTAAGTTAAGGATGGGGCATGCTGGCCAGTCTCGCACCATTGGTTGAAGTGTCATCCTATACGCCAAAAGGTTTTGGGTTCGATTACCAGTCAGGGCACATGTGTAGGTTGCAGGTTTAATCCCCAGTCCAGGAGTGTAAGGGAGGCAACCAATCAGTGTTTCTTGCTCTCTCTCTTTCTCTGTCTTCTGAAAGCAATGAAAAAAAAAGTCTTTGGGTGAGAAAAAAATTAAGGGTGGGGCAAGTTGCATTTTTTTTCCTGCTTTTGGGAAGGATAAACCCTGGTCCTCAGAGCTTGGAGGTGGCGGGTGCAAGCTTGCTCTTATCTCATTGCTGATGTGCAGTCCCTGGGGGAGGTGCCGGACTTTACGTGCAGGTGCCGTGGCTGCGGTTGGCACAGCAGTGTCACTGTCTGCATCTGTCTTGGTTGAACATTTTCAGCTACACTTGAAGTTTCCCGAAGAGAGGATCTTGCAGAGGGTCCTTAAGAGTTGAGGTTTAATGAATTTCTCTCTGTGTGTGTGTGTTTTGAAGTGAAGACACAAAAAGTTGAGGCAAACATTTACCAGCGTTTTTGTTCAGACTATTCCTTCCTCCTTTGCCTTCTGTTTTCCAGCCCATGAGTGGCTCTCAGGAATGGAGTTACTTTCAGCCTCTAGGGAGTGTGGTGTTTGATCTCCACGTTCTGGGGCTTTTGCTTCCCTCCTCACCTCTTCCACTGATAGGAATCCCCATTGAATCTTGGTGTTATATAGCCATATTGCATTCTATTGTATTGCCATGGAATAATTCATCGCTGCTATGAATATTCTTACGTCACCTGGTAAACACGTGCATGAGTTTCTCTTGGCTATGCCCCTGGGAGCGAAGTTTTGGGGCTGTGGGGTGTCCACACGTTCAAGTTCACTGGGTGGTGCCAAGCAGTATTCCAAAGTGGGAGCAAAAAGGGGTGGCTTGCTCCCACCAGCAGTGTGTGTGGGTGCCTGCTATTCTGTATCTTTATTCCACATCTCACTGATATTGTCTGTCTTTTAAATTTTTGCCTACCAGGTGGAAGGAATGGTATCTCACTGGGGTTTTGTGATGCATTTTCCTGATTATTAATGAACATTTTCCCATAAGTGATGAGCATTTATCTTGCTTCAACTATGAAATGCCTCTTCATCTCTTTTTTCCATAGATTGTTTTCCCTTCTTGGGTTGTGTGTTTCTTATTTTCAGAATGTTAGTCCTTTGTTAATTTTAGGGGTTGCGGATATCTTCTCTCAGTTTGTGTCTTGTCTTTTTATTGTCTTTTTGGTGTTTTCTGGTACATGGGCATTTATGTGGTTGAATCAGTCGCTATTGTTTGTTTATAGCTTGTTCTTTGTGTGACTTGTTTGTTAATCATTCCTTATCCCGAGGTCACAGACATGTTTTTCTCTTTGCACAAAAAAATTGTGAAAATTTTCCTTCCATTGTCATTGATCTATCTGGAATTGATTTTAGTGAATGGTGTGAGGGGTAGATTCATTTTCTTTTTCTTCTTCTCCTGCTGCTCCTCCTTCCCCTTCTTTTATATTGCTAACCCACTGTCCCAGCACCATTATTGAAGAGTTTCTCCTTTTTCACTTAGTTGTGATATCACTTCTTCCATGTATGTGTGGGTCGGTCTATTCTGTTCCATAGACTCTTTGTCTGTCTCTGCATTAGTTCCACTGTGTTATTTTCTGTGACTTTACAATTGTTCTTGTCTGGTAGGGCACACTCTAATTTTCAAGTCTGGCTGGAATCTGAATGGGTCAGGTCTAGGCTGGTGGATAAATAGAAGACTTCTTTTAAATTCAAAAGGATCTCAGGCGTGTCAGTTCTAAAATGTACTGGCATTGAATATTATAAGAAAATGAAACGATTCAAAAAAGTCTTTTCTTCAATAGCCATATTTGATCCAAATGAGCATTTTTTTTGCAACTATGTAACAGGAAGTTAGAGTGTACTTTGCTGAAGACTAGTGATGATTGTCCATTTTATTCCTTTACAGAGGTGTGAAGATATCGTACATTTGGGTTCTCTTCTTACCGGAACCAGAATTCAGCCGTTGAAATGTAACGTGTTGGTGACTTCCGCGCCCATACTTTCACGGCCATGTACATACAAGGACATTCATTCCACTCTCCCCTTTCACTCATGCAAGTCCTAAAAGCCCCACGTGAGTGAGAAAGTCCTGCCTTTACAGACTACTCTAGTTCACCCAACTTGATCCCATTTTTATGAAAAAAAAAAAGAAAAAAGAAAAAATACATATATACACACATACCAGATTAGATAATGAAGTCCTCCTGAAGATGCCTTCTTTAGAGTTATCTAAAGTTTATCAGCAAAATAACTTTGACTAAGTTAAATGGCGATGTGTCACACACCCGAAACGTGTGAAGCAATTTGAAAAAATAGTTTAAATATGCCATGGATTTGTAAATTAATGCAGGGCTCACTGTGCTTGAATTTCCATTTCTAAACTGCTTCATTTGCATGCAAAGAGTGGGCAATTTTTGTGTGTGTGAAAATTTAGCCTTAAGAAATGAAAATCAAAAACTCAGCAACTTGAAAAGAGCTGTTAGGCATAGAAATTGTTTAATCGGTTTCCAGCAGGGCCAATGGTGTTGGCATTTTGAAATACCAGATTGGATTGGCATCCTAGAAAAAAAAATCCTCAGCTCAGAAAAAGTCGCCTAAAAAAGCCACTATCTACAAAGTGGTGAAGGAAGATAGCCGAGATATGACAAATGCCAATGAAACGAATTCTGCGATCGAGAGAGAGAGCCTGAAGTGTGAAATGAACAAATGTTAAATGTGATAAAATTTCTGTCAGTGCCACCCCAATCATCTATTCTGACAAATACAATGCTCGATCAAAAAATCAGGTGCTTTTGTCTAGGGCATTTTTCCTTGTGGTTGTTTTCAGCGGACCCAACACCGTGGGTGCATTTTCAAGGCGATGCCCTTACTTTAGAGTGTATTAAAAAGAGGTCTATTAATCCCTTCTGTAACAAGGTTGAGATCCCCAACTTAGATTTTCATTCCAAGGTTTTTAAAATCCAAGTTTAAAATAAGATTTCATTTAAACACAGCTCTACATTTTGTGATGTTTTCGAGGCTCAGACCTTGAAAACTAGACCAGAATCCTGTATTTTGTTAGAGACCAAATTTCTTTACCTATTGTACCAGACAAAAGGTGCAAAGTTAGATTTATCTGCATAGAAGGATGATGATGATGATGACCACGATGATCGTGATCATCATGGTCGTGAAAGTATAATAAATCATAGAAATAAAGGACCCAATAACAGTAGTAAACACTATTCATCTGGGTACCTGCTTTGTGTTGGGTACTAACTGAAGTGCAAGGGATACAGAAATGAATGGAAAACACACGCTGTGCCCTCAAGAAATTTAGCCTTTTCAGTGACTCTCTCTCTAGCGGGTTTTATAAAACAGGTTGTCTCACCTAGTTGTCTAGTTTCCCCCTAAAGGACCTGCTGAATACAAAAGGTCCAGATAACAAGGAAGCGGATTCTATCCTGTCCTCTTTCCTCTGTACTTTAGGTCCAT
This sequence comes from Phyllostomus hastatus, assembly GCF_019186645.2. NCBI lineage: Eukaryota > Metazoa > Chordata > Mammalia > Chiroptera > Phyllostomidae > Phyllostomus > Phyllostomus hastatus. The sequence goes on along the minus strand of NW_025333960.1, from coordinate 45,130,980 downwards.
GGAAGAGTAAAGAACTCAAGGAACGTGATGCCGTGTCCTACAGCGTGTGAGCCAGGTGCTTTGCTCACACGGATTCTTCTAGCAGGAGAGTGAGTGAGAAAATGGGATCTCAACAGTTCTGGTTTTCCTGTCCAGGGCTGGCGATGGAACGTGTGGGTAAGAATAAGAAGATTCCATATTGTCTGCATGCCGGGATCATTTCTTTCTGCCTGGGTTGTTGCTGAAAAGGAGCAAACCTCATGGCCCAACGTCTTCAGCCACAAGTCCTAAGTTCTCAACACGGTGCCCATCATGTGTCAGTGTTTGTTGATTGACAATGCAGGGATGACAGGCACAGGACCGGAGCAACTCAGAAAATATTTCTGTGCCCTAAAGTACTGTGGTATATTTCAAAATAAGACAATCAAACAGCAAATGTTAATTTATGCTTGCTGTGAATATAGTCAAAACTTATTCTACAACATGCTTATAGGGAAGTAAGAGAAAAGAATTGTAGACTTGGGGAGGGAAACTTTCAAGAATGGGGAGATTCTTGGGCATTGCTCTTTCCCTTCCTGCGGGTTGCCTGGCAGACCGAGGTGCATGTGGTGTACATGGGTCAGGCTGACCTAGAAGGGCTAATGCCCGGGTTCTGTTTGAACCCTTATTAACTTGCTATTGAGTGTGGATAATCTTGTAATTGGTAAACCCACGGGGGTATAAAAGAATTAATTTTTAAAAATATGGCTACACATATGTGGGGATTGTGTCCCTGTATAATATTATCCTCAAAGAATCAAGATTTATTTTTCTTGTGACTTTGTCAAAAGTCTGTTCTTTCAATGATAGTTGATTAGCACGTGGCAAATGTTTCCAGATCTATGGTAAATGATACTGAACAGAAAACCCATTGCACAATCTTGGGATGACCCTAGCTAGTACTCCCTTTAACAAGAAGGTGAAGCTGGGCATGGAGTTAAGGATGGGCAGCCATCCTTAAATCATATACCCCTGAACAGCTCCTCCCCATCAGGATGGCTTCTGGCTTTCAGGAACAAAAAATGTGAATGATGCTGGCCTAGGCAGTAGACACTGAATTTTTAAAAATAAGAAATATGGAGGTAGGCACTTTTAGGTGTGTACAGTGGCTCAGCAATATCTTTAAACATCCAGGAGCCAGAATTTTTGGTAAACCTCATGCCTGCAATATGGCTGCCTCAGCTCCAGGCATTACAGGCTCATGCTAGCATCCTACATGGAAAATGAAGGCCAGAGGCTGAAGCTCTTATCTTCCGAAGCTCTGTCTTTTTAGACAGTAAGGGGAGCCTTGATAATTCTCCCCTTTACTTCTCACTGTCCAAAATGGTATCACAAAATGGGATTACCATGAATTATTGGATTAGTCATTACTTAATTCCTCGTGCTGGGAAAGACCACTCTCCCTGAGATCCAGGGACATCTGCTTGCTACCTGAGCTCACTGTCAGAGTTCTGTGTTCAGGGAATGAGGTTGTGGGCTGTGTCTGTGCAGCCCGTGGGGCGTGCTCACGTCCTGTATCTAAGATTGAGGGAGGCAATGTTAGAGAGGCAGACTAAGAAGTGGTGAACCATGGGTGAGGGACACGGAGGACTCAAGGCTGAATTCTGGATCTGCTGCTTACTAGCATTATGATCTTGGACAAGTTTCTTAATTCTCTGCTGTACAGGTGACTTATATATAAGCAGACCTACCTCACAGGGTTGTTAGGAGAATTAAAGAGATGATGGAGACAGAGCACTTAGCCCAGATCTGGGCCTATGGGTGAAAGGGTTAGGAAGCAGGCATCTCCATTTCGGAGCCCATAGGTGCAGAATGGAGGGTCCTCTACTGTCACATGCTAACGAGGCTCCTGGCCCATTTTGGGAAATATCGCTGTGCTGAGAGGCAGGAGGCCAGGCTTGTGGCTCTGGCATTCACTTGCTAAGCATTTGTGACTAGGTTCCCTTTTCTGGGCCTCCGTTTTCTCCAGCCTAAGATGTGGATCAGGGATGAGGGGTCTCCAAGTTTTATTCAGCGCTGACATTCTGCCTTAATGGAGGGCTCTCCGCAGTGCACAGGAGGGGGCATGGGTCCTGGAGGGTGTTCCGGGGCTGCTCCCACCACTCTCCCTGACGAGACTGGAGCCCCCCTGTGCTGCCATGGACGGCACTGTTTGCTGCTCTCCGTGTGAGGGTGCAATATAACGAGGGGCGGCTACCCTCCCCAGGCTTCACACGCTTAAGAGAAATAAAAGTAGCCACTGGAATACGTCAGGTGCCTCCCCATTGAAATGGCCAGTGACTTTGTCCAATAGTCTCCCTGGGCCTGAAATCCCAGGTTCTGTCCCACTGTCTGTCAAGACTTGACTTTACATTTGACCTTGATTTTACATCAGTAGGATATTCATAAAGGCTCCTAGTTAACTTTGTACTGACTTAGTTTCTATAAAAACAAGGCAAATGCATAATTAGCATTTTAACAATAAATAAATTAGACCTTGAGATTGCTATTAACAATATACACTGTTAGAAGAAGAATTGGAGAACGCAGTCTAAAAATAAAGGAAAACCATAAGCACACTCTCCTTTCTCTTTGGAAATCAAAAACACACGAGCAGTTTTAGGACAAAAGAGGAATCATGAAAGGAACTGAAAACTTTTCTTCCCCCCTAATGATGAGAAGGTAGTCGTGTGGGGCTGGATGAGGAACAGTCGTGTCCAAAACAATGAACTTGCCCTGAAAGTCTTTATGATTCGTTCCACTGAAAAAGGTCAACAATAGCAAGGATAAATGTAAAACTGATGTTAGGAAATTTACAACAACCGCAACCTGGAAAACTAAGTAGTCATCTGCAAAATACTGCTCCATCAACAGAATTGTTTCCTTCAGGAAAACTGTCGGATGCTCCCCACGCTCTGTCCTGGAACAGCCTGGCAATGATTCTTTCTTCCTGTGGGACACAGAGCCGTTCAAACGCTTCATGAAGCCTGTCATGCCCTAAAAAATTTGGAGTGTCATTGTGGAATAATCAGCCTCAGATTTAATGTTACACATTTGCTAAGGACTGCTGCAGTTAGGGTAAATTTGGGGCTAGTGACAGCAAAAGGAGCCTGTGCTGAGACGAGGCGTACCTGTGCCGTGGGGTTTGGCGTGGTCCATGGCTCACGCCAGCCCTTGACACTGGCTCCGACCTTTGGAAGTCTGGGTACTTCGCACACTGAGGTTTACGTGCAACGTGAGAGGGAGGGGCGAGTGCCAGCCTGTGTTCTGATTCCCCTGAATTGCTTCATGGTGCTGTATCCTGAGGCCTGTGTGTTTAAGAAACACACGAACAAGCACACAAACAGAACTAGGTGCAATAATTCCGTGGAGTGAAGCGATCCATAGCCAGAAACACACTCTTCCAGCTTAAACAATTTCTAGGAGAAAATGGATCCAGAACAGAGATGCTGAAAGCATTTTCAGATTGGGGAATTCGTGTACGTGCGAACGTGTGCCTGCGTGCCCTGCACACGTCGCGTTTTATCTTCCCTGACTTCGGGGTGACTGTGATCGTGACATGTATCCTATAGTGAGCTTCATGACTTGCCTCTTTCTCATGCAGGCTCCTCCCCACCCCCACCCACTGGGCCGTGGCCCCACCTTGGGAGGCGTTTTAGAAAACGATTATGCTCGGTTAAGGTCCCTGGAAGGACACCTGGGCATGTTATAGGAGTCCCTACAGCCTGCAGGGGAGTGGAGTTAGGTTAAAAAAAAGAAGAAACAAATTAGTAATAAAAATATTTTTCATGGCAAAAATAAAATGAATCTAGGGACCTACGTGGAAGCCAAGAGGGCCGGGAAGACAGGCAGGCACACTCGGCCACAGATCATGAAGGAGAAAGGGGCCCGGGTGGGAGCTATAGTGCACAGAGCTTTGCAGCCGGCTGCGGGCGCATGGGACCCGACCACAGAAACTCAGAGCTGGAAGTGAATTCCAGGTTTCTAAATCCAGCCTTCCATGTTGCAGATGAGGAAACCGAGGCCCAGTGCTTTGTCCAGGGTCCTTGCTAAACCACAGCCCAGTCAGGGCTGGACCCAGGGTTCCTCACGCTCAGCCCTGGGGCTCCCCAGTGCGGGCAGTGACCTGCTTCTTACAGATTAGGTCTCTCCTGCCCCCGGGAATTTCACTAGAAAATAATAAAGAACCTGTAAGAAACTGGGTTTTACACATAACTGGAAAAGTGATCAGGGAATAACAGTAAACAAAAGTTATGGTATAAAGAGTTTCTCAATGCTTGCTCTGCACTAGAACTACCCAGGAAGCTTCAAAATAAATACAATGACTCTATCAGTATGTTGTACACCTGAAACTAATACAATATTGTATATCAACTAGACTTTATTAAAAATAAATAAAAAATGCATGCCTCCACGTCACACTAGTTGGAATCAATGTGGGTGAGGCCCTGACTGGTCGCAGAGAAAACTACCAGCTGACAATAATGTGCAGCCTGAATTGGCATCAAAGATCTGAATTTGAATCCTGTTAAGATTAGCTGTGTGACTCGAGACAAATGACATAACCTCTCTGAGATGGGGTTTGCCCACGTGTGAAATGCAGCCGACAATGCCTGCCTCCTAAGAGTGCTGTGAGATTAAGCACACACCTGCCCGCACAGGGCAGGTATGTACCGTTGAAGGTTTGTCTCCTTTACGGGAATCCGAATCTCAGTGGTTCTTATTAGGGGCTCGGTTTTTATTTTGTAAGCTATTACTTAGTGAGTTTCCTTTCCTGGTGTATTCCTAACTCCCTGAGCACACTCTCAACAATTCTCGCTGAAAAGTCAGGAATGGTTCTCAATGTTCAAAATAAAGTGGTGGGGAAGAGTAGGTAGTCACTGAGAAAGTGACACTAAAATCCCCGACCACACTGCCTCCCTGGGACTCCGGGGGCACTGCCTGCTGGGGATGAGCCTCCTGGCTCTTGTCAGAGGGGAGGACAGGGCGTTCCAGAAGGACACGACACAGCAGGGATGCACAGATGCAACCTTGAATGTCATCGAGTCACGCACTCCTGAACACTAGTGGTCTCAGAGCTTCCATCCTAAGAATTGAACGTCATTCCCCTTTAACTCTGTTTGTGTTTACGGTTGTCTTTTATTTATGGTAAGTGATACAGGTTCCCTGTTTTTAGTAGTCAACTCACCGTAAGGGAAAACTTAAAACTCTGAAGTGAACCCCGGGGCAGTGGGCGGCAGACAGAGGCCGTGAGGAAGGCGAGAGAGTCCCGGGGTGCCGCCTTGACTCCCTGGGGACACCTTGGGCGAGAACAGTAACTCGCTCTTTCTGGGCCTCTGTGTCTTCGGCTGTAAAATGAAAGTGTGAGACTTGACAGTGCCTAAGAGTGCCTCGCATTGAAGCTTATCTGATATTCAGACTTAACACAATTTGTTCTTTTAAGGATAGTCTCACTCATCAAAGATATGAAAAACACTCCATAAAACAAAATGGGATGCAAGTCAAATTTCTCTTTATTTCCACTCCCTGTAGAAGAACTTGCGGGTTGCTTGTTCTTAGTGGAAAGCCTTTCTTTACGGAGCGCCGAGCTCCTCTCTCGCTGATAGCCCTATGCACTCATTCTAAAGAGTGTTGTGACCTGGGCGATTACCTGCACCCAGGTGTTCCGCCCAAGCCAGGTGCGTTCCTTTGTGAATTTCCCAGGCAGTTAGATCTGTGGATTATTGCTGGGTTAGCTATTTTCCGTCCCCTTTATTTTGCACTCTTGGGAAATCTGAACTACAAGACAGGTTCTCACATACAGAGTGGTAGTAAAACGTTAATTGGTATAAATACAGCATTACTTCGGTGGTTTGGATATAAACGTGGTATTAGTGCTTTCCCGGTTGCCACCAGTCTCCTAACCACGTGGGCCTTGGTCCTTAGCGCACAGAGGCTGGTGGTGTAGGGGCTGGTGTGCTGGGACCTGAAGGACGGGGGGTGGAGGGGGAACCCTCTAGGTTTTCAGTATTGTTCCCTGAGTTTGGTGCTCCTGGGAAGGGCCAGGGCTAGGGTGAGGTTAGCAAGGTGCCCAGGATTCAGGGAGTCATTCCCTGCTTCCTGCAAGTGCTTCCCTCGAGTATGGACCTCTGACAACCGTCCATTCCGGAGCTGCTGAGATGTCTCTCTGCACTGCTCTGGGTGGTGAAGAACTAACTGGCCACACCCAGTTCCCATCCTTCTCCTCCACCCTCCCTGCCCCTGCCCCGCAGGCTCTCACCCCTTGGCTGCGTGGCCGTTTTCAGCTTCAGTAAGGCCTCCCTCCTCCACCAATTCAAACTCTCCTTTCCCAGGGGCGACTCCTGCACCACCTCTATTTTGTGTGGCTTTCTATGTCCTGTTCCCCAGGATGAGAATAAACGAATGCTAGAAATGGGGGTTATAAAGACTTAAATTCAACCAGTGTCTTTTCAATGCTTCCCGTCTCCCAGGCATGGTTCAAAACACTTTCTGGTGCATGATTTCACCTAATCCTTTCTATATTATTATACCTACCTCTGGGAAGGGGAAATCGAGGCTTAAAGAATGGCTGAGTTTTCTCTCAGCTGATAATAAGCTTCTGAAACTAGCACTCTTACATGGCCGCATCCTGCAGAAAGGTTTGGGGAGTCTTATTCTAATAGAGGAGAAATACTGGGGGAGTTCCCTAGATGGTCAAGGTATTTGGTGTGGATGTGAGCTTCACTTGATTGGGTTCAAGAAATACTGCAGATAAGACACAATAATTCTTCTGGTTGCCAGTGGTTTGGAGGACTAAGAAGGAACCTGGAGGTGGATGCTGTGTTAAGAGCTGACTTTGAGGCAGGGGATCCATGGCCACAGAGCTCTGGGCAACCCCATAAGGGGAATGGGGTCCTTGGGTCTCTGGCGTTACAGGTGGGTCCAGGAATCTGAGTCACTGGTGTGCCTTGGCAATGATGGCAACTTTGGGCTTAAGCATGAATGGTGCGGAAATGTGCGGAAATGTTGTGTTAGGGAAATGGAGAGCTTGTCAGCAGTCTATTTGGTCACTCACTCATACACCTAGTGAGCATCTTCTGAGTGCCGCATTATTTTTAGCACAGAGGGCGGAGAAGTAAACCACCAATGAGAGCCTGGCTGTCTGGGAGCTGTAGGCTGAGCAGAGAAGCAGGAGCAAATAAGGGAACGAGACACAAACGGCCAGGGAGGTGGCTGGAAAACCAGGAGGGAGTGGCGTTAGGCAAGCACAGCGATTATCATTTGCAGAATAAGGAATAACAGGCTAAATCCCTATCAGAGAGGACAGCAATTGAAGGAGAAGGAACTATCCAAAATCTCTTTGTAACCCACCACCTTACACCCTGACAACTTACAACTCTTCCTTTCGGTCCTTCCTCAAGAGGCTTTACTCGAACACCATCCACATCACAATAGAGCACATGATGTAGAACGAGAAGGAAAGGTGCACTGTGTCCACTGCTGTGCGTGCTTGCCATCATGCTGGCTCTTGCAGCGTTCTCTGGGGAGGAGACTCTTGGGAACCGTGGTGAGCTTCAAATTGAGCATTTGAAGTGGTTCTCATTTGGGGGTCAAAACAGATCTGAGCACCAGACGTAGGCATGCGGAACGGAGCACGGAGCAGTGATTTCCAGAGATGAGGTGCGTGTCTGCCAGGATGAACCACGGGCCCTGCCAGGTCCCTTGGGAGATGACATGCCAGAGCGCAGCCTGCCACCAAAAAGAAGAGCCGAAACGGCAGCGACCCCTCCAAACGCAGGGGATGCAGACGGCCTTCCTTGGGAACCGGTTTCCCTTTGTGCGATCACGACAATTCCAAGATCCCAACCCCTTTGCTCCTGAGAATAATGACAAGTTCCACCTGTATAATCCTTGAAAGTTTACAGAGTCCTTCCATGGGTGTTATCCTATGGATTTCATGTGAGCTTGGCGTGTGTGGGCAGCTCAGACAAGGAGCCCTCCAATCCTCCCACATTAACTTGCTGAACTTGCCCTGTCTCCTTTCTACACTGGAGCCATGGAAACCATGCCCCCCCGCCCTTGGGATGTTGTCTTCTGCCTTTAAATGGTTTGCCCTCTGGCAATCTCACAAATGAGGAGTCTTGACTCTGAATTGTGAGTGTAGGGGAGATGCTTTATTTTTTTTCTTTTTAGAGTTTTTCCAATGTCTCTGTTATAAACATTGCTACATTTGTAAATTAGAAAAAAATACGTTATTTTAAAAATCAGGGGAAGCAAGCTTCTGAAAGGCACCACAGTCGATGAGACTTGCTTTCCAGGGCTAGCAGGACCAGCGGGGTCGGCCGGCTGCTTTGGTGGAGGCTTCTGGGTCAGAAGAGCCTTTGGAGCTTGGACCAAGGGCCACAGGTCATCTGGTCGACCCTCTGTGTGCACCAGTCGGTGTGCAGAGGATGCTCCCACTACCAGCCGCGTCCCACTGCTTCAGAATAGATACTTGGAACATGTTACTGCCAGCAAGGTGGAGCCAAACACGCCAGTCCTTTTAGATGAAGTCACATGGATTCGGAATGTGCTGTTTTCTCCTTTAAGTAGTTTATTTTTTAATCAAATAATATGAGCTCCTTAAAGGGAATGTGATAAAATAAAAAAAAAATTCTCCCATTCAAGAGGATCTCAAAATGCCTGTCCCCCAATCTTTTAAAATGAAAGTAGGTGGGTATTTTTTTTTCCGCATAATGTTGTTTATATTTATTTGAATTTCTGAATTTTATTTTCCAGAATGAGTTTCTAAATAGGAATACTTAAGACTAACAATTCATGGTAAAATGTTTTTTTTTTTTTTTTTTTAATTGGGCCTTATACAGAGTGGCAGGGAGCATGCCCCTCAAACCTCTGGTGGCTCCTGCTGGTCAAGTAATTAGCTCAGGTGTGGTTCTCTAATGCGACACCCCACAGGATGGGCCATCAACCCTTTTATAATATGGCATCCCCTGTGTTGAGTTCCTCATTTTAACTTTAAGAGGGGCGAATCACTGTTATATCAGCAGATCCCTCGTCTCCCCAAGTCTGTGTTTCTGTTGCATTACCCAGAAATACACCTTGGTGGGGTATAATACTCTTGGTTTACAGCGTTGTCCTCAAAATGTTCATCGTCACTTCATTGTTTTTCAGCATTCAGTACTAAAAAGTGTGACGGTGGTCAGACTTTTATTTCTTTGTGTATACACTGGTTTTCTTTTCTGCCTATACATGTGTAATATTTAAAACTCTATCCTAGAAGGTGCACATTTTTGGATGGGTCCATGTGATCCCCTGCTCCCCCATCCCCTCTTCCCACCCCAGCGATTTTCTTGGAGCATTCTGAGCTGTCTGAGCGACATAGTCACATTTCTTTTCCTTTTTTCTGGAGGAAGATGTTCTTCTTAATTATGATGGTGGATACTGCAGTTGAGTCCACTTTTCCACTCTTGAAGTTTGCTCTCTACTGTATATTTTTTATATTTTCTCCATTAATTTAATTTTTTGCCTGGATTTCAGGAGAACCTCTGTATTTACTGATTGATTTTCTGCAATGTCAACTGTGCTCTTTACTGCCTCCAATGGTAGTTAACAGCACAATGGTACATTGTGTTATCGCTTTGCTAATTTTCCGGAAGCCTTTTCTACCTGACCTGCATCACTTTTAATCGCATCCTGCCGACTTTTCCTCAATCATTTATCTCCTATTGATGTTCCCTTTTTGCCTTGCAGAGGCCAGGTTGTTCTTTATTGAAATGATGTTCCCAGATCAATTTTTCCCATTTCCAGCTTCTATGAGACTTTATTCTTTCCAGGAGACTGCTCGTTCTTTGGATTTTTATAGTGATGTTTTTACCCATTTCAATTCAGTCTCCCCCTTGTTCTTTTTGTTTGAATAGTTTTTTGTTTGTTTTGTTTTGTCTGTTTTGTCTCAGACAGAAAGGATGTTTCACTTACTCTGGGCATTGCTCTCTGGTGCCGGTCACATCTCTTTCTTAGAGGTCTAGTTAGCTTTCATTGCTAGGGTGATTCTTCAGGAGTGAGACGGAAATTTCTTTCCAGGCCTCCTTGCTCTAACAGTCCGAAAAGGTGAAATGCACAAAAGTGAGAATTCCCAGCAGGTATTTCTACTAGGGCTCACTATGGCTCTGTTCCGCCTTATCCCTTACATCACACCATCTGGAAGGATGTTATCTCCTGTGACCCTAAATGCTACTAACTACTTCTCTGTATTTGTTGAAAAAATATCTTTAAGGAATGTGGCATGACCCAACAGTAAGTTGCCCGAGAGTCTCCTAACCTGAGTTTACATCCCACTCCTACTTCTGATCAGCTTGGTGAACTTGGGTTAGTTATTTCACACTGTGAGCTTCACATTCCAAAAACGAAGATAATATTGCTGTTATTATGGAGTGTTGTGAGGTTTAAGGGAGCTAATGCTTGTAAAGTGCTTAGTGTGGTGCACAGTACATCTCAAAGGTCAGCTGCTATTGTCATTGTTAATATTGCTATTCTGTCTTTGAAGAGAGGTATAAAGAGAGATATTGATTAGAGTGGAGGGCATGAACTAGTACACTGATAGCTTCAAAAAGAAGCATGCCATGGTAGGAAGGCACCTTTTTAATTTGGGGATTGGTGTAGATGTTGAATTCCTGAACTTGGTAGAAAATGGGGGAATATTTTTAATTAGGCCCAAAGGGTGAGTCACAAAATGGATTTCCAATCTGGTTCGATCTGCTTCTTAAGAGTAGACCTTCCTCCAAGATTCTGATGAGAGTTTGACTGCAAATCACAGTTTTATTTACTGCTGTGATGTTTCAGCTTCTGGGTCTTCACAGGTGTTTTTGTGGGAAGGCTGATGGCGTGGGGACCAGAGCTGTTATGCAGTTGCAATGTTACATTGTAAGTCTCCAGGTTTATTTCTCAGTTTTCAAGAATGAGTGACCAAATTTAATCAGTTAGATACATGAAAACAAAATATGTTGCACCAGAGATTTCTTTCATTCCCTAGAGTTGCTTGCTATAAGCGGTTTTGTTTTTTATCCAGATTTCGTTTGTGAAATGTGTTCTAAGCCAGGGATGATGGAGCCTCCCCTTTTCTTTCATTATCATGTTGATATTCTATTATCCTCATATCCTACCATAATGCAATTGCATGTTTTACATTCTTATGGACCTTTTAAACCACTAATTTGTGTCTCCCATAAGCATTCTTCAGGATCAAGCACAAAGAGGAATTCAGTGCCCTTGGCATTGAGATTTGAATATGTTTGAAAGGATGCTTGAACTCCACTGTAGATATAGCACTCCCGCTACTCCTGCTGAAACTATTGTTACTCTAAAAAATATGTCTTAGGATATTGATGATCTCTTTATGCTGTGAACAGATAGATATATTTTTAGTTGCAGTGTTTTTGAAATGATCTTGTTCTGGCTCACCAGAGTTCAGATGAGAAGCTTGTGTATTTTCCTGTTGACAGAGAATGCTGGGGGAAGCTTCTTGGTAGTGATGGAAAGAGTCGTGTCCCGCTGGGTTGGGCGGTACTGTCCAGCCTGGGTTTTGCCTAGGCTGCATCCAATTATCCGCTAATAAATTTAAAACTGACATGGCACTTTATTATACAGTGTTTCCAATTCTCTGAAAAACTCTCTTCAGATGTAGGTTATTACCATTATCACCCCATTTTTCACAGAGTCTAGTGTAATTCACTGTGTCCCGTGGGCTTTTGGTTTGTTAGTCAATTCATTTCCATTAATATTTACTAAAGTAACATTGGTTGTTTGCCTCATGACAAATGGTGAGGTTAGAATGACCCGTTCTGTGGTCGGGACATTGGGATGTTGAGACATAGGCATGATGCTTTTCTTTTGAGTATAAGAAATACAAGGAAACAAACCAATTAGCCCTTTAAGTCAGTGCTGAGGATGCCAGGGGCATGTGGTTAAGTTACATAATGATGAGAAAGTCAAAAGAGGCACTCTCCTAAAGTTGGAGACACGCAGACACTGCCTTGGGGATTGGGCCATATCCTCAGGTGTGCTGTCGTCCATGGGGCATGAGGTACCTGTTCATGACGACCAATAGGCCAGGTGAACATTGGGCACTGACTTGAACTAGAAAGACTTGATGTGGCCAAAGACTTTTCCAGCAATGCTATGCTGACAAGTGTCAGTGCATTCTGCAACCGTGTCTCTCCCAGTCTGATCGGAGTCACCTAGGAGCCTTCTAGTTACAGGAGTTTCTTCCTGCGAAGTCTCTGGGGCAAAGCACAGGCCACCATTGTTCTGAGTTAGAGCTATGTCCCTAGAATCAAAAGGTTCACTGACTTGTGATCTGTGAATCTTAGCGGAAAAGGGATGAGGAAAAGAAATCCACATTTCCTGGGAAGTTGCAGTGTGAGAAAGGATGCACTAGGGGCTTTGCTTAATGCTCACCTCCTTTCTCTGGTGAAGGACTTATTCTTATCATCCCTCATTTCATGGATGAGGAAACTGAGGACCTTAAGTAAGGTCCCCTGGTATGTGTGAGTGCTGGTGTACCAATGGTTCTCAAACTTCAGCAGGTATCAGGGTCTCCTGGGGAGTTCAATAAAACAGAATGCTAGGGCTCATTCCCAGAGGTGATGATTAAGTTGGTTTGGGGTGGGGCTTAAGAATTTGCATATCTAACAAGTTCCTGGGTGGTGCAGATACTGCTGGTTTAGACAATGTGCTTTGAGAACCCCTGTTCTCCATTGTATCCTCAGAAACATAGTCCAGTTGCAAAGGCGGGCCCAGTTGATTGACCTCTATCTGTCAGTTTACCTACCTACCTACCTACCTACCTATCTCTCCAGCCATCCTTGAAAAATACAATCTGCAATGGACTTCTTAGTTTGTCACCTAAAGACGGTGTTTGTGTGCAATAGGATGGCCAATCAATCATTGACACTTTTGCACACATTTGGAGATGCTGAGCATGTACACAGAGATAGAGAAAATTACAATAGATGTGGCCCCTGACCTAACAAAATATCCAATTTAAATGTCACACTGGTAAAATAAAGGAGGGAACACAACCATTATCTTTTCCACCATACAATAAAATATGAGAAAAACAAGTAAAGGGGTCATATTTGTGGCATTGTAGTGCTTTACCATTTACAAATAATTTTTATATATATTGTCCAATTGCATCTTCATCAACATTTTTGAGAGAGGTATACTAGTGTATGAAACACATTATTGACATGTTAGAGTTTTGGGGGGTTTTAGCAGTCTTGGGGATGATAAAGCTGGGAATGGTTAACTTAGATTTTAGGAGAGGATTTTTTAGCAGGATCCCCAAGGAACAAGAAATGACTTGAAGAAAGGCATTTGAAAGCATTTCAAGGAAAAGAAATGCCATGAGTAAAAATTCTGAATAGGGGCAAATAGTTCAGTTTCAGGGAGAAGTGGGAAGATGAAAAGATGTTGTCTGGTATGGGCAGAACAATGGAGACTGATGGGTAAAGAGGGAGGGCATTTAAACAGCAGCCTACATTCCTGAGGAGTGTTCTTAATGAACTTCAGAGACAGCTGGACATCTGTACAGGGTCACCAAAAGGACCATGATGGTCAGAGCGGGAGCTGAGGATGGGAGGATCTTGATTGCTGGGTGCAGGACAGAACGAAGTGAGGGCTGTCTGTCCTCTATTCAAGACGGAGGTACCAAGGGGTTTAGAGTCCTCACTACTGTGAAAAGGGAGAAGAAGAGCATTAAAGCTGAGAGAGATTATGGAGAACCTAGTGTAGTGGGTGATGAAGGCAGCATCCTGTGCTTTCTTGAGCATGCTCAGTATTTAGAACCAAGATTCTCTTACCGGCTATGGCAGACATAAGGATATTGCAGATAGTAACATCCATTTGACATTCTCTATTCAATGAGCCAACCAAGCCTGCTCTTTGAGGTCAAAGACCTCTATGTGCTTAACACATAGAAAGAGTTGTTGAATGCCTTGGATTGGGTTCCCCCAGAAGGAGACTGAGACAAGATTTGAGTGCAAGTCACCTGTTCAGGTGCGTCCACTCAGTACGAGTTGGAAGTAAGTAACAGGTGTGACTTCAAGCTAGTTACCTCTGTAGGCGGCTGGAGCTTGGTCTGACTGGGAATTCTGGAAGACATTTGGAGTTACCCAATTGAAGGGGAAAGGTGGAGTATTTATCCAGCCCCCTCCCATTCATCATCAGTGAGAACTGTTTTAGGGGGCTTTAGCTTTCTCACACTTCTTGCTTGTTCTGCTGCTGTGGCCAGAAAAAAGCCCTCAGGTCCAATCAGCGAGCAGGTTGAAAGGTGTGTAGAAATGAAGCTACTGAGGGGTAATGACAGGTGTCAACTGTGTCACTGAGAGAATAAATGAAGGAACAAGAGACACAAGCATGCATGCATTGGGCCCTTCACGCTGCTGGCCCACCATGTCCTAGAACACAAACGTGCTTTTGGCTTTTTCTGTTCAGTCCCATCCTTCCAGCCTCTCAAGGTTCCTTCCTGTTGCTTCTCTGTCCTTGAGCATGTTTACAGCATCTCCCAATTCAGTCTCATTTGCAAATGTAATTAACAGGCTATTTACCCGTCCTCTGGATCATTAATGAAGATATGAAATAAGACCAGATCAAACCAATCCCTGAAGCACCCTTCTCCTCCCCACCTACCTCCCCTTTCCCTAGAGTTTTCTCACAACTCAGTGAGCATTTACTGTCGCTTTGGCCTGCACGGTCTTCAAGCCATTTCTTGGTCATTGTCACCAGTCATCATCAAGATAATCAGAGTGAATTTATCAAAGAATATTTAATGAGGTGCTGTGTTAAATGTGCCACTCGAATCACACAGTATTGGCTGCATTGCTTTTACCTAGATAATTTTCCAGTTCTCTCAGCAGATACTTTCCTGAGGCAAGCACTCAAACAAATTTCAATGAATGCCAGTGTTGGTATGGTAGAGCTTTATTGTGTGTGGGGGAGGGGAAACCCCAATTATTTCTTAAAGTGTCACTTACTTTGTAACCACATTTCTGTGAGGGGCATGAAAACATTGTTATATTTTACATGTGGGGTTTAGGACATTCTCATCAATCTACAAGTTCTGACTCCAACACTGAGTGGCTCCAACCTCCACATGTTTCCTCATGTCATGAGGCCTTTTTAAGCTTCTCTGATGAGTACAAAGATAACTTCCTTCCTTGTGCTCTCTAATAGGTGGCAATACCTTGACTTTGCTGTACAGGAGAAGGAATTGCTCCAAGTTTAAATTCACCATACATTTCTTTTTACTGTTACAATCAATGGAAACAGACATTATGGAAATGATAGTTCATGAAGGCACTCTAGGGCCTAGACTTTATGGAATTATATAATCCAAGAGTTGGAAAGGATTTTAAAAGTAACCAATCTGGGACGTCATCATAACCTTCCATTCATTTCTGTACTTGGTCTCAGCCCCACTTTCTACGTCTCTGTGTTGTCCAGATTCTATTGAGTGTGTTGATTCCTGCTCCCAACATTAACCCATTTCACTGGTGAACAGAGGGAATTCTTAGAACACCGTTGTTTTTTTCAATTTTAAGTTGAAGTTAATCTTTCTGTAACGTTAGCTCCATTGCCCTTCTCTGGTCTCCTAGAACCAGCAGGGCACCATTCAATCTCTTTTCCACACAACACAGTTCTTGGGCAGTCTATCTGTCCTTCCAGGAGACCTGTTGTCTGAACATCTTTACTTCCTGCAACAGGTACCGATGGGATGCGGATCCAGCCATTCCACTAACCCTGCTGACCTTCCCTGGGCCCCCTTCAGTGTTCCACCCCCCTCCTCAACGAGTCAGGCACTCAGAACTCTTAAGCCAGGTGTACTCAAATCTGTAAGTGTTCCGTTGGTTTTTAAAGCTTTTAAAAATCAATCAAGCAATCAGTGAGAGTCTATATACCTTAAATACTTCTTATAAATGCTTACATATAAAGTCTGAAGGCAAGACAAGATCTGGAGAGACTCGGGGATATATCAGTATGCACAAGTGTGGGTTGTGGGGGAGAAGCAAATTTGTTAAATCTCTGTTCTGAAAGCTCTCATCAGAAGGGACAAGTTTGGTTTTAAAAAGTGTGCAGAGACATCTAAAACCATGGTTCTCAAGCATGGGAAACACTACCGACCACTTGGCATATATCAAATGAGTAGACCCAAACTCCGTTGGTGGTCATTGTATTTGTCAGTGTCACGCATTCATGGGGGAAATAAGCCAGTGTCACTTAAGAACATTTTTAATGAAGCTTTTGAGAATGTCTTTTCAACATTCCGTACGATTCTGGTGGGGAGAACAAGTAAAGCTGGTTCCTAAAGGACCGTGGATGGTCCCCTCGAGGAAAAGCACTCGAGAGACTGTTAGAGCCGTGAACTGATCTGGCTGTTTGAAATTCCACGGAACACTGTTTTTACTTGAAAGAATGACTGGCAGAAAAACTAAAGTTATTCAGATCTGTGTGTTTGGCAGACACGCTCTCAAAAATGAAAAAAAGTGAACCTGTCACTTCAAGGGAAACAACTGACAGTATTTATTTATGATAAAAATTTCAGCTTTCAAGTGAAAATTAGAATTTTGGGAAACTTCTATCTACCACCATGAACTTGACAGCCTCACAATACTTAAAAATTTTTGTTATGATATTGATGGTGATATTAAAAAATGCAGTTTTTAAAAAATGTTGTATAATTAAATGTGTTGACATTTGGAAGATCCGCGTAACTTGGGGAACCAATATTTTCCAAATGACTAATGCTGACAACATACACTCATGCATGGGCCCTTGGTCCACTTCAAAAGCAAGATAGACCAATTGGTTTTAATGAAACAGATTAAAAACATTTCACTGATATGATTTCACTGTCTATATTACAAACGACCTTTAAAAAACTACTCTTGTTGAGTGTTGTGTACTGTCAAGAAAGAAGGTCAACTCCCAGCCAAGATAGAGGCGTAGGTGGACACACCGTGCCCCCTTGCACAACCAAAAGAAGGACAACAACAATTTAAAAACAAAAAACAATCAACTGGCAGAAAACCAAACTGTATGGAAGTCAGACAACCAAGGAGTTAAAGAAGACACACTCACCCAGACCGGTAGGAGGGTGGAGACAGGCAGCTAGGTGGAGAGGACTTGTGGCAAGGTGGTGGCTAGAGGACCGGGGTGGGCAAGACAGCAGCTGATGGACCTAGTGAGACAGCAGCTGGTAGACTGGGCAATCCCACATTTGCAGGTAGATAAACTGGGAGGAACAACTGGGGAGTAAGACAGACCCTGCAACCCAGAGTTCCAGTGCGGGGGAAATAAAGCCTCAAACCTATGACTGAAAACACCTGTGGGGGTTGAGGCACAGCAGGAGAAACTCCCAGCCTCACAGGAGAGTTTGTTGGAGAGACCCACAGGGTTCTAGAATGTACACAAGCCCACCTACTGGGGAATCAACACCAGCAGGGCCCAATTTGCTTGCAGGAAGCAGGGAAGTGACTGAAATCCAGCAGAGAGAGGAGCAAGTGCCATTGTTCCCTGTCAGACCCCTGCCCCACATACAGCATCACAACCCAGCGACGTGAGTTACCCTGCCCAGGTGAACACCTAAGGCTCCACCCCTTACTATGTAATGGGTGCACTGAGACAAAAAAAAAATTGCCCAAATGAAAGAACAGATCAAAGCTCCAGAAAAAAATACAACTAAGCGATGAAGAGACAGCCAACCTATCAGATGCACAGTTCAAAACACTGGTAATCAGGATGCTCACAGAATTGGTTGAATATGGTTGGAAATTAGATGAAAAAAATGAAGGCTATGCTAAGTGAAGTAAAGGAAAATGTGTACAGGGAACCAACAGTGACAGGAAGGAAACCAGGACTCAAATCAATGGTGTGGATCAGAAGAAAGAAAGAAACATTTAACCAGAAAGGAATGAAGAAACAAGAATTCAGAAAAATGAGGAGAGGCTTAAGAACCTCCTGGACATCTTTAAATGTTCCAACATCCGAATCATAGGGGTACCAGAAGGATAAGGAAGAGGAAGAGAAAGAAATTGAAAACTTAATTGAACAAATAATGAAGGAGAACTTCCCCAATTTGGCAAAGGAATAGACTTCCAGGAAGTCCAGGAAGCTCAGAGAGTCCCAAAGAAGTTGGACCCAAGGAGGAACATACCAAGGCACATCGTAATTACATTACCCAAGATGAAAAATGAGGAGAGAATCCTAGAAGCAGCAAGAGAAAAGGAAACAGTTACCTACAAAGGAGTTCCCATAAGACTGTCAGCTGATTTTTCATAAGAGACCTTGCAGGCCAGAGAGGCTGGAAAGAATTATTCCAAGTCATGAAAGCCAAGAACCGACATCCAAGATTACCCTATCCAACAAAGCTTTTATTTAGAATGGAAGGGCAGATAAAGTGCTTATCAGATAAGGTCAAGTTAAAAGAGTTCATTATTACCAAGTCTTTATTATATAAAATGTTAAAGGAATTTATGTAGGAAAAAGAAGGCAAAAAATATGAATAGTAAAATGACAGCAAACTCACAATCATTAACAACCACACATAAAAGAAAAACAAATGAAAACTAATTAAACAACTAGAACAGAAACAGAACCACAGAAATGGAGATCAAATGGAGGGTTATCAGCAGGGGAGTGGGAGGGAGAGAGAGGGGGGAAAGGTATAGAGAATAAGTAACATAGATGGTAGGTAGAAAATAGAAAGGGGAGCAGTAAGAATAGTATAGGAAATGTGGAAGCCAAAGGTCTTACATGTATGACCTATGGACATGAACTAAAGGGGGGGAATGTGGGTGGGAGGGGATGTACAGGGTGGAGGGGAACAAAGGCAGGGTGAGATGGGACAACTGTTACTGCATAATCAATAAGATATATTAAAAAAGAAAAAGGAAAGAAAGTCAATAATGATCTAAAAAGGATATGAAAATACTTCTCCATTTTTCAACTGTAAATCTGCATGAGGCCAAATATTCTTAATTTACCTTCCCCAGTACAACATAACAGACTGAATGCAGAAGCAGATATTATAATCCAACTGTCTTCCATTAAACCAATACAAAAGACATTTGCAAACATGTAAAACAATGGCACTCTCCCCATTGCCTGTGTTTTGTTTTGAAAAGTATGGTTAATTTTCATAAAGACATGTTAACATGTAAAATGATTATATTATTATTTAAAAATGCATTAATAAATATTTTTAAATTTCTCAGTTTTAACTTCTAATGCCATAAGTACTGATAAATAAAATCCATATTTGAAAATGAAAGCTCATTTGCATCCCAAATAATTTGTGAAAAGTGTCAAGGGGTCTTGAGAGCAAAAAGTTGGAGAACCATGGAAATAAAACAAGAGCGGTTGATGAATGGATAACCAGTGAGGGAAAGGGAGTAAGTAAATCGGAAATAGTGTGGTATATGGGGTCAAAAATGCGGGGAGCAGAGAGGGCCAGGATATGAGGTAAAGGGTAGGGTTAGAGTGATGACCAGTCTGCAAAGAACACTGAGGGAGGGTGGAAACAATTCAGGATAAAGTCCGGAAAGGCAATCGAAGGGTTGAAAAACAGAACCTATGATAAGAGACAGAAGAACTTGTCTTAAGAGCTCCAAAAATGAGAAAATATGAATGTAAGTGTTACATTGCTTGTGGCCCTTTGTGCTGATGACTGAGTAGACTCACACAGCTGTTAGGGGGATCAGAGTCATTGAGATGGAATACAATTTTGTCAACAAAGATTATTTTTGGACTGCTGAGATATATATGTAATAATAGTAATTATACTATTCTCGTTTATTGAGTACAATCTACAGGCAAGGTAATAGAGTGGGTACTTTATTATTTTATTTCATAACCTCTATGCTTTACAGGTGCCTTTAATTTTTTCTTTTAACCACGTTTTCCCACCTCTACTGAGGTATAATTAACAAAGAAGATTGTAATACAGTCATGCACAGCATAACGACATTTCGGTCACTGAAGGTGAGAATGTGTAAAAGCTACTATTAGTGAATTACGAGCATACCACGCAGTGTTGGTGGCTACAGGCACTGTGCTCTACATCAGGTCCTCAGAACTTCATTTGTCTCAACACTGAAAGTTTGTACCCTTGAAACAACATCTCCTCCTTTCCTCCATCCCCTAATCCTTGGTAATGACAACTTTAACTTCTTTCTTCCATTTCCCTTTTTTTTTTAAGATTCCACATATAAGTTATGACATACAGTAGTTGTCTTTCTCTGTCTGGCTTATTTCACTCAGCGTAATGCCTTCCAGGTTTATCCACGTTGTTGCATATGGTAGAATTTCTTTTTAAGGTAGAATAATATTCAAATATACACTAAAAGGAATTCAAAATAGATTCAAGTCTTAAACATAAGACATGAAACCAGAACATCTTAAAGTGAATTTACTTTTGCACATGTGTTATCATTGTAATTTTCAACAAGTTGTACTTGAGTAGATACTAAGAAAGGCCAGAGTCTAGTATATCTTCGAGTTGGTCTTGGACATGGCTTCCACTTGGGCTTCGGACTGATGGGAACACTTCTCCTAAAGAAACTGTTGCTCACTTGCTTCAGGTGTTCTTCCTCACTTTTTGGGGGTGATCTTTTTCAAGCCTCATTCAAATGATGTCATCCATGTCAAGCATTAGAGAGAAGCCTTCCTGGAGAATATTTTGCATAGATACTAACCCTGTGGTCACCACTTGAACTTGTGTTTGATGATTTGCCTTAAGATGCCTCTCCTCCAGCTCCTTAGTCCTGCTGCTGTTCCACCTGTCTAAGAAGTCTTCGTTGGGCTTTTCTGTTAAGTAATGTGTTTTCTCGAAAGCTTTATAGCTCACCTTTTCTGACTGTCACCTGTTTGACACTTGGCCTCCTGTCCTCGAGTGAGATGCATGTTTCAGGGTTTTTTTCCTTTGGGTAAAGCATATGAAAGTTTTGTAAATATATATATTTTTTATGGTGCACAGAGCTCTGAAACTCCTTATTTGTCCTTTCCCCTCTGACCACGTCTTTGGGTCATCATTTCTTCCAGTCTCATTCTTGTCAAAGTGATATGAAATAATCTATTTTGTTGGAGAGACTAACTTCTTTTTATTCTCAGCCAAATGCTGAGAACAAATCTTTAACCTGGGTGATCAGCAGTCTTGGGGGCTGGACTGGACCTGTGGGAACCCTCAGAGCACTGACGACATCTAGGCAGAAAACACCTACCTAAATCACTGCCCCCTGTTTTTAACCGTCTGTTCAGTACTTCATAAAGGTTACGTTCTTTAATTCTTATAATGGCCTCATTTCAATGCTTTACAGCTGGAGAAACTAATCCACAGAGAAGTAAGCCCAAAGTTCAAAGAGAACCAGGGGCAGAACTGGGATTTTAACCTAGAAATATCTGACTACAAAGCCTGCATTCTCCACTTTATGAATATTTTAAAATAGAATCAAATCTCGACTTGTGGCATGTTAGCCAAAGCTAGACTAATTTTAGCCCTGTGAAGTTTTATGTTATGAGTTTGACATTACATATAAGAAAATAAGAAACTGCCAATTAAGTATGATGGATAAAAATAAACAGAGCCATCCCATAAATTCTTCTCTGAAGGCATTTCTGGTTACTTCTAAATGTTTTGTGGAATACTAGGGAAGTGTCAAGGAGCTGTGGGCACAGCCTCATTACAGTTGCCTCATCCTTCAGGAGAGGAAGTTGCAACTGAACAACTCAAATTCCTTCCCTGCTTTCAGTCTTCTATAAAATGATTCATTTTTATTGTTCTGGCCCAAGGGATAAAGTTAAGTACATCACCTACTCATCCGCATTTCTAATCAGTGACTCCTATGAACTCCAGCTGACATGAGTCCACATGCTTCCCTGGAAGAACCAACTTCTTAATTTGTATTTGATCTTAATAGAGATTGTATAATCCATTTACTTTAAGTGTTATTTTAGATTGTAAGTCATAGTTAAGCAGAAAAATCCTCATTTCAAAACCATGTCTATGGTAAAGAACTTGTACCAAGCTAAAAAAGTTAAAACCAAAAGAGAAGTAGAGAAAAGAAGAAAAAAAAAACAACAAGAAAAACTCAAACTCCACATACCCAAGTCTTCTTTAAGACACACATGGAATCTCTTAAATTACATTTGCATCAAATTAACTTGGGTGGTCCGAGCGTCATCAAGCATGTAGAAAGGGTTCCCGTAAAAAGCTAATTTAAGAAAGTAGTCAGGGCATTGACAATAGAAGCAACCTGTTCCCTTGTTGTCAATGTGTTTTCTTTTAGGGAAACTTGCTCTTTCCTGCCCATGCTGCAAATACGCCCGCTTTCCAAGAGTTCAGGCTTCACGTCTTCCTGGGTGGCTCCAAATGACTGCCATTCTTAGCACGCACAGAGTGACAGCGTCTCTCCGTGTTGTTTCAGATACTCCTGCGCTACAACACCGTGTGGTGGATTCACGGGTGCATGCAAGTCGAGAAGCACTCAAAGCGTATCAACTTCTTTTCGTAGTAAAATAGGACACCCGCAATTCAGTTATTCATTAGAAAGGGAATGATAACTCCAGAGGATTTTGTTTATCACATGGCTTTTTAAAATGTCCAAAGGATGGTGTTGAATTAAGAAGATATAAACAGCAGAAGTAATGTGATTGCTGGCCTCCTGTCAAAGGGGGGTGGGGGGGTGGGGAAGAGAGAGGGCAGGGGTAAATGGGGTTGCTGGAGTGTGTACTGGTGCGGGACAATCACGACTCAGCAGGGGGAGTGCCCTGTTTTGCCTCCGGCAAGGCTGTTGTTGCTGATCTCAGCTAGAATGTACACGAAGGCTTATTAAAGCAAAATGAAACAAAACTCACCAAATACAGTTCACCTCTTCTCAGGCACACTTCAAAGGCCTTGGGAATTGGATTGGTCTGAAGGACCGAAGAACAGATGCTTGATTCCATCTAGTTAGTTCATTTCTAAATTGTACATTCAGGTAAAATGTTGGACTTTGTACCATTTCATATTTAATTAATATGTATCGAATACTTAGCATGACAAGTACTTAATTGTACACGTCGTGTCAGGTCCCGGAAATCTCATCAGCTTGAGTCCCCGTGTCTCTGATGAGCAATGCGCATCACGTCGAAGATCCACAATAAGGATGCCCTTCATTTATTAATATTCAGCACTCATTCGACAATTCCTCTGTGCTAGGCCCTGTTCTGAATGCTCTACTTCCACTGAACTCATTTGATCTCAGAGTCCCATGTGGTATAATAACACTATTACTATCTCCATTTTATAGATGAAAACCCGAGGCACAGAGGCGTTGAGTGACTTACTCGTGGTCACTTGTAAGTGGTGGGGCTGGAGCTTGAACCTACCCCGTTGGTTCCCAGTGCCCATGCTCCTCATCCCTGCAGGGTTTTGTTCAGGGGTGAAGCTGCCCCATCCCTTGCTCTCACAGGCTGATGAGTAGGACCCCAATGCCATCCTGATGCATTGGCCACTCCTCAGAGGGAGAGCTCCTGCTTCCCTGCAGTGCTGTGGGTGGTGAGTCCTGTTCACTCCATTCAGGTGGGCACGGGCTCTTCTTGCGCTCTGTCTCGCTCAGGGTGCTAATAAGAATGCAATTCCCGCTCCTGCTTCTGATTCCGGATGCTGGGGCAAGGCCTGGGGATATGCAGACACGGTGAGCGGCCCTCCTGGCTGATGCAGGTGATCCATGCCACCCTGGACAGACCGACAGCCTTCTAAAAACAAGTTTCCGAAGCCTGACGGTTGTGCCTTCCCCTGGAGCATCCCGTAAAGAGCACCGAATAGTTACTTTGGAAATCTACGAATTAAATTTATTCTTTGTTTTGTCTCACTCATTTAACCCTTCCAAACTCAAGTGTTTTCACGTGCAAAATGGGAAAATAATACCCCTTTCTGCCTGTCTCAACAGAGTGTTATGACAGCGCTTTGAAAGCTCTAAGGTGCTATACAAATAAAAGACATTAGTATTCATTGTTGTTTTTCCTGCTTATCACCAGTACTGTCAACTTCACATATACACTGTTAATAGCCCGTTTTAAAATCGTGTTGACATTTTAGGTGATTGTTAATGGACTTCAGTGTATTTCATTTGGGGGCTCTGTACTGCAGTGACTGGCTGATGCAGGGAACACCACGATGAAGGAGGAAGGACCCAGGGAAGAGAGGCTGGAGGCTGCTGGATTCAGTGAGGAGTTTGGGGGCAGTTATGGCAGCGGTCAAGACCAAGGTCCAAGGTCAAGGCAGAGTTGCAGTGTGTTTAATGAGGTGCCCAGACCAACACCTTTGCAGCCAGTGGTCCAGATCTAGAACTGGGGTTTGAGGCTTTGGATGAGGAAATAGAGCCCGAAGTTTCTGGGAGGCTGGAACTCCCTAGGCATACCCTCTGCCCAAGGTCGCTGCTGATGGCAGCCTGTGATGGGCCTGCGCCAGCACTGGGGCCTGTGGGGGCCATGTGGACAAGACAAAGGTGGTTTTGGCAGCATGCCTGTCTGCCAAGGGGCTGCTTTTGCCTCTCTTGCTTTAATTTAGCCTGTTTGGAAGGAACTCCCTGGCAAGCTGATTACGAATATGCCAATTGATTATTTTTAATATGACATATTGTGTAAGTAGCAGTTACTAGGAGATCATGAATGAATATGTAAGACTGATCAAACTTGCTCTTAGAGTAAAACTTGAAGCGGATGTATGTGTCTGGATTGCTGCAGGATATTTGAAAATAATTTGTTTTTGAATATTTTAAACAGTTTCTTTACATTTTTCTATACTAAGAGAAGAAAGAAAAAGCTAATATTCACAGTGATGATAAAGGGAAGTTTTAGGACCGGCTTCAGTCTTTGTTTAATGCTTGTGCAGACAGCTCCTGATTTACAGCGATTTGCCTTGTGATTTTTCAACGTTTGAATGGTGTGAAAATGATGCAACTCAACAGAAACTGTACTTCGAAGTTTGAATTTCGATCTTTCCTTGGGCTTGTGGCATGCGCTATGATCGTCTCTGGTGGTGCTGGGCAGCAGCGAGATGACTTCGCCCAACCGTAGGCTGACGTGAGTGTTCTGAGCGCGTTTAAGGTAGGTTAGGCCAAGTTCTGAAGTTTGGTAGGTCAAGTGCATTCAATGTATTTTCCACGCATGGTATTTTCAACTTGTTATGGGTTTGTGGGGACATAACCCTATCAGAAGCCAAGGAGCATCTGTGTTCAGAAATGGTTGAATTACTATTGTTCCCCGAAAGGGTCTCTGCTCTGCAACAGTGGCAGTTGTATTGCTGTGTGGGCGGGGTGGGAGGGGGTTCTGTAAAAACGTCAGCATCATAGTGATCAAGAGAATGTTCGCTTATAAATAAATTATTTTATAAAATAATACACTTGGACTTTCAAAAGGGCCAGACTGGAGTTATCAACGCTGTGGAGGAAAGGACTTCACCTGGGATAGTATACTCCACAGGGCCCCCAAACTTTTAATCTGGTCTGAAAGGTACAGTGTTACAGGGCAGGAGAGAAGCCCATCAGCAGGCAGCCTGATGCCGACGTCCTTTGCTGACCACAGCTTGCCTGCCAGGAGGGAACCGAATCCATGGATATCCAAAGCCTCGTGAGCAAGTGGTCGTAGAATTAGAGGACAGTGGCCAAGCAGCTCCCCAGCTCCCCTTCTCTGCTACTTACTGTAAAATCAAAGTCCCTTTACGCTGCACCCTTCGGTCAGTGAGGGCTGCAAAGGAGGGAGGTTGGGGGCATGACCTGTCTTGTTTGCAGTGGGAAAGAGCTCAGAGTTTCTAATCTGTTAGAAGACAATCTGTTGCGGCACACAGACATATGTTGCTATTTATTTCATTACATTTGCTTATTTGGAACATTGAGTAAAAGAAGTAGAATTTCCAGCTGATTATAGAGTTGTATGGTGGCAAACTTTACGATTTAAGCTTTTGGTTCTTTCATGAGAACTCTCCTATTTGTCAAAGTATCCAGGAGGTCCTAAAGGGGGTCTGTAGAGTTTATATACTTAGTTTACCCATTCATTCCCACAGTGAAGAACACTGATTCCATGACGAGAAGCCTTCCATGGAGGAGGAGGAGACTTACAAATCCCAGCCCCTCCACTCAGGTGTGAAGTGTGAATCTTTAGAACGATGGTATTCAGGCTCAGAATCAAAACAAATAAAAAATGGAACGATAAAAGTGTGTGTACAAATGATAATTTTCAGTGTTGCTAATTTAAGGGTGGTGGTATGTTTTATATAAATGTTATTATGGTTTATTTCATTATTTTTATGGTTTTCTAAGACTTGCAACATTCTTAGGAACAGAAAAATTCTTCACACGTTGAAGCCTTCTGGAAATTCCATTCTTTTGAACACTTCCATTCAGATTAATATTAAAATGTAAAATGAAAGAATGGGATAGAGAAGTTATACGGTGGAGAATTATAGAGTTAGGGAATGAGACAACATGCCATTCCAGAATTCAATATTCTAAACCTCGGTCAATTAAATTAATATTAAAGTGGAATGAAGTGAAAACTAGATAGCTTACACTACTTTCATCTGGTCAAATTCCTCCCAGAATTCCTGTTCCATGAATATTTAGCTTTCCTGGACTCAGGAATCAATCTGATTTTCACCTCGAAGAAACGCATACCATATATGTCCTGAAAAACACAAATGCAAATTCAATGAAACCCCTTAATATTGAACCCACCTATATTGAATCCCTGTGTATAGCAATCAAATTGGAAATCTAGGTCTATTACACGCACATGTAATATTTCCAGAGTATATCAAATTCCATCCTCTATCAAATTTTTTTCCTCGGGTTCCTAGAAATTTAATATAAGCAAGTTTCACTCTATTTGAAAAGGGCATGATGCAATATAATGTGTTTTTCAATGAATAGAATTCTTGGTAATTCAATTTATGTTCAGAACTTCTTAAAGGAGACTCATTTCCTTGAGGCCTCACACCAGAGTTCAGTTCTGAGAACTTGACGCGGGTAACATTCATTTTGGAGCAAGAGAGTGTAGGAGAATCAGCGGGATTTGGTGAGTCATAGACAGACTAGGACTCATCCCCGTGAGGTAGAGAGGGGCTATGTATCTGAAAGATCAGACAAGTTCTTAACTGAGGTTTATAAAGTAAGACCACTTTCTGGGGAAGGAGCTTCTCATTGATGGGAAGTTGTGCCTGCTTCCTCTTTGTATCCCCAGCACACACACTAAGTACATGCTTAGGAAGACTTGGCTGAATTTGTAAGCCCCCTAGTCATAGGCAGAAAGGAGAGCTCAAAAGTCATCACCTCATTTTGCTTTTCATCTGTACCTGTAATTGGAAGTTCTCTTCAATAATCCAAAATTGTTAGTTTCTATTGCTTTGTGTTTTCTACCAATGTTTCTTCAAATTTTACTTTAGATAACTGATCTTTGATTCTAACTGGTTCTTATTTTGTGGTTGTGGTTATTGTTAAATAAAATATACTGTTCTATTCTATTCAGCATCCCCTAAATAGTAATCCTGGAGCGCTAGAAGTGCACCCGTTGAAATCTTGGAAAGCCTGCATTAAGAATACTTTCTCGTTTGCTCTGTCAATCTTTCCTGCACCTGTGGCATGTTTGGAAAATGGCTTTTTATAATTCACTCATCTTGTTGCCAGTGGAAAAAGATTCACGATAGCAATTCTGATTATTCAAATTGTTTTGTAAACCATAAAATTAAGAACATATCCTATAATAAGCCCTAATAAACTTAGTAACAAGATATAAATAAAATATAGGTTATTAAAATATTCTAATAGGATAGGAAGTAGTTATAGGCTCAGATAATTATCCTTGCTGAATGTAAACAATTTCTGAGATAGTTTTAACTATTTTTAGTGCTTCAAATCTCAATACTTCCTTGGATGTACTAGTAAGACTAATAAGGCTTCTGTCACTGTAATTCCTGTTTTTTAACTCCCCAACGCACAATAAACTTATGAACCCTATTAACTGTAATTGATAGGCTTGCAAGGATGTACAGGCCTTTCCTTCACCCACTCACTGCCTCAAACAAGAAGCTAAAATGAGTATGACGCTAAGTCCCATGCAAGTAATCAGGTACGCCATTTTTCATTTGAAGAGAAGTCCTCTCCAATAATAGAAAAGCTGAGAGAGGTTATTGCAATAATGAATGAGTTGGCAGAATGATTTATGCTTGAAACAAATGTACCTTTTGATGGAACCATCTTGAATTCCTTATAAATCCTAGGTTTTGTGGGCAGGGTCTGACTCTGGGAATCCATCAGTTGAACACCCATGGTACTTTGAATTCACTTGGTTCGTTTCTGTGGACCAAACAGCTGTCTTTGCTGGTTTTCCCGGCAGGTATCTGTTTGGGGATTAGTAATGCTTCATATGGTCGTACATCAGAAGTAGATGTGTAATTACATTAACTATGCCTCATCTCTTTGGACTCCCTTCTCCCTAATCACTAATATTGATACCATTCAATAATAATTCTCCATAAACTGGTTTACTTTGAAAACAACAACAATTTATTTTAACATAGAAGTTTTAACTCTGCAAAGTGCTTCTATAAGCTTCTTCTTTAGATATGTCTCTGAGTGTGGTAAGTGTGTTTATCCAAACCTGGGGCTTCTGCATGAGAAGATTCTTCCTGAGTCCACTTCAAAATACAACCAGGTGTGTCCATCTCTAGAATCCAGGTGAAATCTGGAGGAGGACTTAGAACCTGGGCATCTTCTGTGTAGTATCGAGGACTTTGAAGTTGTCACAGACCCCGAGAAGGGGGTGAGACAACTGGCATCACTGAGAGGCTTAGGGGAGTGCTCTCCCCTGTGAACTGTTCTGTAAAACATAAAGCCCCATCATCCTCTCATCTAGGAGCAACATAAATAAAACTCCCTGCTTCAAGGATCCAATGATATCTGCTGTTTAGGTTGTGTGTGTGTGTGTGTGCATGTGTGTAGAGGGGGATTGCCCTTTAAATGACCAAAGAGCTGCTCTGTGGAAGAGACATCACACCTGTTCTGTATAGAACAGGTCTACAAAATGAGAACTTAAAAAGGGCACAGTAAAAATAACGTCCTCATAGCTGAAGCTGTTCTAATAGGCAATGGGTCTCCCTGTGAGGCCTTGGGCTTCCTGCCCCTGGACGTGTTCACACTGTGGCATGGTGACCACCTTTGGAGGGGTGTTTAGGAACTATTCATGCCTTGGTGGGAAGGTTAGATTAAGATGGTACAGTTCTATGGCAAATGTGTTGATATGCATGAATATGTTCTCTATATGTGTGTGGAGTAGACATTTGCACTGTCAATAATTTGTATCACAAATTTGATTTGTGTGTGTACAACCACTTTGGTTCTCGTAAAGCCAGAGAAATCAACAATATTATATTTTTGCACATGTTGTATTATCGGATCATCTTAAGAGTTTTATTAGGTGGATATTATTATTCTGTTTTATAGACTTAGAATGAAGATGAAGAGAGATAAGGTCATTTGCCCATGAACTTATAGAAAATTAGTGTAAGATTCAAGACTTACTCCTATGATTTATTCAATGAATTCCTTCAAGCTGAGTGTCTTAGACTATCTGTTAAGTATTCTTCAAAGTCAACTCTCTTTATTAATTATGAAAATGGGGAAATTATATCTTAAAGATTATTTTGGATTTATTAATTTTTTATAATGCTCAATTATTCAAAATCATTTATCTCATCAATTCTGTGTTGATGAGCAATCTTAGGCTCAATTTGCAGAATGCTATTGTAATTTGCTAGTATTATAGTATTTATGTAAAACAGCACTAAGGTGCACTGTTATTACACATAAATTTTATGATGAACAGAGGAAGTGGCTACAGACATTCATGAGAGAGGCTATATGCAAACTGTGAAAAAAGCATTTCACATTAGTAACTAGACAGAAATGCTTCAGCTAATAGAGTCACATAAATCCAAACGGATTAGAGTTTTGTTGAGAGAAAGACTACTTCTTATAAGACTTTCTCCATAATTGAAGGCTTTTACCAATTATGCTCAAGTATTGTGTGAAAGGAGAAGATTTTTCCCTCACTAGTTCTGGTTACATGGAGAAAATATTTCACTCTGGTGAAAATCAGAATAGCATTCAGGTTTTTCTTTTTTTAATATTCAATGCAAGCTGGCTAATGCTTCTTTTTAAATCTGAGAGGAAATATCGCAAAGCTCACTTTCTTAGAGATTGAAAAGAATACTGTTCTTTAAGAGGAAAAATGAATGCATTGTTAAGCAGATCAACTTCTGAGTTTTCTGGAAAAGTGTATAATCGAAGGAAAATAGCTGGAGCTTCAGCAGGATTTGCTAGACACTGGAATATGGTCAAAGGTGGTTGAACGAGGGAAATGAGAGGAAATAGGGGGAAAATCAATGCAGTGGATATAATTCAGTTCTGGCGGATGAGATGTGATGGTAACCAGATCGTTTTATCCAGTAATCAGCCTGATACTAAATATCTTCGGAGCATAATGACTTACAGAAGAACTGCCTGTAATAGGAGGTAAAAATAAGGAAACATCCCCTGCAGTTGGAAACAAGAGTGGAGTTTAACCCAATAATGTTAAAAAAAAAACAGGTATTTTTGATTATTGGAGTATTAAAAAAAAGGACTCATAGCATTAAAATGGCTAGAGATCAACTCATGCATATTTGCTCACTCTCATTTGCCATCTATTAACGATTTTGGAAGGGATTTTTAAAAAGTGCTATATTAGTTTCTAGTGCGCCTGTAACAAACTACCACACAGGGGGCGACTTAGACCAGACATTATTGGCTCACAGTTCTGGAGGCTGGAAGTCAGAAATGGGGGTGTTGATAGGAACCTTCCCCTGAAGGCACAAGGGAAGGGTTTGGGCCAGGCCTCTGTTCTAGTTTCTGGGAGCCTCAGGTGTTTCTTGGCTTGTAGATGCATCACTCCAGTTCCATCGTGCATCATCACGTCACTTTCTCTCTGTGAATGTCTGTCTTCATATCCACACTTCTCTTTTGTATAAGGACGCAAGTCATGTGGGATTAAGGCCCACAGTATTAACCTCATCTTAATTGTATTACCTTTGCAAAAACCCTATTTCCAAATCAGGTCAAATTGTAAGGTATTGAGGGGTGCCTTACAATTAGGCTAAATGTTTGTGTTCATACCAAATTCTCATATTGAAACCTAACCCCAATAGATGGTATTTGAGGTGGGGCCTTGGGAGGTTTATTAGATCATGAGTGTGGAGACTTCAGGAATGGGTATAGTGCCCTTATAATAAAGACCCCAGAGAGTTATCTTACCTCTTCCACTATGTGAGGACACAGTGAGATGACAGCATCTAAGAACTGGGAAGTTGGCTCTCATTAGACACCAAATCTGCCAGCACCTTCATCTTGGACTTAGCCTCCAACACCGTGAGAAATAAATTTCTGTTGTTGAGAAGCCACCCAATCCATGATATTCTGTTACAGCAGCCCAAAGAGACAAAGACAGGGGGTTAGAACAGTAGCATTTTGAGGGAACACAATCCAACCCACCCCTGGTGCTCTAAATATCTTTTTTCCTTTTCTGAGATGAATTGACCATGTGTAGAGAAGCCACAATTCTTTCTACTTCTTACTATAGAATCTGAATCATACATTAGCACATTGAGGTGCTTTTCAATGTTATTTTAGGAGTTTGGCACAAAGTACTTTCCAGAGATACGTTTTTTGACGAACTGTGTGGTCATGTAATGCAGTCATTGTTTCAAAGCCCTTTATCCATTGAGCTGTCACTTAGAGTGTGAAGAATGGATTCATTAGCAAGAGCCAGATACAGCCTCCTCTCGTGTCCTCGCCGCCTCTGAACCACGTGCCAAGGAACACAGCCGAGCAGAAGAGACTCAGGTGAGAGATACGGACAAGATACCCTAGGATGACACGCCCAAGGCCTATGCGTGAATTTACATGGGGTTCAGAATCATCGACGGCAGGGCTCTGGGAGAGCTGGAAGGGGCATTGATGATGACTCTGCTGGTTTGCTTTTCCTTGGCTCTGCCAAGTTCCCCCAATTTTCCCACTTTTCTGGTTTCTGAGAAGAGCAGCAGGTTTCCCTGACCCACCTTCCACCCAGGTGGGCTGCCTCCCCTTCTTCGCTTCTCTTTGCCCATCTTAACGCCACCTGCCTCCAAGGCCTGCTCTTACTCATTTCTGCAGACAAAAAATCCCTCCTCTTAGGATTGTTCAGCTCTGGCAAACAATCTTCTGAGCACAGTCATGTGTCCCATGATGTGACAAATTTGTTTCATTGGTGTTTAACCCCTGGACATTTTGAGCATGTTTATGTCTCCCTAACCAGATTTTCAGCTTCTTGTGGATTGGGACTGTTTTTTTCCTCCAGTTCCATGGAGCCCTGTACACAGTGGGTACTGAATGAACTCATCATTGGAAGTACAAAATGCGACTCACCTCCAAATGGAATTTCTTTTGGTGATTTAGCTTCGCTAATGCATGCATTCCTTAAAATAGAAACGATGATCTTCAAATAATAAGTCACATTTTCAGAGAGAGTCACATATTACTTGTGTTAATCATAACAAATGAACCCTTAGAACACGCTGCCAACCCAGGAAAGGGCATGTCAGTCAACCTCCCTCGTTTTTATAAATGACAATATTGTGGGTTGTGATTTCTTGCCAAGATCCCGTGATTCTTGACGAAGAACAAAAATAACACTGCAGAACACTTGATGTGATTGGATGTTTTGTGGAAACCAATGAAAGAGCTGCTTTTGTGTCCAGGTCGCCCTGGCCAGCACACAGCAGCACACGTGGGCAAGTCAGCGGCCACCGTCTGGATGACACACCCCAGGAGGCTGTCAAGAAGGTTAGATGGAGTAATGCATATAAACTCAGGGGCTAAATCAATAGGCATCATTATCAGTGCGGTGGAAGTGCATTTATTGGCTGTAAATATACCCATACACATGCATCTGTACCGTGGAATCAGACACCATTGAAACTGATACTTTAATTTCCTGAAGTGTGTCTACCCTGAGACTCACAGAATTGGTAATGTTGGCTTGATGGTCCTCAGGAAATTGAAATAATGGAATCTTTTGGTAGCGTATACGTTGACCCTGTGCACAGAGGCTGGACCTCAATGCCAGACTGAGGAATACATTCTAATTCTTTGATTACAAAAGCTTTTCCCCTGCGCACAGCACCTTGCCATCTGTCTTTTTCATCTCTGCAAGGAAAACCCCAGCCTGACTCCAAACTCTCTCTCTCCATAATGGGAAATCTCTCTGTGTTTGATGAACCTAAGTGAAAAATGCAGTCTCCTATCCATGTATTTATTCAATCTCTAGTTGCTTAAAGGCCTCACTCCAAACTAATGTTCAAAATAAATTGCTTCTATGATTGTATTGTTAGAATGCACATGTATGATTTCTTCTCTCTGCATTCTAAGATGACAATGTATCTCAGGGAGCGTTAACAATGCAAATTCAAACTACCTGGGCAATCAGCAACAGACACATCACAAAATTGTAGTGATTGGCCTAAAGACTCCTTTTGAGTTCTTACTCTCGGGAGAACTCAGAGGCCTCTGCTAGGGAAGCAACTTATTTTTTTCCACTGCAGAGACTTTATGTCAGACAAATGATTTTTGCTGAGGGCATGGCAGTGCTTCCTTGTTCTTGGGGTTCACCTGAGTGCATCTTCACGATGCCAAATCTGCCCCCACAGCCTACAAAACTCCCCATGGATCTCACGGCTACGCTAAATCCTGACTCTTCATTCTCCTAGCAGTGCACGTGGGAGTGTGGCTTCATGGCAGGTCATTTGCAATTCAGTCTGGTTCTTGCTACAGTGAGAAAACTACTCCCGCCTACTGAATGGGTTGGGAACCAGTGGTGTGTAGGTGGCCTCTTGTGGGGTTCTTGCTACGCTTTGACTGGTAGCATTGAAATAGAAAGACTCTCCCATATGGCCAGTATTTTCCCATTGCTTGGCAGGCACTAGGAGCTTTGCTTAGTTATCTCACTTAATTCTCACGACAATCATACGAGGGAGGGATATTTATTATCCCTTTACAGAAGGGGAAACTGGGATTTTACAAGATTGAGACATGTGCCAATGCCCACATGGTTAGTTAGTAGTGTCATTGAGATTTGGACCCAGGCGGGCTGAGGGCAAAGCTTGGAGGCTTAACCATCCTACCATGTCTCTGAGGCAGTGTAGGGAGTGGTTAGCGGTCCTGCTGTCTGGGACCACAAGCCAGCTCTGCTGCTCTCTCCTCACGGGATCTTGGGCCGGTTTCTATACCTCTCAGAGCTGTCGCTTCCTTCTTGAGAAATGAAGCTATTGGGACCCTGCTACACTGAGCTGTTGGGAGGATTAAATGAGGTAAGGCATGCAAGGCACCTGACACATAGGATGTTCCATAAATGTTAGCTGATGTTATGGTGACTATAGCCTGCAGTTACATGAATGTTTGTCTCTGACTCTGTGGTTTAAGGGCTTGCCCTGCTGTTTTTCTCATCCATTAGGGAGAGTTACTAAGTTGACTGCGTGAAGGCAATCTAATAGAGGAGTCCTAGTTCCTCAAGTACAGTAATGTGTTGACTCCATGTGCTCATTGGCTTTCAAGGTCCAAAATAAAGACACATCATGTTCTTGCTTAATGAGGGCTTTGGTCAAGCTTCTTTCCAGAGATGTTAAGTGCAATCATCCTGCGTCTCAGTGAGGGAAGTGGGGGGCGGGACTCAGAGTCCTGGCCTGAGAGCAAGGAGACCTGGCTTCCAGCACCGAATAGGTCAGAGCGAGCAGGGCGCGTAATAGCTGAACTCAGAGTTCTCGTTGATAAAATGGGAGACCAGGACAGAGTGTGTCCTGAGGTTCTTTCTGCTCCTGATGTCTCTGAAGTGGGTCTGCATCTTTCCTAAATGCCTCTTTCACTATCTGCTTTGAACAAGGGCTGTGCACTCAGTCATGGCAGAGGAGGGGTGGGGGGCGGGGCTGGGATAGGCCAGGAGAGAGGAAAGTAATGAGGAGGTGGAAGCCTGCAGGAGCTGGTGGGTAGGTTTATTAGGCTCGGACAGAGGAGGAGAAAAAATGAGGGAAAGAAAAACCGAAAGAAAAGATCAGATATAAGAAACAGTTGTAAACAAGGAAAGACTTGGAAAATAGTGACTTTATTATATTTGATCAAAACCACTGCGATTTGATGTAATTATTTGAATTTGACAGGGGATACCTCATATTTGTCTTCTTAAAACTAAAGGGATATAGATGGTGCTGAACTTGTTAATCAAAAGAAATGCATGTAACAGATGAGAAAGTGGGAATTCTTCAGCTGACCCAATATTCTTTAGAAAGCAATCCAATAATTTCAGTGTAGTGGATGATTCTAAGATGAACTGAAAGCAGAATTAGGAATAAAGCCATTAAGATCTGTTTAATAAAACATAATAAATAGACCAGGAAAGGGCTAAATCATATACAAAAGCTATTATATCATAAAGATGGTATTTCAGATCAAGAAGGAAATAACACTTTCAGTAATTAACATTGAAATACTAGGTTAATCATTAAATTATTAAAATTACTAAAATTTAACTTTATTAATATTAAATGATCTTTAAAAAGTTAAATTTCTAGTGCATGTATTTTACCTACATTAAATTCTGGTTAGAATAAAGCTGATTTTCAATGTAAAAAATTGAAACATAATATAACTAAAATAAAATTTAAAATAATATTTTTGTAGTCTTGAAGTGGAAAAGCCTTCTGCACCCCAGAAAAAGTGGGTGTGAGACCACATA
This sequence comes from Phyllostomus hastatus, assembly GCF_019186645.2. NCBI lineage: Eukaryota > Metazoa > Chordata > Mammalia > Chiroptera > Phyllostomidae > Phyllostomus > Phyllostomus hastatus. The sequence continues at coordinate 45,095,118 of NW_025333960.1, read as the reverse complement.
AAATCAAGACAAAACAAAACTAACACACAGAAAATGAAATCCTATGTAATCAAAAATATTGTTTCCAAACAAAAAAAGCAGAATAAGAAATATATTTGTGTATAAATCTTGGACATTGCTCATAGCAATATTTTATCTGATATGTTTCCTCAGGCAAGGCAAACAAAAGAAAAAAATAAACAAATGGGACTGAATCAAACTAAAAAGCTTTTGCACAGCAAAATAAACCATCAACAAAATAAAGTGACAACCCATGGAATGGGGAAGCATATTTGCTGGTACATCTGATAAGGGGTTAATATCCAAAATTTATAAAGAACTTAACAAGCTCAACAACAAAAATCAAACAATCCAATTAAAAAATGGGTGAAGGACCTGAGTAGACACTTCTCCAAAGGGGACATATAGATGGACACTAGACATATGCAAAGATACTCAACACCACTAATCACCAGAGAAATGCAAATTAAAAGCACAATGAGATATCACCTCACACTTGTCAGAATGGCCATCATCAATAAAGCAACAAACAACAAGCACTGGTGAGGATGCAGAGGGAGGGAACCCCTTTGTACTGTTGGTGGGAATGGTGCAGCCACTGTGGAAAGCAGTACCGTGATACCTCAGAAATTTAAAAATGAAACTGCTTTTTGACCCAGTGAACTCACTTCTGGAAATATATACAGAGAAAACCAAAACGTTAATTTGAAAGAACATAAGCACCCTGACGTTCATTGCAGTGCTATTTACAATCACCAAGATACGGAAGCAGCCCAAGTGTCCATCAATAGGTGAGTGGATAAACCACTATGGGACATTTACACAGTGGAATTCTACTCAGTTGTAAAAAAGAAGAAAATTTTACCCTTTGCTACAGCATGGGTGGACATGGAGAATATTATGCTAAGTGAAATAAGCCAGTCAGAGACAGACACATACCATATGGTTTTACTCATATGTGGAATCTAATGAACACACTGAACTAACAAGCAAAACAGAGGCAGCCTCTTAGGGGAGAACAGATGACAACTCTGGGGGAGGGGACTGGGGGGGGGAGAGATTGAGCAAAAAGTAAAAAGGACTCATGGACATGGACACCGGTGTGGTGATTGCAGAGGGGAGTGGAGTATAAGGGAGATAAATAGTAATGGAAAAATACAATAAAAGTACAGTCAAAAATAAAGATAAACTTAATTTATTTAAAAAATAAAATAAAAAGAAGATACATACATCTGAAGCATGCATGTTAAAGGGATATTGGTCTTTCAATTATATTGAAGTCTGTCAAGTCAACAAAAAAAGATGAATACTTCAGTAAGAAAATGGAGCCCTGGCTGGCGTAGCTCAGTGGATTGAGCGCGGGCTGCGAACCAAAGTGTCGCAGGTTTGATTCCCAGTCAGGGCACATGCCTGGGTTGCAGGCCATGACCCCCAGCAACTGCACATTGATGTTTCTCTCTCTCTCTCTCCCTCCCTTCCCTCTCTAAAAATAAATAAATAAAAATTAAAAAAAAAGAAAATGGGAAAAGGAATAGTAATAGGAAATGTGCACAAAATTTACACTGACATCCCCCCAAATTAATGATGAAACATAAAAAATAAGTCAAGATATCATAAAATGTTGAGATATCGTATTGTACAAGATAAAAAAATCAATCCTATTATTGGTGAAGGTGTCAAATTATTTACTCTGTTTCAGGAATGTAACTTGTAGTCATTCTGAGTGATAACCAGGCAAAGGTACTCTTTCCTCTACTCATTTTAATTACAAGATTTTTCCTATAAAGATGATGAAATATATGAAGCAATTACAGTAATTTTAATTTCAGGAAGTACAACCCAAATGACTATCAATAGGAAATTGACTTAAAATATTATTTTATATACATACAATGGAGTGCCATGCAGACATGACTATACTTAGGTGAATCTGTCTTTAATCATGTGGGAAGATGTCCACAAAGTAAAAAGATACATTATGAACCAGTTTGTGTATATAGTAAAAATCCATCCTTATATCAAGACATATAAATTTTTAATAAAGTGGCTTGAGAAATAAAGTAAAATGAATAAGTAAGTCATAAAAAAGACATCTAAGCTTGTATATGAAGAGAAAAACGTTAGATGATGTACACCAAAATATTTAAAATGGTAATGTCTGCCTGAAAGATTATACTTTATAATTTTTGTCATTTTCTGAAGTTATTTATAGTGAGCATGCACTACTTTTATAATAAATACTAAATATAGTCTATTTGAAATATAAATGTATGTGAAGCACATTTGTGAAGATAATGAGTTATTATCAGCAAACACATTTTTGTGTTATGGAAGAGCAAAGAAGAATGTTTGCAGTTGCTGGCACCTCTGGCCAGGTGCGGGTGCATTTTGAGAGCAAGCCCCCCAGCAGAGTTGCAGGTGCTGGAGTGGGATTGCGTGACGTGCATTAGAATGGTGAGTGGCTGAGGGACATGAGTGGGGTGGGGATGAGGACTTCAGGTTGCTCCTAGTTTGATTTACCTCTGAACCAGCAAGTAAGCAGTACAGAGGACATAAGCAAGATCAGGATTCAAGTAAGCGGACGCAGGTATATAAGCTATCTCCCTCCCCTCACCCCTGCTCTGTCATTCTGCATTTGTCCTGGGGATGCACTTGGAGTCCAGTTCCTTTGCAATGCCCAGGGGGAGGCACTGACCACGTGGCCAGAGATCCAGGCTCAACTTGAGGCATGGGTTCTAACACTCCTCAGGGTTCATTCTATTGCTCTGTACTCTAATTCTTGGACTTTTATTTTCTTCTATGCTCTAATTTTTACCCAGCCATTGGACCTATAGCATGTCTGGTTCTGAGCTATTAAAAGATCAGTGTTACAGCTGTGACACTGACATAAATCCCTTTTGTCACTAAAATTGATTTAAGGTGGCTAAAAACACACACGAGGTCACTGATAAAAATACAAAGATAAATAAATGAGAACATCAGGGCAAATGGAGAATACGAAAACAAAATAAGTCTAAGGGGAAGGCTAGTGTTCAAAACCCACAACATGTTTATAACACAACTTGTGTATTTGTGAGGATCGAGCCACATTTTTGGTCTCTGAACATCCAAACATTCAAAGCGAAGAAGGAAAATGATCAGTTAAAAGGAAATGATCACTTAAAAGCGACAGAGTGTTCCTAAGGTTAAAACAAAACGCAAACACAGAACAAAAACGTTGACCAGAAGTGCTGTGTTTCTGAGACCTTCGAGAGGACACCGTGTGATCTGGTGAGGTGACATCCTCACTGCCAACCTCAGTGAGCACAATAAACAGAGTGTTGTTGTGCTTTATCGTCCCATTGTTCCTTTGTCTCATTGATGATTCTATTTGCACCGTCAAAGCAAACTTTGGCATGAAGCCAAAGCAAAATTTAATTTTTACTTTGGGATGCAAATCAGTGTAGCCCATGTATGCAGCTTTTGATGGTTTGTTTTGAACTGAGAGCAAATTTAGACTACCTAGAGAAATCAATAAAATATATATACTCTTCAGGCAATAAATACACTATGAATACTATCTTTTCACAACCAAGCTTTTGATATAACTCTTTGGACAGCAAAGAGGTCAAGGTGATAGTCATTGGAAAAATCATAGAGTGAGATTTTTTGGGAGTATGCAGCTGGTTAAAGACAGATTCGTGTGTTTTGGCAACCAACCAACCAAGCCAAAAGATAGAACTGATACCTTCAAGAAAATTAAGAAATGTAACTAGAATATATGCTTAATAGGTGACTACTGCTATCTCTCTATGGAGAGATTTTCATAGTGTGTGTTAGACTAACATATAAAGAATGTTTGCATTCATTCCCATGTCTATCGATTCAACTCTTTTTCATCCTTCTAATTGCGGTGGTTTTGTTTTTCTTTAAAAATCATTGTTATTTTGGTATGCTGTTCAAAAGAAAAGTGCCTCATAACAAAAATGTTTGTGGCATGAGCATTTTGATATCTTTTTAAAACCTGTGCAATGAATTGGCTTCACAGCTTGGCATTTTCAGGGGAAGTGTGAGCAAGTAGCCTCATTAATGATAAATATTTTAAAACACGTGGTATTTACCCAGAAGGTCCCAATGGTTCAATGTGCCTCCTGCAGAAATGGCATGTAATAAAACACTCCAGAATGAAATTTCAGAGGAAAAAAGGATACTGCACTTAAACAAAAATTCAATAAAAGAAATGTTAGAAAATCCCCAAAGCGTTCCAACCAAGTTATGGATTAATTGCTTGGCAAGTTTTCTTTTTTAATTCCAAGCTGCCTTTTTGTTAGCTGAGTAAACAAAGCATCTAGAATAAGTCAACCTCAGCCTACGATGACAGCATATTAACATCATGACTGATAATAATGATACTCCCTACAGGCTTTGACGAGGTCTATACATAACCAATATTTGACCAGTAGGGACTGTGTTGAGAAACAAGGCAAAAAAAAAAAAAGGCTCTTGTTCTTTCTGATAAAAAAGGTGAAGTCCAATAAATGGACAGGATAAGAAGGGCCTGCCTTCTGGCTGTGTCAAGATGCCCACACAGTAGGTCAAGTGCTCCTTGAGAAGGAGTCTGGGGCACAGTTTGCAATCAGTCCTGTGGGGTTAAGGAAAGAAAGGAGGGGTTCTTAAATCCTGAATCTAGCAGTCTTTACAAGGCTGTTATACCAGTGGGTTTTAGGTTTGGAAAGGGATTGACTGCTGCATCACAACACTGGTAGTTAGAACACTTGTTCTCACCTGAAGGAAAAGGTTTTCATTAGAGATCATTTTATTTACATAATGTAGATTCTATCTCCTTCCCTCCTCCCTGAATTCTCTCTGAGTTCCAAAAGAGCAAGGTCTTTGCCTTGCATGCTGTTTGCAGAGGGTGTACGGTGAATATTAAATAATGTTCAATTACAAATAACAGGCATTCAGACTGGGTTCGATTGAAAAAACCAACAGCAAACCCACAACACTTCTCCCCTCCAAGAAAACACCCCCAAACATCAAAATGAATCAAAACTTAAAATTTGGTCCTAATCTTTGGCAATGCCTTCTTGCCACTCTCACTACATTTGGGATTTTCTCAAAGATGCTATGATGAAGGGATTCATGTAAGGAAGAATTCTTCTATTGTATTTGGGAACCATCTCTTGAGGGAATAGTGTAAGATTCATCAACAGGCAACTAACCCAGAATCTCCTTGACCTTCAAAGTCTTGATATTGTACTCATATATTTTAGAATGAAAACTCCACCCGGATAAATCTACAGAAGAATCAGATTTATGCTTACATTTATGACTGAGAGTGCTTCTTGCTTCTGTGAATACCAGAAACTGATGGTGAATTTGGACGCTTATTTTTCTTTATCTTCCATTGGTATTGCATTGATATTGGAATACTGAGTTATATCCACTCATCCTATTTTAATCAAGGCAAAAAAAAAGAGTGCTCTAAAAAATAAATTTTTGGAGTTTTTCAGTTGGTCGAATTATTTAATTTGGCAAATAAAGAAACTGAGTCTCAAATGGGCACAATCTGAGCCAAGTTCATGCAGATACTCAGTTGTAGAATTTAAATAGTCATATGTCTATTGTGGAGCTCATCAAAGCAGTAAAAGACAGAATAAATCCATCTTTTGGAAAACACAGTTTACTTGTATATATACACACCAGGATCATGGCCAGGTATTTTTAAAGCCATGTAGACCTAAGGTTTAGTTTTGGAATTAGCATCTGGTCACTGCTAGAAAAATAATCTATAGTTCTACTCTCCAGACTTAGAGACAGTTTGATGCACCTCTTTTATCAGCCAGTGTTTGCTGAGTACATATTGTGGTTAGGTGCTAGGTGCTATGAGGATATGGAAGCACACAAACTTCATAATCTCATTTCCAAGGAGTTATGAGTTAGTAAATTAATTAAACAAGAGGCCATTAGACTGAGCTGGCTCCAATGCTGGGTGGCCTACCTAAGCAAACCAAAGTGTAAGCCTATAAATGCCTCAGAGTTATGAAATCGAAACCTGATGACAACCAATCACAAATAGCAACTGGACTTTAGGCTGTAGTTGACCAAATAATTTCTTTTGTTACTGTACTGCACTTTATGTAAGTATTTCCCCTGACTTCTGTTGGCAGTGCACTCCTAACAACTTCTGGTTTGGTGCTGCCAGATTTGAATCAACTTTTGCTCAAATAAACTCTTGCAATTCTAAAAATGCCTTCATTTCTCTTTTTAACAAAGTCCAGCATGAGCAATAACAAAGTGAAGCAATTACATAACCCCAATCAGAATGTGAGTGCAGTCTCTCAAATGACATGAAAGATTATGGAGAGTTCGTAAAGGAGTGAGTAGCTTCTAATTGGGGGAATTAGAGAAACAGTTTCTTGGAAGCTGTGGTCTTTGGCTGACATTGAATGAGAAGGATTTGACAGGTGATGCTGGGGACAGTCCTTTAGGAGGTGGAAACATAAGGAGCTAATGCATAACAGCAGGGAAGCTTCTGATGCGTTTGGGAGTATCTAACTTGGGGATTTGATTAACACAGGAGAGGCAAGAGAGTATGGCAAACTCAGAGAACTAAAAGAATTGCTGCTTGGCTGGCGTGGCACACTCGAGGGAAGGGGGAAGGAGAGGGAGTGAGTGAGATGGGTTGCAGAGTGGAGAGGGGGCAAGCCACAAAGTTTCTCATAGGTCAGGTCACAAAATTTGGGCCAATTCATCTCCTTTCTTCTTATTTTCCTATTCCTTTTTTGGGGGGGTTTATTTTTGGAAAGTAATTTTAGAGTTTTAAGCCCAAAGCTAAAGATACATATAGAAGTAGTTTTATGGAAAAGCCGTGATAATAGGTATAGTAATTATTTAGAATTATGTTGTCCCAAACAGCAGCTACCAGCTGCCAGGGACTATTGGGAACCTGATATGTGGCTGATCCAAGTGAAGATGGGATGTAAGTGACAAATACATGTGGGTTTGGAAGCCTTAGTACAGAAATAAGGGTATAAAGTATCTCATTGATGTTTATATTGATTGCATGCTGAAAATATAATATTTTGGATATGTTAGGTTAGATAAACTATGACATTAAATCGATTTTACCGGTTTCTTTTTATTTTTTTCAAAGTGGATATTAGAAAATTTAAAATAACATATATAACTACTATTCTATTTCTTTGGACAGTACTGGGTTAAAATAACTCTGATTTTTTTTATAATGGAGGATTTTTTTAAAGATTTTATTTATTTATTTTTAGAGAAGGAAGGGAGGGAGAAAGAGAGAGAGTGAGAAACATCAATGTTTGGTTGCTGGGGGCCGTGGCCTGCAACCCAGGCATGTGCCCTGACTGGGAATTGAACCTGTGATGCTTTGGTTTGCAGCCTGCGCTCAATCCACTGAGCTACGCCAGCCAGGGCTTAACTCTGATTTTTTTTAAGGGTAAGGCTGGTCATGTATGGTTAAGTACTTCAATGAAACATCTTTTTGAGCCAAAGCAAATGTGTTATTAAGGCAGCATCATTGTCATTAAATAAATGTCAATAGTTTACACAGGGCTAGGCTGGTAGTAATTTTTCCTGATCTATATACAAATGAACACTGGCAACTGGTTTGACCACAGGTTTGAACCTATTTAAGACTAATAATGTCACAGTTACCTGGGAACATCCTTACATTTGAACAACTAATGGGAAAACTACACATAATACAAATATGTATTTATTGTCAGAGGACCTTTCTGTCCAGGATCAGAGCAAAAGCTGGGGACAGCATTCTCCCGGACAGAAGTGTTGACAAAGGCCATTGTTCCTTTTCTGAGTCCTCCCCCAGCAGAGCCACAGACCTAGAAGGCAGGTACTACACCGGAGACTCCATCAGCCTGGCTATCACTGTTTGCCCCACCCTGGCGATTCCCTGAGGCCAGGACCCTCTCAACTTTCAGACCCATCCAACTGTTTCCAGTGGCTTCTCCATATGAATGGCTTGTCTTGGCCTATGCTTCATATTTTTCTAAATTCTCTCAAACAAGAAGCATCTGTCTTTAGCAAGCACTGTACCTCTCATTTAGTTGCCCCAGGCATGGCACCAGCAGCAGCTAGCCTTGGTTCACAGCTTGGCCTGGGTACCTCCAAGCCCAGCACAGGTAGCAGCCATCTGCAGATCACTTTGCAGCGTATGCTGTGTGACCCTAGTCAGAACATGGGGGGTTGCCAACAGCAACCAAGGCTCAACTACAACAAGAGGCTGTACACAGACTATAGAATAGGCACACCTTGAGTACTCAGCTTGGGTAGGGGAGGCTATGCCACTGGACCCTACAGGACACCTACTACATTAGGCACTCTACCAAGCCTTGGAGATGTAGCAGCTCTACTAACAAACATAGTGAGAGTGCCAAAATGAGGAGACAAAGAAACATGGTGCAAATAAAAGAACAGAATAATACTCCAGAAAAGAAATTAAACAAAATGGAGACAAGCAGTCTACTAGATGCAGAGTTCAAAACACTGGTTATAAGGATGCTCACTGAACTTAGTCAAGACCAGTTAGAAACAAAGGATACACTAGTTGAAGTAAAGAACAATTTATAGGAACAAAGAATACATTAATTGAAATAAATTAATGAATCAACAGTAGAGTGCGTGAAGCCAAGAATTAAACCAGTGACTTGGAATATAAGGAAGCAAAAAACAACCAATCAAATAATTTTTTAAAAAATAGGACAACTTTCTGTACCAACATTTGCATCATGGATGTGCTGGAAGAGGAAGAGAGAGAGCAAGAAATTGAAACCCTATTTGAAAAAATAACTAAAGAAAACTTCCATAACTTAATGAAGGAAATAGATGTACAAGTCCAGAAAATGCAGAGAGACCCAAACAAAATGAACCCAAAAAGGCCCACACCAAGACATATCATAATTAAAATGCCAAAGGTTAAAGACAAAGAGAGAATCCTAAAAGCAGCAAAAGAAAAGCAGTTAGTTACCTATGAGGGAGCTCCCAAAAGGCTGTCAGCTGATTTCTTAAAGAAACTTTGCAGGCAAGAAGGGATTGGCAAGAAATATTCGATGTGATAAAAAGCAAGGACCTACAACCAAGGTTGCTTTACCCAGCAAAATTATCATTTAGAATCAAAGGACAGATAAAGAGCTTCCCAGACAAGAAAAACCTAGAGGAGTTCATCACTGCCAAACCAGTATTATATGAAATGTTAAAGATCTTCTTTGAGAAGATTAAAAATATGAACAATAAAATGGCAATAAGCACATATCTATCAACAACGGAATCTAACAAAGAACACTAACAAGCAGAACAGAAACAGAATCACAGAATCAGAGAATATTTTGATGGTTGCCAGATGGGAAGGGGGTCAGGGAGATGGTGAAAAAGTTGAAGAGATTGAGAACTATGAATTGGTAGTTATAGAATAGTCATGGGGATGTAAAGTTTAGCATAGGAAACACAGTAACATTAAAATGGGGTAGCCAAAGAACATAGAAGCATGACCCATGGACATGGACAATGGTATGCAGATTGCCTGAGGTAATCGAGGGGATAGGTAGAGGGGGACAGAGGTGAACATTCGGACAACTATAATAGCATAAACAATAAAATACAATAAAAAATAAGGACACAATATTCACTTAAAAAACAACTGTGCTTTCCACTTTCTTGGGGGTCTAGAAAAAAATTCATGACTGAGCTGTACCGAGACAGTCAGCCACTCATTGTGATAAAAAGGGGCAGAGACAGCCATTAGTATTTCAGTATGGGAACCTTATGTCTCTGCAGTGATTCATTCCATTGCTTGTTCTGGTCCTCTCTACTCCCGTCATCCCTCACAGTTCTGTAGAAGAATGCCAGACTTATTTACTCTAGACCCAAACAAGACCTCCCTCAAATTCATTTTCAAGACAGAGCATCTTTAATTGAATCATCATTGTCTGTATCTATGCATAGAAAATAAAAAGCAGAGAATTACCCAAGCTGCCATCATACAGAAGCTGCAGGAAATTGATTACAGAGACGGCTGGTGTATTAACTTTCTTACAGGAATGCCTGATTGTTTCAGGATTTCAGTATGGCAAATGGATTCCTTTGGTGAGTACAATTTCAGTGCATGCAGTAGGTTTGTGATGGCCTGTTCCTTTATAAACTAAGACACTTAGTAATGTAATATTCGTAACATTTAAACCTCAGAGGTACTTCCATGCACAAGTGGTTAAGAACTCAAAAACAAGTAATTATCAATAGCACGTGTATGTAATAAGAGAGGCATCAGTTGAACAAAGTTATACTTATGACATTGGCAAGAAGGATATGTTAATTGACTGCAGAAAGAGCCACTATAGTATTTACTCTGCATTTTCAAAAGGATATGAAGAAGATCCCAGAAACTCAAATGCATTTGCTTTATTTTGTGAAGAAAAGCCGAAAGGAGCAGTAATCAGAAGACAATTGTCTGGGCGGTACCTAGAGCCTCGTGATTTCATTTTTAGTCATCCAGAAAGAATCAATAAGTAGATAGTTTCACAACTAAAGCACAAGATAACATTTCAGGGTCCTTAAGACAGCTGTGGTTTTCAAAGAGATGGACAGTTAATAAGACTTTTGAGTTGAAAGCTTTAGGATGACATGACCCTGATTTTCCTCATGCAAGCTTCTGTCTGTTCATGCTGGCCTTTTAAAAAAATTGTTGACACTTACAGATGGCCCCCTTTACCCCACTTTGCCCCCCTTGACCTAACCCCCACCTCCCCTCCAGGGCGCGTTGGCCTTTTTTAACGGAATGAATTACTCTGCTTAACACAGTTTCCTGTACATTTCCCCACCTGCATTCATTTAAATCTGTATCTTCTAAGAATTCCCAGATTTGACTCCCCACACCAACCTTGCTGAAGGTGATCTTTCCTCCCCATAAATGCCACAGACATATCACTCTCTCTCTCTCTCTCATTTTTATTTCCTTTATTATATTTGTATATTGAACTTATGATCATTATTAGAGTGTAAATTCCTAAAGGCTAAGCTCTGTACTTTATTTAATTTTACCTTCTGCCTCCTCCACCTTCTGCCCAAAGTATCAAGCAGGGGTCTCACACGTGGAGGTGGCATAATAAATATTTGTTGAAAGAATCAATGAAATGCCTGGAGGTGAAGATGCCAAGATTTTCATCCAGGTTTGTCTCACCCCAGAGTCCATGTTTTAAAACAATATCTGCTTTTCTGTGAAGGTCTAAGTTCCCAAGTTTCTAGCCATGACAGCAAGACATGGCTGTCATGATTTCTATATTCATGTCTTTAGCTATGCCTTGGAAAGTAAATGTGTGAACACCTGATCTTCTTTCTTCTGTCTTCCACGCATTCACGGAACCACCCGCAGCGGACCAGCCCGGAGATGTGAGAGTTTTATTGACTCCTCCCTCTTTCCTCTCATCCAGCTCACATCAAAACCGAGCCAGGGCCATCACTTTGACAGAGTCTGCTAATGTTGATGGTTGGTTTCACATGTTTCCTTAGGTTAAATTTTAGCTTCGTAAGTGAGAACATACCTCGGGGCATTTAAGTCAGTGCCCTTCTGACATGGGTGGGAGAAAGCAAGTTCTGCACAAACAACTCCTCACCATTCTTAAAGCCCCCCAGCCTGCTGCCCACTTCCCTGGCATTTCCTTAACCATCAAGCTCTCCAGCCTGCAGGGGAAGGGGCCAGCCTTCTGGTTACTGACCTTGCAGCCAGGGAGGGGGCGTGGCTTGGCTGCTTGTACATGCGCAGTAACACACAAGGAGGCTCATTACCTTTCCTTTTCATTACATCTTCAAGATTTCCTCCATTAAGCATTCTGTTCTCCTGTCAAAATCCAAAGTATGCTCCATCAGCCCTTGTGTAGTCAAATATGCTACGGGTCCATTCATTTAGCATATTGTCGTTTTCAGACTTTATGTCTTGTCAGAGAAAGACACAGAAATAAAACAAAAGAACAGAAGTCTCCAAATGAATAGGCCCGCTTCATGGAGGAGAAAGTTGAAGTATTAAAATCGCTCATCAGATGTTCAGAAAAATCATTTCAGCTGCTCAAAAAAAAAAAAAAGAAAGAAACAAAATTTTATTTTGAAGGATGTGTTCCAAGAACTTCCCCTTTGATTTTTTTAAAAACCCATCTGTCATGTTTGTTTCATTCCAGCCTTGAAGTAAATAGATTTAGAGAGTGTACGGCGGCCATTGAAACCTTCCGCAGAAGAACAGAAACAGACTGCTCCGCCAGTGCCCTTCTGGTATACTTTAATCAAAAGGCTTTGAAATTTAAAAAAAGAAATATATCTGTAGACATTTTGCTTGAGCTGGAATATGGTGTGCAGAACGCAGAATGTTATTTTGACCTATTGTTGAATGTCTCAAAACTTTGCTTTTACTTTGGGCAGCAAGGAGAGACTAACACAGAGTGACTTTTTGTTGGCACCGGGAAACTTATTTTACCCTCTCAGGCCTCTGAAAACAAAACTTGATTTTTTTTTCCAGTAGAGGTGAGGCTTCAGGGTACGATGGGTCACTTCAAATAAAGAAGATTGGCTTTTCAATTTGTCTTGTCTGTTTAACCTCATGATGCCATTTCCCCTTTCCTACTGATTTCACCACAGGGAATTTGCTCCTCCCCATAGGAATCCCCAGTATATTTGGATACCTTTTCTGATAATCTCTTTGAACTTGATGCCCTGCCCTTTAAATGCCACATGGAAGGAAGATCCATGGACTGGGCATAGCTCCCTCCCATAAGACAGAGTAATTGTTCCCTGGAATGAGGAAGCTTTCACAGACCGACAGCAGCCTCAGAGCAAGAAAGAGAACAAGAATATGAAGAACTCATTATAATATGAAAGTATTCTAAATAAATCAATAGCAAGTACTAACATCCTCAAAAACATAGTGTGGAAGTGACTGACACAGTGTGAGCTTGTAAACTCAGATACACAGTTGTAAAAGCTTCATGAAGATGAAGTATGATGATGCCTATTTACTATTTCAGTGATAATTTGTTTAAAATGGATGGGCCAACTCTACCACTTCTGTGTGTAGATAAAATGAAAATTAGCATATGTAGCAGGATGTGAAGTAGCCTGATTAATACTAAAAATACCAGAGATCCATTAAAATGTAAACCAAAGTTCAAAATCAACACCAGATTGAAACATTTACTGAAGAAATGATACGATGTTTGGGATTCGCCTCGAAATAATCCAGCCTGAGGGCAGTGCGGAGGGCCTGGTGAGGATTCAGATGAAATGAGATGGATTTAAACTGTTCCAGAATAAAGTTTACATGGACAAGTCCATGTGAGGGGTTTGGGGACTGGGGTGTGTTATCAGAGAGTTTGAGGTGGAAAGGCATAGCCTGTAGATAGCTATATATAGTTGAATTTATGTTTCCTTCAAATATTGATAAATGACAAGGCAGACGTGTGATATAACCGTTCATGATTCTGAAGCCTGACTCAAATCGACAGAGCTCCGAAGGAAAGAGAAAGATGCACCATCAGTGTAACTTAAACTCATTCAACATTACTTTAAAAAATGTCTTGTAACTCATATATCTGCATGCTTTTGTTTTCTCCTCTAGTTGAGAGTAAGTTGCTTAAATTGCTGACTTTATTTCTCGAATAACTTTAAACATGTGTCAGAACTGAACACAGAGTTTTGTCTACCTACAGTCAGCCCTTCCTAGCTCTGTGGGTATCGGGCGAGTGATAACTCTGAAAACATCTGATTGAACGTTTCAGACTCACAGGTGTGCCTGGAGACCTTATTCACACATAAATATGCTCGAAACAATGTGACAAGCCGGAAGACGCCGTTGTTTTTGTTGATGATAAGAAGAGAATAAGGAAAACTGTGTCTTTTCTTCGCCCCTCCCTCCCCACCTTTTCACGGGACCTTGGAATCCCCTGCAGGTCAGTGTACATCTGCAGGCCCACGTAATGGGGCGCGGTCAGACGGAGCGAGTTCTTCCCGAGCTAAACGGAGGGGTGGCTTCTGGCACTGACAGACCCCGAGAGCTGGGCTTTCCAAAACAGCATTCTCTGAAGCCTTCAGATTTTTCAAAAGTGCTTTCGATTTGGTGATGTTGTTGGAAAAATATTTGCCTCCAAATCAGCGTGCAGCGTAAAACGGAAGAGCTCGGGCCTCGCTGCTTTGCACGAGCAGGAGCGCGGAGCAGGGTCGCGCGTTCCACGCAGGCTGCAGTTCCTGCTGCTTGGGGAGCCGAGCCGTTCCGTAGGGAAACAGGAGGCCCCTCGCGAGAGCGAGCATTCTTCGAGCGCTTGGAAATATTATACCAAACCTGTGTTGTGGTAGTGGACAGATTGATAGCTCCAACTGTGGTTTGTGAGACTTGGGTGAATATTTTGATATTTTGACATCGTCTCTGCGGTGAGATTTGAAAACAGAGAATTGCGCGTTTGGTTAGGACTCTGTGCTGCTCGCAGCGCCAGCTCGGCCCACACCTGGCCCGCGTGTTGCTGTTTCTCCAGGACCTCAGGGACCAGCCTATACCCTTGGAAGTCTTTGGCAGTTGGCACCAGAACGAAGCTGACAACAATCTGTTTATTTATTTTCGTTTCCGAGAAGGAATATTCTGGAAGGACCAGATGGGAGGAACTTCTATGATCAGTCTTCTGAATGGCTCGCAGAACAAGGTTTAAAATCAGTTTTTTTTTCCCCCTTGAAATATGATCATTGTTCTACTCTGACTGTCCGTGAGAAGAAAGCCGACTCCTCCGCCCTGGAGCAGGACGCCCACCCAGGGCGGAGTCCGAGGGGGGGCTGGGAGCAGAGCACAGCCGGCAGCTGCCATCTGCACAGCCCTTCAGCCTGGGGCTCTCGACGCCACTGTTCTCAAGGTTATATTGATACCATCGCAAAAATAAAATGCTAATAAGTTGGGAAGCTTCACTTCATTATACTTTCAAATGATGCACTAGAATCTTGAGTTTCTGTCTGGAGAGGACTGTGGTGGACCCGACTTTCCGCAATTCACGGAAAATGGACTCGTGAATCTTGGGGTCTGGAAGGTGTCCCTCAAAAATGGAGGCGTCGGAATAGGAGGTGGAGAAGCTGTCCTTGGTGGCCTGTGGCGGCGGGCGAGGCTGACCCTTGCACTCTCCCCGTCTCCTCGGCCTGGACGCCGTGTCATCGCCTCTTCCCGCCTTCCGACTGTTCACGGTCTCTTCTCTCTTTCCCTGCTTTTCTCCTTGTTCCCTCCCCTCCCCACATTGTTCCCCTCCCTGTCTTTCTCACCTCCTTTCTCCAACACGACCACATTCTATTTCTCCTTACCAAAACTTGCTTCCAGTGAAGGGTCTGAAACACTTCGCATGGGTAACTAAGAGGTTCATCTTCCTTGCAACAAATACCCTTGAGATATTTGGAAAAAATCGTAAGTTAAAGAGGAAAGAAAAAAAGAAATAAAAGCTTACAGTTTTAGACATTACAAGTGAGGGGGTATATTCTGGGGCAGAAGAATTTTCTGTAAAGCTGCCGCCTGCCCATGAGACCTTTGGGTGGTCAGCGGCTGCTACCCACGTCTCCAGCCTGGGAGATGCTTGTGAGCAGCCCAGGAGAAAGAGCAGGCCACAGAGACAGCAAAAAACTAGAAGAACAGACTTGGGGAGAAAATGTCCTCACGAGATTGGAAAGTCCTCATGCTTAATTAATTAATTTATTTATTTTAATGAAACAACTTACAATTAATTGGCAAGTAAGAGGTAAAGTTTAATTCCAAGTAGCTGAAAAGTCCTTCACAATTTGCTCTGTCTGCCTCTGCCCTTTGGGGGGTCTCCTACAGAAATACCCAGTGCCTGGAGTTTCATACCTGTTGACCAAAGCTCCCCAGGGCCTGCTTAACACATCTGCCCAGCCTGTAATTTGGGAGGCGTAATTAGTATTACTTACAAAGAGCCAGGAGCACATTTGGCATTCTGCAAAATACAGGTGAAACACCCAGAGTTGCCTCCCCAGCACGGTTGGGGTGTGATGCCCTGCCCCCACCCCCCCTTCTCTGGTTGTCATCACCATGCTTTTGATCTGGTCTATGAGTCTGAAATGGCTCCTGTACCAGTTTGAAGTATGCAGTGGTGTTCATTAGGAGCCACACCCATGCTCGTGCTTGGGGAAAACTTTGGAGTCAATTAATTTCAGAGAAAAAGTGGGAGACAGGTGGTTCTAGCAATGTTTTGATCTACCTAGAGCACTTTGGGGTGGCCTTTCCCCACATTTTACGAGAATGAACGTAGGTGTTCTTAGTGAGAATTCCCAGCTGTGGCTTTAATTTTGGCAAGACCTCAAGTTCAGGGCCAGGTAGAGAAGGTAATCCACAAGAATGGGAGGAATGCGAGAGTTTTAGACTGAGAAGGTATCCATTTGAAACAGGAGCTAAAACCTACGAAATTCCAAATGTACATAATGTTTTCCTTTAAAAACTCAGAGTTTGCATACCTGATTCATTATGACCTAGGGCAAGGTCAGAGTGTGCCAGGAGCATCGGGCTGTTACCCTGAGCATCCTCTGACTCTGAGGATTTCAGAAACTGCAGAAGTGGTGCTCCAGAGGGGGGAAGCAGGAGGGGAGGGAGGGGGACAGTTTTGGTACCCCCTAAAGTGTCCTGCCTGGCAGCAACCTCCTAACAAAAAGAAACTGCTGTAGTCAAAAGAGTGAGTCTGAAGAGGTGCCTAGAAATCCCCCCAAACCTGTTCTGTAGGTAAAAGGCAATCCTTCTAAGTTCTGGAATGTCTCTTCTCTGAACACATTACCACCTGTTTCAGGAACAGCATTTAGCCTAAGGGCTTGTGATGTGCTGACTTGTCAGGTAAAAACTGTTTCTGCTTTTACTTCTCCTTCCATTTAACTTGTACTGAGACACCTACACTCAGCCTCTAGCAATCACTGTCTGTTGTATCTACCTTGGACTCTCCAATGCGCTTTTCTTAAAGGGAGAGCACAGGGCCAGGGGAAGCATGGGGATCAGTTGATAAAGACTTGAGAATTTTTTTTTTTTAACGCTAGCTAGCAAAAGGAAAGCTTTAGATTCTTCTTCTAGGAATTCCAAGAAGGCAAACTCCCAAACTCATCTTGTCACAGAACAGTTTATAACGGAAAGTTATAAATCTTAATATTTTTTCTTTTACTTTCATCTTGAAGAGCCTCGTTTTGTTAAAGGTTCTCAGTGGGATCCCCGGACCTGGTGTGGGGCACTTCCCCTCACCCCAGTTCCAAGCTCTCCTCCTCCTGTGTTATAACAAGCCTTTCCGTGTCATAAGGTGATATTTCACACGAGAAAACCATACAAACTGTATGAAACAGGTGAGAACATAAAACAGGATGACGTATGAAATCACCTACTTAAGTTGTGAGATGATATTTTTATAAACATCAATTTTCCTTCAAGGCAGAATATTCTGTAATGAAAAAAAGAGATAGGTCAGCCGTATTCCCACCTCGAGGCTTTCTGTGTGAATTTCTCCTGGGGACCCCCTGTGAGCTGTTGCCAATCAGTAAAAAACCCCTACAGGATATTGCATGCTTGCCTGAAATAAGATTGCATTAACATTATACACATACAAAAAGTGTGCAGATCTGGTCATTACAGTATGACTTACTGTTCTTACTGATTGTAAACTGGGTCTGTAAAAATAAAATGCTGGAAAACAAGTTAAGTTTTTGCTTAATAATTTTTTTAGAAGACTAAAACTTTTTAAGCACTAGGTCCATAGAAGAAAACAGAATTAAAAAGGAAAATGTGAATTTCTGTACTGTACTAGGTCGTTTATTGTTAAGACTTTTGTCTGTCTGGTGCTCTAGCATTTATAGTTTTTTTATTCTCATATCGAAAGACAAACACAAATATCAGATTAGAGTCTCTAATTAAATAATTAAGCTGGTTATCCAATGACTTTTGGGAAGACAGCTCAACCAACCAGGTTGATTGCATAGCGTGCAAATTTTAATCATGCAAATTGGCAATAACACTATAGAAGATATTAATAACTTTATGTGCAGAAATGAAATTCATGTGAATTCCAAAAATGTAGAAAACCTTAATGAACGATTTTGTAAATGCAAAGCTAGGAAAGCTGAGTGAATTATAACCTGTGTGACACCATTGCCCCCTGGTAGCAGCACTTGAGTTTGGCTGCAGAACTCTTTGCCCTCCTTGTCACTCGGGTGTTTTTCATCTACTTGGAACCTCTGTGAGTGATTCTGATGACTGTTGTACTGCTACTTTAATGTGCACCATAATCACAGATAAAATTTTCTTGCCTAGAACTCTTTGAGCTCATAGTTCATGCTCAATACATACTCACCAATGGATGAATAAATTAAATTTAGTTTTTTCTTTTAACAATTTTTTTATTGTATTTTCCCCATTATGATTTATTCCCCTTATACCTTCTTCCATCTCCAATACCCCCTCCCCCTCCACCCCCACCATCACCACACTGTTGCCTATGTCTGAGTCCTTTTTCTTTTTTGCTTGATCCCTCCACCCCAACCTCCCCCCGCCACAATGGGCTGTCACCCTGCTCTCTATCTGTGAGTCTTTCTTTTTTAAAAATTCGGAATATTTTACTGTTTATGCTATTACAGTTGTCCCAATTTATATTGCATTGAGTATTAGCTGAGCTAGTCTTTAGTGCTAGTCTTAAACAGTACTGAAAAATAATATTTGCATCTACTTCAGATGTAATAAATACTGTTGTTAGGTATCTATTATTTTGGTTGTGTGTCAGTGAGAGAGAGAGAGAGAGAGACTGTGTTTTAAAAATCTGTCTTAAAATAAAATGAAGCTATAGTGGTTGTAGATTTTTGCACATTTTCCCATTTACACTTACTCTTACAAAAACTCCGTCTTGACGACTGTGAGTTTTGATTCTGTGAGGTCTTCAACCACACATTCTTCTCATAAAATGTATTTGTCTGGCATATAAAGTTGTTTAGATGAGTCTAACTCTACCCAGGAGAGGATGTTTAGAACAGATGTTCACTCCTCTTTTGAACTTAAGGCAGTCACCCCTCCCTTTCTGTACCTTTGAACTGGTAGAGAGTTTTGAGCAAATTACTGACTTCTATCTGAATTCATGTTGAGGGTATTTGTTGATCTTCTGCCATGTACTTGTTCCTATGTATTGTTACCCAAAATACAGCCATGTGAGCGAAGTAAAACCGTAAACTTTGCAGCTTCTAAAACTCAAGTTTATGTTTTTTTAAGTGTTTCACTTTTTAAATGAAAATATTAAGGACAGCAAGGCAGACTATGTGTGTCTCTCTGCAGTTGAAATGGGAATTTACACTGGCTCTGTTCTGCAGTAGCTGTCTGTATCATCTGGTGGGAGGAGGGTGTAACCCACTTGCTGTTTTTGCCCTGTTTTCTGTTCCTCCTCTTTGGGTTGAGGTACACAGGGCTCAAGATCAGACTCGCAGGCTTTCACGATGACATTCAGGGTGGTTATTTGAGTCTCATGGAGATAGTATAAGAGACCAGTTAATCACCCTTCTTGGTGGAATTTGGAAATGTCTTCATGAATATTTGCATAGATTAACACAATGATTGATCCTAATTAGACCAAACTTTAGGCTACTCATCTATGGGAAAAACTCTATTCATTATTTATAGGATGGTTTGAGATTCACTCTGTTAGTCTGATCTGTCTTGAAATTAAGATGACATGTCTTCACAATGTGATAATTCCTTTTGCCAATGATTCCAAGTACCTTATTTAGAAATTTTAATATTTACTAAGTAAACTATGAAGCTTAAAAGTGTCCTATGAAATGGAAGACTCTCCACAGCTCAGATTTCCCTTAATTCAACTGTCTTCACTTCAAGAGCCTAAGCAATATGTACCTGCAATTCGATTTAGCAAACTATATATATGGATTTATTCAAATAGAACTTAAATTATAATAGCAAGCATTCCTTAATATCAGCCACATTAAATTTTTTTTTGCAATGGAAAAAGTGGCCAATTTTAATAATCCTCAATTCAAATGACTAGTTATACACTTTCTGTGCTTGGCCATTTAGACTTTGTTCCATGCTGACTTTGTTGGCACCGGTGTGTTTGGATGATCGTCAATTTTGCAGAGCTTAACCATTTGAGATAAACATACTCTTCCTCCTCCCCAGCGGGGTTAAATGGGAAAATCTGCCAGGACTGATGAGCAGCCCATCAGCTATACATGGTGAGCCACAAAAAGACTATAGAAAAGATTATAAACATCTACAGTGTTAGTTACAGGGACATTATCCATAAAGCATGTAATCCTATCCAAACCTTCCTACGACAGTTTCACAGTGAGCCAGAATTTTTAGGGTATTTTCTATTTTCAACCCGTGATCCCATGTAATACATAGTCTTGGCATTTCTTATCACTGCCAACCATGCATTTCTCATTTTTAAGAAATGTTTGTTCCAAATTTCAATACTGTGCATCCCTTTTGCCTTAGACCAAATGCCTATCACACATTCTCATCATTTTAATTAAACTTGGGCCAATACAGGGCACATGTTTGATTTTGACTCAAAAGGTGCATGCAAATCACAAATTCTATGCAGTTCAGAATGGCAATACTTCCTGTAGCCGTCTTTCAGCATGTGCAGTGAAATAGTCTGCCAGATCTGTGATAGCGCATCATGAGAGCAGAGACCTGCTGATTCAAAAATAGGGAAATAAACCCAGGTTCACCTAATAAGTAAGCATCGTGCCTCTTTAGTTTTAAGATCATCAGTCTAAAGAAACAAAAGGCAGGGCCTGGAATAAGACAGTCCTCAATTCTGCAGAAGCATCAAGGAGGCAGAGAGCTAACTGACTGCCTGTGGAAACAGGGGGTCCTAGGACATCGTGCTCAGGATCGGCAGTCAGCTCTGGGGTTCCTTCAATTCTCCCAGCACTCTCTTTCTGCATGTCCCTGAGCAAGGAAATTTATTTTTTTTTTCCAGGCCTACAAAATGCAGGAAACACCAAAGTGCCACGCCCTTTATACATTTTCCCTCCACAGTTGGTGTGGTCACTTAGAGCCTTCAAAGGGGCACTGGTCATTCCGTAGTTGCTAAATTCATGATCATGAATCAAGTTTTTATCTGGGAAACTCCACAAAAATCTTCATGAATAAACAGGGTCATCAGATTAGGCTCCTTCAAATCCCTTTTTGGTGTATTTGTTGCCATAGTGAGTTAGAGTTATACAATATTACAATAGTATTTTTTTGTGTGTGTGTGGGGGGGAAGTTTTCTGCACAAATGAATTTGGGATGTACTCATCTTGATGAGTATAACGAATATCTTATAACTCCAAACCCTTGCAAGCAAAGTGATTGGGCTCTTTAGGCTTTATTGTTATGCCTGGGAGAAGGGGTATGAAAGATTTGTGGGGACCCAAGCTGTCTTCTTAGTATCTCTTGTTGTATAGAGATAAGTGTATATTTCTTCTCTCATTTATAAGGTACTGTTGTTTTCTCCTGGGAATGAGGCGGACATTTCACTTCAGTGGGAATTTCTAAGAGCTGCTTGGATGAAGAGTCAGTCCTGGGAGCCAGGGGGGATCATCCTGCCGTTCTTAGGGAACTTTGAGCCTAGCAGAGCATAGTGGTTTTCCTCCATTTAATGAGAAACTGACATTAAATCCTTCTGATATAAAATAATTATAAGAGATCAGCATCTAACATTTGTCTCAATACTACTTAGTGTCTGAAGGACTGCCTATGCACTCTGAAAATTGTTCTTGGCAAAACATGCTTTCAGATTCTTCTCAAAGCTCAGCAGGGTGGATGGTGATGTCCTATATCAACACGTTTCATTCTTATTTGTTATTTCTTATTTACTTTTATTTCCCTATGAAACTTGCAACCCAGTATGTTGTCCTTTAAATAAATAAACTCTCACACACTTTCCCACACACACTCAAACACACATGCATACACAGACAGAAAATGGCCTAGTTACCCATTAGTGTAAGTGAATGCATCTCTTTTTTGCCTGTTCTTTAGCAGATGCTAGAATAGATTCTGTGGAGGGATTAGTTTCTTGTGAAGGCTTCTGGAGTGACATCTCTGTGGGGCTTCTTCGTTTTGCTGGAAGTGAAGTACATTCCCAAACATCAGACATGCCTTCATTGACATGAAGTCATGTAAACACATTTCAGGATCCATTGCAAAGGAGAAGGGCCAGTAACTGACTTGTTGTGTGATCATGGGTGCCCCTTCTAATGTTTAACTTACATATCCTGGCCTGGTGGGACTCAGAAAGGACCGATCACGCCCTTACTGACCTTCAGTTCACAGCCAGATAGGGGAGACCCTGTTAGGAGGAGCCACTTTTGACTAATCAGTTGCACTCCTCTCTTACCTTATCATGTTGTGGTTTCCCTTACCTGCACAGTTAATATTAATCTGTTTGTGGTTTTTATCTTTAATTCTAACCAGCATTTGGTAATGCTTTTAGGAACCATATAGAGCAATGAGCTATCCATTCAGCCTTGAAGGTTCTTACTTTACTCTTCCCATTCTTCTTTGAACCAGACGATTGAATCAGACGGAACCAAATGAAGCTGAGTGGAAGGCACTGTCAGACATTCTTGGGCCAGCCTGCATTTCCTCCATTTTCTCCCTCTTCCTGCAAGCTTTGTGAGCCATGTACAGCTCAGCTTTTTCATTTTTATTTTTTGGTCTGTTTTTAACCCATTGCTTAGACCTTGTATTTCCTTCAGAATAGTGATTTATCTATCTTTTGGCCTGGTAAAATAGGAAAGTTATTAAATGGGAAGTAGAGGAAAGAGATGTAAGATACAAGCCTTTTCTGAGCAATTCCAGGCATCTCCTTACCTTATCCCACGGCAGACACCAAGACGGGCACCACCAAGTCATAACATACAGTCACTTTACCCCATTTGGGCATGTCAGGAATAGATGCCCCTTATGTAGCTGGAGACTTACTGATCAAAGCTGAGGGAGGGATGTTTGTTGGCTATAATCTAGCTGGTATTGGGTTATCCCAAAACCATTGCGTTTTGCACACTTATGCTGTATTGTTGCCTTGTTTCAACAAGACCTTTATCCTGCTTTTTAGAGTTCCAGAAATACCTGAATATAACCATGGACTTTTAGGTATACTCAGAAGAGTGTCTGTGTTCTCTCCAGTCGCCTTGCCTAAGGAGGCTATGTCATACCCTGCTGCACTACGAATTTTCCCCTGACTCCAGTGGAGTAGTTTCATTTGAGTAGAAACTATCAGACTTAAGTCTCTTTGCAGCTCCTGAGCTTTCTGCAAAGTTTCTACAGAGTCTCTGCTGAACACTCCCAAGATGCCTTGCTCCCCATTATTCCCCATCCTGATGTCAGTTAACAAGAAATGGAGGAATGCTTGAGGCGGGGGATGACGTCTTTAACTCTCTAGCAAAGGAAAGCTCTAAATTCACTAAGGCAGTGATATAAACAAATGGCAAGTGGTGACTTTCATGAAGCTCAGCCATCGACAGCTGCATTAAACCAATGACCCGAGAAGTCTGGTATTTTGTTATCATATAGGATACAGCCCAATATCAACACTCTGAAGGAAAAACATGTGTGAGGGAAGTAACCCAGTTTCTGCCAAACATCGGGATAAAGGCCAAACAAGCAGCTGGTGATTTAAGACAGAGATGCAGAAAACACGGGGTCAGTGGTTCCTGATGATGTCCCTCCCTGCAACGGGCAGAGCAAATGCGGAACTCCACCATTTCCTCCATTACATTGGAGAGCTGTGTGTTTCACAAGCAACTGAGAGTTAAGAGCGCCTTATTGGAGGCACAGAATTTAGTTTTTTTTGTCCATCTTTCTCATAGTTTGGTTCAGTTTAATTCAGTTTAGTTAAATCCAAAGAGATATTTACTGAGCCCCTACCAGGGACTAGACTGTGTATCATGAATATGTGAAGATGACTAAGGGTCTGCTTTCAGAGAACATATCGTATACTGGGGAAGCAACAGGTAGACATGTCTAATTATAAATGGAGGGCCATAGCCCTCCATTTATAGGCTCTCTGATGGAGACAAAGGAGAAAATGACAGCAGCTCAGTGGAGAAGGAGACAGTGGAGTTGGCCCCAGAGCATTGAATAGGACATAATCCAGTAGAATCAGGGGGAGTGGGGGGAAAGGTGAGAAAATGTGCTTGAGAATGAGTTAGTGGTCTGAGATAAAAGGCACTGGGTTGTAAAATTTCACTGTGTGTTTAAGAAATGGTGAGTCTGATGTGGCTTGTATGTAGCTTATTGAGAGGCTGTCTACAGACATAGGTAGGGCTGGGTTGTGAGGGGTCTTGAGTGACATGCCAATGAGTTTGACTTTCTGATTGATTGAGAAATTCATTCATTCAATGAGTATTTATTGAGCACCTGCTATGTGAAGGTGGATACTGTTGTTACAATGGTGAATTCGAGACAAGCGCTCTTTTCCCATGGGGCTCAGGTTCTAGTGCGGAGCCGGGCTATGAAAAAGTGGACAAATCAAAAAGACAATTTTAAGGAGAGATTATTGCTGAAAAGGAAATAAAGCAGGGTGATGGGAAACAGAATGAGGGTGGTCAAGGGTGACCTATCTGAGGATGTGGTATTTGTGCTGAGAATTAACTGATGAGCAAACATCACTTGTGCAAAGATAAGGGACGGAAGAGAGTTCCATGCAGAGAAACAGAAAAAAACAGTCTAAGAGAGGACTGTTTGAGGAGCAAAAGTCAGGGATTCTAGATAACAGAAAGCGAGGGGACAGTAGTATGCAATGTTGTTATCAAGGGGGTGCGGAGCCTGTTCATATAGAGCCCGGCAGGCCATGGTACAGCCTGGGCTCTATTCTGAGTGAAAGGGGAAGCCAATAGGGGGTCGAGGCAGGGGAGTATCATATGCTGGCTTATGCTTTGCTCTGCTGTGAACCAATGATAGTGGATCAACAATAGAAATAGAGAGAAACCCATGGGGATGCTTCTGAGTTTCAGGTGAGATATGATGGTGGCTGGGGTTAAGATGGTAGCAGAGGAAAAGAAAAGAAGATGACTGAGTTGGCATATATTTTAAAGTCAGAGCCAACAGGACTTGGTGTTGAATTAGATGGTGGAGAGAAAGAAAGAACAATCAAAGATGGCCCTGAGGGTTTTAGTTTGAGCAGATGGTTGTGTCATTTGCTGAGATGGAAAAGACTGGGGAAGAGATTGATTTGAGGAGTAGTACATCAAGGGAATTAAAAAAAACAGATTATTAAGTTTCAGTCTCCTATCAATCATCCAAGTGGTGAAGTCAGTGGCTGGCTGGCTATCATATGAGTTGTTATTCTGATATCAGGGCAAAGGTCATGGTTGAAAACAGTAAATTTAGGCATATACTTAGCCTCGAGGAGTAAATAATGTGGGTTGATTTCTCTTCTCTTATAAAAAGCTGTGTGATTTTTTGAGGGGCTTACTGATGATAATAAAAGCTCCATAGATATTGATAATTCTATGAAAAAGACTACTTAATCTCCAGACCAAATTTCCAAGCTTAAAAACACCATTATTTCAACAAGAAAAACACTAATAAAAATGAACATATTGACTAATTTGTAAATTTTCAAGGCCTTGTGTATTATAAATGCCTGTGTCTACTGCTATGGATTCACTTTATTACAAGGAACTATAGGAAGGGCTGGTGGGTATATTTCAGATCAGGAAAATCTTATTGTGAACTTGGATATCAGGAGAAACCCTAATGCTTATTTATGAGATATTGGAGCTCATTAGAAAAAAAGTATACATATGCCAGCATAATCATGATAACACCTTAAAAATTCAAAATAGGAGTCTCTTTTTAATGGCCTGTGAATTCCTAATTGATTGGGCCACTATATTCATGAAGAGAAAATGACTGAGGAATACAGCCAGTGTGGCTTAGGAGAGAAGACAATGCCCCATAGAGGTAGTTTAAAGTGCAGATTATCACAGGAATGCTTCATTCATGCTAACCAATAATTATATCAACAACAATAAACTTTCTCAACAGAAATTTATTAGACTTTCCATCTCCATGTGAAATCTTTCAAAGGACCCTTTATTCAGCTGAAATGCTCTCTTGAATGATGTGTAAATGAGGATGAAATAAAGCCTGAGACTGTGGTCAGGGAGACTGAGATAGAATAAACAGACCAAGAAATATAGAACCAAACAGTAAGGCATGAACCAAAGTACACCTGGTGAATGTGCATACCGTTGCTCTACGCTAGAAACTATCACAAACCATTTGGAGTGATCAAAAAAAATTGCTGCCCAGGTGCAGCAGTTTATATTTTGAAAGTGAGGTAAATCTATTGGATACTGGGGATGAAGAACTTGCAAAATCTTATTAGAAAAATAAATCTGTTTTGAGTTAGAAGAGTGAAAAAAATCCTAACAAATTACTGGAGAAGAAGTGTTGCAAAACTCAATACATTCATGTTTATTCAATAATCACACACATGTTCCATTAAGAAATGGAGGGAAAAAAAGTGCAATAAATATTGACTTTCACAGCAAAATGTAGACATATATGTGCAAAGAATAATGAATTCCTTTCATGACAGTTTGAGAAAAAATAGAAACTTTGAGCTATTTACACAGGTTGCTAAATAAGAAAGCTGTCCTCTTTAGAAGCAGGGGAAAAACATTTCAAGTTGGTTCTATAGAGATTATTTAATGTAGGAAATTGTGGGGCAAGACATAGGCTTGGAGCTCTTTTAGTTTCGGAGGGGGGCAAAATCAGGGGTCAAGTCCCCCTTTCACACCATTCACTTTCCTAAAGCTCTCTACAGGAAGGACTCAAATCCAGTGTGTCTTGCTTTAGGGAGTCTGGGCCCTTGGTGGAAATCACACTTTGTTCCAAACACCTCATACCACCCCCTAGCAATATTTCTATCTGGGAAAAATCATGTTAAAATGAAATTTAGAGCAAACTTGAGGTGGGGAGGGAGCAAGTGAAGCATCTTGGGTACTCTTATGCTCTACTGATCAGAACACACCTGGGCACAATCTTTGGAGACGGGAGGTGGCACAACTGGATTTTGTGTACTGAAAACCTTCAGAATGCTCTGCCCTTTAACTCATTGATTCCGTGGGATCCTAAGAAAATAATGAGAGACGTTTGTACACTTTCATGCAAAGATACTCAACAGCATTATTTATAATGGTGAAAATATGGACTTGACATAAATTTCAGTGGTGATATGGTTTACTCAATTAAATTATGATTCACAGTGGACCACTGTGAAACCTTTAGAAATCATGTTTTAAAGAACATTTATTTACCTGAAAAATTATTCATGATGTATTGTTAAATGCAAGAGCCAAAAAATATCAACAACACATACGGTTCAGCTTCTGTTATATGTGTTTATATATAAACTATATAGAAAAAAGACTGGAAGGAAATATTTAAAGAATGTTAACTGCTTACTTCTGGGTGGTGGACTTCTGCATAATTTAAAAGTTCCTATCTTGTAGTTTTGTATATTTTCAAATTTTCTATGCTCATACCTGCTTTTATATTCAGAAAGGAAAAATGTAATGTGTTATTCAAGAGAAAGTCAACCAAAAGATTAAAGAAAGAGTTCTACCTTAGTTATGGGAAGAAGGAGGCAGAATCTCGAGTCTTGTTTGTCTCCCTAAATCAGTGGGTGAAATGGGTCCTGCTTTCCCTAAGTCTCTGCCTGGCCAGCCTTGCCTGGAGTCTTAGAATGGGCAGGATCTGGGTCAACAACTCAAAAATGTGCAACACTGGTTGGACCTAAAAACGTACTCATTAGTTCAATTGGAAGGAGCTCATCTTTGGAAGTACCCAATCTGCTGTGTGATTCCTGGTGGGACAACTGAACGGCAGGCTCTACCTTCAGAAGCTTGCTTAACCCCTACCCCCCTGCAGTGCAGAGCTTCCACCGGTCCCCCGCTGATTTCTCAAGAGTTCCCAGGGTTATCATCAGCCCGGTGGGGCATAAAGCAGTAAGAAAAATGGGCCCCGGGTTTCACAGTTCCATGTGCAAATGCAGATACAATCAGTTGCCCTCAACATTATAAGATCATATAATGATGCTTAGTAAATTGCTTTGAGATACACAGGCAAGTCTGCAGTTCCATTACCAGTCTTTAATCGGTATTTCTATTCACTCATGTAAGAACCATTGAAAACCATTGATCCTAAACTTTATATAGTCATCAGTGAGTGAGTCTGGGAAAGTTTAAGTGCCAAGATCTAAACAAACTAACTGGCTAAGCAACTGTAAAAGCACCAGGCAGATAAAGCCAATGCAAACCAATATTAGTAAGAAGATAAAGGAAAACGATCAAGGAAGTAACTGCTGAGAAATAATGCTCCACGAGAGCAAACGGAAATGAACGGGAATACTCACTACTGAGCTGGGCCGTCAGGTCACCCCTCCTCCCTCTGTTAAACAGACATTCCAGAGCTAATTTTACCATCAAGAACAATGGTTTCTTGCTTGGAAGTTTTTGACCCATCCTCCATAGGGCAGTTATGAAGATTGTAGCTATTTAGCAACAACTGGTAAAGGGCGTTCTCCCAACACCTTTTTTCTATGTCGTATTAACATTGAAGTGAGGGTGGTTTGTACCTTGGATTTCGTTGGCTCCACCTGTTCAGTGAAGTGCTAATGTCAGCCACCCGTGGTGCCAGTGGGGTTCTGCTGTGAGAGAATGGTGGCGAACTCTAGAAGTTTCTACTGGCTTTATGTATAACTGTTGATTAATGAGAATTTATCACTGGTGCTATGTGCCTTGTTTGTCAATTAATAAAGCACTAGAGCTGGTTTTGTACAGACCTATTATTCACCCACCCATCCATTTATCCATCCATCCATCTATCCACCCAAAATAATGTCAAATTTTCTATAAAATATAAAATAAAATCAAAATGTCATGGTTAAGGAACATGGGGCAAAAGTAGAAGGTAAAAAAGATTACAGTGTGGAACAAGTGTAGGTTTACAGTTGTGAACATGCAAAACAGTTTGTTCTGGTGTTATTTATTAATTACTGTATTGTTTTTCAGATGAACAGCTGTAAACCTATTTTTTCCCAACCCTGTAAAGCCAAGAATGAGTTTAGTAAGTCATGAATGAGTCCTCTGCTTTTTCCAAAAGTAGACTGAATTTCTAATGCAGGGGGGAGAGAGAGAGCGAGAGAGCGAGAGAGCGAGAGAGAGAGAGAGAGAGAGAGACATGAAATCTTGTCCCATGAAGCCCTTGGCTTCCCACCAGCTTCCCAAGGGCAGGTACAACAGGTGAGACCAGGCCAAGAGTGAAGCCCCCTCCACCCTCCTCCTCAGTCAGAGGTCTTCTAAGATTGTTTTAGATGGCGTGGGTTTCGTGTAAGATTTAAAGTTAAAAAAGCATTCTTCACTTCATTGTGTGACTCAGTTCACAGTGGCCCTAAGAGTAAAACCAACCCTTGTGCAGGTGATGCATATCCATTCTTGGTACGACGCCTGTGGGAGCTCATACACAAGATGCTGTTGTTACAGCGAGCCATACACCCAACAACACCCTTGAAGAGCATTGTGGGAAGGAAACGTGTTTTCCTCGCTGCAGGTTTAAGTATCACATTCCATTCATTTATTCAACAAATACTTATCTGACAACTACAATGTGAATTGCATATGGCCCGAGGGGGAGATAGATGCCATACTACTGAATATAAGGCACGTTTTCTTGATTTTGAGAGCCTTTTTGATATAAAAAATTGTATAGATAATAAGCCTAGAACCATCAACATCAGACATTGCCATAGGCTCTTAAAACCAGGCCAGCCTGACATTCCTTAAAGAGTGCCCAGGTTTGGATAAGCAGAAACATGGGGAAAGCAGGCAGGCACTGTTGGTGTGATGCGTGCCCAGGGCGCTGGAGAGGAGGTAAAAACTATTAAGAGAAAGTGCTGAGTGCAAGGTTTTGATTGGGCAGAGAGAATGAGGAAAGAGAGAAGAGGTTACAACTTCAGTGTAAAAATCCGGTGATTTACTGACTTTTTGCAGTGGAAGACGATATTAGCACCTGCTGATGTGAAATATTATTTTCCCCCCGGCATGGACAATTCTCCTCTAATATTACAGTTTCGGCTAGAGAGGGAAAGAAGACATCCTGGACAGGAGTGGGGGGTAGAAAATGAAGGACAGGCCACAGCTTCTCAGATGAAGGCTATAACTTATCAATTAACTTTGTTCGGTCATTTTCTTTTTTTCAAAACACCCAGCATTATTCTACATTTTGTAAGATGTGTGATTGTAAAAGAGCCACTCTTTGGGAGGTGGTGTACTGTGTGTAAGAGTGTGGATTTGAACCCTAGCTATTAACTCTATGGCCTTGGGTAAGTAACTTGGCTTTTCTGAGTCTCTTGTCAGTTTCCTCATTTTCAAAATGGAGATAACACCGGGGCCTCTCCCTAGTCCCAGAGCTGTCGTGAGGATTAAGTCAGGGTAATACCTGTGGAAGCTGCCATGTTTTACACAGCTTTAGAATATCCGTGGGAGGGTCCACAGGGAACTCACAAAGCGGTTGCATTTGAGGAGAAGTGAGGAACTGGGGGATGGTGCTGGGGGAGTGGCAAATGGAGAACAGGGTGGTGAAAGGGGAGACTATTTTCCACCGAGTAAGCTTGGGGCCTTCTTGCATTTTTGTACATTTTGGTACTGGTATTCTTGTTACCTATTCAAAATAAATAATAAGTAATTAAGGATGAGGCTTTCTTAAGAAAATTGAAGAGCCACACAGCTAAATGCTGTAGCTAAGTTATTAAAAACTACATGGCTAGGTTTTTATCTAGATCAATGTCAATACATTATGGCTTTTGGGTCAAATCCAGTCCGCCGCTTGTTTTTGTAAATAAAGTTTTACTGGGACACAGGATGCCCATTCATTCCAGGCTGTGTACGGCAGCTTTCAAGCCAGCTGCAAAGTTACAGTGACAGATGTGAGTAGTTGCAATAGAGACCTTCAGGATCTCAGAGCCTGAAACACTTGTATCTGGCCTTTCACAGAAGAAGTTTGCTGACTCCTAGTCTACATGTTGTACACTGCTTTGTGGTGTAAAGCTATCTGGTTCCTCTGTTTGAAAAAGTTACCTTTTAGTGTGTGCTTTATTTTCTCCCTTCCGCTCTGACTGGAGAGACACTGTAACTGATACTCTTTCTACATCCTTAACACCTACCACTGTGCATTCCACATGTTGTCACTTTGATTTACTAGTCTTTCTGTTGAACTTGGGGGCATTAATGTAATTAATTTTATGTTGAGTACATATATTCAAATTCTTCTATTAAAATTCTATCTGATTATCATTCATTCTACAGATAGTTTATTATTCTGTTTATGGATCAGAAATGTAGATTTATACTCAGAAGTTTTGCTTATTGTTTTGATAACTTATGACACCCTGTGTGACATTAATCAAGTCCATGCCAAAGTTTCTACATCTATATGTGAGTAACAATAATACCTATTTGTGCCTGTTCCATAGGGATGTCCTGAAGACATCCAGAGTAAAAGCACTTTACCATCTAAGTTAAACATTTAAAAATTTATTTATTTATTTTTAGAGAGGGAAGGGAGGGAGAAAGAGAGAGAGGGAAACATCAATGTGTGGTTGCTGGGGGCCGTGGCCTGCCACCCAGACATGTGCCCTGACTGGGAATTGAACCTGAGATGCTTCGGTTCGCAGTCCGTGCTCAATCCACTGAGCTACGCCAGCCAGGTAATTTAAGCATTTTTGATGGCTGGAAAGTCATTCACAAAATGGCACTGGCAAATAAGTTTTCTGACACTTGTTTGTTACAAAGGTGAAAATACATGGCTACAGAAATGTTTTCTAATCAGTATTTTCAGGATAGTTGGCTTTTATGTTGTTTTCACTTGCTTATGCTGCCATAACAAAATACCATAAACTGGGTGGGTTTAAACAACTGAAATATATTTTCTTACAGTTCTGGAGGCCGGAAGTGCAAGATCAGGGTGCCGGCATAGTCAGGTTCTGGTGAGAGCTTTCTTTTTGACTGACAGATGGTCACCTTTTCACTGTGTGTTCACTTGGCAGAGAGGGAGAGAGAGGTGGGGAGAGGGAGAGGCCGGTGGGGTTAGGAGGGGGAGAAGGAGGAGAGAAAGAGAAAGTGCTAGTTCCCTTATAACTCCATCATGAGGGTCCTACTCTCCTGATCTCATCTAAACCTAATTACCTCCCAAAGGCCCTGTCTCCAACCAAATACCATCACACTGTGGGCTAGGCTTCAACATGTGGATCTGAGGGAACCCAAGCCAGTCGGTAGCATATGGCATATTGGCATTACCAGGCATGTGGGCTTTAGCATCTCTGTCCTTCCTCTGTCTGCTGCCGTGACCCATGCTCCATCCTCCTCCACACACACTGTTTGGACGGTGCACCTCTTTCTGGGTGGGAACCCCATGAACAGGGCTGGGCTGCTCACACTCCACTGGAAGGTGCTGCAGAATAATATGGGTTGTGCTGTGGGCTGAAAATCCTTTCAGTTGGAAGCTCTGGTTCTTCACACACAACAGTTTAATGTTCAGTTTTGTTAACTCTGGAAAGGTGACAGTTTGATGGGGGTGTTGCAATCAGCATGTGGAAAATCAAGAGATACTTATTTTCAGCTCTAAGACTGATGCCAAAATATAATTAGAATGCACACCATTTAACGACAACGAGGAATGCTCCAATGGTGGGGAGGGGGCCTGGCGAGAGTGTTTATTTTATAAAGGTAATTCCCAGGACTTAAAGTGATATTCCTGGAGGTCTTCCAAAATTCTGTAGCTTTTACTTACGTCCCCTTCATTCAGATTACAAATGTCTTATACAAAATAAGACAAAAGAGGTTGCTATCAAAATTTTATTCTGTCCTTTTCCCCCTGGCTTGCAAATTAGAGGTGATAATATCTCCTGTTAATAGACCATTTGGGGACTGGGGAAAAGGTTATATCAACCTCAATCAGTTACTGAACGCTCATCATGGTATCAGGCATAAACGTAAAAAGTCATCCAGACAACAGTCATCCCAGCCTTCGCTTCCCTTCCCTTCCCTTCCCTCCCTCCTTCCTGCCTTCTCTCCTTCCTCCCTCCCTTTCTCCCTCCCTCTCTCCATTCCCAGTGTTTCTGCTGGCAGTCATTTTGTGGGGTGCACAACATTTCTTACTTCAGTGATTCTTGATGTGCAGAAGTGCTTAAAACATGGCAGATATGATGTCTTTAGCAACTTAGATGAACAGAATACCAATACTGTACTTCCATTCAAATAATGACTCCACATTCAATTTTAGAGTCTTTCAGTTGCCATTATAGTCACTTAAGTAAATCTGTTAGAAGAAGTACAGCTCGTTACATTTCCAGTGTCACCATATGTGGAAAATCAGGATATCAAATGTAATATTTATTATCTTTGTAGTGTAATAAGGGAGAACACAAGTTCTTTTCATTGCATTTTTAGTAATGAGAAAGAACATACTAACTAAGAGGAGATGTGTTACTTTCATGGGGCTTTACATACCAGCATTTTGTCCTATTAGTTGTCTATTATCCTAACAGCATTAATTATTGGGGCCTAATTAGGCAAAATTACAGTGTAGCCTAATGAAGTCTCTAGATTCTTAAAAAAAACCCTCCACAACAACCCTTAACTATCTTTCTACATCCTGTTGAAATTAGAACTGGTAATGCAAGTTGGCCCAGCCACTATCCTATTCAGCTTATCTTTGAAGGACTTAACCATTGTTCTTGGTTTACTGGCCAAAGTTTGGGAGTTTTTCATTTCTGTTTTTTTTTTTTAAGTTAGTTTTGTTTCTAAATATACCTCAGTCCTGCTAAAGAAGTATTCACTAGAAGAGCTTCTAAAGCAGAAAATAGAGGAGTAAGGGCCTGGAGAGGAGACTCAGAGGTTCTTTATGAGTCGTTTGAGAACGTGAAAGTAGAACCATATTCCTAGACATCGAACACGGCAGGCCTTTCCCTTTCTAAACAGGAATGGGAGCACGTGTGATGAAGACATTCCACTATTCTCTCTGCTGCTGCCTTATCTACTGGCCTTTAGGCCTCTGCAGTTTTGTCTGCTCATTCATTTGATCTCTCAAAAGTCTTGGGCTCAGGGCCCCCATGGGTCAGTCCTGATGAGGTTCGTCTCTCCACTGCTTGCACACAGGTAGGCTGCCCCCTGGACTCACTTAGCTCAGTCTGTGGAGGGTTATGGCCCTTTCCCTAAAGAGATTCATTGATTGAAAATAGTAAAAGTTTTATTCTCTCCCAGTAGGTAACAGTTCTGGATGATAACCTCTAATCATCTTGTGAACCTTATCTCCAAGGCAGACATTGAACCGTATCCTCTTCTGGATTTTCCTGAATTCCTTTTCTTTTCCTGCCCTTCCCAACAGGAGATAGTTGCTCAGGCTCATCCTTGATTATCTGTGTGTCTCCCTCATCACTCTTTCCCTTGGTGAATATGGCCACAGTTAATTCTCCATGGATAGCCCCAGTTCTGATCTCCCATTCAAGTGCTCTGCCTGCCTGCAGGGCACCTGTTCTTGAAGAGACGTTGTTTTATTTATTGATGTATCCCTACTCCTTTTTCTTCCTCATTCCTTCCTTCTATGCATTCATTTTCAATCCACTCCAATCTTTGCCCTGCGTACTGCTTCCAAACTACCCTAAAGTCACAACGAGCTCCACCTTGTCAAGTCCCTGACACCACAACTCCCTGTTATAACCTCTCACAATCCTTTAGACCTTTTCTTTGTAGCCCCGGGATTTGTAATGTAGGTCATTTATTGCTTGATGTTGCTTTCCCTCTTTATGAATTCCATGAAGTCTGCTTTGCTCACCAGTGCTGGACAAATAGTAGGTTCTTAACAAATATTCATTGAGTAAATAAATAAATAAATGACTTATCTAGTAATTGAATTATTTAACAATTTATTTATTTATTAAAAAATTTCACCAGTGCTCATGGAACAGAGAGGTTTGAACTAAAGGGAGCACATAAAAAAAAGAGTCATTCTGAAGTGGAGAGGAAAGTTTTTGAATACATTCAAAAAGTGACTCTATTTGTCATTAATTCACCACTCGTGTTGCCAGGAATAGTGTTTCAACATTGGCTTTTTGACAACATCTTCTCTTAAATTATGAGTTATTATTATGCTTTTGGGCTTGGATTGATAGTAGGCCTAATTAGTCACCTGTATTGGGTTCATCTTATCTTTTTTGGAGGCCTGTGTAAGCTCAGGCACCTAGAGATTTAATTACAGAGCTCACCCCTTCTTCGTTATTTTCATAGACTCGTCCCTGTAATCAAACCAGCCCTTGGCAACTCTTCATTGGAAACTCCTCTGACGCCCATCAAGTCGTTCTCTTCATTAATGTCTAATAAGTCTTCAGAGTCTAAGAATAATGGAAAACTAAACATAATTTCAGAGACCAGAGTCAAAGGAACCCTAAATGAAAAGGTTTTTGATTTGCCACAGATGGGAACAAGAAGAGAATTGATTAGGGGAACAGGGAGGAATTAGTAAATGCCAAGGAATATTAGATGGAGTTGTGGAGTTCCAACTTTGGTTGGAACCTTTGCAACCTCTACTCCCACTGAAGGTTTTGGAATTTGGAATTTGGAATTTGGAAGATTTATGTAAACCTGAAGGTTAACCTCCAGACCACCTGAAATATTTTGGCTACATTTGGATTTAGAATTTTGGAAAATCACTAGAAAATTTTGAGAGACTGTGCCCTTGAAATGATTAGAGTCTGAGTTATTGCTGAAATTATATCGATAGTAAAGTGTCTCAGTAATAGCTGAAATGTAGCATGGCATTGCTGAAACAAACAAAATCCAGGAAGCTGCATCTGGAATAGGGTAGTTGGATAAGAAAGAATTATTGAAAACGTATTTAATCCCAGTCCATCGGAAATGTGATTTGAAGCTGTGTTCATGTGGATAAATAAGATTATTTTAGTAAACAAAAAACAAAGGCCCAAAGCAAAATAATTGAATTCAATGAAGCAAGTGACTAAAAACTTATCTGATGTTTAATAAACAGATTGACTAAATTTTTGCTACATCTGTGAGAATACAAACTTACAGCTTCCTTGCTTACAGGGAATATTCCCTGATATTCCCATCTGCACCCTCCTTATCTGCCAATGAAACGAACTGACCTTCCACTCCACAAGGAAGTGGAAGGCATTTCAGAGGAGCTCCCCAAACACACATGCCACCTTTTGTAATCCAACGTGCAAATCCCTCTGCATCTGCATCCATCCCACCCTCTCAACCTCCTGTTGGAGTAAGGCATTAGTTCTCCTACTGTGTAAAGCTGCCTCTTTCTCTTACATGTTGGATCCCATCCACTCTTGCTTTTTCAGCACCTTTACCAATATAATCTCTGCTCTGCCAGCATGATTTGCCCTTCCATCGGCATTTTGCCACTGTGAAGTCCCTTCCTTCTTAAAACCATACTCCCTCAACCACATCTTATTTTCTTGGGCCTGTTCAATCTCTTCCCATTCTCTTATAGCTAAGCCACACCTACTTTCTTCTCACCACCCACTCATTTCTCAACCCATCCCAATGTACATTTAATTTCCATACATTTATTGAAATGTCTCTTTTAAGGTCACTCAGAACCTCCCTGTCACCAAAAATAATGAACATTCTTCAAAACTCATCATACTGGGTCTCTCATAAAAGTTGACGATTACTTCTTTGAAGCATTTGCATACCTGTTATCTTTGGTTTTTATTTTTTTATTTTATTTTTATTTATTTTTATTTTAATCATTGTTCAAATACAGTTTTCTCCTTTTTACTCCCAATCCAGTGCCCCCTCCCACCCCTTGATTTTTATTTTATATTTTTGGCTAGTCTTGCCAACCTCCCTTACCAGGTCATCCTCCTTCACCTTTCCATTGAACACTGAGGTTCCTTAAGGCTTGGTTCTGTTCTTTTCTTCTCACTCCACCTCCTTTCCCTAGATGGTGTCTATGACATCTGAATCTTCAAATAGCATCTATGGGTCAAGGACTCCCAGATGTCCATTCCTGAGCTCCAGAGCATATATACAACTGCTACCTTGTCACTTCCAGTGGGAAGTCCTGAAGGCCCCGCATCCTCATTTTGGCTGAGCCTATACTGATCACCCAAACTTTGAAGGCTGACTTGCCCCTAGTGTTCCTTCATTTCGTGAACGTTACTGCTACGCAACTGACTACACTAGACAACTTAGAGCTCCCTTTCTTCCTAAATTCCCCTGCTAAAGCCACCATTAAATCCTGCCAGAGCTTCCAAATATCTCTCAAATATGTCCATCTCTCTTCATCTCCAATTTCTCTACCCTCATCCAAGCAACTGTGATCTCTTACCTGGCCTCATGAATATCCTCCTAACTGCTCTACCCTTGCTCTCCAAACTCTAGCCAGAGTAATCTTTTAAGGATGCAAACTGGATCATTCAACTACTTTGCTTAAAACTCTTCAATAGCTTCCCTCAGTGGAAAGATTTTCAAAGTCTGAGTTTGACAGGCTCCTTTTCCATCATCCTTGCACTTTGACCATGACCACCAAGCATATTGCATTCTCTCACTGTTTTCTGTTTAACTCCTGGACATCTTTTCAGTCGTTACTCAAATATCACTTCCTGAATGGTGTCTTCCTCGTATGAGATTCCAACTCCCTCGTCTATGCTTCTGGAGCACCTTTTGCTTTTCCTTTAAAGAAGTTGTTGCAGTTTGTAATGATGTAGATGTTTGCATGCTTATCGGTAAATGTCTCCCCTCCAGAGAACCTGCTCAGTTATGAACTGTTGAATAAAGAGTATTGAAACCATATATGTGGACAGGAAATGCTCTTCACATTGATGGGTGGTGAGGGAAGTGAGAGGCTTGAGGGAGCATAGCCTGGTCTCTGTAGGTCAGAACAAGAGTGAGTCAAGTCCCAATCTCAGCTGAAAGCTGAGGGTTGCACAGAAAAAGCAGTCTATTATATAATTACACAGTCTGGAACTGCGCCAGGAACTTTGGTTGGAAAGTCTCTGAGAGAATGTACAAGTTAAGTTTGTGAGTAAAATAGGATACCAAAGGGCTGGTCACTCCATTGCAGCTGGACTCTCACACCCCCAGCCCCCCACCCCACCACACTCTGCAGTCAGTATATCATCTCTCGTGGGTCTCACAGTTCCCTTTTGCAATCAGGTTATATCTCATAGCTGGGACTGTTCTCTTGACACTCATCTTGAAGTGAATGATTACAAATTATAAGCCCCCAAAGGCCTTTTGAATTTGGGCTGAAACAATCAGGCAAAATTCAAGATGATTGAATGGTAGGGCAAGTGGGTATTCATGGACTGTTAAAGCAGAAAGATAATATTTAGTCCAATGTTATCATTTTACAGATGAGGAAACTAAAGCCAAGAATAATTAAATTATTATTTAATCACTCACATAAGCTTTTGGAACAGGTAAGTCTAGAACACAAGTCACTAACCTTTACTAAACTTCAGACCCATTTTCACTAGAGCTCAGGGGAAAAGCTTTACATTTCAAATTGTGAAATATAGCTAATGTCTAGAGTCAGGTCCTATAACAACAGCAACAAGAAAGCAACACCGAAGTCTGAGAAAATTTATTAAATTAGAGGTGTCTAATTTAATAAATTTAATGTCTATTTTCAACTATAATTACTTGTCAGCCTGAAAGATACTGTCTCGTTTTATTAGAGTCATTGTCAGTGGTAATGTACAGAACACCGTAAGAATGTACGGTGTTAGATCTTCTAACATCTACATCTTGCATTTAAAGGGAGGAATCAGGCTTGGTAAATATTTTTATCTTTTCTCATGAATGCATAGATGTTTGTGTAAGCTCAGAAATATTTACCCCTTGAATATAAGGGGAAAGTCTCCCTCACCTCATGCAATTGCTAATTGTTTGATTCTCCTTGGAGATGAAGTCACACTGAACAGGGAAGGTCTCTTTGGAGACACAGGTGCAATAACAGGGTGATTTGAGTTTCCACTTACTGACCTAGCTACACCAGCAGGTGTGACCTCCTACTTCAAACCTGCAAGGCAGCTGCTGGTGAAAAATTGTTCTCTTCTTTTTGTGGTGGACAGGCACTAAGACAGTCTCTGATAATCCTCTCCTACTGATATTCACACCCTGGAGTAGTCCTCTCCACTTGAGTGTGGGGCCTATGACTTGATTCTAACGTCAAAGGGTTTCATGCCCATGATTATGTCACCTAAGAGTATAACTTTCTTCATGCTAGCTGACTCTCTTGCTGGCTTTCATGAAACAAACAGGCCTATTGTGAATAGCTTTATGGAGGATCCTAGTGGCAAGGAGTGGAGGATTGAGTCTAGCCTACAGCCAGAAAGTAACAGAGGCTCTCCATCATCCATCCAGCTCAACAGTCACCTGAGCTTGGAGCAGGTTCTCCCCCAATCTAACCTTCACATGAGTCCTCAGCCCTAGTTGCTGTCTTCATTGTGGATCTGGGAAGGACCCCGAGGAGAGGGCCCCAGGAAGCTGTGCTGGACTCCTGACCCACAGGTACTATGATAATACATGGGTGCTGTTTTAAACCACTAAGTTTGTGGTGATAGTCTTTTCAGAAATAGAAAATAAATATGGCTCTCTTTTGGTCATAGTTGCTGCACCCTATTTTTTATAACCACATAATAAAAAATAGAGCAATTTATGTTTTTCACATGCCCAAAGCACCTCTGTGACTGCCTGCTCCCTATGGTGTCACATCTGAGCTCTGAGTTTAGCACACAAAGCTCTTCACCATTAGTTATTGACTCATCTTTCCAGCTTCTGTTATGATCCTATCCCTTCTCCTCTCCCTCTGCACAAACCTCCACACGACTTTCTCCTTTCTTCTCCTCATTTCAGGACACCCTAAAATGTGAGACCTTTGCACACATTTTTCCTTCTTCCTCTCCCTCATGTGTCCTCCTTTTGCATACTCTTAATTATCTTTTAAGATCCAGATCAGTGATTGTATCCTTTTAGGGGTTATGAGTTGCTGTGTCCTAAGTGTTCCCATAACACTTAAAAAAAAATCCTGATTTCCGGCCAAGATGGAGGCATGGGTAGACACACTGTGCCTCCTCAAACAACCAAAAGAAGGACAATAGCAATTTAAAAACAAACAAAAAAAACCAACCAGAACTGACAGAATATCAAACTGTGTGGAACTCTGACAACCAAGGAGTTAAAGAAACATTCATCCAGACCAATAGAAGGGGTGGACACAGGGCAGCCAGGTGGAGAGAACTCATGGCAATGTGGCTGCTGGTGGAGCAGGTAGTCCCACATTCACTGCAGATAAACCGGGAGGAACAACTGGGAGAAAAACAGACTGTGCAACCCAGGGCTCCAGTGCAGAGAAATAAAGCCTCAAACCACTGACTGAAAACACCTGTGGGGGTTGAGGCAGCAGTGGGAAAAACTTCCAGCCTCACAGGAGAGTTTGTTGGAGAGACCCACAAAGTCCTAGAACAAACACAAGCCCACCCACCCAGAATCAGCACCAGAAGGGCCCAATTTGCTTCTGGGAAGTGGGGCAAGTGACTGAAATCCAGCAGAGAGTGGAGCAAGCACCATTGTTCCCTCTCAGACCCCTTCCCAACATGTAGCATCACAACACACAAATGTGGGTTGCCTTACCCTGGTGAACACCTAAGGCTCCACCCCTTACTATGCAACTGGTGCATCAAGGCAAAAAAAATGGCCCAAATGAAAGAACAGATCAAAGCTCTAGAAGAAATACAACTAAGTGATGAAGAGATAGCCAGCCTATCAATGCACAGTTCAAAACACTGGTGATCAGGATTCTCACAGAATTGGTTGAATTTGGTTGCAAATTAGAGGAAAAAATGAAGGGTATACCAACTGAAACAAAGGAAAATGTACAGGGAACCAAGTGATGGGAAGGAAACTGGGACTCAAATCAACTGTGTGGACCAGAAGGAAGAAAGAAACATCCAACCAGAAAAGAACAAAGAAACAAGAATTCAAAAAAATGAGAAGAGGCTTAGGAACCTCCAGGACATCTTTAAATGTTCCAACATCTGAATTATAGGAGTACCAGAAGGAGAAGAGGAAGAGCAACAAGAGGAAAAGTTATTTGAACAAATAATAAAGGAGAGCTTCCCCAACCTGGCAAAGGAAATAGACTTCCAGGAAGTCCAGGAAGCTCAGAGAGTCCCATAGAAGTTGGACCCAAGGAGGAACACATGAAGACACATCATAATTACATTACCCAAGATGAAAAATGAGGAGAGAATCCTAAAAGCAGCAAGAGAAAAGGAGACAGTTACCTACAAAGGAGTTCCCATCAGACTGTTAGCTAATTTCTCAAAAGAGACCTTATAGGCAAGAAGAGGCTGGAAAGAAATATTCCAAGTCATGAAAGGCAAGGACCTATATCCAAGATTGCTCTATCCAGGAAAGTTTTCATGTAGAATGGAAGGACAGATAAAGTGCTTCTAGGATAAGGTCAAGTTAAAGGAGTTCATCATCACCAAGCCCTTATTATATAAAATGTTAAAGAGATTTATTTAAGAAAAAGAAGATAAAAAACATGAACAGTAAAATGACAGCAAATTCACAGTTACTAACAACCACACCTAAAACAAAAACAAAAGCAAACTAAGCAAACAACTAGAACAGGAACAGAACCACAGAAATGGAGATCACATGGAGGGTTATCAGCAGGGGAGTGGGAGGGAGAGAGGGGGGAAAAGGTACAGAGAATAAGTAGCATAGATGGTAGGTAGAAAATAGAAAGGGGGGCAGTAAGAATAGTATAGGAAATGTAGAAGCCAAAGATCTTATATGTATGACCCATGGACATGAACTAAAGAGGGGGAATGTGGGTGGGAAGGGGTGTGCAGGGTAGAGGGGACTGAAGGAGGGAAGATGGGACAACTATAATAGCATAATCAATAAAATATATTTAAAAATAAAACAAAATATCAACATTTTAAAACTAAAAAAAATCCTCACTTAAGGACATTTTTAAATTGCTTTCAGAGAGAAAGGAAGGGGGAGGGAAGAGAGAGAGAGAGGGAGAGATAGCGAGAGAGAGAAATTTCAATTGGTTGCATCCTAATGTTCCTGGACAGGGGATGGACCCCACAACCTAGGTATGTTCTCTGACTGGAATTGAACCCACAAATTTTCCATTGATGGGACAATGCTCCAAGCAACTGAGCCACACCAACCAGGGCCCCATAACCCTTTTTTTTTTAATGTACATAATACCATTTACCACTTTCTGCTATAATTTATATGGCTGGCAGGACAATCTTAGCTGGTAATTTGGACTTTGGTTTCCAAATTTCCCTCTTCATCCTCTTTTCAAGCAGGTAGTCTTGTTATTGGCATTTCTTTGCCTTGGGGATTTTTGGAGGGTGGAAAGCAAACCTTTGAAGTTGTTTGGTTTTCTTCAAAACAAAGCATCTTGAGTAGGTTGTGCTGGGTATCTGGAGGAGGGACAAGGAGAGGGAGGCGAGCCTCTGGAAGTGCTGAGGGAGAGCGCCCCTGGAGCAGAAGGAGCATGACTCCCATGAGGTGCTCTGGGAGAGAGGAGCCGACCCAGGGGGACCAGAGAAACTAAGAGACTGGTGAAGATTGGTTCCGTCCCAGAGATAAGAGCTTAGACACAGGGCCCTGGCCACTTAAAGAGTCCCATGTCTCAGGCATAGATTAGTGGGAACATTGGCAGTGAATAAGAACACTGGGTGTCACCATGGCAACCAGGGCATGCCCGTGATTGGGAGGCCTCCCCATCTGTGTCTGGCCCGTGTTACTTCCCCTCTGGTGGGGGAAGAGAAATAATGACTGTGATTGAATTTCCCCCAATATTTTGGGGGGAGGAGTTGGCTCTGAGTTAGATTTCACTTGAGTTTAAAAAAAAAAGAAAACAAAGAAATTTGATATTTCTTGCACACCTGTTTGTAGACGAAGATTCACACCGGGATGCATGAGCCTTAAGCACGAGAAATGTGAAGAAAACTACACCCAGGCACATCATAATCAATTTGTTCAAAACCAGTGATAAAGGGAAAACCTTAAAAGCAGCAGCCAGAGAAAACACACGCATTCCGCACAGAAACAAAGATAAGGACGATCAGAGATCTCTCGCTGGAAACGACGCAGTAAGCGAGGACGCAGTGCAGCCACGTCTTGAAAGTGCTGCTGCAGGAACAAAACTGTCAGTCTGTGATTCTTCATCCAGAGAAAATAGCTCTCAGAAATGAAGGCAGAAGAAAGCTTTCTTTTCTTTTCTTTTTTTTTTTAAAGAATTACAAAAGCTGAAAGAATGTATCTATCCCCAGCAAACCCACGCTCCACGACATGTGAAAGGAATCTTTCCCAAGGAAACGGCAGCAGATGGAAGTGTGGATCTACACCAGTGGTTCTCAGCTGGGGGTGGCTTGGCCCCTCCAGACATTTGGCAATATCTGGAGACATTTTGGTTGTCACAACTTGAGGGGGTAGAGAGAAGTGTGGAAGGCTATTAGCGTCTAGTGGCTAGAGGTCAGGGACACTATTAAACAGTCCATGGTGCACAGGACTGCCCCCACCCTCCAGGAAAGAATGCCAATAGTAATGAGGTTGGAAGAAAGCCTTCCCTAAACAAAGAAATTGTATGGGTAAATGTAAATATTTGTCTTACTTTTTAAATCCTCTTCACCAACTATTGTTCACTTAAGCTCAAGCGATAACAATATGAGGTGGGTTTTATCACAAATATAAAAATAAAGTATATGGCAACAGCACAGAGACTGAGAGTTGAGAAGTGAAGTGTATAATTGTACAGTTTTATACTATACAGGAAGTGGTATAAAATCATTTGAAGGTACAGTGGGATAAGTTTCATATGCATACTGTATACCCTCAAGTAACCAGTGAAATAAGAAAAGACATAGCTAGTCAGCTAGACAAAGGAGATAGATCATAAAAAATCATCAATTAATGCAAAAGAAGGCACAGAAAGAGGGAACTAGGAACAGATGAGAAAAATAGAATACAAATAGCAAGACAATAGACTCCAACGTAATCATATCACTAATCATTTTAAATTTAAAAGGTCTGAGTGCCCTAATAAAAGGTAGGCACCAGATTGGATGAAAAAAAGACCCAACTTTGATGAAAGGAGACTTGACTTGGGGTGGTGAACACACAATACAATATACAGTTGATGTATTACAGAATTGTATACCTGAGACCTCTATAATTTTATTAACCAGTGTCACTCCAACAAATTCAGTAAAAAAATAGATCCAATAGTACATTACCTGCAAGGGGCTTACTTTAAATAAAGACACAATTAGATTTAAAGGTGATTGAAATAGGATTTAAAAAAATGATAATACTAGTTTTTTAAAAATTGAGCTATATTAATATCAGAGAAAGTAAACATAACAAAGAATTGTACCAGGTATACAGAAGGTTATTTTATAAAGACAGAGGGGTTAGTTCTTCAGGAGGACATAATAGTTCTAAATATATGCTCCTAATAACAGAACTTTAAAGTGTATGAGGCAAAAACTCTTAGAATTTCAAGAAGAAATAGATAAGTTCACCATTATAGTCAAGATTTTAACACCACTC
This sequence comes from Phyllostomus hastatus, assembly GCF_019186645.2. NCBI lineage: Eukaryota > Metazoa > Chordata > Mammalia > Chiroptera > Phyllostomidae > Phyllostomus > Phyllostomus hastatus. The sequence goes on along the minus strand of NW_025333960.1, from coordinate 45,050,421 downwards.
AATAACAGATGGAGCAAGTAAGCTGAAAACCTGTAAGGATATAGAAAACTTGGACACTTGTTTAACCAACATGATCTAATTGACATTTATAGATTGCTGTACCCCAAAACACCAGCATACAAATGCTTCTCAGGTACCCACAGGACATTTTTCCTGTTCTGGGCTATAAAACAAGTTTCAGAACATTTAGAAAGTGTTCAAGGCATTTCAAGTGTGTTCTCAGACCACAGTTGAATTAAATTAGGAATCAATAACAGAAAGATTTCTGGAAAATCCCCAGATATTTTGAAACCAAATAATGCACCCTGCCTGTCTCTGGGTCTAGTGGGAGGTTTTAGTCACATTATTCTTCTGCTCGGGGTTTTAACAGATAAAACAGTAAAGACATCAGGATGATTTAGATTCAGTCTTGCTTACCCAGGAACAGAGGAAGGAACAGTTTGGTCCCCAGTGTTCTTTTATAGTCCAAGGTCTTTATGCATGAAGAATAAAATCATGTAAACTCTTACAAAGGAAAAAGCTGATTTAAAATCTTAAAATATGTTATAATATAATGTTTAAAGGCAAATATAATTTCATTGCCTTTGAACCTAATATATGGCTATTTATCCAAATGTTTCAGGTAGCATACTTTGAGGGGTTGTTTTTCAAAACATATATAAAGTATAAAAATGAAAATATTTTAATGCTTTATAATTAATATGCTTTAGAGAATAGATAAGAATGTTTATAGGTAAATAGGTACTTCCAATCTGCTTATACAGTATATGCATAAGTCATTTCTTCTTTTAAATATAATAAATGTAAATAAATATTGTATTTTCCATAAATGGTCATAACAACATTTCCAGTCCCATCTCCCACCCCCAAGGGCTTGGGCGCTCCTCCCAATAAGAAGTGGAGTCTGACTCCCTTCCTCCTGAATATCGACTGGCTTTGGTGACTTGCTTCTGATGAGCAGATTGGGATGGAAATAATGCTGTGACTCTTGCAGAGCTAGGCCACCAAAGGTGATACAGCTTCTACCTGACGTTCTCTCTTTCAGGATGCCTGCCTTCAGAGCCCTATCACCATGGTCTGAGAAAGTCTGTGGGGGGACCCCTGGAGATGCAGATGTGGGGAGGCACCGGGGCCACCTGGTGACAGCCAGCACCAACCCCAAACTTGCGAGTGAGGGAGCTTTCAGGTGATTCCAGCCATCAGCCTCAAGTCTTCCAGCTGAGGACTCAGACGTAATAGAAAGAGGATAAGTTTGCCCCGTGCATTCTGTCTAATTCTTGACCCACAGAATTCACGGGTGTAGTAGGTGCTTGTCTTATGCAGTGAAACTTAGGGCTAATGTATGACACAACCATAGTTATTACGACACCACAACCATCTTATTTACTTACCAGTTTGTTTAATAAACCCACTTTAATTTCATATTCTTCAAAAATATTTACATATTTTGGATGTCTATTCTGAATAAGGTTTTGGTGCACACTGTTTCTGTACAGAATAACCAGGTGTAGTTTCTGCATGCATAGTTACACTCCGTAATTTGATATATTCCCAAATATCTCATTGAATGGAGAAGCAGTACCCATGGCTCTCAGAAAAGGCCGTAATCTCCCATGGGCCAGTGTGCGGTTAGCTCACACATCTCAATAATAAGGCCGGATATGCTATAGAGTTTCGCCACCAGGGTCCTGGAGCTGGGTGGACCAGGATTCAGTCCCAGTTTACCATGTAACAATGGTGTGTAGAACTCAAGAATGAGTTTGAGCCTTCCTTCCCTCAACTGTTTTTTTTTTTTTTGTGGGGCAGGGGGGTGGTGGATAATAGTAGCACCACTTTTATAGGATTGCTGCAATGAATAAATGATATAACACACAAATACACATGGTAGGCACTCAGTAAATGTTGACTACTAGGGTTATGCATAGAAAATTGTCCATTTAAATACCTACCTTGTCATACTAGCTTAACTCCCAAATATGGAAAATTTTCTAGAGTCACCCACTGCCGACCAGAGATTATAAAACTGACTTGTACGGGAATTCACCAACATGCTGTTAATTGGGGCGGCTTCCCAGACGCAGTCTGATCACTACTGTCGCACCTTCTGAACGCCCCTGGAGAAGTGAAAACTGCCCCATAGCACCCTGGGCTAACACCCACGGGCTCCCAGGTAAACTGACTTGTGTCTCGGTGAATTTCGGTTCAGTCCAGAGATTCAGTTCTGCTGGCTTGTCTCACAGAAACAGTTTTGCAGGATGATAATTTCCCGCAGACTTTCTGAGAAGTTCCACTGTTTGTTTTGGAAACTGCGGTTAAAATAAAACCCAAAGTATTGCTTTTCCCTTCCGACAGTCTGATTTGGGTCGGCTGAGTGGCACTCGCTTCAGGGACGTACCCTCGCCTCTCTGCCTCAGCCCTTCCAGGGAGAACAGTCTTGTGTGATTTTAATGTGCTCGTGTCTTTTCCATGCGCTCTATCAGCTGTCACTGTCAGTGTGTTTGAGGGTGTCTAGAAAGGGTTTTAATTGGCAAGATCTTTAGTAAAATTTGCAAATTAGTGATCTACCGGCTGATGTTATGACAATGTCTAAACACTATCAGTGCCATTTTAAAATAATCTTTCATCGATACAACATTCATCTTAATTAGCCAAAAAATGTTGGTCCCAAAGGAAACTGCCTACAGTTTTGTGCATTCCACACTGAGTTATCTATTGAATGGCTTGTTGATTTATGTGGCAAAAAGATTGAGGTTTATTGAAGTTATTTGTATTTTATTGCACTTCTGGGGCGGTGGTCAGTGATTGGGATGTAAACCCAGGGAGATGGGGGGGAAATACCCTTCTTGTCGATGGGGTGGCCTGGTGTGATCATCAGCCTAAGAGTCCTGATAATTGGGTTGTAATCCTGGCTCAGCCAGAATTTGTTTGTGTGATCCTGGCGAGACGCAACTACGGCTCATGGTGGCTGGTACTCTACATTCATTGTTCAGTTTCTTGCAACAATGATATGAGGTAAAAAACCATTAGCATCTCTGCTTTAGAGATGAAGAAACAAACTGAGGTACAGGGAGTGCAATGATCTTGCCATGGGTCATGACCACCCAGCTAGTAAGTGGTAGATACCCAGGTCTCTCTGCCGTAGAGACTGAGGTCTGTACAACAATGAGCTAACTCTCACTGAAAAGGTCTCTTAATATTTGTGAGCCTAGATTTTCTCAGCCGTATAACAAAGCAGTTGGACTAGACAATCTTTTGCTTATTGTTCAGGAAGAGTAGAATTGTTGCTCAGAAAGAGTAGGATTCTATGTAGCTTATATATCTGGATTTCTGGGTTATTGAAGGGTTGGTTTTATTATGGTTTATACTCTTGTGAAACCTAACAAGGTCCTTGTAGTATTCTTGGGAGAATGACAAATTAATGCTCTGGTACTGACCGTTTTAAGTGAATCGGCAGCCTCACAAGGACCCTTTGTCCCTAGGTTAGCAACGAACTGTACCACTTCTCTCACTAACTTATAGATGCGAATTGTGTCAGCCAGGAAAACCACCATTTCCTTCATTCCAGTGATATCAGAAAGCCCCTGGCCATCTTCAGCAGCCTCTGGGCACCCTAGCAGTATTTACTGGGGCCATCTGATCAATATTCTTTGTAGTATAGCAGCTTCAGGGTCATTTAATTTAAATTTGAACAAATTCTTGGCTGTATCCAACTGCACCAAAATACATCAAGGAACATTCTTCTGCTGTAAATTTTGCCCCAAAGCTTGAAATTCAGTATAAACTTAGCCCAATCTTTGGGCTACAGATGCCAGATGGCTGTTAAAATGGACCCTTGCTTGGCCTCCTCTTTTATACAAATAATTTATGACCTGCTGCTCTGAACTCCCAACTGTGGGCTTTGCAGGCACCCTGACAATTTTCTCCCACATTGGTCACCACCCTAAGCTGCCTCAGACAACATTGTTCTTGGCAGGAGCCTTAAAATATCATGAAAGGGATTGTCAAGATCCCTTGGCATTGCAGCCTCCTCATTTTTACATAGTATTGTTATTATTTAGAGACTGCTCTGGGAGATGGACTGTCAGAACTCAGCACTTCAAACTTCCTTAGGGTTCAAAGCCTGAGCGGAAGTGTCTACACTCTGCAGGCTTCCTTTGTAAAGCGGGAATGACAAGGCCTGCTCTTCAGACGTCCTGGGCGGGTTACGTGAGACTGTGACTGTGGAAATGCCTGGTGCAGTGCTGATGTCTGGTGTTAATCATCATCATGCCAACAACACTGAGGGTTCTTTCATGTACCATATACCCAGATTTTTGAAATAGTTCTTGAAATTGTTAGGATTCTAGATTTTTGTGTATGCTGAAAGACCTCATGTTCATGGTTTTCTGATGTGGCTGTGAGAAATGAGAGACCCAACTATTCAAACAGACCCACTACCTCTGAAAAGGGCCTAGTCTAATCTAACCCATCACCATCAGAGAGTTGTTTTGTTTTTGTTTTTTGCTATTACTATTACTAAAGTAACTTTGCTAGTTACTATTGCTGTGTAAAAGTCACCCATATTTTATGGTGTCAAACACTGGTCACTTAATTATGTTCATAGAGTCTGTGGGTTATGGGTTTGGCTCAGCCCAAGGATGGCTTGTCTCCTGCCCCTTCGTGTCCAGGCGTGGACTGGGAAGATAGGAACAGGATACTGGGCTCTACAGTGGAAGTCTAATGTGGTATACCTGACTGGAGGGAATCTAGTCTCCTGCTTATGCCCTGATTACCAAGCATCCAGAGAAACGAGTTTTCTGGCTGTGTTAGTTTCCTAAGGCTGCTGTAACAAATTACCATACATTTGATGGCTTTATTGGCTCACGGTTTGGAGGCCAGAGTCCCAAATCAAAGTGTCGCAGAGCCATGTTCCTTCTGAAGGCCCTAGGGAAGGATTCTTCTTGCATCTCGATTTGTGGCTATGTAACTTCAGTCTCTGCTTCTGTTGTCACATGGCCTCCTTCCCTGTAAGTCTGTCAGTGTGTCCAAATTGCCCTCTCTCTTCTTTTATAAGGGTTGCCACTATTGGTTTTGGCACTTATTCTAAATCTAGGATGATTTCCTCTTAAGATTCTTAATTATTACAGTAGCAAAGAACAGATTTCCAACTAAAGTCACCCTCTAGGGTCTGGGTAAACATGGATTTTGGGGGGACCCTATTAAATGCACTGGTTTCTGCCTTGAGATATCTTGAGATTTCCCAAACAGAGTGAGAATGCTAGATATATGGGTAACCAAAAGCATGATAAATATCCTATATGAACGCTCTGAAGAAAAGCAGTGCAGGATAAGGGAAGAGAGAGTGATACAACAGGTGGGATGTGGAATATTTGAGAAGGGCTTCCCAGGTGGACAGAACCACAAATATTACGTGATGTGGTCTGAAGGACAGCCAGGAAGCTAGTATGGTCGGAATGGACACCAGGGAGATGGGAGGAGATGAGGCTGGAGGTCAGGCCACTCACAGGCCATTGTAAAACTTTGGGTTTCATTTAAGGGTAAACACCAGTGGGAGGTTTTGAGCATGAGAACAGGCCAATCTTATTTATATTTCTAAAAAGTCACTTGATGTGCTTGGCGGAGACTAGACATAGGGTGGAAAATGTAGGGTCAGGGATCAGTTTGATGAGTCTGAGGACATGCTAGTTACTGGGGCAAGAAATAGTGGCACGTGGGACTAGTGGTGCAGTGGACGCAATAAGTCGGAATGGGATATAGTTTGAAGATAGAGCCGAGAGAACTTGTTGGTGGATTGAACGTGGAGTGTGAAAGGAAGGCAAAGAGTCAAGGATGAATCCAAGGTGGTGGCCAGGGCATCTTGGTAGATGATTTGGTTACTTTCTGAGATGAGGAGGAGCAAAGTGTAGTAGGATTTGGGGGCACAATAGGAAATCAGGAGTTTAAGTTTGAATCCACTCACTTTGGAAGCTCCATCAAATATCCCAAAAGATGCAAATGCCATTGGATCTTAAGTCTGCAGCTTAGAAGAGAAGTCAGGGTAGATTTAGGGTTGGGAGCCTTCAGTGCATCACAGATGCATAAAAGCATGGGGCTGAGGGAGGTCACCCAGAGGGTGTGTAGAGAAGGAGAAAGGGTGGACAGGACGAAGACCTGAGATTTTCCAACATTTAGAAGTCAGTAAGATGTCTTGAGGGCCTACATCCTGCTGGGAACACCTAGAGTCCTCTCTGCTCCAGCTCTTCATCACTCCTCGTCTTTGCAAGATTCCTCTTCATGGGTCCTGGCAGTTTCAGTCTCTGGGTTTGGAGATCAGCCATGGGGCCGAAAATTTATTGGTTGCATCTTAACTCATATCTGAATGCTTTGGAGCAGAGAGCGAGTTCCTCCCGGAAAGTCCCATCTGCTATGTTCTTGTTCTCTACTTGTGGATTTGCTCCCTGTACCTGGAGACAAATGAGGCATGGATGGCTGAATAGGCCTGTCTTTCCTGATTCACTGTCTTGTTCCTCCTTCTGCCTCCTATGTCTGCTCGGGACATATGGCTGGAGCAGCCACCACACCTGCGTAAGCACTTGCTTTCACAGACCCAGCTGTCTGGGGCTCACCTGAGCACACCTGTTACCCTTTTCTTTGAAAAGCTGGCCATTGATTTCTGACTTCAAAGCTTCAAATCTTATAGGGGAAACCTTGAAGGTATTTATCTGTTCCCAAGAGCCCACAGCCTCAGTCGGCCTGCATTTTATCTTTTCTTCTTGGATAATTTGAATTTGGTGACATGAGAGAGCTTAGGAAGCAGGGGCAGGGGCTGCCAAGGTGCCTGGCTCCACTAACCATTGACTCTACTACCACCTGATCCAGTTTATGGAAACTGGAACCAGACCCATTGAAAGCCTTGATGGATGTGGCATGTGGGGCAGGTGGGAACTGGTTAGGAAGAAAGACAAAGGGGAGCCTGGGGAACAATGCCCATTATAATGTGATCCACAACACATGTAATCTTGCAAATGCTTCATCAGGTTCCTTTTCTCCATTTATGGGAAACCCAGCACATTCCCCATTGCAGCAAAGATGTATATTTCTCCTATGTGCGCAGGCACACACACACACACACACACTCAGCCTTGCTTCATACCAGGCCTTTGCCAGCACTGACTTCTTATTAAGTACTTCAGATTTAGGATGAAAGAATATATAAGATCAGAAACTTTTTTTCCCTGAGCATGAAAGAACTTTGTGCCTGTAGAGTATATACTGGCTTGCATTCAAACATAAATATGTACCACAACACAATTCTCTTCCGCTCAGAGCCGGGCTGCAAGCGAGCCTTGGAATTGAATGAGCAATGCCTGAATTTTTATCCCATTACCCAGAGAAATCCCATCCAAAGTCAGTCTTATTCCCTGTATGAAACAACTTAGATGACTCTTGAGCTTCTCTCTGAAGCTGTAGATTTCGGTAGATAACTGTCGAATTTGTCCAGTGTTGTTATTACGCTGTGTCCCTCCTCCCCTTACTCATTCTCCAACAGCCAGGCTTTCTCTGTAAACTGCCATTTTTCACTTTTTTAATCTGCCTGTTTCTTTTCTCTCCATGTTTAAAATGCAAAGGCCCATTGTATCTGCACTATAATAACCTCCTTTTTGTTCCCCCTACTCCTACCCTCCTCTTCTGTGTATGCAACAACTCCATCTTTCTTTTGTCCGCCTTCTGCATTAATGACTGTCAGCTATTGGCAGTGGACTTGAGCTACCCCGAGAACAGAGGAAATCCAGCCTCAGTTGGGAGTGCTGGGGACCAAGGATGTGACTGGAGATTTATGGCCTTTACCCCTAGGGAGATGCCTCCAGAGGCCAAAGGCAGTGCTGTTCTTGGCAGGTATCCCAGGCCCTTGTGACTCAGGATCTGTGCATTTGTCTGTAAACCCTCCCACCAACTCTGCTGAGCCACCATCCTGTGAGGGGGGCTCTATGTGCTCCTGAAGCCCCCCCGCCATTCCCCACTTGCATTACTTACCACACGTGGCATGGAATCATCTGTTTGTTCCCCTGGATCCCCTGTCAGGCTGGGACTAATTGATTGACTGCTGCATTTTAGTGTCCAGCACAAAGACTTGCACATTCAGGCCCTCAGCCTATATCTGCTAAATGCATTCATTCATGTGGTCGCTCATTTGCAAATATTTATCGCCTGTTCTGTGCCAGACACTGTTCTAGGTGTTGAATGCTTGAGCAAATGAGCAAAAGTGGGTAGAATTGTTGCTGTCCCTTCAGGCTGCTGTCCTTTTGTGTCCCTCTTGAAGTTTATTTTAAATTTATTTCACTTGGTTAATTAACATGCTAATGAACGGTAGCAGGGTGTCGCAGTGGTGAGCGGTGAGAATTGGCTGTGTCAAAAGGGAGTGTCTGGTGGCTTCCTTTCCCACAACTATCCACCCCCCTAATCTCCACGTTTATGCCTGTCTTCTCTGTTCCTACTCCATCCTTGTTCCTATTGGAAAAAAGAATCGGGTCCTATTCATGGTTAGGGGACAAACATACACTGGCATGTCTGGTGAAATGACAGGGTATGAATGGGGAGGGACAGAAGCCGGAACCCATAAAGACACTGTGGGGTCCCAGAGAGAACGAACCCTATGAGAAAAATTGGAAGCCTGCTCTACAGGTGGGTCTGAGAGTGCGAGGGGGCTAGGGAGGTCTCTCTGCACTTTGTCCCCCTTGAGGTCCACAGCCCAGCTAAGGGATCTCCTTAGCAGAGTGTATGGGCTGGATGTCTGTATCTCCCCAAAATTCATATGTTGAACCCTCCCCAGTGTGATGATCTCTGGAGGCGGGGCCTTTGGGAGATGAGTATGTCACGAAGGTGCAGCCCTCGAATGGGATTCGAGTGTGGGTAAAAGAGACTCCAGAGAGCATTCTTCTCCTTTCTGCCGTGAGAGGACACAAAGAAAAGACAGCCATCAGTGAACCAGAAAGTGCACCCTCACCTGACACTGAATTCGCACCTTGATCTTGGACTTTCAGTTTCCAGAACTGTGAGCAATAGATTTTTCCTGTTGAGTAAACCCCAGCCTGTGGTGTTCTGTTGCAGCAGCTTGAGAAAGGACTCAGACACAGAGCAGACGTGGGTGTCAGGGCGGACATTTCCCGGTACCTTACAGAGGAGCAGCTGTGGGGCTGTGTGAGACAGTGGACCCCAGGGTGGAAAGGGAAGCCTCTGCCTCCTCGGAGCTTTCCGGTAGCTCCTGGGGTCTCCTGGAAACAGCTGAGGTGGAAGGAGGGACTCCTCACAGGGGCTAGGCCCTGGAGCCACAATGGCAGGGTTCAGTGGGGCAGTGAAAATCATGATTAGTGTGACTGTGACCTTTCACACAGGCAGGTGGACACCGAGGACATGCTTGCTTGTGGCCTTTTAGAGTGATTCTGTTTACACAGACACTCACCTCCGAGGACCCGCCCAGAGTGGGGCTGCAGGCCCGTGTGTCCAGCCCTGGCCCTGCTGGCTCAGCCACTCGCCCACTTCAACCTGCCCTGTCCCCTTTTCATCCGCACTGGCTCCCTGACTCTATTCTCTGACTCTCAGCATCCCACCCCCTGCTCCAGAATGTGGTCACCCATTTGGGAAGATTATTTTCTTACTGTTGAAAGTCTGCCACTTAGAAATTCTGTCTCCCAGGTCTGGATCCAGGCAGAACAGGGCAGCCCTCCTGGCCTGGCATCCTCATACCAGCGGGCACCCATTTGCACACTGTTCTAGAGGGTGCAAGTTATTAGCTCATTCTTTTCCTCACTTGCAAATGTAGTGTCCCCATGGAAAGGAGCAGATGAATTCATTTGGGCATCTCAGTCCTAGCAGCTGATTTGCCTTAATAACGTGTTCCTCTTGGATGAATTTTCCATTTAAAAGTGAAAAACCATGGATAACCTCATTCTGTGAATCTCTACAATGAGCATTTCAGGCAGGAGTGACAGATTGGTGGGAGAAAGCATTTTGGTGGGGAGAGGGCTTTCATAAGATGCTTATAATCAATATTAATGTGTGTCTAGATCTCTGGGGATCCTGTTCAAAGAGAGATTCTGATTCAGTGGGTCTGGAATGGAAGCTGAGACTGCTTTTCGAGCAGGCTCCCAGGTGATGAGCTACTCTGAGACCACCCTGAGTAATGGGGCCCTAAATCCCAGAGGCCACCTGGGCAAAGTACCCTCTCCCATACCCACGATGTCTTCAAATGATGCAGGCGGTGAAATCCTTACCCGAATGTGGAGTGAGCATATTAATTGGCTATTTGAAAGAGAAAGGGAAGTTTCTTATAACTGAAAAGGAAGTTATTCCAAACGGGAGTCCAGTTACATAAACAGAGTTTTATGAATGATGTTCTTGTTTTCCTACAACTGGTAGTAATAGTTTCCAAAATGCTGCAAAGAGAGCATGGGAAGCTGCCGTGTGTGTATGTGTGTGTTTGGGGGTGGGGGTGAATATTATTTGGACCAACAGTGGGCAGAAATTATCCCTTTTATCAGAGAAGCTTAAAAACAGGCCAGGTCTTAGAGGTAGAGCAGGGTTATGGGAGATGGCAGAAGTAAAAAAAAAAAAATCATTTGCAGAATCAGACGCAACTGCTGCCTCACCTCCTCTTTTATTTCTCTGTCCAGCTGAGCAATCACAGTGGTGTTTATCTCCTCACCAGAGAGCTCAGCTGGCAGCCCAGCCGCCCTCAGACCGTGTGACCAGCTCTGTGTCAGGGCAAGAGTGGGAAGCGAGTGGAAGTAGTTGGGATTTTTTCCTCTGTGTCTGTTGCGCAGGGCATCCTCTGGGTGATGCTAGAAGATAAGTTCTTGTCATTACTAGAGCCCTGGGATTATCTCCTGCACTCACTCCCCAGCACAGGAACCCCACGATGGGCCCAGCGCACTGAGCTAGGCCCTTTGGGGCAAGCCAAAAATAAAAAGAGCTGCTTCTTGCCAGTGCAGATCTTATGAGGTAGCTGGGAATGGAAGAGCCACATCTTTAAGATCACTAACCACATCCAGGAGGAAATTGTAAGTTCCGAACGAGTGATGTGCACGAGGATGCGGGCTGACGAGGGCATGGGGAAACTTTTAAATGCGGCGATCAGAACGGCTTCACTGAGGAGGTGGGGACTGATTTAGTCTTGGAAGGAAAGGCAGAATGAAAGAGTGCCTGGGAGACAATGGAGCTTCCCAGGACACCTTTTTGCCCAAATCTCTTTCTGGAGACGGCTGGGGGATAAGAGGAAAGCAGAGCCTGATTTATTCTGAGGTCAAAAGGTGCGAAAGGCCTGCGACGGGGCCTACCTGAGTGTTGCCTGCCCTTGGCGTGGGTTGCATGGCACACCTTGCTGGGAGCTTCCTGCTTCCTGCACAGAATGGGGGACAGATTAGGATACAGTGAAATGCTACCTTTATAATTTTCTGAAAGACACGCTCTATGGTGAGATGCTATCATTGGGCAGTCCAAATGTCTCTCTGTGCTTCAGGAAACCCCTTAGCACCTGATTTTCAGCTTTAAAACCTGTCATTTATACTTTAAATCCCAAGCATTTAATTTTTAAAGCATTGACAGAGATTAATAATGGCAAGGCTAGAAAAACTCCATAATAATCTTTTTTAAAAATCCACTAGAATTTTTTTTTTTTAATTTTAAACTTTAGGCTTCACATTTCAAAGTTTTATCAAACTGCTCCCCCCCACCAGCTCCATAATTTAAACCATTGTTTTCCAAGGGAAATTTAATAATAAGAGCCGCCATGTGTTTCTGCTTAATCTTGGAAGCCTGTGTTATGTAGTCAAAGTTTCTCATTTGAAAATAATTCCTGTTCTTATTCTAAAACTGCCAGGGGAATAAAATTTAAAAAACATGTTGCAGCTCTCAAGTTTATGTTTTGCCTAAAGCCAAGCAGCGCTGGGAGATCAAAGTTTGGAGTGTCGTTCTAAAGTTAGAACCACTGGCTCGCAGGGCGCTCACGAACCCAGAGCAGGGCGCAGCTGCCCGGCCAGGTCCTCCGGTAATTAGCTCTGGTGCAGATGGAGGCCCCAGCCCCTCCCTGGGCAGGGCCCAGGCCTCGGGGCCCCCGTCGCCTGGGAAGCAGATCCCTACAGAGAAGGGGGGGCGGGGTATTTTTAGACCACAGGCACACACGGTATAGGCCTCCTGCATTCCACGATTTGCATTTGGGAGGAGCGGGAGCAAACACCGCCGGTGCTTGCTGTCGGCTACGTCTGCCCTTAGTGGGGGCTATTTGTCAACGTGACAGATGCGTCGTCGTCTAACAATGCTTGAGGATGGGCAAACTGGGGCATGTTTGCTAGTCTCAAGCCATCTCTTGTTCAGTCTTAAAAAGTAAACATATATGTGTGTGTGTGTGTATATTACAGTTTTTTTTCTTAAGCCTCAAAGCCTTACTTCCCCTCCCCCTTATCAAATTCCTAAGTTGGTTCTTTCAAGTCTCTGTAGAACTGAGTGTGGATTTTGGTTTCTTAAAGCATCAGAATGACACTCAGGGGAGGCGGCAGAGCCTCCAGAGGCTGTCTACATCCCTCCGATCACCTCCTCCAGCAACTTCTGCCTGCTGGTAGTGAGCCAGGCTGAAGGGTCCAGCTGCCACTTCAAATGTTGTGCATGGTTCAGAAATGGTACGTGCCCAAGAAGGTGTGTGTGAATCAAACATAAATGCGGCTCGTTACTGAAAAGGGTCCCAGCCTTGTACAGTACCACTGAAAATGAACTCGACCTGCAGACGAGACTTGGGCTAGTTAGAAATGAAAGCTGAACTTTGAAAGACTGGCAAGTGATGGTGGGAAGCCCAGGCCCTTCCCCTTCGGATGTGCTCTGCTGGAATCCCGCTGATGGCGAGTGTTCTCCAGTGCGGTCCCTGACGGGCTACTGGTGCCATCGAGGCTTCCTGCTGCCGTCCGTCCGCTCCCCTGGCAGCTGTTCCAGCAGAGGTGTGCGAAGCAGCTGTCTACTTTCAATCCGAGCGAGCTCCCCACCACTTCTCAATTTCAGATAGACGGGTTTTACACAGAGCCTTGGTTTCACGATGGTTTCTAGCTTCGCAGTTCCTGATACCCTCTTGTGGGCCGTTGATGATGGGAAACACAGGTGGACTGCTAAGGTCCACTCCAGCGGCCCACTGAGTGATTCTACCCTCAGGAAGCTGTAGTCCTTCCCTACAACAGAGGAAATTGGCTCCTTTTGAACAAAAGGTGCTAGGAAATGCTTTTTCACTCACTATAGAGATTTACCAAAATTACCCGGAAATGTGTGTGCTGTGGTTGTGTGAGAAACAGACTTCTTTCTCCAAATCTAGTCCTTCTGAGTGGAGGAGGCCCTAAAAGCTGCTGGTGTTCATGGTGGGAAGGATGAGACTTGGGGTGGGGTGGGGTGTGTTGAGATGGACTGAGTGTATTTTGCACGCAAGAAGACATGAAATTTGAGGGGAGGTGGAGAGCGAAGTGTTTGGGTTGAATCGTGTGCCCCCACCCCTGCCAATTCATATCTTAATTCCCAGCACCTCAGAATGCAAACGTACTTAGAGACTGGCTCTTTAAAAAGGCAATTAAGTTAAAATGAAGTCTTTAGGGTGGGCCCAAGTTCAATGTGATAGATGTCCTTATTAAAAGGGGAAAATTGGACACAAAAATGCCAACAGAGGGACGATGATGCAGGAAGACATGGGAGAAGGTGCCCGTCTATAAGCCAAGGAGTGAGGCCTAAGAAGAAATGAAGCCTCTGACACCTTGTCCTTGGACTTCTGGCCTCCAGAACTGTGACACAATAAATGTGTGTTGCTTAAGGCCCCTGGTCAGTGGTCCTTTGGGACAGCATCCCTAGCCGATTGAAACAGATTTGGTACGGCCCAAGCGTGGCCACCGTCACAGCGGAGACAGCTATTGGGCTTCCCCACTCTCTAAAGATGTCTCTGGATGGGCGTTCCTAGAATGTGAGAGATTGCACAGAGCCCCTCTTGGCGGGTGTGTTTTATGAAGCTGCCTCTCTGGGGGATTCATTGAAGAGCAAGGAAAGGAGGGGTGATGCGCCCTAAGGGCGTGACTTTGTGTAGTTTTTATTGTGGGGGAAAAAGCACACCACCACCCAACTGGCAATCTCTCACAATACCAGGTGTGTTGCAGATTGCTGTGTGGGCTCTTGCGAATTGGTTGCATATAAATGAGGAACATTTAAATAAAAAAGGAGATCTAGAAACTTTCACTAGTTCAGGGCTTTTATTTATAGCTACTTATGCCCAATGCTTAATTCCCTTGCCCTGCGACTCCTGTGTCATGGCAGTCTCTCAGGCTTTTGTATAAAGTGCTAGCAGACGGGGTGCAGCGAGCTCCTCCTTTAAGTGGGAAGGGAGAGAAGGGCGTGAGAAGATGGGTGCTGGGAAAGCGAGTTGGCAGAGGGTGTGGTTTTAGTGGAAAGAGAATGGACTGGGCACCAGAAGCCTGCACAGGGTTCCAGTTCCAGTGGGACTGGCTGGCAGGGTGGTCCTGGCACATTCTTGAAGGGAAGGGCTGCACCAGAGGACGGCTAAGGCCTCCCCCCACGGCGATTCTAGGACTCAGAAGGCAGGAGCACATGGCTTTGCAGTGGGAGGGCGGAGTCCTGACCTATCCTGTCCTGACCTCTACATTGGACCAGGTGACATCATTCTCTCCTCAGACAGGCTCGGGGTCATCTGCCCCATGCCATTTTCCAGCCTGGTGGTGTCTGCGCACAGTCAGTCTCCAAGCCTACCCTCCCCCTTCTGTGCCCCACTGCTCCTCCTTCCCCGTCACTGCTCTGCTCTGCTCCGCTGTTTGCTGCTCAGTGTCATCGTTTTAGCTCTGGGAGCCACGCACAGGGGGAGTTCTCCATCCTGCAGCTTTGTTTGGAGACCTTTTCCTCCTGCATTCTAGAAAGACCTAACTGAGTGTATGTCCTGCCATCTTACATTTATTCACTTGTCCCATCCCTGAATGGACTGGTGATATCGAAGATTAAGCTGTTAGTGTAAAGGAGATGATGTCTGTAGCACAGTGAGAAGGTAGTATGCACTTGTATGTTAGGTTTCTTCTTAACTCCTGTACTAATTATTTGCTTTACGTATTAGTGCTTAGTAGATGTGGCCTTATTTTGCTAACGCATGTCTTAGCTTCACAACTCGATGGCTAATTAGGCTCATGTCAGACTTGTTTAGATGCTGACTCACCCCAAATGACTGTTTTGCACAGCACATAGTCAGTTCACAAAAATTACTGTTGGTTGATTAACATTGGCTGGTGATCTTTACCAAAAGGCCGTGCCTTCAGCAACTCCCTCGTTATGAGACTCTTTAGGCTTCAGAGAGTACTATTCTTCATTCTCGGTGTTGGAGCAAATTGGCCTCCGAGTCTTCTGAGCATCTCCTTTTGTCACATGGACACTTTAGACTCACGTCTAAGATGGTCACATATAATAATGGGGTATTTACTTATTTTTAAATGGATGTGACAGTGTTTAGTATGCATCTGACATCAAACCCTGTTAATTGTAGATGATGTCGGCCCACATCAAAACCGCGCACTGGGAATGACACTTGTTGGAAACAAAACTGGGCTCCTCAGTATTGTGAAGTGAACCCACTCTGATGTCACGGGGATGCAAGAATTTTCTAGGGTGTACAGATCCAAATAAATAGCACCATAGGAGCACAATTAAATTTGTGCTCCTATCTTTCCGAAGGGTCATAAGAAATAAGCCCATAAAAGGAAATGCAAATCAATGGAAATTTACAGAACGTGGATTTGGGGACCAGCTTGGGGATATTAGTGTTCAGTGAAATTCCTCTTATTTCCTGCGGCTCATATTTGGAGAAGAACAGTCAGACCTGTGAGCAGTTTGTTCTGAGGCTGAGGGAACTGGGGATGTTAAGCACAGGGAAGAGAAAATTCTGGGTTACAAGGTGGCAGTCTTAAAATATCTGAGGGGCTGTCTCGTGAAAGAGGAACTGTGTTTGTTCAGGGAGGCATGTGCTGGCAGAACTTTAACCTGTGGGTAGAAGGGGCAGGAAGAAAAAGCTGTGCCCCAATGCTAGACAGAGCTTTCTAACAATGAGCTCTGGATGTGCTCAAGCAGAGGTGGGGTAATGGGACTGGATTAATGCAGAGTAGGAGGGGGAGTCAGAAGGCTACCAAGGCCCCTTCCCATCCTGAAATTTATGATCCTTTATGTCTGGGTCTATAATTTTAGAGAATAGACATTTCTAATAGACAGCTCAAAAGTCATAATGACACAGCTCTGAAATGTTGGAAATAAAATGAAATCATGGCTGTAATCTGGATTCATTGTAAGTTTTTTTTTGGTTCCCCATTAATTCCTGGTCTTGAAAAATGTCTGAGAATCAGTCACATCTCAAAAAGGGAGTCAAGTCTGTATGGGGACTCAGATTTCTACATGGAAGATCAAAGAGAGTAGTTGTGATGGCACCCAAATAGCATGGGGAGGTCGCCTCAGAGACACCTGTAGGAGGGCAGGGGCCATTTATCTAAGGAATGAGGCCAAAAAGTGGCAGCTTGGGCTTGAGGGATCCTGTAATTGTCTCTGCTCTCCAGATGACAATGGATGAAGTGAGCTGAGCTTTGTATCGTCTGGGGAAAGTCATTTAACTTCTTCTCTTCCACTTGTGAAATGTGGACAGTAAAAATCTTTTACCAAACTACTACGGAGGCCGCCATAAGGGTTCACTGCTTGGAAATCACCTGACCTTGTGGCCTGAAAATGGTTATCTGAGTAACGTAAGGGGACAAGAGTATCTTGCCTGGTTGGAATATTCATGTGGCAATAACTAGTGACTTTGAATTGTTTGTCCTAGTAATGGAAAAAAAAATAAAACTAGCAGAAACAATATGGCAGGCCAGGGGTGTACATCTCCTCTGCGTAGAGCCTGGTATTTTTATGTGTCCCCCTTTCTTGGGAAAATATCAATGATTTGGTCCCTTGGAAATTTAACACAAAATAAAATAAATGCAAGTAAGGTGAGTGAGTCTTCATTTGTTATGAAACAGCTCCCCCAAAGCACCAATTTGAATTAAATCAGCTAACTCTACCTTGCTACTGTCAGTCCATTCACAAAAAAAGCATGCTTTGTCTCACTGCTAGAAACTTCAGTTTTCTCAATTTAGACAAGACAGTCTTCTAGTTCTAGCTCTCCCACCAACTAACTGGGGACCTTAACAAAGAAATGAGATCTCTCTGACGCTCCCATTTCCAGATGGATCTATCAAGATGTGTTTAGCTACAAGTAACAAGAACTCTGACTCAAAGCATGAAAACATTAAGGTGATTTGTTGTTTCATACAACAAGAAGCTTTGAGATAGAGTGTTAACCTATAGCTCAGTGATGTCCTCAGGACTCCTCCCATCTTCTTGTTTGGCACTCTCAGTGAGGTGGCCTTGTGCTCACATGCTTGCCTCATGCCTGCAGGATGGCTGCAGTAGTTCCAGGCATCACATCTAGTTATTTCCTCTCATGAGAAAAGAAGGCTTTCTTATAAGTCCCTCTTAACTGCTTAGTGAGACTAGCTCCATCATTTAACCCATCACTGGAAAGGTGAATAGGATAAAATAGTTGGCTTAGAATAGATGTTAGCAAACCTTTTCTTAAAAGGTCAGGTGGTAGATATTTTAGGCTTTGTTGGCTCTGAGTCAAAATTAGAATACTGTGTAGGTACTTATATAACCATTTAAAATATAATCATTTTAAAATATAAAAGCCATCTTGTATTAGACAGGATTCTCCAGAGGAACAGGACCAATAAGATGTGTATATGTGTGTGTGTGTGTGTGTGTGTGTGTGTGTGTATACATATATATACACACACAGATTTATTTTAATCAGGTGATTATGAAGGTTGGCAAGTCCCAAATCTGCAGGGTGGGCCAGCAGGCTGGCCACCCAGGGAAGAGCCAAGGCTGCAGTTCAGGTCTGAAGTCCATCTGCTGGCAGAATTTCCTTGTGCTCAGGAGAGATCAGTTTTTCATTCTATCAGGCATTGAGCTGATGGGAGAAGGCCCATCCGTATTACGGAGGGCAACCTACTTTCCTCAAAGTCCACCAATGTAAGTATAAATCTCATCTAAAAGCACTCTGACAGGGGACTTCCAGCCAAGATGGAGGCGTAGGTAGATACGCTGTGCCTCCTCGCACCACCAAAAGAAGGACAACAACAACTTAAAAACAAAAAACAGCCAGACCTGACAGAATATCGAACTATATGGAAGTCTGACAACGAAGGAGTTAAAGAAGGAACTTTCATTCAGATGGGTAGGAGGGGCGGAGACAGGCAGCTGGGCAGAGAGGACTCCCGGCAAGGCAGCAGCTGGTGGACCCAGCGAGGTGGAGGATTGCAGACCAGGCGGTCCCACATTCATGTGCTGGGAGGAACAACTGGGAAGTGAGACAGACCTCTCAAACCAGGGCTCCAGTGCGGGGAAATAAAGCCTCAAACCACTGATTGAAAGCACCTGTGGGGGTTGAGGTGGCAGTGGGAGGAACTCCCAGCCTCACAGGAGAGTTCACTGCAGAGACCCACAGGGTCCTAGAACATACACAAACCCACCCACATGGGAATCAGCAGCAGAAGGGCCCAGTTTGCTTGTGGGAAGCAGGGAAGTGACTGAAATCTGGCAGAGAGCAGAGCAAGCGCCATTGTTCCCTCTCAGATACCTTTCCCACATACTGTGTCACAACACAGCGACATGGGTTACCCCGCTGGGGTGAACACCTAAGGCTCTGCCCCTCACTACGTAACAGGTATGACAAGACAAAAAAAATGGCCCAAACAAAAGAACAGATCAAAGCTAGAGAAAAAATACAACTAAGTGATGAAGAGATAGCCAGTCCATCAGATGCACAGTTCAAAACACTGGTGATCACAGAATTGGTTGAATTTGGTCACAAATTAGATGTAAAAATGAAGGCTATACTAAGTGAAACAAAGGAAAATGTACAGGGAACCAATAGTGATGGGAAGGAAACTGGACTCAAATCAACTGTGTGAACCAGAAGGAAGAAAGAAACATCCAACCAGAAAAGAATGAATAAATAAGAATTCAGAAAAATGAGGAGAGGCTTAGGAACCTCCAGGACATCTTTAAATGTTCCAACATCCAAATTATAGGGGTACCAGAAGGAAAAGAGGAAGAGCAACAAATTGAAAACTTATTTGAAAAAATAATGAAGAGCTTCCCCAATCTGGCAAGGAAATAGACTTCCAGGAAGACCAGGAAGCTCAGAGAGTCCCAAAGAAGTTGGACCCAAGGAGGAACACACCAAGGCACATCATAATTACATTACTCAAGATGAAAAATGAGGAGAGAATCCTAGAAGCAGCAAGAGAAAAGGAGAGAGTTACCTACAAAGGAATTCCCATAAGACTCTCAGCTGATTTTTCAAAAGAGACCTTGCAGGCAAGAAGAGGCTGGAAAGAAGTATTCCAAGTCCTGAAAGGCAAGGACCTACATCCAAGATTGCTCTATGCAGCAAAGCTTTCAAGTAGAATGGGAGGACAGATAAAGTGCTTCTCAGATAAGGTCAAGTTAAAGGAGTTCATCATCACCAAGCCCTTATTATATGAAATGTTAAAGGGATTTATCTAAGAAAAAGAAGATGATTAAAACTGTGAACAGTAAAGTGACAGGAAACTCACAATCATTAACAACCACACCTAAAACAAAAACAAAAGCAAACTAAGCAAACAACTAGAACAGCACTAGGAACAGAACCACAGAAATGGAGATCACATGGAGGGTTAGCAACAGGGGAGTGGGAGGAGGAGAGAGGGGAAAAGGTACAGAGAATAAGTAGCATAGATGGTAGGTAGAAAATAGGGGAGGTAAGAATAGTATAGGAAATGTGGAAGTCAAAGAACTTATATGTATGACCCATGGACATGAACTAAAGAGGAAGAATGTGGGTGGGAGGGGGTGTGCAGGGTGGAGGGGAATAAAGGGTGGGGGATGGGACAACTGTAATAGCATAATCAATAAAATATATTTTTTAAAAATAAAAATACTCTGACAGGAGCATCCAGAATAATGTTTGACCAATTATCTGGACACCAGGGCTCAGCCAACTTGACACACTAAATTAAATTACACATTCTTAGCTACAGGCCATGCAAAAACTGATGACAGGGCAGATTTTGAAATAATATAGAAATCCTTTGAGAAACTTTAAAACATTGCCCTGAGATGTAAGGCAGAAATCCTGATCCAGAACTTGCCCACAGTTTTTTTTTTTTATGGAGAACTCAATATTTCTATTTGTCAATCCATGTTTTGCCTTATTCTTTCCTTTCCATGTGGGAGGTACTTGCCGTCCTGTTCTCCGGGCATGAGAGCAAGGCAACCTGTGACTAACTGTCGACAGAAGGAGATGAGCTGAGACGCCTGCAGCGATGAGCAATTCTGCTGTAGCTGATGAGTGTGCCACTGTGTGCAAGCAGATGCCCTCCTCCTGAGAGGGGTGCTCAAAGGCCAAGCCTCTCTGAGTTTTGGTAGAGGTGAGGCAGCACGGGCCCTCTCCCAGCAGGTAACGTGGGGGACACCCCGAGTTGCCCTGTGTACAGCGTGGGCCATGATATACTAGTTCCTCGGGCCAGTCCCATCTATAGGCCCGAAGTCCTTTTTTTTTTCTCAATTAGGATCAAATGATAGGTGCTCTAGTAGCACCTGGCACTGTGCTGGGCACAGGTAATATAGATCAGTGGAAGGCCAGGTGCCTGCCCTCGTGAAGAGCATAGCCTAGAAGTAGAAACAAATACAGACAGATTATCATGTGGTCTTCAACTGCAGGGGGTGGGGGGGACACTGTCACCTGAGTGCACACTTGGAAATGTGGGAGGGGGACTTTTGGTTTCCATAACAACCAGGGCATGCCCCTGACATTTGGGGTCTGGCTGCTGGGGTGTCAAATGTCCCACAGTGCAGGGGATGGTCCCAAATAATAAAAAAATTGTCCCATTCAAAAAATCAGTTGTCCCCATAGAAATGAATGAAGGGATTGGATGATGAATTTCAGTGGAGGGGAAGTGGAACTGTAATGCCAGCCCCTTTGCTCTGAGTGCAGGGGTCCTGACACCCACGTGACGGCTGAGCTGGAATCTGCCGGGCTGTGTACTTCGGATTAAGCTCACATTTCTGCTGAAATTCAGAAAAGGCCTGGGAACATCTTTGGTGGAACAGAGATTCCACTAGTGGTTTTGTGGATGGTGAATTGCACAACTCCAGGGCGAGCCACTCATGTTTCTATCACCATAGATTTATGTAACCATTACCATCTTTACCTGGCAGATGGCAGTAAGTCTCCTGAAGAAATAACACCCATATTAATTCACACTGAGCTAGCGGCAGGGTGGACCAGTGGGTGTCAAGAGAGAATCATGTGATGTAGGTGGCTCCCAATGGGAGACGACTTGGGCAGCAGGACTTCGGTAGTGACTGTGGCTAGGGGGGACTCTGGTCTCTGACCAGCGTGTTATAGAAGCAGCAATGCAGCCTCCTAGGTTTCCTAGGCTTCAACCCGATGGGGGGATGTATTCAGGTTTCTATCCACCATGATAGAGACTCAAGGATCTTTGCTTTCCACTGACCTGTGTGGGAGCGATTGTGGTCCCAGATGTGAAGAAAACAAATTGTCCTCATCGCCTGTAGAGGCAGGTGGACCCCACCCCAAATCCAGTGTGGATGTTAAGATGGATGACGCTTCATGCACACCAAGTGGATATAAAATGTTGGAGACTGAGGGGAGGGAGCAGGGCAGGCCCTCAGCAGGTCCGACAGGACTTCCCAGGGCACTGGAAAGGCTGGGGTGAGAGTTCCTAGGCACAGGGGCTTGTTGGGAGCAAAAGGAAGTGGTACTCAGACTGTCTTAACAGCCTGACCAGATGTGAGGCACCACTGGAGAAGAGTGGGGGGGAGGGGGCTGGTGAGGCCGCAGAGCTAGTGGGCAGTAAAACAAAAAATGAACTCAGACCCGTCATTACACACATCCTCTCTCCTTGCTTCCAACCCTGCTGATTCTCAGCCGTGTGGGATGTTGGCCAGGGCGGAGGGCACAGGGCTTTGGGACCCTTCCTTCTGCACGGCCCACTTCCCCCTAAGAACACCACAGCAGCAAGGGCGGGGGGCATCAAAGCTGGCGTGGTGTAGGGAGGCAGGGGTCCAGTGCTATGGCATAGGTAAGTTAAGAAAGGACTCCCTAGTGTTTGAGCCAGGATCATTGAAAGTGGTGGAGATATTAAGATCTGTTTTAGCTCCTGGACCTTGAACTTCCCCTGTATTCAGTTCCCTAGGCTCCTCCATTAACGATCACCAAATATTTGCTAGAGATAAGATCAGGGATGTATGATGAACCAGGGTGCATATTGAGAAATGATGTGATGAGACTTCGTTTTCACACCTGAATGAAAAGTGCCACTGCTCTTTGCCTTCCTCCAGGGGCAAACCGCCCCCCCCCAAAAAAAAAAAACAAAACAGAACTGAGATCAAAATCTAACACAAGCTAAATACATAATACACTGGGGGATATAGTGAGTAAGGAAAGAAAGAAGGCAAAGTTATTGAGGCAACAATTGAGATTTAATTGCATTTGATATAGACCACCCTTTAAAAATAGTTTGGTCGGTTCAGGCTGCAGTAATTTATGGAAGTATCTTATTGCTTCCAGGGAAGTTGACAAGTCTGGACTGAATCAAGAGAATCAGCATACATCTCAGCCGATGCCTAATTTTAGAGATGTCTGGTCCTTGAGAGAGGCTTGCCACAGCCAGATGGGGTGGGAGACAACATTTCAGGCTGGAAAAGCAGGAGGTGCCAAACTGAAGCTCAAAAGGTTAAACCCATTTTTGTGGCTGATAAATCCTGAGCGAAAATGAACCGGACAGTGGGAAGTGTCGTGGACTGTAACCTGGAGTCCCCCGGGGAGGCCGCAGAGGCCTCGGAGGATCACTGGGGAAAGATTTCATTCCTGCAGGCTTGCGTGGTCTCGAACAAACTGAGTTCATTCTCCCCGAAAGCCTCCCCGGACAAGACAGCGGAGTGGTCTGGGCTCCCCAGGACTTTGCTTCCTTGTGTGCTGAGCGCACAAAGGGACCTCTCCCCGGGGGGGGCAGCCTTCAAGGCCCCGTGCGGGTCCTTCACTACCTCTGAGAGGCTTGCCCTAGGATGACTTAGAGACAATGAGTCCCTCACCTTCATTGCTTCCTTCTATTTTTTTTTTGCATACTCTCTACTCTATTGTTTTATTTATTTATGTCAATCTGTTTACATCGCTGGTTCTAAAAGTTTCCAAGGGAAAGCCTGGGTCTTACTAGCCTGCGTAGTGCAGGCTGTGTCATCGCACTCGGCACTTGGGAAAGGTCCAGGTGAGTTAGAAACTGAGCTGAACTGGATGGATTAAGCTGGTAGTCTTGAGGGTGAATTACAGCTTTGAGCTTCTGTAACTTTAAATTCAACTCCTTGAGGCAGAACTGAAGAAGGGCACGTAGGCATGGCATTCAGACTTCTCAGAAGGTTGGTTCTAGTGCTCTTATCACACTTATGATTATTATTATATTATTCTGGAGGAAGGGAGAAAGAACATGAGTTAAGAGACTTTCTGAAGCAGTTGACTAACTGCTTATTCATTTAAGGGAATGTACTGCCAGGAACCAAAGCATCAAAGATCATGTTATGACACATTTGAAGTTTAAGATTGTGATGTATCTGCGAAGTGTCTCAAACTTCTTTCCTGGGCCATCTGCATGAGAATCTTGCTTACTAGGCGGATTCCTGGGCCCTTGTCCTAGACAAATAGAATCAGACACTTCTGGTGTGCCTAGCAACCTGCATTTTAAAACATTTCCTGAGTGAGTCCGATGTACACTAAGTTTATATATTAGCTTGGAGGCTGGGAAATTTAGCCCACAAAGCAGCCCTTAGGGGTTTTCCCATTAGGATGTGGAGTCAACGCCTGCGTTTAAGTGCACTGACTACTTTCGGTGTGATTTGCTGCCTGCTCAAAACACAGATTCGTGTGTTGAATTTTGTTAGGAATTTTAGGGTTTTCTTTTTACAATTTAACTTTTTAGTAATTATGTAAAATATTTACACAATATGAAAGTTAAAGCTTCAAAACAAAGTATAATCATATGTCTTACTTCTATTCCTATTCCCTCCACCCTGCTCCTTTCTTCTACCGTAGGTAACCCATTTTCCACGTTTTTAGACAGAAGAAGAGTCATGTACACACACTATCAGAGACCAGGGTTCCTTAACCTAGGCATCATTGATATTGAGACTGGATAATTCTTTGTTGTGGGGGCCATCCTGTGGATTGTAGGATATTTAGCAGTATCCTTGGCCTTTCCCCACTAGACCACTAGATGCTGGTAATATCTGCTACATGTGATCATTAAAAATGTCTCCTGACATTGCCAAATATCTCCTGGTGGCCAAAATCATATCTGATTGAGAATCACTGGTTTAGACATATATGTGCATTTATAAATATGGTTATTTATAGAGACATTTCTTTCTCCCATTTCTTAATACACAGCAACAATCTATACCTAGTTTCTCCATCTTACTTTTTTACTCAACAAAATATACCGTGGGGATCACTCCTGAGTATTATGTAGAGATATTATATCCCTTCTTCCTCACAGCTGTATAGTACTCTACCATCCCATTCCTTCCTACATTTTTGCCTTCTTCCAGCTTTTATACACAGATACACAGAACAAGCACATAATCATTTGGGCTAGCATTCTGCAAGTTCCTGGTGCCCAAGTGATGAACAATTGGACAGCAAACTTTAAAAAACGGAGTAATTTGTCTTCATCTTGACCCCACCTCTTGACACTTTGTTAAGCTCCAAAACAAGCTTCTTTCTCTTACCCATCAATGACTGCTTCTATTAATAATAAAGTTTAATTCTTCTTAAGTATACTTTATTGATTATCCTATTACACTTGTCCCACTTTTTTCCCCTTTGCCCCCCTCTGCTTAGTACCCCTTTTCCCTTCAGCAATACCTCCCCTTAGTCTGAACTTTCACTCTTAAAGCTTAAAGTTTTTCAAATCTAAGAGAAGTACGCTTTTGGCATTATCTTAATTACTGTCATTGTTTTACCATGACTGGATCTACTTCTAGGTATGTCCAGTGTCAGTTTCAAATGGGTAGATTGGAACATGTCGGCTGCCCAATGCTTTATCAGTTTTATGCAGTACATTTTATTTTTTATTTTCAGATTTCTGAGGATTTTCAAAAATCTTATTGTACCAAAAACCGTGCTCTGTCCACTAGAGTGACCCTCAATCCCTATCACCAATTGTGAATGATTAAGGAATTAATCCAAGTTACTACTTGGGATTATACCTGGAAACTTGGAATTGTCCCCATTGTTGCTATCAAACACCAACTAAAAATGCTGGTTTCTGCTGAAGATCAGCAGGCAAAAAAAAAAAAAAAAAAAGTTACAGGATATGAGGTGGGACAAGGAGCTCCCTTGGTGTTAAAACAAGTCTCAGAATAGGATTCTGGGGCCAGCCTGCATGGAGTCCCCAGCTGGGCCAGAGGAAATGAGGCCTCGGCTTCCACCAAGGAAAGACGCGAAGGAGCCCCAAGCTTGAAGCGATGATGGGCCGACTCTTCCACTGTTTCCCAGAAGCCTTAGCGCACAGCAACCTGCTCCCTTAGACAAATGAGAAGCCCGGGCTCAAATGAGTTATTTTGGCACTGTCATCGCACTGACCGATGTAGCACATTTATTCAACGCTGAATATTAAAACCTATTTATTTTGTCTTTTAGCTCATAAGCTGTCTCCCCACCCCTCTGGCCCAGTCCCTCAGAACGGGTTACATTATGAGAGCTGAAACCTCAGGAAATCCTTCACTTCCATAGGAAGACGCATTCAACAGTTTGAAAAAGTACTGAAGTATAACATGTACCCCATTCTGACACAGCCCGCAGGAGAGAGTTAGAGGAGGTCTTATTCAGGGGTGTGTGTGTCCTGACTGGCAGAAAGGCGAGTGTGCAATCAAGAATGTGATCTTTCCTAGAGGAAATATTTCGTCAGGACGAGGTATGCAGTCTATTAACTCAGAAGTCCGGGACATCATTTTCCTAATGGTCCCTGAATTATTTCATCAAAACCTTCCCCGATCTCATTAATTAAACCCACCTCTCTGAGCCCTTTCCTACGGAATTGCAAATTTTTAACATCTGTTTTTAAAAGCATCCCAGTCTAGAAATAATGGGCCAATGATAACACGTTCGAGAGCGAAACCCCAAACATAACTTTGTATGATGGAAAAGTGGGGGAGGTTTCTTTTCACCGGTTAAAATGCCATCTCAAACAGATTATTTGCTCTCCAGTCATTTTTTTTTATCTCGAGTTTCTCTGTGCTTAGGCTGCAGATGAACATATCTGCTTACCACTGTTCTTGGCTTGTCTTTAATCACACGGAGAGCATCTAACCTATTCTTCCATCTTACTGCTCCCCACCCTCCTTCATTAGAAGGTTCCCTCTGTTCTCATTTCCTCTTTTGCTTCATGGTGAGCAGCTGGGCTCTGTGCTCACAGCAAATTAGCTGTAAAATAAAGCAGCCTTTTTTCCCTTTTCCTTTTTTTTTTAGGGTGTTACAGGAGAAAAGGTTGTTGGAGAAATTATCCTACAATAAACAAGTGTGGACAAGGATCAAATAAGCAGAAGCCACCAGCCTGTTGGAGGGTTCACTCACACTGATGAATCACAGCGTGATACATTTCCCCCGGGGCCCCTTCTGCCCTGTTCTGACCGCACACTCTCAAGTTCTTTTAGCATTTCCCCCTCAGTTTTTGGTTTTCGCAGACATTCACCAAGTGCAGTCCCGGTTGCTATGTGTTCTTTAAAATATTGAAATCTAACTGCAGCCGTAATGGTGCTGGCCACACTTTCTGCATGTGTTTAAAAATGCAACAGACATTGTCACAGCCATTCATCAATTGAAAAAGGCAGGCAGCCGCCAAAATTGGCGGTGGTCTGGAGAGGAAAATCGGTTCTGAGGATAAGGAAATAGAAATAAGGTGGGTGAGCGAGAGAGGCACAGGGAAAGCCTTAGCAAACACTCATAGGCATCTGAACCTCTTGCCCCCAACGTGGGTTTTGATGCTTTTTTTCTCCCCTGTCATGGTCTGCAGATAGCCAATGAGCTCCCTTCCCCAAGGTGCTGAGTGACCACACACACACTGAGACTTCTGTACCGTTGAATGAAGTCCTCTGTGCTGGGTTTCAGGCACACTGACAAGGTGATGCTATCATTATCACTTGGCCTCTCTCCTGGTGGCAATGAAATAGAACATTTTGTCACTTCTCTCTCTCTCCCTGGCCATATAGCACAGACCCAACTCAAGGTGGATGAGTTGAGAGAACACGTCAGTGGAGGCACGAGGAGGTCACCTTATACCTTGCCGGGCACCTTGTCGCTGTACCCAGTGATTTTGAAATGTTTTATTAAGCAGTGATTTTTTTTTGCATATAGTGCATTACTTGACATTTAAGTATACAGAGCAGCAAAAGAACATTGGAGTAACTTGAATTTATTTCATAATTTACAAACTTATGCAACTATAATTTTAAACCTAATTTACTTTAAAGGCATTCAAAGAAAATTCTGAAGTTGTTTGGCTGAACACAAAAAAGATAAGATTGGGAATTAGGGATGACTATTGCCACATTATAACAGCTTCATGTCCCAGTTCTACTCTGTTTACTTATGAATTGTTGTTTTGGTTACAGAGCATGGAGACAATTCTGACGTAGACATTTAGGTAGAGGGAAATGATAAGACACCTTTATTTTTATTAAGTTTACCTTGTAACCTCAGAATATACTCTATTTCTAAGGAGATGGCCACAGAAGTGGGGTTCCAGAGTTGCCTAAAACCAAGTTAATGTGATAGTACCAGGTTGCAGTTAGTGGTCCCAAATTTGTTCATGTTACTTGAGTGTTTCACATTATGGTTTAGAGTGGTTAGACTTTTAAAGGTGCAGTCCAGATGAAGTGTTCGCAGAATCCCTGAAGCACCGGGGCAGACTCCAGGGTGAAGAACGCGGTGTGGGAACCGTCGCATGAGAGCTGCTGCAGCTTCAGTTCTCACCACCAGTGACCGTCACATAAAACGAAAAACCCGTTTCTGCCTTCTCACTAGCCACCGCCCCGTGCCTGTGAGATGCCACACCAGGCCGTGCAGAGAGCAGATGCTTTTAGCATCGGAGGGAGCTCTCTTCCACCTCACTTCTCTGGAACCAGACCCTTCATCATTTTGAGGTTGCTCTTGAAAACAGCTTATCAACAAACCTAGGATTATCTTTTCAGTCAACACAACACCCCCTGCATTGAACTGGAACTATTGAAATGAAAGAGAAGGTGAAGAAGAAAATATCCAGCAATATTTTCTGATCCACATTCTGTTCTTTCTCCTAAATGGCCCATGATGGAATGAGAGAGCGTAACATGAGGCTGATGTTTGGGAATTTCCTTGAAGGACCCGAAAGGGCAAGTCTAGCGATTAAGAGAAGGAAATCTGGAATCGGGCTGCCGTTTCTGAGTCCACTGAGTCACTTATAAGCTATGGCATCTTGGGGAAGTAACATCTCTGTGACTCGGTTTCCTCTTTCAGAATTATAATAATACAACCTACCTCACGGGATTAGTGTGGGAATGAAATGATATTGCATAGTGCATAACTCTTAGTGAGCATTTGATGTATGTTAGCTATCTTCATTACTATCACAGTCTGTTCATATCAGGAATTTCATTATGGAAGTCTTTCTTTGAATAACAAATTCAAAGATAGGAAACATGAGAAAACTGATTAAATAATAACAACAACAACAATAACAACAACAACAACTCCCAGATAAAGGCACAGTGTAAAGCTGTGAGCTGGGAGGAGGTGTCTGGTTAGGACTGGGGACCACTGACTACAACAGACACCTCATTCCTGAGTTTCTTTGGTTCATCTCTCCAAAGGTTGGAGGTTGTCTTCAAGTGATGCTTTAAAGAAGAGGATTTTTTTTTAAGTTCTTGCCTACTTGGGAAAGTCTTTAATTGTCACATATGAATGACAACTTGAGTGAGCACTAAATTCATGAGCCCTAAATCACTCCTTTCCAACCTGGATATACTTTGCACCGTAGATTTCTGACATTCAGCATTCAAGGGCAATTTGGCCTAACTTTAGTTCTCTGTTGAGGATATCTTACTTTGAGTTGCCCTAGGGTTAAACTCTGAGGCAAGCATTCAAGTGCCAGTGGTTTATTTGGGAGGTGAAAGTAGGGAAGTGAAGAGGCAAGACAGGGGAGGAAGGCAGCGGATAAAGGGCGCATTATTAAGAGTGTGTTATCAAGCCAGATACCAGGAATTACACCTGGAATTTCCTTGCACAATATTAATTCTGGAAGTCAAAAACACATTTCTTAAAGTGACCCTGTCAGGGAAGTGAGGGAGCCAGGGTATTTGGTCCCCAAACCCTGCCTCTCCCTGGTTGAACACAGCTCCTGGTGGTTGGTTATCAACTTCTCAGCACGTGTAGGCATCTGCAAGGGCAGGCAAAGTGGCAAAAGGGTCAGAGAAAGGCCTGATGAGAAGAATCCTGAGCCGGCAGTTGGAAGACAGGCTGCCTACACTGAAGTGGTCAGGATGGGGATACACGTGCAAGCCCCGGCAGCGTCTGCCACAGGGATGCTGTCTTCTGTGGGGGTGCTTGAGGCTTGGGGCTGGACTGATAGATCGGTTGTAATTCCTCATGTTTTTCTCTTTTCTGCTCCTTTTACTTTCCCCAGACCTCACTTTCTCTTTTTTTCTCATCTCTCTTTCCTTCTCTAATGCTTTCCCTTTTTCTTCCTTTTCCTTTAGTTTTTGCCTACATTAGCTCCTTTGGCATGCAAACTTAGTCTGGAAAACACTTCTTACATGTTATCTTTGCTTATTTCTTTGGTACTGGTAGTTTTCTCTTGTTCTTTTGGAATAGTTACCCTTCTTAAGTTCTAACTACATGTTCTGTCTTGTATATAATATTATCTCTCATCATTTTAATCTCTTTCCTTTGCATTAAGAATCAATTTTCTGGCCCTGGCCAGGTGGCTCAGTTGGTGGGAGGATGGTCCCATACACCAAAAGATTGTGGGTTCCTCTCTTTCTTTCCCTCTCTTTAAAAATCACTAAACATATCTTCAGGTGAGGATTGAAAAAAAAAAGAATCGATTTTCTGGTTTGTCCTTCACATTACTGACTTTATTTTTGACAGTGTCAGATCTGTTTGTTTTTTTTTATTGTCTCTAAATTAGATTATATTTTTGCCATTGGAAACTTTGTGTTCTTGTAGTTCTTATGGTGTCCACCTCAATTTTCATGCCAATTTATTCTGTATTTCTGCTGCTGTTTCATAGAGACCATGACTCCTCCAGTTCTACTGAGAGTATTGAAGAGTTTTCTAAAAATATCTTGTCCTTATAGTAAATCATTTTCATATTTTTCCTCTTAGGATAATGTTCGTTTCTTTTAATCTTCAGCTCTTTTCTGTCATCTGTATATATTATTTTTCTTTTTACTTCACTTCAAAGAAGGCTAAATCAACCCAGATGACCATTTGTCAAATACAAAAGTGAGTGGCTTTCCCCCTGATTCTGTTTACTGTCCAACATTGGCTGAAATGTAAGGAGCAGGGCAGGTCGATGAGTATAATTCTCAGCCCTGTATCCACTGTTGAGCTGGCCTTCACCTAGTGAGGCTTTAACGGGTCAAAGAGAGATCATTCCCCACCCTCAGGGCCTAGTTCTCTTGTGCCGAGAACCTGTAAAATAGAGGAAAACCTAGGCTTGCAAGCATGTGCTGAAGCCCATGCTACTTGTATTCCCACCTTTGTCTGTGTCTCTTGTGAAAGCTATGCTTTTCAGAATGCAATTTGCACCATGAGTTCCACCTACTTTCACATACGCATTTAAAATTTTAATCTCTCTGTGGATGTAGAAATACAAAGAATGATGAGAATAACAGAGTCATATATAGTGATTATGAACTCAAATTCTATAGCTAGACTGCCTGGGTGCAAATCCCAATGTGCCATTTATCAGTTATTAGACCCTGATAAATTTATTTAACTTTTCTTTGCCTCCACTTCTTCAAGTTTATGGCAGGGTTAACAATGAAGTACCCACTCCATTGGATTGTTGTAGATACTAAATATGTTAGCATACGTGGAGCGTTGGGCAGTGAGTCTGCCACGTAGTAACTACTCAATAAACACTAGCTCAGATTTTTATCTCACGAAGCATCACCTGTGTGATGGGAGAAACGGCCCCCATGTTTCTCGTATGAGTAGGTGGGAATGAAGGAGAAGGTAGTGAGGGAGAAACAAGAACTTTCTAATCTACTTTTGGGTGGCTGGGCTGCTGTAGTCTATGATACAAAATAGGGTAAGTATGGTAGCCATGAACAGTTTCCCCACCTCCAGTTCCATCAGCCTTGTAAGAAGTAGAAATCCAAAATTAGTGGAACTAGAATTCTGGCTTCAGGTCATCTGCTGGACTTAATTTTTGGTTTTGTGGTAAGGTTTTTTTTTTAACCTGCTGATCTGGCAAATTGCTCATATCCTGCCTTGTTCCTAACAAAGGAGAGGCGGTGGGAGGCCCTGAGTGGCCTGGCAGCCACCCTGACTCCCGTGGTGTGGGAGAGAAAGGAGCCCACCCCAGCCTTCTCCAGTCTGGGAGTACAGGACATTGACTCCACAGCCATGTGAGTAATGGGACGCAGATGTGAGCACGAGTTCAGAATGGGCATTGGTGCTATGCCCTAATTCTACTTAAGTGAGGTGGGGGTGCTATTCTTGGGCTGATTTATAAAGCGTTGAGGAGAGTGTCTGGCACATAGGAAATGCTGCACGTGTTCTGCATCACATGGCCCTGTGGGGAAGGCATTGTTACAATACTATACCTATTTTACAGATGAGGAGCATAAGGCAATATAGTTTGCCCAAGGTCACACATCTACTTGCGGGTTTTCTACTGGGTCTGGCCTCAGGCAGTTTGGTTCTAGATTTCTCCCTCTTGACCCCTCGACAATTGCAGTGCTTGACCACCATCTGGGATTCTGCCATGGGCCTCAGTGACGTCACACATCCCCACAAGGAAAACAAACTCAAAAAGTTGATTTTGTTCCTATCCAGCAAGGTTGGCTAGGTAATGTTCTCAAGTCCTAATGCTACTGTTGGCAGCATCGTCTTCTTAACCGAAAATACCAACTCTGCATTTTTGCCCAGGTATAATTGTACAACTGGTGTACACTGGAGCAGAATAAAAGGCAAATATGTCATAAGCCTCACTGTAAAGGTCCATGAGGTATCCAAGATTATATATATGTAAGTATATATATGTATTTCCTTAATTTGTGGGTGCCTTCCTTCTTTGGGCATCATTAATATTCTGAGCACCTTAAATCATTTTTTGCGCTTGGGTGGAGGAGAGATTCTGTGTGGGGGATTTCACTGAGCTTTAGCCACTCTCTCTCTCCCCCACCTACAATGTGTAGCTGCCCCACCCTTTGATGCTTGTGTAGGTACAATGTCAGCACAGGTCAGAGGGGCCTATCTGTGGAGACATCTGCTCCCCGAAGCCCCATGAGTAATAGGCTGGCCATGGAGTGAGTGGGAGAAACATCTGCTCAGCACACAGACACTGACTGCTGTGCAGGCAGAACCCGGCCACTGGGAAAGGGAGCAGACCAGCGACAGCGCGGCTGCAGGCAGCCAGAGGCAGCGCTCTAGCAAACAGCGTCTCCTCACTGCCTCACTCCTTCCCTAATAGGAGCAGAATCCACGCTGTGATAGGTGAGATAGCACACAGGCAGATTGTCCACCAGATGGTACAATCTTCTATTTAAGAAATATTTGAAAGGGCAACAAAATACAGCAGAAACCATCCGATAGTCCACATGGCTAATGCAAAATTAGCCAGCCTGATGGCGGCGGCAGGCAGTATTGGGGTATTGTGGGGTGAGCTGTAAGAAAGGCTAAGGGGAGATGAGCTCCTGACGGCTGGCAGGGTAGATGCAGTAGAGTCTGAGGAGCTTCTCCATCATTGCACTGCGGTGATTTCACATGCTTCTGAGAACCCCAATCTGTTGCCTGTGTTTGAGAACTTCTAGGGCCAAGGGTGCTGGGACAACCACGGTGGTCCAGGCTGGCCCATGTCTCATGAGCCAGGAAGGTCTCTTGTATTCTCACTTTGCTTATCGTTGCTATTCTGTGGGTCTGTATGTCTGCCTAGTGGCCTTTCGTTATTGAGGTTCCATTATAGCACTATTTGCACAAAACTCTGTGCATTGCCATCAGCATTGTCATGGCTAATGTTATTTGAGCTTTTATTTTGTTCCAGATACTATGCTAAATACTGTACCTAATGATAGTTAATACACACTGAGTGGTTTCTATATACCAGGTATAGATTGGAATGATTTACAGCTATTACCTTATTTAATCCCTACAACAAAATAATGAGGCAAATGCTAATGTTATTATTTGAATTATATACACGGGGAGAAGGAGACCTAGATACCCTAACAACTTGCCCAAGTTTACCTGGTTGTTAAGAGGGAGAATTTGTCTACTCCAAAGTCAGTGCTTTTACATGCTCTGCTGTACTGCCTCTGATATGTACATTTTCTATTTCCAAGTTTGTGATCATCCTACGGACAGGTTGTCATCATTCCTAACAGAGAGAGAGAGAGTTAAAAGAATTCCCTGGGGTCACATGTCTAAGACGCAACTAACTCTGCCTTACTCCACAGCAGGTGACTGGCCACCGTGCGAGACCAGCTCTTCTCCACCAGCTTCTCCAGCTCCCTGTCTGCCCCCGACCAGCTCCCTCGGCTTCCATGCTTCACACCTCAGGGACATACTGACATTATATTCAGTGACACTCCAAGTCTTATATCTTCCTTTTGTTGACTATCTCCCTTCTTGTTCCTTCCTTCTCTATTCCTATTGCTACCAGTCAGTCCAAAACAGGTTTCTTGCCCCTCATGCTATTACTAAAATGTTTGCCACATGCCTCTCGCCCATGGCGTGCTGCCCTGCACTGTGCCATGACTTCTGGGCATGAGCCTCAGGGACACGCACTGCCACCCTGTACTCTAGACGTAGCTCAGTGATAGAATGGCTTCTCTATGAACTCGCCCTTTCAGCTATAAAAGAAGAGGTACCTGGGTGTCTGCATGTGTACTTACGTTCACCTCAGTGTAAACATGGGAAACAGGGTATGTTTTCCAATAGAATACAGAAGTGCATTTATAAGGATGAAATGACGAATGATGGGCTTCAAGGAGAGAGCTGCTAGTTTTAGAAGCCAGCCAGCTTGCCGATAAACTTTTCCCTTTGACCATCATAGAGGGAATGCTGGACACTTGGACGTTTAATATTTGGGATGCACTGAGGCTTCGTTATTCATAGAGGATGTCTTCCTGGGAATTATGACAGACAATGGGGCAGAAATGGGGTTGACTCGCCCACTGACCTTGTATCGCAAGAGCAGAAGGAAATAAAAACTGAACAGACCCCCGTGTTTGTCGTCCCCCCCGCGGGCTCTGTCTGTTCTCAGGCCTGAGCCTCTTTCTGCTTTCCCCTCTGGAGGGTTCCAGTATCAAGCGTCTCCGTGTTAATTAACTCAGCATGTGGCACATAAAGGCCTGACAGAAGATAGCTAACGTTTTGGATATGCACACGGTTTAAGGATTAGCTCAGTTCCAAAGGACAACTTAATGTTGCCACAGTACAGTTGACACTTGGTGATCTGAGGCAAATTTCGGGTTCTGAGCAATTTCCCTTCTGCCACCACCACGCATGTGGGCCTCGCTCCACTCCTCACTCTTCGTCCTAAGATGTCCAGACAAAACAAACACATTTTAATATTTTGATTCAATCTAGTAAAATCAGGAAGATGCATCTTGCAATTGCCAATCAAAACCACCACCAACAACAAAAAGCCCGCACAGTAACATTGGGTTATCTCTGCCAATGCTTCTTTCTCCCACTGTAAGATTTTATAAAATGTATTAAAGAATATATGATATATGACATAAACTCACAAGGGAGTTTCACATAGATGGTAGTCAGAAAGCCAAATTCCGCAGGAGAGGTGTATGGTGAGAAACCACTGTGGCATAGAAAGTCTTTGGCCTGATTTCCAGCATTTTTGAGCATTAAGGAATGCCAAGTTTGCAAAATTCCAGCCCTCAGGCCACATCTGGCCCCTTGATATGCTTAATTTGGGTTTGTGTAGTGCTCTTAAAAAGTTATGATTGGAAATGTGGGAAGCTTTTTTTAAAATTTGCATTTCTGGGTTTTCTTGGTCAAGATACGTGCTCATAGCAAAAACTGACAGGACCCAAGCAGCACTGTCCCTCCATTGGAAGGGGATGGAGGGCCCTCACTTCTAGCTAAGCACAGAGTGTTTGAAATGCCGGTTCCTGAACTCCAAATTTTGCTTCCTTGTTCTCTTGTCAGCTCTGCTTGCTAAATCTCTCCCTTAGTTCCTGATAGTTTCTAGTCTGTTTTGCTCAATGTAGGCTATGAAATAGGACAAACTGGGTGGAGTTGGGCTGAGTCCATCTTAGGCTCACTTTTTATTTAGCTTTTACAAAGTGGAGTTTTTTATTAATATTGACCAATTGCCCAGAAATCACCCAGTGAGCTCCTTTTTAAAAAATCAAAGCAAATACACAAAAATAAAATATGTAGAAAGGCTGACAAATTTAGCCATTCGGCATGGCATTTAAAAGTGGATATAGCAACATTTTTAATCTACTCTTTCAAATGTCATGACAGCTGTCCAAATTTGTAATTTTAAAATATATTTTATGTTATCACATACATTTGCTATACACTCTATCAAATATATGACTAATATGTGAAAACAAATATGTTTGCCGCTCAGCTGACTCATGCTCCTTGGGATGCTGGAGACTCCTTGAAGGATCAACAAAAGCCCCTTGTGTCTGGAAAGGGGAACCCCAAAAGTAGCAATTTTTCTTCTCCAAGGGATTTGTTCATGAATCAGCGTCTGTTTGGGATGGAAGGCCCATGTCACATGGTGCCACAGAATCATCAGGGTCCAAGTTAAAAAACAAAACAAAACATGTCTTGTCTTAAAGACCTGGGAATGGTCCTTTAGATCATCATCCACACACACATTCATCCATTCATCTATTCATTCACTCAGTGAGTATTTCCAGAACACCCACCATGTTATACCTATTATTAAACTAGATGTTGTGAAGCATAGATATGTGAGTAGAACGTCCTGCATTTCGAAGAGTTGTGTTACAGCTCTAGGAGCATTGCAACTCCTAGTGCTGCCATAACAAAGTATTACAGACTGTGTGGCTTTAACACTACAAATTTACTGTCTCACATTTCCGGAGGCCAGAAGTTGGGTATTAGGCTATCAGTTGGGTTGGTTCCTTCTGAGATCATTGAGGGAAGGATCTGTTCCATGCCCCTTTCCTTAGCTTGTAGATGGCCCTCTCCTCTCCATGTCCTCATATCATCATCACTCTGTGTTTGTCTGTGTCCTAACTTCCTCTTGCTATAAGGACACCAGTCATGTTACATTGGGACCCACTATAATGACCCCATTTTGCCTTAAGCACCTCTGTAAAGGCCCTACCTCCAAATATGCTGAGAACCCAGGGGTTAGCACTTCCCCAGGAGTTTCTTGCGGGGGTTGGGGGACATGTAAGTCAGCCCATAATAAGACTTTGTCAGATAACAGTTTCTGCAGTATAAGTTCGAATACTTCTGTTCTCCTCATTAGTCCTGCTACTTTTGCTAGCAAAGAGGCCTGCCATTGACTATTGCCAATGGCCACTCCATTTATGAGTCTTCCTAAACTATGCTTACTAGGTTCTGATAATTTCAGAACCTAGTAAGATGACAATAAACTGAGCTTGACTCAGTAGACACAAAATTTCAGTAACTGGACGTGGAATGGAGATACAAATGAAAGGGTCCAGATTTGGAGGATAGCTGTGTGTATCTGCTATGGCCAGGAGCAAGAATAAAAAGTCTCTATGGTGTTTTCTAGTAAAGTAGGATGCCATGAGATGTGGGTAAGTGGAGAAGAGCAAGCTAGGCAAGATAAGCCAGAGGAAAGTTCTAGAAAGTCAAAATATGGGTGCATAAAGGCAATAACATGACCCATATAACTCTTCCCCTTTGAGGACAAAGAGAGAAAGAACCAAACAGGAGAGAGAGAAGGGCCTGGGACTAGGAGGTGGAATTCGTGGGGAACATGCAGCAAGGGTCAGGTGGGTGGTAGATACACGTGGCCAATATCCTTTGACAAACTCATGCTGTGGAGCCCAGGAAGGAACCAGTGTGGGGCCCAGCTCCGAGGCAGCACTGTGAGGTGGAGGCATCGTTTCCTTCATACCCTTTCTCAGACCTTTTCCTCTCTTGGCCTTTCCTCTTCAGCATCTTCCTCGCTCCCTTTTTTTGGTGTCTCAGTGGACACAGGGTACAAAATAAGAGCTGAGAAAAATCTTCATTTCTTTCAACAGCATATGGAACTCCCATAGCCTGAAATGCTTCCAAATGCAAAGGAGTAAGTGGTGGGCACTGGACTCATAGGTTTGTCCTTGGGTTTCTCTCTGGTGTGCTCTCAGGTCACACCATTGTTGAAGCCATTGCAACTTCATGTAGGTGGGAGGCTGGCTCTGCCTTTAATCACTGGGTGAATCCCTGGGGTATTGTTAAAATGAGATTCTGATTCAGAGGGACTTGGGTGAGCCTAGGCTGGCTCACTTACCACATTTCACTTAGCAAGAGACCGTGGTTTGATAGAGTCCAAGGAGATTCAATGAAAGACCTGTTCTGTCACTCAGGAACTTGAGGCTCAGTGGGGTTCCCAGGTTAAGAAGGAAAGATACCCTTCTTGGCTACTGCCATCACCTTAACTTTTGCTAGCTCCTGTATTCATTAGTAAGGGTTAGAGAGGAAAGAAAAATAACAATAGCATCCTTAATTGGATGCCTGAAAGAGATACTGCATTTCCACTGATTAAGGCAATTAAAGGTGCAGACACTGCTGCTCAAAAGCTGACATCTTCAGGTGTCTCATAACAAAAATTAATACCACTGCTAGCTGTGCCACCGAGTCATGCTGTAAAGTAAATTAATTACTGCAACCAAACTAATAATAACAGTGTAGGCAGAGTTGTAGCAATCTTGTGGCTCGCCATCGGAGACTGAGCAGGGACTTTTGCCTCTCTGCTACCCATGAGCGCAACCCAGCAATTGCTGACTGTAACATTTCTATTGTATGGTTTATGCTAAATATGCATATCTTAATTGCATTAGTCAAAATAATTAGCTAATATATTTTTGCATAATGACGAGGTAAGCAAATATCACCATAGCTCAGTGGTTCTTGCATGAGTAAATTTGGAAAATTAATAGACTCCCAATTTCCTAATTATCTGTCTTTTATTCCATGCTCAAACAAAGAAATGCTACTGCACACTCCTGGGCATCATGTAATTTAGTTTGCACCTTGGAAAATTTTAAAGCACCTGTGTTTGTTTTTGCCCTCTTTTGCGGGAAAGCAGTAGAAAGAAAAATACAGCTTCTTCCCTTCTTCACCCCTACATTGACATGTAAAGTAAGCAGTGAATCGATACAGTTTAACTCCTATCTATAAGTGGGACATTGAATTACAAGGCATTTTTAATGCATTGAAAAGTCATTATAAAGTTGAAACAATGGTCAAAATTCTTTCCAGTGCGACAGTGCACAGCAGATGTCTGAGTTGTGCATGCATGGTGCCACTTCTTCCTACTGTCCTTCCTCTGGAATCCTGCCATCTTCCATTTGCATCTCTGATGACTTCCTCATTTATCTTAGCTGTTTCCCATTTTCTTCACACCTACACGGCATTGTTACCTTTCCTCCCAATAACACAACAGTCTCCACTGAGGACAGCGTGGCTGCTGAAGAGAAAAGCTCACTGTTCTGATTAAAATGCTAGGTGGACCATGGCTGGATTCCTTTGGGTTCCAAGTAATTTCCTTGGGCTTGTGATTAGGAACCAGCCTAATGTGCTGAGCTACCCCATGGAGCACCGCGATTTGACAGAACTTGCCCATTCCTGCTGAAGGTGTCAGCTCTTCCTCACTTTTCATGAGAAAGCATATCCTTAGCATGCTAATCTAATGCATAAAGAAAACAGAAATCCGCCCAAGAGGACATTTGAGCAATATGCTAATATCATCTAAAGGACTTAAAAGCACTCTTGCCTTGTGTCTTCCGATGGCAGGTTTCAGGCCACCACTTAGCAGAAAGAGTGTGCTGGGGCCTAAAGCCCACCACATCTGGAGGAGACCCTCATGCCAAGCGCCGAGCCACCATCCAACAATAGGCATGTTGTTTGGGGGGAAAGCAGCTGGGTGATGATTTCCCTTAAGTTTCCGATGAGTCTTTAGATTTCAAGTGGCTTATGGGAAAGCCATCTGTGACCTGATAAGAAAGGAAATCTTTCGTTGGTGTCACTTTGCCTCTAAACAGGCTCTGATTGGATCAATTCCCCCAGCAGGCGCGGTACTTGTCAGGATTCCAGCCTTGAGACCACTTGAGCTGCCTGTCAGCATACCCCGTCTAGGTACCTGGAGCAGGTAGCAGCTGTAGGCTGTAACATCCTCAGGTATCGTATTCACTCCCATGCTCACTTGCCAATTGCCAGGAACTAGAAAAGGGAATGTATGTGAAATTTGTTTTAATTTGTGCATGTGAGTGTAACAAAGCTTTAATTTAGATGAGGAAAGAGATGAAGACATGCTAAATGGTGTGTGGGAGACCACAAAGATGTAACATCCAATTTTATAAGATGACGGCTGATACAAAAGGAAGAAACTTGAAAGCCAAACTGGAAGTGTACACCTTGTCTGGCTGGGAAGGGAAAGCTGTTCATTGTCAACCACGCACCAGATTATCATAAGGGCCATTGAACACAGGAAGTGAAAGGGAAGAGAGAGCTAGGAATAAAGGGTGAGAGGAAAAACCATTGAAGGAAGAGGAACAAAGACCACAGATGGGTATTCTGAGAAAAACTCCCCAATTTTCAAGATGATAATGTACTGAGAGAAAAGCAATTAGAAGTGAGACCAGGGCATGGAAGAACATAACCAAAGCTGCAGTTAGCCAGTGCACGAGTGAAGAAAAAAATAGGGATGAGAGGACAGATGATCCCTCTGGTAAAGGAAGTACCTGCCCCAGCCTCATGCTGCATACTTCAACCTCAGGTTGCCTCTGATAAGAAGAGAAGTCATCGTGCCTGTATCTGAGTTATAGAGAACCTTTTACCTGGGCTAGAAGTCAAGGACAAAAGAAATATT
Source organism: Phyllostomus hastatus (assembly GCF_019186645.2). Lineage (NCBI taxonomy): Eukaryota > Metazoa > Chordata > Mammalia > Chiroptera > Phyllostomidae > Phyllostomus > Phyllostomus hastatus. The sequence continues at coordinate 45,009,976 of NW_025333960.1, read as the reverse complement.
TCGCTCAAGGACTTATTTCCCACCCTTTTCTTAGCTTCCCACAGTCACCAGGTAAGGTAACATCTTGCATAATAGTCAGGCATTTGCCCTGAGTGCCCGCCCCCCTAGGAATAAGGAAACACCCCAATGTGAAGGTAGGGTCACAGAGCAGAAGATGAGGGCGCAGCGGCAGATCAGGTTAGAGAGGGAACAGGGGCCAGGTCACGCATGACGTTTTCATCACAATCTGAGGAGTTTGAACTGAATTCCGAGGATAGCTAACAGCCACGAAAGGACTCAAAGCGGCATGCAGCATACGGTCAGCAAATCAATTGGAATTAGCCGTCAGTTTTGAATAACTCACTTCACCTGGGAGGTGCAAGAATGTGGAAGGCATATTTTTTACCTTCAAAGAGCTGATATTCTTGAACTATGTGAATAACAGGTTACATTTGTAAAACCCCGAATGACAGACTAGTGATAGAGAAGGCCTGTCTTAAGAGAAGTGGAACATGATTAACATGCAGATTCCAGCTACTCTAAGTGTGGTCCATGATCAGCAGCGTTGACATCATCTGGGAACTTGCTAGAAGGCAGGAGCTCAGCCTCCCCTCCCCCCACGCCCCCACATACCGATCTGAATCAGAATTTGAAAACTAACAAGATCTCCACACGATCTCTCCAAAGTACTGGCTAAGAAGACTTGTAAAAATAGTGAGCACAAAGACTTCAGTGTAAAGCGAAGCGTTTGAGAAGGAGGTGAAACATTTTGTTCAGTAGAGATTGGTTTCATAGTCTACAGTGAGTCTGGTGCTTTGGGGCATTTATGAAGAAACAGGACAGATTCCCCATAAAAGTGTGGAACATATAAAAAGGAAGAGCTCTCACATTCTCCAGGCACTGACCCTGTAGGAAGTTAACATATTGGGAAAGGTGGAGGAGGACCCTGGATTCCCTGAGAAAAGGGGAACTGTATCAAAATTTAGATAGGTTTGTTGTTGCACCCCTGGGTTGGGGAAATAGTTCCTCTTCGCTGCATTAGTTGAACTGAGTAAGCTTTGGGAAAGGGAAAATGGTAGGAAATGAAGGAGATGAAATTCCTTAGGCACAGCTTCCATGGTGCACACTCTGCTCAAGTGATTTTTACAAAAATACAAGTTAACCGGAATCTTTCTAGGTTAACTAGGTCCATCTACCGTGAGCATGGTTGCACGGAAATGCTGGGTTCTCCCACCTCTTTCCTACCTATTTCTTCTCCACCCAGTGACTTTGCTCAAAGTGTTCCCCTACTTACAATAGCCCTCGTTACCTCATTCTGCACATCCTTTGGTAAATTCCCGCTCAGGCTTTGGACCTCAGTTTCTACCTCACCTCTCTTTGATGGTGAAATGAGGCACATTGTTCTCTGTTGCCCCATGGTGCCTCATACATCATGCTGCCTTAGCCCTTGCTGCCTTGCCGTGATGAATAGTTATCATGTGTGCTTCACGCTAGACTCTAATTCCTTGATGCAAATAACATATCTTAATCACGTATTTCCAATCCCTACCATTATACCTTGGGCATAATAGTTGCTTAATAAATATGAATTTAATGAAAAATGAATAAGTGAATAATGAAAGAATGAAGTCAGGTTACAGAGGGCCTTGAGCGGCAGACGAGGGTAATTGCAACTCATTGTGCAGCTGCTGGGGGGCAAAATGCAGTCATCGTGTGTGAGAAGCACTGATTCAACTCACATATTGAAAAGCGCAAGTAGAAAGAAGAAGAAGAGAAAACATATGCAGAGAAAGGAAATTCTGTGAGAAACACAACAACAAAATTCTGCAAACTCGTCTGTAATAAGAATGTCTCATCTCGGCATCTGGAGATTTGGGCAGTTCTAGGTGACAGGAACGTGACATGCTTTCTCTTGTATACCCGTTGGCAGAATTTCCAATAACCTCAGTCATTACGTAAGGGTGGGCTTACACTGAAGGTGACCTGTTCCCTGATGCTCTAGGGGTATGATTGCAGATTGCTGTGCATTTCCTGCATTATTTCCAAGCTTGCTCTCACTTAGGTTATCAGACACAGGAAGTGTAGCTGAAGGAGGTGCCATGGTGTGGGATGATAACCAAAGGCACACCCTGTGTCCCGTGCCAGCACAGTGGGACACTTGCTCCTGGGACAGGCCTTTTCTTTGGTGGTTACACAGACAGAGCCTTGGAGTGGCTTCTGCTTCTTTTGTTCATTGGACTTGCAGAGATCTTGGGGTGGTCAATGTATATGTTTAGCAGACTTTAAATTGTCCTGGTTTGACTTCGAGCTGGCCTTCAAAGTATTTATTATATGCTAGAGTTATTGGAGCAAGGAATAAAGTTAGGGTCTTTCATTATTGATTCCAAAACTGGGGAGACATGTTGTGAATTTGGCCAAGGGGCCTGTCTGGGGGAATCTTGGAGAGCTCTCCAGACAGCATTCCTAGCACAGGACCTCCGTCCCTGCTGCACTGCACGTGGGCTTCTTAGTTCAGGTCCCAGTGTGTTCCGAGTGTGATCTGGGCTGTGACACAGCTGCTGTGTTTAACCACAGATGTGGGTGCATTTTATAGATGAGTTTCCTGTGTGTGTGCATGTGCCAATAAACAAACATGTATATGTTTAAAACCAATATTGACACAGTGTTAAGACTGAAATCTCTGCCGTTAAATCAGGAAATTCCAAAGTTACATTTCCTATAACAGTATCATTTTCACCACTTGCACATCCTGTGTATTGCGCCACAGCCATTTAACTCCGAGAACACCTGAGGACAGATTAGGCCAGGCCTAAACTGACCAAAGTCAAGTCCTTTCAGAAATTACCTGCTTATTGGGGTGTTTTAAACATACAACTTAGCTTCATGTTAACAAATTGAACTTTAATTTAGAACGGTGGAAGAGAAACACATAAAGGAATCAGGAAAGATATTTTCATTTATGAGTCAAAAAAAAAAACAAGACGTGTCTCGTAGTCTCTGGTTAATAATCTTTATCCAAATGGGAGGCAAAACAGCAGAGAAAATGTTCCTCATCTTCAGCTCAACTCTTATTGTTTCAACCTTCTACACTCAAAAATAGGAAACCATTTTTCTTCAAAATTGGCTTCCATTCCCTTCCTTAATGAGGACTACAATCTTGCCAAATTTGAAGTTCACAGCTTCAGTCATTTTTGAATTGCAGAAGCACAGATAAAACATTTTGATATTTTTTTTTTATGATGGAAAATAGGCAATTTTCCCCACGTAGGTGTACGGTAATATTCTCAGATAGATCACATCTAAGTTTAGACTTGAATGAGTTCCATGGTGTCGAAAGTGCTGGGTAACTAACATAAGTGGCTTTTGTTTTATCATTGCGTGTTGTGTCCTGGCTCCCCTTCCATTGGGTTTCCTTTCATGGCTGTTTTCTGGTCACACTGCTTTGTCACCAGGTGTGCACGGACCAGCAGACATGGTCTGGGACTTAGTTATCTAACCCTTAACTTGGTGCCCCCCCACCCCCGCCACGTTTTCACTTTTAATCTTACTGCTTATTAGGTTTCTGCCTTCTTTTATCCTGCTTCCAAAATCTTCTGAGAGTTGCCAGATAATAAGAGACAAATTGTGCAAATTAAATGTCAGGAAGTGGTGCATTAGTAAGCGAGCTTCTTGCCATCAATGGTACAACCGATTCCCTCCTCTCTAAGCCAAACCCTTCTCCACATTGAAATAGACTTCATGCATTTCTTTCTTTCTTTTTTTTTTTAAGTTAAAGTATGACAGCTGCTTATTTTTATTTTTGTTCATCTGGTGAAACCAGAAGGGGCCCAAAGAAGTCATTAATGTCCACAGTGTGGGGGTTCTAGGAAATGCGTTGAGGGGAGAATGCATGAGCAGTATTGTTCACCATATGTAGGCCAGAAACATCCTTATGTTCAGGGTCCATGGGTAAGAGAGGGAGTATGTTATAATTAACTGTATAGTACATATGGTGGACTAGAAAGTTTACTCCTTGGAGGCTAGTTTAGTTATAAAATCAAACAAACAATGAAAACAGAGTCAATTAACAATGGCTCTATCAAACATTGTCACATGGAGGTGCCCGTGGATCATGGGCACGATCCTTAGGGTCAGGAAGCACAGGCATGTCCTGACACTGGGCCCCCACTTTTCTGGACAGGCTGTATCAGATGAAGTTAACAGAGCCAGTTCACAAGAGGGAGGGAAGGAGGGAGAGAGGCAGGGAGGGAGAGAGAGAGGGAGAGTGAAAGAAAGAGGCCTTTATCTGCCACTAAACCCCTTCACTGTGGCTTCATCAGGACCGTTAGAGAGTCTGTGAGTCCTTTCCTCAGAGTCCACGTTCCAATGGTCACCAGAGGGTCATCTGTCAATATTGCATTTCATCCAACTATGGAACCACCAGGAGCTGGGCTAAAGCTCCATAATCTTCATCCTATGGCCCCATTTCTAGCAATCAGCAGCTATGAGTCTTGCTGACTGAAACTTTGCTAGAAAAAGATGGCTCTCACTGTTGCTTATGCAGGACAGCCAATATTTTAAACTCGATGAATCTGACCTTCCTCAAATCTGGACAACTCTCTGTGCTTCTAAATCATGACCACTGCCGAGGCAGAAGGCAGACCAGACCTTGCAACTGCAGCAGAGAATCTAGCTTTGCAGAGCCGTTTAGCAAGATGCCTTTGATCATGTTCTTTTGCATCTGATGCCTTCCAGACATTGTTCGAGAAAATGCGAACAACCTTGAGGGCCCCATATATGTTAATAGTGGTGTTGGCAAAATGTAGACTTTCCTTTTGCATTGATTGTGATACAATTCATAGTCACATTTGATCACGTCAGTAGCTTGCTCACAGCCTTTAATGGCTCCCTGTGTCCTTTAGGATAAAGTTACAACTGTAAACATGCTTATGTGACTCTTGTGTTCTTTTTCATCCTCATCTTTCTTTTCATTTTTATTGAATTTATTGGGGTGAGATTGGTTAATAAAGTTATACAGGTTTCAGGTATACAATTCTATAACCCATCATCTGTGTACTGTATTTTGTGTTCACCACCCCAAATCAAGTCTCCTTCCATCACTATTTATCCCCCCTTTACCTTTTTCTACCTGCTGCTACCCCCTTCCCCTCTGGTAATTACCATACTGTTGTCTGTGTCTATGAGGGTTTTATTTTTTTTTGTTTGTTTAATTCCTTCACCTTTTTCACCCATCCCCCCAACCCCTTCCTCTATAATAGCTGTCAGTCTGTTTTCTGTATCTATGTATCTGTTTCTATTTTGTTTTGTTCATTAGATTCCACATATAAGTGAAATCATATGGTATTCACCTTTATCTGACAGGCTTATTTCACTTAGCATAATACTCTCTGGGTCCATCCAAGCCATCACAAAAGGCAAGATTTCCTTTTCCTGGCAAAGTAGTATTCCATAATCTAAATGTACCGCAGCATTTTTTTATCCACTCATCTACTGATGGGCACTTGAGGGGCTTCCAAATCTTGGCTATTGTAAATAATGCTGCAACATAGGGGTGCATATATTCTTTCAAACCAGTGTTTCAGGTTTCTTTAGATATATTCCCTGAATTGAAATAACTGGGTTATAAGGCAGTTTGATTATTAATATTTTGAGGAAATTCCATACTGTATCACAGTAGCTGCACCAATCTGCATTCCCACCAACAGAGCACGAGGGTTGCCTTTTCTTCACATCCTTGCCAACACCTATTGATTGTTGATTATTGAAGACAGCCATTTTAACAAGTTTGAGTTGATATCTCATTGCGGCTTTAATTTGCATTTTTCTGATGAGTAGTGATGTTGAGCATCTTTTCATATGTCTATGGGCCATCTGTATGTCCTCTTTGGAGAAGCGTCTATTCAGGTCCTTTGTCCATTTTTTAGTTGGATTGTTTGTTTTTTGGGTGTTGAGTTTTAAAAGTTCTTTATAAATTTTGGATTTTAAGCCCTTATAATATGTATTGGTGAAGATTTCTCCTATGCAGTGGGTTTGCTTTTCATTTTGTTGATGGTTTCCTTTGCGGTGCAAAACTTTTTATTTTGATGTAGTTCCCTTTGTTCTATTTATTTTTTTCCCTTGTCCAAGAAGACGTCATTAAAAAAAAATTGCTTTGAGAAATGTCTGAGATTTTACTATTTTCTACTAGAATTTTTATGGTTTTGAGTCTTACATTTATTCAAGGTTTTAATCCATTTTGAGTTGATTATTATGTATGGTGTAAGAAGGTGGTCAAATTTCAGTTTTTTGATTGTGTCTGTCCAACACCATTTACTGAATAGACTATTTTTACCCCATTGTATGTCCATGTCTGCCTATGTGCACATCTTGACTGGAAGTCTTCTTCACTTTTTTTCTTCAGTGTTTTACAATTTTCTGAGTACAAGTCTTTTATATTTTTGATTAAATTTGTAGCTAAGTATTTTATTTTATTTTTTGAAGCTATCGTGAATGGGATTGTTTTCTTAGTTTCCCTTTCTGATAGTTCATTATTGGTGTATAATAATGCAACCGATTTCTGGATATTTGTTTTGTACCTTGCTACTTAACTGAATTCATTGATCAGTTCTAGTAGATTTTTGGTGGAATCTCTAGGTTTCTTTTTATACAGTATCTTGTCATCTGCAAATAATGACACTTTTATTTCTTCCTTCCCAGTTTGGATTCCTTTTATTTCTTTTTCTTGTCTGATTGCTGTAGCTAGGACTTTCAGTACTCTGTTGAATATGAGTGATGGAAGTGGGCATCCCTGTCTTGTTCCCAATTTTAAGGGAAACACTTATATCTTAGAAAATATTCTTTGTGCACTTGAAAATATAGTGTGTTCTGTTGCTTTGGGATGAAATTCTCTGAAAATACCAATTAAATCCTTCTGATCTAGTATGTGATTTAAGGACACCATTTCCTTGTTGATTTTCTGTCTGAAAGATCTATCAATTGATGGCAATGTGGTGTTAAAATCTCCTACCATAACTGCACTACTCTCAGTCTCTCCCTTTATGTCCATCAAGGTTTGCTCTACATATTTAGGTGCTCCTATGTTTGGTGCATAAAGGTTTATAAGGATTATATCCTCTTGTTGAAATTTTCCCTTTACCATTATGTAGTATCCTTCTTTGCCTTTTGTTATAGCCTTTGTTTTGAAGTTTATTTTATCTGATGTAAGTATTTCTGCCCCAGCTTTTTTTAAATTTCCATTTGCATAAAACATCTTTTTCCATCTTTTTACTTTTAGCCTATCACTACTTTTCATTCTGTGGTGAGTTTATTGCAGATAGCCATATATATGGGTCTTGTTTTCTTATTGATTCTGCTACCCTATGTCTTTTGACTGGAGCATTTAAGCCATTTACATTTAAAGTGATTATTCATGGGTATGTATTTATTATCATTTTATTAATATAACTACGTCCTTTTGTTTTTTCTTCTTTTCTTTTAAAGACCCTTTAAAATTTCTTGTAATACTGGTTTGATGGTAATAAACTTCTTTAGTGTTTTTTTTTTTGTGTGTGTTTTTTTTTGGTCTGGGAAGCTCTTTATTTCTCCTTCAATTTTAAATGATAGTCTTGTTGAGTAACGTGGTCTTGATTTAAGTCCTTGCTTTTCATCACTTTGAATACTTCATGCCAATCTATTCTGGCCTGAAATGTTTCTGTTGAGAAATCAGCTGAGAATCTTATTGTAGCTCCCTTGTAGGTAACTGTCTTTCTCTTACTGCTTTTAATATTCTTGCTTTGTCTTTAACCTTTACCATTTAAATTATGATTTTTCTTGGTGTGGGCCTCTTTGGGTTCATCTTTTTTGGGACTCCCTATGCTTCCTGAACTTGTGTGACTTTTTTCCCACCATGTTAGGGAAGTATTTGTTCATGATTTCTTCAAATAGGTTCTCCATCCCTTGCTCTCTCTCTTCGCCATCTGGGACCCCTATGCTGTAGATATTATGCTTCATCTTGTTCCAAAGGTCTCTTAAACTATACCCATTAAATTTTTTTTTTTTTTTGCTGCTCTGATTGGGTGTTTTTTGCTTACCTTGTCTTCCAAATTGCTGATTTGATCCTCTGCTTCATTCAACTTACTGTTTATTTCTTTTGTGTATTATTCATTTTAGATGTTGTATTCTTCATTTCTGACAGTTTTTTATGCTTTCTATGTCATTTTTAAAAGAGATTTTATTTATTTATTTTTAGATAGAGGGAAAGGGAGGGAGAACGAGAGGGAGAGAAACATCAACATGTGGTTGCCTCTTGCGCGACCCCTACTGGGACCTGGGCCACAACCCAGGCATGTGCCTTTACTGGGAATCAAACTGGCAACCCTTTGGTTTGTGGTCCAGTGCTCAATCCACTGAGCCACACCAGCCAGGGCTCTATGCCATTTTTTATGCTTGCTATCTCTTTGTTGAAGTTCTCACTAAGTTCCTTGACATCCTTATAACCATTGATTTGAACTCTATATCTGGTAAATTGCTTGCCTCCATTTCATCTGTTTGTTTGTTTTTTTCCATTTCATCTATTTAATCCATTTTTTTTTCTGGAGATTTCTCCTGTTCTTTCATTTGGGGCATGTTTCCTTGTCTCCGCATTTTGGCTTCCTCTTTGTGTTTGTTTCTATGTATTAGGTATATTAGCTATGACTCCCAGTCTTTGTACGGTGACCTTGTACAATAGGTATCCTGTGGGACTCAGTGGCACAGTCTCCACGATCACCTGTCCTGGGTACTCCAGGAATGTCCCTTGTGTGGGCTATGTGAGCCCTCCTGTTGTAATTGAGTCTTGATTGCTTTTGGGCCATTTGTGTGAGGTCAACCCTCAGCCTGGCTGACTGTGAAGATGGACAAGCTGCTGTGCAAGTGCTGACCACATGAAGTAGAATTCACCTCAGCAGGGTGTTGTGCCTGCCAGGATCTCCTTTTGGATCTTGCTCTGATGTTGTCTGAAGCTCACCACTGTGTGTGCTGGTTCTGGGGCCTCTTAGGAGGGACTCTGGTGCAGATGAATATCAGATGCTGCCTGTGACTAGCCCTGGGCAACCTGTTTAGAGTAGTCTTGGTGTGGCTTCTATAAATCCTTGGTTATAAGACTTCTATTCAGCTAGTGTTCAGTTGTATATTTGATTTGATTGTTCCATATTTTACTTGTAATTTCAGCCCACCATCATCTTTCCTTGCCTACCTATCTTGCACACTAGGTATTGACCCCTACTGATGTTTTTAGTGCCCAGAGGTGCTTAAAGCCTGACTTGACTGCCTCCCATCATCTTTCTCCTTCTCACTCCTATCTTTTGAATTTGGTTATGTGTCTCTGCTATGTTGCTATATAGTCTTGAGCAGTTTTCTGCATTTCTTTTTGTAAGATTTACCCTAGTTTTTCATTTGCTTAGCTGTCTGCCTCTCCAGCTAGACAACTATGATCTCTGTGAGCCTAGGGATCACCATGCCTGTCTCAGTCTTCTTTGGAGCCCTTGACCTAGCACAATGCTTGGCACATAGTGTGTTATCACTTAACATTTGTGAAGTGTTTGAAGGAATCATTTTGATTACAGATATTAAGATTTCTCTGTATCTGTGGCACACATATCTACTCAGTTATCACCAAATTGGGACTAGCAATGTGCTTCTGATCCCTTTACTTGTTTTTACAACAGAGGAAAAAAATTGAATTTCTGGGCCACATTTTCTCAGTTCCCCCTTCCTCCTTTCTCCCTATGATGGATGGCTGTATAAAGTATGAAGGTCTTCCAGGTGAAGAAAATCCAGGGAAAAATTGGACAGAAGACTGGCTAATGACCAGAGTGGATTTAACCCATTTTTGAAGTCTCACTTGCAGTTAGTGGTGAGAGTGATACTTCTGGAATGTATGAACCAGCTGGTATTAGCGAAAGTGTGAAGATCTGCTGAGAGAGGAGGAGGAAGGGAAGGTTTGTGGGTGTGTTTCGAAGTCTGTTGGATGCAACTGGTTTAATTTCCTTTGTTCATCTGCTTCCATGTCTGCAGTGATTTGAGAGGGTCGTTTTCTCCCCTCTCTAACACATTCAGTGAAGTCTGCTGGTACTGTGTCACTCATTAAGCTGTCAGCAATATTAACTGTTGCACATTCCATTTACATCAGGAAATCCTCTCCTAAAGGACAAATGCAAGATACAGAGTCTGGTTCTATCTGGGGCTCATGCTTGGGAGAGACAGAGGTAGAGAGAAAGCAGGTAAAAAAAAAACCAGGGAAAAAAAGAACAATGGGAAAAGAGAAAGACACAAGAAAGAGTCAGAGAGATGGGAGGGAAGTGAGCTCCCTTCCGAGAGAGAGAAAAGTGAAAGAGGGGAGGAAAAAAAGGAGGGAGAGAGAGACTGCACAAGTGCACTAAGAAATGGAGAGAATGAGAATGTGGGAAGGAATGAGAGAAGAGGGGGAAAGGAAAAAAAGATAGAATGAGGAAGAGAATCAGGGAGCACAGCAAAGGAAGAAAAATAAAAGGGAGGACAAGAGGAGGGAGAAAGACTATTCCACGAAGACCCAGCCTTATTTATTTAAGCCCTCCATGACAGTTTGATATCAGGGATCGTCCATATGTGCATATGATCTTACTAGCAAACCAAGTCCAGGAAGAAGTGAGGAGAAAGAGACTGTGGCACTGACTCCCAACTCTTTCAAGCAATTATATGCATTGAAGCAAGAGCACAAATGTAAAAAGAAGTGACAAAAAAAAACTTTAGAAAACTCTCTGGAAAAGTTTATATACTCGTCTATCTTGTGTGTGTATGTTTTTACAATAATTTCTCTATTGGAAAGTTAACTGAAGAGTAATTTTATGTATTAAATTCCTATTTCTTGACATTGTATTAGTGGAGATCATCCCCTCTAGAAGAATTTTGAGTTCTCTTTTAATGAGCTTGTCTGTTGTGTCTGGTTCCTCTAGGCATTGTTCAATACAAGTTGTGGTTATGTTCTAGTCAAAGGAGGTTTGGGTCACCAGGAAGAGAAATCCACTTAAATTAAAAGGGAACCAAATAGTAAGAATGATATTAGTACTAATAATGCAAGTGGTATTACACAGAAGTACCCTGTGTTGAGCTCTTGCTATGGGCCAGGAAAAATGTGAAACCCTTTAAATGTATTGTTTTATTTTACCCGCAGAGTAACCCTATGAAGTAAATATACTTGACAGCCGAGGAACAAAGGTAAAGAGAAGTGAACTTTTCCAGGATTTGAACCCAGGCAGCAAGGTTGTGCTTCATTTGATACAGATAATAACAGTGAGAGAGAGAGAGAGAGAGAGAGAGAGAGAGAGAGAGAGTCCAGAATAAATAACACTCTTTTTATTAGAAAATGTTTTATTACAAAATCATAAGCACACAATTCTATAACAATATCATACTCAAGCACACCATATGACATTTTAGGTGAAATGTTCAAATTAAAACTATAAATTATTACACCCTTATTATTACCCTGCCAACCACACTGAAGCAGGCCTTACTTTTGCCAGACCCTGTGTACATAATCACATAAAACTGATAATTTCCTCTCCAAGTCAGTTAAATTTATAAACAATAAATTCAATATCTGTCAGCTTTTTCTTATTGTTTCCAATTTCCAGGGCTCTGAATGGTGCTGTAGATATAGGAAATACATCACCAAACATTTATCTTGACATATGGAAAAATTCAAACATCTTGGAAGATTACTCAGTCTGTCTGTTTTATCCAGACTGACTTCAAGTAATGAGTTACTTTACATCTGGGTTGGCCAGTGGGACTGGAGACAGAGAAACTCTGGGCGTAACTGAGCAGGTAAGGGATTGGATTCTGATGCTGGGAGCTGGAACTTGACTTCCAAGTCAGCATTTCCCAAGATGTGATCTGTTGAACACGAGTTTTGTAAGATGTTATGTGAAGAGAAGTTCCCAGGATTCAATATGTTTGGGAAATACTAGGCTAATCATATTTTGGGAGGACTGTCCTTCCCCTTTTACCTTACCTACCCAAATCCATACAGTGCCCAATTTTTTTGGATAGCTTATTGTATTCATCACATACTACCTGATTTTATTGGTTGATGTTTGATAAATTCTTATTTGACTTGTCCACCTAGATTGTGACTCTCTTGCAGTTAGGGATTAAACTTTCCTGTAGTTTAAGTTCAGCACTGTTATTTAGAGAACAGGTACTGAATAAATACGTGTTTGTTGACAATTCAGCAAGTGAAAAAATGATGTGTCTTAGTTTGGTTCCCCCTCATCCCCATCCCCATTTTTCAAGAAGCTCCTGGGACATCAATTTGGATATAAGCACAAGTTGTTTCTTTGGAAGGTAATCCCAAGAGGCCAAAAAAAGAGAGTGGGGCGGGGGGGATTGAGGCTGAGAGTGAAGAAAACCAAAACATGGTAGATTAATGAATGGGTTACAGCTGTGTGCAACTGAGGCTCAATCCTGTATTCCCTGGCTGGGGGTTCAATGACAGATTGTAGAATATACATCAGGGTGGTACCACTGAGGTGACATGAATCTGGATTTTTTTTTCCAAGTTCTGCCCCTGATTGGTTGAGGATTGATCCTTGAGTGTGAAGGCCTTTGTATTTCCAGCCTATTGAACAGTATGGCTGGAACGAACAACCCCTCCCTGCCACCCCTCCCAGGTAGGGGAAGACACAGGAAGCCATCAGCATGCATTGAAGCCCTACAGTGACACCTGAGAACACGGGCAGGGAACTGGTTATCCAAGAATGACATTATTTAGTGGGTCTTCCGTATTTCCAACAGTTAAAAAAATATGTCCTCATTCAACCTTGTACCAACAAATGAGCAGTTTTCTTGCCTGAGCTAACAAATTAACTCAGGGTTTTCCTGCTTTAAGAACCAGCTGCTACATTTCTTCCCATTGCCTCAGTGGAAAATTGTCCTGTCAACAGCATCACAATGTGATTTCTTTATCAAACATCTTTACCAATTATTTCATAAAGAACTGATGCTTCAGCAATTACCTGATTCTTATCTTTTAAAAACTGTAGGTGATTTGTATTTCATTATTGTCATGATATGGCCTACCTTTATATGAAGAGGCATATATTGAAACCTGCAACTTTGCCTTACCCTCCTCTTATTGCCCCATATTTTGTCATTTTATCTACTGTTCTGGAGAAGATCATAGCTGGCTAGTTACAGCGCTCAATAAATGAACAAACACACAGAGATACAAGCAAACAGATGCTCAGGGTCCTCTCTGACTCTTCAGCTGACCTGAACTTCTCATTCGAATAGCAGGAGCTGATGGCCTCCACCCGAGATGTCATAACCACTCACAGCAGAACTAGCTCCTAGAAGGAGGCCTGCTTGGTTATTAATCCCAATTGTCCTTCTTGCTGGATGCCCTGGACCCAGAGGTCTACCTGCTGCTGCTTCCATAGGGCCAAGGCTGAAGCCCCTGGCCCATGTTGCCTGGACCCGTCCTCTCAGTAAGGATGTACTTCTTCTGTCTCAGCTCTGGAAACATTTTGCGGTGGTTCACTCGGTGCTTACGAATTGGTCCTCTTAAGAATTTAGAATTTCTGGAGGCCCTAGGCTGTGTCTTCCTCTTCCTCTTTCCCTTTCTCACAGAATTCAGTGCTTAGATGTTCAGTGAATATAATGAGTGGAACCAAGCTAGAATCTGGAGTAAGAAAATCCTCCCTGTCCTTTTCCTTTATTGGTTACAGAATCGGATTGTGGGATGGTTGGAGGTTTAGTGGGTTTTCTAGACATGTCACAGCATCCCTACACCAGGTACATGTCAGCTGCGCATGAAACTTCCACTGGTTAGGGCACTCATGTCCAAAGGAACTTATGTGAAAATAAAAAAAGTTATAAAAAGAAAGATCCCAAAGAGGATGTAGTGCTTTAATTTCTACTCACTAGTAACTGTTGAATTGTAGGAAATTGCCGTTTTTAAGATCACGAATGGTGGTTCCTACCTAATGGCCTAACATGGATTTACGGGCACATGAAGAATTAGGAAGTGGCTGTTGTGATATGGGGAAAGGAAAGCCAAGGACCCTGCTGGAGGGGACAGACGCCAGCAGGGTTGGGGGCTCCAGAAGTGATGTCAAATGGAGGAAGGAGTGTAATAAAGATGAGTGGGTACCCTGCCAAGTGGGTCTCCCTGACTCTAAGTTGCCACAAGCTACTCTGTCTCAGCAGGTCAGTGCATCCAGAGGGTTGCTACAGTGGACTGTGTGAGTACACCCTGCTTTCTGGGGTTGCTTCTTAGTGTGGGCAGCTCAGGATGTGAGGCCATGCAGGCAAGTGGCTTTCCTCCAACAGAGGCTATAGCTCCAAGTCCCTACTCAACACAGACCATTTTGAGCCCATAGTAAATGCTTCCCACCCATGAATATTTGCCAGTTGGCATCATAAACCCAAACAAAATCAGATCAACAACACCCACATGTACACTCTCCAGTCACACAGGGGACTGCCGTAAGCAATCTTCAGGGTAGAAGATCCCAAACTCTTCAATTAAAAACGTGTACAGTCTTACCAGGGCCACCGATTCACTGATGGCCCCAATGAGTCAAAACCCAACTGGCTGAGGCTTTAACTCTCTAATACTAATGGGCAGTAATGCTTGGGGACCTCAGGGTAACATTTGGTCCATGTGGCTCTCAGCCATTCAAGGGCATGTTATAATGAGATCCTGCTGAGCAAAAGAGGAAGCATCGACATTTGTTAGGTACCAACAAGGGTGTGTCCATTTAATGAAGTGAGGCCGGGAAAATGAGGATATGAGATTTATTATGTATAGTTAAATAGGGGAGGGGAGAAATAGCACCTTTTTTTTTTTGTATTCTGGGAAGCTGCAATATCCCAAAATGGCATCTATAAACCAAGATAGTTTAATGTTTCCTCTGGTAACATGTTCTTTCAAAAGACCATCAAGCAGTTTTCAAGGACTCGTCTATTCTCCCTGGCACCTGCATTGACTAGTGGAATTTTCTATTTTATTGTAACCAAGAAACGGAAAACTGAGGTGGTAAGGGCCATTTGGTAGTTCAGTAACACATATATTGATATATACATGTTACATTTAAAGGCTTAGGATAGTATAGCAGTAGCAAAAAATGTTTTTTTAGAGTCAGCTCTAAAACTGACTCGTGTTAAAAGTTCAGATATATTTCTTTACTCTTAGAGCTTGGATTTTCTCACCTATACAAAGACTAAGTTGGCTTTGATCTCTATGACCCATCCAATTGTACTATTCTACGATTCTGGATTAGGCTGCTGGTGGTAGCCACAGAATTATTTTCATTTCCAGAAAGACATCATTAGTTAATACATCTGTTGTCATTTTGTGAACGAAGGTAAATGTTTACAAGGAAAACACTGACCAATCAATAATCAGATACTTTTTCTTCTTGGCTTACTGCAATCCTTATTTTTTCCTTCCATTGTTCTTCAAAATGCATAGAAGTGAATCAGCAGAAATGTTGGAGTCCTAATACTTTAAAGCCATCTCCATTTTTATTTTATGAAAAGAAGGAATAAACCAGGAAGGGGAAAATAAACAGACATGGCATAATGTAACAATAATGATAAAAACGACAACCCCCCCCCTACCTCAAACCCAGCTCTTTCTGCTGGGGGCAGGGAGCCAGGGTTCTCAAAGCTTTAATAAAGATCTTGAGAAGAAAATATCCCCAAAGGAAGTTCCCCCCTTAGAATGCCTTGAAACCTGTTAACTTTTCCTGGCTTTGTATTCCTTCCCCACACTCCATCGGAATTGATTCAGAGAAAGGCCTGCACCCATAGCACATAATAAACATCTCCAGGAGAGGCGGGGAGGATGGGCAGAAGCAGGAAAGAGATGAAGGAAAATCAATTGCTCGGTGCTGACAACTTCTTCTTGTAATAACCGTATTCTGTCACATTGCATTAGCAGCACTTTGCAATTGTATGTGTTTTTGCTAACAGGCTGTAAAAGTGTAATCATATGAGCACTGAATACATTGTATTAGTGGGAATGATGCAGGGGGAAGTGAGCTTTATTATACCAGTATGGTGCATAATGTGTTGCTTACTGAAGTGAGACTTATTTCAGTGAAAGAATGTTTATTATTTATTTGTTTGTTTGTTGTGGTGTTGGTACCTTCCAGGGAAAGTGGCATGTTTCTGTTGTGGGGAGGGGGTGAGGGTTTGCTCCCCCTCATCTTTCTCTCTCCACTCTGCATAAATGCGCAGCATGACCTGTAAATTGGGATAAAGAAAATCACTTGGAGTACGGAATTCCTGACCATCTGAGAAAGCGATGGCTCCGCTTGGGTTTCCAAACAACATTTGTAAAGCTAATGGGATCGTTGCTGTGAAGCATCTTCTGCAAAGAAAGTTGAAGGCACAAAAGGGGAGGAATTTCACACATGTATGGGAATGACTATGGAGCGAACAGACACACCCCAAAGAATGTGCTGAGAAAAAATGCATGAAAAGGGGGCACTCAGGATCGCTGAGGATGGATTTCTTGGCTTTGAAGAATTTTTCAGGATTTAACTATTTCCACCAGGTGTGGGGTGCTTTTGTGGCCTTTGTAGATTGAGCCCTTCCTGACTACCTACCTCTGTGCTCTTACAACACGGATTGTCCAGCCAATCATTAGACATTGATAATACATTGAGTTGTGGCGGGGGGAGGTGTGTTTGTGTATTAAGGGAGCATTGCCCCAAAGGGAGCCTTCCTGCCTGAACTTCAAGGCTGTTTAAAAGCTGCTGCATTGGTTTTTCATTATTTTTGCAGGTTTTCTTTTTCTGGCTAATACTAATAAACTCATCCTGGAAATAAATACCAGATAGAATCCACAAAAAGTCACTGTGGTTTTCTCCTTATGTGTTCCTAGTACGTGCTTTGTTCCCACATGTGTCCAGATATGGAAATCTTATCATCTGAGAGCGGGGGAGGGGGACACGAAGCATGGATCCTGTGCCCTCCAGAAAGGTGATGCTCATATTAAAAAATGTTCACCTGAGGGGCCTGAAATTTCATGGGGTGACATGGGTTCTCTTTGAGCCCAGTGGTGCCTGAAGGGGAAGAACCTATGGGAAAAGCTATTAGATCTTGGCTTCCGCCAGTCTGCCAGAAGGCTGTAAGCGTGTGGCCTCTCTTTCATCTGCTTGGAGTGGGTCTCTCAGCAGAGCAGAGTCGGAAGAGGAGCTACGAGAGCAGGCAGGTCTGGAAAGGCCCCTATTTCATGACAGCCTGACAGAGTGTCTAGAAATAAACTTATTTTCTTAATAAGCCTGTTTTCAATACTATTATTTATGTTTCCCTATAATATGAACAATGGTATTTTAATAATCTACATAACATTTAATTATAATTCAGTTATCTGATGTAAGTAATTTCAGTGCCCTTTAATATAACAGATCTCTAGCACTAAATATCTAACTAATAAGAGATGACAGGTGGTCGTTATTCTGTGAACCTCACCATCTTTCATTAGCACTTGCTGTGATAAGTTTAATAAGCCATCCTTCAATGTGGGAAACTCTCTAGGAGGCCCTCAAGGGAAATGCAAGCATCGCATTCCCTAGGACCAAACGGTGACATCTTTGGTGTAAAGACAAGTCTGCCGGAGAGAGCTGATTGCTGTGTGATTCCAGGCCCATAATAATCATTAACTAATTATCAAGGCCAGAACCGTTCAGGATAGTATAAAGCAATAATGAGGTCAAGATCATGGGCTCTGTCCTATGTGGGTTTACTTATACTTTATGATTGATCCCCAAAAGTCATTCTTTTAAATGGGAAGGATTAGTCAAGAAGGTGGGTAAGAATAGATAATGCCAACTTCTTGACTACTACTGAAAAAAAAAATAGCTTGAAAGAACTAGACACTGGCAGTTGACTAGTAAAAGTCACTGATGCTTGCAAAGAAAAGATGTCATTGATGGGAGAATGTCTTTCAAGGATATTATCTTGTATTTTTGGACAAAAGGATGTAAATCAGCTCTTTTGGCAGCAAGAGTGATGTCTGCTAATGATTTTCCCAGTGCATAACCATCAATTCCACATTGCCTCGATCCCGTGTGGGCTCCACTCACATCTTCCTTGCAAGTAGGAAGCCTTGTTTGGGATTGAGAGGACAAAATAGACATGAGGGACTCAGGAAAACTTCAAACATTTGTGTCCTCAATAAAGGCCTGTGGGGTTACTTGGCATCTTGGAGCCCTACCCGTGGAAACCATAGTTGGTAGACTACTTGGATGACCTCAAATCTTTGTTATACAAGGGCAATCTCTCTCAAATTTAAAGAAAAATTGGAGTGAAAATAGGGCCTACTGATCAGAAACCTGACAGGAAGTCAGCACTTTTCACACCTTGACCAAGGGGGAAAGGCTGCTGGAGTCAGGCCCTGGCTCGGATGACCAGTCCATCACAAAGCAATGACGGCAAGCAGTGGGGTAGGAGAGTTTCCCTTCCAAGATCCCATTCAGCTCTATGATTGGATGAATCCATGATGCATGTTTTTCAATTTTTTGAAATTTTCATTTTTCTAGTTTTCATTGACTAAATATTTTATTGAAATTTTCTAGTTATTATCCACATGTTTTAACATTTCTTCTTGATCCTGCCATGTTCTTAACCATCTCACTACCATGCATACATTGTGATTTCTCTTAGAATGCTTGCTTATCTATTGCTGAATGCCCCATCCTGGGCCATCTTTCAAAGCTCAACATATGAAGCCTGTCTGGAGAAAGTGCAGCCATTGTTAATACAATAAAAATGGTTTGGGCAACATTGATGTAACCTGGCCCCTAAGGAGAGTGGACTGGAATGCATATGTGAGAACAATGACAACTTCACTGTACTTAGTGGGGGTGGTAGGTGCAGTTGAGTGAGCATTTATATACTGTGTGGCTGTCATGCTCAAAGTGCCTGAGCAAGTAGAGCAGTGAATCTGGTCTAATTTAAGCTTGAATATTCCTCTGCAGAGACTATTTGGATGATTCAGAAGGCCTCGGTTCTGGGCAACTGGTGATTGGCAGCTTCATCAGGACAACACACCCACTCATGCATCACGTCTCATGCAGAGTTTTTTGGTGAAACATCAAATCACCCAGATGACTCAGCCCCCCTATAGCCCAGATTTTATGCCCTGCAACTTCTGGCTCTTCCCAAAAAATAAAATCACCTTTGAAAAGGAAGAGATTTCAGACCATCAGTAAAATTTAGGGAAATACAACAGGGCAACTGATGGCAATTGGGACAACTGTGTGAGGTCCCAAGGTGTCTGCTTTGCAGAGGACTGAGGTGTCCTTGTCCTATGTACAATGTTCTTTGTATCTTGTGTCTTCCTCAGTAAATGTCTCTGTTTTTCATATTACATGGCTGCGTCCCTTCTGGACAGACCTTGTAAATAAAACCTTCACTGTTTCTCTAAGTTACTTAGTTTGTACTTGTCATCATGGCCCTAAGTTGGGAAACAATCTGTATTCCTGTTACTTATGTACAAGCCCTTTCCTGATTCAGCTTTTCAACCTACACAGCTTCTTGCCTATTTTAAATGTTAATTTTTTTTTTGAATGACTAAGTAATTGTGGGATGAAGACTCGTTTTGATCTATGAGAAGTCTGGACTTCAGAAAATTTATTTCAAATTGTAGGGATCCTTGAAATCCACTTAAATGGAGGCATTTACCTTAGCCTTTAACAACATTTATTCTATAAAGTGGGTTCAACATTCCGTTCTAAATCTCTTCCCTCCAAATTTGCTTCATTGACTCAGCACACACTTTACTTACAGATACTATAGAATATTTTTGACCAGTTGTTCTCCAGATAATAACAAAATGTCAAAGAGTATGAATTAATGAAAGTCTTACTTCCGTCAAATATATCCTGAAGTCATGTAGGCTTTTCCTTTTAAATACAATTGCTCCCCAGTTGCATCAACACCATCTTTAACCCATTAAGGAATATCTCCTCCTGGTTTTCTGCTCTAGCACCTTATTTGGCCTTCCAATAATTCACACCATCCCCCCACCTACTCATGAGGCTTCAGCAACATTGTTTTCCAGTTTCTTGAACTCCTAAACAAAACAAAAGAATACCAAAAAAATAGAATTTTCAAAACAAACGATTTCTTGAAACCTCAGGGAGCTCTGACCACACCTTCCACTTGTCCTTCATGGCTCTTTATATTCATTTATATCATGACTTTGTGTTTCATGTCAGTCTCCTCTCTAAATAGTTAGTTCAATGAAAACAGAGATTGCTTGCTTTGCTTAGCACACTACAGCCAGGCAGGATCATGGCAGCTTAGGCTCTTGGAAGAGCCTAAGTCTAATTGTTCTTCCTCATGACAACTGTTCAGAGGTTGAAGGCTGCCTTCATTTGCCACCACTTCTTTGTGCCCTCATACATTCTCCTCTGTGTCTCTTCTCACTGAGACCATCTTTGGCCACTACATACAAAATTGCTTTGCATGCCTCCCGACCCGGCCATTCCCTCTCCCCTTTGCCTGCTTCTTCATAGCACTTACCACCTGCTAATATATCTTATAGTTTAGTTCCTTCTTTTAAAAATCATGTATCTCCCCCAGTAGAAGGCAATTTCTGTGAAGGCAGGAATTTTTCTGTTTTGTTTACTGCTATAACCTCAGTGCAAAGAACAGGATCATTAAATTAGCAAAAACCTTCCGTTGCTGTGTAAGAAGTCTCCTGACAGTCAGGGTCCTGGCAGCAGAGGATTGGCACTCACGCTGGTTATTTGAGGAGAGTTGAATCAAGGAGGTATTTACAAAGGTGTGGTAGGAGTTTGGGGAAGCCAAGGAGGGATGAACCCTGGGGCTAGCGAGATCGGAGAACCATTACCACCCCCAGGCTTGAAGGGAAAAGCAGAGGGGCATCTGTGGGGAGCCCAGAGAAATCACCTACAGGGAGAGGATTCTAACAGGAACTGTGACCTAGAGTAGAGGGAGGCATCCAACCTGCAGTGCTGGGCAGGAATGAAACATGGGCAAAAAATACTCTCCTCTCACCCTCTTCCTATACCCTCTGATCTCCTGCTGGAAACTTCCATTGGCCAAAGGGTCATTGACAGGAGGCCAGAGGAGCCTATTGGTGTAATTCTCAAGAGTCAGCCTCCCAAGGCAAAGAGCCAGGTGGAAAAGGGTGGAGAGTGGACATGGAGAGCAAAGAAGCTGTATCTGGAACATGTCTCAAAGCAGATGGGCTGTTTCTGTGTGGTCACAGTGTTGCCCATAGGATGCGGGGAGATCTGGTCAATGGAGCAGAAAGGGAAGCTGCTGGGGTACGACTGAGAGAGAGAGAACTCAGAGGGGTTATGTGACTGTCTTGAGTGGTGGGTGCAGGTGATAGGGGACTCAAGACTTGGAAAATTTTAGCTTAAGGTAAAAAGTTGTAAGTCTAGCAAGTAATGTGTATGTTAAGCTTTTGTTTCAGAAACTACAGATAAGGCCCATCCTGGCTCCGGGGGAAAAGCAGCCGACCTCCTGGGGCACTGGCTAGAGATTACCGCCTGGGGACATGCTGGAGGCATCTGGGCCTTTTGTGTGACCACCCCTTGACCCCTTGGGAACAGAGAACAGGAAGGCTGCAGCTTCGATCACCTAATCCTCCCTGAATTTCAAAGCCCTCATTACACCTTGCTTGTCCTCCCCCACCCCCCTTATGAAAGATCTGGCCAGGAAAGAGAAGGCAAGATGGTTTGCTGGGGTATGAACCCACCATCTTCTCGGATCGCCGACCATCTGAATAAAGCACCCATAAAAGATTCAATTGCTGTCATTGCTTATTGGATTTGGTAGTGACAGGCAGCCCAAACACCAGTGTCTTTTCCGGTTACACAGGTAGGAAAGAAATTGTCCCCTTTCAAAAAAGGAGAAGGTGAGTTTCTGAGAGCATGAGTTAAATCTAGAGAGAAGTTCATCCATGAGTTAAGCTCAGTTTCAAGCTGGGATACTGATGATTTCCATCCTTCAACTGTGAAAATCCCCTGGACATTAATGGCTGGAGAGGACATTCTATCCTGGCAGGAGGAGTCTTTAGAAAAAGCAGCATAAGCAATAGTACTCTGTACCCCAATACATTAGAAACAGCAATGTAAACACTGGGAATTGTCTAGAAGAACTTTGCTTAAGGTATATGTCTAACTTTTGCTCTCTTCCCTGTCTTTGACGAGATTCAGGTTGGTTTGGGGAGTGAGTCTGTATGTGACACAAATCTAGAAGAGAATGAGACACTGTTTCAGCACTCTGATTCCTAGACCGAGTGTGGCTTCTGAGAAATTTCCTTTACATTAGTATTCAAACCATTCTGAGAAGATTCCAAGACTGTGGGGAGTGACAGGAATGTTCAGCATCCAGGATTCTGGGTGTTGTTGATGGTTTTAAGTTGCAACCATGGGTGCCAATCTGGTGCCCTGATTCTCTGCCTGCTTGGAGTGCCCCACAGTGTCACCAGCCTCCCCTCACCCTAGCCACCTGCCAGTTGGCTTTCAGCAGTACATTGGGGTCAGAGTGGTCCACCTTCCTTCTGGGTGAGAGAAGAGGGTTGCAAAAAGTCCTGGGAACCAACCCTTGTGCCAGACACGCAAACAAAACTGGCAGGGTGGAAACAAGCTGAGAACTAATGCAAATGTGGGTGTGTGAGACAGAGCACTGAAGGCCAGGGAAATGGTACTCTTCCTTTCTGCTTGGTTGAGGAGTTGCTGTTCTTTCTGAACCTTGGGCAAAGTGGCAGGAGCAGCTGTTTAGAAATGTCTCTGTCAACCCCAGCATTCAGGTGGGAGCTTGGGTGAAGTAGGGGAATGCTTTTATAGTGGAAAGCTGCAAGCATCCATCAACAATCTGTGAAGGCAACAAGAGAGCGTATGCTTTATGTGAGCATGAGGAGAAGATCAGGAGAATTGAAACTCTGAGTAAGGATGGTTTGTTTAAGGCATATTGGCAATTACCTAGATGGTGGCTGAGGAAGGGGAGAGCTGGGGAATACAGAATGGCACTATAGCACTGCAAACAGCAGTGAGGTCCTCCCTGTGGGAGAAACCTGGAGAGCAGATAGGAAAAGCTTCTTATCTATAAGATCGAGTCCCACCAGTGTGGTCATGTGTGTTTCCATGGCTTCCATGTGACATCCATCTCAGCTGATGGCTCCTGAGTCATACCAAGGGAAACCGATCATTTCTATCCCAGATCTCTATCCTGAGATTTCAGACTTAAATAATTTTTATGCAACAAGACATTAACATTTGTGGCTTCTGAGCCATACATGGTCTCTATTATCATGATGCACTGAGTAGTTTCTACTATTACAATGATGGTCTTGAGGATAATCTTCTGTTTCTTCTGTGGAGCGAGAATATGTTAACTGTTGTAGACACTTAATAAGCACCCATTGAAGTTTTCCAATGAAATATTCCTCCAGTGAAATTGCATCCTGAGTAGGTCAAGAAGGTTCTGGAGCATTGCTTTTACTACTTGAAAAAAAGTGGAATCAAATTTCCCAGAGTTGCAGACAAGAAACACAAACTTCTGATGAGATGAACGATTGCCTCTTACCCAGCCTCCCTCATTCCCTTCTTCCTCTAACATCCAGATACTTCAAGTTAGAGTCAGATGAAGGTCACAGTGCTATGGTTGTAAAGGGAGAAACTAGTATCACCACGTGCTAGTTAATTGACTTAAGTTAGGCCATTCATGTGATGGGTGTTTACTGAGTTGTTATAAGAATAAAATAAGGTAATACATGTGATATGCTTAGGAAATGTCATGGACAATTATAAATGTTCAATATTACTAATTAGTCGTAGCAAAGTAGCAATTAATTACCTATTCCAAAACGTACTACTGTAAGTGCAGTAGCAGCTGTAGAAGTGTGCATATATTACATCACATGCCTACATGGATCTAAAATCCTGAGCTATTCCAGCCTTGACCTTTACCCATGTTTTTGACTGATTTGGTTTATTTGAAGGTATCTAACAGGTCAGTTGCTAATTTGATTCTGAACTCCAGAGACTCGAACTTCTGCCCGTTCCTCCCAAAAGAAGAGTGTGATGATCAGTTGTGATGTATTATTTACTAAAGTGCCTTGGTAGTTGTGGAGGGATGCACAATATTGCTGAATGGACGTGGGTGCTGCCCGGCTGGGAGACCTGAGGGGAGGGTGCTGTCATTTGCCAGTAGCTCTCCAGCCAGCCGGAAGCTGAGGTGCGGTCATTGCATGCTTCAGACCGCTTTCACATGTAAGCTCTTCCATTCACTGCTATTTCCTCAATAGCAGAGTCTACTGTCTGATTTTGCATGTAGAACAAAGATGATCGGTGTCCTCTGAGCTCAATGAATGGTTAAGTCTTCCAGTCTTAAGTCACCTGCTTTGCCTCCAGCCCAGGTAGTCTCCCTCAATATCTTTCCTGAAGTCTTTGACTTACATCCTTACAGAATGTTTTTAAATTATGAACACCACACAGTACATAATTCCATCCTCAACTATCCTTCCCCCACTAAAGGCTAGTTTATTATAAATGAAGATGTTTTATTTAAATACTTAAGGCTTCTAAAATCAGACTCTGGAAAGTCAAGTCTGACTTAGTAATAGAGTCTTGCTTGTACACAGTATCTTCAAATGAAGTCATCACCAACTCCACATTTAAGAGAAAATCAGCTTTGGCCTGTGCAACTTGGAATATTGAAGAAAGGGATTGGAACTTGGGTTATCTGTTCTTTGACATCATTTAATGCTTTCTACACCTGAGTTTCAAAGCTACCGAGATTTTTTTTCAGCTTTAAAACTTGAACACATTTATTCATTTGGATTTTTTTCCTATTTGATTTAGATATTTGCTCCCAGCCTGAGAAATTGCATGCCAACTTCCTGCCAGGAGCACCTTTCCACAGCTGTGTTATAAATATCTGGGAAAAAATTGGGGAGGATTAAATTGAAGATTGAAATACCATTTCTCCCAGTGCCAAGGTAGTCCTAGGAGGTTCAGATAATAATATCTTACATTTACAAATTAGACCCTGAGCTCATTGAGCTAGGAATAGATCCAATGTTTAAACCTTCCATTGGGATGATGGCATTTAAAGTCTTGGATGGGTATTGAGTGATATCTATTATTTATAGTTTCTGTATTATTAAGTATTGTGTTTTTTAATAACATTATTCTTAGATCACGCATAGGTGACTGGTAAATGTGCCTTGTCATATTTAGCACATTATTGTCATCTGAGTTTTGTAAGCTACAAGGTGACAATTCTGCCCGAGGGTTCCTGTTTTGCAGACAACAACATTGTTCTGATGTTATGAGTAAGCAGCTAGAGTGGGCAATCTGTATGAGCATTTTTGGATATTATGCTGAAAGTGGGTTTTCTTGACAGACCAGTGAGGAAACTCATGAGTGCAAGGATATGACCCGGGTCTCCCAGAGGTGGGCAGAGTGCACCCTATGGAGGTCCAAGCCACCTTATCCTTCAGTGGGAGAGTGGAGCAGGAGAGAATGCCGGTGCAGAGGAGAGAGTGCGAACCCTGCTGAAGAGGTGAAACAGCCTGGGGAAGAGGGATAGCAGCTTAGTTCCTTCCTTTTTATGACTTTTGATCAGGGCCAGTCTTGTGTAGCTAGGACCCCAACGCTGACCTGTTAAGGAAGTGTGTTTATGGTGAGACCAGGACTGCTGCACGACTCTACCGACTTCTTCTAGACTTGAGTGATTCCTACCATACACCACTGCCTGGTAGGTTGCCCTCACTGTTCAATACAGAAAATTAGCAGATATAATTCCAAAATGTTCTCAAGAGTCAATGAATCTTTTGCCTAATCACATAAACCAACTCTTCTAAAAGAAATTCATTCATTCATTCATTTGTTCATTCACTCAATTATGTTGAGTGAGCATCTCCCATGTGGCAGTCACCACTTTGAATACTGGGAAATAGCTTTGAACATAAACAACTCAAGTCCCTACCCCTGGTGGAGAAACAAATAATAAATAAGTAGGCAAATATGTAAATGAAATGATTTTACACAGAATACTAAGTACTACTTTTCTATTATTAAAAATAATTACCAATTTTATTATAGAGGTAGTACATTTATTGAAAATAATTAGACCATATAGAAGACCATGAAGAAGAAAATTAAGTTACCATGATAAAACCTCTCTTAAAATTTTGATATTTATTACTCAGTTTTTAAATGCATATGAAGATACAAATTTTATATATGCTGCTTTGAAACTGACTTTTATGAACTAGCAGCAATATCATGAACATCTTTTCCCCACACATTGGCCAATTCAGAGTATTAAGATAATAATAGGTAAAACTGGAGAACTGTTACTTTAATTTGTATTTATCTTATTCCTGGTGAGATTCATAATTCTTGATCTTTTTGAACTGAGTTTTAATGTTTCTTCTTTAAGGTTCATGTCTTTGGCTAATTTTTAAAATTGAAGCATTCAATTATTCCTTATGGACTGACTTACAAGACCTCTTTATGTAGCCATTTATTTGAGTGCTCACCATGTGTGAGGTACTGCTGCAGGATCCAGGGACACATTGATAAGAAAATATTTGCTTTTTTCAAAAAGAAAAAACAACAATATTTTCTAGTTTATTATTTATTTTTTTAATATTTTATAGAGAATAAAGTTTTATTCACTCCCCAAGAAAGGAGAGGAGCATGGTGTGGAGAGATACACCAGTTGGTAGTTTACTTTTTGTTTTTCAATTTTTTTGTCTGTAGAATTTTTTGGAAGTCAGGAGTATCCTTACTTTCCTACATGGTTTTATCTTGTAGTGTCATATTTAGAAAGCCCTTCCCAACTTCAAGATTATAAAAACTAGCCATCATATTTTCTTCAACTATTAATTGAATGATTTATCACGTCCCCACAGATTTCAAATGCCATCTTTATCATACACTAGTTCTTAAATAGATGTGGGGCTGCTGTGGGATTTTCTGCTTGATTTCCCTGATGCGTGTGTGTTGGCACCAACGTCAAAGTACTCTGCATGTCATGGCTTTGCCACTCATTTGGATATTTGCTAAGGAAAACTTCAACTTGTCTCTGTACTTTTCCAAAACCATTCTTTCTCATGTTTACTTTGCCAGAATTTTATCCAGCTCCAAAAAAAAAAATTAGGGGGAATTTTCAGGAGGATTGTGTTACATTTATAGGTTAATTTGCAGATAATATGTACATTAGGATTCTTACTACAAGAGTACACCTTTTCTGCATTTAAGTATTCAACTTATATGACCCTCAGGGAAGTTTAATAATTACTTAAAAAGTTCCTACATAGTTTTTGTTCTGTTTATTCCTAGATATTTTATATCTTCAGTTACAACTATGAATATGATCATACTTCACCATTATATTTTTTAAATGGTCATAACTGGTAAGTAGGGAAGCTGCTGACTTAGTTTTTGGTTTATTGCTAATAATAATAATATAGCTTACTAGCAGCCACAATGCAAAATGCCTAATCAGCTGTGCAGCCTGAGAACCAACCAATCAGCACAGACACTGGCTGTGGACATTTGTACAGATTTTCCTGGGCAAGCAGCTGAATACTAACCCAAATGTCAGTTCTAATACTTTTTCAGATAAATCTCCTTTCTCCAACATCTTTTGTAGGTAAGCAACCATAGCATTCATAAATCCTGGCTGTTTTTCTTCCTCCTTCACAATATTTTGTTTTCAGGTTTAATTGTACTATCTAGAATTGCAGAGTATCGAAGTGGTAATGATGGAAATTCTTGTTTTGCTCTTTGTTTTATTGAAAATAATTGATCAAGGATAGACACTTCTACACATCATATTAAAGAAATGCTTATTCTATTCCATTTTACTAATAGTTTAAAAATTAGGAAGTGATAGTAAGGTTTATCAAATACTATACCTTCACCCTCTATCAAGATGGTCACATGGGTTATCTCCTTTGTTCTATTAATATGATAATATATCAATCCATTTCCAGGTTGAACCAATACATGCATCAACCCTACTTCATCATAATGCATAGCCTTTGTGTTGCATGTCTGGATTTAATTTATTCATGTTTTATTTAGCATTTTGTATCTAATAGGCCTAAGTGTGATTAGTTACTCTTTTTTGTGTGTGTGCTTTGTCAGGTTTTGGTAAAAAAAATTATCTTCACTTTGTAACATGAATTGATATGTTTCCATCTGTTTATGTTTGGAAAACTTAAGTGATATAGGAAGTTAGAATTACCTCCCCAAAAGGCTTTTCATGGGCTTTTCAATTGTTTTAACAATTGTTTTCTTTCTTTAAATTATATTTTACTGTTTATGCTCTTATAGTCATTCCTGCTTTTTCCCCCTTTGCCTGCTTCTTTAACAATTTAAGGAAGCCCCACCCCACCCTTAACAATTGTTTTCAATTTCTTTAATAGTCTTGGTCTATTCAGATTTCCTAACTCTTCTTGAATAAGCTTTTGTAATTTATATTTTCTTAGGAAATAATATGTTTCATTGGGATTTCCAATTTGAGAGAACAGATATCATAGAGTTCTAATTTTAAAAATAGTATCTATTGCTACATATTCTTTTGTGTCATTAATGTTCACTTTTTCTCTTGGACTGTCTAGAAGTTTATTTTATTGATATTTTCAAATAGCCTGTACTTGGTTAATAATAGCAGACATGTTTTGAGTATTTTCTATGTGTTAGAGATTTCATGATGAGAGCTTTGCATGCATTATCTTATTTAATCTCCTAACAACATTCTGGTTTTCCTCACGGAACAGATGAAAACACTCAGGCTTTGAGAGTTTAAGAAGCACCTGATCTCAGAAACCATAGTTAGTACTGGTCAGGGCAGATGCTGAACCCAGTCTGTCTGACTCAAAAGAACATCATTTTAAAGCTTTTATTCATCAATTCCATTTAAGAAAATTGATTTCTTTTTATCTTTATTACTTTTTCCTTTCCGCAGTGCTTAAGATAAAAGATAGTAGTCTTGTAGTCATTAAGTTATAGCCTATAATTTTAATTTGGGTTTTGTGCACCATTGTACACATGGAAAATAAGCTTTGAAGAGCATTTTAGGAAAACTGGGTGAGGTTGCTCGTGGCCAAGAACCTTGAACTTAGAGGACCCAGCGAGTCCCCCAGGTAGCCCTACTGCCCTGAGGAATGAGAAGGTCAAAGTGGTAGGGACCCCATGCTGTGCTGTACATCAGCTGGGGTAGGAGGCATTTTCATTTATTTATTTCTAAATTTTATTCCAAGTTGGTCAAAAGGAGAAAAGTGTTGGTTTTTAAGCATTTTTTATTGTATAGCAGTCAGAGAATATGGCCTGTTTGATTTTTGCTTCAGGAAATTAATTTTCATCATGGACCAATATATGATCACTTTCTTGGAAAACAGTTCATGGGTGCTGGCAGACAAGCTATGTTTTCTGCTCATTCTAATCACGAGGTTCTAAGCTGAGTGTTTATCTGTGAAGTCAATCTCCTTTTAGATTTACTTTTCACATCTTCTGCCTCTTTAAGAACTCCTTACTTTCATCTGTCAGGGAGTGAAAGGAGCATTGTGTTATGCCTGTCAATTCCTACTTTGAATTAAATTAATTTTACTTTATGTATTTTAATACTGTGTGATTTAGTACATATAATTGAGGACTCATACTTTTATTTTATGTTGTAATCTTTATAAAAATAAAACGACCCTCTTTCTCCGCTTAGGTAGGACAAACAGCAAACCAAGGCAGGGAGGATGAGGGAGACAAGTCTTAACCCACTGACTCAGCCATCCTGATCCCAGTTGGATAATATTGCCAGGTGTTCCAACATCACAGGAACCACCATGCTCACATGGGAGGAGGGTAGTCCTTGAAATTCTATGTATCATTTCCACTATCTGGGACAGAAAGCCTTGAAACTGTACTTTCACTCCAAGGCCTGAAAAGCAGGAAATGGTCCGAGGTGCCCAAAGGAAGAAACCTATAAATAATTTTGGGCAACTGCCCCAACTTTAATTAACTGCCTCCTGTCATGTATCTCTTTTACAATGAAATGAACAAATGGGGTCTGGAGCAAGATAAGTGTTCGAGGGTATAGACACCCCCCCCCCACATACCTATGTTTGGGCAGTCATGTCCCCCCAGGAAAGCTGGCACCACCTTTACCCATCAATCAATATGTAACTCTGTCACCTTCATCCTACCAACTATATACATCCTCAGAACAAAGGACCTGGAGCGCTTGCCACCCAGGCCTTTGGCCACCCTTACTCTGCTTTGCCTACTTCTTTCACCCCCGGCCATAGCTAGGCCCATTCTCTTCCATGAGAACGGATCATCAATAAACCCTGCTTGCACACTAATAGATTTGCTGATCTGTAATTCTTTACTGTATCTGCAGGAAGAACCAAGTTTTGGGAGTTTCTCCCATACAGTCCCATTTAATATTTTACTTTGAATTATGCTTCTGTGATATTGATATTGCAATCTCTGAATTATGTTTTCCTTGTATTACCTAATCCACCCTTTGTCAGCCGTTTATTTTGGACTTTTGTTTTTTTCTTTTTTTTTGGATGGCATGGAGAAAGTTTTTATTTTGACACCTATTGCTGTCTAATTAAGAGATTTAACTCTTATGAAAGACCATTTTTCTTTTGCAAAATATTTTATATTAATTTGAATTATTAGACTGATAGTAATTACTAGACTGATAGAGGTTGCTGAGGTTTTTCCCAAACAATTGCACTTGTTTGTAGAACAGGCATAAATAAAAGTGGTAAATTGCATGAATTACGCTATTTACTCAATGAGATGAGGTATGTGATAGACAGGTGTAGGTCAGGTGTGGTAAGCAATATACCAGTACCAATGGCCCCACCTTCTGGTATCCACACCCTGTGTAATCCTCATCCCCAAAGTATGGACTGAACCAAGGGATGGCTTCTAATCAATAGAATATGGTGATAATGATGGAATATTACTTCTGAGACTTGGTTATCAAGACACTGTGGTTTCTGTCTCACGTGCCCTCACGTGTTCTCTTGCTGGCTCACTTTGAAAAAGGCCAGCGGCCATGTTGTAAGCTGCATGCGCTATTGAGAGGTCCATGTGGAAACTGCTTGAGGTGAGTGAGAAGCAGCTTCCCCCCAGACGAGCCTTCAGTTAGGACCACATGGGCAGCCAATGCCTTGATCTCAGCCTTGGTAGAGACTTTGCACCAGAGGTACCCTGCTAAGCTGTGCCTGAATTCCTGACCCACAGAGACTGTGAAATGATAAATGTTTTTTGGTTTATGCTACTAAGTTTTTAGGGTAACTTGTTTTTCAGCAATAGATAATTAACATAATGATAATTGGATTTCTTGGATGTTCGTGAGCCCTTCCTATTGAGTTTGTGTGGACAGGCATTAAGATCCCTGAGTTCTGTCATTATAGAGGAATCAATTGGCTAATACTGACTAAATAAATAAAATGTGCAAGGCAAAGGTGAGAGCCTCTTGGTGATATATGTCCATTCTAATGTCAACCTTTTAGAAGTTGTTCCATAAGGCTGGAATATAATTTTAGAGATGCAAAAATCGTAGTGGGATACATGGAGATGTGAAGGATCTCATAGCAGAGATGAATATTAGGGATGGAGGTGAGGAGGCAGCCAGCACCTACGGGAGGAGAGACCCTTTGGTTCAGTCTCATGTAGTTTCTGTTACCTCGTGGATTCTCACTGCATTATCCTGTGTTATTATTTGTTTACTTGTTCCATTTTCCACTTTACTTTACTCACTACCAAACTTGACAAAATTATGTCACAAAGAGGACCAGTTTGTAAGTGTAGGAAGACAAATCTGTAATCAAAATGAAAATCTCAAGGAAATATAAAGGTGCCCATAGTCTTTATTGTCCATGAATCTTATTTGGCCTATTAAGTAAGGAAAAGTATTTTAAAAGATGATGTATAAAGAGCATGAAAAATGTTTCTCACCTTTAAACTCACAAGGTTAACACAACAGGGTTCAGAAGGAAGAATTACTTATGGAAATGGCAGATTTAGTCACAATGAGGTTGGTGAATCAGTTTAAAATGCAAGTCACTCAGCCTAATGGCTGTTTAAGCAAAGTGTAGAGTAGATGAAGGAGAGATAAAGTGCAGTGATCTCTTGCAGAATGGGGCTACTCATGAGTGGGTCAAGTAGGAATTTAAACAACAAAAAACTATGGGTGGTAGGACTGCTAGAATACACACAAAAGCAAACAAAATACATATGGGGGGCTATTAAGGAGAAATATAGGAGATTATACAACATCAAATGTCTTTCTATGAATGAAACCAGGATGACTTTGGAGAAAACACATCACCAAGAGTACACATTTTCAGGAGTTATAACCAACTCCAGGTTTGAAGTCTACAAAAAATACACTCGGGCTTGGGGCTAATGCAGTGGGAAATTGCAAACAGAAACTATTGTCTATTCGTCACTCAGAAGAGCATCTGGTAGCTTAAAGGCCTTTGTTGTGTTTGTGTGTGTGTGTGTGTGTGTGTGTGTATTAATTTATTGATTCAAGAGCCAGAGAGAAGGAAGAGAGAGATCAATTTGTTGTTCCACTTATTTGTATTGATTGGTTGCTTCTTATATGTGCCCTGACCAGAGAGGAAATGGAACTCACAACCTTGGTGTATTTATTGGGATAGCACTCTAATCAACTGAGCTAGCCAGCCAAGGCCCATATATTTTTAATGTACACCAGCTTTATGCTTTAGAAGGTGCTTGAAAAGGACAGTGATATAATTTGGTGAGTATATGTATAATCATAGTCTATTCCTTCAAGTGATGTATATTTGGCCATCAAAAGCAGTGCTCCAGTGAGGTCCATAGACAATGAGAGTCAAGTTCATAGCATGGAGGGGTCCATCATTGTGTTTTAGGCTCTGAGAGCTATCTTCTAAACCTACAGCCAAAGAACTAGGGAAAACAACAACCAAGGTTGTGGTTTTTTTTTCAAAAGAGTTACTTCAGCTTTATAAGATAGAAATTATTATCCCCATTTTGTAGCTGAGGAAATTGAGGCAATGAGAGGTAAGTAGTTTGTGATTGATGAAGTGACTGATGAAGCTGGAATTAGAATGCTGGTTGTATGAATTCAAAGCCCATATACTTAATCTCTCTGGCCTCGAGTTATCTCTTGTCTCTGGCCATATCCATCTCTGGAGATTGAGAGGGTGTTCATTGGCTGTGAGAAAGGAGTGAAGTATGCAGGATGGAGCTATCTCCTGCTTGTGTACCGCCGTGTCTTACTTACTGGATCCCAAGCCCCTTGACATCCGTGTCTTTTGGGTTTTTCCCCTCTACTGCACTCTGATGTATTTTAATGTGCGGTGTGTGTATTCACCCAATCAATGATTTTGGTTACTTGACTGTACATACATTTGAGTGTTCTTTTTTGTTATTGCCTATTAAAGATGCTGTGAATTTATTAGTTTAAAGGCTACCACTAAGCCAGTCAGTTTACATTTCTAAGATTGTTGACAAGAACCCCAGAAGATTCAAGGGGTCTCTGCCTGAACTGGGGACTATTTACAAGAATGCTGATGAGTCCTCTAGAACTTTGAAAGCACGTCTTTGGAGCCCTTGTCTGCCATGAGTATCGTATAGAACTAGATATTGTGAAATAAAATTTGTGTCATGATTAAATGAAAATACAAAATCTTGAATGTGTGATTGTTTAGACACTGGAAACATAGAAGGAAACTGTCTTCCTGTCTTTACTCTTACATGCAGGTGAGAACAGAGGCAGGAAAAAAAAGAGAAGGGGAATAATTTTTCACCCTGGCTTATTCAATAACTTTTTACTGAAATGCATTGAGGACTGCAAAGGAGGATTTCTTTTATTAGTTCAGCTAACAATGATCAAGAACTTACTATATGTTTAGTTTAAATACCTTACATAGCATGATAGTCCCCAAATCTGGATGTATGTTGGAATCCCCTGTGAAATGTTAAAATTATTTATGCCTGGAGTTTACCCATAGGAGTTCTTATCTCATTTGTCTGGGGTGTGATGTGGACCAAGGGTTCATAAATTCATCAGGTGATCCTAATGTGCAGCAGACTTTGGGAACTCATGTCCAGGGATTGTCAAACTTTTTCCGTAAAAGGTCAGATAAATATTTTAGTCAGAAAATGTTTTAGTTTTTGCTGGCCGTGTGGTCTTTGTCACAACCACTCAACTCTGCTGTTGTAGCATGTATGCAGCCATAGACAATATGTAAGTAAATGAGTATAGTTGTGTTTCAATAAAACTTTATTTACGGACACTACAATTTGAATGCCAAAAAATTTCCCATGTCACAAAATAAGATTATCATTTTGATTTTTTCAAACACTTAGAGATATAGATTGCAAGCCACACAAAAATGAATGGCTGGCTGGATTTTGCCATAGTTTGCAGACCCCAGTGTTAATCCATATAAATCCATGAAAGCAGGTGCAAATATTTTTCTCATTTTTATAGCTAAGAGAGGTGAGACAATATCTGGTATCTGCTGGTGGTTGAGATAGGATTTAACCATGATGTTAGCTTCTCTTTTAGAAAGTATCAACACTTACACAAAAATTATACTTTTGGTTATTTTTGAGGTTAATTATTTGGATAAGTGATATATGGGAAGCTCTCCTCTCAACCCCTACTATTAAAAAAATCATCATTGAGTTCAAATGAAAATTTGTTTAATTAAGAAAAATTTAACCATTCTTCAACCCTCAGCTTCCTTACATTGCTGAGAAGACCTGGCTTTTTATATGTTCTTTGAAAGACTTAATTTAATTGAAATTACAGTTTTTCTTGTTCTTCATGTACCACCATATCAAGCAAATAGTGTTTAAAATATTATGTTCAATTGTACATATAAATCTTGCAGAGTTAATGAACATATTCTCTAGATTGTGGAATAGACTGGACACTTATCTTACTCTTTAAGATAAAATACCACATCCATATAATGCATTGCTAAGCTTTCTTCTCACTACACACTTTGCCTAGAATCCCATTTTCCATTAAATAATAATCATTGTAATTAATAGACTGGTTATTTTATCTCCCTAATCTGGTTACAGTAATTTATCAAAGGCATGTAAATGAATGCCAGGAAAGGAGTGTACCCTTTTTATAAGAAGGTAAAGAATATAAAGTATAATAATTCTTTAGGGAATATAATGAGACATGAGACTTTATTATAATTCACTGAAGGAAATACATAAAAGCATTTGATCAGTTTAACTTACATGCTTCTCATAACTAGTGATTAAAATATGTTGCTAGGTGACTTAAATGTTTTCTTCAAATCTGCAAAACTGCCTGGGATGGATCAGCAGGATTCATTCCTAGCTCTGCAACACGCATGTCTCAGTCTAGACCAGCTGGAAAATGCAATGCCCCCAGGTGGTGCTGAGAATAATTCAGAGCTTGGATGTTTTTAAGAAGGGTTCCAAAAACCTTTCACATCATCATTATCTCTAGGTAGGATACCACATCCATGCTCCAGTCCTCAGGCACTGACAATTTATTCAGACAGAAAAAGAGGAGAATGACAGGGACAAGCCAGGTAGACCTTTGGGCTCCTGTGAAAATTCTTCTCCATGTCTTCAACTGGGCCAACTCACCTGACCTTTCATGCCAACACACTCTCATTCCCTGCACTCATAGTTGTCCTGCCTAATCCATAGGACTTGTCCAAGGCTTGGACAAGGTATACCGTGAGCTACTAAAGGGTGCTGGCCTTGGGAGGGTGGGGGCGTGGTTTTAGTGCACTGAGTTTAAAGAGTCAACTTTGGAGCCAGGCAGGCCTGGACTCAAATTTCAGTTACACTCCCCCTGAGCTGATGACCTTGAGGATGTTACTAAACCTCTGAATGTTGAAGTTCATCATTGATAAAAAATCAGGCTAATAAGAGGTTTGTTGTAAAAATTAAAGTTGAATATGCACCTAAAGCTTTAGAATAGTAACTGGACTCAAAAGAAAAGGGTATTTTGTTCTATTCCTCATCTTTCTCCATCTTCCTTTTTAATAGGCTGTAAGGATTAATGTGGGGCAAGGTGAATATACATTTTTTTAAGTTGCTCTTTGGCTTATTTTTTATCCTATCTGCACTATAAACTCTTGAGAGCAAGGACTGCATCTGTTTCTGATCATCCTTGAATCCTTCCCTTCTAGCACAGTGCCTCACAGGCAATAAAATATCCATTGAGTGAATGAATAAATGAATGAAGGATGAAAATGTCCTCCCCCACCTCTTATTCCTCCAGTCTCTTGCACAGATTGAGACAATCAGATACTCAACTTGGGTCGTGAAGGGAATTTTATCTTCAGGGCAGTAGGGGCTCCCTGCATAAGAATCTGATGTGAACCAAATGGTCCCCTGCCTGAATTACCAACCCAATGCCCGAACATTTTACCATAATTTCTACAGTTAAGGTGATGAAAGTAGAAAGGCCAATGTTTTTGTAAGCTACCATTATTGTCCCTGACAACTTAACCTAAAACAACTTATGCCAGTTGCAATGACCTTGAGAGAATGGGATGAAGGACAGGCATTTTCAGCGAAAGCAGAGACTAAGGAAGACTGCATCCTAAGAGCGTGTCTGGGCTGGACACCGCACTGTGGGTTAGGGGTAGTCTGGAAGACATTGGGGGTGTTGTGGGGGTCAGGCAGAAAAAGAAGGTGCTGCCTTCCCCAGGGTCCTGCTGCCTGCCAGCTCTGTTTAAGTGCCATGCACTGTAGTTGGTTTCTTGAAATCCACTAATGGGTTAAGTCATGATAAGACAACAGCTTGGTGGATGTGCCTTTCTCTCTACAGTGGCTATTTGGTGGCGGCCCCAGGGAGTGGGGGGAATAAAGATGATGGGGGGAAATATTTCTCTTCTCCGAAGCATCAGGACAACTACCTTAATTGCCACTTATGTCTGGGTCCCAAGGTTTTCATTCAAAATGATAATAAAAAGACACGTTAAACCCATAGGGAAAACCCGTTCACATAGAGCAGCTTTGAGCCAAGTCTCTGGAGTCTCCAAACTGAAAAGAACCTGATTAATGACAGCACCTGAGATAAGTGGCACTTTAACCAACCTTAACTGTTGATGTATGATGACATAATGTCCCCTCCAATTAATGACAAGGATATAAAACACCTGTATTTTGCAGAGCAGATGCTGCTTTTATGGTTAGATGCGCAGATAAAATTGACTTCTAAAGGACCATCTATAACTTACTTCCCTATTATTTGTTCTATATTTGTTTGATTATGTGTGTTATAGGTGGAGGAGGAAAGTTAACCTCAGATTCCACACCTGTGCAGCGAAAAAGGGTATATGCTATACTGTAATTTACCTAAAAACTTGCATCCTGTGATTGAACAGATTGGCAGTAGTGATCTGCCTTATTTACTGAGGGCTTTTCATGCTGTATGAATCCCTAATTTTTTTAAATATAAAGATGAGCAAGACCTTTCATGAACTGGCTGATCAATCAATCAATCTACAGAAGCCACTTGTTTAAATCCTCTATAAGATATAATATATGTAGTTTTAAAAGTGAAAATGGTTATTGCATAGCAAATATATACAAGATGCTGTGTTAGGTGTCTTGGACTTACCAATAATTTCTTTACAGAGTTGCAATTTATCAGGGGAAGGAAGCCACCTATACATGACTGTCATTGCTAAACCTCTGGGAGAACTACTGTGAGATCATGATTTATAAGAAGAAATACATATTTGGTCTTCCTTCTGATTTCTGACACAGGGCTCCTAAAACCATAGGAATTTACTAAGTGAGGAGAGCTATAAAGGTGTTTTTGTTATGTTAATGAGGTAACATGGAAAGCACCTCCATAATTTAGGGATGGCAGCTGGTTGCCAGGGAAACCAACCATGTGATTAGAAGGTTGAAACTTTCACTTCCATTCCCTGGCCTCCAGAGGGGAGAGGTACTAGAGGTTGAATCAATTGCCAGTGGCCAATGATTTAAGCAATCATGAGTGTAAAAACCCAAAATGGGTTCAGAGAGCTTCCAGGCTGATGAACACGTGGAGATTTGGGGGAAAGTGGTTCACCTGGGAAGGGCATAGAAATTCATCACCCTTCTCCATACCTTACTTGATGCATCTTCTATCTGGCTGTTTCTGAGTTATATCCATTTGTAATAAACTGGTGATCCAGTATGTAAAATGTTTCTCTGAGTTCTGTAGCAAATTAATTGAACCCTAGGAGGAGGTCATAGGAACCTCCAATCTATAGCTGGTCAGTCAGAAATATGAGCAAGAACATAGACTTTGGAAGCAGAGGGGAGCAACCTCCTAGGATTTGATGTTATCTTCAGGTAAACAGTGTCAGAACTGAGTTGAATTATAACACACGTAGCTGGTGTCCGAGACTTGATTGTCTGACATGTGAAGGAAAGACCCCCATACTCGCATGTTGGAATTGGGTCCAGAAACATTTGGCTATAAGTAGTCAGTGTTCTGTGAGCTCTGCCTAAAACTATTTGGAAAGGCGGGCGGGGTAGGGGGGGAATGGAGAAGGGACCATGTAAATAGGTGGAGAAGAAAGAGAAGACAGAGAGACTTCTGGCCAAGATGGAGGCATAGGTAGCTACACTGTGCCTCCTTGCACAACCAAAAGAAAGACAACAATAATTTAAAAACAAAAACAACCAGAACTGACAGAAAACTGACCTGTATGAAAGTCTGACAACCAAGGAGTTAAAGACAAAACACTCACCAGACTGGTAGGAGCAGCGGAGACAGGCGGCCGGGCGGAGAGGATTTGAGGCAAAGCAGTGGATGGCGGAGCCAGCGAGGTGGCAGATTGTGGAGTGGGACACACAAGGCTGCAGCCGGCCAGCAAGGCAGCTGCAGGGGACCCCCTCGAGGTGGCAGATTGTGGACTGGGCAGTCCTACATTTGCATGCGGATAAACTGGGAGAAACAACTAGGGAGCAGGACAGACTGCACAACCTAGGGGCCCACCTCGAGGAAACAGGGCCTCAAACCGCTGATCAAAAACACTTGTGGGGGTTGACGCAGTGGGAGGAACTCCCATCTTCACAGGAGATTTCCTTGGAGAGACCCACAGGGTACTAGAACAAACACAAGCCCCCCACATGGGAATCAGCACCAGAAAGGCCCAATTTGCTTGTGGGAAGCAGGGTAAGTGACTGAAATCTGGCAGAGAGCAGAACAAGCGCCATTGTTCCCTGTCAGACTCCTCCCCCACAGACAGCGTCACAACACAGTGACGTGAATTACCCTGCCAGGGTGAATACCTAAGGCTCCGCCCCTTACTACATAACAGGCATTTCAAGACAAAAAAAAAAATGGCCCAAATGAAAGAACAGATCAAAGCTACAGAAAAAATACAACTAAGCAATGAAGAGATAGCCAGCCTATCAGATGCACAGTCGAAAATACTGGTAATCAGGATGCTTATAGAAGTGGTTGAATTTGGTCACAAATTAGGTGAGAAAATGAAGGCTACACTAAGTGAAACAAAGGAAAATGTACAGGGAATCAACAGTGATGGGAAGGAAACTGGGACTCAAATCAATGGTGTAGACCAGAAGGAAGAAAGAAACATTCAACCAGAAAAGAATGAAGAAACAAGAATTTTAAAAAATGAAGAGAGGTTTAGGAACCTCCAGGACATCTTTAAACGTTCCAACATCCAAATTATAGGGGTACCAGAAGGAGAAGGAGGAGGGGAGAAAGTTATTTGAACAAATAATGAAGGAGAGCTTCCCCAATGTGGCAAAGGAAATAGACTTCCAGGAAGTCCAGGAAGCTCAGAGAGTTCCAAAGAGGTTGAACCCAAGGAGGAACATCCTAAGGCACATCATAATTACATTACCCAAGATGAAAAATAAGGAGAGAATCCTAGAAGCAGCCAGAGAAAAGGAGACAGTTACCTACAAAAAAGTTCCCATCAGACTGTCAGCTGATTTCTCAAAAGAGACCTTGCAGGCAAGAAGCGGCTGGAAAGAAGTATTCCAAGTCATGAAAAGCAAGGACCTACATCCCAGATTGCTCTATCCAGAAAAACTTTCATGTAGAATGGAAGGACAGATAAAGTGCTTCTCAGATAAGGTCAAGTTAAAGGAGTTCATCATCACCAAGCCCTTATTATGTGAAATGTTAAAGGGATTTATCTAAGAAAAAGAAGATAAAAAATATGAACAATAAAATGACAGCAAACTCATAATCATTAACAACCACACCTGAAACAAAAACAAAAACTAAGCAAACAACTAGAACAGGAACAGAACCACAGAAATGGAGATCACATGGAGGGTTATCAATAGGGGAGTGGGAGTGGGAGAGAGGGGGAAAAGGTACAGAGACTAAGTAGCATAGATGGTACGTAGACAATAGAAAGGGGGAGTGGGTAAGAATAGGATAGGAAATGTAGAAGCCAAACAATTTATATGTATGATCCATGGACATGAACTAAAGGGGGGGAATGTGGGTGGGAGGGGGTGTGCAGGGCGGAGGGGAGTGAAGGGGGGAAGATGGGACAACTAATCACATAATCAATAAAATATATTTTTAAAAATCTTAAAAAAGGCTTCCAGTTAACAAATTAGAAAGGAATGATAGAATTTTAATAATCACCATTTTTGCAACCCTTAATGAAATCATTGAGTCAGGCAATTATCATCAATGAATAAAACGATCGGTGAAAGGTTAATGGGGAATTTTACAATGGAGGGATCAGGTGGTCACCACCCAAAGCCCCTACCCTATCTTAGAGTCATGGCATGGGACCACCAGACATTATCTCCTGGAGAGATGCCACATGCAGCTGACAGGTTAAAGAAGTAATAAGAATCCTCCCTGTTTATGCCTGAGCCGTGACCTTCTACTGTAAGAATGAAATATGGGTGTGCTGTCTCCCGGGGAGAACTGCCCCTTCTCCACAGAAGACTGAGCACCATTACTTTTCAACTCAGTCCCTGTAAACACTGATGGTTCCCTTGGGGAAGAACTGGCTATTCTCCCAGAGGGAACGGTTGGTCAATCGAGTCACGAAATGTCCTTGGCACCCATAGCCACTTTTGTCTAAAACATATTTAAGCAGAGCCCCCAAAGTGAGAGACTTTGGAATCTCACCGGAGGGAAGGACGCTTTGCTCAGAACTTTTCCAGGCAGACACCGAATGCTGTCTCTGGGATCCCCCAGCATCTATGTTCGGGTGTTGGTGATTTCCTGTCTGGTGACGTATGCTCCGGATGCTTGCTTTCTCTTTCCTCTCACTTAATAAAGTGCTTAACTATTAAAAAGAAGGAAAGAAAGAAAGAAAGAAAGAAAGAAAGAAAGAAAGAAAGAAAGAAAGAAAGAAAGAAAGAAAGAGAAAGAAAGAGAGAAAGAAAGAGAGAAAGAAAGAGAGAGAGAAAAGACAGACCAGGTGGGAGATTATAATTTTGAAGCAAAGGCTGAGGAATACACAGGCCAACCCAGTGTCTGGAGCCAACAGGAAAAGTGAAGTGTACAAAATGTACAAACTGTACCTCCAGATCAAAAAGATAGACTGAGTCAAGATTATGAAGGATGTTGAAGGTCAATTTAATTTCTTCTGTCTGATGATTTGGGAATCTGAAGATAAGGTAAAAATATGGGCAATCTTCTGTTTTCTTTCTCAACTGAAGCATTTTATATTACTATTATTTGGGTAAATGCTCTCCTCATAGCCTGGGTAACAGAATTGAGAGACTCTAAACAGGTATTTAAAAGGCATCGGTGGTTTAGACCTCCCATTGGTTGGTTGCAGGAGGACATGTAAGAACAACAGTAAGAATGGAGAAATGGCATCATGAGTTGTGTGCGAGTGCCCCATGAGTTCTGCGTTCAGAAACTTTGTGGGCCATTGGTGTGGCTGCCAAACACACAGGCTAACAGGAGACAGAACAAAATGAGGGCGAACTTTGGTCTCTAGGAGCTAGAAAATCCATGGCCCCTCTATTCTCTCTTCCCACCTTTTCTCCACTTCTGCAAGAGGGGTTTTTCTAGATTGGTCCAGTCATAGGACATGCAAGTGACCATGGCCTATGTGCTTTAGCTTCCTCGCCATGTGGAGTTGGGGTCCTCGCACGTGTAGGTGAGGACTCCGAATGATCTCTCTTGCGTTCTGGAGGTCAGAGAGGACACTAGATCTGGGGCTACTGCCCAGGGGAGGGGGCCCAGCCACAGTCCCCCCTCTGCATCTCCAGGTCATCATCAGGCAGTGGGCAGCTTCCTCCCCTCCTCTGGTGCAAGGACAGGTGGCCCTTCTCAGTTCTGCTTTTATGGTGAGGGCAAACATTCAGCCCCTTTCACTTTCTCTTGCCTGCCACGGAGAGTGACAGGTGCAGCCATTCTCACACACCAGGGTGGTCTCCGTGATGGAGGCGGGCAGGATAGGCAGCTGGAGCTGACCATCTGAGGTCACTCCTCTTGATGAATTTGGAGACTGAGTGTGAATCCCACGAGAGCAGGACTTTATGTCATTCATTGCCGTATCCCTGGTGCATGTCCTTGACACATAGAGAGTATTTAATATACTTTCATGGAATCAAAAATAAAGAAAGTATCACCTTGCCTTGCTTCCTTTTCTGATGCATATTTTCTTTAAGGATCCAGATGGCTAACTGAGGGCAGCATTGGCTGGCTGTTTAGGGTCCCATGCCCCAGACTTGCATGTTTCTGTCTACAGGTACCTATAGCGACTGGTGCCCCATTTTAAACGCCTAACAGTG
Organism: Phyllostomus hastatus; assembly: GCF_019186645.2. Classification (NCBI taxonomy): domain Eukaryota; kingdom Metazoa; phylum Chordata; class Mammalia; order Chiroptera; family Phyllostomidae; genus Phyllostomus; species Phyllostomus hastatus. Next base: position 44,967,218 of record NW_025333960.1, on the reverse strand, counting down.
ACCACTAGCATTTTGCAGCTTTTCCTTGATTTTTCTCCTGGCAGATCTATTATGTGGGTTCAGTGAATGCCCCGAAGATGGTGTTTGGTTTCTATGCTGACTACCTTAAGATTCCACTCTGAGGAGTGAATCAGCAGAGGTCACATGGGGGGCATTCTCTCTTCATCATTGTAAGAGGAAAAGGTGCCTTTCCTGCCCTTCAAGATTGTTTGTCTCCATCTCACACTGTCCTGTCTAACTAGGACCAGATTCACATTTTATATCTTATCCTCTCTCTCCTTATGTTCTCCCTCTCACTATTAACAGGTTACCTCTCTGCAAACTATAGACATGCTTATCTTATCTTTAAAAACATCTTTCTTCCTCTCTGTGCTCCGGTTGTTGCCACGGACTCTTTCATCCTTTCCTTTATAGTCTTGCTTCTCAGGGAAAATGCATGCATGTTCACAGCCTGCACTTCTTTTCCCTCTCCTGGCTCCGTAACGCCTTCTTGGTGGCTGACTCCAGACTGAACTTGCACTGTCTTGTCTCTCAAGTATAATTAAGGGCCCATTGTACCATCACACCTTCCTGGCTATCTGACCTGGTTCATCACTGGTGAGGTGCAGCCCATGAATGAATTCTAGAGATCCTTATGATACATGTGACCTAAGTTTCTATCGAAATGATGCTGGAAGAATTGGGACCATGTGCCATTTTCTTGTTTGTTCTCATAGCTATAGTTTTATGGAAACCTCCTCATTTTGGAAGAAGGGAAAACCATGGTTCCATGTTCCCTTGTGTAATTTTACTAGAGATTTAAGACCTAGGAACATTTTGGGGGCGGAGGGATGGTTGGTAATGGAAGAATCTCTGTGTCCCCTCAGTTACCCAGGAAGCAGGCTAGAAGCGCACTCTATGGAAATAGAAGGGACCCGGGGACAACCTGGTTAGATGAGGTAGATAAGTCCGGGGGTTGGGCAGAGAGAGGAAGAATAGCTTGGTGGTCAAGACCATCCCCTCTGGAACCTGAATTCCTAGGTTTCAGTCCTAGCTCTGCCACATGGGATCCAATCGCTTTGCCTTTCCATGCCCTGGTCTCCTCGTCTGTAAACAGGAGCAATAATAACAACTAACCCATAGAGCTGCTGTGAGCACTATACGACCCAATATTTGCAAAGGACTTGGACAGTGCATAGCAGTTAATAAACATGTACAAAGTACTATTTTCTACCAGCAAACATTAATGAACTATCCCTTACTCTATGCCTCAAACCATAATGGGCACTGGGGTTATAAAGTGATTAAGGCATAGAAACAGAAGCAATAATTCAATGTGCATAAGTTATTGGGGGAATGCAGAGTCAAGGAAGCCAATAGGAGCTGGGATCTCCTCACTGCCAGCATCCCGTTCCTCATAACCTTGAGGAGGAGAGCTGTGTGCTCTGTAGCCCCACATACTGGGGTGAGGGGAATGCGTCCAGGTGCACGGGCAAGCACCGTCTGCAGACCTTCCTGTTCACACATCTAGGAAAAGAGGAGATGGACTCCAGCGCCATGCGTCAAGACGCTCATAAAAAATGGAATGCGCATGGCTTGGCCAATGGAAATAATGACCTCTTTGTCTGAACTCATAGCTTCTTTGTCCCTTTGTCATGGATGTTTAGCCTTCAGAGTGGCATTTAGGGATGAGTTTATTATTCCTAAGAGAAGGGCAGTGTTTTCTTGACCAAAAAGAGGTTCGGCTTTCATACGAGGCAAACCTTTAGTTTAGTTTAGGTGGAAGTGAGATACTCTGCTTTTTGTCTGTTGTGTTTGTTCGGGTATTTGTTTATGTACTTACTTATTTTTCATGGCCAAGAGATAGGAAAGTTGTCTCCTAAGCAGAAAATAAGCAAATGCCTGCTCTCAGACATGTGTGCTTATAACAGAATTCGGGGTCTGTGAACCGGGCCCTGAGAGCATAAAGACAGCTGGCGCGTACCACAGCAGCCGGGGAGAAGCACGTCCCCCTGTAAGTGTGCAGAAGGGAATCTAAACAAGGCTAACTGGTCACAGACACTAATTAAGGAGCACGCCAGGAGCTGCGGGCTGCTCCAAAGGAAACACTATCTTTTCTCCATGCTGTTGACATAGAGATTACAAACAAGTTTCCAGGAAGATGGAAAGGAAGAGTGTGGGCACTGTAATCTTGTCTTTCTGGTAAACTTGCCCGAGTCAGATAACAATGAGGAAGAAGCGATGCAAAGCCACTAAGAGACATTGTTAAATGAATGCTGAATTTTTCCTTAAAAAAAAAAAAGCCGTGGAGCTCAAATCTCTCAAATTCTCTGCCACTATAATTTTATGTTCACCAGAAAGAAAATTTCACTGAGAATTGGTTACCATGTAGCGTGTAGTTTTAAGTATGATTGTTAAAAAGGGCACTTTAAAAACCTGTAATAAGATAAACCCTCAAAGATCACTCTATAAGGTGGTGAAAGCTCTTTACGAATAGATACATGTATCTATTCTTAAAGATGGTACCTAGCTGTGAGACATTGCAGGCGCATTTCTCAGTTCAGGAAGCCTAGGGGGTGTCCTCAAAGGCTGAGGAGGGAGCTTTTCCCCGGGCCATTCAGGGGAGGGCTTTGTGGCTTCTGTTCAGTGCAGTTGATTAGGCTTGACGGCCTGATGGGGGCTGGTCAGTTTGAGGAGCCCCAGCAGCCCCGATGGAGTGGGGACAAAGGATGCGAGCAAGCCACTGCCGACCGCCAGCACCTCTCCTGTCCGGGAGACTTTGCCGCTGTCCTCCTGGACTCTGTAGAGAACACTGGGGCCTAGGAGAGGCCAAGGTCTTCTAAGTTAAAAGAGTGAGAAATGGAGATGATGTGTATTTTTTGCACCGAGTAGCTTTCTTTCTTTTTCCTATCATGAAATCGGAGCGTGGTTTTTTGTGATGGTTGGAAGGACAGCTTCATCAAGGCCCCTGTCTACTCATGTCTGCCAGTGGCAGAGTTATACCTCGACGAGATCTTTATGACTTTCAAATTTTTCCCTTTTGGAATGAGGTCATAAGCATCATTTTAATTAACACTGCTTGAGGAGTTATTACACATCAGGCACCAAGAAGTTCCCATGTATTATTTCATTTAATTCTTACAGTAACTCTACAAGGCTATTCTCATTTTATAGGTGAGGAAATTGAGACACTAAGAGGGTCAGTAAATTTCCCAAGGCCAAAGAGCAGAGAAGTGGTAGAGTCAGGATTCCGGCTGCATGGCCTTGAACGAGAGCAAAGTTTGAGCCTTGCAGAGAGCTCCAGGATATCTGTCCAGCCACCTGGCAGGACTGCAGAGGCAAGCTGGAAACCTTGCCCTGTCTGTCAAGGAAGTGAGATACCGTATTTTTGGGACTAGAAGATGCACCAGACCATAAGATGCACCCAGGTTTCAGAGGAGGGAAACAGGAAAAAAAATATTGAAGCAAAAAATGTGGTAAAATATTTAATAACACAAATAATATAATATTTCACCAATATAACTGTAAACTACATTTACTAGCCAGGTAAGCTACATTTGGACTGTAAGATGTACCCGCATTTTCCTCTCAAATTTTGGGGGCAAAAAGTGCATCTTATAATCCGAAGAATATGGTAGCTTCCGTGGGTGTGGCGAGATGCGTCTTAAGTCTTATCCCACTAGGAGTATTTAGTGACTAGATATAATGAGCATCTTTAATACTTAACATGTGTGTTTCATAGTTTTTTTGTTGTTGTTAGTTAAATGTAATTTATCCTATATGTATTTAAGAGGATAGGAACCCTAACTATATCAGTTAGGGTTTAGGGATATGGTATTTGCAACTGACATAAAATCCAAATAACAATGGTTTAATTAAGATAAGAATTTATTTTCTTTATATATATATATAAAGAAAACCAACCTGGAAGCCCAGAGCTGTCAGAGCAGCTTTATGAAGTCATCATGGACTCCGGCTCTATCTCTCTTGCTGCCCCATCATCCTCACGTGTGGGTTCCTTCTTATGACACAAGATGGCTGCTTGGACTCCAGCTACCACATCTACAATCCATTCTGCAGGAAGGAGGAGAAAATGGGAATCATATGTGGCACATTTGCTTACGTACTGTTGGCCATACCATTACATACCATTGATTTTGACTATGTTATACTATTTGATAAAGTAATTCAACTGAAGGTGTTAACACTAAAGCATATGAGCATATAACAAATTACTCTCTTCAATTACCATTTTGCGTTTCCAAAAGACTTCCTGGGTACACAGCACTTTCACTCCAGAATTTTGCTTTTATGTAGACACCATGCAATTAGGTGAGGGAACTATTTCAGGTAGTTGAATCTTTGAAGAGTTTCCCATGAAGTTTAAAGCACATAAGAAAGGGATCCTGGCTTGACATTTTGGACCAAATATCTATTTACTTACTCCTTAAAAAAAAGGCTAAATAAAGGCAAGATGCTGGTTGTCAGATAAATTGCAACATAAATTACTTTATTCCAGACTTGGAGTTTATGATTGGAAAACACACACATATAGAGAGAAATACACTCCATGTTAAGTATCAAAAATCTACACAGCCAGCTAAGGGCCTTTGAAGTACAACGTATCAAAGCCTAAGTAAATTAAGCTAGTTATTTAAGAGGCAAGATTTTATCGGTTAAGTTTGTTTATTTGTTTGTTTTAATTGCAAGTAACCAACACTAATTGTGTTAACATAAGCAGGGAAAATTAAAAATAATTTACTGGAAGACTAATGAGAGCTTACTAAATCTAAGAAAAAGTGAAAATTGGGAATTATCATATCTGTGGTAAACTTCCCAACATTTTATGGCCTCAGGAAAAACACTCACCGCGAATACACTGGCTTCTTTAGATCTCCCAGAATGTATCAGCTTCACCCATTTTCCATACTTGGTTCACTGATTTCTAGATTCAAATCCCAAGAAGTCTGTTTCGCTGAGCTTGAGACCAGTGCCAGGAGAGGAGGTGACACCTTAATTGACAGAGGTGACACCATGATTGGATGAATTGGGGGCGGGGGGCTTTCCCACAGAAAAATTAGGACACTTTAGCAGGAGACGAGGGAAGGGATGCTGGCAGGCAGAAGTAACAGATGGCCCGCTACCTACACACACACACACACACACACACACACAGTAGCTGAAGTTGAGTCTCAAAGGGTGGGAAAAGCACAGAGACCTGGGTGCAGTGTGGTTTGAAAGCAGTGAGATCATGAGCAGGTCTGACCACATCGTGTAGAAAAATTCATTTAATTAAACAAAACCTACAGCTGGAAAGTCAGAAGGACCCCTTTGGTCCCTCCGTAATGGAGGAAAGGTAGGGGGTAAAGGAAAAAGAAAGGGGGTGAGGATGAGAATGAGAGCGAGCGGAGGTGTATGCATGGCGTGGCCTGGCTCTACTGAAAATACCAAAATAAGCAGCAGGACTTTCTCTCTCCCTTCCCTTCCCTTCCCTTCCCTTCCCTTCCCTTCCCTTCCCTTCCCTTCCCTTCCCTTCCCTTCCCTTCCCTTCCCTTCCCTTCCCTTCCCTTCCCTTCCCTTCCCTTCCCTTCCCTTCCCTTATCCCTTCCTTCCTTCCTTCCTTCCTTCCTTCCTCTCCTTTCTTCTTTTTTCTTTCTTAAATACAAGATGCTCTTGAATAACTAACACTGCTGCATCCACAAATGGGGCCACCGTCATGTGTCATCAGGGGGGCCAGGTGACACATTGGTGCTGCCGTGGCATCCCTAGGAGCCAATTTTCATCTTCTTATTGTTCTGTGCAGTTTGGCTGAGATGATAAAAAGGCTTTAGTGGCAAAGAGACTTGGAATCAAATCTCCCTAGTTTTAACCTGGGAAAGTGACTTAATCTCTCAGTTTCCTCCTCTATAAATTGGGCATTTTCATATCTCTCCAATAGCACCTGTATGTGTCTCAGTTGTCAAGGAGACTGGCCACACCCTGGCCCCCATCACTGCTCTGACCCCATCTTCTTCCACTCTCCTCTTTTTCACTCAGCTACGTCCACACGGACTCGGATGTTCTCCAAATGGACCAGGCAGAGACTGAATGCAGAGAGCAGGGACTCACGTAAGGAAACCAGGTGAAGCTGGTTTATCCCAGGTGATCCACAGAGATCAACCTCCTCTCTGGCGTCTGTCTGTCTTCCTGAAGCCTTAGGTTGATGAAGCTTCAGGAAGTTTGTGTTAGTTTCCTGTAGCTGCTGTATAAATTGCCACAAACTTAAACCAGTACACACTGCTTATCTTACAGCTCTGTAGGTTAGCCTTCTCCCTGGGCTACCTTCAGGTGTTGGCAGGGCTTCAGTCCTATCTGGGCGCTACAGGGGAGAACTTGTTTTCCTACATTTTTCAGTTTCTGGGGCTGCCCACCCTCATTGGCTCATAACCCCTTCCTCCATCGTCAAGTCCAATGTGGGGGACAAATCCTTCTCACAGTGCCATCTCTCTTCTGCTTTTCTCTTATAATTTTAAGACTCCTTAATGATTACATTGGGCCACTGACATAATCCAAGGTCGTCTCTCTATCGCAAGGTCAGCCGATGAGCAACCTTAATGCCGTCTGCAATTTTAATTCCTCCTTGCTGTGCAACCCAGCACAGTCACACCTTCCCTGGCATGAGGGTGTGGATAACCCGAGGACCATTATTCTGCCCACCACAAAAATAATACCCAAGTTCCCCACTTCCTTTGATTTAGTAAGCTCTCTAATATTCTTTCAATAAATTATTTTTACTTTCCCTGCTTATGCTAACCCAAGTCGGCATTGGTTGTGTCTGCCTGTTATTATTCTTCCCCACAGCAAGTGGCATGGCTCACCCTCTTGCTCTCTTTGTGTTTCTTACAGTGTACACACCCCCTGCATGCGGGCTGGATACCCTGCCCTCGCCACACTCCAGGATTCTGGAACCCCTTCCTCCTAATCAAATATTTCCATAGTGCTTGTCACCTCTGACCTCACTCTATGATGGACTCATTCACTATATTTGTTTCACTAGAGCAGCCCGTCTGGGACATAACAGGCATTCAACAAATACATACTTGAAGAATGAAGAGTTGTTGTTAGGGTTAAATAAAATGAACTAAGATGATTTATGTGCCATGCCTAGGACATTGCCTGACACATGGTAAGTGCTCGTGGGCTGGTTGCTCTTATTTCTGTAATCCCCCAAAGTCTCTGGCTTCTAGAATTCTCCATGGAAAGTCCTTTAGCCCCAATTCGAGGCCACCACAAAACTTAACGTTTAGTGTTTCTTTGACTGGAAAAGAACACTTTAATTCTTTGAAAGCCACAACAATCTTTTGAACGAGGCAGAGTTACCCTTGTGGCTTTGCACTTGCCCTTTAGGGGAACAGCTCTCTGCTTCTGAAAGGGACAGGCCCGGTCCGCCTGCCCGGGACTCTGGGGCCCCCGTTCCAGCTGTCGCAGAGCACGGGGTGGTGTTGAGAAATGTGGTCGGAAAACAGCTCCGTGAAAAAAGGCAAGAAAGACCAGCCTTCCATGCCACGTGAGTAATGGGCTTTTTCAAATCAGCCTCCGGAGCACCACTTCCCTGAAAATGCCAAAAATGTGAAGCTTTGACCTGGCAAACCAGACAAGTTCAGGTTTACACTCTAGGTAAAGAAGATTTCCTTAGAGCAGGCCAGCAGCTGCAGAGCTCAGAAGAAAAAGAGGAAGACAATACATTTTCTCGCGCAGCCTGCGGTGGCAGGTGCACACCCAGGGTCACGGCCTCCAGAAAGAACTGGGGCTTGGCTGGGGGACTGTCAATTAATCATCCAGGAGAATTCCCACGACAGCAGGAGAAAACGCCCATTCATTTTCCCAGGACTGTGCCGCAGCCACGAAATGCAGTGTTTCCACGAGTAAGAATTCGTTTTCTGCTTGGCACCTGGCCTCGTGTGTTCGCTCCTGCTCACCGTAGAACACGGCCCCCTTTGCAGGCCCGTGGGCTAATGTTAAATCCACTGATCACGTCTGAGGCCTCCTCATCTCTGCTTTCCCTTTTTGAGTGCCCCTTTTGGAATGTGCTCCCTCTCTTCTCTCCCCACCTAAATTCTCCTCCATCCTTCCTGGTCCTCCCAAGTTCCAGTCCCCCTACAACCACTTCTCTTGACCTCCCTCTCCCCACTTGGCCCTGTTTGGTGAACCGCGTGATCATGTATTTTATTTATAATGCTAATAAGAATCACCTGGCTTAAAAATTCCCTACTTTCCCGTTTACTATCTGCATAATCTGAGGCAAGTCACTCTTCCTCTCTGAGCCTCTGGCTCCCATCTCAGGGGCTTCCTATGTAAGGGAAAATGGGGATTCCATCTAGGTCAGAGTGGCTGTGAGGATTCGAGGGGGTCATCCGTGAAAGCGTCTCAGGTCACTTTGTACATAGTAATTGCTCAGTAAATAGTGAATGAGTCTGAAATGCCCACCCTCAGCATAGTTTGGATGCTACACATTTAGCATGTTGTTGATATGCATTTGTATGAGTGAGTCATACAAGCCTTTCTCCACCTCCTCCTCCTCTTCTTAAGTCTCTTTATTCCCTGTTCACTGTTATTTTCCTACTAGGCCTGGCTGTGTTATAGCCATGTCTGGCTATAGCTACCTTCCTCCGAACCAGGGTCGTCTCAGGCTAGGAGCATCTCTAATTTTGAGACTCTGACCCTGCATAGATATCCCGGAACTAATTTCCAAGCCCATCGGAAGGTGGTGCAGGTCCTCTCTGCTCCTCTGGCCAGCTCAAGGAGTAGTGCAAAAGTCCTCCGTCCCAGGCAGTGCTACTACTTTAAAAAATGTGTTCACTGCAGGGGGAGCTCCTCCACGGTCTGAGGTTTTAGGCAATTCACCCACTTCTGTTCTGCCTTTCTGGTAAGCAGATTCATTCCCCTTTATTTTACGGGAGTTCATCTCCTAGACAACCTACATCTAGGCCCACAGTTGGTCGATTTTCTGCTTCCTCCCTGTTTATTACCATGTTTTATTTTTGTGGTTCCATTTCTGATAAATGGAATATTCTTCTTGTTTTTGAAATTGGCTTTGTCTTTTATTATTATTTTCCCTAACTTTTTTTGGGGGGGCGCTGGAATTTGAAATCTACTGAAAAATGGTAAGAGTAGTCAAATTAACATGTTAGAGTCACCTACTTTCATTAGTTTTTAACATGTTATTACCAGGTTTACTTTCTTCCTCTTTTTTTTTCAGAACTCTTTGAGAGTTAATTGCAGACATCATTTTGTGGAACTTCATCCATAAATACCTCAGTCATATGTCTTGTAAGCATAAGAACACCCTCCTACACAACTTCAATACAATCAGCACACACAGAAAAACTTACTATCTAGCATATGTACCAAATAGAGATTTCTCCAAATGGTATCCATTATAAGTGTGTTTTTGATCCAGAATCCTATCATGGTTATACATTGCCTTTCTCTTCATTTCTTTCGTCTCTATTTCACAGACATTTTTGGGGGGCAACCAGGGGCCTTCAGGGCGCTGACAGTTTTTGAAGAGTCTGAGCTAGTTCATTCTCAGAATGTTCTCAGTTTGATTTTGTTTGATTGTTTTATTATAATTCAGTTCAGGTTAAGCATTTTCTGTCAGAGTTCCATACAGATGATGCATCTGCTTCTTATTACATGACATTGAAGGCACACGATATTTTGTTGATATGGCTTTTACATAACTATTTTACTACTTTATCTCTCCATGTTCAAGGCTGGACAGGGAGTTCTGCATGAACTCTCAGCGCTATGGTGAGTGGGATTCTTGATGAGCATTTACTGTTACACCAGGGTTGCAGTAGTCAGGTGGCATTTTTAAGAAATACACGGATGAAAGTCATTTGGAAAATCTCCGCTGTCGTTCTCTTGAAGCCAGGGTCAGAGATGAGAAATCAAACGCTGGTTTCTTTTGTCTTGTTTTCTTACGTAAGAAAGCTTTTTTTTTTTTTTTTCCCCTAGATCATTTTATGATGTGCCTGTACACTTGTGTGCTGAAGTGTGTCCTGCATTCGTCTAGGTGTGGGTCATAACGTTTCATTCCAGCCAGCACTCAGTGGGCCCTTTCCCTTTACAATTTCCCTTTTATTGACTTACGGTATGTTTTTGAAAAACCTGTGGTTCTGTCTTCCGTGTTACTAATCAAGACATTCAATCCTTGACGCTGTTTCTCTGCCATTGTCCATCATTCCTCTACACCCAATGGTGTTCTCACTTTCCTCCTTACCTACTTTTGGTCCATTTGGAACCCTTGCAAACACTTTTCTTTGCTCCGTTTTTCACTTTGTTATATTTAACTGCCAACCCCAAACTGCATTAAACCCAGTCACCAACATACTCTGCCCCTCAACCTAGGCAACTGAACACTGTTGGAAAAAAAGGAAATACACTTGTTCTGACAGATCTTACTTTAAATTCCCTACCACGGACCTCTAATGGGCACTCAATCAGCATTCCACTGACACTTGCCCCATGTGTTTTCTGGACTATTCTCCAGAACAACTACTTCATACCATCCCTTCTCTTAGAAAACTACCTGACCATCAGGTAGACTCTATCTGTCCATCAGTTGGTGACTCCACTGCTCACTTTACTCAGAAAATTACATCAAGCAGCAGGTAATGTATCTACTGGCACCCATACCTATGCTTATTCCCTTGGCGTTCTTTCCTGATTCAACAGATTGGGGATGTGAGTTCCTGCTCGTGTGAGCTGCTGCACGTCTCTCTTCTCCTTCTATGACCACAATCTCAGCCAGCTGTCTTTCCCTCTCCCCCAGGAGCTCCCTGCATTGCTGCTTTCCAAAACTGCTGTTGTCAGTATCCCCAACACCTTAATACTGTGCAATTTCTTAATTTCATCTTACTTGATGTCTCAGCCACATCTGATACCGTGACCATTTCTTCCTTCTTGGAGAGAAGGCCTACCAACCAAGTAGGCTGATTGCCTACTACTTCTCTTCTCCAAACACTCTCCTTCTAAGTAATCTCATCCAGTTCCCAATGCTTTAGACATCACCTTTGTAACAATCACATGTGCACGTGCACGCGCACGCACACACACACACACACATTTCTGACCTCTTTTCTGATCTCTGGAGTAGAATGACCAACTGACTACTAGACATCTTCATCTGGACCTTTCAGGTTTAATATATTTGAAATAGAGCTTTTGCTTTCTACCCTGCCCAAGCTTGTTTTATTTTTAGAGTTTAGTATTTCATAAAATGAAACCAGCAACCCAGTTTCTCAGGTGCTAAGCCCAGATGTACTCAGGAGCCCAATACTCACGGGGCTTCGCCCCTCTGTAAGGCTCCAACAGGGCTGGGTGGCTTAGTGAAATAATTCTTTAGACTGGATTCAGTGATCAGAGATATCGCTTTGGCCTAGACACACAAATTTGTTATAAAATTTAAAATTTTAATTTAGCAAGTAGTTATTTAAAAAAATTAGTAGTCAGATTCAGTCAAGAAACTATATCATAACGAAGAACCAAGTGATTCAAAGTAAATGCTGTTTGACTAGACTTAGGCTTTAAAAATATTGTTTCTAAAATGTGATGGGACAATAGACAAGTAAAACAACACATCCAGAGATTTAAAAATCAAAAAGCTTCTTAGCTTCTAAACGGACAAGGGTATAACTGAAATGGTATTCACACGTGTATGTGCTTATACACCCCCAGACTTGTCATTAAGCCGGTACCTTTTTAGGATACACAAATAATTTCTCTTTAATTTGATTTTTGTAACTTTCTGGTTGGAGAGAAACTTAAACAACAATATCCCACAATGTAACATTGTTTAAATTTTTTCTATAGCTAACATTATTTAACACATAAAGCATGGGTTTTCAGAATGATAAGCATCTTATAAATGAATAGTTATTATTTCTAATAATGATAATAATAGCACTTGGAATGCACAATACAGTGTGCAGATGATATATTGTAGAATTGTACACCCGAAACCTGTATAATTTTGTTAACCAGTGTCACCCCAGTAAATTCAAAAAAGACTAAGCTGGAAAGAACCATTTTAAAAATGTTTACCTAACATAACCTGGCTCCAACTTGTGTGCTTGTATTTTTCTTATGCTGTCGAAGCTGGAAGATGTCACTTAGATAAAGGCACGGTGCAGAGAGTAGGATAAATGCTCCCAGTTTATGCTTTTCATTAGATGCCAACTTAATTTCAGGTCCAAGAGCTCATAGGAGAAGTGGCCTTCAGTTGCCATGTGTCATTTCAGGTTACATAAGTTCTTACCACAGCTTCCATTTTTAGCTACATTAGTAAAAGGGATTGTTCATCATTATATCAGCTTATCAGGCACAAATCTCACACTGGGTCAAACCTTTAGGGGAAATAAGGTAATTTATTCTATTAATCCTTGGTCTCCAGAGTCCTAGCGAATCTTGCTTCTTACATTGGTTGCAAACCTGAGCACCCTGAGATGCAACGCCTCGTGCTTTGCTGACTTTGCTGATGGACTATTATACTCAGAACTTTATTTGGATCACATAAAGAGCTGCCATGACCATATGCCTGGAAAAGGAAGAAAACATACTCTTCATGTATTGTTTGGCAAAACAGGTTTTTTGCACAGCAGTGTGGTTCAAAATTCAAGGATTTAAACATCGTAGTGACCATACTCACATCTGTTCCAAATGCCCCGGTGTCCTTTTCAGACATCTCTGGGTGGTGGAGGCCGAAGCTTACAGACGCACAAGTGATGGCCCCTGCCCACGAAGACCCCCTTCCCTTGCTCCAGCCGGCAGCCCTGAGCATCCAGGGTGGGGAGGCCCTGCTGTTCCTACCAGCCTTATCTTTGCTTAGTCGGGGCTTTCAGCCACCAACCTGAATGGGGATGTAGTTACAGGCTATGTTCAAGGCAGCTGGGACGATGGAGGAGAGGTCAAATTTTAGCTGTGGTAGATAGAAGTGTGAACTTTGAATGCTTAGCTGAAGCTTTTCCAGACTCATCCCTTTCAAGGCTACAAACCCAGCTGGATTTCTTTTAGAACAACGGAGCCTCCTCATTCCCAGGGTTGCCCAGTTCAAAATGGGGCACAGAGACCAAGGTGGAGAGGGGAAAGAAGAAACACTTTGTTGTATTTTTCTAAAGCATTCCTGAGTAGGAGAAGGATCTTAATATATTATATGAGACAGTAAATGTAAGCCATGATTGCATTATTCTTTTCATATAGCATAGAAAGCAGCTTTGGGGTAGGAGGAGAGATAATTGGAACCAGGAATGTTAATAAACACTAGAGTCAACAATGGGATACCTTGATGTGGGTTACTCACTTCGTGTATTATTTACAGCAGCTCTTTTTTAGGTCTTTCTCCACTTCTCAGCTATAGGCCCACAAGTCAGTCCTTTGAAGTGCTGCCTAATTGAGAAAAGGGTGGAGGCGAGACATACCTGAGCTATGTGTGTGTCTAAGCTTGTGAGGTTGAAGAAATGGGGAATCCTATTATTTGTTTTTCCTGCAGAAGTTGGTGAGTTGTAATGGCTATGATACATCCTTGTTATGTTAGCTTAGGCAAGTTTTTTAACCCCTGTAAGCTTTAATTTCCTCCCCTGTAAAATCAAAGCAATAATATTAACTTTGAAGTGTTGTGATGAATACATGAGGTAACTTATATACAGTGCTTTCCACTTGCCTGGCATGTAGTAGGTACTCAAGAAATGGTAGCTCTTACATTTATTTACACTGAATTTGGTCATTGGAGAAAAAGTCCTTTTGGTTATACTCATACCATTACACCAATATTCACTTTAATCTTTGTGTCTTTCTTCTTCATCTGATTAAAATCTGCTTTGATTCATTTTCAGTATTTGGGTGAGGCAGCACTGCTTTATCACTAGTTCATTTTTCATATTTTTCATTATAAAACTTACCAATAGGACTGCATTTCAAGTCACAGAAGAATGAGAGCTTTGCCTATAACTAATTCCCAGTAAATTTTTACATTTTAACAAGGTCATTTCCCAGTTATCCCCCCAACTGAAGGGAAAGAAAGGAGGAAGTGCTTATTTATTAAAGAAGCAGAGTCCTGAGACGGATTGTCTAAATAGAGTACCTCTGCTTGTATGCTGATTCTTTGTTTGATTTTAGCCAAATCTCCAGGCTGGCAAAGAGACAGACTATGCAGAATGAACTAAGCAATGATATGAAGTATTGACCACTTTTATCTAGGGTGTATATCTTCTTAAATTATTCACGTGGTTCTATCCCTAAGCACTTCTGTGCATTGTTTAATTCATTTACTTATGCAGCCACTAAATGTTTTCAGTAAGTATTTACCAAATGTGGACTGCTTAGAAGACACTGTGATCGATGCTGCATGAAGCAGGGGATGTGAAGATGTTTAAGATATGCATAATATGCCCTGGCTGGCATAGCTCAGTGGATTGAGCTTGGGCTGTGAACCAAAGTGTCGCAGGTTCAATTCCCAGTCAGGGTACATGCCTGGGTTGCAGGCCACGGCCCCCAGCAACCGCACATTGATGTTTCTCTCTCTCTCTTTTTCTTCCTCCCTTCCCTCTCTAAAAAATAAATAAATAAAATTTTAAAAAAGATATGCATAATATATATCGTAGGAGTCAATATATGTAAATGTTTATATATAGGAGAAAGTGCTAAGTGTTGTGCAAGAATCAGTGGCTGTTCTAGAGAGAGATCACACCTGATCTAGATGGAGATTTGGAAGGGCTTCCTAAAAAAGGGCAGAGCCATATGACGCAATAGAGCCAGGCTCATGCAAGGTGTCTGCTTTTTACTTCCTGTCCCTGTGATATGATTTTTTTTGCCTTCAATATAAAGATGTTTTCAAAAGTAGAAAAGCACAAAGGAAATAAAAACTTAAAATGCAAAGTATGTTCATATTTATCAAGGAAAGAGCAGTACATTTTGGAAGCTTTCCTAAGTGAATGGTATAGCAGCATACATTGGAACATCTTGGTAGTACGCTGAGTCCAAAATGCTTAGCTAAGGTCCATAACAGTCCCTGTCATGAGGGATGGACAAATGATTCCATCTGTGGCCTCTGACCCACAGGTATTCAAATTCCTTAGCAGATTGGATGTGGAAGGCTTTGTTTGAAAAGGTAACCAACTATACCAAATCTAAATGCCAAAGCGAAACATGTCCACCCGAGTGGGCACTTTGAACGATAGCATCTTATCTGTTCCAAGGCACTAGAACCGATCCATCCACCTATGCTCTGTCCTGCCTCCTAGCACAGCCTTTCATGCGTGGGCCATTGTCTGTGCGAGCTTAAAGCATCCTTGAGAACATACCCCTCCCCCTCGCTCAACATCATGAATGAAGTATGGTGTTGAGCAAAATAAATACTCATCAATAACTGTTCATTGATGACTTTTTGAAAGAGAGCTTTAATGTTGCTTCATTTGTGTGTATATGTGGTAGTCTGTGCTTATTTGCTTTTGATTCATCTTAGAATGGTGGATTCCCTGTGGGAATGAATATCCAATGAGTGTTTTTGAGTTGACTCAAGGTTAGTATAGGATTTTGCCTAGGTCTAGGCTAATCTAGGTAAAAATAAAACTCTCTTTCTATTTTTTTGTGAACTTCCACAAGAAAGATAAAACTGCTACCAGAAAAGGTTATCCAACTTTAGTTCAAGTTCATAAACACTGTGCATGAAGCAGTTAGCCAATCTGCCATAACCAGGGCAGGTGAATGAGTCCTGAGCCCTGCCCTCTAAAACTACCCATGAGCTCAGCTGGAACGGTATTCGCCCTCGGCTCAAGGTTTGGCCTGGGAGAGGTGAGTCATGGTGATGCCCCACAGGAGCCGGGCTGACTCTGGGGAGGTTGGTTTCTCCTGGGCGGGGGGAGACCATTGTCTTCTGTGGCACACAGCTCACACAGACCCCAGGCTTTAAAACTCTGAGTGAAGGTTGGACTTGGTTAGGGCCTTGGGGATTGTGTGCCCAAAGTAATCGGGACACCCGACCAGGGATGCTCCAGGGAACTCTTGGCTGACTTCCACGCTCCCCAGAGGCCATCTGCTGCTTCTCTCAGAGAATCTCTGCCAGCAGCCTGTCCTGGGAGCCTTGGCAGCCAACGAGCTTCCCCTCAGTCTAAATTGTCTTGGATGAGGAAAAATCCCAGTCATGGATGTAGTAGGCTCTTTTCCCCCTTTGAATTTTGGAAACATTTTATCAACCTACTATAAAGGACGTTTTGTATGTCTTTTTTACACCCAAAGAAATAATTCCACTCAAAATGCTCCTTCCCAAAGAAAAGGGCATTGGTTGGGCAGCATGTACTCGGTAGAACTGGCAAGCACAGAGGGTCTTAAGACTGTATGTGCGTGCAGAGGGTGCCAGTGCTGTGACTCATGAAGTGGCAGAGGCCGAGCTGGCAGTGCAGCCCTGTCCCAACCAAATGTCTCCTGCCTGCACAATCTCATTCTCTACCCACTTCCAAAAGAGTGTGGTCCCTGGGAGCACACAGAATCTTGTCCCCATTTAGTTTCCTTTGTTCATTTGCAGATGTTTATGTTTGTCAGTATATGCAATGCATTAAAATGGCGTGGGCAAAGTGTGAGTTTAACCATTGCTGTTCTATTTGATGACAGAACTTTAGTGCATGAGAGTAGCACCGTTTCCCACTTGCAAAACTCTTTATTGAGCTTTCTCTTCATCTGGCTCAGATGTTGGGGTACAAGCAAAACTAAATTTTGATCTGAATTCTAGAATACCACTCATGAATCCAACCACTTTTTGATACAAACACTCTAGTGACCCCTGGTCTAGTGACTCCCTGGGCATTCCTTGCCCATTCCTATCTCCATGCTTTTGCTTATGCTGTTCTTCTTGCCTGGAGTTCTTTCTCCTCTCTGCTAATCTGACTGCACCCCGTCCTTGGAGGGCTCTCAGCTTTACATGATCCCTTACTCTACGGTGATCCCAAATGGATCACTGTCCCATTTGGAGGTGTTGGAAACAGAGTGTGAGGCTGTAAGTTGGGCCAGGCCGATCTTGTTATGGTTACCTTAATTACAAGAGTGAGGGTAAGGTTGGGGCCCAGGTTGTCCAGCCAGTCATTGGACAAGAGTCTATGTACATGGACTAAGAATCATTTTTAGTGTACTAGGGCTGTCCCAGAGGAAAAGCAGCAGAGTATGACTGAGATAAAGAACCCCAGAACTAGAGGTATTTTAGAGATCAGCTTCCCTCCTTTACTGAAGATCCCAAGGCTAGAGGAGTTAGATGACAATCCCAAGATCAATAGATACAGAAAGATGGAGCCAAGACCAGAGCTCAGATAACACAGGTTTCCAGAAATTTCCATCTGTGTTTCATTCAGCTACACAGATATCAAGATATATAGAGTTTTTTGAAGTATAGACTTTGAGAATCAGTACTTTTAAGATATACCCTGAGCGTATAATGCACAATACATTTTGAAAATGTCCAGTCTGGGTTTTCTGGTAAATTCTCATTTTTGTGTCATATGTGCTGGACTGTTTCATTTGACTCACTTATTTTAAATATTTTGTACATATATTTATATATGGACAAATTTTTTTTAACATGTCAAGGTTTCGGTGTTCAAATCGACCTTACCCTTTTCCAAATAGTTGCTTTGAGAAGCTCTGCAGTTATCTCAGTGGCTTTTATGGAATGTATCTGAAAAAATAACTTTCAAAGTCTGGGGCACTTAATCATCTATCAATGCTCCTCCTTTTTCTCTACTCCTTCTTTTCTTCCTTCTTTCTCCCCTTCCTTCCTTCTCCCTTCTCTCCCTTCCCTTGCCTTCCTGCCTTCCTTCCTACCTTCCTACCTTCCTTCATTGTATCCTCTCCTCTCACTTTCTCTTTTTCTTTTGGTTCTTTGTGAGTTGAATCTTATTTTTAGAAACTGATGCAAGTTGTTCAGAGACTATTTTAGAAAACAAGTTGATGATCACATTGGATAAAATTATGGTGTGATGGTAAAGTAATGAAATCAATTTTCTGTACTTAATTAGTAAATATTTATCAAGTGTCTGCTATATATACCACCCTAATTCAGGGGTGAGCAAATTCAGAACACTCAGAGTCTTGCAATACAGCAAAGTAAAAAGACAATGTGGTGCCTTGAGTGAGTGCTGCTGATGAGGAGGAGCAGCGGAGGAGCTCGCGGAGTCCCTGGAAGCACCCGTTGGATCTGGACTGACAGCACAGAAGCTACACACTGGCTCTCGAATGTGATTTTCATGGAGGATGCCCAGATGCCTTAGAAACAATGACATGATTGTTGGCATCATGCTTCATTCCTCAAGGTAGAAACCTCATTTACAAATGTAAAACATTGTTTCATCAGAAATAATTCTCCTTGTTCTACCACCACATTCTGAAGGTCTAAAATTAGGTAATGAGCCAATGGAGTTTGTTTTGACATGGATGGCTTAAAGATACTCTTAGCACAGTGTACCTTAAAACCCACTTGGAATCTTACTAAACAAGCCTGTTTCTCCTTCACTGCTTCCAAGAGCAATCCCCGATGTGTCTTTCATCCTCTACTCTTGTCTGATCAGTCACAGAGCCTGTCCATTTGACTTCCTAAGCATTGTTTGAATCCATCTGCTTCTCTCCATCCCCACTGCCACCACGATGATTCAGCCACTGTTGTCTCTTCCCTAGATTTTCACAATCACCTACACATTGCTCTTCCAGCCTCCACTCCGGATGCCCCTGCAGTCCATTCACCACATACAGGGGTCAGCAAAAGTGGGTGTACAGTTGTAAGTACATGACACAGAGTTTATTCTTGTATTATTATTATATGTATTAGTTATTGTATTATTTATTGTTCTTATTAACCTACTTTGCCCACCCCTGTATAACCTGACAGATCTTTTCAAATCCCAAGCAGATCCCAAATCTTATCACTTTCTCATTTACCAAATGATCCATTACTGTTTGGAGAAAGATCTGCATCATCAAGATGGCTTATAGATGAAGTGATGGGGCTTTTCTTTGCCCTTCGAGTGAAACCAGCACCCCATAGCCTCTCTTCATCCTGTTGCAACCTCACTGCCCCTTCTGCTCCTGGACCCAGCCTTGTCCCTTTCACCTGGACACTTTGTTCCCCTCCTTCCATCCTGCCTCTAGTTAAAGGCTGACTCACCCTTCACCTCTCCTACTGAGCTCCCCAACTAAACCAGACTCTTTTTAGTTCCCTAGTTCCCTGGGCTTTACTTTCATGACAGTTATGAGTGTGGAACTGTTTATCAATGTAATAATTTGATGAACATTTCTCTTCTCTCCTAGACTACAAGATTTATGACATCTGGGTTCACATTTGCGTTTACTTACCATTATTTCCTGGGGACAAACATGGTGTCTGGCACCTGGTAGGCGCTCAACAAATATATACAGCTGGAATGTGTGAATTGAACCTTTCAGTAGTGCAAAAAAGAAATGCATCTCTGGAAGCACCAAATAGTATAAATAAGTTCTGAATCAATGAGCTCTAAGTCAACACAAGTACTAAGTAAACAAGGGGTATGCGTCAGGTTCTGTTAAATACTTCTATGGGAATACCTTCACTTATAAAAACTACTAACAAGGCAAAAAATATAACATGTGAAGATCAAGGCAAGAATTCTTTCCTTCCAACTTTTATCATGTGTATCAAATATACCTAACATACAATATTATATGTAAACATACAGAAAAAGTTGTATGTATCTACAAACATATTGAAAATATTATTTAAGGAAGCCATACATAGCTGCCATATAAATACAATTGTTAAATTATTGATACATTTCTGTGTGTGCGCACGGTGTGATTTGAATTCGTTCCTTTCATCACGAAGAGATACTTGAGCAAATATTTCCTAAGTATAAAATACTTTGTTTACATAACTACAAGAGTATTATAACCTAAAAAATAAGTAATAATTACCTAAAGTAATCTAATAGGCAATCCAAATTTACGTTTCCCCAGCTGTCCCCAAATGTCTTCTATTGATGTATGTATGCATCAAACAAGGACCCAAAGTTTACTCATCGCTTGTGTTTACTGTGGGCTTTTAAAGGTCTTTTAAGCAATAATAGTTCCTTGCTTTTTAAAGTTCATTACATCCCAGAAGGAAGTACCTGACCAGTGTCTTGGAGCATCCACTCTCCTGGATAAGTCTTGATTATTTCCTGTCGGAGTGCTTTACGTTGTTCTTCTATTTCCGGAAAACTGCTGGTTAAATCTGAAGGCTGGATGAGAACTGGGTTTAACTGTGTTCACAAGGACACTTCACAGGGGTTGGTGGGTACCGCATCTTGCATCTCAGAGCACCACTGAGAGGGAGGGCTCCACTGTGGTGATGCTAAAATAAGATGGTCAGATCCCTCCACTGTAAGGATTTACTTATTTTTCTTTGTGATTCAAAGTAATCTGTGAGATGACATGTGACCCCTTGGGACTACCCTTTTCTCTCCACGACATTTTACGCAGCAGTTTTGGCTTCCATTGATGTTCCTTGTTGGAATCAAAGCTTTTATGGGTGACAACTCTGATTTCAAAATGATGATTAAAAAATTTATAATTGCTTTTACTTGAATTAATTGGCATCCATTCCAATTCATTCAAGTAAAGAGGAGCTTCCCCACATTAACTAGAAATAAATTAAAATTCTCCCTTTAAAGATATTAAGATGAGAAATATTCCAAGGGGATGAACCGACACACCTTTAACACAGCGTTTTGGGTGGTTGTTTGAAGGAGCCGGCTCACTGGTGATCTGTTGTCGTGCACGTGCCCAAGCCAATTACGGTGCTCTGGTCAACAATCCGTGAATTTTAGGTTCTAATTAAGTCGTGACATCTTAGGTTAGAATGATGCAAAAGTTCATTAGAAATTACTAGGTCTATACTACCTATTTTGAAAATACTCTAATTATATATTTAGTCAATTACTACTGTAGATGACCAAGGAAATTCTGTGCATTTTAAGAAGTCTCCCAACTCAATATTTACATAAACAGCTTGGAATGGGGAGAATATCAAGTAATCAATATACATTTTTAAATGCCAAAAGTATCTATGTTTAGGAAATTAATTATGTATTTATGTGATATGGATGGATGGGCATCTGATATGCATTTTTTAAAGTTCATTGTTTCATATCTTTGCAGAGGCGTACTATGGTTTGTGATGAGTGAGTCACAGTGGTAGACCTCTGTCACATTTTTGGCAGACAGAGCCATTGGTCCCTCTTTTCATTCTGACTGGCATCCAATAAATTTCTCATTCAGTCTTCCCCTCCTTCAACCATGATAGCCAATAGCATGTTTGAGGAAGTGTTCCACTGGCAACTCCCTGAGCCCACCCGGGAAACAGCAGAAATGCGGAGTCGGAGTTGGCAGTCTCTCTCTGGTTGAGGACGCTAGAATCTAAGTGAGAGCACTTGTGCAGATTGAAATGAGGCTGTCAGTTCTGATGGGGATCCCCAAGGCAGGTTTCCTCTCACTGTTTGGATTCTCATTTATTGAAAACTGACTTCTTGGGAATGTATTTTTTATTTAGGTTCAAATATCTCTATTATCTTTCATTGAGAAGCATAATATTATTTAGAAGGTTTAAAATAGAAGATCTTTGTGTACTACAGGCTATTGTTTTCAAGTGGGGTCAGTAAGTATCAGCTGCTAAAATCCTTCAGTGAAGTAAGACAAAACATTATTTCTTGAGTTGATTACATGCTCTGTGGTGTCCTGATACACCAATGATGAAATAGTGAATTTTTGACAATGGTATTTATTATTTATCAGAAGAAATCTGGTCCTGAAGACACAACTAAAAATAATCCTTGGTGGGAAAGCTGGTTGACTTTAGGGACACAATAGAAACAAAAAACCACAGTCCCCTTCCGCAATAGTTCTTGCCACATAACTTGGATGTATAATGATTCAATCAAAATGAATTTAGCTGACATTTATTGACCTGTGTAGGTCACAACAGGCTAGGCAATGCCAGAGAAACAGACAATTCCAAAACCACAGTGGCTTACTTAATTCAGTAAAAGTTATTTTTGCTGACAGCACCATTTACTGTTCCTATTGCTTTATCTGTCTTATCTTTCTGAATCCTCTTAATAACTCAGGAAGGAGACAGCACTATCGTCATCCCCATTTTACAGATAAAGAAACTGAAGTGTGGAGAGATTAAGTAACCTGGCAAAGATCGCACAGTAGAAAGTGAAGGAGCTCAGCATTAGCCTCAGACTTTTTGGCCCCAGAACCTTCTCTCTTGCCCTCTGCACTCTACTTCCTCCTGGTTTAGGCCCGGGAGCTAGTGAGCAGCTTGATGCAGGGGACAGAAACAGGCTCCTCAAGGAAATATGAGCGACTCTGCAAGTAGGGATGACACAGATGGGCACACGGCTAGACTGGAATCTTACCTCTGCCAGTTATTAGCTATGACCTTGACATTACCTGTCTGGCTTTAGTTTCATCATCTGGAATATGAGAGTAATTAAGGCCTATTCCATTGTATGTGTGTGTGTGTGTGTGTGTGAAAGACAGAGTGGGTGGTGGCAGAGAGGTAAAGAGAGAAAGCAGCAGAAGGACTGATACTTAATAAAGTTTTAGCCCTTTGTAAAACATTTTAATTGGCCTTTTAGGCTCCCAGGTTGTAGCTCTTGATACCTGCATGTCCCTCCTCACACTTCCCAAAGCGAGTTCCCTAATTCATTAAGGGAGCCAAATCAGGTGTGCTCTCTGAGAACACGAGCCATCCTCTCGCGTGATGGAAGTCCTCAGGAATGATGACGTTGTGTGGACTAGTCTATGTCTTACAGGATGGGGACATATAAAGAGTCATTCTGTTTCCCTACCATGAGGTATAGACAAACTCATCCTATAGAGGTTCAGCTACTTGGCCATTTCTGTGACAGAAAAACCCTCCAGAGAGGGATTGACATCAGAAACTCTCTTCTCTTATTTGTCTCTAATGCCCGTTACTGAGGTGGCTGCGATTCTTATGAGCCTGGTGTTCGAACCTGAGACAGAAGCAGAAGGAGGACCTCTTACTTCCCACAGAGGTCGTGTTGGTAAGCCCCAACCCACCTCCTGCCCAGGGGTCTCCCTGCCAAGAAGTCTGGCTCCAGCAGGTGCTTCCTCTGTTTCCTCCGGAATGAAGTTAAGGATCCTGAGTGCCAGTGAGTCGGGCTTCGCTGCCTTAGGGCCTGAGTCTGGGTCTCAGCTCTCCAGGCCTGGTTCATCCAGAGCCTCAGAATACAGGGCAGAAACCTGGCAGACACGGCCTTCATCGGAGATGTCTGGGAGAAGGCAGCAGGAGATGGGCTTCCCAGAGCAGTCTCCGCCCAGGGCGTGCACTGTTCGGGTCCCAGCGCTGTAGGAGGGAGGCTGCCCCGGAAAGTGGCCAGTCGTGGCTCTTGTATGGGCTCCTCAGACAACAGAGCCGATAAAAGTACAATCACGTTGTTCTCATTGTTTTTAAAGTGAAAAATAAAGGGAAAAGCCTCTCAGATCTAATATTTAGCGAGAAGAACAAATACCTTCTGAAGTTTGCCCTAATTCTTCCACCCCAACTCTTCCATCAAAATCCATCTGGTCCAAGGACCGGTGACAGAAACTCTCTTTGGGTTGTACACTAATTCACGCTGTCCTCTGAGGAAGTGTTCAACTTGAAGGGCCTTAACCATGTTTTCAGTGGGGATGAGTTTGAATGCAAGATAGACACGTTGGTGCACATCTTAAAACCATGAGAAAGAAACACTTTGGGACTAACCAAGTGCTGGATGTCTTTGAACTGTATACGCTCTGCATAGGAAATGTGGTCCACACCCAAACCTGGACAGTGACAGACTAAAGGGTTGTGGGTCATGCTCCATCATAACGACACCTTTGAACAGTGACTCTGGTCATACAATTTTCTGTACAAGTAAACTTCAATGCTGAGGTAGCCTGGCACCAGGTTACACATGTTCACAAAGAGGCTCACTTTCTGTCTGGTTTGAACTACATCTTGAAGCAAAGGTGCTGTGTGACAGGTGGGGAGAAGGGAGAGAGGTATGTCCCTTGTGGACCTAGGGGCACCGGGGGAAGTAGGAACCCTTAGGCCGTGTTTCAGTGCCTATGAGTGTTCGTAGTAAGTGATGGGAGGTGCATTTGCAAAAGTGGGTGGAAGTGGTCAAAGGTAGATTTGGGAAAGTGGACGGGAGTCGGTTTCATTGACAGGCCTGGAGATTGAGGATATCCAGTGGGGTTGCCCATGAGAATCCTGTTGGGAAGTCAGCAAATGTGTCATTAATTGGGCTTAACTTCCATAAAGCCTGAGGGTGGGCATCCCAGACTACTGTCTTTTTTAAACATGCCACTGTGTGAATGGCGGCCCGGGCAGACGACCAATGTCATGGCAAAGGGTGGCCGAAGGGTAGTGAGATAAGGGCTGATTCAAGCAGCAGGTTCGGGTGACCCAGCATAGGCGCCACCACCCAGTGCCGTGGCTTGTGTGGGGCTGGGTGGGGCTTGTAGATACCAGTGAGATTTTTAAACATTAAACTACCCACGTTTTTTCAGCACTTGCAGGGAGGCGATTAGAATGGCTCAGTATCTGAGCTCCTGAATTGACTTTAAGAAACTTAAATACCACGTATTTAGCAGACAGAGGCTTCCCGCCATGAGTGTGTTTGTTTACCAAGGGGGCAGTGTTGCAGCCGTGGGGAGAAGCGGTGCTGAACTTGGCTCTCGCCGGTCCCACTCGCTCGCTGCTTCTCCTCTGCTGTGTTTTCAGTCCGGCACCGACACATCCATTCTCACTCTCCTTCAGGAATTTGGCAGGGTGCCACGTGTCCAGGAAAGGTTCCGTAAACGTTAATTAACTTTGATTTCCAAGGAGGGAAATTCTACTGAGAATGGTGATCGGTTTCTTCTGTTTTCTGCTGGAGATAGAAGAAGAAAAATTGCAGCAGTAGAAAATATCTACTGGGCCTGAAGAGCGTGTGTGTGTGTGTGTGTGTGTGTGTGTGTGTGTGTGTGTTAGGAAGTGAGGGTAACCTGCTTCCATTAATTAGAAGAGAGGGTTGGGCCATCCTCTGGCAGGTTAATGAAGGATCTCTTGGATCTTATTGTGTCTCTCCAGCTGTCACATTCTGGAACAGGGGAATAGATTGATGAGCAGCGGAGCAAAGTTCTCTGTGTGCAGTACGTTCTACGCCACCCCTCACCTTCCCTTCATGTCCTCACATTTGAACTAGTGGTTCAAACCTCCATTTCCTTATATTACCTTCATGCTTCTGTCCAATGCAATCTGGCTTTGCCTCCAGAATTCCAAATTATTTTCTTCCTCATAAGGTTGTGTCTTACTTTTGAACGTGACATTGCCATCTGTTGCCACTCAAGCTAAAGCCCGAAAGTCATCCTAATCCCTTCCTTCCTCTGCTTCACCTTCTTCAGTGTCTCCTGCTTGCCACCTGCCACATCAAAAAGGGGCTCCCCGTTGCCACTACCATTGTCTGTCCGAGGTCCTCCCCCCCTCCCCCCCCCCCCCGCATTGCCCTGTATTTGGACTCTCCTACCTTCAATCCACCACCTCCTGCTCCCTCCACGCATGACTCATTTTCCTCAAGCACATGTAGGAAGAACTTTCTTGAAATGTCTACGTGCCATCAAGACCTGTCTGCCCTTCCCCAGTTGGTCTTGCAGCAGTCATGACCCCATGTCAGAGACTCAGCACAGCCACACTCCACTGTGGAAAAGCCCTTTGATGATATTCAAGATATCTGCAACCCCCACAAAGCAAAGCTTGAGGCCTGGGGCATCTGGAGGAGATGCAGGGGCCATGGATGAAACATCCCTGATGCCTCTACTAGAGTTGGGGGTGAACAGAGGCAGTTTGAGATTTTTCCTCCCCTGGGTATGTGATGAAACCTATTTATGGGTCAGCTGATGCAATCATTTGTTTAGTTGATTACTGCTTTTATGTCCCCCCAAACCTTTGCAGACTCAGGTTTCTGTTGCTCTGTGACAACTCTGCCCAAACCGAGCAGCTTGTAACAATAATCATTGCATTATCTCTCATGGTGCTGAGTTGACGGGGCTCAGCTGTGTGGTCCTTCTGCTTCATGAGGTGTGGGTGGGGGCTGCATCTGCAGGCTGGACGTGGCTGGACATCCAAGACAGTTTCCTTAGATGGCTGGCAGTTGGTTCCGGCTTTGCTGGGGACTCTGTTCTCTTATACACAGCCTCTCCAGGAGCTTTGTGCTTCTCACAACGTGGCATCTGAATTCTAGCAGCGAGGATTCCAAAAAAAGCAAAAGTAAAAGGTTCAAATCTCTTAAGGCCCTGCTTCAAAGGTGCACAGTGTCACTTTGGACAAGCCCTGTTGGTCAAAGTGAGTCACAGGGCCAATCCAAATTCAATGTGGTGAGGCCATGGCTCACTGGGCCCCATCTTGGGGGACTCATTATTAAAAATATTAAGCAGGTTTGTTTGCACCTATAAAACCCTAATTTCTGGGGTTTCCTCCAGTGACTCAGCATCTGCTTAGTTGCCTGCTGGTTTCATTTCTAATTCCTGGTCCCTCGACTTGCCCTTGGTGACCGACTCCTACCCAGGAATCGGATTTGGTGCCCGGCCTCTGCCCCTCCTCTCCAGGACCTCCGGCTGACTATAAATCACGTGCTAGCCAGTTTCTTCCGTGCTGACTGCTTAATCCTTCCTTAGACATTTTCCAATTTCCCTGCTTCTTTCGGTCCTGGCTCCCCACTCGCTGGGCCTCCTCTTATTCACTGAGAGGTCTGACTTCTCCCTCTGGGGCCTATTGGACTCGGACAGAACAGTCTGACCTGGTTCCTTGCTGCCCGAGTTCCACTAAGGCAGGAGCTTTGCCCAGGGCCTGGAGTTGCCTGGAACCTGGGTCTGCCTATATGGGGTGTCACTATATCTGATTTGTTCTTCATGCAGTCTGACTTTGAAGAAAATCAATCTGGAGCTCTTTGATTTGTCGGTCAGGCCATATTTGTCATTTGTTTGTCTGTGTGGACCATCTCAGAATCCCCAGGTCCCCTCCCCAGGGTCCAGCTGGCTGGCCATGCTGAGAAAGCGACATAAGTTTATGCTCTTACCTATGTGGCAATAGTCCCCTAGCGCCTTATTTATGTTGACTCTGGCATGTCAGCTTGCAAAACCAAAGGACCTTTGTAATGAAAGAATCTTGCAAAGGTCAGCCATACCGCTAACACTAGTCCTTTTTCACAACTTTTAGAACATCCACCATCTTAGAGAGCATTAGCATTCCACAGCGCAGGCTCCTGGGTCAGGTCTATTCATCTTATTTCATTCTCTTCCAAGAGAAACGGAACATGGGTTGGCATGAAGTGGATGTAGAATGTTTATGTAATGACATAGTTATTTTAAGATGCCTGACTAGGAAGCAGCTTGTTGCTGCTAAAAAGCTTAAAAGAACACCCCAAACTGCCAGGAGAGTCTATTAACAAAATGTCATTTTAGCATGCATGAGCTGATGTGTGGATCTTAATTACTGAAGTCACAATTTATAAATAGATATCTTTAACCTCATGTCTGGACAGGTCCCAATTTGAATGATTGCATTCTTCCTGTCTAAATGTTCCTAGTTCCAGCCTAGTGAAGGCAGAATAATAGGCTAACCTTGACTTTCCGTGGTTCACTCAGACAACCATTTACTGGAGTATGAATTGGGGATCTCTAATGAACATGCATTTTCTACAGTAGTGATTCCGTGGAGTAGATAATACATATTTATTCATTTGACTTGAATTCTCACCTGATTCATTGGCAGTTCATCTCTTGTATAATTTACTGCATTGTACACTAATAATATTTCAAGTGTTTAGTATGTGTCAGACACCATCCCAAGTCTTTTACATATATCATGTCATGTGACCCTCAGAGCAACTCTATGAGGTAGGTTAGGAGCTATTATTATCTTTCCTGTATAGACAAGGAAACTGAGGCATGGAAGATAAAGTAACTGTCTCATTTGACATTAACAAGGCCTTTCCCTTACCAGTTGTAATTCAACAACAAAAAACTCGATGTAAATCTCACGGGAGTCTCATTATAATAAAATTCATTCTTCCTTCCCGGTGTCTGCCGAGAGGTGGGTTTTAAGGAGCAGGAATAAAATGTGCAGGACCGGTGCCATCTGTCGGAGGTTTCCACACTCGTTGTGAACTCTCTGTCACAAAGCAGAGGCTCATAAACGTACAGGTGCATGTGTGCACACACACATCCACAGCCCTCTGAATATTCTGTAACACCAGTGCACTTTCAAGAGTGTATCAGTGTTATGAATGGCCCCAAAAGTCTTGACAAAAATAAGGAAATCTTAAAACATTACAAAATGTTATTCAATAAAGGAGCTTTGTTCTTAAGGAACCAAATGGAGGGCCTGTGTTCCAAAGAAACGAGACTCAGTCAGAGGTCCTAGAGAAACCATCAGATCTTGGTCTTGTGCCTCCACTAAGCTGGCCAGGCAGCATCTATGGTTTCTTTAATGCCAACATTTCTGCGCGTTTACAGCTCTGAGGACCATTGGGAAGAACAGCGTGCCACCTTTGCCTGCAGAGGATGTGTTACTTTGTTCATCCAAAGCAGATCGTATGACTTTGGTGGCTCTAAATGTTTCTCCCACTATAAGAACAGCTGAAAAAACCTTGGCTCGTGTGGCTCAGTGGATTGAGTGCTGGCTTGTGAACTAAAGGGTCACCAGTTCAATTCTCAGTCAGGGCACATGCCTGGGTTGCGGGCCAGGTCCCCAGTAGGGGGCGTGCGAGAGGCAACCACACACTGATGTTTCTCTCCTTCTCTTTCTCCCTCCCTTACC
Organism: Phyllostomus hastatus; assembly: GCF_019186645.2. NCBI lineage: Eukaryota > Metazoa > Chordata > Mammalia > Chiroptera > Phyllostomidae > Phyllostomus > Phyllostomus hastatus. Next base: position 44,938,357 of record NW_025333960.1, on the reverse strand, counting down.
CTGTCTAAAAAGAAAGAAAGACAATCTTGAAACAAAAAAGAAAAGCTGAAAAGGCCATACCTTTGGCAACCCTCTGTTGCTGTATGTGAGAACAGCCATTTATAGATGGGGGCAACTTTTTGATCTCTGTACAGACTGTGGTCCCAACCAGCATCCTTGGCTCACCGCCAAAGGTCCTGGAAGTCCCCTTCCCATGCTGTAGTTACTCCTTACAGCCACTGTCTGCGCAGCAGTCTTGTTGTGACACCCAAACAAGCGCTGAGTCTGGACACCCTTCCCGTGTCACATGGGAGTGAGTTATTTTGGCTTAAGAGTTGCTCCCATAAAAATTATTCTCATAAAATGCCACTTCCAGGGTGGGGGGAAGGGAGAAAATTACTGAGAGTCAATGGCATGTCCTAAGGTCCCTTTCTGAGGTTCTTGGTAGAGGTTCATTTGATTTGACTCAACTGCGTGTGAGCAGAGGAGCAGAGGTCCAATATATCTGTGTTATTTGCTTTGGCAACATTAGGTGTTGGTACTGTTGTCTAGTTTAAAAGTCCCTGAAAACATGAATGCCAAATTGTTAATGCATGCAAAAGCCTTAAAGAATGATTATATTCAAACACCAGTCCTCATAAATACTCAAAATAATAATATTGTAAAGTAGATAATCATCTCCAATTTTTGCATGGGTTTCCAAGGCAAACCTTGTCCAAGTCTTTTTCAAACCCTGCCTTCAATTCTTGGACCCACCCTCTGGAGTCTCCTCGATTAAACAGAAAATAAACAACCCAGAGTTAAGTCACACACTGGAATCCAAGTGCTCTCTGTGAACAAGGCTTGATTCTATTGGACTGCTAGCAGGCCTGCTATAGTCTTTTGTACTTTTAAAATAAACAACAGTGTTATGTGGAAGCAAGAGATCTGGAAGCACTGTCAGAGTGTTGACGTGTGGCCTCGTGAAAGCAGTTAGAAGTCAGCTCAAGGTTGGCTCCATTTTCCTGGGCCACCTTCTTCTAGGCTGGGAGCAGACCAGGAGGAAAAACACAATACCGTGTCTGCTTTTGGGACGCAGATGGACAATCTAGAAGCCATGTATCTTCATTAGCAGCCATCGTCAAGCAGAGGAATGGAGCAGCAGGAAAGGACTGTCATTATGTTTCATTACCTGTCCCAGGACAAGGTATATATGGTTCTGCCACAGGCTGGGGTATGGATGTCAGAGATGGATGAACATCATTACACGAGTGTGTGGTCGGCCCTCCTGACAAGGAAACCTTATCCCTTTCTTTTGATTGGCCGAGAGCTTTCATCAAGACCTCCGATGGGAAAACTGACACTGTTTACCAAAACACCCTGGCCTTGTTTCCTGTTATTGGGTCGTGTTCTGCAATTCACATTTTATTGTTTAAGGTGGGACAGGGCCAGAGCTGTCGAAGTGTGACTTATTCATTTGCGGACTCATTGTCATTCCCTTCCTGTTCTGATAAGGATGCTGATCCAGAGGTTAACATCTGGCTGCCCTGTGGATACCCACCGTCCACCGATGTATCCTGGGCACCTTTGATACAGAGTCAGGGGCAGCAAAAGCTACCACTGGCTCTCCTGCAGCTGTCACCAGCATTGACCCTTTCTTTCCCACCTGTGACGGCACTGAGAGAAGTGGGGGTCAGTGCATGGGCACACTGCCAGGGCAGGTGTGGGGCTTACCCCACAGAGCACGATCTAGTTTGCAGGGTCCGTCTTGTGTTTCTCCCTCCTCCTATCATAGAACCTTTAGCTCCTAGGCCCAGAGAGTTTTGCTGACAACAAATGCAATTCTAAAGGAAACTATCTCTTACACGAGTAGAAAGAGAGTTTATTCAAAAAGCTATGCATGCCAAGATTTAGTCTTTAATTGTAGTCCATTTTCAGGAGTATTTACATTTTCAAGGAGGGTGTCTGGAAAGAGCAAAGATTACTGCAAACAATCATTCAGTAACAATTGGTGTTTAGGTACTATGTACGCATTCAGGGGTGAACCTCACCCGGCTTAAACTGGGGGCTGCTTTTGATGTTTAAAAACCAGGGTGAAATACAGGACTGAAAAGTGTCTTTTGTCAGTTTATGTTTCCAAGTCTGCTTCTTTATGTACATTTCCCAGCCATATTTTTTCTCAACTTAGAAAAACAAACAGCCTCCCCAAATCGCCCACAAACAAACAAACAAAAAAAACCCATACTGGAAGCCAGCGATGGTACAGAGGGGCCAGGAGGACAGTAAGCGAAACACTATGACAGAAAGACATTGGGTGGCTGAAGGCGTGAGGATGACTTGTGTTTGTTTAGGAATGCTCTCGATGCTTTACACCTGGAGCAGAGAGGATTCGATGAATGGGGAAGAACTTGTCCAAATGATGAGAAAAAAAGTATAATGGGGGCCCAACTCGACAGGGTTGATGAGGAGAGATTTAATAGAATTTGTCCCCCAGAGCCTACCTTTCAGCTATTTGTTCCACTTATTGAACTTAAAAATTTCCAAGGGATGTGAAAAAAAAATGATTTGTTTCAAAAAGTACAATTTACACTCTCAAGTTGTCCCATCATAGCTAGCACTTTGGAAAAAAGAAGCATACCTGTAGGAGAGGAGACAACATTGAGAAAAGAGTGCAGGTATAGATATTAACTGGGTCAGGTTAAAATTAACTTAGTTCACTGTCCTTATGCTCAATGTTAAACCAGGAATCCATGAAAGTTAGATGTACAGAAATAATGTTCAGTGTCTTTCATTCAAAGTTTCCAGAGTATTTTATCTGGTTAAATATACTAAACTGAGTATGTGGAACTTTTGCAAGGGAAGAAGAGTCAAACTTAAATAAATGCACCTTTTATTTTTTTCTGATTATAAAATAATACATGCTCTTTATAGAAACACAGTAAGAACGGTATTAAAAAATAATTAAAATAACAATAATCCCACAATCAAGAGATAAGCATTGCTAATATTTTTGATAGATTTCCTTCTAAACATTTTCTTGCATGCATGCGCACATAAAACACACACAGATGTTTTACACAATTAAATGTTTTGCATTTGGTTTTGAGGCCCTCTCTGCACTTACAAATCAGAAGAATATCCACACACTATTATATATATTGGTCAAACAGGAGTTCACTTAACATTTTTTTATTACACATCGAGAATAGTTTTAATTTCTTTGATATTATAAATAAAGCTATGATGAACACCCCAGTACAACAATTGTGTGTTTATGTTTTACTTTATCAGTTTATTATATTCTCTGCAACATCTATTTTATGCCTTTTCTAAGTTAAGGTGTGTATGTTTTATTAATTTGTAATTGTTCTTTATACATGGACTCTATTAACATTTTATTTGTTTCAAATGTTTCCTCAATTTTTCATTCATCTTTTACATTTCGATGCTTTTATTGACAGACAGAAGCTGTGTCAAATTTATTGATTTTTTTTCCTTTGGTGGTCCTTCCAATACTTCTAGGTTTTGAAAGTCGTTTACCAACCCTAAGGTCAATAAAATATTCACCTACATATTCTCATTCTGAAAATTATGCATGGTTGTTGTTTATTGCTGTTGTTTTTTTTTTTGTTTGTTTTGTTTTGTTTTGCCCTGGCCAGGTAGCTCAGTTGGTTAGAGCATCATCCTGATACACCAAGTTTTCAGGTTCAATCCCCGGTCATGGCACATACAAGAATCAACCATTGCATTTTAAAAGACAAAGGGGACGACTACCTTAAAAGTAGAAGTGTCTTTGTTCCTTACCCCATTCCTTCCGTCAGTCCCTGTCCACAGATGCTCCTTCAGTTTCTGATGATTTTACTTTTCATGTTTCTCTTTTTAACATCAGCTGGAATTTATTTTGTTGTGTGGTCTGAGGTGAAAATCTTCCTTGAGGATTTTTTTTTTTCCAGACAGCGAGCCAATTTTCCCAACACCATTGTTCAATAATTCATCCCTTCCCCCTTGGTTCATGAAGGCCCATATTTTTTGAGTTACAAAGACAGGAAACTCGCAATGACATTATGCAACAAAAATAACCTGCGTTCAAATGTTTTGAATACATGCCTGGCTAAGCGTGTGGTAACTTCTACACCTACGCTCCATGGAAGGCAGAGCATTCCATTTTAGGGCAAGCGATGGGGTTGTCCAGCTTTAACAGAGTGTTCTAATTTGCTGAACCACACAAGTCTTTAATTTTTCAGTTCAGTTCAGCTCAATTCAACTGACTTAATTTCAACCAGTGTTTACTAAATGCTTATTACATGCATTCACTGTAGTATGTGAGTTACGATCGAGTCAGTTTTGGATTTCAACCCAGCTTACGAACAACTTGTCTTAATAACTCAAGCAAAAGCCACACACAAAAAATTCCCAAGTGATTCCGGAAAAAAAAAAAAGGAGGAGGGTTTGCTGAAATCATTTTAAACGGCAAATTTCAAGAGGCTGAACGGACTTGCTTTCAGGGGTTGCGGGGTCCCTTCACGCTCCCCTCTGAGAAGCTGGCAACCAACCACCCACTGTCCCAGTCACTTGGATGACGCCGCGGGAGCCGCCGAAAGCTCCTAAACGCACAGCGGAGCAAAATAAATAAATAAAGCAACATATGTAAGTCAAGGAGCCTCATTCCTTTCCCGGTATAAAAACGTGGGAAGACAAAGAGGCCTGCCATTCTCGGAGAACGACCCTTAGTTCATCGAGTACGGAGGAGCAGGTGGAAACAGCAACCTTATCACAGACGCCACCGGAATGTCTGAAATAACCACGTCCACAGACACTCCATTTTACTTGTATTCCCATTGCTTGTCTTTTCATCATGGCAGTATTCACCTTTTTGTAGAGTGATATGGAAACAACCTGATGAGATTATATATATATATATAAAGTTCCTATGAGAGAAAACAAAAGTATTCACGTGGTCCCATGGGTCCGACAGAAAACTGCTGACAGGGTGGAAATGTACCAAAGATGTGTCTCTTCCGTTTGTAGTTCCACTGCCGTTTTTCTTTCTTACTCCTGACACGTTGCCTATCACACCAGGCACTGGGGGAGTCCAGAAGCACCTGCTAATTGCCCCGACCCGCTGCATTTGCCTTGACCCCTTCCACAGCTCTCTACCTCTTGAAATGTTCATGAAGCAAGATTTCCTGCAATCCACATGGTGATTTTTTTTTTAGTTTATTCAATGGCATTATTTAAAATTTAGTTGGAGTATTTTTTCATACAAAGTGTTTTTACTTCCTAATATTCAGCATAGTTGCATTTTTACATTTATTAGTGTGACTATTTAATTGATTGTATAAATTCAGCATGGAGAAGTTAGTGTGTTTCCACACTAAGTTATCCCCAGTGCTTAAATCAGGGCACATAGTGGGAACTCAATACGTACTTACTGACTGAATGTTGAATGAACAAATTACAGGCAAGACGTTTTGCTGGATATGAAGGAAGACACAAAGATGCGTGACATATTGTTTGTATTCTCAAAGTACTTATAGTAGAACTGGGAGCCATGACAGACACAAAATTAAATAGGAAGACAAGCCAATAATACAAGAGACGTCTTTCAAAAGCATACAAAGTATCCAATTAAAGGTACGACAATCTGCGCTTGTGTTGGAGAGAGTGTTTCCCAAGCAACACACTTCTGCGCATTTCTCAGCCTCCTTTGCAGTTAGTTACCAGGTGAGGCCACTGACGCCAGCTGAACCCATGAAACGTGAGTGGAGTTCCCTGTGCATCACCCAGGTAGACGCTGTTCATAAACGGCGTTCCTCTTCCGTCTTGCTCTTCCTCGCCCGGGCAAACTGAGACACCCTGTGCTCCTGACGGAAGAGCTACACAATAAAAGCAGCCTGGATCCTTGAGTCACCACCTGGAGAAGGGGTGTCCTTGTAAGTCACTCAACTCACCACAGACTCCGATGTGAGGCAGACATACCCTTCCGTGTGAAGTCACTGATTTGTCCCTGTGGCAGCTACAGTGAAACATCTTAATAAAATACCACCCTGGTTTCAGGAGGTGGCAAAGTCATGGAAGCCTTCTGAAAGTGGTGGATTAAAGCTGGACCTCAAGTAGTGCTTAAACATTGTTAAAATTAGGGCAGGGTCCAATGACTTTTTTTTTTTTTTTGGCAGAAGTAGAAAATTACATCCTAAAGTCCATATGGAATCTCAAGGGATCCTGAAAGCCAAAATAATTTTTAAAAAGAAGAACATAGTTGGAATTCTCACATTTGCTGATTTCAAAACTTATTACTAAGCGAAAGAAATCCAAATAGTATGGCACTGCCATAAAGACCGACATAGAGATCAATGGAATTCAGCAGAGGGCCCACAGGTAGATCTCACAGGTATGCTCCAGGGATTTTTGACGAGGATGCCAAAATGGTTCATTGTGGGGGGAGTACTGTCTTGTCAACAAATGGTGCTGGGAAAAGTCCATATCCACAGGTAAAAGAATGAAACTGGACCCTACCTCACATCCCATACAAAAACAGATGCAGGACAGATCAAAGACCTCAATGTTGGAGCTAATACTATAAAACGTTTCAAGAAAAGATATGGGAAAAGCATGACTCCTTGGTATTTACCCCAAAAGGTGAAAACGCATCTCTGCACGATAATTTGCACATCAGTGTTCATATCAGCTTTATTCACACTTGCCTGGACTTGGAAGCAAGCCAGATGCACTTCAGGAAGTGAGTGGATACATTGTGGTATAATCACACAATGGGCTATTGTTCAGTTATAAAAGAAATGAGCTATCCGATCGCGAAAAGGTATGGAAAAAACTTAAATGCATATTAGTAAGTGAAAGAAGCTGACATGCAAATGCTCCAGGTTGTATAATTCCTACTATAGGACGTTCTAGAAAAGGCAAAACTATGGAGACAGTAAAAAGATCAGTGGTTGCCAGCAACTGAAGGTTGGGTGGGACGGGAGGGATGAATAAGCTTGGCCCAGACAATTTTTATACTCTCTATGATATTGTAACAATGGGTACATGTTATCAATACATTTGTCCAAACCCACAGAATGCACACCACCAGGAGTGAACCCTGAGGTCAAGTCCGCAGACTTTGGGTGGTTATGATGTGTCGATGCAGGTTCATCCTTGCAAACAAATGTAGCCTCTAGTGAAGGATGTTGTTGACAATGAGGGAAGTTCTGGAGGTACCCTGTGGGGTACAGTGAGGTGGGCTCCCACCTCCTCCCTCCCTCCAGTTTCCACCAGAGCTGATGAGCCGATGAGCAAGGGAGGCGGGGGAACGTAACCTGCAGAGACGAGCTTTCGAGAAAGCAGGCCGGGAGAAGGGTGAGGAATTCATCTAGACCCAAGAGGCAAAGGTCTGGTACAGACATTCAACTTCTGAAATACATTTCTTTATCAGGGCTGCAGCAAGGTAAGCCACTTTCCCTATAGATGAGTAATTATTTGGAGTGGGGTGTGAGGTGCAGGACATTTGGAAGACTCTCTGGAAACTACTTAAGCTGTGTGAACTTTGCCCCGGAACCTCTTCACACAATCACGCGATTGTTCTTTGGGGAGGTCTTTGAAATGCGGGAGCACAGGGAACTTCAGAACCACAAATTAACTGGGGACCGTGGGCAGCCCCCAAAGACAATGGTCCTTGGGGTAGAAACATTTTAGTTGGGACACAAGATGCTTGATTCAGAAGTAGCAAACCTCGCACTGTCTTTGGAGAACCAAAACACCTCAACAGTCAGAGCCTTCACTCCCGCCGGCCATAAGCTCTTTTCTTAGCAGACAAAGGCCCCTCTTCCTGTTCTGCATGGGCAAGTTTTCTGATTGGACACACGGAACCTCTTCAAAAATTCAGAGCCAGTTTTCTCAGCTCTCACAAAGTGATTTCAATGGTATGAACAGAGAAAATCACCAACTCTTATAACAGTGACATAAAGGCTTTTGAAGTTGACTGAAAATGCCGTGGCTGCTTTTGTTCGGGAATGGAAAATCAAAGAATTGGACATGAGGCTCTTATCTCAGGAGAAACAAAGGAGAAGCAACTGCAAACTTAACATTAAGAGGGAGGAGTGGAATTAGGCAACCTTTAATAGTCATTGGTGGAAACTGTTAAATCTTTGTGAATCTTTCTGTAGGAACTGCCCCATCTCCACTGTGTGGGCAACTCTTAGCTCAATGGGTCTCCTGTCCTGATGTCCTTGACCCCGGCCCACCAGAAGCTTTAGTCTTCCTTTTTGTAATTTAGCTTCTTGTTGATCTTAGAGTTTAGTGGAAAAGAGAAAATATCTAAGTTCCTCTTATGGAAATATTTCTAAGAATTAATACCAACACTCCAGATAATGCCTCACTCTGCCATGTGTGTGTATTGGTGACAGTCACACAATAGAAACAGAACTTGAGAATATCTTCTGGAAGTGCCACCCTGTCACCATCAGCCTCATCCAGGCTGGCCCGTACACGGCAAATGATGGTCTGATTAAGGCTAGATCACAGATAACTGGTGCGGTACCTGGGAGAGCATGTTAGTGTCAGAATAGTTTTAGGTCAAGTCAGCCAAGGCTTGTGGTATAATGTGATCCATCGCAGCAGGGAAGCCACAGACGATTTGGAGATATGGTGGCCCAGGTCCCGCCAGAAAGTCATGGTCAATGCTCTGGGTCAATCCAATATTTATTTGAACCAATTAAACAGAGAACTATTCTGATGCAAGCTTTGTGTAAATGCGCTTTCTGTATTGAAAACTTTGCACAGCATGAACTTTCTAGAAAGGAAAATTTGAGTTTAATTATATTGAAAGCCCTTTAGTAAATGTCTCATCTATTCCTTGACTTGCTTTTTGAGAAAGAGAAGTGCTCTCTCCGGAAGCCTTCGTGGGAGCTGAGCTGCCCAGGTCTGTGCCGGTTACTCAGAAGATGTGCTGTGTGGAGATGAGCAAGGTAGCTCTGCCAGTGAGTGATCGTGAAGGAAATGAGGCTCACTGTACACGAGTAATTTGACCGTGCACCTGTCCTCACCTTTAGGGAAACAAGGTAAGAGCGATGGCTCTATTGTCTTTTCATTCTCTCTGAGCATGCGCACCACTCTGCAAGTGAGAAGCCTGTTCTGGCTTCTTTTCTGCCTCTGAGTCTGCTCACAATAGGCTCATTGCAACCAATTTCCCTCTCAGGGTCAGAGCAATCCGTCTCCCCAGGGATGCCTCAGTTTCCTGATTCCCTGTAGGTACATTCCTGCTTAATCCTCACCTCAACGCTGCAAGACACTTCATGAGGATTTGGAAGTTTTTTTATTCCCAGACTGGCAAAACCCTATAAAACCTTATCAGGCTGTTGAAATATTGCTACAAAACCTTGTTTTGAAAGGGTGTGTTCTGTGAGATTGATTGGAAGTTTCTGGCTGGAATGTTTAATTATCACCTAATTGACAGTCTTTTGTTAGTCTCCTTGCGGTATGCCTTGGGATTTGCCAGCAGCAGGGTAAGTCTTGCTTGACTGACACCTGTCAGTGGCCTGTATGGAAATGACAAATAATGTGGCAGGGTGAAGATGAAAGGTTCCCCCTCAACACTGACCTGTGCCAGTATTCTGTTTCTCTACCAGGGTTTTTTAAGGCAGATGCCCTGGCTGTGGCATGCACTGACTTGGCTGTTAGAAGGCTGTGTTCTGGGTGAGGGGGGCAGTGACCGACAGGCTATTCATCATAATTCATACCTTGAGATGCCTGGGTTGGACGGACCAATCCCTGAATGAGCCACCAGGTTGTATGCCACCACTCAGACAGCTGCAAACAACTGCTTCCACTTAGAAGGGCGGAATCAGTGCTCACTGAAGCCATGCCCAGTGCATGTACAGTAATGTACATGTCTTTATGAAGTCAAGAGAGACGATGACCGGTCAATGGGCTCTTCTTTGAAAAATCTGGTTGTAGGAGGTCAAAGGGTGTTTCCACAGGCCCCAGAAGGGACAAGGAGGATCCTCCTCAGGACCCCAAACTGATTTCTTTGCAAACATCAGCCTTTGTCACATTAGTCACCCACTCAGAGCTTCCTGGAAGACTGCCCATTGCTGAGCATAGAAGTTCAAACTCAACTCCAGTTGAAAGCTGCATAGGCACCATCATTAATCCATCCACCCGGCTGCAACTCCTCCTGCTTTCTAGTTGGAGCTCTCCTCTGCCAAACTCTCTCCTCCGTGTTTCCTGAGCCCACCTTTCCCATTCTTATTTTTCACCTTTATTGGGCTTTCTTCCATTTCCTGCCCCTCTGCCTGGTGTCTTCCAAGGATACTCACTAGACCTCTTGTGTTAGCTGAAGTGTGGCTTTCTCTGGGGCCATGGATTCTCCTGGGGCTCCAGAGAGCAAAGGTTGTTCATTCCTTACACCTCAGGTGACAAAGTGTAAACTTACATCTTTTCTCTGTGCTGTATGGGTCTCACTGAAGTATCACAGCTTTGCCTGTTTGTTAAGTTGCCTTCTCTAAAGCCAGGCCCCTCAGCACAGAAGCACAGAAGCTCCTCAATGTGCACAGCTTCCTGTAGAACACACCGTCCAACATGGCAGCTATTAGATTACTTCCATCAGTGCAGAAAGTTCTATTGGGTTGCTCTGGTCTCAAAGCTACTTCTTCCATTATTCCTTTTATCTTCATTTCCATCCGATCTCACTGGGCCTAGACCCAGACCATAAGTCATGGTCCTTCTCATTCAGTTTCGTACTTGTAGCAACAGGCAGGTTCATCCAGAGTGACGAAGTATGTACTGCATTCTTACTGTGTGCCAGGCACTGTGCTAAGTACTTTATATGCATTATCTTATTCAATGCTCACAACAAATATCTGAGGAGAGCATAACGAGTCCCATTGTATAGATGAGGAAATAGAGACCTATAAAAGTCAACTAACTCGCCAAAGGCCAGAGAACTAAGCAGCAGATCCCAATGCAATGCATTTATGTCTAACTCCTCAGCTCCTCCCCTGGGGTCCTGAAACACAGAACCTGCAGCCAGTCTGTACTAGAATTGCCTGAGGAGCTTTTAAACTAGCAAATATCTGGGCTTCACCACTGACTCAGAGATAAGCTTACGTGTTTGCAGGTTTCTACAAGAGGCCACTGGGTACTTTGTTATAGATAGTAAAGGCAGCCTAAGGCATGGCCTCCCCTTTCCAGAAGGACCATGCCCTCGGTTCTCCTGTTCTTTGTTGTTGATCCCACCGGGGAAGGCCAGGCAGGACTGTGCTGTTTCCTGAGTGGCTTGAATGAGGCTGAAACGCCACCCTCCACCCTCTTCTGCTGAGGAAACTGCTCTGCTTCTCGGGTCACAGTCAGCCCCTTTTTCTTTATGCCCGTATACCATTCAGGCGACATGTCTTTCTCTCCATCACCAGGCTCTGAGTTCCTAGTGAGGATGGGGACCACAGTGCAGGGGTCTGGGCACCGCCCTCCCTGACCCTCTCTTATTCACGTACTCAGGACGGACTAGCGTAGTGTTCTGCATAGAAGGCGAGCTCAGACTTACTCTCTTCAATGGAGTCAAAGAGGGAACGGCGAAGCACTGGGTTAGGGGGTGTCTGTTCCAAGTAGGGGCAATAGCAGCGCAGAGAAGAGGAAAAGCAATATGGCTGGTGAGTCAAGAAAGGTTCCACAGAGGAAGAGAAAACCTGGTGCTCAGTGGTACATTCTGAAACCCATTGCATGGACACAATGACTTTAATAAATGTATTCTTTAGTGATGTAGCAATTGAAGGGCTTTGACTGCATTATTATTGGATTTCTAGTAACTTTTCCTGTTATAATTTGAGTTAACAGTGGCACCTTTTGAGGCTCTTCCATTTTATCCTATTTTTATACAACAGAATCATGTCACAAAGCGATGGTGCCCCATTTCCACTCTCATCTGTAGAGGTAACTTAGGACCAAGTTGTCTGATGGTTACAAATACAATTGCAGTTTCAAAATCTGCTGAGGTCATTAGCTGAGGACATATTTAATAATGCAATGATGTTTTAAACTTATTTTGCTTTTTATTGCTAACACAGTACTCAGTTCATTCTTACAAACGTACGTTACAAAAAGCCTCCTGTGGTTTGAGCTAGTGCTTGAAGAGGCAAGGACATTCACTTTGTAACTCGATAAATATGAGCTGGACATTTAATTCATCCAATCAAAGGGAAAGTGGACAAACCAAACACTATATTTGGGGGCTCTATCAAATGTCTGTTAGAAACTAAGGCCAGCAGGGGAAAATAGATATAGGGAAATAAATAATAAAAGGAATAAACTTTTGAATATATATACATATTTTTTTCTCCATAGGCCTACCATCTCCAAAATTATTATATATGATTTACCTGTGCATTAGGTCTATTGACTGGGGAATGTTTCCCCCACATAAGAATATAAGCAGCAGAAAGGCAGTGCTTTTTGTTTGTTTATTTATGGATGTTCCGCCAGTTACCAAACAGTACTGGCTACATAGTAAGCACTCAAGAAAATATATTAAACAAATGAATGAATGAGAGAAGAATTTTTTTAAAAATAGGACCTCAACAAAAAACACAAGTAAAAGTGATCTTGTCAATATTAAAGATTTCTCTATTCAACAGAGGTTAATGAACTGATGGTAGGTTGGGAGAACATATTTGTGATCTAGATTATACAGAGAGTTGCTGGCAAGCAATAAGAATAAAGCAGAACCTGCCCCCGCCCCCCCCCCCCCACACAGAATAATGAGAAGCCTGAAAAATGCGACGAACATAAAATCCTAAGACTGACCACAGGAGAGATGGATGGTGGCGAGCGCTGGTGGGATGCGGGGACCTCACTTGGCGCCGATGGGATGGGGACTTACCAGGTCATTTTGAACAGCACATCAATACGATCTGGTCAGATTGTGAACGCACATGTTGATTCCACTCCTGGCTCTTGGTCCCAGAAAAATTCTCAGTAAGGGCCCCTGTACGAGGATGCACATGGCCCTCCTCAGGCCCGGACAGGGAGGACGGCTGGTGACCGCCCCGGAGGGACTGGCTGGGGACAGGTGGCAGATGCACACAAGGGCTCGATAGACACACAGCAACACAGTGGGCCTTAACGACGTGGTGCTGAGTTGGGGGGAGGGAGGAAGAACGAGAATATGGTTAAAGCAATAGAACATTTTTACAAATTAAAAATCACAATGTGTGTTATACTTAAAGATGTGTAAGTAAAGGAATGACACTGGCAGGGGTTGGAGAATGGGGATGTGGGAGGACAAAAGGAAGAAAATAACTAAAGCAGGAGAAATGCTTTGTACAGCGATTGTGCCCCACGAGCGGAGAAGTGTAATGAACTCAACTCTCTGAAACTGAGACTCCACTGAAAATAAAATAAAATAAAATAGACCTCCAGGATAATTTCTAAGTTTCTTTATATCACCCAGAATTTCAGCGAATGATTATTCTTATCTTTTCATATAGAATTAACCTTCAAATATTTTATTAGTTTGCAAATTAAATTACTTTTGTAAGTTCATTTGGTGTGAGTAGTACACCATCAACATATGCTTTACATTCTAATCATTTTGCTTTAAAGTTTCCCTTCAATCCTTATCTTTCCTACAAAGCTTTTTCTAGTTTCTCAAGTGATAAGTTTTTTCCCTTTTTCTCTTTGTATAATACCTTCTTTTTAATAATGATAATAACAATAATATTAATTGTAACAATTCCAGCTTTTATTGAGGCCCAGTCCCCATGATGCATTAGGGAGATTATGGGATATAGAACAGAAACATCACGTACTTTACAGCATTGCATTTGTCAAGGATCATATAGAAGACATTTGGGGCTCAGATGCTGAAATGGTGCCCATCGACTAACTAGTCTGTTTTTCCCTGAGGACCTCTCTAATGGAAACTGACAAGAAGTAACCCTGAATATTAATATTCCAATGATAGAAGAATATCAGAATATCCTGAAATCAAAGATTGCATAATGAGTGAAACTCACGGAGGAGGGTGTAGAATTACTTTTTATCTGATTTTTAGAAAAAATATAATGGTTTCCCTTTTTTATGCCATGATATAGTCACAATATCTTGACAGCAAAAATTTTGCTTTTCAAAATCATATTATTTAGCACACACAGTATGAGTATATGGCAGTATATGCAGGATTTTTGAAAAGCTTAAGTAGAATTGTACAATATTTTTGTTAGCTATGTGTTTTGTTTAGCACTCAGTGACAAAAAAAAAAACAAAACACCTTTTTGTAATTCTGTCCAAAAGGAAAAAGATGGAGATTTGATGATCTTCTTAGGTACTTCTCCTATTACATTTCTGAGATAAAGGGTTAATGAGTAAACTGGATGCAAAGGTTGAATTCCTGACTACCCTTTTTGAACAGATGTTCTCTGCCTGTTGAGACCAGGAGGACCCGAGCCTGTGGTTTGGGGCAGCAGCTCCCTGGGCCCAGGAGAGGTGGAAAAGCAGAAGCGGAAGTCAGATGGCGTGTGTGCCTTGGCTCCTGGGCAGGAAGCTCTTCTCAGGCCCACTCCGGTGGTGGGGGTTGCCTCTCCCTATTTTACTTGTCATTATAGTTGCGGGGTCCTCTCCAGTTCACAGGCTCTTTGTAAAGCTCTTTCAAATTCAACGAATCATTTGATCTTCGCAACCACCCTGAGAGATAAATATAGAACTATATTTTCAGTTTACTGGTGAGGTAATGATGGCTCAGAGAAGAGAAGCTGGACCAAAGCTCAAACTCCTTTGCCAACTTGGAGTGTAGTGTTCTTCCTCTGAACCGAGGTATTAGGTTTCCTCTTCTGCTAACCCCTTGACTCAGCCCATGTTACCACTAGCACCGCATTCAAAAGCAGGGGTTTAGCATTTGTCTGAAAATTAAATACCTCCATGAGACTCATATAAAGTTATCATTTAAAAATAAGAATAGCAGAAAGAACAATGGGACAGAAGAAACCCTAAAAACTATAACTTGAGAAAATATTCCTGAAATAAAAGAAGTCTCAAAACACTATATTGATAGGGGACAACACCAACACTATATAGAGAGGGGGCATTTCTAAGAACAACCAACACCAACATGTATGACATTAAAGTTAATGGACCTTAAATAAAAAGAAAAAATATACCATTTTTCCAACTAGGAAGCACCATTTCCCCAACCAGAAAAAAACAACACAAAAAATTAGTTACAAAGTAAAGAATTCACATTTTCATTAGACATTCTAGTTGTGATAGTTTAGGGTTGAAGATAATTGAATAACATATTTTTCTTTAGAGACTAAAGGAAATGTAAAAATTCAAGGGTTTTATACCCAGCTAAAGCAACATCCACACATAAAGGCTAAACACAAACTGTTATGCAAAAAAAAATTCAAGGAATATTTTTCCATGAACATTTCTCAAAGACATTCTTTGTAAACATTCTTTTGATAAACAACATGACTAGAAACAAGTAACAACAACAAAGATCAATTCTATGCTACATACAAAACACACAGGTAAAGCCAAGAGACTCAGGAAGTTTAAAAATAAAAGGGTAGACAAAGCTATATCAGGAAATAAAAATATAAAGGAAGCAGGGGTTGCAATCTTGTTTCCTGATAGGGTAAAAGTCAGAGCAAAATTCATTACAAGTGGCAAATACGCAGACAAAGGCTAAAGTTGCAACAAAGATAAAACAGTTACTAATATGGACCCAATGACTCCACAACTTGCATACATCAAATAACTTTAGGAAATTCAAGGAAAAATACCCAGGACCACACAAAGATTGCATACAGAATGTTAACAACACACAATCTTATTTATGAATACCAATGGAAAAAGCATACGAAATAGTAGTAGTCAGAATCCAATAGCACATTAAAAAGAAAATACACCATGACTAAGTGAGGTTTTTTGCAAAAGGGTTCAATATTTAAAAATTGGTTGGGTCTGGCCAGGTGGTTAGAGTGTCATCCTGTACACGAAAAGGTTGTGGGTCCGATTCCCAGTCAGGGCACATGCCTAGGTGGCCAGTTCAATGACTGGGGTGTGTGTGCGGGAAGCAGGCGATGTTTCTTTCTCACATCTCTCTCTCTCTCTTCCTCTTTCTCTAAAAATCAATAAACCTGTCCTCAGATGGGGATTAAACAATTTTTAAAAATTGGTTATTACCATACATCATATTTATAGAGCTAGGAAGAAAATTCATATGATCTCTCCACAGATGTATAAAAATATTTGAAAATAGTAACACCCATTCATAATAAAATATATTCGATAAAATAGAAATGTCTGGCTATTTTTTAAAAGAGAGATGATAGATGGATAGAGCCAGATTCTTAATTAGTAGAGAAATGCCAAAGGTTTTTCTCCTAAATCTGGGAACAAGTAAAGGATGCCAGCTATAATCACTACTATCTAGTAATAAATTAGAAGTATCAACCACTATGAAATTATACAAAGGAGCATTAAAGGCAAAAGAACTGGTACATAAGAAACAAATACTATCACTTTTAGCAAGTGATAGGATTATAAATCTGGAGAAATAAAGAGTCAGTGGGAAAACTGCTAAAATGTTATAATGAATACTCCCCAAAAAAGAGATAAAGGAAGGCCCCTTTTTGGACCCACCTTCTTCTTACGTAGGAAAAAACCAACATTGTAAAGATAAATTTAATTTATTATGAATAAAAATAACATAGTTTCTTCTGCTTTAGCAAGACAAATTGGTTATAAAGTTTATTTTAAAAAAGAAGCAAAAATAGCTATAAAATTCTGAAAAAGAACAATGATATTGTACGTGGTGTTGGCACTACTCAGTAGAAGAGTATACGAAAGCCCTGTATTGATTAAAATAATGAGGTGCTAGTGCAGGGGTGGACACACCAATGGGACAGAGCAGAAAGTCCAGAAATTGATGTAATTGCATTTGCATATTTTTGTTGGTATAACTAGGTGGCTATCTGGTGGAAGATAAAATTGAAATTTTCCCTACACTCTGCATTAGTATAAATTCCACATAAATTCTGTATCTGGATATTAAAAAATGAAAATATGTAACTGCTAGAACAAAGCATCGATTATCCTAAGCATTGATTATGTATTCTATAATGTGGAAGACATAAAATTTTTCTAATTACTACTCAAAATCCATAGTGATTTTTATGGCAAAAGTAAAAAGAAAACCCAACATTTTTAAAACTTATTTTTAGAGAGGGAAGGGAGGGAGATAGAGAGAGAGAGAGTGAAACATCAATGTGTGGTTGCTGGGGTCTATGGCCTGCAACCCAGGCATGTACCCTGGCTGGGTATCGAACCTGTGACACTTTGGTTCGCAGCCTGCACTCAATCCACTGAGCTACGCCAGCCAGGGCTCTCTTTTTTTTCTAGATTGAAATTTTTGCCTGGATTTTGCATGGTAATTTCTTCTTTTCCGGTCTCCATTTATTTCTATTTTCCTTTCTTTTTACTTTTTTACTCCATTTGGTTTCATTTTATCTTTTTAAGTGTTTTTGTTATTGGTTTCATTTGGGACATGGAGGGGCCATAGCATGTTAACCGAGTTTCAGAAATTGTATCTACTCTGAGGAGACTGGTTTGATTTCCCCTCCCACGCTGAACTTGAGGGCTGGTTACTTACCATTTTTAGCATAGCAAACATTACTGGTTGTCCACTTATATGTAGTCTCCTTTCTTTAGTAAGGGACCTTTCTTTTCCAGGAAGCAATGTGTCCTGATGGAATAGGCTGTCCTTCCCACTTTCAGTTGTAGCTGATAGCAAACTATGAGATATACTGCAATTCACTAAATGGAGATCTGGAATATCTTTTTAAAAGACCTTGTTTAGCTATGAGGATTTTTTTTTATTCCTGGCCCACTAGCCCTTAGTCATCCTCTTTCCTGGAGTGTTAATATGATGGTTGGATCTCTGGCAGCCCTTTTGCAACTTGGAGAATAAATGCCACATACTATTGATAAGATAAAGAGAAAAGGAACTCGAGTGCTTTGTACATTCATGGTTTCACAGCCACAACTCTGGATTACCAACTTTTTAAATTATTTTATGTCAAAGAACAAGCTTACAAGTCTTGAAGCCACTAAAATTAGGTTTCCATTGCCTGCAATTGAAGATCATTCATAATCAATACTGTGTTCTGCCCACATTTTAGTGGCTTGAGGAATGGCAAGGGCAGGCATCCTCAGATGATGCAAAAGTGGTACCTGTGAAAATGGCTGAGCTATGCTCTCTCAGAGATACTATTCTTTATTGGGGGGTGGGGTTTCTACATAATTGGCTGGTGTGCATCAGGGTGCAGCTTGTTCTTCCAATTCCTTGTGTAGCCCTGAGGCCTTCACTTCCACCTCAGACTCAAACTGATCTCATCTTTTTCCATTCCCTCCCACCCCACCCTCAGGCAGTTTCCATTACCCAGCTAGAAGAATGAGAGATGCAGATAGTCAATTTGTTTCTCTCCAGAATGTGGAGAGAATATTAGAGATGTTGTAGACTCAACTGGATAGTGTCTAGAGGCAGGAGCTGAACCAAGTTTGGCCTTTGTTCCTCAAGAATCTTCTGCTGTCTTCCCATGGTGACTGTTTTTTTCCTCACTGAGACCATTTTCTCATTGTTCAGAGAGAGAGGGAGAGAGAGAAACATTGATGCAAGAGAAGAGCATGATTGATTGCCTCCCATAGGCATTGGGACCCTACAATGTGACAATGTGGCTGGGATCCCCCACATCCTGACCGGAAATCAGACCTGCAATGTTTCAGTTGCAGGAGGATGCTCCAAGCAAGTAAGCCACACCAGCCAGGGCCATGTGACTGGTCTTTGATGCTTATTTCACTATGTCCCCTTCCTTGTACGACCAATCAGGATGAGAGGTTTCCTAATAGAGTTTTAATCTACCATCTTAACTCAGAATTCCTCCGTATGTTTTAAAACATTGTTAAACACGGTAGTAATAATTTTTTTAAAAGATCAATATTGCTTCTATTTTGACTTAGTGTAGTAGGGACAGGGATTGACCTGAGGTACTAAAAATCTAACTGTGTTGTCTTTTCAACTAGTGTTTCCCCAAGTAAATACAATAAACAGTTTCATGGAGTTCTTAACGGGCATGATCAGATCTAATATAGTGGTTCCGTTATACTGGTTGTTCGTTGCCACTGTCTCTCCTGAGTGGTTGCTTCTCTGTTGTACTGGTTTTATATGTTTACATATCCTACCTGTCACTTTATAAAAATAATACCCATAGTAATAGTAAAAATATGTGTGAGTAAAGGATAATTATTCTGGGAAATCGAGGGATAAAACCAAGCAAACATGTCTTTGCTGCAGGCCTTATGAGAGAATTTAATATGCTAATATACTTTGGGAAGCTCCGAGGGAATGACATAGTGGTGATAAGAACTTCCCAAATTAATTGGTATCAGATCTTCTTTAACTGAAGGAAGCATCTCTTGGGGTGAGTAATCTGAAATAAACTCTGGGAAACACTTCCTTAAACATTTAACTTTTCCAGTGAATTTCTATTTATTTTTTACTTTTTTTAATTTAATTTTTCATTGAATTTATTGGGGTGACATTGGTTCACTAAACTATACAGGTTTCAAGTGTACTCCTCAATAAAACATCACTTGCACATTGCACTGTGTGCCCATTACCCCAAGCCAAATCTCCTTGCATCCCCATCTTCCTCCCCTTTGCCCACTTCCACCTACCTCCAACCCCCTTTCCCTCTGGTTATCTCCACACTGTTGTCTATATCTAGGTGTTCTATGTGTTCTGCATGTGTGCGCGCGCGCGTGTGTGTGTGTGTGTTTGCTTCATCTCTTCACCTGCTTTCATCCAGTCCCTCCTCTCCTGACCCCTCTAACAGCTGTGAGTCTGTTCTCTGTGTCCATGGCTCTGTTTCTAGTTTGTTTTTCAGTTTATTTTGTTTATTAGATTCCATATATAAGTGAAATCATACGGATTTGTCTCTCTCTGACTGGCTTATTGCACTTGGCATAATGTCCTCCAGGCCCATCCATGCTGTCATAAAAGGTAAGATTTCATTTTTTTTAAGGCCACATAGTATTCCATAGTTTAAATGTACCACAGCTTTTGTATCTACTCATCTACTGATGGGCACTTGGGCTGTTTCCAGATCTTGGCTATTGTAAATCACACTGCAATGACCACAGGAGTGCTTATGTTCTTTTGAATTAGTGTTTCAGGATTCTTAGGATATAGTCCCAGAAGTGGAATTGCTGGGTCCAAAGTCAGTTTCATTTTTAATGTTTTGAGGAACTCCATACTGCTTTCAATGAATTTTAAAAGAATCACAAAAATATGACAATTATTTTTCAGCAATACCAATACTGGACAATACTTAACTATGTTTTTCTTTCTTTTGTGTATCTTCACATTTTCTTGTAGATAAAACTTTTATTTTTATGCAAACTTAGGTTTCAATATATTCTCTAATATTCATGAAGACATTGTTTAGTAAATGAATCTATGCTTTTTCCCCTTTATGTTCAAGTTTGAAGAGAACTGTCATATCTGAAGTAAGGCTAAAAGCATTTTAAAAATAAATACAGACACAAATCAAAGGCCTTGACATTGGTTCTGTATGTATTAATTATGAAGACCTTGTGAGCTTTGTGTAGAAAACATGTGTAATATTGATGAAATAGTGTTCTAACTTCTCATACTTATGAAATTTCCATTCTGATTTTTTACCCCTTAGGTTTTAAACAGTCTTCCCCATCCTCTAATTAATGCATACACTCACATCCCATTTCCCAAGTTTCTACCTTTTGTATCATTTTATTGGTTGACCATTGCTGTCCTATTAAGTGGCAAGGCTCTAATTGTATTGGATTTGAATATTCTCTTACTCATTTTAGCAATATTCACTTTGAATATTCTCTTACTCTATTTTGTTGTTTTTGTTTGTTTTCCAGGGCTTGTCTTTAGTCCCAGGAGTATGGGACCCAAAACCATGTAGGTTGTAAAGACACAAAGAAGATACACTTCCGTGACCGCCCCCATTGTGGACAAAGGTCAGATTTATCAACTCCACGTGGGACTTCCCCATGATGCAAATCAGCAGTTTGCAAGTTGGAGAACTAGATTTATAACAATTAGAGAGATAAGTATGAAAATGTTAACAATGGTAATTTCTTGGTGGTTGCACAAACATTATTTTTTTAATATTTGCACTTTTCCATGTTTTCTAAAACTTCTGCAAATACTATTTCATCAGAAAAAGTCAATGAATGTCATTGGTCTTTATGAATACAGTATTGCAAACTTTCTTATTTTCCTGTTCCTCTTGCTGTCCCTGGCCCTGTGCCTTCTCTCCTGTGCCTCCTGCAGTCTTTCTAAGTGTTGCCAACATCTTCATTTAAATTATATCCAATTATTTCTTATCAAAACCCTATAAATTATTCTTGGTGTTCTAAAAGGATTAGGTGAGTACAAGTGTTCAAAATAAGAAGTTCAAGATGACTATAACTTCCCAGGGAAGACGTAAGTGAAATAATTGTAGAATATTATACAGCAGTAAAAACTGTGGACAGAAATGTGTGGTGTATGCTTGAATTGCTTAGGCATTCCGAGAACATGATCCATCCCCTCTCCCAGTGTGTTTTAGAATTTGCATGATGGTGTAAATAGCCTCATTTGCTGGCTAATCATACAGTTTCCTGGGTCCCCCTCCAAATGCATTAATGCAGAATCTCCAGGGGTCCTGTCTTTCCCAGCTGATTCTTGTAATTATGGAAGTTTGGGAAACTGAGCTAGAATGATCATCAAAAATGTTGGGAGTTGCTGGAACCGGTGAAAAGCATTATGGGATGGGCAGAAATTAGGTAGAGAGCCCAGAGGGCAAGCATTCTAGGGAAAGCTTCTTGGAAGATGTAGAAACTGAGTTTAAGTCTGGATTAACAGAAAAAGGGAAATTCATACAACTGAGGCCTGGGCAAGTTGCAAAAGGGTATTTTATAGAGGTGGTTAGCTCTCCAAGTCAAGGGGTTTTCTGGGTAATAAATGGAATGTGATTTTAAGTAAAATGTCTGCCTTTGTCTTTCTGTCTTTCAGAGTGGCGCACACAGTGGTGGAACCTCCAGACCTTTTGAAAATCTATATTTGGACTTGCTACCCTGATTTTGAAACGAGTGCTAGAGCCAGAGGGGCATCATGTGAAATTCATGGGCAGAACCATGAGAAGCGATCACGTACTTTTATCCATTTACATAAAATCCAAACCATCCATCCTCATACAATTTTTCTCTGCCTTCCCCATAGGATTAATATAAATCATGGGAGATAATTTGCAAAGAAGGCTATTTAAAATTGCAGCAGAGCAGTTCATTTGTTGCGATAATTCACTTTGGTGTAAAATTCAATTATTACTGACAAATAAATGTTAGTAACTTAATCATTATAAAGAACAGACGTCTGGGCAAGGAACAAGTAAATCAGGGGATTCCCAAGTCTTTTAATCTCCACTTCCCCCCTGTGATTCTAGAGGATTTTCAAACCTTGTAAGAGCTTTAAAATATTTTTCATCCCTCTCATCCTTGGATAGAATTCCTCTCGTCAGTTTATGTTGAAAATAATAAATGTGCAAATACATGCCACAAGTTTACATACTTGCACAACTCCGTAGCATTTCAAAATCCAGCCTAACTGTTCAGAAAATTGGGTGTTGGCTTCTCCCCTCTGGCACGGAGCAGAGAGACAACTGCAGCCCATTGGTTGGAGGCCCGACATCTGCCGGTTTGTCAGTTTTGTTTAGTTAAAATGGATCCACGTTTGTGAGAAAAGGGACCCTTTAGAGGAGGCTGTGCTGGAGAAAATCAGTTCTACTTTGGCCAACATTAAGTCCCCTGATTTTGCACTAATTGGGAAATGTTTTGTGACTGGGGAAACGGCTTCACACAATGATTTGGTGAATTGGGGGTGGTTCATAAACCAAAATGAATACCAACTGGGAGGATAGGTGCGACCAAGGTCACAGGCCAGGACGCCATACACTTGGGGCAAATAAGGCAGCCCTCCCCTGCCCAGTTGCACAGAGGCCTGGGTCTGATGAGCCAGCGGAAATTCTGAAGGGCTGGAATCTGTCGTCTCCCTCATTACAGTTTCCCACTTTAGGTAGTTAGTATGCATTTAATCCGCTCATATTTGTATTGGAACCCACAGCTCTATCCAGACCCCAAAGGAGTGCCTCCAAACAGTTTTCACAGCTCAGCATTTTTATTTTTTATTTTTATTTTATTTTTGTGCTAAGGAAGAAAGCTGGACAACCAGTTTATAAAATGCTGACAGAAATACACAGTCATTCAGAGGGCTTCTACGTGCAGTCTTCAAGATGAACTGCCCTACATCTCCCGTTATTGTTTCAACTCATCCTCCTGAAATGGTTCACCATGGAGAGAAAAGCTGTAAAGGTGTGGTGAGCGGTGAATTATCTGCAAGCTGCGTAAGACCGGTGATAAACCTTTTAAAACTCGTATCTGTGCAGTGGGCACTTCAGAAAGTAAATAGGTATAATAACACACCGACGGGTTCTCGCTCTCTCCCACCCCGGCAAGCATTTCTTTTCAAAGTGAAGAAAGCCTGACTAGGTAGCTGGCCTTTAAGCCTTCAATTAATTGAACAAAGATTTTAAAATTGTTCAATTGGTTTCATTAGGAAGTGTACAATGAAATAATAAAGTAAAACAAATGATATAAAGCAGAGCCACTAATTAGCTCTACATGATTGATACAGCTTTGGACCAGGCATTTGATCTCCCACAAAATGCAGTTCCTTGTTAAGAGGATTTTTAATTGATGTGCAGAGAGGTATTAGATGATGTTGGAAAATAATTACTCCAAACCTATTCATGCATTTGGCTGAACATAACAAATGAAGTTTGGGCACTGGATCTGGCGAAGTGGACACGTGCTAATTAATAACGAGAAGAACAAGCATCTTCCATGCGTTTTTAACCCGGTATTTGCTAGGAGATTGCCGAGCAATTATGCACCATAATGAGGTTGTCATATAAACAAGATTAACATTATTCAGATGTCAGAAGAGATTTCAAATTCATGCAAGCCATATGTATTTTCCGGTTGTTATAGATTGCAATGCAGAGCTAACCAATCCAGGTTGCCACTCCAAGATCAGGTGTGATCAAGGAAACCTCATAATGAGATAGCAAATTTTTGAAATGTTCTGATGGTCAAATTAAGACTGTCCCCTTAGAATAAATAAGTAGAAACTCTTAGGCTCATGTCAAAGCCCCAATACATTAAAAAAAGAAAAAAAAAGAACTTTTTTTCAAAGATATGAATATTGACTGGGGTAAATATGCTCTTCATCTCTAAAAACTTGATGAGCATATGCACTGAGTTACACATAATTTGTTAAATTTGACAAGAACGTTAAATTAGCATTTGGTTGATCTCGGCCAAATTCTTTGCTCAGAAAAATGTGTGCATGTTGACATGAAATTAGAGGGATTTATGGGTGACTATCTGAAGGCGGAATTTGTCTGTCTTTGTTTTATAAAAGGCTGTTTTTCCTCCCCCGCAGTGGTAAAAGATAAGGCTAACTCTCGATACGTCTTTGTAGCCAAAAATGTAGCATTGATTTCAAGTATTTAGATAACTTAGATAAACAATTTAAAACTGCAATAAGGAAATCTTGAGTTTGGTGTGAACTTAAAGTATTGAATGATTCTCAACTTATTTTTGTGGTGTATCAGCTCAGGTTGAGAGACCAATGTACTATCTGCATTTTACTCCATTATTCTCTTACAAATTCTTAAAGTAATAAAAACTTGACATTTCTTATTAAATGATGGCATACATGAATTAAACTTCCTAATTTCTTTGCTAGACAAAAAACCCCACAAAAACCAAACCCCAAACATATGTGTGTGTTGTGTGTGTTGATGTGCAAGTTGTGTTTTGTGTGTGTAGGAGATGTGTGGATAGAGTGGGAGAGGGCTCAGGGTCAGTGGGGAGAGGAATTCCAGACTAATTTTCCAGTTTCTTCACAACTGCTCATCCTGCTTCACACACAGTTGTCTCTGCCTGAAAAGGTACCTCTTTGTAAATGTGTATGCATATGTGTGTGTGCATATGTTTATTTACAAAGGCTCTTTTTCCCTAAAAGAATAGGTTTTTCAGCCATTGTTCTCTGTAATTATTCTTTTACAGTTTTCCTGATACTCTTGATTAAAATTTATTTCTTTGCTACTCAGCATTTGATTTTCATAACCTCATAAATGATATCATTTTCTAACAGAAAATCCCGTAAAGCGGAGTAGTGATTATTACAGGATCCTCAATGCCCTGATCATGTCTCACTTCCATCCTGGTTGCTGCTTTGGTGTTTACCGCTCAGTGTCTGCAGCACAGCGCAGAGGCGAGATGGCAAAGGCCCTTTGCCCGGGGTTCTCCAGGCTCCATGGTGGAAATAGAGTCTACAGTATGGATAGTATGAACAGGAGCACAAGGTCCACTAGAGCCCCATGAGAGGCTGCAATGTCATCCACACGGGCGCATGCAGACTGTGGGCTACAGGATTGGTAGGGCTTGGAGAAACCAAGAGGAACGTGAAGGAATTCTGGTGGGAAAAGCATGTTTCTCTCCCAGGTAAATGCCACAGCATTGAAGACGAAGATAATAATGAAGGATTGTGTAGCTGCCCAGGTCTACAGAGACAGCAACAGACGTGAAGGAATGGACTGAGAAACTTGAGGAGGGAGTGGGCTGGCCTCTCACCAAAGGATAGGCTTCTAGTTTTGACTTGTGAACTTGGAAATATCTCTGCAGAGCTTGCTGGGCCCCCTCCTCTTAGGGGAAGCACTGAACCATCTGAATAAATGCTACAGAGCAAAAATGAACAAACAGAAAAACCCCTGGCATCTAAGTGAAAGATTTGTCTATCTTAAATATGACTGTTGAGTGTGTTGTAACACTGAAGGAAATGCTGTGGATGTTTAAAGACTCTTCTGTATTTGAAGTCTAAGTAATTACATGGATTATTATACTGTATAATGTTAAGTGAAAGGAGAGTTATTGACAATATAATTATAAATTATGACCACATTAAATAATATAAATTGAAATAAGACTAGAAAGAAATAAACCAGAATATTAATACCGGTTTTGTTACAGTGGCGAGATTACGGGTCATTTACCTTTTCTTTTCCAAATTGCCTGTAAATTTTTAAAATTATTTTTATAATGAACACATTAAAAGAAAGAATTGACTACATGAACTTATCCTAGACCAAAAGTGAGGAAGTTTCTGGAAGAGCAATTGGTAATTCTCAGTGTTCTGTGTAACAGGAAGCTCCAAGCTGACTGATACTGTTCAACAACTTGTTTGGCCTCAAAGAATTTCAAAGTGAACGGTCATCCCCACGTGGGAGTAGGTCATCCTCTCCCTGGAACTGGGGGATGAGACCGTGCAGGTGGGTTACAGCACCTCCACGCAGAGCGCAGGAGTTGAACAGGCAACCTCATTGTTCCTCCAGAAGACCTGGTCTTGGCCGTACTGGGCCAATTTGGCCGCTCAGGAAAAGAATGGTCCCAAAGTCACTCCTGTGATAGAATTGACAGATTTGGCTCCTATTACCTGCCAAAGGCAGCCTCAGGTGTGATTAAAAAACAGCTATGAAATGTGCTTGAAGGGGAGGGGAACAGGTAAGCCAGGCGCCTCTCTTTCCCACAGACTCCAGGCCCCGCTGCCCCACGCCACAGCAGATGGCAATCTCCAAGTGCAGGGGCACACCAAGTACCTGGATCAGGCTTCCGGGGGAGCAAAATGCCCACCTCGGCTGAGCTGCCCATAGAATGTGCTATGACCCTGTCCTGTCCAACGCTGACCTTCCTAACCTCCCTGGTGGTGGAGTGCAGGGGGGAGGGGAGGAGGTGTAGACGTGAGTGGGACGCCTACAGTCAGGGCCCAGGCGGTGGGGAGAGTGAGGCCGAGTGCGCATGAGCGGATGAGCACCGGGTGGGGGACCAGTGCAGAGAGGCTACAGCAGGCGGGGCTGCAAGGGTCCCTCACCTTCCCCGCACCCTCCCCATCCTATGAGACTTCACTTACGAACACTCATTCAAAGGTAAAATTGGGGATCTCAAGGCATCAAGGCCAGAGTATTCAGTTGCAAGTATGGGGCCCTTCGGAGCACAGGTGACTGCTCTGTAGCTGGCCCCCGGAGACCGGCTTGGAGTGACGGATGCCGTGAGCTCCCAGGTGAGTCAGGCGACCAGATGCTCTGGAGAAGTCGACTCCACCTGTGTCGTTTGTATTTGGAAACTACTCTCTATTTGGGAAGGATTAGAGGCTTCTAAAATGAGATTTTATTTAATTAAATGGGGCCTGACAACTTGGGCAAGCATTTATTAAAATGATTTACTGCGCCACTTGGTCAGATGAAGGGCGTCGTTTAGAATCAAGGACTCTAAAATCTGGATTTTTTTTTCCTGCTCACCGCGGCCCATAAGAATGCAATTTTCACCGACATGGAAAAACATTTGAATATACTGAACATGGAATTAGAGCGAAAAAGCACTAACGCTTATGATTTAAGAAAACTGGAGGTACTCTGATTTCCGTCGGGAGAGTGGCAGCGGAAGTCGACCCTTCACAGTTATTTCTCATTGCTGACATCACCAAGGGTGTGTGTCCGTAACTATTTATTTGGAGTACGTGGATTTCAAAGGTATTCACAGTCATACCCACGAATCCTGTTTGCGGCTTTTCCGGCTGCCTGTGGAGAACCAACATCAGGGCTCAAGCAGCCCCTGGCGTACCGAAGTGCCCACCAAATATCGTTGACGGAAGTTTCACGAGGCCGCTCTGCTGGCTTCGTGCAGTCCGGCAAGGCTCACTAAGGAGACGTTGTGTGTATCCCAGAGCCTCCCTGACATTTCTGGCTCTGTGGCAAACGCAGGCCAACATTTGGATCATAATCTTTTTAATGAAGCAGCTGAAATCAAAGCCAGGTGCCTCCCTCGGCGCTTCCAACCCGGAGTCAGACAAAGATGTGCAAAGATCAAAGTCCGGCTGTCAGCGAGGATGGTGCGTTGGGAGCAGCACCTCCCCCCCTCGGCCTAGCCTTCTCTTTTGATTTAAACTGTTGTAACATTTCCTCCAACCCCTATCTCCCCCCTCAACCCCCCACCCAACCCCCCGCCCCCACCACAGGTGCCTCATCTGTGCAAGTGAATTCAATGTTTCCATGTTGAGTCCAAAGTTCTCACACTCCTGGCTGGTAGCAGTATACATTTTGGTCTGAAGTCTATTTCAATGACTAAAACAGTCAATCATTCCCCCCAGGACTTTTGATGATAGAGAATAATTCACTTTGCCAAATTTTATTGTTTCAATGGACTTGCTCTCCAAACTGACTCCTGCCCAGCAATGATACGTATAAAAATTATTCTTTTGTGTTAGTGTGATTAAACTACTTTTGAAATACTTATGCGCGTTTTAAATAAGAGGCAATATTTCATCAATCGTTAATGAGAAATTCATGCGTGCATAAAAATGCCTGATTGTGTGGTCCTTCCCTGAACAAAACCACCACTTAGTGGCGGCTGTGCGCCTGAAACCTCGCAGATGGTCCTCCCTTCAGCCCTGGGAGACACAGGATAGTGCTGCCCCCAAAGTTCCCGGAGGCACAAGAGGCTGAACTACTCACCCCGATGCACAGGCAAAGGGACACAGAGGGACGATATAAACAGTAGTCCCTGGATTCCGAAACTCCTGCTATTGTCTGTGTCTTCTCTCACTGATGTCTAACTTGTCCTACAGGAATGTAGTTTTCTCTCTCTTTTTTTTTTTTTTTTTGGCCAGGATAAGGGATCTCCTCCCTTCCCTCTCCCTGGGGCAATGTTCCCCCTTTAGGAGATTTCTTAAACTCTTCCAGGTCCCTGGATGATTCCTCCCCGTTTACATTCTCAGCGACTTCACCTTCCTATTGGAATACCTGTGCGGGAGAAAGATGGAGAGAGAGCCGGCAGGGTTAGATTTCCTGCCAAATTATCTTCTTTCTGCCCTAGGCCCCTTCCTCCTTTCTCTTCAAGGAGTCATTTACTCTGAATAAATAGCTTCTTTGCTGAGCAAGGTTTCAGCAATTTTTACAGGCTTTTTTTTTTCTTTTTTAAAACACAACGAGGCTCTTTCCCCTCTGGATGTGTTGGGGCTTATTGTGAAGGCAGCACAGAACAATGGTGGAATCAGGATAAAGGAGCTAGTGCCTAAAGACCAAGCCTCCCAGCAGGTGCCAAAGGTAAACCTCCCCCAGGTGTTTTCGCAAGGGAGTGTCACGTCTCCTTTCTCCTCCACCATCTGTGTGAAATAACCAGAGTGAGTGCTTCTGACGCCTGTTGTGCAGGTGAAGCCACTGAAACCCAAGTGTCAGAAAATGAGTGGCAGAGGCAGGACCAGAACTCAGTTCCTCCCGAGCAGCGGCCGCGCCCGTTCTAGCGGCGGACTCTGCAGCCTCTCTCGGGAAGGGCCTGCCTGGCCCTTGCCTTGGCCAGGGGCCACTGTGCCCCCCAGCCTCCCTTTGATCTGTCATTCTCTGCACTTTCTCAGCCACATGCGTCTTTGATTTAAAAGAAAAGTGAGAAAAATAAATTTGCAGCAAAAACAAATGGGAAGAGACTGAGGAAACATTGCCATCAATATGTGGGACTCTTGTTTGATTATTTTTTTTTCTGATGTTTGTGCAGTTGTCTATGTGTCTTTTGTTGTGCGCCTGTATCAATATTTTTTGTTTTGGAGGGCGAGTTCCTAGACAGAGAGAGAGAGAGAGAGAGAATCGTGTCTGTTTTTCTTTTCCAGCTTTGCACAAAGCACCCAAACCATGTGTGGTCGCTTTACAGAATTTTTTTGATGTCGAATTTTCTCTGCCTCCCTCCCAGTTTTGTTCTAATTTGTTTAAAAAAAAGAATTCTTTGACTCTGGGAAGTGTTTGTTTAAATAATATTTCTTTGGGAACTCCC
This sequence comes from Phyllostomus hastatus, assembly GCF_019186645.2. Lineage (NCBI taxonomy): Eukaryota > Metazoa > Chordata > Mammalia > Chiroptera > Phyllostomidae > Phyllostomus > Phyllostomus hastatus. Next base: position 44,908,381 of record NW_025333960.1, on the reverse strand, counting down.
AGCTGTGTTCTGGTGTGGGACATGCGAGGCAGGGGCCCCTCAGCACTTGTTCCTGCTCTCGGTCCCCAGGAACTGTCGACATAACGATGGGCCGAAGGAGTTAGCGGTGGCCGAAAAACACGGGTCTGCCTGTAATCGATTTTATTGTGGGCCTCGGTTCTCTGGAGATACCTCACCTTTCGATTAGGAAGGATGACAGAGCAGAGAGAACTGAGGGAGCTCCTTGAAAGCACAAGTAAATGATATATTTACAATAGGAAAATGTATTCCATTAAGTTTGACAATTTTCACCAAGTGGTGACCCTCTCAGGGACAGCCACCTACCCTTGTTTCCTCCGACTTTGGGAAGAGAGACTATCTGATGACCCTGACTGTGGAACATCAGTCAAATGGGAGACAAATCCAGCCAGCGGTCGAAATATTTGATTTCCATGATGCCAGATAGCAGGATGCGTGTGGTGTAAGCATGATGGAAATGGCCTGGCTTCTTTGTAGTAACAGACGGAGCCTGGCTGTGGTCGCATTTGGAGGATTCACTCACACTTTACACAGCCTGTGTGTAAGAATGCTGATTCTAGCGTATTCTTTTCCCAAGCTCAGGAAGTAGCTTGTGGAGGGCTGTGCACTCCACCTGCTGCTGGGGCTCCAGGCTTCTCCAGGGTGGGCTTGTTTGGTCAATGGCACTCATCACTGAGAACCCCACCCGCCCACTGCCTCTGATGAATGGCCCTGGGGACAGATGGATGCCTGGCCAACCTCTCTCAAGCTGAGGGAGGACCTTACTTGAAAAGCAGGAGGACATTAGAGTAGCCTGAGGCTTCAGTTAGAGCCAAGGACTTCTAGGTAGAACAGGAAGGAATGACGTTGGTGTCTCACTCAGAGGCATCTTACAAAGTCCTCCTCCTGCCTTTGTTCTTTCCCCTTAGAATTCCTGCTCCATGCAAGCAGCCACAACATTCTTTTAAAGTTGCAAATTAGGGCCTGGCTGGCATGGCTCAGTGGATTGAGCGCTGGACTGCGAAGCAAAGGGTCTCTGGTTCAATTCCCAGTCGGGGCACATGCCAGGTCCCCTGTGAGGGACGCACATGAGGCAACCATACATTGATGATTCTCTCCCTCTCTCTTTCTCTCTCCCTTCCCCTCTCTCTAAAAATAAATAAATAAAATCTTTAAAAAAATAAGATTGCAAATTAGATCTCAGCACTTTACTATTGGAATCATTGCACTCACTTCCCATGACTCTGAGAACTAGTCTGGTGCCTGCATCACCCATAAACCTACACGTCTGCCGACTCTTGGGATGGCGGGTGCCACTTCCTGTCTGTTCTCCTGGGCAGGGATCCCCTCCAGTCTGGTGTATCTCCAACCTCTTTCTGACCTCGGGACCTTCGTCCAAGCTCTCCCCTTCATCCCAAAGGGTCTTCTTTTTTCACTCAGCCGCACCTACTCATCCTTCAAGTCTGGGAGGGTGCCCCCAGCACCTCCCACTAAATCATTCCACTCCTCCCTTTCATAACACACGGTACCTATCTTTCTTAGAAGTTCTCATGCATTATGGTCATATATACAGGGGTAGACAAAAGTAGGTTAACAATAATAATAAATAATAGCATATTTAATAAGTAAATAATAAAAAATAAACGTGCCCACCCCTGTATTTCTCATTGTCTGGGTAACGTCCATCTTTCCTGCTTCACCGTAAGCTCCATGAGGGCGTTCAGAGAAACTCCACAGCACAGAATGAGTCCTAAGGGAAGTCTTTCTCTTGCCAGTGTCGCAGCCCATGTATGGAGCTATTTTTATTTTCATCTCCATAAGGTTTCTCAAATGTTCAGTGGTGTGTTGGTGGTCAACTTTTTTTTGCTGAGAAAGGATCAGATTATGAGCAACCTCATTGTTCGGTTAAATGTACTTACTAAAACTACACGTGGGGCCTGCCGTATAGTCTGCATGTATGACAATAGGACATGAAAATCAGTTTGATGCAAATGAGTCAACCATTTGGTGGATTCATTCTCCTCCTCTCTACATGTTTCTAGAGTGTGTCTCTGGGAAGCAAAAGTATTTTTTTTTACTTCAGTGTACTTTGGCTTGTCAGTCTAAAAGCATGTTAATAGTGGAGTAGAAACAAATCTCACCATCCTGTGCTCATCAAGATTTTGACTTTGGCCGTGCTCACTTCTACACTGTTTTTTTCCTGTAGGCTGGTTTGTCCGAGTTCTTTCTAATCTGCCACTTATCTCATCTGATTTTTGAGTTTTCTGTACAAAAATTTATATTGAACTGCAGAATCAAATTTGTCAGTGTTGTGTGTGTGTGTGTTTTTAAGGAATTCTGCACTATCCCTCATAGTGGAGATTTTCTTTTATTATTTATGTGCTTTGTCATGAGGACATTTAAAGGTTTTATTAATTTGTATATTTGCATAAGATAGTATCCAGTATCTGTCTTTCAGCTTCCTTCAGTCTCTGTCTTTATTTGGATGCTTTACACCAGGTCTTACCACGTGCTCAGAAAATAATCATGCCCAACAGCCATGGATTTGGACCTTTCTCCCCGTAGGATCTGGGGCTGCATGTCCTTCCGGAGTGTCTGTTTCCCTAGGCAGCTTTTGAAGTAACCTTCCACGCTATGCTCCTTTCTTCTCTTGCTCCTTGAGGGTGTGTTTGTGCTTTTTGTTTGTTTTTATTTTTAGAAATCATTCGGTGGGAGGAAGGTGGGCGGGGCAGGAAGGTGCTGAATTATCCTAGCAGATATCAGAAGAACCAAAGGTTTCGGAAAGCAGCCTTTGCCCTGGGTGACTGCTTTGTGCCGGAATTTGGTCACCGACCCGGTGGACGGGACTGATTATTGCAGAAAACGGTGGCTCCTGGGGCGGTTTCTGCGGCAGTGCGCGCACCACACTACTCATTTACTCCCTGACCAAATGCTCCTCCTCCGTGATATGCCGAACTCCCTTAAAGCTTGGGAAAACAGCCTTAAGCTTCTCACTTCTTTAGTAAAGAACTTCTCAGTTGATTTCAAGTGAAATGCCAACAGTCTCACTTTTTTCAAACACACTTCACAGCCACGGCTGTGTATCCACTTTAAAAGTGGATGTGTTGTGGGTGGGGGCGCCGTGCGCTGAGAGCAGTCGTCTGATGTTTTATTTTTGGAAAATTCTAAATTGCATTTTGGAAGATAATTACGGGTTGCTCAAGTTCCTTTCAGACTTTCAAAAAAAAAAAGGTGTATTTTACCTCCTTTGTGCATTTTTGTACTTAATACTTCATTCGTCACCTCCTCCTCTATTTTATAAATCTTTTAATTAACGGTGTTTATTCTCCTCTCAGTCTGGTCTGAGTCGTGTTTTTATGATCATATTATTAGGAAGTGATAACATGTGTGGGTTTTTTTTTCTGTATCTGGGCTTGCCAATCACTATGGAAACAAGCAAATATTTACACAGCCCAGATACTGATTAATACCTACTGGTTATTTTGACATTATAAAGTTACTGTTTGAATGTAAAGAATTTCTCCTGAGTAGTCAAGTGCTCTATTCTAATTTATTTATATTTGTAATTTTTCCTATCAGAAATTAATCCAGTAACTCAACTTATAGCCATTTCTGAAAGTCATTTTTTGCCAACAAATGACTCAAAATGAAGTGCTAGGTGTTTAAAGACAGGAGTTTTAAATTTTAACAGAAATTTCTGTAAAACAAAACATTCACCTGACTTTAGTGATACAGATATTTCACTGAAGATAATATTAGTACAACACTACATTCAAGGTGGTGAATGTCAAAAGGATTCTTTAAGGAGCCATTTTATTAGGATCTCAAAGGACTATGTAGCTGGAAATATAAACCCAGAAATTCAGCTTCTCAGGGGTGGGGGCACTTGGTAATTCCCTCTGAGAACAAACTTACCTCAGTCTCTCTCACTTTTTCTCCATTCGGGTTTTATTTAGATCTTTTTTGCTAGCTGAGGCTCCAAACATTTGCGGCTCCCAAAGTTGACCAGGCATCCAGGATCATGGGATGGCTCGTTAAACCAGATTGCTGGGCTTTCTCTTCCCAGAATCTCTGAATCAGTAGGTCTGGGTGTGACCACAGAATCTGTGTTTTTCACAAGTTTCCAGGTAATATTTATGGTTCAGGCAAAAGATGTTACAAAACCCTACCCTAGAACCTAATATTTTTTTTTTTTGTCAACCAAGTTGGGGAGTTTTTATAGATATTGCAAAATATTTAGAAACAACCTTTAAAATGACTATGTGGCACATTTAGCAGGAGAGTGGGAGCTTCATGAATTCCAAACAATATGGGTTTATTACCCAATAAAGCTGGGAAGTGGTACCTTAGAAGTCCAAGCTTCAGCGTGGTCTGTGCAGGATGGGTCAGGAGCCCACCAATAGCACAGCCATGACTTCAGTGTTTTCTCCTAATCTTTCAAGGGAAAGTGTTTCTCAAAATACTATGGAAGCATCTCATCTTATTAATCAATTCTACTGAACCCTTTTTTTAATTTTTAAAAAATTTTTTTAATACTTTTTTTTAAGATTTTATTTTTATTTATTTTTAGAGAGGGAAGGGAAGGAGACAGAGAGAGAAACATCAATGTGTGGTTGCTGGGGGTTATGGCCTGCAACCCAGGCATGTACCGTGGCTGGGAATTGAACCTGCCACACTTTGGTTCGTAGCCCACGCTCAGTCCACTGAGCTATGCCAGCCAGGGCTCAATTCCACTGAACTCTTAAATCCCACAAACCCATAACTACACAGTGTGTGGGTAGAACAACTGGAGACTGAATCTGTGAAGACTGACTATTCTTTACGTTTCTCATTGATACTGCCTCATGTCCTTTGAAAAGATGGACTGGAGTTTACCAAGCACTCATTTCTATAGACTTGAACGCGACTCTTAGTGTCCTGTCTTAGCCAACAAAATCATTAGGGTGGCACATCTCAGTGGTGTGTTCTAGTATGAAAAGACTAAGATTTGGAATCAGAAGTTCTCGAAGATTGTTGGTTCTGCTTTTTTACTTATTAAAAGATCTTGGAAACACTCTTTATCTTGTCTAGATCTGAGTATCCTTACCTATCAAGTGAGGGTAGGAATGTTTATTCCATTGAGTCAGTAGGTATTTATTCAATGTTCACGAGGTACTGCGTGTTATGCTGTGGTGATGTTACAGAGGATAAGGCGTGCTTCTGACCTTCAGTGCACTCATGGAATTATTTTAATGGACAAAGGGGAGTGTGGGCATGAAGCGTTTGGGAACCTGTAAAGGCCTAATGTAAAATATTATTGCTCCTGGCAGAGCAGCTGGCCCTGCATACGGACGGGGGAGCCTCATCCACTCACGGAAGGAATTAAGACAGAGAGCAGCTCCATGCTGAATGGAATCCTCCCTTGAGAGAAATTGCTACCATTGATTTTGGCATCAAGCTCGTGGGTTGCAATTACAACAGGTATTTTTCCTCCAAGTACTTTTGACCTCCAGAGAATTTAAATTATATTTTATTTCAAGAAAATATTGATTTAGTTGAAAACCAGAGACTCTAAAAAAGTGGTTGGAATATTTGCTCAACAAACAGCCTGCAGAACTGTGATGTGAAAAATAAATCGAATAAAGTTTAACATAGAAAAAAAAAAGCCCTGGAGAAACACTTCTGTTAAATCTTTTTTTTTTAACATGAAATGATTTGGTATCTTCTAAACAATAGTTGGGTTTGTTTGTTTGTTTGTTTCAGCTTGTTTTGCTTTGCTGTTTAATGAGTGGGACTCTTTAAACTCCAGTTTATAGTAGAAAGTAGATTTCTCCACATCTAAGGAGGCTCAGCCCTGTGGTAGCACTGAAGGCACTGGGTTTCACATCTTATTGATTTTTGTTCTGCTAAAGCAATTGCATTCTCCAATTGAACATGTCATTTCTTCTTTATTAAATTTCCCAGTTACTCTTTCACCTCAGGTTTTTATGTTGCCTCCTATTTATTTCTGGATTTCTTCACTCAAAATGTGGGAAGGCACCAGGGTTTATATCAAGTACCACACACCCTGCACCTGTTGCTTAGACTCCAACGTGAAAGAATAGAACTCACAACCCAAATCGGCCTGTTGGTAAACTCAGGTGGCACTGAGGGGGAAATTACATTTGGCAAAGACAAATTGCCCGATGTCTTCCTGGGAAACACCAAACAATAACTTAAAACCTAAAAGAGAAAAATTGGTTGAACTACTTGTTCAGTGTGTTCTAGGCTTTGAGCTACTAATTTCGCTGTATTTTACACTGTAAACTTCTATTTAGATTCAGTTGAAGTAGAGAAAGATCTGTTCTTTCCTGTTTGGAATTCTGTAGTCCTTTCTCCTTTACCCCCACTATTCACAACACATCTGGGACCTGCCAGCATATTCAACTTTTTCCTGAATTTGTTGATTTCTCTATGTGCAGTGAATCCTTAATACCTCTAAAGAAATAATCTTTGATGCCATTATTTCATTCCTAAAAAAACATCATCAAGCCCATAATCTTCACTGTGAGCTTCAAGTCCAGCTGCTTATTCTCCCCTACAAGTCTGCCTCGTTTTCCCACTGGTCTCTGCTCAGTACCTCTCATTTGGTTTAACTAGTTTACTTCCTAATTGCTCTCAATTGGCTAATTTCAGTGTTATTTATGCTATCCATTTCCAACTAGTTAAATCACTTTCAGTCTTCTAAATCCAGTGTGTCAACTACTTCTTCCAGAAAGACTTTAGGATGGTGACAGATATTTAGACAGTCTTCTGTAGATAATGTGCAATGTACAATGTGGCAATGACGGGAAAACCTGACGAAGGGGTTTAATTATCCAGTTGCCTAGAATCACACTGACCTCTTACAATGTTTTTTGCTTCTCTCTCCTCCCTCCTCCTTTGACCCACCTTCCTCCCTCCCTTCCTCCTTTCTTTCCTTCCTTTCTCCCTTCTCCTTCTTTCCCTTTCTCTGTCTCTGTCTCCCTCTCTCTCTCTCTGCTACCTACTTTCTTTTTCCTTAGACTCCCCAAAATATAAATTGGGAAAAGAAAGAAGAGGCAAGATTCATCCATCTGTTGTTTTGATGATTTTATTAGCACTATGGCCTACACATTGTTAAGAGATTTTTTAAATGACTAAAATGAGCAGTGTTATTCAGAATACCTTGATTTTTTTGTAGGCTGTGAGGATTTGAACATCTATTTCAGTACCTCTCCGTGTAGAACAAAGACTGTTATCTATAACAAAGCAGTGTTATAGAATATTAAACTGTTAGTGAAACCATGTCTTCAGATGCAAAAATTTCCCAATAAAGCTTTAATAATAAGACCAAAATTCTACGTCACTCTCTTCCTCATGAGAAAATCGGCAGCAAATACAACTAGATCGAAAGAATTCTATCCGCACTCCACACACAGTTCCAGATGGGCTCCTGCTCGTGTCTCCCTGTGCCCCAGTTTGTGCCTTGACCAACTCCAGTCAATTCAGGGCAAATTCTTCTTAGTTTCTCAATCGTAAGACACTTTTCATGCACCAAACAAATTTTATTGATGTGTACTTGAGCCAGGCACTGTGTTAAACATGAGGATATAGGAATAGAAGGTCCTCAGTTTAACAGTAGGTGCTGCAGGAGTGGGTAGGGAGAGGAGAGGGGAATGCATGGCCAGAATACAAGGGGGGCACACGCCGTCATGAGTTCAGAGAGCTGCACTAGAATAATGAAACTCTCCTGACTAGAAGCATGAAATAATCAACGTTAACACAACAGAGAATGCCTAAAAATGCAACGAAAGAAATCAGATGGAACTATATGGAAATGACAGTTCTGAAGGGCAGAATGGTAGCCTGAGTGGGTTCATCTAGTTCAACCTATTAACAGTCACAGTTTTTCCACCCAGGGATAACATCTGATAACACATCAGAATACAAACCTCTAAAATGCTTTTCACGATATTACATAGTTCCAGAAAATATGCATATATATCCAAATTTCATGTATTTTGTTATTTTTCAGTAAAAAAATTATTACTCTATAAATTTGTAACTTTCTTTCACTGAAGAATATTATAAAGATTTAATAAAATAGAGGTGTACATACTTGTTAATGACTGGATATTACCTTACAATGTGAATGAGCCACGACTTATTTATTATAACTCTGTTGTTGGATATTTATGCTATCTTCTCATTTTTGCCATATCTACTATAATCACTGCACACACATTGCTGAAATGAACATGAGGATGTGGCTCTGAATTTTTCTTCCTTGATGATTTTGAAGAGGTCACCATAACTTAAAATGATTGACTAAGGTTAAGGGTTAGCCACTAAATATTCTGTCCTGTGATTTGCATCTACAAGAGGTTTAGTAAAACCTCTGTACTTCACTGCACTAATTTTCAAACTTCGTGGTGTTTTTTTCTTAATCAGGAAAGTGGGCATAGAAATGGAAGGGTGAGTCTACTGAAGACAGGTCCAGGATGAATAACGACTAAGAAAAGGAGCCAGATAACCACCACTTCCCAATAAACAAAGAGCATCATGTTACCGTAACAATTGCCCTGGTCCTTCCCCTGAGAAGAACCAGGCACTTGCAATTGTTTGGCTCCCTTTCTGCTCCCACGTTATTGACTTAGAGCATGACATGTTTGTAAGATTGCAACTAAGTCACCAAATGGGAAACGTCTAAGTCAAGCTGCAATTAATGTGTCGTTAAGTGCTGGGTAATAAGCTACACATTACCTCTAGAAGTGACAAATTTTTAGAAGTAAACCCCAGCGTAAGCCTGAAGCAGCAGCAGAAGAGGGGAAAGGAAAAACAATCCTTGCTAGGTTATTGTGGGGTGTGAAAGCCACGCTGTTGTGGAAAGGCTGTGTGAATCCATATTATGCAGAAATCAATGGCAGCCCAATCTTTGCAGACTGCACGAGGCGCCGTGTGACAAGGGCACAGCGACACTCCTAATCAAGCAGGTTGTGTGAAAGCAAAGCGTCCAGCTGAGCTTGATATATCCAGCTGGACTTTGTTTGCGGCTTAATGGAGCAGGTCATAGTTATAACACCCCAAAGAAATCAAGCAGCCTCGGCCAGAGGAGCACATGGAAATTGTGGGAACTCCAGCAGGTCTATGTTAAATCACTTCTATAGGTCGTCTGCAGAGAAAGAACTTGGCAAAATAATAAAGGAGCGTCATTCTGCTGTCTGTGTTTATGGTTCTCCCCCAGGGAAGGGGGCTGGGTGGGGAGGGAGGGCAGTGTGGCTGGGGAAACATTTCGTCTTTTTTATCCTATGCATTATAAAGCTCCTAGCAGGGCATCGGGCGCTGAACTTCGCTCCCCCTCCTTGAAAGCCACACGTTACAGGCGTTTATAAGCCAGAGTGACAGTGATAAAAGGCCAATTCAGGGCTTGGGGACAATTTTTTCCTAACAACATGCTTTTGCCTCTTTGCCTCCTTAAACACCTGCTGCTTTCCACAGCCCTCTCCAGGAGAGCCTTTGGGCAGCTCTGACTCTGAGCTGGGATGGTGAAGTTCAAAGTTAATGTCCTTCTCTGTGATCACTGCCAGGGGTGTGTGGAGGATTGATGCCACTGTCCGCACCCTGGCACAAACAATGCCACTCTGAGAATGCATATGGAATGCAGGAGCGTGAGATGGGGTTCTTTAATTTTCTTCAACCTGGGGCCACTTTCTTGGGAAGCATTAAGACCCCTTTCCCATTCTCAAGAGTGTCCCCGAGGTAGTGGTTGCTCCACAAAAGCTCTTGGGATTAAAGCGTGTGGTGCAAAAGGTGCCTGGTAAACAGATACATGAATTGGAGAGAAGAGTGACGACTTTTCTGAATACAAGTATGTTGAGATGCATCAGTGTTACCCGAACACTTATACATTCCCCCTCCTCTCTCTACGACCAGTCCTCACCCATGGTGGAAGGGCTGACCTTGGCAACCCGCAGAGTTTGAAACACTGAAATTTGGTGCAAATTCCATAGGAAAAACGCGGAGCCCTGGTCGTTAATACTGTTATTCTGCGGTGCTTCACGAGCAGAGAGAATGTATCAAACTGACCAGAGCCGGATTGCCTGCTGAGACCCCAGGCTCCACAGGGGAATGTTCCCTTGTTTCTGGGAAGGAAGCGGCCGTGGGGAAAAATGGGATGGTGGAGGTGCCCACCCTTGCGAGTCCGAAGTTGGGGGCACCAGCCAGACCTGCTCATGGCTCAGGTGCAGTGAGAAGGGCAGAGTTTCAGGTTGGACGGCTGCTCGCGCCTAAGTGAAATGGCGTGGGGGAACTGGAGGTTTCCGCATTGCTAACAGCGTCCCTGGGTCTGGGCTGAATGAAGAGGGAGCTTTTACACATGAAGAATGTAAAACACGGCGCAGCACGGCACAGAGCTGGGTTCGAATCTTCGCTCCCCGCGATCTTGCTCAGAGCCCCGGCCAGAGTCTCCTCCCTTCTCCCGGACTAGGGTTCGTCCTCATGGGCCGAGGGAGGGAGGGGCCTGGAGCTCGTGATTTTAAAGCCTGGCCTGACATCTGTGATTATCCTTGGGAAGATATTTTGCAAAAGTGGGTCTCGCCATTTGGATGGCCCTCGCGGGCACGCCAGTCCTGCTTTCTGTGCTCTGGGTCTCCTTCCCGTTGGCGGTAGGAGGCAGCCGCAGCCTCAGGCCGTTCTCTTCTGACACAGGCGCAGCGGCTGGAACCACGCAGGGGAGACGCCCGCCCCTGGTTAGAGCACACAGCCTTGCCCTGTTTGCACCGTAATGCCCACAGCGGACGGTCACTGTTCACCCTCATGCCCCTGGCATAGCACTGAGCTTAGGAGGCAGGAAAGTTGAATTATTTTATCAGAACAATTTAGAAACAGCAACAGTTGCAAAAGGAAGAGCGGGGTTTGTGTAGTAGGCTGAATGATGCTCCCCTCCCCCAAAAGACATTACCAGAACCCGTGACTATTCCTTCCAGAGCAAAGGGCTTTGGCAGATGTGATTAAGGATCTTGAGCTGGGGAGATTATCCTCGATGATCAGGGTTGGCGCAATCACAAGGGTCCTTCTGAAAGGGACCCAGGAGGGGCCAGAGTCAGGTGACAAGGTAATATAATGACAGAAGCGGAGGTTGGAGTGGTGTGGCCGCAAACCAAGGAATATCCATAGATCTGGAGGCTGGAAGAGGCACAGAATAAAATCTCTTCTGGATCCTCCAGAAGGAAGCAGTCCCGTCATGGACACCTTGATCTGAGCCCTGTGAGACTCATTTCTGACTTCTGACATCCAGACGGTAGGAAAATAAATTTGTTTTGTCTTAAGCCACTGCATTTGGTTACTGCGGCAATAGGAAACTAATACAATTTTTTAAAAATACAGTTTTTTAAACTGTATTTCAGGAGAAAGTTACATTTTCAAGATGGGCACTCACCGAAGAGTACGGTTCATCTAGATTTTATTTGAAAGCAGTTCTTCTAATGAATTAATGTTTTTCTACATATGTGCTTCTCCAGCTAGACCTAAGAATTCACAATGCACACTCCTGTTCTTTCAAATTCTTCCCGGGAACCAGAGGTTTATTCACCATAAATATCCCAAACGTGTCATGGGCGGTAGCCACTCACAGACCGGGATGCCCCCAAATTGCGCCTGTTTCTTTCCCCATGCAGAGTGGTTCCTGTCCTCAGTCTGTCAGTAACCTGGGAGAAACAGCCTCTCAAAGGTCTCTAAGTCCTTAATCTTCAAGCTGCAGGTAGGAAAACTTGGCTTCTTCAAACTCCCAGAATCCCCTGAGAAGTACAGGCATGAAGCATTGGGTTTTTGTTAAGAAGACTATGGAGTTATAACAACCAAGCAAAGAGGACCACAACTCTCAGATGGCTGCATTTTCTGCTTCCACCACATCACCCGCCGGCTTTGTAAGCTATTTCTGACAACCCTTCCTTGCCTACTTGATTCATTTCAATGTGGTTAAATTGAGCGAGTGTACAATGTGATTTAAGGCGGGATGTCCAAGGCCTCCATAAAGATTGATTGTAAAATAACTGAAGAGAAACAAATTTTGTAACTACCCTTCCTTAAAACTTCAAAAAGGTCAGTCTCCTTAATTGGAGAGGCAGGTGTTAAATAACAGTGGTTGCTGCAAATTCTTTGCAGATGTCAGCTTATAACTCCACCAGAGCGATTTGCAGTTAATATGGGCCTTGAGACGGAATAGTTACATCAGAAAGCCTTGCTGTGGATTCTAAATTTGATGGTCTTTCACGAAGTTGCACACAGATTTTCACAGTTGATCATCTGCATGGCTGAGTTTTCCACTGGGAGGCTGAGTTTGGAATTTGCTATCTGTGGAGACATAAACTGGACAGTGACACCATAATTAATTTTAAAGGTTATATATAAACCAAAGACATGGTTAACATCTGAAAAAGCTCCCAGCCAGTCTTGTAAACTTGTTTATTTGGTGTAAACCTGTAGCTGTATAGAACTAAATTTTGGTTTTTTTTTCCTCTTCTTATGTCCTTTTTCTTCTCCTGTTCCTCCTCCTTCATCTCCTTTCAACATATATTCAAACTCTGCTGATGCTCCAAGTATCTGTTGCTGTGTAACAGACAATCCCCAAAACATGGTGGCTTTAAATAATCTTCCTCATGACTCCGTGGGTGGGCCGGGGCTCAGCTGCGAGGTTCTTCCACCGGTCCCACACAGGATCTCTCGGAAGGCTGCATTCAGATGGCATCTGGGGCTGGAGTATCTTGATAGCTCCACTCATACACCTGGGCCCTGATGGCACGGTTTGAAGACTGGAAGCCCTCTCTCTCTCTCTCTCCCCCTCTCTCTGTTTCTCTCTCTCTTTCCCTTCATAGCTAGTTTAGACTTCTTTATATGGCAGCTGGATTCCAAGAATAAGCATTTCAAGAGGACAAGCCCTAAAGAGCAAACACTTCTTTACCTCCCGTGTTTACTGATATCCCATTGGCCAAGGCCAGTAGGGAGGGGACCACACAGGCATAACCACTGGGAGGTGGAGTCCTTGGGGCCACAGTCTAATATACTTCAGATCCATGGTGCTGTGTCAGAAGAAAACCCTGTTTTTGTCCCTATAATAAGCATATATTTATAGAATGTATTGAAAATAAGCATAGATCTAAGGTTTATTCTTTGACCATGTCAAGAGTCATTCTTTGGCCATGAAAACAGACAAATTGAGCTAATGAATTCATGATGTAGTTGCAATGCATTTGGTTGTGACATTTCATGGACTGTGGTGTTCTGATGCTAAAGGGAGCACAAGGCAGCAGTTGGGCGTTCCAGGTTCCTAAGGAGCCATGAGCTTCTCATTCAGTTGTCAGAGTTAACTTTAAGGTCCAGTTAGGCGGTAATAATGGACAGTTTTTAAATCAAGAGTCCTGGTCAAGTGCGTCCAAGTTTCATTTCTTCCACCCACTTCCCATGAGAAAAAAATTTGCTTCTTGGTCATTCCCACCCATCCTTTACGTCCACAGACACGAGTCTTCCTGGACATTGCCTACTCATCATTTCAGTGGGTGTCTCCTGGCGTGCATTCTGCCTTTAGCCATTTCCCGGGGACAGACCAACTTCCTAACAACTTGCTCCAACTGTAGCACCTAAAGGAGAGCCTGGCACATAGTATGTGCTCAGTGAATAATCCTTGACTGGACAAATAAAACCGTAGGTATAATCTTTCAGGATATATTGACTTTTCTTTCTGGTGCCACTTAGTGAGAAACACATTTTTTTAACCCATTAAACCTACTTTGACAATATTGCCTTTTGGGTTAAAACTGGGGTATGACTTTTTCTATATTAAAATGAAGCAGACATTTGAAAAACTTCCAACCACACAGTATTTTCTCACGAAGGGAAACTTTCCCTTTGTCATCAGTTAAGGTTATTAAAAATAATCAAGTAAAGAAAGTTGCTAAAATAAAGAAAAGAACCACTGAAAATCAGACCCTGAAGGAAACATGGGCACTTGGACTCTGCTATTAACAGCCTCCTATTTAAGGTCTTAGAAAGTGGTTATAGTACAAAAAAATTGCAAACCACCATGGTTTTTACCTGGGACTCTGAAACATGCTGATAAAATGCTCTCTCATTTCCCTCTCTTTCTGGGGCCATTAGTGTTACTTTGCTATATTTAGAGCTGAGCTCCAACCAAATCAATAAAGTCGTGTATTATAAAGAAAACAGATTTAAGAAACAACAGACTTGACTAACTCTGATAAAACATAGCAAGCTCCAAGCATGAATGCAGTGTTGAGTGAAGGATTTGATTTATAAGCAGCACAGAAAAATCCAGTAAGCAGAAATGGAAGTTTTTATTGTCTTGTCTATAAAGGACTGCCCATAAATACAAAATTATTATTTATTAAAATAAATTTAGCATTTTATTGTAAATATGACCATCATAAATAACAACCCTTTATTATCTTCTACTCACAATGGTGCCTTTTAAATTTTAATCACCGCTGTAAAGTAGCTGCCTCAGTTTGCCAAGATTTACGTAAAAATAAATATCTATTTACGAGTCCAATTTATGCTTTGCAAATTGCACACCATGTAAAAAGCTTCTGTTGGAAGGAGGGAATAGTACTAAAGGAGCAAGAGGGGAAATCCCATGTCTCAGATACCATCTGGTGTCAGGAATGATAAATCCTGGTGTGAGTTATGGATGTCTACACCACGCTGTGACTTCTAAATGCCAACGTTATTAGCATTTCAGTTTGGAAAGGGTGGGGCTGTTTGCTATGAAAGGTGACTCCAGGGATGAGAGAAACGCCTTGGTGCAAAATATCTCCTTTGTGCAGCGACCAAAGAACTTGGAATTTTCTTCTTTTACCTCCTCTTCTTCCCCTCCCCCACCCCCTTTGGAAACAGAGAAAATATTTAAGGAAACAGCCCTGGGGAAGGAGGCATCCAGTTGTATTAACAGTGGTGTCAATGAGATCTTCTTCCCAAGTGGAAAATCTCGAGGCAGAAAAGAGAAGCCCAGAGAAGGAGCAAAGACAAAGGGCTTTGCAAAAGCTGATGTCACAGTGGAGAAGCCAAGGCTACCCAATGACGAGGGAAGCCTTCCACATGGTTTTGCCAGGGCTGGCCCTGCAAACCTGTCATCACTGGTGGTACTGTTTTATTGAGGGGTGACAGCCAGACACAGGGATATGACACAAAAGAGTCAATGGCAGGTGACATTCCTCAAGCTTTCATCTCAAATTCTGACCAACTCCAGCAGCAGCACCCAGCCTTGGAGTCATTTGTCACAAGGAAGGGAGCTGTTGGTGCTGGATTGACCCGCAAAGTCCCCGTCAGCAACCATGAAAGACCTCCTTATTGTCAGAGCAGCAACCAAGTGCTTTCTCATAAATACAGTCGCTAACAGTCATAACATCAGTAATAGTAATTACCAAGTTCTCTGAAGTTAAGTTAGCAATTATTTTGCATTGGACCTTTCCTTTCTTCCTCCATTTTTTCTTCAAAGACTATCAACTCTCTCTTTCGTAATACCTAGGTAAATAGACAGATATTATATATAAGTATAAACTAATATACTGACGTACATTATGTACTAATGTAACTAATTTATTTGGATGGGCAATTTATTTCCTCTCTTAGCATTTGTAGTTGTATCAGTTAAGCTTCAACCAGGAAAACAGAAAGCAATCTCAATATATAAAAATCAATTCATCTTAACCAGATAACTGGTCATCCGGTGGTAGGAGCGCTGCAAGAGCCGTGAGTGCTGGTGAGGAATGCAGGGATCAGCAGCAGCAGGAATCCCCAGCTATTCCTAGGCCGGCTGACCAAGGACAGGGCTCTGTTACTAGAGCCCAGGGGCTGGGATCATCCAAGGGACCCTTGTCCCAGCACACCTGGCTGTGGAGCTGCAGTCTGGAAGGAGAGGGAGCTGTGGTTGGAGGCGCTACCCCAAGTGGGGAGAAGGAGAGATACCTTGACTTCTCCCTTCCTTGCACCTTATAATTTCCTACTAGTGATTCCCTCTGGGAGGGACCTAGGAGCCTTCTGACATGGGAACCTAGAAATACAGGCTTCCAAGGTCAGCCTCCCCACCCCACCCAAGCAGAGGAGAGGAAAATGGCCTTGAAGGCTCACAGGACCAAGCGTAGCCAACGGTCATTTGTAGAGTTTATTCAGACAGGCAGAAGGTGCCTATTGCTGATTGTTTCTGTGGGTTCTGAAGTTGGCAGGTTGATCTGGTTCAACACGAAAGGCCTGGTAAGTGTGGAGAGTGCCAGAGTTCAGATGGGACTTATCACACTCAGGACCATAGGACGGAACGGTAGCTAAGGGTGCCAGCCACCTGTGGGCAGTCAGGTCCTCCAGTTGCAACATCCAAGGCTCCTGTCTGTGATTCAGAGAAGTCCAGTACTCTGACCATAATTTATAAGGTGGGCTTAATCTTCTATGGTCACCTCTGGGCACGACACTCGATTTGCATCTCCAGAAACCTTCCCCTCTCAAGGTAGGGCTTTGGCCCTTCCATCACCAGGCCCCATGGGCACTACCCCTCCTTCCATCACCAGGCCCCATGGGGCACTATCCATAGATAGCATCCCCCAAATCCATCTCTTTCAGAACCTCAGAATATGATCATATTTGGAAATAGGGTAATTAAAGGCTGAGATGAGATTATAGTGGATTTTAGGGTGGGCCCTCTTCCAGAGACAGAAGAGGACACAGAGAAACACAGAAGCAGGAGATGTGAAGACAGAGGGAGATGCTGGAGTGATTCATAAAGCCAAGGAAAGCCAGTGATTGCCAGGAGCCTCCAGGAGCTGGAAGACGCCAGAAAGGGTTCTCTGCTGAGACCTTTGGAGGGAGCATGACCCTCTGACACCTCTGAAATTGGGCGCTTTACTTCTTAGAATAACTAGAACTACCTTAACCAACAGTTCCTTTGTGTCATCCTGAATCCCTGGATAGGGCTTCCTTCTTCTCAACCAATCATCTCTATATGCAGAAGCAGGTAGGTAGAATATTTATTCTCTCATTAGAATGAGCCAGGCAATTTTTATTATTTTATTTATTAGTTTATTCCCTTTAAATTATAGTTATAAATCTACTTAAATAAATGCCACTAATGAGTGCTTACTCTGTGCTAGGCTCTATTCTAAGTCCTTTACATGTTTTATGCCCTTGAATCATCAGGGACTACAATTATAATCTTCATTTTTCAGTGGGAGAAGCTGCAGTTTAGCAACAGTACGTCAGGTGTGGAGTCAGGATGTGAAGCCAGAAGCTGAGCCCTCATGCAAACCCAGTACGTCTACAAAGCTCAGGTCAACAGCACCTTTATAGACTTGAACTTAGATTGCGTGTAAGATATTCTTGTCCTGTCTCCCGAGTTCAAATATACACTCTAATGTGGCTCCTTCACCCCTTGAGTTCCTCAGCCACAGGAGGTGCTCCGATAGTGCTGAATAACCCATGGCTCCGAGATTGCCATGGAACCTCAGTTTCCCAAATCCTTTTATTCATCGGTAAAATACAGCCCAAGGAACCTGACTCCCTAAATAGGGAGGAAAAGGAATGAGCTAATGTCTTTAAGGTCCACGGGGCTCCTTGGAATGTGGAGTTAGATAAACAGGAGGTTTATTAGCTATGCCATTTAACAAGCCCCTTCAGTTTTTGCTTTCCAGCACACAGCATGAATAAGCTACAGTCTCTCTCTCTGCTCATCTCTCCCACAGGCCGCCTGCCCACTTTAACTTGGATTGTGCTTCTGGACCCACAGCGGAGGGGCTGGAGCGGCTGGTGGAGGAGCCGGGAACGGGACTAATGGAGGCATTGATTTAACAAAGATGAGTTCCACCTGTTAAGCATATTAGTAGGGACCAGCAGCTCAGACAGAGCTCGCTTCTTACTGCTGTAGGAGCTTGAGGGACTTGCATTCTTTGCGCTAGACTGCTCAGGACTAGTTCTCTTCAGGGAGAAGGAGAAGATGGTTCCTCCATTTTGTTCTGCCCTTCCAAAGGACCTGTACTAGGCCATAGAGTAAAGACTTAAAGATGTCTGTATCAAAATCCACTTGCTCTGGAAGCTTTCCCCACCTCCCCTTGCTCTGTGGAACCACCATGCTCAGGTTCCACAGACAGTGACCTCACCAGGCACCGATGGCTCCCACATTCCAGGGCCCGTGGCCAACTCTCTACTGACCACCTACCTGTACTCACTGCACTCACTCCTCCTTGAAACATTTCATTCATTTCAACACTCTTCTCATTTTCCTCTTGCCTCAGTGACTGCTCTGTCTCCCTTTTCCATATCCTTCTCAGACCAACGACATCTAAATATTAGGATGCCCCACCCCAATTTCTCTTCTGTCTAAAATCCCACCCTGCTTGATCTCAGCCAGTACAATGGCTTCGAATGTCATCTCTAAGTCAATGACTCTCATTATTGCGGCTCCATCCTTGACTTACTCTCTGAACTCCAGTCTCTTAGGTCCGGTCACCTATTTTGCATCTCTCTTTGGTTGAGACAGGCATCCCCTACCTGTCCAAAACTGAAGTCTGGCTCCACCTCCAGACTGCTCCTCTCACTGTCCTCCTTATCTCAACATTATTCAGGTCCCAGACCTGGACATCATTTTCACTCCTTTTTTCTTTCTTTATTTTTTTGAGCATGCCACCTCTAAATCCCACTGGATTTATCCTCAAACTATCACCAGAATGCAGTGGTTTCTCCCCACCTCTGCAGCTAGTTGCGTGGTCTGACCCAGCCTCACCTGGGTTATTGCAATAGCCTCCCATCTGGTCTCTCAGCTTTCACACTTGTCCCCACAGTCCATTCCCAACACAGCAGCCAGAGGGCTTCTTTGAAAACCTACATTAGAGCCTATCACCATTCTGCTAGAAATTCTCCACTGGCTTCTCAAATCATGCAGAATAAAATCCAAATTTGTGATTCAAGATCATGGCTTTTCCGGTCACTATCTGTCTTCCTCCACATCTTCCTCCTCACTATAGTGGCCTCCAGAGTAATCCTTAAATATGCCCAGTATGCTCTTGACTCAGGGTCTTTGTGTTGCTATTTCCTTTGCCTCAGATGACCTTTTAGCAGATGTCCACATGGTTTATTTCTTTTCTTTATTCTGGTTCCTGCTTGAAAGTCATCTTTTAAGAGATGACTTCCTTGGTCATCGTATCCAATATAGCATCCTTTGCATAAATCTATCAACCTCTTTGCTGTTACCCTGTTTTATTTTTTCTTGGCATTTTATGATAACCTGATAGATTAAGTATTTATTTTGGTTATTTCTTTCCTTAAAGTATAAAATATGACTTCATTTATATAAAAGCTTTCTCTGTTTTCTATACCACTGTACCTACATGGGAATCACAACAAATATACATTGAATTAACAAATGAATTTCTTCTGATTAGTAGAAGTTATAATGTGTATTGTACGTATGTGTTGTGGTGTGTGTGTGTGTGTGTGTGTGTGTGTTTTGTTTCTGACTCATTGAAGGCTGTGTGCATGGGAGGTTAGATTTTCTTCCCTTCTGAGAAAGTTAATGTGTTTTATTCTGTACTTTTTGTTCCATTCTGGTACAAAGAGTAAATGTGCTCTTGGAAAGAGAGGGTATGATGTGCAGGAAGTTATTGCTTCATAGAGTGGGAAAGGAGAAACTCACTTCTGCTGGCCCAAGATGACTGTGGGGAAGGGAAGGGTAACAAAGAGATCAGATATAAACACGACAGACTCACCCTCCATATCCCCCTCCCACCTCAGTGGAGAGCACAGACATCTGCGAGTACAAGGAGTTTTCCTATATCTTATTTGATATGCTGTGAAGAGACCATCCATACCATACCATAGAGTGGTCTTCTACACTCTCTACATTAATCTGTAAAACAGTTGCTCTGATATAATTAGGAGAAGGATGGGTTGAATTTAGCACCTTAGAACCAGGTTCCCTACCCTGTTTAGTTCCCTATGCCTTCAAAAATATTACAAGTCCTAGCCTGCTTCTGGCTGGTGAGATTACCAGGAATCACTGCAGAAATGGTGAAGGGGTCCTGTTGCCTTGCCTGCTGAGGAGGTTACTCAGGCTAAAGAGCAAATGCAAATCACATGTCACAGATAAAAAGGATGAGCAAAATTTGAGCTGGGAAAGGGCCACCTGAAGAAAGCCACCAGGTTCTTGCTGCATAAAGGAGAGGAAAAGACCCCAAATCTACCAGTCAAAGGTTTCAGCAGCAGATGCCAGCAGGACAAGCAGTGACTGATAGACTATGAGGCTATCACAACAGAGGCCACCTATGGCCCACATGCAAATCCATGGCCCTCTTCTCCTGCTGGTGCAAAGATCGGGTGAGTTACCTCACACATTCATCTACCCAGAGGTGATATTTGAGGCATTTACCAGTGGGATGACCTAAATAGACACTGTCTATAAGGTAAGTTAACGTTTTCTTCCCTGCTGTGAAGTCATGAAGATACTTTCTTGTATTGGCTTTATGTAGTATGAACTTTATAGCTAGTCCTTTCATCTTTGGTTATTTTAATATAATGTGGATTGACTTTTTGTGTATGGTGTGAGGTAGGGATCTAATTTAATATTTTTCCCATTATTGACCCATAAAACTTCCAAAAGTCCCTAGGTTTTTCATCATGCAAGAGGTGATGTTTTCTGTAATAGAATGTGTTTGATAGGATTTTAGTGACCGTTTTTATATAGGAAGTCTTTCTAAGTCAGGTGTTTGTTAGGCCTTTGCTTATGAGTATTCTTCTAACTGCCCATGAATGTTCCATGCAGCTTTTAATTGGCAGGACCAAGTTTTTATAGGTCAACAGACTTAGTCAAATACATTGGTTGGTTGTAATGCCAGTACATATCATATTTGTCCAAGTTCCTCAATAGAACTAAAATAGAAAGTAATTCTGGCTCAGCATGTGACACATTTTCCTTTCTACATTACTTTGATAGATGAGAAGCCCAAGGCAGAAAAACTATGAATCAGCAAGGGTGAAAATAAAATCTCTAAAAACCTGACACTCTTAAGAATTTCTTTGCACCAAGGACATACATTTCTGAGTAAACAATAAGCATTTATTCGGCATCTGTGAAATGAATTTTAAGTTACAAAGACTTAAAAAATGGCAAAATCCCTCGTTCTTTGCAATAGGCAAACCAGAAATTCACTTAATTTGTTACTCATCGTTTCGGCCTATAAACTCAAATACTTATTAACGCTGTAAATATGCCTTTTTACTGGCTGTCTGACAGCTCCCATGCTTTCTGTGCTGTCTCCTTAAACATTTATGAGTATTCATGAATATGCAAATACACAATCTAATGTCTGCAAATGGTTGCAAGTACAAATGCTATGTTAATATTTCATACAGTGATGGGAGCAAATCAACAATCATAAATTTTGAACAAATATGTTGCCTCATTAATAACTAATGAAGCAGTGCATAGAGCTGAGGAT
This sequence comes from Phyllostomus hastatus, assembly GCF_019186645.2. NCBI lineage: Eukaryota > Metazoa > Chordata > Mammalia > Chiroptera > Phyllostomidae > Phyllostomus > Phyllostomus hastatus. The sequence continues at coordinate 44,886,920 of NW_025333960.1, read as the reverse complement.
TTGGCATTTAGTGCTAGAAGATTTCAGGCAAGGCCTTGTTTCCAAAATTTTTACTAAAATCTGCTCTTTCCAGGGTGGCTTCTATTTGGGGTGGGGTGAGAGAGGGTTCCATAACATGGTAGAAATAAAAATAATTCTTATGACTAATGAATTGTCCTGAAAGTGAACCTTCATGCACAAGGCGTGTGCTTTAATTTGCTGTTTCCACTTTCCTGAGAGCTGATGAAGACATGTAATATCAGCCGGAAGAGCTTAGGTAAATACTTAGTGGAAACCTAGATGTGTAACATCAAAGGAATTTGATGGTGTAATTCCTTTCATCTCTCAAGAGATGCGGAGAGATAGATATTTTCCTTGAGTAGCAAGGACTGTTGTAGGACTTACACGTTTTGGTTCATGATCTCATTCCTGGCACACTTTACCAAGGACCACCTCTGTGGAACACCAGTTTCTTGAAGAATCCCATGTTCTGGTTAATCAAATGTTAAAGTGAAAACTCATAATTATTATATACAATAAATTATGTCAAAGATTTAGAATAGAATAAAATATCAATAAGAGATTCAAAAGTCACTTTATGTTTCTGGGTGTCAATGTATTCCTTTATAAATTGGGGGAGACCCTTTCCATCACCAAGCTGAAAACTCTCCATGGGCTCTTCCTTGAAGGAGGTATAAGATGCTTGGGGATTTTTCATCTTCTCTCAATTATCATAAAAAGCATCAGTGGCCATTTTATAGGCCTATAGGGAGAAAATGTATGATCATAGAATAAAATAGCATTGACCATATAGTATATCTTGGAAGATTCTCTTCAAATATCAATTTCTGATGTCAGATAAATTATTTATTATTTATGTTCTCTTTAGGAAAATCATCCCAATACTTATAGTAGTGGTGGTACTTTACCACTTAAGTGCTCTCTTCTATATTTTTACTTCATCTTCACAATTGTCCCACAAATACATATAATTATTCATATTTTAGAAATGAAAAACTCCATCTGAGTGAGGTTAAATCATTTGCTAAAGGAAAAACAATAAAGTCTGGCTATTTGAATGTGTGTTGGAGTGAATTATATGTAGAACTTTATAAGATAGGCTCTTAAAAATATTCTTGTCTGCCCTGGCTGGGTGTAGCTCAGTGGATTGAGCGTGGGCTAGGAACCAAAGGGTTGCCAGTTCGATTCCCAGTCAGGGCACATGCCTGGATTGCAGGTCAGGTCCCCCGTTTGGACCACGTGAGAGGCAACCACACATTGATATTTCTCTCTTTCTTTCCCCCCCTCTCTAAAAATGAATAAATAAAGTCTTAAAAAAAGAAAAAATATTCTTGTCTTTTTCAAATGGGTTCCTTTGCCATTTATATATCTGGACCATATTACTTTCATCTTCTTTTATTCAGATTCCACTTTAGGATAACCTAATTCTCTTCACTGCTCAAGTCCCTATCAGGTGGAAATTCAAGTATTTATGGGTTGGCAATAATTTCTTTGCCTATGTTGCCCATGCTCAGTGGTAGTGATCTACCAACCCTCCTCCCCCTTGTAAGGATCTTTGTTGTGATGAAACTGTTGTGTATCTTGACTATGGTGGATTACAGGAATCTACACACGTGATAAAATGGCATGGAACTCAATACACACACACATTAGTGCATACAAAGCTAGGGAAATCCTAATAAGATTGGTGAATGATATCCGTGCTAATTTCCTCGTTGTGGTACTCTACCATAGTTATGCAAGGTGTTACTATAGAGGAAAACAGAGCAAAATGTACATGGAGTTTCTTTGTATTGTTTCTTATAACCATATGTGAGTCTATAGTCATTGCAAAATTAAACTACCATTTATAAAAACTATAATTAAAATACAATGCAACAATTTCTTAAAAAGCCCTTTGTGGTCAGTAGACATGGGATGATTGCCACAGTACTTAAGGGCACCTTGGACTCAGAGGACCATGAGGGGTATTGCAATATGTTTTAGGCTTGGACTTGGACCCATTACACCCATGGAGTGTTGGCAGGTGCCGTGCACAGGTTGTTAGGCTTAGGGACCCACTGATTTCCTCTGCTCTCTGGCAATGTGATTTTGAGCAGGCCACTGTGTGCTCTGAGCCTGTGTCCTCTCTGAGAACATGCTATGAGGAGATCACACAGAGCCAGCTCTCAGTGAGCAGTCCGATACCACCTCCCCACCTCCACTGCTCCTCCCACTTTACCTCACTCGCCACGCCCATGTTAGACATCTCTTTCCTGTTCCTACCTCCACCTACTTCCTTTGCTAGCACCTCATCCCACCTCCTGCCCCAACCCCTAATCATTTTGGAGCAAATTACCAATATCATAGCATTTCATCTGTAAATATTTTTAAATGTATTTCTGTCAGAAGCCATCGCGAAAACATAATCACAACACCATAATCACTTCTAAAGCATTAATAATTTCTTAATATTGTCAAATATTGAGTATTCAAATTTCCCTGATATCTCATGATTTTTTAAAAATAGATTGTCCATAAAGGGTTGCCAGTGTGCAGGTTCGATTCCCAGTCAGGGGCACATGACTGGGTTGTGGGCCAGGTCCCAGTTGGGGACGGATGAGAGGCAACCGCACACTGATGTTTCTCTCCCTCTCTTCCCCTATCTCTAAAAATAAATAAAATCTTAAAAAATATAGATTGTCCAAATCATTTTCCAAACAAAGTCATAGAAGATATTTCTAACGCATGTTTTTTTTTTTTTCCTGCTCATTCAGAAATGGCTTCAGAATCTTCCCTAACATAGCACTCACAACCGCACTCACTCTGCAAGGCACAATTACCACATAAGTGCAATTGAAACCAATCACCTTGGACTGGAATGGTTTCTTATTGACTTTTGAGTCACTATTGGGACTCAGACAAAAAGCCGGTGGTTCTTTCTTTTATGATTAATCTTTCATTTTTTTCCAAAAATTTTAATTTAATAAAAATACATCAACAATAAAATTTTTTTCTAAAAAAAACATGTTAAATATAACAGTCATATTTTTAATCCAGACTTCTATGCAAGTGGTTAAGACCAGGCAGGGCATTTGGGTTCGGCAGTCCTGGTTTGAATCAGAGCGTCGTCACTGCCACATAATGTGACTTAAAAAAATGTCTTGACCCTCGTGAGCTTCAGCTCCCTTATCTATTAAATGGAGATGGAACAATACCTGTCCCAGGACTGTGGTGAAGGTCAAATGAACTAATATAAGTAATTTATAGTAACTGCAGACAATTAATATGAAATCACTATAATAGAAATAAAAAATAATTGGCCTAATAACCAACATGGAGTTAGTATTTACACATCACATTGACTATTCTGTTTACTGTACTACTCTAGAACATTCCTCTAACATCAGTTTTGGAAGCTAGAAGGATGATACTGGAAATTCCACATGTCTGAAGGCCTGATTTCTGGAAACCTCCATCATTCTGAACGTGGTCACAGTCCTGAAAATCATGAGAGGGAAAGAAAACTTGACTTGCAAGGAAAACGCACTTTCTAAGATCAAAAGTGGAGCTACCTCTCCTCCACCTTGAGAACCGCCAGAGCAGGTAGGGAGAGAGGCCAGAAAGAACAGCACCCCTGGGTTATTTAGGATGGGGACAAAGGGGGTTTCAACATCCTCCGAGGGCCTCCCTGTGTTACAGAAGAGCCAGAAAATGATGATCCAAAAAGATGTTAAAGATACAAACACTAAAGAAGTGAATTGTGTGTGACTTTTTAGAACTAGAGAGTAAGGCGTAAGGTACTTCACGTAGGATAAACGCACACACAGGAAATGGGCAACACTTCTCATTTAGGTAAATATTTTTCAGAGTGCTTCAAAACCTTTTTTTTTGCCTATTTTAGAACTTTCTTGAGCTTTGCCAGATGTGAGATACACACTAGAGGGAACCTGGTGCTCCTAGGGGTCTGAAAAGATATGGTTTGGGCCCATATTCTGGATTGTCTGTAGTTAGGTCCCCTTCAGAGCTAAACGGGGCCTAAAGACAGATGTAAGTGTGGCCACTCGGTAGTTTTCCATTTTTAGAGTCCTCTGGGGTAGAGGGGAATGGAGTCATGCTTGGCCCATTGGCAGAGCGACGTTACGAAAGAAAGAAAACAACACCAAGCCAGGCGAGGGCAGGAAATTCTTCCAGAGCCAAGAACACAACACGGCTTAGTCACGGAGGTGAAAACTGAATCTGGGCACATGGGTCTCAGTGGAGTGGAACAGAGAGGAGACTGAGTGAAGACCCAACCTTCTCTTGACCCTGAAATTGCCCAGGAATCTTGAAAACAGATTGTGTTTGAAAGACAGGATATCTAAGCCAGGAGCTGCCCGAACCAGCCCAGGACAGGGAGCCAGCCAATCTGTATAGGATTCTTTTTTTTCCCTCCTTTAATGATGTTGTTTGGGACTCTGGACTGGCATAAGGCCTGGTGGGTGGCAGTGAGAGATGGAGGATGGAAGAGCTTTGGGACTTTTCAGATCAGCGTGAGAAAGAACAAATCGTGGCCACCAAAGATGGCAAGTGACTGGAGGACAGTAACGTTTTCATAAGGCATAGACTGACCTTTACCTGGATATTGGGGTGGAGCGGGTGCACAGAATTACCAGGGACCTTTATGAAACCACAGGGTTGGATTTGACCAGTGAAGACCTTTTTAATCGTTGCTCTTCAACTTAATGAATTCTTATTTTGAGAAGGTAGAGCCCGAGACCTTACCTCCTCTACTCTTTCCAAAGGTGTCCTGGTCTTGTCAGTTATGCTTGAAGCATGAATTTTGTGCTCACCACTTCTTTCAGGAGAGGAGAGATTTAAAAACAAGAATAAGGAATAACGAAAAGGGGCATCTCTTTTTTTCTGTGATTTTCCCTCCTCTTTCAAACCTCTGTGCTTCCACAATGGGTCTCCAATTAATCTGCTCTAAATTGTTCTCTGAATTGTTCAAATCTTCCCTCAACTGTGAAGTATCAACTTGTCCCTGCCCTTGAAGTCTGAGAAAGTTTTATTGCTAGACTAAACCTGTATCTATTTAACAAGAGGTATTTTTTTTCCTTTGTAAACTAAACAAAGTGAACAATAACAACAACAACAAAAAAACACCAACACAAAATGATTGGAATAGAAGATTATCCTGAGGGTAGCAGCTAGGCAGCAGATAAGGAAGAATTTTCTAAGAGAAAATAATCCAGAGGGCATACACAGTTATTTTATGAACCAGATGGTGTCTTTTGGGGCCAAGAAGCCCCGATGTACTCTGCTGTAGCTGAACTTACTGTGAAATACATTAGTGATCTTAAAAAGAAATGGATGCAACTTCCAGAGTTGTTATGATGATTAGGTTGGGAAGGAACTGAAAATGGAAGGCTCCAGAACAACATGTGAAGAGTGTGTAAGCGAGATTCATCTGCCCACTAACACACCTTGGTGTCCCCTTCTCTTCCAGCTGGGAGTTCCCCCACCTCCACTGCTGAGCCACGCCCTTCAAGCCCCCTCTTCTCTCTCTCCCACATTGTTTCTCTGACCATCCGTGCAGGGTAACAGAGCCTTTCCCAAAGGCGGAATCCAGCTGACCAGGCTAGGAAAACGGGCTCCTCTGCTTACTAGGTGCTTCCCCTGGCTTCAGTTGTTGACACTCCCTTAGCCTGTTGCCTCATTTGTAAAGTAGGACTGATAAGGACCCCCTCAATGGGTAATTATAAATGTGAAATGGAAACATAGCACTTGATTAACTTACAGTAGACATTATTATTTACAGTAGTGTTAATGCTAAGGCAGATCATTTAGCACCTATATATACTCAAGGGTGATGTTCAAAATATTTATTGAGAGTTGGGGCAGGGGCACTATCCCATCAGAGCTAACAGTTGTCCTGGTCCCAGGAGCATAGGCCCCTGTTGCACCTAGCATTAACTCTTCAGTTGCTGGATGATGCGGCAAGAGGGTGGCTATGCAGACAGGGGGTTTGAGGGGATCTGAGTGACCCATGAAGGACGCAGCAAGCTTAGAGCCTGTGTTATATACCACCCAAAGGAGAAGTATTAAAATATTTTAGTTGCAAGTACTCCTGTAGCGGGGAAACGATAAAATATTAATCCTGCATATAATGGCTTATACTATTACTGATTGTGTTATCTGCACATGACTTATAGTCTCAAATAGATTCCAAGCTAACAATTGAATGTTGAAATGAGATTTTGTACATTTGACTCTCTCAATAATAGTGTGGACTATGAGAGGTGTTCAAGAAACATTCACCATTTGATTGTTAAATAGAACACACTATTATGTATTATTTTTATGTATCACCCATATTTTGACCACTTTCTAAAAGGGATTTATGGTAAATACACAGGACCATCGATGCCTTAGAATCATATTAGGTCAAGGGCAATAACACAAGAGCCTGGGAATAAAGTGTGGTGAGTCAAGTATGGTGTGTCCACAGCAGAGCCCAGAACTTTGTGACTCACCCAGAGCAAAGAGGAGAAAAGATTTGTTGCACAGATTCGGTTATTGAATAGAAGGAAACACAGATATAAGAGCACACAGATATTTCCATTTGAGAGGAAAGCATGATGGTGGATGAGGGATACTGGACACCACTATGGATGTTGTCTTCAAGAGCGGGCCTTCTTCTCCCTTTGCATCTTGACTCCTGGCCTCCTGTCCCTCATTAACCCTGTTCACTATGTCCCAGCTGCTCCCAAAGCCTTGGTGTTGTCTCATCCCTCTATGGCCTTCCACACCTCAGAGCCTTTGCAGAGGTTGTTCCTCTGCCTGGAATCCTCTTTCTTCACTTTCCTCCTCCATCACACAGCTCATATTCAGCCCCTCTTTGACACCTGTCCCCATCAGGATGGCTCAGTGATACTCTCGTCCCACCCACAAAGTAGACCACCTCTACCCATTACAGTCATTGTAGCTCAATAATCAGTGCAGGGAATTGATGTGACTTCTACCCACAGCTTCAAACCTTTATGCTCCTATCTGGCTTTAGTTTCAGATCCTAGTACCTGGATTCTTTCCCTCTGACTTTTCAATGGGAAGTTCATGTAGAGTCTGTTGGTTTTTGGTTTTGCTTCTCCCCAAGGAAAATATGTCTTTATAAAGCATATTATAGTTCCAGGAGGGCATTGGTTTACGTTTTGTGAATTAGAAAAAATTCCCAAATGGAACAGCCAACTTAGAAACCTTAGGGTTGCATGTTCCATGTTTTCCCTGCAAGCAGACACTGTCCCTGCCAAATGCATGGTTAGGGAAGTGGGGTGTGGAGGAGCCTGTTTGCAGTGCAAAAACTTCACACCCCAGAAGAAAGGCCCCAAGTCCCAGATTCCTGGGGCAATTCCTTAGCCTAGACTCACAATGCGAAGCAGCAGATACAAAGCTGGTCCTAATTCCCCCAAGAGAAATCTCCTTTGAGCTAACATTCTGCTGGTCATGCAACTTCATAATGTGCATCTTTGCTTGCATGTCTGACTTTCAGGATTAAGAGACCTGAGTCATCTGTGTATTTCTAGAGCCTTTCATTTACCTGTTACTGCTCCATAAATCTCTTTTAAATGAACCAATGAATTAATACATAGCAGGAAGTTTTAATGGCTTCATACCATTTTCTTGATTAACTCCATTTCACCAATATTCATCAACAGAACCACAGTTATGCTTAATGTCTTTCTGTTCACCAGGCAAATGCTAGCCTGGGAGGCTCTGGACAGAGTTTTTTTTGGTAGAAGCTGGAGTCAAGTCTAGACAGGATATTCAGTTGATATTCAGCTATTGGGTCAAAATTTTGCCAAAAGGGAGAGAATGTCTCTTTATTAGCAAGTTAATTAGAAAGAAATAATTGTGCAAGATTCGGGCATACCACTTAAAGAGGGATTTAAAGAGCTTTAGGTAAAATTTTCTTCCTCTTTCTGTGACTCATACCATGTCTCTAATGCTCTCTAAAACTGTGAGGCTGTAAGGCCAAAAAATATTGCTCATTCAGGGCCATGCTTTGAACAAGAGTGGTGCCCCAGTCTGCCAATGCTGTATGACCCAAGTGTTATAGGACTTGTACTCAGACATGACCCATCAGACATAATAATAAATGGATTAATTTGTTCCAAGTAAGAATACCCATATATGTAGGTATCTTGTCATGGAATACTATTTCCTTGCTCAGTCAGAGTCAAGCATTCAAAGAATAATATGAGGTCTGTCTGGAAAAAGTCTAGCCACTGTTAATATAACGAGAATGCTTTGGGCAACACTGATGTAACCTGGCAGCCAAGGAGAGTGGGCTGGAATGCCCATGTATGAAAAGTCCTTTTGGGCAGTAGATGCCGTTGATTGAGCTTGTGGACTGTGTGGCCATCACATTCAAAATGGCTGAGTGAATAGATGAACAAGTCAGCATCAAATTTTGCATTAAGCTTGAACATTCCTCCGCAGAAACTACTCAGATGATTCAGAAGGCTGCAGCCACTGGTGATTAGCAGCTTCATCACAACAATGGTCCCACTCATGCATCACACCTCATGCAGTTTTTTTGTTAAACATCAAATCACCCAGGTGACTCAGCCCCGCTACAGCCCAGATTTGGCCTGTGACTTCTGGCTTTTCCCAAAACCAAAATCACCTTTGAAATGGAAGAGATTTCAGACTATCAGTGAGATTCAGGAAAATACATGGGGCAGCTGATGGTGACTGGGAGAACTGTGTGAGATTCCAAGGTACCTGCTTTGGAGGGGACTGCAGCATTACTGCTTGTCCTATGTACAATATTTCTTACATTTTGTGTCTCCCTCAATAAATGTCTCTATTTCTCATATTGAATGGATGAATACTTTCCAGGCAGACCTCATATTCTAAAGTGATTCTGAGGGATTTGGGGATGCTAACTTGTGCCTAGGCATTATCAATTGAGGGAAAAGGGAAAGTCAGTCTTGTGGATTGTTTAAGCAAGGCACAGTTCAATCTCTTATCAGTCTAAAGGCTTCTCCTACAAGGTAGCCGATCTTGAGTGCTTTGAAACATGAAGACCATTCTCCTGTTCAGAGAGCTCTTTTCCTTGGTTCAGTCCTCCAGATCTACCAAGTGCCATCCCAGTTCCACCCCTGTTTTTTGAACAGTAAACTAAGAAAACACATTTTTAGTGGGACAATGTATAATTTATAATCTTCATATCTTCTTCCTGGGGAGTGGTGAATAGAGACAAAAATACTTCAATAAGGATAAGCAATAATTCTCGTGGAAAAACTTTCATCTGAAGTGAAAGTAAGGTTGCTCCTGAACCCTTCTCCATGAACAAAACACTGTCTGGAACACAGTAGGAAATACATATGTGAAAGAATGAATCTGACAGCTAAAATTGGTTTGTATTACACTGTGATTGTCAAATAACATGATGGCTAGCCTTAGAACAGAAGCCTCTGGAAATTACTCTCCATTTTAGGTTTTATTATAAATATGCATCAGCAGATCCCTATATCATCTTGTATCTGAGACATTTTTGAGTCTTATGATTCCTGTGTTCAGGAGATTCCAAGTCTGGGTTCGCTGTCTGATAAATTCCCATGCTTCTTTTTGATGGAGTTATGCAGAAGGAGCAATCGTAATAATGATAATAAAAGCTAGCCTTGAGTTCCTATTATGTGCCTCTCCCTATATAGCCTTGAAAAACAGATATGAGTATCTACTTTTATATGTGAGGCTAATTCAAAGAGTTAGTGGCTGAATCTCAATTTGAATCTACGTACATCTGAAACACAAAAAACCTGTGCTCTTTCCTTTATATTTGCACCAACCAAAGAAGTGTCTCCTTTGAAGGAATCAGATTAAGAATGAAAACAGCAAACCCAGGATTTCCAATCCAGGTAACTTAGACATGGCCCTATTGATATTAACTAAAGTCATCGTGATCAACCCACTCTTTCATCTATGAAAGGTACTTTTTTCTGTCATTAAACAACAATAACACCACCACCATCACAGCAAAGAAATCTAACACCCTAAAATGCTAAATGACAGGAAATGTGTCTCCTAAAACACAGATCTGTCATGAAAAAATAGTGTGAAGTCTCATAAGAAAGATGATCAAATTAGAATATTTGCCTTTAGTACTTCATCCTGCCTCATCCAAGAGAAAGGTTTTTTTTTTTAAATGAAGATTTATGTTTCATGTAATCTTCAGAATCTAAACAAAATGCAGTTATCTATCTTTGAAACTTAAATTTGAATGGTTCTGTGGCTGCTGATTACCTAACACCACTTGAGTAGGATAGGTCCAGATCAGGGGTGTCAAACTCATTTTCACTGGGGTCACATCAGCCTTGCAGTTGCCTTCAATGGGCCAAATGTAATTTCAACTCCTTAACAGTTAAGGAGTCATTACATTTATACAATCCTAAAATTATTTTGGCCCTTTGAAGGCAACCTCGAGGCTGATGTGGCACCCAGTGAAAATGAGTTTAACACCACTGGTCTAGATCATGACTCACCAATTTTCTCACAAAGGTGTGATTTGATAAAAACAACAACAACAAAATCCCCCACAAAAAAACTCCCCTGCAGTCTGTAAAGAGAATTGGCTTCTCCAGCAGATGAACATGGAATTTAATGTGGCTAGATCAGCAAGAGAGGGATTTTGATGGCATCACACTGCAAGCCCCGAAGACAGAATTATCAAGTCAACTGGCAGAATTTATAAATGATATATGGTACCCATTGACTACTCATATTCAGATGTTGCTTAATGAACAGCAAATTAAGTTTGATGAAAAAAATGATAAGATTTAGTGTATTTATTTTAAGAAGAATTAGTCCAGGTTTCCTACCATGAACAACTGGATGCATAGTGCCATTGATCCTAGATAATAGAGCATTTAGTAATGGTGAAATGAATAAAAAATTTACTCTTTAGAACAACGAAAGACAAAATTAGAGTTCTGGCCAAGATGGACATGTAGGTAGAAACCCTTCTCTTCCTCACACAACCAAAAGGAGGATAACAACCAATCCAAAATCAATAAACAACCAAGAAGTGCCAGAAAATCAAACTGCAAGGAACTCCAACAACCAAGGAATTAAAGAAATAGTGAATCAGACCAACCAGACCAGTAAGACAACCAGTTGGAGAGAACTCACCGTGAGGTGGCAGACTGTGTGGGCAGGGCTTGTTGAACGGGAAACTGAGACTCAGAGCTTACTGTGGACTATGGCGGGGGTTGCCACGGTGAGAGAAACTCCTAGTCTCACACGAGACTGGTTCATTGGAAAGTGGGGCTAGAGCCGAGCAGGTGAGCTGCATTGTTCCCTCTCTGGCCCCTCCCTAACAGGCAGTGCCCAGCAGAGCAAGGAGGGTTGCCCCACCCTGGTGAATACCTAAAGCCCCACCCCTTACAACTTAACAGGTGCTCCAAGACAAAGAAATAGGGCCCAAATGAAAGAACAGATCAAAACTCCAGAAAGATAGCTAAGTGATAAGGAGATAGCCAACCTGTTTGATGGAGAGTTCAAAGCCCTGGTAATTGAAATGCTCACAGAACTGACTGAGCTTGGTTGAAAAATGAAAGAATAAATAAAGGATACCCAAAGTGAAATAAAGCAAAATATTCAGGGAACCAACAGCGACAGGAAGGAAACCAGGACTCAAATCAATGATTTGGAACAAAAGGAATAACTAAACATCCAAATGGAACAAAATGAAGAAACAAGAATTTAAAAAAGTGAAGAGGTTTAAGAACCTCTGCGACAACTTTAAACATTCCAATATCCAAATTATAGGGGTGCCAGAAGGAGGACAAGAGCCAAACATTGAAAATTTATTTGAACAAATAATGAATGAAAACTTCCCCAATCTGGCAAAGGAAATAAACTTCCAGGAAGCCTAGGAAGCCCAGAGAGTCCCAAAGAAGTTGGACCCAAAGAAGAACACATCAAGGCACATCGTCATTAAGTTACCCAAGATTAAAGATAAGGAGAGAATCTTAAAAGCAGCAAGAGGAAAGGAGAGAGTTACCTACAAAGGAGTTCAGCTGATTTCTCAAAAGAAACCTTACATGCAAGAAGGAGCTGGAAAGAAGTATTTGAAGTCCTGAAAGGCAATGACCTACATCCAAGATTACTCTATCCAGCAAAGCAATCATTTAGAATGGAAGGGCAGATAAAATGCTTCCCAGATAAGGTTATCTTAAAGGAGTTCATCATTACCAAGTCCTTATTATATGAAATGTTAAAGGGACTTATCTAAGAAATTGAAAAAGATAAAAAACTATGAAGAGTAAGATGACAACAAACTCACAACTATCAACAAATGAACCTAAAATAAAAGAAAGAAAAACAATGAAAACAAAAACTAAGCAAACAACTAGAACAGGAACAGAATTAGAGAAATGGACATTACATGGAGAGTTTTCAGTGAGGAGAGGAAGGGGAGGAATGGGGGGAAGGTACAGGGAAGAAGAAGCAATATTGGTAGGCATCAAATAGACAGGGAGAGGTAAAAAATAGTATAGGAAACAGAATTCAAAGAACTTGTATGCACAACACATGGACATGAACTAAGCAGTGGGGAGCTGGAGGGTTGGGGGTACATGGTAGAAGGGGGATAAAGGGGGGAAATTGGAAAAACTGTAATAGCATAATCAATAAAATATACTTAAAAAAGAAAGACAAAACTAAACACACACAGTAAAATCATGAAAACATAGCTTAACATCTTTATCGAAATCAGAAATAGCTAAAATAATTGTACCATGAGTAAAGAATCTGAGTTTTAATGGCAAAGGTATTTCTTTAGGATTATGGAAGAAAATGTTCTTATCCTTCAGCAGATACTGTGCTGAGCCACGTGCAAGTTTTATTAGCTCATGCAAAGCAGACCAATCAGCTTGCCTCCAGCATTCAGCCGATTCTGCTCCCAGGAAACCACATTCATAGCTTTTGGACGTTATCCTACTATCACTTCGGGTTGCAATTGGGAGCTAAGACCTCTTGAAATTCATTTATGACCCTTTGGCATCTTTGTTTGTCTGGCAGATATTATTTCAGAATTTTGTCACGGAAAGCATCTATGACCCTAATCAATCGAAACTGTAAGCACCATAATACTGGGGCTGGAAGAACCATTAGCTTTCTTTGAAGTTCTGTGTGTCTAGCACTGAAAGACATTCACCTTTCAAACCCTCAAAATTTTTAATTCAGTGCCACATATTTTGCCATAAACAATTTACTCTTTTAAAAACATTCTTTGTTGGATTTCTCCCAGTGAAACCTTATGCTCTGTCACTATACCCTCTCTGTATCTCATATATACCTTAGAGCAAAGAATGGGACTGAAAATCAAGTTGTGAAGCCTCTATCATCTATAGCTTAACACCAAGGAAAGAACATGGCTTAGAGAAACTGGAAAGGTTTTTAGTGGTGTGTTTCAATACAAGCCGTCAAAAGAAGAAAAAGACAAAAGGGAAGAGAAAGCATAAAGGTACAAGAAATTGCTGATTGGAGATTGAAAACTGAAGAGCAGGGAGAACAATTTTCAGATGTTTGTGTCTAGGTTCATGTATCATAGTATTAAAAGGGAAAAGTGTAACTTTGAAAGTTTAGTAAAGGTGAGCTTTTAAAAGGATTGTAAAATGCCAGTAACAGGAATTTGGAAGAAAGTCTTAGGCACCGATGGTTTCTCCTAAAATAAAAGAAGGAAGCTTGTATATTTGTATTGCAAAAGCCTTCATGATAAAAAGTGTCTCCAGGAAATGTCATAAGTCGGAAATGAGTAAAATGTGATTTGTGTGCTTTTATGCTTTTAAAATGTGTAGATTTAAAGCAATGTTGGTTTTAAACAAGACAGTTGCCCTAGGCATTTCTTGAGACTGTGCCTCTATGGCAAATATCAAGTGGTAGATAAAAGCAATTATGGGGGAAATCATGCATCTTATATTAATAGAGCATAAACCTTCAGGGCAAAACTCTGTTGAGTCAGAGTAGGCAGTCATTGCCTTGTCCCAGCGTGGTTCAGGCACCAAAAGACTTTATCTGTCCCACAATATCTTCCTTACTGAATTGGAATTAATACCCTTGAGGACTGCTCTTTTTAATCAAAATACATTGAGAAAGCTCCTGCTAGAATGTGCATCTTCTACCCAGGAGGGAAACAGAACAATACAAAATTACCTGTTACTGCGGCAACTTTATCTAATAAAAATATTAGCCAGCCTGAGAATCTGGATGTAGAACCCAGAGGGTCAAGTACGTGGGCAGAACCATTTTACAGAGGAAAGGTATTTGTGAAGTGACAGAGCCGAGGGAGCTGCTCAGGGAGGACAACACTGGAACCCTGTACCTATGACGGGGTTTCATTAGGGCACAGAGCACCTGGGGAGAAGACCTCAGAGAAGGGTGTGGGGTGACGAATATGAATTTTGTCTTTTTCATGATTTTCTTCAGGGTGTCTCTGCTAGACTTTCTGGAACTATTTTTTTTTTAGCTCCTTTCTCTATAAAACAAGATTTAAGATAATTTGTTCTGGCTTGGTCCTCGTCCAAAGGTACTCGACTACTGAAGTATCGCTGTGAGCTGGAAGGAGGCCTAGTTGTTAGACACTGCCCTGTAGCTCAGGGAGCTGACCCACCCTTGGGATCTGATATTCAGGTGGACCTGGGAAGCCAAGACTTGAATGGTTTACCTCCACTAACATCCTCCTTTGTCCACACACATATCCACACAAAAAGGAATAATGAAAGAATAACTAAAAAGAGATGGCCATCCAGTGACCAATGAGCTAAAGAGTTTCACTGGATTCTTAGGAAAACAGCTTTAAAATGGAATATCAAGATATGCTCCAACCAGGAACCCAAATTCTGAATTAGAAATGATAATAAGAACCAAAGCATGCTGCCTGGTACATGGGTCCAATTTCTCAAGAAGTCAAGGCACTACATTTTCTCCTTGGTTCTGCCTTTCTCTCATCAATGAAATAAAAAAAAAGCAATCTCTCTATATGTGTCCCTGAGCATTGTATTTGGGGAAGGTGGGGTGACTTTCCAAAGATGAATTTGTCCATCAGCAAGCGTGAGGGATGAGAATGTGGGTCCACTGTTGGTAACACAGACTGGAAAAACTCAGTGTGAAGTACTCTGGCTAGGAATTTTATTGGTCCCCTGGTTCTCCCCCACTCCTGCTTCCAGCAGTGGTGGACGGGAGTGACTACCGCAGTTCGAGGCTCTGACAGTCCCTTAATGGAAACATTTAAGCAAGAATGCAGTTAATGTAGCCTGCGCTTGCCCATTATTTATTACTTCAGTGTGATTTGGTAGAGATTTTTCTAGTCCAGTAAGTGTAATGAAGATGTTCTTGGTTTGATTTGACATTTTCTCTTTGGAGACTGTTGACTCTGACATTGCTCCTTAGTAACCAGCCAAGTTCACTGGTAGTATCATGGTTACCTGGAGTAGAATCCATGGGGAAAGAGGACAAGATAATCACGAATGTGTCTGAGGTTAACATGTCCTTGACTATGACTTCATTGGGAAGCAATTTATTTCATATCCATTCATCGACATTGAAGTAAACAGAAGTACAAATCTACCTCCAACTCCCCATCAAAATGCAGTTTTGTCCCAGTGAATTATTTTAAAAAAATACAGAGATAGAGTTTCATTTCAGATAGCTTACCAAAAATAAAAAAAAAATGTGTGTCTTCTGAGGGCCTGCTATGGAATGAAACCTGTTAGAAGTGAATCTATTTTATTTAACTTTGTTGGAAACTCCATAATCCCATTGTGAGGACTCCTAACTCTCAGGAGAAATACTAAGCAAGAAAGAAGACCGTGGGTTTTTAATCTTATCCCGCACCCCCTCCTCCCCCACCCCCTGCTGTTGAATGCTCTTTGTATCATAGACATTGAGTTCTCAGGTCAAGTATGTTCTCATTAATAAAATAGATATGGATGAGTCTTCTAGCTTTCTGCACATTTTCCTTAAAGATAAAAATCTGTCTACTTACTAAACATCCATGTTTCTCATTTCTGTGGGCACTCCCTAAGCAAGGACAGTTCATGGCAGGGTGAGCTGCTGCAAGAAAGGTCAGGGAGATGGAAAGAGGCCAAGGGAATAACTCGTTTGAACCTCTTGGTTAGTTTTAAATTGACCAGCGCTACAGCAAACAATTCCATCATTACTCTTAAGGGGGAAAAGATGGTGACAAACAGCAAGGGCGGGTTAAAAAAAATAACCAACACCTGTCAAAAGGTCTCCCTTTTTACTGTTGAAGAGTGATGGTTGGGAGGAGGAACAGGAACCTTCTCCAGTTTGCCAGAGTCGATCCGCTTGTGATTTTATTTTTTTTAAAGCAAACTTCCATCCTCAGCCTACCCTGCTAGAGCGATGTGACTGCAAATGTACATCGTTTTCCTCCTTGACACCATTTGTCACGCCACACACCAGGCCTTCCTCTCAGTCACTTTGCGATTTCTTCCTCTGCCTTGTCACTGGCTTTTGGCACTTCCCTTTAAGCATGGTTTAGAAAAAAGTAAAAGAAAGATCATTCTTTTTCCTACCTTGGTATAAAGATGAACCAGTCAATCACTCATGGAGTACCCTGCTCACATCCGATGGTACAATTTCGGATGTTGATAATTTACTTTTGATGCTAATTAATTACAAGTAATCATAAAAACAAATTAAAACCACTATACTTATTGCAGGTTTTCTTATGCTCCTGAAATAATGCATTTTTATGCATCTGTTTACTTGCTTTGTAAAAAAATGTAATAATCTATATTCATAGAAAAACAACTTTAGTGCTCTGCGTCAAAGCTGTAAACTGTTATTGGTTATTTGGTTTTTTTTCTGCCTAAGATATTAAAATGGAAGAATGAGAGTGAGCCACATCAAGTGAAAGAGATTAATGCATTTTAGGGCTAACCTAAATGCAGGAATTTAGATTTTTTTTCATTTCTGTTGGTTGTTTGCGTATTTCTCCTTTTAAGGGACAAAAGTATTATTTTTCTCCCGAGAATTAGTAGAAGGATAGAGCATTACTTTTGGCTTCCAGGTCTAGAAGAGACATAAATCTCAGAGAACTCTCTACATTTTCCCTGTGGGGGGAGGGGCGAGGCATTACTCTCTGGGTTCTATTCTCTCCAACAAAGAGGCCTTTCACCCTATTTGAGAAGTGCAGTGAATAGAACCACAGTGTATCCTCAGCAAAATCACTACTTGTGCTCTGATTTCTCATTGGACTCCTTTTCCCACCTCCTGGTGAGCTTGCCTGGGAAGCAGCAGTGGGAAAGTGATGGGTCAGAGTCAGGAGACCTGGGTTTCTGGCGTGGACGCCTGTCCTCTATCCCACATGGTGCGACCCAATGCAACGAAATAACCTGGGAGTGCTTTGCAAAGTACCCTACTTATGTCCTCATGATCAAGATCACAGTCACGGTCATCATCACCATCATCACTATGATAGCTAATATGTATTGACTGTTAAAGACAAGTGCTTTACTTGTAGCATCTCACTTAATCACCCCACAGTCCTGCAAAGGCACATTCCATTTTCTGTAACTTTGCAAGTGTCTGTCCTATCTAACAAGGGGAAAATACCCCAGGGAAGAGACTGTCAGGGACTGCTCTGCAGGTGTCAGCCCCCACAGTGTTCTATGGGATCTCCTTCCAAATCATGCTCCCAGTGCATAGGGCATTGCACGATTGCTGGGGAGAAGTTGGTGGCAGCTTTCCTTGTTCCATGGGAGGATGTGGAGTGACCTTCCAAGACTTTCACTCTTTCCCAACTCCGCAACCATTCCCTGCTTCTCTTCCCCAAAACCACCTGACTCTCACCTTCTCATTTGATATTTGCTACCCTTGGGAGATAATATTAGTTAAAACTGGAACTTGTCAAGGAAGATAGTTAAATTTCTTCCAAATATGTTAAGGAAAGTTAACCTAATAACTATCTCCAGGGTAAACTGAAGGTAAAACACCATTTCTTTACATACACATTTCCCAGCCCCCACACCAAACCAGATCTGATCTCGAGACATGTGTTATGTGTTAAGCAGCTGGGATAAGTCTAGTTTGACCCTCAGAAACCTAGCCACTTGATTTTGTAAATCTTGGGACTTTATGAAGGTGTTAGAAGTCAGCCAGACTTGGGGGCTTTAATTTACATTATCAACGTAACTGAAGCCTCAGTTGTTATAGTCTCAAGCCATTGTTTAGAAAATTATCTCCATTTCTAATTTTAACTTGATTTTCACAAAAATGTATTTGGTCTTCTATACAAACAATTTGCATTTATGAATGTTTGGGTTGCCCTTGTTTAGCCCCTGAAAATCCAAAGGAACAACATGCGGAAGCATACGTTGCCAGCCCTATTCCTAGACCTATAGAAATACCACGAGAGTCATACTCACTAAGAGGCAACGCGCTGCAGTGCTTTGCAGGCAGGCGCACCTGCTCCAACCTGGCTGCCTCACGTGTGACTTTAGGTAATTTAACCACTGCGGACCGTGGCTTCTTCTAATGGAAGGGTTAAAAAACTGACGGTGATGCCTATGAAGTTTAAACGAGGTCAAGTTAAAAGTGTGAGCAGAATGTCTGGCACAGAACTGGCACGTAATAAATGTTCCTTCCTTCTTCTTCCGCCCCCTGACTTTTAGAACATGTAGCAAAAGAAGGAAGTATTCTCTGTTCCTACAAATCATCTTTGCATTAGTCCCCAATATTCTTTTAATCCATCCACAACTTGATTTTCTGCTTTGGCTTCCTTGTTCCTCTTTTTGTTTTTGCTCTATGCTTCCCAAAGGGAAGAAGCCAGTCAGTTCCATACAGTCCCCTCCGATGGTGAGGACCCCTCCAATGGTGGGGTCCCTCTGATGGTGGGGTCCCTCTGATGGTGGGGTCCCTCTGATGCTTGCCCTCAGAGCCGACCAGATCCTACTCTTTTCTCGCCCATCTTTGTCCTCTCATACGCACCCTGGTTGGCTTGCACACTAACCACCCTGAAGTCCAATCACCTCCTTTCTGCTTCCATTGGAGCTGAAGAGAAATGTAGGAGCAGATGTTGGTATAAGGAGGCTGTGGCTGCATTTAAGAGCTGTGCCACTGGCCTGGACTACTGGAGATCTCACATGTAGCAGGGAAGGGTCACTTTGACAACAGGACAACTTCCAGCTGGATTCTGTTTCCTGGTTAGACATTGGGGGGCTCCTGCTATCTCCAGGGCAGGAGGTGTGCTTAAACCCAGTTGACGGCCACCCTCATGCTCAAGCTGCCTCAAGCCAGGAATGGAGGCATGCAGGGCACAGTGGCTGCAGTGGTCTCTTCTTCTCAAACAATATTTTGCACATTTTAGAGTTTATACTATTCCAAAAGCAACCTACCCAGTGCCTTACTCTCATCAAATGTGCATTGTAAGGGAAAATCAACATAGTTCTTACCCATTGGCTGTTAAGCCATAAAATGTTATTTTAAGAATCCATTACCATTAATTTAAAAAATCACATTAATTACCATTCATTTAAAAAATCACATGTTTCAGCTGTCTCAGTATCTAGAAAGTGGATCCATGCCTAATGACTGCCATGGGAAACCCCTGGCCCCAGAGCTGAGCAGATAGCAGAATAACGCATTCAGCTCCATATGCGGCACCCTCCACCTTCCCCTCTCCCGACCTGCAATCCCCCTCCCTGCCCCCACATGTACATTTGAACACGTTAACTAGACAGAGTCATGTCTTGGTTTGGAATCATCCTCACATGGGCCTGACAAATGCAAGGAAAATCCCCAGTCCACTGTAAGCAGCCAGCAAGAGGTCGGAAAATCATAATTAATATATGAACATATGTGCATTGTTTTTCTATTTGTAAGATATTTTTTCTTATACAACATCTTGACTAATCCTGAAGCAGTTTGCGGTGGTCTCTATTGTTATCCTGATCTCAATGATGTGGAAACCGTGGTTTGGAGACCCAATGTTCCCAATAAGAAATTGCCAGAACTCGAATGCTGTCTCCTCTGACTCCAAATCCTGCACTTGACCATGGTAGTTAACTATGTGTCTTCAGTCATCAGAAGATACCATAACCCAGGTGTATGGGACAAACACTGAGGGTCTTGCTTAGAGTGGGGAGGGAGCAACTCCAATATGCTTTCCGCTCTAACAGAGAATCACGGACTAGGACCACACAAAATTGTGACATTTACATTTGAGGTCTATCCTCCTTTCTCTGTGCTAATTCACTTCCTATTTGCTTTTTGCTCTCCTTCTTGATCCCCATTGTAGGTATCCAGGTAAGGGGTTAAGGAGTATGAATAGGGAAAAGAAAAGCAGACAGATGTTTCCTCCCTTCTGAAAACCACCACTTATATGACCCTGGGGTATTTTCATGGACCCCAGCATCTGTTGGCCAGATAGTCCTGCCCAGACAATAAAGGGCACCAAGTCCATCAGTGCTGAATATCCCTACACTGCAAGTAACTTCATGAAGATGGATCAAAATAGAATAAAAACATGGTTTCACAGACAACATGGTCTTTAGCTAATGACTTTATTTTGATTAAACCAGGGATTGCTCATACTTTTTAAGTTTACTGAGCTGATCTACAACAGCAATAGTCCCTCAAAAAATAAAAAATAAAAAGTATTCTAGAAAATTCTTACTCCAAGTGTAGAGCAGATTGCAGAGATGACAATAATAACAAGTCAATGAAGTAGTCTTCATTCATGGACATAAAATTCATGATTCAGCTACTTTGTCATCAGAACATTATCAATCCAAAGACTCTCTTGGAGTTGGACAGGCTCCTTTGGAGTCCTTTACACCCAGTTTAGGGAAGAAAAAAGGACACGGTTTGATAAAGGAGAAAGGAAGGAACGTACCCAGAAAAAGCTGCTTTCTTCACAGTTAGGCAAAGTCCTTCTATAAGGAGAGCTACACACCTAAGAAACAAACAAAACCTAGTACAGAAAGGGCTGCCCTTCCAAAGGGAACACAGTGATTCAGAAGTCCTGAGCGACATTTACTCCTGCTGAGCTTGGAACTCAGATGAACAAGGAATGCTGGCAGTGAGACTAAGGAAAATGAAGCCGGAGTGACAGAAGCCAGGGATTTGGTTTGTTTTGTTTTGGACAGAGTATGAGTAAAATCTCCAGAGTTCAAAGAGTTTAGTGGGGATTGGTCAAAAGGCTAGGACCTAGGCAAGAATCCAGAAAGGCCTGTAGCTGAGGGTTCCTCTTGGGCATAAGAGGGGAAGCCATATAAATAGTAAGGCCTAGAAAGAAGATGATCAGATCCAACACTGGAAGGGAGGCATCTCATTAGGGCTTGTGTTGTATGTCCAGATCGTTGGTGGTGGTGATGGTGGTTTAATTACACTGGCCTTTGAAAGGAAGTAACTCGGGACTTCTCAGAGAGCCCCATCTTTGGGATGGTTTCCTGGTCTTATAGGACATCCTAACATAACCTATATCCTAGACCAAAGCTATAAAATAGCTAAATGAAGAGCCATTTGGCTCCTTCACTCATTTATTTATCGTTTTCCCTTTGACAAGGAATTATTGAGTAAGTTTTTCATGCCAGGTACCAAGCTAGATACTGGGAACACACACACACACACACACACACACACACACACACACACACACACAACAAGTGGTCCTTGCCTTCCGAGAGAGAGAGAGAGAGAGAGGGAGAGAGCACCTTAAATTCAGACAGTTATAGAATATAGTGAAAATGATAGAAGAAATAGCTGGGCACTATTAGAATAGATAGTAGGGGCATGAAAAAGTCTCAAGGATTGAATTCTTTTTTAGGAAAAATTAGGAAGACATATTTAGGAACATTCAGAAAGTATTTGCTAGCAATGCAATAACACCTGTTTTGAAATTAATTGTTGATTGATATATGATATTGTTATAGTAAATTGCACAAGTCTTCAGTGTTCAGTTATACTTTTATGTGCATCTACCTGGGTCATTGCTATTCAGATCAAGACAGAATGTTTCTACACCCCAGCAGGCTCCCAGTAGAGGTGACCACTCCTCTGACTTCTGCCACCTTGGATTAGTTTTGACTGGCTTGAACTTCACACTTGAAATGGAATCATACAGTATGTATCCTTTGTGTCTGTCTTTCTCCACTTATCAACTCGATGAGATCATCCAGATTATGCAAATATCTCTATACTAAAACGAGGTAGCAGTGGAAGTCATTCCTGGATTTTAGGATTTTCTTAAGGGGAGCTAATTGGCTGGGAATGGGGAAACAGATGGTGGAGTGGAAAAAACATAAAAGTTTAGATTCAATGGGGGTGGGTTTCAGTTGTGAAGAGGCCACTTGCTAGCTGTGTATCTTGAGAATATCATTCTCTCAATTTCAGTTTTTTTCTGCGAAATGAAGAATAACACTACCACCTACTTTATGGAGCTGTTAATATAATGTATGTAAAAAGTCACTTTTAAACTGTAAAGTGAGACACAGATTTTTTAAACTAGTTTTATTAGTTTTTTGTTTGAGCATAATTTGATGTATGTGTGTATTTATGAATGGCTGAAGATATGTAAAAGACAATTTTTCCATTGTGCCTTTTATAAGCAGGCTCTTAGTAATCGATGGAGTTTTATTGCTCAAATACAATGCAATTAACATTCAACAATTGCCTTGTTAAATTTAAGATCTTATTCTAGTTGCATGTAATCTGAAGCTAAAATACGGGTTGGTGTTCTAAGTCTTGGGATCTGGTTGCCAAATCAAACAATACTCCGAATTTACCAGACTTGCTAACACCTGCAATAATCCACATTAGAAAGTACCCTACCTCAAGCATCTATTTTCCTCCGTGACAAGCCTCGCACTGTAAAAAAGCAAAAGCAAACAGAAGGAAGGAAAGGTTTTACATTTCTTTCATTTTCTTCCCGTTTTCCCGTTTGTTACCACAGAGGGAAAATGTGGAGACGAATGCTTCTGGAGAGCCGAAGTGACAGGAGATGGCGAGAGTGAAAAGTTTCAATTTGTGTCAAGTGAGAGAAAGTAAAACTTTCAGCTGACATTCTAATTTCTTGAATTAATTGGTAAATACCTTACTTGCTCTTCAGTGAGATTATGAGTTCAAAATTAGAAAATAGATTCATTCAAATTCTCCACCAACTGTTGTACGTTTTCTCGCTGATGGGAAAGAGGGGGAATTCATTTTCTCAATGGCTACATTGCCAGCCATCAGCTGGAGCATTCTGTCTATAAACATGAAACCAGAAACGTTGGCGGGAGGAGACATTAACCAAGCCCCTACCAGGCTGTAAGTAATACCACATCCTCCACCTGGCACCATTAATAATCCTATTCAATGAACCCTTTATTATTAATATCACTGGTATAAAAAATGACCCCACACTTACAGGTGTAACTTAATGAGGCACATGTTGTGGCCAGATGTCCCACGCGGCCGGCTCCACCACCACAGTACACATCTTTGTGCACGTTTCGTACAAAGAAACCATCTGAAAGCATTCATTTCAAGAGCATATTCATCACGTAGCGTGGTCAGCGCAGGAGTGACGCTCTTCTGCTTAAGTTTAAACAGATGGAAAAAACCTGGGAATTATATTCAACATACCTTCTTTATTTTTCTAAAGTAATTATCTGATTAAAACTGCCAAATACATTTTCTTCTTTTCATTTCCTTCATGAAAATGTTGAGGAGTTGGCAGCGCTGTCGCAGCCTCGAGTCAGGAGGGACGCCTGCCATTCAACTGGCCTCCACCTGCTGCCGGTTTTGTGATTCCATTTCTTTTCCCTTCTCTGCTTTTGCGAAAATGTAGAACAGATTCTTGTCAAAACTCAAGGGCCGTTCAGGAGTGGACTTAAAGAAGAAGAAGAATAGCACCTGATTATGCTAATGGAGGAAATCATGCTTCAGACTTGTGGCCTGCGCCTTCCAGAGGAAGTAACATGGACACAGATTCCGCAGCGTCCCCACGTAGGAAATAGATGTGCTTTGCGCTGTCGCCTGAAAGCGTGGATGCCCTGTGTCAGCCAGCATTTGCGGGGACCACATCTAGCCTACAGATGTGTTGGGTCTATGGCTCTACTTTAACCCTTCTGTGTAAGATTTAGGGGTGGTGTAATGGAATCACTGTGGGCTAAATTAGAATTTTAGCCAGTCCTTGGGGGGGGGGCATTATGTGGAGAAGAGGGGAGTAAGTGCCCAAGGAAAGGGACAGAGAAGGAGACGATCACGCAGGATCAGACATGCGGGTGTCCTCAGTGCACTGAAGTAGGGGCACTCTGGGCAGGCTTTTAACTTGGCACTCCTTCAAACTGGTGCGCACTGAATTTATTCAGAAAAGAAAAAGCGTAAGAAATTACATAATGGGAAGGGCAGAGAATAAGGAGGTAAGTGGTGGCGCTCGAAGTTCTTCACTCTCAAACAAATTCATCTTTGGCCCCGAACACATTTACCTCACTCAGTGCAATGAAAGCCCTGATTTTAAGATGATTCCGTCTTGTTTGAAGGTTAAGTGAAGCCCATCTTGCTGAGCCTCAAGCACACTCATGGGAGAAGGGTGTGTCTTCTGCTACTCTACACCTCTTGTCAAAGACAGCCTTCGCTCCGCAGGTAGGAGTCTCCCTGAGAAGAGTTTTAGCAATACAGTTTGCCCTGTCATGCTATATTTCTAGTGTTGCTGAAATAATACTCCTGGGGATATTCTAGTTAGCACAGGTGAAATATTCCTAAGAACATTTAATGCATTTACAGACCAGTGTATCACGTACCCCCTTGGTGGTCCACACCTTGATCCAACTCTGTGAGCCTGGCGTGGTTGGGCAGCGTGATGAGCAGAACTAGTCATCTAATTCAACCATGCTACTTACACAGTTATCTAGTTCAACCGTTGACTCTCCTCTCCCACATCCCCTCTATGGGCCTGTGCTAACATTCCTCTTCTGAGAAAGAAATGCTTTTATTTTCCTTTTGCCTTCTTCCTTCTCACCTCTGTTGGAATCTCTCTCTCTCTGCCACCCCACCTTCCTCCTCTCTCTTCTACTCACTCTTCTCCGTTTGCAGACAAACTTTCTCCTTTTCCAGGGCTCACGGTACAGCATAAACCTCCAGGGTTTACACACTAGTGCCTCAGTCATCTGGGGAAAGAACAATTTCTCTTTCTTTCTTTTTTTTTAAATTTAATTTATTTTTAGAGAGGGAAAGTAGGAAGAAAGAGAGAGAGAGAGAAACATCAATGTGGGGTTGCTGGGGGTCATGGCCTACAACCCAGGCATGTGCCCTGACTGGGAATCGAACCTGTGACACTTTGGTTCGCAGCCCGCGCTCAATCCACTGAGCTACGCCAGCCAGGGCCAATTTCTCTTTCTTACGTTTAGTTCCAGGATGTCCAAGGAAGGACCCTGGTGGACTTTTCTGTCCCAGTTCTCTCTCCCTAAGGAAACATGGTTTGGATGCTTATGCAGAGATCACTTTATAGTTATAAGCAAACTTCAAGGAGCAGAGCCTTGGGAGATCCCTGGGGAATCATGAAGAAACAGGAGATAAAAAACTACATTGTGGAGGCTCTGAATAGACCTGGAGCATCTGATTATCCTATTGTTTACAGAAGAAGCATCTGCTAAATTGGGTAGATGAGATTGATTGAAGCAGAGGGAGACTAGAGCCAGGGAGACACGTTTAAAGGATGTTATTTATCTCCAAGGATGTTCACTACAGAATTATTTATAATGGTAAAAGATTAGAAACATAAATTTTATAACAATTGAGGATTAGCTCAGTAAATCATCATCATAAATTACAGCATGGCTATATGATGGAACACTGTACACTCAGCAAATTTCTGTTCTGAACTGTGTTTTTTAGGAAGCATATTTCAAAGCTCATGATCTCATATTAATCTAGCCTCTTAGGAGACATAGATATCATATAGCACATGTTGAAATCATTGAGTCTAGAAATAATTGAATTCCAAACCTGACCTTGCCAAACCAAAATCAACTTTTCTCATAAAGTTGCTATCTAACTGTGATTAGCTGAGACTACTAAATCTCTAACTCATTCCTTTTCCAGTAGAATTTATGGTGACATTATATGATTTGCTCAAATACAGATATGTAGTATAAAATAATTGTCACTAATCTCTTGGACAAATTACATTTTTAATAATTCTTGCTGATCAAAAAAGTAAAACTCGTTTGGCATGGGCCAACTTGAAAATAAATTACAACATTTGCTTCTTTTGGAACTGAGTTGGGGAAAATATACTGGTGAGGAGACAAAGTCTGGCTAGCTCCACCTGGATTGCACCTTATCACTGGAAAAATACAGCATTCAAGATTCTACCACTACCAATGTGAACATTCTCTTGCAAGTAGTAAGCTGTTTTATGGACTATTAGCCATTTGAATGAAGTCGTGCTTTAAATCGTTTTCAAAAACCAGTCTTAAGAAGAGTGGGTAAAGCACTTGCAAATGAGTCAGTCAAGCTCAAAGAAGGCTGTGGAGGCCAAGGAAATAACTGTTTGTTGATAGAGCTCTTACAGTACCCAAATCTGGAACCTCGCACGGTTATATCCGCGGTGCAATTGTGCAGTTGGCAGAAGCAGTGTCTTTTGTGAGGCATCTTCGACCAGGGTTCACGGAACTGGCTTACAAAGCGGCATCGCTTTAAATATGTTGCAAGGAAGAACGGTGCTATGTTCTCAAAAGGACAGAATACATATAAAATTTATGTAGCTCTTCAATACAATGCGCTTTGGTTTAAAGAGGTGGGGGATTTGCATGTGTTAAGTGCTCCTACAAATCTACTTTACCCTTTCCTGGAAAAGGGCAACACAATAATAATAGTTAAATTTATGTGTGAGGTGCCTGTAGTGCAGAGCTTCTCAAATCGGTAAATATTACACAGTAGACTACCGACTTTTGCTTTTAATCTTGAAATATCTTCAACAAAATGCTATCTTCTGAGCAAGGGACACTGAGCCCACACTCTTCAAACCTTTGCGGTCTGGTTCGATATTATGAGCAGAAGATTATAAAACCCAAACTCCAAATGGGCTTCCTGCCCACCGTGGTTTCCAGATTCTGCCCACCCTGCATATAGATGTCAGAATATTCTTTCTTAAATAACATTTTCAAAAAGAGTGCTTTTCTATTGAATTTTATATCCCATCTATTTTCATCTCTCTGTCCTTACAAGCCTCCAACAACTTTTTCTGGCTTTTATTTTTCCACTGGGGGAAAAAAAAACCCTCCTTTTTCATTTTTCTTCAGCATGAAATGTCTAAGCAAATCTTCAAAGTATTAACTTGCTCACTTGCTCATTAAACACACACACACGTGCGCTGTATATAATCAATATACTTTTAAAAGATGATAGACTGTATCCATACATTCTTTTCTTTAGAACTGCTCCCCTGCCTACTCCCTGCCCCTGCTGAAGACCTGGGCCCCTCCGGCCTTGTTTTGTCATGAGATTTTATTCCTCTCAGGCCACAGGGGATGGGACCAGGGCTGGACACCTGACCCCATGACTGGGGCCATTCAGATCCACTCTCTTCAGAATTTAAACTAAGAGACGAGAGACCAGAGGTCATGGTGCTCCTTGGCCCGTGAAAACTTGGTGCGGAGAGAGGCCGTCTGCTGAGAAAAGCAAGAGAATGGAGCAGATGGTCGATCACATGACCTCAGAGAGAAAAAAGAGGCAGTAGCTGCTCTCCTGCTGATGGTTTTCCAGGTCCTGATTGAGTCTGTGAGGACTGGCTGTGTTTCCTGCACTGAGGTTCTGGGTGACCTCCCTGCACTGTTTCGACCAGTCTCTCCGACCTTGAATTAGGTGCAGTAGATGTCTGGCTCATACACCCCAAAAGGAAACTAAGGTAATGCACATGCGTCCATGTAGATCATACATCTATATCTATCATATATACACACATACGTAGATACCATTTATATTTTTATATGATACGTGTTACATGCAAAGAGAGTAGGTTGAAAACAGTGACAAATACTAGAACTTGGCCCCTACTTTTCTATGACTCTTAACTAACAAAGCAGGAGGTAAAAGCAGTGAGAGGAAACCGCAGCAAAGGGGCTGAAGAATTTGGAAGAGGAAGCTCACCTGTCTGGTAGACTGGGCTGCTCACCTGAGGGAAGGGCTCAGGAGGAGAAAACAAGGGGCCTCACGTGGAACAATAGAACAGGTAGGGTTCAGACAGATGTCAAGGACAAGAGAGAGAAAGAAGTAAAAAAAAAGAAGAAAGTAAGAAGACAATGAGGGTATTTTCTTGGAGCATGCAGGTGATTAAACAACCTTTACAGAGGATTCAGATTGCAAAGTGCTGTGTCCCTTCCTTTCAGAAAGGCCCAATGTGACTGAGTTGGAAGCTGTTTATGGGCTAAAAGCTTAGTTTGCTAAAGCAAGATTTCAGGCTGAATTGATAAAGGCTACTAACTAAGCTGGTTGAGTTTTCTTTACAGATACCAATATTTTGATAATTTATCAAAATAAGATGATAACATCTATAAAATGCAATTGTTATTTTTTAAATTTTGAAAACCGTGTCTGGTTATAAGTGGTCAGCTGTTACCTCCAAGTAAGATAAGACAATAACTTTGACTTCTTTTTCCTGGGAGTAGATCCAAATTCCTTATCATCTTCAATGGAATTTTATACACAGAGACACATGCACCCAAACACATCATAGAACATCAGAGCAATAAAGAGGTCTCATTGGATGTAGGAGAAAACGAAAGACCAATGAGGATGGAGCCATTGATGTCCTGGATTTTGCGGCCACAAGGACCTCTTCCTTCTCATAATCATGTGACTGCAGGCAGGTGACCTCAACTGTGAGTGGGGTTAATAACAGACCCTACCCCACAGTGCTGCTGCAAGGGCTGAGTGAGGGCATGCATGCAAGACCCCCAGCATAGGGGGCTTTACAACAAGCACTCAAAACTGGCCAGCATTGTTATGAAGTCAGATTTCCCAGGCTTAGGCAGCTAGACCTTGATGGACCTAACACCTGAACTCAGGCCTCCTGACCTTCAAACAAGGGTTCTTTCCAAAGTTTGCCACATGAGGATATTTAGAACCTACTTTAGAAATGGCAAAGAGGATAAAAGAATTTGAAGAAAGGGTACTTAGGAGCTGTGCTAGATAAGTTGATTGAAATGATCTTTCACTTCAATTTAAAAGAAAAATTTGCATTGTGTGATTTGGCAATAATGGACAAAGCATATGTGTATTTGGTTCCCTAGTTGTAAAATTCCCATGCAGTCTCAGCTGAAATTATGGACATGGGATTTTTTTTTGTACTTTGGTTAGAATGGGGAGAGGCTTGAACCAGCACGTCTCTAGAGAAGACAGCAGGTATGGTGGCCAGGCACCGATACAAGCCAAGTTCAAGAGAATGGGAGAGAGAAGGGGCTGGACCAAGGTTCACACAGTGGAAATCCTGCAAGGCAGAAGCCAGATCATCTGCAAAAGCCACCACTTCCTGTTACGGTCGTTTCCCTACCTTGTGCTCAGATTTGCATGCCTTGTTCCGGTTCAGGTCAGGGGAGAGGCATATAGGACATGTCACCTATGTGCATCTTGAATCTGAGGATCTGTATCTACCGTTTACTTGGGAGGATTCTCAGCCATGTCCTCAGAATCCATGAATACTACTCCTCCAGTTACACTGTTCTCCCTTCCTGGATCTCATCCCAGATGACGGCTTTCCTCCGAGTCTCATAACCTCTCCATCAGGCTTCCCATTGCTTTATCTCTGTTATTATATTCCAGAAATTTGTTCCTGCTCAATTTTTTTAGTTCACTAATTTTCTCCCTCAGTATCTGATCTACTGTTTGGTCACTTGGTTTTTAATTTCAATGATTAAAATTTTTATTTTTAGGACTTCCATATGGTTCTTTATTTGTGTTTACTTTTCCCCTATATTATCTTAAATATTTTGGTACAAGTTTCTTTCTTCTTTGTCTTCAATCATTTAAACATATTTATCTTATGTGTTCTATAAAACTTTTGTTTTTTAATGTTCTTGGGATTCTAATCCTACTGTTTCTTGAGTCTTTTGACTCACCCTCATATAGAACTGTTTCTTTATTGTTATAATTTTGAATTGTAAATTTTTCTCCAGCAGGGATTTATCTGTGGCCTAGTTAGATGGTATACTTTCTGGAGAAGTTTTGAACTCATTTCTGCTTGGTAGCCCAGAAGTATTACCAGCCTGTCTGCATTTTATGCTAATTCTTTAGCTTGTTTCAAACTTTTAAGGTTACTAAGTTTAACACTCTACTAGCCATTCCCTGCAAACTCTAGTTTTTAATTCCCTCTGCATTTTAGCAGCTAGAAATTTCCTTCCTCCTTTGCTCTTCCTCCTTCTCCTTCTCTCCCTTCTCTTTTCTTCTTTCTTTCTTTCTTTCTTTCTTTCTTTCTTTCTTTCTTTCTTTCTTTCTTTCTTTCTTTCTTTCTTTCTTTCTTTCTTTCTTTCTTTCTTTTTCTTTCTTTCTCTTTCTCTCTCTCTCTCTCTCTCTCTCTTTCTTTCTTTCTCTTTCTTTTCATTCTCTCTCTCCCTTCCTTCCTTCCTCCTTCCCTTTCTCTCTTTCCCTCCCTCCCTCTCCCCTGGACCCTCTCATTCTCTCCCTCCCTCCCTTCCTTATTTTCTTTCTTTCTTCTGCAGAGGGGCATGTGCTATATACGTGCCCAGGAACACTTTAGGAAGATATTTCTCAGATCCTTGGTAGGCAGCCACACTTCTGGCCCTTTGCAAACGGATTCCCTGTGACTCTCACACAATCCCCTGCACTGCAGTCACCCTGCTCTCTGGACTTTTCCATTCTGTCCTGCTTCAAAGGCTTTATTCCTGCTGTGCACCTCCCCCTGTCCCCACCATTTAATTTAGTGTCACCTGCTCATTTTCACCAGTTAAAATTCTACCTTTCCTCAAAGTCCACTTCAAAAGCCTCCTTCTTCATGAAGCCAACACTGACTCTGTGAAGCAGGTGTGAATTCTCCTTTTCTGACCTCTCCTAGGACTCCTCACCTTCGTTGTAGCCCTTAGAGTAGGTTTTCATGCATTTGCTTTATTCTCCAACTACTTTTTTTAACTGCTTGTCAGCAGAAACCAGAGTATTATACCTCTATATTCCCTGCAGTGCACTGAATGCTTTTTGGTGTTAGGTGGTCAAAGAAAATAATTTTTTCAGTTGACTATCCACGTACAAGAGATTGAATATTATAGGAGGTTGGATGGTCTTTTGAAGTATTTCTTTTATCTCCTTGCTGTGTTTGAAATTCTCTCGTGCTATAATGAAAGACAATGTTTAAATTCTGAAAATATTCCTGGAAGAGGGATCTCCATCAGCTTAAATACACCACCAGATAAGCAAGGGTGATACTGGCTCCTTTGAAAAGGCAGAACGGGGATGGAGTTGGTGCACTTTCTTTGATGCGAATTGATGTGCAGGGTTGCTGCTGGTGGAGGAGGCATCTTCAATGGCAAAAGCAGGCATAGAAGCTGAGCTCCACAAAGACACCTTTCTGCACCCCCTGTTTTGTCTGTAACTGGCCTTGAGCAGGATCTCTGAGGACATGACCTTTGCCCCTGGATGATGGTGTCTCAATAAACTTTCCTTGGGGGTCTAGGAGAGAAGCCTTTTCCTTTTAATTTTTTAAACTTCTTTTAATTCTATATCCTAAGGTTCAAATCCTACCATCATTGTTAACAGACTGCTATGGATTCTTGTGGACTTATTTCTATACATATAACAGCAAAATTTTACTCTAACAAAAATAAAATTTTGTTGTATTCACTGGCCTACAATTTTTTTGTTTCAATAAACAATATAATATGAATATTATTCCTTATCTATACACTTTAACATAACTATTTTAAAAACAATTCTATTGTGAGGTGGTACATAATTTATTTTAACAATTTGAAATTCACTCCATTAACTGTATCAAGTTCTATTATTTTAAATTCGATAGTTGTTTTTTTTTTATTAAGGATTTTGCTCCAAAATAAAGGGGAAAGATCCCCTCCCCACAACACACACGCCAGTTTCTTTTGGAATCATCAGGGGATGCCCTGGGGATATGTCTTCACTGGGAATTTTCTAGGTGCATCTGCTGCCTACCTGGATACGTCTGGGGGTAATTTCTGTGAGCACACACTTTATTGCGAAAGAAATCTTAAGGAAATCTGGTCACTACTGCCTCATAGAAATGACAGAGAAGTGACAAAGTGACTGAAGTTAAACCACCTGGGGTTCAAGTCCAGCTCCACCATCTACCAGGTATGCAGTGAAAGATAAAACTACTCAGCTCTTGCGCCTCAGTTTTCTCATCTTCAAAATGGGGATGACAATAGGACCTTCTTCACAACACTGGCCCAAGGACTGAATGATTTAAAACCTGTGAAGTGCTTATAAGGTCCTGGCATCTAGCAAGAGCTTAATGAAATGTTGGTTAAACTTGATATGTGCCTGATACCGCACGGCAGGAAGAGGTTCAGAGCTGACAGCTGAAGGCAATGCGTTAGGGAGCAGTAGAGAATTCTTGGCCCACACTAGTACTCTGACAATCTCTGTCCCATCAGGACTGAAGGGCTATCTCAGGTCCCTCCCTGGGAATGTCACAGGGTACGACATGTAAGCAGCCTCTACCTTGTCATTCGGGGCTGGACGAGTCTTTGCTGTGGGGGCTGTCCTGTGCATTATAGGGTGTTGAGCAGCACCCCTGGTCTCTACCCACTAGATGTTGGCGACACTCTCAGCTGAAACAACCAAAACGTATCTCCAGACATTGTTAAATGTCCCCTGCCAGGCAGACTTGCTCCTGATTGAGAATCATTGATGTAATGTACTGGGTGTGGAGGTTGCATTTTCTAGCTGTTTCTTATATGTAGCTCTAGTTTACTAGATTATAAGACTCTGCAGGCAGGGACCACCCTTGTATCCCACCCGCCCATCAGCACAGAGTTGGATGCTCAGACTTAAGTCACTTAAATACGGACTGCTTAACTCAAAAGAGATCATTAAGCCAGTTGGTTAACATATTAATTTCTGATTTGTACTAAGGTTGATTTAAATAGAGATGACATCAGTACTAATTACTTCTGCTAACTCTTAAAATGTCAATTACTTCAAAACACATCCTTCTCATACAATATGGAACACAACCCAAACTGGGGTGTTTTTCATGTGTTTTTTTGTCTTTTCTCTGATCACAATTCCAAACATACTTCACACAATAGCTGGGATATTTCAAGTTGGGTTTTAATTGCCATCTATTCATTTCCTTCTTTACAATGAACTGGAAATATCTCCGATGCACCGAGGACGTCTTTCTCGAGATCCCTTTGTCACTGGTGTCACGACGTCTGAATTTTAAATCACGAGAGATGTTCAGCCAAAGCGGAGGCACGGGGGGGTTCTGCTCTGCGCCTCGCACCCGGCCTGGCAGGCAGGGATGCTCCAGGAGACTGTTTGTTCCCTCGAGAGGCGTATTATCCTGACATTTATCACATTCGGATAAATACAGATTTTCCACTTCTAGTTTTACTGTTATGTCCCACTTTGTACTTCTTTTTGTCTTGCAAATGGAGGCACACACGTGAATGCAGACACCACTATGCACCCTTGTGAATAAATATGCACTGCTATGTGCATTCCTTACTGAAAACTGCAGCTTAGTGTGCTGGATGAAGGTGTACAGCGAGGATTGAGAAACACACCCGTGTGACTTCCTACTGGAGTCATAGAAACCTTCCTACCATGGATGAGGGCGTCTAAAGAAATACATGCGCAGGGTCCAAGTGCAGATGCGCATCCTGGGGGAGACCAGAGGCCCCAAAAAGGGGTATTTATGTCATGGACTTGCTGTGGGATGGGGTGTGGCCTTGGCGTTGGGCTCAGGAAATGAGCTTTGTCATCACACTGGTTACTGTTGAGGGGTGGATCCAAGGACAGACTCACATGAGCACGGCTCCTGAGATCATGCTCATTCTGAATGCATCTGCTGGTTTGCCTCGAGAAGTGTAGCAGAAAGGTATGCTGCGTGGGCAGAACTATCCCCTGCTGCCCTGTAGGCATTGCCATGACCAGTTAGGTAGTCAGCAGAAGGGAGTTTCACGGGCTTGGAGGAAAGGAGGGAGCTATATGGCCTAAAGACAGACTTTTAAGACCAGATACCCAAGACATTCATTCTCCCCACAGGGAGACACGTGCCACCATCGCAGACAAGTTGAGTTTTGCCCAGAGGACTCTTCTTTCTGGCTTGGGCTCCAGCACCCTCAGTGTTTCCATGGCCAACCAAACCCCTTCTGATTGACCCACTTTTTTTTCTGAAGAAAAGTTATCCTTTACACAGTTTATTTTTCTTCTGAAATCTTCCCCAGGGAAACAGAGAGGATGTGGGTGAGCTGTGAGGCAGGGGAGACCTGTCTTGACCAAGGAAGGCTATGTTGAGAAATAAAGAAAAGATTTAAAAAACCAGATTCATGCAGAGGAGAGCAAACTAGAAAGCCTTCTATTTTTAACAGTGACTTTGGAGAGCTTTGCTTTGATTCTTCATGGGTAAATGTATAGTTTAACAATCTTATTTTTCTCTCTTCCAAATCCTTATTTAGGAGTAAAGGTGGGAAGGGACCACATTGTTCAGTCCTATAGAAATTCGTGAATGTTTGAAGTTAATGAAGGGCCTCTCTCTGAGGACGGCAGCAATGCAGAGTGGGGTAAGTGTGAGCTCTGAACTGGACTGCCTGGCTGCGAACTCTGCTGTCTCGCTTCCTAGTTTGGGCCGATGGCTCTTTGGTGCCTGTATCTTTGTCTCTAAAGTGGACCTAACAAGGGTGGTAGTGAGGATCAAACATACGAATACAAATAAAGGGCCTACGTCTGCGTCTGGTGTGTATAGGAAGCCTTTCAAAATGTAAGCCAGTGTTTTTTTTTAATCTGATTAACTGCAATATCTAAAAGGTTTTAGAATTTCTTTACCAGAATGGAAAATCCATCATTAAAGTTTTCTTCAGGTGTATAACATAATGATTCAATATTTAAACGTATTATGAAATGATGGCCATAGGAAGTCTGGTTAGTATCTGTCATTAAAGGGTTTTTTTGAATGTCTACGTAGAAGCTCATACTTTCTTAATCTCTAAACCACAAAGGAAGGCAGATGTCATTCTTGGTTCGAAGAGTCCTCAGAGATCCCGCATTGGCACCTCTTCACTCTAGCGCTGGAGAGCGCGGACCTTGCAGAGGTCGGAGCACTGGGCAAGGCCATGAAGCTGGTTGCCAAGGCGCATGGGATGGAAGGAGTGAAAGCCCCGTCTCCTGTTTCTGACCTCCCGCCAAAGAACCGTATCTTATTCCAAGGATGGAGTCCACAGAGGAGTTCTGCCAGAAAAGTGTAGGCCTTCAACAATTTCTTCCCCTTCCTATCGATTCGACAGTGACAAACTAGATAGATGACAGATAAAAATAACTTCACCTTTTCTCATTGTAACTGTGCCACAAAACGTGTGAGTTGTCCGTGAAATTCACCAGTAGGAAGGGCACACAAGAGAATTTGTGATCAGAAAGGAGAGGGGACAGGGGACAGATAGGGACATTGCTGTAACTAGGACACTATTACCTTGAGGTTAAGAATATCTGCTCATATCAACGTTTGGTGAGAGAAAATAACAACATAAGCAACTCATTACCTGTGAACATGGCATTGAACATTTAGTGGGTACCGGGATCTTAGGATCATTTAGAAGAATACTTTTACTTAAAGTCTCAAAAACTTCCTGTGAGAAAAACCAAATCTGCAAAGCCAGGCAGAAGAGCAGCATCTGCTTAAGAACACATAGCAACCCTACATTCAGATTAGGACAGGAAGTTAAAAAAAAAAAAAACATCCAATTGAAACTGCAGGAGGACACAGTAGACAGAATGTAATTAGTGGGGTTGACTGTCAGCCAGAACCTCAGGCAACCACCCCCTTGCTCTTATGAAAACTGCCTGGAGATTTTTAATGATGGTGAGCAGTAAGGATCTGGGTTTTAAATCTTCTCTGAAATGCAGGGAGCCATCATTCCCTCCAGCGACGCTGGGATATTGGTTCGGGGTTGGCACCAAGGAGTTCTCGGAAAGGTGAACCCTGGCTCCTGAAGCGGCTGTGACTTCTGTCACAGAGAGTTTGGTTCTGTCAGTGCTTTAACCCCAACTAGTCTAGCTGAATTTGTGATGAGTTGGGTGATTTCAACGTGAGAACATCACCGTATGGAATTTAAATTTGGGATGTGGGAATGAGTGTCTCCTTGTAAGTGTTTGTTTCCGACGGGTGTGATGATGGGAGGAACTGTGGGTGGAGAGTCACTGGGCTGCCGTTCCATGTCCCAGATCTGAAGAAACTCAAGGGGAAAGAAATGGGTCGGTAGGCGCTGGCAAGTTCTGCTGCTGGTCCTCTCCCAGGGCCCCTGCAAGAGCTGCCGAGGGAGGGGCGGGAGGGGGAAAGGATGTAGATGCAGAAGCCAGAACTGGTTTTGAATCAGCCGTCTCTCTCACTAGACATGTGATCTTGGGCAAGCCCCCTCCCCAAACCAAGCTTCACACCAAAGAAGTCAGAAAGAGGGTTGGGACTCTAACTTCTCAAATCTCTTTAAGTTACAAATGTTACTTTCTGTTTGTTTGGTGTGTGTGTTTTTTTTCAAAGCATGTATTGTACAAAAGGTGTCATGGATGGTGCTCTTTTCCTGTGCCTGAGATTGGGGGTCCACAAGACGAAGCCGATCCAGGCCTCCTTCCATGCAGAATGTCTGTTTAGTCTGTCCTCTGGCTAATGACTGCAGCTGCTTCCTGCAGAGCCTGTTATAAGATCTATAAAAGGCCGAGATATTACGGTTTCAGAAGCAGGTAATGAGCATACACAGCAACCACATGGTTGGGTTTTTTTTCTTTCCATTTGGATTTCTAGTTTGTGGGCTTTCTGCACAGGAGTTCGTGGGTCTGATGCCAACTCTCACAGACAACAAGGATTTATTGTATTAATAATCTGCAAATTATGGATTGCAAAAACAAAGACATTTGGGGATTTCATTGAACTTCTACCAAAAAAGATGCCTCCATGCTGAGGTTTTCAAGTTTTTCACTGTGCCCAGTTGAAATTAATTATAAACTATATAACTGTTTGCATATTAATTATGAAAACATAGTATGGAATATATTTAGGATAAAGTCCAACAGAAAAAGATGGCAATTTATGAATCTGAATACCAAGTCAAATGAAATACCTAATTATGACTATCTCCCCAAAATAGGCTTAAAAATATATCTTCTTTCAATGCAACAGGAATTTTA
Organism: Phyllostomus hastatus; assembly: GCF_019186645.2. Lineage (NCBI taxonomy): Eukaryota > Metazoa > Chordata > Mammalia > Chiroptera > Phyllostomidae > Phyllostomus > Phyllostomus hastatus. The sequence goes on along the minus strand of NW_025333960.1, from coordinate 44,849,561 downwards.
TCCAGTCAAATCCATAAAGGACAAGGCCATTCACTTGCTTGATTTGGGGTTGCTTGTGATAGCATGTGCTTGAACTATGATGGGAAACCAATTCCAAAGTCAATTCAAATTTTGGGGGGCTGATGACTATTAGCATGGTCAAATGTTGTTCTGTAGCTGTTCTACTGGATGTGGCTCTAAAAATTGTTCTTTGATATTTCTCTTAACCCTTTAATTCCTTCTGAGCCTTCTTGCCTGGTTTATCTTCCTCCTCCCACCTTTCAAAGTCAGCGCCTCCAGGGTTCCTGTACTTACTCCTCTTCTCCTTTTACATATTCTCTTTGGGTGATCTCATGCACTGGTCTATCTACAAAATGTGGCGAAAAATGTCACTCTACAAATGATCAAATAAGTTGTGAAAATGCTTGGTTTAAAAAAATTAATGTATTCATGGCCAATGTGTATTATAAGTGTTACACAGTGTTTCCTACATTTATCAGACCAAGGAACACTCTTTTCATGGAGTACCTCACTAGACCAGTGTTCTTTGGGAAAGCTGGTTGTGGGGAATCTGGTTTGGGCGACTCGCCATTGCCTCCACATGTCTCTGTTCTCTGGAGTCTTTGTGGCTTCCTTTATCCTGCCATTGTGACCAATCCCCCGGGGGTGAAGTAAGGGAAACAGAGAGACACCATCAGAATTATGCTCCTTGTTTAGTTCATCGGAGGCTGGCCTGCTACTCACATTAGCCCTTTCTGGCTAGAACTTCATGACCCACCCACACTGTGTCCACTCCTGACCCGAAAGAGGAGGATGGTGGAAGAAAGAATGGAATATCTGCACAGCTTAAGTCTGTGAAGCCCATGGTGAGGATGTTTTTGATAGGAAATCAGTTGTCATAAGATGGTAGTCAGGAGCTTCAGCCAGCTGTTTCTTATAGCCTTTCTTACAAGCTACGTGCTACAGCTACTTGACCAGTCAATCTCAATATTTGGTCCTGGGGCATTTTATCTCCTCCATAAGCAAAGGGAAAATGGAAAGGGAGAGTGGTCCAGCCCAGAGAAGAAAGCAAAGGAGAGAGGGACAGAACATTACTGGAGCTCTGCATGCACCATCTCAGTCATGATCTCCACATTAAGACTGAATTTTAAAAGGCCAGCGAAGTTAAAGAAAAAGAACATTGAGGAAACGAAATGTAGTATCTCTGTCTCAGGAAAAGAGTTGCAACACCTCCTCCAGATCAAAATTCCATTTGGGCCTTTATCAGTTTCTTCCCACTGGACTGCTAACTCTCCGACTCCATCCTCACCCCAACCTCTCTTCTCCATTCCTTTCTATCAGTCCACCATTCCTTACCATCACCCACCACCATCCATCTCTCTTCCTCATTCTCTGTAGAGTATCATTGCTAATTCTTCAGCTGGCCTTCACACTCAAGTCCCTGAGTTTGTCTCTACTATGCAACACCAGCGTTAACCAGAAGGATCCCCAATCATTTCCTAAAAGCCAAATCCTATGGAAAATATTGAGCTTTCCTCTTGATTGAAGGGTATGCAGCAATCTGTATTCCCAACACTTCCTCTTCTCTTGATTTATTACAATTGTTTGTATTTATCTTAATCCTTTAATTCTTTCTGAACCCTGTTACCTGACTTATCTTTCTCCTCTTATCTTTTTCAATGTTGGTGCCTCCAGAGTTTCTGTTCTTATCCCTCTTCTCATTTTACATCCTGTCCTCCAGCGATTTCATCCACTATCCCATGTTTAATGTACTATCCCATGTTTAACCTTCTCAAGCATTGTGATTTCTTGTTCCCTTGTGGCTCTACTCCCCCTTTTCAAGTGTTTGTTGGATACTGGTATGAAGAGGTCCCCAAACAAAACTCATTTGATTTCCTTTTAAATCTGTTCCTCCTTCTAGAATCCAATCTTGAGTTCAATGGCACCTCATTTGCCCAGTTACCTAACTGGGAAAACAAAGAGTCATCTCCAACTCCAGGTCAACCTTCACAGTGCTCCCCTCACCCCAAGAAAAATATGACCTTGTCATTAATGCACAGGCTTTAAACATACCCAGGGTTTCTTTACTGCTTGCTGTTTAAGAAGCAGATGCCTTAATATGGCATTTAAACCCCTTTAAAAACTGGCTCTAACCTATGTTTTCAGTCTCATCTTCTATCATGTTCATCCCTGAATTCCCATCATGACTTACATACTTCAGTCATACCTCACTGCCTACAGGTCCCTGAATATACTGGGGTTTCTCATTTAGACACATTTCCTTAGGATTACCTTCTTAACTATGACTATTTTCTATGTTTTTTTAAGACCTATTTCTTTGTGGGGAAATTTTCCAATCTCCCCTCTCCTCTCATCCCCAAGGTCATGGGTCCCTGTGAGTTCTTTCTGCCCAGTCATACGGGGAGTTCTAGTACAGGGTTTCTCACATTGCACTGGAATCACTTGCCCAAGTGTTAGTCTACTACACAGTAGATGCTCTTCCCTCTGCTTCTCACTGGCCTCCAGCATAGCACCTAGCTAAATAAATAATCAACCTAAAGCTGTCTTCCCTAACTCTAGTCTCTTCAAAGGTCATTGATGACCAAATGACATAGATGGACCTCTCCTTTTACACTTCTGCCTCACCTCACTCCTGCTTCCACTTTATAGTTAGCAGATATGAGATGGGGGTTTAGCCAGAAGAGGAAAAAAAAAGAAAAGAAAGAAAAAGAAATAAATATGGAAAAGCACAGAAATGGGATAACATATTTGCTTTGAGAGTCAAGGAGGAGCTCTGCTTGGTTTCAGCAAAGGGCATGTTTGGGTAAGCAGTAGAATGCACGTAAGAATAGTTACATGAATGAATGTGGCAGGCAGAATAATGGTTTCCAAATATGCCCATGTTCCAACTTCTACAACGTGTGAATATGTTAGGATATTAAAGTTGCAGATGGAATTAAGTTTGTTAACCAGCTGATGATCTGGGCTATCTGGGTGGACTCACTGCATTCACAACAGTACTTACAGGTAGAAGAAGGAGGCGGAAGAGAAGTTTGAAGTGTGATATGATGTGACAACGATTCCATCCTTTGTTGCTGGCTTTGAAGATGGAGGAATGGTGTCAGGAGCCAAGGAATGGGGACAACTTCCAGAAAATCACAAACACAAGGACATGGATTCTTCCTTACAGCCTCTAAAGCATAGTGTTGCTCTGCCACAACTTGGTTTTAGCCCAGGGGGATCTGTGTTGGATTTCTCACCTATAGAACTGTAAGATAATAAGTTCATGTTGTGTCAAGCCACTAAACTTGTGATAATTTTTTGCTGTAGCAACAGAAAATTGATACAATGGTATGTAAAATAATTTTATTTTCTTGAAAGACTGACCGACCAGAGTGGATGCCCAGTCAGATGTCCATGCTGAACATCACTTCAGGGTACATGGAATAGTAACCATTGTATAGAGGGCCTTGAACTTGATCCTATGGATAGTACATTGCTTATTGAAGGCTTGAATGGGAGGAGGGTATCCTAGTGTAGACAGTGAGGCCAGTGTGGTCGTAGAATGGATGTTGAATCAGTAGCCTCTCCTACACATCTCCAAGCACACTTGAGGTAAAATTTTCATTTAAAAGCTGTCTGTTTTAAACATACCAGCATCTTTAAAACTCTGTATGATTCACCTGCGGGACCTGCCAGATCATTTTGTTTCACTGTTTGTGTTTAAATTATTAATGCAGCAGAGACTGTTGATGTTTATTGCTCATACTAGGCCCAGTTCTTTGGCAGTCACTTTTCTCAGCAAGAGAACCAACTAAATGAAAAAAAATTAAAAATTCATAACATTTAAAGGCGTCTTTTTTAGTATAATAAGTTATAAATTAGGAGAGATGATGGGGTTTTTTTCTCTTTTCCTCAAATGTGAGATAAATGGTAGAGAATGAAGCTCAACAAATCAAAAATCATGTGATAGCTTCAGGAAGTTTTGTGGCCCATTTCTGAGAATTGCCCAAGAAGGAAGGACAATTTTGTTCACTTTCTCTTCTTTTTACTCCATAAAGTCAGTAACATAATCATTTTTTAATAAAATTGTTTAACACAACTTATACTCTTATAAATTAAAAATGCCTTTCAGATTCAAAACTGCCACTTACGTGAATGAAACTCATTTAACGGAAGTTATTGAACCTATAAGTTCTGTGATGCGGTACATCTCTTTCTCTGTGTTTGATTATTAAAAGGGAAGCCACATGGCATAACAGACAGGACACGGACTCCAGACTCAAATGGATGTGGCTTCAAATCTCAGCTCTTCCATTTACCAGCCAGGCTGCAGAGCATGTTAGTTAATGCCTCTAGGTTTTAGTTTCCTATCTATAACATTAGGACAAAAAAATGCCCTCAGAAGGCTGTTAATAACAAAGCTTACACATATAGAGCTTACAACCTGCCAAGTACTGCTCTGTTCCTTCCTAAAACAGTCATGTTCTAGTAGCTCATTTAATTCTCACACCACCACCATGAAGAAATCAAGGCTCACGGAGATTCCTTCCATGTTGCCCAGAGTCTCACAGCTGGGCAGTGGCGGAGGTAGAGCTGAGACTCAGGCATTTGGGCCCCAGAATCTGTGATCTTAACCATTCAGTATAATTACTAGTTTCCTTTCTTAAGCAATGCTCAGCTTACACTGGGTTCAATTTCAAATTCCCTTTGAAGTTGGTTATTTGCCCTCCTGAATGCATTTCCCCTCTAAAAGGTTGATATAAAATCGTGAATCTATTCCAGATCATTAAGGACAAACAAACAAATATACTTGTGTCCATAATAATCAAGTCCCTAGTAGAAGTCAAATATTATAATTTGTAATGATAACTAGAAGAAGAATACCACAGAGGACAATAGAAACGGCGCCAGGAAGCTGATTTAACATTTCTAGGCTTCAGGTGCCCTATTTATGAAAGGACTTACACCCAAGATCCTAATGAGGTAAGAACAAGTGAATGGAAATTGTAGTGGAAAATCAGAGGGGTATTTAGGATACATGAATTACACTCAGGATGTGATAACATGGACTCTTATTTTCATTTAAATTTATGAATTTCCTTTCTCTTGATAGAGGCCCACCCCTAGCACTATTGCTACAATTTTTCTCTCTTGAGAAAAAAAGAAGAGGGAGGGGAAGGAGGAGGAGGAGAAAGAGAAAGATAAAGAGATGGTAACATGGAGGAGATAGAGCAAGAGAAAGGTGAATTGCCTTTGGTGAACTGAGGAACAAGACAAAACAGAGGTAATAGTTGGGGAAACTTTAAGGTGGGAGAGAAGTAAGAGGAAAGTAGGCAATTAGAGAAAATCCAAAGCCTCTGTTAAGTGCGTTCAGATCAGTAATTCAATTCAGTCCAGTGTTGTATTTGTCACCTTTGTTCTAATACCTTTAGAAATTATTCCCACATATATGCTAGATTTTGTCATTATAAATGAACAAACTCTTACTTTTTCAAGTATCAGCTATCTCCTCCCATATCAGACTTTGCATTTATTTCCCTGGAACTTGCTTAGGTGATCCTAGTTAGAAGTCTAGGGATAATAAGTGGTAGTTGGGGAATGTCTTGAGAACAGACATTCCCTTGCAAGGTGGCTGCCCCAAGTAAAGTTATTCCTGGGTCTTCAAGCAAAGGGTAGCTGTCAGCGCCAGGAGGGTGGCTGCTCCCACTGGAAAGGGAGACTCAGAGGATTCAAGATTCTCAATTGACACAGATGTCCCATCCCAAAGGTCAGGGTCCCACCTCTTCCCAGTCAATGTCCTGACTTTCACATTAGAGGTTTGGTGAGTCTGTGTAATTTTGCAATCAAACAAATGAATTCTGAGTCTGACTTTTAATGAGTTCCGCTCTGTGGTTTTAAGAAGAGAATGTCTGAGGGCCACCATAGAAAAAGCTCTTTAGTTTCTGACTGTAATTTGAGCGGAGAGTTTAAAGCTCTGAACTTGTCATTGTTCTTCTGTGAGTCCCCTAGTACAATCCAAGCAGCGCTCCCACCCCACTGTCCTTGAGATTGTCATCAATTGCTATCACTACCATTATAACCATCACTCTGCTGACATGAAGGCCAAGTTCAGCAGACATTTGGTCCCCCAAGACACTGGGTTAGCAGGAACTTTTTCATAGTTAGCCACAATAAATCAAGATGCTGCTGCACACCATGAAATACCAACAGTCCATTTCCATGAGCAGGGGCCAGCACTGCTTTCAAGCCCAGGAGCAGTCCCATAACCCTGTCTTGGGGAGCCTCTTTTCTGGCACTAGTCGCAGAACAAGTACAATTGGGGTCCATGAGGAAAACAGATACCACATCAGGTATTTCCACTGGGAAATTTAACAAGGGAACTTACCAGGCGGAAGAACAAAAGGCAACATGGCCAGAGACCTGGCAGTTCAGAGGAGGGGCTACCTGGAGGTGGGGCACAGACGCCTGGGGAGGGGAGCTGCCTAGAAGCTGTAGCTCCTTGTGGGGTAGGGGGGACTGCTGGAGCGGTCCCGAGGGTCAGGCACCATTACTGGGACAATGCTGCTGGAACACCGTGTATCCAGAACAAAGAAGCCCCTTCTCTCCTACTCTTGGCTTCCTTCCTGTACGCCTCCTATTGGCTGAACCTAACTGGAAGCAAAGGGAAAAAGTACTTTTCAGACTGTTAGTCCCAGTACCACAGAACAGACTGTAGAAGGCTAGGTTTCGAGGCAGAGACTATACTCTCTACACAGTGAGTGAGGAAAGAGAAAGAATTCACAGTTATGTGTAGGGACATGTGTTGGTCAGATCGTTCGAGTGACGTCTATATTTACATAATTATAGCTATGAGTTAGGATAGTCAACCAGGTGGGAACTGGAGCAAATAAACTACTAAGCCAATTGGCTACATTTACGTGACTCAATTTCTCAGGTCTGGATGTCTAATCATGGCTGAAACGGAACATTCTAGGTACTATAATCATAACTAAAATATTGCTTTCTTCATTTTAAAACTGTTTTGGAGATGTATTGGGCTTACAGGATTTGGGACAAAAAGAGAACCACCCATTTTGCCCTTCAAAGGACCTTCAACATCCTTCCAATGAATAATGGGCTCATGTAGTTCACAGGAAAGAGAAAGAAGGTCCCAGAAGGGCTAGATAAAGAGAGAAAAAGAAATAAGCCAACCTTCAACTGCTTCACACGTGGGGGACTGGGGCTTGGCCAGGTGAGAGGAACTGGGCAGAGACGCCATTGCCTGCTCTGGCTTCCTGACAGGGGCCGCTGCCTCCTTCAGCGGCAGATGCTGGGCCCAGTCTCCAACACCATGGACCCCAGACTAAATCTTCAGACTTCTGTGGGAGCCCGTTTCAGGGGCTTCCGGCCATGGGCCGTGATGGAGCCATATGTGTCACCGGGGCCGGAACCTGGCCTCAAGCCCTGCGGAGAGAGGCCAGTGAGGGATGTGGCCTCGGGCTGGGGGTGCTCCCTTGAGCCGTGCTTTGGTCTCCACCACGGCATCAGAGGTGATCTGGCGCGAGGGGCTCGAATGTGTTTTGAGTTATGCTGTATTGCACACACATGTAAAACAAATCTGGGAACCCACAAGTGTGTGACCAATCGTTTTGCTCCTCTGCAAAGTGTTTATTAAATTTTGAAAAATGACATGATGAAGAGGCAAACAACAGAAGCAATCACAAACTCCAAACAGTTTTCCAATCTATAAACAAGTTCTGAAAAACATTCAAGTAACTTTCCAACTGTGTTGCCAATGCACTGGCGGAAAACAGATCTTTCTTTAGATTCGGGACATTTTTGAATATGTTGGGAATGACCTTCCCACGTGTGTTGGGCTCCTCGGGGTGGCAGTCAGTCACAGAGAGCCCTCGATCTACATGCTCAGGACCGAAGAGAGCACAGGCAGGGCTCTGCAGCCTGATACCCAGCAATGACCGTCTCTCAGAACTGGGAGCCCAGAGGCCTGGGTTCACGGCCCAGTTCTACCCTTGTCAGATGAGGGATATTGCACAAGCCATGCATGTCTTACTTCTTTATCTGCAAAAGGAAAAAAAAAGTGCTGTATCTTTATCAGGGTTTTCAAACCATCAGCCATGACCGATCAGGTTTTGAAAAGAATGTATTGGGTCACAACTAACATTTTAAAAGAAAATAAAACAAAACCACACCAAAGAGAAAATACCATGTATCCTATTTCATGAAATTTCAGTTTTAATTATATAAATATATATTGAAATTGTTTTGCTCCTCTGCAGTATACTTATTAAATTTTTTAAATGGAACAATATAAAGGGACAGACATCAGAAGCTATCACAAGCCAGCCCCAGTTTTTAACAATTTTTGAAAAAAAAATGGTCAAATAATTCCATGTTACTGACACGCGTATTTATTTTTCTGTGTTAGCTTATACAATAAAATGCATTTCTACTAGGGGTTGGGGTCCAGCTCTCGTGTTCTGTGTGTGACCCAGGAGAGAACAGGGCAGACTCCCCGAGTCCGTGGTGCTAAAACGGAACACAGCGTTGTGAGCATGCGCTGAGCTTCCAGGCAGCATGTGGACTGCTTTCCATGCACACTGCCGTTGAACAGCCCCAACCACCCTGTGTGTTAGGTAATCATGACGCTGTTGTTAAAGGACTAAGGAAGCGAAACCATCTTGGAGATGCGCAGAACATACAGTTGGCAGGAGAGCCAAGCTTTGAGAATTGTGGGCCGACTCACAAGTCCTTCTTAATTTTTTCTTACAATTTGCTGCCAGACCTGTGAGATTTTGAGCATCCATGAGCAACTTGGCTCACGGTAAAGAAAGGTGCAAGTCTTTGCCTAGCTTCCCACGTGAAGGATGATGACCGAACACTTCCCATCCTACTGTGCCCTTCCAAAGCCTGCTTGGCCTGGGAAAACAAGGAAATCAGTTGCTTTGCATCTTTGCCTATCATTTTACTTATCTAAAAACCGAATTCTCCTCACTGTCTTCCAGAGGCTCTTTGACTCCAGAGAAGACAAAAGCTGTGGACATGGTTTCATATGCAACAAAAATGTCAAGTCTTACCATTTTCACAAAGGTCCCCACCCTGTCTGAGGCTAGGAAGAGGAATGTAACCATGCACACTACAGTGAGAAGAAAACCTGAGCCCACCTGGAGGGTGTAAAGGGAAAAATAAGGCTTTAGTATTGACAGAAGCACCTATATTACCCCACATGAGGCCTTCCTTCCCTCCTAGCAGATAACCCCACAAATGCATGGATGCTGGTCTGTCTTTACAAGGACTCACAATAAGCCTCCATGTGTAGCCCAGACTAGGAGAATAACAAATGCTTCCCTTCTAAGTCTACTGAATCCCATCAACCTGCATGAAATTTCACCGTGAGACAGTCATTCTATTTTCTTTAAGGCATTGCATCTACAGAAATTCTTGGCTGAAAAGGAAATCTTTGCATGGCTCCCATACAAAGTAATTGGGAGCCTAATCCATAATTAGAGCACCCTATAATCTAACGAAACTCTAGTGAACACAAACAGTAAGTTCAGTGGAAGGTCAGAGGAAACTCGACAGTGGATGGCACAGTGTGGAGAGGTGGGCTTGGGGAGGCGGTCTAAGAGCAGTAGCAAACTCAGAGTGCAGAGGGTCATCGAGGAGCACTGAACACAACTGTGGGCCACCGTTGCCAATTTGAGAGAAGTTACAGTCCTGCAGGATAACTACGAAGCTTTCATATCGTGCTTTCCGGTTCATACGTTATTGCCCACGTTACCCCCTTTAACACTTACCATATCCCTCTGACGTAGACCTTGCCAGAGGAGGAAACCAAGAGTGAGAGAAGACACGTGACTGGCTCACGGCCACCCCGCTGTGCAAAGGAAGGTGTCACAACACCTGGGCCCTTCTAGCTCACCACAAGTCTCCCAGGATGCGAGGCCTCCCGCTCAGGGCCCACCTCTATGCTCAGCACTTCTCGCCTGACACCACTTTTGACATATGTCAGGAGACGTGGTGACGAACCCAACAAAACCAGATTCTGGCTTTGATCTCTGTGAAATACAGGGCTGGGGATGGGTGACTGGGCGCGCGCGCACACACACACACACACACACACACACATCACAACACACGTGACACACATAGAGGATCATGGAGAAGAGTAGCTGTTCTAGGTTTATAATTCAGCCTGAAGTTATCAGTGATTAAAGCATCAGAGTTTTGCTCTGATCTCTGATTTTGCCCTGACTTTCCGTTTTCTGCTTCTTTCGCCTTTTCTCCACGCCTACTTTTTAGTGGCCTTTGTTCTTCGTTCCTGAGCCATCTGGTTGCAAAGTATGGTAGGAGCACAGTGCAGCAGGCGCATGAGAAAGCAGTGCAAAAAAATAGTGGGAGGAAAACAAAAGACGTGAAGATCTTGAATTTTTTATTTCTCTTTTCAGATTGAAATATCACTGCTCCTAGTTTTGATGCAAAATTGCAAAGAGGGCATTGGGTCTTTGAATGGGAGATTGGCAGATGTAGGTAGAAGAAAGGACAGCCCCAGGCCACCCTGTGGGTCAAGGCCAGGCTGGGGCATGAGGGGCCACATCTCACGAGTCATCTCTGGACTTGTGACATGTATCAGAGGGACCACATCAGCACCCCTGCCTCCCATGACCCCCATGTTACAGTACTCAGGCCCTGGCACCACAGAATTTATCTTTCCTGGAAGCCGAAGCTTTGAGCCTCCCATTTCATATAGAGAGCACGTGTGTCCACCTCCGTGTGATCCACCTCCGTGTGATCCACCACGTGAATGCTTGCAGCCACTACCTCAAATGTCACAAATCCTCTCTCTCTCCCCCTTTCTGTCTGCCTGTTTATCTACAATCTGTCTATTTAAATTCTTTTTAAACAAGAAGGGAATATCTTTATGCCTGTTTGTAGGAATATTCTACATCCATCTGTTATTTACATCATTCGTTTTCCTGAGGTGTCTCCAACAAATCCTGGCTGGATGCACTGTATGTGTTATTAATAAAACAGCTGTAAAAATATTAACTGTACGGCCTAATTGTCAGCCCTGATTAGGAGCCAAGTTTATCCCCGGACGGATGCGGAGACTCAGAATTTGGGCTTCGATCCAGATCTGACCCTTGCAGCTCACTTTACATTTGATTCTTTGACCATTTAAGCCGCTCTGGCTTCTTTTCTCGCCTCCAGGGAGCTGTGCATATCCGGCTCGCTGGCCTCCTGGATCCTTCAGGTGGCGCTGCTCCAGCTTCCTGAGTGCTCGGGCCAGGGCCTCCACCCAACCCTGCCTCGGCTACCCCCGCCTCACTCGAGTTACACTTAACAGCCATATGCTCCATAATCACCTTTCAGTAACTTAAAAGATGAGTAGAAAGGTTGTCAGCATGGCTCCTTCCTGTACACTGGTAGGAAATAGCGTTTGGAGACTCTGCTTTGGAAAGCACACCTCTATTACCAGCTATTGACTTGGAATACCAGAAAACCCGCAGGGAGGGGCTGCAGGGTGACACTCCGTACTGTTCAGAATGAGATCAGTCTTTCAGACTGACCTTCTGAATATGGAAGATAACTGAAGAGGTTATAATACATTATAGCGTAAGTAAACTGTTCAAAATAAAGCAAATGAGGGCAGAAGTTAGCAAATGAGACACTTTGGTTGCTGTTCCCCCTGTCTAGCTAGTGCCCAGGTGAGGGCAAGCTGTTTATTGAAGGGTGCTGCCCAGAGCAAACCTTGAGTCTGCCCAGAAAACCTTGGCCTTGTCTGTCTTAGCATCTAGTTCTTGGCTGATGGGAAAGCGATGCGAGGAGGCTGGTGTGATGCTTTGCCTCACTGCAAATGAAATAAATAAATTATCTGCCAATGTTTCATAGAGCAAGGGCTTAATAACAAAATTAAAGCTGATAGCCCCAGGAACACTTAACATAGCTGTGATTAATTGTCAAAATTTTGGATAGATTCGATGTTTCATATTACCCTTCTGCAGGGAGTTTCTTTATGATCACAGTTCTCTAGTGGTGTGCTTTGGAAATTTTATAGCAACGACCTTCGGTTTTGCTTATTTTTCCAGGAGGATTCCAAGCTGGCTTTCTTGCCACGTAAGATTACTTCTTAAATTATCTCTAACCTCACAGGTTCCAGGCTACCCTTGCAAATGTTTCCAAAAAGACAGCATGTGCTGGGGTCACCGCCCAACTTCAATCATTAGTATCAATATTAGCAATCAGATAGAGTATGAACGGTCTGCTCAACTTTTACATTTTTAAATCATCACTTCTAAGGGGAAAGCATACCTTTGTCTCTAACAGAGATGATGAAAATTTAAGGAAAGAAACCCAACACTTCTCATTACCATCTCTTAAAAAAATGGCGAGCAAGACAATTATGAACTTGTCATATACTCTACTGGAGAGTTGACTGTGACAGAAAGCTCCACATCCTACTGTCTTTGCTTTAAAAATACATCTTTTATTAGACATGGTTAATTGTCTCCTAAAAATGTGTGCATTGTGAGATGTGTTTGTCTAATAAATGGACTAGGTTCAAATGACTTTGTGGAGAGTGTTTTTAGCCTTGAAAGGATTAGTAATTGCTCAGTGTTTTAATGGTGCTACTTCCTTTTTTCCCTTTGTTTCCCATATGTTACCTGAGTTTAAATATGTTGGTGTTTCATGGTCCACATCTTATAAATCCATGGCAAATTGAAGGGCTTTCCAATGCAGCAAAAGGGAAACAGTAATCCTAGCCTTCATGAGAGTGACGCCGCATCTTATCTAGCATGTATAGCTCCCATAGCTCCTAGCAGAGAACCGTGGACTGATTGAGGCTCCATGTTCATTGACAAACAAACTTCTTTGCAGAATAAAATTCTCTGTGTGGCAAAGCCGAGAGGACAAAATTTCATCCTGCCTTCAATTTCTGTATTTCACTCTCAGGATAAAAATGCTTTCAGCAATTTATTTGGCTTAGATGCTTACTTATGTACTTTTTATGGTGCTCAGCCCTACGTGAGGCACCAAGATGAACTGACAATATGCTTCCTGCCAATCAAAATGGTACAATTGGTTTGCTGGGCCAGGATATCACGTGTGGGAGGTATTGATTCTATAAATTGGTCTGGAGTGGTAGTAATGCAAACAGGCAGACAGGATGTTCAATGTTAGGGAAGAGTATTGTGGAATTAGTTACAAGACAAAACTTCATATGAAAGACAAAGCAGGAGCTGGGCCATGAAGAAACTAGAAAATGGAAAGAAATGTGTAGTTTAAGATTGAAAACTTGGTATGCCAGTGTATACTTTGTTGAGCTTCTGTCCTAAAGCCCTAAAGCTAAATAACATTTTTTTTTTACCAGATGGAGGCTGGCTGGGGAGCTCAAAGTATGGAAATAAGACAAGCTTTTCTTATAATCAATGTTTATGATGTGAAAAAAAATCTGCACTTGAGTGTCTGGTGTGCATTAATAACTGAATATGTTTAAGACAGACCAAATTTTATGTCATCATTAATGTCCATTAAAACTCAGCATTCGGAGAAGATGAGAAGATAATTTTTTGGCTCCTGGAGAAGAATGGGATAAATGGTCCTTGGGGTGTTGGATAACTAGAGAGAAGGCTAGTGAGGGAACACGTTTCTCTCTTGCCATTCTGGAAATCTTAAAGGAATTTTCAAATGACAAATGCAGGAAATATTAACTATTTAAAAAAAACACTGACTTTCCATTGCTTTCACCTGGCAGAGGAGTAAAATTATTAATCTCAGAGGAGAGAGCATTTTGTGAGGGAGGAAGGGAAGATCCTGATGGGTCTCTCTTTCTCTCTCTTTTTTAATAAATGACACCCCCAGTGTCTTAAGAAGGCAGGATAAAAAAAGAGAGAGAGCTAAACTTCACTACCTAAAAAAATTAACTGGAATTTGGGAATTAGTCACTGATGCCTCATTGTCAGCTACAGAAGGCTGAGACCCTTGGCAAGAGGCTGGCAAGGAGCCTGAGAAGGAAGACCACCAGTGTGAAAGTCAAGGTGGAATGGATGGCTGGGGGACTTACAAGAATAGTGGTGATTAATGTTTAACTGTCAATTGTTTTCAATTCTGTGCTGTGGCAAAAACACCTTTTCCTAACTTGAAAACTTCAGGAAAGATCTGTTCCAGTAAATACGGGCCTCGAGATGTGTTCAGGGTGTTGGGACAGAATGGCAGCGTGGGGTAGTGTTTGGCCTGGGTCGAAGCAGTGAAGGGAGAAAATGCTGGTCATTGGGACTGAGAGAGCTGGTTTGGAGGCAGGCTACTGAGAGACTGGACCAGGAGAACAAGAGCCTTCCCTTGGCAATCCCCAGGGGTGTCAGAGAGAATGTGGAGGACTTTCCACTGGACGTAAGAGAGAGACTTGAGCCATTTTATTTGGATAATAAAGAAAAGGAAGTTATCAGGCTTCTGACATCTACGTAACTTCTAGTCATGCTAAACCACCTAGCTGAACAGAATAACAACAACATACCCATCCATTCACCCATCCATCCAACTACCCATCCATTTAATTAATATGAAGAACCTACTGTGTATAGATTATTACACTACAGGAGATGGTATTTCTTTCTTTCAGATTTTAATTTTAAGAATTAATGTATACACAAAACACACTAAAGAAATAAAATCCAAGAATCTGAAGACTAGAGTGAATGGCATCCAGCCACGTGGCTAGAATGTGGAGGAGAAAGAGGTAACAGTTGGCTGGAGTGGTTATGAAAAGCTTCAGAAAGAAGGTTGGACTTTATATGGGTCTTGGTCACCGACTGGAATTTGGAAAAGAATTAAAGGAAGGAGACTACCATTCATAGTCATTATTTATATTTATGTACTAATACTTCATAATTCATCATGCATTTCACATGCAATATCTGAATTGTCATCACAACCAGTTTGTGAGGTAGAGAACATTAATCCCATCTCTCAGATGAAGACACCAAGGCTCACAGTTCAAGGGACATACTCAGAAACATAAAGTCAAACCATATGGTTGATTCAATAATCACAGTAATTGTTATTAATTTTCTCTCAGACTCAGAAACATTCTCTGACTTGCCTGTCATTGTGATGAGTCCCCTATTAGAAGAACAGGATAGCCCTGACTGTTGTGGTTCAGTTGGTTGGGCATTGTCCTGCAAAGCGAAAGGTTGCCGGTTTGATTCCTGGTCAGGACACACGCCCGGGTTGCGGGTTCAGTCCCAGTTGGGTCCTGTTGAAGAGGGAACCGACAGATGTTTCCCTCTTGCATCAATGTTTCTCTCCCCTTCTTCCCCTTTCCTTCCCCTCTCTCTAGAAATGAATAAATAAATAAAGTCTTTTAAAAATAGAAGAATAGAATATATAATAACATTTAAAGTTGCAGAAGATAAGAATTAGGAAAGATCACTTATGAAAGTATTCATTATTCATCAGAATGTCCAATTTCCCATTCTATATGAAGTGATTTTCAGAAATGCTATGAATGTGTCACTTTTCTGGAATGCATCATAGATATTTAAAGCAGAAAGATTTCTTTGAATACTTTCCCATCTAATGTCTCAGTCTACAGTGGAAAGAGGATATTTGGGTCTTGCTAAATGCATCTATCACATACCAGCCCTGCTTATTACTACACTGAAGATATGAATAGTACTGCAGGAATACAAACTCTAGTCTCTGCCCCAAAGCAGCTTCTTCTAATCTGCTCTGTGGACCTTTTCTCCTGTCATGAAGGAGCTGATAACTTGGGCTTCCACCTAAGAGCTCAAACATAAGAAAGATTATACCAAGTTAAAATAGACAACTCCTAACATCGCATTACTTAGAGTAAAAAGCAACTAATATAAGCGTTTCCTTTCCCTACTCTCATTCTGGTTATACAAAGCCAGAGTAGTAGTTCCAAATTGTCTGAGTTTTCCTTATTCCCACACCTGTGGAGGAAGTGAAACTATCCATCCCCCTCACTATTTCACACCCCTCATCCACTCTCTTTAGGACCTTGAGTAGCTTAAAGCAGGGGAGACAGGGTTTGAAAGAGTTTGAGATGAAGAGGTAGGGACAACTCAAACCACAGGAAATGCAAGAATGCCTCAGGCAGTGGCACAGAGAAGTGATGGATTTTCTAGCAATAGGCTCCATGCGAGATGTGTGCCAGTGAGGAACTCATGGGGGATGATGCTCTGAGAGGGACCACACACCATGCACCGCACTAGCCCGGAAGGCACCGATGACCTTCCCGGTGCATGTGACCGTGGTCAGCGGTGTTGACTGCTGAGAAAGCCCCCTCTACGCAATACAGGCCTGAGTGAGGCCAGAACACCAGCACTTGCCATGGATACCGGGTAAATAGGTGACTAAAGAAACAGTGGCAATAATGGAGACCAGTGGAGGCTAAGGAAGGAATTCCCCTTGATTTTTCTCACAGCACATACACAAATCAACATTTTTAAAGTAAGCAAATGGAACTTCCTCATAATTGGGTAAATGGGAACTCAAAGCAGATTTAATTTTATAATGCCTGGAAATTTTACATGTGCTAGTCTTTGCCCTTAAGCGCTGTATGGTAAAAGATGCACTCATTTACATACAGCTGATCCTCATTATGCACAGATTCCACATTTGTGCATTTGCCTGCCTGCGAAAGTTTATTTGTAACCCTCAAATCAATACTAAGGATGCTTCCATGGTCTCTCGTAGACATACAGAGAACAGAAAAAGGAAAATCACACCTTCTGACACACGTTTCCAGCATGAAATGGAGCAAGGCAACACTGCCCACCTGTTTTAGCTCCTACTGGAAACAAGTGTCCCTTCTGTGGTCTGTTCAGTGCCACTTTTTCACATCCTGTGCTTTTCCTTGGTGACTTTTCTGCTTCCAATGGCCCCAAGCACAGCAGTGAAGCCCTGTCTAGTGTTCTGAAGCCCCAGAAGGCTGTGATGTGCCTTATGGAGAAAACACACGTGCTGGATCAGCTTGGTTCCGCAGGAGTGCGGGCGCTGCTGGCCATGGCTTCCAGGTAACGAGTCAACAATATATGTGAAAATGCCTTTAAACAAAAACATGTATTATAAAAGGTTGTATGTTGACTGGTTGACCAAACTATGTGACCAGGGCTCACAGGAACCGAACCCTGTGTGTCCTGGAGGAGCGACGGTCCAGGGTTCGCTAATTCAGTGTTCACGGGGACTACGGAACTTCCCTGCCACAAACAGTGAGAACTGACTGGATTCATATGAGGGGAGACCCCCCAAGACCCAGAATTTATTTATAAAAAATGTGTATTTATTCTTACATGCTTAAACTTCAGTCACCTTCCAAGTACTCTCCATCTGAAGCAATACACCTATTGATACATTTTTTTTTCCATGGCTCAAAACAGTTTTTGAACTCGTGGGTTTTGATGCCTTTTCGTGCTTCTGCCATGTTTTGTTTCACCTCTTTCACATCAGCAAAACGTTTCCCTTTGAGGACTTTTTTTCTTCCAGGGAAACAAAAGACGTTGCTTGGGGCAAGATAGGGTGAATAGGGAGGGTGGGGCACCCGGGGTCATGACATTTTTGCTCAAAAACTGCTCAACACTTGAACACTCAGTGCTTGCTGGTGTGGGCAGGTGCGCTCGTAAATCACCCACCGTGAAATGGGCAAAGGCATTGAAAGAGTCTTCAAAAAATTCACTGACGCTGAACGCAGCCTCTCACAACAACACCAGCTGGCACACTGATACAGATGGGGTCCTCCAACACTCACCTAGTGGGGGAAGACTATACTACAAGGGGCCCGCCCTCCATGAGATAATTCAGGTTTTGGGGCGCCCCCCTCACATATTCTTTTATTTAACTTGCTATGTGCAAAGCATTGTACCATGCATCAAAATACAAATGGGGAATAAGGTCTGAAATTTCCACCGGATCTTTATATATTGCAAACACACCACATGCTACAGAGCGGAATTCAATACAGATTCTTCCTCAGGAAGTGTCCTGGGCCTTATCCAGAGGGCGGTTATTTCTGGAAGTAAAGAAGATAGTTTATAAGGCAACCTCATTTATAAAAAGGCCCCTAATAAGAACCCAGATGACAGCTCCGAGGACATTTACAGTGTGGCTCCTGGGTGCGTGGGGTCACTGTTTCCTGTTATAAACACTGCTCTAATTTCCCAGGAGGTTCTGTGAGCATCTGAACTTGGATGAGACTTGGCACGCTGCATCCCAGCATGGGAGTTTATGTAAACAGGTTGTAAAATAATCAGCTTGACCCTTTTCAAATGTAGGCAATGTTAAATAACAAACAGGCCGACAGAAACATGCACGCCGACCTATGCCTGAGAGAATGTTGGTTTTTGCACCTGTATAAATGAAAAGGGACAAGTTTACAAAATGATTAGTGGCAAAGGATTAGTGATCATTGACTTTCAAGGGAGGAGCCCCCAAAAGTCAGTTGCTTGCTTTAGGGCCATCTTTAAGTCCTGCACCTTATTAACCAGATTTGGTATTTTGTCAACTTGGGAAATTATGTTGCCAAAGGAGTGATTACAGTCCTCAGGTAAGCCTTACGGATGACTGGGGCTAACTGCTGGCATATTTCTGAGGCCTGATAGCAAAATAATAATTCAAAGGTGATAAAGAGGTCTAGAAGGCAAACACCTAAGGGATGAAGATGTTTGGGGCTGTTTAGCTCGCTGCTGAAACCTCGACACCTAGAACAGTGCTTGGCACCACTGAACTGCTTGTTGAATTAGGTCCATTTAGCGTTTCAACCTGCTGTGACACCACCCGTGCTTACGTTTTTGGATAGAGGGCAACCTGTATCTGCCATCTCTCCCATAGCTGTGCTCTTTCATGCCTGACTCCCAGTCAGCCCCGGCCTCCGCCCTGCGCCCGGGGCAGCCCGTGATCTCAGGCCCACAGGACGCCAGCGGAAGAATCCAACAGCCCCATGGCTCAGCGGAAAGGCATCAATTACCTGTCCAGCGACATCACCTGGGCCTCCATTCCCAGGGGTCCTGGTCTTGACCGTTTCTGGAAGAGTTTCTGAAACATCTGCATTTTTGCCTATCTGACACGTGAGAAACTGTATATTGGGATTTGCAATTTGCATTTCTCTTATTAGAAAAAAGGCTGCACGTATTCTCATACGGTGAAGGGCCACTTGCCTTTCTTTTTTAGGGAACGGTCTGTTCATTTCCCTAATCCATTTACCTACCAAGTTACAGTCTTTTTCTTCTCTGTTTTTAGAGACTCTTTATATAATTGACGTGTTAACCTTTTATGACAACAAGTTGCTAATTTTTCCCATTTGTCATTATTTTTACATTGCTTAGGGCATTTTTTTTCCTTGCAAGATTTTTTTTAATGCTATCAAATTTAACTATAGATTTTTCTTGAGAATTCTGGACTTTGTTAAATAGTTGAGACAGTTTTCTTCATCCTAGTTAGTGGAGGAGAATACCCATCTTCTCTTCAAATATGGATAGTTTCATTCATTTCACATTTAGATCTCGGAGCCTTTTGGAATTTATCCTGGTGTACAATGTGAGAACTGGGTCCAATTTTATCTTTTTCCATATGGCTATCCACTTATCCCAACGCCACTTATTTAAAAGTCCATCTTTTGCCACCGATTTGAAATGCCATCTTTATTGTGTATTAAATTTCCATATGTAATTACATCTATTTCTGGATTTGCTATTCATTGATCTATTCATGTGCCTATACCATTCTTTATTAATTACAGAGGCTTTACAATATGTTTTAATATCCGGTGCAGCCCACCGCCATCTGCATTGCTCTTTTGCAAGGATTTCCTGACAACTCTAGCTCACTTCTTCAACATGATGTCTCCGGGATGACATTCAATTTATAAGTTAACCAAGGGGGAAACTGACTGACTGTCTCCTCATGACCCAAGACATTGATGTGTCTATTTCTTTAAGCTTCCTTTTGCATTCTTTAGGAAGAATGCAATTGTTTTTCGTTTTTTCCATGTAGCTTTTGCACAAAGTTTGTTTCTCTTTATGCTTTGGTTTGTTACCATTATCATAAACATATCTGCTATATATCTTCTAACTACTTTTAGTTTATATATATGAAGACTGTTCATTTTGGTTTCTTTCCCTATCTGCCAACTCGCTGAATTATCTTTTACCTGTACTGCTTTTTGCATTGAGTCATTTGGATTTTCCAGATGTGTCTTCTGTCATAGGAGATGCTTATTCTTCCTTTTCATTTAGTATGTAATGCAAGGGTTATGCTGTTTGTTTTTTCACTAACCATTATATTATGAGTATTATGTAATATCATTAAATGGTCTTTGAACCATAATTTTAATGGTTGCATATATTTTATCATATGGATGTGGCATTACTCAGCCATTTTCAGCTTGAAATTCCGCATTTCTCCTTTTTACTTTGTGAATGAGTTAGTGGTGAACCTGTCCAGTGTGCATGTATCTGTGCACATGCCCCATTGTGTCATTAGTGGGCACCGCTAGGAGTGGAGTCATTAGGTCAAATAGCATGTCCGTTTCTAAGGATTTTTTTTTAAAAGATTTTATTTATTTATTTTTAGAGATGGAAGGGAGGGAGAAAGAGAGACAGAGGAACATCAATGTGCAGTTGCTGGGGGTCGTGGCCTGCAACCCCGGCATGTGCCCTGACTGGGAATCGAACCTGCGACACTTTGATTTGCAGCCTGAGCTCAATCCACTGAGCTATGCCAGCCAGGGCTGTTTCTAAGGATTTTAAAATACTAAATGCCCTCCAGAAAAGGTGAACTGGTGTATGTTCACACCAGCATTTGTCTTCTTTCACTCTCTCTCACCAACTTAGTATTCAAGGAGCCTGGCAACGCAACAGGCAAGCAGCGTCACATCTTTATGTGCTGGTTTCCCGAGCAATCTCAGTTCAGTGTAGGTACACGTATGAAACGACTTTATTGAGAAGAAGAGTGTGAGGGGGAAAGACCAGTATCTTTTCCTACTTACATGGACACAGTTCTTGCTTTGGAGTTTGACTACTTTTCTGACTCACACCAGCTAGAGACTGGTAACTCTGTATGGTAGGCATACGCAGGTGCTGGCTCTCCAAGGGGCGGAGGTAAGGTTTTCTGGACTTGCTGGATTCTGTGGAAGGCCTTCTAGGATGCCCTCTGCACACTTCTCTGCTCTATCTCTCTGTTCCTTCTCGGTTCCTACCACTGGCTTGACCTCATCTATTGAGATGCTCAAGAAGCTACTCAACACCAGCCACAGTCTCGGGATCCATGTAACCCACTAGAAACTTGGGCCTCCTTGGGGATACCAGCTGGCCAGAGTGGAGGCCTCACATTTGTTCCCTCAACCCGTGACTGTCTTCTGGTTCCTTTCCCTGATTAGACAGGCACAGGAGCAGATCAGAAACCCTGTCTGCTCCTGCAGCGGAGACCCGGGAGGACATGAATGCCGGTCTGCCTCTCTGTCAGCACTCACAATGGCAGTGGGCGATTCTCTGTGCAGCTCCTCCGCTGTGTAGGTTGAGCAGAATTATGGGAGGGAAAGCAGCCCCTTCCCTCGTCCATGGGAGAGAGGAGTAACCTCTGACGTGCGACACTCTGCATGCTGCCTGACCACTCGCGGCTGGGATTCCTGTTCTCTCCTGTCCCCTGCCTGTCCTCTGCATATGTAACAGTGATGGGGCGGGGGGTTGGCAGCTCTGTCACACGTCAAGCACTTGGCACCTGTTGCTGTTGGCTGGCGACCTAGAGCACTGGTTCCAGAGCGAAAGTAGAAGCCCCCTCCACATCCTGGGATACTGGTTTGTATTTGCACCTCTGCTCGGAAGTAAGATTAAACATTTTTATATGTTTACTAACAGCCTTATTCTTCTTTTTATGAATTGCCTGCTTGTGGCTTGTTCTTGATTCTTCCGTGTCTTCCGCTTTACCTGTCAAAGCTCCCTCCTTGTAAAGTAGGCTGACCTGAGTTCTCTAGGCCGCATCACCTTACAGCCTCCCCGGTTCTGGATTCAACACAACCACTTTCCACCTGTAGCTTCTGCCTTCAGGGTGTCGGTATTCACATTCAGGTTCCAATATTTGATGAAACAGGATACACAGATCCACTATTTGATATTCAGCAGCTGCTTTATAAATTTATGCTAAATAGGCACCAACAGTGATATACATATTTACATGGATGCACAAATACCTCTTATATAAAGATATGACACGATGCTCAAAATCAGTTTTTTGCCTCCCATTTAATTTTCCTATAACCTCTCAGTTATTCATTCACCCTAATAACAACAGTGTTCATCAGAGAATCAACGTATAGCCATACCAGGTGGCAAAGGCTTCTCCCGTGACCTCTGGGGGATCCCTTCTGGCTATCTTCTGGAAACTAGGAGATTGAAAACATGTGTGTTCCCACAATGCTTCATTCTGAAGACGTTTCACCTCTCAGTCCTGCCCCCATGTGAGTTCTGCAAGACCACCGAAATCCACAAAGAGCCATCCATGCCTTCCCTAGGATCATCATGGTGGCGGCTGTTAGGGGCAGCCTTGAAATTGGGAGAGCATCTCAAACACAAGCACTTCTTACGCATATATGATCAGGCTCTTAGAAAATGCACTTAGGACTTTTCTGCAAAGGTGATAAGTGGCTAAGAATTCTTGGTATTTCTTGGGAGTTTATGAACTCTTTGGGAGAGAAATAAAATGGGGTTCATGGAATATCTTGAAATCTCCTGCCATCAGAGCTGAAAGCCCTGGGGGGAGGCTGAACCTGCAAGGCGGGGAGGGCGGGGAGAGCGCTGGAAGCCTGAGCACGGGTGGCGGGCGTTTGGATGTTACTATGGGGATTGCTATAGTAACAATTCTGCTCCCCCTTCGTTTATTAAGTTATTTTGTTGTGGAACCGAAAGGTAAACCAAACATCCAAAGAAACCATGGCTTTAAGGGATTTTGCTGCTCCTGCAGCCCATGCTGAACACTTCACTGAAAGGACTTCGAGGGCACAGCACAGCATTGGCAGACAACTTAATGTAATCGAAGGAATGAGACTCCTCCAGGCTCCTCTGAGGCCAGAAAAATAACAGCCGATCTGCGTCATAATGCAGCGTCGAATTTAAGATTCACCAGTCCTGAGAGGCAGCCCTCCGAGACAACAGTGGGGTCACCTCCACTCCCTCACACCCTCCCTCGCTCCTTTACCCTTCTTTCACTCGGTCAGAAAACAGCAGATGTATCATATACACATATGTAAATATGCATATATGTACACATATGGATACACAAGTGTATACCATATATACATATGATGTGTATATCATATACGCGTATACATGTGTGTATTATATATGTATATCATATGTGCATGTATATGACATATACATGCATATATGATATAAGATGGGGGAAATTAAGCTAACTAGACAAATAACCTTAACCTTGATGGGCACAAGGGGTTTAAATCCAGTCCTCCGCCCACTGCAGGCCTACAGCCTGTACTAGAAACAACAGACCAGTTGGAATTGGGTGGGGGGTGAGTGGGAAGCGGGGGAGAAGGAGGAGGAGGAGGAGGAGGAACGGGTGGAGGAGGATAAGGGGAGGATGCAGAGAAAGTCTTGGGAATGTCTTCAGGTGGAATTTCTGCCTCCTGTCCTCTTCCGGGCCCGGGGCCCCTTTCTTCTCGGTCCCTTGGCAATCTCTGCCAGCGCAGGGGGATTGCCCTTTGAGGAAGAGGCAGCGACTCTCTGAAAGCCCAAAGGGGGTTGGGAGGGAGCCCAAGTTTGGGGTCTGCCCTGTTGTAATGGAACTCTGTAGTAAGAAACACAGTCTTTGCAGAGTGAGGTTGTATAAAGGAGACAAATGAAAGAGAGCAACTAGAAAAGGCAACTTTGAAAAAACCACCCTGCGTCCATATATGATCATTAATACTGTGAAAAATTCAAGCAAGTAACCAGTTGGCTTAACCCCACCCCCTTCATTATAAGGGGAATGCTTCCAGAGTGGTTCTGAGGGGAAGTTTCCACTGATTTTATGCTTGTCCTCACTACAAGCCAATCAGTCCATTGTTTGGGGCCGTAAGTCAAGGCTGGTGAATGGAGGCAGTCCCGGAGGGAAAGGCGGGCGGGTAAGCGGCGATACAATCCACCAGGACGAGGAGAACCGACCGAGTCTAGACGGGGATCTCAGGGAATAGTCGGAACACGTGTTGTCCCAGGACTGTCCTGCGTGTTAACGTGGGAATCACACAGCCGTCCTCGGAGGCTGTTGCTGTCAGCGTCCTTCACTTTCAGGAGGGAAAACGGCGACAGAGACACTGAGTGACTTCGTCTACAGCAAA
The DNA here is from genome assembly GCF_019186645.2 of Phyllostomus hastatus. Lineage (NCBI taxonomy): Eukaryota > Metazoa > Chordata > Mammalia > Chiroptera > Phyllostomidae > Phyllostomus > Phyllostomus hastatus. The sequence continues at coordinate 44,825,239 of NW_025333960.1, read as the reverse complement.
ACATGCTGTAAAGATAAGGACTTGATTTTGAACCCCCGCAGCTGATTCCAGGGCCTGCGTCCTGATCCCTGACCCTGCACGGCTGGCTCCCTCAAGCCAGCTTGTGCAACTAGGTGAGAGAAGCTCCAGAGCTACTTTCTAGTAACTTGGAGAAAGAGCAGCGTGAAGGAGGACAGAGCCTGGACTGAGGAAGGTGAGTGGGAGCGGAAGCAGAGGGCCTCCCGGGGCTGGAGAGCCCAATGGGCAGCACACCGAACCCTCCAGTGAGAAAAAGCAGGCACAGGATGGCCCCCTCAGGAAGCTCTGAAACTCACGGAAATCTAAAGCCTCTTTCCCCCAGAACCAAACTACATCCTTGGGGTTCCTCTTATACACCTTGTTTATGGGAACAGAACAAGGCATGATTCCCTTTCTTTCCTCTTTCATGGTCTTGAAAAGTCAAGCCCTGTAGAAAGAAAGAATCCAGCATTTGGATTTTATGTTGCAACCATCTGAACTGGAGGAGCAGTTCAGAAATTTCCACCTGCAAGTCAATAATAGAAGCACATGTAAATCCTCCCTTGCAAACTCCTGGTACCTGCAAAGAGAAACGGAAGTGCCTGAGGGACCCGTGGCCATGGGCAACAGGGTGGGGATGGACCCTGGGAGTGGGGGATGGGACGGGTTGGGACAAGATGGGGGAGGGCAAAGGGGGAAAAATTGGGACAACTGTAATAAGGTAAACAAGAATAAAATTAAACGAAAATATTAAAAAACTCAAGCCTCTATTATACATCAATAAAAAGTTGAAACAGTCCTTGGCCTCATGTTTAGCAAGGCCTCAGTTTTGGGTCATTTTGTTATATTTGGTCTTCAAAAGTTTCAAGGCTTTCTCTCTCCACCAATGGCTGAAAAAGACATCAAAGCAAGGTAGGGAGAGGCTGGTTTGGGGACCTGAAGATGGAAAGGATATGGCCCACAGTGGCCATTGTCAGGGTCCCCTAAGGGGAGGGAGGGGAACAAATGAGCTCCCAAAAAGAATTCACATGTGGACGGCACGTGACCGCATGGCCGTGCTTGTGTGCACGTGTGTGCGCGCTCGTGGGCAGCGGCAGCTGCTGCTGAAGGAAGAAGGAATCTCCCCTGACTGTGATTAGCCTTCCCCCAGGCTGGGCGTTCGCTCACAACACACGTTTCCCCGGCTCTCAGGACGCTGCTAATCATGCCAAGCCTCTGGCACCGCAGGGACCCCGGCTCTCCTTCCCGCACAGCCCGAGCCCGGGAAGCCCTGCATCACTCTAAGTAGGGGGTTACTGGTCTGCAAGGACGGGTAAATGCGGAAGAAATATCACAGCACGTGGGAAGTCTCTAGAAGCCATATATCCGAGTGCCTGGGGCGGGGGTGGCCGCGTTGGGGAAAGGGAAAGGCCAGGAGGAGGAGGAAGACGAGAGAGCATTCAACGTGTGAAGTGTCCTCACATTTTATAAGCTGCAAACACGAAGGGAGCTCTACTTCGCCACCACATAGTAAATATGAGATTACTAGGCAATTGTACTGAAAACATTACAGAACCTCTGCAAGTAATTGCCACGTTTAGGGCGGTTTTTTCCGTCCCTTGATAACAGTATAGTTTAATGGGGAGCAACAACTATATCACTTACTCCTCTGACGTGAAACGCTGCCAGGCATGCAAGGACGTGATCAATAATCGGGGTTGACCGTGGGCGTGCGGTGGTCCCCAGCGCCGCAGCTTCGTGTGAAGTAAGAAGAGGTAAAATGAGAAGCCAAACCTCCGGAAGGGAAATGCTTCGGCAGAGCGAGGACCCCAGAGGCCTCTCCGTGCATTTATTTTTATGGCACACGAGGAACAATGTCAGGGCTGAACTTGGCACTTCCAAAGGATTTATAAATCAGCTGTGAAATGTTACCTCTGGACGGGATTTTCCCATTTGGGTATCAGAGAAACGAGGGCCGGAGTTGTAGGAGGGGCCTGGGTGTGGGTGGAGAGAGAGAGAGCGCCTCCTGGAGCTGAGAACATTTGTCTTTGAACTTCTCGCCATTTTTTCACACGCCTGGGTATCAGAAAGAAAATTAAAGTACCGTCTTGGAGGCAGGCCAGAACCCTCTGCAAGTATTAATTTTTGCTGAAAAAGATATTCCCGGTTCAGCCATTATGTACCCTGAGCAGCATATCTGAAATTGATTCAATAATTGACTGCTTTTGCAAAAAGAAAAAAAAAAGAAAGAAAGAAAAGAAGACAGGGATGCTAATGGGAGGCCTGAGGATGGGGAGGTTTGAAGGAAGCCGAGAACACAGAGGCGGAGAAAGGGACCTGTGCCCTCCTGTGTGTCATTCCTTTCTAGAGTGGCACCAACTCCTTCCGAGTCTGCACCGGCCCCTGTGTCACAGGCCGACAGTCCTTCTCTCCTTGAAAACTCAGCAGTTGTTGAGGGCTACCTCTCGGCCAGACACTGTGCTAGCCATGGGGTTTGCATGACCTCATGAAATCTTCACAATAATCCCATGAGGTGTGTGGTACCCTAACTCCAGATTCTGACATAGCGGGAGCTGACGTTGCGTGAGGCTATCCATGCGGCCAGGGTTACACGAGGTTTTGGTGGTAGGCTGGGACCCAGCCCAGCCCTCGGAATCCACAGCTTCCGCTCCGAACCACTGCTGTGCCGCTTCTCATCCAATCCAGTCACTGATTCCGCTGAGGTCAAGGGAGGCCAACATGGACCATTGCATACACAGATACACCTGAGGCCATCCTACCACAGTGCTTATTAGCTTACATTTGTGAGCTAAACAAATGTTCTAAACCAGGTCTGCTTGCTTCCCGACCTCTCCTATTGCCACCGTAGCGGGCTGCCTCTTCCCAGCAGCCAGCTCGGCTACCCACTGAAGAGCCAATTTGCCTAAACTCACGTCTGCATTAAGGAAACTACAAATCTGCCCTTTTGACTTGTATTTTGGGGTGTCAGTGAGATACCGGGTATTTCAGAATGCCAAGTCAGGAAGGCTGGTGTGCATCTCAGCTCTGCACCGGCCTCTCGGGTCAGACAGATGTCCTCACTGGTATTCCTACAGACCTCTGCTCTTCACATTCTATCATCTGGATGATCCAAATTCTACTCACGTAGCAAGGCTCAGCTCAAGTTTGCCCTGCTCCGTGAAGTGTTCTGGGGTTTCTCTTCCCGTGTTTCCTGTATAACTCCTGCTATGCCCCGATCCCCTGAACCAGCACCTATATGAGCAACATATTGCCCATTATCACTCTGATTTTTGGCTCCTCAAAGGTTCCAGAAACCATTCTAACATGTAATTTTTTAAAATCCTATATGATTCTTATGCCAAGGTTGGGTTCCTACATGGCTACATGCTGAGTTGGGGTTAAATTAAGTTGACATTCTGAGAGCCCTGAACATATATGATGTAAATAAAAAAGAAACAACAAAAAAAGGAATTGGTTAGTTAACTATAAATGAGACTACAGGAATAGTGAAGAACAAGACTGGAATGCTGGGATACTTCCCCAATACCTTGACTCAGAACCAATGTGTATTCCTCTATGCACCAGTTCTCAGAATTACCTGCAAGTCTTGTTAAAACATATCTTTGCCTCTTCCCCTCACTCCACCAGAGCTTCTGGTTCAGTAAGTCTGGAACAGAGCCTGAGAATTTGCCTCTTCCCCTGGAGATGCTGATGCCGCTGGCCTAAAGACCACGATGTGAGGACCACTTCGATTCTCCACCCTGACTGCACATTAGAATTACCTGGGCTGGAGGATGAATATCAGCAGCCTGTCCCACTGCAGACCCGTGAAATCAGAACTCTGTGGAGCAGTCTGCTCTGGCAAGGCACTCACAGAAGTTATCACTCTGTATAGGAACTGTCTCTTTGCTCCCCCGACTCACCTCCTAAAACTGAGATCCTTGAGACTTCCATAGCCACGTTCATTTTCTAGAACAGCACTTGGCAAATAGAAGGAGTTCAGTAACTGGAAGGAAGGAAGGAAGGAAGGAAGGAAGGGAGGGAGGGAGGGAGGGAGGAAGGGAGGAAGGGGAAAGAAAGAAAGAAAGAAAGAAAGAGAGAGAGAGAGAGAGAGAGAGAGAGAGAGAGAGAGAGAGAGAGAGAGAGAGAGAGAGAGAGAAAGAAAGAGAGAAAGAATCAGTGTATGGGGCAAGGTCACTGTAGAAATATAGCAACCAGGGGCCCACCCCTGAAACTGAAGCAAGAGATTACCTGAAAGACAAGACAGCCCCCAGATGTGTTTTTCTTCCTTCAAAAATGTGTTTGTGGTTTCAACATCTAGGATTATAATCATACAGGTACACTTCACACACATTCTGTCCATGCCATGCAAACCAAGGATCATGCAATCAACGACATACAGAGTCACACAGGCACCAATGAGCAGAGTTGGGCTGATATAAGGTTTGTGGAGGATTGCAACCAAGTGGGCATGTCCTGTCCAGAGCTGAACTAAATTATTAAGTGCTGAGCCAGATTCTCCCGGTGCATTATTTATATATCCTCCTGGGAACACAACAGGAAGGTTGAAGTCATTGACACTCAAATATTTGCTGAGCAGCTTCAAATACTTTTGGAGCATGTACTCTTACTAAGCACCTACAAACACTTGTAGATCACGTGCCAAGCACAGCACTAGGCAAGTTCTTCTGTTCTAATCAAACCAATTTGTTGTCCATCCCTCCTCAAGGCTCCGATGAGCCTTAATTCATGTCAATTCTCTCATCCAAAAGGCATCTCCGAATCTTTCCCCAATCAGACCAAGTCATCATTTAGAGTCTGAATCAAAATAAATCTTCAACAGAATTCTTCCCTTCTTGATTAGCATGGCCCTTACCTGATTACTTCTCCTTGGCAACTACCTTAAAAATTAGTAGTGAGCCCATGATTATTGCTTTGACTCATTGGTGATTGTCCCTCAGGTTCTCTCCTATTTATATATATCCAATGTACAAGATCCTCCATATTTCTACCATAGCGCCTAATGCAGTGCATTGTGGTTGTTCATTAAATGTTTGTTATTGGAGTGAATTGCAAGCTTTTGGGGTGTCCTGTCATTTTTCCTACATGCATCATCAGGAATGAGTCAGTCAGAACCCTTTTATGCTCTGGGAGGTCTTTGAAGTAGCTTGCTCTGGAAGCTCAGTGACCACAGGACCATGAATTCTGTAATTCTCTCTGCTCCACTGGGATATGCCTCTTTACCTATGACTATTCCTTTTTACAGAATTACTTCCCAAATACATTTTGTTCATTGGCGTGTTGATTTTTCTCAAAAAATTAGGGTATTTTTCATACAGATTTGCATCTTCAAAAGTGAACCCTTTCTCTGACCCAGAACAGTGAATATTTCTACCTAATTGATAGTCCTGCTTGGATATTTAACTTAAAATTACTTCCATAAAATCTGCAACATATTTCTTTTATTGGGTTCTATACTGATTGCTTTTGGCTACATTCACACCCTAAAATTCCAATGGGCATGAGCCAAAGCTGCATAGTTTTGTGGCTAATAATAACAATAATAATGAGCACATTTCAAAAGTGCTAATTACAAATTCAATTGGATTGTGCTCTCATTATAAATGCTACAGATTTTCTGCCAGGTTGCTACTTCATGACAGTATGTTTTCAAACACCTGTTTACCTTTATTATCACTAGATATATTCAAAAAGAGAAACTTTTAAAAGTTGAGATGCATATTAAATTGTGTCTTTGTAAAATTTGGAATCATTTACCCAGAGTCCTTAACTGCACAAATTAAAGTAAAATGAATAATTACCTATCCTTTATGTAGATAAAGCATGGGAATTTCAAGAATTCTTCAATTATCTAATGGAATCCAAGAAAATTTCAGGGGGAGGGGGTGTTGGTGAGCATGTAGAAAACAGAATCATCCTGGTAATTTCCTTGCATCAAAACCAAACTTTACTAAATGTCAATTATACTTAAATCTTTGCTCCATATGTGGAAAAGCAAGACTTCAAAGGTGAACGAAAAACAGCCCCTGTGTAGAATCTGCTAGAGGAGATTTTCCCGTAGGCAATGTCATCAGGTGGTCAAGTCAGGAGGAGGAAAGAGACCGAGGGAAAGGCTGAGTGTGGGCTTCACGTATCACACACAGGCATTAGGATTAGGCTGGGGTAGTGCATTTGCTTTTTCAAATTCAGTTCTGGTAATACGCCTGATGACAACCTTCCTGCATCAGGAGGCGCGAGGGCAACGTTGATGATGGGCAGCCTTTCAGGCTAGCTCAATGCGTGGTCACTGTTAGAGTTCTTACCTGCAGAATGCAGAAGACCAGGGCTTGCTTTAAAAAAAAAATCTCAGGAGTATGACAGATGTTGTAGACAGTGGTCCTCACTCCTGATTACACACCTGAATCACCTGGGGAGCTTTTAAAGCCTGTCATGGCTCCCAGGGGAAGGAAGCAGCACCTCTGGGAGTGGGGACCAGGCAGGAGTGTTTTTTTTAAAATCTCCCCAGGTGATTCTACTCTGCACTGAAATGGTAGGTGTCAGATGTATTCAATGTCTTCATAGCTCTTTAGTTTTGCCAGTGCTTTGAAAAACAATTTCTTTAAGTGTGTCTGTGACACGTAAAGGAGACCAGGGTGGAGGTCAGCATTTCATGAGGGGTTGTTACTCTCCAAACCTGGAGAAGCTCATCCGAACTCAGTTGCAGGTTTTGTTTGGCTGTTCGAAAGCAGATCAAACGTGGAGGTGCTCCCATGATGAAAAGATGTGACAATTTGAGGATCATAAATAATGATGGCTACAATGATTCAAAACTTATCAGGTACATGAAAACCTAAGAGTCCATAATAATACTTTAAACATAAACAAAAACCTTCCATTGACCACCTTGGAGGTTGCTAGGGCATCAGCTCATTATTATAAAAGACGTATAAATTAAGGGGAATCTTAAGGATCTTCCCTGTCTTCCCTTACTTGGACTAGAACTCAGGCTAGTCAAATAGTTGATGAGGAAAGCAGTTCTTCTTTGTGTAGAAGGAATGGGATATGTATACTAAATGGAGAAAAAATTAGAAAACTGCTATTTTCCTGAAATGAAATAAAAGATCTAGGCAACAGCAATCAATGGCAGCTAAAATTATTATTGGAAAAATGGAGGGGGGGTTATAATGGACAGATGAGGTAGACCACACCTGTATTAATTTCCTAGGGCTGCTGTAACAAATCACCACAAACTCAGTGGCTTAAAACATCAGGAGATTATTCTCTCATTGTTCTGGAGACCAGAAGTCCAAAATAGGTTTCATTAGGTGGAAATCGAGGTGTCGGTGGGGCTGTGCTCTCTCTGGAGGCTCTAGGGGAAGACTTTGTTCCTTGCCTCTTCTACTTTCTGGCAGCTGCTGGTGTCCCCTGGTTTGTGGCTGCATCCCCCCTTCTGTGAGTGTGAAACCTAGCTTCTGCTTTCTTCTTATGGGGGTGCACGTGACTGCATTCGGATCTTAACCAGATGATCCAGAATAATCTCCCCATCTCAAGATCCTTAACGGAGTCACATCTGTAAAGAAAACCACTCCCCCGTGTGTGTGTGTGTGTGTGTGCCACATGGGTAACATAACATTCATAGATCCCAGGGATGAAAACATAGGTATCTTTTAGGGAACTATTCTTCCTCCTACCACAGCACTGAACCACTGATCAATATTTATAATAAGGCAAACAGGATAAATAAATTATTCCTACCCACCCCTTAAAAAATCAACTCAATCTAATAATGCCTCTAGCTCAAACTGCTGATTTATGGGGGATGGAGGAACATATTAAATGACACCAAAAATATAATCAGCCAAATCCAGCAATTCTTCAAGACAAAAGACCCAATTCTCAACTTCCACAATAAATGCACCAAAGAAGGGAAGCTATTACACGGCAAAAGAGATATAAGAACATAGTAAGCATAATCAATACTGATAGAATCCTTTTTGTGTTCTGACTTGAACAAAACAACTATTAAAAAGGCATACTTGAGGCAGAAAGGAAAAATTGAATACCAATTGATAATACTGAGGAATTACCAGATTTTGTAGGGGTCTGATAGTAATACTGTGCTTACGTTAAAAAAAAAGTTAGACATGCCTACTAACATACATCAGAGTGAAATGACATGTCTAGGACTTGCTTTAAAATACCCCAACAACAAATAAATAAATAAATAAATAAATAAATAAATAAATGCAAATAAGCCATGAAAAGAAGTGAAGGTAGGGGAATAGACATAATAAAAACAGCAGATGTTAATTGTTGAAGCTAGGGGATGCATGCGTGATAATCTATTCAAGGGGCCTTTCTATTTTTTATGCACGTTTGAAAATGTACCCTCTCAATGCCCCAGTGTCCCTAAGAACCCCACAGGTTCTGGGGGAGTTGCATGACTACAAGTGTTAATATCCCACATCCTGCTCCAAAACACGATGCTACGTCAGCCAGCAGGGAAGATGGGGGCTTAACATCCTGTGGCAACCCTATCCTTGAGAGCCTTATCCCAGAGGGAGGAGGGAGCCTGTCTGCGAAGTGGAAAGATGGCGCCTGGGCTTCTGAGGTCTTTGGACCTGGATGTGAACCTGAGCTTAGTGTGATGTTCTGCTATACAACAGGTTGCGTGAGGACCACATGAAAGGGCAAGTGCCCAGCATACGCTAGGCACGCCTAAAGCTGTTTTATTAGTGTTTTAAAGTCTTCACTTGAGCCTAACTGGGTTCAGACATGACTGTACTTACGTGGTGAAACGCTGAGTAAGATTACCCTCATGGGAAACTGAAGGTCTTCTCCAGGGAAATTATTTATTCTAAGGTGAGAATGCCATCTGAACAAGGCGTTAGACCCCATTAAAATGAAAGGTTTCATAACTGCAGGAAGAAATGATTTTCAGTCACTCAAATCTATTTTAGAATCAATCCCATGGACTCACTCCTTGGTCTCGGAGTAAGGCAAGGCTATAAATAAAACTGGAAGAGCTGCTTTGCTGAAAATCAATAACAAGCAAATAATGGTATTACATTGATACCCTGCGAACTGGGGATGATTTAAAAATATTTAGAAAACCAGGTAAGGGTATCATCTAATCGGAACAGAACAAAGGCCTGCTGTGAACTGGGACGAGCCCAAGGTCATTACTACCAAAAGATATGATGCAAGGTGAAGAGTCATCCCACCCACTGTGTTAACAACCACGGTCACACCTAGCACAGCAGAAGCGCAGCATGACTCTCTTGGTAGCCACGGTGGGAGGCAGTTTTGTGTTTCTGTGGGCTGGCGCAGTGGCTTGACTCACTGGCTTACTGAGACCTCCCTTTGAGCGAGTTGGGAGACAGCAGGCCGCCCCAACAAGCTAGTTCATGCAACTTATTCCATCCAAGACCAAGAGTTGGGGTATAGAGAATTAAGAATTTTAAAATTGTTAGATTTTGAAACTGCAGGGAAGGCATTTTGCTTTTCATGAAACAAAACAATTAAATTGGTAGCACGAGATAGCTGCATTTTCAGATGGTGTAATTAACTGGGGCGTTTAATTCATTGGGATGCAGTGGTCGAGCTGCTTTTAAAGGTAATGCAGAGTGAATATTGAATTTAAGAATTCAATTGTTTGTTTGCACAGTTTTAAAGCAGGATGCTGGACAGAGTCACCCATCCGTCAGTCAAAGGCAACTCTAAGGGAAGACGACAAAATATCTTTTCTCCTAGAGTAATCGCTTTCCTAACCCTGAGTTCTGAGACACTCGGAAGGGCTGGCACTGAATTTAAGCTCCAAATCACTCAAATCAAAAAGAGCTACTCTCAGTCTGTCATCAGGAAGCGAGCTCTCCAAGGTGTATTTTTATCCCAGATTCGTCTAAGTTATGACAACTCACCTGGTTGGTTTCTGCCATTTGAGTAGAGAGAGGCATCAAAGTGACAGGACATCATTCTCTGTGTTCCTCGTGAGGTGTGATGGAGGAGAAAAACAAACCTGGGGGAACAGATTTCAAAGTGTTTCTACGGCATCTCCAGATTGGAGAGATATGAGGCACTGTTTACGCTTCTTCTCACCCAGGGCTCTTCTGAGGTTGAAACTCCTGCCTCTTCCATAGCACTTATCTATTTGTTGATTTATTTTACTGCTCTGATCTTGACGCATCTCCCTGTCCTTTATGGATCTTAAGACTTGCAGCCCTAATAGTCTGTGCTCATTCCCGGTCATGCTCTCAAACCTTGGAGGTGTTCGGTGAGCACCCTCTTCCCCTTGCTTAGCCAGGATAATCCTTGGCTAATTAGCCTTTCTGTGGACTCACATCCTCAGACCACACGGGGAAGTGATGGAATCTAGTGCTTGCTTAATTGAAATAGGTAGGCAAATAGCTACATGGATATACATGTAGATATATAACATATATTCATGAAATATAGATTTACATATGTGACATCTATATCTATAGAAATATCTACGTATCTATGATATATAATCACAGGTGTCACAGCAATCAGGGACCTCCTCCTGTATGTATTACATGGCTGTTACATCCAGCCGTTCCCTAATTTTCCAGATAAAGTGTACTCTGCCGGTTTTGTTTGAGTCGGTTTAGATGATAATTGCACATGTATCTCAACTCATCTTTCCATCTCATTTTTTGCTTTCTTACTGTACTGTTTTATACTTCGTTTTCCTCCTTTTCTAACTTCTTTTGAAGTACTTGAGTTTCCCTTGTTCTCATGTTTTCCTCTACTAATGTGAAAGATATATATATATATAGGATATATAGGATATATCCTATAGAAATAGGATATATATATATATCCTATTTCTATTATGTTAGGTATTATTCTTTCACTTTTAACGTGGGTACTGCTGTGATAGGGCCTTAGAACAATTCAACTCGGACCACTCCCTCCCACTTTACATGCTGCTTTGTCCGATACGTAGTCCACTCAATTTTGTCCAATATATAATTCCACCTTAATTTTGAATCCTGCCACATTATTCATCTGGCTATTTTCATTGCTGCTATTTTATATAATCATGGGTTATTTATATAAACCCACATATTTACCAGTTTCTTTGTTTATGACCTTGCATCACCCTTCTTGCTTTTAAGTTTAAATTCCTTTTTCCTGAGCTACATCCTTATTCTGAGCGTCCAGCATGGGTCTGATAGTGGTGAGCACTTGGTTTTTACCTGATAATCTACTTCACTCTTATTCATGAGTGAGAGTAGTTGGATGGAAACATCTACAGTTGACAGTTTTTCCCCTCAGGATTCTGAAGATGCTATTCCATTGTCTTCTGCATCTCCCTCAAGTTGAGAAAGTACAGGTAGTGTGATTGTTCTGTGAGCGGTGATTTGTCTTTTCTCTGGTTACTCTGAAGATTTTCAGTTGGTCTTCGGTATTTCTGTAAGATGTGTGGGTGTTTTGCCTCACCCCATGTGAGCCTCCTAAACTTGAGGTTTCATGTCTTTCATCAGATCTGGAAGACTCCAAGCCACATTTGTTCACAGGCTTCCTCTGTCTTTCCAGGGAGGAGGGGACACAGACACACATGCACAGAAGCGATAGCAGACACTGGAGGAAAATAAAGCCTGGCGAGGATACGGTGGCCGGTGCAAGTGAGAGAGCCGGCATGAGACAGGATGGGCCAGGAAGGCCCGTCAGCTCTGGGGACTTGCCCAGAGACCTGAGTGAGACGAGAGCACCGACCCTGGGTGTGTCTGGGGGGAAGAGCGCAGCCCCATTCAGATCCTCAGGTGCACTGTGTTTAAGGAGAGGAGAGTGAGGGTGGGGGATGGATAATAAGGTCAGAAAAAAAGCGATAACATGGAGTCTTTCAGGTCATTGGAAGGAGTTGGCATATGATCATGAGTGAGGTTGGATGCCATTGGAAGGTTCGGAGTGATCCTGCTTCCATTCAGAAGACTGGCTGATTGCTCTGTGGTCACTGGTGTGGAAACAGGGAGCTAGTTAGGAAGCCGATTCAGTTGTTAGATAGCCAGGTGGTAAGCAGTGAATGGGTTCTGGATTTACTCTGAGAGTGGTGTTGCGTGAATTTCACTCTAGTTCATGGCTTTACAGCCAACTCAGTAGACAGCTTACCCTTGCATTTGTTGAATAATAAAGAATGAATGAATGAATGAGTGAATGAATGCATAACTTTCAGGCCCTCTTTGACACATCTCCGCTGATAAAATAAAAATCATCAGACGCTGAAAGACTGCACGTTTTGCTGTTGCAATTAAAGTGTGTCCAGCAGCAGATCTAGCATGTGCACCAATCTCCTGTTTGCTTTCTGAGCCAGTGCTCTCATTTCGTTACAAATCTGAGATCTGTTGTTCGTCCTCCGCAGGAATTTGAAATTGTTCTTTGTCAACTCTATGACAGACACTCAAATTAGACCATTGGTAAATCTGCCTCAGTCATACACTTGTTCTGAAAACCTTACTTATGTTTTTAAGACGAATGTCATCAGCCAAATAATATATATTTTGATTTCAGAATGAACATGAACAGTTCACATTTTTCTGTTAATTTGTTTCAGAATGATATTCAATGGAGCTGACAAAGATTGCTACTTAATAAAGAGAGTGAGACACATTAAAAACTATTTGCTTCTTGAAACAGTATGGTAAATATATAAATGTTACTGTGGACCTACTGACTCCAACTTTTAACAGATTTCAAAGAAATGTAAAAGTGACAGAGATAAATGTCTTAAATGAATCTGTAAATTCATTGATAATTTTCTAATCAATCCTACTTTTATTAAATTATCTTTTGAAAATTTAATTAAACTTTTCATTAATTCCATTTATGAACCGTAATAATGTCTTCTAACGATGTGCTTACACCCAGTGAAGTCTGCTGTTCACAGAACTATTGGCCTACGATGTCTAAAGTCACCAAGGATACATGATCTCTTCCCTATAATATACATAACATAGAAAATTGTCCTTGTGGTTAGCCCTCTTTACGCTTCATATAGTACATTAACAGAACCTAAAGTGGGGCGACGATAACACGTGTACGGGCATATACGCCATGCCAAGCAAAGTGGCGCCAACTGGGCCCTGCTTTCATGGTGGCAACCTCACAGAAGGCACAAGGTAGTTAAAAACTAGAGAGAGGGAAACTTCAAATACCACAATGTCTTGGGCTGGAAAGAACTTGAAAGACTATCTCTTTCCAGCCTCACATCAATCTGAGACGGCACTTGATCTGGGATTTTAGTCCCCGCGCTGCACTGCTCTTGACCTCGCATTTTGATGCCAACCATCTGCTGGGCTCCACCCTGGGCGCGATTCTAGAAAGGGGTCAGCAGGCTTCCTGGCCTTGGCGATCTCAAAATCTACTGTCTATGAGTATTCTGCAGGTTGCCTTCGTATGGCAATTTGCTCCTCGGCAGAAGTCAAGCAAGATCTCTAAGACTTTATCTCACTTAAGAGAAAGAACGTTAAGAATAGGGTCCATATTTTGTGCTGCTCTCACTCGTGGTTGAGGAGACGGAGCAGAAGACGGTGAGACCGTCTGCAGCATACATTAACAAAGCCATCATTCCAGGATAACACCGTGCGAAAGCAAATCGCTGTTCTGTTCTGTCCTTGAGAGAGGTGGAGTGGCCTCGGCCAGAGTGCATTTTCTTCCCTGGGCAAAACATTCTCTCATTCTGGTGCCATGCACGGAGTTCTGAAGCTTGTCCTCTCCCTCCCTCCCCCATCCGCCCATCAGTACAGTGACGCTGCCCCCTATTCTAGAGCGTTTGACTTTCTACCCAGAGAGAGATCGCCCAAAACCTGTTTTTCATTAATGACAGTAATTGCTACATCAGCCTTTTGCTAATGAGGATAATAGTTCACATTTATTCCATGTTAATCATAGCACAATCCTATGTCATTGAATTCCACAATATCCCCTTTCTGCAGATAAAGGAAAGAAGGAGATTCAGAGAGGTTAAGAAACTGTCCAAGTTTCTACAGCCAGTCAGGCCTGGAGCCAGAATGCAAATCGGGTGTCTGATTCCTAAACCAGGCATTTAAGCTCTCACGGAGCTGCATGGGATGATAGCAGGAGGATACGGACGGCTAGAATGGAGGGAGGCACAAGCACCTGCCCGCACACCTGGCCCAAGTTCTTGGAATTCCAGACACCCCTTAAAGTACAGGCTTATGTCAACAGAGTTTTCGAGAGAAGCTGAGGTTATCTGGGAATCTGGCTGCCAGCATTCGTTCTCTGATCTGCCCTGTTCCATCCAACAACACAGACTCGACTTTCTCGCCAGCAGCCAGCAGCACAGGGCAGCCAAGACTAACAAGTGTAGGCACTGTGCAGGGTACGGGTGCATGAATAGCGCTATTCTTTGCTGGCCAACACTGGCCCCATTGTTTCAAGCAATGAATAGAGCTGTGTGGGGAAAAAAAAATTCACACACGAGGCAAAAGCAGCAAAATTTGTCTCTTTGTGATGGTTTCAAGACTGGGTGAAAAAGTCATTCTTCACCTGGTGCTATTTTACATATTCTTTCACAAACAGAAAGCACTTTCTGGCAAGGGGAGAGCCTCTTTCTAAAAATTAAAAAGTTACAGGTCACAGTGCAGGTGGGAGAAGCGTGAGTCGACCTCGAAGTTTGACTGCACTCATTCATGGCAACGCCGGGGAGACGGACAGCAACGATGCGTCACGTTGATTTAGTGTGGTCGAGCGCCGGGTCCACCATCGTCCTGACCTGTTCCCGACACGCGGCTTTCGCCTGCATTTTCCCAGATAACAGAGGGAGCATTAAGCGCTGTTTTCGATTGGACTCTCCTTTGCAGGCAGCTTATTGTCAGACTTCTATTTCCCTTTGCTACGGTTAAGTGCAGTCATTCCCGGAGCCATTCCAGGGGTTCCCTGGCTGGGCTGTGGTGAATGATGACCAGGGGACCCGTCCCTACCCTTGTCCTTCGTGGACCAGTAGGTGAAGGCAGAGCCCCACACACCCCTACGTTAATTTAATATTTACATGTGGAAAATGTATTCGCCTGTAACGTAACTCTCTGCAGGCTCGAGTCCTCTGCACAGAACCTCCTTGTTTTCAAACCATTTATAAAATCGCCGTTGGAGGTAGATGTCCTAGGACACAAGGAATCCTCAATCGGGTGCTGAATGAATTATTATTTTACATATTTTGACGTCACACAGTTCAGTGATTTGAATTTCTTCAGAACTGTTATCCTCATTATTTTTTTTTTGTACAACTTGCAGAGGCAGCCTATTAACGTGACAAGAGCATGTGTGGGTTTTAGATGCAAGTTGATTTAAATCCAGGTTTGAGAGGTAGCTCTGCGGGGCGACTGTATGTCGTAGGTTGTCCTGGAAAGACCCCACTCACACCTGATGTCTTGGCGTGACTGTTACCCTCTTTCATTCTAAAAGAGTGCCCTGTTTGAATGAGGATGAGGTCACCCTAGAGTAATGCCACCTCGGGCAATCAGCTTCATTTCTGCTAACCTTTCTTCCCTCATTTGTTAAATGAGAACAATACTGTCTACCCATTAGGATTAGTGTTAGTACTAGAGAGAATATAATATGCATGTCCCTGAATATTGGGTGAGGCACAGGAGGGACTCAATAAAGAGTGACCATGATTAATATTTCCTCTGGAGGCAGTGCCTTAGAGCAGTGTTTCCAAGTGTTTAAAAAAATGATACGCCACTGAAATAAAGATGTAAAATAATTGAGGGAATGACTTTAAGTCAGCAAGGTTTTATTTTGCCAAGTAAAGATATTCAAGAAAAATAATGCCACCAATTACAAACATCTTCTCACAAAAGAAAGGCTATTTTAAAGCTAAAAATAAAGGAAAGGAAACCTTAGAATAAAAGACAGTCCATTCAATTTAATGTCTTTATTGTTATTTTTTAAAACAAAATATTACCTTTTGAAGGGAACCAGACTATGCCGCTCCAAAATATGCCACTTTGGTATAGGATTGTTTTTGCGCTGAAGGCAATTGAGAATTTTGGGGGGAGTAAAATTTTCTCTCTACCTTTTTAGGTTCTTGGCTGTTCTAATAATCCAATTAACATAAGACAGACAAACAGAAGAAAAAAACAAATTTCATTTTGTATGTACAGGGATTCCAAAAGGAAACGAGGACCACAGGCTATCGGCCATTGAGGCTTATAAACTGTCCTGAGTTAAGGAAAAGGGGTTAAGGGTCTGGGACGTCAAAGGGAAGAGAGACAATTCACCAGGTGACGGAAAGATCAAGTGTTTGATGAGCACCTATTTGCCAGATCATGCTGAGAAGTCCTAAGGTAAAAAGAAGAGATCTTTGGTAGAAGCTCTCTTCCTGGGACAGGCCATCTATCTAAATCCCTTTAGACAGTTGGAAAGGGAAAGGGAAAGAAAACGACTTCCTGAGTATTCTGTTTTTTAAAATAATCAGCCTACAATAATCCTCATGCCAAAGAGACACATTTTGCAGTGACGAGTTTTGCTCTCTGACCAAGTCAACAGATCTAGGAAAAATTCTCTGACTTTCCCTCCTCTGCCTAAAAGCAGAACATAAATTTTTCTTTGAGGAAGATGCCTTCCAGCCAGCCAGGGAGAGAAGGCAAGACTCCTCGTTGAAGATGGAGAGTCAACACCAAGACAAGTTTGCATAAACAGGCCTTACTGAAAAAGCCCTTACTTTTCGTTAGTTTGCCCACATACTCCTAGTCACTTCGCTGCAACGTATTGTTCCTCAGAGCCCAATCTTTTTTTCCTTTGTTAAGAAGGGTACAGAAGCCCTCAAGTCTCATCACCTCTTTGAGAATCACTTTTTTTTCTGTGAGCTCCAATGCATATAAAAGTTAGGAAAAATTCTGTGCCACTTCTCCTATTAATCTGTCTTTTGTAGTTTAATGTGCAGCCCCCCATCCCAGTACACTAAATCTAAGAGGGTAGGGAAAAGTTTTACTCCCAGACACTTTTCTTTATCTCTCTGGGTAAGAGCCCCATGAATGCTCGCAGCTTCACAGAGGTTCGAAGTCAGAAAGCTGGACAAACACCGGCCTTGCACACGATTATTTTTATCATCTGATACCTTCGTGCTGTTAAGCATTCTTTAGTCTTTGAGCTCAGTCGTCAGTAGGCTGTGGATGCTTTAAAAATATATGACTCATTTCCAAACTCACGTCTTCTTAGGTAAAAATTTTGATTTTGCCAGCTTAGTTGAACATAATTGTTACTCTAGTTTACCTGCGTATTCTCTGTAAGTGCTAAACACTCTTGGAGGTTCCAATCAATATTGGACAAAATTAGGTGTTCAATACACAAATCAGAGATTTGGCATCATGCCTATAAAGTAGCCGCATGCTTCATGAATTCACTTTTTAGCTGTTTCAGCATGGTATGGACTTAGTTTGGTTTTCAATCTGTACATGATTCAGAAGCAAAAATTCTTTTATTTCCCCTTAGCTGTGTAAAAAAATCGCCTTTGTTAAACCATTGGGAAGAATTGATCCAAGGAGAGGGCTTAAGAAAGGGAGGAGAAACCTCTCCAACAGGCCTCCCACCTCCACTTCATTTTTTTCCTCTGAATGCCATTGAATACCTACGACTTCCCTAGCATTTAACCTAACAATGCTTTTAAAGATTTAATATTACCCTCTTTTCCCTCAAATGATATTTGCATAAGCCATAATTAAGTTTTTGGAGTCTTATAAAGAAAAAAAGACCTCTTGAAAGAAATAAAGTAGTAAGGCGAACATTGTAAATTGGAGAAGCTAATCACACAAAAAATGATAATAGCTTCCAAACTGTAGAGTCAAAATTTACTTATATTTCCTGACTATTATGACTATTAGGATTTTAAGATCTATTTATACTAAGATATATCTTTGCTTTCTAATTTGCTCTTTTATTCAAAACAATCTTTAACAGCGAAAATCTTGTAACCCAATATCATAATCAAGCCATTGAACTTTTAAATTGAAGCCAGGTTCTTTTCAAGCACTTCATTTTCCAGCATCAGGAGATGAAAAAGCATTTATTCTAAGATGTAAATTCTTTTCATTGTTCAGGAAAGTAGAGGCTCCTTTGGATCTGAAATACCAATACGAAATGTCCTTCACCAAACACAAATCTTTTGAATAGATGCAAATTCATCATTATGACTTTAACTCTGTCATTAATTTTCTGTGTAAATACAAAACATTTCACTTCATTGCATTACCACTTTGTATTTTGCTTTATTGAAACCCTAAGCAACTTCTACAAATTCTTCAAGGAAGGGAAATGTCACGTGAGCTGTACCTGAAACAGAACTCGTACAGTTTATGGTCACCTGAGGTTGATGAGCACATGACAAGAAGCATTGTACAGTTCAGCACCATTTACTCCCATCAATCCTCTGTGACTGGAATGTCGTCTGCAGGGCCGCACAAAGTGCATTAGGTGATCGAAGTACGAGAGATGATGGGTGAACCTGGGACCAGCAGAGCCGTGAAACGTGGATAATGCAGGGAAGAAGCTGGGGCAAGATGGCTGCCCTTGGAGATGGTCCCGCTAAAGTCTTCCTAACCGATCCTTTCTCAGAACTTCGGACAATAATTGCATTAGTGGCATCTTTTGGAAGGTGACAGTTATTTTCGATGTTTTTTACCACTGAGGGATAAAACAACAGTAACTTTAAAGTAAACCTCAGCCTGCTACTAAACTAAGCTTTACGGGCAGGGCTAGGTTGGGAATAGCCCTGCAGACTTTTTTTTTTTTTTTATCAACTTAACAAATGTTTGTTTTCCATTTCTTTTGGACAATGAACTTAATAAACTCTTTTACCTAGTTAAGATTTATGAAAAGTGTTTTTCCCCACACTTATCTCACTTATAGAATGTGTAATTTGCATAATGGTAAGACTGGGCATTTTCATTCTTGCCTTTCAGGCACTTCCATTCTAATTTTCATGGCAACAGTAAGTGCACTCAACAACAATGGGCCATTGATCCGGCGTGTCTCCTACCTACCCTGGAGCGGCTGGGCAATTGTTAACCGTAGAAGCCACAAAACAGATAACGGAATGGACCATTAGTGTAAAAGCGCTGCCTGTAATGGTTTCAGTAATAATTAATATGCAGGATAGCTAGCCTGTCACACACCATTTCAGACTAGAATTGCATCTGTCAGTCCAAATCCTGACTCCGTTTGAGGCATCCAGCACCGAATCTAGTTAGACAGCTAACTGAATTAAAACAAAAATCTACAGATGCATGATAAATGCACAGGATGCTATGTCACACATGAATGACTCCTGTACAGGCCAAATGACAGATGTATTTCCGCGACTCCAGGCCAGGCTCCAGCACAAACCACTCTTCATTTATCAATAATTGGGCCTTAATTTCATTTGGCAGTGGTGGAGCAGCACGCTCAGCTTCCTCTCCAATAGACGAACACTAATTAGACTTTTTTTTGTGGGTGGGGGAAGGATGGGCACCAATCTTTTGATTTATTTCAAATAGTCAACCGTAAGCAAAGTTAGAGCGTCTCCTTTGGAAGAGTAGGGTCTGTTTCACCCAAAGCTCATCATTCGTAATAATATCTTGCAATGGGAACTCTTCAGTTATTAATGTCTCATTTTGATAAAGATGAGAAACATGGAAGAGGCCAAGTGGGAAAAAATATAGGCAAGAATAGATAGAGCTTACACGCTGAGTCTCTTAAAGTACTTGCTAATTCTTCTTACTCTTTGCTGAGTTTTGTTTTGCCTTTTAGGACTCGCTCTCTGTCTCTGTCTGTGTCTCTCTCTGAGGAAGATTCATAAACATTATAGACAGATGGAGGCAATATAAAGAGAAAAATTGTAAAACAGTTATTAAGATTGTAATTGCAGAAGAAAACTACTAGGATTATTTTCTCAGGTTATCATGTGGATTTGCAGACCAATTTTTAATGTGATTGTTTTTATTTTAGGTGAGTTCATCGAAAGAATTAGTAAAATGCCTGCGACTTCCTAAAAGGATTAGCATTCCCCACTATCATCCAAGTAAGAAAAATTCCCAGAGGATTTCCAGTCACGTGTATGAGAGAATACAGCACGTTTACATCATGTAAACCAGCCCCAGAATTGAGAAGACACATGGCAAGATCTGTATCGTGGCCACTTTCTTCCTTAGAGCTACATTGTGGCCCCATCTCAATGCCCACAGAGTAAACCACGTATTCCTTTGTTCCCTTTTTTAAGAGTTCCAGTTTTTCAAGAGACAAACTGGCCTGACAGATATTGACCATGGCTTTTTCCCTGGGTGGACCTTTCTCCCATTTTCGTCGTTGCTGCTAGTTGCTCATTTGGGCTTAGAACCAGGCAGGCTTTTCAGGTTCTCTTGAGCTTCTTGCCTGTCTTGCCACAGTGAGTGACAAATGGGTGACCTGCTTCTCCCTCAATTTCCAAACACAAGCTTAACGCCAGCTAGGAGCCCTCCTGACCCACTCTTGAGATGACGCTATTCCCTGCCACTCAGACACTCCTCAGGACCGAGTTTATTATTCTTCAGTGGCCTAGGTGATGGCAGTGACGTTGTCCTGCGGACTGATTGCTGTGCCCAGATGATCTGTTGAAGTTGGCTGCCTGATCCAACATACAGCCTAATTGAAGAGGACGAGGAACAGAATCCGTTCCCGTTTCACCCCAGTAACTATGCCAAATTCAACAGAGAGATCTCCATATGGTCGAGCACAAGTGAGGTAATGTGTATATTGTGCCATAATAAATGAAGTCTCATAGGTTTCAACAGCTCATAGTAGCTATCAGGAATCTTTCCTAGCAACTCATGGGAAACCGAGCAGCATGCCATCCATGGGAAAGCCATAAATAATTTTGCAACTCAGCCACCGGGGTTGTGGTGAGATGCTGTGCTGGCATTATTTACTCTAAACACTGACAAACACGGGAGCACGTGTGCCATTTTGTACGCAGGCTCCCCTGCGGGACGCAGGAGCATGGGAGGACTGGAGATTTACCTGGGAAACATCTGAAAGCCGAAGGAGTTGGGAAGACTTCAGTCTGGCTGTGTGCTGCTTAAAACTTCGGAGTAACAGGATTTCTCAAGACTGCTGGCACTTATACTTCTCAGGAGATATTTAATGAGAAAGATAAAACAGAGTCCTTGTGGGGTATATTAGTATTATTACTTAAAGAACCCATTAGCCCTTTCTGTGGGGGGATTCTAGTTTCTACCCCATTGATATTCAGCTTGGCCATGTGACCTGGCCAGGGAAATGTGAATGAAAACGTCATGTGTCAAGTCTCAGCAGGAGCTTTAAGAGCCATCACGTGATTCCTCTATGTTCTCTTTTGCTCCGCCATGAAGCCAGTCATATCCTAGGCAGGAGCTGCTCCATTGTCTGGGTCCTGGACTGAAGCCAGGTCGAGGAGAGACATAGTGAACCTATGATGGACAAGTAATGTGAGCAGACATCCCGTTATTATTGTAAGCCACAAGGATTTGAGGATAATTTATTCCTGCAGAACAATTTCTCTTAAGATAGCTGATATAGATCATAGCACCTGTTTGAGATAAAATGGACTATTTAATTCTAATTACTTTAGAACAGATGATGATAGGAAAATTGGTTTTCAATGATTCACGTATATGCTACTTTCTGCTACCATGGACCCTCTCTCTTCTACTTGTGCACGACTCCCTGGTATGACCTGCAGCAATGTGCAACCAGCATGTGTCTGCTATTACTCTTGCATGTCAAACTATGATTACGTCCTTTTCTCCTACTTGTGTGACTTGTGATCAATGCCTTTAATATTTGTTTAGCAGACTTTCTCCCTCTTGGCTCCAGCAAAGAAAGGATTCAGAAACCTTACAGGGCACTTCAAGGTATGCTGATCTGTTAGCACATTAGCACATTGGGCACAGTGATAGAGGGGTCGAGTTGAGCTCATAATCTGTCATGCCCGAAACGGGTCCAGTGAGTTGTCCCAAATCCCTCTTAGAAGATGCAGGCCTGGGGAAATTGTGCTCCAGCCAAGGTTACTGAAACTTAGATTGAGACCGAGGTGGGGCACATTTGGTTAGAGGCGCACAGTGGGTCGGGCCATGGTCTGTGGAGACGGAGTCAAGAAATCAGCACCTAACTGAACACACTGAACAGAGAGGTCAAGTTCGGGCATACAAAAGAAACTGGGGACCAGGGTTCAGAAGGAGGCCCGCAAAGGGCACCGAGAACATCTCTTTAACAGTGCCTGTGCTGGTTAGGATTCTTTGTTGCTAGCGTAGAGGGGAAGAATAATTTTCCCTCTACCACTCTGAGTTCTTAGCTGAGACCCCTATAACAAAAGACATATTAATGAGAGAAAAACAAACAAAAGTTTATTAGCATGTCTATCTCAGGCATACATGGAAGATACCAAGGGAAAAAATGAGTAACTCCCCAAGGCGACTTAGAACTCAGATTTAAATACCATCTTACTAGTGAAAGGGAGGAGAGAGATTTGTTCTCTTTGGAGACAGCAAACGGCTTTTAGGAAAGATGAATAAGCCCTTAGAGGAGTGGAGGGAGGAGGTATGATAGTGTGAGACGAAAGTGTAAGTGGGTTTGGTGTCCACTTCTAGTCTCCTCTCCTGGGATAAGACTCCACCTTCCCTGGTTGATGATACTCCTGGGGAGGGGATCTATGAGAACCGAGTTCCTTTTGAAGGATCTGTCTTTAGCAGATGAGACAAGATCAGAGAAAGTCTCTCCCTGTGCTTACTGTTTTTCAAGTGCCTACAGCTCACAACAGTGAATGTACCGAAGGGGCATATTTTGGGGATGGTGTGTCCTGCTAAGCTTCAACAGACTCATAAAATGTGTGACTACCTTAAAAGGGATTTATTGAAAGGATAGCATTTCCTTCCAATAACTAGCTTTTGGGCAGCTCCTAAAGAAGACAGGCCTTGCAAAGATAAGAGCAGCCCTGGGGATCTAAGTGGCGGGAGGTGACAGTCTTCAGCATGCCAGCACTGGGGTGAAGCAATTCCAACAATAAGAATTAGTATTGTTGTCAGGCTCTTAATATCTAAATCCCAAAGATGGCCTAATATCCTGGCTGGTGGGCTGAGGAGGGCAGGACATTTGGATGGGCAGTTTCACCAGGACTGTAGGCCATGGGGGAGAGGAAGTCCCAAGAAGGGAAGGCTGGGGGAGGGGGCCTGTGATCAGAAGACAAAGGGGAGATCCTGGACTGACAGAACGACAACTGTCCACTTTATCTCCGAAGAGACTTTTCTTCTCCGGATTTGAAACTTAGACCTCCAGCATCCCCCCAAACCAAGTTGATCTTTAGCACCATGGTATGTTATATAGAAACTCATAAGCTCCTACTCACTGGCCTGAGGAATGCTTGCGATTTCAGCGAGAAAAACATTTTAGCTTAAAAATCATTTCATATTAGCAAAAATGGACTCTGCCTAAGAGTAAGGCCAATAAGGCATGGCAGGTGGCATTGCCCTGGGTTTTACCACGAGGCAATTTAATAAATCAGACCGATGACCTTAATGCAAACCTTTGAATGTTAATAAGGAAACAAAATTCTGGCTTCTAATCTTATTACCACTCCCAAATCATTCACCAAGCTGAGCATTTTAACTAGCCAAATAATTGTGACTGAGGATCATTAGGGCTCTTATCGTTGGAGTTGGAGACACCAAAGAAAAAAATGGTCCTTTTGAAGACTTGCTAATGATATTTAGCCGTTTAACACAATATTCTGAATGTTATAAGTCTTAGGTGAAAGCTAAAGTAGTTTTCTATTTCTTATTACTGAACACTACAGAAATTACCCTACATATCCTAGATCAATTTATGCCAGCAAATCTAATTCTAGGTATAATTTGAATAGAGGATTTCTGAAAGAAGCATAACTCTGGTAGTGAAAGAGTCTATCCCAATGTTTAGTTTTTGATTATTGAAGAATATTTGGACTTTACATTATTTTATACTATTTTGTGCACTGCCACCAAAAAAATCTTAATGAGTTTTTAGTGCCATAGGCCTTTATTGTTTTTTATTTTGTACACACAGCCAATTTAATTTTCAGCATAGTAGAAAAAAATTTTTTTCACATTGCAAAGTGGGAAAACAGCTTGCTAGAATTGAATGCATGAACTTTTTCAAAAGGGAGTAGGTGCCTTGTTTTAATGTATTATAATGGAATATGGCAATAGTTTAATTAGTTCTGTATTTTTCTAGCAAATTATTTTATACTCACCATTCCTCATAGAGGTCATGTAAAATTTAAGCAGAAGTTAAAACACATACTGATAACCTTTGCCTTCTGTGCCCTTGATAGTCACCTACTTTCTCCTCTATTGATTATCTCGCCAGCCTGCCAGCTCCCGGATGCTGTGTGCGAAAGATGAAGAAGCTGACGGCCAGAAAGCAGGCAGGAAGGTGGAGGACAGGGGGTGTCCACACAAATCCCACCCTTGTCCTTTACTAGTCGATTTAATTCCTCAGCACTGTTCTCCGCATGTGCAGTTTGAGCTCAGAGTGTTTCACTCACAGTGTGCTCAGAAATACAGTCATAGGGAAAAGCTGATGCCCATTGGATAAACCCAAAGATTTCCCAGGTGGTCACTCTATCTTGTAAGTGCAAAGGAATAGGGGAGGGAGAGGGTTGAATCTCTGAAAAGGTGAAGGGTCACAGACTTTCACTACCTTCCCTTTCCACCCCATCTTCTTAGCCATTATGGTGTTGTTGTTGTTTTAAAATAGCACATTTACCTGAGATTTTAGGGTGAAGCCAACCCCAGTTCAGCCATAGCTCTTTTTGACGTGGGCCCATGGGAGGCATTGGGCAAATGGCCCAAGTCTCTCAACCTGGGTTTCCTGGTAGTGGAACTGTGAGAAGCAAGTGAAATAATAAGAGGTCTGTCTAGAAAAAGCCCAGCCACTGTTAATATAAGGAGAATGGTTTGTGCGACATCAATGTAACCTGGCAGCCAAGGAGAGCGGACTGGAATGCACATGCACAGACAATGATGGCTTCACTGTACTAGTCAGTGGGGGTGGTAGACTCTGTGGAGTGAGCATGTGTACTGTGTGGCCATTGCATTCAAAATGACTGAGTGAGTAGAGCAATGCATCTATATCGAATTTTGCATTAAGCTTGAACATTCCTCCATGGATACTATTCGGATGACTGAGAAGGGTTTTGAGAACAATTCAATGAGTGCAGTGCAAATAAAAGTGTGGCACAAATGCTTCAAAGATGGTTGAGAATCTGTTGAAAGTGATCCATGTTCTGGAAGGCCTGCAACAAGCAGAACACCTGAGAATATTGAACGCATAAGGGCTGCAATCAACAAAGATCGGCAACTGATAGTATGAGAACTAGAAGCTGATCTGAGGATTCCAAAAACTACTGGCTTTTCCCAAAACAAAAATCACCTTTGGAAGAGATTTCAGACCATCAATGAAATTCAGGAAAGTACGATGGGGCAACTGATGGCAATTCCACAAAGGATTTTGCAGGGTGGTTGCAAGAGTAGAAGAGACACTGGGAGAACTGTGTGAGATACCAGGGTGCTACCTTGAAGGGGACTGAGGCAACATTGTCCTGTGTACAATGTTGCTTGTATCTTGTATCTTCTTATATAAATGTCTGTTTTTTTATATGACATGGCTGCATACTTCCTGGACAGACCTCATCATATATTAGATGATTTTTCTCTATTGAAAGTGTTTCTTTTTCAGTTTTAAAATTACCTACCATTTAATGAGAGCCTATATGTCTCAGGCACGTTACACATGCATATTCCAGATATACTCTAAAGAAGGCATCATTATCAGAATTTAGTGTTGGGGACAGCACAGTTCAGAGAAGTTGAATAATATGGAATTGTTGGACTCCAAATCAGTACTCTTTCTACTGGGAGATCATAATGATACAGAGCCAATTTGTTCAAGTCCTGTGAACCCATACAAAATTGGGGCTGTCTACAGAAAAAGTGTTGAAATTCAATGTATATAATGAAAGGAAAATCATGAAGGAGGTACACATATCACCTTATTATATTATGAACTACATTTGAAGACTTCATTCAAATGGATCATGCTGCTTTTTTATACCTAATGCCATTACTGTGTTCAACTGTGAGACTAGATACATTTCATAATTAAATACATGATAATTTAACAGTAAAATTTGGGACTCCAAATGCAAATCATGAAAGTACACTGGAATCCCAGAAAATAAGATTGACTTTCAAATTTTCAGAAATATATTGTCTTTTTAGTAATAATTACTAGTTATTATAATAACGTACAAATAGACTATCTACTACTTCTATCAGGAGTACTAATATTATTTTAGTATCACGTACATTCTAATGGTGCATATTTGTACCGTGGGAAATTATTTACGAGGGTATGCAGGGTAAGTATAGTGGGAAGTCTGCTGGACTTGAACTTAGGAGATTCGGAGTCCAGTTTCTATTCTCCCAGGAACGAATTTTCTGACTTTGGCAAATCACAACTTCTCCAGAGCTTTGTGTCCTTATTTGTAAAGGAGATCTGATCATTTCTAAGGTCCTTTCTAGCTCTGAGATTGTATGATCCACAATAGCTGTGGATCATGGTTAGGAAGATCATGTGGCTGTTTTTCTAAATTGCATGGGTAAAAATTTGCCTAATTCTTAGCCATCAAAGAAACATGAAGGGATTGAAAGCATTTTCTTTGCTGCCTGTTTGCAAGAACTTCACTGTCTTTGGCTTCTACAACGTTTCACAGGGCCCAGGGCACAGCAGGAACTCTGTAAACGGTCATTGAGCGCGGCTGTTGCTGCTGCTACTGAACACGATGCTACAGACGATGATGGTCTTGATGTTGGTGATGGTGATGATGATGGACAGGCACAGTTAGGCAAGGCGCAAGGAAGCCTAATGAGAATGTTTCCAGGCAGCCTCTTGCATGTCACACTTCTCCCCTTTATTTCCTCTAAGTTCATCTCCCTTGGCTAACAGGGATCCAGGGCTATAACAAAGCAATGGAAGTCATCCTGTGATTCTGTTCAGACTTCAGAAAGATAGGCATAAACTTGAACGTTTTATTGTTTTTCTGAAATCTGGCTCATTGGGTTGAAAGAAGTGAATGCCATGGGTTACACAGTATCATTCTGAATTATCTTTGTAAAAGATATTTTTATTTTTGTTTGTTTATTTGTTTTGTGGGTAGAATTGATCCCCTATGGGTCATAATTCTTTGTAAAAAGATTATTCTCAAAAAATTAGTTTTTATTCTTGGGAGACTTGTATTTGTTTCCTTCCCAGACGTTCTGTGTCCAGTACGAGAAGGCTGCAGGTGCAGCATGGAGGCAAATCCTCACCGTCCGTGTCAGGGTGGAGGCCCTGTCCGTGCCAGAGGCCTGAATGAAACCCTCCCTGTTCTGTCGAAGTCCTTGTGCAATGTTTGGGATCCTGGAAAAGCTACATTTGGAGTCACACATTGAGGTCATATATCATTGGATACCAGTGGGCTGTGTTAAAGGGAAGTGCGCTGGGCCAAAATTAATTAATTAAAAATAAGAAAACGAAGCTTTGAACAGCATTTCTTTGGAAATCCTTACAAACACATGAATCAGGGAACCTGGACATCCTTTAGTCAAGTATGTTGGAAGCTCGTTCTAATGTGATTTGGACACGAAAAGAAGTATGACCTCACAAGACATCTGGGACAGGTAGGTAATACTTGGAATCCGTTATTTTCTCACCATGTCATGTTAGAAACTATGGCATTCATTTAGAGATTTGTGTTTAAATTATTCCCGTATATTTTTGGCTCCTCACCTCCCTAAAATTGTGGCTCTTCACACTGTTACTTCTCTTTCATTTGGGTCCCTCACTCAGTGAGTAGTTAATGGCTGCCTTGTAAATATATAAATGAAAGAGGAAATCTCACCAGATTAGACTGAGATACCGAGTTTGGAGTACCTTTTCGTATTCCAAACAAATCAATGTAAGAATTAGAAAAAAGATTTCTTAACTCACTTAAACCTTACCCCATTTGCTCTTTGTTTCCATTTATCAACTCCAGAAAATATTTGCCATAAGTCTTGTCATCTGCTTGCTGCTGAATTGCCTTGCCCAGTTACCTGTGGCAATGACTGTGAGCAGTCTCTGTGGCTTTGAAGTGAACTATATAGTAAAAATTCCAATTTTTTCATAATTGTCTTGTATTCATTGTCAGACCAACTTTTAATGTTCTCATAAGTATTAAGACAGAGACATGGTGTAACTTTTGATATTGCCCTGTATTTTATTAGCAAGTCTTTACTCTCTCAAACCTTTAAAAAATAATAAGATAACCAACCAACCAAATAAGGTTGAGCCTAAAAACCAAGTCTCCTGAATTCCTAGTCCTGGGAAAGACTACCACTTATTTAACATATTCATAATAAATATAGTAAAAACACAAATTAGAAAATGCGCATTATGGCGACAATATCGTTTGGGGTACAAGTTGTCTAATCTGTTGCCCCATAAATGCTAGCCTTCTATTCTGGCTAGGAAAAAGTCCTCACCTGCGTTCTCATTGATTCCTATTTACTTACCAACACTGGTAGAATGCTTACTCCTTGTTTAAGTATTAGGTAACATGTTCAGTGAAACAGCATTTGCAAATTCTCCCTTATTCACAGGGTTCCCTCTCCATCCCTAATTGTTCAAAGTGATTACAAATGAAAATCAGTATAGCACCTTCTTTCTATCCCTTAAAAGTGTTTAAAGAAAAGAGGAATCAACATTTTTTGAAGATTTATAATGTGCCAGGCATTGTGATCTATAAATATATCTCAATTATTGCATTCCTTGAATAAAAGAATAATAGAAGCAAACAGCAAATGTGATGGGCAATGATTTAAATGCTCTTATTCCCAATGGGCTCTCCTCTGCAGCACCTCAAAATAACAACTTGATTTGAGATTCTTTTTCATTTACATTCTGTTGATGGTAAGTACAAAAGAAAACCTCAACTTGTAAACCAAAGGTTTTAGCAGTAAGCCTAAATGTTATAACAAACACACTTTCAAGGAAGAATCTCTGAGGAAGGATTTTCTCCTCAAAATAGGAAGAAAAAAAGTTTCGTACTCAGACACATTCAAGGTTGATGGTTCTTATACGAAAGTCAAAGGGTTTTAAGTTAGAACCTGAAGCTGTTCGCATGATTGTGTCGTGTTTTCCAAATGGCTTTAGAGGAAACTCAGAGTTTCTCTGACAGCAACAATGTGGTCTGGACAGAGTCGTGAAGTTTTCCATGTAAATTAATCAAACCTATACGAAATAAATCTTTAGCAAGTATACACAAGTTTAGGTAATTATTTTGAACCAAGTGAAGAAGGTGAAGGGATTAAGGGGAAAAATGTAAAACCCGTGGGCAGACAGCAGTGGAGTGAGTACCGGGGGAAGGGGACTGAGGAGGGAGAAAAGGGTAGAAGGGGGTACACGATGATGGAGGAGACTTGACTTGGGTGTGAGCACACAGTATCATATAGAGATGATGTATTGTGGAACTGTACACCTGAATCCTATATAATTTTATTAACCCATGGCACCCTAATAAATTGAATAAAAAAGAAAAAAAAAGAAAGAAAAACATCCACGGCAATTTTCCCCAAGTTCTCCATCCAGCTATGAGATTTTAAAATTGCATTTGAAATTTTATAAAAGTTCTTGAAATTGGTTCGTTGTCTCACCAAAAATTCTCTAAGCTTCCTTTAGCACAATTTTAGCCTTCCGTCTTCTTAAGCAGAATTCCACTCAATAAATGATCAAGTCAAGTTGACCACAGAAGTTGTTTTTTATAATGTGGGCTTCCAGGAAACTTACAGATTTCTGTGTTCACATTTTAAACTGCTATACATCAGGGGAGAATGCTTAACAAGGTCCTCTGGGCCCTACCTCATCCTATAAACAAAAATTAACTCAAAATGAATCTTCTACTTAAAGGTAAGAGTGAAAACTTTAAAAAAAGAAAAAAATAGATAAATTGAACTTTGTCAAAATTTTTGTGCTTCAAAAGACACCATCAAGGAAGTGGAATGATAGCTCACAGAATGGAGAAAAATTTTGCAAATCCTATGACTTATAAAGGACTTGTGTCCAGAACGCATGAAGAAGGCCTACCATTCAATAATTTTAAAAAATTGAATTTAAAAACTGGCCCAAGAGTTTGAATAGACACATCTCCAAAGAACACAAACAAATGTCTAATAAACACATGAAAAGATTCTCAACGTCATTGTTCATTTGACTAGGGAAATGCAGATCAAAACCACAACGAGATACCATGCGATCCTACCGTTAGAAAGACAATAATGAGGCAGTTGGTGAGGATGTGCAGAAACTGCAACCCTCACACATTGCTGGTGGGAATGTAAAATGATGCAGGTGCTTTCAAAAATAACCTGTCAGTTTCTTGAAATGTCAAGCATAGAGTTTCCATAGGACCCAGCAATTCCACTGCTAAGTATACATTCAAGAGAACGGAAAACGTATGCCCACAGAAAAATCTGTAGGTGAATGTTCACAGTAGCATTATTTATAATAGCCCAAAGTTGGGAACAAATGATCGTCAGTTGTGAGTTATAAACAAAATGTTATAGATCCCTAGAATGTAATATTTAGCAATAAAACGGAATGAAGTATGGATACTCGCTACAACATGAATCAATCTTGGACCCATTATGCTAGGTGAAAGAAGCTTGTCACAAAAGACCTCATACTAAATGATTCAGTTTCACTTATACGACATACCCAGCATAGACAAATCCATGTTCATAGAAAGTATGTTAGTTGTTTCCAGGAACTGACAGTAGGGGAGAAGGCAGAGCAATTGCTAAAGGCCCTGGGATGCCGAAGATGTTTTGAAATTACATAGTAGCAATAGCTGTACAGCACAGTAAACATACTAAAAACTACTGAATTACGTAGTTCAAGGGGATGAATTTTATAGTATATAAATTATATTTCAATGCCACTGTTATTTTAAAAAGACTCTCTCTTGAAATAAATAACTTCTTTCTAATGTGTACATTATGGAGGGTGGTGGGCTCACAGGTTTATACAAATAAGAGCTTTCTACAAAATTACCTTGGAAGACAGTAAACTGGTTGATTCAGGGCAGAGGAGAGGTGTTTCATCAGTCGAGCCTGATGCATGGCATTAAAACCATCAACTCATGTGCCACGTGTTCATCTTATCATTGGTTGCCTTTGTACTGGAGAGACATCATCTTTATTTGAAAGTCTACAGAAAGCCTCTGTTCTTGCCATCTGCAGGGACACTAGTGAATGCCTCTGGTGCTGCTGTTTCCAAATCGCCCCAAGAGAAGCCAAATCAGATAAAGGTCAACTTCAACGAGTCCACACTGGACAGAGTTCACCCCCGACTCAGCTTCAGCTCTCTTTGCACCATCTCACAATGTGGAACATTATACAGGCAGCCACGGCATTACAACGTGAGGCATGCAGTAAACCAAAGCAATGATTTAACTAGTTTGAAAAGATACTTGTGATTATAATCATTCCGAGAAAATGGCTATTTTTATTTTAAATATTATTTTGGGCATTTGATAAAATACATGAAGCTTTGAGAGGAACAGAAAAAAGCCTTTATCCAACCCTATTGTTCTAAGTTTTTTTATTATTTTATATATATTGTATCAAGAAGCTGCTATATACTCAGCCTTATGGAGTACAGAGATGTATTTGAATATGTGGCCTCTTTAATCGAGGAACTGAACACAGAGTTACAGCAGCAAGACTCCAGCATGTGAAACCATAGGATACAGTGTAAGTAGATGCTGCAATGACCAGTTTAATCCAAGTCTCTTTATAAACATTAGCCACTAGTAGGTAATGGAATAAATCAAGTCCTTCATTATCTATTAAGACATCATCCTTTGAATAAGTGTCCACACTGTGGAGTTAGTGTGTGTGAGTTTTGGCTCATCAAAGCAGGGCTGTGAGTGTTGAAGGAAGCCACAGGCTCTCTTAGGTCATCTATATGAGTCAGGAATGCAGATGTATAGTAAAATTGGTTGGGTTATTAACACAAATGCACCCACCTTTCTGCTCAAGATCCTGTTGTTTGGTCCAACGATGACCTAAAGAACAAGTCCCAAAAGAACCAAACACATTTTCCAAGTCTCAACTCCACCACTCAAAGGAGAAGCAGTGTTCGAAGAGGAATACCCAATAAGGAAGAATCCTACTATTTCCCCAACACAGACATGTCAAATTCCCTCACTCCCTCCTGATGATTGCTGCTCAAATGTTCCTTTCTGAGCTAATTCCTTGAAAGTGCACATACGCGGC
Source organism: Phyllostomus hastatus (assembly GCF_019186645.2). Lineage (NCBI taxonomy): Eukaryota > Metazoa > Chordata > Mammalia > Chiroptera > Phyllostomidae > Phyllostomus > Phyllostomus hastatus. The sequence goes on along the minus strand of NW_025333960.1, from coordinate 44,792,897 downwards.
CAGTCTCCATGGCTAACACACACACACACACACACACACTTGGAACTGGAAAGCACACGGAAAAGATCTGAGGTCATAAAATGCTAAAAATATGGAATGCTCACCCTTGCCCCAGAACAAGTGTTCTCTAGCACAAGTGCAGAAGGGATTATAAAAAAGGAAAACAAATAGCCAATCTTCCCATTAGAATTGTGTGTTTTATGGATACCAAAAAACAGGATGATTGCCTTGTGCTCCGTACTTTCAGGGATGAAGGGGCTTCATTTATCTAGTCTTTTGTTTGTTCCATAAGCATTTATTGAGTTTTTTTGCATGTGGTAGAGTCTATGCTACAAAATAGGGATGCAAAGATGAATAAGACAATAGCCTCAGGAGGTCCACAGCCGAGCAAGAAACAGACAGACAAATAATAATTAGTTAGAGTGTGTTGTCACGGGTCTCTAAGAAAGATATGTGTAAGTGGCTATGGGGACACACTGTCTCACGCTATTGTGGGTTAGATATATCTTTTTAGAAGGAATAAGAAGGAAAACTGCTCTAATGTAGTTTTGAAGGACAATTTGGAGATTTTCAGGTGGGGCAAGAAGGGGAGGACACTCATGCCTGGAGGAGAAAACTGCACATCGTGTACATAAGCACGTGGGCAGCAAAGGGAATGGACAGGACCTAAGGCCGGCAGTGGGGGAAAAGCAGACTAGACTGAGAAGGCAAAAAAGGGCCACATTGGAAAGTGTTTTGACTTTGTTCTAAGAATTAAAACTTAGCTTTGAAATCAATGAAGTAACATTCAAATATTTTAAAGAGGAGAATGGCAAAATTAAGGGACTTTTTCCCTTTCATTTAATGTCATTTTGTTTTTAAAGTCTACCCTAATGACATGTGGGCTAGGTGAGGATTATATTGGCGGTGAGTGCAAATTAAGGCAAAAAGCATTATGAAGAAGATTCTGGGAACTAAGGGAAAGGGTAGTAAGAACAATAATAAGGCCACAGGAAATAAAATGGAAATAATTAGATATGTTCAGAAGTTAGTTATGAGTGGGATCAACCAGGCATTGGAAGTAAAGAAGAGAGGAAGAAATTAAGAATAATTCCCAGAGTTGCCCTAAGAAAGAGGGTGGATAAAGGAAAAACATTTTGGGAGGAAAATAAACTCTAATTGTTGATATACTGCCTTTGAGGTATAAAGTAATTCATCAGAAACATAATTCTGAACTTCGGAAAAATGTTTCATTAGAAATATGCACTTAAGACCTGCTAGCATGTTTAAGATATCGGAATAAAGAATTGCAGGGGATGCTGGGACTAGATGAGCCCTAGGGAACGTCAACTTGTCAGGAGAAGACAATGAGGGAGAAGCCAGTGGAGAGCCTGGAAGCCTGTGGTCAGAGAGTTTGAACAGAGCAGGAGAGAGCCTTGGGTAGCGGTAAGAGGGTGGTGCCATCAAAATCAAGAGAATAGAGTGCCAAGGAGCATTACCTCCTCTTTTAGGGGGTAGGTAACTCCGCCAGCTAAGGAGATCATTAAAGTAGATGAGGAGGTAATGGAATGATTTTGTTTAGTTTGTTGGTTTGCTGTCTGAAGAGACTTTTGGGTTTATGCAGACAGGGAGGAAGGGGTCCAAGGAAGTGGGAGGGGTTGAAGACATTATGTAGTGGAGAAGAGAAGATACACAAATCACACAGTCTTAAAGAGCAAGTCACTACAATGGGTGCCACATGAATTTTGCAGCTGACGTAGAAGACGATGATGGCCTGCAGCGGTCAGATGAAGGTTCTGGAAGTCATGAAGCACAGGGAGCCCTGCCGAGGATGCATTCTGTCCCCGACTCACTTCTATCTCCGAAGTAAGTAGCTTAAGCTACAATCACACTTTGTCTTCCTTGGTTTGATCCCCCCTTCTTATTTATGATCATATTTACATGATAATAGTCATACCTATGATGATGGCTTATTGTAAGGATGAAAGGATTGAACTCAAGTGGAAGTGTGGCAGTTAGTGTTTAAGGCCTGGTGTTTTTATTGCCCAGCTTCCAGTCGCTGTCTCCTCTGTAAACCAGTCATATTCACAGCAAAACCACCATCTACCCTCCACTCTCCATGCCTGTTTCTATGATGAACTGTATGTGTCGGGAAACGTAGAGATGCTCTCTTCAAGGCTGTTTCAAGAATTGTCCTTATAACATGGTTCATCAGCTATTAAACTAGGTAGAATAAATACAAAAATTTTTTCTTACTTAGGTAGAATAAATACACGATTTTTTCATCAGCCATTCAACTAGGTAGAATAAATATAAGCATTTTTTCTTGCCTAGGTAGAATAAATATAAGAGTTTTTTCGCGACTGGCTGTCAGCTTGGTGAAGAACATCATAAATCACCTGGACAGCTATGGTGGCTGGGCCAGAGTTGTTCTGCCAAGGTGCAGAGTTAGAAATTTGTTTGTAGTTCACATAATACCATCTCATTTCTCCTCCTTGGGTTAAGTGTAGATTTGCAAATGACACATTTATGCAATCAATGGAGAAGGGAGAGGAAGGTTATGTTGCAAGGCTACACAATCCTTTTCTGAATGTTGATGAGTCTTAGTAAGTTAATAGAATGGGAAGTTCCAATAAGATAAAACAGTCCCCATTACATAGTGTTGATACAACTATCATTGATAGTAATTGATACTACATTACAGAGCATTTTTATATGTCACAATCCTTATAATTCTCATTTCAAATGTGCATTAGGTACTTTTCCTATAATACAAAAAGTAGACACAGAGAATATCCAAGGTTCCATAACCAAGCAGTGGACATGGACTTGGACCTCAGCCTTCTGACTCAAGCCCACCTCTGCTCTTTGGACCACATCATAGTGAGTTCTTCCCTGCCAAGTATGTAGTAAAGACACTTTTCCCTGATGGTTGCTGCCAGAGTTTGTATGTTGGGCTCCTTAATGCATTCAAATACTAATGATAGCTCATGATAACTCAGAACTTTAGATGTACAAGGCTCTGCTCTAAGCTCTAAGATCTGTGTAGTAAGAATGATTACGATCCCCATATAAATGGCGATGATAAATCTGAAGCATTGAGAGAGGTTAAGGAACTTTCCCCAGTTTATATTCCTAGTAAGCAGTAGGGGTAGTGGATGCCCAGACCGGATACAAAATGCCTCGATGTGAATTATTTCTTTTAATTTTTACCATAAACCATACTACCACATTATTAGGTATTAACATCCTTCCATTTTTATAGATGTAAAAGATGGAATTTAGAGATATGTAATAGTGCCAGAATCAAGTCAGCTTAAAATAAAATTCTATACACATGGAACTAATCATGGTACCCAAACAGGTAGCGTATGTAGTGTAAGTTGGACACGGGAGGCATTTCCACTTAATGAATGCCTTAGATCACTGAATCTCACAGAGTTACTTTCTCAAGCATTTCTTAGAAATTTAATTTATTTTGGAAGCGATATTTCTGTAAAGTACAGTAATTCTTTGATTGTTAACACATGTGTATGGATTATTCTTGATTTATGAGTTAGTTTTATAAACTTCAGTTGCATTTTTAACACACGAGGCCCTAATGATGTCTGGTCCTGGCTTTTGCCGCTATATCCTGGAAGTTCTTCTTTCTAACTCTTGTCTGCAGACTGGTAGCTATTGTTCATAGTCTGCTATGGACTGGAAAATCAGTTGGGTATTTCAGAATTATTATCATACCATAAATTGATGCCTAATAAAACTTTGGAACAGGCACATAAATAGAATATTTCTTAAAAACCTATAATGAACTAGTAAAATTATAAACAAGATTCCTGCACAAGAATAAAACTTTAAATGTTTCTACTAAAAGGAGGGAAAGTAAAGAAATCTAGATATCAGAAATTGTTCATCCAGTTAACAGATATTTGTTGAATGCCTCCAAAGAGATACTCTTTTGATAGCAAACATACAAATAAAGTCAACCCCTGAAAGTGGATTTAATCTCCTCATGAGGGGTATAGTATTCATATTGTAATAAAAATAAAATTAAATGATACTCTCCCCACCAAAGACACATACAATAAAATGTACCTTGGAAACTTGGAAAATTAAAGGAAAGTTGAGATACTTCAAGCAAAGACTAAGATAAAGGAAGTTGGGGAGAAACATCAATACTATTAGAGAAAGTAGAAAAGTCACTGAATAGGAACAATAGGGTAGCTTTCTACTGATGGCAATTTACAACTTACATAACATGTATAAGAGTTATAAACCATTCAATGTGGACTAAGACTATATCAGGAAGCATAAGTGAAACACAACTGCCTTCCGTCTCCTTGCCCTTGGTACCATTTGGACACAGGGATGAGAGGGAAGTCTGCTTCCAGGCAAATCAGTGAGGGCAGAGACTTGTGCTGAGAATTGGGGCCATGCCCCATGTGACTGGCGAAACCGAAGAACTACCACATCCATCGATCCCTTGAGTTAGGCATCCTGACTATCCCAATTTCACTTTAAGGAAGTAGTAGCACAATGAGTCCTGGCCCTTTCCCAAATAGGCCGCATACAAGAACCGTCTCCAGGAAATCTAAACTACAGAGATGACCACACAGCCAAGAACCATCAGACATTTGGGAAAGGGCAAGCAAAGATGTACTAAACACAACCCACAGAAAACTCACAAAGGAAGGAACAACGTGAATAGAGCAATGTTAATAAGTCTGCACAAATCTTTGATACAATAAATATATGTGTTATCCTCAGAAGGACGTAAAAATGTACCGAATTTATAAGAAAGAAGCATTTAGCTGTCATGGGAATTAGAACCTTGATTGTGGAAATGTAAGCTCAATCCATGGACAGCATAGAATAAGGTATACTGCTGAAGAATTCATTAGAAAACCAGAAAATTAAAAATGAAGACTCCTATAAACTTAGTTCAAGAGGAAAAATGCATTAAAGAGACAAAATAATTAAGAGACATGCATAATATACCCAGAAGCTTTAACACTTATCTAATCTAGGAGATCTAGAAAGAGGTAACAGCAAGAATGAAAATGGGCATTATTAAGCAAATAAAAATAGATAATTTCCAAGAACTTAAGAAAGACATGAATTCTTAGAGTGAAAGTCTCTACCAAAGTTTAGCAGAATGAATTAAAAACAAACAAACGTCTAAACCTAGCCACAATGTAGTGGATTCAGAATAAAGAGAAAGCCTTAAAGCTTCCCAAGAGAGAGAAAAAAAAGACAGATCCACAGCATTTCAAAAAACCTGATTTTCATTTGCAGTACCAGATGCCAAGAGGAAATGGGAGAAAGGTCTTCCAGAATGGCAGAGCAAGGATGTCTGAAAATCCACTCCTCTCTAAAGGCAATGAAAACACTGGAAAAAAATGGTCAAAGTCAACTTTTCAGAAATCTGGGTATTAACCAAATTATTGCACCATTGAATAGCATTAATTTTTTTTAATGGTTGAATCTCAGTAATAATAATATCGTATCAGTTTTGCTGTTGCTGATGTAACAAATTATCATAAATTTAGTGACTGAAAACAATAAAAATTTATTATGATATAGTTTTGTAGGTTAGAAGTCTAATAAAGTTCTCTCTGGGGTAAAATCAAAGTGTCATCTGGGAGAATTGTTTTGTTTTGTTTTTTTCCATTTCCAATCCAATTCCTTGGCTCGTGGTCCCTATTCCATCTTCAAAACCAGTCACAACCTCTTCTCTCTGACCCTTCTTCTATAGTCATATGTCCCTCTGATGAGAAGCGGGAAAAGTTCTCTGCTTTGAAGGACTTGTGTGATTGGATTGGTCCCAACTAGAAAAACCAGGATAATTTCTCCATCTTACATTTCATAATCTTAATCACATCTGCCAAATCCCTTATCATATATGGTGGCATATTCCTAGAATCCAGGGATGAGAGCTTGGACATTTTTGGAAGAACCTTATTCTGCTTTGCATAAATTGAGTTTTATGATGTTTTAACTTACCCCATTTCCATTCCCTTCTCCCACAATCCACAGTAGCCTTGAAAGAGACTAGCCTCACAACTGCAATAGCTGTAGTAGGACAGTGACCTCCCCTTCTGCTTTACTTCCTTCCTGGTAGCTGAAATACAGACAAGATGCTGGTGGCTGGAATGGCTGTGCGAGGTCATGGGATAGAAGCTGTGTGTTTTCCAGGGCACAGTAGCAGGACAGAATAATACAGTCTGATTATGACAGAAGTAAGCCACTCTCCCACTCTGTACTGCCTAGACACAGACTTACTATGAGCCATTTTTACTTTGGGTCTTTCTATTATAGCTGCTAAAGTTATACTCTTAACTAATACACGTCAGTACCAGAAACCTAAAGTGGACATCACCATCTTATTTGTGAATAATCCTCATTAAAGTATCCTCATTAAAGGAAGGATCCCAGCTATTACTGCTAAAAATTAATAAACTTTACTAGTAAACTAGAGAACATGATGGGAAAATAAAAACAATGAGGAAAGAATGGAAAAAACTAAATTGCCATTATGTTCTAATATACAATGGTCTTCCAAAAAATTTAGAAAAGATTCAACTGGAACACTATTAGAAGTATCTCCCCAAATCCAGTGAAAGTTCCATATGTAAGTGTCTATATACAAAATTAAGCAATTTTAAAATGCAATGGAAAAACAAGATACAATTGGTCATTGCAGCACAACTTTAAAATACCTACAAATAATTCTAACAAGAAGTATGCAAGAGCTATAGGAAGAGAAATACAATATTTTACTGAGGGACCTCGAAGGTGACCTGAGCGAAGGAACAAACCAACTATGTGTCTTGCCTGTCACACATAGTATAAAAAAGGTCATTTTCCCCAAATTAACATAAAAGGGCAAAACAATCCCAATCAAAATACCCCCCAAAATGTTGTAAAGGAGCTCTGCAATCTGATGTGGGTGAGACAATACAACAGACTGGCTGTGAAATTTTTGAAAAATTATGGTTACAAGAGATATTCCATATAAGCAACCAAAACCTTATATACCGTAATTAACAGGACAGTTATTGCAGTTTGATTTTATTTTTTAAAAACATTTTATTTATTTATTTTTAGAGAGAAGGGAAAGGAGGGAAACATTAATGTGTGGTTGCCTCTCACACGCCCCCTACTGGGGGCCTAGCCTGAAACCCAGGCATGTGCCCTGACTGGGAATCGAGTCAATGATCCTTTGGTTCACAGGCTGGCACTTAATGCACTGAGTCACACCAGTGAGGGCATATTTTAATCTATTTTATTACAGATAATGAATTATTTTATTATTAATGCAGTAACTAATACAATGTCACATTAACAGGAATGGACAGAGATCTTGGACAAAATGAAGTCCAAGAATATATGTGTTATACACACACACACACACACACACACACACACACACAATTTTTAATATATGGTAATGAAGATATTTCCTGTAAAGAATAAACTATTCCCTTAGTAGAACTGGGACGAGGAGTAACAAACTTACATTTTTCTCTCACACCACACATAAAAGTTAGATTCTACATAGCTTAAGTTTAAACATTTTTAACTTATAGAATTATGAAACAAACCTTATAAGACAAAATGAAAATTACGACAAATTTTACCACATGAAAATAAATAACTTCTTTTCAAGGAAAGATGGTAAACAATATTAAAAGGCCAGTAAGCTATTAAGAGAAAATATCTACAAACTGTGTAACAGAAGAAGGCTTAACATATGCAACATATAAGGAGATAAAATGAAATAAAGCCAACTTAAAATTAAGAAATGAATTTGAAGAAGCAACTCAAAAGCAAAATGCAAATGGTCACACACATCAGAAAAGATGTTCCACTTCAATAGTAATCAGAGAAATACAAATTAAAACAACATTAAGCTTATAATTTTCACCAGATTGGCAAATATTTAAAATTTTCATATCATCCAGTGTGAGAAAACAGAATTTCTTATTCACTGTTAATGGGAGTGTAAATTGTGCAGCCTTACTCAAGGACAGTTTTTGGCAGGAACTATCAAAATTAAAATTATGCATACCCTTTCGCCCACATTGTAGGAGCTTATCTCGGAGAAATACTTGCAAATGAGCAAAAACGATGTTTTCACAGATTCATTTCAACATCATTTTCAGCAGAGTAAAAGTTTTAGATTGACCCAAATAACCTTCCAGAAAGGAAATTACTGGCATGAAATGTTTTCCTCTTTCATCCAATTTTTCAAAATGAGCATGCAGTCATGTACCTGTGCATTTAAAAACAATAAGTAGTATTCCATCGTGTAAATGTACCACAGTTTTTGATCCATTCATTTACTGATGGGCACTTAGGTTGCTTCCAGCACTGGGCTATTGTAAATTGTGCTGCTATGAACATTGGGGTGCATAGGATCTTTTGGCTGGGTTGGGGGGAATGGTAGCGGGGGGTGGAATGGAGACAACTGTGCTTAAACAACAATCAAAAAAATAAAAAAAGAAAAACAGTAAGTAACATGCGGTGATAATGTGAATGAAAAATGGTAATGTGCTGAGACCTACCACGTTCTTTGATAACGAGATTAGTCTACATGAAGTTCTTAACTGAATGCAGTCATAATTAAACCATCATCAGTAGTTTTAGGAGCTTAAAATAATTGTAAAGTTTACCTGGAATATAAATAGCAAAGACAGTTAAGAAATTTTGTTTTTGAGAAATTTTATAGGCGTTTACCTGAGCCAAACTGACGACAGATGCCGGGAAGCAAGATCTCAGATTCCCTGACAGTTAAGAAATTTTTGACAAAGATGAGAACGTATTGCTCTAAAGGCTTAAGTACATTACAGCTCTATAAATATAGTGCATAGCATTTAAAAGAAAAATGTACAAGAGTACATTAATGGAAGACTAGAAACTGAATTTAAAGCCGGCTTCGCAGACAATGAAAGGCTCCGACGGAGGAGGGAGGTGTTCAAGTGGAATTTAGTTAGACAATTGCAGATTGACTTATGTGAAATCTGGGTGTATCGCCCGCCGTTCCTTAAAATACATTTCAAATAGATTAAAGATGTATGAAAAATGTCAAACCATAGAAAATCTAAAGGAAAATAGAGATGAATACTTAGAAAGTTTCTAAACGGTGAGACATTTCTAAGCACATAATCAGGAGAGGAAATCACCGAGGAAAAGATCAGTCATCTGACTACCGTGAAATCATATTTCTTTCTCTCAAAACATAATTAAAGTGGACAGGAAACAATGTAGAAAAAGGTTGATATCTTTTATGTAATTAAAGAGCACATAGAAATTGATAAGAAAGCAGATCCTAAAATAAAATAAGCAACTGTCAAAAAAGAAAAAAAAACCAAAGGAATACAGAATTAAAAAACCTTTAATTATATTTTTGTTTATCTTAGTAGATAAAAATCAGTGACTTATTTATTAATTAAAGAAATACCTCATTCCAGATAGCAGAGTGAGAATTTTAGAAATCAATGTGGCATTTTGCATCAGAAGCTAATGAGTTCCCACATTGAATTTACTCCTGTGAATCTTTCCTATGGAAATAATTATTAATATACACAACAAAGCTGTATGTACAATGAGTCATGGCAGCATTATTTACAATAGCCAAAATTTGAGATCATTTTGGAAAATTTAGAATAATTCATCAATAATTCAGTGCTAACTGTGATTGTTATGCAGTTTGTATAAAATGACAAAGCACTTAAAATATTAAATGAAAAAGCCAGAAAAACACTTCTACAGATGATATAGTTTCATCCATATATAAAATGCAAAGTTTAAAATATATACAAAGATTGAAAAGAAATATACCAAAGATTAAGTGACTTAAATGAATGATGAGTTTTGGGTAGTTTAGCCGTCTTAAATTTTTTTTTCCTGTATTTTCCAAACTTTCTAAAATCAATGTTTATAAAAACAAAACTTTATTTTATGACACTGGAAAATTTTGATGGCACATTCTGCAACTCAATCTCCCCATGCACAGGGCTCTGGGGATGCTAATTAGAAAATGATGAGTTAATTAAGGTTGTGTGCTTAGTCTCTATGGCAAGGATTTTCTTTAATCCAACAGCGGTTTTCTCTCCATTTGCAGAATGTGGTTTCTGGATGAAAAACTGAGAACAGACTGACCCTCTGGCCACAGCTACTCACGTCAGAGACGTGCAGTTGCAGGTGCATGCTGTTTGGTCTGGTTTGCCAAGTCAAAATAGCTGTGCTTCCCACTGTGGTGAGAGTTTCCAACTTCAGAAGGGGCAGGAGAAACTCTAAACTGTTTGCCCTTTGCAGATGTATTGAAATATTACCGAAATTTACTGGTTTTCCCTGATGTTTTTTCCGTGCTTTTATCACTGCCCTGAAAATAAACAAGGAGAAGGCTAGCATACCAAATGTGCTCTCAGTTACTAGGCAAAAGGATGTTTTCCTGAGCCGTACGGGTGCTCCAGTGCTGCTGGCTGGACATGAGAGCAAATAGAGAGAAATATAAAAGCCACATTTTCCCCTGCAGAACTTTATTACACACTTGAATGAGATAGTAGGCCTTGTACCAACCTCATACAGGAAGTCGGGGCACCGTTTCACAGGGCGCGGCAGGAAGCCAGGGAAAACTTGGGACATAATCCACCCCAGCCCTTGCAGGGGTGGGGGCTGCAGACAACCACTTTGTTCTGTAGTCTAGTTTTCTCTAGACCACGGCATTTGAGGTTTAATTAGCTATTGCTAATTAGGGCCACAAAGCTGAAAAGCGCCCCTGTCTATAGTAGTGGAGAGATAAATGGCTTCATGATCTCCGATTGAAGTTCCCATGAGGATCACAGGACACATGCTGGGGACTGCCTTGTCATTGACACAGCCTTCTGGAAGTCAGCACCTCACACACCCCAACAATCATGCACACCCCAGCCATTCTCCCAGCACGATGGCTGTGGTCATCCACAGAGAACCCAGAGTCTGAGACACAGAGGTATGCAAGAACACCTCTAAAGTGGAGGTGTCAAACTCATGTTCACCTGGGGCCGCATCAGCCTCGTGGTTGCCTTCAAAGGGCCAAATGTAATTTTAGGACGGTACAAATGTAACTACTCCTTAACAGTTAAGCGAGAGCTAGACACTGCCACCAGGTAGAAACAAGGTGGAGGCTGGATTCGGCCAGAGGGCCTGTGTTTGCCACCTGTGCTCTAAAGCATCTCGAAATAATTTGGGGACAAGAATTCTAAATGAGTATATCTTGTAGATTTGTGTTTTAGCCCTTAAGAAAAATTTCTTACCCCCTTCCTGCTCTTGGAGTGGGAGCACTAGTGTTCTCTGTTGTAGAAGAAAGGGGCTGGGGAAGACCCTGCTACCAATCATTCTTAAGGGCTCACCAAAGCATACAAGAGCTGTCACCTGCTCATGGTGTTTCTCGAGCGCCCCAGACTCTGTGTTCTACGATGAACAGGAAACAGTGACTGGAGTGACCGTGATAATAAAAAGGGCAAGAAGAGGAAGACTAACAAGTGTAATACACTAGAGAAGACAATTGAGGAAACCATGGACGCCTCCTGGAATGCCCTGTGAACCCGTGAGTCTGTCCTTTAGCAGGCATCGCCATTCCTTTAAAGCCTGCCTTGGTCAGGAGACAGAAGCAGGGACGGCCATTCTGCCATTTAGTCTCCAGAATCACCGACCAATTAGCAATGTCTGAGTGGGCATGCGCGTTTCTTGTCCTTGCAGGGCAGCGTCTCCTGAAAGATTTGGTTGTGATTCCCCAGGTAACATTGCTGTTCCCAGTTCTAGGCCTTGGGGACACGGAAGGACCCTCAGCCCCCAAGTAATGATTAATTTAGCCACCTTCATGAACCACATTGCCTACCTACCACTAAGTAGCTATTTGGACCCAAAACAATATACAAGCTTCAGCTTTAGCCCCTTGTGGTCAGCATTTAAAGTGTACTCACAAGATACGGTTCCAAGGACAGCATAAATTACTGCATTTCATTTCACAGTCAGATTGGCAGTCTCTGTGTGGTCTGTGGTGGGACCACCATACCAAGATAGTGGTCCTGGGACAAACTAACCAGTGACTCAGATCCTGGGAAAATGGTCAGCCAGTCCGGATGAAGTGCTGACCAGGGGCCAGTGTCGGAAAACACGTACGTGCAAAGGATGACAAATGGATATAGGTGCTTGTCTTCAAATAATTTGCAACCATGTTATGTGGCTCATAAATGAAAATAAAATTATGCATAGATTTGATTTATTCAATTATTTATTTATTATGCGGTTCATACATCAGTATGAATTGTCAGTGATGTGTGCCTGAGAAATAAACGCTATTTGTATAATTTAGGTTGCAAGCACTAGAGAAAGTAAGTTACCACACATTTCCACTGTGACACTGGAATGATGATGATGATGATGATGGTGATGATAGCTAAAACTGCATTATTCACATATTAGCTAACTTAACTGTCATTGGACCTTTAAGGGCTGTTACTATTAGAGTCTCCATTTTGCACACAAGGAAGCTCAGCTCTGATGAAGTTTTAATTGTGCATATTTTATATCAATGAAATCAGACACCGTGTAACCTTTGTGTCCAGTCCTTTCACCTAGCGTGAGGTTTTCCAGGTTCATTCCCACTGTGGCATGTATCAGTGCTCCCTTTTCGTATTACTGAATAACAGCCCATTGTGTGGACACAACACATTTTGTGTATCCATTCATCCTTTACGGACGTTTGGGCTGTTTCCACTTTGGGGCTATTGGGGAAAATGCTGCTATGACTATTCACGTACGAGCTTTTGTGTGAACATATGTTTTCACTTTGGGGTACGTACCTAGGAGTGGAATTGCTGGGTCACATAGTAACTCAGTTTCACTTTTTGAAATAGAGTGACATTTTTAAAGGTAACTTTCCAAATGTCCAAATTCACTTTTTGCAAGACAATTGTACACAAACTTTGATACTCTAGAGTTATTTTTGAAACAACTTGCTAACCATGGAGGCATTTTGCAGGGTGTTGGTTCGAAGAATAAAAAGCCCCGGAGGAGAACAGAACAGCCCAGTGTTCACAGGACGCCTGCTAATTTCTCAGCGGAAGAGTTAACCTGGAGATCCAGCAGAACAGAGCAAAAGCAGCTGCCTGCCCGACCGTGCCTTTGGAGAGGAACGCCAAAGACGCTGAAATGTCTGAACTGCCTTCTTGTTGGACAGCTCTGCTAAAAGGCACTGTGGATTCTATACCACTCTAAGGAGTTGTGCTTTCCATCTTTTCACCTTGATTTAAATTAAAGCAAACAGGAGGGCAGAAGGATCGCAGGGGCCTGGAGTTTTTCTAGTGTCAGGAATGGTTTTTCCCAATGTTTGTGTTCAAAGGTGATTTCCTTGCCCAAGGCTAGCTTGGATATTTTCTTGTTGGAAGTTTGATGGTAAAAACATATTCGTGGCCTGTCTACCTTTACACAGATGGTATGCATGATCATCTGTCTTTCCAAAACAATCCCAAATGATGCCATCAAGTGAACAACCTGAGGGCGGAGGGAGGGAGGTGGCATCCGCCGAACTCACACACGTGGCTGAGGAAGACAGTCCCTGCCTCTCCATGCACTTTCCTTGATTGCTCTCTAAGGAGGGGTCAGTCCTCCAAAAGGTAAACTCATGGATCCCTTGGTGCAGTTATGCCCCTGGGATTAGAGGTGAAATATTTACTTATTGTCAGATGATTACTGGTTTTCAGCACACTCTGCCGCAACCAGAAATCTGTATCTCGTGATCTGAGCGAAGAGAAGATTCCTTCCGCAATATGTTTTTCTGATTAGCTGTCTGCCAGGGCTGTTACAGGGAGAGGAAATGGAAAACTTCAGTCTGTGACCATATGGCCCGTGTATGGCCCTCTCAGGCTCCCAAGGAATATTCTGTTTTTAATTTCCAAATGAAGTGGTTTTGGTTTATTTTATTTTCTTGACCATCAGGGCCATAGTTTATAAATCCACACATTCTTGTAAAGTACCTGCTTTGAAAATGAGAGGCTGTGTGGCATAACAGGTGAGATCTGGGCTTTGAAGTTGGGGAGAGCTGAACCTGTAGCCTGACTGCCATTCGACAGTTAGGCACCTGCACGCATGTGCCCACGCATTCACACATGTCTTCGGGACGGCCACTTAACCTCCCCGAGTCTGGACTAAGGAAAACGATGTGTGTTAAACTCCCATAACAGTGCCCACACATAGTAAAATCTCAATAAATGAGAGAGATTCTTTGTCTTACTTTATCGTTATGTGATAAGGGCCATAACAATAATATGGACACGTTGCTGAGGTAGCACAGAGGAGGTCATCAGCCAACTGGCTTCCTTCATTCTCTCATGGCCGTTTTGCTTTGTTTTCCTTTCTCCTTCTGGTATAAAGCTTTTGTGTCTACTCGAGTGCAGGCACTGGTCTAGGTATTGTCACTCCTCTCCTTTGACGTATCTGGTCTGATTTTAACAGCTCTCTAGCTCTACCAATTAGCACCCCCAATTCGCCCAGCGGTAATGAGAATGAAACCACAGCTGTTGAAGGCCGTATCCACTCTGGGGCTATTCTCAGTGTTAAAGAAGAGCTCCTTTTGTCTCTCCCTCCTGGCATTAGGCATTAGCTGGGTTGGCTCTCACCACCTCCCACTGCTGACTCCAGCGCCCGTGGCGCTGGCTTACTGGGGTAGAGCCTGCATTAGCTCATGGTCTGTAGCAGAGCCTCAGTCGCAGTTCATCTGATTGATTTGCTCCTGAGCACTAGCAAGCTCAACGAGCCCAGCAGCTCTTTATGACATCTGGCACATACAGCAAATTCCTTCCAGCTCAGCTCGTGGAGCTGGGCTCTGTCCTGCCTTAAAACCAGCCCCAGCTCCTCAATTACCTTCTGCCCTTATTCATGCCCTGCCAGTTCCTCTTTGCTGGAATCTGGATGAAGCTGCTACATATGCCAAGGCTGGGAATCATCTATGAGGACCTATGGGTCTCCTTCTTGTAAAGATGGCACCTGGAACATGGCCGATGGAGTCGCCGATTAGAGGTAAGAGGAAGAAGATGGAAATCTTCAGAAGAAATCTTCCTGAAAGTCTTCTAGAACTGGAAAAGGAGACAGCAGTCTCCTTTTTGACCTAGGGCAATCCAGTGCCCAAATCCAAAGGTCACAGGGTACAGCTTTGAAGGAAAGGTGTCTTCGTGGGCCCACGGGGAAAGTGCACTCACCTCACATGACTGAGGCCATTGCATTCTTGCCTCCGGACATCACCCCACCCAGAAACGGGCAGTTTCTCTCTTTCAGCCCTGAACACAGACAGCTGTGTACTCGGGGACGCTGTTCCCGTAGGACAGCCTGCTTCCCCTTCTTGGTTGTAGAAGGAACTGCACTAGTGGAACACAGTAAAAAAATCAACTGTGAAATCGAAGAGGGAGGGGATAGGTGGAGATGCTCGAGCTGGAGAGAAGCTCTGCAGAAGGCATTTCTGGGTGTGCCAGCTTTATTCCTTTAATCCCTTGTTTCTCTGTGGTTTTGCCGCGTGCTTGCCTAGGCCTGTCACACACAGCAGCTTATAACCAGAAAAGTCTCTGGCTTCACAGGAAGAAGGAGATCCTCCTGAAAATATTCTCCAAGTGTTGGCCCAGAGCAGGAAAGGGGAGTCGGAGGGCACATCTGTAGCAGTAATTCCTTTTGCTCACACTCAGACTGTCTTCTCCCTCTCCTTTTCTCTGTGAGGGTAGGACGTGCACACACTCCATGCTCCGCTTCCTCACACTCTGAGGGGAAATCACCCAGTTGAGTAGTCCCCCGTAGAAAGGGATAAACTTAACCATTAAAATAGGCATGCTTGCTTCGACACTCCAAACACTATTCAGCTCAAACAAGTCTCTGGATATCTGAGCCATAAGACACCATGAGATCGATCACGAAGAGGTGGGGAAAGAGTAACATCCAAGGAACCCGCTAACACCAGGCTCTATGGGTTTGAACATCCCTCATTCACATATTTCCATCGATCTCCCGTTCAGCGCCGCTCCACTGAAAATCAGTCCACAGTTCACCACCTTGTCCAAGTTCTGCCTTAGAAATGAAAACATCAGCCCTGGCTGGCGTAGCTCAGTGGATTGAGCTCAGGCTGGGAACCAAAGTGTCCTAGGTTCGATTCCCAGCCAGGGTACATGCCTGGGTTGCAGGCCATAACCCCCAGCAACCGCACATTGATGTCTCTCTCTCTCTCTCTCTCTCTCTCCCCCTCCCTTCCCTCTCTAAAAATAAATAAATAAAATATTTAAAAAAAAGAAATGAAAACATCTTGTATGATGTCATAGATCTTACGTCTGGGTCATCAGTAGAAGTCCTTGTATATTTATTACCAAAGACATAGGACGCCCTTTTTTATTATGGGACAAAGATTGAATACCATGACCAGACACATTTTGTTGGTGGCCATCCACAGAGATGGGATCTCTAGTGTGTTAGCCCATCAGTGTTACGCAAATGACTTTAGATGCAAATGGATGCCATGGGTGGCTCTGAGGATAAAAAGAAACTGCAAACGGGAGACTCCAGGGAAAGGTGGGGGCTAGTTATGGAAGTTTCATCCAACAGGTGTTCTGGGAACAGAAGACCCAAACACAACTGTGACCCAGTCCCTGTTCTTCCGACAGCAACAGCCTAGTAGATGGTGCAGACAAATTAGCAAACAATTACCAAAAAGTGTGACATGCAGAGGTCTGAACAGGATCGATAATTAATAAAATGAAGGGGAGGTTAATTCTTTCCCGGCGTTCAGGGAAGGTTACCTTGGCAAGGCAGAAATAATTGTCACTCTCATTTAATAGATGGGGAAACCATGGCAAAGTGAGATTAAATGGTTTCCCTAAGGTAACACAGCAACTAATGGGAGACCAAGGTCTTTCAACTCCTAGACTGACTCCCTTTCCATTGCATCACAGCTGCCCTGGGCGTGGGACTGGCAGGATGGTGAGAGGGAGACTTAAGTAGGGGTGGTGGGCTGGGGCTACTCATAGAAGGATCAAATCTGCCTTTACATCTTGATCACAGGGGAGAAAATTTAGAATCCGAAACAGGGCAGCTTGCACGCAAGCAGCGGCATGGTCAGCTATAAGGCATGAAAACACACACTACATTTTCTTGTTAAAAATTGCTTTACAAGGGGATATGGTCTTCATTCTACTCCCGGTAGTAAATTTTTAACAGGATACAATAAATATTTAATAAATGTTAGCTATCATCATCAACAGCATTACGATTATGATGATTGTAAAGATGGTAGATTGTTTCCTGAGAAAGAAAACAATGAGCCTTCCAAAGATCAGAGAGTAGGGAGGATGCATACCATATGGTGCAACCAAAGGGCTCACGAGCAGAGAGCTGTGGCTGGGAAAGGGACCCTACACCAGGCTCAGCATTCTGACTCTTCAGGAGTTCCAAACAGGCTGGAAGGGTCAGAGCATTTGTCCAAATTCCCCATCCCCATCCTCACTTCCAATAACCAGACATTCGTCAAGCCCCCAGAGAAGCCATCCCTCATCATGGACAAAAACACGGGCTCTAGCCCACTGCCTGAGTCCAAATCCTTCCTCTGTCATTTAGGGTTGTGTAATTTGGGAATATTTCCGAAGCATTCTGTACCTCCATTTTTCCATTTATAAAATGAGAATAATAACAGTACTCCTAACTGACCTGATAAGACAGGTATGATAGTTCAATTTAATTAGCTTCATAAGTTAAATTGAATGTATATGAAGCAGTCATACAGCCATTGCTTTCATGCTGTAAGTGATGTCATCTGTGCAATTCCTGTTGTTAGTATGCCCTGGGCATAGAGCATCCTCCCTGCTCACGATCTAGTAGGAGAAAAAGACAGTTACGGAGGTTAGTGCAACGGGGGCACAGGCAAGGGTGCGGGGTGAAATGCATCGAGGAAGAGGTAATACCCAAACTGAGTTTTCAAAAAGTTAGGAAAAGGAATACGGGTGAGGGCATTCTAGAAAGAGAACGCTCTTCAAAAGCAAGGAGACATGGCACTGTGGGGTGCATTCAGAAGCTCTCAGTAATTAAAGATGGGGGTGGGGAACGGACTGGGAGGGGAAATGCCCTGGAAGGGAACTCGGTGCCTTCCATGCCCAGGAAGAATCCACAGCACACGCTGAACACAGAAAGGGCTCCATCATGGATTTCAAGAAACGAGTGATGTGGTAAGTAAGACCTGTGTTCTGTCAAGATCGCTGAAAGAAGTGTGGAAGGGTTGGGCGGGGGCTGAAAGTATCAGCCGGGAGAACTGTGGGCAGACTCCTTTGGGAATTCAGAAGAAAGAATGAATGAATAAGATGGGGTGTTGCGGAGGTAGCAAAACAATGAAATGAAATGAAAGTGCGGGGACTAGGAAACTGATTGGAGAATGTAAAGAGAAAGGAACAGTCAGGAAGACGCCCATGTGCCCGGTGTGGGTACCTAAGTGGGTCGTGATGCATGCGCAGAGATGAAATGAAAGGGTCTGGGGTCGGGGGAGGAGAGGATGTGTTCAAAACCGAAGTCCTCTTTTCAGCCCAATTTACTTTGGGGCGAGTAAAAAATAAAAAAGGTAATTTATTTTTAAAGATTTTATTTATTTATTTTTAGAGAGGGAAGGGAGGGAGTAGAGAGAGAGAAACATCAATGCGTGGTTGCTGGGGGCATGGCCTGCAACCCAGGCATGTGCCCTGACTGGGAATCGAACCTGCAACACTTTGGTTCGCAGCCTGCGCTCAACCCACTGAGCTACGCCAGCCAGGGCTAAAAAAGGTAATATTTTTAATGTAACCACTTTAATTTAGCAAAAATGATATACCTTCAATCATTATATGTGCATGCGTACACACACACACACACACACACACACTGATACCTAAACTCAACCTCAACTGTGGTTGTGATGAAACTGATACATCAACATGTTACCGGTAGGATGAGAATCGGTGAACCCTCTGGAAATTAATTGCACGTTATGATCGAATTGTTTTGAAAGATGTTAGTTAGTCTCAGAAGAAAGCCAACTCAAGTGACTTAAGCAAAAACAAAGAGATGAAAAACCCTGTGATTTCACTTGACGAGAATTCCAGAATGGGGCTTCAAGGTTGGCTTATTTAGTGTTCACTGTGTGGTAGGACGGAGTTCCCGTCTTTCTGTTCTGCCATCTGGCTGTCGGCTCGTTCTCCCCACCATCACAGAACGATTGCTATAGCTCCGGGCATCACGTCTTCACTCACCAACAACCAGAAGACTCTCTCTCCCTGGACTGTTTTTAAAACCTAAAAATTCAATCTCCTGAATCACCCTGCAGACTTCCACTCACCTCTATAGAAAAAGCTGTATAATATTTCTACATTTGTTAACATTTAAAAGTGCCCTTATACTGGTGATTTTTTTTTTGTATCGGATTTCTACATGACCCTATCAGAGCAAACATTTTAAAATCTTTTCTTTCTGACTTCTACTGAGCCTTGTAGATATCTTTGGCACATTTATTTTCCTTGATTTTGCTGGGGTGGGGGGCAGTGGAGGAGTCAACTAATCCAGCTTTTTGTGCTTGGGGGCCAGACGATATGCACCTGGGAAAGGCCACCGAGCCTTAATTAGCCCTTCCTGTTTCTTCGTCTCCGTGCACAACAGTCTTCCTCCTGTGCACGACCCTGTCGTCGGCTGCCAGCCTGAAGCGTTTATAAATAAAATGTGGAAAAAAGTATGAGGTCACAGTTCAGGATAAGCCTTAAGCCATGTCTTTAGAACTGTTGCCATAGCACAAATGTATCCAGGATCAAAAAACACTCGGGAATCACAGGATTCCTATACGGTCCATACGCTGTGGGGCACCTGGTAGGCGGAATGCTCGCTGCGCAGCCCGTGGAGGCCGTGCTCGGCCAGGAGCCCCTGCGAAGAGGGGACGCTTCTCTTTTTGGTGACAGCCCTACATCCTATGCCACTCATTTCGTCCTTGGGAAGATAAACAGGGGGCATGGAGGAGAGAGAGGGAGATTTGGTAAAGAGCCCAAGAGCACCAATGTAAAAATATACATTACTCATAATATTAATTTTTAGAAGCAGCAGATATTAACGCCTCAGTGGAGGATAGAATGGGGTTGTTGATATTCTTTCTTTTGACCCCTTCTTTGCAAACATTTTCTAACAACACCTGGAAGACTTATAAACAGGATTTTGAGGGGGCGGGGGTGTTCCAGGAAAGAGGAAATGGTTCACGGGTTGTTGTGCCTTTCCCTGCCCTCCCTCGCCCTCTCTCCTCTGGCCGGGACTGTATTCGGCCTGAAGCTCGCATGGGCTCCAGAGCAGTGGTCCCCATTCCCTTTTGAATGACACAGTTCCACTAACCTGGTAAGAGGATGGAACTTCTCCTCAGATAAACGCCCATGTACATAGGAACACACAATTTTGTCTACATTTTTCAGGTCACCGAGAGGGCCCCCGGACCCTCATACACTGGACGCCCATGGAACTCGGGGCTGAGAGTCCTTCCCCTCAGGGAGGGGCTGAGGGTAGCAGCATCCTCAGCTGAGCATGCAGTGGGCAGGCTGCTTAGGTTTTGCCCTCGGCTCAAAGGAGAGTTACAGGAAACCTGAGGTTCCTTTCTGTGGTGCCCCTACCCATGAGGAAAACAGAGAAAAGAAAAGAAAAATAAACCTAAACTCAACCCTAGACATTCTGGCTTCTTTCCATTCCAGACATTGGCCAGAATGTACACAAATTCTTTTATTTTTTTATTAAGCTTAAAATCTATACAGTAGTCACATATCCAGATGTGTAATATTTTCCCCTATTTCATTGATTCCAAGTCACATATTTTTTTTTTTTACATTCCACATCCCTGCAATTGGAACGAATCCTAAAATAGAAGTAAACTAATCCATAAATATAGTGGCAGATTTTTAGAATGGCTTCCTCAGTAACATCAAAAAAGCGGACAAGATAATGAGTAAGTATATAGGAGACGGAAACCACAAGATTAACAGATCTGATCTGCGCGGCATCTTTGGAACAATGAAACTAATGACTGCGGAGTGTATGTTCTTTTCAAGTATACATGCAGCACTCACTAAAACGTACCAAATGCTGTGTGATGAAAACAAGCTTCAACAAATTTCATAATATTGACAACAAACAAAGTGTGTTCCCTGACCACAGTGGGATTGAGCTAGAAATCAAACACAAAAATAGAACGCGAAAACTACCAAATATTAAAAATTAACTAATACAATGGCGAACAATCCATGCCTCAGAGAAGAAGTCACTCGCGAACAACACACTTCTGTCTGGCCTTCCAGGCTCCTCGCCATCTGAATCCTCTCTGCCCTCCCAGCCGTATCCTCTGCCTCATCCCAGCTCTGCGTCCAGACTTGATTTTTATCCACTAGCAACAAAATGTACAGACTACTGCACCGCTCCTGCAGCCTACTACAAGGCTAACCTTTACTCACATGGTGTTAAGAGAAAATGTTATTTCTGCGCTCTAGGAGAGGAGCAGGATCCTTCCGAGGGGTAGACGCCTCTGGGAAAACACTTAAATGGACCTCCAGACAAAGCTGGGTCACGGGGTCTTGTCTGGAGTGGCAGCGGTTGCAACAGGCTTTAGTGCGCGGGCGATTGCTCTGCAGAGGGGAACAACGGGGATGTTCCTGCCTCCCCTTGCTCCCCCGTGTTGTACTGAGACCTGGGAGTTTGGGGAGTCCTGAAAGCGAGGACTACAAAAGAAGAGATGGGAGAAGGAGCTGAATTTAAGAGGGGAGGTCGATCTGCGAAATCATGGCCGCCGGTCAGGATCAGAGTGGGGACCGCCGCCAGGATGCACACATGGAAAACGAGGCAAAGGAGTTCTCACTGGTCTGGGGCAGTAGAGGCAGGGCCCCTGGCTGCAGACGGGATGTGCAGGGAGTGGCATCAGCACAGAGAAAAAAGGGGCGGGCGGGGAGCGGGGGGAGATCTGAGGCCAGATATCGTTTGATACCTTGGGAATGACTCATGGGGTTGGGGGTGGGGAGGGGGAGGGGGGTACGGTCAGCCCAGAGAGGGCAGCAGACACAGGAAGATCAAGACCAGGAATAAGGTAGGGCACTTGGAAGAGGTTTCTTTCCTTTCACGGCTCCAGAGAACTCTCAGGGGTGCTGGGGTACAAAAGGGAAGTGTGGCCCAGAAGGCCGAGGGCTTAGAGGCAATGGAGGTACAATTTGTAGTTACGCTTCACTTTGAGTTCTTTACTTTCACTTCATGTATCGGTCTTACTTTTCTAAGCAGATTTTCAGCTCCTAAAAGAAGACCAGATTTGCCACATGTATTTATACAGACATATAAATATGTGTACATATATGTATATAGATACATGTGTGCATATTTCTATACACATACGTTTGTGCATTCATATATTAGGCATGTATATACTGTGCGTATACTCACATGTATAGGAACATGTATACACACATGTCATGTGTGTTCACAGGTATAACAGTCATAATTAAAGTTCCCAGTCATACTTAAGTCACACTGCAACGGAAGGTCCTCTTGGATATCTTGCTAACTAGCGCAGAAAGAGGAGATTCAGCAACGATTACTTGGTTTGTTGCACGTATGTCTTTGTTACCGCAAGGCAAATCTTTTCAGTTTTGTAGCCGGTCTTTGCTATGTGACTTTTAAATGGAGAGATCCAACCACTGTGCTTGCAGTTCACAGCTTATATTTTATGTGTAATATCTTGTTAAGCACAAATACAGATTTTCTTTGAAAGGTGCTATGTAGCTTATAAACAGGTATGATATACTCCTTGGTTTAAAAAAAGCTTTTTTTTTTGGCAAGCAGAGGAAGAGCTATTTTGTCACATTTTAACAGCAGTGCAGTCTTCGTGTTCACAATTGAGATAATGTGCGTTTCAAATAGGAGTTTGATGTTTCATCAAAACTGGCATTCATGTAAATATCTAGGTTATCCTGATAATTAATGTCACCACTAACCTCTATTCAGTGTCATCATAATTGTCAATTTCCAAAGCAAACTGAAAAAAAAATTATTATATCAAAGTACAGTAAGTACTGTTTGCCAAATACAATCAACTGTTATTTACTTCCAAAAAAACATTATGTAAAGACAAAAGAATAAAAAGTATTATCTATTCTTGGGCTTCAGCAACAAAAGAAGAAACAAGAACGCACAGTCCTAGAGGCTGGGAGCTAAGACTGTGAGAGGCCTTCTACCGCCCTGATGAATGGGCTTGAATAAGGCATTTTATTTTTCTGTCCCTCAATTTTGAGGTTTTTGTCATAATAATGAGGCAGTTTTTTTGGTCTTCCACAGAGAGACAACATGTCTTCAAAGTCCTTTCTTTTCCAGGAAGCTACAGTGGTTGCTATTGAACTTCTCGGAGTTATTTTCCATCTTGGTGTTTACTACATTTGAGTAATGTTTAGAGACACTTCAAAGAAAAAAATTGGAAACTTGAGGGCTGTCCTAAATGAGATATACTAATAATGTTCCATAAACATGCACTAAAATAAAAGTTGCTATAAATTTCCCCAAAATAATGATAGCTAACCTTTATTGAATACTTGAATATACCAGACACTGTATCAAGCCCTCTACACTCATTAGCACATTTATCCTTATGTTTTTAGCATTCATGCAACTGTATCACTGAGACCACAAAGCTAATAAATTCAATTTGACAACATGACTCTAAATGTGATGGATTATGTTGTTTTGTTGAAACTAAACCTCTAATGCGGGGCTTAATCATAGTGGGAAAATGAAGCCTTGGTTTTGACTTAAACCCGCTTTTATGTTTTTACTTTAATAATATTAATGCAGAGTGCCTATTTAAGTATGTAAGTACAGCTAAACTGGTGTTAGCAATGTCAAGGCTTTATTTGATAATGGAGGGTAATCAAGTCTTATACTTAATCAAAACTCTGATGAGGAGCAATCTTTAAAGATCAGCTTTAATGTAGTATCATTTGATCACTCTGTAAAGCTGACTTACTAGAATATAAGGGTAAGATGATGGTATTACAGAAATCTGCATTCAATGGGAACCTAATTTAATAATTATTGGAGTCAGTAAGGGAAGAATGCCTCCTCTATGGCATATGGCTCCATGGAGAAGGAATCCTACCAGTGTTCAAAGTATTTTTGGTTCCTCATGACAATATCATTGTATATTTCATTACTCAATCCTTCCACTAGTTTTTTTCTGTTTGGATTTCTATGAAACCTGCATTTGAAAAGTGAGAAGTGCTATCAGTTGACCTCCATGTGGAAGAAATGCATTTGTAAACATAAAATTCAGGTGCTGGAATGATGAAATCAAATTCAAAGCTTCACAAAGAAATTGTGAATGTTCAAGGGTTTTCAGACTTACGTTCGAGAAATACGGTTTCTACCCTTCACTTGGCATTCTATTATATTCTGCCTGGTGCTGTTATTTAACCTTTTATGCATATTTCCACTGCTATTTTATGTGGAATTAATTTACACATTTTTGAATAAGGCAAAAAGGCAGTCAGAACCTTAAATTTATATTTATACTTATTTTGGAATAACTTGGCTTCCAATAGTCTGCCAACTTTTGAAGGTCAAGTGTTAATGTATTCTTCAGAATACTGTGGTGGAGAAGGGGAAAGCTAATTACTTAGAGCAAGATGCTAGGTGGTTTCCAAGACAGCGTTCCCATGACCGGCTACCCTTTGATGTCATTATTCCTAATCTTCCACAAAATTGTTTTCCTTCTTGAGCGGTGTGCTTGTAATGGTTAGTTTTTAAGTACACATTTAGTGAAAGGATGATTATTAAATGCTTTATCATGGCCATCAGATAAAGAAATAGAAAAGGTCTATGTAGTTGAATTCTAGTTTTTACATTATTATGTCATTCTTCTCATGGCCTTTCCCATTTTCTTTCCCCCATCTCCTCTCTACTCAAGAAATTAGGTCTTTTGTTCTTATTATCTCGAGATAGGATGTGATAGATCAGAAGGGAAAAAAAAAAAGGATGCACATTCTGGCTTTGTCTTTCGAAAGCAGTCAGAAATGGAGAGGCATAGAGAAAACATTTGAGAACAGCTATACTATCTCAAAATATGCACGCACACACACAGAATTTCTCTATCTCTCAAGGAAAAAAAAGATATCCCCAGGTGAGAAAGGCCATCTAGAAGATATAATATGATAAGTATGGTGAACACTATGTGGACTGACTTTCCATATGAAATACTGAAGAGCTGAACACCAAAGTGTGTGATCTCTAAGAGCGCAAGGACTGGCTCTCTGCTTCCATCATAGACCTGTCAGGAGGCCACAAGTCATCAGGAGGGCATGGTCACATGGTGACCATAAGCCAGCAGGGCCACCGGGACATAGAAACCCATTCTTATCCAACCGTTTGCTTTAGAGTGCTAGAATCCCTGTGCCCCTGAGTATGGCACAAAAACAGTGCCAACAAATGCTTTGCTAGGGATTCAGACAAATACAAAAGAGGAACCCCCCCCCCACACACACCCCACCAAAGCAACCGAATTAGAACTGGGGACCATAGAAGGTGACAGGCTCCTAGATGGATAGGCAGCATTGAAGAGTGGAGGACCTGACCCCACACGCATAGGCACTCGCTGAGGTACCAGCAGCTTAGGTACAACGGTGGGAAATGTGGGACCTCAGATTGACAGAGACTATGTCTTCTTGAGGAATTGGCCCTTTATTACAATAAAATGACCGTCATTATCCCTCGTAATATTCTTTGCTCTGAAATCTACTTTGTCCTTTAATAAATAATTCCAGTTCTCTTTTGATAAGCCTTAGCATGATATGTCACTTTATTCTCTTACTATTCCCTTATTTGAGTCTTTACATTTGAAGTGACTTCTTTATAGGCAGTGTATACTGTTGTATAACCAATTTTAAAACCGCTGCATTTTAATGGAGATATTTAGACTATTTACATTAATATGATTAGTTATATGGTTGTTTAAATCTATCACCTTGTCATTTGTTTTCAATTTATACTATATCTTTGTGGGTTTTTTTTAATTCTTTGGGATTAACTGAGTTTTTTTTATTTCATTGCTATTTCCTTTATTGGCTTATTAACTATAACTCTTTGTTTTAATATTTTAGTGGTTGTTTTTGGATGTATAGTACACATCTGTAAAATACTAAGTGACATACAATTTCAGGCTTTCAAATGATATGATACCACTTCACTTCTTGTACTAGAACTTCATAGTAGTATCCTTTCATTTCTCCTCTCTCAAACTTTGAGGCACTGTTATCATACATTTTACTTTTAGATATAACGCCAGTACTAAATTGGTGTTACTTTTCTTTAAGTCAGTTACCTTTTGCCCTGGCTGGGTGGCTCGGTTGCAGCATCGTCCTGTGCACCAAAAGGTTGTGCGTTCAATTCCCGGTCAGGCCACATACCTAGGTTGTGGGTTTGATCCCCGGTCAGGCCGCGTATAGAAGGCAACTGATTGCTGATCGATATTTCTCTCTCACATCAATGTCTCTCTCTCTCTCTCTCTCTGTCTGCCTCCAACTCTGAAATCAATAAACATATACTCAGGTGAAGATTTTTTTTTAAAGTTAGTTACCTTTCAAAGTAATTTAAATATTAATTAAAATATTCATATATTTATCGATGCAGATACTATTTTCATTTCTATTTTTGTGTTTATACCCGTATTTCTATCTGTCGGGATAGAAATATTTCATATTTCTTTTGTCTGAAGTGGTTTCTTTAACATTTGTTTTAGTTCATGTCTGATGGTGGTGAATTCTTTCAGCTTTTATATGTTTAAAATGTCTTTGGTTTGCCCTTGATTTTGACAGACATTTTTACTGGGTATAGAAATATAGGTTGACAGTTTTTTCTTTCAGTACTTTAATAATTTTGCTTCATTGTCTTTTCAGTTGCACTGCTTTAGATGAGCTATTTAGGGTCAATTTTATCTTTGTTCTTCAGCAATGACATGTTTTCCTTCCCCTACTGTTGCATTTAAGATTTTCTCAGTATCACTGTTTTGGAACAATGTGATAGCCCTAAAGTTCATTGACTCTGTTAGATTTTTAGGGTTATGGTTTTCACAAATTTAGAAAAATATCAGCCATTATTATCTTTAAACATTTCCCCCCACACACACTCCATTGGGGACTCCATTTATACCTACAGTAGGCCACTTAAAATTGTTCTACAATTCACTGATGCACTCTTCATTTTTAAACATTTTCTTTTCTATTTTCATTTCATTTCAATAGGTTCTACCATTGTGTCTTCTAGTTCACTAATCTTTTTTTTTCTGCAATATCTAAATCCAATGTATTTTTCACCTGAGACAGTGTAGTTTGTATGTCTGAATGTCCATATTACTAGTTAAGTTTTCTTTAATTTAGTAAACTTTTGGATTACAGTTATAAGAGCTCTTTTACCGCCGTGGTCAGCTAATTCTTATGTGTGGGTCAGTTTGGGCCCTTCATCTAATAACCGATATTTTTCTCCTCATCAGTGCTTATGTTTTCCTTCTTGTTTTTAATGCCTAGTAACTTTCTATTGGATGCCAGATTAATTTTACTTTTATGGGTGCTGAATATTTTTTATATCTATACATATACTTGTTTCCCTCTGCAACACAGTTAAGTTCCTTGCAAACAGTTTTATCTTTTCCAGTCTTACTTTGAAGATTTACGAGGCCAGACAATAGCAGTACTCAGACAATAGCAGTACCCATGCTGTGGCTAATTATTCTCCACTACTGAGGCCAGGTCTTCCTATGCGCTCCCCCCATCCTCTGAGAAGCATGGGATTCTCAGTTTGGCTGATGGAAATGGGGAGGAGTTTAAACTCTGTGACACATTTATCTCTAGTCATTTAGGGGAGTCTTTTCTCACCTTGAGTTGTTTTCTCGTCCACGTGATCTGATCCGCAGCCAGCTAAATATTCGAGGGGCCCTGTTTAAATCTCCAGAGCCCCTTCCCTGTGCAGCTCTCTTCTCGTGGACTCTGCCTGTATGATCCAGCCTTCTTGATCTTGTCTGCGTCTCAGCTCTGCCTTCTCAGCTTAGGGATTTTGCTGGGTCCTTCTTGGGTTCCCCTCCCTGTACTGCAATCTAGAGATTCTCTAGCTGGCCTTACATAATGTGTTTTAAATTTTCTTTAACAGTTGTTGGCCAATGTCTTGACACCCATCATTTCCCTTGTTTGGGTTATTTCAAGCAGGAAGGTAAATCTGGTCCCTCTTTCTCCAATTTGTCCAGAAACAGAAGCCTTGCTATTATTTTTCAACTTGTTTATTCCCCCAGGAGCACCTATAATTTATTTCCTATAAGGTAACAGAGATTTCTGGTTCTTAGCACATCTCCAAAACAATGGCTTGGGCGTTCCAACTCACCAGTGAGTCTCCAAGGTTATCTGAGTGAATGGGAGTGCTATAAAAATAGCAACATTTTTACTGACAGAGGGAAATACAAAGTTTCATGTAAGTTTCCATGTAATATCATCTTTTCAGATGTACTGGAGTGATATGTTGATTCAAAACCCTCTGATTGATATGAAAATCACACCATAGACTAAATTTACCTTTACTCAGTTTATTCTATCTTTATAAAAAAGAGACAAGTTCTTCAGTGTAAAGGATGGCAACAAGCAAAGTTTTAAAACATTTCATGGAAAATCTACTTTTAACATACACAAATAATTACGTACAAAAAGTTTTGATCATTTAAAATGGAGACAACTATACCTGAACAACAATACAAAATGGAAAAATATTATTCAAGTTTAATGAAAAAAATAAAATGAGCATGTCTACTTATTTGAATAAGTTACTTATGATCTCTATGACAGTTCACCAAATGAGATTTTTCAAAGCCCACTTGAGTTATTCTGTTTCATCATTAGTCTTCATCGATTCTTTCCTCTGCCACGTCAAACACAGATAAGTACTTCTACATAGCAGAAGTCTCCTTTCTCTTTCATATCTTAAGTTGACAAGTTTTAATGTTAAAGTATATTCTCTACTTCAACTAGTTTTTTCTTTTTTAAGTCTAAATTACATATTGATAAGTGAGCAGCATTTCTAAATAAATGGAATCTTTTCCAGTGCAGATACCAGTGTTCTTTCATTTAAGAAATATAGGTTTTCAGAAAAGAAGATCTTCATTGAGGTCAGTATGGCAGGCCTCATTTGCCAAAACAGCATCGTATCACTTGCATTTTAGTCTTTCAGTAGAAAAAAAAGATTATAAACTGAGAAAAATTACCCTCAAATAAAGTCTTACCTATCTTGAAAAAGAGTGAAAAAGATGGCTTTCAGAAATGTACTTTAGTTTGCTTTAGTTTATTAAGCTCTTATGAGAAAATTTCATACATTCTGACTCTCTCTCGACAGTGACCTAAATACTGAATTTCTCTGACTCTCGGGAGATTTATCCTGCTTTCTGTTGAGAGTGTAGAGGGCGAAGCATAGGCTGGGATCAAAAGGGGCTCTATTGCGGTGGAATACTGAAGGTGGAACTTGAATCTGAGATTGCATGTCAGGTGTGGTGCCTGCGAGGACAGTCAGAACATGAGATGAGAGATGGGAAGGAAGGCGGCCCTTTTAGGAAGGAGTGCGTGGGTGATTTTGCAAAGACACCAGGTTGATGTGGAAGACCGATGTCAGCTAATACGGGAAAGAGAAGCTGGACTTCCTGGTGGACGGGCTCACAGAGTAAGCTGAGACACTTGTTCTTAATTTAGTAGCCATTGCTGACTGGTAGCCATTCCCGAGTAAAGAAATAATATGAAAAGGAATGTGCTTTACGAAGATTAATGTAGAAATAGTGGTTAGTTTAGATGGCGAATAGGGTGAGGAGGAGAATGGGACCCAGAAGACCAGAAAAAGAAGCCACAGTCCACTAAATCTGCATGGCTTTTGGACAATTGACCATGTGCTTTCAGGTGTAGAATCTTATTTGATTCTTATAATAACCCTGTGATGTACGTAGTAAAGATATTCTGTCTTCGAGATGAGAATACCAAGGCTCCGTTCAGATCCTCTGCTTTATGCCAATGCTCTTTTCACCGTACCTGTTGCTTTGGGGCAATTGGGAGGTCAGCTCTACAACTGTGGGCCTCCAGGTAGTGCTCAGCCTCAGGGATTCAGGAGGTTCTTTCAAGGGATGCAGTTGTAAGCCCAGGGCTCTTAGTTCAGCCTCCTGTTAACCTAAGCTGCTTGTCTCATGGGTGGGGTTTTCGTGTAAGATTTCCTTTGGCAAGGGAGTTAGAAAGGCAAACAAATATATCAAATAGAAAACAATTTAAAGATTCCCAGTCTACAGAACTTTGCAACTGATTCACCATGGGGTGTGATGAGGACAGGGAAATCCTGTAAGACTTGGGTTTGAATGCTCAGAAAAAGAGTAACAGTGGCAACAACAAGATACATGACAAGTTTGGCTCTGGATAATCAAGCCCTGGCTGGCGTAGCTCAGTGGATTGATCACGGGCTGCGAACCAAAGTGTCGCAGGTTCGATTCCCAGTCAGGGCACATGACTGGGTTGCAGGCCATGACCCCCAGCAAGTGCACATTGATATTTCTTTCTCTCTCTCTTTCTCCCTCCCTTCCCTCTCTAAAAATAAATAAATAAAATCTTAAAAAAAAGATAAAGATAATCGTTTAAGCATCCAGCAGGATCTGGAGGATCATTAAGACCTAATATTCACTTACAAAGATTTGAAATTTTTGCAAGCAATCCTAGTAATTAATGATTAACAGATAAGATGAAATCAATAGTTTAACTGCAAGTCCTTCAAAGAAAGGAACTATTGGGAAGTGGCTGCAGAAGTCTTTGTGGAAAGCTTGGAATTGAGCTGGGCCATCCATATTGTTTGGATGGTTGACAGAAGATTTTAGCCAGAGACGTGGGCAGTTACATAACTTGCCAAATTGGAGTGGCACTCATTGGGTAACACCTTTTACAAAGGTGTTAGGATGGATTCATTTTCTGCCACTAACATAGGAAAATGTAGAGGGAGATTGCTCCAAAACCCCCCAAAGCCACGGTGGACCCAAAGAAACCAGAGGATGAAAGCTGGGTGTGAGACTGGTATTGATGAGAGCAGTCCCGTCAGCACTCAGAAGCCCGTCACTTGCGTTCTCATCATGCTGAGTGATGAGGTCAGACCAGACAGTAGGATGTGAGCGTTTGGCCTCACAGGTGTTTCCACAATATCACTAACAGGATCAGATAGGAATTCGCATGATCCAGGGAGAGGCAGCAAGGAACAGAGCAGCAGGCGCCACAAAGGACAGGAGATATAACAAAAGCAGAAGACAAAGAAGTTAAGAATCCCTGTTATAGAAAATGGCTTCATCTGCAGACCCAGAATCTACTAGAATTGGCAGGCTATTCTTTCAAGGCAGTTCTTTGTGTGGGATTTCAAATGTACTTTTGCTTATAAGATAGCATTTAAAAGGTCCTGTAGAAAACAGTAAAAATACAAATATGTACGTCCACCAAACACAAAACTTTGCATCCCCGGAAGCGTGTCAGCCTAGAATTCAGCCTGAACAAAGAATCCTCAAAATTGCCTTTTCCATTGTTCTAAAAGATTGTAAAAGTTTTCTAAGTGTAATTTTTATCACCTTCCTTTTTTTTTACCATTTATGAACATATGTGTTTTTTATGATATTCACAACATGCTTGTGTCACAAGATTCAAGTTTAATTTCCTGCAATTACTGCACAATATGCATGGCAAAAAATGATATAAAAATGACAGAAAATAATGAACAGTTACTCCGTTTCTGCTAAGTTACCATTTGGAAATAAAACTCAAGCATAACCCAGCAGAGGCTTTTGATTGGCCGTCTCCAACCCATGTTGCTTAGATGCATTGGTAATAATCGTTAGAAATCTTCAAATCTTCCGATAGTAGCAGGATTTAGTTTATTGGAAAATTATCATCCTGTATACCCAGAGATTTAAGAGAGGTTGTAACTTCCTTCTTATACTCAGGAAATGTGAAGTCAGGGTAGTTAGCTGGTGGTTTATCAACAATGCTTTGTACCTTGTAATTCGGAGTCGAGTGTACTTGAACTAATTTATTCACGTCATTATGTATCCCATTTCTTACAGGTAGCAACAATAAACTTGTAGACAAAAGCTTATTTATGACAGGTGGGGGAGAAATCTTCCCTCTTCCGATCTCCACAGAAAGACTAAAGGGTGGTGATTAAGAATTTGGGATCTGGGGCCAGGAGACCCCACTTAGAACCCTTCTCCAAGTAACTATGACAATGGGACAAGATTTTTAACCATGGCTTCAATGTCCCCATCCCTAAAACGGGCATCTGAAAAGCTTTGACATCAGAGGGTTGTTGGCGGTGAAGCGAGGTAATGCACATAACGTGCCTTGTATAAGGTGAGCACTGACTCATGGGAGCTGGCGTGAGAGCGGTGACGGCGCCGCCCACAACGCTGAAGGTGCGCGTCCAAGGCCTTTGCCAGGGAAGAAAATAACAGCTCTAGTCTACTGAGGTAGGTGTCGGAGTACAGTAATTTCTGTTGCATGAGTGACACCTCCCACCTGTGTTTATTTGCTCAGTTCTAATTCAGGCATCCAAAAAAGGGACAAAATATGTTTTGTCTTGCTAGGTGTAATTTTCATGAAATGTCATCCCTGAATTGGCTTAACTTCTCCCAAATGTTCGTGAGTGGGAGAAAAATTCTCAAGTAAATAGGAAAAGAAAGGCAGAACGGAGGGAGGGGGGAGGGTTTCCTAACAAGGAGGAGGAAGAGGAATAGGACAGAGAGAAAATTGCAGAAGATGACTGATTTTAAAAATAAAATTCTTTAAAAAAAAGATGAACTGACATCATCTCCTGCTAAGTAAGGTACCCTGACACCCATCATGTTGGCCTTGACGGGCTGCAAGGATGAGCCCTGCTTGGGAGTTTTTACTTAATTAAAGCAAAGACTTTCCCTGGCTGGGGATGGTGCTCCCTGTTCCAACTATTTGCTTTCTTTAGCGGATTCACTGACACTAAAATACCCAGCCATTGAGAAATAAATGGACATAATGGAGGATATTGAGGATTGTTTAAGGCTCCTTCCGGCTGCCTTCATTCCCTGGTCTCCCACTGTTTCTTTATAGTTCTCCTGTTACTCTAGTTTTATCTAGTCTCCCAGCCCTTCTATAGGAGCTGATGGGCATGCAGGACTCCAGGACGAGGAAAGATTGATTGGAAGTCTCTGCTCAGAGAGAATGAAGGCGGAGGAGGGAGAGCACTGACAGGAGACGGCTTTTCTGAATGGGGCTGGATGAGAATGGTAAATCCTTAGACCAAGTCTCTCTCTTGGTTACCTGGAGCCCCGTGTTGAGAGTAAGTACAATCTTATATGCAATGGGAATGAGTATCAGCCAAGAATGATTGTGGAGATCTGCTATAGGCCCAGAATAAGAAGCATGTGTTTATGTTATCCTTGGTCCAGAAGTTAGGGGCTCACATCAAATTATAAAGGCAGGCGAGGGTACAGGGGCAGTGGTATACAAGGAATTAAGAAAAGTTGGGCCAGATAATGCTCTTTTTCATGGTGATCTCACTCCCGTAAGTGACCCATGGGCAACGTTTAATGTCACATCTCCTCTCTGCTGCAGACATAGTTGAACAACTGTGAGATTTAAACAACTGTGGATTGACTACCAATTCACACCACCACTGCCCTTACCCCCTGCATATACACACACCCTCTCCTTTTATTGGATTGAACTAGAGATCATTTGACATGCGCTTTTTTTTAAAAGTCATTTGTCATGGGCGTCCAGGTCACCTTGCTTCATTGGAATTTTGGATACATGTTTCTCATCCAGATATTCTCAGTGTTCAATCATGTGGGCTATTAAAACATTTTATTGGAAAAACAGTCATAATAATTTTTAAGTGATTGAACACGTGTCTGTCTTGCCTAGCTAGCATGGAGTACGTTTTTCAATGTGAGTAATAAGCCAGGGGCATGGAAACAGCAGGTTTCCACTGAAAAGCCATCTTGAAATCACATTTTGCACGCAAACAGAAGTCTCTCGTCACCAGAATTTCCACTTCAGTTAACAACGTTGAAACAACCCACTGCTCTCCGCTTTCGTCCGAGGTCTTTCTGTGGGCTGGTGCCCCAAGCTAGTCGCTCTCAACGAATTAAGAGTCTAGGTATGGGAAACATATAGAGCTCTGTGGTAATGTGCATGTAAACATTCATAGAATTGATTTATTGTGACCCCTGTTTTCTTTCGAATTAATGCCAAATGTAAAAGAGAATACTTTAACAGTAAATGTTTCATAACAGTCACTCATTGAAAACAGCACCAGCAGATGCGGACTGAGTATTGTAATGTTGGTTCGAAACTGTGAAAAGTATAAGCCAGCAGTCTCTTTACAGGAACGGAGGTGTAAGACTCGCGGAATTCCTTTCTCGGGCTGCACAAATGCAAACAGAGCGCCCATAGCACACTCTGAGCTCTGCAGAACACACTGAGTGTGTGCATTTCTTAGTCCTGGTTCCCCTGATGTAAAAGGGACAGTGACAAGTTAGCCCAGAGTTGTCCAGAAGAAGACAGATGTAAAGGAGAGGTGAGTTTGGAAACCATGTTTTATGAGAAATAGTCAAAAGACATACATATGATTGTTTTAAGAGCCTAAGACAGCTTCATGTAATTATCAGAAGGATTTGAGGAAGGACCACCTGCCCTTTGCTGCTCCCTAGAGCGGAACACAGAATGGGGTGGAGATAGTAGAAAAGCAAATTGTGCCAAAACATGAAGTGGATGTTTGTCATGATCAGAGAGCTGGTTTGCCCATCACGCGACCTGTCCCAGCAGAGGCCGCCCTCCAGTGCTTCCGCCGCCTTTTTAAAGGGCCTCCCTGCCCATGAGGAAGCGGGGACTCCCTGGCGGGGACTCTCACATTCTCTAACATGGTCCCAGCTCTCTCTGGTCTGTCCGTTGGGTGCCATCCGGTCTCATGTATGTAGTTTATGTCATAACAAAGAATAAATGGATCAGCTTGGAGATGGTGTCAATCAAACCTTTTTGTAGATAAAATCCTATTATAAATGCACATAAGTGACTCACGATTTAGAGGAAACAAAATGCAAATCTTTTGTTAAGAATTCATTTGCCGTGCAAATAATTGTTTCTGAAATGAAACGTTTTCATTTCCTGGGATTGCTTTTTCTCATACAGGGACACCTGTGTGTCCCAGCAGCTCAGGGTGTCCCACAAGTCATCAGAGAGAAGAAGTTCTGATATTTTGGTGTTTGGGATAAGGCATTGAGGCTCCACCCCACTCCCCCCCTTACTGAATACACACTTCATTAAAATGTTTCCCACTGGAAATATTAACACCAAATTAATGAAATTTGGCACCAGCAGGGAGATACAACCTTAACCTCTTGCGCCATGGATCTGCTTCACCTGCTCAGACTTCAATTTCCTCATCTGTAAAATGGTGCCCGCAGCACGACACACCCTTGGCCGTGAGGACTGCATCCAAACATGCTACCACGTGTAATAAAATATGTAACTTCAAGATGTGTTGGGGGAGCGGCTTCTGTTCTGGCTGGGTTGACCGAATCAGATACGTTGTATTTGAAGACAGAGGAACCTTTGAAGATGTCTTTAATCCAATGTCAGGCAGCGCCACAGCTGGCAATGTGCTAACCAGCACACACTTGGGGCCAGCCTTTCACCTCTAGTTTCCCTAAAATGATTAGGAATTAGAGAAATATTCCATCTAAAGCAATGAGTGACAATAATGTCCTCTAAAGTTGTGGAGTAGATGTTTAACCACACACACTTAAAGGGATTTACATAAAACTAGAGGAAATGATATAAAATCATTTGATCCTTTATGAAATCTTATTTTCAGGGGTCTAAATTAGGCATTTTTTTTAGTGGCAGAACCACGCTTTATATGTTCTTGGCCATTTGAAAAAAATCTTTCTGCTGAAAGTTTGGTTTGCATGGTCTTGAAGCTGCTATCTTGGTGAGCTTTCTAGTGAGTGGCAGGTCATGCTATTCTTACAAACATGAACATTTACCCCATACAGTGAATGCCTAGTTGGTCTCTGGGATGTGCACAATCACAGGTACTGTCCAGAACGCACAGTTATGTTCTCCAGCCCAGCATTTTATGTGCTCGATGATCCAACATCTAGAGCTATTTTCTAAGGATATTTTTTTTCTTTTTCTTAAAACAAAATGACATGTGTGGTGGAACTGTGCACCTGAAACCTATACAGGTGTGTTAACCAGTGTCTCCCCAGTACATTCAATAAGAAGGAAAAACAATGAAAAATACAAGTCTGGTCAGAAGAAGAAAAGTGACCCTGACGCTGAAAGTGTGACCTCAGGCAAGTCACCCCCCTTTGGTCTCCTGTCTGTGTTTAGAAGTAAGGACACTGGAGGGGAGACCGGGAGGTGGCAAATTATAGTCCGGGGACAAACCCGGCCAGCAGCTGGCTCCTGTGTGATGTGGAAAGTGGCTTTTCCATTTTCAGGTCATTGATAAAAGACCAAAGAAAGAAAAATATGTCATGACATGTTCAAATGATGAGACACGCAGATTTCTGTTCCATAGGTCACGTTTCATGGGCAGCCAGTCACACCCAGTCACTTCCGTTGCTTCCAAGGCTGCTTCTGCACTGAAACGGCAGAGCAGAGTGACTACGACAGAAATATGGGGCCCCAAAGCCAGGGGTGTTTGTCATCTGGCCCTTTGCACAAGACGTGTACGGACCCCTTACGCCGTTACTAAGGTGGCTGCCAGCTTACATTGCTTATCATTTCTTTCCCCTGATTTGACCTTCACTCACTTCCCTTCCCTAATCTTTAGATTTCCAGAATTATGGAAAGAGACTCTAAAATGAGTGAAGTGATACCCACACAGGGATGGAATGAGGGGAGGGGAGGAGAGCACAGGGGAGAAGCAAAAAGATAAAGCGTAGTTTTGAAGGCAGGTTTTTTCTATGTGGCTATTTCTCACTTCATATCTTTCAAGTTTAAGTGCCCTTTGAAGACACTGCTCTGAAGCCTTTACAATTCATCTGAGAACATTTGTACCTAATTTAAACAGAGATGACAGGTCCTTGTTCCGCACACATGCTCTGCATATTCTGGATCACTAGCGCCATTCTGATGACTATTTTTATTGGTTTTATGATGGTGATAAAAAAGAAAGTGTGTTGTGCTTGCAGAGGTTTTCAAACGTTATTTATACCTAGGAGATCTAGTTGCATGCCCCTAAATAATAAAAACAAATGGATTTGTCTAAATTTGTGGCATCATACAGGATTTATAGCAGACGCTTTGTCTGTCATGAATGCTAGGGCGAGAGAATTAGGGGAAAAAAAAACTTTGAAAATCAGAGTTCTTGTTAGTGCCTCTTAATGGACTAACAATTTAGATCTAATTGATCACAGCTTTAATTGTCCATAATCTCTCCATACTAGGGTAGCCTTGTGGGATATTACTAATCAAATTAAAACTAATTCAAAACCATCTCCAATTACAAAATGTTTCTCGTCTCTTTCAGGCTTGGGGAGTCAGGGCAATGCAGTGTTGGTAACAACAGGCAGTGCCACGCGCCTGCACAGTTTAAATGGCTTTCGGAGACTCACTTTCGTGGAGCTGCACTGCATAGGGGGCTAATGCAACCTAATGTAACCCCCCGAAAAATCCTCCTAAAATTTTTAAATTAAGAAAAATCAGTGACATAGTTATGTTTTCTTTTTCTTTTTTTTAAAAGATTTTATTTACTTATTTATTTATTTATTTATTTATTTATTTTTAGAGAGGGAAGGGAGGGAGATAGAGAGAGAGAGAGAAACATCAATGTGCAGTTGCTGGGGGTTATGGCCTGCAATCCAGGCATGTACCCTGGCTGGGAATCGAACTTGTGACACTTTGGTTCACAGCCCGAGCTCAATCCACCGAGCTATGCCAAGCCAGGGCCTACATAGTTATGTTTTCCTTCAAATATACACATCAACCAAACTCTTCACACCAGGTGTCTGTGGTGACCTCCTTCATTAGTAACACCAAGTCAAGGGAAGTGTCATTGACTGAATGTCTGTGACCCAGAAGTTCACGTGTTGAAACACTACCTCTCCACACTCAGGGTGATGGTGTTAGGAAGTGGGGTCTTGGGAAGGTAGAATTAGTTGAGATAATGAGGCTGGGGCCCTGATTAATGGGATTCGTGACGTAACAGTCTCGAGAGCTTGCCTCTCTCTGCTCTCCACCACGTGAGCATGAAGTGAGGAGACAGCCTGATAAGCCAGGGAGGAGACCCTCCCTAGACATCTGACCTCCTGGCACCTTGAGCTTGAACTTCCCAGACCCCAGAACTGTAAGACATAGGTAGTTGTTGTTTAAGCCACCCAGTCTATGGTAGCATATTTTGCCTTGTAGAATGTGCACCCACATTTTGTGTGTATTATACACAGGATTATACCAATATGTGTAATCATGGCATGCAATCACTATACCCATGTATAATGTGCATCCTTATTTTTCCCTTAAAATTTCGGGCAAAAAGTGAGCAGGATACATGGAAAAATAGGGGTATTTTGTTACAGCACCCTGAACTAAGACAGGGAGCAATGAAAATCCTTGTGAGCCCTCCAGTAGATATTTTTGTTTCTGGTCACTGTTGAATCATGTCATTTTCCTGTGTTGCGTTCCAGACCAAGGGGAAGAAGAGTGAGTTTTCATGGCTCTTCTTTGATGGCACACACCTCAACCTAAAATCCCTCAGCCACCATCATGAGAAACCACAAGGAAAACGAACCAGCCTTTCCTACCCCCGACCCACAGCCTAGTCCATCCGCATACCCTCTCTTGGCACATGGGAAAGTCCTTTCTGTTAAATATGCTCTGTACCCAACACAGTGAGGAACATGATTTTGCAGGTCTACTGTGTGGTTGCAACAGCTGCTAAGAATGTCAGAAAAGAGTGCATATGTGTGCCACCTGTCAGCTAAGCCTTCATTGGGGGCTGGTCGTAACTCTTATATCTGTCCCTAGTTGTTCTCTCTGATTCTCCAAGATAGAACTTTTAAAACGTCAGTCCCCACAGGCCTCCAAATCCATTACCGACCTCGCAGTCTTCAGAGAGCCTTCCTGCATGGATTCAGAATCTCCCTCAACTTCCTGCTGCCAACGTTCACATGTCCTGCCTCTATCTGTTACTACGGGAGTGGCATCTTTCACTGATGGTCCCAGGCACCTTGTCTTCATCTGTTTCTTAACCCTTCGCCTGCTGTATTCAGTTTGCTCGTGTATGTGTCCGTGTTCCTCACATGACTGATATTTCTTGGGGACACAAACAATGTTTTGGTCACACAGCACCTCCAGTATCCAGCACAGAGAGAGCAGGCACCCAATAACTCTGTGAAGTGACTTTGTGATTCCTGTGTGTACGGCTCATTCTGAGCAACCTCTGTTCTCATGCTACATCCGGTGTGAAGCGGAATTCAGCCCACGGGTTCACTTTAAAGCTCCAACTGCGTTAAGACAAGGGACAAAAGTTTTGACTTCTCATGTAGAGGTGGGAAGGACACCAAGCAAGACACAAAATTCTTCTTCTGATTAGATGTCTCTGATCTTCCCACCAAATTATGTCCTCTGCACCGATCTTTTACCATCTATGATCCCCGCAGCCTCGCAAAGGTCCCCAGCAGCCCCCACGGTCCATCACCCACTGTCTCTGTGACTCAGCTTCTGTCCTCTGCTTGGGGACCCCATTCACAACAAGTTGGTGAACTAGCTAAACAAGGGTGAGCTCTCTTTCCTCGGTATACGAGAATGTGTTGGGGAAAAAGACAGGGAATTGGAAGGGGTTTGAGCTGACCACACAAAATGGATTAATGGTAGTTTACCAAAAGATAATTTGAGAACACATTACCTATTTGAGCTACTTGATGTTTTTTTCTCAGAACAAAAAGTTTCACTTCTAGCCTGTTCTCTGCCTTCCTGTGACATATTTTCCTGATCCTCAGCAAATATCTTGAGGTATCTGTTAACATTTCCTCTAGTTGGAAACTCCTAACAATTTTGAAGAAATAACTTCTTTTAAACTATTTAAAGTTATTGCATTCGAGAAATAACTTCTAAGCTTGGAGACCAGTCTCTTACCAAAAGTCTTTTGTTCCTTAATAAAGATGATGAGATATTTCTCAGCAAGAAACCAAGAGTAGGCATTCCGGTGGAAGTTCTGGCCATAGTAATGCACAGTAATGCACAGTAGTCAATACTTCCTCACAAAGTCACTGTGAGGACAAAATGAAATACTACAGCTTATAACACACAGGAAATAAATATTAGTTTTTATTAATGATAATATTAACTCATGCTAACATTGGTGAATGATTATTGGAGTCTTGAAGAATTATCTAAAGAATGTTGGCAAAGGTCCTTATAAAAATAATCTAGAAGGATTCTTACTAAGTATTAGCATATTACATTAGCAACTCAAACACATAGCATTTTAATACAAATATTAATAATCATATATCCTGAGGCATCTTGCCCTGGACCTGAAAAACACTTGATTTTGAAACACATCAGACTCTCAATGCGCTGACAAGACATTTAGTTGTCATTTTTCTGTTAACTAGTAAAATCACATGGTTTTCTTTTCCTTTCCTCCTTTTAGGCAATTCTATTGTAGGCTCAAAAGCAAGAAAGAGAGTTTTAGAAGGAACAGGGCATCAAGTGTGTTACTGTGGACATGACTAGCTTTTTTTCAAGAAACTTTGGAAAGAAAATCAGACAGAATATTGAAGAGATGCAGGAGTGTTTTTAAGGACAAGATGTTTCGTGGTGAATCCCGCAAAGGCAAGGAGGCCTAGCTTCCACAGAGATCGCATTCGCAGCAAAAACAACAACTTCAAAGGTAAAGACAGAGTTTCAATCCCATGACATGGCGTCACGGCGGAGAAGCTGAGGAACTGCTGGGCGCTGTTCCCCGGGAAACCCAGGACTAGGACTCCCGCGTTTGTCACCTGGGGCTCAAGTTCTGTGGAGAACTTTACAAGATGAGATGTCCTAGTTCAAGGAAAGAAGGGCACTTTGAAATCCTATAAACGAAAGTGTTCC
Organism: Phyllostomus hastatus; assembly: GCF_019186645.2. Lineage (NCBI taxonomy): Eukaryota > Metazoa > Chordata > Mammalia > Chiroptera > Phyllostomidae > Phyllostomus > Phyllostomus hastatus. The sequence goes on along the minus strand of NW_025333960.1, from coordinate 44,751,723 downwards.
AAGGCTTCTAGGAAATCAAATAGCTCTTACCAAACATTTGATGAATTAAGTGCAAATGACTTACAAACATGTGTATTAAATTTCCTTTAAAGTGCACACAACTTTGAAAGTGAAGAGGGAAAAGTTCGCTTTGCGAAAGTCACTTCGGGTTTTATTAAGCCTGATAAAAGGAGGCAGACCTGTTTCCTCCCATGAATGTGGTAAGTACTCCGGGAGTAACCAGTTATTGTTCCAATTCTCCATTACTCTTAGGGGTGTAGCTGAGAATGAAATCCTACATTGTGCACAAGGCAAGACTTCAGGGGCATCTAAACTGACCACAGGAGGATTTGGGCTTTTCTTGGATATACCAAAGGATGGTAATAAACACAACTTTCGGGCAAGTTCTCAAATGGCATGAAGGCTATACATTCTCTTCTGTAATCTTTTGAAGAGTGATTGTAATGGAAAGAATACAAAATGTACAATTAAAAGTCCTAAGATTAGGTCCTCACCCCTCCACTTACAAACTGGGTTATCTCGGGAGGATGCCTGGCCATCTCAGAATCACAGTCTAACGACATCTGCCTTAGACTGCCGTGAGGACACTAAGTGATAAGAATGTGTGTAAAGGCACTAGGTTAGCTAATATTTTAAAAATGCATTTCCCCCTTAGATCTCAGTGACACCTAAAAGCATCTAAATCTACACCTAATTTCTAATCCGCTGGGAACATTGGGAACTAACCTAAAACCAAAGAGGGGTCGTTTTGCTTTGGATCATCAGACTCACAGGTTAATGATCTATTAAAACCTCACACAATTTTCCTTTGAACTGTCCTGTATTTATCATTTTTATCTAAGAACATTTCTATTTAAGAACACTTTCTGAAATGTATTACTTGAATGTAATACAAAACGACACTGTATGATCAGAGAAGTTGACAAAATACCGTATACTCTCGCAGACAGTAGATGCTCTGTAGTGCAGCAAAGACACTGGAAATGAATGCCGATTGGGTCGATCATGGATTCCACTTTTTAGTTTGAGACTTATTAACACCATGGAACATATTTTGACAAATCCTTTAGGAAAATGGGTGTTTGGGTATAGAATGGTTTGTGTAAATAAGGGTTTCTTTTTATTTTCCTAAAAGAATTGCTTCAAGCTTTGAGAAATGATACGAGAGGAAAAAGTGTTTCCAATTCCAAGATTTAGTGTGAAAACTGATGTTCCACTCCCCATATATTTGGAATTTTGTTTTAGGTCAAGGCCTGCAATAGAACAAGTACTTTCTAAATATTAACATATATTTTTGGCCTGCTTTTAATGTTCTTTCTCCTCTGAATATTTTTTCCATTTGTGCCTTATACAAGGTTGCTCTATGCTCGAAAATTCTATTTACCTTCTCCTGAACATTTTCCTCAACACAGACAGATCAGAACAGCCCTTGAAATATTTCACCTGGGTATTCATTACACGTGAGATAGGATCTTCTGATGACGACCAGCAATCTGCATCAAGACCTTCTTGATGTAAAATTAAAAGGTAGCTGTAATTTACAGCTGTTTCCAACTTCTATTTTTTGAAATATTGTATTAAAAATGGGGTATATCGAGATCCCAATATGCTGTGATTTAAGAATACTGGGTATAATTTCTTTGGGGGGAGTTTTTGCTAAATATTGTCACAACTGTAATTTGAAGCAAACAGTTTTTTAAAATATTTTATTTATTTATTTTTAGAGAGGGAAGGGAGGGAGATAGAGAGAGAGAGAAACATCAATGTGTGGTTGCTGGGGGCCATGGCCTGCAACCCAGGCATGTGCCCTGACTGGGAATCGAACCTGTGACACTAAAGCAAACCGTTTTTTAAATTTTGACTTTACTGATCAGCCTTCTGAGAGTGCAGCTCATTCCCCATTGCCTTGTGCCTTCCAGTGTTTCCCCGTGCCTATCTAAAATTCTACTGCCTTTATCAAACATTCTCAAATTATTCCTCTCTTTTCTTTCATTTCTAGTTTCTATTGTGATTCCAGCATTCACTATTAAGTTTAACTAGACATTACTCACACAAGAGAATCATCAAAAAAAGTTTCTATATTATATAAATTTTGAAGTTCCTACATACTATCTTTCTCTTTTAAAATTCCTGTGCACACAAGTGGAGAGCGGCCCTGGGAAGCCCTGCAGAAATACCTGGCGAGCCCGGGGACTGGTCTAGTGTTTTCAAATGCTTTGATCATTGTGCCCTAGCTCGTAGTTACATCCAGTTCCGGATGATGTCAGTGGGAAGGACTCAGTCAGTGTGCAATCTCCTGGCATATAGATAGCACAGTGCCTGGCGCTCCATAGACACATCTGGAGATTTTCTAAGTACTTTGGGAGCTCAGTGAAGACCTGAAGCAGGAAGAAGAGGACCTGAACTGTGCCTTCACAAAACCAAAAAGCAAACAACAGAAACAAACCTTTTCAAATTTAAGCAGAAAAAGAAAATTTAAAGATAGTGATGAACTTCCAGCATCTCTGGGATAAAAGTTTGGAGACTGCACAGCCAAGAACACCCTAGAATGATAATGATGCTCTCTGAAGCTGTGATTAAGAGTAGATTTTTTAAAAGATTTTATTTATTTATTTTTAGAGAGGGAAGGGAGGGAGATAGAGAGAGAGAGAAACATCAATGTGTGGTTGCTGGGGGCCGTGGCCTGCAACCCAGGCATGTGCCCTGACTGGGAATCAAACCTGTGATGCTTTGGTTCGCAGCCCACGCTCAATCCACTGAGCTACGCCAGCCAGGGCTAAGAGTAGATTTTTTTTAATATAACTTTTTTAATGGTGAAGTATGGTGCTGTAGGAGAGAGACCTGGGTTTGAATCTGAGGTCTTTCTAAGCCTCCATACCCAGGGAAGTCAGCCATCCGATCTGGGTTGTATAAAATAATGACAGGAAAACTTACTTTGGAAGGCTCTTATGGGGTGGAAATAATATGTTCAGTTTTTGGTACACATGAGTGATTCATAAAACATGGTTATATTATACTCTGAAGGGAAATATGCAAATGCAGGAAACAACCCTCTCACCCCTCAGGGAGGCTTAGGAAGAGGGGGCAGGTTAACAAGGTGCAGGCTTTTCCTGGGAGGCCGCACTTGTCACCCCCTGTGCCTTCACCCACAGCCACTGCCACCGAGGCGGAGGTCTCCCCTTCACCCAAGCCTGAGGGAGCCTCCGACCGCGTCCCTCCTTCTAGGGAATTGGCTCCATGTTTGGACTGGCACACTCTGGCTTCAAGTTTTTAGAAATGATTTATTGGTTCTAATTTTTAAAAATTAAATGTATAGCAGAAACGAGTTAACTTTAATTTAGGACTGGCATTGACATCCTGCCTAAGAAGTGGGTATCCAAGGCGGACAATTCATTTTCATTATGGTGCAAAGCATCATTTAAATGTCAGAAAACTGCATATGTAACATTTGCAGTAATTAAGGGACTTTAATTTAATAATAAATCTCTCTGTCTTTATCTATTTACACTCTTTCCTCTGTCCTGGTCTGGCACTTTCCTTAGTGAATCAACTATCACTAATTACTTCTTTTTGAAGTGTAAATATGTTTTAATTCTTCTTACAGGCCAAGTAGCACGTTTACTATTTAATTGGTAATTTCCTTTTCCATGAATTACTTCCTTTTGGGGGCTTCTTTCAGGGGAGCAGAGAATTTTGTTTACACTCTGCCACCGTGGAAAGCAATCCCCCTCTCATTCTGAGGGAGGCAGCTCCAGGACAGCAGGGCCTGGGGTTGTCAATCAGCTCTGGGGTGGGGGGCGGGGCTTCCTCTGAGGGCTATACTGACCTCAGCCCCGTATGGGGACCAGACAGCATCCCCCAGGACTGAAGATCAAAAGACTATGAAACTACTTGGCGATTTGGATGTGGATGAGGGCTGATTTACACGTAAGGGCTCAGGTCGTTGAGGTCTGTCCTAAGATAGATGAACCAAAACATTGGTTTCCATGACCCACTGTTAAGCATCTTCAACTTGGCTGGAGTCATAGGGATGAACCAGAGCTCGGTTGCCATTTGGAGAGCAAAGGTTCGCTTGCAGGTCCCGGATACAGCACAAGAGGCTCATTCATACTAAAAACAAACTTATTAAATACCCAGGCAGTTTATACACATAATTCTCTGATATTCTAAAATACACAATAAAGGAGAAGCAATATAATTTCACCTAACATGACCATTACTCTTTAGGCTATTAATTTAAATGATTCCTTCTTTTTTTTTAAATTTGATAAGTATGGTTATGACACAAAACTCAAGAGGAGCAGACACATGTTTTGTGATAAATTAATCTCTGGCTGAAGTCCTTCAGCCACCCAGATCCCCTCACCAGGGCGCACAGCCACCCTCTCTTGTCCTCCGTGTTCTCCCGGGGATCGCCTGTGCACTCACAGGTGTGTCCGAATGCACGGTCTTCTGTTTTTCACAAATGTCAACATCCTATGCGCACGGCCCACGTCTCTTTTTTCTTTCACTTGACAGTGCTTCTTCGCTGCCACATTGCATATGGAAGAGACTCACTGTTTTAAATGGCTGGTCAGAATCCCCTTGCATTGATCGACCATGATTTTTCATCCTGTGTTAAATTAATTAAAACGAAAGCCCTTGGATAGAGGGGGCTCTAATGCTAGGCGGCCTACATACACAAATAAAATCTAAGCCTGTGCAGACTTCATGTTTAAAAACTGAAACTTAAAACTAAACAGCCAGCTAGGCCTTCAACTTTAGTCAGCCCATAATTTCCTAACTTTACTTCCCCCTTTTCTCTATAAAAGTCTCTCCCCAGCTCCTGTCGGTAAAACCTTCCGAACCACTTCCTGCTCCCATTCAAACAGATCTTTGCTCAAATAACTCTTAAAATTGTTAGTATGCCTCAGTTTATCGTTTAATACTCATCTCCTATCATTGAAATTCACATTATTTCCAGCCAATTTCTATGAAAAATACTGTAATAAACATTCTCGATTATAAATTAAGTCAAACCTGTGGAAGTGTATCTGCAGAAGAAATAGCCACAAGCAGAGCTGCTGGATCACAGGGCAGATGCTTTCAAAGTCCTAACTGATACTGTTGTGTTGCTCTCCACGGAAGCGGTGGGCGTTTTGCTCTCACTAACGCTTTCTATGCTCGCGTTCCTACCAGGGAGCCTAGCTGTCCGTCACGCAGCAGCGCCGCACCATGGTAATCACTGGGCTTGATCCCTGTATTGTTGTGCTGGTAACTGTAAACCTAGTCTTCCTTAATTGCTCTTTTTTTCCTGGCTATTGGTGCCACTTCATTTTTTAATATAAACTTTATCACATTATTTGCATATAGCCTATGTTGCCCATAACCAGCAATCCTATTTGGCTAAGAGGAAGACACTAAGCTTAAGGGTCAGACTTCAAAACTTTTAACAGGTATTTTTTTTAATGGAAAACTAATCAGACCAAGAAGAGGTATGCCACTGAAGCTGAAGAAATGTCTTGCTCCGAGCTAACCCCAACTGCCGTTGCCACAATAATATACAATTACTCAGTGATCATCCTTTCCCCCCATTTAAATTTTGAACTCTGGGTGGAATAAAAGACCAGGGGCTGCAGAAGAATCAAGATGTGTCCACATTTACCCTCCAGAGGAAACTACCATCAAAGCTATTCAGAGGCTGTAATAGCTTTATTGTCTTAAGGCCAAGGAACTTCACCAACATGTGATGTTCTTCTGTCAAAACCCATTTACATCCAAAACATGGCAGTGACATCTGAAACACAGAGGAAACCCTCCATTCCAAAATATAGAAGACACTAAATTTTCTCCAGGGTAGAGATAGGACTAATTCCACTACCAGATGGGAGGCCTTATCATATTAGAATAATTAAATCAAAATCTCAAAGGTATTTCAATGACATCACGTAAATAAGTACAAGATGGCTACACACTAATTTTCTGGTACTGATTTTATAGTGTAAAATTTATAATTAAGGAGATGACATTTATTGGGCAATGACTTCACAAAAGGAGCTCTAAAAAGAGACTTGGTTTCTAGAAATACATTCAGGATTTCTACAGAGCAAGGGCAGGGCTCAAAACTCTATTGTTGAAAGTCTAGGAGAGATGGAAGAATGAGTTAGGATATGCCATTGAGTATAAGATGTTTCTAATATATTTTCAGAGTTTATTAATTCCATCTTTGCTTTCTGCCTAAGTAAAAAGTTTCTAAGACATAAGCAACATCTTTTAGAAATTTTAGTTTGGCAGAAAGTTTTTATTTTATTCATCTTCCAGTATAGTTTTGTTATACGATTACATAACACATATATGACAAGGCATGGTGTTGCCTATAATGTTGCTGGCAGATCTGAGTACATTAAAAATGACTCCAGCTACTGGTAGAGTGGACATAGGGCTGTGGGGGCGTTTTTTCTGCCATTGTTCTTCTGAAGGACAGGCAGGCTGACTTCCAGCCATTTAGTCAGAAGCACAGTCATATTGAGCACAATTTTTGATGAATAGTCAGGAGAAGGAGAAAAGGGAAGGGAAGGAAAGGGAAGGGAAGGGGAAGGAGGGGGAGGGGAGGGGAGGGGAGGGAAGGGAAGAAGAGAAGAGAAAGTAAAAAGAAGAGAAGCAAAGAGAAGAGGAGAGGAGAGGGGAGGGGACAGGAGGGGAGGGGAAGGGAGAAGAGAGGAGAGGAGAGGGAAGGGAAAGGAAGGAAAGGGAAGGAAAGGAAAGGAGGAAAGGAATAGGGAGACAAAGAGGAAGGGAGGGAAGGAGAAGGGAGAAGGAGGAGGATAGTATACAAGACCCTATGCAAAATGTGTCTTTGAAGGTTAGTTGTCTTCATGAGGAAGTATGGGCTGGAAGTGGTTCCCTGAATTGGTCTGAGCCATGCTTCTCTATCAAACTGCAACATTACTCCATCAGATACATTTAATTGTTAATTATGTAGATTGATTACAGAACTAAGTCACAGTAAACCAATTAGATCATATTTTAACTGTTCATTAAAAATTGCCCTTTATAATGTATGCTTGTGTCAAATAGAAAGGCAAATATCTATTATTATAAAAACCTTGGTAGCCAGAGTGGGAATCCAAATAATAGATGGTAGAATGATGAGTATAAGTCAACTATAAACAGTGACACTTCACAAATCAGGCCATTGGTAGGTGAAATTGATTTATGATTAATAGACACACTTATCTTCTTAAAGCATAACCGTAAATAGAGTTTCATTAACCATAAATAGACTTTATGTAATGCATTTGCTTTGGAGTCAGATATTGGCTCTATAACTTGATATGATTTTTTACCTTCAGTTATTGATTTGTTAATTCTGAGTCTCAGTTTCCATATCTGTAAAACAGAGATTACAATATCTACTGCGAGTTTAGTAAGAAATAAAGATAAAAGAGTAAATATGCCAAACTGAATGGATGTGAAAGGACACAATCTAACTTCTCCCCCCACCCACATGCATTTTCCTCTCTAACTCATAGAAATATTGGCTAAGGCCTTAGGGACAATAAAAATAAATTGTTAAAACATAGCGAGGAGCTCTGGTGTGGCTCAGTGGGTTGAGCATACCACAGGCTGAAGGGTCACCAGTTCAATACCCAGTCAGGGAACATGCCTGAGTTGTGGGCCAGGTCCCTGGTTGGGGGTGTGTGAGGGGCAACAGATCAATGTTTCTCTCTCACATGGATGTTTCTTTCTCTTTCTCCCTCCCTTCCTCTCTCTCTAAAAACAATAACATCTTTTAAAAAATAGTCAAGGGACTTCTAGTTAAATATAAAATGGTAAACATATGCTTTTCATGTCAATTCTTCCCCAAATTCCATCAAAATAATGAAATAAATGATATAAACCCTCAAAGGCAAATTGAACAGGAGAAGATTCGACAGAGAACGAGAAGTGTCAACAAATGTTAGAAGACAGAAGACAGGATGGTGAGAACAGAGAAAATTACAACATAAATTCAGGAGTGTGAGATCATGCAAAGCAAACTTATTTGCCAACTAGAGACCTAGAAAGCATCAAGAAATAGAAACACCTGATTTGGAAGGAAAGGAAAGAGGCAAAGACTAAACATAGGAAGCTTGGTTTAAAAATATGTATACCCAACATCCCTCCCACCTTGTCCTAACCAGATGATGGCTCCATTGGCACATGAGGAATGTATTCATTTTTTTAGGGTGGGGGTGGGAATTGGAAGGCTTTGGAGACCTAAGGCTCAGTAGAGGGCAGTGAGCCACAGAGTGGTAAGATGTCTACCCCATCCCTTCTACCCTTTCCCCAGAACTTTAGCTCCCTGGTAGGAGACTAGAGGATTCTTCTTCCAAGAAGCTGAAGGCTTCAGGGGGAAGAAAATAAATATATGCTACCCTCTGGTGACCCCCCAACAAAAGCTATTTTACCCTCTGATCACATTATAATGAAGCCCACACTGTAAGTGTGATAGCCAAAGATCACCAGAAATTTAAAGATGACCTATATAACATGAAAGGTAGATCCCAAAACAAACGAGAAAGAGGAACTTGGAGAAAAACACTGGAAGAGGCAGAAACAAACATAAAAAGCTATTTCATGTTCCTGATATGATAAACGAAGACAGTGTATACATGAAGCAATAATAGGATGTTATAGTTCAAAAAGAACAGAGAACATGAGAGAGCTTGGAAAATTAAAAATGGGGTAGTGAAAGCATACATCATCAATAAAATGAATAAAATATAAAGTCCCAGGGGTAGAATAAAAGGACATGCGCCACATTTTACAATACTAATAGCTTCTGAAAAGATTTAAAAAATAGTTGAATACAAAGACTAGGTCACAAGGCATCAGATTTTCGGGAACAACATTGGAAGCTAGAAGACAGTGGGGAGATTCATAATTCAAGTGGGCAATGGTTTTTATACCCAACCAAAGAATCTAACTTGTTAAAATAAAGCTATTTAAAAGCATATAAAGTACCAAAAAGCTTACTCTTTACATGACTATTTATAAGAAGCTACTGGGAGATACAAGTCCACAAAACAAGGATATAATTTTAGAAGTAAATGTGACATCCAACAATAAATAGCAGACGAGGTATCTCTCAAGGCAATATTTGTGCATTAGACCTAGAAAATTAAACACAGATTAGAGAAGGAAAATAGGTGTGTGAAGTAGGGGGGTTAGCTGAGAAAAAAATAGGTTGATAGATTGCTGTGTTTATGAGCTTGAATTGTACTATAAAAACAAAAATATGATGCTGTTTAAATGAAATACTTTTACAATAATATAGCACAAATTTTGAAAATAAGAGATGATTTTGGAAGATATTTCATACAAGTCAAAAAAAACTAATAATATTGGTAGCAGACAAAATACAATTATGGCAAAAAAAGTACCAAGACAGGGACACTCTAAAAAATAAAAGGTGCTTTTCACTGATTAGCTGTCACAATGATGCAGCAATTTTCAACCTTTGCCATCTCCTGGCACAAATAAACTTAATGACTAAAATTTTGTGGCACACCAAAAACTATTATATTTTTTGCAGACATAACAATAAATAGGTATAATTTTGATTTATTCATACCAGATGGCAATGGTTGTGTTGGCTCTTGTCATTTTTTATTTGACAATCTAAGGGAAAAGAGGTCAGTGCCCCTGACTAAATAGTTATGCACTGCATGTTTTAAAAACCCTTGCAGCACACCAGTTGAAAATCGCTGCATTAGCCTAAAGAATTAAAGGAAAAAGCAGACAGAAGTCTAAGCAGAACATGGTATACCCACAGCAGAGTATCTCAACAGATCCCTCAAAAACTTTCTCAATCAGACCAGAAACAAGTAGGACTATAGAAAGCGTTAGTAACAATTAACACGCTAACAGAAGTCATGGATTTTTTTGCTTGTTTGTTTTCTTGTTCCCTGTTACATCCCCACTGCCTAATAGAGTGTTTGGCACGTAATAGATAATAAGTATTTCATGAATGAATATATAGACCCCTGCAGCCAATAAGTGGAAAATATACATTTTGAAGTAGAAGCAACACATTTATAAAATTTGACCAGGTGCTAGGCACACAGACAATCTGAAGTAAACTAGAAATGATGGAATCTGTGTCACAGGACAATGACTGATGTGCAGCTAGTTGGTGTTTATTGTCATCATCTCATTTCTTTGCAGAGAATGCAAATCAACCCCTTCTGAATTTTTTAAAGACATCTGTATTTCTGGGGAGTGTAACATGAATATTATAGAGAGAAAACATGTTGAAGTTCTTAGTAGTTTCTGCTCTGCCAATTAGTAGACCTAGGCCTGGGCCCAGAGGAAGCCGGTGCCTAAACTCTGAACTCAGTGCCCCCTTTTGTGAAATTTGGGGGTGGGGCTGTTTGTATCTACAGTCCATTCCAATCATAAGACTTACCTGCATATGAATAACGAAGTCCTGTCCATCTTTCCTTCTCTTCCTTCCTAAATCTGTTATCCACACAATGTAATCTGGCCTATTTGTAAGTAATAAAAAGCATCTTGACCCATCCTAAAGTAGCTTAAAAAAATAGTGTCACAGCAGAAGGAAAGAAGGAGTTCCTACCCTTCATGACAGCGGGGAAGGAACGGGAGAGCATTATGCTAAGTGAAGTAAGCCAGGCACAAATACCAAATGATTTCACCTACAAGTGGAACCTAATCAACAAAACAAACAAGTGAGCACAATAGAAGCAGAGACATGGAAATAAAGAACAAACTGACCATAGCCAGAGGGGAGGGGGCAGGAGGATAATGGAGGAAATAAAAGGAAGGGTCAAGTCAAGGAACATGTGTAAAGGACCCGTGGACAAAGACAAGGGGGGGAGGATTGAACGTGGAGGGCAGGGCAGGGGAGAGTAATGGGTGGAAAATGGGGATGACTGTTATCGAACAACAAGAAAAAATAATTTAAAAAAAGGACAGTGTCAGCAAGTGTCCCTGTTGAGTGTACTGGAAAATCACCAATGTGCAGGGTGCAGCCTGTACCTGGGTGAGGGGCTGTCACCTGAAGGAGACCCCGTGGCACACACGTGTGTAGATGGAATGTGGGTTTAAAGAAGAAAGTCACTTCCGAAATGCCACTCAGTAATGAAAAATGGATGCTTGGGGTCTGCAGTTCCTTCTCGAGAAGGTCAGGCAGCATCCTACCTTGATCAGGAATAGTCTTGACACCCCCATGCTTTCTTCCCAAGTTGAAAGCCATAATAGCCATTCACACTGTCACAGTGCTCTAATTATCTCTGGCACAAAATGCGCTGCAGTTCAGCACTGTAAGACATTGTGTGGCTTATAAATGACTAAGTTTTGCCCTGACTGATAACATTTTCCCAAAGTCAAACACACTCTGCTTTTGTCTCTCTGCTTTTCTCAACATAGCGGCACTTTATTTCAATACTTCTCTTGTAATTGAGCAATGCCATAAAATCAAATAAAATGATTTATAATGGAATGATTACTCCAGGGTAACATTTCAAGTGAAATTAAGATTGAAATCTCATTTAAAAGCTTTAATGTAAATGGGTCATTAGAGGAGGCTCTCCAGGGAATTTGCAATTAAACTAAAGTGACAAGGGTTTTGGAGGGGCGACAGACCCAAAGGTGTTACAGTGCTGATACTTCCTCATTTTGGAGGTGGCTAGCTTCATCACACTGCTCAACAGGATCCGAGCAGTGGAGCGGAAGCTGCAATCCGCATCTGACAGAAACATCCCACCCCACTACAAGCCTATCTCATGCAAAGAAAAGTTCCGATGTATATTAGGGCTTTAATGAATTCAGTATGTTTAATTGACATCAATTAATCTAGTTAACTGTTGTTAACCACTTCCATATTACTTTCATATCGCTCTCTTCGTTTTATTAAGAACTATTCCTTGAACAATAAGTTCTCTATGGATGAGATTTTTAGTATACAATTTGCTACTGTGTAATAACCTCTGCACACAAAAATGCAATTCTTCTTTCTTCCTAGTGTTTTTGCATTCTGCACTTCTTGTTTCAGAGGTTCCCTTTCTGACTCTGGTTCTTTGGCAATTAACCATTTATTTTGCAATTCCTTTTATTTTTGTTTTTAGATCTTCTGTTGATAGTTAACCTTTTGTATGAATAGGTCCCAGTCCTCCCAATAGAAACTGCTGAATTCTTTTTTTGAGTCCCTACAGTGCCTGGAATACTGCATTGCACATCCTAAGGGTAATAATAAATGTTCGATCTTGTTAACAATAATAATTACATTAATAGTAAATGTTTATTGATCATTTAAAAAGAGTAGGACATTGTTAAGCCCTTAAAGTTGCCTCATTTAGTCTTCACAATCATTCTAGACAGGAGAAATATTATCATCTCCATTTTAAAGTTCCATAAACTGAAGATTAGAAATGTTTCAGCAAACTGTCCGAGGTCACAGAGGTAATAAGTGGCAGATCCAGAACTTAAAGCCACAACCACGCATCACCTAAGCCCACGGTCGTACCTACGCTGTTAAACTACACAACTGAAGGCTAATGCTGGAAACGATCAACAGGAGAACCAAGGTTGTTATGGTCTCTTCCTGTGGGGTACATCCATACATCTGATTGATTTTGTATACTGGCAGATTTAATTGGCCCCAGTTCTTCAAAGCTGGACTCATTCAAAAACAATAAAAATAAAATTCCTAAGCCATCCAACAGATGTTTTCAAATGTTGATATTTATTTTTATGAAGGTTTTATAAAAAATCAATTTCAATTTGTACACTTTCTTTTTGTGGATGGCAGAGATCTGAAGAGCTCTACTGAGAGCGGTGGCTGAAGTTTTGCTTATTGCTTTTGAAACTCTCCAATTTCATATATATGACAGTTTTTGCAGAAGAGGCAACACGAATGGTTCACAAACCACTATTTTATTTTTGCCATCACATCTAAAGCAAGGTTCCAGTGATTTGAGAGGTATTCGGATCATGAACTACAGCTCCATAGCAGAAAATGAAGAGATTGCACAACCCACTTAAAGTAAGGGAATTTAAAAAGAAAATAAACAGTCTGAAGATATAGACATTCTTGCACTCCTCAAATAAGAGATACAATCTTTCCTTCAAACCCCTGGAGTAATTATATCATTCATTTTAATGTCATATTTGGCAACTTGCGTAGATTTGACTGACAGCATAGGGGCGGTGATGGATTAAACTAAGGTAATACTTTCCAGGGGGAGGGAAAGATCGAGCCACTATTAGATCATTGAGCACCTTGACCGAAACACTGGCTACTCCTGTGAGCTTGCTCTGCCAGCACCCCACACGGCACGGCAGGTAGCGCTGGGCCATCTCAGAGAAGAGCGGGGTGTCTGCCCGCCCTCGCAGGGGTGAACCCGGAGTGGTGCTGATGGTCAGAGAAATGTTGTCTAAATATGAGTCTTGACAGCTAAATATGAGTAGTTGTGGCTTAATACTGTTTCTGGAGAACTACGTTTTATACTACGAAAGACACAAAAAATTATTTCAGGAAACATACTGCATCTACAGCCATGTGCCCAAGCCGCACGTGACCTGGCCCGAGCCTCCTTCTTGGACCTCTTTCAACTCTCCCACGACATCCCCTCTCTGGCCACTTTGCCCCAACCATGCTGCTGACTTTCCATGCTCCTCAAGTCCATCCAACTCCTTCCTGCCTCCCTGCCTACCCGCCGCTGTGCCTTTGCACATTCTACTTCCTCCATCCGGAATCATCTTTCCCCAGATGTCTTCATCTCTCAATTCTTGTCATCTTTAAACTTAGGTCTCTGCTCTCAAGTGTCACCTGCAGAGAGCCTGCCCGTGACCGTTTTGTGTACACATACAAGCACACGTGTGCACATGCACACACACACACACACACATACACTGGTCTGATACAGACACAGAATCTTCTTTTCTTTAAAAAACTGCTGAGAAAAGAAAAAGAACTCATGGAGACGGACGACAGTGCTGTGATCGCAAGGAGGGGGAGTGGGTGGAGAGAAAAGAGGGTGAAGGGGGGGACAAATAGTAATGGAAAAAAATACAATAAAAAATAAACTATTCTAAAAGAAAGTTACCTGCTAATGAAAAACAAATAAAGATGGAGAACCCATCACAGATTAGAGAAGACTGAAAACAAGACGACATGCAGTATTGCCTGCCATATTATCCCCGGGAAGAGAAAAGGGCATTCGTAAAACCTGGTGATAGGCAACTAAAGCCTTTAGTGTAGGTCTGAGTGTCTTATCAATGCTCACGTCTTAGTTTCGACAAAAGTGCCACGGCTGGGTAAACATTTTAGCATTAGCAGAAACTGGGTGATACGTGTTCAGGGAGTCTCTCTACTACCTTTGCAACTTTCCTGGAAATGTAAGTGATTCCAAAACAAAAAGTGTATTAAAAAGTCAACCTCTACAGGGTTGAAATAACTTCTACAGCTTTCTGTGTCATGAAGCAGGACAGTAACCCAGCCTGCCTGTTGCCTTAGTTTTCTTTCTCTTCCCTTGCTTTTACTGTGTCTGCAGCTCGGTTTTCCATAGGAGGACTCCCAGGAGGAGGCTCACAGCCTTTGAAGTCTGATGGGAAGCACCATGAGAAGTTACAGCTCCACCCAGTTCCAGGCACTGGGCTCAGTCCCTTCACTCATTTCCAGGGTGTGCTCTCCAGAGCCCCCTGCACAGATGTTAGAAGACTTCCTTGCCCCCTTTCTCACATGGCCTACATTGGCCAGGGGTTTCAGGTCATTCAGAGACTTATTAAAAACTGTAAACATCGCATTTCCTAGTCATGATTTCAGCTCTGTATGGCCAGAATGTATGAATGTAGAAACGTGTTTTTATTTGACATAAAAGCAAGTAGGATTTGGTTATAGTGAGTAACAACAATGGGCAAGGTACTTGCTTAGCCCTTCGGGGGCACAAAGATGAATCAGACAGAAACAGTATCCCAAAGACCCTATTAGAGAGCAGAATATATCTACAGAGGGCCAGCTCTTAGGAGAGAGAAAAGCTATGTTTATGACACAGAAATCATCGAATGAGTGATCCTTTCAAACAACCTATATTTTAAGCAAAAGCTTTGCAAGCCAGATTCTGCAATGCACCAGCCGAATAATGTTGGGCAAGTTTCCTGACCTGTGCACCGTTGTTCGCTCACCTGTAAAGCAGGAAAGATGATGACATCCACACGTGTGGATTGAATGAGTGAACTTCTATGAAGTACCAACAACAGTGTCTGGTACATGCTGAGAACTCAATAAATGTTAGTTATTATTTTTGTAACCTAAATATATAAATAGCAAATATTGCTAATGCTAAAAATTAGGTTGGAAAACTGCCAGATATTATTGTGAGTTCTTCTTCTTCCATGTAACAGTTTACAGGGCCTACAATTAAGAATATTGTTTTGCCTGCTGCTTTGTTCAAAGTATTGCATAGACAAAAAAGTAACTCGTACATATATTCCTTGACAGTAGACTATATAACAGGTTCCTCACTTTGCCCAAAAAGATGTTTTTCAAAGTAGAGTGCAATATGATTTTGTAGTTTCAAAAAAATTCTCATTAACTTACACTATTAATTTCATATTTAATTGATCTTAAATTGGCCATCGTTCTAGAGATGTGAAATTTTGCTGTTTCTTTGTTCTGTTTAGTTTTGCTATCAGGGAGCTAATGATATATTCAAGTTTATCAGACTTTGTCTACTACCATTTTATTGATGCCAATCTCCTGGATCGATGAAACAAAGGCACTGATGATTTGTGATCTTCTCCTGGGACTGTAGAGTAAACTTTTGCTGGTTTAATTGGTAGGCTATTTTTGATGGTGTTGGTTATAGGATGGAGGGAAGCTAGTGATTTCATGTGAGACAGAATCTCTCAACATCACATACTGTCAGAGAGAGGATGGGATCTCTTCAGTAGTAACATTGGTCCACTCATCCTGCCACCAGCTTTACATTCTGCTATTTAACCTCAAGCGGTGGGCTTTACGGAGGGGAGAACAAAGGAACATCACAGAGAGATTTAGGGGGCTTTCAGTACTGGTTTACTACACTCAGAACTCTGAAAGCAGAGATCAAATCACCAGAATATCGTCCTTCGTAAACACCATCCTTTAACATGTTCTAACTGCATGATTCTGGAAAGACTTCCACATTGCAGATGGAAAATTTGCCAAGAAAGAAGTAATGCCAATTTTTTATGTATAAGGTATTCGCTCCTGACAATCTTGACAAAACTATCAACATTCCTTTCTTATTCTTTATTTTTCTTTTTAACATTCATTGTCTTCTTAGAAAGCAGTAGAAAGAACATGCGCTATTTTGTCAGAGGAACTAAGTTCAAATCCTTGGTCTATTACTCACACTTTTGTAACTCGGGACAAGTTATTTCATCGCCTGTCAAACAGGTGGTATTTCATGTATTAATGCACAGGAGACCCCTAGGTGCCATGATTAGGTGACCCGATGTTTGCACAATCCTCACGGCAGCACTGAGAGGATTTGTAAGAGATGAGGACGCTGAGGTTGGGGGAGGGCTTTGCTCCAGATCTCAGTAATAGCTGGGGCCGGAATTCAAACCCAGATCCAGTCTGACTTTGATCAATAAATTTAGTGACACCTTTTGAGCTCCTGCACCCAACCAGTTCAGTACCTTGTACGTACTAACTAATGTAAACTTTGCAGCAGTTCTAGGAGACTAATACTGTTACTATCTTTATTTCACGGCTGTAAAATCCAATGTGCTGCCTTCTGCTGTGGACACACTTCTCATCATGTAATCCCCCCATTGATATGTGTATCCATGACACTTTTGTAATTTCTTTGTGACACATTTAAACACAAAATGCTAATAAAATCCATGCACGTTTCCCTAAATGTTTTCCCTTTCACTGTAACTTACAATCAAACACACGTTCTCCAGGCTCCCTTGTGGCATATGGAAAAAAACATAATTTATCCCCAATTTATAGAGCTTCCTTTAGTCTATATGGATATGGGTTAAAATGCCAATCTCATTTATAAGATATCACCATTAATTTAAAACCCTTTGTAATTTTCTCTTGAAAAAAAATTTATTGTTTTAAAAGCCACCAAGAAGCAACAAATTCAACAGGAAGTTAGTGACCAGAAGAATTATCCAATTCTAAAACAAGCTGAACCCTGGAGTTTTAAAATGTTCAATCAAATATCACCCTCCTGGTGTGGGAATTTATTTTTTTCTTGGCATCCTATAACTTCCCGTTTCTAAGAAAAAAGGATTAAAGTGTCCCATAAAAAAAAATCTCCAAAAGCTTCTTGGACATCAAAGAGACCTTACACAACAACATTTTGATGAGTTAAGTGTAAAGGAATCAAAAACACATGGATTAAATTTCCCATAAAACCCACATGTGTTTAAAAATCAAGGGAAAACGTGCTTGGCCAAATGCGTTTGGGGTTTTGTCAAACCCCAAACATTTGAGGAATAGTGTGAGATGTTTAAGGAACCCAAAACACAGCTGGGTCAGCCTGTATCATGCCAAAAGCATATGCCAGTGGGAGACGGTACAGTGCGCAAACCCACCAAAGCGCAGTTCGGGTCTAGAGACCATGTCCCTGTTTATTGATAAGAAAGCAGTGCCTTTAAAATATATAACTTCTTAATTGCCTCTAAATTTAGAAAATTACAATTTCTATAACCTGTTAGAAGTCACGCATTGAAGAGCTCTTGTATTTTTCACAAAAGAAAGAAGGAGTCATCATTTCCAACCCTGAGATTTTCAACTTAACCAGATGGGATCTTTTCCACAGCTTTCAAAACTTGCTCGAGTTGCCCATGTTTTTTATTATCCTTGATTTAGCTTTGCTAGACTAAGCACATTATTAATTGGTTCTCCTTTTATTTACAATACTATTGCGTGAAATATATACTAGGGGGTATAATTGAATTTTGGGTTTGCTGTAATTAAAAAAGTCAAAAGAGTAATAAACATAAGCATTCGTAAATAATTGCCTCTGAGAACTAGCATAAATCATCAAGATTAAATGATTTTATATCATATTTCAACTCCTTAATTTTAATTTATGATTGCCAACCTATTTTCAGTCATTGTTGACTAGAATTACTTGTCACTGCTTTACATCTTTAGAGGTGACAGCAAGGGACTTCTGAAGAGTCCCTTTTTCTGGGGGCCTACATTCTTAGGCTGAAAGAATTGATACACAGCATTTCCTTCTTATCATTTTCCTAGTGCACTCTATTTATGTTTCAAATTAGCCCAAGTAGAGGGGAGAGCAGTGTGATTGTGGACTTAAGTAGTTTTCCAAATCTACTTCATAATGTAACAAAATGTTGATCTTTGGGAAGATCTACTTTATAGGTATGTAAATAAAAAGATGTTTCCTGTAGCTGACCAATACGATGTATCACTTTTGGGGGTGATAAAAATCATTATTGCTAACACTGTCACGCTCTCTAAGACGGGACAAAGGCTACTGACGACATCACTCCACCTTCTTGACCACCCAAATAGCTAATCAGCAAAACTGAAAATTCCTTTTTCTCCTTTTCAGTATAGACAACATAGAATATCCTACAAAAAATATCATGCAATGAAAATATAAATACACAAAAGTATTTTTCCTAGTGAAAGCAGCACTGTTATGGGAATGATGTCTATGTTTTTCCACTCACAGGCTCAGACACTGCAGTATGAATTCACAGTTTCTGCACACTTGAATCCAAGCTCTGGTCTCCACATGGTAATTTATGATGCATAGCAAGGTCTCAAAAGCTAACCCTGTACTTTAATAAAAACAGCCACAGCAACCAGAATACCATTTATTGGGGCCCATCATTTGCTCAGATCTGAGTCAGACACTTTAGACATTACCCCAAAGTTCGCAACAACCCGGACAGATAGATTCTATTGTTTCCATTACCCCCGAGGATGGGGAATCTTAAAGAGATTGAGTCACTTGCCCACGAATACACAGACAGACCCATTTGGTAACTGCCAGCAGCTGCACCTCAGCCTTGTTGCATCATATATATTTAAGGTGAATAAAAGTAAACAGTGACCATCTCTTAGGAGACTGAAGGGACCAACCACAGGAGATAGAATGGTAATATAGCCCTGTCTTAAGAAGTTGGCAGGCTCTCACATTGATATGGTTTGTAGTTCTTGAAATCACAGATCCTGTTCTCTTGCCCACCCTAATGTCTCCTCCATGTCCCAACGTGATACGTCTTTCACTCCAGACATGACTTGGATTGGTTTGCTGCATTTATACTCTTTTATATTTCCCTTGCACATGCTCAGGGCATCATTTTGGAGAGCAGTCAATAGCTCAGGGAGCTGATTCCATGATGCTTTCAAGGCCATCACCTGTTTCTCATTATTTCTTTCCTGAGCTTAGCTAACAGACATGACTGTTATACCTTGGGAATGGAAAGTCTGTGGCCAAAAAAACAAAATCACATCCACCATCACTGTGCTCTTCCTATTATATTCTCATCACAGCAGTCAGTGTGATGGGGTGAGATGAAGAGAAAACCTGCTAAATGACAAGATTTTATACTCACCTCAGCCCACAGGTCTTTCCATTAATGCCCGGGGTCAGTAACTAGGCTGATGGGTAACATTAGATTGGCAGTGCATGGTAAAGTAATCAGGAGGTGATCCTGGACTTGAACAGGTGCTGTGCTGTGAATGAGAACTACAGGTAGTGTGCGGAAGGCTGAGACTGGGAAGAATGTTGCCAAAACCCCAAATCACTACATGAGGACAAGTCAGCAAAGTCATGAAAGAGGTATAGCTCCTCAAAACAGAGATAAGGAAAATGTGCTGTCGTGACGATCAGAGTGAGTATTTTAAATGAAGTCCAGCTAAAATTGGGGGAGATGGTAGAAGAGAAGACAGAAAAAGCAGATACATTTAGGTTATAAAAGACTGAGTACAGGAATTTTGGGTGATATAAAAATTGGAAGCAAACATTTTTAAAAGCCTAATAGGAGTGATTAAGAGATAAATGAACAAATAGAGAAAATAAATAATTTACAAAGGAGAAGAAATATTTCAAAATACCTTCCTACTGGAAATTTAAAAACACCTATTTTTAAAAAATCAATGCATTGTCACCTTGGCCAGATAGCTCAGTTGATTAGAGCTTGTCCTGTCATGCCAAGGTTTGATGACTGGTCAGGGCACATACAAGAATCAATCAATGAGTGCCTAAATAAGGGCAACAACAAATAGATTTTCTCTCTCTGTCTGTCTCCCTCACTCTCTCTCTCCTTCTCTCTCTATTTCTCCTTCTCTCTCTTTCTCTCCCCCTCTCAAAATGAATGACTAATAATAAAAGCAATGCACTATTTTGGTCTGTTAAATTCATATTTAGAAGCACATAATTCCATCAATGATGAGGATGAGAAGAAATGGACACTTTCAAACACTGCTGATAGTACCTAAATTAATACAGAAATGTGGCAATACATGTCAAAAATCCTCAAGTGCTTATGTATTTTAGCCACTTTAGAAATTGATTCTAAAGAAAAAGTCTTATATATACATACAAAGATATTAATTCATTACAGCGTGATATAATCAAAATATAGAAACAACCCCTTTGACAAAATATGATTTCAAAAGTGATGACTATGAAGACTATTCTAAAACTTGGGAAATACTTCTGCTATAATATTAACTGAAAAAGAGCAAAAAATTCTATGATAACTATGGACAAAATTTTCTATCAGTAAAAAGACTGAAAAGAAATACACTAAAATAATAGCAAGAATTGTAAAAGCATGGTGGGGCACCTACTGATTATATACATATTTTCCCTATTTACCTGCCTTTCTCAATGGGATTGCATTCCTTTTATTAATATAATTTTTAAGGAATACAGCTAATATTTAAAAATCAATATTTGGAAAATAAGTTATTGAGGGATCAAACCCCACACCTTGCAAAACTGGAAACGAGACACGGGCAGATATATGTGACATTCGCTTTTAAGAGAAAGGCGATGGAAGCCATAGGCTCTATAACTTATAAAGAGATGAACCTCTTTTTTTCTGGAAGACAGCAATATGCTGAAACATTCAGGAAATCTTTGCAAAGCAGAATTCATGCCAAATGAAATGACCTTTCTTCTAAAATGAGGTGGAAATGGACGTGGATGAGGGAGGAAAGAGCAGATGTTGATGAGACAGCCTGAGCTGGAATACCGCGCTCTTGCCCTCCTGAGCTACATGGAGTCCATCAACAATCCTGTGTGACGAGGTGTCAGAGTGTCTTCCCTGAGGCCAGAGGGCTCCACTGTAGTTGTTGAATTCTCTTGCACTCACTAATTCTATGAACCATAGTAAACAATAAATAAACCATAAGGTTAGCAAGGAAGCTGCTCTGATATTTGATTCTGGTTGGTGAATTTAGTGACACCCAAACACTTACTAAGGGAAAAAAACTAAAAAAAAGTTGTTTCCTTGCTATAGTCAGGTCACCTGTCATTGAAATAAGCTTTCCAAGGGTTACTAACTGGCTGCTCAATCAAGAAACATAGAGACCCTTTTTACTAGCAAATTAAAAATTTTATTGTTACTAACTGTAGAATAATCTCTGTCCAGAGACACAGCATGATTAAAATGACTGCGAGGATGCAAGGAGGCATAGTGTAGTGCAGTAGTGATGAACTTGCCACAGATGGTATAAATAGTTTTTCTCTATTTGCTGTTCCCATCTTGAACAAAAATTAGCAATTTTTTGTACTGTCATTGAATAACAGATTGTGATTTAATTATTACAGTTTGTGTAGGTAGCTCATTTTGTATAGCACCATGTTTTATGTTTTCTCACATATCTGGCTTTTATACATTTTGACTTTCCCTCAGAGGGGTTTGACAGGTCACATTGTGACCTATGAGGTAGGTGGTACTAGAGGCCTCATGGAGACAGGCGGTAACATCTCTCTCCAGTGCTCTCAGAAATACCCTTCTGCTGTAGCGTGGGGACCCACATCAGCACGACGCTCCATCTGGCTCCAGAAATTAGGCACAAACACACAGGCATTTCCAATGGAGGTGGAGATGACAAGAAACAGAATCAGTTTTATGGAGTGCGTGCTCTTTGCAGAACACGCCATTGTCATAGATGAAGGTCAACAAGGGTTTAGATATTGTCTATTGTCTTCTGAAGACCTCATGATGCATTTGGGAAGGCAAGCGTACATGGATAAAGGACGAGAGAGTTAATTTCTATAAAAAATGAAAAGGAGCAAACCAGGAGGCAAGAAGCCTAATACAATAAAGACCTGTGTTGGTATAAAAGTTTCTCTGAAGTCTACAGTCTAAGATCTTTGTGCAAGGAAAGCGTTCCAGGAGCCTCACTGGCAACCCCAAGACTGGCCAGGGGAGAGGTCATTTGTTGCTCTGTGTGCGGGCATTTGTTCGTGAAGTCTATACCCAAAAGATAAGGCACTCTTCATTTTTTTAAGTGTGTTCTTACAAACATCCTGGCTCATTCATTTTACCTCTTTACTGGTGTTTTGTCAAGTACATTGGCAAGATTCAATATGCTTCGAAGAAGTTGCATTTTACAGAAACTACCTCCATGCTAGTGTCAATAATTTGTCTTTGGCTCATTATGGGCCGATCAGGGGACAACAGAAACCCTGAGAGCCAATGCAGGAAAGTACTGTGCTCTTCTCAAATTCACAAGAGGGCTCATTAAATTTTGCTGTCCATCCCTGTCTGAATGCCAAATAATTTAGATGGTTGGGCAGGAGAAATGCTGTACAGAGATAAAAGAAGGTTGACTTACGGGCCTTTTCTTTATATGCTTGTCTACTTGTTTGCTTTCTTGCTCTGAAATTTCAAAATCCTGCAATAACTGGAATGTGCTTAACCACGTGCTGGCCAGAGGGGATGAAAGCGATAATTGAAGGCAATTGAGACTAAGTCTGAGGAATGCCTGCCTGTGCCGGCATTGCAAGTCCATAGTTTTATGAAAATATATACAACTCCCCTTGCTTAAAAATTGTGTGTTTTCTTATGAAGGTAAATACACCACCTTTTCCTGTGGGCCTGTCTAGCACGTTCATTTGTTTAGCACGTTAGCAGAGAGGACAAGCATTTCCTTTCTTCTCAAGGATAAAATCACAAATTCAGAGACTTTGCAAATGAGAGCTCAGGGCGGTCAATTAGATATACTGTTATTATCCCTGGAAATAGGAGGAGACATCTCCTCTCCATCTAGACCTTCAAAGCATTTATTGTCCCTGAATGACTCTACTGGCCTAGAATTTACAGGGTTTGAAGCTAGTGATTTAAAGTGCTACAGCCCGTACCTGCAGCTCTGAGTAAGGTGAAAGTGACGCCTCCAACATTCAGTAATGTGCTTCCATCATTCACTCTGCCTTCCACTAAAAAAGACTCCTTTTCAGACAAGAAAATTCACTATAAAAGATATTAATTGGTTAACTATATACTAGAACGATATATCTATGTGTAAACTGGTCACTTACCTTTCCACCAAGCTTGCCTTCATGCAGAAAATGACATAAACAAATATGACACTTAGGGTGGAGTAGGCCCTTAATTTAATCTACATCAAACATTATTTCCTGAAAGCCAAGTGGCAGGAACAAGCACTTCCTGGGAGCTCACTCTGAGACCAAGGCTATGTGGAGTCTTTAATCTCTATGATTTCAGTTGAACCTCATGACCCACCTATAAGATGTGTCATTATCCCGATTGTACAGATGAGGAAACTGTGGCAGAGAACATTGAAATAGCTGTCCTAAGGTCCTCCCACTGATAAGTGGAGAATCCAGTATGAAACCTCAAATTTTACAGTATTTACTATATCACTGTTCAATAATCATCATGTAACTGTTGGGAACTTATAGACTTTATTAACTCATCTTCCCTTTAAGCCAAAATTATGAGTCTATGAGCACAACACTGGGAATTTTTAAGAGATAAAGAACAAGGATAGTGAATAAGGAGAATACCAGCGGAGATTACTAAAAAGGCAGGGGGCAAGTTTAAGAGGTGTTAGGGCAGGATGCAATTAAGACGTATTATGATAAGCACCAAGTAGTGCATTTTTGAAGCATTTCAGGAAATGACTTGCCTAGATTAAGAACTTGATAAGAAAATTATTTGTATGAGGCAAGTTGGACTGAAATTTCATTCTGAGGTCTTTTTAAAAAAATTACGTAAAAGTTGTGTTGTAATGGGTTTTATTGAAATGAAATTTTACTACCACTGACTGTCTGAGGTCACTGGTTGGGGTCGGAGAACATGCCTGACTTTTTTATTTTTAAATTTTAAAAAATATATTTTTTTGATTATGCTTTTACAGTTGTCCCATTTCCCCCTTTATTCCCCTCTACCTGGCACACCCCCTCCCACCCGCATTCCCCCCAACCTTAGTTCATGTCCATGGGTTGTACATATAAGTTCTTTGGCTTCTACATTTCCTATACTATTCTTAACCTCCTCCTGTCTATTTTGTACCTACCATATTATATGAAATGTTAAAGAGACTGATTGATTTTTGACAGAGCAACTAATAGACTCACAGGACCATTTTGCTGATTTTGAGATAGGCCCTGACAGGATCGGCCAAGCATGAAGAGACATTGCTTTGACTTTGGGACTGGGTGACAGAAATGAAAGAACCTACTGGACCCGAGGATGGCTTCTTGCTGGTTCTTACTCTAGAAGAAAGAGACCGTTAGTGCCTGATGGCCCTCTCTATTGTTCTGTGTTGGCTTCTGCGACCCTGAGTCCTCACGTGGCTCCAGATAGGTCTCCACCTCCTTGGTGGGTGCTGGGTCCCAACACCCCTGGTTTATTCCTATTGTGTAGTCCCTCACCTCTCCCCAAGTTCCCCCAAGTTCATGTTTAGACTGTTATTCCATCCTAACAGGCTGGGCAAGATGCACCAAACAGCAGCACACATCCAACGGCGTTTTGTATTTCTCTGCCTAGATGATGCAATTCATAGCAGGTGGCTGTGGGGGGATGGGTAGAAGCAGGGAAGCATTCCTTTCGATCTCTTTCTAAAGCACCCTTTAGAGTTTTTGGTTTTTCATCTTGTTTTCACATTGTTGTGACTGCTTATAAATAAGCAAGCATTCCAAATATTTTAACTAAGCACATTTTCTCACACAGGGGCTGTCACAATGCATTCAATCATAGACGAAGGGTTTTTTTTTTCCTTTTCTTTCCCCTTTTTTTTTGAGTAATAACTTCACCCTTTTCTCTAAATCACAGATAATCTTGAGCAGGGCTGGTGGCTTTTTCAAATGGTTGCAAATCCCCAGCCCATGTGTTAAAAGATGCTGACATTAATATTCCGGTGTGCGAGCTAATTCCTTCAGCCCAGCTGTGAGGCAGAGCCTCTGTGGGCGAGGTGAGGCCAGCACAACGCGCAGCGTGGGCAGGGTCCTCCGGAGGGCTGGTCTGTGTCTTGCACCTTGTGCAAACTGTGGTGGCCTGTTTCCACGGGTGAGCAGAAGGGGCTCTGTTTTCTTGCCACGGCCTTCAATTTACTGGCTGCCTCAACAGGTTCAGAGAGGACCCAAGATTTTACTCTTAACTATTGGTGTCATATCAGGCTCTAGACTTCATCCATTCTTAACCCCCTGGTTTACGAAGGAGAGACGAGTAAGCGTAATACCATGAAATCTAATAGTATTTAGCTTTCATGTCAGCAGTGTGCTCCTTCAGCAAATCTCTGTCTTGCTTCAGCCCATGGACAGTAACACTGTGTTAAGTTGCAAAGACTTCTTGAAGAGGAGGGGTACCCCTACCTGCCCTGCTACTTTCAGGATGTAGCAAGAACCAACCCTATATTGTCTTACATCATCATCTAGTTAATTCTTTTTTTTTTCTTTTTGAGGGGCTAAGACTTTATTTGCCATCTGGGCCCCGGACTCTGCTCACAGCCAGGCTCAGAAGATCTTCACCGACTGCAGCTGCAGGTCCCCGCCCACCTCCTAGTTCATTCTTACATGATCTTTTATCGTCCCAATTAGATTTCCAGGTCCTTGAGTTTAAAAATGAATGTCTGCTTTGCATCCCTTCCAGCCTGTAAACATACAGTTGGCTGAAACACATACCTTTGTGAATGTGAAGAGCTAAGGACAGGGTCGGACACATAAAATGTTTGTTGTTACAGAAATTCAAAACTGGAATTATTGAAAACAATGCAACAAGGGTTGACAAAACCAAAGAGTGTCAGGGTTGCGTTCACAGAGGCCTCCTTTTCTCCCCGCCCCCTTCCTGCCCCCTGCACTGATGTGGGGGACTCCAGAGCTGCACCTCAGCTCTGGCTACAGCAAAACAAGACCCCTCTCAAATGGCTGTGCCTGTCAATACCTCCCCTCCAATCTCTGTGCCCCCACACCCCAGCGGCACACCGTTGTACTACAGCAGACACTAGCTCTGCAAGTCCCCACTGTCGTGCCTCTGTTCCAGGTCCGTTTCCTATTCCCGTGCTTTCCCCGGAGTGTCCTCCCAGCCTGCATCCCTTCCCTGCCCAAATCCAGGTGAGACGTCAGACCCCTCCTTGCTGAAGGTCTTCCTGATCTACTCCATAGGCGATCACTCCTTTTGTGCCCTCAGGGTAATCTTTCCTCTCTTTACATCGCTGATCTTATTTGTTTAGAACTTGGTTTCTCCTTCCAGACATAAGTCCTCAGAAAACAGACCTATGTCTTATTTATCCTTGTAGCTCAGTACTTGATTTGTAAGATATGATAAATAAATGTTTTTAAACAAAAGCATGTTCAGCCCTGGCTAGCATAGCTCAGTGGATTGAGCGCAGGCGGCAAACCAAAGTGTTGTAGGTTCAATTCCCAGTCAGGGTACATGCTTGGGTTGCGGGCCATGACCCTCAGCAACTGCACTTTGATGTTTCGCTCTCTCTCTCTCTCTCTCTATTTCCCTCCCTTCCCTCTCTAAAAATAAATAAATAAATAAAATCTTAAAAATAAATAAGTTATTTAAAAATTAAAAAAAAAATAAAAGCATGTTCAGAATGGAGCAGCAGCAGACTCTGGTTAAGGGAAAAACCTAACTGGAGATGACAGTTGGGCTCTTTCATTAAGGGCTCGTCCTGCTAGGTGAATCTATTGAGATGTGCTTGAAGCAGAATCATTGCAACCTCCCAAAGCTGTAGAAATGACACAGCCCCACACATGAAACAAGTGCTGGCAATATTCTGAATGCAGCAAAAAGGAAAGTTTTCATAAGATGTTGTTGGCCTGTTATCAGAAAAGCCAGTGCTTTGAGAGCAACAAGATATAAAACGGAATGGCTTGAGTTGTCTCTGTGTGATCTTGGACAATTCAAGTAACATCTCTGAATTCCTGGTTTCTCATGCAAACAATGAAAATAATGCCATCCACCCTGTTAGGCTGTCGTGGAGAATTCAATACCAAAAAGTGTGGATTCAATGAGTGCTAATTCCCTTCACTTAACCACATCCTGAGTTTCCTTACTATCAACAGACAGTAGGTAGAGATAATCCAATTGTTAAAGGAATTATTACAATGATGACTTTCTAAGTGGCCTGAAAATCATGTACTGTGGTCACACTATAGTGTTCCCCGAGAAAGGCAGGACTTGAGAAATTGAATGGTATTTCTGTAATAAAGCACCTTTATCAGAATTTAAGGGTTTGTTGGGGGGTTTTTTTGCATTCATCACTTCAGAGAGGTTTAAATTTAGTTGTCCCTTCATCTGAAAAACAATGCTGCATCAGTTGGTCTTATTGAAGTCTCATGATTTGATCCAACACAAATCTGCATAGATTAACTGCCGTGGGAATACATTGCATCAGCTTACCCTACTTTCACAGATTTCCATACTGTGCTTCATCACTAAATCCACCAGCTATTATTGAAAGCCTACTAAGTACTAAGGCCAGAGGGTACAAAGAGGCATCCTAATTTCTCAGAGACAATATGATCTCATTGGAGAGAAAAATATGCAGATTACAAGAGAGCTCATGATGGCAGGCTATGCACGATGCATTCCCAATGAATGGTAAGGACCATGTATGCCTTAGGGGGTTGGAAGAGAGCTCAGCCCCAGGGTCAGCACTGCAGGCCCAGGTTACACCCAGAACGGGAGCCTTACCTGAGGCCAACAATGAGAGCTAGCATGCAGAGAACGCCAAAGGAGAAGAAAGTGCATTACTAAAAAGGCAAGCAGCATGCGAGTTGGCTCGCATAGGGATGCGCAAAGTTTCATGCAGACACTGTGAGAATGCATGCACACTGGGGCGTGCATTGCTCTCAAGCATAAAAAGAGAGACAGGGACCAGGCTACGAAGCCTTGAATCATTGAGCAACAGGCCGCAGATAGAAAGTACTGAGGACAAAAGAATTTGAGGTCCAGAGAATGACATGTGCCAGATGTTTTAGGTGAATCTTGATTTATTACACCACCTCCACTTATATTTACCTTAAACTCTGGCTTAAAAATGACAGCTCCTGCTATGAGCAGATTGCAGAACACCTATCACAAAACCTTGTGCAGTGGTGATCTGTAATTTCCTGCGGAGCTGAACTGAAAAGTAATATGACTAAAACAGCATTCTCTAACTTGTCTTGCTGAGCCCTATCAAAGAGGTTTCTAACAGCCGTTACCATTTTATTCCTCTTCCTACAAATGCAGTTCCTTATCCCCTTAGTGAAATAAGGAGGCCAAATTGTGGCCTAAGTCATCAGTCAAAAGGGCCAGAAAAAACATGAAAGCTCATCAATAAAATTTTAACATAAATATCTTCCTCATTCACGAATGTCAGAAACCTGTACAAAATACCCAGAAATAGCGAGAGTACCCTAGGAGTAGATGTATATTTTTCATGTGACCTGAGACAGTTGGGAGTCTTCCCCATCAGTCTAGGACCTACGTTCAGAATCCTGGACCCTTTTGCACTGAATTTCCCTCAATCCGAGCAGACAAATTGACTAAATGTTTACTCTTGAACTTCTCTGAACACTAACTTCTGCTTTTCAGTTTCTTGTGTCAATTTGTCTGAGCACTGAAATGGAAAGCTGAATAGTTATTTCAAAAGTACAGATGGAGCCCCTTGTTTATAGTATAATTCTTTACACCAAATGGAACTGCAGGAGGTTCAAAATTTGTAAAGGTCTTCCAAAAATCCAAACACATTATTCATTTCAACAAATCTGACAATTTTTGAACTACATAAATTTTTGAACAATTTTTTTAGTCCATTCGTGTTAACTGAGGTTAATTTGAAGATACTGCTACTTTCCAAAAGAAGTAGTTGAATTCCAGAAGGCAATTTATGCCAGAACATAATTTAGTTGGACTCTTCTATCTCGGGTGAACAAAGAAATTACCTGTAGTAAGGACATTAAGCTTAAAAAAATGCCGTCTAACTCATTTTACAGTTAGCAGATAAATGCTTTCAAAAGAGTGGTAATGGGTTTTAATCCCCTTGCATGAAAGATAAAATACAAACATTAGTGTTTCCCATTTCTCATTAATTTTTATACTGTTGTAAATACATTTGTTATAAGCATTTAGTTTTGCACTTTAAAAATAAACCTTTTTTTCTCAGATGGGGAGAGTGATATTTAATGGAAAAATGTAGTGATTTTAATTTATTTGAGCAAACTGTATTGGTCAGAGAGATTATGGCTTAAACTAGCCAGTGTGTTGACAATCCTCCATTAACAAGGTCTTCCCATTATAGGTGATTTTTCAAAGCATGCTTTTGGCCAGAGCATTGTAAGTGTACATTCTTCTGTATATTTTTAAATTCTGAATGCTAAAATTATACCTATAAAGAAAGATGATCAGAGAAAATCGAAAATTGGAAGTCTGGCCAATTGTTGGGCTCTTAGATTTTCTTCTTTTTGTTCCTAATAGAAAACTACAAATAGCTGCTTGAAACAAAATTAATTTCTATCTTTGGACACCCTCAATGAGACGTTGGTGTTCAATTTGATTTAGATGGGACGAAATCCCAGCCTGCGTTTTCCAGATCACCTTTGCACTTTACTGCTGATTGACACTGTTAAGGGGAGTTGCATGCCCAGAAAGCAGGTTCCCAAAGGAAAAGTAGTTGATCTGAAAAGTGACTTGCATAATTACATAAACTGGCCACCCCCATACCCCTTTCTGATACCACCGAAGATAGGGTGAAGAGGACAAAATCTAAACCTCCTCCTTTTGAAAATGAATCTCCTTCAAAATAACAAAAGAGAAATTTGGAATTTCATGAGGATTACTCAGAATCCTCCCAAAATAGTCTTAGATTTGTCAAATCTGGATTTAAATGTCAGT
This sequence comes from Phyllostomus hastatus, assembly GCF_019186645.2. Taxonomy (NCBI): domain Eukaryota; kingdom Metazoa; phylum Chordata; class Mammalia; order Chiroptera; family Phyllostomidae; genus Phyllostomus; species Phyllostomus hastatus. The sequence goes on along the minus strand of NW_025333960.1, from coordinate 44,721,390 downwards.
AATTTAAGGCTAGCTTTATGAATACAATGTCTATCTCCTGCAGCTGGGCCATATTATTTCAGTGACTTTTTTATGCTGAAGTTGGCTATAAGTTCTATGCTTGATTTATGAAGCAAAACACTCTATTTACTGTACAATGCTGTAGTGCTGACATGCGGGGTCACTCTGTAATGCATTTGGAGTGGAGCATGGGAAAAGGGTTAAATGAGCAACATGCAACAGTTTATGAATGTAAAATGTGGCTTTTACAAAAAAAGAAAGCAAGATTCTAAGGGCCCAAATGAAAATTGTGACAAACAGTAGCAAGCTATTTGAATTTATTTGTAAGCACAAAGATTACATTTGACTAGGCAACTTTGAGTTGAACTGAAAAGCACTAAGTGTAAAAAAATAAATAAAAATGGAAGTACAAACTTCTTAGCAACCCTGAGGCCAGTAGAGTTCCATAAACCTAGGACCTTCTCATGTTCAAATAAATCTTCCATGACAATAATTGCTGCTTTCTCAGGAAGTAGGGAATATGAGAAATACACAGGGAAATGGCCAATGCAAATATTTTTGACTTGACCACATCAGTCAAATTTGGATGATCCATAACCCAAAAAGCCTCAGACATGTGCGCTAATACAATACAGAGATAATCTCATCATTTTCTGAATTTTAATTCTAGAATGTAAGCTCAGCACTGATGAAGGTTCTTTCATACAGAATCAACTAAAGAGGAAATAACTGGATGAATGGTAGAGATGGCTACCGATTCCCTCTTCTGGCAGGTTTAGATGGTGATGGTGGGGGGGAGCAATTTTAGCAAATGGCCATGAACACCATATGGAATTCAGGTGTGAGCTGGAGAGTATAAACTCAGAAAGAGATGGTCACCTGATTTGCTAGTTCTTCAATCAACCTGTGATTTTCCCCCCACTTTGAATCCTTCTAAAATCATTTTTCTAGCTAGAGATAGCAGAGCTTTAGAATGAAATATTGCAAGTTTGCACCACACCGGAATTGCAGGATGCCTTGCCTAATGCGTTGCGTGTTAGAGAACACACTTACCAAGAGTGGCTGAACTTGTTTTAAGGATATGCCACCGGAAGATGTGAGTCCCAGATGCGCAACAGGATAAAAAGGAAAACAGGCAAGATTCCTGCTAGACCTGGTAACAGCTGGAAAGTAATTGGTGAAAAGGAAAGAAAAAGCGAATGAAGAAAACACATTTGTAGAGAGCAATCACTTTGGAGGCAGATTAATCTTGGTGTTTCCATTTAAGATTAGGCTGCCACTACCACTTAACACTCGTCAGAGCTGGATACTATTTTACAGTTAAAACAATACCCACTTGAAAAAATCAAACTGATTGCTTTTGAGAAAATGGTCACACAATTTTTTCCAGATTCTCCTCTGACACTGGGGGACACGTTGCCGGGTTAGCACATGTGACCACAATGAGGCTGACCCTGAAAATGGGGCAGCTGCATAGAACATCAAAGCTGCCTTCCGCATGTTGGTGCTATGAAAAAATGAGTCTAAAAGTAATGCCCCAAAGCCACTGAATACTGTAAAGTTATCTTACAGGGCGATCGTTCTTAGATACCAAGGGTATGACCCAAATGCTCCAGTGAAACTTAATTTCCTGCTAGCTAGGGAAAGAACGACAAACACCTAATTTGATTCACTCAGGGTGAGAGCTGGTAGGTCTCCTGCCACCCTTGCAACTGATAAGATTTCAGCTGAAAAGCTGCCGTCGGGGAATATCCCCTGCCTTTATCTGGGATGACGACGCTTTTGCTATCAGACCCATGGAATATTTCATCAGTCAAGGAGAGGAAGGGAAAGAAAATTATTTGTGCTCCCAAGAGTCTTGGAAAGCCCCCACGTTTTGACTTGAACTTAGGCAGTTTGATTTGGCAGGGCCCGCAGCATCAATAGCTCAAACCCGGTATCAATGAGTCTGACGCTGACCCAAGCCAACGAACGCGCCATTACATAACCATTTTTTTCTGCTGAAACAAAGTAGGGAGTACAAGGACAATGTTGTAATATTATATGTGTAATTGCCGTCCCTCCCTTGGCTCCCCCACTGACACTCTGAGAAACTATTTGGTACTTTGCATGGAGCAAAAGGAGAGTTGAAAGAGCACAAGCCCACAAATTAGTGCAATTCAGTACAATGCCAATGTTGAGCCGCTTAGCTGTGTGTTACCAAGTGTCAGTACAGCAAAGTACTAAGAGGAGTCCAACAAAATCCTACCCTGAAGGGGCTATTAGGAATTCTAAAAAAAGAAAGAAAAAACTTTTTTTACTTAGAGATGAAATGACATTAGGTAGAAGAATGAAATGTGAAGGAAACTGCCAACATCAAGAGATACAAATGAAAAGAATGGTCATGGGGATTCAACTCTTCGTCTCTCTCCCCCAACCCCCACGGCTTTCCAGCACCACCTCACTTGCCTTTATCAAGGCTTAACGTTGGAGTAACCTTTGACTTCTAGTCAATCATACTCCAGTCACGAAGATTTTTAACCACACTGCTCTGGTGTTCCTTCCTTTTCTTCTTACTACCTTTGTCAAGACTCTCGTCACTTCTTGTCTTGTCTCCTTGTCTCCTGTCTCTTTTCTATTTCCAGTTCAGTTCATGCTGCCAGCCAGCACCAGCGCCAGTGTGACCTTCAGCATGCACATCTGGGCGTATCGCGCTCTGCAATCTGCCATTACTCCCTCTGCCGGAGGAATTAGGTGGCTGACGCCCCATCAGTGTTTCACGGGTCTCCACACTACAGCTCCGGCTTATATAGGAGTCTCCCTAAAACTCTAGACTCCCCAGTTCAAGAATATTTATCACTATTCTCTGAACCTAAACTTGAATGCTTATGATTGTTAAATTTTATTTATTATTAAGACCCATTTCAAACATTCTTTCTGTCTTATACAATTCTTCTTATTCATCAGTTAGAGGTCATACCCCTTCTTTATTCAACTCTCTTTATAGCAATTATTTTATGTTGCTGGTTCCTACCACTCTTTGGTACTCACCTAACTGAAACTAAGTTTAAACTCCTTGAGGGCAGGAAATCTCTTATGCACTTTTGGCATTCCCTGCAGCACTCTGAAGAGTGCCTTAGCCATAACAGCTCTTCCATAAAAGTACTGATTTGCATAGATGAAACTATACAATTCAATAAGAGGAAAAAAATAAAATTTTATCTACTTTCAATAAAAACAAGGTAGAATTTGAAAGGCATTGTGCTCCACAACAGCTTACCTTTTTTAAAATATGCATTCAAAAAAGTAGACAGAAAAACTCATTTGGGGGGAAAGGCTTAATGAATGCACATCGATTACGCTCTAGAATGAGGAACTCGCCTTTCAGAAATGGAAAGCATTCCCATTATTCCCAAATGTACACTCGCAGAAATTGAAAGTGAAAAGGAGCTATAGGTCATCTTGTTTTTCACCCTGTCAGCTCAGGACCCCGACTTCTTTCCAATCTTCACTGGAGGCAGAAGTCAATCTTAGTCTATTCTCAAGTCTTGTCACAAATGAATATTAAGTGACTTTTCCCAAGGAGGCTGGCCTCATCAACAAGTAATAATTCTCTCTGCTCATGAATAAAATCTTCCCAATATTTTAGAGGTCACTAGTCGCACAAGGGAGGTTAGCACTTTAACCTCGTATCCCTAAATAACCAGTTGGTCTGGTTCTCAACCACCATCCTTTCTCTCCTAAAACCTATCGAATAAGAAATCTTCAAAGACCTCGACATGTTCATCTTTTGAGTGGCGAGTTTTATTTCCCCCAAGATATCATCTGGAGAAAAACACTAAAAACATATTGCTTCATGCCCACCGGGATTTTGTGTCGGTGGCACCTGTGAAGTTTGGTGCCAGGACACGAGATAGTGTGTGTGTCAGGAAACCAGCGAGGGTGACAGATGTGTTCTCATTTGCTCAGGAGATTTCAGTTTCAGCACCAAAAGTCCTGTGTCCCAGAAAAGCCCTCAGCCCGGGACAAACGCCATGGTCTCGGAGCTCATTGTTAACAGCAGTGCCTGGGGACAGTTCTCGCAGCATACCCTTCTGTAACTCTGAATGTTGAATTGTATGCTTAGTATTTACTCAACATTTTCAATCAAAAATATAAAATGATGGCAGGAAGCCTTAACAATCTGCATGGGGGGAAAAGACATACATACTCCAGAGAATCCAAAAAAAAGTGTGGTTTTTTTGGTTGTTTCCATCTTTGTCCCGAGAGAAAAGGCCTCCCCAGACCAGTCCTACTAACGTGGGGGTTCCAGGCCCTTCTAGAACTCAGCACTAACCACGAGGATCCTGCTGATCCATATACACGCCAACCACAGGGTATCTGTGGAGAGAATAACATGACTCACACACACATGTGTCATTGCTCTTCAAATATTTGCAGGAACTTCTCTCATAAATAAAATAGGAATTCATTTACAATTTTTAAAAATTCAGTGCGTGCATCTTGGAGTTACAGACTTTCAGAGCAGGATGGGACCCTGGAGGTTGCCTCACCCAACCCCAGCCTTTTACAAATGTGGAAGCTGAATTGCACAGCTAGCTAATGGAATGTGTGCTCCATGAACGAATCTACCTCATGGTGCTAAGCTAATTACAGTAGGGTTTATATGGCTCTTATAGAATTGTGATGAAGTCCTGTGGGGATATGTGATCACTGATTTGCTATCTATCTTCAAGGGCTCTAAACAGCGACTCCCCACCCTTGAGTTCTACAGTAGTGGCAGGGAACACAGAGAAAAGGGGGCAAAGACCTCTACCTTAAACCCAATTCTGTCACCAACTAGCGTAGTGACCTTGGGCAAGTCACTTACCAGCTCTAGGCTTCAGAACCCTCATCTAGAAAAAGAAAGGGACCGGTCAAGATGATCCCTGAGGTCCCTTTTCTCACTAACATTTTACGAGCGTGTAAACTGTTGAGAGAACTTCCTTGGTCAAAGCTTAAAGAAAATTGGCTCCCAGAAGTTTAGCTGAAGCCAAGATTATACAATTAGTCAATGGCAGAGTTACAATTAGAACCTAATTCTCTGGACTCCCTGCCTTTTCATCTACTTACGTCCCCCCACAGTATACATAATTAAGCTTGCAGTGACTACCATCTGCCCCTGGGAAGTGTGGAATCGCAGACCAACACAACCGTAGAAAAGAGAAGAGTAGAAGACAACGATAAAGTCCCAGCTCAGTCACTTGAGACTTTCTACTTCGTGGGTTATGTCCAAGCAGTGACAGGTGTTGGTTTCTTTACAGTTGTTGTCATTATTGTTAAAATTATAACTTATACTTGAAGGATACCTTAAAGTTTACAAATCACAGTACTTATAGGAGATTATTTGAGTCCACAGATATACTCTGAACTGTTCAGAAAGGTTTTTATCAATATTTTATGAGCATGGGGGTTGGTGCTCTGCAACTGGACTCTAAAAATGAGCTATTAGCCACCTGTGGCTATTTAAATTTAAATGTATTAACATTAAAGGGAAATTAATTTTCGTCTAGCTTCACTAGCCACATTTCAAGTGCTCAACAGCCATGTGCAGGTCGTGGCTATGGTATCTGATGGCACAGAGGTGCAGCATTCCCATGACTGCAGAGCATCCCACTGAGCAGCCCAGCCCTGAGAAGCTGTGACTTGCCTGATTCCACACCGTTAGTGAGTGGCAGAGCCAGGGCTTAGTTTTCTTGCCCTTGGGTCTCGTGGTCTCATCCGACAACAGCTTCTTCTTGCCATCTAGTCTCGATATAATCCCCTTGTCCTTTAATTAGTTGGGTCCACTAAAAGAACCCAAACCTTAAGGGAAGCATAATGAGGTCACAATATACTAGTTCACAAAACGTCCTTGACTATCAGGTGATAGAGCAGATGAATGCAGTCTGAGCAAAGAGCAAAATCTCAAGCACGCTCATTAGCAACCTGAAAATTAAGTATTTATTGCTTTGTGCCTTTTCAACATGAAAGAATTTTCAAATATTATCAGTGTCAGGCTTCTGCTTTTCAAAAACCAGTTTTGATTCTTGAAGCAGCCAAACCGAGACAACAGTAGCACTGAAATTCATATTAGTTGGAAATCCAGCCAGAGTAATTTTACCCACTTTTTTTTAAAAAAAGAGAACTACATTAATCAACAGGCATTTAAAAGAAGAAGTCTGCACATTACCATATTTCTGCTTGTATTGACTCTTACAGTTGCCATAGAAAGACTTATTATCTAGTTCCACATCTACACTTCATTCATAACTGGGAGACTATATCGAAGCATTGCCAAAAGGGCGACAAGGCCTAGAGACTTTTTTCCAAACCCACTTTTCAATAGATCAAAGGCATATGTCCTGAGAAAGAAACAGCACGCTATCTGTAAAGTCTGAGCTTTGAAGCTACAGTGCGTCTTGGTTAGAATCTTCACCAACTCTTTTCCAGTTGTGTGGCCTCTAGTGAATCCCTTAAAAACTCCGAGACTCAGTTTATCCACCTGGAAATGGATAAAATGTGACCTACCTTGCCCTGAGGACTGATAAGAATAAATGTGTAATGTCCCGCACAGTGCCTGATGAAAAGCAGGTATTTAATAAGCAGGAAGTATTATTGTCAATTTCCCACAAGACAGAAACATGAACACACGTCTTGGTGTAGCCACTTCCATTATTGCTTCAGCTGAAAAAAAAATTAAGCCACTGATAAAAGAAAATTTTCACCTACGAGAAATCCAGATTACCAATCTAAACTGTGACCTAATGGGTCTCTTCTCTATCCCAATCTTACCCTAACTATATTTATTTGTAATAAACCTCTCACTGACTGGTTAACAAAACGTTGGATCCAGAAAAGCATGTTTTTGGATATCAGTTACATATGTGCATATTTATAGATTTCACCCTGGGGAGAAAATACAAATACTCATCTTGTACCTATATTTTATAAGAACCAATTCTGTGGTAACTTCTAAATTCATTATTAGCAAAGGTTATATTTAAGATTCCTGTGTCTACTGCTTAATAACACCCAAATTAGTCTCGATGGAATTAGCTGTAATTAAGGACATTGTGAAATATGGTGGGGCAAACAGAATTACACTGTATTACTTTATTAATAATATTCTTTAACTACACTGTAAATTGCTATTAGGCCTGCATATTACTGCCTGGATATGGAAATAGTCTTTTGCTATGCTAATCTAACACAATTTTCTTTTAAATGTAAACAAATTATACTCTATTAATATGCTGTTCTACTTGCATAGATAATTATTATAACAGTAAGGAATAAAATTGTTCTGCTTTCTCTTTTTCTGATGGAAAAAGGGCTACATAAATAGTTTAATAGGGAACTAATTATGCAAAAAATTTAGATGCCTAAAATGTGTTTGTAATTACATTAAAATGGTCTTCTGTTCAAATATTGGAAAGCCTGCTAATTGGAGGCTAGCTGAAAATTTAAATATTGTGAATCAATGATTTTAATACAGTACATGTTTGGTTGTGTTTCTGCTCATATTTGTCTTGAAAATGAAGAGAATATTGAACAGTGTTTAATAAGAGGGGGTCTGAATTTCATACCAATGAAGTTAGTCTGTGGCAGACTGGAATCTGAAACATGCACTTTACGGCATTATCTTTAATTTACTCGAGGGGCGTGGGCAACTTCTGGCTCAGCGACCAGAACAGCAAAAGTGTACTGCTTCGAGGGAAAGTCGGTGTGAAAAGAAAATCTGATGGAGGCCAAATCAAAGGGCCCTGGAAAATGCCCCACGACAGGCAAACCAGAGTGGATACGGTTGTAAATTGCTAAATTGTTTTAGATAAATAAACACATGTAGCACATCACCTGCCTATTCTCCGAGGATTTCCAAGTGGGACACCTTATCCAGTTGTAATTAAGGAGTGCTAAGGATGGAGTGCCTTGTTCTAAATGATTCTTCGTGGCATCTGAGCTTTTATTTTGATGTGGAACGGAGGTTCTAAATCTGAGAGAAAATGCAATGCTTAAATAAGCCCACTCTTTTGGAGAGAATTTCAACAACCTGTCCTGAATTTTAAACTATTTTGGAAAGAAAGAAGGGCAAACTGTTCATTATAATTTTTAAGACAATACAAATGAGAGTACTGCATATGTAACCAGGATTAATTGCACAGATAATTGGGAGCCCAGAAATAACTTTGTAATTTAAAATTCTTGCCTACTTAACAGGGCCATTGTAAGGATCAAGAGATATAATGTACTTGAAAGCGCGTTGAAGACAATAAAGCCCATAAGGTGGAAAGACAGTCACCATGGTTAATAACAATGAAGATTAAATGTAGTTTGTCCTATAACATAATCCCCACTGGACTGTTCCTTCCACTCAGACTGCTATGGCTGGCATACCTTCGTGGTACAATGCAGTGGTTAAGCTTCAGCTCTGGAAGTAACAGACCTGGGCGTGACTCTGTGCTCTGCCTACGAGGGCCTGACGGACTAAGAGACGATGCTCCGCCTCTTAAGGTGTCACACTTGGAAATCCTCGGAGAATAGGCGGGTGATGTGCTACATGTGTTTATTAAACTCTACCATGGGGAACAGTCACAGCCAGTCAATCGACTCATTTCTCGTAAAACGCTGCCATGTTCTTTGACCTAAGGGTATTTTTACTGATTTTGAAAAAGAAGAAAAAAGACTCCAAATCAGCTTTAAACACTTTTGAAGGTACTTACTGTTTATTGGGCAAAGCCCAACACCTTAGCCTGGTTCATGACTACCCTTTCAGCGCTCCCTCCCTATCACCCCTGTGAGCTCTCCACTCAGCCTGCAGGATCCTGTTTTTTCCCAAAATGCCATGCGCCTTTCCACACCCAGGCCACTGCACCAGCCACCCTCCTGCCGTTACCCTGCAGTTACACACCCTGGATATGCCTAGAACTGGTACTGGAGCTAGACATAAGACATATCTGAACACCTTCCATTCTGTTTTTGTCCTACTAAAACTATTCTTCATCTCTTTTCAAAAGAGAAAATTCAAAGATGTAACATTTCTATTTCCTATAAATGTTTGTTTGAGGTGATTATGATGCCTTGTGAAAGCCAGATTCCCATCACATTCTATGCTAATGGGGGAGAATAATCACAAACTCAATCCCCACCTCTCATTGGTAGTTCAGCCATTAGTATCTACCTTTCAGAAAATGCCACCAGGACTTTTATATCAGCAGAAAAATCATGTACTGATGGATGTGATTATCAAGTAATGTATTCCCTTTTTCTTCCCATAATTATTAATGAGCAGTGAAATGCCAACATGGTGGAAACAGAAGGGAGAAGAAAGAACAGCAAAGACACCGATCATTCAAAACTAAAGAAGCAGCTCATGAATAATGGAAAGCTATGTGCATGCAAATTGCTAGGAGAAATAATTTCTAATTTTCAATGATATTGCCCTTCGTCCTCTCTCCTTCATTCAGAAGGGTTCTATTCCCAAGGCCAAGAGGATACAATGGGCGTATTCCACACAAATACCCATGAGAATGAAAAATGACTATATTCACTTTAATAAGTGGAACGACCGACCTAATAGGGTACTTCCCCTAAATTAAAATTCTCATTACAGAGAGGGGACCCATTCTTGTCCATGCATAGCCTTTATTGTTTGCCATCTGCTCCATTCCTAGCTGCAGAAACCTGCAAGAACCTCATTGAATGTATTGTCACAGAGAGAACCCAAAGTTATGGCCAATGGAAAGGGAGTCACAGGGAGAAGCTGGGCTCACTAATTTGTCCTTTCTTTTTCTTTTGAGACATACATAGTGCTTTCTTTACTTTTTCTATGTTTTCCACCAGTGGTATTATATGTGTATATATATCATTAAGGATGACCATTAAAATATAATCTGTGCCAGACTAGTTCATTGTCACCTCTTCTGATCTCCCAGCATATAATTTACAGCCAGAATATTGAAATCCACGAAAGATTCAGCTCAGTGCACATGTTGCCACTGGTAACCCATGGTAATAAGGTAACCTTATATATTCACAGTGCCATATGTCACATGCATAGATACTTATGTAGACAGAGGAACTGTTTTTAGAAAACTCATGCCTTCCAATAAAAAAAAAATATATTCCCTGGAGTACATCACCAGAGCTTTAGGCTATTGATTCAATTTACTGTCTAACTTTCAGAGCTTTATTTCTGATTTTAGAGGAATTACAGAAAAACTAGGTTATAAAAGTTCTCAGGAAGCAAAGAATGAGTATTCATTGAAAAGTCCCCGTAAAATGAAATCTATCAGCAGAAGGCCAGATATAAACCACTTAAAAATTGGCATTCAAAACAGATAAAGTCTTTTATTTAAAAAAAAAGACTTCTAACAAAATAATATTCCCTTACTAACAAAATAATATTCCCTATTCTGTGTACATGTGTGTGTATATAATTTTCCAGTAATGAAGGATTCTTTAATAGGCTGTGATTTTCTACATCCTCCTTGAAAGTCAAAACCTCAGAAGGTAGACATGTGAGAAAATGAAACAGATTCATATTTTTCAGCTCAGCTGGACAACACAAAACCTTAACTGCAGCTTCACTTACCCTGTCAAAGGAATACGTATTACTGTTTCCAAAGGGAAAATTAGTTTCTTACAAGACCTTATAGGCTGCTTATCACCCTCTTGGATGAAAAGAGATGGAAAGAGAAAAAAATCTGTTTCCATTTCATTTGGAAGACAATTTCGTTTGGAAGAGAATAGCTATGTTTGTTTGATTTTTCTCCTTTTAAACATCGGTGAATGCCCCGAGGAAGACTACAATCAAGCAACTTGAATGAAGACGTGAAAGGCCCCCAAGGTGGAGGCCTGGAAGCTGCTCCGTCAGCCCCCGGACTGGAATAACCGTTTGCTGGAACGGATGTAGAAGGCTGCCTCACTTTCCTCCGCAGGACTGGGACTAGACGGGACCTGAGAAAAATATATTAAAGTGATGCGTATTTATTTGGTCCCCTAGCCAAAGGACAGAACAAAAGGGAATAGTGGGTATTTGCTGTGCTATTCACTGTGTAACTGGTTTCTTTGCAACAAAGGTACTTACTCCTCCACATTCTTGAATATTCCTAAAAATATTTGTTTATTATTACCTCTCTGTTTTCTTTTTCCCAGCTTTATTGCAGATGATTAAAAAGAAATACTGTATATATTTAAGGCATGTACAACATGATGTTTTGATATACATGTACATTGTGAAGTGATTAGCACAATCAAGATAATTAACATACTAGTTACCATTTGTGTGTGTGTTTTAAGACCACTTCCCTCCTCTTAGCAAATTTACCTCCCTGTGTTTCCTATGACAGTGCATATTTCATTGATACCTAGAATAAAAAATGATTTTAAGGACAATAGCAGCAACGTCTGACCAAAGTCCCTTCTTCTGAACTACATCACCAGGAAGATTCCCACCGGGGCTGCAGGCTTCTCTTCTCCCTTCCTGACCCTAGATGCCCCCCTCCACTAGAAACACCACCTGGACCCTCAGACTCTCCCCCGACCTCCTCCACAATCTCCATACAGTCTTCCCATCTTCTCCAGAGGCCCCTGCTTTCCTCTCTCCTTCCTCACTTGCACATATTTTGCAGTTACGGTAACGTCAAGGAATTACAGCTACCAGGCTGAAAGTGCCATAGAAATACATTACCCTCACTACCCTCACCTGCCGACATAACGTAGCAGCTGGAACGGAGAAGACTTGTCCCAGGTCCAGAATTACGAGGAAGTCAGTTTAAATTGGACACGGTCATTCATAAAGCAACGCGCATTCTAATGCTTTGGGCTTTTCTAATACCTGTGTTCTCCTGTTACAAAACAGATTTTAAAAAATGGATCTAAATACCAGCCTATCTTACTCTGTCCCAAGTTATACCAAGGCAATGTCTAATAAATGTTGAAGAAGTAAATAAATTCACAGTAACAGAAATTGCAGGAGCAAATTAAAACAGAAGACTCTTTCTTTACTCTTTCTCTGTGTCCACACACAGTTATATATTCCTGGGTTCTTCTATCTAACCTCTTTTTAACGCACCTCTTCTGTTTTTGGTAGATGTATGAAGGGAAAACCAACAAATTCATTTTGAGCACCCAAGGAATCTGTGGAATATTCTACTCTCAACAAATAAATAACCACGTGACCACTGCCCTTTATTCCCCCCTCCTGCAAAGTCTTCTCACAATCTGTTGAACCCGGTAAGCTCTCCAGTTTCAAGTCTGCTACTTAAAAGAAAAATGGAAAAAAGTATAAGGTGCACTGGGAAGCAAAAGTCTTTTGTCACTTTATAGAAGTAAAGGTTTACCCAGGCACTCTGGGGGAACCGGTTGTTTAATATTGCATGGATCTGCTGTAGATGCAGAAGGTAATATAAACATACATCTCAGGACCAAATACCGTAGATGGGTTTACGCTGAAGTTGGTTTTATTAACTAGAAAAAATACAAAGGAATCAATTAGGACATGGTATTTAAAATAAAATACAGTACATGTGAAATCATCTATGGCAATTATCACTTTATATGATTTCTGTAACTTTATATTTCTCTTTCACCACGAAGTAAGGAAGCAGCTGTAGAACATTATAAAAATAGAATTAATGCAAACATCTTCAGTGTTTCTTTTTTACAAACTCCAAGGGAATATAAGGAATGTGTCATAAGGTTTCTTTATCCTGGGAAATCTAATAAAATCTTGACAATTACAAAAAGCAACAATAATGAGCAAACAGTAGTACCTGAGAGGGAGATCGGCTGAGAGAGGTACCCTGAGGAAGGCTCCACGGTGCCTGATATTAAGCCAAAGAAGGGAGACACAAAAGGGTACATATTCTATCATTTCATCTCCATGAAATTTAAGAAGGGACCAACTCTATGGACTACAAATCAAACTAGTGGTTTCCTGTGAGGGCACTAAAAAAATCTTTGGGGCTAACAGAAATGGTTTTATCTTGATCCAGAAGATAATTATAAATAAGTTATTGAGGTGCCTTTAACATTTTACTGAATGTAAATTAGACCTAAGCCAAGTACTGTTAACAAAATAAGTAAGATATTATTCATGGCCTCAGGGAGTATATTTCTTTAGAGTGATAAGAATGTTATAAAAAAAAAGTATTTATTTACTTACTTACTTACCTATTTATCTTTAAATTAAATTTATAGGGACGACATTGGTTAATAAGATTACATAGATTTCAAGTGCACACTTCTTTTTTTAATCTAGAAATTTAATGAAGTCATAAACATTGTCCATAGTCGTTAAACTACCAGAGAACATATTTAACAACTTTCAGATGTCATGCATAATGATCAGTGTTAGGAGGATGATGGTGGTCTATTCTATACACACAAAACCCTTGCTCTCATAAAATTTACAAACCAGGGAAAGACACAGTGGATAGATTCCCGTTTCTGAGTGAGATAAGAATCTTTGTAAGAAAGGGTGATTTAGTGATTAATTTGTCTTAAAACTCGAGGCTTTCATTGAAGAGAGCTAGTACTACCTCAAGAAAAGATTTATTAAGTGTGACTTAAAGAATGAGAAAAAGAAGATTGGGAAGTGTGTAAATGGCATGAGAACATGTCTAGAAGCTGTGATAGGCAGTAGTCATGGAAGAATTTCGTAAATGTATTTTTTTTCTGAAATAGAAGCTGTTAATGCAGGTTGGCATGGAATGAAATAGAAGCTGCTAATGCAAGTTGGCACAGAATTGGAAAGAGCCTCGCCTGCCAGATTGAGACGTTATCCGCCAGGTTGAGGGGATCCACTATCAACTTCTCAGCTGAGGAGTGGCGCATCCTGAGTTCTCAGAATTAATCTGACGGAGGTAGGAAGACCAGGAAGCCTTGAGTGTTCATGAAGGACTGCACGTGTTTGTAGTTGAGTCATCTTATCAACCCATTTCCTGCCTACAAAATTCTGGGGATTTGATAACCTTCTCTCATTTCATATTCTCTCTGTCTCTATTCTGCTGATAGAAAGCTACCCAAAACTTCGTGGGTCTCCTGTATATGTCACCCAATTAGACAAGAGCTTTTCTGCAGGCCTATTCTAGATAATCTCATGTCTGTTTGGCTTCTGCTGACCAAATGAGGGGATCTAGAAGTCACATAATTAATCTTTTCAAAGAGACTTTTTTTGTGAATGAATACTTTGACCTTCTGATCTTCTTAGGTTCAAGAAAAGGTTTCCAGTCACACCTCAGTTTCATTTTTTTGTTTGTTTGTTTGTTTCCAGTGTAAGTTTCCTGACAGTGAACCTATTAATCTTAGCTTTTTCAGCAATCTGGACAGACTAAAGATTTCTCAAGTCGTGGAGTCACAGTTACTTTTTGTTTATTAGTCTTCCCTCAATTTATTTCTTTCCTCTGACATTTTACTATCATCAGCAAGAAGAAACTATACTTCTTTCCACCTACTTGCAGAACATAACTCTCCAAACTTTCTGCATCTATATAACAAGGATTTCCTTTCCTCCAATTTTCAATGACACATTCCTCGTTTCCTTCTGAGCCCTCAGCAACAATGACTTCAATGTCCATAATTCTGCCAGCAGCCTGCTCATGACAATTTACATATTCTCTATGGTGATATATGCTTTCTCTACTATACTTTTCACTTTCTTCTGAGTCCTCAATAGCAGCGCCATTAACATCCTTATTTCTAGTAACAGGCTGTTCAAGACAACTTGGGCTTCTCAAAATTCATCCAGTCTCTGCCCATTGCTCAATTCCAAAGCCACTTCCATATTTGCAGGTATTTCAGATGTCAGCCACCCACTTACAGGCAGGCATTTAGTATTCTATGGCTGCTACTGCAGTCTCTAAAGTGCATTTTCAGTAAAATAAAGTATTAATAATAATATCCTATTATAATATCTCTTACGATATATATAAAAGCCACATTTCCCCTCTGATCACTTGCATTATTATAAGCAAGATAATTATGTTATATTTGAATATCCAAAACTCCAATTATCTCTTACCCAGGCTAAACACAGAAGAACTAACAAAACTAAAAACTATGAATTAGGTTGATCTCTTAGAAATTAATTTTAGTAATAAATACCTTATAAAAACACCTACAAATACTACAAACAGGCCAAGTCCACTAAGGATTCCTTGACAATTAAGAATAGAACACTGATGAAAGAAACTGAAGAAGGCACAAATAATTAGAAAGATATTCTGGGTGTACAGATCAGAAGAATTAATATTGTTAAAATGCCCATACTACTTCAAGCCACATATAGATTCAATTTGATTCCTCTCAAAATTCCAATGACATCTTTCAAAAAAATTTTTAAAAATGTTAAAACTCACATGAAACAAAGAAAAAGGTCCTAAATGACCAAAGCAATCTTGAGAATAAAGAACAAAGCTAGAAGAATCACACTTTTGATTTCAAAATGTATTACAAAACTATAGCAATCAAAATGGTATGGTACACATCCGACACATAGACCAATGGAACAAAATTAAGAGCCCAAAAATGAATTCATGCATATAAAGTCAATTAACATTTGACAAGGGAGCCAAGAATAATCAACAGGGCAAGGATAGCGTTTTCAATAACTAGTGTCAAGCAAACTGGATCTCCACACACAAGCGAATGAAATTGGATCTCTGTCTTACACCACTCACAAGCATTAACTCAAAATGGATTAGAGATGTAAAGGTAATACCTGAAACCAGAAAACTCTTAGAAGAAAACAGGTGGAAAGCTCCTTGGCAATGATTATTTGGCTATAACACTGAAAGCACAAGCAACAAAAGCAAAAAATTAACAAATAGGACTACATCAAACTAAAAAGCTGCTGCACAGCAAAAGAAATAATAAAAAAAATAGTAAGGCAACCTATGGAGTGGGAGAAAATATTTTCAAACTACACATCTGATAAGGGGTTAATTCCAAAATCTATAAGGAACACATACAATTCAATAACAAAAATTACAATAATTCAAGGAAATGAACAAAGGACCTAAATAGACATTTTTCCAAAGAGGACATACAAATGGCCAATAGGCACATGGCTAATCATCAGGGAAGTGTAAATAAAAACCACAATGAGCTATCACTTCATACCTTTTTGATAGTAGAATGGCTATTATAAAAAACAAGAGATAACAGGGGTTGGTAAGAATGTACAGAAAAGAAAACCACTGTAAACTCTTGATAGGAAGGCAAATTACCTGTAATACAGCCACTATGTAAAAGAGTGTGAAGTTTCCTCAAAAAAATTTTTAAATTGACCTATCATAATACCCACTTCTGGGTATTCATAGGAAGGAAATAAAATCACTACCTTGAAGAGATACTGCACCTTCATGTTCATTGCAGCATTGTTCACAAATAGCGAAGATATAAAAACTAAGAAACAACCTAATTATCCATCAGTAGATGAATGGACAAAGAAAATGCAGTATATATGTGTGTATACATATGAAATAAAACAGTTGAGATGTTTTATGTATGTTAATGTTGAATATACCTACTTCCTATATCATTTTCTGCATTTATTTGTTGTTTCATTTGAATTATAAAATTCATGACCTTGATTTTCTTTGATACTTTTGGAAAAGAAATAGCTATTACATGTGCAATGGGAGCTCAATATTAATTAACAATGATCACTTCAATCATTACTTCTACATTATGAAAATTGTTATAAGTGATCGATACAATATTTTATTAATTAGGGCCATTCTAGCCTATACAACAGAACAAGTAGCCACTCAGAAAAAATTGCTAGGATTTGGGTTTGGGGGGTGGCACGAGATAAAGGTGATAATTTGGAAGATAATCAATGGCATAAGTACAAATTCCAAAATATTTATAAGTAAGGCCTTGTTGTATAGTTTGCACTTGATAGCTACAACTGGGAGTGAGAAGTTTTTCACCAAAAAGAGTCTATGGAAATGAACGTTTACCAGGGTTATTGCCTATGGGGAGAATTAACCCATTAAGCCCGTTATCTGGCATTCATTTAGTGAGTGTGAGTTACCTAAATGAAAGTATGTCCTACTAAATATTAGATGAGGTAACCCTTCACCGTGGGCATTACAGCTCTGAGGGAGGAAGAAGGGGGAGAGAGAGAGAGAGAGAGAGGGAGAGAGGAAAAGGGTGATTTTATACGGGCTGTGGAGCGGGGTCTGTGCATGGGTTGTGTGGGGGCACCTGAAGGCCCAGGTCCTGGAGAAGGTGACTTCGAGAGGGCAGGGAAGGATAGCACTAGGGGAGTGAGGACACCTGGATTATGTTCTAAAATGCAAAGGCCAGAACAAACAACCCTGCACAGGGCACTCTCTGCCTTTTCACTTTTTCCTGTGCAGGTTATTTTTAAAGAGAAATGTAAATACTTACCACTATTAAAAATAGAAAGGTAAAAATATTTCTGGAGCAATGGGGCAATCAATGAAAGATCCTAAAAATCATGCATATATTTTGATGCAGAAATGCAAATGTTAGGCATGTCTCTGAGAAAATAGTCAAACAAATATGCCAAAGATCTGTATATGCACAGAAAATAATGTTGCAGCATTATTTCTGATACTGAAAAATATCCAGTGTCCTAAATGTTTATGAAAGAGAATTGACTGAATGAAAATCAATATCAAATAGTCAAACAGTGAAATCCTTATAACCACTAAAAAAGGATTATGTAGCTCTGTAGTTATTGACTGGGAAATCATGTCCATGATATGTTGAGTAGAAAAACCATATTTACAAGGCTGTATGTAGACTATGATCCTCATTTTTACATTAAAATGTTACATATGTATAGGAAACAAAAGGCTTGAAAATTATTTGCCTAGTGTGGTTATTATTACTGGGGTGAGATTATGGCTAATTTTGTTTTAGTTTTGGTATGCTTTTTCTCCTCCGTTTCTCCATCAACATGGAAATGGACATTAAGGTCAGTATCAATCATGATAATTAAATGCATAACGTCCAGGAACAGCTTAACTGCTTGCCCTGAGCACGGCAGGTACCAACACCTATGGATTAATTATTCATTTGATTGACTGATTGATTGAAAAGGTGTCACTAAGGGGAAGCGAGTATAAAGCTTAAGGAATCACAGAAGAGGAGTGGTGTGGTTAAGTGCTAAAGTTGATTTTACTTTGTTGGCAGCTGCAGAATAAGTCCTACTCTGCTTTTTATAATTTAAGTCATGGAGCTCTAAGTGGCCTCCCTCAGTTTGCTCCAGGGTTAGTAACAATAGCACCTTGCAGTTCATAATGCACCTTCTTTTTACATCTCATGGGAGGCCTCCAATAACTCTGTAGGAATCCAGGGATTACTATCTTTTTTCAGATAAGGGAACTGAAGTATCGAAGAGTGGGGTGAATGGCACATTGGAAGTCACAGAATGTGTACACTGGTTAGGGTAATATGGTACTAGCAGCTGGACCAATCAAATACCAAAATTTCATCTACTTAGTAAATAGATCTCACTTTTTAAGTGTCTTTGAGACCCTTATGTTCCCATCCAAATGTTCCCGGCTGGTAGAGAGTCATCCACGAGGTGCTCTTCGGAGATCTAGGCTCCTTGTACCTGTGACTTCACTTTCTTCTCGTTTTTGAATTGTCTAGTCCCAGTAAGCAGGTGGGGAAGGAGGGAGTGGAATTGAGCGTTTGTGCATTTAAGCTCCTTGGTTGAGAAGTGATGTACATGAGTTCTGCTGCTAAGCTACGACTAGAACAAGAGACATGGAACCCCCAGGACACAAAAGGAGAGTTACAATAATCCCTGCTGAGAAATAATCCCTGCCTGGAAAGATGCTTCTCCGTGCAACTCTCTCCTATGAAAGAGGAAGACCATTGCTACAAGCCAGTAAGTACAACCTCTACAACTCAAAACAGATACCTGAGTTTTAGTCCAGTGTCCTTGCTTCTCCCACACATTGCCTCTGTGTGCAGAGTTGGCTCAGCCTGCATCACAGCTTCTGAGAGAGTTAGATCCTGGCACTAACACCAAGCAGCACTGCAGAAGGGACTGTCACCAGTGGGAAGAATGCTTAAACCAACCACAAGGAGAACTAGGCTTAAGTCCTGGCCCAACAATATCCGACTGAATGGGCCTGAATAACTCATGAATTCCCTCTGCATCTCTACTCAAAGGCAGACCTGTATTTCCCAGTCTTTTCCATTCAAGCTTCTGGACTCCTTTATTATTTTTCCTTAAGATGCTCAAACATTCCTGTAATGTTGTAAGAGTCCATGAGAGCCCCTTAAGGGTAAGAGGCAGCTAGTAAAACCACATGTCCCTGATACAATCCATGCAAACGTTTAAAAAGGAGCAACATTATTCAGCCCTGGTAGTACTAGTTTTGAGTACTGTTTAATTTCTGTTAGGCTATTAGAAAAAAAATTTTTTTCATTGCCCACTCCTATTAACTACCTCTGTGGAGCAAGTGCGAACCACAGAACTCCATGGCCTTCTGAAACCCCAAACAGTTTTCTGAGAATGTCTTTTGTTTCTGTAATCTTGACAAGTGAATTCCAGTCACACACGCTCATCCTATAAAGAGTGGGCCTGGAAATACTGGGTTTTTCTTTCTCCACTTGTCTGAATCCAGAAGTGTATATTGAGCTGGAAGTGGCTGGAGGG
This sequence comes from Phyllostomus hastatus, assembly GCF_019186645.2. Classification (NCBI taxonomy): domain Eukaryota; kingdom Metazoa; phylum Chordata; class Mammalia; order Chiroptera; family Phyllostomidae; genus Phyllostomus; species Phyllostomus hastatus. The sequence goes on along the minus strand of NW_025333960.1, from coordinate 44,701,739 downwards.
GATAGACAGGGAGCAAGGTGGAGAAGCACACTCCGTGAAGCACAGTAACGTGCACAGCAGAGCCCTGCTGTGACATGCGTTTGAACGTGTAAGGTGTTTGAACGTGAATGCTTTCTTCATCATTAATAAATCCATAGTCAGCACCCCATCTTTAAAATCTCACTCCTATGCTGTGTTCCATCATTTCCATGAAATGCGTCAGAGAGAAAAGTACAGAGAATTAACGTAAGGAACTCCTGTGTACCCCTTCCCTCTTCCAGCTTTGTCAGACCTTAATACCTTGGTACACTTGTTTCTGATTCCTTAAGAAATAATGTAAACAATCTTTAAAATATTAAAGCCTGACTAGTTACTGTTTCTCTGTTCCACAGTCCTCTTTCCTGCCCCAGGGGTAAACACTATCTGAATCTTACTAACCTCAATATTCCCAATCTAGTGTTTATCATTTCCATGCATAAATTGTCAATATCTATAGCACTTTCTTTGCATGATTTCAAACTTAATAAACTTTATATATAAATGGTACCTTACTATATATATATATATATATATACTTGTTTCTTTTTGCTGCTGAAGTATTTTTGAAATTCAATTATTTAATGTGTTGTATCTAGCACATTCATTTTAAGAGCTAGAAAGCCACCTTTATGTATTACACCAAGTTTTAAAATCCATTTCCCCTGCCAAAGATGTAAGTGACATATAATGTTATATTAACATTTTTGTACCTGTTTTCTTGTGCAAAAGTATGAGAGTTTCTGTGATATACATGTATAGAAAAGGGTCAGATATAGCATTCTGGTTTTAACAAGTCCTAAAAATTCCTGTTATTTCACTTAAATTGCCAAATGGCTTTTTACTGATCTGATTGGTTTTAAATTGTATATTAATAATTCTTGGTGTGACTAGTATGTTTTCATGGCCATTTGAGTTATTTATTCTGTTCATTGATTGCTCATGTCCTTTGTCTATTTTTATGTTAGATTGTCTTTTTTTTATTTTTTTTTTAGATTTTATTTATTTATTTTTAGAGAGGGAAGGGAGGGAGATAGATAGATAGAGAGAGAGAGAGAGAGAGAGAGAGAAACATCAATGTGCGGTTGCTGGGGGTTATGGCCTGCAACCCTGGCATGTACCCTGGCTGGGAATCGAACCTGGGACACTTTGGTTCCCAGCCCGCGCTCAATCCACTGAGCTACACCAGCCAGGGTAGATTGTCTCTTTTTAATGATTTGTAGGAGCTCGTTATATGTCCTGCATAGTAATTCCTTGTTAGTTTGAGTTGCAATTAACTTCTCCCAATGCCTAGTTGTTTCTTTTTTGTTGTTGCTGATTTTATCTTTGTTTTGGGTTTCTTTTGTTTACAATAATTTTAAACTTTAGTACAGTGAAAGTCATATTTTCCTTTATGACTTATGCTTTTTGCATCTTGTGTAAGGATAATATCTGTACTCACAAGGATACTTTCCTATGTTTTTTTTTTTTCTTAAAGTATTAGTTTCTCTTAACCTTTGGAAATTTAATCTCCCTGGAATTTATTTTCAAGCATTGGTATGATTGGACAGCTAATATCATGAAAAACCAATCGAATGAGTAGAGCTAGTTCCACTATTTTATTATTCTTCGGAATTACACCAATTTTCTTGGCTCCTTGTGTTTTATTATTTTTTTAGATTTTATTTTTTTATTCTTAGAGAGGGGGGAAAGGAGGGAGGGAGACCGAGAGAGAGAAACATCAATTGGTTGCCTCTCACAGGTACGCCCCCAACCAGGGACCTGGCCTGCAGCCCAGGCATGGGCCCTGGCTGGGAATCAAACCTGTGACCACTCAGACCACAGGCCGGCATTCAATCCACCAAGCTACACCAGCTGGGGCATCTTTGTGTTTTAGCAGTAGCGTTAGAGTCACATCATGAGATTTTTTTATTGAGTTAGCATTGAATTCATAAATTGTGGAGATAGAGATTAATATCTTGAAAATTTTAACTTTTCTCATCCAAGAGCTTGGTGTATTCATTTTATTCTAACATTTTTTGGGGTCTTTCAATAATGTTTGTGATATTCTCCACAAATCTTGCTCATTTTTTTGTTAAATTCGTTTCTAGTGTTGATGTAAGAATGTCCAGACCTGTAGAGAATTTTTGAGGTATTTGAGCCAAACTGATGACATGTTGGGAGGCGAGATCTCAAATGTTCCAGAGAATGACAGCTTTGCACTTCTTTTTACGTATTTGAAACTAAGGAGGGAACTAAGGAAGATTACGTGAAGGCAAAAGAAAGCAAGGCAGAGACTCTCTATGGTCTGATTACAGGAGATTTAAAACTCTGTGCTCCCTTGAGGGTGGTTACACCTCCAGGGGTGTGAAAAAGTGGATCACTCTTGACGTGTCAAAGGTGTTTCATCCCAGATGCACAAGAGCAAAGGTTTGCTTTAGGCAACAATAAACCTTTTATAGACCTGGGGTATTACTACCCACCCTGACCTGCTCAGCTAGGAATTTATGATCTGGTCACCCTATGAAGTCACTGAACTTGTTGGATTTATTATGGAGCCCCTCTTTTGTTTATAGTAGGTACCTTACAGGATTTGTTAATATTTGGAACACCTCACTTTTAATTATATTTTAATTTCTTACTTTGTGTGAAAATAAACACTATTCAATTTTGTATACTGATGTTTTATCCAACAGCCTTTCTTAATTTTCCTGTTATTTCTCATGATTTGTCTGTAGAGTTTCTTAATTTGCTTATGCAGAACAATAATATCTAAAATAAAACCAAGTTTTTCCCTTTCAGATGTGTACAGTTACATTTCTTTTTCTTGTCTTATTGCACTTGCTAGGACTGCCAATAAAGAGACTAAGGAGCACATTGATAGTGGGAGTCCATTCTTGCCTTTTTCCAAATCACAATGGAATGCTCCTAATGAATGGTTCATAGATAGATGATGTTTGCTCCAAGTTTTTCATAGTTAATTTTTCCAGTTTGTAAAATTTCTTTCTAACTTGCTCTTAGTTTTGTATTTTGTTCTTGTTTTTTTTTAATTATAGAGTTTTGCCAAGTTTGTCTGCATATATTAAGATAATCACATTCTTTTTGTCTGCTCATCAGCTAATGCAAATTATATTAGCATATTTTCTGATGTTAAATTATTCTTACATTCCTGAAATAAGTCCTACTTGTTCATGTTTTTAAAAATACACTGGTAGAGCTAATTTGATATTATTTTATTTAGGATGATGCAACTATATTTGTAAGCATGCTTAATCTATATTTCTTTCTTTAACTTTCTTTCTAAAGTTTTTACCTAGGTTAGTTTTCCTTCCTTCTCTGTGCTGTGTGAGGGAGAAATAAAGAGGTGATACAACTGTTTTTTAAAGCTTTGGTCAGTACGAAAACATGGGGTACTACTCAGTATTATCATACAAAAAACTGTCCATTTCTAAATATTATCACATTTTACGGAGATTTTAATAGCTATATTTTTATTTCTAAGGTCCCTGCTTCAACTCTACTGGCCTTTGTTTCCTAACTTTTTCTTTTTAATGAACATAATCTTTTCATTTATTTCTTTCAACATTCTAAATATTCTCACTTTAGCATTTACTGACCACACCATTAAATTAATTCCTATTCTGTTTGTTGATTTTATTGAATATTTTGTTTAGCACTAGATTTTTTTCCCTTTTTTTAGATATATTTTTTCTGCAGAATTTTCCTATTCTCTGTTCCTATCTCCTTTTCTCTTGTTATCTATCATCTTGGGCTCTCCCTCCTCAATCTATAATTGTTGAAATCGACACTCAGTCAACATACAGATCACATAGAACTGTATCTTTTTTTCTTTCTGCATCATAATTTGAGAGCTATCACAAACCAACTCATCAGATGGGTTGGCTCAGTTCCTTGTTTAGAGGCGGTGGTGTTTTTGTCTGCTTGTCTGCCTGGGCCCACAGAGTCCTATAAAGCTGTGACTTCAGGCAGTGAGTCAGCAGTAACTTTTTTTTTAACCACATTTCAGGAGGTGGTGGGCCTACCTCAGTTCCTGGCTTCAAGCTGCACGCTTGGCTGGGTCTGCTCTCCGTCTTGATGCAGCAGACTCCACACTGCCAGCGCCAGCTTCCAGAGTCGGAATATGGCAGCTCTGCAATTTCATCTCCGCTCACACTTTATGTTCCTGTTTTAATTGTGATCCACAGATATGTTTACTCACTTCTGCACCTAACTACACCATTTTTGTTATCTTGAAAAAAAAGTTCCATCTGTAGTTGTCAAAGGTTTAAAATAGAGGGTTTTATGAAAACATATTAGGTGAACAAATGAATAAACAAATGAATGAGAGAGAAGGTAATAGAATAAATAGCAGGGACAATGAAAAAAAATGAATACATACAGTGCTGATGCAAGAGACTTAAATGATTAAAACAACTGATTCTAAGTTAATGGGGGGAGCAGGCTTTGGGCAAGGCCCTACCAGGACCAAAGCTTCACGTGTTCGTGTTTCCCTTGTTCCAACCTTTCTCTGACTCAGAGTTTCAGGATACTTTCTAGCGAAAACAAAAACGACTTGCTTCTTCATTCACATTTGGGGAGAGAAATAGAAAATGGTTTCCCACAACTCTGTCAAGGTTAGAAAAACATTGTTAGAGGCTTCCAACAACCTCTAAGGCGGTCTCTTTAGATAAAACCACCTTACACATTCTTTCCCAAAAGACTTAACAAAAAAGGTGGGATTATCCTTATCCCAACCCGGGCCTGTTCTGTGAGCAGGGGTCAGTCTCTCTAACTACACTGCTGCCTCCTACCGAGAAGGCGCAGAGTGAGTGCTGGGGAGTGGACAAACAACATCCGCTACACATGGTTGATGGGACTCCTTTAATGCCAGTGGGTAAGTTATTTGAGTACGGAAGATAACACAGGTTCAAATTCAATGTCATTATCCCGTGTAGGATAAAGAAATGTGTTTTTAAAAGTTTGGCCTGTCCAAAAAGTGATAACTACATGATGATGTAGGAGAATATTCCTTAAAATGATTAAAATGATTATTTTTAAAACAGCTCCTTTTCTAAGATCTTACACGACCCTCAAACTGCCCTGTGAAGTGCACACTATTACTATTGTTCTCATTTTACAAATGAACACTGAGTGCACCCAAGCAGTAGATGGCAACCATTGTTGGGAAGATGGGTTATAGAGACTGTGGCTAAACGATCAAGTGATTGTTTGGGGAACATTCACTCTTTCCTTGCACTTCCATGGGGGGAGAATAATATCCTGTCCCAGTGATGCTGGGTGTGGCCATGTGACTTGACTTACCCTATGAAACATCAGCAGACAACATGAATAGATTCAAAGAATCCTGGTGCATTTTGACTTGCTCTTCTATGCTCCTGCTGTTGCCGCGAAAATAACACGCCCCCGTGGGCCCGCAGAGGCCAGGAGGACGAAAGGCACACGGAGCAGATGTGGACTAGCTTCCGGCTCGGTGCCAGCACCAGTTAAGCCCAGCCTAGATCTGCCGAGCACCTGCAGTTTGGTCAGACTCAGGTGCACGGACAAAAAGTAATGATACATTGTCACTGAGTTTCGGGGTGGTTTTCATGCAGCGTTAATGAGGTACTAGCTAAGCAACACAGAGAGAAAGCAAAAATGAAAAGCAATCTGGCAATATGAAAGAAGAAAATAACAAATGGAAATAAATATTTTTAATTGCCTAAGGTCACTCAGAACACGGTAGAGCCAGATGCACATCTAAGTCCTCTGCCTCCAGGCCCTCCACTTCCCGGAGACATGTATTGACTCTCTGTAATAACAGAAATGTTACAAGTCAGGGGGGTATTATTTGTCTGCCACACTGTAGTTTCAATGAGTGATTCAGCCCTATTATCACATGGATCATTATTACTCACCTCATTACATAGATTTATCAATGAGGACATGGAAGACAGTTATTAAATATAAGAAAAATGGGGAACAACTACCAGCCATTTATAAAGCTTTTGTTTCTATAACATTTCCACCACATATTTATCAGAAAGCTGTTCTGTCCAATATGGCAGACGCTAATTTTATGTGACTATGTAAATTAAGTGAAATTTAAACTTCAGTGCCTCAGTCACACTAGCTACATTTCACATGCTCAGTAGCCCCATGTTACTAATGGTTGCCACATTGGACAGCCCGGGCATAGGCTGTTTCCATCAGAAAGTTCCGCTGGGCAGCACTACTACAGAGAATACACAAAGTAACACCTTCTTTCCAGTTAAGTCCAGCTGACTCATTTATAGAGCTTTGTGATTTTAATATGCTGCACCTCATTGGGAATCCCTGGCTAAATAAGTCTCTCCAGAATTAGGACATGTGGAGCCATACAATTCTGTCAGCAAAGCTGGCTGGAGACATTAAAGAAAATGTGTACAGGTAGTCCTGACCTCTGGCCTCCTGATTCAGCTGGAGCTTACAGGATAAAAGAGCTTCTGTCTCCGTATGAAAGCATCTGGTAGCCTGCTCAGCAGTCATGCAGCTGTGCTTACCTCCAACTTGCTGCCAAGCTCAGAAGGGAACAAAATCAATTAAAGGGATAGATCACAGTGTTTACCAAGGAAGAAAACCCCCAAATCTATAACGGTGAGAAGAAAGAGCTGGTAATAAAATACTGGGCACTGAAAACATTACAACTCTTGGTCCAAATTGGCTCCTGTCTAGAGAAGCTATTTTCATTCTCTGGATTTTGTATTCCTATCTGTAAGATCAACTGAGCATAATTTCATACTGCCGTTAGACATGTGCTAGAATGAGTCTTTCGGGAATTATAAAACTTTACACAGAGAGTGAGACTTTATATGTAAAAGTGCTTGAGGCTCTTGCATCTCAAGAAGGAGCCACCCACCCTCTATTCAGAATCTTAGCATTAGTCACACTCACACACACAAAAATTAACTATTTAAAATGTTATAGGTGTGCCCTAACTGGTGTGGCTCCATTGGTTGAGCATGAACCCCCCAAAGCAAAAGGTCACTGGTTCATTTCCAATGGGGGCACTTGTCTGGGTCGCAGGTCACGTGCCCAGTTGGGGCGCGTGCGAGGGGCAAACGATCGATGTTTCTCTCACACATGGATGTTTTTCTCCCTCCCCTCCTCCCTCCCTTCCTCTCTCTCTAAAAATAAATAAAAATTAAAAAATATTATAGTTGGAATAGCAATGATTATAATGCATGAAATATAAAAAAATGAATAAATCCTGGTGTGAACAGAGTTTCATAATTTCTCTTCCAAATGAAAGAGACCCCCTGTTTCTTTTCATTTGGTGGCTTGGCTTACAATTTCATTTTAACGGTCCAGACAACCAGCAAAGTTAAATTCAAGCCTAATTTTGTTCTTTACAAAAGGAGCTTGTTTCAAAATAAGAAGGTTAATAAAACACAAATAAAGGAACTTGTTCGACCTTTTCTGAAAGGTAGATTATTGCCATGGAGCGTGAGGTCATCACTTACTCCATAGGTATTACACTCCACCCGAGTTTCTCAACAGAAATAAAAGCGCCAACACTAAAGGCATCATTATACTAACCCATACAAAGACTATTCAATTCCAAAAAGTCCTGGATCCCCCCAAAAAAGATCGAAAGGTTGAATGGCAGTCTTTCCTTTTTTCTCATTAATCTGTTTTATGTAGGAAAAAATCAACACAGATCCTTCATTCAAATCTGCCAACCATTCAATGCTTCATCAATTAAACACATTATTAACTTAAGACTCCTAATCAGAATTTTCTGAAGTTATTTATTTATCCGAGGAACAACATTCTTATTCAAGTATATGATGTATCTGACGGTGTGATTAAATTTACCCTAAGGCAATGAACTGCTGTGTGTGAAGTAACACGAGGAGGCACGACTGAGGCAGAGAGACACGCACGCGACGGTGACTTGCTTTCTGTTTTCAAGCAGCATCCGCGCGGCCTGGTGGGGCTGAAGGTGCAAGCTTCCCGTCACAGGTCTAGGCACCGCGAAGCACAGGGGTACAGCAAAGAGACAAAGGAAATGCAACACATTCATTCTAAGTGGAAGGATCAGACAGGGCTTAGCAGAGAACTGAGCAAGGGAGCTGAGCTCAGGACCATGGAAAGCATTTGACAGGCAAAAACAGAGGAAGAATGCTACTGTCCTCAGCGTCCTCCCCAGCAGGTGAAGTCTGCCATGAGACCGAGCACAGGGCGCAGGACGGGAAGTGAGAGGACATGCAGCTGGGCAGGTACCTCGAGAGCAGGTGACTGAGAGCTCTGAATGACAACTTAAGGCATTTGAACTGTATGGGTAAACCATCAGTTCACCTTGTGAATCATCAAAAATCTCTAAGCAGGCAGCAGACATACTCTTATCTATGTGTTAGGAGGTCATTCTGACAGCCTGTGAAAAGTGGGATAAAGTCGGAATCAAAGGGAACTGTCAGGAAAAAGTTTGGGGCCAACCTGACAAGGGGCAAAAAGGGCAGGGGGCAGGTATGGGTGACATCGCAGACGCATCACTACGGAAAGACGAGGTTAGTATTTCTGGCCTGCTGAATATGAAAGTCGTGCCTACTGACGCCAATCAATTGTGCCTCCATTATACCTTTTTTCAAAATGTTGTTCCCTTTATGGACTGGCTAGGGTTCCCTAAGGATACAGTGTTAACGTATATATTATGTATCTACATTGCCATTTTTCTGCATCATAGCCTGTTATCTAGTGTTGACCCAAATAGAAAGCAAACACCCAAGCACAGATGTCTTCAGTAGTAGACATTTATTCATTCATCCATTTATGTGAGCCACACCCCTTCACTGCGTGCCTCTGGAGTATATAAGAGATGGATAATATATACACAAATAACTACCATAAAAATATTTTCAATGTTCATGGGGAAGAAATAGTTTCTATGGGGAGGACCATTTTTGGAGGTGGTGATGTCTGAATGGAGCCCAAAGGAATGGGAAGATTGGGATAAAGGTGGTTTGTGAGAAAACAGCAGGGGGCGGGTAAGTCAGATGTGTCTGAGAAGTAGCTGGAGTCCCGGTCAGCTGTAGCGTTCACAAAGACCTGCGGTGAGAGCTGTGGTAGGAGACATGAGCTGGGAACAGATTTGGAAGCACCTTAAAAGTGAGGACTTTATCTAGAAGGCAGCAGTCAGCTACTGTAGATTTGCATCAAGGATTTGACATCTTTAAAATATTATTCAAAACAATGCTAGAATCAGATTCTCACCTATGCTAGAAAGTTTGTCTTCATTTTCTGTTTTAAAGCTGTCGTAAAATAGAAGGAAATTTTTCTCTCTCTAATTTGAGAAGCTGATTAGCATATGGAGGATTAAAATGTTTGGGGTGTCATCAATCGTAGGCTCCACGCCTGCCGCGGAAACATCATCGCGCTGTTACGGGTAAAGGGCAAATGAAAATGTATTACCAGGAAAGGAACTCCAGTCTCTCCTGCTCCTGTGCATTGGCCAAACTTTATCTAACAAAGGAAACTTTCACAATTATCACGATTAATTGGCTTTCATTCATCCAGAACCTTTAAACTATTAATTTAAAAGAAGTAAATACAAATATCTGGCTTGGGAACCAAGTCCTCGAATTACATAAATGATTCTGTCTAAAAATTGTTATAGCTGAGCAATAAATCCCTGGAAAATGATGCTTCTATTTGTAATAGAAATGTTGCCAGAGCCTTAAATACAGCAGTGCGACCTGTCTCTGTTACTGCACTGCAAAGTCAAGTTTGTAACTGATTTTGACTTGTCTTTCCTACAATGCGTGCTGAGTTTGGTACTGGACAGGATTTAAAAAAAATAAGATCCTAACTGCAGTCTAATTAGATCAATCTGTAGATCAGTTTTCTCTGTTTATCATTTTTATAGTCCCGTCTTTCTTTTTTAAGAGCAGATGAATGTTATTATTTTGGTAATAAAGAATGAATTCAGTAGTTGTTCCAATAGTTACTGGGACTCTTAAGGTCTCCCAGCTACACTTAGATGAGGGGAGGTAGAAATGAAGGAATCTCCAAGCCACGTCTTTCATTTGTACAGACCTGAACTTCGGACTGGAAGGGCACTGACAGACGTTTGGCACCTGCTATGAAGCCGTGTGTCAGCACAACTCATCAAAGTGATGTGAAGGCCAGTGTCATCTTCATTACGGCACAGAGGTAAGCAAGACAGATAGATACCCATAGTTAATGACTTTAGCATCCAGCATTCAAAATCTGGTGATTTTTTCTTCTTTTTAAATTTTTAAATTCTTTTACTTATTTTATTTTCTAATCTTTATTGTATTTTTTCCCATTCCCATTCAGTCCCCTTATACCCTCTCCCCCTGGTAATCACCACACTGCTGTCCATGTCCACGAGTCCTTTTTCCTTTCCGATCACCCCCTCCTCCCCCTAACCTCCCCCCACCAGTCTAATGAACAAACTGAACTAACAAGGAAATTGGGGACACACTCCAATCCAGTACTGGCTGATGGAAACAGCAGCGCAGACTGTCTGTGCCGAGTACGATCATAGCTGTATTTGGCAGTATGGATTCAAAGTTTAAGAATTTAATTTACACATAGTGTCAGAGATTCTACCAGAAGAGAGAACAATAGAGTAACGTTTAACCCTTGAGCTGGCAGTCCACGGTAGGAACACTGCCAGCTATAAAAAATAATAATCAGAGGCCCATGAACTGCTCTTTTAAAATGGTTACATTAAAATCCAGACACCTGTAGTTTTACTAGTTGCTAAAACGGCTTGTAATCGCACACGCATGAAACAGATGTGTAACCAGAGCTGTGGTAACTGGTTTCCATCTGACAAACACAGGTGAATGGTAGGCAGAAGGAGGGAGGGAAAACAGATTTGTACACGTGAAAATCTAATGTTTGTACACATTAAAATCTAACATTGGAGATGGCATGCAAACCTTTGAAAACGTTTTTTATTAAGTATACAGTGGGCTGTCTCTTGACTGCTTTTAAATCGTGGATAACTTATATTCCCCAAAATGATCGGCTTAAATTTGGACAACGTAAAATGGACTGATACATTCATTCCCTAAGATGTATTCTTCAAAGTGCCAGTCTTATTGAAATGGTTACCAATCCTTTGTTGGAGACTTAAGAGACTTGAACCTTTAAGGGATTTTCCCAAGGTATTTTTTTTTTAAACAACATTGCTTAAAGTTCCTATAAAAATCAACATTAAAGGATGCTTCCAGCACTTCGGTCTCTCCAAAAAAATCATGGATCAGGGAGCCGTTTCTGGCATCCTGGTGTTTGGTTGTTAGAAAATTTACAGTGTGGTGTGTCCGTTCATTTGGGACTGAGTCACCCAGCCCAGGACGCGGTGCACTGAGGAAGTCATGTGAACCGTTGCACAAATACATTTTTGTCAGTGTTTGGTTTGAGAACTGGGACTCGGCTGAACCATGGGGGATTGAATTTTCGTTCCGATGTTCCAAAATTCTGGTTTACAACAACATCTGGGATGTGGAGAGTGGATCGCCCCTTTTGGAATTCCTTAGAAAGGAAAAATGAAATGCAGACAATAACAACATTCAACAAGAACTGTCCTTCCAGAAATCTTCATCACACCTGGGACGGAAAGTCTGAGCCAGTGTCTCCTTTCAGATGTCTTAGAAAAAGAAGTGCAAACAGAATGAATGAGTTGGAGCAAACAGGCATCTATGTGGAAACCTCTCTGAACTGAGAAGGAAAACAGGATATGTGTTCATGCTCCCATAACTCATCAGGAAAACTCATTCCAAGTCATTCCCAGGGATGATCTACTCCCCCAGAAGACCTTATCTTTCCACATTTTTTTCCATTCTGAAAACATATTAAAAAAAGTTGTTCTTGGATTAGAATTGCAGCCTCTTGCAGAATGTGAATGAAAGACGTTGTGACCTGAAGGCTGGCATAGAACTTTTAAAGGGCGATCGGGCCGTTCATTCTGCAGCCCCAGGACTTCTCTCGGCTCAGCTGATGCTTCGGGACCATGGCGCCATTGATGAGGAGGAAGTGGGGGTGTAGAAAGCACTTGCTAAGTCTTCAAACTAGGGCAGAAACAGCCGATGGAGTCAACAGGGCAAGGCTCTTTGGACATATTACAAAGTCATTTTGGATATTTACACTTGACCTGCTAATTCATCTTTATTCTGACAAGCAGGCTGTTATTTCAGGAGCTTGAACTTTGGGGGCATTCCTAGGAGGGTTATTAATTCTTTGTGACCAAGGCTATAGCATTTACTGCACGAGTGTTCCATGGTCAAAGAGTGAGTCAGGGCACCAAAAAATGTAGTCCTCCCGTATTTCAGGGTCATGCATATATCTGTTTCTCAGGTAGTAGCCAGTAGTAGTAGTCTGAGAACTACCACCCCTACTACTATGGGGTGGTAGTTGTCAAAGCTGGCTGTGCATTGGAATGACCAGTAGTGCTTTATTAAAATGCAGACATACGGGCTTCATCCCCAGATTTTTTTTTCATTCAGCTGGTTTTAGGCCTCACCATCTGAGTATTTTCTAAAATGTGAATTCACTGATAACTTACAATATGCAACTAGGACCAAAAAATACTGATGAAGAGTGAAGTGTTTGTCAAAATTCTTGCAAAATTAAACTTACAGACCCATGAAAATGCAAAATTATTGAGTTCATCGCAGCTTTGTAGGTCTTTACTGGCTGGTATGTTAAAAATGTACAGGGATTGAGGGTCAATTCAGAGCAGAAGACAGTAAGCAATGTAAAGGTGGCTTCCAAAATTCATTGCAGTGGTGGCTTTTTCCTGTCTCATAGATGATATCATGATGACTAGCAGTCGCAAAGACTATCCATGATGGCACCTGGGTTTCTGGAATATTCCTGGGGAGGTATTCCTTTGACTAATCCAGAAGGTATATTTTGAATAGCAATGACTGAGAGGTAGCATTCAACATGGGTGCATCCAGAACAAATATAATCATTGCCAAAATAGAACTGAATAAGGCTTCTTCAAAAATAATCACAAAGTCAAGGTCATCCTAGTTAAAAATACTATTCACTTCTGCCAGCATTTTAAGTCTGTATCAAGGATCAAAAGAAACCATAAAGTATCCTACTGACATCAAGAGTAAAAGTTTAACATCCTCCTAATGTTCTTCCTGAGTGAGGTATATGTATTAAGTGTTTCATGGAAGGTTTTCTTTTGCTTATGCTACTAGTAACCAGTTATGAAGCAATCATTCCCCTCGTTTCATAGCTCCTTGGTAGTAATTAAAGAAATCCAGGTTAGATCTACTCCAGCTTAGATCTATAGCAGGTTAGATCTATATGTTTAGCCTGCCTTGAGATACCTGGTTTGCAGGGGTTTTAATTCATCCATCAGAAACTCTGACAATTTATAAAAACATCATTCTTATAACCAGTAAAATCACTTAATCATGACATTTTAAATCCAATTAAAAAGGATTAATTGATTACTCATTTTTTTATGCAAAGACTATACAAAAAACACCTTGAAAATCAAAGATCCCAATGTTAGCCAACTCCAAATTATTTTTCCTTTTTTTCCATTAAAGGATAGTGCAACCCACATTTCCACTTCATTTTTTTTTATTAACACAAAATGTTTACATTGAAGTCAGATTATTTCAAAATCTTTTGCTTCTGTGAAAAAAATTTATTTCAAAACTGGAGTTTAATAATATTTAATTATTGTTAAATTGGAAGTATGGGAGGTCTGTCCAGAAGAAAGTCCAGCCATTGTGAATATAACAAGACGGTTTGCACAACATCGATATAACCTGGCAGCCAAGGACAGTGGACTGGAATGCACATGTGTGAACAATGAAGACTTCACTGTACTAGTCAGTGGGGGTGGTACATGCCATTGAGTGAGCATGTGCACTGTGTGGCCTTCACGTTCAAAATGACTGAGCCAGTAGAACAGTGAATCTGCTTCCAATTTTATGTTAAGCTTTAGCAATCCTCAGTGAAAACTATTCAGATGATTCAGAAGGCTGCAGCTATGAGTGACCAGTGATTGGCAACTTCATCATGACAACATGCCTGCTCACGCATCATGTCTCACGCAGAATTTTTACGGCAAAACATCAAATCACCCAGGTGACTCAGCTCCCCTACAGCCCAGATTTGACACCCTGCAACTTCTGGCTTTTCCCCAAATTAAAATCACCTTTGAAAGAGAAGAGATTTCAGACCATTGATGAGATTCAGGAAAATAAGACGGGCAGCGGATGGTGATTGGGAGAACTGTGTGAGATCCCGAGGTTGCCACTTTAAAGGGGAATGAGGCATCACTGTCCTGTGTGCCGTGTTTCTTGTATCTTGTATCTTCTCCAGCAAATGTCTCCATTTTTCATATTACGTGGCTGGATACCTTCTGGACAGACCTCGTAGACTGTTGCAGTCTTTCACTGGCTCTCCTTATAAAGTTATTCATATTTTTATGGCACTGGATATTTCTTTCATCTTCCAATGAAAACAATCTTTTTAAAGCTCTGACTTCATCGAGATGCTAGGGTGAAGACCACCTTCCTATAAATTTTATAAATATAAGGGGGAAAAAGGAAAAAGCATCTCTGCCTGATCACGGCCCCTTTACCCTTGAGAATGATCTGGCCTTACCACGTGACCCATTCCCTACGTAGCAGCTCTGCCATTATTGTCTCACCTTGAATTCATTTTAAAATGCCCATTTCCACAGTAATTTAATGCAGCTGTTAAGACATCCTCTTTCTTTTGATCACTGTTATTAATGATGTGCCACAACATCTGCAAGGCTCGCGAGCCTCACCACTCTTCCTTCCACAGCCGTCGCGCATCCTCTTTCCAGAACCTGCTCCTCTGCCCCACTCACCCACCCGCCGCCGCCCGCCTCGGCCCTTCACAGCTTTGCGGGAGCTCAGCTCCTGCAGGAAGTTCCTTTCAGAGCGCTTAGTCCAGAACTTAGGAACTCCGTGGGCCGCTTTTCTGTGGTGTACACAGTTGGAAAAGAAATTGTTCTTCAGGGTTCCCCAGAGAAACCACTTGGCCTTAATCGGCATCTTCCATTTGCTGTTGAATGGTTTATGGCAGAATCTTAATGCTATTTTTTTGGTCACTGTTATTCTCCTTGGTGTTTTGAAATCGCGGCTTCATAAGTGCATTTTCCTTTCCCAAATCTAAATGTGTCAAAATATATTAGTAAAATCCTTCAGGTTTTAAAAAGAGAAAAGAAATGCAGGAACCATAAATAATACAAGATAATTAAAGGTCGGAGATAAAATGTTTGTTATAAACAACTTCGTAAGGAAAAAAATGGATGTAATACCAGAAATTCACACTTTTACTTTATGGCAGCCTCCAATACCTTATTTTTCCCCATATTTTTCAAATAGGCAAAAAGCTTTAAAATTCATTGTCCCTTTTGTGATATTAATACTTCCTCCAGCAGATGCTCATTCTGGAGGACTTTAGTACCTACAATGGGTTTTTTTTCCTTTTGTTCTTTTTGATACCCCCCAAAATCTGTTATTTATACAGATCAGTTCATTAATAGGTTAATGTAGAAAACATTTTATCTTTGGGAAGAAAGCTGTTAACACTGCAGTTAACACTAAAGTTTACAAACACATTTATATGGTTTTCACTTGAAGACATCTTCTTGACTTTTAGTAAATTATTTGATTTAGTGCACACGAATGGTCGTTGGGAAGATTTATTATTTGGGAAGTCTTTTTCAATGAAGTGAAAGACTGTATCCTCCACAGTGAATTCCAGTGAGAAATGTACTGAAAAATTTCAGGCTCTGAAAGAAGAAAGTTCTTGGAATTGTTTTTTCCGGTTAAAGCCAGTCCAAAAATTATGTCATGTTTTAATCGAAAAGCATTTAGATAAACGACATAAGGTAAACGTCTCTGCAGCAGCCAAAACATTATCTTAGTTCTTGATTCACAAAATATTAATGTCATTTTTGTGGCAAGAAACCTTTTCTGCTCTAAGCATCTCTTTAGAAAAAGAATGTCAGAAAATAGAAAACGTTAACAGTACTGTGAAAGTGTTTTTAAAGGCTCATGTCAGCCATGCCTTTGAACTTCTGTTTCTGTAATAAGTCAGCCCAGGACACGGAGGTAGGTTGGCGAGCTTTCAGAGCCTGTGCACGAGTTCCCTACGGATCTTGCTCCTCATTGGCATTCCTTCTCGACAATGACATGAGCTCCAAACAAACTGCATGGAAATAACTCCGTGAAGAAAACTAGGGGAAGAGGAAAGGGAAGGAAAGAAGCTCAGCGTTTCAGGAGAGCGATCTTTAGACGGAGACAGTAATGACATCCAACAGAGACCCGTAGTCAGAAAGCCTTCTCCTCATTCTTCTCGTTTTAATGTGGCCACTTCAACGGGTCTCGTTTCCTTAACATGGAGGAGACGTCTAACCATCAGGCGGTAGAACAGATGACGCTGCAGATGTTTTCTGGCCTTGACTTTCACAATGATTCTCGTAGGGAATAAGGAAAAGAAACCAATGGGCTATCTAGGAGTACTTTTTGCCAAACAACAACTTGCCTTATGAATTGCTGATACGTATTTACCACAGAACAAACACTATTTTAAAAAGATGTTCTGCTAGAAGAGTGAAACATGGATGAGATACTGTACAAATACTTTCTAATTCCTTAAAAAGAAACTGCCCTACTGCATATTCGTGGAACCCCTGCATCAACAATGCTTTGCTCTGGGAGAGACAATCCAGATGAAGTCAATCCCCCATCCAATACTAAAAACAGGAACACACAAACAGGAGCACTTTACAGTTAAGCTTAAGAGGAGCTTCCTGGTAGAAATAAGCTACCAGCCCCCAGTACATGGCAGGCCACAGCAGAACTCCAGGACGATATCAAGATTAATTCTGATATTCTCCTACCCTGCCATCCCACTCCTGAGGGTGAATCATATTTCAGGTCTTGAAATGCACACACGAACACACACAGAAATGCATAGAAATCTGTAGGCCAAAGTGTGTGCGTGCGCACACACACACGCTCATTGTGTGTTTATGAGAGTGTTTTAATATTATACGCATTTCATTTGGACAATAATGCCCCTGCATAGGGCATTTCCTGCTGTTTGATGACTGGCTAGTAGCAGATGATGAGCTTTGCACCATTAATTCCAGGATTTTGTTAATCTCTAGGACATGCCCTTCCCTGAGGTTTTTTACTACCATTGTGTGTTTCTGAGAATTTAAAATACAACCTCTTCAAGCCCAAAGGGCACAGATTAGTTTTACGGGAGGTGCAGATTCAAATGGGACCTTTCCACTCTCTTGGTGGCTTTTTCCCAATGAACTGACAAGAATTCCCTCTCAGGAGATGAATCACTTTGTAATGATTGCTACTATATATTTTGTTTAAACTAGTATGAATCAAGCTAGTCAGCAAGGCCTTACATGCAGACGTTTTCTCTTCTCCATTTTATTCCCAGGTTTCAAAAGCAAAGGAATGAAACATGAATGAAAAAAAATATTCCATGCGGCAGTTGTTTTTTTTTAATTGCTATACAGGCAAAACAGGTGCTGAAATGTGAAACCCTTTGGAGGAATTTTCTCTGTATAACAAATCAGTGCTCACGCTAACCTAAAGTGGAGCTGGCTTTAACGTGGAATGTCGTACAAAAGCAGTGCCTGTTGACATATGATCCAGAGATGACTGTCCCAAAAAGACAAAAAAAAAGTATACTGTCACTTTAAGAAAAAATAAACTAAAATATGAACTACCAAAAACCCTGCCATTTCCAGCCTGGGCTTGATTAATGATTTTTCTATCTAATAAAAGGTTCACAAACCATCTGTTTTTCTCCCTAATGCCTTGCCCAAAGGTTTTTCCTTCCTATTTCAGGCTCGGGGCCAACTGACATTCCACTCTTTTTTTTTTCCCAGCCTTGTAAACAAACCCTTCTCTCTTTTTAATCTTCCAGTGCTGTTTCCTACCCATCGTTATGCATATTCATTGCGAGTAAACATTTTTAGTGTCTACACTTAATCTCTTCCACTGGCAATTACTGTTCTATGCTGTTTTGTAATGCAGAAGGGCCAACGCTTTCCCTTCTAATAACAGCTGGGCCGCAGATGGGGCCTGCAGTCATTGTAGAAAATAAAAATTTACAAGATGCCAGTGGAATTTATTTCAGTTTTATGGAGTCACAGGAGGAACCTTTCTGTTATCCGCCTTCAGTGAAATCTGTAGGCACAAGGCAAGCTTTTGACATTTAATCAAAGGGGGGTTCAGGTAGGGCCTGGAACAACGCAAGGAAGAAAGCAGGTGGATCGTATTAGGCAGTGCCATGGTTAATTTATTTGGAAGTGATTGGCTTAGATGTGTGCAGCCAATATTTGACATCGTGTATATATCTTGTTTAGCATCGTGCCTCTAAATTGTTACCACTGGAGAGACAGTGAGCTGTCACTGTGGACCGAACCAGGTGTTTGGTCGGGTTGCTACATAGAGGTGCCGATGGAGATGGCACAGTGCTCACCAAAGACGGCGCACTTCTCGTGGTTTCTGCAAGTTGACGCACTCTTACTTCGCAGCGCCGTTCTCTGAACTATTGTAAGTGCTTCTGCAGGCCCCCGGAGTGTGCCAGAGGGTTTTTGAATATGGGCTGTGACCTTTAATTGAACAATGTGGCTTGACTGGAAATTTTTTGTTCTGTGGCTGGAGTATGTGAAAATGGATTCCTGCGAAGGGCTTGAAGGTCGGATGTACGCCGAGACGCTGATGCGGGGCAGGATGCAAAGCGAGCCGGGACACACCGAGCAGCCCAGGGTGCGGTGAGTGGGTTCAGCGTGAACTGCTGCTCCCGCAATGGAAAATAAATCGTCACACACACACACACACACACACACACACGCACTATAAAACTGCAGCCCAGTTCACAGAGCTGTTTCTGGAGGTGGGCACTGTGGTTCTTGAACCCACGCTGCTGGGTCCCCCATTCTGTCTCCCTTCCCTACTCCTGGCCCTCTCCCCAAAAATGTGGAAGAAGAATCCATGAAAGTCGTCCAAGGATATCCCGCACTTGATTAAATAAATGAACGTGGGCTTCCACACTAGGTGAAACCTATGCCAAAGGTGCTTATGTTTTTGCATTTGGGGCCCTCCTTTGCCACACACCTTCAGCTGGTTGCCTAGCAACCATGAGAGACCCACTGAGCATGCTCACTGAGAAGCCTAATTGCTATCACAATTTACTTTTGTTGTTTTTTTAAGCCCATTAACCAAAATAGGATGTTTTCCTTTTTGAAGGACAAGTAAGTTCTGCATGGATTTGAAAGGCAAGGGAGAATATTTCGATACCAAAACAATTCATTAAATGCCGATGACAGGCATATATGCAAGTACATATAACAAACATACAAATTGGAGCAGATTGACATTAAATAAAGTATAAATTTCCATTTATTCAGATTCGCAAAGCCTCATTTCTTTTACTCACATGATCATTTTCGGTTATGGCTCCTTTTTTTCCAAAGAAAGTCATTGAGTAAGAGAGGAGGGGAAAGTGAAATTTTATGGCATATAATCAAGCATAAGAAATTTTACTAAAGAATTTAAAATAATTTATATATTAGATAACATATTTCCCTCCCATGCCCTTCCTTCCTACCTTCCTTCCTTTTTTAAAAAAAACATATCCTAATGTTTCCATGTCTAAAGCTGAGATTTAGCTCCTGTAATATGTTTCACAAAGGGCAGGAAATCATTTTGTGTACCTCAGAGAAAAAGGCAGTTTTTTCTAACTTCAAGACAAAAACACACTTTATGTTAGGTTAACCTAATCTATCCACTTACTGAAATCTGTCCACAGTTGCTTGATTTTTCCTAACATCTAGCTTTGTGGCTAAAATACGCTTATAACTTTAAGTACCTATTGAACTAGTTTTCTTATTAAACAGAATGCCTTTTTAAATAAAATTTTACATAGTATAGATTTCCAGGATTCTCTTTTTTTTTTCCAAATTTTCTAACTCACCTTGAAAAATTAACTCCCTCTTTTTAACTTTACATACTTCGTATAAATTACCTTATATTTGCATGAACCTAGGGATTTTAATAAAGAGCATGCCTTCTCACTAACTCCATGACCCTATCGCACGCCCGGTGAGTCCTGTGCAGGCGAAGGGGACACATTGATTTGTGTCGAATTGCTTTCATGCTAGGGAACACTCGCAGAAGAAAGCCTGCCCACGCCCCGTTAGGAGCAGACATCACTGAGCAAAGAAGAGGAAAGAAGCCCATGAGGTGGGAACTGAAGGCTTAGCTCAGGTTCAGATACACTCTTGCTCCATTTCCATCTCCACTCCCCACACCCGGACCCTAGTTTTGGGCTTTTTTTTTTCCTTCCGCGACCGTGGCATTCTGGGTAGAAAATGTTGTCCTGGTAGTGCCTCATCTGTCCATCTGGGAGGAGTGCAGAGCTAGTAACTGTCAGCGCAGTGGTACTCTTCCCCTGTGGATAAATATGTGTGTGTGTGTGTGTGTGTGTGTGTGTGTGTACACAAACCAGTTGCTTTTCCATTTACCATTCCCTCGGAGACAACCAGCAGAGGGAGCAAAATTTAGCACGGGAGCATTATTCTCTGATGTCCTAGCATTGGTGAGAATTCTGGAAGACATTCTGTATAAGAAATTAATACAATCAAAAGATTTCATTTTATTATGATTAACCCTGTTATGGAGAGATGCAGGTTGAGCAGTGCTGGTAATGAAGAGCTAAGCAAGGCTAATTGGTGTAGTCGGGAGACTTGGGAGCCAGCGATTATGAATACAGTGATATAAGTGGTAAAATAGGACTTGTTTCCTTTTTATTTCCCAAAAAACTACTAACAAAAAACATAAAATACATACACACATATGCATTTATGTACAATATGTGTGTGTTTGAAATTCTGTAGCTGGAAATACTTATGTTCCATTTATATAGTTCCACATATGTTCTTTAATGTGAATATATATGCTCCTTAGGGAAATCTTTTTTAAATTTCATTCATGTTGACAACTTCCTTCTCTCTCTTCTCTCTCCCAGGCCACTGTTTCATTGGGCTCTCTCTCCCTCTCCAACACACAGAGAAAAGGACACACTCATGCAGAGAGAGAGAGACAGACACACACACACACACATACACACACACTCTGAAACAGGTTTAGTCCCCGATGCTTTGGAGTTACTAAAACGTTGTGAGAGGAGAGTGATTTTTCAATTTCTCTTTTATCCCCAAACTAACAGGTGACTGTCCTAAAGGGAGTTTGCTCCCGTCCCCTGCTTCATGCGGCGAGCTCACCAGAGCTCCAGCTTCTCAGAATTTCAATCGAATATGAACAATTGGGCGGAAAGTAAGGCGCGATGAGAGCTTTTATGAGTAGAAAGAATTGAAGCAATTGTTTGGTCTTTTTTTCCCCTTCTCTCTCCAAGTCGGATCAGATTGATTGTTTCCTCTCACCTGTAGTCATTTTCCTATTTTAGTGCATCGATGATATCTGGGCCCATGTTGCTTTTCAGTTCCCTCGGCCTTAATCTCTGGAAATCCCGTAGAGTGTGTCAAATCAGAACCCCATTCCAGCAAATGCATCTTCACGTTTCTGGGCGGCTCATTCAAAGCAGTCATTAGAATTTAAGGCTCTTAAACCTTTTTTGCTGAAGCATAAAGATTTTTCTCCTTGCCCCCCGCTTTCCTGCTTTTCCGTGTCTTCCTTCCCACCCCGCTTCCTGATATACTTCAAAACCATATATTTTACATTGCCCTCAAAAAACAGTCTATTGGTTTCAACTTATAAAAATACCTATAAATAGCTACCCCCTCTTTTTAAAAAATAAAACCTGACATGTTGACTTTGGATACAGCAAGGCTTGTACACCCAGTTCATCTGTAGAAATTCAAAGCCCAAGAAAAAAGTTATTAGAATCTAATATACACTATACTCTTCTCTTGGTTAGAAAAGGAAACTCTTTTCTTTTCTGATTCTACACAAAATGGCACAAAGATAGCAAATAATAGCAAATTTCTATGTATGTGTATATGTTTCTGACTGCCTAAAGACAAATGAAAACTTGAAATTTCCTACTAGGTGCTTTTCAAGTTGCCAAGAATTGCAAACTAGCTTTCCTTAACAAAGTTCACTTGAGCCAATCCTAACACTGTTGAGAACCCGTAATCACAGAAACCAAAAAACCTCCAAATAATTGGCAAACATTTCCTTTTATTAAACAGGGGGAAACGCATGCCTGCCTACTGGTTTTTACAACCGACATCCCTCCAGGGTGCGGAGCACACAGAATCAACGTGGTTGTACAGTCGCCGAAAGCCACAGACAGAGAATCTCCTACTGGCTTGATAGATAACACAAATTTCCATAGATTTGAGTAAAAATTGTGTATATTTTCCTTCCACAAGAACAAACATTTCTATGCAAATTTCATTAAAATAGACAAAAGAGTGCTTAAACTGGGAGAGATAAAGTCAGATTTTTTTTTATTATGGGTTTGAATACTATAGACTTGGTTACTGGATAGGTTTTACGGGGGGCTTTTTGAGTAGGAAAAAATCATGACAATATTTTAATAATGCATACCTAATGTTTATTCTCTTATTAGTAATTGTTACGAAACCAGAACGCTTTGCCA
This sequence comes from Phyllostomus hastatus, assembly GCF_019186645.2. Lineage (NCBI taxonomy): Eukaryota > Metazoa > Chordata > Mammalia > Chiroptera > Phyllostomidae > Phyllostomus > Phyllostomus hastatus. The sequence continues at coordinate 44,679,068 of NW_025333960.1, read as the reverse complement.
GCCTATCTGACTGCACCTGTTACTAGATATTTCCAAGAGACTCACACACCAATTCTGCCTGAGTACACTGGGTGTATTTCCCGTGGTTTTGATTGTGCAGTCAGGGCACAAGCAGTTGGCATTCAAAAAAGAAGGCACATTTTATTCAAAGTGGGGAACCGATGTCCTTGCCACCTCAACCTTAATGAAACACTTTTAAAAAGGACACACTGATTGGAGTGGGAAGGGATCCAAACAGAGGCATCCAGAGACAGGAGGGTGAGTGCGTGATAGAGAAGAAAGGAAAATGGATGAGATCAGCAAACCAAAACGATCGTATCCCCAGAGACTTCTAAAAAATCTGTATGAAGTCATTACAGGCACACAGCATAATCTTGTGGGGTTGGATGCAGGCTCCAGAGTGAAAAAAAAAAGTTTGCCCTCAAAGCTGGGTTTCTGCAGAATTAATTCTAAATATTCCCTGTGGTCTGCAGAGTTCTCAGTCCCAAATTGCTTAAATGATGATTATTTGAAGTTCCTCTGACTAATTTTGGCAGAAGTAACATTTCTAGCTGGTTGATTTGGGCATCGAAATGAACCAATGTCTTCGGACATCTGTACCATAGAGACACCCTTATGCTAAAGCCTGACTCCAGCAGTACCCTTACAAAAATAGCACATTTCCGCTCATGCAGAACGGTGATTAGACTTTCCCAACACAACTCATACTTTTTAAAAGGCACGTCAGAATTTTAAAGTGCACTAAATAAAGGGCATTGGCACATTAATGCAGCTCTCCTTGAGGAGAGATGCCGCACAATTTCCGCTGAACCGTTGCACAAACCTTCAATAAGGAAGGTTCTCAAAGGAAAAAAAAATACACACATGCACACATTTCTTGATGTTGAGAACAGTGTCCTTGAGAATTAAATAACTTGTATGTAGATAAAACGAAGCCTCTAAGGTGCTTTGTTTTGCATGCAGAAGGCAGAGCCTAAGTCCCCAGGGGACTGTTGTTTTGCTAACTTATTTTAAATATTCTCTGCCCCCTTCCCGCAGCTGTTGCCTGCTTGGTAAGGAGCACACAGGATATTCTGCTCGGTGATTTTTTAAAAAGGGACACATTACTTTCTCCTACATCTAAACAGGCGCTTAGAAGAAACAAATGGCTTTCTGTACTAAAGGGCTTTCGGAAGGACCCTGACCGCGGTGATGCAGACACGTTGGAAGAGTTACAGGAACAGTGTGACAGGTGGATTAGCGCCCTCTTCGCTTTGGCTCTTGCGTCCTCCTCTCTGGCGGAGGTGACGATGGCGCGAGAGGTGAGGGTTCCATGCAGGCAGAGCACCGGCATCACGTGGAGCACCCCGTCTGCAATTTTATGTCATGATCTTGACGTCTGTTGAAAGTGACATTGAAAATACAAAGTGGGTTGGCCCTTGAAACCCAGCCCCAAATTAGGCAGGTTCTGCAGGCTGGAGGAGAGATTTCACTGAGCGGCTGCAGAATCACCCGCAGCAGCTGGAGAGATGTGTTCGGTACAAGGTCCTCCGTGGTCCAGCATATTTCCAAGTTTAAATTCTTAACAAAGGGAAACTGAGATGGTAGGAAAAAAATGTCTTTTTATGAGGAAAAACAGTGACAACCAAACACCTTAAGAGACTTTATGGCCTGCTTGGGTTAGAAAGAAGTAGCTGTTTCGGCTCTACATCTTTTTTCTATTTCCTAAACTGATGTCAGTTACACTTATTGTCAGTTTGGAACACATAGGAAACAAAACAAAAGAACTTCACTGTGAGCAATGTTAATAACAGCTTTGGCCTTCTGGGCTGTGGATCTGCTCCCAGCAAAAAGATCTGGTAGCTAAGCCTGCCCAGATGATTAAGCTAGAAGAGTTACTGAAGTTCATAGTTTGAGTAATGGCTTTCACCTGTAGGCTCCCAGCCACACGATCAATAATTTTGCCAAGAGAAACTCCCAAAGTGCTCAATGGGATGCAAGTGAGCCCCCTTCCTGAATCACAGGTGGTACCATGCTGCCTGGTCATTGATGTTCTTTCATGCCAGATAATTTCACTGGCTTCTCTTAAGAGCTGCCATCTCTGAATTCTTCTCTTCTCTCCTCCATGTCACTTGCCCACTTAGAACTGATCCAGATTTCCTACCAAAATTGTAATCTGCCCAAACCTGGACCAACCCAGATAGAGTGAGAGTAGATGAGGTCACCAAAAATATTTACTGGGCACTAATGGTTTCCAGTCCTGGTTGAAGACTTTTTTTTTTTTTAAAAAAAAAAAGAGAAGTCAAAAAACAGTTTCTAATCCAAATTCAGGCATCAAAGACCAAAACGGCTTCACCCCTCAGAGAACAGATATGTCCCCCCATCACCGAGGCACATAACTAAGGCAACGTGGAAAAGCTTTTCCTGTCACGAAAACATGGCAATTCATAAATAAACAGAGGGTATTCGTTCCTCACGTGTTGAGGTGAAGTACAGAATTTAGTCGACACCAAACTCCCAACATCACAAAAGAAAGTGCTGTGGGCACTTTTCAGCCTGTTCTAGTGAAATGGAGACATTTAAAAAATAAAATGAAGCCCTGGCTGGCGTAGCTCAGTGGATAGAGCACGGGCTGCGAACCAAAGTGTCGCAGGTTCAATTCCCAGCCAGGGCACATGCCTGGGTTGCAGGCCACAACCCCCAGCAACCACACATTGATGTTTTTCTCTCTCTCTCTCTCTCCCTCCCTTCCCTCTCTAAAAATAAAAAATAAATAAAATCTTAAAAAAAATAAAATGAAATGAAACATAGACTCAAAAACACCACCAGACAGAGATTCTTTTGAGCAAGCCCTTTGAGACGTCAGAGAGCAAGGCTCAATTTTCCTTCCCTGAGAAAATGAATTGTGCATCTATCTCAAGGGACAAATTACAGATTTTATAATTCTGATAGAACAACCGTAGCACGGCCTTAGCTTCCCACGTGTGGGTATGTCACCGCGGCGGTGGGGAGTGAGATGCCCAAGTCCCATTAATAATGGCAGTTGCATGCTTAATTCACATGCATGGCACTGAAGAGTTGCTTCTTGCTATCTACAGTGAGATTCAGGGAAAGCCTGAGAAATCAAGAGCTCTCGTGCCTTGCGTCCCTGTGTGAACGAGGAACTGGAGACCCAAGTCATTTAGCAGACAACCACGGAAGGCAAATACTCATGCACATGGATACCTTCAGGGTGAATGGGATCAGAACAGCTCTGAGATCAAGGTTCTGCTCACGACAAAGGGAGAAAAGTGTCAGAACCTCGCGAGAGTTTTTACAATCCCAAACAAGAGAAACACCAATTGAACCCAAACTTCTAGTTGTGAAACACGCAAGGATAGGGCCTGCCAATATGCCAGTCTCCAAAAGGAATTATTTTGTTGTCCCTTTCACCATGTTTTCACACTGTAAATATGACTGGTGAAGGTAATCTTGGCTATAGTCATAGATTCACAGAATTTTAGAGCTAAAAATATTTTTGAAATAACTGGCCTACTTTAGATCCTTTACATTTAGTGATTAATGTAGTAGTATATTTAAAGAAAATATAAATGATTCTATTTTTATACAAGTAAAAGCAAAACCTGTTTCTCCTCTAGAGTGAATAACACACGCCAGGACTTTTGACTGGGGTCATCCTGGTTTCAGCGGCGAAAAGTCCTTCCTCCCAGGGACCCCTCCATCCTAGGCGAACCAGGATTACCCTACAGGGCCCCCTGAATTCCCAAGTCTATCGAGGGCACTGTGGTATCTCTGGGGCCTCAGATCTCCAGGTCATCTTGGCTTCTTATCCCTCACATCTGAACACTCAAGAGTCTCTGTCTTATATCTGAATACACTCTTTTCTCTACCTTACCCTCTCCACTCCTGCTGTCTGATACCAGTTCAAGCCCCCTGGATCTTCATCCAGAATGTCTGTGGTTCCCCTCCCTCTTCTTGCTGGTCCTCTTGGCCATTCAGCACCTGGTCTACCCACACACCTCCGGAGGTGACTGTGCTATATTGAAACCTTTTCCTTCTGGAACTCGGTTTAAAAACCCTTCTCCTGGCACTCAACACCTCCTTGTCCTCCCCAGTCTATTTTTCTGGCTTTCTGCTATAGGAAAAACAGAGAGCTGCAGGTAAAAGATGGAGAAAGTGTGTCCCCTTCACGCTTCTCCGTCACTAACCAGCTATGCTAACAAGGACAAGCCACTCTACTGCCCTCAGCTCTGGGAACCCCAGTTGTCCAATATCATCACCTTTCTCAAAGGAGACAGCTAGTCTAGTTGATCTCCTGCAGTTCTAGTCTTGAAAACTTTTGATTTTTATGACCCCTGCTATCATCGCTTGTAGGCTATGAACCACTGGGTAGCTCTGTTATAAGAACAAGCCCTAAGTTCCCCCAACTCCATGCATCTTTTTGTATGCAGTTGTGCCTGCCTTTACCCTTCCCCTCATTTGTCCTGTGAGCCCCCCTGTCCATTGCCACCCCATTCCTCAACCTCAGGTGAATCTGTCCACCTCCTCTGAATTCCCATGGCTCGTTGTTGTTAACTCTCGTGATGGTGGTCCAATGATTCTGGTGGTACGGTTGCTATTACGTGTGCACTGGCCCGATTCCCTGTGCTCTGTGAGCTTCCAGCCACGCAGATCCCATCTTCCTTACAGGGAGGCTCGATGGCATGGTGGTTCAGAGTTGTTATGAGTTCAATTTTATTTCCCCCCAAAATCTGCTACTTCTGCAGGGTCTGGCAGAAGTAACACTGTTGAGTGAGGTTGGTAGGATACGTGAATGTCTCACAGGAAACAGGCAGCAATTCGAACATTTCACCTAAAATGTCATTTGGTGTGCTTGAGTGTGATGTTGTTTTGTTACAGAATCACATGCTTATGATTGTGTAATAAGAGAGTTTTATGTAATAAAAAAGGGGTGTTATTTGTGCTGGACCCTGTATATTTGAAGTCCTACTCCACAGGTCCTTGGAATAGGATCTTATTTGGAAATAGAGTCATTGCAGATGTAATTAGTTAAGATGTGGTCCTACTGGAATGGGATGGCCCCAAATGCAACACAGCTGGTGTTCTCACAAGAAGACCGGCCGGTAAGACAGAGACACACAGGGAGAATGCCAGGTGACAACGAAGGCAGAGGCCGAAGCGAGGCAGCTGAAAACCAAGGAATGCGAAGGGGGGCCAGAAGCCCCCAGGACCTGGAGAGAGGTGAGGAAGGAGGGTTCTCTCCCAGGTTCAGGGGGCGGGCATCTCCGCCGGCCCCTCGATTTCCGGCTCCTGGCCTCCAGAGCTAGGAGACAATGTATTTTTTGTTTTCCACCGCTCGTGTTGCTTTGCGATGGCCGCCCTTAGAGACCACTGGAGTCAAAACGCCTACATTTGAAATCTTGTTCTGCTGCTTATTGGATTGTGTGACTTTTGGCAATTTACTCAAACATCTGACACCTCCATGTCCTCAACTATAATATGATTATAAGAGAACAAATGTCCTAGCATTATTATAAGGAATCAAAAAATTAATGTATGTAAAACTTATACCAGAATCTGGCAATACATGAACTGGGTTTTTTTTTTACCTTTTTATTTTTTATCCCTCAATGATAGGCATATAGTTGGCATGCAATAAGTTTTTATTGAATGAAGGAACTATATAAGGTGACTAAAGAAGATGTAAATTTATGGAGACATATATATTCAGGGTTTTTTTTTGACTTGATCATTTGATTCAGCATGGCAAGATGTTTTGCTTATTATTCACTGTATATTAAAGTGATAAGTAAGCATGTAGGTTCAAGGCCAAGTCCAAATGCCAGTTCTACTGCTTCTTAGATGTGTGACCCTGTGTGAGTTCACTTGGCCTCTATCAGGCTCAGTTCCTTCAACTTTAGACCAGTTTTCACTGTTGCACCTTCTGGTTGCCTGGTCCAAATGTTCCTATAAAAGGTTTGCTCCACTGTGTTAGTTAGGATACAGGCTTAGCACACGTGATTTGTTTGAAATTTGCTAATAGAGCGGCATACAAAAGCAATCTGCCCGTTTAGCTCACTAGGTCTAGAGCACAGGTGGCAAACACAAGGCCTATGGGCAGAATCCGGCCTCCACCTTGTTTTATCCGGCCTGGCACCTTGTTTCTACCCGGTGGCAGTGCCAAGCTCTCGCTTACCTGTTAAGTAGTAGTTACATTTATCCAGTCCTAACATTACATTCGGCCCTCTGAAGGCAACTGCAAGGCTGATGTGGCCTCCTGTGAAAATGAGTTTAACACCCCTAGTCTAGAGAATCAAGCATAATGAATGCTCTCAATTATTTTGTATCACTTCTATTATTTTGTGTGTAATGTGTTTTTGCCCCTGAATGTCAAGACAATAATTATTTAGGATCATCTAAGTTCTCTTAGACTTTAGCCCAGTTCACAAGGTCTCACCTCCTGGATCCCTCGATCCACATGTTCCTATAAAAGCTTCTGCTGCACTGTGTTAGGATACAGGCTTTGTGAATGTGGCTTGAGCAAGGTAAAAGATTATTTTTATTTCACTTTTATTTGACGCAGTTTTCCCAAAGAGGTAGCTCTGATGTGGGGGTTCACCGGGACCAGCAGCTGCTTTGGGGCAATGTGGAATCAGAGCCCCAGGCTGCTGTCGTTTGGTCCTGAAGGCTTTGCTTACATCTGTGTCACCGAAGATGGAGTATCCCTGGGCCTAAAGTCCAGGCTTTGGAACAGGGAAAGGGGAAGGCAGAGCATGCCTTGTCCCTAAGGGTATGACCCAAAAGGTACCCAACTTAATTCCCCTCAATTCCCAGAGACCAAAATTTAAATGGTCACACCTAGCTGTCTAGGAGATGTGAAAATGTAGTCCCCATTTTGTATGACGTGCCAGAATTAAAAAGCAAACACTTACTAGGTAAAAAGCAGAGAACATAGCTTCTATTCTAGTCTCCAAGGTTAAAACGTCAGAATATTGAGCTCATGTTCTAGCATAGCCACCTACCATCATATCAAAATGTATCTAGGAATGGGATAAGTTATCGGGGTAGCAACTATTTAGAAAAATCTCCCTGATTTTCCCACTTCACATAGGTTGAACCTAATCTCACTAGAGAATCAAAGCATTTGAAGAGGATAAAATTACCCATTGCTTACATTCAGTATGCAAAGACCAGGCTGCCCCCACGTGCACAGGTGCTGGGGAGCTAACACACAGGTCGCTTCAACCCTTGCAGTGGCCTCTTCTGCTCCAGGGTGCCCAGCAGCCCACCCTACTTGTGCAAACAGGAACCTCACTTCCTCCCGGGAGACGCACTGTCTTTGTCTGCATGATTTCTCCTGCTAAGAAAAAGTCTGTGCTCCTCATAACACTGGTGTGGACAATGGCCTAAGAGTATGAGATTGTCTGTGTTTAAAGGGATATGAGAGAGGGAGAAGGGTAAGAGGAGTTTAAGACTGTTGACGAGGGAACGGTTTTAACGTTGGCTCATGGGATCTAAACTGGGCATCAGTCCCTAGAGAGAGCTCGGCTTGGCCTTGAGGCAACTCTCCTCCTCGAGTCCCTGCCTCTCCCTCCACCTGGGACACTCAAACTACGTCCTGGTCTGGTCATTTCTCCCTGTCTTCTCAGCTACTAAATTAGCAGAGTGTGACGACTCTGCAGGAGAGATGATGGAGGCCGGCAGCAGCTGGATGCCGTCCTTGCCAACGTGTGGAGATGGACCACCTGAGACAGGTCCATTCCAGGACACAGATTTCAGAGAAGGGGGTGGGGTAGGGAGAGGGAGGGGGAGGGAGGGAGGGTGGAAGGGGGAGGGAGAGAGAGAGAGAGAGAGAGAGCAAGAACCTGAACTTGACCACGTTTGTAGTCCCAGACCCGGAAAAGCTCAGGAGCTCAGGGACCGTGGGTTCCTTAGTTGAGCCAATAAATTCCCTTTTTTGCTCAAGCTGGTTTAAAAACGTGTTTCTGTCACTTCCACCCAGAGCACACCTCACTAATATCACCCTCAAGAAATTCTCATTCTAATGGAGGCCGAAAACACCCAAATTATTAAACATCAACCAATTCCGCATAGGGCCAGGACCCTCTCTTCCATCACGGAGTGAGAATATACGGGGTGGGGCAACAGCAGGTTTATACCGGTTCATATGGAAAATACTGCTGGAGTAATATTACTACGGTTGGAGTAATAATACTACTGAAAAATATTACTGGAGTAATTAATGGAAACTAATACAAGAATAAACTGTGTTTCGTGTACTCACAACTGTAAACCTGCTTTTGCCTCACCCTATATACATATCCGGGAAAATGGTAGAACTGATGGTCCTTTCAGAAAAAAAACTAAGCGTTCGGCTTGACTTCACCCTTGTTCAGACACTAATATTGGAATAGTGAATACCAACATTGGTATCCATCACTTCATAGGCCAACCTTACTACTTTCAAAATGTCTTTGAAACACCTATTTTTTAATGAAATGTTCAAGGTGACTTTCCTTTTGTTTCAGACACTGATTAAATGTTTAAAGGAATGTTTTTCTTGCAGCTAACGTTCAGGAGAGAAACTTGTCCATTGTGTTCTGGGTGGCCTTGAATGAGAGGTGGCCACTGACGGCAGAATTAATGCATCTGCGCCGCTTCAGAATGCCCCCTCTAAGGCTTCTGCTTCGGTGCCCGGGGCAGAATCCCACAACCTTGAGCCTTTGCTCAAGAATGTCTTCCTTTCAGAAGGAGCCAAGACCAGATTACGTGCCTGAAGAAGAATCAACTAAAAACAGACAAGTAACTTCAGGCTTAGGGGCTGCTACTTCTCAAGGCCTAGTTCACACTTCAAAGTGCATTTGGTGCTAAGACTTCAGCCTGTTTGGAAGGGCTTATCACAGCTAATGAGAGGAGTCTTGGAGCTTGTACAAATGCTAAATTTTGGGTCCACAAGCATGGAAGATTGCGCTGGCTCGTGAAAATCATCAGCCCACTCTTGCCAATTTGAAAACACTCAAAGGGCGGCCCCAGAACCTCTGGGCTGGCAGGAATGTCCCTGGCCGTTCGCTCCCGTTGGCCACTGTGGAGGAGGGAGCCTCATGATGGTCATGCTCAGCTATGAACCTGCAGGCAGCCTGCTGGGCTGGCCACGAGCTGGAGCCTACGTAAACATTTTCCCTTCCTGCGCCTGCAGAGAGTCCTCCGTAGCAGTTGAGTGCCCACCCCTCCAAGCTGGGGCCTTGGGGTCTTCTCCAGAGTTTCCCTCCCCTTTTCTGTTTCTGTCCAATTTACCATTATGCATCATGCCCTCCCTCTCCCTAGCAGAGCCCCTCAGATTGGCCCTCCCACCCGCTTTCCTCTGTCAATTCTCTAGCCACCTGCTGGGGCCGAGGTGACAAGTTGGGCTCTTTTCTCTGTATTCACTGCCAGGGCCAGTTTTATGCATAGATGGAGCGAAAGCTACCCATGAGGCCTGATTCCAAGGATGCAGGAACGTTTGCAGGGACCCAGTACACTGCTGTTCCCTTCCACCATGCCTGACATTTTTGCAAATAATAATAATAATAATGACAACTTGCATAGACATTTACTATGTGCCTGCCTTGATTCTAAGAGCTTGTATGTATATTAATGAGATGAGGTTTAAAGTGTCGAAACATCTGGCAGAGGTTGCCCCATCTTAAGTTTATACTAAGGTGTCGATGGCTGACCGCAGAGTCATTCCTGTTATCATCCCCCCTAAACGTGCGGAAGACATGAGTTGAGAAAGATGAAGACAGAAGGGTCTCAAGGAGAAGTCGTGTGTCTCAGTGGAGAGAAGAGGCTGAGAAAGGGGACGTGGCACAGACGCAACAATGAATCGACAGCATCGCCTACTTCATCCCACACCTTTTCTGTCTCATTCACCTCCACTCATTCAAATGAGCCATCCATATGGCTTTTGAGGGGGGTTGGAACTCTCTTTCCACGTCCCCCTTTCATACTCCCGTGATGGCTCCCCCAGCACCTGAGAAATAAAATAAACCCCCACAAACTCCCAGCGGCCTCCGTTGAATCCCCCTTCACTCGCCAGCACTTCCCTTCCCAAACATCGCAGTTTATATTCTTTGTTCCTCCTGCTTGTCAGACCACACAGTACAGTACGGTGAGCAGAATGTGGTTTTGGACAGCGAACTCTATGCCTGACTCAGAGTTCATAGAGCACAGCGCAATAAGTAAGTATAAAATGCATAACCTTTGCATGCAAGACAAATATTAACTTAATATTATACCACTGTCTTCAGGATGCTTTAAAGGGATTAATTACATGATGTCTGCAAAGCAGTTTGTGAACCTCCGGCAAAGGTGCAGTATAAATACAAGGTATGATTATTTTTAGGAGCTTCTACTGCTGACATTCAGCATAGCATGAAAGAATGAAAAATTATCTCCATGTTCCCTGTCGTGGTAACAACTTCAGCTTAGGGTTTAGAAAAACCCATTTATAGAAAGTGCTAAAATTAAAAAAAGCATTCCTTACATGAGCTCATCCATGGAGCTTGATCTAGGGAAGAAGAGACCTTTCTAAGCACCAACTCTTAAAAATTTTCTTAAACAGGAGACCCCCTCCCCAAGGCCAAAGAAAGAAATTTAGAAATTAAAAATCTTTTCACTGAGCTACTCAGGCCCCTGGCTCCAGCCCAACTCCCTGCTGCCAAGAGAGACCTGATGCTGGATGTGTGTGACCAGCCCATTCCTAAAGTTCTCCAGGGGAGAGGGTCTTCAATCAACTCGGCCACCTGTTTCAGTTTAACAACCACGCTACTGGGAAGTCCCTCCTGGTACCTGACTTAAACCGCTGTCCTGGAAATGTACCAGGTGTCCTCCTAGTCATCCTCAGTGAACCCTCAGCACGGCCAGTGAGTGACTTTTCTGCGTAGTTCATATGTCCTCTTCCTGTTATAATCCTTCTGTTTTCAACCTCGGACATAAGTGGTTCTGCCCCTAGAATCGTTTTCTTCAAGTCTATTTCCTCCATGTAGATCATTGTGAACTTACTGCTCTTATGGAATGAAAGCTTCATGAGGACAGAGAACTGTTTCTGTCTTCGTTACTGCTGGATGCCCTGTGTAACAGAACAGCGCACATGCTCATTAGTCTATATTAAGCACGTGAATTGAGTTGTTATGGTGATTATTTTAAGCACTAGAGTGCTTAGCACGGAATAAGTGAAACGTGGCTGGATGTCAATGTTAGTCTACGTCCACATCCTAGCGCTGTCCCATCCATTTCTTTTTTTTTTTAAGATTTAATTTATTTAGAGAGGGAAGGGAGGGAGAAAGAGAGTAAGAAAGAAACATCAATGTACGGTTGTTCGGGGTCATGGCCTGCAACCCAGGCATGTACCCTAACTGGGAATCGAACCTGCGACACTTTGGTTTGCAGCCCGCACTCAGTACACTGAGCTATGCCAGCCAGGGCTCCCATCCATTTCTTACTATTTGGACTCTGAGAACAGTGCAGCAAACAGGAGGTACAATGGCACCTCTTAATCTGGTCCATAGACTTGAAGTGCTTTTAGCTCTCACAGTTTTAACATTTTAAAATAGCTTGTAAAAATTTAAATACTATGAAATATTACCTAAAATTGTGCATTTTTAGCTTCTCCTGAGAACTCAGAAGACCTGGCCATAAGAAGACCCCATTCCCACATGCCAGTGGCCTGGAGGGAGCGGCAGCCTGCTCCCTAAACAGGGTGGCTTTTCTCTGCCCACTCACGTCTCCACCAGGTCTGCTGCCGCACAGGCTCCACCCACCTGCCCCTGCAAGTGGATCAGGTAAGAGTGAAGTTGGGAACAAAGCATTCAAATGATCAGGTGGGTGTCCACTTCTCAGCTAGATATGGTACCATTTAGATGTACCCATAGTCAGGTCATTTAATCCTCAAAACACCCCTGTAAGGTAGACATTGTCATCATCGTCATCATCATCATCATAATGCAGCAGAAAATTAGATGCCATGCAGAGGTAAGCTGAAGTTCACACAAGCCCAGCAGTCTGCAACCTAGACCGAGGGGTTATAGCTGCCCTTCCCCCTCCCTTTTGTTACTGATCACACCCACACCCACATTTACATATCGCCTACGGCTGCTGCCACACCTTTGGAACTATAATTGTAGAGTTGGGAGTTGGGGTATAAACCATATAACCTGCAAAGTCTGAAATATCTAGTATCTGGCTCTTTACAGAAAAGGTTTGCAGACCCCTGGACTAGCCTTTGTAAAATTTGAATACTTAAACGCAGCCTTCAGATGCCGTTTAGCATCTCCTCCCTCCCAGGTAGGGAAAAATATGAACCATACCACACCGATCACTACCCAACTGAGTCAGAAGCACAGTATCATCAGAAACGTTACCTTGGCATCAGTGTAACTGACCATGTTGCAATTCCAGTGATTCTATAAAAAACATACTTAGAATAGATGCATGGTTTACCCTAGGGAACTTCATCTAGACTGGGATGCAGAAAACAGTAACATAAACATAAATATAAATATATGTACTCACGTTCATACACAGATATATACACATATACATAGCATGTCTGTGTACATTATAGGAGTATGTAAATTTAACTGAATAAGTCCAAATGAGCAGAAACGATTGGCAGAGAAAGACCAGGACTGAGTCAATCCTGCTAAAGGAGGAGATGCCTTTTAGCTGTGACAGCGTGTGTAGAAATAAATGCATCTTGGAATAGATGTAGGACAGCAAATACAAGGTACACGGGTTGCCACAGACAACTCCCTGTTCACTGCTCGGGACAGTAACAGTCATTGCTAAATCAGTTACTGCCCTTTTACCTACCTGCTGGGCCTTGCCATGGCTTCGGAATCCTACTTAACACAGTGCCCCACATGGCCAACTGCGTTGTGTTAGCTGAGCAGAGCTGGCACAGCGGAGAAAAAACTGGACATCTCTTGAGAAAAGAGAGTAGTTAGCAATGGAAGGCAAGAGATTTTGTTCTTATCTCAATCTTATTTTTAGAACCTAAGTCATTTGCACTATTTTTATCCCTTGGCAAGGTGTGGGTAAAATGAGAACAAAGGAGTTAATGAGCTCCTGCTAAGTTACACATGCTGAACAATTGTAAAGTATTATTTTTATGGGGTAGGCACTTAATGAACATAAAAATATGAGAAATAAAATAGCAGGAGCTACAAAAGGAAGGCTATCCTGAAATAAATGAAGAGTTTAGCTTGACATTTCCCAGAATGTATGTTTTCTATAGATTTAAACCATTAAAATGTTCTATTTAAAAAAAAATAAAAGTGACCACTTGGATACAAGAAAATGAGACAGGTAAGGCACTGAAGGAAGGTGATGTTATTGATGGTGTCAAATTTAACCTCTTTAGAGTTCATTTAACACACACTTGTAGAATACCTTGCACCAGGGAAGATACACAGTGCTTGCTGCTTTTGAAAATACAGTGATGTACAAAGAGAAGTTAGTGATTCCCTCAAACCCTCTTTTGGAGTAAAGCGGTATGATGGTAAGTTCAGAAGTGAGGTCAGATGATTGCTACAAATTGCAGCACAGTGGATCAACCACATAAGGGTGTATTTTTTGTCAGGTAACAAAGTTGGGGCCAACAATTGTTGTAGGTTCAGCAAACCATTTAGAATGCTGGGGCCAAAGGCCCTCCAATTTTCTTGACCTTTCTCTCATGGCCCGATGGAGCTCCAGCCCATACATTCAAATCTTAAGCAAAATGGAAAAAAAATGGGAACAAAAAAATAGATGCCTGCCACCTGACACGGGCCTTTTTAAGGGACTTCCAGGCGCTCTGCCCAATTCCTTCCACTTGCTTTTTAATGGCCCTCCCAAGTGCAAGGCAGGCTGGGAAATGTGGTGGGTTTTGCCTCTTCTTCTTCTTCTTCTTTTTTTTTTTTTTTAACAACTGGGCTCACTGCTGTCCAACAATGTTCTCTATTGAGAAGGAAAGGAATGGATATTCAGTATTAATTAGCAATCTCAACCACTTGTATAAATGAACTTAAGTAAAAAACACTGTTAGTTGTTGTAGGACATTAACTAACTCTTTCAAAGAGCTTCACTCTAACAGGGAACATAAGATACACACACATACACACACCGAAATAGGAAGTAAGTTAATCATCTAGATGAACTACTAACTACCCAAAGGATACAAAACCATATTATAGATTCAATAAAATGTCACAAATGCTTTTTATTAGGTGAAGGGACAATGACTACTTTTTATTTCCAAATGTCCCACAATGCATATTTACTGAGGTGCGGGGAGAAGGCATCATGAAGAAGGGACGGCATGATTTTGTTCCTGCATCTATTATTTCATTTTTCCATTACAACTGTGACATTTAGAAGAATGCCAGGGCATAATTAGGCATCATGAACATTTTAATAATGAATCCATATGAACTCAGGTTTGGGGACAAAAGGGGAAAGAACTGAATGCCTAATGCCACATAAGGGTGTATTTTGGGTGCCGGGCTCAGCCATGAGGATCACTCTCTGCACTCAGAATACACAGAACCATAGACTGTTATGTGGCTGTGAAAGTCACGACAATCAGGACTATCATCTATGCTTCTGAGTCCAATTCACTTCCCATTTTCTGGAGAAAGTCATTAGTGGAAGAATGCCAGAAAATGATTAACAGCAAAAGAAGGTGGGGATCTGGCCCAGTGCGCCACCTGAGCTGTGCGATCCCCCGAATCTGGGCACCAGCACCTGCCCAGTGCCCCCCGACACACTTACTACATAGTCCCCTTCATGCGAGAACTTTTAGCACCACCGTCTAACCTGTCCAAATTGCTAATCTGCCCTGAGTCACACAGTAGTAAATTAAGGCCTACTGCTACTTTCAAAATACATGAGGAGCAATAAGAGCAGACTTGGGGACAAAAGCAGCTGGGGACCTGTTCTAAAGTGCCCTAGCTTCCTCCAATTCTTTGGTTATGGCACCAAGTAGCCAAGAAGGACTACTTTTACCTGGAGGTAGAATGCAAAAAGCCATGTTCTAAGGAAATGTTCAAACATGAGTCTTTTCTGTTTCTTCCAACAGTGAGGTTATCTTTAACCCCCACCTTATTTTTTTGTTCTCTTTTGGCATAATACTGCCCTTGCCCTATCCAGCTAGCAAAGTATTATCCTCTTGATTATCATATAAACAGTGTCAGATGCCCACTGTCCCTCCTGCTCCTTGTCCCATCAGCTCCATCATTGGGAATGGGACATCCACAAACCTAGCTGTTAACGCTTCACGTCCTCTGTCCTTGCTGAATTTTTTCCATAGCACTTCTGTCTACCTGCGCCATGAAGTACGTATGCATTGTTGATCTTTCTTGCAGTCTGTCTCCCCCTATAGAGTATAAGGCCAAGAAGGCAGAAACATTGTGCTGTTTTATTTTCTGCTCTATCTAGTGCTTGCAACCGTGGGACTAGAGTAGATTGTGGAAAAGCGTTTGATGAACTGATGAATGTCAGTCAATATTTACTGAGCAATTACTAAGAAGCACTACTGAGCTGAGATGGTTTCGGGAGCTGAGCGTTGTTCAACCTAGGAGGCAAGAAGGGCATCAAATAACAGTAATACAAGGTAAACCACAGCTGATGTCGTAAGACATTCAGGTAAGAGGAGAGCATGCTTCTGCCTGGAAAGGAACAGAGAGGACTCAAGAAAAAGTAAAGCACTGAGCAGCACCATGGAAAATGCACACAAGTGAGCATGCATGCAGAGATGGTGGGAAAAGACAACCTAGGGCGATGGGCCGCATGTGCAAAGGTGCAAAGGCCGCAACTCGCGTGTTGGTGAGAAGCGTAAAGGGGTGAAGAGCCCCAATTTCAGGCCGACAGACTTAGATAAGTTCTCCTTTCCACTTAACAGCTTTGTCAACTTGACCCCATTGCGTAACTTTTCTGTGTTTCAGTTTCCCCACTTATAAGATGATAATAAAAGTAGCCGCCTCATAGGATTGTTCAGAGGACTAAAGGGGGCAATACATGTAAAGTGCAAAGTCCAATGTCAGTCAATGAATATTTTCGAGCACCTGCTATGTGCCAGGAACTCTTGTGAATGCTGGGGATACAACAATGGGAAAAGATGGGCAAGGTCTCTGCCCTGGGGGCCATTTCTCTGTGTCAGCATAAGACAGATGATAAACAGACAAGCCAATAAGTGAATAATCACAGGCACTTACAAGTTTTATAAGGAAGATACATAGGGTAACGCAATAGTAACTGGGGTTAGCTGAAAGCCTCAGCTAGCATAGTAAGGAAAGGTCTCTAGGGAGGAGAGAGATTTGTCCAGAGAACTGTGTGGAGAAGGAGGCAGCTACCCAAACATCAGGGGAAAGGACCAGCAAATGCAAAGGCCCTGGGACACATCCAGGGTTGGATTTTCTGAAGTACAAGTTTGAGTGAAGTGATGGGGTTTGACCCCTTTGGCTTGAGCCAAAACAAACAGTGGTCCATATGCTTTGCCACTGGATAGATACAAGTAGACAGGTGTTACTCCGTGATTTGGAGGGAGAGGAGAGAGAAATTGCTGTGAATAAGAAGTTGGACAGGCTTTACAAGGTGGAGTGAAACACTCTGATTTACATAGTCGGAGGGCATGGACTGCAGGGGGACCTCTCAGGCCATATGGGAGACAGAAGGAGGTGAACAGCCCAGGCCAGAGGCGATAGGGTTTGGACCTGAGACATGGCAGTGGATATGCGGAGAACACATGCGTCTGGAGTACGTTCCGGCAGTGCAAACCACAGCACTTACTGCAAGTGGTCTGGATGTGGGGAGTCAAAAGAAGAGAGTACAAAAAAGAGAGACATCAAGGTTAATTCCTAGGGTTGGAACCTGAACCTCTGGGTAGGCAGTGCTGCCATTTAGTTAAACAAATCTGGGTGAGAGATGGACTTTCAGAGTGGAAGGTTCATACTACTATTGGGAGGATGTCTACTGGACCCCCCAAGTGGAGGAAGTCGCTGTCAGTCGGGCACATAACCTCGAGGGACAGGTCCACTCTGGGCACAGGAGTCCTACTCATCGTCAGAGGTAACCGAATGGACGCGGTCTTAACTGCGTTTCCCGAAGGACTTCTCTTGCTTGCTACTCTTAGTCTCGGTTGCCTCTGGTATTTG
This sequence comes from Phyllostomus hastatus, assembly GCF_019186645.2. Lineage (NCBI taxonomy): Eukaryota > Metazoa > Chordata > Mammalia > Chiroptera > Phyllostomidae > Phyllostomus > Phyllostomus hastatus. The sequence goes on along the minus strand of NW_025333960.1, from coordinate 44,661,921 downwards.
GACTTTCATAAACCTTCATTTGGATGTTCAGGAAGGGTCTGGGCCACGCCTGATGACTGGGAAGAAATGTGGTTTAAAAGAGTGTGCCAGAGAGATAACCAGGGGTGTGGCGGCCAGAGTAAAGGGGATAGCGGTCCAGGACCATTATTACTGTCACCATCTGTATAAAGGAAGGGTGTCGTATTAGCAAGCTGAGCATTGATAAAGTTGATGAGATAAAACATAATACGTACTTGTGGAAGATCCTAAATAATTGTATTTAAAATTATCCAAGGAGGAAATTTTGCATTAGCTTTCACTAGGCTTTGTCCAATAAGTACCCGCTGTGATGTGCAAGGGTAAGCTCTGACAGTACTGAGTTTTATTTTGTAGAAATAAAATTCTATCCAAATGCTGCATCCTTTCCAATTTTTAATTTTTCCAGGATTACAGTGTCTACCTGCAGTAAATTTCATCAAGAACATCCTGACTATAAGAGTGTCAATGACAGAGAAAAGGAATATGCTATACACAAAGAAAGGAAAACTATGACTCGTATTTGCCATAGACTCTACACTGGCCAACAATGACCCATGGGTCTAATCCAGCCCATCACCTGTTTTTGTAAATAAAGTTTTACTGAAAAACAGCCATGCTCATTCATTTACATAGTGACTATGACTGTTTTCATGTTTTTATTGTTATTGCAGTGAAAACCCAACAGCGGGAATGAGACATCATAACAGACCAGATGGCCTGCAAAACCTAAAATATTTACTTTCTTATCCTTTACAGAGCAAGTTTGCCAACCCCTGATCTAAGATAAGGAGCCCAAAAGATGCGATGGACTCCCTGAGCACAGGAGATTAATGTGAAGAAAATGGTGTGATGAGTAGATACCAAGCCAAGCAGGAGCAAGGACATTTCAGCAGAGGAACAGCATTTGCAAAGACCTGGTAGTATGAGAAAATTGACAATATTCAAATAACTGCGGGAATTTGGTATAGAGGGATGGTGTCTAAAAAGGAACAGCCATAACCAGAGATGAATGGGAAGGTAAGATCATAAAGGGCATTAAAAAAAAACTTTATGGAGGTATCATTAATGTATAGCACACTGTGCATATTTAAAGTGTGCAATGCGAGAACTTCTGACACATGTATGCACCCCTGAAACCATCACCGTAACAATGCCGTGAACTTACCCATCACCCCCTGAAGTTTTCTTATATCCTGAATGATCCCTGTCTCCTGCCTCCCCCTGGCCCTTCCTGCTGCCTCATTGCTACAGATTGGTTTGAATTTTACATAAATGGAATCATACAATGTTAGGGGATGAATCATGTTTCCCCAAATTCATATGTTGACATCTTATGAATCCCTAGTACCTCAGAATGCACTATATTTGAAGAGAGGGTCTTTAAAGTAATAGTTAAATTAAAATGAGGTCATTACAGTGGGCTCTAGTCCAACCTGACCGGTGATCCTATAAGAAGAGGAACTTGAACACAGACACACACACAGGACAGGCCATGAAGATACAGTGAGAAGACAGCCACCAGTAAGCCAAGGGGTGGGGACGGGGGCGGGGGGGTGGCTCGGAAGAAACTAACCCTGCCAACACTCTGATCTCCCGTTTCTAACCTCCAGGATTGTAAGAAAATAAATTTCCATTGCTGAAGCCACACCGTCTACGGTACTTTGTCATGGCAGTCTCTGCAAAGTGATACACATACTCTTCTTTGTCTGGTTGCTTCCGCTTGGTATGACTATGTTCTGGTACGTATCCATAGTTTATTTTATCGCTATATGCCATCATATGAATATTCAGTGTGTTTGCCCCTTCACTGCTGATGAGCATTTGGATTGCTTCAGTTTCCGATTATTATGAACAAAGTTGCTATGAACATTGGTATATAATTCTTCCTGGACTCATGCTTTCATTTCTTTTTAGGTACTACATAGGAATGGAATGGCTAGATCATACAGTAGATGTATGCTTCGCATTATAACATCCATCTTTCCAAAGTGGTTGTACCATTTGACCTTCTTATCAACAGTGTATAAGAGCTCCATTTCCTCTACATCCTTGCCAGCACTTGATAGAGTGGACCTTTTAGTTCTAGTCGTTGTGATAGTGGTGGTTTTAGTTCACATTTCTTATCGTGCTAAAGACTTGGGGTTGAATTCTCTCTGTAGCTGGTAACCATTGATAGATTTTGAGCAGTGGAGCACACTGTTGTACTAAACCAGAGACAGAATGCTCACCCCCATGGCAGTGATTAACAGGAGCGGGCGTGTAGCACCATTTCAGCTAGGAGGCTGGAAGAGCGGTGCGAAAGGGGAAGATGAGAGCTGGGAAAAGTGGAGATGGCAGAGACTGGGCGGAGGGAGGGGCCAGTTCCACAGACGTTTGCAGACGGAGTCAGAGCTTGACGATGGACTGACGCGGCAGTTGGTGTGCAGCGAGGGACAAGGAGGGGCTGGGATGCTCTGTGGTTTCGGGCTGGGGTGCCAATAAGTCATCTGCTGGGAATGGTCATCTCCAGTGAATCTGGGATGGAGATTAATCACACAGTTGGTGCCAACTCCACGATTTTGACTGAGTCAAAGCAGAGGCATGCGGAGAAGGAGGCTAAACATTGGCATGGGTGAAATGAAGAGTTAACTCACCTTTTTTTTTAGCAACAGCTGGGCCTACCATCCTCCTCTCATCACTTGCCAGTTTCATGAGTCACTGCCTCCCCACTGGCCTGGGTGGGCTAAAGGCCCCTGCTCTGAGTCCGGGGCTCCCCAGGCGGGCCTCCATCCCTTATGCCCTTATGTCAAAATTATTTGTTCCTCACACTAGGCAGTGACCTTCTCACAGTCAAGAACCAAGTGCTATTTGTGTACCATCAATGTCTAGCAGGGTTCCCAGCAGTGGGCAGGCACTCAGTAGGGTATGTTGACATAAACTGGTAGAAGGAAAGTGTGGTGAGGAGCCACACAATGGGACTGTGACAAATCTTCTGTTATAACTCACGCTGTGTGGTCAGTGGGAGCCAAAGCGCCTTCTCCTTTGCCCATTTCTGAGAGGACAGTTTTGAGGAAATAGTGAAAAGTTGCAAAGATAATTAAATTGCTTTAGCTTCCCTCCACGTGGGTCCTCTGTGTTTGCTCCACCAGGGGCCCACCATCTGCCCCTAGATCTGAGCCACAGCCCTGTTCTCTGTAGTGGGGTGTTCCCACAGCCTGCAGCCAGCCCCAGGTGGCAGGAGAGGTGGCCGGTACTCCCCAACAGCATCTGAAGCACAGTTCTGGAATCTCCTTATCTCTCAGCACAGTTCTTGGTCTTTTAGCTGTTCATTCAGAGGCAGCGAGGAGATACTCCAGGTTCTTGTTTTCCTGCATAATATTTCTGTTTCCCCGGGCTGGCACCCCGTCTTCAGCAGCAGCCTGTTCTTTGGGAGGCGATCTTTCGTTGGAGAGCTCTCCAGTGTCTGTTATTACGACAGAGACCGGCGGTTGTTCCAGGCCAGTGGGCTGCAGAGACAAGGCTGCACTACGTGACACAGCATGAACAGAATGCCGGGAACATCTTCCAGACTTTTTTCTCCCTTCTTCACAGAGCTTCCAGAAAACTCGCTCCTTTGTGTCATCCCCTTATATTCTCATCCACCTTGGAATCTCAGGAGTTCGGACTTGCTTTTGGAATTACAGTATGTAGAGAAGTGCCAACAAAGTGACCACAGTCTCCTAAGTCCTCTCTCTTCTCATCTACCTTCCCCCACTTTCCACGGACCCTCCACTTCCTTCCCACCTTTCCCTCCGGACACATGTGCTACTGTGCTCACCCAAAGCACGTTCCTCCCAAGGACAAATCAGAGATGTCCAGATGCTCCCTGGCACCAGCAGGGATTTTTCAGTTCAGGACAGACATTAATTTTTCTCCAAAGAGAAAGTCAAAACTTGACGAGCTTAAGTAACACGGAAGGCGTAGGTGCATCATTGCCAGTAACTATGCTGCCACTGCCCCTGCTCCCTAATGAAGCCAACAACTAGGACTCTATCTGAGGCCCTAGTTTCTTTCCTTTCTCGTGTTGTGAAGAAAAGGTGTCCACCCATGGCTCCCTTTGAACAGAAAATTATTACCATTGAGTCTGAAGCCAAAGAAAGATTAATTTTGGAAAGTTTGAATCAAATGTTCTGAGTTCCTCATGAAGAAAAGGTCATGAAAATGCAACATTTTTTAAAAAAAGACACATTTATTTTTTTGGAATTCCCTCCATTCAAAAATCACTTAAAAAAATAAACCTGAACTTTGTATGCCCTTGGATTCCCAGAACAAGCCAGTCATAAGCTGTATTGAAAGAATGATACTCAAAATGTTAAACTACATGAATAAATTCACTGGTTAAATACCAATGAATTCATAATACTAATTAGCCAACTCTTAGTTCTGGATGTTATTTAGCTAAGGATACAGGTACTATAAATAGTGGGTAATTCCACGGTACTATTTATTTACATTCTGGAAATCTATATCTCTTCAAATAAATAATGGGGACACATTATAAAGTCAAACCCCATGATGAATTTCATCCCTTTACAAATTTTCTGTTCGGAATAACATTGTAAGTTTTATTTAAAAGTTTACTCAAGTAATGTTGTGAAAGCATTTCTTTGCTCTCCACGTTCCCCTGTTTTAAACTATTCCATGGCATGATGGAAATGAGTAGGAGACAAATTATGAACCAAACATGTGCTTTAGTAATCTAGCTGTATTTGTAATCTCACACTTCCTTAGGTTATAGGAAGCCATTAAGTGTTTTTGCTTAAAAAGTCACCTGGGGGCTGCATGGCATCCTGAAGCAAATTGTGAACAGAGCATCAAATAACACTGTTGGGTTTTTAATTCTATCAGAAATAATTTAAACTTGGAATCATGGAAGGTGACTCACAATGAGAAAGATCCACTTACAGAGGAATCAGGAATGGGTTGACATAGCTCTGTAGCTATATAGATCTCAGTCGCCTGAGTTTGGTTTTAAGAGTTGTCTCAGACACCGGAGGGTACGTGTTGCCCAGGTGAAGAAGGCCTCAGAGCCAGGCCTGCTCACTCCCAGATCCAAAGTTGCATGAGTGCGGCTCAGGGGCTGTGGAGGAGGTGGGGTCTCCTTTGGGGAGATAAATTCTTCCACCCCGTGCACTTCCTCTCAGGGCTTCCCAGTACGAGTGAGCTCCACGGCTCATGTATTTTCCAGACCCAAGACCCCAGATCAGACCAAACCATGGGCACCAGCCAACCAGGCTGTTCCTGGAACTGCTGCTTCTGTCCTGAGAGTCCTGGCGAAGCACAGGAAGCCGAAGCTAAAAATTAATTCAACTGATATTGAAGTCACAGCACATGACAGCACCCAGTGCACCGAAGCACAGCAGGACACGGAGCGTCACACCCGAAACCACCTGGAACTCCCTGCAACCGCCTGCAAGCCAGTTCCAGTGCTATATTAACCTCACACACACGGCCCTGCACTTTCCAGGAATGCATAATCACAGGATGGCAGGTGACTTGAGATACTACTCCTAGCACAGCTGCAAAGCTCAGGAGACCAATGAGACTGGCCAAGCAACAAAAATGAAAGAAATAAGCCTATCTTAAGGCAATAGGGAGTGGTGGGGACTGGGTGAAACAGAACACACACTCCATCTAAAGAAGGCCTTTGGTCTCAGTTTCCCCAGCAGATACCTTGCAGAGATACGGGCCCAATGCTGCCTAATTCTTTCTTTTTTTTTCCCAAAGAACTAAAAAAAGCTGGATTTTTATGTGAATGCTCCCAATTTTTAAATGCGGGTAGGTAATAAAAATTTTTTTTGAATATTGTGTTAACCTAATAAAACACAACTGGGTACCAGATGTGGCTCAAGGACCGACAGATTGCAATGCACCGTTTGTATAATTCATTGTAATTATATACAGCCTGTGTTCCCAAATACATCAAATATTCTTTTTAATGCGGTTTTATAAGATAGCACTTTTTTTTTCTGCCTCAACTAAATGTTACTTCTGTTTTTGATTTCGTATGGCACTCTCAAGTCCAACTCAACGGTTTAAAGCTGTGGGTTTTGATCTTCCATTCTGGGTTACATTATCTTAGCAATGTGGAAGAGTACTTCTTACTGTTTTACAACATAATCCTCTACTTTTAACTGCAATGAAAAATAATGTTTACTCCTTTTCCACGCCCCCCCCCCAGGACTGAAGGGGGAAAATTCCTCCCCCCTTACTCCCCCCACGATGACGAGAGCACCGTCACCGATGTCAACAGAAATTTGAGGGGAAAAGGGATTCGATGCGATTTCTTTTGGTGCTTGGTTTTTTCCCCACAAAAGGAGAAGTGAATATTCTGAGAAATGATTAGAATTGTTTGAAAAATCAAGAAAGAATGTTGTTGTTGGTTCAACACCAGGCATTTTTGGTGAAGCGATAAGATTTTTAAAAAGCAAAGCTTTTCACCAGGTGTATGACACCATTTCACATAGCCATTTGGGTTTAAATGGAAGGAAACTGGGAAAAGAATGCATTTTGCATTTGTAATTCGGTTAAATAGCTGCAACACATGAATTGGTCTGCTGGTAGTTCCCCATATGTTCCTTCAGTCACTGCGACGTTTTCTGCGCTTCCAGTACCAATGATCCCTTTTCTGTGAGACTTCACCTCTGAATAGTTAGGCTTTTGTGCTTTTGGGTCTATAATTACTATTACCAGAGTCATTACAAACAACGTGATGAAAATTATTCACCAAGTGACCATCACTGAGTAATATTTATGTGCACACGGAGACAACATATTGCTGTACCAGGGCAGTGCCCGAAATCTGAAATACCATCAAATTCTCATTTAAAAAAGGGAAATGCAACTTCCCCTTTCTGAGATACACTCGGGACTCTGAACTGATAATGCGGTACCTTGCTCAAATCATCAAGCCACGAGAGAAAAATATGAGGACCTGTTATTCCTGGGGAATATCACTTTCATGTTTTACCTCGGTTACTTGCGACTTCCTTTGAAAAACTCAACTTTCCCGGTTATATTTATATATCATATACAGTCTCATAAATGTCAACGTCACTTTTACATTGATTGCCCCTGGACCTGCCTTCTCGAGCCTACAAAAACAAAACACACTCGTGATCAGCAAGGGCATATTACACAGTTAATATCTGGACTCCATGCTTCAGGAGCAGGCCCACCTGGGAAGACAGCATATAAACTTCTTGTTTTCCCAATCACCAAGTTCAACACCTTGAAGCCAGAATTGAATCTTCTCTTCCCTGCTTCCCACATCTAATCAGTGGCCAAACTTCCTAACTCCACGTCCACAGTGTTTGATGCATTCCTTCTTCACTGACATTTCCACCACACTAATTGCAGAGTCCCAGGCACCAGTGAAAGATGGAATCTGTGGGCATAATGTCATTTGCCGTGTCTGAATACACATTCCCAACGCCAGGCTCCAACCTCAAGTCGTGACTAAGGGATGGGTAGTGGAGTCATTTTCAAGGAATCTCCTCCAAGCCCAGAGGAGAGATGATGACCCAAGGGCTCTTCAAAGCATTTTGGACTGGCTGTCAGTTTTAAGGAATGTCTGGACGAGAAATCTCATTTTTCCTAAGACCTGCCCTAGATGACCTCATCGTTTAAAAGAATCCATGGGGCTGAGATGGATTGACAGAGTGGGGTGGGGATAATTTCCATCTGAAATCACTGGGGGGAGGGGGCAGTATGTTGGGTGAATTGAAGAGAGTACCTAGGGCAGGGGGTTTCGTCCTCCTTCCTGTTTCAGATCTAGTCGCGTAGCCACCACGAAATCAACCTGTAGAGCCAGCATAAATGGGGCCCAAAAGTTCCTGAAGTTCTTCTAAAGGGAGTTCAAAGCTTAGTGGGGAAGTGTGGGATGCCCAGAGGGCTGGCATGATGAGACGGAGAGAGACCTTGCAGTAGACGGTGGGAGTAACCACCCAACTGGAAACCAGAAGGAAGGGGCGGCAGTGATGTCATGGGTGTGCAGCACCGGCGACAGCCAAGGAAAGCCCGTGCCGGCTGGTACAGGATGCGGGTCCCCAGCTCAGTTCAGACCTGCCCAGCCACAAATCTAATTAACCTCCCACCCCATTCCCAGAAGTCAGCAGAGGGACAAAGGGGCATCAACCCCCAAAGCCAGAAGAGCTGGAGGACTCTGACACCTCTCCCCATCAGGGGGCCGAGTGAGCCAAACTCTTCCCCAGCCAACCCCAGTGCCATTCTTAAAAGGCGTTGCAGACAGGGCAGAAATAACAATATTAATGAGAGGTAATACTTTTAGAGAACTTCAAATGGCAGGTCACTTTCCGAGTATTTATGCGAACTCATTTAATTCTCCTAACAACTTTTGAGGGATTTTTATTATTTTATATTTTATCCTGACTTCACATCTGTAGAAACTGAGACACAGAGAGGGTGAATCACTTGCATAAGGTCACACAGCCTCCAAGTGGCAGAACTGGGATTCAAAGCAGGCAGCCCAGCTCTACAGCCCTCACTCCCAGCCATGCCACAATGATGGCTCTTTGAAAAAGAAGGCATCTTATCACATGGAACCTTACAAGACAGTACAGGTAATAAAGCATATGTACAAAATCTAGTATCCAGGAAACGAAGGAACCTTTCCTTTCCCCAACAGACCCAGCCACCATTTTGAAGAAGACTCAGAAAGACAGAGCGCTATTGAAAAGATGATAATGATGACAAATACACTGCAACGTTTTTACATGCCAGGCATTGTCCTAAGCACTTTAGATGCATGGCCTCATTTAGTCCTCATTACAACCCTGTGATGTAGAGCAGCGCTGGCCCGTAGAACCTGATGACAGAAATATCCCATTCTGGGCTCGCCAATACAGAAGCCACACGCCGCACGTGACTACTGAATCCTTAACATGTGGCTCGTGCAGCTGAGGTGATGAATTGTTACCCTCATTTCATTTTAGTGACTTCACATTTCAATGTAAAGAAGCATATGTGGCTCGTAGCTATTGAACTGGACAACGCACAGGTAGATCTTTTTTCCCCTAGTTTACCCACAAGGAAACTGAAGCAGCGCAGAGTGGCTGTGTAATTTCGTCAAAGGTCAGAGAACCCATCACTGGCAGAATCACGGCTTAAACCCAGGCAATCTGACTCTGGAGCACACACTTTTCACCCTGACTTGTCCATGGGAGATCCTGAGCGGGTGTCCCAGAGCACTGAGCTTTACCTAAGGGCACTACCGTATTTTGCCGTGTATCATGCACAGCCATATTTTCGTGCTGCCCAAGTATAATGAGCATCCTTATTTTTCCCTCAAAAATGCAGGCCAACGAAATGCACATTACACATGGCAAAATATGAAATGCTTGGATGGCACACTTAAGTTTCTTTCTTCCCTTAGTAGTTGGGGCCCGATCTGTGACTGACAAAATAAAGACATTAAATTTCCCTTTGGAATGTCTCATCTCTACTGTCTGCTCTCCAGTACTCGTGATGTGTTTTAAACAGTGTGGGAGAGGCTGGCCCATTTGGCTGGGTTCCACTTGCTTGCCCAGGATGCAGAGGGCCGCCCACCTATTGTTACCCTGCAAGGTCTCCCTCCACCAGGAAGGCTGCAGCTGGTGTATGGGGCGGCTGAGCCTGTCCGCTCAAGGATGCCTGGAGGCCGCTCACAGGGGCGAGGGCCCTGCGATCCAGTGGAAGGAATGAGGGTGAGGAGTCATTGTCACAGACACCATCTCAGCAAGTACAGGGCCAGGAAACTATAAAGCAGAGATCAAAGCTCAGGGAGAGATACAAACGCGGGGAGTCAAGCTGGAAACATTTTCTAAAAACAGAGGCGTATTTTAAAATTGGCAGAATTCTCAGAACAGATACACCAACCACCAAATGAGAGCCTGCTGACATCTTGAATGACTTTAAGCAAAAGCTTACCTCTCCATGGTTTCATGTCTGCTATGATCCAATGACAATAAATATCGGTCCTCTCATTCTGAAGTCAATGACTCAGTCACAAAGAGCTCTTAGCTACTCATGAAGAAAAAGGACCAAAACATACCATGACATGTTTTAGTGAGATGACATACTCTTATTATAGTTTTTTTGGTGCTTTAGTTCATACATGAAAAAGAGTTGAATTGTGCCCTGATTGCAACTCTTTGTGTGTCCTTCTCTGGGTTCAGGATGATGGAGCTGAGGGGTCAGTTTCAATGGATCCCATCTTGAAAAGTAGTTTTCACTGGAAATTAAATCAGAGATTTTTTTTTTGGAGGAAACTTGGGTTGAAATAAAGCTGCTGTCTTTCTGGAATAAAAGATCCCATTAAATTTTTGAGTAAGAGAATCCACTGAGAACGCCCTGGAAACCAAGGGCCTTTCCGTGCAAGTTTTACCGCAGCCAAAGCGAGTCAACCCACGGGCGTGCTCCTGTAGGACTCAGTAAAGATGATGAAAGATTTGTTATGAGGAACAAAAACCTGGGGGAAATTATGTGCCTAAGGGGGGAATTTTGCAATTTAAAATGTGTGTGTGTGTGCGTGCGCACACGTGGGTATGTGTGACATTTGTGAAATTTCAAAAAATGTTTCCGTTTTGCCAGGCGGCGCTCACAAAGCCAAACCTTGGAGCTGCGCACAGCACCTAGGCCAAAAGCAATCAACAGCCCGAGCCCACACAACAGCACATTAGCAAATATGCCAGCTTCCCCCACATCACGCAGGCAAAGAAAAGAGAATCATAACGCTGAACTGCACAACTAGATTACAAGAGAGAAACAAAAATGAAAGATAGAGATAATTTAAGGGGCAAGCCATTCTTTCTTAACAATTGTGCATGATGGAGAGATACGCTTCAATTTCTTTCCATGTCAAATAGAGGCCAACACAGTTTGCAAGTTTGTATCAACATAGTCTTCAGCCACCCCAAAGATGTCAACATTTGCTGTTGTTACCTACCTTCTGCTGGTCTGTCGGAACACTGTAATACTCGGTCATCTACGCTGGTGAATGCCATAAAGCAGCAGTCAGCAAATGTTTTCTGTGAAGAGCCAGATGATAAATATTTTAGACTATGTGAGCCATGCGGTCTCTGTTGTAACTACTCCACTCTCCCACTGTAGCACGAAAGAAGGCACGGACAACATCTAAATGAATGAGCACGGTGGTTCCAATAAAACTTTATTTACAAAAGCAGATGGCAGACTTCAGGTTACCTACCTCTGTCCTAGTAAATCTGATAAAGGAAGGAGTACATATTTTCAATACTAGAACAAGAATTATATTGACTGCATTTTGGGGGAAGATATATTTATTCCTAAATCTATGTATGCCATCCTAATCTATTCTAGATTTAGCTAATATAATTCTAACATTTTAGTATAAGAACCAGAATATGATGTAGCTAAGACTGTAAAATCTCTAGTAAATTTTTGTTTCTAGACATCTGCTTTTGTTTCACAATCAAATGTGAATGTTTCCTCTCCAAAGGGTACTACCCTGAGTAAATTCAGTTACTCGACTCCTCTTCCTGCCACAAACACTGGTTTATAGATCAGCGTTGCCCTATCTGAACTTCCATAGCATCACCCCGTGCCTAAAATATAAGTAGACAACTGAATGAGTGACTGTGCAGTCTTTCATTTTTTCCCTTGAAAAATAATCAAAATCGGAATCCTAAAATACAGTGGAGAATTAAGATCAAAGTTTAGAAGGAAAAAGATCTAGGATCTTAATTCCTAAGCCCAACTATGTAGTAAAGCCAATTACAGGTACTCGTGGGCTCAGAAACTTTACCGCCTTTTTGAAAAACCTGTTCAAGGGTTTGTACCAGAAAAATCAAAACCAAATCCAACCCGGAGAAAGACAGGAGATTCAAGGAACAGAGACAAGGATAACACAAAACTCGTGGTTAGATCTAAGTAGTCACGGCGGTACATTTAAACTTAATTCAATCATTGAGCAATAATTCCTCATAAAACAGGGCCTAAATATGAACTAAATCAAACACAAGTTTGAAATGAAACTTTTATCAGCATAGAGGTGGAAGTAGAATGAGAAGAGGAAAGAGGCAGAGTTTCACCATCTTGTCTTCTTTAAGGAGGAGGTGAGAGATACTAATGTTAGAAGTTGATAAAAGGGAACATGTTCAAATATGTTAAAAAGTCAACCCCAGCCCTGGCTGGTGTGGCGCAGTGGATTGAGTGCCAGCCTGGGAACCAAAGGGTTGCCGGTTCGATTCCCAGTCAGGGCACATGCCTGGGTTGTGGGCCAGGTACCCAGTGGGGAGGGGGCACATGAGAGGCAGCCACACACTGACATTTCTCTTTCTCTCTTTCCTTCCCTTCTCCTCTCTCTAAAACTAAATAAATAAAATCTAAAAAAAAAAAAGGCCCTAGATGAATACTACTAGTATATGACTGTTAAACAAGTAAACAAATAAGTAACAGAAAAGAAACAATTCAATCACTCCAGGAAAGGGTAAAAACTAATTTACACTAAAATAAGAAACCAGCCCAGATTTTAGAGTGAGGTCAAATTTCCCAATTCAAAGGCAGAGAATTTCAGATTAGGTTTTTCATTAAGCCAAACCTAGGTACATCTGTGTCCAAGAGATACACCTAGAACGACATGGTTCGGGAAGATCAAATATAAAGGGATGAACAAAGATACAGCAGGCAAATGCTGTAATACCAAGCAGGAGTGGCAACATGCTAGTTAGTCCAGGCAGGAAGCAATAAATTAGACAAAGACAATGTAATCCCTAAAGAAGACGTTAAGTCAGCACATCCAATGCTCAACTCTCAAGCCACATTAAAAAAAAATTCTTGAAATCCAAAAACCAGTTGACAAATTTAATATCACAATGGGAAATATTCTTTTCTCTCAGAAACTGATGGAAGAATTGCACCCAAAAAATGGAATTTGAATAGTACAATTAACATGCTTGATTTAATAAATACATGGGGAACTCTGTAATAAAAGAAGCAGAATAAACACCCTTTTCAAATACCCATGGAACATTTATAGTACTGATGATATATTAAACCATGAAAAAAATTCTCAAAAAAACTTAATAGTAGAAATCTGCAAACCATACTCCACAGATACGATGCAATAAAATTAACATTAACAAAAAAAATGGTCAAATTAAAATCTATCCACTGGAAAGTTAAAAACATTTTCTAATTAGTCTTAGATTGAAAAGAAATACGTAATTTGTATTATAGACTATTTATAAAGTCATAATGCTGACAGCACTATGCATCAAAATTTAAGAACACTTTAAATTTCATGGAAAGCAGGAAAGCACTAAAAGTAAGCAAGCTGAGCATGCAGTCTAAAAGCCAAAAAAGTGAGCCTCCCACTCCCCCCAAAGAGATGAACAAAAACCAGATGTGGATATACAGACATAGAGGGAGAGATGAAATAGAAAATAGTTTATTTGGTTGATAAATGCAACATTGTTACCTGAAGAACAGTACAGCAAATAAGTTCAGAAAGAAAGAAAACCATGTTAGAAATCAGAAAAGCTCCTGGCTTAGCTCTTGGTACAACAAACTTTAAAACCTTCAGAGAAAACTACATGTGATTTATACAAATGTACTTTAAAACATAGATGAAATGAGTAATTTTCTAAGAGCATGCAAACACTTTGACCTTGCACTGAGTCAAGAAAGGTTAAAAAACAAAACAAAACAAAACCTGACCAAGTAACCATTAAAAAAATTAAAAATGTAGTCAAAGATTAATCCCCTTTGAGTTTTGTTTTATGAATCCTTCTATAATAGATAATTTTATATTATTTAATACATTGCATAGCAAAAATAAATGAAAGTATTAAAACATATCACAAGCTGAGCAAAACAACACCATCAAAATAAGACAGAGTATAGGAAAGAAAACTAAGCATCAGTCTAACTCATGCTTTTCAATGCAAAAAGTCCTAAATAGCATACTACTGAATTGAATCTAGTCAGATATTAAAATACAAAGCAAAGTAAACCAGGATATTTATACCAGGATCATGAGGGTTATGCCGGAAGCCTGAAGATAATTCAGAATGAAGACAACTGGAATGTAAGTTAACACCTTAATAAATTAAAGATAAATAATAATGATTCTGTCAATCTATGGTGATATATTCCATCACAAAGTTCACCATTTTCTCAATGTCGATAAAAACATCTTTAACTTCATGAAGACTAGCAACTAGCAACCTGTACACTGCCAGTAAACCTGATGGTGTGCACGAGACACACTCCCACTCAGGAACAGGACAAGGGTGCCTGCCGTGACTGTTACAGAATGCTGTGCACCAGGTAGCAGCCAGAACAGTAGGGCACGAACTATAAAGGATATAAACAATGTAATTAAAAAGATCAGATTTCATTATTTGTGAACAATGTATGAAATAATATTAAAACATATGAGAGTTCAGTTAGATTATTAGATAAAACAAAATTCAAAAACAAACTTTTCTCAACACCAAAAATAACCTGTAAGAAAATATAATGGCCAAAAAAAAAAAAAACCCATTGAAAGACCAACAGGACTGGGCTGCTCGCTGCAGTTGCATGAAACTGCCCTGCAGTGCCCTGAACGGGGAATCTCTTTCTGCCTGCCGAGGGGCTAGCGCCGGCACTTGAACACTGTAGCCTCCCAGCTGATCTCCAAAACCCCGTTTAACACTTGTCCTCCCTTCGACCCTCTGTGCACTTCACGTCATCTCTTTTCCCCATGATTTCTCAGCCTCAGCACCGCAGTAGTCCCGCCTCATCCGCGGGGGATGAGCTCCCAGATCCCCAGTCCCCAGTGGATGTCTGACCCTCAGCTAGGACGGACCCTCTCTATACCCACACATACCGATGACAGTTTAATTCATAAACTGGGCACAGGAAGAGATTAACAACAGTAAGAAGTAATAAAATAGAACAATTATAACAATAAGCTATAATAAAGTTATGTGAATGTGCTTTTTCTCTCTCTCTCTCAGAATAGTTTAATGTACTGTACCCCCTTTTCACTTCAAGGAAGCGTGTTACAGCTTCTCTGTGGCGTATCCTGATGGCCAGTGTCACTACTCTCACGCTTCGGGGCCACTGTTAAGTTCAATAAGGGTGACTTGAGCACAGCCATTATGGTCCAGACACAGTCAATCTGATGACCAAGGGGTGAGATGTGGGGGCATGGGTGGGGGACAGTGTCGGCAGAGTGGAGACTCCAGACAAAGGGACAAGTCACACTCGGGGCCCCTCAAGATTTCGCCACACTAATCAGAACAGCACGAAATTTAAAACTTATGAATTGTTTAGTTCTGGAATTTTCCATTTAATATTTTCAGTCCGTGGTTGAGCTCAGGTAACTGAAACCGGGGAAAGCAAAACCGCAAACAAGAGGGGGACTGTCGCACTGACCTTTTAAGGGGATACCGGTAATTCTTTGTGGCAAAGGGCTCCCCTGTGCAAGGCAGGACAGTCAGCAGCCTCCCTGGCCTCTGCCCACCAGATGCCTGTAGCACCCTCTCCCCAGGCTGTAACGACCAGCCCACAGGGCCAAGAGTCCCCTGGGAGGACACTGCCCCTGGGAGAACCACCTGGGCCCAGCCATCAGGACCAGAGATCTGAGTAAACAAGCTTTGGCTCAACTACTTAATCGGGCAGCTCTTAAGAATCCCAATACACAAAGCGTCACAGAACATGCAAAAGTGTTCTTGACCATTTTTGTTCTATCACTTCAGATATTTAGACATGCAATCTCTGAAAAGAGTATTAAAAGTGAGAATACAACTGCACCGTATCTTGGATGCTACCAATCAGCTCCCAGCCTTTGAATCTACTGGAGTTGAAAAATTAAAATCCTGCCCTGGCTGGTGTAGCTCAGTGGATTGAGTGCCAGCTGTGAACCAAAGGGTCGCCAGTTCAATTCCCAGTCTGGGCACATGCCTGGGTTGCAGGCCAGGTCCCCAGTGTGGGGATGCGTCAGAGGCAACCACACATTGATGTTTCTCTCCATCTCTTTCTCCCTCTCTTCCCCTTTGTCTAAAAATAAATAAAATCTTTTTTTAAAGAAAAATTAAAATCCTGTGTGGCTAAGAAAAAAATATAACTGCTTGAAAACCTGAAACTGATACTTATTGCGTGCATGAGCTTTATAGCTCACTCTTGCCCTAGGATTCATCTTTAGGAATCACAGAAGAACTTGAAAGATGGAGTCCTAGCTGCTGTGGCCTGCAACCTACAGCAAACAACATACAGAAGAGAAAAGATCACACGTATTTGTAAAAGGGCCTGAACACCAGAGTTTTAAAAGGTGTTTGGTTTTTTTTTTAACCACAAAGCAGAGGGTGTTTTTACCACGACAGTGGTACAAGCTGCAGCTTCAGCACCTCTTCCCAGCGTGGAGGACAAGTGGGTTATTTATTTCTTAAAGCCCTCGCCATGGATTTGTGAAAGACAAAGTCAAGGGCTCTGAACTTCACAGGGTTGTAGACCAAAGGCGAGAGCGGGGGGAGGGGTAACGTTTCAAGTGGAGAGCCAGTGATAAGGCCGCTCAGACTCACGGGAAGTCACAAGTTGTTCTCAAGCCCCCAACGGCAGCTGTTTTGGTTTTAAAGGTTTATTAAAAGTGGACATTATTTACACCATGTTCATACAAAAATACAAGCAGTGTTTCCCCAGCACCTGTGGCAGATGTTTAAGGGGGAAAAACTGAGCTCACATAACCTCAAGAACCATAAACATGCCAGCCTTTCCCAAAAGAATACCTCCCTTTATGGCAAGTCCGGCCTCCCGTTTCGGGCCGGATCTCTTATCATGATTTGAACTTTGATGAACTGCCTCTTAACCCACCTTTGGCTATGAAACTGTCAGGTTTTACGAGCTAAACAGGTTCCACCCTGGTCAGTGCCCGAATGGACATGCTCCAAGGAAAATCAGAATGTTGTCTTAGAAAGCAGTGACTCAGAAAGAGGTGTGTGTGAGCCTCTGAACTGGTTCAGGACCCAAGTTCCTGGCTACTGGGAGGGAAAAGTAAATAAATAAAAAGAAACAGATTTTCAGATAACCCTGTCTGGATAGATAACTTACCACAACGGGAGACTTCTCAAAGTGTCTTCCCAAGGGTCCCCAATCTAACATGCGGGCTCTTGATATCTTAGTGTGTGTAACATGCCAGTACCTTATATTTGGGTTTCTGGGATACAATCGTTGATTTGTTGCATTCACCTGCGCTCTCTCATGTAAAACATGCTTTTCTGCCCATTTACTCAGATGCATTTCACCTTGGTCTGATTGGTGGGTTTCACCGATTTGGGTCTGGTAGTTAGGAATCAGGACTGGGAGAGGAAGTTCCACGGGTCTGTCACTTACGGTGTGGAGGGGAGGAGGGGCTGCAAGGGTGGGGGTTTGGCCAGGCAGAAGTACTCTGCAGAGCAACACATCCGAAGGTCATCCCCCCAGAGCAATGAACTCCTGGTGCATGAAACCCTCTGGTATGATACAACGTGACACAACATCATATCACCGTGATGGCGTCAGGAGGCAAAGGAGGTCTGTCCGGAAAGTATCCAGCTATCTGCTATGAAGAATAGAGGCATTTATTGAAGAAGACACAAGATACAAGAACTTGTACATAGGGCAGTGATGCCTCAGTCCCCTTCAAAGTACACACCTTGGGACCTCATACAGTTCTCCCAATCATCATCAGCTGCCTGGTTGAGTTTTCCTGAATCTCATCAACTGTCTGAAAGCTCTTCCCTTTCAAAGGTGATTTTAATTTTGGGAAAAGCCAGAAGTCACAGGGCACCAACTCTGCATGAGACATGATACAGGAGCGGGTATGTTGTCATGATGAAGCTGCCAATTACCAGTTGCCCGTAGCTGAGGCCTTCCGAATCATCCGAATAATTTCTTCAGAAGAATGTTCAAGCTTAATGCAAAATTTGATGCAGATCCATTGCTCTGCTTTCCCAGTCATTTTTAATGTGATGGCCACACAGTACACATGCTCACTCAATGGCGTCTACCACCCCCACTGCCTAGTACAGTGAGGTCATCATTGTTCATGCATGTGCATTCCAGTCCACTCTCCTTGGCTGCCAGGTTACATGGATATTTCGCAAACCGTTCTCGTTATATGAGTATTAACAATGGTTGGACTTTTCCCAGGCAGACCTTGCCTATTGACATTCTACAGAACCTTTGGCAGTAACTGAGATGGGGCGGGCACTGCAAGGTGCACCGAACACTCTGAGGAGCCTCCATGCTCCCTGACGTCCTCAGTTTCTCGGAGTGTCGTCACATTAGCATCAAATATGGCGTGTGAGTTGATGATGCAGGATTCCTCTTTGCAAACTCTGTTCCCAGGTAAAATCCCCTTGCCTGGACTTCCCTTCACAGAATCTTTCCTTCTCAATTGGTTCACATCGAGGTCAAGGGAAATTTTACTTTGTTTACATTCAAAGAAGCTGATGTCCTTCCCCTGGAACCTGGTAGCTCAACCTTGGCCCGCTGCTAATGCATCTCAGACGGCAACTCAGGAAACAATCAGCTTGAAGAAGGGGAGACTGAAGCTAAAAAGGATTTTAGAATCACTTCTAATCAGCTTCTGCACAAGGAAACTGAAGGGGAAAGGGGCCAACTCCACTAGCTCATCGGTGTTGGAGCCAAGGCTGCAATTCACACTCCTGGCTCCAGGGCTTTTGATAACGGCACCCTATCTCGAGGTCGCTCATAGAGGAAACACACTTTCTAATACACCTTCCTTCGCCTCACACACACGAGGCAGATAAGGAAGGGTTTTAGTGCTGTTGATATAGACGTCTTTCTTCTAAACTGTTTCTCCTTCTCTGATTTAAGGAGGTTTACCACTCAGTGGAGGCCATTTCCTTCCTGCAGTCTTGGGAACTATGTTTCCTACTGTGTGTCTGTGGTAGGGAGTGACAGGGGGAAAACAAGGTCTCGCGATGACCCTCTCAGAAGCCTACTTCAACACACTCACACTTGAAAGAAAAACATCTGTGGACTCCAGTTGCACTTAGTGAATCTGTTATCTCTAGCCAACTGTAAGATAATATTTGCTTTGCTGCATGATAAAGAAATATCAGTCACAATCAAAGGAAAAAAACCCAAGAACCTCATTATAGTTCGATGATCACTAAAAATGGAAATACATGTTAGGCCCTTAATCACTTAGGTAAAAGCGGGCAAGGACATCAGCCAAGAATTTGTTTGCACAGGAAACTGGCGGGTGAGAAGAAAGCGACTTTGGCAACGATGAGACTCTATAAAGCCCTCAATATCACTGAGAAAAATGGTTGGTTTTCCCCTCAGGTTCTTCTCCATTTTTTTCCCTTCAAGGAACCTGTGTTTGACGTAAACATAATTGCTAGAAGAGGGGGCACCCTACGGATGTCCCTGAACGGCATAGCTCAAGTTAGTAATGTACAACGAATCCTATACCCCTTTGATATATGGGCCCAAAGTCACCCTATTTTCACCTGTGTGCATGTGTGTGTGTGTCTTGCTTTAGCTTCTCACCTAATTATACTTGGTTTGCTGGAGGTAGAGGTTGGAGGCAGAGGCCTTAGCCATCGCACAGAAGGAGGCACAGGTGCCTCTTCGGCCCAGCTCAGCTGCTTCTCTTTTCTCTCATTGTCTAGTTCAAAAGAGGTGGCAGGTGGCACCTCTGAAGGCCTCCGAGATATGTAGATCAGAAGGCACGAGATTGTTTCTGATCTCTCACATACGTTTCTAGCAGGTGAGCTTCTGATTTTGTTTTCCAGTTCACCCCCGAGTTGAACTGCAGACCATAAGGAGCTGCTACCTGAAGAAAAGAGTAAAACTATATGGGGGGAAAGAAAAGTAGGTCCATACACCTCATAGGCCAGGAATAATATTGAGTCAAATTACACCCCATGAATTATTTACAGTATTTCTCTTTGCTAAATCTAAGCAAACATTCCACTTGCATCAAATCTACTCCAGGAGTTTTAACTGTTTATTGTAAAATCAAGTGCACAATAGCTCTTTCATGAAACATTTAGCTGTATCTTTAGCACTAACAAATATCACACATTTATTATGAATGCTTCCTTATTATAAAGCTAAACACTCAGTGCATGAAACTTTAAGCCCTGTATTCCAAATCATTATGAACAAGATGTTTCCTCTCAGGCAATTTATTCTGGTGATGTGGAATCTTTGAATAAATAGTGACGCTAGTATTTTTAATAGCTGTTTCCCACCACGTATTGCAAAGGAAACATTAACAAGGGCTGAATTCATAACTCAGCATTGTACAGGTCCCAGATTTAACAACATTTATGATGGACTATAAATTATTTTATATGCGAACATTCTGCCACTTGGATAATTTCACTTAGCTACATGTTCTCCACCTTATCGTTGTGGACAGAAAAGATATCCTATGAAAATCCCTCAGTAACAGTGGGATATTCTAAAGGAACCAATTTCAGAAGGTAGGATGGCACATGGCTGTCACCTCTCATAATTTAACCTGGCCTGCTCATGTCCTTTGACAAAACATGCTTCTGAGATAGCAGAGACAATATGGCCCTACTAAGTACTTACCCCCCACCATCTTCACTTTCCAGTCCCTCTGACCTATGTAGCTTCCAACCCATTCCTGTTTCATGCTCTTCTCCAAATGTTCATTGATATCATGAAGGAGTATTTGTCTTTCTGCTTAAAAGAGGGTATATCCTCTCCCTTTTCTGCTTTCAACAAAGTCCAACAAGGGAGATGATTACATTTTACCATTTTTCTCTAAATGTTGGCAATACATTGTATTTTATAAACCTCTACAACTCATGAGGTCCTGAACTGGAAACATAACTTGTTTTAAATTAATGCCTATGGTTCATTATTATCCTAATAAAGTGTTTGTTACTTTCCTATTTGTGAAGCATCATTTACACTCATAGCACATCAGATCTGGAGGGCCTGGTGGAGGCTAACAACAACCAATGAGTCTTAGGCAGGGGAGTGTTTAAAACACACATCGTAAGTAAAAGACAGAACACTGTACGTGAACAATAATTAAAATTAAAAAAATATTATCCAAAGAAAGAAAGAGAGAGAGAGAGAGAAAAGAAAGAAAGAAAGAAAGAAAGAAAGAAAGAAAGAAAGAAAGAAAGAAAGAAAGAAAGAAAGAAAAAGAAAGAAAGAAAGCCACACGTGGTAAGGTTCTTGTTCATGAATTCAGGCTCAGCGGTGTGTTTGTGTATGAGGTTGGGGAGGAGGAAGGTCAGGAATCTATTTTTTCAGCTCCAGGAATTTTTTTTTAAATCTAGGACTGAGGAAAGCCTTTCTCAGAAAACTAAGTAAAACTAAGAACTATAAAGAACTATGTAATACTGGGCTCCACAAAAAAAGCTAAATATTCAGAAACAAACAAAAACATCACAAAGCCAAAAATAATAAACTGGGGAAAATATTTACAAAAGGTATTTCTTCACAAGAGATAAAGAGCTCTAACAAATCAATAAGAAAATGAGTTTCTTCCCAAATTCGTTCATAGGAGCTGTATATTAAGACAATAAAATAACACTGTCACATATCTAATTGTGAAAGATTGAAAAGTTTGGTAGCTTGGATTCACATAGTCTCCACTGGTGAAGTGGACATTGGTGCTACCACTTTGGAGGATAATTCCTAACATTTGTAATGGAGAGCACTTCTATGTAAAAGGCAATGCCAGATTAAAACATTCCCCCACTCATATCTATATGAGCTATAACAGCTCTTAAGACAAACTTTAAAAAAATGTATCACAGGGGAGGGGGGAGGGGATAAGGGGGGAAAAGGGGGAGGGTTTTCAGGAACATCTGTAAAGGACACATGGACAAAACCAAAGGGGGTAGGATCAAGGGTGGGAAGTGGGGATGGCTGGGGTGGGGGGAGTGGTGAAGGGAAATGGAGACAACTGAACTTGAACAACAATAAAAAATGTGTATAAAGCCCTGGCTGGCGTAGCTCAG
Source organism: Phyllostomus hastatus (assembly GCF_019186645.2). Classification (NCBI taxonomy): domain Eukaryota; kingdom Metazoa; phylum Chordata; class Mammalia; order Chiroptera; family Phyllostomidae; genus Phyllostomus; species Phyllostomus hastatus. Next base: position 44,639,899 of record NW_025333960.1, on the reverse strand, counting down.
TGGATTGAGCGTGGGCTGAGAACCAAAGTGTTGCAGGTTCGATTCCCAGCCAGGGTCCATGCCTGGGTTGCAGGCTATAACCCCCATGAACCGCACATTGATGTTTCTCTCTCTCTATCTCCCTCCCTTCCCACTCTGAAAATAAATAAATAAAATCTTTTAAAAAATGTGTATAAAAATGTATCTGCAGTGAACAGTCAAGGAAAGGAATAGCAACTTCATTGTACAATCTATAAAATGTCTCCAATAAAATAAGATATTGATGCCACTCTTCTTCACTCCTCACCATACTTTTACTGCCCAGAAATAAAACTAAGGGAAAAACACAAATAGACGTATTTTTTTAAATCTCATGAATATTCTCCAATTTAGAAAGAAGCCTATTGAGAGGGTGTGTAAACAGCCTGGGGAAATGGTAGAAATACAAACCCATGATAGATTCATTCCCCTGCAGAATTTCAGAAATGGAAAAAGACAGGCAGTGTCTCTAGTAAGTAGAGTAAATGGGACATTTGAATTTAATAAAATACATTTACAATTCCATGTGGAAAAAAACACAATGAAAGGAAGAAGAGAACATAATAATAACATGAATTAATTTCAATAAGAGATGGGGGGTTAATAAAACATGCAAAATAAAAAGTAAAGGGAGCTCGTGGAATTGAGGGGGGGAAATTAAGAACCCAAAAATAGGATTACAGATTTCATAGCAATGTTAGAAAGAGCAAGAGAAAAATCTACATGCCTGAAAATCAAATTGTTGGTAGGAAAAACTGCATGTAAACTACAGATGAAACAGAGATTAAAGCATTAGAGAGAAGAAAGTAGATGTGAAGAACCAAAAGAAAAAAAAGATTCACCATGTTGACTTGGAAATTTTTACAAGTCAAAGAGAAAACCCACTATAAAATACAGCATAAGTAAAATGTCCTTGGAATTGCAGATCATAAATGTATACCATATTCCGAGAAAATTTGATGGAAGAAAAGTTGCAGTGAGACATATTCAAATTAAATGTTTAAGTTCTAATGTGAAAAAATAAATCTTCAGGCACCTACACAGCAACACAACTCATTTTCCTGGAGGGAAATGAAGGGGAATCAGAAATTTTCCACTGCAACTCTCTATCCTAAAAGACAGTAGTTTCTAAAAAATTCTGAAGGAAAAGGGGACCCAAGAACATTATACTCAGCCAATTTGTTCCTTGTCTATAAAACAGTTGAATCATGTTCTCACAAGCATTCAAGCACCTAGAAAAATAGTAGTAATTTGATTCCTTCTTGAAAAATACTTACATCAATTAAATCCAAGTAATCAAAAAATGAGTCAAAGAACTCAAAAAGAGAAAAGACATGGCTTTTAAAAACATGTAACAGGTCCTGAACATATTAAATACAGAAATACAACAAAAATTGAGGTAATGATTATTATAGACTAGACTGTAAAATTTATAGATGTTAACACAATTTTTTATAATTAACAAATTCTGGAGTTGGGTGCCTCTGGGGGGATAAAGTGGAATATTGTGTAAGAGTGGATTTTGTCCTCAGTATTTTTGGAATCTTAATTGTAGAGAGAACTTTTAGAAACTATTATCTCTTGTGGCAATAAAACATTTATCTAAAATTTAGAGATTCCTTCAGTTTTACCTCAATTTCTTTTTATTCTCTTAGATCCAAATAAAACCTAAATGTAATATAGTTTTTAAACAGCATATATATCATGGCCCTTTTTAATGAAAGTTTATATATCTAGCTTTCTTTCCACATAAGCATTAATATAGGTCTGTCATTCTATTCTCCTAATGTAAACAAAAATGGTGATTTATAGATGATTATGAATCCGAATTTTTTGTGCTCTTTTTTATTCTTGTTTATTGCTTGAATTTTTACATATTTGTATGATTTTCCCCAGAGATCTCATTATGTTTAAAAAATCAACCGTGTGTTATCGTAAATTTATTTTTTAAAATTAATTTGGACTAGTAGTTTCTTTTTTAAGAATCCATCCTACACATCTTTTTGCCTACATATACTTGCAATATCATATATACAAGTACGTTCATTGAGAAAGCCTTAAATGTCCATCATTAGAAAACTGGTTAAATAAATTATGGCATATTCATACAAAAATATTATGTAACCATTAAAAATAATAAGGCCTATCTAAATATGGTGACATGGAAAAACCTCCAAGAACTATGCAATTTAATAAAGTTCAGGTGCACAGTGAGAACGGTGTATTCCCATCTGAGTTGAAAAGCTGCATGTCACACACGTAAACCCCCACATCTGGTAGTCCAGGGCAGTGTTGTGTGTGTGTCGACATACACAGTCTGTTAACAGCAGTTGCATCTAAGAAGGGCTAGGAGACTGGAAAGGGAGAATTCTCTTTTACTGTATTCTTTTAGTATCATATATACATTTTTTTCATTACATTCATTTATTACTTTTCCCCTTTGGGAGAAAACTGTTCAAAGAAGAAGACTTCACTGGTGATCATGTTGTTCAAGCCCTTCATTGTATGGAGGATAAAGCTGAGACTAGGGGCCAGTTAAGTGACTTGATCGAGTTCACACAGCTAACAGGAGACTTTAATTTATCTCTTTTGGAGCTGATGCCAGCGCTTTCTATACACAGCCTCACACTTAGAACAGCATTGTCACTAAGATAACAACGACCAGAAGTATCATCATAATACACAATTTACAGTCTCTCCTTGGGATGCTTAGAGCTTTAATAATTCCAAAAGGGGCAAGTTACAACTCAATTAAGCAAGACTCCTGGGGAAACCTGTGGCATGTCAGATGAAACCAAATTGCTGGGAGTGGAAATGAATGTGATCGCGTTCTCCATTACTGTCACCCAGAACCTAACACGCGGGTGGGTGATAGCAAATGCACAGATGGTTTCTACCTAGCTTAATCTCAACAGGCTTTTAGGACCAATTTATCACTGTCTCAAAAAAAGAAAGAACTTGAGAGCCCATGTAGGAAGAACCAATTCCCAGTGTGGTTTTGGAATGTTTCCCTTTAAAGTCTAGCCCCATTCCTCAGCAAACGCAGAGACATCACAAAATTCTAGCTTGGAGCATTTTCAAAAAGTGTCGTATTCTGATAACCATTTTAACACATGGACGTCACACAGGCACACACTCCCCCACAAATAAATCGATATGAATTTTTAAATTATTAACTGTGAGGTAATTACAAAACCTTTGCCCGAAAAGAGACAGTGCATTTAGTATCATTTACAAAACAAAAAAAAAACACAACAACAAAATGAGGATGGTTTTGTTTGAATTCTGGCTCTGCCATTCCCTAATTAAACTGATCTTGGGCATGTTGGTTTCTAGCCACCGGTTTTCCATCTTTAAAATGAGAATAATGGTTCCAGCATCTCAGGATTGTGGCGGGGATTGAATGAGATAATACGTGCCCTTGCCAAAAACGGGCTGTGTCAAAAGGAGATACAAAATAAATGTTAATTTCCGTTCCCCTTCCCTAGATAAAAACAAATTTAAAGGAATGTAGACATGTATGCTTCAAGAAAAATCCCGTATATTGAATCAAATTGGAAAGAAATTAGCCTGACATGGAAATGAATTCAAATTATGAACGTGGTCATTCAGAGAAACGGAATGAAACACACGGCCCCTCCGGGAAGACGTGTTATCACTGGGAAGGAGGGGAAACGCATGGCTACGTGGCGCACTTAGTTCTTGTTCTTGTATTTGCTGCTTCGCTCATAATTATCAAATACAAATGAGGAAAAGTGATTTGGAGTTGTATAATTAAAATGAAGAAAAGGTAATTTTAGGCAAAGTATGCAGAAAGCGTTTTGGTAATGAGGCTGAGAGAAAGAAGTATTTTCTAGAGACAATAATTGAATCCTCATCATTTGAGACACGAAAACTAGAGTGTCTCTGACTGTCAGACACAGGCTGTCCTATTAAGGCTAATATTCTATTAGTCTCTAACACGAAGCAGGTGATATTCAATAAAATGTGAGTAATTTTTACGTCAAATATGTGATACATTATGCACACATATCAAGCACTACCTAAAGGCCTATATTTTATATATGTAAGTGCATATACATATATATATATATTTGTTTATAACATCATCAGTATGTGCTCATTAAACCAAAGCATGTGTGTGTGTTTCAGAAAACAGAGTTTCTATAATTATATTATATTATCTCTAATTGTATATACAAAGCACTGTACTAATGGGCCAATAAAAGCCTTATTTGTGTTAACAATCTAGCAAGAAAGAAACATAGGCATCTAAAAAGAAAAATTTGGGCATAAATGAGAGATGGGGAAAGAGAAGCACTAACTATAAACTGAAAATAAAATTATTTGTCTTTAATATATAAAATTAGTATATGATATGTGATGTCAAATGGAAATAATGATATGATACAGATTATGATAGGGAAGAGTTGCTTTTGAATCTTATCCCATTTGAGATGTCAACATTCAACTCTTGTTACAGAGTCAAGGCCGCAGACCTAAAGGAATGATAACCTTAAACTGTCAGGAAGTTAATCTATGCCACAGCTTTTTCAACAATACTTTATTAGGCACCAAGTCAGTGAAATTCACTGCCATTATTTGTAATGAGAGATAAAACAGAAAAAAATTAAGGTACCGGTTATCAATACTTGACGTCTATGGGACTGGTTCATGGAGAATGATACAATCAAAGTATGCAAAGTGAAAGTAGCATGAGAAGTAAAAAAAATAATTACACCCAGAATTCGGGGCAGGAGGAAACATTTTATAAAGGGAGATATAGGAGGGCATTGTAAAAGACATACAATTTTGTCTTGGTTGCAAAACTGGGAAGAATTGCCTTATGTCGGGAAGAGGAAGCACCGTAGAACAGGCTGCACAGAAGGGAATGTGAAGGGATACAATGGTAGATGCAGCAAGAGACGGACGCCCAAGAGAAGAACACCAAACTGCTTACATACCAACACAAAAGTGCTTACTTACTCCGGTACCAAGGTGGAGCCATGGAAGGCCTTACAGAGATTTTAAAACCACAGTTAGAAGAATTTTAGGAAAGTCATTCTGACAAAGTGATGGCTGGATTCAGGGAATAGAGCCTGGAAATTGGAAGACTGAGTAGAAGACTTACTTGTGTGATTATTCGGGTGACTGGCCAGCTTGGTCCCAAGTAAGGCCCTGCGATGGGACAGAGGTGACTGGGGAGACGTCTGGCAGTGATGGGACTTGGGAGGAAATAGAAACAGCATGGATATGAAAGCAAAGATAAAAAGAGAAATAAAAATTCACACAGGGACTTTCTCTTCTAGCCATAAGAGAATGCCAGGGTTCAAATTTATCATCCTGCCATAAAATAAAATAAAAAAAACTAAACAAAGTGTGTAAGAGAAGTATCTTCAGATATCAGACCTGTGTAGCACAGGGCTGTGATCTCTTTAAAAAAAAGAGAGAGAGAGAAAACAAGGTGAGTTCTTCAATTGCACTGGCATTTTGCCTGGAAGTCACTGGCAAACTTTAAGCCCAGAGAGGAGAAACTCAAGCAGAACTGCATGGCATTGCTAGTTGAAGAAATAGTTATTACAGTTCACAGTGGCAAATGTAGCTAAAATTTGCAAGGTAGGGTAGCAGAGAGCAAAAAGCTACATGCAAAAATGGCTCCGGAAATTTGAAGAGGGATCTTCTTCGGTCTTTGACTACATACTGATCTATGCATGTATAGGATAAAACTCCACAAGTTTGGATGAGAACAACTTGGGGAAAAACAATTACATACCAGATAGTGGTAAAATTAAAAAATTCCCAGAGTTCACTTAAGGACAGGACTGATTTTATTTCCCCCTGGTTAAAGTGGAAATACATCATTGGATAGGTGTCCATCATATTTCTCTAGACACTCAAGAAAGACCAGGCTTTACAAATGAGTGTAAATTAGTCTCAGAGTACAAGCTAATGTGGACTTGCTTTTAAAAAAAAGTTGAAGCCCTGAGATGATCTACAAGAAGCTCAACTTCCGATCAGAACAAAGTCCAACTTTCTCTCAAAGAATACAGCAAAATCCAGTACCCAGAAGTATAAATTTATAGTGTCTCTCATTAAGTCAAATATTATGAGCAAATGAAGAAACAGAAAAATGTGGCCAATACCAGAAGAAGAACTAGCTGGTAGAAACAGACCTTCAAGTGACAGATGATGAAATTAATAGATAGGGATGTTAAAATAGCTATTGTAAGTGTGTATAATATGCTCGAGGACTTAAAGAAAACATGTACATAATAATAAATGGAAGATACAAAAAAGAACAACGATAACTTCTAGAAATAAAAAGCACAAAATCTAAAATGAAGAATTCATGGAATGAGACTGACAAATTAGATACAACAAACAAACAAAATGAATGACCTTGATGATATAACAATATAAATTACTCTACGGGAAGCACTAAGAAAGAAATGTCCCACTCCTAACTCTCCCCTCAAAACTTCACTAACCTGAGAGAATGTATCAAGCGTAGCTGGAGTCCCAGAAGGCAAGTGGAATGAGGTATCAGAAAAATATATATTTAAAGAAAAAATGGATAAAATATTTCCAACTTTGGCTAAAACTATAAACCTACAGCTCCAAGCAGTTCAAAAATTCCAAGCAGCAATGGCAAGGAGGGGTAAGACAATTCCAAGGAGTAAGACAATCAAATTACTGAAAAACAGTGAAAGAGAAACATCGTAAAGGCAATGACAGAAGAAAACTTACATTATGAAAAAAAGGAACAAAGAGAAAACTGTCGGATTTCTAATCAGAAAATATGTTAAACAGAAACGAGGTTATGCACGGAAAGAAAATACTGTCAACTTACAATGTCATACATAGCACAATGTATTTTAGAAATAATGGTGAAAAAAAGACTTTAAGAAAAACAAAAACTGAGAGAATGTTTTATCAGCAGACTTACACTACAAAAATATTAAAGAGAGTTCTTCAGGCAGAAGGTAAATGATACCAGATGCAAACTGACTTCACTAAAAAGAATGAAGAGTGGTGAAAACAATAAATTTGTTGGAAAATATAAGGGAACAATTTTTCCCGTTTTTTAAAAAAATTCTTTAAAAGATCATTGACTGTTTAAAGCTCAGAAACTCATGAGAGGGTTTATAACACACAAAGAAATAATATGTACGACAACGAAGAGCACGAAAGACACAGGGAACAGAAGTGCGCTGGTGTAGGACTCCTGCATTATACATGACGTGGTGCGACATTGGGCTGGCCAGACAGTCTGTTTAGTTTTTTCCATAAAACAAAAGACACATTTTTCATTGTCAGCAACAATTTCATTGATTTGGATATTTTGAGTATGTCGGCGATCTCGCGCAATTGGCTTCTAGTGGGTAGAGGCCTGGGGGGCTTCTAAACATCTTCCAATGCATAAGACAGCCCCACAGCAAAGAATGATTTGGCCAAAATGTCAATAGTACCAAGAAACTTCGCAAACCAATTCTGACATGTTCGATTACTCACAGCACCTTTTCCATACACTGCACAAATTGTTTCTTTGCATTTCAGTTGCATTTTTACTTTTCTTGAAATGATAAAGTATAATATGCCAAAAATGTTGTATACATGCTTTCATCTTCAATATTAAATGGCTGCACAAAAATTTACCAATTCTGAGAAGTTTTTTTTAAATGTACACTGATACGACAGCTGTCACAATACAATCTAACACAATTATTTCGAATGAAGTTAAAGACAATTAAGCACTACAAAAGCCATAGTATGGAAAAACTAAATGAACTTTTTGGCCAACCCAATATGATTTAGAGGTAGACTGTGATAAATGAAAGATGTGTATTGTAAACCCTATGGTATCACTTAATATTTCTAATATGCCAGTAGTGGTAATAAAACAAAACATTAAAAAATAAGCAAAATACAAGTAAAGAGGGGAAAGGGATTTAAAAAATACCAAGATGGAACAAATAAGAACAAATAGCAAGGTGGCAGGTTTTAACTTGACTATATTAATAATAACATTAAAAATAAATGGTTTAAAATCCCCAATTAAGACATAGATTGCTGAAATGAGTGAAAAATCAAGATTTAACTATATATTGTCTACAAGAAACTCACTTCAAGTGTAAATATACTAATAATGAAAAGTAATAAGATGAAAAAACATACCATGAAAATACTAATCATAAAAACTCTGGAATAGCTATGTATTAATACCAGGCAAATAGACTTCATAACAGTAACAGTACCATGGATAAAAAGAGATATTAAATAATGATAAAGAGAACAATTCATCAAAAAGACATAGGACTCATGGACATGGACACCCATGTGGTGATTTCTGGGGAGAGGGGAGTATAAGGGGGCTCAATGGTAATGGAAAAGATACAATAAAGATGAAATAAAAAATAAAATAAGTAAACAGAAAAAAAGACATAGGCCTAACATGTATTTTTCTGTGGTGACTAGTTTTCTGTGTCAACTGGACTGCCCAGGGGTTGCCCAGATTAAACATTATATCTGGGTGTGACTATAAGGCCTTTCTGGATGAGACTGGCACTTAAAATCGGTGGCCTCAAAGCAGATTGCCTGCCCCCATGCAGTGGGGCATCATCCAATCAGAGGAGGGCCTGAATAGAACCAAAGGTGGAAGTGAGGAGGAACTAGCTTCTTCATCACTGTTTGAGCGGGAACATCTCACCCCACCATCCCGCGTCCTCAGACTGAGATTTATGCCATCAGCCCGGGCCTTCGGAATGGGGGGAGGGCGGGGGGAGGGCACCTCTGGCTCTCCGGGCTCTCTAGCTTGCAAACAGCAGCTCGTGAGATGTCCCAGCGTCCGTAACTGCAAGGCCAATTCTTCATCACAAATCTTCTGTGGATCCATATCTCCCATTGGTTCTGTTTCTCTGAAGAACCCTGACTAACACAGCTCCTAATTACAAGACTTCAAACTGTAATACATGAAGTAAAAACTGAAAGAACTGAGATGAGAAATAAATCCACAGTTATAGCTGGAGGCCTCCACACAGCTCTCTCCGCCACTGATGGAGCAGCTAGACAGGAGATCAGAAAAGACATAAGGTCTGGGCAAGGCCATCATCCAACCGGTTTTAACTGGTATTTATAGGACACCTACCCACCAGCAGCAGAGTACGTATTCTTCTCAAGTACGCATGGAAAAATCACCAAGATAGACTACTGCTAGACCATAAATGAGTCTTGGTAGAATCAAAGCATTGCAATCCTCCCTAGTATGTGCTGTCAGGTAATATAATCAAACTAGAAATCAGGAACAGGAACATACATGGAAATTTGACATACAACATACTTCTAAGTAATCCATAGTTCAAAGCAAATTTTAAAAAGGACATTAAAAGTTATTTTTAATGGAAAGAAAATGAAAATACATGTCAAAATTATGGGAGGCAGCTGAAGCAGTGTTTAGGGAAGTTTTATAGATTTAAATGTTTATATTAGAAGTCTCAAATCAATGATCAAAGCTTCCACCTGAAGAAGGTAAAAAAAGAGAGCAAACTGAACAAATAGTAGAAAGACAATAATAAAGCTAAGAGTAGAAATCAGTAAAACAGGAAACTGACAAGTAATAAAAAATAAATCAATGAAACCAAACCTTGTGATATGAACAGATTAGTAAAAATGATAACACACACACGAGTTACCAATATGAGGAATGACAAAGGGAGCATTACTACAGATATTATAGATAAAAAAGATGATAAAAGAATATATTAACAGCTATATGCCAATAAATTTGACAACCTAGATGAAACAGCCAAATTCGCCCTTGAGAAAAGATAGAATATCCAAAAATTTTTTATATCAATTAAGAGGCTGAATTCATTATTTAAAATTTTCAAAAACGAAAATTAAAAATTCACCTTAGATGGTATTATGGTGGATTCTTTAAAGCAGTTAATAGAAATAATACCAATATCACACAAAATCTTTCAGGGAACAGAAGAGAAGGAAATACTCCCCAACTCATTTTATGAGACCAGCATTACCTTGGTAACAAATCAAGATGTAGACATATAAGAAAGAAAACTTAAAGAATGAAAAATTCCTCATGAACGGAGGCATAAACCTTAACAAATTATTAGCAAATAGAAGCAACATGGCCAAAAATGCATATTACATGAATAAGTATAGTTTATCTCAAGAATGCAAGGTTAGCTAACATTTTAAAATCAATTAATACAATGTACCTTATTAATAGGATAAAAGTGAAAACATAACTATCTCAAGATGAAGTCAAGTGACAAAATTCAACAGAAATTCTGGACGATAGCTCTCAGAACTGTGTACAGGAAAGAACTTTCTTGATCTGATAAAGGACACCTACAAAAAAAAACCCTATCGCTATCATCTTAATATAATTGATGGTAAAGGATTAAGGCCTGTCACTACTTCTAAACTGGGTTTATCCAATAAGAGACACTGGTGGGAAACTAGACAGCAAGGAGAGAGTAAGGCCAGGGCATTCATTCTTCCAATTTCCTTCCTTCTAGCCCCATCTTCCACTGAAGGCCACAGCTCCTAGAGGGCGGCTCTCTCCTGAGACAAAGTGAACAGGTGACAGTTCAGTCCCTTCACACCTGCAGGACTTTGCTGCTCTTACCTACTTGGGGCCCCAATTAGGTTTCATGTAACCCTGCCCCCATCTCTGCAAATGGTGTTTTCGGAAACTCAGCTCAGTTTCCTTGGTGAAGTGTGCCATCTGATCCCCAGCAGGCCCCTGAATCCGAATCTGATACCCACCATCGTACATTTACAAAATACACGGACAGACTCCTCCTGAATGGTGTATATTGTTTTTCCTACGATCTTGAATTTCCATGCCATTTTTCTCATGGGACTTTATCTTTATGCTTGAAAATCTTTCGTTGATCACTTAGTCATACTTCCCTGCAACAAAATTTTGTATATAAATTGAAAAGTTTAAGTTGATTTTATTTCATGCAATCAAAATGAATTATAGATGATTGCCAAAAATTGTTCTGGGTTGAATGAATATCATTACAGTTATTAATCCACAATTGATCAAACAATGGAAATATATCATGAAGTTTGATTGAGAAATTATTGAATGTAGCAATTTTTTTCTGGAAATGCATCTTTAAATGGGAATAGGGCTTATTTATATTTCCATAGATGAATACAACTTGAATGAACACAGCTAGAATGATATGAGGGTCAGACTAAATCAACAGGAAAAAGAAAGGACGGGGTCACAGGAAGTTCAGAGTTACAAAAGGCGCATAAATCCTTGTTGTTAAGTCCATTTCTTCTAAGGGTAGAACCTAAAAGACATTCCTCCAATGTATGCAGCAAAGATAAATAAATTAACAGAAAAGAGGTTAGTAGGGGGCAAGACATTTGTGCTGATGCTAAAAATAAAACAGAGGTTTACAGTATATAATCATCTGGCAAAAATTAATGAAAATGTCTTTCCTGTGAATCTGGCTAAGTAGTCAAGAAAGTATGAATGCTGACTTAATACTAACATACGGTCTGTCTTCTAGAGAACATAATATTGCTATTTTGGAAGTAAACGTGGAATTTTCACCTTCTCCTCTTTGATATTGTGGGAAAGAAGCAGCTATGGCCCAGGCTGGGGTCTCCTTTTTTGTGGGCTTCAAAGATCTCTGCAGTTTATTTGGCGTGCTGGGGAGTCTTTACACCCTGGAGCAGCATTCTCTAGTGAGATCAGGATGAGTAAGAGGCGAGGTTTTCTTTCGTAAATGGTGGGAGGAGGGATTGAGAAAGGGGAAGAAAGAAACAGTCAGGTACATAGATTTACAAGAGAGTGAACGGGAAGCTGAGGATCTGGAATACCCCTTAACACTACGCACCCCCATTCTGGCACGTCACACCTCCCAGTGTGGAACCTGGGAGGGCCCCCCGGGGAAGGTCTCCAAGTGTGGCCAAACTCAGTACAGTATCACCTGGAGAAAGGAAAGAAAAGTCACTACTTGAACTAATCATTCAGATTTACGTGGTTCTACTTTCCTCAAGACACGTTTTCTTTTTCAAAGCTGCTAATACCGAACAGCCCAAGTATGTGACACAGCGAAGAACGTGAAACTGGATCTTTTGTATATTCTAAGGCTGAGTCTACACAATAGCAAAGTGTCAGATGTTTTGTCTCCACATTGCCAGACATCTGGATTGAATGAGGAGTCAACTAAATGGACTTGATGTTCATCTTGTTTCCCTCTTTAAGGCTGTCTTTCATTCCTGGCTGCGAAACACCCTTTGATATCAGTAGCAGATCTGAGCATGAAATCAAACTGTCTGCACAGAAGAAAAGAAGGCAACCTTGCTCATTCTTCCCACGGACCTGCTTTCTTTCCTTTCCTTTCTTTTTTTTTTTCTAAGCCCTCCGGGGACTTTCAGGTAAAGGCCACGGAGCTCCACCTTCATCCATCAGTAAAGGGCAACGAGGGTGCCCCTGCCACCTGAAACCGCTCCAGTGATGTCCAGCCTCCAATTTCAGCCTGCTCCCCCTTCCTGCTCACTCTCCCTGCTCAAGGAGGGGAGCCCTGCTTGGGGTCATTTCTCCACCCCTCTGGCCGCCCGCAAGGTAGAGGGAAGCAGCCCCCTGCCTATCTCCAAGCCACGCATTCAACAAAGCGACATAATGAGCTACATTTTGTTGAGGGCTCTCCAGGTCCCCCAAATCTTTCTCAAATGTGATTGTTTATAAAATGTTTGATAAAAATAAATGATGCTTTCAATTTAAACAAAATTTCACACTGTTACTGGTTTTAATAACAGTTTTGACAGATGAGATTTTCATCATCTGTTTTTTCTTTGTGAAGCCTTCTTCAATAAACTAAAAATGCTTTAAACTAACAGATGTGACTATAAAGTAAGGCTTGAGTGTGAGACATCAGGAACGAAGGCTTGTCAAATGCTTCAACGTAGAAATGTATTCCTACTGTAAGCATCCCCTGGGTATCAGGAGAGTCTCCAACCTGATGGTCGCTGGCTGACGTGTGAAGCTGGTTTGAGGGGTGAGATGCCCCTTATTCCGAATGGGGAGCCCGTCTATGCCTGCTCCTCCCACTCCTTCTCGGGATCCAGCGATCTCCGCGCCTCCAGCTCTCCGAAACCTGATAGAAAGTCAACCCAAATTTGAGCTGATGTTGACATTTGACAAACTGATGATTCACAATTTTTTTCTATCAGCTCAAAAATTTGAATTTTCAATGACGTTATATGTGCCATAAAATGTTTATTTTTGACTACTTTTATATATATATATATATATATATATATATATCAGACTTGAAGCTGAAAAATTGAGATTGCAGTACTCTGATTTCAAAATAGCTCACTTGCCTCCAAAATATAGCAGTTTGAAGGGTTCTTTTCCTTTTTTTGTGATGTCTTTATATATTTTAAACAGTTATTTTTGTACAGAGAATGCAACATTATGAGGCAGATTGAGAAATCAGTTTAACAACAAAAGTAATCCTAAAGCTTAAATTAAGGAGTGGTATTATGCAAAGAACATTTTTCTTAAACCGTGCCCTATTCCAGATGAAATATCCTCTTCCACCAAAAAGTATGTCAAAATTGATTAACGTGATCTGAGGATTAAAATAAAAGATTGAGAAATACTAATTTCCGTTTCTGTCTCTTGCACCAACATTGCATGTAGCCTATCAAACCATTTCACCCACCGTTTCACCCTCCTTTGAAATGAGCACAGAGCACTCGACTCCTGTGTGATGGAGTTAATGAACGGGTAATATGTCACTTCTCTTACTAGGCTTCCTCTCGCCCCCAGAGTGAAATCTGCTAATGGCCCCACTGTAGGCACAGGCTGCCCAGCACCTGGGCCGGCCCTAACAGGCGCAAGATCTCATTCTGCCCTTCCAAGGTACCTCCAAGGGAAGTTCCTCTGCCAAAAGAGGTATTCACAAGGACTGGGAGAGGGCAGGGGCTCTGGCAGAGTCAGGGAAGAAAGTGGGTTGTCTTAAACTCTGGCCTGAGATAGGCCAGCAGACCACAAAGCAAGACATTACATGAAAGAAGGGAGAGCTGCACTGAGGAGGGAGGAGGGGACCTGCCTCACAGGCCAAGAATAGCCCTAAAGGAGGGTAGTCAGGTGGTCCAAAGCCAGTGTGCGAGCATCACGACGAGATCAGACTGGGGTTGGGCAGCAGTTGGAACAGACTGGTGTTGGAGTAGAGACCAATCGAGATCACAAGGTCGAGCTATGTTTGCTGGGGAGGAGGCAAGTTTTTAAGTTCCCGGGAAAGAGAGCAGGAAGAACCAAGAGAGCTTCAGAGCTCCGCCCCTTGCTAGAGTCTGGGGTTCTGGATAGAAGGTCCAGGCTGAGGGCAGCCTGGGGGATGAAGGGGGCAGTCGATCCCATGGTTCCGGTTGGAGAGGCTCAGGACAGGATAGGAAAGGGTCAGAAGTGCTGGCTTTAGTGCTGGTGTTGCACACTGACTCATAAATACGCATTCAGGTGTCTGCTAACTCACATAATGTCTCCATATAACGTAGCTCATGCCTTGAATGGCACAAGTAAATGAACCAGAGTAAAAAAAACTATGGAACAAACAAAGGGGAAGCCACTTGGACATATAAAACCACACAATTATGTCTGGCACTTGAAGCATACTCTTAGACAGCACAATTCTGTTTTCAGACCATAAAACAGAACAATCTGATGGTGATAGTGACATGCTTTTCTAAGTATGAATACCGAAAGAAGTAAAATATTACCCCGTGACTTTATCTTTTACAGATTCTCACGCCATCTTGATGATTCCCTACTTGTCAACTCTACTGAGCGTGTATTACAATCAGAAATGGAACTATGAAGAAGATAAATTTAGAGTTAACTGCTGTTATTAAAGAACATTTTTTTCAGCCCAACATATAGAAGACTTACCATCTATCTCTTCATCCCTTTTTTCAGGCTACGAAAGAACTTGGATTTGCCCTTCAACCTCTCCTTCCCCAGTCACCTCTCAGCTAGGTTTAAATAATCATCCTTCCCTCTTTGAATATCTTTTGTCTCTTCTTGGTCCCTCTCTTTGGCTTCTTGTGACTTTGAAACATTTTCACTCTTATTTACTCACCTCACAGCCATTCCATCACTTATTTAGTCAACACATTTTTTAAAAAAACAAACAGACTTTTTTTAAAGATTTTATTTATTTATTTTTAGAGAGGGAAGGGTGGGAGAAAGAGAGAGAGAAACATCAATGTGTGGTTGCTGGGGGCCATGGCCTGCAACCCAGGCATGTGCCCTGACTGGGAATTGAACCTGCGATGCTTTGGTTCACAGCCCGTGCTCAATCCACTGAGCTACGCCAGCCAGGGCTAGTCAACACATGTTAATTAAGCTCTGAGCACTTGGAAGATTTCAACCTAGTTCCATGTAATGCCATCTGGGAACCACTTCCTTTTCTTGTCATCACCATCTTACCTGCGCCCCCCGCCCATGATTATTAATTAGATGAGCCCTGGGCAGAGTCTTGGAGAATACACAAACTAGCTCCATAGCGACATACTGAATGCTACCCAAAGATGGGCCTCACCTGTTGGCCAAAGGACAACTAAGGTCACTAAGTGGACTTCTGTGTGCCTCCCTGGAGTGGGAGACAGAGAGCCTTCCGTGGGGGAGATCTGTGGCTTCTTTCTCTCTGGCTCCCCATTTCTCTGGTACCTTCTCCCCCTCCTCCACCCCACCCTTGGGGATCTATAATCTACTCTTTCAACTAGATTAGTCTCTGAAGGTAGAAAAACTTGCTCAACAAGTACACATCCGAATCTGACTTACCCTAAGACCAGAGGGTTTTTCAAAGATGTTCAGCCATTGTTTTAGGTGACTCTCTATCTGGGTGTCTAATCCCGAGGGTTGCAGACAGGAAGGGGTGTCCCCAGAATACAAGTAAAAGCATGTTCTTACATCAGGGATAGAAAAACATCTATTAATATATTAGATATGTTAATATATTAAAATATAATCCCGCTACCTCTTTAGTATAAACTGCTAGGTAACATATTGCATTAAATGAGAACGACAGAGGAATTGGGGCTGGGGAGATGCAGAAGCCGGGCCCCTGACCCCATCCTGCCCAAGACTCTACTCTAGTTTCCTTCCATACTTTCACTTCGATGTCTCATTCATAGCCAACACTTTCTCCTTATCCATTTTTTTTTCTTAATCCTTGCAACCTGGCCTCCATTTTCACTGCAGAACTGCAACTAGGCTTTTAAAGGTCACCATTTGCTTTCTACCTGGCAAATCCAGAGGATTTCTGAGTCTTTACCTTCCTTCATGCCCCCAAAGCTCCGGTCACTGTATCACGCGGGCACCCGTATCACCTACAACATTTGCTCACCTACTAATCAGGAAGATTCCAAGCCGTATTACCTTTGGTGGTTTGGTCCTGAAAACAATTGGTGCCCGGGATGAATTCAATGTTTTTCAAGCTATGCTCACTTCGTCTACATTATGATGCACTATCCTGGACAAAAAATAATGGAGAAGCTGTCTCCTTTGTCTGAGGATGACTAGCCTGCAGAAAAAACTCTTGGAGGCTAAAAACCTGCATCCTAATCCCAGCCCCATTGTGTGCTGCCTCTGCAGCTTTGGCGACCCACCCTGTGGCTTCGTTCTTAAGACAGAGCGTGATTATAGTGATGATGGAATGGATCCCACATGAGTGATGGCCAGCAAAGCTGATGCCCCACTGCACGGCACTGGGGCACCTGGGCTGGGCGGAGCCTACACATCTGTTTCCAGGACGAGGCCACACCAGCCAAAGGTGAGCCAACACATAGCACACCTGAGGGCCTTAGGAGCTGTTGCAACAAAAAAGGCTCTCAGCATGACTGTGCACCCAGGGCAAGGGCTGGGGAAGAGAAGAAAGAGAGGCCAGAGGTGAAAAGGTGGGCTATATGTTGCAACAGCCTCTACCTGAACTTCAGGAGTTGTTCCATCTACTGTTGCCCCTGCGAACAGCCTGGGAGCCATCACATGAAGCTCCCGCCTGAAATACCCAGCCTCTGGAAACCTCAGCTTACCACACAGAGGCATCTGCTTTCAGGTCTTTGGTGAACTTGCTTCCCCCACCACTGCAGTAATAAAAACACACCCAAGTTTTCCCAACACTTTTCTCCTTAATTAAACAGCCCCACTCCTCCCGTTCACATGAGGAAGAAAAGAATGCCTTTTTGGCTGAACACAGCTGGCTCACTTAAAGTTTCACTAAGACCCATTTTTATTAGTTAACACAGCAGTTCGCATGCAACGAAATAACCGCCAAAATCAGAGGCACATACATATTATTACTGACCAACAATAGTGATCTATCTTTTGCCCTTTTGTCTTTCGTCGCTCACAAGCTGATGATTTTGTTTTTACTACTGTCTTCTTCCCTTTTGCTTCTTGAGCCATAACAATGGGTGTTCCACCCACTAAGCTAACTCCATTCTGACAGCTGTTCTGTCTGCACTTGCCAGCAGAGTCCCCTCGTGTTCGGGACTGGGGTCTGCACCTGCACACTCGGAGCATCCCCAGTGCTGGTACTTATTACCCAGCGGTGCACTGGTCCTGCAGCCCAGGACCTGCAGGACCCCCTGGCTTCCCTGGAGCCCAGGCTCTTATTCAACTGGACTCCGAAGGGGAAGGGAGAATGAAAGGAGCACCCGTGCCCTGGCTAGCATAGCTCAGTGGATTGAGCGCGGGCTGCAAACCAAAGCATCGCAGGTTCGATTCTCAGTCAGGGCACATGCCTGGGTTGCAGGCCACGGCCCCCAGCAACAGCACATTGATGTTTCTCTCTCTCTCTCTTTCTCCCTCTCTTCCCTCTCTAAAAAATAAATAAATAAAATCTTAAAAAAAAGAAAGGAGCACCCATGAATGGTCTGTCCTGAACTAGAGTCCGTGCTGTTTTATAAATGATAACCTTTAGCATAGACCTTCTGTGTGGACATTAGTATCCCTATTTCTGAAGTTACAGACCTGAGGCACAGAACAATGCCATGAGCGAAGGTTCCCCAGCTAACAATGTACAAACAACCAGTATGGCCAAGTACTTACTGTGATGTGTGTAATTCTCACGGTCAGGAGCTTTTCTACCACGATACTTTCCTTGAAAGTTGAGCTTACAATCGTTTCTTGGTTTCACTTGAGAAAGGGGGTCTATTTCCTTGCATTAAATTCGGAGTTCACTTTCTTTTGGAATATTAAAAGGATTTGAAAGCTTGATGATTAATGTCTAAAATGAATTTATTCAATTAAGCGAATGCGTTTTTAGAGCGTACCCGGTACTGGTAGTTACTGCAGGCCCTGGCTGGCAAAAACAACCGCACAGACTTCTGGTCATCAGGGAGATCCTCATGTCTCTTTCCTGATTCCCATCTCCCCAACTCATATTTTGCACCACTTAAATTCCGTTTTCATACTAAATAAACTTTTCTTAGGCGCCGACAGGATGCCATGATGTGTGCCCGAAATTTGAGCTCACAAAGAGGTTAGGACACCTCTAACCTCAAGGCACCCACATGGAAGTCTTCCCCTGCATGGGAAGGGCCAGCAGTGGCTCTCTTATATCAACGATCTTGAACCCAACCTGCTCTGCAAAGCACTTTCTCCAGTGCTCAGTCGTCCTTTTCTTCTCCAGCTCATAGACTACGAGTGCCATGCTGTTCAGTTGTTCTAATTGTCTCTTATGTCTTAATTTTATCTCTGCAATGACACTATAATCTACTTAAGAGCGGAATCACTGCTTATAATCATTCTTTTCAGTCACACACAAGACGAGGGATTACTTCTTTGGCTTTAAACCCAAAGAGCACTTTCATCTTGTGATGATGTAAAGGACTTTAAAAGACTTGTCGATTGATTTCAAGGATTAACTCCAACACCAGGGAATTTTCCTTCTAGTTAAAAATTCCACTCAGTTCTTTAATACAAAAAGCATCAGTGAGATGTATGATAAAAACTGAGTTTTATATAAGATGTTTGGGTAGAAAGAAGAGACAAAACGTTGTTCTTCTTAATTATCAACTATCACTTCGGTTCTTTCACCCAATTGCATCTGTAATTCTGCCAACCAGGCCCAGGCTGGATTCTCATTGTTTTGCTATTTCATAGAAATGTTAAGGCCAAATTCTTGTGACTTTCTTATGATAACTATTCCCTATGATCATAGTACTTAGTTTTTGAGTGTGAAAGAAAGAAACCATCTCATTTTAGGCAAAGCTGGAAAGTAGGGAGGTAGTTCTCCCTGTCTCGTGACCAAGCATGAGCCAACAACCTGACATCAGCCAGAGTCAGATGAGTGGATCGAGAACTAGACCTTCATCTATCCATGGGGGCAGGCAGGCAGCCACGGATAAGTTTCAGTGGCTAAGAAGTTCAACGTGTCCTCCAGAATCCAGCATCTGACGGGGAGGACAAGGGAGCTGGCATGGGCAGGGAGAGATAGTGTCTACTTTCTAACCCACAGTCACAGATGAACTGTAGTAATGGATGGTCTAGGAACAGGTGAAAATGGAATTCCAGAGAGGTGGCTGGCACCAAAGAACTTGGCCAATTGGTTGGATTGGGCAATTTGGTATATAGACTTGCAAGTAAAAGGCATATCCTCAGGCCTAAGTGGACCAGTGAGAGGGTCAGCAGCTCAGCCCCCAGAGCAGCTCAGCCTGATCCAGGGCAACAGGTTAAAAGTTCAATGAAACAAAACAGGGTATGAAGTAAGCATGACTGGGGGCTCCAATAGTCCCTGCAGAACAGAGGAAGGTTGTCTTACAGGTGAGGGTAAGTGGCCTTCAGGACACCAAAAATCTAGGCACACATGGACTCCAGCTTTACTCTAGTGATTCTAATTCACAATGCAACAATAATGAGAACTCATGCATTAATTCAAGACTCCACTCCTCTAAGTACACTACATTCTAAGTGGAGCCTTTGAAAGTCTCCAGCAAAGATGGTTGGAGGCAAGTGCCAAGGTCAGAGGTAGCTTCTGCATGCTCAGTTCACATTGCTTTTACCTTCTCAGCACACTGCCCTCGCATGGAGGCCTGCCTGCTCCAAAGTCAGTGCATTCAGTGGGTTTTCTTTGCACTCAGGAGGCAGGTAGAATAAGCTGGTGCAGATGTCAGCAAATTATAGCCCACAAGGCAAATCTGGCCTACTACCTGTTTTTTTTTTAATTAAATAGAGAAGTATTGGAACAGAGCCACACAATTTATTTACATATTATCTATGACTGCTTTCACACTATAATAGCAGAGTTGAGCGGTAGTAACAGAGGCTATATGGCCTGCAGAGCTTAAATATTTACTCTCTGGCTCCTTACAACAAGAGAATGCGAGGTTGGACTGCTATAGTTCATTCCATACCTGCACTAGTTACTAGCCAGGTGCTGTGCTCTGAATATTTGTGCCCCCCCCAATAATTTATATATTGAAAACTACCCATAATGTGATGGTATTAGAAGGTAAGGCATTTGGAAGGTGAGGGTGGAGTGCTCATAAACGGGATTAGTGCCCTTTTTAAAAATGGCTGAAAGTTCCTTGCCCACTCCACCATGTGAGATTACAAGTAGAAGGTGCTGTCTATGAACCAGAGAGAGGGCTCTCACCAGACACTGAATCTGTTGGCATCTTGATCTTGGACTTCCTACCCTCCAGAACTATGAATACTACATTCCTGTTGTTTATAAGCCACTCAGTGTATACAGCGGGTAACTTTGGGCACATCACTTTAAGCCTGTATGCCCCAAATTTCGCATCCTTCAATGAGTCATAATGTCTCTTCCTCCCATAATGTAGCTATAAAAACCCAGTACAGTGATACATGGAATGCGTGTACTGCAATGTGTGGTGTGTAGTAAGTACTCAGTAAATATTAACTATTCTGCTGTCCACCAGGTAAGGGTAGTTTCAGAATTGTATTCAAGTAGAATGTTTCTAACACAGAGCCTATAAAAACTGTGCACTCTTAAGAAAGGCACCAGTACAGACACTAGCCAGAACCAATTCAATCCGAATAAGGCACTTGGTTTAATATTATCAATGTGAAGGTTTTTAAGATCACTAATCATTCTTTATTGCTGCAAATCTCTACAGTATCTTCTAAATTGCTTTACAGGGGTGAAGTTTTCTGTAGGACTCTTGTCAAATGCAGATAAGGGTCATGAAGGAAAAATTTATGTTTCATCAGTATTAACAATTTATTAAAACTAATAAAATGCATATTATTGTGCTTATATTCTTTGATGTTTTATATTACTATCCCTGTGACATATTTTGAAAAAAAATTATTTCACTTGTAGCTTAAGTCTTAAAACATCTCAAATTCTCTCTTCAACTCAATGCCATTCATTAAATTTCTTCTTCCAAGGAACCATAAATGCAGTAATCTAGATCCCGATAAAGGCTCTCAAGTTGTCCCATAGGATACTTGGGGTGGAGCAAGATGGAACATTAGTGTCAAAGAAGCGTATTATTTGATTCTCAACATAATTAATAAACTCTTTCTCTCCCCCACAGGAATCTGCTAAATCTCCAATTTTTATTTGTATGGAGGGAAAAGATTCAGTTACCTACCTAACAGAAAAGGGAAAGAAAGATCTGAAAAAGGCTTTAAGTATTAAGTGGTCTAAACCCTGCATAAATTGGAGATTTGAATAAAAAATCAGCCCTGGTATTTTTCTATGAAAATGGTGAACAGAAGGAATATATGTGCTCAGAGGAATAGCGTTTTATGCCAAACATCAATCAACCCGGCTTTAGAAGCCTATTTATAATACTGTGGGGGTCCTGGACACTTGCACTTCACACTGTGAGGACCAACCCATGACATTAGATAGTGAACAATTGAAGTCTTTACACATAATTAAAACTCTGTTTGAAAATGGAGATGTTTTCCACAGCTTTCCTGTGTATGCACGGTATCATCGATATTCAAGAGTGTAAATATTGACTAGTTATTGCTGGTAGCCAGAAGGAGCAAAATCCCCTTTGAAATAATAATGCGGAGTGTGTGTATATAACATATACATATGTATGCACACACATTTGCATAGAGATGTTAAATATATAGTCATATAGGGAGAGAAAATATAGATTTCACTTTATGTGACAGTTGAATAGCTACACTTTAAACAACCCATGTTCACTGCCAGTACAGTTCTAGTGTGAGTGTGTATGTAAGTGTGTGTGATATGCAATAAAGACGCAAAAATATTTCTGAAATTTTTTGTCTGTGATTTTTTTTCCTTCACATAATCATGAAAGATATTAGAAAGTGTGCCTTTTACCTTTAAAAAAACCCTCCATTGTGCAAATTGGGGTCTAGAACACAATGATTTCAGAGACTGCAGGGACAGAATTAACAATCTTGTGTAGTTTTCATACTATTTCAAGCCCACCTTAAATCCTTTTGGGGTGGAGGCAAAGCACGACGAATACATAAATTAAAATCCTGGAGGTGGCTCTTAATTTGACAATTTTTCATTTAAAAGACATGAGACTTTAAAAATGTTTGAGATTGAAAACAATCCCTCAGGACTGTTATTTCAATCTGCTTCTTTATCGGAAACCTGTGAAAGGTCTCAGCACGCGGAGGGGCTGTGAGGGTACGAGGGAAACAAAGGCCTTTGCCCTGTCTCCACGGGCTCCGATTCCGAGCCCAGAAGTTTGTAAGCCAGCCTACTGGGCTCTCCCTCAGAAGGGCTTACTGTGGGGTGCAAACAGTAAATACAAAACAAGTCAGAAAAGGGCACACTGTGCACAGGTGGAAGTTGTCAGGAAGGAGATGAGCCTCCCCCCAGCCACAGTGAATTGGAGACACTGGAGGGCTGGGGTGGAGAGAGAGACAGGAATGGTGCAGACCTCAGGAATGGCACAGCCAAGAGGTAAAGGGGCAAGGGGAGTGGCGTGTTGGGAGAAATAAAAACTAAGGGAGCAGAATGAATGGAGAGTATGCACTGGATGAATTAAAACTTACTGCAGGACTCAGTGTTTCTGATTCCATTCCCTGTGAAGGAGTTCATCGGAGGGCATCAGAAGAACAGAGATCTTCAGATCCATTTCTGGTTTTACAACATTCCCATGCAACCAAAACCACACATGCAAAACTAAATGGCCCCACAGCTCTGCTTACTTACCAGGTGGAAGAATCCTGATAGTATTGACCCATCTACATGAATGAACACTGACATTCTCCCCTTAGCCGATCTGACGGGGTTCAGCAGGGAGGACTTTGCCTACCTCTCGTATACTGCCCACAGTGCGGATCCGGAGCAGGGCTGGGCACACACATTGTAAACTTGTGAGGGCCAGTGGGGTGGATTTATCCAGCAGACTGCACGGAATTCTCCCACAGCCTTTACCGGTGACCAGAGTCCACAGGGGTCTCTGACCCTGGCTGTTAAAGAAGCCATTAAGCATACAGGATTTTACTGGGATAGGAGACATGGCCTAGAATTAGAGTCCCCACAGGTTAGGTGGGCTCGTACTGAAGCCCCATGACCTCTCTGGGATGTCCACATGCACAGAGAGGTGTCCCTGTGATGGCCACAGAGACATCACACGCACACAGAGGTGTGTGAAAATTGTTCAGTCACATGAGTCACTGTAGCCTAACAAAGAGAACAATTCTGGATGAAACGTAATCCAATTTGACTCCAAGAGTAATCCTATCCACTTTGAATTTCACTTCGTAAACATGTCCTCTGACAAGGCAAGGAATCCCTCCAACTCTTGACAGAAACGACATTAGCTAATAAAGCCGGGTCCGCACTAACAAGGTGACATACAGAATCCAGGCCCAGGGCCAGGAGATCTTGATCGGACCCGTCTGCCCGTCTGCATGGAAACGGGCCTTTTAACAGGAATTAGCCCATATTATTTCCTTTTTAAAAATCATCTTTTCATTGTTATTCTATTGCAGTTGTCCCAACTTTCCCCCTCTGCCCTCCTCCACCACCCCACGCCCCCCTGCCCCCAACCCCACCGCATTACTTCCTTTCCCTGTGCTCACAGAGAGAGACACCGTTTTCCTCGCAATTCCTTCCAGTCGCCTGAATACAGGAGAGCACCAGGGGGAGCTCACACATCTCGCTTCTCTGCCTCCCCCTCTCGCAGAGGGCTGCCTCTGGTGTCCCAGAGAAAGGGTGGGTCCAAACAACAACACACATGAAATGATTCACTAATGCAAGCATAGGTAACTCATTCTGTAAAAATACTCTGGATTCTTTTTGAAGGCTCCGCAGAGCATTCCTCATCCCCGGCACACCTACAGTCAGCATTCGGCCAAGTCATCTGGCTCTGAGATGTGGCCTCTTAAAACTCCTGGATCAAAAAGGCATTATAAGGGCATGTCCCTTGGATGCCCCTGTGCCTCCCCAAAGTAAAGAAGGGGTTGTGGGGGGTGGGGAGGAATCTGTTTCCTTGCAATTGAAATGGCATTATTCAGCACGCTCCAATTTTAAGCACAGCGGAGGGTAATGGAAAGGATTTGGGTCTTTCCACGTTGATTAATGGGATTGTTTTATTTTTTTCTTTTTGTATTTTAAAGACAGGAACTAGTTGCTTCCTCTCTCTCTCTCTCCCCCCTCCCTCCCTCTCTCAGATTGAGACAAGGAGAAGAAAGTCGAAGTATATAATTCACTTTGTATTCTGAGTATTAGCAGAGAATCAGTAGCACAGAGAGTCCTGTGGGACTAGATAATCTGCATGTCTGACCTCTTGATTATATTTGTGACCAGCATTCAGCGTGTGGAGACCTTTCCTCCCCCCACCCCCATTGCTGAAAGGTAGAGAAAAAAAAGACCCCCTGCTTCTGATACTTGTATATTCACAGATAATGGTCTTCACTCACCGCTTTAATGAAAGGTTATACTTCTGACCCTAAATTTCAGACCTACAGATCACAAAAGCCTGGAGAACCTAGTCCAGGAGGATACATTGTGAGGTCATCTGACCAGCTCTGGAAGGCAGGTGAGATAAAATGTTCTGCACAGTATTTTATAGATGAAATAGTTGAGGTTCCGAGAGGAAAATTAAGAACCTGGGTCACACAGTGAAATGATTTTTGTTCATAAATTAAAACTCCGCTCAGTATCCAGTTCCCCGTCCCCACCTGCCCCTTCTTATAAGACTGTAAATAACCTTTTTTAATAGTTCAGGTCTCAACTTTGAACCACCCGCAATTCCTAAAAAGGAGAGAGATTTATCATCAGGGAATGTAGAGTAATTAAAAACCGAGGTAGCTGAACACCTGGAGAAGGGAAGATGCTAGGGTTGGTAAAATATCCCATTAAATGTGGGCTTCTTTTGGGTGGGAGGCAGCGAACCTCGGGGACGCCGCGGGGCCAGCCGAGGCAGCAGCGCTTTTCTGGTCCTCCGTGTCACGCTGCCGCACACCAGCGACAAGGCCGGACCAGGCAGCTGGTGCTCGGCGCACAGGCGGAGGCACCGCGCGTGGCTAGGCCAGCGGCGACAGCTCCTTGAGGCTGATTTCGGGAGGGGCTGCCTGGGGACCCGTTACCTCTGACGCAAGGCCTCCAGACCCGGCTGGAGGGCGCTTGGGGCAGCGCAGCCACCGTGAGTAGCGCGCGCTGAGTCCCACTTGCAGGACCACTGCGTCCCGCTCCGCGGGGAACAGAGGCAGCTGCGCTGCAGGAGGGCGCACAGGGGGCTCGCCCATTTCGGGCCGCTGCGGTCACCGCCGCCCAAGCGGGGACAGATCGAGACCCCACCGCTGCCGCCTTCGAACTCATCCAGACCAAGGAAATGTTAGTCAAGATGGGGCTTCCGCAATGAGGTGCAAATCCGAGCCACTTCGCTGGAGTGAATGGAGGGCCGGTCGCAGAGGGACAGAGGGACTTGCATCCTGGCGACAGCCTTGTGCGTGGTTCATACTTTTTTGCCCACAGGGTTGGAGCACCGAGACTAAAATGCGTGGGACTCACATGTCGGTGCGGCAGAGCTTCCCTGCGACTCTGGTGGCTGGGCACCCGGCACCTGTGCTCCGTGCCTCTGAGAGGGACAGCTGTGCATGTCACTCTGGCCCAGCCAACCGCACCATCTGACCTGCGGGGAACCAGAAACTCTGAGCTCCGGAATTTGAACCGCTCGGCGGGCGCCCATTCTCAGATAAATCTCCTAGGACGTGAGTGTCAGTCTCCACTCAGAGTATTCAGGGAGATGTCCCGGACGGGATAGGTAGACATATGACGGCCCAAGGAAGATATGTAAAACTTTAAATTGTAGACACTTAAGCACCAACTGTCTGGAGCCCTTGGCAAATTAAATAAAGGAAAAAAAAGTTAATCAGAAACATCACACTCCCAGGGCCCCTGGCATTTTCTAAACCAGGGGAAGCACTAACAGGAGAGTGTGGGGAAGTTTTCTGAACACAGAATTCATATTCCTTTTAAGTCATAAGCTCTCCTCCAGCTGTAGGATTTGAGTCCCTAATTCTTTAACCATCGACAAGAATTCCTTATAAAGTCAGCAAAAGCATTTCCATTAAATATTACGGGGTGGGAAGGAGTCCATTCCCTCACTTCATTGTACCACATTCACCATAAACATTTGTGTGATCCCGTCAGGCGCTGGCCAGATGTCAAAAGGCCCGCAGCACCTTGACCTTGAGCAGTGAAGGAACCCAAGGCTGCTGCACACGGATGACGAAAAATAAGAAGTCTGTTCGGAAAACCCTCTTGCATTCCTTCTTACTTTAAAGCTACCCTTCTGACAAACATTGTTTCTTTGACCACTAAGGGAGAATGGATTTAACTGATAACTTTGGGGGCTTTGTCTCTCTGTCACTCTGGGTTTGCTCTTGTCATTTTTGGGGAGGGCTTTTCTGGGGCAGAGGGGGGTAAGTGAAAACGGAGAGATGGAAAAGAGATTTGTCCCTGGCTTCGTCCAAACCCTGTTAGGTTGTTTAACGATGTGGAATGGAGAAGTTGCAGCAAGTACATAATTGAAAAACAAGGTCTCTTAGAAAAGAGTTGGAGAATCGGAATTTAGTGTCCTGCCGAAAAAGGTCAAGAAAACCCTCAGGAGAAGAACACGGCGACCTTTACGTGGAGAAAAACACCACCGTGCAAAGGAGGGCGGGGAGTGGGGTACGGACGGACACTTTGCTGAGCCCTTGCACCACAAACTTCGCTTGCATTATTATCTCATTTAATTCTCCCACAACCTTAGGAAAAGAGTACATTTTTTAAAAAAAAATTTATTTTTCAGTAAAAAATAAAATATGTCGTTTTAAGCAAATACATACATACATAGATACATACATGCACAATAAAGCTGAGGTCAGGCCAATCAGACATAAGAAAAACAATCATTGTGTGGGGAACATGGTGGTCCCTGGGATCTGGTCATGATTTCTTTGATGACTTTCTCCACCCTTCTCTCAGGAGGAGTACGATTTTTAATCCAACCCCCCTTGCACAGAGGAGAAGCCTGGAACTTAAAGGCCCAAAGTGAAACACCTGAGGGCATACAGCTAGTTACCAGCAGAATTAGAATTGATTAAGGGGCAGAGCAGAATTCCTGGAGAATTAGTATTTTTAAATCTCAGAGGGAAGCTGGGAAATTAATTACCTTCCGAGAGGATCTCTAGATTAGTGGGGAGATGATGTTAAGCTCCCAGAAAGACAAGCCTGTGAATTTTCTCGTTATCTATTATGCGTCTTCAGAAAAGGTGTGACAATTTGAGAAAACCGTATGGTGCCCAAATTCATTTAGTAACGTTCTTTTTCAACCGATAGACCTACTCGATATAATTAGGCACATGTCCTTATTCTTCGGGAAGTTATTTGAGGAGAAAACAGGGAGGCTTCCAAATTTAAGAATAATTTGAATTTTTGTTGGGAAACAGACAATCTGTATGATTGTTTAAAAGGCATGCAAAGGGGTCCTAATGGGCCAAAGTATTGACCCCACCCACTGAGAAGAAGTATGCTCTGGAATCAGACTACTCTGGCTGTGAACTTGGACCCTGCCAGCAGTGGCTAGCTGTGTAAGGACAGGCGACTTTCTTAACCTCTTGGGGTTTCAGCATCCTCATCTGGAGAATGAAGCAAACGAACCTGTGCGAGGCTATTGTGAGGATAAGATGAAACAGTGTGGGTGGAAGCCGTGGAGAGAGTGCCTGGTGTATATTAGATGCTCAAAGTGTTAGTGTAGCTTCGTGTGGTTAAAGCCTGTGAGAGCAGATTTTGAGAGGGTGGCAATGCACCAGACGCTAGGCTGGAGGAAGGAAGCCATTAACTTAGCTCTTTGACAGTCTGCCTGGGGCTGACTCTGGGGGAAGACACGGGCTCTCACTAGTGTGTGAATCCACGTGAGAAGCCAGAGAGCTATAAATGCAAGACGTGGAATTCTGAGAAGGTGGAGGAGCAGGGGAATGGGAAGCCTGGAGCAGGTGATCCCTACATCATAAATCTTGATGTGGAGATCAAACAACAACGCTCACAGAAATGGCAAGCAGCGAAGCTGAAGCAAAACACCCCCGTGTAGTTTTTAAACTCGTTAATGGAAACAGAAGACAAAAATGTTTGTGTTCTTACTTAAACCTTGAGTTAAGGGAGTTTTATTCTCCAGGGTTTTTTAAAAAGATATTTTAAACATAGTTTAAAACCCTAAATATATATAATTTTTGCCTCATTATTTACTACTGCTCTGCCAAAAAAAAATAGTTATTACTTTGGGGTTTGTGTTTGCAGAGAACTGTGGAATTTCTGTTTTAGAAAGTACTGTAAAACAATTCCTCAGAATGTTTTCCTCTGGTGTTTTCTGTCACGGAAAAGCTAGATTAATTCTAGAGATTTGCTTTTAAAATGATCTTTTTTTTCTGACTATGAAAGTAACACATTTTCATTGCAGACAACTTAGTGTAAGTAATACAAAGAATAACTGTAAACAAGAAGTCCTTTATTTTCACCAATAAGAATTAACCACAGTTAATATATTTCCTTCCAGGTTTTTTTTTTTAGCCTTGGTTGGAACTTATTTTCCCCCATGTGACTAAAAGTTATTTGTTACTTTATTTTGAATGACAGCCTATTTTTACATATTAACAACATATGTCATTCTCTGTTGTTGAATGTTAGTAAATTTTGGTTTTTGCTATTGTAAGTCATGCTAAAGTGAAAATCTGTGTACATGAATCTTTGAGTAAGATTCTTTGGTAGAATAGACTTCTGTGACTTTGTAGGTTAGCCAACTAGACCCACACATATAAGCCTTTTCTAAGGCTCTGCAGTATAAGGTCAAATTGATTTCTAGGAGTAGTCGTCGCAATTTATAAAGAATGTTGCCTTCTCCTCGTGTCCCTGGTAATGACTGATGCCATTGAGAAAAGAAATCTTTTCTAATTTGATAGGTGAAAAAAAGATGTTGTTTTATTTGAATTTATTTAGCACTACTGCCATCAAACAGCTTTTTTCAGATGCTCATTAGCCATTTCCTCCTTTGTGAATTACCTATTACTGTCCTTTGCCCATTTTTCTATTGAGGCCTTAATGCTTTTTTAACCTATTTATATAACCCTTTATATCAGTCCTTTTTTGTAATTGTGGCAAATGCTTTTCCCCCCAATTTTACTCTTTGCCTTTTAATTTTGTTCATGATTTTTTTATGTGGACAATTTCACATTTTTACTTAAATAAATGTATCAAGGATTTCTCAGCATTTGTTCCCTTTGATTTCTGTTACTCTACAGAAAACCAGATCTTTACCTATTTTTTCTGCTTGAATTGTTATAATGGATTCATTTTTTTTTTACATATACCTTTGTATTGCTTCTGTGATTTATTGGGCTGTGAAGTAAAGATCTGATTTCCCCCCCCAAATAGCTAGGCAGTTTCTTTAATACCATTAGTTCAACATCATCCTTTCCCCACTAATCCACTGTGCCTCCTCGTAGGTGACCCCTCTTGGTGATACAGGGGCAGAGGTGCTAGTCACGGGATAGTAGCAAACTGCCACCAACCAATCAGAACGGACACGCATCATCATAAGCATCAGGTTTAGCCAGTGAGTGTATCCCAGCTGAGGACAGCCTTGCAAACATGACCTAAGAAGTCCCTACAGGCAAAAAAAGGAAGAGGTTCCCTTTCAAAGGAAGATCTGTTTAACTGAACTTAACACGTTTAAGAGGGGACTTTTCTGTAAATTCCATCGGGAGCACTTGGAGCTTAAACCAACCCCACTGTGATCATTTCACAAACATTTGTGAAGCCTCTCCTATGAATAAGAACTATTTCGGGGTCTCTCCCTCTCCCTCTCTTCATGTCTCAAATATTGTTAACAAATGGTAGCGAGTAAGAAGAAGTATCAATTTCTTACATTTCCATTCCAGATTTTTCTCCCTCCATTAAAATAACTGTGACTGTTCTTTGAGACTCACTCCTGGTCAGCTCACCCTCTTCTAATAGGACACAAATCACATCTGCCAGTAATTCGGTTAGCTTATTTGAAAAGTTGATAAACTTGGTGAGTCTTTGGTGCGCCCATCTGTTCCCGTAGATTGTCTGTTCCTTAAAGAATTTGATATTTGCCATTTTCAAGGTGGCTTCACGTTGCACGGGCCTCTGAATTCTCGTTTTCACGACAACCACACCAGAAGGATCTCCCAGGGGTACATACTACCTTTCCTTTTGTTTCAAGATCATTTAAATCTCTTCAAGAGAGATGAATGATGAAACTCTGATTCTATCAAACCCTTCATGCAATTATGTTACTAAACTTCCAGAAACAGAGGGAGGGAATCAGATTTTGTGTTTTTGCCAAGTATCGTGCAGAATGTCAGTACTGTTCTTGCATAAGAATCAGACCGTTTTCGGACAAGCGTGGCTGGGAAGGACTTGCGGGCTTGCTTGAGCCCACCCAGGGCAGACAGGTGGCCTGGGAACCAGGATCTGCCATCTGTAATGAGGTGCTCTCTGGGGCATTTGCCCAGGGGTCAATGGGCAGCCAGAGCAGAGTAATCTGCTTGAATGAGGAAAGGGGTGAGGGATTCAAAGGGTGATCATGACTCCAGAGGCTGGCAAGTGAGTGCCTAGCCCAAGACTGCTAACAGGCCAAGACTCTGTGCCTGGGAGAATGGCCACGCAGAACCAGGTGGGTCCCTGCCATGGGGCCTGGAAGAGGAACAGAGCCCCAAATTGTCTGAAAGTGGGTAAAAAATTAATCAGTGTGCAAGTACACAAAAGTTAATCAGATTAAGTTTTCTGCCACTAAGTAGAAGGGAGATTCAAGATAAAAATTTAGTTTGGCAGAAGAATACAGATGTTTTACATGCCTTGCCATCCTAGCTGTCACAAAGGCACTAGGCCGGGTCCCAGGCAGGGGCATTTTTGTGGCATGTGAAACCTGCTGTGTTCCATAATGTGACTCCTGCCACGCCCTGAGAACTTCAGCTGCCCTCGCCTGGGACCGAGCCCCCTCCCAGTGCCCATTCCAAAGCAGCGTGTCAGCTACAGTCATGGTGTAGTCACTCGCCCCTGAGAGTCTAGATACCCCGAATCTCAAATTGCATTCCTTTGGAATTCAATGCTAACCTCGATTCAACGGAAGTGTACCATTCCTCCTTCAACGCCGTGGTTCTGACTTCTAGTTTCTTCCCCTTCCAACCAAGGGCGATGCCACAGAGGGGATTAGGACCCTAATGTTGTTTTCAGGCATCCCCAGCAACAGAGGATTTGCAATGATACACAATACAATCAGTCCCCGGTGCCTTTATGGATGGGTGGGCCCAGTAATTTGTACCAGCTTCCAACCCCTTTTAACAACCAAGTAGTAAGTGCCACTTACTAAACACACCATATCTTCTCTACAGAATACAGTGTGACATTTGTAGTTCCACAGACTAAGACTGTGGGACAACTATTATCTTGCTTTGTTCTAGACAATTTAATATGACTTTGAGCTGGTGGTTCACTATGACCCTTGAGTCTTTCTCACAAGGGCATTGATGAAGCGATTATTCCCCAGACCTTGTACTTGTGCAATTTTTCAATACTTATCCAATCACTTAAAAAGTTATTATTGTTTCTGATCTATTAGGAAATACATGCTTACTTTAGAAATAATGGACAACACAGAAAACCATAAAAAAACAAATCAAAATAACTTGCTATCCACATGCCAGTGATACCTGTGAACAATTTGATATATTGTATTTCCTTTCAGCCTCTTCACGTTGCATACATCTTTTAACACTTGAAAACACACTGCCTGTAGTATTTTGAGTTTACTTTTTTACTTAGTAACATATCATGTCACTAAAGATTCTCCTGATGATTATTTTTGTTTAGAATTTTAAACAAAAAAAACCCTTCCACATCTAGGAATTTACATAATAAATATCTATTGTTGTATAGCAAAGATTTAGCAACAAAAATTACTACAGTTTCCTTTATAATAAAGAAAATTAGAATAATACAAAAATATCAAAAAACAGAGTAAATATTCACTTACCCAGTGAAACACCACACAGAGTTGTTAAGTTACATTTAAAAGAGTAATTTGTAAAATGAAAAAGAAATTATAGAGGATTGCTCAGAGGAAAAGAAAATTATAAGACTCTGATGCAATTTAATTTTTAAATAATATGTAACTATACTTAAAAAGATTAGATGATACAATAGACATTGCAACACACGAATAATAGTTACATCTGGTTGGTGGGATTAATGGTGATTTTAGTTTTGTTTCATTTTGAGGCTATTTTTCTGAATGCACAATAATGTGTATGTATTGTGTTATAATAATAAAAATAAATTTTAATTCATTATTTTCACAAATAATAGTTTGCCACTTCAAGGTATCAAAATTTACTTAGTCAACTCCCTCTACCTTGGACAGATAGGCAGTCTGTCATTAAATCATGTCCCAGGATAATCACAAACACCAGAGTCAGCTGTGGAGGCGGGGTGAGGGAAGGCATCAGGAGAGGGTGCATGTCGGGTTTCAACTCCATTGCTGACGACATTGCTTCATGGACAGATGAGGACTGAGTGTTGGGGACATGGGTGTGAGGGGACGTTATGAAAATGCAGGCACTCCCACCCACTGCCTTGAGTGGTGAATTGACACTGTCTTCTCGAAGGGCAAGTTGTCAGGCTTAACATGATATAGAATGCACCTCCACTTTGACCTACCAACTGTATTTTCAAGAACTACAACTATGGCCCTGGCTGGTGTGGCTCAGTGGATTGAGCACGGGTTGTGAACCAAAGGATCTCCAGTTTGATTCCCAGTCAGGGCACATGCCTGGGTTGCAGGCCAGGTCCCCAGTGGGGGCCAAGTGAGAGGCAACCACACATTGATGTTTCTCTCCCTCTCGTTCTCCCTCCCTTCCCCTCTCTCTAAAAATAAATAAATAAAACTCTTTAAAAAAAGAATTACAACTATGAGTTTCCCTAAAAAATGTACAAAAATGTTTAGCTCAGCACATTGCAGCATTGCTTTTAATTTGAAGAATAAAAACAACAACAAATACGGCCTGAGAGGAGCCAACGCACCTGAACTTGGAGCCCAGGAGCGACAAATGGGACTTAGATATTAAACCACCTTTGCACTTTGAAATAATCCCTGCTCTGACAAATATTATTTCTTTACTACATTACTGGCTTACGTGTGCTAATATTTTATTTAGCTAAATTTTCCACCTATATTTGAGAGTGGGAGTTACAATTTTCAAGCTCACTTTAATATATATTCAAGTTTATTTATCTCATTAGCTTCATTTTATTAGTAGTTACCCTATGTCAGCCTTTTAAGATTGTAAAGTTCATTGTTTTAGTTTGATTGAATGTTTGGATGATCGGTTTGTTGGTTGGTTGATTGTAGAGGTAGGACAGCATTGTGCTCAGCTAAACAAATAAAAAAAATGTCTTCTAGCTTCTCTTGCAGCTAAATGAGTAAACTCAAGGCCAATGGTTAGGAGTGAAAGTTTGTGGAAAATCTGGGAAGGCTTTATAAAAGAAACTAAAGCAGCTGCATGATGTATCTATACCTCCTTTTTCCTAGGAAACTAAAGCAGCTGCAAGGTATACCTATATTTCCTTTTCCTTCTTTCTTCCTTCCACCTGAAATACGAATGTCATGGTTAGCTGCAGCAATCCTCTTGGACCACGAGGCTGCCTTGACAATGAAAGAAAAGATGGCGGAGCAGAAAGATAGAAGGAGACTGAGTCCTTGATGATGATGAAGGTACCTGTCTTCGTACTTCTTTTATGTGTGAAATGCTTTTGAAATGTCATGTGGTTTTTCTAAAACATTAGCTAGCCCTCATAGTCTTATGTCACCTGGAAATTTGATAGACATGCCTTCTTTGACCCAATTTAATTTTTATTCCTCCAGGTTAATCCATTCTATAATGCCCTTGGAATAGAAACTATTTAACTATGAATTCCACTGATTATACTGTTAACTAGCCAATATTTCTATGTATTTTCCACCAAATGGAAAATACTCTGCCAGCTGTCTTGCTAAAGTAAAGATAGCTTAGATTCATGCAATTCTCTCTATCTACATGTATCTATGGTATAAGAAAGGATTTGTCTGGTCTTTGTCCCAGATTCCTGGCAGGGAGCTTCAAAGGCCCTTGGAATTTCCTGAGTGATAGGAGTATCTTTGTTAGCTAATAGCCTCCTGGAGAGCCTCACCACAAGGGCTGGTCACCAGAAAGATTAACCTCATGATTAGAAAACTGGGGCTTGTAGCCTATTCAACTTCCAGGGAAGACAGGAAGACTGGAGGTTGAGTTCTATCACATGGCCAATAAGTTAATCCATCATGCCCAAACCCCAGTAAAACCAAAGCTTAGTGGAGCTTCCAGGCTGGTGAACGCATTCATGTGCTGGGAGAGTGACAGGTGCTGCCTCCCAGGAGAGAGGGCCTGGAAGTTCTGTGCTCCTTCCTGGGCCCTCCCTGTGGGCATCCTTCACAATAGACCTGTAATTGTAATATTGTACTTTCCAGAGTTCTGCGAGCAGTTCTGGTGAATTATCAAACCTGAGGGGAGTCATGAGCACGCCCTGTGTTGGCAGTCAGTTTGCTAGAAGAGTGGGTGACTGGAGAACTTTCATCCAACGTGAGGACAGTCCTGTGGAAGACCGGGCCCTGAACTTCTGGGGATCGAGGCTAACTCCAGGTGGTGAGCACCAGCTGTGTCACAGTGCACCCGCATGGGGTCTACGTGCTACCCAAACTAGAACTCTATCCAAAAGAAAGAGAAACTAAGCTGTTTGCTTTGTTCTCATAAACCCATCATAGTTCCTATGATTATACTTTCCTTTCTAAATTATACCACGTGTTTAGTGATAGGCTGTATATTTCTACCGGATATGGAAATTTCATGTGAAACTCCTTTAATTTGTAGGAAACTTGAAAAGATTTAGTGATCGGATAACCTTTCCCAAATGCTTTATGTTAGCTCCCTGACAGCAGTGTTTGCTCAAGTTGGGAGCATGATTGCTGTGGAATAGTTCTGTATTATATATATATAATACAGTTCTGTAAAATATATATATAAAGTATATATATATATATATAATACTTGTCTAAAGCAGTGATTCTCAGTGAGGTCATTTTGCTCCCCAAGAGACCTTTGGCAATGTTGGGAGATGTTTGGGGTTCTCAGAACTAGGAGGAGGGGATGCAAATGGGCCTGCCCTGGGTAGAAGTCAGGGATGCTGCCAACCCTCCCGCCACACACGGGAGAGCTGCCCACAGCAAAGAATGTTCTGGCC
Organism: Phyllostomus hastatus; assembly: GCF_019186645.2. Taxonomy (NCBI): domain Eukaryota; kingdom Metazoa; phylum Chordata; class Mammalia; order Chiroptera; family Phyllostomidae; genus Phyllostomus; species Phyllostomus hastatus. The sequence continues at coordinate 44,604,086 of NW_025333960.1, read as the reverse complement.
CAACGGTCAATACGGCCAATGGAGAAACCTTGCACTGAGGTCACCTCAGGAGTAGGAGGCAAAGAAAGGACACTACTCAGGCCTTCAAGACTCCAAAGGCTGTTCTTGGAATGAGCCACATTCTCTTTTAATGTTCAGATTTTTTCATCTGAGGCACTTTTTACTTTAAAATCAGGTTTTCTCTTTTGAGATCCACTCCTTTGTTAATAGTCCTTACTTTAGAAACTTTGTTGAAGGCATGGTATTTATTGTTTCTTCAACTTTGTGAAATGTATTGTCCTAAAGTCTAGGATACCCAGACTTTTTATGGCTTGGCTCCAATATGTTATCATCTGTTTTTCTTTGCAAGGTTTCCAGCAGTTCCTTGTCACCCAAGCTTTTCGGTAGTGAGAATGAAGTCTCCTTTTTCATGCAATGGTCATGTCAATGATACTAAATTATCCATAAAGAATAAAGTAATATTCAATATACTTTATAGGTAATGCAAAGTATAAACAACACTACATACAAGAGGCAGTGTTGCCTTTTTTGTGACTTTTGTGTTTTCCTCTTGAGCAAGTAAATTGCCTTCCAAACAGACTCTCCCAACAAATATTATCCCTATTGAATTAAGGAGATAGCATTATGTGACTAACAGTTGGTATGACTTGTATGGACAATAGAGTACGTTGCATCTATTTTTAAGAAGGACCAAGATAATCACTTAGGAAAGCATACCTTACTAAAGAAAGGGTGGAGTCACACTCTCTTGGTCTAAGGACAGAGGACTGCTGTGATGGGAAGGGCTATTTCAAAAATAATTGATGGTGTTAACCTTTGGTAAGCAAGGATTTTTTGTCAGCCTGCTAAGGAATAAAGATGGTAACCAAAAATCTAAGTCAGCTTTGTAGAAAGCTGGGGTTTGGGGGCAGGTAACAGTTGGTACTCACTGAGCCTGACACAGGACGGAGCAGAGAGCACCCTCATACACAGCAGGAGATGCTGACCCATGTCACCTGACCATGACCATCAGGACATGCAATATGTGGGGGTCAGAGAACCATAAGGCAGCCCCAGGAGGCAGGGCAAAGGAAAAAGCAGGTGCCACACAGAATCTGTTATTGCATGTGTAAGCACAGGTGAAGTCTCCTGAGAGTGCAGAGCCTGAAATTTCTGAAGGGTGGCTGGAATTCCTCCATTCATGTTAGAGGAGGATGAGCTGAGGAAATGAAGAGATCCAATGAAACAGGTCACGGTCACAAGGAACATCTAAAACGTCTTGAGATCTTTCTGTCTGAGCTGCTGTAGAAGTGAATCCACTTAATTCTATCTCAGTTCAGTCCACCCGTGCCTACAACAGTTCAAAGGAAGTATTCCTTTCCTGGGCATATAAAGGACCATAATTATTCTAACAGTTCAAGGGGCTTATCAATAATGGATCGACTGGCTGATCCCTTTTTGCCAAGTCTGAAACTTTCCCATTAGACTACAAGTTATTAAACCAAAGCACTCCTGACATCCAGAGTCCCCAGACTGTTGGGGACTCTGGAAGTCAAGACTCTATCGCAGCGTCCCCAAATGAAACCTGCAGCTTAAGCACATGAACCTGAGGTCAAACTGAAGTCAGATGTGCATACAAGAAATGAGAGGCATTGACCACTGGCAGCTGTGAGTCATCCCACTCTCCTCTGAATTTCCACAGACACTGTCCTCTTGGCCCTGGGTGGCATTATTTTTTGCATTTTTATGAATTGTTTATATACGATAATGTATTATATATAATGCTAATCTCTTCTCTCAGACCTTAGGAAGGAAATGCATTAAGGGCAGGTTCCAGAACTGCATGTCCTTATCTCCCTTTCTATTCGAGGAGTCCAGTTGTTCACAGCCGGTGTGATGTAGTATATTTTGGTCCGCTCACCATACATTGGCGTTGACGCTATTCACAAGAGTGTCTAACACAGCCAGAAAGAGGCAGTCAGATCACTTCATGTGGACCAAATATTCAAATCAAATGATTACTTGCTTTCCTCTCATTTCTCAACCATTGCCGTTGTGGCGGCTTTTGTTAAATTAAATATGAAAATGCACATCAGAGACATTTTCAGCGAAACGAAATCGATTCAAGAGCTTCTCTTGACAGCTATCATTATTATCTTTATTTTTGTAGCGGGTGAGAGATCACGGCAGGGTGGTGCCTCTGTTGAGATACTCACACAGTCAATTCTTCCTTTACCCCCTACCAGCCCTTCCAGTTACACGTAGCTCTTCAAGCTCTCCTCAGCTCAGTTTGACCTGGACATTTTTGGTCACCAGGATCTCACAGAACGATAACGCCTTCCGTCTTCCCTCCCCTCCCTTCAAAAAGTCCCACCTCTCCCCCAAGGCCTATCTCAGTTTCCATCCACAAGAGAGCCCTTTCCCTCCACTCCAGGCTGCACCAGGCTGGCCCTTCCCTGAACTCTTGCTCACAGAGTGTATCTCTTAATAGTTCTCTAATTGTTCCACGTTATGTTGGTGTTGTCTCCCCAGGTGGATCATAAACTTTCTGGTTTATGATCCCTCCCCGGCCTTCTTTCATACCCAATAAATATCTGCGAATTGACGGATCGGTTCAGAAACCACAGTATACAGTTGGGACGGGGGAAGAATGAAAAGCATTAGGCGGATCTCAGATATCATCGCATTTAGATTACTCTAACTGTATATGTTTCTTTTAGCACGAGCATCCCAGTCCTCGGCTCTGATGCTAGCAGACTGGTCCGCGGAGCCTCAGATTTCTGGGTGTTATTGTTCACTTGGCTTTCCCGGGATGTAACTTCGAGAAGACGGATTATGGTGTGTTCTTACTCCACTACACAGCCTATTGATTTTATATGTCATCAATGTATATTGTACGTCTACACTATTACCAGGAGAAGCAGGAGGTGCGCGTAGTTACGCCACTGCCTCAGCCCGTCGTCCCATGCTGTGCCCTATGGGAAGCCACTGATTCTTACACTTGGAGCTGGGACAATGCAACTTAATCAGACTGACAGGAAACAGGCAGCAATTACAGTGTGCTGCTACATCTGCTGGGTTCCACTTCACTGAAGGAAGAGTTATCTCAATTTTAATGTACATCCCTTTTTCATGTTTCATTTAACCTCTGCTGTATTATTAAACACATCAAAATATAATGACACTCGTTAAAGAAGAAAAAGAGGACAGTTGGGATATTTTGGACTGTATTCCTATATTTGTAACTTAATTGTATCATTTTTGCTTCTCTTCAGCATCTCTCCCCGGTGAATAACTAATTCAGTATATAGGTATTTAAATAGCGAGCTGGGAACTGGCTGTTTAAACACCTACATCAACACTAAGTTCAGCTACAATGAAATGTCCCTCAATCACTTGCCTGTTTTTACTAGGAGTGTTTCTCTCTCCAAAAACATTCTTTTGCAATGTGTCAAAATAGCTAGTTTACCCATTACTGCAGTGCACATAAACTGCTTTAAAAACAGCTCCATGAAATTCCCCAAGAATGTATTTGGAATGACTCAAGAGCCCTCTGGAACTTAAACTAGCAGGTGTCTCGCTTGCTGGCCTATCCTGACCCGAGGTGGAGGACTCCTATGAAACCATTCATTTCTGCAAGACACATGTGATGACATGCCAGGCAGGGCCTCGCATCCGTAGGGATTTTCCTTTCCACTCTAGTTCTCTTACCCCCCCGTCTTTGAGCTCCAGGTTCATAACCGCATCTGAAGTATTTAGCAAACCTCCCTAAAAATTAAGCATCCATCAGAGAATAATTACAACCTCGAAATAGAGACTTTTCCCCAGCACAAGTTTCCAGAGGAATAACAGAGAGATGATACTGAGCTTCCACTTAAACTTTTAAAATATTATTTGATCAAGCGGAAATGGCAGGGTATTTGTGGCAGGTTGTGTGTATTGGGGAAATGGAGGAAAATGCTAATAGTTAAGGCATGCTTCTCTATAAACAAATATGTAAGCAAAAAAAGTTCCAGTGCCCAAATAAAAACAAATTCTTAGATTTTTCTTTAAAGAATAATCTAATCAAAATATTACAGGCATGTCCGTACTTAGTAACAAACAGGTTGCTATGAAGCTAGAATGACGCAAAGCGGTACAAGAAAGAGTCTGGGTTTTCAAAGAGCTAAAAATGTAGCTGTAGGATTAAAAAGGAATACAGGAACAGATACGCCAGAGCCTGGACAGGTTGCTAGCAGTATTGTGGAATTAAGTATAGGGCAACACTCTAATGGCTTATGGTGGGGGGGACCAAAAAAACCCCTGGAATTTATTTATAAAAAATTGTGCATTTATTCTTGCATGTTTAAATTTTAAGCTGGAGAGTACCTACAAAGTACTCTCCATCTGATGGAATACACCTATCGAGACTTTTTTCCACTGCTCAAAATATTTTTTGAACTCATTAATTTTGATGCCTTTTAGTGATTCTGTCATGTTTTTGTTTCACCTCTTCCACATTGGCAAAATGTTTCCTTTTGAGGATGTTTTTCATCTGAGAAAACACAATATAGTCACTTGGGTTGAGCTCAAGTAAATGGGGAGGGTGGGGCATGGGGATTATGTGTTTTGGGTCAAAAACTGCTGAACATTCATTCAGTGCAGTGTGAACAGGTGTGCTCATAACTCACCCTTCATGAAATGGGCAAATGTGTTGAAAGAGTCTTAAAAAAAATTCTCTGAAGCTGAATGCAGCCTCTCACACAACGCCAGCTGGTACGCTGATACAGATGGGTTCCTAGAATACTCACCTAGTGGGGGGACGACTGTATTACATACAAGGGCCTGCCCTCCAGAAGATAATTCCAGTTTTGGGGGGTCCACCCTCATATGTTCCTAGTTAGGTGAACAAGAGGGCTGAGGCCCCTTAGATCTCCTCTGGGATAAAAGTAACCTGATATCCAGCCAGTGAGCACCTAGACAGGCCTCCCAAATGTCTATCATCAGCATCCACTCGGATGGTCCCTTCTCCGGCCACATGGTTGCTGATAGGTTAAATATTATTCCTGGATAAAAGAGTTCAATGAAAGCAACACTTCTTAACTCCTGTTTACTTTATGTGCTCCCTACAGTATCATGATCATCAACCTTAAAAAAGACAGAATGAACATCATTAGGAGAGAAGGAGAACACAAGCATGGAGACGTGACTGCAACTAGCCACATTGATGGTATTCATGTCACCGGGCCCACACGAACTGTATCCCTGAGTGCCCAGAGTACTTGCAAGTGTGATCACAAAACCAATGTCAACAGTCTTTGAGTGGAGAGGAGGAGAGATACCGTACAATATAAGGATACATTGCCCTGTCCTTCCCAAAAAGAAGGGAGAAGGAAAAAGGCAAATTTCAGGAACTATTACATGTGAGTCTAATGCTTGTCTTCCTTACATTTTCTGAGACATTATTAAGAGTTGACTTGAAGAGAAGAATAGCTTTGAAGAAGTGATTCTTGGGAGTTAACATAGGTTCACTAAGAACAAGTGAATCTAACACTGAGATACTACTACATCCCTAGTAGGATATCGAAGATATGAAACACTAACAACAGCGTTCCTGGCAAAGATGTAGAGTGACAGCAACTCTCATTCATTGCTGGTGGAAATGCAAAATGGTACAGTCAATTTGGAAGATAGCCTGACAGTTTCTCCTAAAACTAAACACACTCTTATCATTCAACCTGGCCATCACACTCCTTGGTATTTTACCCAAAGGAACACAGAAATCAGCACATGGGTGTTTATGGCAACTTTATTTATAATTACCCAAACTTGGAAGCAACCAAGATGTCCTTCAACAGGTGCGTGAATAAGTAACCTGGGGTACATCCAGACAGTGGACTATTATTCAGTGCTAAAAAAGGAATGAGCTATCAAGCCATGAAAAAAGCTGGAGGCATCTTAAGTGGATATTACTAAAGTGAAGGAAGCCACTCTTCAAAGGCTACATACTGTATGATTCCAACCATGTGACATTCCGGAAAAGGTAAAACTGTGGAGATAATACAAAGAGCAGTGGTTGCCGAGGGTGGCGAAAGAGGAGGGGTGAGACTAGGAGGAGCACAGAGGATTTCTAGGGTAGTGAAACTACTCTGCATGACTCCATAATGATGGGCTCGTGTCATTAAACATGTGGCCAAACCAATGGAATACACGGGGCACAGTAGGTTTACCATTGACAGTATGCAAAACAGAGTTCATTCTTGTATTATTATTGGTTAAACATTGTATTATTTTCTACATAAACAACTGTAAACATTAAGTTTACATAACTTATGTAATGTTAAGTATGTTTACAGAAGTAAACATACAGGGTCACCCCACCCTGCATGTCAAGAGTAAACCAACCAAATGTAAACTAAGGTGATAATGATGTGTCACTGTAGGTTCATCCGTTGAACAAACGCTGGTAGGGGTGTTGATAATGGGGGAAGCCGAGCATGTGTGGGGCAGGGGGGTTATGAGAAATCCCTGGATCTTCCTCTTAATTTTGCTGTGAACCTAAGAAAATAAAGTCTGAAAAAGAAAGGAGGGGAAAGAAAGAGGGAGGATAAATATGATGGAAAGAGGGAAGGAGAAAAGTTAAAGAAGAGAAGAAGGAAAGAAAGTAAGAGAGGGGAGACTTCCTTTAGCATTCCACTGCTCTTTTATGTTTTTTTCTACCTTATTTTTACCCTAAGTTTGCAAATTTCCTTTGTGCATATTATGTGCTTTTGTTTTACTTCTCTATTCTCTTCTATAAACAACCCTCAACTTACTTATCCTCAAACACCCTAAGAACCAATGGAGTGACATTAGACTCACTGTTGCAAGGAAAGTTACCTTAGGTCCATGTGTTTCCTTTTCCCCTACCCACCGTAGATGTGTTTCCATAGTAGAAACAACCCTGCAGGAGCTGACTTACCTCGACTGTCAGTGGCTGGCAGAAATTTGGAACGATAGCCAGGTTTTCCTGCAACAGTATTCATCCTCTCTGCTTTGTGCCTACCTTTCTTTTGCACTCTACCTTCAAGATTTTTGTTACGTCTTTTACACGTCAGTACCTTTTTAAGAAACATTCATGCCTTTCTTCCCTCATTTCCACCCAACCTTAATAAAAGCACAATCTGTAGTTCCGAAAGGGGATCCCATCCCCATTACATGACAGTATGGTAAACGTTTACTGACGGCCTCATTTAGACTCTTCCAGTTTAATGTTACACAGAAGCTCTAACCAGATCCTAACGTCTATCAAAAGGAAGTCGTATGTTGAAATTCAGCTCCAAAGGAAATTCTTCTATTTGAAATTAAAAGAATTCATTTTGATTTATTTTTTTATTGATTCATTTTTATGTTGTCCTGGGGTGGTTGCTAACTGAAACGTGTCCCGAGAGGGCGCTGTCTAAGTAAGTATCACAGGCAGCCCGTCCAGCAGGCGTGCTCACGTCCAGTGTGCTCAGACAAGGCTACTTTAAAGATGGCACAGCACTGTGCGCAGATCGGCAACTTTTCCAGAAATGTTTACTAGAAAGTAGATTTGGGGTCAATTCATATGATGGAAAACTAATCATTAAGTTTTAACGATTCAAGGTGTCAAGGGGCCAAATCAGTTTACAGTGCGATGCATGCTGCCTTTCCTTTAGTGCCTGATGAAATATATGGTTACATCAATCGGCTTAGTGAAATGCATGTTTTGCATGTGTTTCAAGCATGTGAGAAATCTCCCGTGTCTGAAATTTGGAGCACATATGCAGGGGACATCCAGGTAAGGTGGTCTAACAAGCCCACTGCAGAACCACTCGGGAAAGTGACAGTGCTGAGCTAAACTTGATCCCAGTCAGTCCAATTATACCTAAAACTTAAAAACCCTCACGAAATCCTGTCATCTGCAGTAAAATGTATATAATTCTGGTATTTGATAAAATACAAAAATGGCTTCTAATAAGCAGCTGTGATGCACTGATTTTCCAAGAGCTTGTGAAGATGTGACTTAAAAAATAAATCTGTTTAAAAAAAAGTTGAAGCTCCCTAACAGGATCATTATAATAATTCACATAATTAATACTTCAAATTTGGTTATACATTAACTAGAACTACATTAACTAAAAAAGGATTAAAAATAAACTGAGTTAAAATCCAAAGAGTACTAAAGGATGGGTAAAAGTAAAAAAAAAATTAAAAAAGGAAAACTAAAATCCAATGAGTACTAAAAGATTGGTAAAAGAAATATAAAAAACAGTGCAAAAAAATTGACAAAGTGAGAAATGATTTTTAAAAGGCTTGAAAACAGTTCATATGAACTGAATGAATATATATTTGAAATACAGGATTTGTTAATATTAAAATATATTTTATGAAAATTAAATGTTTTATTAAAAAATTAAACCACTCTATGCCTATTCACAATCTACAAGTAGAATAATACTTAAAATACTTGAGTGAAGATAGAATGAAAACCAACTGAAACTCAAGAGTCTTTAAAATCTGTTAAAATTATCTCATTCAATATGAATTGTTATAAGTCACAGTTAAAAGAACCTACTTTTGTTAACTATCTTCATCAGTTTAAACCTCCCCCTACCCAGCCGTGTTGGAGACGGCCCCTTCCCCCATTCACACCTCCATCATTCTAATACTGAGCATGCTCAGAGTTTATTTCGTCTTTCCTGATCTGAACACTCACAAAAGACTTGTTACTGCTGCTTTTATGGCATCTATTTGGCTACTCCTGAGGATATCTCACAGATATTTTTTAGCTTTTTAAAAAATATATTACTTATGTATAAACATTGCCCATTTTTCCTGTTGGAGTATTTGTTGTTTTCCTATAATTTGTAAGTTCTTTTTGTAGAGTAGGGACATCACTCCTTTGTCAGGCATGTTGCAAATAGCTTTTCCTACTAAAAATGGCTTTAAAGTTTAATTCAAATACATGTTCACTATTAGCCTGAAAGAATCAGCCTTAGTGTCATCTTTGACTATGGACTCGAACAAGACAGGAGGAATGGAATTGACTATCTCAGAAGCTAGTGAATTTAGTGTCATTTGGAATATTCAAATATTTTACCACCTGGCCAGGACGTTGTAAGAGGTGATTCAACATTGAAAGGGTGGTTGGAATAAGTGACTTTTATGATCCTTCCCAGCCCTGAGAGTGTAGGAGTTTGTGAGTGAGACAAGTATTTAACTTCATGAAAAACAAGCCCGTGCACCTGTGATAACAAGTGAGGAATCGATTCCTATTACACATATGTACGCAAACCCTCCTGAGAGCATAATGGCCTGAACTGAGAAGCCAACAAAAGGTGTGTGTGCACATCTGTGTGTAGACGTGTGCCTTCATGTGTGTGTGTATAAGGGCACAGGGGGGTGAGAAACAAGGGAGAAAAGTACATGGAGACTAAATAATTACATTTCAGTGTTGCAATATTTTTCAATGTAAAGAACATTCTAGGGTGAAAAGTCAAAAGAAGGACAGACTTCTATTACTAAAGAAAAAGGGAAATAGATATATTTCCAGTAAAAGGAAGACCAGAAAAACAAATCAGACAACCAAACAAGCAAACATTGTTCTCCTTTCCTTCATCTTTCTCCTATCTTCCACATGTTTCATTTGTGAATCATCTGGATAATTGCTTTACCTCTCCTTTGCTTTGTTTCAGAAGGGCAGCAGCTACAATGGAAACAGAATTATTCATAGTGATCATTTATAGAGTAGAAATTAATCACGTGCCCATGGAACAAACGTACACACAAGCATTTTATTTTCCTAGTTTCATGAAATAGATACTCTTACTAATTCCGTTCTACACATAAATAACTGAGGCAAAGAGAGTGAAATAACTTACTCAAGTCACACAGCTAGTAAATAGCAGAGCCAAGATTCACACTCAGGCAGCCAGCTTCCAGAATCCAGCACCCCATGGGCACTCGGCACTGCCTCTTCCCTAACGCGGTGGGTATGTTAGCCTTCGGGGTCCATAGCAGACCCGGCTTCAGCTTCGTGCTCCCATGCCTAAGCGCCGTGTGACTTTGGAGCACTCGTTTCCCTGCGCGGAGCCTCAGCTTTCTCATTTATGTAGCGTAACTGCTGTCTTCCTCACAGGCCAGTTGTGAAGATGGAATGAGATCATGTTGGAACCTGAAACATAGGAAACACTTACTAAATCACAGCGATGATTACTCCTGGCTTTAGACATAAATGCCATGAAAATTTGAGGCAGGTAATTTGCTAAAGACAATTCAACCACGTTACAAAGCCAGGCCTTTTAGAAATGTTAAAGGCACATCAGAAAAAAATACCAGGGTGGAAATAAAAGCCTCCCCAACCCTTCAAGTGCTGTCAGGGTGATAAGACCACTTGCTACCAGAAAGGTCCTGTTATCCTCCACGCAGATCCCTAAAGCTCTGGTAGGACTGAGTAATCTTGGGGCGATAAGAGAGATGTAAGGAATTACGACTCCTGATAAAGCACTGTGGTTTTGTTTGCCTGTACTTGGAGGAGATATGGGTGACACAGATAAAGTATTGGCAAAAGCCCCAGGTGGGCTTAAAAGGACTCCTCCTGCCCTGGAGAGCTGGCCGGCTGTGACACCGGGGCTGCCCCGCTACTGTGTTTGTTCTGCTTATCTCAGAGCGTGCTCAGGGCCACCGAGGGCCAGGCGGGGTGGGCAGCGCTGTGTGAAGGCTGGCGCAAGAGCGTCAGGGCTTCTGTGTCTGCGGACTCTCAAGGGGGCAAGTGCTTCTGGGTCTCGAAGTGCCAAATTGTGTCTTCATTTGAAGAGACATTCAAATCGGAGGAATTATAGATAGGACATTCCTCTAACACATGAGGGCCAGGTGCTGGAGAGAAGGATAAGGCGGCCGCATCAGACCAGAGTCCCCGGGGAGGTCCCTCGGGGACAGTGAGAAGGCGTGGTTAATTCGGACTGGGCGAGATGGGGAAAAGGGAAGGGAGAACTCTGCCTCCAGAAAATGGTCCCCGAACCGGCCCTGGAAGGAAGAATGAGTGGGATGCTGACAAACAGAGCAGAGATGATGAATGCCCCAGGCAGAGGGGACGGCCATCGCATCGCGTGGCAGCACGAAACACCAGATCTGTGCACGAGTTTGTGAAGAATTCTGTGGCGAGAAAACTTATAATGTTAGCAGACGTTGCTGTCCCCCTTTCCCCCCTCCCCCCAAACTTCATACAACAGAAAACTAGCCCTGCCCATGAACATGTGCCACACTCAAAGCAATGTACGTAAAATCAACTCGCTGAAGATTGAACACCATTTCTAAAAATGATGTTGACTAGAGTGAGAAGAACCGGGAGTGTTAGCAGGAATATAAATTGGTACAACTTTTGGTAATTTGCCACTCTCTGGCAAAAAAAACGAAACACATGGAGCCTTTGATTGGCATGATCACATTGATAAGTCTACCCTACAGGGAAAAGACGTGTGTGAGGGCCTCACGTGTTCACTAAACAAACATTTCCCGAGTCCTCGTGTGTGAGAAAGCATGGGTGTCCCTATCGGGGACACCACCGTGAGTAAGACAAAACTGAGCCCACATGCAACTTACGTGACCAAATGATCACGTATTTCACTCAATTTCAGAGAGTGAGAACTTCTATGAAACAAATGAAGGAGATAAAGAATGACTGAGGGACGTTGTCCCCGAGAAGGTGACATTTGAACAAGAATCCAAATCATGGGAGAAAAAGGCACATGCCAAGATCTAGGGGGACAGCATCTTAGGCAAAGAACATACTTAACTTCACAGTAGGTATGTAAAATGGCAAAATAAACCAACCAAGGACAATAATGGAAACAATGCGATGTTCATATTTTCAGATTTGGTTAAATTAATTTAAGTATCCATGAAATACTATGCAATAAAGAGGTTAACACAATGCTCATGTATTGATAATAGAATGCTCTCTAAATTACATTAAAACCTGATTTTTAAGTTCAGTTGTTTAATATGGCATGATCTCATGTATGTTAGATGAATGAGCATAAAATTTTTCTAGGATATGTAAAATCCATCTGCAAAAAGGACATGTAAAAAGCAACTTGGATGTGAGTCAGAAGCTCTGAGAGAAAAGGAAAACTTTAGGTTTTCACTTATATATTCTATCCTACTGAATTTTTATCAATATATGCACCACTTTTATAGCTAAAAATATTTTTTTGTTAAGGTTCATTTTGAAAACTTCCTGCAAACAAACAAAAAAATGTCTTTAAGGTGTCTGCCCTTTTCTCTGCATGTTTTGGGTATTTACTTGTTTATTGCAATCCCTTCTGGGATAATGAGTCCTTTCAAACCCGTTTTAGAATGCTCATCTTCAGGAAAACCATTCAACGCAGTCCCTGAGTCACCAGAGTGCAGCCGAAGGCAGCCCCTGGCCCCAAACCACCCTCACGGCCCAGGCTGGCAGCATGCAGGCACACGGGGCCCCATGACCATAAGGCCTCACATTTAGTTCAATGTTCTGCTGTCGTCACCTTAAAATTCTTTCTTTAAAAAAGATTTTTTATCCTCACCCAAGGACATTTTTCATCACTTTTAGAGAGAGAAGGGAGAGATAAAGAGAGAGAGAAACATCAATGTGAGAGAGACGCATTTCTCGGTTGCCTCCCATATGTGACCACACAGGGGTAGTACGCACCTGGACTGAGGATGAAACCTGCAACCTACCTTTGTGCCCTGACTGGGAATCGAACCCGCAACCTTTCGGTGTAGGGGACAATGCTCCAACCAATGGAGCCACACCAGCCAGGGCTTAAATACTGCTAACTAATTTACAAGGAATCCCTAAATAAAATATGCGCACGCATCAAATTTGGTTTTTATGTTTCTAAGACTCATCCTCTGTTGTGTTTCCTCAAAACACTTGTCCATGGCACCTGGAAGCAAGGATTTGCTGTCCAGAACTTGTCCAGGACTTGCATTCTCACACACAAGCCAAACACAGGGTTTGCCCCCAACAAAACGTGTGGAACTGACCTAGCACAACGTACAAGTTCATATCAGTGCCATGGCCACAGTCTTACAGGAAATAACAGCATCTTTCACTTAACTTATTACTGGCCTTTGTTTGGAAGGTTCTAGCACTATTGTTACAGGGGAACCTGAAGAATGTAATACTGGCTTTATATTTTCAGATGCTTCTCAATCGTGACATGAAAAGCAAACAAAAACCAAAACAACCAGAAAAAGCTCCTGGCGTTCATGGGGCAGGCGGTGTTTCTGAGCAGTGCCCTTAGAGAATCGCACAAAAGGAGCCCCGGCCCTGGGAGAGCTCGTGGCACATCGTGTCTCCTGCAGCTCCAAGCCCTCGGCAAGCCTTAGAATCCCAGGGTTTGGAAAAGGGAGGGATACAATGTTAAAATTAAGAACCCTGTAGGACAAATGACTGAACACATCTCCAAGTCCTGGGTTTTAAAAGAGCTGTCCTCTAGAATCCCATATTTAAATGGTCTCTTAATGGCTTTCCCCTCCCAAATCCCAGGTTGTTCTGTCCCAAATTAGATCTTTCCTGGATTTGAGATTTTTTAAAAAATCTTATCATGGTAGAAGAAAAAAAGATAGAGAGCTTAGTATCTTAAGAATAAAGGCAATATTTTTAAGGGGCAGAAAAGTGCTCCTGGCCTGTAAACTCCTCCCCTCTCAGCAGCGTATTATAGGCACACACCTTCTAGGTTCCCCAGGTCCCCTGCAAACCCCAGTGTACCATGGGCACAGTACAGGGGTCTCCTAAACAATGGCCTGTGCCCCAGGGGTTGGCAGTATTGCTGTGGTGTCCTTACTCACCTCTGTCCACTCAGCAAGTCCTCAGGGGTCGCTATAAACTTTAACTCTTTACAACCAGCAGTTGAAGTCAATCAGTTTCTAATGATTATAACTGCAGCAAGGATGCTAATTACTGTGGTGAAAGGATTAAACCATCTAAGGAAATCAGCTAGCAGGGGTGTCTAACCCACAGCCCATGAACCACAGAGGCCCAGGATGGCAATGAATGTGACCCAACACAAAATCGTAAATTTATTTAAAACCTTTTTTTTGTTCATCAGTTTTTGTTAGGGTTTGTGTATTTAATGTGTGGCCCAAGACAACTCTTCTTCCAGTGTGACCCAGAGACGCCACAATGTTGGAGACCCCAGATTGTTGAGCTCTCTTTGCATTTACAGAGGAAACGTTAGCAGGGTTTGGGGGCATTCTCTTCCTTTCCTCCCATGTTATTGGCTATTGTTGCCTGTCTCATGGGTGGGAAGAAGGATGGACAGGCTTATTGCCTATGTGCCAGACACTGAGATTTTCCCAAATGCTTTAAGCATGGGAAAGAAGAATCTTGTCCCCCCTCCATTTTCAAGGGTTACGTTTTACTGTTTGCAATAAAAGTGAGTGGTTAGCAGATCTATTTCTCTGCCTCCTGATCTGTTGATAGCTTTCATTTTAGGCAAGCCAGATTGCTTATGAGTTACCATCCCTGAAATATTTGTAGTCTCCACCGACATAAGACTGCAATGACTTGATTGTAATAAAAAACTTCATTAGCTTCTTGTCAGCATTGTATTAAGGCTCAGAGTTGCTGGACAAGAATGTGTACTTTCATATTTCCCTTCTCTGCATATATACGCGAGTAATCATTTTAGAGGCAACCACATTATCTTGATTTTCCAGGACGAAATAACCTTGCATGCAAAAAGCCAACTAACTGAATATAACACAAACTTAACTTTCCTGAAGCAATCACGGCTCTTTACACATTTGTTATTCTGTTTGACATACACAATAAATCGTAATAGTTACCAAATTACTGCTCGGTTTCAAATGATGTGCACACATCTATAATCTTAGTTAGCTGCTTGCTGGCCTGCTTCAGGAATGTCATTGCATCCTCCAGGGTAATTCTATATCAATGGCTTTTCCAAATAAATCTAGTTGCTGGTTTATATTAATGAACTGTCACAGTTTCTATTGTTTTCCCATGGCCTTGCAGCTGTATTCCTTCACAGGTGCTTGGCAAATTAAAATGATGCTGGTTCGGGGTTTCAGCCTGATACAAAATCACTCCTTCAGCAGATTGTTCAGAAGTTATTCATGCAAGAAATACATCTTCACTCTCCACTCTCAGCTCACCCGCTTATCCAATACCCAGGCCTTTATTGACACTCTACATTTCTCTTTTCTTCACCAAACTACAAGGGGAGATTGTCTTTCTAGCACAGAACATTTCTATTAAAGAATCACAGTCACTGGGAGCATTATTTTTAAAGTACTGTGTTCTTTTCAGTCAATCCTAACACTGTGTTCACAGATCACAAACATTAATTACTCATGTTTGCAGATTATGTATCTTTTTGGGTTGTTTTTGTTAACATCCATTACCCAAGGGATAAACAGACAAGAAGAGAATTATTACATGCTAACTATTTGAAACCACATTAAATAGTCCTTTTTGGGTCTACAGCAGTCTTTATTTTAAAATACTTTGCTCATGACCAACTTCTACCAGTGCAAATAGGAATGGTTAACATGAAAGTACCAACTCAATTAAATGATCCGGCTTCTCTTTAGTAGGAGCACCACCTCCCCAGGATGCACCTCCATAATCCTACTTTCTTGGCCACTTGAAAGCTGTTTGAGCATTTAGTTCTGGGGGTCTTGGGTTACCCCTCCAAGGGTCACCACACTGTTAATTTTCTCAGGTGACCCAGCTCTGCATTTTTAAACACTCACACACACACACACACACACACACACACACACACACACACACACCCCTTCCAGGGGGATTCTATGTACAATATATTTACCCTTCTCCTTAATGTAAGACTTGCTGCCAGAGTGCTGTAAATTAAAAATTATCTATGACCTCTCAGTTTCCATTTTTATAATAGAGATGCAAAGGTTAATGCTTTGGGGATAAGGCAAAGGCATCTTTCCTTTCGACCTCCCCTCTGGAGGTCTACCTAAATGTCCAATGTCCATTCCATCCATCGTCCATCTTAGAGAAGAAAAGCGAACTCCATTTCCAAGTCCTGCTTGCAAATCTGGTAGCTGAGGAGTTGCAAATGGAAATGAGTGCATGCACGCCTGCCCTCAGCATTTGGAGGGAGGGACACAAGATTACATGTTGGGGTCTAAATGTTTAAGAATTATAAATCGAGCTACCAAAGTGATAAATAAAATTTCTTCTATGTTGCCACCTTGACCGAGGTACCTTCTTCACAACACCTGGGAGGCCTGGAACACTCGGCCTCTTTCAAGTTCCAAGTCGTGGGGAGAGTCTGGCCAGGTGGCCTCTTTCCTTTCTCGCTCTCCCCTCAGCCCCAGCCCACAGAGTAAGGGTGCTTGAGCACGTGCATGTGAACATTCCTGCCTGGACCTCCCAGTTCCACCAATACCCCTGCCCACGCCCCTCCTGACTGCGGTGTTCCCTTGGCCAACTCGCAGGCCTGTGGGTGTGTTCACCGGTGACACCTTCTGCCCACAGCAGGACACAGCATGGGAGAGGCCCAGACAGACCTAGAGGTGGGCTCAGGGCCATTTGGGCTGAAATTTCAGGGTTACTAGGATCATTGTCCAGAAGAAATGGGTGGGCTCTTGGTAGGGATTTTCCTTTGGCCTTTTGGAGAAAATAATTCTCAACGTGAAGAACACAGCCAGAGGGAGGCCAGAGTAGGCCCTACGGAGCCTGGGTCTGACCAATTCTGTGGCTTCTCGGAAAGTTTTTCAAAGGGCTGGGCTAAGCTGGTGAGTTCCTTTTGCCCTCCTTCTCTCCTTCCTTCTTTATACATGAGAAAGCAAATGTGATGACTGGAACTATGGCAGCCATCTGGTCAGTAGGAGGACAGTCTTTCTGTCCTCCTACTACAGCAAAGAACTAGAATGAGCCAAGGTTTCTGTTGATCATATCAGCTGTAGGCTGCCCATCTTTGAATTTCTTTGTGTGTAGAAGGAAAGTGAGCCATATCTTGGTGCTACCAGTACTTTTTAGTCCCTGTTGGTTACAGCCAGACGCAATGCCCCACTGACATAGTGGTGTACATGTTTATGGGTAGACATTGAGTGCCTTCATCGTCATTAATCTTGCATTAAGGAGTGCCTCAGTATGTAAAATATGCAGATGCTAATGGGGGCTTAACAAATGTGCTTTAAATAAAGTGAGGGGCAAAAAGTGGGAGTGAAGGAATGGGCCAAATCATCAGAGGCAACAGAACAAGCCTATGTGGGCAATGTATATTTGAAAAATGTATATTGGGGAGTAAGACAATTGTATTCATGGAGGAGGAAGCTTACTGAGATCTCAGTCAGGTTGGACAGCTGAAACCCAAATGGAAAGGAAAGGAGAAATGAGCCTAAGTTAGCCTATCCCTCCCACTCCCCTGTGACTAGGTCTGCTAGGTAAGCACCCAGGTATATGGCAACATTTTGAAGTCTTCCTTCCTAGGGAAAATTAATTGTGCATATGTAATGTAATTGTGTACATGTATAGGTAATACACAATTAGTACACTGTGTGTAATACACACACACTATCATCCGTGTTTACCAACGTGGCATGTTGTAAAATTTTAGTGTTACCCATTGTATCAATGGGCGATGGTTTGCTTGTCTGCTCACTCTTCTGTAGAGTCAGTGAGGATTTAATTTGCTCTTACCTTCAATACCTAGTCTGGAGCCTGACACATAGTGAGTGCTCAGTAAACTTTAGCAATAATTAATTACTTGGGAAGATAACATTACCAATATTATTAGCAATAATAATTAGTAATAATTACTTGGGGAGATGATGGGAAGCTGTTAGAGGAAATATTTTCTTCCAGTGGATATTTTTATTAGATTAATCTGCTGTTACTGAGCTGGATGTCTTGAGGAAGGAAAAAATAAAAAAGGCTACTCTGATATCCAAGTTTAAAGAGGTTCCTGATGCGAGGAGGAGAGCGCCAGGAGGAGAAAGGGAAAAGCAGACGCAGTGATGATTGCGAAGGCCATGGAGGCAGTGGTCAGACTACACCTGAACTGCAAGGAGCTGGAGGACTTGACAGGCGACGTGGAGGTGCTGTGATTGAATGGCCAGAAGAATCATGGTACTAGAGGGGGAAATAGGAAAGCCAAGCATCGGGCCTTGTTTCAATGGGCAACAAATAAGTAATGGTTCGATCTCATTCAGCAGTCATTGAGACATTGAAGTAATACCATCTAACAGGAAATTAGAAATGTGGTCATATTTTAGAGCGTTTTACAATTTTTAGTACTCACGAATTTGCACTCAGTGCTCTTGCTTTTTAAAAAATTCAATCATCCAAACTTGAAATGTTATTTCTCCATTTTACAGATGAGGAAACTGAAGCACACTGAAATTTAATCAATTGCCCGAGCACATAGAGCCAGTAAGGGGCAGAGCTGGGGTTCAAACTCTGGGAGCTCAGCTAAATGACCACCCACGCCAATCAATGTGAAGTTGCAGGGCTTCCTCAGCCTGCCCATTCTGAAACTTCATTGCATGGATGAATCTTGATTTTCCCAGAATCTTCATTGCAGCAGTTGGTGGAGTCCACTCAGTCTGCACACTCATACTTAGAAGTGAACACTCCACCAGTGATTTTCAAGTTCTACATGGAATTTATGTATATTGCCCTCCACTCAGAAATGTGGGAGGTGTGGAGTGGCAGAGAGGCTGGGGCGTACCCAGTTAGGTAGACTCCTGCATTACAGGACTTCTCAGCATCTTTGCTAGGCTGATACGCATTGTGAATCAGAAAGATTAGAGGACAGAGCCTTCCTGGACTTCTTGACCAAAGAACCTTTTATTTTTCAACATCTCAAAGAACTGGCGCTCCAGGGGACCCACTTTGGGAAGGGTTTTTCAATTCACTATTTTATGAGAATAATGCGAGTTTTATTGAAGAAGTCTGAACCCCCAGTATAGAGTAAAATCAAAATACTTTTTATTCTAGAAGAGCGGTCCCCGATCTTGACTGAATCACTTAGAAACTTTAAAAAATATATTGAAGACCAGACAACATTCCCAGCTACTCTGATTTCATTGTTTTGAGGTAAGACCTGGGCATCAAGAATGTCTAGGTATTTCTAAAGTATTGCCAAGTTTGAGAAAAATACTCTAAAATAATTGTAAGCATAATTATATGCATAAGACTACAAGTGACCCAGACTGGAGTTCTAATCTCAATTTCTATTTTCCTATCATTAAGGAATGACCAGCAACTACCAGAGAATCCCCACTGTTCTGATCAGGACCTGGACATCTCTTCTGCCTTATCTAGATGTTTCTATAGACTCCACTTCCTTTTCTGCCCTGCATCGATTCCTGACCGGTGCCATTTCCAATGACCAGATTCCTCATTACATTTATTACATTACGTTGCATTCTCTGTTTGTTCAATTGTTCAGTGTTGACACAGTCCAGTTTTTATCAATAGCATCAGAAGAGTTGTCTCCTCCCAACACACATTCTGCTAAAAACCTGCCATTGGTTGTGCAATGCTGTTGTTCTGTTCCATGTCTTTCTCTCTCTAGTTGGATGTCGCTCTCTCTCTCCCTCTCTCTGTCGCCTGTTGCATCTGTGCCCTGCCCCTGCAGTGTGTTCTGCCGCTGGAGAAGAGATAAGGTGGGGGTGTTACATCATTTTGTTTTTATTTTTGGCTTTCAGAGTGAGGTTTCAGAGTGAGGATATCAATTCCTCAGCTCAGAAAGAAAATATCAACCCTCGGACTTATCCTGAATGTCTCTATCAAACATTCTTCTTAATTTGATCCGCTCAGCAGTTCACGCTTCCAGTGTTTGGGCACCACGTCTGGGCGGGTGACTACAGTCCAGGATGGTTGTTCTCACCTTCCCTAGATCTCAGACGATCTGCCCTGCAAAAAGCAGGGGAATTTCTGGTCACAGAGGAAGGCAAATCGCTCTTCAGGAGACATTTCAGGGCCATTAAAAGCTCAGCCATAACTCTACCCCTGAGAGATGTCAGAAACACATAGGGATGCTCGCCGAAGCCCGCCAGGCATCCGAAGTTAGTGAGAGTCAGCAGGGGAGGGTACGGAAGACCAAATGAAATTGAGAGCAAAGTGGGAAGAGACAGGAAACAGAAAAAAAGGAAGGAAAGGAGGGAGGTTGGGAAGAAGAAGGGAAGGGAAGGGAAGGGAAGGGAAGGGAAGGGAAGGGAAGGGAAGGGAAGGGAAGCATGAGAAGAGGGGAGAGAGGGAAAGAGGACAGAGGTGAGGAGGGGAAGGCAGGGGAGAACCAGGACAGTTACAAGATATCATCCACCATGGACTCAGGGGCCATTTAACTTCATACTTTGACTAATCCTTCCCTACACATCAACCAGATCAGACCGTTGTAACTAATCCCTGTCCTCTGAAAGATTATGATCAACAACAGCTTTAAGATGGTGATGATATATAGTTAAATGAGAGCCACCAGCATTTAACTGAAATTTAGATGATAGTCACCCAATCATCCACTTATCTGTGGAAATGCAAAGTTCAAGTTTTAATTGAATTAATACAATATCTCATAGAATTATTGGGAGGCCTTTGAGGTTACCAGTACAATGATGCTCTGCCTTTTTTAATTGGTCAAATGGAAAGATACCTCCTGTCTACAATGTCTTTTATGACTTCGATTAAGCCTTTCCCATGGACTTAATTGCTGGGGCTTTTTCATCAGGCTCCTTGTTAATATTCCTTGTAATATTCCCACCTGTTCTGATATCTGCCTGGCTCATCCATCACCCCTGCAGGGACATCGTCGCAAACAGGGCCACTGGCTCATTCCGCATTGTGGCAAACACGCTCACACAGCTGGAGATTCATTACCTACCTCCGATTCTATCAGCTCAGGCCAGCCTGGCCCGGGCCTTTGACTCACTCACTGTACATCTTGATACTGTAATTGTGTCTAAAAGTTTCCCTTCACCCCTGGCAGAGTCTAACTCCACACAATGGAGAAGGGAACTAGTTTCTATGAGACCTGGAACAGGCTCATCTACTACGGAGCCCTCTTAGCAACTGGGACTCTGGGCAAATACGGAACAAATTTCAGGCACAGAAGGAACGTGCGTGCACATGTTTACATGAACCCACACTCTCCCCCTCCCTCTCTCTCTCTGTCTCTTCCCTGTTTCCTCTTCTCTTGCTTTGCCCAGCCGTTGAAATGATTCCGTTTGTCCTTGCGTCTTGAATTCTCAGTTGCTATGAATTCACATTTCTCATTTCTCATTTGATCATTTGATCATTTATAAAATCACATATGTCACCGGGAATGTTGGTGTCTGTTCAGGATTAATTCCTTAAAAAATACGTCCACATATTTCATACAATCTTGCTGCAAGTAAGGGTTGACCTCCTCCAAAAATAAGCTACAAATGCTTAAGTTCTCAATGAAAAGAAATGGGCGGCTCTTCCAGCCAGGCTGTGACGTGGCTTCCAAGGGGCTCCTATTGGGTCTGTGGCTGCGAGAGGAGCCAGGTTCAGATACTCCTCGGAAAAACAGATACCCCACTTCCGCTCTGAGTTTGAACTCGGCTCAGCAGTCATTTCTTCATCGGCGGAGCCGGTGTTTACCTGCTTTACCCAGGGCCCACGTCCTCTCTGCGTGAGCGGGCGGGGCGGAGAACTGCCCAAGGATGTAGGCAGTCCGTAGGTTCTGTTTTGATGTAGGACCTCAAGGAACCGGTTCCATTGGGGTGAATGTTCTGCTGGTTGTTGATTCGGTCTCAGCTTCCTCCAGTGACAGCCTGTCTCAACACTGTCAATACCTCTTCAGCGTTGACAATAAGCAGACACGATGGCAGGCTGTTCTTGTCTGCTCACTTAATGACTTCACTGATGACATGCAGGTGCGCGCCGCTGTTGTACCTAGTCCTGAAGCTTCGCGTTCTCCCGGGTAGCTGGAGGGCTGGCTGCATTAGTCTCGAGCCTTGTGAAAATACACACAACTGCTCTGGGCGGGTGCCAGCTCCAGACGAGCACTGTGTGGTCACAATGAATCCCGGACTCGTCATTTTCAAGACGGCATTAAGGAAATACTAGGTCACTCCGTCGAACAGCCTGAAAAGCACCAAGACTGTGCTTTCAGTTACCAGCATTTGAGGAAGTTATTTTTCACCGGAGGTATTACAATTGTAACGTTATTCAGCCTTTAAAAGCAGGGAATTTAAGCCTGATTTCAAACATTCAGTAATAAATCGGCTCCATTCATTTCGTGACGTTTTACTCATCATTTTAAGCATGACAGATAATAAAGCTTAGGGTTCATGCACAAGGACTCTGCGACTGTACAGTCCTGATGGGAATCCCAGCTTTGGGCAAAGCCCTTGGCCTCCCTGTATCTCAGTTTCCTCGCACGCAGTGTTGGAAAAATTAATAGCCCTCGCCTCCTAGGGTTATCATTAAAATCAAACCGCACCTGGCAAATAGTAAGTGCTCAAATAACAGCTCAATAGTGCTGAGCTGTTATTAATGGAACTGAAAACAAAAAGGAGGGGAAATGATTTTTCTTAAGTCTAGGGAAAGGATCTGAGACAGTCCTGGGAATCCAAAGCAGGTCTTGAGCTCGCCTTTCCACAGCTGCATCCACCAGATAATATCCCCCCGGACGGCGCGGCTATCGGCGGTGATGGAGTGATTGATTCCTTTATATGCCTTTGCTGGTTTGCGCTGCTGCTCGCCACTTTTAAGGACATCTTTCCCCTGCAGTTGTTTGTTCTTTTTCCTAATTGTCGTCTGGGGCGTCTGGTGCCGACACTGCTGCTGAAGCCTAGGCAGACTGTGTATCTGTCAACACAGAGCTTGACTTGGCCCCCGATGAACCAGTTACCGGTTGCTCCAGAGCGGAAGGTGATGAGGGCACACTTGTGAATACATTCCTTCGCTCAGTTTCCTTGAGTGAGCCTACAGGAGTAGGCACGCTTCTGTAGGACTAGACCGAACTTAGCCAGTCATCAAGCACTGATCAGATCTCTATTACATGCAGGTGGTTAGGACAGGAGGAAGGCAGAGGAAACAGACATTCATCCAGACGTGGCATGTTCTGGGCACAGTTCTAGGCCCTGCACATGAATTATTTGATTCAATTCTCATCCCATTTCACAAATGAAGAAACTGAGTCTCAAAGAGATTTTGCCAGAAGCCATCAACCCTAGGCTGGCTGACTCCAGAATGGACCAGGAACATGTTTTTGAATGGACATTACTCGTGCACGAGTGGAAGAAATAAATATCTCTAGTGTCCCTGAACATCAACAGGACTCGTCTGCACTCCCACTCAATGAGTGTCTTGTCCCTCCTTCTTGCTGCGGTTAATGCCTTCACCTGTACCTTGGATCTCATCCTTCCTAGGACCATCCTGTGTCTTCCAATTCCAGGTTACCCCACCCTGCCCTAACACCACTCCAGATGTTCTATTCCTGCATATCGCCATTTGCAGGGACTGATAGCCTTCTCCAGGGTCCACTCATTTGTGACCCTGAAGAATGTCCATAAAGCCATGGACAAGAGGCATCCGGAGAGGCAAAATAATACAGTAGCCAAGAGCTCAAGCTGTGGACCCAGACTTCCAGAGTTAGCATCCTGTTTTCGCCATTTATGAGCTCTGCCCCAGTTTCCCCATCTATAAAAAGATGGGAACAGCTGTACCTTCATTGTCATAGAGCTGTGGTAACAATGAAAAGAGCACAGGTGCAGTGCCTAGAACATCACCCACCGCTGTAGGCATGGCCAGGAAATGTTTGCCATTCCACGTAGAGACTGAGGTTTGCTTTATGTTCCCACTCTCACACCAGCTCCCACATATTCTGGTCCCCCAGCTAACGGTGAGAATGCCAGTGCTCGAGCTTATCAATTCCAATGCTCATCTACATTTCCAGTGCACACACAGTCTCATTTCCAGCATTAGCTACTGATCTGGTGAAGGGTTTTTTTTTTTCTTCTTAATTTATTTCTGTTTGGACAGCCTAGGGTCCTACTGGCACTGCTGGCCAGGCCTGAGCCCAGACAGAGAGCCATACTTGAGGCCTTAGGCCCTAGGGCCCTTTACCCAATGGCCATGCAACCAATGCCGTGTGATACAAACACAACGCCAGGAGGAAGGCTCACAATCCTCAGAGCCCAGCCTGCAGAGCTAGCCATTTTAGTCTTCCAAAAAATGTCCATACCCTCCTGTTTTTTCACACTCCATAAACCTGAGAGTTGAGGGAAAACCCATCAGACTGCCCGGCTTCTTGCTACTATGGCGGCAGCCCTACATGGGAACAGATTGCTCATTGTTAACATTGGAACCCTAACAGGTAAGAGGATTGTCATGCAGGGCTGGCCTGTTGTGCCAATTGCTATAAAGAACATATTTTACATCCCACGTAACAAATTATGTCCTATGACCATACATAACAAATCTTCCCCTCCCTCTGAAATATTCTGCTGAAGACAAAAACCTAGCCCAAGCTTACACGTCATCCAACAAGCCACTAGGATTGACTGATTGATGTGGCGTGGTGTCAAAGAGTGACCCCTCACCTCAACGTGGGAAACTCTGAAAGCTCCTTCCGTCCACCGAACTTCCCACAGGATTGGCTGGAGCCTCTACAGAGACTGCATCACAACCCAGCTTCCCCTCCCAATACTGCTTCTGTCCCTTGCTCTCCCCAGGTGCTGGTCACAAGAGCACCCTAATCAACCCCTTCGTGCTAACCTTCGCCAGAGTGTCTGCTTCCCGAGAAAGCCAACTGGCAATACCCAGACTAACTCACACAGTCATGCTTTGTGAAACAGGGCCCCACAGCGAATGAACATGGCTATACCTGATCTCCCAGGGAGAAGGGTAGCCATCAACCAGTAAGTATTTGTATCTGTTTCCTGCACACGGACTCACAGGAACCCCACCCTGGAGCAGATGAGGACCGACCATCCAACCCCGGGTTACCTTGCTCACTGTATCAGAAACCTCGGAGTAGGAAGGCACAGACTAGAGGTCCAGGGACTGCTAGGGTTCCCAGGGCTCATCAGGAATGATGGTCTCTCACTTCTCACTCACGCTGACCCCTTAACCAACTCTTCCAGAAAGGGGAGAAGCTTATGTGTTATGGTTGTTTCTTTTCAGCACCTGAAAACTGTCCTCTCTCATCTGCCAATCAACTTAACCAACCAACTTAATCACCCACTTGACCTAAACCTACGACTGAAACCAGTGGGTAACTGCCAAACTGGGGAGCGGTAATATGTCACGGACTTGCTGTATCGGCTGATAAAGTTGTTGCTTTTCACAGAACTGAAACTGCCTGTTCAAAAATCCAGGGGATTGTTCTCCGTGCTCACAGTTCAAGGCTTGCTGCGCTTGGAAGATGTTCCTTTGAAAGCTTTGTGATTGTTGGAGACGATACACTCACTCAATTGTTCCTCTCCTGATGTTAATCCATTCGCGGAGAGAGGAGAGGGCATAAGACAGGGGCCTTTCTGGAGAGCACTGCACAGCTGCTCAGGAGATCTGCTCCTGGGACCGTCCCCAAAAGCCCTGAAGGAAATTCACAATGGGAGTGAGGTCATAGGCTCACGGCATTACCTTTGCTATTATTACATATTATTGTTTGCTACTGGGCTGTTGTTCCAATGAAAAGAAACAGCTTGATCTCAAAGATGTTGTGTTTTCTCTGAGAGGATCTGAGTCATCACACTCCCACAGTCCTAAGGGAGCGGAGATAAGACTCTGGGTGGTTGGCAGCTGTTTACTTGAGATGGAGGAGAGGACACGGAGGGCAGGTGAGACTTTTTAAAAATGTCTGTACTGACTGAACAAGAGCAGTCTGCCGGCTCCGGGTGCAACACCTCTCCCTTTCATTCCTGCCGAGTTTCAGCACCGAGTTTCATTCAATCACATCCTCAGTGATTCTGACTCAATTTCCAGTCTTTGCAATAGCATGTGAATGAAACAAAGGGAGCACACATTCTGGATACATACGCTCTCTGTCCAAGGTCAACAGAAAAGCATCTGTGTGTGTTCCCTAGAAAAGAAAATATCTGGAAACTGCAGAGAAATTCTGGTGATTTCTGATTTCTTAAAATTCCCCAGACAAAGGCTTTTCATATAGAGTTGTGGCTGGATGTATATCATCTTTTCGTCATCTGGCTGCAAGTGGAACTATTCAGATTTTGCACAAGAAGTCAGCCAAAATTGCCTTGGATTCAACACTGAGCTCTCAATTTGTATGTTATGACATGCACTATCTGCACCTAGGATAGTACTTGTCCTTATCAGGTCATAAATGGAAAGTCACCTAATCATTGGTGGCTCACTTATCACCGGTGGGTGTGATTGACATCTCTCACTGTCACCGTCTGGCAGTCTTCCATGGTGACTCCCTAACTCCACCAGAAAATAAGCTGGGAAGGGCAAGAGAAAAATCACTGTGGGCAAGCTGGCCTCTCTTGAAGAAAGGGCCAGACCGAGAGCCAGAACATCTGATCCCCCATGGCTTGATTCAAATGAAGCATAGAAACGCAGAAGAAATTGTAGAATCCTCTAAACCAAAGTTCAGAGAGCGGGTTATGAATTTTTATGGTAGAAAGGAGTCTAATATACATGATTATCAGAAATCCTTTTTCCCCCCTCAAAGGAAATATTCCGTGTATTTACATTTTATATTGGTTCCAAAGACATTTGAAATCATATATAGATCTTACTTTAAGGAAAACAGTTTATGAAAAAAGTTTTCATACAGGATACACCTGATGGATAAAAATTCACTTAACAAAATGACTTCAAAATCTATGGACGAAGTACAGATAAAAAGCCTGAGGAACAGAAATGGGATTTGTGAGACAGAGGAAAGCGAGGTGGTGGGGCCCAGCCGTGCAGCCAGACGGCCTGGGTGCCAGCCCCATCCTGGGCGCTGTGGCCTTGGGCAGGCGACTTAATTTCTACGTTCCTCAGTTTCTCCTCTTAAAATAGGATTTATGGGAACAATGCCTAACTCATAGAACTGTTAGAAGGATTGAATAAGTAAGTATTTGTAAAGCCCTTAAAACAAAGCCTGAAATATAGGAAGTGCCATATGTCTGCTAAGGAAATCATCAAGTTTTTGATAACACAATGATTTCAGAAATGAAGACAGATCTGTATATTACATTTAATTACCCCTGTGTTAAGGTGCAATATGGGGATATATTGTATCTTTTTTTAAGATTTTATTTATTTATTTTTAGAGAGGGAAGGGAGGGAGAAAGAGAGAGAGAGAGAAACATCAATGTGCGGTTGCTGGGGGCTGTGGCCTGCAACCCAGGCATGTGCCCTGGCTGGGAATCGAACCTGCGATGCTTTGGTTCGCAGCCTGTGCTCAATCCACTGAGCTACGCCAGCCAGGATATTATATCTTTTAATTCTTAGATCTGTCCCCATCTCTGATTTTTTAAACAGATATCTCAAGGGCAGTAATCAGTCCTGGGCACATTTTCTTACTCTCTCACCAAGATAGTTTTTACTATAATCATAAGCAACGACGGGCAATGTCCCTGCAAATATTTGTATTCAAGGGCGGCATCATATTTTCCTGTGGCCCCAAACTGAACGCCGCTTGCTTTAGCTATAACTGAGTGCCGGACTAATTTATTTCACTTGCAGGCCCTGCCTCATTTTCTTCTCTAGCTCCTCCCCCTCCCCCTTCCATGTTACCTGGACTGTGAAGGGAAGGGCAAGAGAAAGGAAAGAAGTTCAAAGCCAAGAAAGACGTCGAGTCAACAGTTCTCAGGAATTGGGACTAGCATTGGATTAAACACCGACATGACTAGAATAATAAAATTTAACCACATACATTTTGTTTACCTAGACAGTATCTCTATCTAGAGCTCAGCTTTTTATGACTAAATCTTCCAGCGGTCTGAGGAGACGCCAAAGGAATCCAACTCTCAGTCTTTTCTCCTCGTAAGAAGACTTTGTGTCTAGCCATTTGGATTTATTTTTCCCGGGGAGACAGGCCAAAAAGTACCTTTCTGTGCTCACGTGTTCACTCGTGAAACAGTTAAGGCCTGTCCTGCAAAAACTAACCTAAGCGTTTCCAAAATGTCCGAGGGAGCAAAATTTAGGAACTTATCTTGAAAAAGGAACGAGAAGAAATTTAGTGTCTCTACTCTACTCAGCACGTAGAAATTATGATATAAAAATTCCCCTCCTAAACATAGGGTTGCTGGAATTGGGCAAGGGAGGTTCCATTTGCGAACTCATGTAAGTAATGGTTTTCATGTCCAGCTTTGTCTGCTGGTCCTTCACTGATCTGGTCTTCTCTCTTACCTTCAGGGTTAGCAGACCAGTCCTCTGCAGCCCTTGCATGTGCATTTCTTGTTTGTTTGTTTGTTTGTTTGTTTGTTTGTTTTCCCTTTGTCTTGTTTGTTTGGTCTTTCTGTTTGATTGGTTTTTTCCCCTCATATTTCCAAGCCAATGTGTTCTTTTGTTTGGTTGTTTTGCTTTGCTTTTTAACATACTGTCCCCAAAGCAAGAAAAGATAGAGAAGAAAAAAATAAAGAGTACAAAGAGGTGCTGCATGGAGAACCAAGGAGACTTTATCGAAGTTGGACTTCAGCAGAGAAAGAGGAGAAAGGGGGGAAGAATCTATAGGTGTGTAATCTCTGCTTCATAAAAGTTATAGTCTTTGCACTGCCTTCCTAGTTTCCTAGGACTGTCATTGCAAGGCGTTACAAACGGGTGATGGCTTAAGATAACAAATTTACTCTTTGATAGTTTTTGAGGCTGGAAGTCCAAAATCAAAGGGTCAGTAGGGCCATTCTCACTTATAAACTGTAGGGAGAATCCTTCCTCGCTCCTTACGGGTTTGGGCCATCACTCTAATCTCTGCCTCTCTTGCCACGTGCCATTTGCCCTGTGCGTCTGCCTCCACATCTTCTCATAAAGACATGAGCCCTGTAAAATTAAGGACCCACCCTATTCAAGTATGACCTGATCTTAATTATATCTACAATGACCCTGTTTCCAAATAAGTCATATTCTGAGGTACTCGAGGTTAGGTAGGACTTAAGCCGATCTTTTAGAAGGGAGGGGACAGAATTCGATGACAACAATAACCAAGAGGCCATATGCTCTACATGTCTATCTCACTTAATCTCATGAGCACTACTATTATCCCTCATTTCATAGATTAAAAATCTTCTCCCATTCGAGGTTTGATCTCTTGCCACAGGTTACAGAGCTAATAAAGGGTGAAGTCAACATTTGAATAAAGGTCTCAGAGCTGACTCTTCACTATAACATTTATCAAGTGATGTGGTTTTAACATCAACCACCCTTCACTATTGGCAGGTTTAAGTGCTTTCAGAAGCCTTAAAGTTCTCTAACACTGTTAATGTAACAAGTTGAAGTACATGAACTGTAAATTAGGTGGGAGCAGGGGATAGTCTCTCTGCCTTGTTGCCTGCTTTGTTGGGGGAAGAATGGACACTCTTACTCTCCAGGCTCTGGGGTTTTAGATCTTACAACTGGAATAGCCATTGTGCCTATGATATCACCTGAAACAAAAGCTCGCAAAGACCTCCAAATTGCTGGAATGGTGAATTTGTTCTCTTGAGTTAAAAATGCCCACTTACACTTTTTACAAGCCAAGAGAAAATATTTTCTTAAACATTAACACTTATTTTCTTAAACATTAAAACATATTATATAGTACTTTATAGGATTGATTCCAAGATTTCTAAACTCTTAATCAATTACATACAAACTTCAAAATTTTATGAGCCTCCCACCTACACTTAGTATTTTTCTTAATTCACTTGGTTTATGTAAGTATTTTTATTTTGAAAGGAAACTCAAAATACTTCAATAAATTGAAAATCCATATTACATGCTATAAAGTAGAAATATAATTGTATTTATTTTTGGACATGGAAATACAATTCAAAAAATCAGTTTTAAACTAAAACTAAAAAGAAGGGGGAAGAACATCTTAAATAAAAGGGAGCTCACTTTGAAAATGGACATCTGTGAGTTAAATTCTCCATGGAAAGAACTGGAAGGGTGCAGGATCGGTTGGTAAATGAAGGGCCTTTGGACTCTGTTATTTGGTTCAAGACCAAGATGAGTTCTACGTCAACAATGCAATATTTTTATGACAACTGGCACTTAGAACTTGAAACCTTAT
This sequence comes from Phyllostomus hastatus, assembly GCF_019186645.2. Taxonomy (NCBI): domain Eukaryota; kingdom Metazoa; phylum Chordata; class Mammalia; order Chiroptera; family Phyllostomidae; genus Phyllostomus; species Phyllostomus hastatus. The sequence goes on along the minus strand of NW_025333960.1, from coordinate 44,573,940 downwards.
GAGTATATATCTGGAAAAGGGAAAAGATACTTAACTGCTTTCTCAGATAGACTGGATACTCCCCATTAATTCTAAGCAAAAGGAGTTAGATGACTCGCTCCAAAAAATTTTTTTGTCAAGAAACCATATGAAGACATCTCCAGAAACTAATTTTCTGATGATATCAAAAATTTTACTAATGTCTGCACAATGATGGAAAATGGGTTCATGAGGAACCCAGGTGGTGGGTGCTCCTTCAGCCTCAGGAGCCGCCTGAGACGCAAACTGCTGGCAGAAACCTTGTGGGTGAGTGCCTCAGGGAGAGTGGACCCCGAGGGGCACCTCCAGAGGCCCAGGACCCCTACCCACCTCCCTCCATTCCTGTCTTCCTTTCCCTCTGTCCTTAGACTCTGCTTGGGAAGCCTTAGCAACGTTCAGCATAACCTTCAATATCATTGTTAAGGCCACCCATTATTAGTATAGGTGTCACAAACCTGCTTTCTAATTAATACCTCATTCTATTAGAAAAAATCAGCTTTCAGTTACCACTCTTCTAAGGCTACTATCAGGTGATACATTGCTTCCTATTTATTGAATACCCGTTATGTACTAGTCATGGATCAAAAGACTGGGTATACAGTCGTAAATAAGATATATTTGACCCCACTCTCCCTCTTTCACCATCTTAGCTTCCAGTCATACATGGAAGACAAGCGCTGAGCAAGCAATCAATTATAAAGATAATGCATGCTTGGAAGAACATGGGTACATATAAGCAGGGACCTAACTATTCTTGAGAATGGGGAAGATTTCCTTGGGGGACCAGCCTCCAACTGATACCTAAAGAATAAGGAGAAATTTGCCTGAAAGAAATGAGAGTAGCTCCTAAAGGAAAAAGAGTGAAAGATCAGATTATTATAGTTTATGTTAAAGATACACCTGATCCCGAAGGCAAAAAGCCAGCGGGAGCTAACGCTATGTCAAATACTGTCCTACACATTCTATTTGTGTCATTGGATTTAATCCTGATTACCACAAGGTAAATATTACTATCCCATTTATTTTAAGTGGAGAATAAAGAATGTATTGGGTGAAATTGGTGATGCATAAAGCATCATAAGGTAAAATTCTAGCTCTATATGCTCTAAATAATTTAATCACAAAAGTCCTTTTTAAAAAATATCTAACAACTTCTTATTAAAAAGGGATAAATGTTTTTACCTTTAGAGACAGCTTATAATTTTCAGAATGAAAAGGGCAAGAAAACTGAGACCTGTATATCCAAGTAGAAAAGAAATAAACAGTTAAACCTTTGTAGGGCTACTTCAAAGCAAAGAGAAATACAGAGTAGTTTAATGTCCTTCACTGCAGTTTTCTTCAAACAGGGCCTAACAAGTCCTGGTTCCTACCTTCATAATATCTTATTAACATCTAGTAGGACTTACTTTTCCTTGAGCTCAGTAACTGGTTATATTTTTTACCCCGTTTTCCTTCTTCATTATATTCTTTATTTCTAAAAGAACATCCAGTCCTCTGCACACAGTGGGTATTTCTAAATGTCCCTGACTTATAGTTCTTGATTTCTCAAGGCTTTGGAAATTATATTAGCTGTTGGTCTGTATGTGACCTTTTAAAAAAGTGTTCAAATTCATATTCTTCTTTCCTTTTTGCATTATGTGGCAGGGCACTCAAATGACATAGTACACGTCATTCTGATAAAAGCATGTTTAAAGATAGGGCGTACTGATACATTATGAAATTTTCTACAAGGCATTTTAATAAAATAAGCAATAAAATAAGAATCAGAGAAATGAGTTTTAGACATATACTACTTTCAAAAGTAAATTTTGTACTACTTACTTATTATGCTTATTTAAATACTGTTGGATAAAACTGAAATACTAATTTATACAATGACATAGGTCTTTTAAATGTCAAATTCAGAAGAAGTTGTCAAAATAATACTCCTCATTGGAGGGAAGAGGGTACACAAAAGGAAATTTTCCTTGAGAAACTATATTGTGTTATAATTTTGCAAAGTAGAGACCTTCTGATTAGTTGATCTGAATATTTTCTAATTACCGGTAGCACATTTGGTGCTTTATTTAAAAGATTGCGACTAAAGGGATTTTAAAAACTTGTAAAGTTTAGCCAAACTAAGTGTTCCTTTTGCAATCTTTGTACTCTAAAGATGTTTACTGATGGAATCCTTTCATGTTTCATATATAGTGCAGAGATAAAGCAGCTTCCACTCATTACCATGGTACAGTTTTGTGACTGTCACTGCCTCCATGCACAGGTGCTTTAAATCACTAACAACCTGTGCAATCTGGAGTAAATCCCCACATCTCTCTGGACCTGCTTCCTCATTCACTACCGGGGAAAGTTAGGATCAATGATGGCTGAGGTTCCCATTAACTCTAAATTCTAAAAGTCTTCAAGGGAATCAAGAGATATAAACTTCCAGTTAGAACATGAATAAGGCATGGAGATATAATGTACAGCATGGTGAATATAGTAAATAATGTATTGCAAATCTGGACGTTACTAAGAAAGTAAACCTTAAAAGTTCTCATTACAAGAAAAACAAGTTGGTAAGTTCATATGGGGACAGAGGGTAAACAGACTTATTATTGGGATCATTTCACACTGTATACGAATGTTGAATCTTATGGTGTTTACCTACAACCAATGTAATTTGTATGTCACTTATACTTCAATTTAAAAAATTCTAAAATGCTATAATTTGAAATTGCATGCTAAGGGCTATTTTTTTATCATGTAATTGGTACTCTACCAAAAAAATAGATAAGAGTTTATATAAATCACACAGACTGCTTAAAATATAAATCAAGAAGTTAAAAATGTAGACTATGATTTTTTCACTACCAGCCATGACTGTATAACTGGTACCAAACTAACCCTCTTTTGTTAAACCCCCACAAACTGGACAAATATTGAAGACACGAGTAAACAGAACATGCAAGCTCCATAATCAGTTGGGTCCTCTACTGAGAGACAGCTTCCTATCTGCTGAAATGTAAATAAGCATGGTGGTCCCACTGGAGTGAGGAGGCAGGGATCAGAGTTGGGAGTAGCTGAAGTGGCTGGAACGTACAAGACAGGACACCAGAGAGGAGAGAAATGGGCCCAGTGGGAGTTCCAGAAAGCTACGTGAGCTTTCCCAGTAAGTCCTTGACCAAGGACACACGGTGAAACTACTTGACGCTAACAGAGAGCAGCTGACGTAGTGTGAAGAGAAAAACAGAAAAGCAGACGCACTAGAGTTGAGTAGTGCTGGGGGAGTTGGATTTCCTACCCAGTCAGAGTGAAGAGATGTTTTTAACATAATGTAATATTCTTTGGTATTCAGTGTGCACATCAGAAAAGCTGTACCATAGGAGTAAGAGCCATAACCTACAGTAAGTCCCACTTTAGATCACTGCACAGTAGGATAAAGCCCTGACAGGGTCTACAGAGAAGAGTCTCTTCAGTTAAGAGGGTTTTAGGAAATAGCTTGAACTTCCCAAAGATCAATCTAATAAAGTATAAAACCAAGGATGATTGGGCAATGATTGAAGTTGCTACTAGAAAAAAGTTCACCACTTTTCAAAGGAAGAAAAAAAAAGATTTGGTAACATACAATGCTCAGAACACAATAAACATCAATAGATATGTAAAGCACAAGAAATAGTGACCCAGAGCCAAAAAAATGAAGTCAATAGAAATTATACCTAAACGTGGTTCAAGTGTTTAACTTAGAAGACAAATGTAGTAAAGTAGCTACTATAAATATATTCAAAGAACTAAAAGTAGCTACTATAAATATATTCAAAGAACTAAGCAAAAATATATTCAGATAATTAAAGAGAAATATGATCTTATAATCATTGCAATATTTGAAGAAAATGCATTTAAAAAGATGCAACACCCTTTCATGAAACAATCAACAGTGAATTTCTTCAGCCTGACAAAATTCCTCTCAAACAAATACACAAACACTACAGCTAACATAAATAACTAATGATAAGAGAATCAATAATTTTTTCTAATATCAAGAAAAAGCAAAGATAACCATTCTCACCAGTTCTATTCAAAATCGTACCAACATGCTAACCAGTGTAGTACCGCAAAAGAAAGAAAGAAAAGATATACAGAATGGAAAACAATAGGCAAAATTGTGTTTATTTGCAGATCACATGATGTCTATGTAAAACATTCTGAAAATCTACAAAAAAATCTACTGGAATGAGTAAATAACTACAAAACTAATGTACAACAATAAATTCTATCTTAATATGCTAGCTATCATCAGTTTGAAATCAAAATAACACCCTATATAATAGCATCAAAAAGAAAATATTTATTTCTGGGCTCTCTGTTCTGTTATATGATATTTAAAGTACCAACCCATAGAGACAACTGTAACTGAATAACAATAAAATAATTTATGAAACAAAAAAAGAAAATATTTAGAAATAAGTTCAATAAAAGATGGCCTAGAATTACCCACTGAAAAATGAAAAATGCTGATGAAATAAAAGTAAAATAATGGAAATAAATGGAGAGATAGGACCTATTTGTGGACTGGAAGAGCCAACATTAGTATGTCAATTCTCCCCATACTGATCTATGCCATCTAAGCAAACTCAGTCACAGTATTCATCAGTATTGTTTTGTGAAAACTGGGAAGCTGATCCTAAAATTTATGCAGAAATGCTTAAGATCTTGATTTACAAAACAATCCTCAAAAAACAGCTGGAGGATTTATACTACTTGAATTTAGGATGTATAAGTTTACAATAATCAAGAGAGAGTAGTATAGGCATAAAAATAGATAAATAGATCAAACGGAATATGAAGTTCTGAATGGAACCACAATTATACAGGCAAATGACTTTTGACAAAGGTTTCAAAACAGACAACACCCAGGTATTTCAAAAATAGCAAAAAAATTTCAACAGACACTTTATAAAGAGGAGAAGGAACTCAACAGTATTAGTCATTAGGGAAATGCAAATGAAAACCACAATGTAGTACCACGGCACAGCCACTGAAACTGCTAAGGCTAGAGACTGACAACACCAAATGTTGGCAAGGATGTGGTGCAATCTCAAATTCCACACGTTGTTGGTGGGAGTGTAAAATGTTAGCACCGCTTTGGAAAGTGAGCCTGGCTGTTCCTCATATAACCAAACATACACCTATCCCAGAAATTCTACTGCCGGGTATTTATTCAAGAGATATGAAAGGGTATTATTACCCAAAAAGAATTGTACAAGACTGCTGATGGTTTTACGCATAACACCAAAAATCGCAAATAGTACAAGTGTCCATCAACAAGAGAATGGATAAACAAACTGTGGTAAATGTATATATGTGCATACACATACGCACAACATGGATGAAACTCAAAAACATACTGTGTGGATTGAAAGAAATCTTCCCCCATAAGACTACAGACTACATGGTTGTGTTTGCATAAAATGGCTAAATTAAATCCATTGTTTTAAGAAAATGACAATTGCAGTTGCCTCTGGGAGCGTGGGAGCAGGAATTGACTTCAGAGGGACCAAAGACAACACAGGTGTTACACATTTATCAAAAGATATCAAACAGTCCACTTAAGGTTTATATATTTCAGTACATTGGTAGGTAGGTTTTACTTAAAAATAAATTATAAACAGTAATCGAATTCAAGCTAATGATATATTGATATGTGCTGAAGTGTTTGGGGTGAAGTATACGGATGTCTGCAACTTAGACATAAATTTAAAAATAAGTTAAATAAGAATAATAAATGGCTACAAAGATGGGCAAATAAACATTTGATGTAGTTTTATTTCAACTCTTCTTTCTGGTTAAAAATTTTTTTCTATTTCCTCACCCAAGAGCATTTTTCAAAATTGATTATAGGAAAAGAGGAAGGGGAGAAGAGAGAGAGAGAGAGACATTGATATGAAAGAGAGACATTGCGTCCTGGCTGGTGTAGCTCAGTGGATTGAGCGCAGGCTGTGAACCAGGCATCGCAGGTTCGATTCCCAGTCAGGGCACATGCCTAGACTGCAGGCCATGGCCCCCAGCAACCACACATTGATGTTTCTCTCTCTCTCTCTCTCTTTATCCCTCCCTTCCCTCTCTAAAAATGAATAAATAAAATCTTTTAAAAAAAAGAGACACATTGCTTGGTTGCCTCCTGTATGTGCCCTGACTGGGGATCAAACCCACAACCTTTTGGTATATGGAATGACTGACTGAGCCACCTAGCCAGGGGTCTGTTGAAAATTTTTCATATAAAAATATGAATTTAACAAAGTTGTGAGACACAAGGTCAATATATAAAAATCAATTGTATCTCTGTATATAAGCAAAAAGCAGTAGGAAAATATTTTTACAAAAGCATTAAAATCCATGAAATACTTAGAGATAAATTAAATGAAAGGTATGTAAAGCTATACATTATAAAATACAAAAATATTGATGACAAAAATTTTTTTAAAAGTTTAAATAAACAAAGAAATACATCATGTTCATGAATTAGAAGATTTAATATTAAGATATCAATTCTCCCCATATTGATTGGTAGATTCAATGAACTCCCAATCAAAAGTGCAGCAAGTATTTTTTTCATTGACAAGATGATCCTATGATTTAAGTGCAAATAAATACATAGACCCTAAAATAGCCCAAAACCATTTTGAAAAGAAAAACAAAGTTAGAGCTGCATTACCTGGTTTCAGATTTTATTATAAACACTCTAATTGGGGTAGAGGAGTAATGGCATAAGCATAAATCAATAAATTAATGGAATGAAATACACAGACTAGAATGCTCAAGTGATTTTTGACTAAGGTGACAAGATAATTCAATGAGTAAAAGGTGATCTTTTTGACAAATGGTGATGATAAAACTGGATATTTATTTTTTAAAAATGGACCCTGACTCTTTCATCATCACATTTACACCATTTAATTTGAAATGGATAACAGACTTAGACATAAAAACTAAACTATAAAATCACTCATAAGCACACATGTTCTTAGGACACAAAAGGACACCGATTATTTTTTTAAAGTGTTGATAAGTTGGACTTCATCAAAATTAAAACCTTCTACTCTCCATTTGCTATTAAGAAAATCGATGAAAGGAAACCACACTCTGGGAGAAAATATTTGCTATGCATATTTGAAAAAGGACTTGTATGCAATACACACAAAGCATTGTTACCACTCAACATTAAGAAGAAAATCAATCCACTTTTAAAAAGGCAAACAAGTTGAAGACCTCACAAAGATGATATATGAATCGTCAATAAAATTGTGATAAGATGAGCAACATCGTTAGATATCCCGGGAGATTAAAGTCACAATAAGAGATGACATCACACTTACTAGAATGGCTAAAAGTTAAAAGGCTGGCCTTTTAGTGAATGTTGGTTGGAAAAGTTAAAATTAAATGTTGGTTGGAACCCTCATATACTGCCGAGGGTGATTCAAAATGATGAGACCATTTAGGAAAAGAGTTTGGCAGCTTCTGACAATGCAAAATGTAGATTTACCATATGAGTCAGGAAAAAATATGCCCACAAAGTCCTGTACATGCATATTTAGCAGTTTTGCTCACAATAACTAAATATTAGAAATAACTAATATGTCTTTCAACAAGTGAATGAATAAGTAAACTGTGGTACATTCATACAACAGAATACTAACCAGCCATTAAAAGGAACAAACTAATAATACACTCAACATCATGGAAGAATCTCAGTAACATTATGCAAAGAGAAAAAAGGCCAGCTACAAAAAGAATACTATCAGATTGCATGAAGTTATAGAACAGCCAAACTAATCTGTTACTGGTTGCTCAGCATTGGATGGAGGGAGGAGAAATTGACCTCAAAGGATAAAAAGGCAATTTCCTGGGATGATTGATTGGGTTGGTGGATGTACAGATATAAAATGTCAAAACTTATCAAACTGTGTGCATATAATGTATGCATCTTATTGCATATAAATAGCAACAGAAAACGTTTATTAGAGAATACATATAAAAATTTTTAAATAAATATTAAATAAATAAATAACAGCAACGAAGACTACTTTTTTGAGACAAGTTTTCTTGGTAATATTTAGAAAGACTTTCATAGTTTTGAATCCTTTTTTAAATGGGTGTTTAAATTGTACTATGTAAAGCTTAAAAGCTTATTAATGCTAAAGTAACATCTTAACCTCTTCCACACATTAAAAGTGTCAATCAAATTTTATTACATGAATGAAATACTTTACCTTAAATCTGTCAAGATAATTACTAAGATTAAGTTAAATGGAAAGAAGAATAAAAGTAAAATGTGGGGAGTTATTTCTAAATAAAGAGCAGTTTCTATAAGGAATTACAAAGCAGCGCGGTGGTAGGATGTCTCGGTTTTCCTGCCATCCCTTCCCATCTTGCCCACTGTTAGGGAGGGAGGGCTCAACTCTCACAAACGCAGTCAAGAAACCAAAGCTGTGTCAGCTGCAGTGCCTTCAGCTGCAAGGAGAAGGCAACCCTGATTCTACGGCCTTGAACAATAATGAGTGTAATATCTCCTGTAACAAGTTCTCCAGGCACCGTTCAGTCCCCGGTTGTCCAGGACCATCTCTGCATTCTGCGTCTCTCCCCAGAGCAGCTCCCCCCAAAGCTCCCAGACAGTGACCATGGAACCGTGACTGGGTTCCCAGAAAGAGGGGTCCCCATCTTTCTGCTTGTCTTGTTCAAATTGGCAAGTAATTCTTCCCAGCACACTTCTCACGTCTCCCTGAGCAGAAATTCATCACAGGTCCACAACTAGGTCATTCAATAGCAAGAGGAATGAGACCAACCAGATGGGCCTGAAACAGTTCCTGTTAACAAGTGGCCAGAGGGAGGGGGGTGGAGATCTGAACCTTTGCCAGCTCTCCAGAGTGGCAACTTCCAACCTTTCCCAACTCATGGCACACATAAACTAATTACTAAAATTTTGCAGCACACCAAAAAATTTTATATATATATATCCAATCTGACAAAAAATAGGTAAAATTTTGGTTGATTTACAAATAATAATAATAATAATAATAATAATAATAATAATAGTAATTACCTACCCTCTTTGCTCCAGAGTGGTTTTTGAAAAAAAAAAAAAAAAGCAAAACAAAACAGGTGGCTATACTGGTGTGTAAGGATTTCCAGTGCCAAGAATTAACCAATCAGAGGCAAGATTACTATGCCACATGACCAATGAGATATAACTCCATTATATGACCTTTATATATATAGCTCGAGACAAGGCATTCACATTGGATGGCTATTGTAGAGTTGGCTGATGTCATTTTTTTTTTTTGACAGTCTAAGGGAAAGGAGGTCAGTGCCCCTGACTAAATAGTCAGGTACTGCCAGTTGTAAAAATTCTTGCGGCCCACCAGTTCAAAATTGCTGCTCTACATGATTCCAATACAGCCACGTGTGAGAACAAGTTGTTTGAAAGTTCTCTTCATCCATGTCTTAGTTGGAAATGATCAATCACAGTGTCTGTTCTGGGAAAGAGGAACCCTGGACTGGTGCCACTACTACCATCTCTTAGCATATTTTCATGTTATCGTTGGGAAAACAGACATGATTTCACAATCATATTTTCTGTTCCACAGGGGTAGGCTTAAGGACCCCTTTATGGTCTGTGTGGCTGAATGCTAAGAGTTGCCCTGAGATTGGCTGAGAAATGTGTAGCCCAGGATATTGATAATAGTGGAATGGCTAATGCTGCTTCTTTCAAGGGTAGAGGCTGAAATGGAGCGAACTGTCTCTCACACTGATCCGAACCACAATCAAACACCAACGTTCACTCCTAGCATGCGACACAACTTCATTTGAGCGTGAGAATTTTGCCAGGGTTTCATTTCTGTGCGTGGAGGAGTGATGCTTTAATGGGGAAGGCACGTGGTCTCATGGAAAAGTAATACATTACAGGGTGACACAAACATTTTACCAGGCAAAGACTGTTTGGCCTTTGGCTACCAGTGTGTATCATGTGCAGAAAATGCTACAAGGTTAGTATCTTGTGCCCTCACATAAAGCCGCTGACTGCCTGTGGGATGGAAATAGCAACCAATCACCAGTCCTGCCCATCACGGCCATCAGCAGTGGGGAAAGAGCCCACGGCCAGGACCTGCCCTGACGGTCATGTAGTCGGCTCTGCTGAGAGCAACATCACTACCCATTTCCAGGCAAGCAAGTTACTTGCTGCCTGGCACTTGCTCTACAATCCCTGTGTGACAAACCGAGAAATAAATACGGTTTAGTGATGCAGAGAACAGTGGACAGCAAGTAAGGAGTGAGAGCTGCTTTAATTTCCTTTGTGACAGAAAGTCGGCGAGTGTTCTTGAATCCCTTAAAGAGGGCAAAGGATTTCCAAGACTGGCTATGGCTGCTGGGTTTTTCCATCTGACTTTCCTTTACTGGTACAAAAATACCTTGCTCCCTGAGAAAGGTATTTGTGAGGAGGTGAAATGAAAACTTAATAGAATTTAGGAACAGAACTTCTATGCTTTTCTGCCCAGTCCTGCACTCACTGTCATTTACTGAGCTTCCCCTTTCACATGTCCCTTCTTTCTTCTCAGGAGAACTCAGTCTCACTATCTCTAGCTCCGCCTTTATCTCTTTGTCTCTGGAAAAGAAGAAGGAGGGGGAGGAGGAGGGACAGAGGAGGACGAAGCAAAGGGTGAGGTTTTTAAGACTAGGAGGCACCCTTGCTGGCATAGCTCAGTGGATTGAACGCAGGCTGCGAACCAAAGTGTCACAGGTTCAATTCCCAGTCAGGGTACATGCCTGGATTGCAGGCCATGACCCCCAGCAACTGCACATTGATGTTTCTCTCTCTATCTCCTTCCCTTCCCTCTCTAAAAAAAAGTAAATAAAATCTTTTAAAAAAAAGACAAGGAGGCAAAGCTTTTCCTTTTCTCTTGGTTTCTGGGTAGTCATATTTAAATCCAGTTTTTTCTACATTATAATTCCCTCTAGTTACTCTTCTCCTCGGTGACCAATGTTTAATAAAGGCTGTTGTATAGAAAGCAACTTTGCGTTGGTTGCAAGCAGGGATAATTGGGGCCCACGGCGATGAAAGGCTTCCTTTGCCTTGGTGGGAGCCAGCACTGCTGCAGAGCATTGTATCCTGGGTAATCGTCTCTTCATTCCAAGAAGTAGACTTCAGCAGAGAAGCCAGCAGAGACCCCAGATGAGCTGATAACAGTGGTAGGAACAGGCAGAGATGGTCAAGTGCCTAAGGCATCTGTTCATTTAGGAATGAAGGTAAAAACTTCACTTAGGAATGAAGGTAAAAAAAAAATTATCTAAACCCTAAGGGAAAGTAACTCCTGAATGTGGAGCTTTGCTTGAGTCATAGGACAGATAAGAGTAAATAATGCTTTAATGAAAGGTCCTTTTGTCAGTTAAAAAAAACGTTTGAGATGTTGTATCATATGCATTGTCATTATATCCCTCACGTGTGAGAATCTTTGTGTGGATGGTGTGATTGGTAGTAGTTCCTCCGAGACTGTGGTAAAATTGGGACTTTTTTGGTGGTAAAGCCCAAACATTGGGCCATGTGTTCCCAGCAACTATAAACGTTTGCAGAATTTACTACATGTGCTGATGTGCTTTTATGTCATGCATTGTAAAACCTATACAGACAGAACTCAATAAAATGCACACATAAATAAAAGTTTTAACACATGGTTGCCACACCCCAATATATCACCCAGCATAGCGCCTGCGAGGCTCACACTGGAACCCCTGCCTTAGAAGTAGAAAGGATGGTGTTTTGTGTCAAATGAATCTAGATTAGAATCTCAGTTTAGCAACTCATGGGCTGTGAGATTCTGAATCTGGTGTCTAGACTTTGAGGGGGTGATAATGCCCCTCAAAGGGGGTTTTGAAGAGATTTCATAAGATGCAGTTTACAAACCATTTTGTACTGTCCCCATGCTTTTGTCCCTACCGCATGGTAAGTACTCAGTAAATGCCAGCCACTGTTACCAGTCATCATTGCATATGTGAAGCCTTGCAGGGGTCCGAAACACCAGGATGGTGTCTTTTTCTACACAAACAAACCAACAGGACATGTATGTTTCCACGCAAGGAAAGAGTTAACGAAAAGTCCTCATTGATAGAAAATTTTTAGAAAAGCGATGGTCTAAGCGATGGTAAGTAGTTTCTTACTGTATTTATTATCCAGAAAGAAATACAGATTATATATTTCATGAGCCAGATGGGAATCGTTATTTAATCCACAGTAATGACTACTCTAAATGGTTCTATTGAATCTCTACTTGAAAGTGTACTTCAGAAGAGTTGCAGGCTATGAGGGAATAAAGCGAGAAACAAATGTAATGGTTAAAGGATATTTTTGCTAAAGCTTAATTAAACTTCAAATTTTGTATCATTCTGTGTATAATCTTCAAAAGATTTTTTTTTCTGGAAAGGAGACTAGAAAGGGTGCTATAAAATTAGCCTCAGAGCTATGTAGATTTTGAAGGACCCTTAAGGAAAGGAAAAAAAAAAGGAAAAGAAAAAGAAAAAAATACAGATTTCAATTTGAAGCGAAGAATTGAAATTGCTTTCTGGCATCTCACACTTGCAGCAACATTGGTACCTACTTGAAATGAACAACTGCTAAAGGAAACAGCTGGTGGAAAGCTGTTAGTGCAAAGCAAAGTGCAATATGCATGCTGTAATTAGTTTGCAATCATTACTCAGTCCACTGTTGGAGAAAAACCTTCACTGGATCACACCAGAAGCATTCCTATTGCTGAGCAAAATTCAGGACAATTCTTCCCTCAAAACCAGATAAAACCCTCATCTGCCCTGTAGCTGATGACAGTATGATTTCTAAAATGTGGTTAGAGTGACAAATGGACCGTAAAAAGTTCTGCAAAACAAGTAGTTTTTGTTTACGTGACAGTGAGAAGCGCCCTAAAATAATAGCTGAACTTTTTAAAGTGTTCACTCTGCTGGGTCCATGCTATCCAAAAGAAATACAACACAAGCCACACATGTGAGCCACATAAGGAAAGTAAAACTTACTAGTAGTCATATTGAAAAAAAAAAAGAAGAAACCATATATCTAAGCTCAAGCTGCTATGACAAAATGTGATGGAGTGAGTGGCATAACCAACAGACATTTATTTCTCATAATCTGGAGTCTGAAAGCCCAAGGACAAGGTGTCTGTTGAGAACTCTCCTCCTGGTTTGCAGACGGCAATGTTCTCGCTGCATCCTCCCACGATGGAGAGAGAGAGGGGGCTCTGGTCTCTTCCTATTATAAGGGCACTAACTCCATCCTGTGGGCTCCATCCCCATGATCGCATCTAAACCTAATTATGTCCCCAAGGCCTCACTCCCAGATGCCATCACACTGGAGGTTAGGGCATCAGCGTACGAATTTGAGAGGGGGTATCATGGTGAATGACACAAACATTCAATCCAGAGCAGCTAGTGAAACTAATTTTAATACTGTATTTTATTTAACACAGTCTACCGAAAACATTATGTTTTCAACATGTAACTGATGAAAAAAAAAGCTATTAATGAGGTTTGTCACATACATTTTTCCTACTAAGTCTCAACCGGGTGTGTAATTTACACTTACAGCTTACCACATTTCGGCCTAGCCGCATCTCACGCGCTCAATAGCAGCATGTGAATGGTGCCTTCTGTATTGAATAACATAGTTCTAAATGATTTTCATGGATTATACTCTTTAATTCTTTCCATCACCTCCTGATGTTGTAACTATCATCCCTTTTAATAGATAAGAAAGTGGCAGTACAAAGGGAATACATAACTTACACCAGAAGGGCAAACTCGAGAAAAATCCCGATAATCTGACTGTGGAGCCCATGCTGCCTAGCACCGTGGCGTCCTGTCTCATGTGCTATTACTCTGTGTCGCTGACAGACTGTTAATCCTGCCCAGCAAGAGAATTTGAAAATCAGAAAGACTGCCATGAGACGTTAGCAGTAGCAATACTAATAGCCTTCATTTTTGAGCTCTTTCTGTAACAACCACCTTGGAGAGTAAACTTTGCTGTGTGTTATACCACTTTCACGGATCTGGCAGCTGAGGCACAGAGACATGAAGTCCCTTGCCCAAGACCACAGAGTTAGGATTCGCTGGGGTTGTCACTCAACCCTAGGTCTTCTGACCCCAGAACCGAAGCATTAACTACTCATTTGTTTCCGTGAATAGAGCGGATACCAAAATAGACAACGAAAGATACCACAGTAGGTAGAAACCATAACCAGGCCACAGCAAAACACAGAAAGTGAGACAAGTGAAATAATTCAAGAGAGGAAATAAAAAAGATCACATAGAAGATAGTCATTTTTAGTGAAGATTAAAATTTGTCTGTGAATTCGCTGTGCAATAAATAACGTTTGGTATGAAAAAAGACATGAGTTTCCCACATAAAAAGACAAGCTGTTGCATACAGCTTGGCACGGGGAAAATGGATGGACAGCCCCAAGAAAATTTATTTCATGGCCTACTATACATGGCGTTATCTTCCCTTGCTACTCACTCCAAAATTTTGACCATTAGAATTCCAATTTAGAATTTAATCGTTAGAATTTCCATTTAGAATTAGGGGTGTCCAATCTGTGGCCCGTGGGCCACTTGTGGCCCAAGATAGCAGTGAATGCAGCTTGACACAAAATTGTGAATTTACTTAAAATGTTTTTGTTTTGCTCATCAGTTTTCATCAGTATTTGTGTATTGAATGTGAGGCTCAAGACAACTCTTCTTCCCGTGTGGCTCAGAGATGCCAAAAGTTTGGATACCCCTGATTAACTGCAAGATAGTTAAGTAATCACTAAAGATATACACAGGAAAGATATCCAACTACTGTATGTGAATAAAACAAGTTACAGAATAGTACATACATACAGAGTATGAAAACCATTTTTGTTGAAACAATGATAACAGAAGTTAGAATTCACATAGAAATCAGTGTAGAAAAAATGTCCATCAGTGGTTATAGCAATGTAGAGGAAGTTAGATGGAACATGAATTTTTATAATACATATTTTTGTAATTTTTTTAAAGAGAGAGAGAGAAACATCAGCGTGTGGTTGCTGGAGGTCATGGCCTGCAACTCAGGCATGTACCCTGACTGGGAATTGAACCTGCGACACTTTGGTTCACAGCCCACACTCAATCCACTGAGCTACACCAGCCAGGGTTATTTTTGTAATGTTTTGATGTTTACAACCAGCATAGGTTACAATGTGAAAAGTAGGTAGATAGATAAGTTGATAGATAGATAGATAGATAGATAGATAGATAGATAATAGATAGATTTTTAAATGCTCCCATGTTACTTGGAAGCCTCCTCTGTAGGGCTGACATTTCTCACCATCTCTTACTAGAAGAGATGCTTCAGATTCATTTTTGCTTCCTTGGAAGACCCTGAGTGACAGAGGCTGAGGCCACGTCGGAGGAAAGACACAGTGCTGTGGAAGGAAAGGGTAGGGGTGGGGAGAGGTGAGTGAGTCTGCCGTCCTTGACAGGAGAGCAGAACGGAAGGCAGGACCTCTCGGGGCTACTCAGAGTCCCCATCCTTCCGGCACATTAAATGCACTAAGGAATTATATCTATTAGAAATTACTTTCTTAGCCTTAACTTTCAGATTTTGCCATGGCTCTGACCTAAATCCTTTGCACTCTCTGCCTACCTAATCTCATGTTCCAGTGACAAATCCTAAGTCATATTCCCAGAACAGTCCTCTCCTTTGTCTTCCAAATCCATATAGCAGCTGGTGGAAAGTCATTTGGAAATGAGTACATATGTGTACACTGAGAGATGCATACAAGAATGTGCTTAGCAGCACTATTCATGAGAGCCAGAACTGGAGCAACTTTATACAGCAATGAGAATGGATGAACCACGGCAACTCACAGGGAAGTGGATAAAGCTTACAAACAAGATACTGAACTGAAGAAGACACAGACGACTACATATTGAATGGTTCTATCCATGTCAACTTTTTTCAAGGACAAAACTAATATTTGGTATTAGGCATCAGGGCGCTGGTTACCTTTGGGTAGTAGTGCTTAAGAGGGGGAAGGTGGTAGCATTCTGAGGTACTGGTGGTGTTTTCTTTCTTTCTTTTTTAAAAAATTCTCACCCAAGGATATGTTTTTTATTGATCATAGAGAGCAAGGGAGAGAGGAAGAGAGACAGAGGGAGAGAGAGAAACATTGATCACCTGCTTCCCATATGCACCCTGACCCCGCATTGAACCCACAGCCTAGGTATGTGCCCTGACTGAGGTTCAAACCCACGATCTTTTGGTGTGTGATACAACACTCAAAACAACTGAACCACCAGCCAGCGCCATATTTTATTTCTTGACATGGGTGCTGCTTCCCTGGGCATGTTCAATCTGAGACAATCCATTACACTGTATATTATATACAGGTGCATACATTCTAAATAAGAATTTGCATATGTGTTAAGTTCTCCTTGGCCTCCTTTGGTCTGAGAAATTCAGGTCAGCAGGTACCTTATCCATCTTCTAGGTGCATTCTTCCTAATCAGGCCACCTGCTGCCCCTACAACATCAGCAAAGTCTGACTCTTTGCACAATAATAACAAGGCTGGAGTTGTTCATTTTACCTAACTTGTTCAAGATAATCTATAAACTGCTAACTAGTTATTTCTTCTGTGACTCCAGAGAAACAACAAATGGATTTAAATTTTACTTTCCGACTCAACTAGGTGAGATTGGAAGTAAGATTAAAAATGTAAACTGATTTGCACAAGTATTCTGCAGGGCACAGTAGTAGTAGTAGAGAGAGAGAGAGAAGGGAAGGACAAGAGACAGGAGAAGCAGGGAGATACTGGAGACTGAAAGGGAGAGAGAGTTGGGCTGGGAAGCAGACAGGGAAGAGGAGGGAGAGGCTTTCTATCAGTCTAGAAAACAGGAAGCAGACATGTTGGTTTGGAAATGCCCTGTAACTTGTGTTACCAGGTAGGGGTGCTGGTCTCTTTCTCTGTGCAGGAGCTGGCCTTTAGGATAGAGCCATGACAATAAAAATCAGAAGCAGAAGGCTGTGACGTAGGGTAAGTCAAATACTGCCAGGAAGGAGAGGTGAAAGAAATATTGTCCTTCATTCCTCAATACCAAGCCTTGAGCGAGGGAGATGACTAAAGAAACATGAAGATGGATAAAGGGAAGTCTGAAGGTACAGGGTTGGTGGACACTGTGGGCTCCTGGAGGTACTGATGCTTTTGGCTGGACCCTTTGTTCAATATGGAGGTGATGATGACAAGAAGCATGGACAAATGCCCCTGAGACAGAGCAGATGAAAAAACATAGATGCCCCTTGCAGTCATAAAAGTTCTCTGGGGTGCAAAGGGAGCTACAGGACCCGTCCGGATGTTTGGAATGAGAGCCTGGAGGCTGGAATGTGTGCAGAAGCCTGACGCAAATGACTGAGATTACCATCTCCAGCGTCAGGGACCTCTCAGTGCCTAAGGAGTCTGCTCAGACCAGCAGCGGTCACAAGTCCAGCCACTTTAAAACAAGGAAATGCAAGCAAAGGTCATCCCCTCCATTATCCCCAAGCATATCCTGCTCATCTGTCTTCCTACTGGTGCCATTTTGCAGAAAAGGCAGTGGAATGGGGAAGGTCTCTGAAGGTCTGGCCACTTTCCCAGAGAGATCAAATGCAGAGACTAAACAGAGAGTTGAACTCTGGATGCAAAAGAGGCTTTTTAAACCAGAAGACACTGAGCTGTTTTTGATTGACAGGTATAAATTCCTGAGACCCTGAGGTCTCAGTGTGGGTTCTTGGGGAAAAATAGCTTGCTTGGTAGAAACTGCGGAAAGTGTATTTTCTTCACACATACAAGTACGATGTTAGCACACTGGTGACTCGGCTGCAATAGACAAGAACACTCCACGTCATTCATGCCTAATTAAATATTCCACACAGGCAATGCTTTCCAACTAAATGCACATTAGACCACCAACATTTTAAATGTTAAGTTTTGTGGAATATGTTTGATGGAAATTCCAGAAGACAATTTTCTTTGGTTTCTTTAAAAAAATGTTTTTTATTGTTCAATTATAGTTGCCCCCATTTTCCCCCATTACTCTCCCCTGCCCTACCCCCCCCCCCCACTTCCCACTTTCAATCCTCCCTCCATTTCCATTTGTCCATGGGTCCTTTACATGTTCCTTGATGACCCTTCCCCTTCTTTTCCCTATTATACCCCTCCCCCGCCGGCCCTCTGGTCACTGTCAGATTGTTCTTTATTGCCATGTTTCTGGTTCTATTTTACTCGCTTGTTTGTTTTGTTGATTAGGTTCTACCTATAGGTGAGATCATATGGTATTTGTCTTTCACTGCCTGGCTTATTTCACTTAGCATTATGCTCTCCAGTTCCATCCATGCTGTCGTGAAGGGAAGGAGTTGGATTTCTTTTTTAACAAAACAGATCAGTGACCTCTACACGTTTTCCTCTATTGGCTATAATTTTCAACAAAATGGCAGCTACAGAAGGTAAGAAAAATTCTGAGAGGAGACACCACATACAAAGACTTATATCTAGGATAAAACACAGTTGTGTGGGTCATGAAGGGAAAACTGATCTCTCTTGTTAACACTGTTACTGTGGAATGTATACCTTTACATATCATAAATATAATATACCTTCTGCTAAGAGTAACTTAGGAGTAACTCCAAGTTGTCAGATAAAAGGATTCAGTTTCTTCAACTGTAAAATGAATGGTGTGGAATGGAAATCCCTGCTAGTTCTGAAATACAATGGGTTGATGTTGTGAGGGCACTCAAGACAGAGCGATCCTAAAAGTGCCATCAGTGTTACTGCGTAAGTTCAAGTTGGGTGGACACCACAGCTTCACCTTTGGAATTCAGCAGAACCTAGCAGAGTACAGTGCCTTGGACATAAGAGTTACTGACTGGGTATTGTTTAGTGCTTATGGAAAGCCTGACACATTGTGAAGGTATCTTCTGGTGGGCTCCTCATAACCAAACTCCATAACAAAATACTGTGAGCCTCTGGAGAAGAGAACTCAGCTCAAAAGACTTTAAATACTTGATTTATACCAGGCTTTACCAACACTGCATTTAAAAAATATATGAATAGATAGTAAATGGATGATACTTTGTGTAAACTTGCATGTGATATCAATTTTCTGGTTCCGTTTTACTCAGAGATAGAATCAGAGAATCCCAGAGCTGGAAGGCAAGTTAGAGATGAACCAGTAAAATCCCTAAATGTGAAAGATGAGAAAACTGAAGAGGTATGTAACATTCCTAAAGACAAAGAGTCATTTCATGATGGAACAAGGTTATCTGCTCTTAATCCGGTGCCTAGCCTCTCACTCCTTATGATGCAACAGTCACCCGGCAGCGTGAGCTCTGGGCTGGACATTTCTCTCTGAAACCTGCTATTATTGGTATTATGAATAGCCAGGATCCAGGATACATGGGTGGGTCCTGGTTCCATTATTAACTAATTGTGTGACTTTGGGCAGTCACTGAAACTGGTGATACTTCAGCATTCCAGCTTTCTCGTCTATAAAATGATGGGTTTATTAGTTCAGATAACCAATAATACATTGATGACCTCTTTAGAGGTAGAGATAAACTTTTATCCTTAAAAATAGCACTCTTTTCCTTGAGAATACAGAACACGTCTGTCTAAGTAGAACTTACCTTTGAATAATAAAGACCTATAGTAAAGCAATTACAGGCAAATTAATCCTTTCCTTGTCTTACAAGCTGATAGGTGGAGACCATTGTGAGCACGATCCAGATAACTGTCCTATTGTCCTTGTGTTTCCATTGAAACACCAGAGTCTAGACGCAGCAATTATCTGGTGCATGTGCAGTGTGTAAGCTAATGCGTAGTGCCAGGTACAACATGAGCACTCGACTATTTCTGATGCTAAACGTCCTCAAAATTCTGAATTTGCACTTGTCATGTAGGCAGATCTTGACTGTTGAATGTATCGCTTACAAGGAAAAAAACTCAGGTACAAAGAATTATGTACTAGGGACATATGCTAGTTATTATAATTGATTTAAGATGATTTTTAAAAATCTTATTAATGGAAACTCTTAATGACATTTACCCAGCAAAAGTCTAAAGTCTTCCTAGGCACAGGAAAATGCAGGCTATTCCCATTCCGGTATACTCTTCTGAGTTGTAGTAAACAATCCAATTTTCAAACACTATACACTAAGTTTACGTGGATTACCACAGAAATTAAAACAGCCCATTCATTTCTCACTGCATCATTATTTTAATTAATGTAAGTCACAAAGTGCAATGTGTGATGGAAGCCATTTATGAATTAATAAATAAACACATTTCCAAAGGACTATATAAAAATAATGCCTTGCAAAAAAAATGAAGACTGACTATTATCCAGAAGCTGCTAGGTTATTGGTTTATGAGCAAATGAATGGTGAAAAGTTTCAAACAGTAACCTCTCTGGAGGGAAAGAAAGCAGTTTAATAGAAGTCTATCCTGTACATAAAAGACTGAGTTAAGGGTAATTAAAAAAAAATCCTGAGAAAGTGATAAGCTCAGTGAATACCCTTTCAAAAGAAAGAGAAATAGAAACTTGGGATTGAAATAATATCTCATGGCTTTACAAAGCATTTTATCCAAGGACTCATCCACTTTACAAAAACAAATTCATTACTTCTCTACACGCCCTTTTGATAGTGGGTAAGTGCTATGTTATTGCAACCTTTTGTAGGCAGAAGAAATGTAAGTAGAGGGAACACCCACAGCACAGATTGGTAATCAGCTCAGAACAGGACCTCAAATGCCTCTGGAATCCAACTGTTCCAGTGACTCTCATACTTCCACACTTTGCTTGGATGAGCACAGACTGATGGGGAAATAAGATGAAAGCAACGCTACCATAACACTAAGTATTTAGAATATTACCTTTCTTCCAGGAGGCTTTGCAGACATTACCTCATTAATCTTCATAACATCTTTAAGGAAGGAGGATGGAATGGTCTCCACCCTCATTTAATGGATGGGGTAGCAATTACATAAGGCCAATGATTCAATGTCATGGCTGAAAACATTCCCCAAACTCTCAGGTTGGGCACCATCAGTCACTTCAGGAGTAAGTGTAGCTCTTTGGAGCAGCCAATAGTGTCAAAAGACACTATTCACTTGTTATTACAACAAATGTTTACCCACGTCAGTCTAGGAGCCCTTCACTATTGGAAGGAAAATAGGGAAAGCGCAGAAGAATGTCCATGATCTGAACACTCTACTCAAAAAGTTCACATTCATTCATTCATTCATTCATCATTTATTCAATAAATGGAGGCCTCCCAGGTGTCAACCCAGGTGTGGAGAATACAAATACAAATCAGACCCTGCCTTTAAGAAGAGTGGTCTAGTAGTCTAATCAGACTCTAAAAACTTGGAGCATAAAGTAATACGTATTAAATAAAAGTTCTGACCAGATTGGTATGGAAGTGCAGAGGAAGAACAATGAAGGCTTCCCAAAATACTGTGGCTTATCCTGAGAACTGCAGAATAACTGAAGTTTAATTATGGGGAGGGTATTCAGAGTAGAAGGATGAGTTCTCAAGGGGCTGTTTCACTTCAGCAGGCGGCTCTGCTGGTTGAGGCCCGGGTTGCCCGTGGAGAAGTGCCAGCCCTGAGAAGATAAAGGTGGTAATGTCAGAGCATGAGCAGCTGTGATGTGTAGACTCAGGAGTGTGGACTTCCCCACAAGGCTCTGGGGACCTACCAGGATAACGAGAACATTCAGCAGGACGGTTCCTGCAGTAATGTACAGCACATGGGCTAGACTGGAAGGTACCAGCCACCCCTCTTGTTGTATTGGGCTGGGATGTTTAAAACATGTTTACCTGGCCCCGTCAAGGCCGGGGTAATGGGAGCCCCAGGAAAGAGGGGCAGAAGTGCAGGAGACAGAAGTTAACTGTCCTACTTTCGGTTCTGACCTCCCTGCCTTCCTTGGCTAGACCAGGCTAGAAAAGCTGAAGTTAACAGAGAGCAACTAACGAGGATAACCATAGAACCGCAGACCGAGTACTTCCCCCTTTCTATCCTGAAGGGGAAATGAGACACTCAGCTTCTTATGCAGAACTCTGGGGTATCTTATTGCATGACGAGCACACCCCTGGCACACATATTCTCTGTGCGTGTTACAGTTGTACACTCAGGTCTCACTCCCCACACTGAATGTTCTTGTTATCCTGCTAGGTCCCCAGAGCCTTGTGGGGAAGTCCACACTCCTGAGTCTACACATCACAGCTGCTCATGCTCTGACGTCATCACCTTTATCTTCTCAGGGCTGGCACTTCTCCACGGACAACCCAGGCCTCAACCAGCAGAGCCGCCTGCTGAAGTGAAACAACCCCTTGAGGACTCATCCTTCTACTCTGAATACCCTCCCCATAATTAAACACAGGACTTAATAGTGAACTAGTGACTCTAAACATTTTATTTATATATGAGGGCTGGTATAATATTTTACATACTTTCCAAACAATGTTGTCCTACACATGATCTCATTTTGGCCTTTACGAGTTGTCCTACACATGATCTCATTTTGACCTTTACAGCATGCCTGTGAGTATATGCAAGATATGTGATACTACGCTGCCAACTAGAGAAGCTTGGAGATCTCAAAGGTGTACTGGATTTAACCGATAAATATGACTAAGAGCCAGACTCTATCCCGCAGGCTTCCCGACTCCTTCCTGGTCCAGACCTTTCCGCAGACACCCTAACGGGGCTGAGAGAGTCTGCAAAGGCTTCTCTCGATAGAAAAGACCGCTAGAGGACAGAAGCAGGTGAGGTCTATGAGAAAGACAGAGGAGACTCCCTTCCCTTCCCCTCCCCTCAGTCATTGACATATTCCTGCAAGTTCTCAGGCATGTCAAGGACTAAACAGAGTTAGGAAATCCTTCAAGCTCTCCCTTCCCGTGTCAGCGGGAACAACAAGCCAGCCCTGCCTAAAATCCTCCGACCCAAGCATTTCTAGTGCCTGGGATTCTGGCCCATTTATGTGCATAGGGGGAAATACCACCAACACCAGGAGTGTGACCTTTTTTGTGTTTTAAGTCCTTACCCAAGGATATTTTTTTCCTTGCTTTTAGAGAGAGAAGAAAACATAGATATGAGACCAAAACATCAATGTGAGACAGAAACATCGACTGGCTGCCTCCCATGCATACTCCAGCTGGGGACTGAACCCACAACCTGGGTGTGTGCCCTGACTGGGAATTGCATCCACAGCCGTTTAGTCCATAGGTTGATGCTCCAACCAACTGAGCCACACTGGCCAACAGCTCTTGGAGAAAATTCCATGCTACCAATCACAATATTTCCTTAAAGATGGGTGCACATTACAGTCAGCAAGGAGAAGATGAACACAGGGGAACCTGATGGCTGCATTACACGTCTTGGTAAATGAAAGGCACAGCGCAGTTTCCAGGGGACCATGTGGAAACGTCTTTACTGCTAAAGTGGATTCTGCTTGTGCTTTCTGGAATTGATTCTAATCGATGTAATCAATCCTCAAAAGCTCTAAAGCCAGCGTTTCCCTAAGCCAGCTTCACCTCAAATTTTTAAACCTTCATAAGCTTACTATGGACACTGAAACCACTTTCCAGTACACGCGTGTTTCCTTGAGCAGCTACACACCATCCGTGGCACCCGAGTCCCAGCACTCTGGTCCGCAGGTCTCCTCCCCCGCCCCAAATCCAGCTCCTCTGGTACCACCACCTCTCCCCTGCCCCTTGTTTCATGCCTTTTCAAAAACACTTTCCAAGGATTTCCTTGCTGTCTGCCAGTTATCTTGAGAGAAAGGCCTTCCTCCCACAACCCTTGAGGTTGTAATCTAATTCACCTCTTTCAGACCTTCCTCCCCCTGTCTGCATGGTAAAGTCCATTTCATTCATTTTTATACCTCTGGTGTGAAAACCTCATGTAATACAAACATGTTTTAAATGTAGTCACAGGAGGAAGTAAAGACAGGAACGTAAAGGTAGTAGGTAGTTATGCCACATCTACAAATAACCGCCGAAAACGTAAGCGGCCTGACCTTGGTGGTACAGCTGCAGATGTATGAATTGCTCTGTAGTCTCACGTGCTCTGACCCACAGTTCCACGACATTAATCCCAAACGCTGCTGCCAATGTTTGGAGAATTCTAGATGGGCAGAGAGAACAGGAAGCTTGCGGGAGTCCCTGTTTCACGTTCTCTGTGACTCCCCCGGGCCTACGGAACGGGCCTCTGCACGCTGCTGCCCCTTGCACATCGCCCTCCGCTCAGGCTCTGCCCCAGACCCCCTGCTACGCTTCCGAGGCCCTCACAGAGATCTTCCCTGCCCTGCCATCAGGCCTTAGCATTCACTCGGTGCTTAGTAAGTGGATGAATAAGGAGACGAAAGAAAGAAAGCAGAGGTGGGGGGTGGGAAGCAACATACCTTTTAGTTTGTTTATCAAACAAGCATCGGTAGGACAACAACCAAGACATCGATTGAAATAACACTGCCCAGAAAATCAGGAAAACATCTCCCAGGTTGTTCTTTGGAGCAAAGCAAACACCTAAGCTACCCTATACTTTGTTTCATTATTAAATACACATTTTTGGGAAGATAACAAAAGCAGAGATATGGAGAGCAAACCCTCAAAAATACGAGAGCGGGAGTTAGACATGGTGATGCCTCTCCTGCCAACGGAACATGAGCTGAGACACCGGAACCAGCTCTCCTCCCACACACACTTACCCCGCCCCGTTCCCCCCGCACACTGTGTGTGGGGCGCAGGTTGGCAGCCACAGGGCTCCTGGGAGGAGGCAGTGCAAAGCTCTGCAACCACGAACACACGGCCTTTGACCCATCCCATGGCTCCCCGGCCCCTGGATTTCAGGGCCCAGTGAAATGCTGTGGGGAGAAAAAAAACGAGCTTCTGATACAAGGTTACACGTAGTTTGCTTTTCTCAAAAGAAATATCATTTTATTTTATCATGCCAGGAAAAATACATATTAATTCAAAAATTAGGAATGACACGATCTCAGAGGGGAGAAACAAGATTTGTTAAGTTGCATAAATCCCCACTCAGGAAAAATCACTTCACTGGCCTCAGTTTCCTATTCTGTTGCAGACTGATGCAGCTGCCATCGGGGACCTGCGCCGGTCCACCCTGGATCCACCTCCGGGTGCTGACTTACAAATGGGCTTCAGGGAATGAACACCCTTGATCATCACATCCTAGGGTATTAAAAGGAGGGGACATGAAGCTTGGGGCAAGCAGAAGGAACACTACACAGTGGGGAATGTGTGGGTGGGTACTACAAAGACAGTGGACTCACGGAATTTACTTTCTCTAGAGTATCAGACATGAGTAACCTAATCACCGAGCCTGGGAGTGTGAGCGCTGTGATAGGTGGGGTCACAGCCATGGGCTCTCCAGGTAACGCCCTCAGTGGCATGAGAGCCACCACCAGGACCCACCAGTGTCACACTCTCCACCCTCACACTCGGTTTATCCTCACGAACGTTAAGCCTGTGGCAGAGAGACGAGATCCTCAATGATCCCAGGATGGAATGTTACTGATGGTTTAATGGCATACATTGAAACCAAGATCAGTGAGGATTTGCACTTCCAGAAAATGGGAACCAGAGCCATGAAAAACAGGATGGCAGTGAAGTTCAGTCTCTCTCTTGCTTCCTTTTTGTTCCTTAAACATAACATGTCTAGTGTACTGGTCCTTACGGCCTTTGAGCATAAGGGACTGGTTTTGGGACACTCAGATCTCAGGCAATGTTGCTCCTCGGAAGGACCTTTGGGACCACACTCTCCGGAATAGACACCTGGGCACTTACTGTCACAGCACTGTGTTTCTCTGCACAGCGCCCATCACTAGCTGTTATCTTTTATCATTTGTTTCTTTCCTTATCAGCCTCAGCCCAGTGGAATGTACGCACCCCAAGAGCGAGATCCTCGCCTGCATCATCACCACCCTATGAACCCCTGGAGGCTGGGACGGGGCATGTTTCACAGGAGATGGTTCATAAATATTTGTTGAATGAAGTGATCATCTAGTTCCGCATAGCCCTCCTCTTACAGATGAGGAAGAGAGGATCCTATCTCAACACACAGTTTTTTGGGGGGCGGGGGGGAACAAAGAAAGAAGAAAAGAAAAAGACCAGTCACTTAGTTTCTAGACCTGTGTTTTTTCCTACTCTTTTGTGTTCCCTTTGCCTGTATATTCAGGTAATATATACAACAGAGAAAAAACGGAAGTGTAAAGGGGATATGAAAGGATTTGCAATATAATTTTGACCCAAGCTTTACTGAGATTATTCTGTCTTTAAAATTCTGACCAAATTTAAAGAACAGACCTAATCATCTGCATTGTATAAATTAGGAACTGTGATGAAATACTCTTCCCTTAAACACTTCTTCACAAGCTAGTTAGAGTGTCTGTAAGTTATTCCATTAAAAAGCTGTTCTTTAGGACTGAGGCATGGACTTCTTAGAATTCCCCCAAAGGTTGTTCATTGATTAAGCCAACACCACTCTCAACTCCCTTCTCTTCTGCATCCTTTAGAGGCTCCAAAGGTGATGTACTGACATTCTCAGAATCCCTTACAACCACGGGGATTATATAACAAAGGTCTAGCCAATGAAACATAAGCGAAATCTATGAGGAGTCTTTGAGAAAATTTTTCACTTTCCTAATAAAGTGCTAAGTGTTGAAGCTTTTCATTTCCTTACTTGTTTCTGCCTTAAACATGTACTTGATGTCTGGAACTTTGGCAGCCACCTTGTAACCATGAGGAAAATATCAAACAGATCTGAGAGGTTCCAGCTTGACATCTGAGCCTCTAAAATACTGCCAGGAGCTGTCTGCCTCCAGGGTATTAGAATGTGAGAAAAATAAGTTTTTATTTGCATAAGCCACAGTTGGGTTAACTCACAGTGAGGCTCTTCTTCACGTTCAAGAGAATTTCTTTTTAACACAGAATTTTTCCATTTGAATTATTTTGTAGGGAAAGAGCCAGGAGACTAGCTAGCCCAGCCTCACTCTCCTGCCTTCAGTTTCCCACCAGTCCTCTAGAAGCCGGGAGCAAGTCAGCTCACTGGTGCGCACTGGTCCCCAGGGGCCCAGAGCACGGTGCGGAAGGACGGGAAGTGAATCGGGAGTAGCAAATGCAAGAGACCCAGGACAACTAGTAGTGCTCACACTACCCTCCTTACAAACAAGATCCTTCTATCAAATAAAAGAGAAATACCCGAGAAATAAGAGCAGAGGTTGCTCAGCAAAGGAAGAGCCAGTGTACGGCGCTCTCCACCTCCCTCTTCCCCCATGGCAGCCCCTCCCTCACCCCCACCCCCAGCTCCACTTCTGCTGGACTTCAGGCATGCGTGAGACATAAATCTGCAAACCACGAATATATAGGATTGTCAGATAAAATACAGGACATCCTTCAGTTCAACTTGATTCACAGATATGCAACCAATATTGCATGGGACACAAACTACATTTTTATTTGTTGGATCTGATAGTAAAATTTCCCTGGGAATCCAGTTATTTTATTTGTTAATTTTAAGTAGTCGTACTATTATTTAGCACAGATCTGAAAAGACAGGGCATAGTAGAGTCAAGTTTTTATAAAGGGAGCGATACAAAGCTGAAAGTGGAGGAGAAATACCAAAAGTTAACCTAAAAAGGCTTGAAAGCAGACTTTATCTAGTTCATGATTTCATTCAAGACGGGCTATGGAAAGATCCCATAGCTTTCCCCTCTAAACTGTATCTTTCTTACATTTCCAAGTGTCCTATGTGTAGTCCATTTGCTCTTGTAAAAGTTGAAAATACCAAGGCACCCATAGGAGGGGGAAGAGTGACATGAAGCATTTGCCATCGACGTCCTCAAATCCTGGCTTCTCGACTCCCAATCTGGGACATTTAGCTGTTTTCCGAGGCAGAAAATGTTCCTCATCCAATTAAATAAAATGAAGCAGAAGCCAGGTGGAATGCTTCCAGTAAAATACTTGCTCCTCTTATCTTCCCGTTCACACCCTTCCCCTCATTATCACAACAGAGCACATCAAGCGCACCCTCCGTCTCTAATGAAGATGTTCCCACTGTATCCCTAATGCAAACAGCGCACACGCGACAGCCCCTTCCCTCTGCGAAAGGTGTGAGTGACGTGGAAGCCCCAAAGTCTCCTGGAAAAACTGGCACATCAGCCAGGTCTCTTTGTGAACGCCCGGTTAGAGGGAAGAGGGAAGGACAGAGAATGCTTAAAAATTCCTTTATGAGAAATTCAGGTCAGCCGACATCGTGTCTGATCTCAATTTATTACAAAACTTTAAGACTCGTACAGAAATGATGTTTCAGAGTCCTATTAGAAGCTAAATAGAAACGTACAATCAGAACAGGTTATCAAAATCTGCACCTTTAGGAATCCCTAACTGGTTCAGCCTGTTGCGTTGAAAATTGGAGCAAAGATCGTGTTGCGTTGAGTCAAAAAAGGAAACCAAATTGGAACAAACAACCCAAAGTGTTGTTGGTGTTTATGAGCAATGTGTTTTATTATAAGAAGAGCCAAGCCTGAAATACTCCCTGACTGATACTTGTGAAACAAAATGCTACCTGTGCAGGGAAAACAGAAGAAAGCCTTTATAGAATTAATGATTCATTTGCAAGTAGGTTTTTTTTTTTTTCATTGCAGCGATGGAAAAGATTGGGACATATGTGGGAGGTGGAAGCATGTGAAGCCATCTCCATCTCGTCCTATTTTGAGAAGAGGAGTGGAAACCACGCAGGGAGATGGGAACAAGCCAGAGCCCAGTTCTGCTTTGACTGCTCCGTACGTGACTGCGCTATTCTACTTACTGCTCCAGGTTACTCAGAGATCACTCCCTTCCAAACGGGCTTTGAAATATTTTTCCTGGTGCCACAAAATAATCACGTCAAAGATAAATATCAAAAGCTGATATTTGGTTTTGAGATATTTGGCAGAGTGTCTCAATCTACATCTCCAAAATATCCGGTATCTCCAAACCAGAGAAAGAGACCAATACACAGATACATAGATGTATCCGCTTCTAATGAAACACTCTTTATCTGATGGGAAAGAGGGCTCTCAGAATTGCTAAATGATAAGAAATTTCGAGTTGTGACATCCACCTTGTATGAACTATTCCACCAGCCAAGTCTATTTGGCTTTTTAATGTCCTTACTGTGAAAAAGGTTTTCTCTCTTTTTATTTTAGTACTTGTATTTCTGTTCCAAAATAGATACAGTTTAGTTAAACTAACTTCCTTTGCCCTGCTGGGGGTCTGTGTGATGAGAACTATTTTACCCAAACTTAACACAATTACCCTGCTGCTGGTCATGCAAGGCTGGAGTAAACAAAAACATTAAGGGGAGTTAGGATGTTATTAGCCAAGTGTTCTCCTCCATTTCTGGCTATGTGCGGAGGCAGCCACCCAACCTGAAAAAGATCAAATGTGTTCAGGCATGCGCATTTCTTCAATCAGCAGACATCAGCAGTCAATGGCTTCGAAGTCATTTTCTTTGACTTCGCTTTTTTTAAATGGATTTTTAGAGAGTGATGAGAGAGAGAGAGAAAATTTGTTGTTCCACTTGTTCATGCAGGCATTGGTTGCTTCTTGTGTGTGTGCCCTGACAGGAGATTGAACCCACAACCTTGGCGTATCTGGACGATGCTCCAACTAACTGAGTCACCTGGCCAGGGATGACATGACTTCCAAATGTAAAAACCAAGGACTTGCACCTTTATCATGAAGCGCTACTGCATAAACTGCATATCACTGATCACATTTGACAGAATTGCAAGGTCAGATACGTGCCATCCTTTTTAAAGAGTGGCAAGAAATTGATGCAATGCATTTGAAATTACCGTAACCGGAAATATTTTGATTTATTTACTTTCTTACAAAATTCATTCAACAGATATTAATGAGCTGATTACTGACACACAAGTCATTGTGCAAGGCTCTTGGGAGATTCAAGAATGAAATTTCTACTAACAAGTGCACCTGCACTTTTACCTAATATCGACCTTCGCATATGTTGGGTTTTTCTTTTCAATTTTAGGCAAACTGAGGCGTTGAAAAATGCTAGAGTTCCTCTTGCATCATCTAATGAAAATGCACCTCAGCTGTGGTGCCTCCCCTCCCTGCTTTTCCCCAGCTAATCAACCTGGAATCTTCTTCAGCCTTCTCAACAATTTTGAAAGCGCCTAATCCCCATTCTGTTTAATATATCTGGAGCAGGGTTTGGGGGTTTTTTTGATTTTTTTTTGCAACTGAATTCTGACGGATACAAATGTGTTTTATTATATTCTAATTTGAAATCTGTGAATGAAATACATGGCAGCCCTCTATTTCATTAAGCGGAATATTGTATTAGCTAAAAAGGCTGAACAAAAGCATTTATTCTCTTTCTTCCACCACATCTTAATTCCACACTTCGTATTTCTCACGCCTCCTTGTCTTTGATCATGCTGATCTTCCAAAAGCTTGTATGCCCTCTGGCCCTTCATCATTTTCTCCATGAGAACTGTATTTGCTTTTCAAGATGAAATTCAAAACCCCTCTTTGCAGCCATTCCTGATCCCGGCTGTGGTCGGAAGAATTTGGCTCCCATGCCCACCTACCCTCCTGCCGTGGCCTTTGTGCGTCTCTACTTGGCACTGGTCATTCTAACCTCACCTTCCGTTGTTCTGGGAGAAGCACTGCAAACTCAAACTTAGGATTCTTGAAAATGAAAAAAAAAAAAATCCGTGATGTCATCAATGAAGTTTGCCCCCAATGTGTGGCTCTGGAACCAACCACCTTCATCTGAAAACAATTCGGCTGCCTCTGGTGGGGATGGAGAGGGGAGGAGTGAGTGAAGGAGATTGAGGCGAGTAGGTCGGAGCCTTTCAGGCTGCTGTGGGTCCCGCTATTTCACCCCTTGCCTTGCCTTGACCTTGCAGCCAGTCGGCACACCCTCCCCTCCTTGTATCCAAATTGTACAAGGAGTGAGTCTGTCTCCCCCCTCCCTGGGGGTTCCCACTAGGAAGTGATATCTCCCTGAGAGGACCCTCCCCATGCTAATCCCCTCTCCACTCCCTTCTTCAGGGGACTTCTGTCCTAGCGCTTACACACATCCTATCACAGGACTCTCTTGTTTTCAATATGCTGTCTTCCACGTAGACCTAAAGGTAGCAGGCATAACGTTATTTTTGTAGCTTTCATGTTCAGTGCATACGCAATGCTCATTCAGTGTTTGTTAAATAAATGTTTCATACAACTCAACAGATGTTATTTGGGATCTGCTTCAGTCAGCAGATATTTCTTGGTCACCTGTTATAGACTTACTTTCCTTGAACACAAGTGTCCATTGCATTCAACTATTAAGGTATCTAAAAACTGCACTAGTTCAAATCCTTAAAGGCTTTTACATATTTTAGCTATGTTGTAACATACTTTTCATCTGTCTCTCTCCATCAGTGACTGTAAGGCTAGGGCCTCCACCTTTATCATCAAATGTCCAGCACAGCACTTATCAGAAAATTTACTGATACACAGAGAGAAAAACTAGAATAACAGTTTAGTTATTCTGAGACTTATTCATGTTGTAGCACATGTCAATAATGCATTTCTATTTTTCACTTTAAATAATTTTTTGTTTTTCAATCACAGTTGACACATGAGTAAAATATTAATTTCAGGTGTACACCCCTGTGATTAGACATTATATAAGTTACTAAGTGATCACCCTGATAAATCTAGTACTCATCTGACACCATACATAGTTATTACAGAATTACTGACTATATTTTGTATGCTGTACTTTACATCCCCGTAACTGCTCTGTAACTACCAATTTGTACTTCTTAATCCCTTCCCCTTTTTCTCCCATCCCTCTGACACCCTCCCCTCTGGCGACCATCAGCATGTTCTCTGTCTTTATGAGTCTGTTTCTCTTTGCTCGTAGTTTTCTATAATATGTAGACACCACAATGCGTTTACAGTTCAGCTACTGATGAGCATTTGAGTTGTTTCCAGTGTGGGGTCATTACACATAAAGCTGCCATAGACATTTGTTTACAAGTATTTGTCATTACTCCTGGATAAATATCTAAGAGCAGAATGCCTAGGTTATACAGTAGATGTATGTTTAACTTTTCAAGAACTTCTAGTGTTCTAAAGTGTTTGTGCCACTTGACATTCCCACCAGCAGTAGAGGAGAATTCCAGTTGCTCAACATCCTCACCTGCACATGGTTAGGTCAGACTTGTTAATTTTCATCACTGTAATAGGTGTGTAGTGCTATCTCATTGTAGTTTTAATTTGTGTTTCCCTAATTACAATACTAGTGAGGATGAGTATCTTTTCATCTGCATAATAAAAATCTATAGATTTTCCTTGATGAAGTGCCAGTTCAAATTTTTGCAATATTTAAAAATGAATGACTTATTACCAATAAAAATTGAAATTTCAATATACAGTCTGGATACAAATTTTTTATCAAGTATGAAATGTGCAAATATTTTCTCTCATTCTGTGGCTTGTTTTTTCATTCTCTAACAGTACCTTTTGAGCAGCAGTTCTTAATTTTGAGAAAGCCCAATTTATCATAATTCTAGATTAATAGTTGTTTTTTCATTAGTATCTTAAAGATGAGTTCCATGGTCTTCTGACATGCATTGTTTCTGATGAGAAATCTACTATCATCCTTATCTTTGTCATAACTTGTCTTTCCTTAGATTGATTTTCATATTTTCTTATTATCACTGCTTTTGAGCAATTTGATTTTGCTGTACCTTGGTGTCACTCCTTAGTGCTTCTTGTGCTTAGGATTCGTTGAGCTTCTTTTGTATCTGAAGGTTTATAATTTTCATCAAGCTTAGAAATTTTTAAGTTATTATTTCCTCAAGCAATTTTTTTCTCTCCCCTTCCCATGAAATATATATTAGATCATTTGAAGTTTCCCCACTCTTTTTATGTTTTCCATGTCTCCATATAGTCTATTTGATCT
The DNA here is from genome assembly GCF_019186645.2 of Phyllostomus hastatus. Taxonomy (NCBI): domain Eukaryota; kingdom Metazoa; phylum Chordata; class Mammalia; order Chiroptera; family Phyllostomidae; genus Phyllostomus; species Phyllostomus hastatus. The sequence goes on along the minus strand of NW_025333960.1, from coordinate 44,540,850 downwards.
CTCCTACAGTTTTTTAAACATATGGAATACAGTTATAATAAGTATTTTTAATGTCTCTGTTTACTAATTTTATCTTCTGTGCCATTTCTGGCTCCATTTCAAAGTATTGATTTTTTTCCTTATTATAGGCTGTTGTTGGGTTTTTCATTTTTTGATTTTTTAAATTTTTGCTTATTTGAATGCCTAGTAATTCCTAGGAACTGCCATCATTATGAATTTTAACTTGTTGGGTGCTGGATATTTTTATATTCCTATGACAATTTGGGGGCCCTTTGGGATGCAGTTAATTTACTTGAAAAGTTTGATGCTTTTGTGTACTGCTTTTAAGTTTTATTCGATGGTATAGTTCTTGTCCAGCCTGTTTTTTTTTGGGGGGGGGGGGGGGGAGGTTGGTGGTTCAGGAACTAAACCAAGTCCTCTATAAACTCTAAGGATTGGTCTCCTTACTCTTAACAAACAGTTCTTTCCCCAGTCTCACGGTTTTCTCACATGTACTGACTCATCAGCATGCAGTTGAAAAGTCAAGGACCTTCTGCAAATCTCCAGAATTTCTCTCTCTTTCTGAAGCTCTCTCCAATCCTGTACTATGTCCTGTGAACTTTAATCACGTTGGCATCCCCAGATCCCCCTTCCATCTACTGGACTCAGGGAGACAGTCAGGCCTTGCTGGGGCCCGGCCTCCCCACGTTGTGCCCTGGAGACTTGATCAAGGCACTAAGCTGCAGCAATTATACTGCTCATCTCATTTGTTTCCTGTGTCTCAGAGAGCACTGTCTGTTGCTTGATCCCTAACATCTTCAAACTATTGTTGCATATATACATTCCAGTTTTTAAGTTACTTCATGTTCAATGGTAAGTTGGGTCCCCATTACTTCACCTAGACTGAAAACAGAACTCATATTTTACAGTTCATTTTCTCATGCATTCAGGTGTCTTTATATTGTTTTATATTAAAGTTATCCCTACCCATAATTGCTTAGATCACCCCCCACTCAGGGACATACAATTAGAATTGCAGATCTGTTGGGATTAAGAGATCTTAGAAACTATCCTTCTAACTTTCTCTTTACAAATGGGAGGAAAATGAAGAGCTGGCTGTTTAACTGAACTCTGGGTAGTGGGGTCGGTGGGCACACGGCCACTCCACAGCAGCAGAGCCAGTGGTGGACCTCAGGCCAGTTGTGCTGGGCCTTCCACACCCCTGAAACCTGTGCAAAGGATGAGTCTCTATTCTGTCAGAGAAGCTGCCATTGAGCAGAGGGCTCCAGGATTATAGTCCAGGGTATGATCATCGATTATCCTGAGGGTTTTAGTCAAATTTTAAAATGTGCCCAATTCTCTGTCCCTAAAATGAGATTAAGAGTGTTAGATTCTAAGTCCTGGCTGAAAGGAAGGAGTCTGGCGTTGTAGAAGGGACTGTGAAAGCAGAGATCTGACTGTGTCCTGAGACCTTTACTGCACTTTACCCATGGGATCCGAGGGCATCAGAGTGTGCCTTTCCTCACTGCAGCTTGTCCTGGCATCCGTGACCTCTGCCCTTGTCACCTTGATCTCTGCCACAGGAAATGCATATGGGTAAGTAGAAAGAGACAGAGGAAGTCTTTTTTGCTATTAAGGATTGTTTTGAAGGGAGGCAATAAGTTTTTCTCTCTGTAATCCTAATTTTACAAAAGCTACAGCTTCAATCAATGGATTTTTTTGGAAAATATCTGGTACCACAAGTAGTCATATTCTCTGGCATATTCATACAATGAATGAATATGCAATGAATTCATACAATGAATTCTAATCATACAATGATGATTTATAATGATGATTTTTCCCCTTATAGTATATTAATTTTCTTAAGATTAATAAGGACATACTAGCATACATACCATGTAAAATAAAATACACCAGGAAGAAATTTTGCCTCCTTATGTGTCGAGAAGCTTCTGATTTCTTATGCTTACTCTACATTATCTTGCACAAGTTATTTTACCTCATATAAAGTTAATTTAATTTTCAGTTAACTTAAGCTTCAGTAAGTGGTAATTCCCACTTGCTCAAAGGAAGTGTCTTGAGAATCAAGAAGTTATGGTTAGAACAAGACTGCGATTCTATTAAAATGTGCAGCATGCAGGAAAAAGGGTTTAAGAAGCTCCTGGTGGAACGGACTTAAAACATGTCTGTTAATTGGGACTTTACGATTCAGACAGTAGATGAATTGGATGTTAAAGCTGACTACCAGGTATGTACAGAGGGTTTCATTTATTTGTAAAGACAATTATAGTTATGTAGCTCAATCCTTTGTGCAATGTTGCTGAAGTGCCCGTGTAAATAAAGGTGACCTGATCCCAACTACCAGATTTTCATTTATGTCTGATGTCTCCTCACTGTAGTGGTTTTACCTTATCTGCTAATAAAGGGGCACTTACATGGACTAGTCTGAATACTCTCTACTCAGGGTCGGGAAGACATACCCATTGCCATTGGAAGCTCCATAAATTCTCACTTTATCAATAGTCCTCCACTGTCTAATGTTTCTCAGTCTGATATGCAAGGCTTTCCATAACGTAACTTAGCCTGTCTGTCCAACCCAATTCCCCACCCTCCTTCTGCATTTTACTAGCATTTATTGAATGTTTAGCTTGTGTCAAGCACTTCATATACTTTATTCTTATTTTGTCCTCACAACTCACTATGCAGCTGAAATGAAGCTCACATGGCCATTTAGTGGCCAATGCAGAATTAAAACCCAGAGCAACCTTTTTATTCTAAATTCCACAGCTTTCCTACTCTGCTCCCTAAACTTACATTTGACTTTCAGGTTCTGCTCAGCCAGGCAGCAGCTTTGCAAGCTCTTGCCTTAGTCTTGCTTTATCCCTTGTGATTCCCATCCATCTCAGCACCGCTGCAGATTTCTCCCTGCAACCCAACAATTTCACCTAATGAAATCTGGAAATGCACAAATCTCCCTTCACCGTATTACTTAGTCTGCCCATAACAATGACCACAACCAGCCTTCATACGTAATCACACAGACATCTTGACCCCTACAGAACTTTTCCTTCTTGAGCATGGGAATCCTAACTTGTGCTTAAGTCGTCTCTCTCTCAGTATTTGACAGAGCGACTTGAATTGGGGGGATGCAGGAACCTTTGGACTCCCAGTTCCAGCAGCATGTTGTCAATCAACTGATATTTATTGATTCTCCAACACTATGCACAGCAGGAAATAAGGATACACGATCTTCGCCCCCAAAGTATATAGTCTGGAATTCCACACCACGAGTCTAGTGCCAAGTTGGGAGTATATGTTGGTCTCCTTGTTGAAGTGGGATGGTGGTAGTGTCAAAGGAGTGTTCCTGGGGCCCTAACATTGCACAGAGCTCTTTCAACTTTAGCTTCTAGCTATTCTTTTCCCAGTTAGAATCACATGAGAGGCTGGGCTAGAAAATAAATTCAAAATGCAGACTTCCACTCTATGCAGAACCCCCTCTTTCAATGTCTCAGTCTTTGTCACTGGACCAACTGTGTCTGGTGAGCTCATTCCTCATTTTGCATGATGTTTCTTCCATAGGGTCCTCAAAATATCAAAAAATAGGGACTACCACAACTTTCTGCTGAATGTGTCTAAGCAATTACATTTTCTTAATAAAATAAACTTTTTTTAAAAAGAGCGGTTTTAGCTCTACCACACAATGGAAAGGAAGGTAGAGAGATTTCCCATACACCCCTGCCCCAAACATGCATAACCTCCCGTTATCAACAACACTCACCAGAATGTTACATTGGTTACCAAGGATGAGGCTACATTGACACATAATTACTCAGAGTTCATTGTTGACCGTGGGTTCACTCTTGGTATTGCACATTCTATGATTTTGGACAAATGTGTAATGACATATATCCATCATTATAATATCTTACAGAGTATTTTCTCTGCCTTAAAAATCCTCTGTTCTGGCTGACAGTGACCAGAGGGGAGAGAGGAGGGAATTTCAGGGGGAAAGGGGAAGGGTTTACAGGAACAAGTATAAAGGACACATGGACAAAAACTAGGGGGGGCTGGAAATTGGAGGGAGGTGGGGAGGACTGGAGGGGTGGGCTGGGATGGGAGTAAAAGACAGAAAACTGTACTTGAAAAACAATTAAAATAAAAATAAAAATAAAATAAAATAAAATAAAATAAAATAAAATAAAATAAAATAAAATAAAATAAAATAAAATAAAATAAAATAAAATATATATTGCTAAAAAAATCCTCTGTTCTCTGCTTATTTATCCCTGCTTTCTCCCCATACCTCTGGTGATCACTAACCTTTTTATTGTTTCCAGAATTTCACCTTTTCCATGTTGCCGTATAGTTGGAATCACACAGCATTGACTTCTTTCACTTAGTAATATGAACTTAAGTCTCCTCCAGGTCTTATTATGGCTTGCTAGCTTATTTCTTGTTAGTGTTGAATAGTATCTATTGTTTGGTTGTACCAGAGTTCACTTATCCATTTGTCTACCACTGAAGAGCACCTTGGGTGTTTGCAAGTTTTGACAGTTAAGAATAAAACTGCTATAAATGTCAATTTGCAGGTGCTCATGTGAGCATACATTTTCAGTTTCTCGGAACTGTGTGGTTAAGAGCATGTTTAGCTTTGTGAGAAACCACCAGGCTGTCTCCCAAATTGACCGTACCATTTTACATTCCCACCAGCAATGTACAGGAGTACTTGTTGCTCCACATTCTCACCAGTATTTGGTGTTGTCAGTGTTCCAGATTTTGGCCATTCTAACAGATGTTCAGTGGCATCGCACTATTGTTTTAATTAGGATTTCTATAGTGACATATGATGTGGAATATCTTTTCATATGATTTTTTTGTCATCTATAGATCTTCTTTGGTGAAGTATCTGTTAAGGTCTTTGGTCCATTTTTTATTCAGGCTGTTTATTTTATTACTTTTGAGTTTTAAGAGTTCCCTGTATATTTTAGATAACAGTCCTGTATCAAATGTGTGTTTTGCACATGTTTTCTCCTGGTCCATGGCTTGTCTTTTCATATGACAGTGTCCTTGGCAGAGCAGAAGTTTTTAATTTTAAAGAAGTCTAGCTTCTCAGGTATTTCTTTCATGAATGGTGCCCTTGTTGTTGTACCTAAAATGGCAGCACCGTATCCAATGTCGTCTTTCTCCTTGGTTGTCCTCTAGGAGTTTCACAGTTTTGCATTCTACATTTAGGTTTTTGATCCATGTTGAGCTAACTTTTGTAAAAGGTGGAAGGTCTGTGTCTAGAGTCATTATTTTCTATGTTCCATCCAGTTGTTTCAGACCATTTGTTGAAGAGACTATTTGTTCCATTGCATTGTCTTGGGTCCTTTGTCAAAGATTTTTTCACTGTATTCATGAGGGTCTTTTTGTGGGCTTTCTGTTCTATCCCATTGATCTATTTGTCTGTTTCTTCATCAATACCACACTGTCTTGATTACTGTAGCTCTATAATAATACTTGAAGTCATATAGCATTTGTCTTCCAACTTTGTTTTTCTCCTTTAATATTGCGTTGGTTTTCTGGGTCTTCTTCCTCTTCATATAAACTTTAGAGTCAGTTTGTTGATATCCATAAAACAGCTTACTGGGATTTTGATTGGGATTTTATTGAACCTATAGATCAATTAAGGAAGAACTGATATCTTGGCAGTATTAAGTCTTTCCATGAACATGGAATATCTCTACATTTATTTAGTTCTTCTTGACTTCATTCATCAGAATTTTGTAGTTTTTATACCTTAGTATTCTATTTTGAGGGTGCTACTGTAAATGGTATTGTGTTTTTTAATTTCAAATTCCACTTGTTCTTTGCTGGTATATGAGAAAGTGATTAATCTTGTATATTAACTTTGTGCCCTGAAACCTTTCTACAGGCATTTACTAGTTCAAAAAGGGTTTTGTGGGGTTTTTTATTGTTGTTCAAGTATAGTTGTCTCCGTTTTCCCCGCACTACTCCCCCCCACCCCCAGCTTGTCAATTCTTTCAGATTTTCTACATAATGATTATGTTATCTATGAAAAAGACAGTTTTATGTCTTCCTTCCCAATCTATATATATTTTATTTCCTTTTCTTGGCTTATTGCATTAGCAAGAATTTTCAGTAGCATGTAGAAAAGGAGTAGTAAGAAGGGACATCATTGCCTTGTTCTATATCTTAGTGGGAAAGCTTCAAATTTCTTACTATTAAAAATGCTGTTAGCTATAAGCTTTTTAGATAGCTTTAATCAAGTTGAGAAAGTTCTTATCTATTCCTAGTTTTCTGAGAGATTTTTTTAATAAATGACTATTAGCAATTTCACTTTACATCACTGAAAAACATATTCCAATACTGGCCTGGAGGCATTCAAATGTACACAGAGAAAGAATAATCCCAATACTGCCTTGAAATTAAAAAAAAATGCTTTAAAGATTTCCAGTTAAACATGGAAACTTGAACATGCACATTTCTCTCTCCTCCCCCAAAAACCTCACTAAAATTATAGAAAAGGATTTTTAAAAATAGAAATAATAATTATTAAACATGAACCAAGGAGGGATCTGACAGCAGCCCAAGAGAAGCCAGTAGTAATAAGTTGGAGGCTTAAAAACAAAAGAATAATTATCAACTTATTTAGCAAAGAAGAGAAAGTTAAAAACTGGGTGCCGGTAGAAGGAAAAATCAACAAGAAGCAAGCCAATTAGCTCCACAGAACTCCAGAAGAACTGAGGATTCAGGGTATTGAAAACATAAGAGATTCTTTGTTGTAAAGAACATTTTAACTCCTGGATTCCTCCCACTCTTCTCCATTACACAATGCTCCTCTCCCACAACCCACAATCCTCAATAAAACCAAAAGAGTCTGGACCTGGGAACATCTGGCAGACCAAAGAGCATGGCTGAATTATCCTGATGAAAATAAAGGGATCAAGCTCAAGGCAACCTACTGAAAACTGATCTCTCTTCACCCCATCCTTGTTTTCTTCCATTGGTCAGCACAATATCATTTTGACAGTCAAAATAAAATTACTGATGAGTTCTGTTAGAACCAGCATTGCCTTCCACAAAATTAAAGGAGACATCCATACTAAACATGAAATGATGTAGTGAGCCTTCTGTATGTCATTGCCATTTTCGAGTAATTACCCTGATTATAACTTAAACTTCTCTCATTACATCAGCTTGTCCCAGAGGAGTCCTCCAGAATCCAATCTCCTGTTGACACTAGTGATTAGGAGGCCATGGGAGGTCAGCAAGAAGCAAACAGATCTGCCACTCTACTCTGAAAAAAAAATCTACAACAGGAGGAACAGGAGGAACTCCATTTCTTTGCTGAAGTCTCAACAGGAAGGCATTTTAAAAATCTGTTAAACTGTTTCTAGGTAATATTTTAGCCGTGAATGCTTTTAGTGTTGCTGTGGTCATTGTTATATTTTGGGGGGTTTTTACTACTCAGAAAATTTATAGACTAAAATACTTTCATTTGGGAGTCACTCTAATTTTTCAAGCAGGTTTCAATATATTCAATATACTCCCTATTTTCTATGGCTTATCTAGTATATCTCATTCTGTTTCGTTCTCCATTCAACTTTGTAGAATGCGCTATTACAAAGGGGTTTTATGCTGGTGTAATTTTACTAGTGTTGTCTGCATTTATTTCTTTAATGTCATAAAATCAAAAAAGCTTGCAAAGTAGCATAGTAGTACACAATTTAGGGAATTTCTTTGGAAACATTGCCTTCTAGAATTATTCAGGATGATTTGTTATTAAAATGTTATCAGACATGCACGGCTTCTTACTTGGAGGAGAACAGCCGTGCTGTCACAGACACAGAGCATTTCCTCAATAGACACCCAGCCTCAGTCCCCAGCCCCAGGGCACATAAACTTAGAAATGACCTTGGCAAGTCTCCTTCAAACTTCAATGCCTTCTCCTGGCTGTATTACTGAACATCTATAAGGGAGCAACCAATTACAACATGTACTTGGAATATTATGTTAACATTAGTCCAATTGTCTCAACATAAAAAAGTCAAAATAAACTGTTTCCATATGGCAAAATTCTCATCTTAAAGTTTGTTTAATAAACCTAATGTTGAAATAAAATGGAACTGGTACAAAATCATCATGGAAATTTTGATATTTCATTAAATAGTATCTAAGTTTTGGATACGTTCTTAATTTTGAAAATCTCTCAACAAGTAGATGAAGCCATTACACACAAACTTGGCAGCCATTCAGTTAAAGTTAATGTGCTGATATAGTAGATAACCAAAACATTAAATCAATACAACTCCCTTCTTTTGCTCTAATGGAAATCTTCAGGGACATAGCTTAGTATCATATTATTCTCAGCATTGCAGTTCCTCAGATGAAAACCAAATGTAGCTATCAGGCTTATCCAGCCTCTATCAGTTGAAGTCACTTATGCCCTACACCTGAAGGTTCAGTTCCATCATGCTGTGCCAGTCTTAGCCAGAGAAGTCCAATTAGCCAGACTTCTCCAGAGAGAGAACCATAGGGGAAAAAAAAACAGAGCAACAGTGAGAGTGAGAACAAGTGTGTGTGTGTGTGTGTGTGTGTGTGTGTGTGTGAGAGAGAGAGAGAGAGAGACAGAGGAAGGAAGGAAGGAAGGAAGGAAGGAAGGGAGGGAGGGAGGGAGGGAAGAAGGAAAGGAGGAAGGAAGGAAGGAAGGAAAGGAAGGAAGGAAGGAAGGGAGATACTTATTTATAATAAGGCATTAGCTCACACACTTAGAGTCTGAGAAGTTCCAAGACCTGTGGTCAGCAAGCTGGAGACTCAACATATGAGTTTTAATCTAAAAGCCAGCAGGGTCAAGGCCTAGCAAGGGTCAATTTTGTAGTTCCAGTCTAAATGCAGAAAAAGACTTTTGTCCCAGCTCAAGACACTAGGGGAAAAGGAGTTTTTTCTTCCTCGTCCTTTTGGTTCTATTTAAGTTTTCAATTGGATGAGGTCCACCCACAATGGGGAGGGCAATCTGCTTTATTCAGTCTGTCATTTCAGATGTTAATCTCATCCAGAAATACCCTCACAGACACACCCGGAGTATTTGGCCAAGTGTTGGGGTCCCTGTGGCCCATCAAGTTGTCGCATAAAATTAACTATGGCAGAAGTGTATTGGCAGCCTGAGACCTGGCCCCCAGCCCTGCTGAGAAATTCCAAACCCTTCAGAGTGGCATACCGTCCTGATTACGATGTCCATCCCCATTGCCCCAAATTTCGTCCCACTGTCTAGTTTTACTGAACTATTTGCATTTAATTCCTAGAATACACTACATCCTCACACCCTCCTTTCTTGGCACAGACCACTTCCTCTGTCTAAAATGCTTCTCCTCAACCTCTTTGCCTGGAGAGCACCTATTCAGGATTTTAGAACTCAGGTTAGCCGTCATTCTGGAAATTCTTCCCTCACCCTCACTCTCCATGCCCGGCCTGAGTTGCAGCCCCTGCTCTGCTCTTCTCTGTAGTAAAGCACTGGACTATAATCGTCTAGTCAGTAGTTACTCAGCTGTCTCCCCCCTAAATAGTCTTACTGGTTTTTGTAGCCCTAGTAACTAGCAAGATGTTTAGTATATAATGAAAGCTCAAGAAGTAATTATCTGGTGAATGAATCTGAAAGTACTTCAGGTGCCTAAGCCCCAGGATCCAGCGGACCCACTGAACCCTGGGCCTTGAAGCAAACCTTCCTCCTTCCTAGCCATGCTGTTCCAATCTCCACGGCTCTTCCATTTCGCTTTCCCCATCCCACTGGCCAGCTTTCCTCTGGGTCTGGGCCCTGCTCTGAATCTCAGGCTGGAGGTCAGCCTACTTGTGAGGCGAAGATCCTGCTCCCCACACTGCTCCTCACTCCCACGTGGCTTGTATGCTGTGACCTGTCTCCACCTGCCTGGCACTACCCAACATATTGAAATTCTGTCCTCGGACTCTAATTCTTGCTCAACCCACTTGCCTAAAGGAAAGTCCTCAGCACACTTCCAAGGTTTCTTACCCTTCCCAATATGTCAGAGAGAGCTCATCGGAATAAAGGGAGGCGCCTTTTATGTTTTCTCATCTGTCGAGGCTACCAGTAGCTTGTGCCTCCAAAGTCACTGGAAACAGACAGCTGATTGAGACCCCTCTCCTGGCACATTGTACCCCCTATCATCAACTGTCTTACAGAGTTTCAGACCCTTAATTTACCTCAAGGACTGGGGCCACTATTACCCAGTTACCTGGTAACATCCTTGAGTATGCCAGCTCCTTAGCATCGAGACCCAGAGAATGGGGGGGTTCTCTCATCAACACTCTTCCAAATGTTCACTTTCTGTCATAGAATCTCACTCTTCACAGGATGATTGACAGCAAAAGAATCAATTCACTTTATGGAAGATCCTGTCCTTGCAAGGGTTTCCACTTGAATAAAAGATTCTACTACTAAAACTCTCTGAAAAATTATCACTAAAGGAATGGTCTGCTCAAAAGATGTGTTTATTATGTTCCTTTATACAATATAATATGTGCTGATAATGGTAACCGAAATGTCTATTCATCCCACAGTTAAAAAAAAATAGGTCTTATTTCAGTCAGGATCCAAAAGCAATCTCAGTAATGAACAGTGGCAAATGTTCAGTGGCCTTCCTACCATACAGGTTTGCTTCTGGTTTATATCACACATCAGTGGTAGGCCCTTCTACACGCCTACCTTTCTGGATCTGGGACCTGCTCTTCATGCAGCAGGGGCTACAGAAAAACAGGTAAAGCAAAATGATCGTTTTCACTCCCATTCCATTAGCTAAAGGAAATCATAGACCAAGCAGGGTGGAGAAAGAGGCTCACCCCAGGGGAAGGTGCTCAGAGTCACATGGCCATAGACAAGGGAGTTGGAAGAGTAAACCCTTGGGAGCAAGAAAACAGTAGCACCCACCTCCACGTTTGTACACAAATACTTTGGGGTTCCGCTCTCCAGCGTCCTGGTGTCAGTGGCAGTTGAGGAGATGACTTGTTGTCTCCAACCTGGCAGTAGCAGTGGCCTGAGAAGTAGCTGTTCCCCTGGTGGATCGGTTCCTGCCCCTGCACTGAGCCCTGGCTCATTCCAAGAGTGGACATATCAACACTTTCCCCTCTGGCTCCCTCTCACTTTACTGAGATCTCTGAGTACATAAACGAGGTCTGCTCAGGAGGTACCCAGCCATGTAATATGAAAACTAGAGACATTTACTGAGGAAGATAGAAGATACGAGAAACATTGTATAGAGGACCATGATACCTCAGTCCCCTTCAAAGCAGGCACCTTGGGACCTCAAACAGTTCTCCCAATCACCATCAGCTGCCCTGTCATATTTTCCTGAATCTCATTGACGGTCTGAAATCTCTTCCCCTTCAAAGGTGATTTTAGTTTTTAGAAAAGCCTGAAGTCTCAGGGTGCCAAATCTGGACTGTATGGGGACTGAGTCACCTGGGTGATTTGATGTTTGGCCAAAACACTCTGCCCAAGACGTGACGCGTGAATGGGCACATTGTTTTGATGAAGCTGCCAGTCACCAGTTGCCCATAGCTGCAACCTTCTGAATCATCATCTGAATAGTTTCTGTGGAGGAACATTCGAGTTTAATGCAAAATTTGATGCAGATTCATTGCTCTACTCACTCCATCATTTTGAATGCGATGGCCACACAGTACACATGCTCACTCAACATTGTCTACCATCCCCACTGACTAGTACAGTGAAGTCATCATTGTTCACACATGTGCATTCCAGTCATCTCTCCTTGGCTGCCAGGTTACATCGATGTCATGCAACCCATTCTCATTATATTAACAGTGGCTGGGCTTTTTCTGGACAGACCTTGTTCAAGAGAAAGCTGAGCACAAAGAATTAGAAGGAGATCCTCCCGCATCTAAGAAAAACCAAACTCAGTGACTCTCCTCTGGTTGATGGCGAGACCAGCAATAGCATGCAGGAGGCCAGCCTGGACTGGGAAAGGGGCAGCAGGGCTGGGAAGATGGGTTGAAGGGAAGAATTCCTGCTGGGATCTGGTGCTCATCTTTCACCAGCTATTGCCCTCTCCCAGCTATTGGCACAGGAAGAAGCTGTGTGTGCACTGTGGGGAAAGGAGTAGCTGGCAGAGTTGGGGACAAAAGGAAAGATAGTAGGAATATCCCAATATTTAGGATAGACCATAAGGAGAAGAAAAAGGGAGCCCCGCGTGCATCCATCTACGGTAGCCTTTCCAGATGAACAGGGGCATGCGTGCGCTGGTAGGTGTAATTCTAACACATACTCCATCATGGGCATCATGACAAATCTGTTTGGTCTGCACCTCAAACCAGACTACAGTGAAATTTCTATTTCTGTCACCTTTAGAGGCACTTAGCGGCCTTGTTCACTTTCTTTTAGCAGTACATCAGAGGTCTTTGAGGTTTTTGAATGGCAGCATTTTGTTGGCAACTTTTTTATTGCTAATGATATGCCCTATGTCTTCATTCTCTCCCCATTGCATGTGTGCACGCGCATGTATAATGTGTGAAATAGTGGCGATGTAAAAATGTATTTGCACAGAGAGAGAGGAGGGAGAGAAGAGAAAAATGAGAGAAATGTCTATAAACATGGTATTGAACGTGATGCTACTCATTGTCCTGTATCAGGATAGTATTAAAGTATATTTACTTGCTGTCTCTACTCCATGGAAGGCCTTTAAGGGGAAGTATGCAATATGGCAGTATTAATCAGTATCAGTCTAAATCAAATGGTTTATTTTTATGTAAATTCCTATTTATGTAACAACAGCCTTTTTTTAAGGTAACTGCTATGTTGGTCATTCATCAACTTTCATGATATAAATTCCTTTTAAGTATCACATGTTGAGAAAGATCATGACACTAGGATCTCTTTGATCAATCCTCTTCTACCCAGAAATCATGAAGGTCTGTGTATTCAAATGCATCTCGTGTATGAAAACACTCTTTTGTTGCTCTTTGCATCTTCCCTTGCCAACCTTCTGATTGAGTGTTTTGCTTGACTTGAATCTGCTTAAGGGATATTTGCCTTTATCCTTTTTTATTCTTATTGCATCATTCAGCTTAAGTACAAAATCTTCTGGCTTCACCATTTTTATCCCACAGAACATCACTGGTTTTCTTTAATCTTTTGTATTCATCTAATCTAGATTTCTCCTGTGCAGAGATTTCACATTTGGCTTTAAGCTGCTCATCGCATTCCTATTTTGGCTAATTAGATTTAATTCTGCCAGCTGAGAAAGGACTAAATGTACCCTTTTCCATCCCCTCACCTTCCAACTCCCTTCCCCCACCAAAAAAGTTCTGCTTCAGGCGTAGGCTTCTGGAGCCTAAACCAGTACAGGTCCCAACGTCGGTGGTGTGATCCATGTGGTATCACCTTATGGGATACAGTACAGGTTCCCAACCCCTCTTCTGCCAAATTTCACCCACCTGCTGCCTGCTGTCTGCTCTTGGAATATCTTTATCTGGAAGGGAAGCACTGCATTTGACAGTTACAGGTGGGATGCATATACAGGTGGCAGAGGGAAAATGATTTAAACTTACTTCAATTTAAATTTCTCCTAGGTTTAAGAGAACATTTTTTCTTTCTTCAGAGCAAGTTTCAATAGGAGACAGGTGGTAGGTGCCAAAAAGTTAAGGTGATGAAATTTTTCTACCTTGGTGTGTACAGATATTACCTATGTAGCAAGGCCAGGCTCATCCAGGGATCTGGCCCACGTGAGAAGTGGCTTTGGTAAGGGGATCCAGACAGCTTTAGACGGTGCCCCAGGGTGGGGAAGGGGGGAGGGTGGGCTCTAGTGCACAAGTCAATCTAGAGCACCTTTGCTCCTCCCATTTTTCTTTCTGTCTTCGGTAAGGCACCCTGAACTCAACTAAACTTCATACACTGATGTGTGGAGGAACACTGCATAGAACAGACAGCTTATTTTCTACGTCTAATGTGGTCACCATTTTGTACTAAGTACATGGCCCATGTATAATATGTGGCATAATCTTTGACGTTATTTTGAGTGTGCAATTAACTTATTCTAGCTACATGTGCCTATAGGCATAATAACTCCTTAGCGAAAGCGAGACCACACTCTAAGTGCTTTTGCTGGAGGTAGAATTATAGCAACTATTGAAACAAAAGTAAGCAAAAAATGACAACCAAAAAATCCGAACACAATTTTAAGGCACGTCCTCATTCTAGCAGATTATTAAAGAAAACTACAACAAATTCAGAAAAACTTTTAAAAATGTAAGTATTTTTCAGTCTACTGAAATTATTAAATTTTAACATTGAAACCATTTCATTTCAATTCTGAAATGTTTCAAAGCACAGGCATACACAATTAATACCAACCTAACCAGCTGATAAGTGTTCCAAAGTATCACAGGGAAATCATCACTCTAATAATTACCCTGAAGACCCAAGGGCATAAAATTTAAAAATAAATCAATCAAGCAGAGAACCAAAAACTCAAACTTGAACTTAGAGCTTTCCTAGAGACTGCAGAAACACTGTTCTGGTTTCTGGACCTGGCCAAGTCTTCTGTCTCTTGAGTCTTGACTGAATCTATTCCTCTTTTTTTTAGAAACTTTTTTTAAAGATTTTATTTATTTATTTTTAGAGAGGGAAGGGAAGGAGAAAGAGAGAGAGAGAGAAACATCAATGTGTGGTTGCTGGGGGTCATGGCCTGCAACCCAGGCATGTACCCTGACTGGGAATCAAACCTGCGACACTTTGGTTTGCAGCCCGTGCTCAATCCACTGAGCTACGCCAGCCAGGGTGAATCTATTCCTTTCACATCCTCAAACTTGCTCCATCATTAAAAATCCAAATAACTATATTTTGCAGGTTCCTTTGACTTTATCTGCTAGCATACTCTGCTAGAGCAATCTCCAATATTCAAAGAACAAAACGCTGCTTCTACAAAGTGCTTGTACAGTACTATTCCATTACCCACCAGCTAGGACAGTGTCTGTCTGCTCCGTTGTGACTGTTTTGAACAGGTAGTACATGTGTGTGGTACAGAATTCAAAATAACATGCATTCCTTAAAGCATATTTTTATTTTAGGGTTTTTTTTTACTTTATAAATACTTTATGAATATTTTGGGACGAAGCTTTTTCACTTAATGTATTGCCAACATTTACATGTATCATTGCACATTGCTATAATCCATTCATATTGATAAAATATAATATTCCACTATGTAAATATAACACAGTATATGCATCCACTCTCTTGTTAATAGACTTTTGTGTTATTTTCAGACTTTTCCTGTTTGAAGAATGCATTATGTGTCTTTGGTTATAATGTACAAAAGTTGTTCTTTGATAAATACCTAGGGGTGGAATCACTGGATCTCAAGGAATGCAAATATTCAATTTTACAAGATAATCTTAAACTGTTTTCTAAAGTGTTTGAATCAATTCACACTCCCACCAGTGATAAATAAGAAACTGCATTCTTTCTAACACTTGGAACTGTCAGATTTTTATATGTGCCAATAAAAGTGATATAACATATTACATAATTAAGATCTAGATATTTTTATTTCCCTGATGACTAGTGATATGAACATTTTTCATGTTTAGTGGACATGTGTTTTCTCATCTGTAAAATGATTGTTTGTGTCTTTTGTCCACTTTATTATTGATTCCTTAAAATTTATTTCACCTTAATCACATATTCTTGATACTACATCCTTATTTGTTGCATATATTGCAAATATCTTTACCAAGTCTAAACCTGCTGTTCATTGTCTCTAAGATTTGTTTAACTCTAATATATGCTAATTTATTAATCTTTTCTACTATGAAAAATGTTTTCAGTATTGCTTAAGAAATTTTGTCTTGGAGGTGTAAAAGATATTCACTTAATTTTTTTTCTAAGGCTTCACACTTTTAATTTCAGATTCTTAAATCATTTACAGCCATTTTTGTATAAGTTACTGTTTTGCAAATGAGCAACCAGTTTTCAAGCTCCATTTATTGGAGAGCTATGCCTTTCTCCACTGATCTCACTTGCCATGTCTATAAAATTCCAAAGATCTACACATTCTTGGGTGTATTCTGGGTATCTGTTCTATTCCATTGGTTAACTTGGGTTCACCATTGCTGATACCACCCTGTCTTAATTGCTGTAACTTCATAATAAGTTCTGATGTTTAGTAGGCTCATCTCCCCTCTCTGCTCTTTTTCCTCTCCTCCTCTCTGCTCTTGCCCCCTCTGCTCCTGCTCTCCCTTCAGTTTAGAAAGACTTTATTAGTTTTCATGAAAATGTATTTTAGGATTTTATTCAACTTGCATTGAATGTATACATGAATCAAGAGAGGATGTCATCTTTACAAAAACAGTTCCTACTGATAAACATGTTATCTCTTTATGTAGATTTTTCTTTAATATCCACTAATGAGGATGTACAATTTCCAGTAGAAGTTTTGCTCATATTTTGTTAGATTTATTTCTAGTATATGGTAACCTCTGATCATCTAGAAAATGGCATCTTATCTTTAATTTTCAGTTGTTTGCTGTTCTTTCTATAAATGCAACTGATTTTGTATGTTAATCAAGCTAAATTTTCCAATTACTTCTTATAATTATAAATTGTTTTCAGTTTTATCATATTACTGCAAATAATTACATTTTCTCTTCCTGTGTTTCCAATTCTTAAGTCTCTAAGTTTTTCTTATTTTCACTGACTAGGACCTCCAGTAAAATGCTGAAAAGAGATGGTGGTAGTAGACATATTTGCCTCATTTTAAATATTGAGTCAGCTTTATATCCTTGGAATAAACTCCATTGATCATGGAGTATGATTATTTCATTTATTGCTGAATTCTATTTGCTAATATTTGTAAAGATTTTTGCATCTATATTCATGAGGGGTATTGTTCTATAATTTTCTGTTTGAACTGTCTTTGTCTGGTTTGAGTATCAGGGTAAAGCTAGTTTCATAAAACAAACTGGAAAGTGTCTTCACCTCTTCTATTTTTTGGAAGAGATTGTATAAAATTTATGTTACTTTCTTTCTTTAATGTTTGGTAATATTCTCCAGTAGAACCACCTGGTTCTAAATATTGGGGGAATCTTTTAACTATAAATTTAATTTCCTCAATAATTATAGGGCTGTTTAAATGATCTACTTCACACTGGATGAGTAATGGTAGTGTGTGTTTTTTGAAGAGTTTCTCCATTTCACCTAAGTTCTTAAATTTATATATGCAGACTTCTTTATAACGTGCCTTTTATGTCCTACGTTGTCTGTAGGGCCTATAGTGATATTTCCTCTTTTATTCCTGATCAGAGTTACATGTGCCCTCTTCCTTCTTTCTCTGTCAGTCTTACTAGAGGTTTGTTCTTTTCAAAGAACCAACTCTTTGTTTCGTTGATTTTTCTCTACTGTTTTTGCTTGTGATGTATTAATTTCTCCACATATTTTATTGTTTTCTTCCTTCTTCTTTGGATTTATTTTGCTCTTCTTTTTCCTAGGTTAGTGAGGCAGTAGCTTGCCGTATCAATATTAGATTTTTTTTCTAATTACTTACTTGGGGTTATAAAGTTCCCTCTCCACACTGCTTTAGCTGCACCTCACACATTTTGATATGTTGTGACTTCATTTCTATTTAGTTCAATATATTTCTTGTAAATTCCCCTTAAGATTTCCTCTTTGACCCATGGATTTTTTAGAAATTTGTTGTTTATTTTGCAAGCATTTGCATATTTTCCTGTTACTTTGCTACTACTGTCTTCTAGTTTAATTTCACTGTGGTCAGAGAATGTACTAAATTATTGAATCATTAAATCAGATTTTTCCCCTAATTCCCCTTCTTTTGATACTCCCTACCACAAGTTATCAGTACACCATTGCCAGATTATTTGAGAATACAACTGCAATTATGCAACTCACAACCCACTGCTCAGAACCCATTAATGACTAATCATCCCCTCACATCCAGTGTACGAACCCCCTGCCATCAATGCCCTTCACTATGGCCGAAACCATCTTTATGGCCATATTTGCAAATATTTTTCCATGCTAGATAGGACTTTTTCTAAAAGTGGAAAGAACATAAATGTTAAATCAAACATATTTGGTTTCAAAGTCCGATCTGCTATTAGTAACTTGGAAAAGTTCCTAAGCCAACATGAGTCTCAGTTTCCACAACTATAACAGATAACAAATAAACAAAACCAGATAATAGCTAATAAAACTTAATGAGATTAAATGCAATTATGGTATTTATGTTGGCTACTAACCCCCGTACTGCACCTGGCTTAACCCTTTTATGAGTTAGGGAATACAAAAGATTTTTTATTTTTATTTTTTGTCTTTTTATTTCATCATTATGTGCAATTGTTTCTCCTGGCTATGTTCTAGGCCAAGGGTTGACAAACCATTGCCCATGGGCCAAACCCAGCCTATTTGGGGCTTAACTCAAGACACACCCACCCACTTAGGTATTGTCTGTGGCTGCTGTGATGCTGAAACAGCAGAGCAGTGTGACAGATGCCACATTGCCTGCAAAACCTAAAGTACTTGTGAGGCTCTCTTCCTTCCCTCACGCCATATTCTCCCCCCAGGTGTGGTGATTTTAAAACACAGCCACAAATATTTCAACAAAACTTGCTTCAAAAGGTGGAGTCCAGTCTCCATCCCCTTGAATATGGATTGGACTTGGTGACTTGCTCCTGACAAACAGAATGTGGCAGGAATGATGGTGAGTGACTTCTTAGTCAGCCATAGAAGGCGCTGTGGCTTCCATCTTGCTTTTTTGGACTGCGGATTCTGGAAGAAGCCAGTGATTGTTATCACGAAGACACTCTCCCATCCTGAGGGGAATCCCAGGTGGAAGAGAACTGGGGAAACCTGCCAACAACCGCCACCTATGGGAGCCGCCTCAGGGCCTGGTCAAATCTGAACATCTGTGATAGTTCTGCTCCTTCCTGCCCTGCACCAAATCCACCACCACGTCCAGCAGAGTGAACTGCTCTGTAGCTCTCAGATCGGAGCTCTGCCCCCAGCTTCCCTCTCAAGACGCTCTTTCTTTGTCTCCCGCATCTGCTGCTTATAAGCAGTCTGCTGTCAGAGCAACTTTCTTCAGAGTCAAGCTATCCTTCCGTCTGATAGCTTTGAGATTTTCACTGCATCCTTGAGCCCCAAATGAAATTTTTATTTATCCTGCCTGAGACCTGAGTGGTTTTTACTCTGAGGACTTAATGCCATTCTGCCTTCAAAAGCTCTCACCCATTGGCTCCTTAGATATTGCCGTTGACTATTCTACTCCCTTTGTAACAATCAGAATCCATTCAGGAGATGGACCCTTGCCAGTGGCTTTAACAGGCAGAAATCACTTTGAAGAATTGTTCATCAGGCAAAAGGTGACAAGCAGGCCCCGAGGTATGGAGGCTGTCACCACAGGAGGCTGTTACCACCAGTAGGATTAGGGGAACCGAGGATGGCATTGGGATTATTAAAATTCAGAAGTTTAGAGGAGGAAGCCTACAGAACTAAAACTACTACTTCTGAGGAAGGTGTGCTGGCCAGCTGGTACTCGTGTTTCTGGAAGGGTGCAGTGAGGCTGGCTACACACGTTCTGGAAAAATTACAAATTGGAAAAATTGCTGCTGCTGCTGCTGCTGCTGAAATGAACTGCCATCCCCCAGGACAGGCATTTGACACTGTTCCCTCAGGCATTCATCCTTTCTCAAAACCCCGTTTCCTTCTTGCTTTCAAGCTCAGCTGCATACTTTACCCATATTTGGAGCGGAGAGGAGGGATTTCCTCACCTGCATTGTCACTTGTCAAGAGTCTCTGCTTCTCTTCATCTCTACTGTCTTTGCCCTAACCCAAAGTGCTGTCATCCCTTCCCTAGACTACTGGTCTCAACTTCTAACCTGTCTACCTGCGCTCATTGTAGCAGGTCCACCTCCCTGTCTTCCCCTTGTAGCCAATGTTTTCTGAATGCCACTCTAAGGACACCATGTCTCATTTAAGTCCCTTCCCATCGCTCTTAAAATAACAACAGAAATCTTTCACACATCCTACAAGGCCTTGCACATCCTGACCTGGCTCACGGCTCCAGAACCTTACCTTGGGTGCCCTCTTTCAGGGTCCTCTGTCCATTCTGGCTCTCTTTCCTCTTCTAAACTAGGACAAAACGTTTGTACGTGCTGGCGGGCCTGCCTGCGTCACTCCTCTCCCCGTGGGCAACCACCACTCATTCTCCAGATCACTAATCAAATTCCATTTTCTCCAGGAAGCCTTCCTTGCTCCCTCTGACTAGCTCAGCTCTGTATTTACACAGTCTCACAGCCTTGGGATCTTTTGTGTATACAACTTATCTCAGATTACTTAATAATGTCTCTTCTGCTGAGCTATGAACTCCAAAAGAGAAGAGATGTAAGCATCCTAAGCTCTTGGCAAGAGCTTCTGCACACAGTAGGCATTTAATAGCTATTTATGGAAGGAATAAATAAGCCATACTGAATGTTGATTGGATTTCAACATTCTTTCCACAAGTCGGCCTGTGACACTTACCCTTTCCCTGAACTTCGGCCACACTCAGTGGACTCACCTGGCATATTTCCTCTTTCCTGCCATGGACCTGGGATTTTCAGCATATCACTGGCTAAGGTCAGGGGCCTCTGTATGATTTTTTTAATTTCCCGTATCTAACACAGTGCCATTGTGATAGCATGCAACCAACAAATTCTTATTGTTCATGATAATGATAAGAACTTAGTGCCATTCTAGTTAACACAGTAAATTTTTGCTAATTCAATTATTCCCCCAAGTAGTATACAACTTTTAAAGCCTGTTCTTCTCACGTAATTAAATGTTATAATTATCTAACACACTATTAAGCAATGCAAAATTTCATGGATATAAGCCCATTATTTCCAGCCCTTTATATTTTAAATTAATGGTGTATAATAGTAATTGTTGAAAACTCCTTTAAAATGCTTCACTTTGGCTGAAAAACACAAATATCTTCAGATGGTGCTCAAAATGGTTTGAATTACCCAGATGTGGAGGACACGCAGTGAAATTTTAGAACGGCCTGGAAGAATTCCCTAAGAATGATACACGAGCCAAGGACATGACATTCACTCGGAGGTTCTCTCTCCCCCTGAACAAGTCTGATAAAATGCCTTTTCTCCCACCCCTTCGACCCTAAGCACTTTGAAATATTTTGTTTGACAAAAACCCTGTGGTCCATGGTTACAGCAAACGGAAGAGTGACTTCTGTCTCACATTTCTGCTGTGCATGGTTGATGACTTTAGATCAATGGAGTGCACTGGCATAAAAGTTTTTAGATCGATCTCACTCCCTGACCCCTGCTGGCTTCTCTGTACTTTGGTGAAGAACAGCTCTGTGCTTCCGCAGTTGGCTCCAAGCACAGCGCCGCACCTCCGTGGCCCTGCCCGACCGTTACAACAGCCCTGTTTGTAGCAGTGGCACACAATGTGCGCTTAGCAGGCTCCCCGCTTCCGCAGACTTCTTATCGTGGCCTTTTTATGAATCACGCTGATTTTATTTAAGCACCCAAGCTTCACTTTCGAGCATCGTGACTACCCAGATAGATATTCTAACTTGGTGTATCTAGGAGGTGATAGCCAACGCTTTGCCGGAGAGCTAAAAATATCAGCATAAATTTGATGTTCACCCGTGATGACCCGTGTGTCTCAGTGGACCGCGGGCTCGGGCCCTCCTGTCGGCATACCGAGCACATCAGTGGGCCTCGGCATACGTTTTCCAGACATTTGTAAAGTCGCAAAAGTTTCTTCTACTTGAAATGAATAAGTATCTCATAAGAATTATTTTTCTACAAGATCATTATGTGAAAGATAGGAAAGCCTCAAATTTTATGCTGCATATGACCTTTATTATAAGGGACTGTTATAAAATTTATAAAATTTATAAAATTTACATTTATAAGATTATTTACTATTCACATAAACTATGGACAAAGGTTCGACATACTGTTTTATCCTCTGTTCTTTTGAAGTCTGCTGAGCTGTATTTTTCTAAAGCAGTGCCTCATGCTATCTTCCAGTCCTCCCTTGTACTACACGTGCAGTATGTTTTCCAGAACCGAGTGACGTTGTCCATTTGTCAGAGCCAAATACTTATTGCTGTCATTCACCAAATAGATATCTGGCAAACATACAATAAAAAGGGTTTTTTTAAAAATATAAATTGATCTAAATACTTCATAGCTTGTTTCAAGGGTGTGAAATTGTGGTTAATTCTGGTCCAGATAAATATTTCCCACATCAACCTAGGGTATCATTATGCTTATTTCACATAAAACCAAGCCTGCAAATGTGTTTTTTAATGACCATCAATACTTCATATTTACCTAGTGGACATATCCAGTGTTTCAATTCTTCCAAGACTTTTCTTTTTTTTTAAAGATTTTATTTATTTATTTTTAGAGAGGGAAAGGAGGAAGATAGAGGGAGAGAGAGAGAGAAACATCAATGTGCGGTTGCTGGGGGTTATGGCCTGCAACCTAGGCATGTACCCTGGCTGGGAATCGAACCTGCGACACTTTGGTTCACAGCCCGAGCTCTATCCACTGAGCTATGCCAGCCAGGGTTAAGACTTTTCAATGAATAATGAAAGAGGAAAGTCCTTGCAGACATGACATTTAAAAATACATTAACTCTAAAAGTAATACAAAATAAAATAGATAAACATAAAAATAAGTTAACTCTATATTGGTGGGGAAATAATTTAAAATAATAGGTACTGATTCTATAAAAAAGCTTTTTTTTAAAGCTTTTAAACAATAGTTTGGTTCTATCAAGTTCAGCCTACAATAAGGAAAGCAGGGGTTTAATTAGAAGCTGGGTTGCTGTGATGTCAGTGGCCAAACCAGATGGCAGGAAAGGAGTGCCTCTCTCAAATCCCCTGCCTCTCTTTCTCTCTCTCTCTCTCACTCACATACACTGACACTCACACACTCATGTGCACCCTCACACACAGGAGTTAGGTCTCCCCTCCTGGTTGTTCACTCCAAGAGGAGTTCCCCCTAGTGCTCCATCTGAATCCCTTGGATGTGAAAAGAATGGCCACATGATCCAGCAACCCCACTCCCAAAGTCAATGAAAGAAAATCCTGCTATTTGCAACAGCACGGATGAACCTGGAGGGGATTTACGCTAAGTGAAGTAAGCTAGACAGAAAAAGACAAATAAATACCTTGTGATAACACTTGTATGTGCAATCACGAAGGGCCAAACTTGTAGAAAGAGAGAGTAGAATGGTTGCTAGCAGAGGGCGCGGTGGGGAGTGGGGGATGTGTTGTTAGAGGGAACAGACTTGCTACTGGAAGATGAGTCAGCTCTACAGACCCAATGTCCAGTCCGGCGGTTATGGCTAACCACATTGTACCGTACACTTCAAAGCTGATAAGCCTCCAGATCTGAAATGCACTCACCACAGAAAAGGAATGATAATTATGTGATATAATAGAGGTGTTAGCTCACTTTGTGGTAGTCATCAGATTGCAATATATAAATGTATCACATCAACACACACATCTTAAATGTATACACTGTTATATGTCAATTATATCTTAATTTAAAAAAGAAGAGAAAGTAAAGCCAAGGTCGCCTATCACCACTAAGTCCTGAAGACAGGCAGTTGGGCTTAGAAATAATTTCTAAAAGAAAAACCAGCAGCTTTAAATGCCCTTGATAAAGTCTTTCCTGACTCTGTGTGTACTCTTGGCCACTCCCTTCCTGGGTCACCATTGTGCCCCACAAAAACCATTGTGGAGACGTATACAATACCGTCCTCCATGTACGTGTGCACCTCTCCGTTCCTTTTACTGGGAGGGAGAGCCTGTGACCCCTGGAGTGCTGTGGCATTTCTCTCTGCTCTTCACACAGTATCTGGCCCACAGTCAATGCTTAACGTGTTCGCTGACTAAATTCCTCTAGGCATGTTCATAGAAAGAAAATGCAGACTTGAGCACACTCTGAATGACTGGGAAACAGAAGCCACTGAATGTTACAAACTAGAGTCACTCCTTCTGAGCAACTGCCTGTAACCTAAAATGAGGCAGGGCTGAAAACCAGATTTTTGACAGTTGAGAGTTACCATTCACAGGCCACTCCCTCCCGAGCCTTCACGCTATAGTCACATCAGTTAGCTAATCTTTGGCACTAAAGAAAGGTTCAGCTTCTGGTTCAACTTTTTCTCAATGTTCAGAAATGGTTGCCAGATTATTTCCGTGTTTGTGATTATAATTCTGTATGAAATCTGGCTATCCAACCCAAATCCTCCTAGAGAAGAAATTCCATGTTCTCCCAGATTACGGACTTTGTCTAGCCAAATGTGACGGTCAGAAAGCACACTTTTTCATCAGTTTTCTCTTACCAAAAAAACTGGAAAAATATATTATTTGCTTTTAAGTGGAAAAGCATTCCATTTTCCAGATGCTAGCACTTCAGGAAACGTTATAGATCTCTTGTTGAAATTTTTAGAAGAGATCATGTTGTCGTGCATTTTACACGCCTGGTCAAGCTGTCATCACTGCCCGCGCATTTCCATAACGACCTGCACATGCCCATTTCCTTGGGAGAGGGGAAGCAGAGTAACGCTAACTCTCCTGAAGTTTCACCGACGTCTGAATTTTCTATGTCAGGTCTCAGATCGTCAAAAATGGAAGCATGGAAATTTTCTCTTGGAACACCAAACCTACATAAAATACCACCTTTAACGTGATCAACTTTTTTAAGAGCCATAAATACTTCACCCATCTTTAGGATTTTTTCTCCCAACAGTGCATAGTATTCAAAGACAGAAATGAAGGTGAGATGTTTCTAGATAAATTCAGCTTGGGAATAAGGAAAATATGATCAAATAGAGGAAACCTCCGGATGAATTGAAGATAGAGAATAATATGGGAGTTGGGAAACCTATTGCCACAGATTCTTTCCTTTATTTTTTTTAAGATTTTATTTATTTATTTTTAGAGAGGGAAGGGAGGGAGAAAGAGAGAGAGAGGGAAACATCAATGTGTGGTTGCTGGGGGTTATGGCCTGCAACTCAGGCATGTACCCTGACTGGGAATCGAACCTGCGACACTTTGGTTCACAGCCTGCACTCAATCCACTGAGCTATGCCAGCCAGGGCTAGATTCTCTTCTTTAAATCGAGGCCTTGAAGGATACATTCTAGTTCTTACGTCTAATGAATACGTGAAACAGAAATCTCCTTTTCCATCCCAACTGGGTTTCTGCCAGTGCTGCCTTCTCCCCAAAGGGTTGGAATCATGTGTCCCGTGAAGCAGCGCCACGCAGCCTGGAATGCTGACATTTCATGTTTAATTGAAATCAAACAGAAATACGTCCACTGGGAAACAGGAGCATAAAGCAGGCTTTCGGTAGAAATGAATAGGGGAGAGACGGAAATACTTTTCTGTAGCATGAAGTAGTTCCACTGTCGAAGGCTGCTGGTCCCCTCTCCTGAATCTGACATTATATCCAGGATTACATTTGGTGAAAAGGATAGATCTTATGAAGGTAAAATAGAAGTCACATTTGGGTGAACATATTTAAGAAAGAAACGAAAAACACTTCCTTGTTTCTGTCTTTTAAAAAAACTCATATGAATACAGAGTTCAAGGAAACACTGATTAATTTTACTTCAACAACAAATGATAATGAAAGCAAAGGAGTTCAAATCATCAACAAAAATATCTACTAAAATAAATCAGAAAATACTGGCTTTGGGAGGTAAGATAAACTTACTGGGAAATTTCTTTTAAAAAGAGGTTTCTAGCAATACCGAGAGCAGTAGTAACCGTTGGGGCTGTCGTTTGAGTGGCAGCAATAATATTAGTGAAGAGTAACGTTTGTATATCTATATATGGGCTGTACAATGTTTATAAGAATTTTAATATTCAATTCTCCAAACAGTATTATGAAAACTGTCTTGAGTACCAGACTTCAAATATAAAAGAAAACCCATAATTTTAATGAAAACATTTATCTCTATGGTCAAATTTTCTAGAAAGAACCTGCAGTACTTTGTCCTAAATGTTGGCTACTCTTTAGGAGTCACGTGAAGACGGCGTTGAGGGAGGACTGCTGCTGGGATGAGGAAGGCAGGGTGCTGGCTGGCCGTGAGCATTCTCAGGCCAGGGTTGCAGACAGGTACTTAGAAAGATAAGCGACACTGTGGTGTGATACCTGCTATAATGGAGGTAGGAACAAAGTACTTTGGGAGCACAGAGGAGGGGGAAATAATTGAGCCTGAGGGAATCTGAGAAGACCGCCCCGATCAGGGGACAAGCGAGTCAGCAATCACACAGGAGGAGTTCACCGGGCGGACGGGGGCCAGAGGGCATCGAGTCAATGGGAACCCCACAGACGGCCATGGAAGACCATAAAAAAGGCATTAGATTTACCGTGTCAAGTGCAAGGGCAACTGGGAAATGAGGCTGGAAACATAGTGTAGAATAGATCAGGGATCTGCACATGATAGCCTGCAAGGCCCGAAAGCTAAAGATAGATTGTATATTTTTCAATGATCAAAAAAAAATCAAAAGAAAAATAAAACTTGTTGACATGTGAACGTATGAAATTCCGATTTCACTGTCCATAAATAACGTTGTACTGGAGCACAGGCATGCTCATTCATGTACATATTGTTTCTGGCTGCTATCATGTTACAAGCCCAGAGCCGAGTAGTTGTTACAGAGACCAAGCGGCTGACGAAGCCAGAAAAGGTTTACCAGTCCCTGATCTAGAAAATGGGGGGAGGGCGCTTCGTGTAGGGTGAGAGGTATGAAGCTTGCACTCCCAAAAAGGGGTGTTGAGAGGAGTGATGTGGGAGTCCTCGGCATGGGCATGGTAACAGATGAAGCCAGGGTACCCAAGGAGTTTGCTTGTATGCAGTCCTGAGGATCTGTTACCACTTCAGGGGAGAGCAACAAAGGGAGGCAGCTCTGGGAAGAGAATGAAAAAAAAAAACCCACCAGATAAGAGAGAGAATACAGGGGGAACGGAGTTCCGTTATTCTACACAAAGTGTTCCACATCCTGTTGGCTGCCCGAGTCTGCCAGTGGAACCCATAAACTACCTCTTTGAACCCAAATTCTCCCCATTCTTGCTTTTGTTTCTTCACTTCTCACCTAGATTGCTGCCACGGCATCCTTACATCCTCCTACTGATAGTCTCACCCAACCTAACTGTGTGTATCAACGCCAAAGTGGTCTTTTCAAAAACTGATGCCAGGGATGTTTCCAAAAACACATATTTAATCATAGCAGTCAGTGTTTAAAATTTATCAAACACTTTATTCATATATATATATAGAGAGAGAGAGAGAGAGATTGACAGATTGCTTATATAGACATGTGCGTAATTTATCTATCCCTGAATAACAAACAAACCTAAAACTTAGCAGCTTTAGTCCTCAGTCAACTTGTAAGAAATTTCCCCTTGCAGCCCCAGGTGCGGGTTGAGGGAGGGAGTCCAAGCAGCATGAGTAGGAGTTGAAGGCTGCGCCATACGACCTCATTCGACGCACCTGAGCCTTCAGGGCTTGCTCAAGAGCAGTCTCTTCCACCACATTTCCCCCTGCTGATGGGTTGCTACTGCTCACACCCAGTATTATGCCTTTGTGAGTCAAACAACACTCAGTTTATGTTGGACAGGTCCTATTGCATAGTGATGCAATGGTTCATGGTCACTCATTAACTCTACGAGGTCCCAAGAACAATCCAAGAGCTTGTTTTCAAAAGGAGAGCAGTTATATGTGGAAGGTTTAGGGTTTGGAAATTAGATTGTAGTGATGGTTGCAGAAGTTTATGAATATAGCAAAACGCAATGAATACTTCGAATATGTGGTATGTAAAATACATTTCAATAAAGACATTCAAAAATTGAAGAACCATATATCATCTTTCTCTCAACCTGTACCCCACCCCCTGCCAAAAAAATATGGCTTAGAGATCTGCACTGTAATTCTCCAATTAGGGTTTGCCAGAGGCCCCTTACAGCTTTCCTATTTACCACAGATCGCTGAGTATCCTTGAACTTCTGGGTCATGAGTAACCAAGAGGCAGAAGAGTTTGCTCTGCAGCCTGGACCTCCTGCAAGGCGCAGGCCCCACAGAGCTGCCCCTGCCCCTGAGAAGGAGCACTACTCAGATGATGCTGACACCTCAGGAGCTCTGAGGATGTGGTCCTTAGAACTAGGGCCCAAAGTTTTGAGGTGAATCACTGCCCACTGGTGCTGGCACCACTGAAGGGGCACAGAGAAGCTGGCCCTGAAAACACCAACAAGGGGCTTGAGCCTGGAACCAACCATGGGTGCCTGAGGGAAGGGCCATGGCTGGGATCACTGTCAGGACCAGTAAGCAAACAGCAGGAAAGAGACCATTCCTTCTGCCCTGTTCCAGCCTTCCTGTCTCTCTCAAATGCCCCCTGTGGGCAGAACCTTCAAAGGGGGCAGCAAACAAGGGAGAAGCGTGGTTTCTGGAGTACAGGCTCTAGCGTCACAAAGCAGGAAAAAGAATGCTCTCCTCTGTCTCCCATCAGAACCTCAGCCCCTTCAGGATCGTGACCATGCCTCATTTATCTTTGCAAGGCACTTACGGCAGTGTCTGACAAAACATCATATTTAGGAAGTGCTGGAAGTTAAGAAAAAAAGGATACAGGGAGAGAAAAAAAGAAGTGGGAGACAGCAGTATTTAAGGGTATGAGGAATCGAAGGGTGGGCAGTCAGACAGGTCCTGAGAAGAGGTCACTGCACGTGGCCAGCAAGAAGTCAGTGGTAACCCCACAGAGCAGGAAGGAAGTAGAAGACGGGATGGGGAAGGTAGGTGGCCCCTTCAAGGAGCTACATGGTGCATGGAAGGAGAGACCTAGAAATATAGCTCTAAGGAAGGGAGAGCTCTATGGAGGAAAGGGTTCGTTTGCTCGTTTTCAGCATGGGGAAACTTCTCCATCTTTACAAGGTCAGTGAAAGAAGAGAAGAAAAATGTGAACTTTCAGAAGAAAAAGAGGGAAAAGTGACAGAGGAATACGGCTTTTCTTTCTTTCTTAGATATTTATTTATTTATTTATTTATTTATTTATTTATTAGAGAGGGAAGGGAGGGGGGAGAGAAAGGAGAGAGAGAGAGAGACAGATAGACAGACAGACATCAATGTGTGGTTGCTGGGGGCCATGGCCTGCAACCCAGGCATGTGCCCTGACTGGGAATCGAACCTGCAACACTTTGGTTCGCAGCCCGTGCTCAATCCACTGAGCTACACCAGCCAGGGCTTTCTTTTTCTTTTTTTAATTTGAATCTTTTCCAAGCGTCTCTCTGGTGACCTAGGATGACTTCTTGAGCTCCTTCAGACATGGGTTTTCTGTCCCTTAGAATGGATCAGAATAATACGGGGTATAGTCTGAGGACCGAAGGCCAGATGTTCTCCATCTTCAAGAAAACGTAGGCCTGGACTGCAGCCTTGGGGGCCAGCAGGCATCCAGAAAGGCGCTCATCAGGAAGAGTGCCGGCTTGGATTCCTTACGGCGAGACGCTTCTGCGACGCGACGGAATAATCTCATTGGTGAAGACCACTGATGGATTCTGGATGGAGATTTGTTTTTACACGCAAAAATTTCTGTAAGTTTTGCCTATAGAAACAAGGAAAATAAGAGTGCCAATTAACTTTTTAATTACAAAATTAGTGACAACCGTGAGTATCCAATCACACACACACACACAAAACCATTTTGTTCCTGACTCTGATACTCCATTGAAATTTTACCAAATTAACATGTAAGTTATCTCATGAAAGCCATTTAATGAATCTTTTGAATAATTCTAATAAAAATAAGAAATCAGTTATCTCAGTCTCAAATTTGCCACGCTTAAAAGGAAACTCTCTTTTGAATTAGACTGTTTCTCTCTCTCTAAAAAAAATCTTCTGATAACTAAGGATATTGCAATATGCTCTGAATAGATGTTTAAAATCTCTCTCATAAGTTCTGGAAATCTCTCTCATTGAAACAGTCCCAGCTTGACAGCTCTGCAATAACCATTAAATATTAAAATAACATTAAAGAGCAACTGCTCCGCTCGTGGATTTAGCTGCAAAACTCCGTTTCATACTAATGGGACTCACGTAGCTAAATCCCCATGTGCTGGACTAAAAATTTACCCCCAAGGATCTGGGGATCAGACACAGGCAAGAAAATGATGAATTCGCTTTCAAAAAAAAAAATTAATCCATCCACTACCAAAAAAAGTACTATTCATGGAATTGCAATCCGGTAATCATTCTAAAAATCAGATTGTCTATGATTTAGCGGCCTCCAAATTTGCATTCGTATAATATACATTTGTGATGTAATAAAATTCACACTTCAATGGCAAGATAATTAGGATGTTGTAAAGATATTTGTAAAGTTATTAAAATTGTGTCTCGTTACAAAGATTGCCCAAAGTCAAAATCTAATTCTAAATATTTTTACGTGTATTATTTCTTAGATACTATCACCATAATGCTTATGCTTAAGGACTGTTTTTTTATTGTTGATAGATGTTTAAAATGAAAGGGAAAAAAGGTAGTGTAAGTAACTAATAGTATTAATATGTACAGTTATATAGGGCTCTTAGGTTCTCCAAAAGCACTTTTTAAAGAAATTACAGGAATGTTGATGCAGTTGTTCCATACTGCATGTAATAATCATGAGTGTTCGTGATTCTGGAGGCAGTTACAAACTATTGAAAAGAGAGCGTGTTTGATGGAATATACTTGGCTAAAATTTAGCTTAACTGAGTATCAGACCAAGACAAGTCACTTAAATTCTCAAAGTCATCTTTCTCATTTGTAAAATGAAGCTGGTCTTGGGGATCTTTTACACCTTTCGGTTCAGGACTTTCTTCTGTGACAGACAACTGCGTTTGTACTAAGTCTGGTTAGACTTTCCCATCTGCCCCCCCCCCACCCTCGGCTTCACTACAACACACACA
Source organism: Phyllostomus hastatus (assembly GCF_019186645.2). NCBI lineage: Eukaryota > Metazoa > Chordata > Mammalia > Chiroptera > Phyllostomidae > Phyllostomus > Phyllostomus hastatus. The sequence continues at coordinate 44,509,852 of NW_025333960.1, read as the reverse complement.
CACACACAAAAGCATGAACATAAAGAAGGGACAGAAAATTTTCAATCTTATATAGAACTATGGTATACGTGCCTTTGTAATGTTCTGTGACATTCCTGTTTGTGGATGTCAACGAATTGACCAGAATTGAAAGAAGCCTGCAGAATGAGAAAAAGGGGGTAGCACTGATTTGTGTAAAAAGCACCTGGATGTGCCAACCCCACCACTGACCAGTCCTATGACCTTAGACGGGTCACCTCACGTCTCCACGTTACAGTTCACTTCTCTGAACAAATGTAGACATTGGATAAGATGGGCAGTAAGTGCAGGTCCAGCCGTGAAATCAGATGCCTCTAACTAAAATATTACCATTCTGGCAGTCAAAGGAATTATTCTGAAGGATGTAGAGGAGAAAGGAAGAGGGGTATGTGTAATTATGAAACACGAAGTCTAGGGATAAAGTAAATGTGGATCATTTTGTAAATTCCATAATGGTAAAGCAACTCGGAGGTATCTTTAAGAATGAATGATTTCCAAATCTTTTTTGAGCACTTGTGTGTCAGGCATAAAGCTAATAGCACTGCAGATACGATCTCATTTCATCCTAAGCACAAACCCTAGAAGCAACTACAATTACCCCCACCTTCCTGATGAAAAAACGAAGCCTGGGAAGTCTCGTGTCTTATAGCTTCTGTAACTCAATGACAGAGACTGAGTCGGTGCCCTGAGAAGTCCTATCTTTTAGTGTCAAATTTATAGATGACTAAGCTCTGATTTCTTTATTTTTTAAAAAAGGTTTTTCTTTTCCACTACAGAAGTGGTATTATAATTTTCTAAGAACAATCACATTGTCAGGCACCTAATTGTTTATTGAAAGAATGAAGGCGAAAGAATGCCTTCTCCCAACCAAAATGGGAGAACATGGACTGGATTTACCCTGTCACCTGGAAGAGCTGGAAAGGACCAAATGCCTGGGCAAAATATATGAAACAATAGTTTCCAAGTGGTCAGGCGTGGGGCAACAAGCAGCAGTGATCCCTGTGAGATAAGAAACGTCCAAGGCGGGGCCTGTGATCGCCCAGCTTAATGTTGCAAGAGAGTTTCCAACCACCATGCCGAGCGAGAGGCTCCGTGCAGAACTCTGCGGATTCTCTGAGCTGAGGAGACTGAGCATAAATGCTGGGGAGACCAAGACAGCTTGAGTTCGCAGGACAGACAACCAGACAGAGGGAGCATGCTTGATTATTCAGCCATGTACTGATTAGCACAGGATGTGATGAAACTACCTGAGGCCCAGGAAGAACCACCTGAGAGGATTTAGAGGGAACATTACTCGGTGCTCACACCAGGCTGGAAATAGTGCCTGCAACCACCAGGTTAGAAAACCTCCTAACTCACAGGGCATGGGGCAGAGGACTCACAGGGGCCTTGCAAGTGGGAAATAGCCAGCCCTCAGCTAAATACATCTTGGAGCACATCAAAATTTAATACATTTTAAAAGTGAGGTCTTCTAAGACTGCACCATTTCCAAGTGATTTAAACACACTCCAGAATGAAGAAGGAAAAAGATCTTAAGAAGATCTATAGGAATATAAAAACATTTAAGTACCCAACTAGGTAAATTTCAAAGTGTCCGAAATCCAAACAAGCACTACCAAGTATGTAAAGAAGCAGGACAGGACCTGGTTGGCGTAGCTCAGTGGATTGAGCGGGGGCTGCAAACCAAAGTGTTGCAGGTTCGATTCCCAGTCAGGGCACATGCCTGGGTTGCAGGCCATGACCCCCAGCAACCGCACATTGATGTTTCTCTCTCTCTCTCTCTCTTTCTCCCTCCCTTCCCTCTCTAAAAAAATAAATAAATAAAATATTAACAAAAAAGAAGCAGGACAGCAAGACAGATAACGTGGAGGAGAAACAAACAAACAGTTGAAGCTGACCCATAACTGATGTAGATGTTAGAACTAGCATATATAAATAGTAAAATATTTATTTACAATCATTGTAGTTCATTTCTTCAAAAAAAGTAATCAGAAACATGGAAGATATGTATTTTAAAAGGGGTCAAATCAAATTCTAGAGATGAAAACAACATCATCTTAATGGTACATTGTGCACTGTAGAAAAATGATTTGTGAACTTTAAAATATTACAGTAGAAACTATCCAAAATAAACACCCATATCACAAATATAAATATCAGGAATAAGTGAATGATGTCACTGCATATGCCACACACATTACCAGGAAATGAACTACTATAAATAACACTTTCATGCCAATAATTTTGGCAACTTAGATGAAGTGGACCAAACTTGACAAACACAATCAACACTTCTGAAAAAGAAATAGATGAACTGAATATCCCTGTTTCTATTAAAGAAATACAATTTGTAGTAAACGATCTCTCTCATCCTATAACCAAACTTCCTAAAACTCTAGGTCCAGAAAGTTTTACTAGTGAATTCTATTAAACATTTAAAGAAACTATGCCAATCCTATACAAACTAATCTAACACAATGAAATGCGAGGGAATATCCTCCAACAAATTCAATGAAGCCAGCATTGACCTGATACCAAAGCCAGAATGGGACACCACAAGAAAAGAAAATTAGAGACCAATATCCCTAATGAACACAGACACAAACGTCCTCGACAAAGTAATAGCAAAGCAAATTCAACAGCTCGTTACAGTGATCGAGCATCATGACCAGGTGAGGTTTACCCCTGGGATGTAAAGTTGGTTTAACACATGCAAATCAATTACTGTGATGTACAAGGGGGTATCCCCCCAAACCAGAATTACCTTCCGGAGGGCGGGCCCCTTGTAGTACAGGTCTCCCCCACTAGGTGAGTGTCCCAGGAACCCATCTGTGTCAATGTACCAGCTGGTGTTGTGGTGAGAGACTGTGTTTGGCTTCAGCACATTTTTTTTTTTGGAGCCTCTTTCAATGCCTTTGCCCATTTCATGATGGGTGATTTGTGAGTGCACCTGCTCACACCGTGCTGAGTGTTCAACAGTTTTTGACCAAAAAAATAGCATACAGTAAGTCCCCATGTAATATCCTCAATAGGTTCTTGGAAACTGCAATTTTTAAATGAAACGTATAATGACACCAATTTTCCCATATGCTAATTCAGTGATTTTCAGCCTTTTCCAACTCATGGCACATGTAAAGTAATTACTGAAATTCTGTGGCACATCAAAAATATATATATTATCGTTTTTGCTGCTCTGATGAACAATATAGGCATAATTTTGTTTCATTCATATCGGATGGCTATTGTTGTGTCGGCTGTTGTAATTTTTTAAATTGAAAATCTAAGGAAAAAGAGGTCAGTGTCCCTAACTAAATAGTCAGAGGGTCGGGTGGTGGAGGTATGGGCAAAAAGGTGAAGGAGGTTAAGAGGTGCAAACTTATAAATAAGTCACAGGGTTGTAAAGTCCCACGTAGAGGATACAGTCAGTAATATTGCAATCACTTACATGGCGACAGATGGATACTGGACTTCTTTGTGGTGATCACTTTGTAAGGTGTATAAATGTGAAATCTCACTATGTTATACACCTGAAACCAATATAATATTGTATGCCAATTATACTCTAATTAAAAAAGAGCCTTACATTCCAGAATGAAAAAAATAAATAAAATAAAAATACCAAAATAAAGACCAAATAAAAATTCTTGCAACACACCAGTTGAAAATCACTGGGCTAATTGATGACAAACAAGAGTTCAGTTCCTACAGCATATTCCTGCTCACAAAAACATCACCTAACTTCTAAATAAAGACCCCACACACTTCTCCTGTTAAACACTGAAATCAATGTGAGCTGTACATACATGTAAGCAAGGTGAATACAAACAAGTAAGATAACTATTTCAAACTCATTGATTCCAGTTCAGGGTTGAGAGGCTCGGGAGCCTCTCCTGGCAACTCCGGGCTCTGGTGGGACCCACACTGGACAGGGTGCCCTGTGATCGCAGAGCCACTGACAACCACACTCAGATGCGACAATGTAGACACGCCATTCGCCTCACTTGCATATCTTTGGGACACGGGAGGAAATCGGAGGACCCAGAGAAAAAACAACATTGAACGCAGACGTGGAGAACGTGCAGACTCCACCCAGGGAGTGGCTCTGCAAGGAGGCATTTTTTTTTCTCACAACATTGTAATGGAAGGTCATTACTTGAGCACCTGCTGTACATCTAACTTAAATGGTAACCCTGCTTAGGAGAGCCCTCCTAGCCTTGCAAAACGGTGCGCTAAGGTCTCTAACTTCTGACTCTGCTTTCCACCTGATTGTCACCCCACGCTAACAGACTAGAAGATAGTGACTACTCTCGCGTCCCTCTCTAGCCACAGGTCTTCTTCCGACTTTCTGCAGCAGCTTCAGCCTGGGATTGGACCTCTTGACCAGACAGGAGGAGCACAGCCCAGACCAGCCCACTGAGCCAGGCCCCTCCCTTCTTTACCTGCCTGTGCTTGCGCAGTTCCTGCAAGCAGCACCTGAGACCAGCCAGCGTTTCCCAGGTGCTCTGATCCTCCCGGGAGGTTCACAGGCCTCTGACCGAGGAACCCCTCCGCATGTGGAGGTCGATGGCCAACTCTGGATTTCCCCTGCGGGTGCCTCTTACCCAAGACCTATTTCTTCAGTCTCCAAGCAGATTCACCAATTGTTGGTCCGCAGTCTGACTGCCCTACATGGAGCAGGGCAAGGAGAGACCAAGAAAAAGGCAGACAACTTCAGATTGGTAGGTGACAGTTTTAATAAGCAAGGGAACTTATTTATGGGTTTGTTTGGGGCCTCCAAAAGATGATAGATCTCTATACCCACTTGCCAGTAATTTCAAAGTTTAGTGTCCTTAACAGGGTTCAATCACATATATAGTCCAGGTGGTCTGAATAACACACTATTATCTCAAGGCTGTTTCCTTGAGGCAACTTCTAGTGCTGGGAAGGCAACTAGAATGCATATTCCAAGGACGGGGAGAGGGGTGTGAGGAGCCTTCAACTGCCATGGTCAAGTTCATGGGTCAACCAGCAGTCGCTTCCCCTGGATACCTCCTCCAGCAACTACTGATACATGAAACAACATGCATGAATCATAATGATGCTGAATTCAAGAAGCCATATGTATCTATATATACATATATATGTATACATATGTGTGTATATATACACACATATATATCCTCACACTGTATGATTGCAGAAAATACAAACCTAGTGGCAGAAAGCAGATTATTGGTTGCCTGAGCGTGGAGGTGAGAGATGGGGTGGGGAGGGGGGACGAGAGAAGTGGGAAAGAGGAATAACGGGGGCATGAAGACACGTTTGGGGGTGATGGATATATGCATTTCTGAGTTAATTGCATGAGTGTTTATGAATGCCCAATGGATCAAGTTGTATACTTTAAACATGTGCGGTTTATTGAATGTAGAATATTCCTCAACAGAGCTACTTTTTAAAATGTATAAAAAGGCCAATTTTTCATCAAATAAATAATTAATATTGTGGGCTATTTTATTTGCTGATTTCCCATTTTTTTCCATCACAACAACCCAGTAAGCTGGATGTGCTGATTGTCTTTATTATATTATTATTGTATTATTGTTCCCATATAAATATGATGAGATCAGAGGCTCAGGGACATTACCTCGCCCAATGTCAGACGAGCCATTGTCAGCAAACATCACATAGCGCTCTTTACGAGCAAATGAAATAAGGGACAAACCTGATTTCATTACAGTGGTCCTCCAACTCTTTCATTCCTCCCTCCTTCCTGTCCCCCCTTGTAGCCCTAGGAGATTCTCACTAAATCCAAGAATACATATCACTTTCAACGTCCAGTGTCCCCAGAAATGTGAAGTAAGGACGTGCAGCCTCCGCTGTCTAATGCAGCGGACACTCCCCATTTGTGCTCCTGGGCGTGTGGAGTGCAGCTCACCTGCATTCAGATGTGGTGTAAGACACAGCCCAAATTTTGAAGATGTCACTATCTCCCACTTATTTCTTATATTGATTACCTGTTGAAATGATGATATTTTGGATATACTGGGTTAAATAAAATATATTCTCCCCTAGTTCTACCTGTTTATTTTTACTTTTTCTAGGTGGTTCCTAGAAAATTTTAAATTACACGTGTGTCTTTCATTATATTTCTATTGGATGGCACTGACCTAAATCCGACTGAGAAAAGCAATGACTTGCCTCTTACTATGATTTTAAAAAAGAATGAACTTGTATTTTCTTCATGGTGCCATCTAGCTTCAGGTTTATAACAAGGTGAGAAACTTAAGGTGGGATGCCTCTGGGAGAATCTATGATGATATGAGAAGAAAGATGGGCCCAAGCAGGGGGGCAGATGGTGATGAGAACGATACAGCTGATTGTGAACTCATAGTAGATGGTGGAAAATATTCAACCCCCACCTTAGGGTCATTTTTTAAAGTCATTTCTTATGCTGGAATGCTTTGGGGTAGAGTGCCTGTGCTTTGATGCATATAAAAGTCATGGAAGATGAGTTGTCTTGGCCCAATCAAGGACTTATCTGTGTTAACTATGACCAAGGCAGGATTTGGGGCAGCAGCTGCCGTTTTTGACTCTCTGGATTAAAATCTTGATCTTCTCAAAGGCTTTGCCTCATGCCACACTCTCGTGCACCTTAGCCCTCTCCCTCCTGCTCTTAGGTCTCAGTCAGCCAGGCCTCTGCCCCATTGTTTGAAATCATGTGAGTGTCAATGGATCTTGGAAGCCCTTCTTGGGTCCAGTGTAATAACTCTTCAGAAGTCAGGTAGATGCTTGGGTTTCATTGTACTGGCAGGATTGTTGCATTCCAGGACTTGAGAGCTAGTGCTCGATTCTCATCGCTTATATGAAATCCAGCTCATGTAAAATCCTGCTGAAATTGCAAAGCAAAACAAATGTTACCAAAGGCGGAGCCAAGTCTTGCAATAAAACGTGCTCTCCCCATCTCTTTCCTCTGGAATGCCTCATGCTGCCATGCTAACGAACCACCTCCCTTGGTGTAATGTTTCTATCTTGACGGTTGTCTTCCTGATGTGGCTATTAAGGAATCAATATGTAGCATCTTCTTTTTACAACCTTCTGATTTTGGAATCAATGGAAAAACAGACTCAGGAGTCTGATGGCTAGTGAGAGAATGTGGCTTTAGATTAGAGGCCCAGAAGTGTCCTTAGTCCTTCACCCCTGAATGAGAGAGGCACCCACCCTGTCGCCATTAGAGCTAGACAGCAAAGGTCTGCTTCAGGAATAGTACCTGAATAAGTGCACCAGAGTGCAAATGTCCTGTGCTATTCCCCCAGCGAAAGAGAATCCAGCAAGGCACTGAGCTGAGCATGCTCAGTAATGTCAACCAAACTCTAATCCAACATGCCTGCAGGAATGAAGGGTGGGAAGAAAGGCAAATTACTCCAGCAGAAGGCCCTCCGCATGGAAACATTAGGCCAGGAAAGTGGATATCCCTCCCTGACCCCCACAGGAAAGAATTTATCTGCATATTGTCAAAGATGTGATAGGTTTGTATAAAACATATTTTTAGTGCTTGTCATATAGACCTGTAGAATATATTTTCCTTGATGCAAATTCTATTCATTTATTCCAAAAATATTTGATCAGTACCTGTTACACAGACTAGGACACAGTTCTAGGTGCTGGCAGGTAAAGAAACACAAAACTTGTGTTGTTTATACTGCAGCAGGGAAGACTGAAAGGAATAAATCACCAAGTCAAATACATGGCACTGACGACGGTGATACGTGCAACGCAGAAAAAGAAAGCAACAGAGGGGTTAGCAGAGAGGTCATAATATCAAACAGAGCGATTAGGGAAGCCTCCTGTGAGGCTGACGTGAGAACTAGGGCCCAATGGAGATAAGAGAGTGAGCCTGTGGCTCTCTGCAGGAAAACACCCTGAGCAGGGTACACAGCAAGTGCAAAGACCCTGTAGACAGATGCCTAATAGGCTGGAGGAAAAACAGGAGGCTGGAGTGGCTGAAATGGAGTGAGTGAGGCAAGTTCACACACGTTATCTGTCTTCAAGGTTAATTCACGGCCCTGGCATGTTTCTCCTGCCTTTTCTGTTCGTGCTTTAAAGTTCAGACTCTCTTCGCAGTTCTATCATAGGCTCTTGGGTCCCCACATGGGATGTTCCTCTGTCCCATTCACAAGCTACACAGGAGCCACCTTCACTTCTGTAGTTCTGAACCTGCCTTCCTTTCCTCAAGTCCCGAAGACTCCTAGAGGGCAGAGTGTTCCTCTGAGTCACCACGCACCCAACATACACCTTTCAGAAAGCAGTTTCTCAACATATGCTTGGAGAACGACACTCCTGGACTATTGCGTCAAATGCTTTTATGAAAGTCCTGCCTCCACATGTCTCTGGACTTCAATACTGAGTATGGGTTTCCTTTAAAACACAAGGCTGGCCATTGGCGTGTTTAGTTCAAGCTTGGCATTGCACAAACCCACCTTTTTGTGATTTAGTTGCTGGCATTTGTAGACTTATGTCTCACTTTGTACACCCCACCATCCCCCACTGGTTTCGCAACTATTTATTGAGGGTGCATTACAGTGTCTCAGTGGATTGAATAGACCCCTGCCCTCTGGAGCTTATGTTCTAAAGGATAAAACCTTTAAGGTGGGACTTTGTCTTAGTTGTCATTATTCTCACAGCCCATAGCACAGAGTTTTCTTTGCCTAAAATGCTCTATAAAAATGTGCAAATCTTGAGACAAATCACAAAGCAGAACCATGTAGAGCAAAAAAAAAAAAGTACTCGCCTCTTTTACTCTCTAAATGGCTCAAACAGACTAGTCAGAGGGAGAGGAGTATTTAACTCAGTGCCTTTCTCTAAAGCATGCTCAAGGTCCATTTATTTCCAAGGAGGCACCTCCACCTGTGTTAACTGAAAGCCTACATTGTGAAAACCTGGTGGCAAGGTGCTAGATGGTTCTAATTATCTCCTGGCATTGCAAAGCTTAAAACTATTGAGGGTGGTACTTAACATGGTTGATGAGTTTTAGGCTTATGTGGAAAATGATTTAACGTGGCTGTTTAATAAATTACCTTGCTAGTAAGCCATAGGCCAAATACCCTCAAAATATCAGTATATCAAAACCTTCTATAATGTTATCAGGAGAAGAAGATGGATTGGGGGAATTTTCCTAAAGTGCTTGTATTGATGTTATCTTTCTGTGGTCTAGGAAATGTTGCTAACAGCTCTGCTGGCTTTCCATTAAGGGTCCAGCGAGGTGGAGTGCGAGGCACACCCTTGCATTTGCGGAGCTGCAGTGAGGAAAAGAGATTTGTAGTTTTTATCGGCATTAGCAGGGCTAAGCACGTTTGTTCACAGGGGTTAGGAATTATCACTTGAATGTAGAGCTGGGCAGAAAAATACTATATGTCTAGTGAAAACATAACAAGTATACACAGAGTCCACACCTTCGAGCATGGCATTATGCATCTTGTATTGTAACCCATGTCGATAAAATTCTGGCCTGTTCTTTCCTTGACTTCATCCCTTCAATTTAATTAGCACATGGTAAATGCCCAGGATCAACATGATTGAAAGGACGATATCATTTCGTACCAGCAGCAACCTTTTCATCATCAGTTTGAAGCTGAGATCATGAGATAATTTACCTTAATTTTTAAAAACTAGAAATTGGAACTCATGAACAGTGGCATGTAAATTTCTTTGATAGGCCTACGATTAGGACTCAAAGCACCTAATTTCAAAATCTTCGTCTAATCTCTGGGGGGATAGCATCTGCTGGGTTTGTCCTGTTGATTCTTCAGGGACCAAGTTTGCTGAAGAAAAGCAGCTTGTGTCAGGGTTAACAGGAAAAATAGTGGCTTTTCAAATCCACTGGCCTTGTAACATGGGAGCAATCCGCACTGAACCTTATGTACAACAGTTTTCTTGTAATTTGTTGGGAAAAAGTTATCACAAAATTCTGTATCCAATTTAATTGAGCATTTGACCTACTGACCTTCAAGAACAATGCCTTTTTGTGTCAGATATTTTGTCAGACACTTTCAGACAGTCAAAAATATTTCTATTGGTTTGCAGGTTCTCCTGGAAGGTGGGAATAGATTCTAGTGTGCCTATGAATTTTTTAAAGAAAATACACTACTTGGAAAATGAATAAAATATGATTTTAAAATTCATCACCTTCCCTAACCACAGAGAGCTTTGGCATAAATAACACTGTCACCTCCATCCCTCGTACCTACAGTGCTGTAGATACTGTTTAACATCTGGTGCATGGTATCACCCACTGTTCTCATTCCCCCTTCCCTCCGAGGTAGGCAGACCAGACCCCATCCGCATTTGTAGGGAGGATAATATAATCATATCAATTTACTGAATTTTGATGTGTGAAAAATGAATTAGGTAGCACTTCCCTAGCAAGAGGAGTATATGCAAACAACATTATTGAGTGAACGCTATGAATTAATTTAACCTAATTGTTACAGTAGATAAATATTATCCAGTATTTCAATTTTCATCTATCCACCAGAAGCACAATCATCACTGAATAAATATGATTTTAATCAGGATCAAGGCTGCATTATTGGTTTATTTCTAGATATTTTTTTTTCTTAGGAAATATTTACCCTGCTTTAGTTATAGACATTATCTGTTGTTCGGGGTGAAGATTTTACAAAGTCACCTCAGATCTGTGCGTGTTCAAGTTTTTAGTAAGTGAAAAGCAAGAGAGGCTGGAACCTCAGAGCTTTTCCTCCAGGATCAGTCAACAACCCCTGTGCTGTTCACCTCCTTCAGTGACACGCCTTCTGTGATTTTCGCCCGCCCTCATCTTGTCTGCTTCTCCCATTCCCCTGGCCCCTGCTGGAACAGTCTCAGCACGGAGCAGGCCGTCCCTGAAGGGCAGCCATGGTCATGGCTGCCAACCCTCTCACAACCACACCCTGCTTCCCAAGGTGGTGAGGTGCGCTTCCTACAACTGACCTCATTGCATGTCCTTTGTAGAGGTTGGCTTTTCAGTGGTCAGTTCCTCGAGATGCTGGGATTTCCCTCATCAGCTTGCCCAGTAGGATCATGTCCTGCTGTGTCCGCTGCTTCTCCGCTCCCCTTCCTGAATCCCTGCATTTTTTTTTTTTTACCATGCTGGGATCGGGTGGGCAATATAGTGAAAGCGAAGAGTCTCCTTGTCCTGCTCTTAAAACCTGGACCAGCACCCGCTCCAAGCAGGCCCCTAGCACCCTTTCTTAACCCTTCGTTAACCTCCCCACAGAAGACTCAGTGAGGCCTGTCTTACCCACGTGGGAGGAAGGAAAAAGAGGAAGACAAGGAAAGGAAGGGAACTTGCCCCTGGCCTCACTGAAGGCTTCCCAGCGTATGACCCGGACACATATCGGAGCTATTTCTCCAAGAATTTTGGGGCGGGGTTAGAATCATGGCAGAAAAAGGGAAGGACCTGCTGGAAATAAATTGATGAGGTGGCAGAATGAAATGCTTCTCTTAGTAATTACAAGCAGAATTTTTGTACCCAGTGCTTTTTAGAAAACTATTGTTAAGACATAGCAAAAATGGGTCCAGAGCTTGTTCTGTGCAAGGACCTATACTCTGTGTGCACTAGTGACAGACACAGGAAGAATCACACAAGGAGCCTGCCCTTTGGGAGTTTAGGGTTCCCGGTGACATGACATCCCATACTTCGGAGCTCCAATGACATGAATGACATTGACAACACGAACATCAGTCATGACATTTCAAGCTTCTGAATGATGAGCCCTGTAAGACCTTATAGCTGAATAACCCAGGGGTCAAAGAAATTGCTTTCTCCTTAGGAGGAATAATTTCTTATGCTGTGCTTTGCAAATGGAGATGATGTCTTGGCCTCCTGGCGATAAGATATGCTCTTGGTGACTTTTTTTTCTGCTCATAGGCTTGTTTGCCTATCCTCCTTTAGGACAGACAGCAGGCCTTTCCAGAATGGCTGGCCAAGCTGCGGAGGTGCGGCCTGTGGTTATGAAATGCAATAATCTTAATGAGTCATTTATGGACAATAGTGAATAGTTAGTATCTGCCCATTCGATCAGTTATAACTATTTTAGTGGTCCCTCTTAGAAATAGGTAAAGAAATATATTCTGGGATTGATAATACATTATAATATATTTTAGATCATGTACAGCACTCTCAAAAAACAGCAGGAGCTAAAATAATAAATATCAATAATAATACCTAACTTAATGTAATAGTAATAACTAACTTAACAAGTCATAATTTATAAAGTCTGTGTGACTGTATTAGCTCTTTCCGACAACTCCATAAAGTTAATAAAATGATTCTCATTTTTGTAGATGGAGAAACTGTGGTTTCAAGAAAGTCAGGTTTGTCTAGAGCTGTGGTTCTCAATCAGGGTGACTTTGCCCTCCAGGGAACACTTTTTGGTCGGGGGGCAAGGGTGGAGGAAGGACACTGCTACTGGCATTTTATGGGTACAGACCAGGGAGGCTACTGATCACCCTACAGTACCCAGGCCAGCCTTTCACAGGAGAGAATTGTCCAGACCAAAATATCAGTGGTGCTAAGGTTAAGAAAACCTGTCTGGGATGACACAATTGGCAAGATCTGAATGGAGGTTTGCTATTCTTAATCCAGTCTTTTTTTCTGTTATGTAAAAGTGGAAGTTTTTTTCTATCTTGAATTGAATAGGGAAGTACAGTTGATTGCATTCTACATTATGTTCACATTTGTTTCCCTTATTCCTGAGCTCCTGGAAAGGGTGAGAAGTACACCTTTAATCGACGAGGAAATTTTGCTGTGGTGTGAAATTACTGCTGAGGACAGTGGAAAAGCTTGCACCGTAACTTCCACCTCCTCCTCCCTGGCTTACCTTTCCCACTTTATGGAACTCTGTGTCTGCAATTATATATATATATTTTTTTAAATAAAATTTCACTGTGTTTTTCCAGCTCCAACGCTGAGATAGACAACCTGTAGAACCGTGCAGCGGAGATGGAAGGCAGGAATAAATGATTGATTAACGTGTGTCTGAGTTCTCAATTATCGATGGTAATGGCCCATGGATATAATGCAGATTTGCCAAAGCCACTGATAATCCAAAAGGCATTTTTATTGAGATTTGGAATACAAAACATTTTTTAAAGGAGAGTCATCTATCTAATAATCACTTTAATTTCGAGGTAAGCTACTATAGCAGTTATTTTTAATTCCCTAGACACGCATCACTGCGAGGCGGGAAAGGCATCCAAGAATGTGCTACTCAGCAGGCATTGCCAACCAAGACTGAAAACTGGAACAGTAAGGGAATGGCTGGAAAAGCTGCGGTGGAGGCACAGCATGGCCAGGGGCAGGGGAGTCGAGGCCATGTACCCCGGAGCCAGGCAGCCTGGGTCCCGTCCGGCTTGGCGTACCTACTGGCTTTGTGATCGTGAGCGAGTTGTGTAATTTCTCTGCACCTCAGTTTACTCCACTATAAAATGGGAGTGTGCCTAGTACCTACCTCAGAGGGTAGTCCTGAGAACTAAATATATTTCAAAATGTGTCTGGCACGCAATAAGGTGATAATGCTATATATTTTCTACAGTATGCAGGTGTTAATGCAAATCAGATGAACTGACATACAGTGATGTGAAAACATGACACAGAATACTGTTAAGTGAACATAGAAAAGAAAAGGAAAGACACAGAGAGAGCAATAGTTATAGCACTGACCCATTTACATGTAAAAACCTGTGATGACTAGATAGTATGTGAGTTCAAGGTTGCACGGTGAAGAAGAACTTGAACTTTCTTTTTTCATATAGAGAAGACTATGACCCATTTCTTGACTCAGGAGTAGGTGGGCATGGGAGGCCACTTTGAAGGGGATTTTCGTTCACTTTTCTCAGTAATGGACTGTAAAACCCCCAGGCCTGTTTGGCACCACGAGAAGGGTATAGAAGAACCCTTTCAGTTCTATCCAAGATTACTTCTCCCAAGAGGCCTCGGTAGGCTCAGCGGGTCACCTGGAAAGAGGAATTCAGTGAAACCCCTGAGAGGACGGAGATCTTGCTGGTGGCTTCCTTTCTCAGGGTAACGTGGTTAGGACCTCTGTCTGCTGTGCTGGCATGGCCACGTCTGAGGTCTGTCAGCAGGAGCATGCGCCAGTGGTCCCAAAGAAGAGCGTTTCCTAAGGGAAGAGGAGCCTGCTTGGGTGGCGAAGCCTAGAATGTGGCCTAAGAGAACATGTGGATGGCCACCTCTGATCCAAGTGTAGCTAGGTCAAAAGTCCTCTTGGACCAGCTTCTTTGTCCCAAAGTCACACATGTGAGTGTGGAAAAGGGTGGGTAACATTGTAGCCCATGTATGAGGCAGGACAGTGGTTGCTTTAGGGATCCTACCGGCAGGGACATCACTGTGGCTGTGGATGACACTGTCAGATTGCACAGGACCAGCTATCATGGTGACACCAGGGAAGTGAAGAAATCCCAGCAGGAAAGAATTTGGCTTGGGAGTTCTCTCTCCTCCTGACATTTGGAGGCGAAATGAGTAAGTATGCAGAGCATGAGGACAATCTGGAAAAGTGGTACATACTGGACGTGTCAAAAGAGATGTAGGTATAAATGTGAATATTGGTTAGGTGTAGACATATTAATCAAAGACAGATGATTAGATCATTAGAAAGCTAGAGAGATCAAGATATTTTGATCCCAAGAAGTGGTTTGACTTTACCATGCATTTGAAACTCTAGCAGTTGCAGAATAAATGCAACTATTTCATACATTCGCTCACAAATCTGGACCTGTCTTTCTGTGTGTCCGTGTACATGCAACTGGAAGTATGGTTTTAGGACTAACAAAATCAGTATCATTTATCATCTGTCTGCTTGCAAAGTCAAGTGTCCAATGGCATGTCCTTAAATGTTTAACGTTTAGCTTTCCAGGGGTGAGATGTGAGGTGGGAGGAGAATTAGCATTTGCTGATTTCAATGGTATAAATGCTCCCTCCTGGCTGATTCCAAGCTATCCACGTGACATCACAGAATGTGGAGTTGGGAAGCACGTGCACAACCACCTCACCGGAGACAGAGCAAGCTAACTCCAACACAGCATTGCATGGGTCCCTGTCCCTCCCCCAACTTGCTGAATCAGAACCTCTGGGATTGGAGCTGAGGAGTACAAGTTTTTTTTTGTTTGTTTGTTTGTTTTGTTTTTAAGATTTTATTTATTTTCAGAGAGAGAAGGGAGGGAGAAAGAGAGAGAGAGAGAAACATCAATGTGAGGTTGCTGGGGGCCATGGCCTGCAACCCAGGCATGTACCCTGACTGGGAATCGAACCTGTGACACTTTGGTTCACAGCCCGCACTCAATCCACTGAGCTATGCCAGACAGGGACAGGAGTACAAGTTTTAACAAGCCCCCCGGATTATTGTGATGCTCACGGAAGTTTGCAAAGTGCTAATAAGTCATCATGGAGGTCAGCAGGTGCCTACTTTTCTTGCAAAGGTGAATGTATAGGCAATGAGAGCACTCAGATGAGCACCTTTGCTGAAGCCCTAAATGACCCCATGCAAAGGGAGTACTGATAGTGTACTGCGATCTGGAAATTCACCGGTGGACTCTACAGGTTTCAAGGTAGAAAGACGAAGATTCCAAACAATACGTATGAAGAGAAAGCAGTCACAGAAGCAGCTGAAACACAGAAGAAATGAGAGTGGGAATTGTTAGTAGTACAATCTTAGAATACCTAAGGAGAACTGCACAGAAGTGCCTTGTGAGTTACCTGAGAAGTAAATATAAAACTCAATCTTGATCAAACTTTATTGGAAGAACTAGACAACCTACATGCAATCTGTCAATGGTTAAAACAGTATACAACAAAATTTGTCACTAAATAAAAATAGGTTAAAGAATTCAGTAAGTAAAATTTTGATTTTCAAAATATGCAGGGAGAATCAAACTTGAGGGAAACAATGGCTATATTGTTTTACTTATTGTGAGTATATAAATGTGTGGACTCGGGCCATAAGGGGCAAGTGGCCTGTTGCAAATCAAACGGAATATTCATCAGCACTATTTCCCAACGATGAAACCAAGCTAAAATGGAACCTGAGGAGAAACTGAGTCGATAAGGTATAAAAGCTGTACTCTTTAATGTCAGTGGGAATCTTGAGAATATAGACATGTCCTTCATTCACTTATTTAACAAATAGTTACAGACTACCTAATATGTGTCAGGCACTGCATTAGGCATGGGTACATAGGGTGAATGAGATTCATGTAGTCCCTGCATTCAGTAGTCTACCTTCTGATGATGAGACAGGCAATAAAAAGCAAATATATTAACAAAAATAGCTCCATTGGGAAAGGTGGAACAGAGGATATACAGCTGACAATGAGGCGGAGAATATGAAGACGGGTGCTTCCTTTAGACAGAATGGCTAAGGTCTCCAGGAAGAGATGAGGTCTAAGCTGAGACCAGGATGACAAGGAGCCAGCCATGTGAACAGCCAGGAAAGAATCACGGGGCTGCTCAATGCAAAGGCCCTGAGGGATGTGGAACTTTCTGTGTATTGAAGCTGTGGACTGCTCTCACGCACACGTGGACTGGATGCCTCTCCTCGTGTGTTTGCAGCTGCTTTTCCGACTCAGCATTGCAGTTGTGTGAGGCGTGAGTGTGGGTCCTGGATGGCCTTGCCCTTTTGATCTATCAACCTAAAAACATCTTCCCAGCTTGTATCTTGTTCACTCTGACTTTGCCTTTCAGCCAAGACTGCCCTTGACATTTACATCATTCTCATCCCTTTGCCTACGTTTTTGCTTCAGGTCTTGAGAGATTAGCTGCTGATACAAGGTGGACACTCAAAAATTATTTGCTGAACTTTTGAATGAATTTCATTAGATCATCCAAGATCTGACTTTTTTGTTGGTGGTTTTGCCTGCCTATTTATTTTAACATGCTCAGGACCAGGGAGAGCAGATTGAATGAAGATTGAAGAAGAGTGGTACGGCATTCTGGACTGGCACTCAGTCAACGGAGGGTTACTTCTGGCTCTGTAAGTCCTTAGTGACGTGACCTTGGACAACTCATCCCACTTGAGCCTTGGCAGTTTCAACTGGAATGAGAGGTTTGGTTCAAGTAGCCTTCAGAGTCTGCTCTTTCCCATGACTCATTGGGTTTCAATATTCGCCACTCCTTTCACACTCCTATGAAAGAAATGTTACCTTCAGGCATCAGCTCAGTTTATGTACTAAGGATGCCTTATATTTGGTAGGAATTTGTCATTTTTGGAGTCCTTTTATTTCCACCAGCTCATTTGATTTTAACCAGTCCCATAAAATATTGGAGACACATTAATTATTTTCTATCTCACAAAATGTTAACCTTTCCCAGTGCCATAATGCAGTGAAAAAGGGAATGATACTTTTATATACTCTCCTGACTATATGTAGCTCATTTAATTGCATAGGATCTCAACCATGTGGGAGTGGAACAAATTTTTAACCCTTAGATCAGCAGTCACTACTTCATTGTGTTTTTTTTTTTCTTAATATTAAGGACTGTTTTGAAATGATGAAATGTAAAACATTTTTTGCCATGTTGTTGTTGTGAAGCACTTCAGTTGTAAGGGTCAGAGAAGTACTCAGGTTAGCTCAGTCTGAGAAGGTGTGCAGCAGGCATCAGCTACTTACTGACAGGAGGCAAGGAGGTCCTGATAATAATCGAAAAAGTGTCCCTAAACATTCCTTCCTAGGACTAAATTGTCTGCTCTCCTGGGAACTTCCAAGACCACTCTGTTTTATCGGAGGAGCAGTGTCCTCTGCTAACTCACGAGACTCGTGATTGTTGTTTCCCCATAACCATAGCTCGCATGGGGACTGGCTTCCTGACACCAGCTCTGGCCAGCTGGCTCCAACCTGTCAGGCCCGTCACTCGCCAAAGACAACTGTGAGTGTCTTCCTGGTTTCGTTCCTGTGGTTCAATCAGCTGGGGTGGGTGGGGCTGGGACTCGGGTGGCACCCACATCAACTTCTACCTCTGTATCAGGATTCGTGGACATGTTCCTAAGGGAGGGAGTCTGTAGATGAAGCAAGCCCCTCAAACCATATCTGCTACATTTCCATTTTTATCTAAGTTCCACAGGATTCTAGGGCGACTCCAATCTTCATAAGTATACCTAGCCTTGTGATAGTTCAGGGGAAAAAAATCCAAATTTGCTCCTTTAAAATAGGAGGGGTGGTTTCATGGTCTTCTGACTGTAGGGTGCAGTTGGAAAACCAAAGCAGGAGCCATCAATTGGGTGCATTTAGGTCCCAGACCTGATCTGATCATTGATTTCTGGACAGGTCATTTATTTCCCTCTTGAAATTCAGGGGAAGGTGGATGGGATTTTAAAACCTAGAAAGTAGAAGGAATTTGTATAGGATTATCAAATCTAGCCTTTGCATTTTACTGTAAAAGGCACTGGCACCAAGCCCTAGGCCACAGAGCTGATTAAAGAGGTAGAACCAGTGGACTATTTCTCCTCAACAAACATTTGCGATCTTTTTATTAGATCATCTCAGTAGAGCCTGTAGAGGCTTACTCTGAGAATCACAGATAATGCTTGTGATTGACAGACAATGCAGCGTGAAATAGTGTCTCAACGTAAAAATACTGTTTTAAGATGAGAGTATGGAGTGGAAACAGAAGGCAGAAATCTTCCCGACGTGTGGACAGGAAACAAACTATAAATGCCCTAATTCTTGTTCTCTAAAAACTTACATATAAAACAAAAGATCTTGAAAATTAATCTGAACTCTATTGCTGCCACAAAACTGCATCAGAAGATGGAGATGAGGACATTCTTGTTGCAAGATGGTATAGGGATGTGGGTGAATGTTGACTTTGATCACAGAGGGCCTGGATTCAAAGATGGGCTCCATTCACGAAGTTGTGTAATTTAGGTACATTTTTTACCACCTAATAAAATGTGTTGGGTCAAGCTACTCAACATTATGTCAACAAAAGGTCCCTAATCTGGAGTGCAGAAAGAGAAGAAACTTTATTCAAATGAACAGTTTGCAAATTGGGAAAGGCAGCCTCTAGAGGAAACCAAAAGTCCACTCCATGAAGACAAATAGAAGTCCATATAGTATAAAGTCCCCACCTCAGTCCCCCATTGGTCTATTTTTTAAGCAAAATGAGGAATCCAAAATTGCAAAGTTTGATTGCTCTAAATAGCACTGTCCTGATTGGTCAGAATAGCACATTCTGATTGGTTGTTATGCAGCTGCTCCGATTGGTCAGGAAAGATGCAAATAAAGGCATGAATGTATGGTTCTGATTGGATAGGGCAGGTGTCCAGGATACCAGGAACTCCTTTGCAAGGGCTCAGCCTGGAGGAGCACAGAGGAGGAAGGAAGGTAGCAAGTCAGGCTGTGGCTTTCACTGAGATGCAGAGTGTGAGAGGCCTCTGTTGGCAGCCGCTGCTAGAGCTGTGGGGCCAAATTAACTGTAAGGAGTCCTTCTTGCCAGGTATAGTCTTTCTCAGGGTTCATAGTACTTGCTTCGTATTTCTATATGTAAATTACAGTAGCAACACATACTCTATCGAGTCATTCTGAGGATTAGAACAGGCAATATTTGTGAAATTCTTACAACGGTGTTTGGAGCATTTTTAAACCCGCTGCATAAGTGTTACCAAGCGTTATTATTACTCACTTTTCACTGCTGGGAGGACTAAAATCTATGCTTCTGGAAGAGAGAAACTGCCATCTCAAATCCCATGGGTTAGATTAGAGCTATCAGTTGTTTTAACAAGGACTTATAGATGGAAAGGGAAGATTTTAATGGTGGCTCCATCTTTAGTTGTATTCTTTCAATTCTTATGACATTCTTAAATGGGCATTGTTATTTGCATTTCACAGGATAGCAAACAGGTGAAAGACAGCACTTGCTTGGTGAGAACTAATAGTTGCCTCAGTAGTGAGTGGTTCATGGTACAAATTCAATTTGAGTCCACAAAACAGTAAATGAAGGACTTTTCCACGTGGTGACTTTCCAGACCTGCCAAGTTCTCACTTTCCCAGCGGCCTAGGAAAAAGACGGTGTGAGATAGATGGTGGAGCAGGGGAGGAGGCACATCCTCTTCAAGCCCAAGAGCTACAGCTTAGCCCAGGGGACTGTGTCCAGGGCGCTCAAGCCTCCCTAAGAGGTCAGATTTCACACAGCGAGAAAACCTGGGCGCCGGCTTTCCGTGGATGCGGCAGGTTCAGCAGATGCTGAGCCTCCTCCCTCAGGGCGAGCCCACGGAGCGGACTCCCTGGTGGCAGTCTGTGCGTAATTCCTTAACTTAGAGACCACACTCTTGAGTAAACTGGACGGTCAAGCTGCGGACACAAGAAGTGCGCAGGAGCACGGGGCCTGCTAACGGCCCCAGCACCGGGAGGCTTTGCATTTCAGCCCCACGCGCGCACGCGAGACATCCGCGACATCCGCCCCGAGTCCCGGAGGAGGCGTGGCCCACCGGAGCAGCCATCTTGGGCGCCTCTCTGGGCGCCGTGTTTACCACTCTATGGTCCTCCCCCCACCTCCGCTCCCGCCCCGCCCCTCCCTAGTCATTGTCTGGTGGAGCAGCCGCGGCTGCAGCGCCTTCTCTTTATAAGCCCGCAGTGCCCGGATGTGAATGGATTACAATGTATCTTTCAGGGAAACCTATTATTATCAATGTGACTCCACGGGGGAGTCAATGGTGATGATGATGGTGAGGAGGAGGATGATGAGACACCTCTAAACTTGGAACAAGTTTAAGACTTTATAAGAGGAGAAGAAAAAAACCCACCAACAAGATTTGAGGAAAAATTTATAACTATCCTGTATTGATTTTTTTTTATAAACAATAAGAAAAAGTTGTTGGATTTTTTTTTTTAATGATTTCTTTTTTGGGGGAGGGAATTTTGTTGCAATTTTATGGTGGAAAATGCAAAAACCAGAGCCAGGTGCATAATCTTGTATTCTGTGGATATCCCTGGAGCAGAACTGAGTACCAGTTAAAATACTTTTTTGGGGGATACACATGTGAGATACTTAAGTACTTGCAGAAGATTTTTGTTTCTCTTTTTAAAGTCACTTTCCTTGGAATATTGTGAGCATATTTGTGGCCATTTAAGGTAACGTTACAATTTGCTGTCAGAGTAAACTGTTTGTAATTGAATTTAACTTTTTAAAATGTCGATCCCAATGTTTTGTTACAACAAAAGGAACAACCTATTAAATAACTCTCAATGGGAAAAAGTGTGTGCATGTTGTATACGTACTCGCACATATAGCAGTAACAGGGTTTGTAGACTGTGTGTTTTAACACACGTTAAACTCGCGTGTGTTGCGTGTACTGGATGAAGCACGCTTGTTATTATGAAACGATGGGATTATGAAGCTTAGTTTTTATCCTAAAAAGTGAAGTAAAAAAGTATGTTTTAAGAGCATGCAGGGCCTGTTGTACTGGTGAATGTTGAATTAAACTTACAGTGCTGGCGAACGGGACTTAGCGTGCCTAGTAACTCAAGTGTAAAAAACCAAAACATCCACCCTCAAAAATTGCCTGTTTTTTTTTTTTTTGGCGAAGTTTGCAGCTATACTATTCTGTGACTTAAAAGGGAGGGGAAAGAAAATATGCAGTTAAGGTTGCGCCCCCCCCACCCCCAAAACACAGAACTACCGAAATGAAAATCTCCCCAGCAAAATGTGGCTTGATTTATGTCTGGAAAAGAAAAATATTGTTCCTCTTGGCAAAGTCTTTTTGCATCACGTGTATTTGCAGCCAGCAGAAACTTGCTCTGCCGTGTGTGGATGTGCGAGCGAGAGGGACCAAGGAGTCAGAGAAAGAAAGAAGTGAGGGATGTAAACTCGAATAAATTTCAAAGTGCCTCCGATGGTCGAACCGGGCAAAGGCTCAACTGCCCGGGCTTCAGATTGTAACTGACGGTCTGAGGGAAAGTGAGGTGCTCGGTGAATTTTCGTTCGTGTGTTTTCGTGTGTGTGTGTGTGTGTGTGTGTGTGTGTGTGTGAGGCGGGGGAGGTGTTGAGATTTTTTTTTCCAGGGTGGGGGGGTGCATCGCAGCGAGCCGACCCGAAGGAGCCGCGTCTCCACGCCGGAGCCCCCCCACCCATTTCTTTGCTGAACTTGCAATTCCGTGCGCCTCGGCGTGTTCCCCCTCCCCCCTTCCCTCGTCCCCTCCCCTCCCCGGAGAAGAGAGTTGGTGTTAAGAGTCAGGGATCTTGGCTGTGTGTCTGCGGATCTGTAGTGGCGGCGGCGGCGGCAGCGGCGGGGAAGGAGCAGGAGCGGGTGCAGGCGGCGGCGGCGGGTGCAGGCGGCGGCGGCGGCGGCGGTGGAGGCGGCGGTGGTTAGACATGAACGCCGCCTCGGCGCCGGCGGTGCACGGAGAGCCCCTTCTCGCGCGCGGGCGGTAGGTACCGGAGCCGGCGGGGCTCGGCGGGGCTGATGCGCCGAGTGGCGGCGGCGCGGGGCTCGGGCTCCGCGGCCCCGCACGCGGTTCGGAGCCTTCCGCGCCTCCGGCTCCGGCTCCCGGCGCTCCCAGAAGAGACACCCCTTCCCCTCCCGCGCCTCTTCCCTCCCCCTCGTTTCGTCCCCCCCCCAACCCCCTCCCCAGCCACGCCACTTGGAGGGACCGGTGACTTTGCCAAGGGCCTGACTTTAATTTTTACAATCCTTTCTTTCACAAATTAGGGTGCTGGACAATTACGGGACCGACCCTCCACTCTTCTCCCCCCACCCCTCCCTCCGACCCTGTCACCCCTCCCCCTTTGGACGTGTTTTCACTCCAGAGACGCTCATCTTTAATTTCTTTATAGCTACTTTGAAATGCGGAGGGGAGTGGTGTGTGTGAGTGTGTGCCTGTGTGTGCGTGTGTGAGAGGGGGTGGGATGGAGGGTGGGGGTAAAGTTGAGACCGGATCATTCTCAGTAGTTTCTCTTTTCTCTGTGATCCATTCATTTCTCGCTCTACCTCCTGTTGCATAAAACGATGCGCTGAAGAGCGGCTTTTTTTTTTTTTCTTTCCTGGATTTGGTTTTAGAGTGGATGTTACCAGTTTTGATCCTCTCTTTGGAAATATAGTATCGATATCGCTTTTTTTTTTTTTGCTATTGCTGCCTATTCCATCTTTAAAAAAACAAAACAAAACAAAACAACTCTCCCATCCCTCCCTCCTTGCCACCTTAATCTCACCCGCCCCCACATCCCCACCCTCAACCCCCCCTCCCCACTCCCCCAGTCTCCAAAAATCCGATTGTGTTTTCTCCAAGGATTGGGACTGGATTTTCTGATTGCGGTTATTTCCATGTTTCTAGGTTTGTGTGATTTTGCTAAAATGCATCACCAACAGCGAATGGCTGCCTTAGGGACGGACAAAGAGCTGAGTGATTTACTGGATTTCAGTGCGGTAAGAAAGAGCGGTGGAAACTAACAACAGCTGTGAAAACAAAACAAAACAAAACCAAGCCCCCCAAACACTTAGCTAGAAACCCATAGTAATCTAAAGGAGAGAAATAATTTTTAATTGGCTGGATCCTTGGTAAAATGAAGGTGTTTTTGATAAGTTATAACTACAATTTCTGGGTGTGATGGATGATTCAGGGTTTTTTTTTTTCTTCAGAGTCTAATAACTTGCCTTGAATTCTGTACCCACAAACCCCCCAAAACAATTGACTCTCACCCCAGTGGAAAGGAAAAACAGACATCCGTGAAATGACAGACCGCCCCTAAAACTTGGCCTTATCTGAACACTGAGAGTACTGATACTTTGCGCACTACTCCTTTTATTGATTTATTTTCTGGAAATGGAAAAGAAAATAGGAGAGACCCACTTGTCTCTTAAACTTTTAAACTGATGATGCTTTGGATTAGTGGGACGCCTAGTTACCTCGTTACCTCATTTCCTGGGATTCTGAGTACTCGTGTGGATGGACTGAGCATACAGTCCTCAGAACTCGACTGTGTCTGTAAATGTTATGAGATTAGTACAAAGAAGAACTTACACACTTGTGGAGTTTTACAGCCGTACTTGGTCCTTCTCCATCCCTTTGCTTCCCTTTCCCAAACCCAGTCTCAGACATGTCAGGGGGATTAATTGATTTTTAATGTCAGATGAGTTTGGTGTAAGATGCATTTGCAAAGCAAAATGAAAAGGATCCACAAAACACATACATAAATTCCAAACCGCCTTCTAAGTGGGGCTTTTCATGTCACTGCTGCTGCTGCTGCTGCTGCTCTGCTAGACCTTTTGGAGAAATGGCTTTCGGAAGTTTTGTCAGGAAACGTAGCTGTAGGCAGCTTTGTAAGCCCCCTTTCTGCTTGCTGCACTTTCTCCATTCGTTCCTTTGCTTTTTGCAGGCTCTGACCCAGGGAAGGTGCGCATTATCCACTAGATACGTGGAAGAAGAGGGAAACCAATTAGGGTCGATTGAAATAAATGCTGGAGAGAGAGGGAGTGAAAGAGAGTGAGAGTGAGAGAGTGAGAGAGTGAGAGAGAGAGAGAGAGAGAGAGAGACTTGCTTCAAATTGCTCTCATGTTAGAGACGAAATGAGAATTTAGTGCAGGTGGCACTTTTATTTTTATTTGGGTTCACATGTAACAGGCAAATCCTATACGGGATGGAAATGGACATTGCCACGTTTATGGCCAAGGTTTTTAGTATAAAACAAACAACTTTTTCTTCTCCTTTGTAAAACTAGTGCTTTCTAGAGAGGCTGCTGCCCTCCAAACTGAATCTTGATGACATGGGGACTGTGTTTGTTTAAGTGTGGTAGTGCTGGCAATCTGATGAACCTGAGGAAGAGACAGAGCAGTGGGAACGGGGGAGGAGAGGGCTGATTGCTAATTTCGTGCCTGTTTTAGTTCTAAGTTGGATGGTGATGTATTTTATTAAAATGAGCCCGTAGCATGCACTCTGAGTTCTGTGGTGAGAGCATGGAAGATCTTTGACGAACTCTGAAGGCGCAGATGTCTTCTTTTCAACAGTAATATTTCTTTGTTTCTTTTAGATGTTTTCACCTCCTGTGAGCAGTGGGAAAAATGGACCAACTTCTTTGGCGAGTGGACATTTTACTGGCTCAAGTATGTAAATTCTTTTCTTAGTGTGTAGTTAAATGTTCTTAGCTGTTTATTCACTCATTGTATATTTTTGGCTCTGTTGAAGTGTTCTGAAAAAGTCATTGAAATGTTAGCCTGTAACGATATGGTTATTTCATTATCCATCAGTGGTATAACTTACACAAAAAAGGCAACTTTTGCAAAATTAAAATTAGGCCTTTTTAAAAAAAAATCAAGGAAACTGTCTTAGAATTCCATCACTTAATTTAAAAGCAATTTTCTAATACAGTTGTAACCACACATGTGAAGATAAGGCCAATGTTAAAATGAGGGAAATAAATGAATGTTTCCTATTTGAAAATAGAGGGAGAAATCTAACTTTCATATAAAGGGAAAATCACTTGTAAATAATAATCAATTTTATTAGGTACTGTGTATAATTAACCCTTTTAAAGAAATGAGTCCTTCATTTTGCAGATGAATGCTGCCTAGTAAACCATAGATGAAATAGAGAGCCTCTTGCTAATCTGAGCCAAATATGAATTCATTTATTTTTATAAGATCTTTCCTGATGCTTTAGCTGTTTCTTTCCCCTATGTGTTTATGTGTGCAGTGAATTTTTTGCTATATTTAAAGTTGCAAATTGGTAAGAACTTCCCATTTTCTAGATAAAAGGTCTTTGGGTGATGCTTTAGAAAGACGCTAGCGCTATTCACAAAGGAAGCTGGGTGGAAACTGGGTGCGTTGATGATCTAGCATCTGAGGAAGAGCTTTAACAGGGGACTCTCTGAAGGTCTTTTATTAAAAGTGAAAACTGAAAACACATTTGTTTAAAATGTATTTGTTATTTTGTCCCCTGAATTTCCTATCAGAAGGGGGCATGCATTGTTGCCTGCTATTCTTTAGGTTCAAGGCTTAAATCCATTTATGCTGGTTAAACAGCTGCAGTATTTTAGTTCTAGCAGTGGTACATAACAGTACATTAGACAGAGTGCTCTTCTGAAGTCAGCCTGGTAAATGCTGGCATTTTTTAGCTGTGAGATGCTAGTGGAATTGTCTGTTAACTATTGAATACAATTTCCTGTCTCTTAACTATCACAGCAATGAGAAATCTCTTCCCCTTTGTGATTTGTGTACTTAGTATGTTTATGTAAAATGAATGGCTTCTAAAAGTTGCTTATTTCCAAATAAGTTACTTCTTCTGGCTGGCCCCCATAAGTCTAAGGGAATTTTAGTCTCTATAGCTTGACTTACAAAATATGAGATATGCCTCCTATAGTTATATTTTGTCTTTTGTTTTTTTTTAGTTCAGTTTTACTAAAGTACTATTGACCATATGTCTGTTTTATTGCCCTGGACCCTGTTATATTTTCCATTTAGGAACTTTTTTTATGTATTATTATTTTATCTTGGAAATTTCTGTATTTTATTTTTTGTACAACTTTGAAGTAAAGATGAATACAAGTATCTCTTTTAGGCAAATTAATTTTTCATGTTAGACAGTATCCAAACAGTAACTAACTTTATCCCTGACAATAATTTTCTTCATGATTTTACTTAAGAAAATGTGTATGTAGTTTAAATCCAGAAGTAGATTATCTCAGAAATGTAGAGAGATAAACTGCTTTCAAAGTCAGTGCAAAATACTCTTTTGCACTTTGTAAAAACTGACACATTTGGAGTAATTCAAATATAGCAGTTTAGGTATAGCTTATAAAGTGAGGTGATTTAGAAGCATGAAATTGTGTTATGTCTAAAGAGACAACTATGTGTCTGGTCCCTTTCATGTGTTCACATTTAGATAGAGTCCTTGCTAGGATGTTCAAGTGTTCACAGGGAGTCTAGGCTGGATAAGTACGAATATGTATTGACATTGTGCATTTTGGTAAGTGATCACGTATGGAAGCTTACACAGTTCTTAAGACAACTCTGTGTGTGTGTTTATATGTGTACACACATCACATATACGTATATGTGAACCTAGACAGAGACTTCTTTCTTAGTGAGATGTTATGGTATATCTAATGAAGGTGCTGTGGTTATCTTTAAGGTGTTGAACTTCAGGTTACAGTGTACCATAGTTGCAGTTTTTAGGCCCAAATGTTGACTTGTGAAGGTTAAAAAGTGCCAGTGGCTGTTTTGTCTGGGGTGCTGGGATGCAAATGTGAGGTATTCATCCAGTGCGGTAGATGGTGGCTCTAATATACAGGGTACAGACTGGAGTGTTGGTTTTCCTCATCTATTCAAGACATGATTGAACACAGGACTATTAGTGACATAAATGCCTTATATTTCCACTCAATAAGATTAAAGATAAATAATTTATCCGCAATGATAAAGTCTTTTTAAAGCATACCAAATAAAAAATCAGGAAACTGGCCTTTTAACTGGAAGGATGAACTCAAGGTCACTTTGGACAGAGAAATAATTTTCTAAATTTACTTCAGGTTCATATCCATTGTCCTGAGTGGACTCAAATGTCACTTTCATGGGTAGCTTCGAAACTTGGGTCCAGGAAAAAAGATCCAGGCTATAAGTAAACCGTTCATATTTGAAAAACCAGCTGTGTTTTTTCAGTGAGGCATGGCAATGTTTCATGCTTAAAGTTCCCAATAGCTTTTGATTCCATTATTAGGATGCTCCGTCGTGATGTGCAATGTGAGAATGAAAATCAAGTGTGGCCATATTCCCTTTAATCTTTCATTTCACAAACATGGGTTTTCCTGCCACCTTAAGAAATGAGGAGGCTGCTAGGGAGAATGGAATGTAACCTGAGCTACAGCCTGACATTCCCAGGGAGCATTTTTCACATGAAAGGCTTTTGTCAACCCAGGAAAGGACCAGCAGTTTCTGTTTGATGTTTGCAGGTGTTCAGCAGAGAGCACTAAAACAATTCAGCCATGATAGTTCAGAGCCACGATGACCTTAACGGGGGATTGGTGGGCTCTGGAATTATTTTTATGAAATAGTTGTAACCCATATGGTAACTTATACAAAGGGATTTAATATCCGTTATATCACTGATCTTAAAACAAACTAAAAGTATCCACATGCCAGGATAATTGGGAAATTATTCTCATTAAAATGTAGGATGGCAAAGTTACCAAAAGAAAAAAAAATGCACCTAGAGTCTGTAATTTATTTGTTAACAGGGGCTTAATTTTCTAATATAACAAAAATACTGCTTATTTACTTACCTTTGAGTCCTTTATAAGCAAAAGATAAACATGCCAGCTTTAGCATCTTTTTAAAATTTAAAATAGTTTTTAAGTTGGGGCACGAAAATGATCTATACTCAGGAACAACTCTGGTCACATCTGCTACATGTATTTACAGCTAGTGTGTGATGGATACAACATCTTCCTCCCTTAGCTGAAAGGTTGAACCTTTCCCCCTATGACTGTTAAGTTTTACTTAGGCGTTCAGCATTTGTTAAAGGCTGCCAAATGAATGGGTGTTTGAACAATTTAGAGCAGTAGCAAAATGCACCACATCCCTGTCATGGGCATTTTCGAAAAGAGAAAAAGCACTTCTTGATCTTCATACGAGTTAGTTAATCTTTATCCATAGGACACCAAAATGACACATGAGTTAGTAAATCCAGTGAGGGAAAAAGATGGGTCCAATGGGTAGTACTGTATCAGGAAATTCAGGTGGTCAGCATCCAGAATTGATTTCCATGAGTACCAGTTCAAATTTATGGTTATGGCATGAAAAAAAAACTGGTCTCTCCTTAAAGGTATTTTTTGAGTAGAGTTATTTAATTGTCTGTGTGTATGTGTATATGTTTTAAAACAGCCTGACTATTACAGTATAGTTCATAATGGTTGTATGGCTTTTGTAAAGAGCACAGTAATTTACTAGGTTAAAAATAAAGTAAAGTGGAATTAAACCCACTTTGTTAGAATCATGGAATTTTGGGGTTAGAAACCCTGTAGAAATATACAGCCCAGTGCCTCCATTATATAGCCAAAGAAAACTAAGGCTCAAGTTCAGGAGTTTCTATACCTTTATTTGGTGTTCTAAAAAATAACAAATTTTGATTTGCTAATTCTCTGTGGCTCTGCAAATGCTTTATTGGAATAACAACGGTTTCACTACTGTGTTTTTCTGTAATTTATACTACACAATAGAGTATCAAAATTTATGTGTTGATATTTACGCAAACACATGCTTCTGCCTGTGCATGTGATCTTTGAGTACTTCTCAAGGTTTGGAGCTAAATTTTGAATATTGATCATTCTCTTTTGTCTGATCTCCCCCCTGACTGTCTGCAAGATGTTAGATTGAATAACAGGGTGTGGATGGATATGGCAAAATCAAAGTGCTTCTTAATATGCCAAGAGGTATGCCACAAACATTAGACGTGTTGTATTTTTTTAAATTCTCACAAGAACCCAATGAGATGCCAAGGTTGCCATCTTCATTCCATAGGTAAGGAGACTGAGATTCAGAGATGATAAATAACTTGCTCTCAAGATGGTCTGTACTGAGTTAAGTCTTAAAACTCATGTTTGTCTAGCTCAGTACCCTGTTCACACACGCGTGCGCACACACACACACACACACATTCTCAAACACACACAGTCAGCCTAGATCAGTGCCCTGTTCTCTCACACACACACACACACACACACACACACACACACTCTCAAACACACACAGTCAGCCTAGCTCAGTACCCTGTTCACACATGCACACTCTCACAGACACACAGTCAGCCTAGCTCAATACCCTGTTCACACACACACTCTCACAAGTGCACACAGTCAGACATAAGTTATTTTTTTCAAGATTATAGAGGGATAAGAATATATTATTGAGGCTTGGCCTGCAATACCAGTCCTGATCTTAGAGTAGATAAGCATTTTAAAAACCATATTTAAGATAACGATAGAAACCATGCCCGTTATTTTCCCTGCCTCAGTATCCAAATAAGCTAGCCTTCTAATTTATGCTGGATTTCCGTGTGTCTTAGAATGTCTCACTGTTGTTATTATTGTTGTTATTGTTATTACAAGGAAAATATAGTCAATATTTTCAAAGTTGTGCTTTTATTCAATTGACAGTCTCCATAGGGGCCAGTGAAATATCTTGTTTTCAGTTATTTGTATGTATCCAGTCAAACCAAAAGTTGCGGTAACAAAGCCAGCTCTGTTACTATCTAAAAAAAAAAAGATTTGGTGTCTTTAAATGTAAAAGAAGTTTTGCAGTTCATTGTTAGGTCTTTGAAACTTTATATCTGAGAACAATAATCCTAAATTCTGTCAGCATCACTAAAATAAGCAGTATTGAACTTTTGATATCTCTATTACCAGACATGTACTTAAAATGTTACATTTTCTAAATTCAGAAGGAAGAAGCAGTACTCTATTTGACATGACTTAAGTAAATAAAGTGCATTAAACAAACGTGGGGATCCAAGCTCTGTTGAGACTGAAATGCTTAACATTTTTGACAGCATCAGCAAATTATCTTTACCCTACTATTGTAATGAGGAAATCACTTAAATAACAGATGAACAGCTAAGTCACATAAACATATATAATAGAACTATGTAATGAAAGTTTATGCTGTTAATTGCTCGAATCTGTCTTAAATGCTTAGAATCATGAAGCAGTAAAGACTGTCATATAAACAGTTTTGTTTTCAGCTTAAAATTATTCCTTTTTGCTTTCATCTGCTATGATAAACAAAGTAATTTGGTAAGCTTTACGGATCAAACATGTACTCCTAATGGTAAATTATATTTTATATCGGAAGTTTGCAGCCTCGTCCAAGACACAGAGTGGAGTCCTGGGGGCCCCAGGTCTGTGCTTCTCCGTGTTTAGTGCTATGATGCTATTTAGATCAGTTCCCATAAGCCAAGATAACAGATCTTCAGTTGCCTAATAAGGAACATGGTGTGTTTTGAAACGTTCTTCAGTTTATAAGTCTTGAACCAAAATGTACTTGGCCAAATCTTTAGAATTTATATCTATATATTCACTAAAACAGAACTTGCACAGACAGAGCATCAAAATGAAGCTAGGTAGAAACAGAAAAGAATCTTCTGTTTCCTTATTTTTTTGTATTTTATGAGCTATTTTGTATGACCAGGTAGGTGTTCTTCCAAGTTAGCTATATATAGTGCTAAGTATTAGAGAAAGTACATGTAGGTTTATTTTTTAAAGGTTACTTTTGTTATGGTTTCTCATTACTCTGAATAAAATTTTTAACACTGACCACCAAGTTTATAAGCTTACACATGGGTTGTGCATTTTCTAAATCTGAGAGCCCACTTAGGCTCAGCAATGAAGTATGCTCATGAGTTTCAGGTGGATACTTTTAAACCATATGTCTCTTAATGTTTATGAAACAGACATAAGAGAAGTAGCATTTAATCTGTAGAGAAGATTGGTAACACTTTGTTAGAAGTAATATATATGTATATATATAATTGTATATATAAATTATGTCAAACTCACAAGAATAGCAAAAGTGTTGAAAAAGGTTGTCGTGTTTACTTTCATTTCAAAAATAAATAAGGCCCAGTTAATCAGCATATCAAATACCCAGGTGTGTTTAAAATCAGTTTATATGGATAAATTTCAGGGTTGTATGAAAGTATTGTATTTAAAGGTGCAGCTACAGAATTGTTCAAATGGATGCTTTTGTACTTTTGTGTGACAATTAACATTTAATGAATGACTTTCTAGACTGCCATTGGTGGTAATTACTATATGTAGTTTATTAACTGCAGTTCATTGTTGGATGTGCCTGTATTGATTTGTTTTGCAAACAAGCCTTCACACATTCAGCAGTATTTGTACATCACTTGTTTTTTAAGAACCTGTTTCATTTGCTGATGCTGATAATGCTTCTAAAAATTTTAGCTTACAAATCCTCAGGTACTAGAATACCTCTTTGATCAGAGTGATTTTAACAGAATTAAAAATTCTTCAACTTTTTAGCCATGAAAATTTTGCACTCGGACATTCAGGGAATCCCCCAAACACGACACAGTGCTGTTTTTCGGGTAAAACGATTTACAGAAATTTAGATTTGCAGGAGACTTCAGAGGAGCTCTGTCGTTGTTGAGGTAAAGGGACAGAGTTTGGGAGGGCTAAACGTCTTCTGTCCGAATCATACAGTTGGGTGTTGGGCCATAACGGAGCACGAGTGCAGATGTCCTGACCCACTGGTTAGGGACCCCCTGCTGCTTTTAATTAAGGTTTGGACTTCATCCGTTGGTACCAACTGTATGTTTCTTAAAAAGAGGAAAACTTGTATAATCTACCATTTCTGAAAAAAAAAAATAAAAATACAAACCCAGACTGTGAGAGATGGACACCGTAACCCGGCGCTCTTGTCATCGCGTGCTCTAATTTGGCCAGGGCGGTTGACGAATAACTGTTAAAATGTATTGTGTTATTAAAAATAACACAGTAAGACCCATGATTAAATATCAGGGCTGTAATTTAATCTCGGGGGTTCTGGTGCTGTTCATAAACCATTTGGCTTTTTTTCTGTAACAGATGACGTCAAAATACAGCTTGATTGAATTATGACCCTGGGTTACAGGAGCACCTGCTTGTGCCTCTTTACTGCATGGCATGTCAGCGTTTCCATTACAGACTTCTCCTCTGCTCTGACATTTTTAACTCCTACTAGTTAAAGTAGACCAATGGTCGGCATATAAACTTTTAGCCTCCTGGGAAAAGGCTATTTTTTCCAATAAAACAGAGAAGGTGGTGACAAAGGCCCATTACAGAATACCTTTTAGAATGTTCTTCCTTGCTTTAATCTTCCATTAATTTAAACATTCCCTGTTGGGGTACTTAGCTGAATTGAAAGGCATCTAAATGGAAGGTTTTTCATCTCAAATTTCTCAAGTCAAGTCTTAAATATAAGATACTTAGACACTGCTAACCTAGGAAAAGGCCTAGTTTTTATGAAGGAGAATATTGAAATGATAGTTATGGACACTTCAGGTTTCATCTTGTGTGAAATGCTGTAATTGCTTTTATATCCACTTAAGATGATCAAAAATTGATAATGAAAGGTTTAGAAAGGTGTATTTATTTATATTACTACCTAGAGGTTTCTGGCATAGCCTCACTTTTGCCCCTCATATGTGAATATGTAGGCAGTGGACAGAGAATGTTTTTACTTACCTCGCTAGTTACCTATCATAATTCTCATTGGGGGTGCATTTAATGGGTATTTTAGTTCAGGCTGTGTTCTAGTCCCTGTGTTAGCGATTATACCACACAGGGGGCCTTGTGGGAGATTGGGCCTGCCCATAGAGGGCATACAGTCTGACAGGCAAGAATAGAAAACCACATTTATCATTAATCCTCAGTGTCCAGAAGGCAAGTGTCCTTCATGCTGTGGGATTTTAGATGAGTAAGAACTTATTTCTTGCTGAGGGAAATTAAGAGTGAAAGCCTCGTGGACAAATAAATAGACCTTGACCCCTGGAAAGGAGGGGTCAGATTTTGACCTGGGGGGTGTGAAGACTGAGTTTTGGACATCGGGGGCCTGTGCAGCAGGTGCAGGCGACGAGGCTCCCAGCTCTGCGGGGGGTCTGGGCGCAGCAGTGGCTTCCAGGCACACTTCCCTGTCTTGGGGGCCTTTTCTGTTTTCAGTCTTGATTTGGGGATTTCTTTGGGGGCATCAGCGATTAGAATCCAGTTCCTTTCAAAAGTGCATGTTTTCAATGATAACTGCAGGGTGGGTATTGGGGTTTTTATGTCCCCAGTTTCAGACTCTTCCTGCAACATCTTTCAGCAGTGGAAATGGTTTTTGATCCGAAACAATAACTACTTTGGAGAACATGATTTAACTGCATTGGGGAAATCTTGATCCTTTTGCAGTGTTCAATGCTAAAGAGGTGTTTGATACTGACAGAGTGAAAGAACCTCAAAGCTTGCATTTTAAAACTGAAAGAGGTTTGAAGTTCTTCAGTATACTACTTTGAGAATGGTTTTGTAGTATAGTTTAAAATATATTCAGATTGCAAAAATACTCATCATTATAATTTTTATTATCATTGCCATCCCCATGACCAATGCCATATCTTTCGGTTCAAAAGTCAGCAAGGAAATGTGAGAGTTATTATTGCTATGTAATGATACACTTAGACAAGCACTTAGAAAACATTTCCAAAGATACTATGATCCTAGCCAAAACTTAATAACGTTTGTAAAAATATTATGGACTGGTCAGATATACCTTTGGGTGAAATCTATCATAGTTAACATCACAAATAGGAAAAAGATATATAATACCATCTTCTCATCAGGTATTGACGAATTCAAATTAAGATGTCTTTCTCTTTGTGACCTCCAAGTATTTCAATTGTAGCACATGTTTCCAGGGTCCGCAAGAAGCCAAAATTTCAATTGATGGTTGAAATAGGCTTAGGAAGAATTTATTCATGAATAATTATATTTGCTACAGAGTATGAACAAAATCTTTATAGACAAAGAGAATATTTTAGATCCATTTCTTTAAAATGTCAGTTACACACTTGTGTATTCCCAAAAGTTTTTCTTCGCTTTCAAAAATAAGGGATTCACATTGGAATATTTCGCAACTCAGAATATTTTAAACTCAGAAAAAAACTTATTGTCATCAAGTGGTAATGTTACAAGATCGAATATACAATTTCGTACATAATCCAATTTTGTAATTTTGAAAAGAAAGACCAAACAATATCAGTTTCAATTCTTGTTTGAATAATAGTTCTTTGTTGTGTGGCTTCTTGAACATCATTGTCTACTGACTGTGTCCCAAGCCACTGAATGCTTTTCTGTTCTCTCGTGGGCACTGGGATTCTTCATCTAGTTGCTTCTAGCCACAAGGTTATTTTTCTCCCCGCCACCCCCCCCCCAGTGTTACTAACCTCTCATCATTCTTCAGTTTATCTCTTTAGCCCACGTGTAACTATTTCTCTTTTACATGGCATGTACCTTTGCATTGTCTCACTTCTGCAGGGATTCCACACTTTACTCCTTAGTAGTTTTGGTAGGTGAGAAATATTCCATAATTACTTCAATTAGTTAATTTTACTTTAAAATTTTAT
Organism: Phyllostomus hastatus; assembly: GCF_019186645.2. Classification (NCBI taxonomy): domain Eukaryota; kingdom Metazoa; phylum Chordata; class Mammalia; order Chiroptera; family Phyllostomidae; genus Phyllostomus; species Phyllostomus hastatus. Next base: position 44,474,710 of record NW_025333960.1, on the reverse strand, counting down.
TGTTGTTTAAGGCCTGATTATTTAAAGAATGTTGAAAACTTCAGACAGGTGAAAAGAATGAATGCATGTCATGTTATTTCTTTCCATTGTGATGATAGTTTCTGGAGTAACAGTTGAATTATTAGGAATTAGGAATTTTTGTTTACTCATTCATTCATTCATTGAATTATTAAGAGTTAGTAATTTTTATTTCCTTCATTCATTCCTTCATTCATTCAGTAAATGTTTTTTCGAGATGCAAGACGAGAGAAACTACGGTGATACAAAGAAGAAAGAATTTGAACTTCAGCATTGAAACGGAGCACAATGTTGCTGTGTTAGGTGAAAGTCTACAGTGATTCAGTAGCAAAGTACTTTTAGTGACATCGACATAGAGAATTAGATTTCTTTAAAAGATATTTTCCAAATATAACTAAATGCAGACTTCATAGTTCCAAAGGAGACAGAAATCCTAGAATCTTTGTACGTGTGTACTTCTGCATGAGTATAAAAGAAAGAAAATGATTCTAAAGATTATGGAAATGGACCTTGAAGAATACTATGTGAATGTATTCCCAAATTTAGTACCAGAGACTCTTTCAGAGGCATGACAGTTACATTCCATTTGTCCTTTTTGAGCAGAAATTAAAAACTTGAATATATAGATAGCATTCATTTTCAAGAGCACTAGATACTTATTTATAAGGGTAGGCAAAAGCAAGTTTATAGTCATGAATATGCAAAACAGTTTACTCTTGTATTGTTATTTATTATATTATTTTCCATATGAACAACTATAAACTACTTTGCCCAACCCTGTATGCTTATCTTTTTTATTCCTACACTTGAAATTTTTAGTTATTTTTAAATTTATCTTATTTTATTTTTAAAAATATTTTATTTATTCATTTTTAGACAGAGGGGAAGGGAGGGAGAAAGAGAGGAAGAGAAACATCAATGTGTGGTTGCCTCTCAAGCGCCCTCTCCACTGTGGACCTGGCCCATAACTCAGGCATGTACCCTGACTGGGAATCGAACCTGCAAACCTTATATACAGAAAAGTTAGTTACTTTGAAAATTAAATACTTATTTATTGAGCTTCTGCCACGTGTCAGGACCATGCTATGTAATGGAAATAAAATGACAAGCAAGACACGTCCCTGTGTAAATTAAATGTAGGAGACACACATTAACTGAATTATCAACGAAAGAAATGTCAAGTGCTACATTTGAGAGGTGTGTGACATTAGATGAGTTTGCAGTAGGGATATCTGGCCAAGCCCAAAAGTCAGGAGAGGTTCCCTGAAGCTGGCACACCCAAATGGAGGTCTGCGGGATAGTGGGGGGTGATGTGGGCTGGGGGCAATAGGTTCCACCAGCAGGTCGTGGTGGTCGGGAGGGGACTCAGGCGTGGTGGGAGTCGAGGCTGGGGAGCAGAGTGGGGCCACCTCACTGCAGTGCTGAGCAGTAGGGAGCCTTGGCAGTGTGCTACCCATGAAATTGTGCCTGGGCCATTGGCTGCAGCCTGGACGGAACACAGACCTCCAGGCTAGTGGCCGTGGGTGGCCCAAAGCAGTTGTGAGGCTTCTGCAGACCTTCAGGTGGAGATGGGCTTGCTGGTTCTGCGGCATGGGTGGTGAGGTTGGGGAATTCTCTGCACAACCTGTTTGGAATCTATGACTTGAGTCCACGGGGGAACATTTATCGTGGGCACTTGCCATATTTTGTGAAGCTTTCTATAACTTTAATACTTGAAAATCTACTTTACTTTATACCTTGTAACAGTAACTGACACCTAATTCAGCTACCATGTGATACCCATTGTCTTTTTTTAGCAACCAAGAACCATAGAAGTGCTTTTTATTTTCCAAAAAGAAATGGTAGGTTGATTTTTGCAGTTCTCTTGTGAGAGGGTGCAGAGGTGGAAGTGGGAGAACAAGGCAGAAGGGACTCTTCTTTCTTATTTAAGGGTCTTCAGTAATTATACACCGTTTAGGCTTCCTATAGCTTCTGTTCTTGTTACCAGCAAACACCATCGTTTAGGGCAGCCTGTGGACTCGAATCCATGGAGTGCCTGTAACCAGGTGCCTGATTCACATCCACAGCGTGTTGCTGAGCCTCTTCGTTGGTCAACTTTAGGAGGGTGGTTTGATATGATATTCTGACAGATCAAAGCACTGTTATTTGATTGTATTTTTTGAGGTGTCCGTGAAGGGGTATTATCTGTTAACTTTTGATCAGGAACAAAATGAAGCTTCCCTTTTTTTGTTGTTGTTTTTAAAACATCCCGGCGAATATCCTGCCTCTTTTCTAGCGATGGTTTCCCTCTTTGACTCGGACCCTGTCACTCGTTCTCTGCCTCCCTGGCCCCTCCTTTCCCTCCACTCTCTCGCTGACCTTAGAGTTCACTGTTGGGAGTCACCTCTCAAACCAGTGTGTTTGGTGTTCGTTAATTCATTTTAGTTAGGAGAAACATTGCCATCCTTGTGCTTATTGACCGTTCAAGTTGAAGAAAATGTATAGTTCCCTCCCTCCCTCCCTCCCTCTCTATCTCTGTCTCTCTCTCTGTCTCTCTCATCTTTGCATAGGCCAGCTAGTGAGAGCATTGGGGTAATGCTGTGGGCAGGAACTGGATCCTGATACCTGTGCCCTATGCCCATGAGTAGTACATGGCTCCAGGCCCCTGGCGCTCTGTGCGTTCTTTACCAGAAGGGTGCTGAAAGGAGAGAGGCATAGAGCCATCTGCACTGAGCGGAAAACTTCAGAAACCGTTTGCCTTGCTGCTGGTGAGTTAGTAGGGTAATGTTGATGTGAGTGGACAGCATTCACATGTTGTCTCCATCCCCTGGAGAATTCCTTCAGCGTCTAGGCATGCATTAGTAACTTTCAGTTAAAAAATAAAATAAAATAACTTTCTTTTTGGGATGGGAAGGCACACAAGTATTTCAAGAGCATCAGCAATACTTTACTTTTGGCAGGGGAAAGGTAGAATGTTAGTAATGGTTGACAACTCTATGCTTGAGGTATTTCGTGATTAAAAACAAAGCAAAAAAGTAACAAATGAAACAAAAAGTCTCCCTCCCATTTGCATTTCCCTCTGACCACAGCCCTCTTTCTGGCCGGCCTTCACAGCAAGAGCTTTGTTAATTGTCTGCACGGGCTGCTTCTGTACCCTTTATCGCCTGTGCTTTTTATGTTAACTCTAACCCCACCCGAGTCTTTCAAAACATGTTTTACCTCATGCTGTTTGACACCTACAGAATTGTACATGCAACATATATAAATTATATAAATTACATAAATTATATAAATAGTGGAGTGAAGACCCGTAGACCCACCACCACTCAGTGTGAGAGCTAGAGCAGTGTCAGAACCTTGGCCTCTGCCCGTGGGTTCTTTCCTTATCCACTTACCCCTCTCTTCCCTGCCGGAAGCAAATGCTCTCTCTTTTTAAGTAGTTTTGTGACAAGCGTATGGATCCTTCAGCACTATATTGTTTGGTTTTACTTGATGGAGGATCATATAAATGGTATCCCTCTTGTATTGTCTGTACCACTTATTTTTTCACTCCGTATTATGTGTTTAAAATTTATCCATGTTGTTGTATGTGGCCTTAGTTTATTTTTACTGCGGGTGAATATGCCTCAGTTTATTTATGCATTTTCCAGTTAATGAACCTTTAAATTGATTCTTCTTTAAAAATACATACTTTCCTGAAAATCTCCTGCTGCATGCTTGGTCATTTCTTGATATTTAGGGTAGCTATTCTGTGAGTAAGAAGGCTAGGTTGTAGAGTTATGTGAATGTTCAGCATGACTCCATAGTGCCACATACTTTTCCAAAGTTTGTTACCAATTTACATTCCCATGGGCAGCATAAAAGATTACTATTGATGGACATTGTTGCCCACCTTTGGTAGTAATAAATTTGTTAATTTGTATCAAGCTAGTTGGTATAAGATTAAAATGTATCTGGCTGTGGTCTTAATTTGTATTTCCCTGATAATTAATGAGGTGAAACATCTCTGTATGTTTTTATTTATCCTTTATGTTTGTTGTTCTGTGGAATCTCCCTTCCCTTTCAGTTTTTTTTCTTACTGATTTGTAGGTGTTCTTGATATGTTTTGGGGTCATGATTCTTTCTGTCAAGCATGCTGCAAATACTTCCCCTTATTTTGTGACCTGTCTTTGTATCTTCCTTGTGGTGTGGTATGGTATGAACAGAAGACCTTAAATTTATGTTGTCATATTATATTTGTTCCTTTGCCTGTTTTGTGTCATGATCGGAAAATTCATTTCTACTCCAAGATCATAAAGATTTTCTTTTACATACTTCTAAAAGGGATCTCATAGTTTTGACTTTCTCATTTAAATTTTTAATACAGTTGGAACTGATTTTGTAGAATGGGAAGTAGGGGCTCATTCCACATTTCCATAAATGTCTTCTTAATACCCATTTTTTCTAGAATCGTGCATTGAAAAGTTCATCCTTTTCCCAGTTGCCCACAATACTACTTCTGTGATAGTCCTTTATTGTAATCTGATGGTCAGTTTGTCTGCCCCTGCCTCAGTTCCATAATATAGTGAGTTTTAGCTATTTGGGGGCCTATGTTCTTCGACAGAAATTTTAAAATAAGCTTGTTAATATTTTTCATGAACTTTTTAAGGATTTTATTGAAGTTACATAAAAACCAGTGATTGGGGGAAAATCAATATTTTTAACAATAATTATTTCTACTCATGAATCTCTCCATTTCTTCAGGTCTTTCTTGATATCTCAAAGTTTTATGCTTCTGCATATCTTTTGATGATTTATTCTTAGGTTCCTTATTTTTGTTGTTACTGTTATTAATGGTATTTTCTTTTAAATTAACTATTCAAATTGTTTGTTGCTGGTCTATATGAATGCAGTGGATTTTTAAAATTTATTTATTATTTATTTAAACATCTATTGATATTAGAGAGAGAGGTGGGGAGGAAGGGAGAGAGAGGAGGGTGACAAAGAGAGAGAGAGAAACATTGAAGCAAGAACCATTGATTGGTTGCCTCCTGTATGTGCTCCGACCTGGAACCGAACCCGCAACTTAGGTATGTGCCCTGACCAGGAATCGAACCCTCAACCTTTTGGTTTATGGGTCAGTGCTCCAACCAACAGAGCCACCCAGCCAGGGCTACAGTTGGTTTTTGAATATTGCTTTTCATATTCAGCCATGTTGCTAAACTCTCTTATTAATTCTAAATATGTCTTTGTGTTTTCTTCAGAGTTTTCTAAATAGTCATACCTTGTGCAAGTAATGATAATTCTGTTGTTTTTATTTTCAAAACCCTGTATCTGGCTTCTTTCTCTCTTACCCTCATTTTGATATTAATGATAGTAGATATATCAATAAGGAACTTTACTTCTGTATGTATTTTTGCTAAAGGTTTTATCATGAGTGATACTGAATTATAGACAATGCTTTCTCTGTATATATTTAAATTATGATTAAAAAATGTCCTTTACTCTCTTACTGTTGTCAGTGACACTTATCTTTTTCCCTGTGTAAACTCCCTTTGCCTTTTTTATATAAAACTAATATGATTGTGATGTATTTTTATTATTCTTTAAAAAATAATATTCTGGACTGTTTTCTGTTATTTTCTTGAGTATTTTGCATCTGTTTCTGGAGCTAAGATTGGTATATAATATTTCTTCTCTCACTGCCCTTGTCTGGTTTTGGCCACACGGTTATACTGACCTGTAAATAAATAAAAGAATATTTCCACTCTCCTTTCTCTGGAAGAGTCTGTATAAAGCTGAAATAATTTATTTCTTGAAATTAGGTAAAACTTGTCTGTATATCTGAGCCTGGTGTGAGAAAACTTTAAACCACTGATAAAAATTTTTAAAGTATTAAGAATGAGTGTTTTACTTTTTTCCAGGTACTTTAAAATTTTTATGCACAAATAAAATTATATGTGATATATACTTTTTCCATTTTATATAAGTTTTAAAATTGATTGCCATAAAGTTGTTCATGGTATTCCCTTATTAGCTTTTTAATCTCTGCTGACTATATAATTAAGTTTCATTTTTCATTACTGATTTGATTTGCATTTTTCTTGATCAAGATCACTAGAAGTTTTTCTCATTTATTAGTCTTTTCAAAAACAGTCAGCACTTGGCTTTGTGTATTTGTGTGTGTGTGTATGTTTTCTACGTTGATTTCTAATCTTTCATTGTTGCCTGGTTTCTCTGCTTTGGGTTCATTTTGATTTTTTTTAACTTCTTCAGTTGGCCACATAATTTGTTATGTTGTCATCATTTATTATTATTTTTTTAATGTAAGAACTTAAGGGACTAAAATGCCCTCAATGTATGACTGTCACTCTGCTCCATAGATTTTAATATGTAACACATTCATTATATTTTATTTATAAGTATTTAAAAATTCCCAATATGATTTCACCTTCGACCCTTTCAATATTTATTGGTGACTGAGAAATTTTATAAATGAATGTCATTCATTCTTTTTATTATCGAGTTCTAATGTAATTAATTTGTTGTCAGAGAACTATTTTCATGTGACAATAGTTCTTTGATTCTTGTGGGACTTGCTTTATTTTAGGTTTTAATTAATCTATTTTTATAACTTTCATTGTGTACTTGGAGAGAATGTATATGACTTGAAGGGTCTGTATGTGTCCAGAAATTTAAGCTTGTTAATCATTTCTTGCAACCATCTGTACCTTTTCTAATGGTTAGCCTTTGGGTGGTGAGGGGTCTGCCAGACATATCTGTCATTGAGAGAAATGGATTAAAATAATCCTGAGTGTGACTTTGCCAACTTCTCCCTGTGCTGTTATGGCTTTATACATTTTGAAATTATATGCATTCAGGTATAGAATTACTAGATCTTCCTGGTAAATTAAATCCTTTATCACTTTGTATGTACTCACCCCCTTTCTGCTCTTTGCCTTAAAGTATATATTTTTCTGTTATTAGTATAGGTAACCCACTTTCCTTTAGGCTAATATTTGTCTAGTGTGTCTACTTTTTTAACTTTTATTTTCAAGCCATTCATGTTGTTGTACTTTAGATACAGCTGGATTTTAATTTTAATCTAAAAGTCAGATAATATGAAGTCATTTACATCTATTCACATATTTCACACTTCAGTTCAGGCCACTTTCATGGGCTGCAGCAATGCCTTTTGGAATTGCACAGTGTGGTCTCTCTGTGACTACTGTCATCTGCATGCTTGATTTCCACTTGTATTGCTTCCCATACCCTCTTTTCCCTTCCTGTCATTCCTTTAAAGAAATTGATTAAGGTTTTGTTTGTTTCTTATTTCGTTTTCCCCTCCCATTATTTGGAATTTATTTCTGTTCTTTTAGTGGCTACCTTTGATATTTTATTATGCATATACAGTCTTAACTCTTTTTTTGAAACAATTTTAATTCACGAAATACTGTCCCTTCCATTAACCCTCTTCCTACTTGGAGTATTTTTTTTTGTTTTGAGCTTTAAAATATTTTCTACAAATTAGATATGATTGTTTTGTAGACAATGCTTAGATTTTCTAGCTTACTAATTTCTTTGCTCCACACTTTCTGCCATCTTAGCTCTTCTTTACAGGATTGTTTTTATATTTGGTGAAGTACATACATCCTTTAGAAGTTTTTAGGTATAGGGATATTGGAGGTCAACGTTGTATTTTTGTTTATCAAGAATCTCTTGATAGTCTCAAAAGATAATTTTGCAGTATACACAATTTCAGGTTACATTTTTTTTCTCATTACTGTGATATTTTATTCTACTGTCTTCTGAATTCCATTGTCACTTATGAGAAGTCTGCTGTCACTCTAACTGCCATTCCTTTCTAGGACATATAGCGTTTCCCCTGCCTTCTCTTTCTCTTTTGATAGTTAGTGATACTATTTCATTAAATCTCTCAGCAATTTTTTGAGAAAAATGTTTATTTTTGGTGGAAATTCTGTGCATCTGGTTTCTTCATACCATATTTTTTTTTAGTGTATTTTTTTCTCTGTCTTTTTTTGCTGGCTGTTCTGCCTAAACTATAAATATTGGGCTTTCTTGGGGATTTTACTTGGGCTTCTTTTCATCTGCTGTTCAGAGGCAGCATGATATAATGCCTCAATCTAGAATCAGATTGGGTTGGTTATCATTCAGTTACTAGCAGTGTGACTGTGTTTTCTTATTGTAAAATAGGTAGAGACAGGGTTCTGGGGGGATTCAAGTAAGATAATATGTCATGCACTTAATCCATGTCTAACATATAATAGGCAATCAGTACTTTTCTACCATTATTCTCATGTCTATTTTCTTCCTAAGGAACCTTGTTTATTTCCAATGTAACAGTTCTTATAGATATTTTTTCTAGTCCCATTTGTTCTTTCTATTGTCAATTTGCAGAGCCAGTAGCCTTTTATATTCAGTTTCTTCCTCTTCCCTTAATATATGACTTGTCTAGTTTTCTATATCATAGGAATGGCATCAGCATGCACCTAGTTGATTAAACCAAGATCTGGACCTTGCCCCCTTTTTTTCCCTTAACTTTCTCTCTATCTAATCATCCTGGAGTTCTGTTCTCCACCTCTGCCTTTACTCGTCAAGATCAAGGCACCTTAATTTCTTGTCTGGTGTACTTCAGTAGCTCCCTAACTACTCTCCACATTTCTGTTTCTTCCTGTCGAAGCTGTATTCCAAAGCAGCCAAAGTGATTTTGAAAGAAATATCAAACAGAGCACTTTATTTCCCAGCTTCAGTTTTTTCACTATTATAAATACTTTTAGCATTAAGAATAACTTCTCTATATTCCTTAACATATTTTAAGGTACCTCCAGAATCTGTTTGTTTTTTTTTTCTGCTATTTTCTCTACACTCAAGCTGTATTGGACTTCTTTTAGGTCTTGGAGTTTGCCAAGCTTTTCCTTGATTTGGGGCCTTTGCACATGCTGTGGAGCCCTTTTCCCTTAACCCTTTGCTGGCTAACTCTTTTCAGATCTCATCTGAAATGCCATTTACTCATTAAGGCTTTCTTCTATCTCCTGATCTAAATAAAGACTTCTTTTGATTCAGTAAGTACTGGCTTTATTTAATAAATAATTCAATAAACATGTATGTATTTCAACTTGAATATGCTGATTAAGAGAGATGATGGACGGGACCATGCACCATTTTAACTTTAGTCACAGTGTTGCTATTGGAAACCACTAAACTTTTTTCCTGTTGTGTGCATTTATTGGATCTTCAAGGTCATATAAATTTCTTAGGCTCACATTATTTTTTTTCATTTTCACATGCATCTTGCATGTATGTTTATTGCCAGATAAAATACCAGTGCAAATCAAGGAATGGAGAACTCACCCTCACTAATACCACATGTCAGGCAATCTTATGTCATTATCCTAGATTAAGCCCTGGTCATTCCCAACTCACTGAAGAAGAAACTGACTCAGGGAATCCCCTGACTTGTCCAAGGCCATAGAGGTCATTGGGGCGGAGCCTAGGTTTAGCCTAGGTGTTTGAACTCCAAGAGCAGACCTTGTTCCGTGTCTTCTGCCTTGGTTCTTCTCTGGACAAACTCTTACAAATTGTTATAGTGAGTACAGTTCACAAAGTTTGTTCACATATATTATTTTATATAATATGCACATTAGGTTCTAGAGGGGGCATGATATTGTTGACATTTCATTATGGATCAAGCTCTTTTAAAAATTATTTATTTATTTATTTATTTATTTATTTATTTATTTATTTATAGAAAGCAGGGAAGGGACGGAGAAAGAAAGGGAAACACTGATGTGAGAGAGGAACATTGATTGTTTGCCTCTTGTATGTGCCATGTCCAGGGACCAAACCTCCATCCTGGGCATGTGCGCTGACTGGGGATTGAACCGAGGATCTTTCACTCTGTGGGATGATGCCCAGCCAACTGAGCCACACTAGTCAGGGCATGAATCAAGCTTTTTATTCACCAAGTCTTTTATTCCCCAGAGTATCACTTGAAGGTCTTAGAGTTTATGGATGATAAAAGTTAAAGAATTAAATGTTAAGTGAGTTCTCTGAGAAGTGACACAATGTACTATTCAATTGTTGATGAGTTGTTTCTTTTTAATTAGCTGGAGTTTGTAAAACAAACTTTTTTTTTAACTTTTTAAAAAGATTTTATTTATTTTTAGAGAGGGAAGGGAGGGAGAAAGAGAGAGAGAAACATCAATGTGCGGTTGCTGGGGGTCATGGCCTGCAACCCAGGCATGTACCCTGACTGGGAATCGAACCTGCGACACTTTGGTTCGCAGCCCGCGCTCAATCCACTGAGCTACTCCAGCCAAGTGGTAAAACAAACTTTTTAAATTTCAGTTACTGTGTTTGGTTGGTTGGCTATCTATTGATACACATCTATAACTGAATGTTTTAGAGGAAAAAGTAACTAGTACAACCAGGCCTGGATTTATAGGTATTATTCTTAGAAGACTAAGTTTATTTTTTAAGTTAATTATTTACAAAGAAAAGTATTAACTAGGTAAATATTCTGTTAGTACTTGGTTATAGCAAGAATCAGGAAAGTGGAAGTGAAATTCAGGCAGTGTCATTTGGGTGAGTTGGGTCACACCAGAACGGGATGTGGGGAGGGGCTGTGCAAGCGCTGGCGCGTTACCCTCTCTGTCCAGAGCTTCCCCAGGGCCTTCCCTGGCTTTTGCACTCATGCTAAATGCTTAGTGTATTGGCAGGGTATTCTGGCTTAAGTATACATTCTGATTTTGATTTTGTAAAGCTAAAATTAAAAAAAAAACTCATGCTAATATTTAGTATGAATTTTACCATTTTACCTCTTATATGTATAGCATGAACTTTACCTTGAAAGAAGAAATCAGTCTACTTTGTTAAAGACCTGGAGAGTAAATCCATGTTTCTGAAACTAGAATGAAAGACTAGATTAGGGGTCAGCAAACTTTTTCTGAAAGGAACCAGATAATAAACATCTTCGACTTTGTGGGCCATACACTTTCCCGTTACAAGGGCTGAATTCTGCTGTTGTAGCATGAAAGCAGCTGTAGGCAGCAAGTAAACCAAAGACCATGCCTGCATTCCAGTGCAACTTTATTTACAAGAGCAGGCAGCAGCTGGATGTTGCTGGGTGGGGGCGGGTCACGGCTCGCAGCTCCTCAGTCTGGAGAAATGTGTTTGAGACCTAAGTGTAAGAAAGGGTGGGCTTCCTCCCTCCCAGCCCCCTTCATTGTTGATGCTGTGATCTGGGGGGACTCACTCTAAGTCTCTACGAGTGAATTTATTCATTTGAAAAGTGGGACAGTCATACATTTTCTTTTATGGATAATATCTGTTTTCTTTATAGTTTCTATGCATTTAATACATGTAATAATTATAATTGTGAGCCTATCTTGTACACAGAGAAAACTTTAAAAATTAAAACACAAGCTAAAAGGGAAAGCTGTGAGAAAAATATGTGAAAGAATTTGTGATGAGTAGATCAGAATTTTTGTGGAATCGAGGATGAATGTAAATAGATCACTAAATAAGCATTAGGTATGAAGATCATTATGGGTGAAGATTGTTAACTTACTGAATTTTGTGTCATATAGTACCTAATTAGAGCCATTAATTGATTATTTTACAGCATTTTACTTAAACATTCATTTATCAATTAATTTAGTAAATTTATTGAGCCTTCACTATATGTGAAGGACTATGTTGAATGATTGAGGAAGCAAAAATGATGATAAATAACAGTTTTTGGTATCAGGGAGATGGATATGTATTTAAAATACCGTTCTCCGCTAGAGGTATGTAGGTATGGGCCACCGCTAGGACAAAGAACCACCGGAGTGGTGGGAAGTGCCGAAGTCCGTTCATGGAGACTGGGTGTCATTGGGCCTTGAGGAATGAATGGGGAGTCCTCAGACAGACGGTTAAAGGACAGTTTCAGCTGAGGGAAAAGTGTATGCAGTCATGAACTTGGGAACCACAGATGTGGAGTAATGCGAGCAAGTGGGGGGCAGGAGGCTGAAAGCTGGGCCCGGGCCAGGGCCAGGGGGTGAGAGTCAGGGAACGTGAACATTTTCGGAGCCACCGAGTACTTCGGGGATCTGATGCAAGATATGACACATTTCCATAGGAAAATTCATACACTGTGAAGATTCAACATTTTGCATACAGTTTTTGAATAAGGATGTAGAGATCAATTTGTGAATGTTATAAACTTTCTGTGTGCTCTTGAAAAATAATGGGAATTTGTATACAGTAGTATAGACGGCCCCAGACTTAACGATGGTTCAGTTTAGGATTTTTTCACTTTACAATGGTGCAAAAGCAATCCGCACTCAGTAGAAACCATCATTTGAATGTTAGACTTTGATCTTTTCTTGGGCTAATGATACACGGTAGGATATTCTCTCCAGCTGCTGGATGGAGTTGGGCAGGTCACCATGAGGGGGAACAGTGGCACCCCACAGCAGTGACATTCTCCCTTTCCTTCTCACGGCACACGCACACTAATCACCAACTTTCACCAACTTTCTGTGGCACACCAAACAACATATATAGTTTGCTGATCTGACAAAAATAGGTATCATTTTGGTTCACTTACACCAGGTGGCTGTTGTGTTGGCTGTTGTCATTTTTTAAATTTGACAATCCAAGGAAAAAGAGGTGTCCCTGACAGATAGCTATTGCATGTTTTAAACGCTTTTATGGCACACTGGTCGATAATTGTTCTACAGTGGACTGTGTTCCCCGTATGTTTTGGGTATTGTGTTCTGAGCGTGTTTAAGGTAGGCTAGGCTAAACAAGGATGTTCAGTGAGTTAGGTATGTAAAGTGTGTTTTCTTTCCACTTATGTTCTCAGCTTAAAATGGGTGTATTAGTACCTAATCCCATCTGTCTTCAAATGCTGTATTGTGATGCTCGGTGCAAATACTCTTGAAAAGCTTAATTAAAGTATTTTGCTTCATTTACTTAAGAGTATATGAGATTATGCCAAAATTTTTGTTTTATAATTTTCTTAAAGAGATGGTTAAAGCAAAATCAGAGAATGCATATTGGTAAGTGTCCACACACCTCAGCTGCCTAAATGCTGAAGAGATAGATAACTTTTGATAGAGGTTCCTCATCTACAGGATGATACTAGTTGCAGGACTTGCCTTACAGACTTGCGGAGATCAGATGAGCTTGTCCAGTATGGCACTGAGCCTGGGGTTCGCACGTAGTGACACCTCAGGGGTGTGAGCAGCTAATATTGTTATCAGGGTTGTGGGAAACCTGTGATTTCATGTATGTACATTTGTATTTGGGGTGCTCACAAGTATTTGAATTCCCTTATTGAACAGATCACTAGTTCTGTGTTATTTGCTGCATGAATGTCTATATGGGCCCGTGTATTTCTGGGTCATTGTGGGCCATTTCTTTTGGAATAAAGCTCCCTTAACCAAAACATCCTTCACAGCCCTCACAGCCCTGGCTAAGCTCTTCCCAGTGACAGGGTGCATTACATGTTTTCTGTATGAAACAGCAGCAGTGGTGTAGATAAGTTAACCAATGAACATTATTATGTGCTTTTTTTCCTGCTTCTAATATTCAGTGGGGAACCTTTCCTTGTTAAGAGACAGTGACAAGGCCAGTTGGCCTAAAATTAGACCCAGCAGCTGTGTTTGGGACCAAGGCCCCACATGTGCACTTCATCCTCTCCCCGCTGTGCTCGTCTGCTGCTGCGTCTTGCTTCAGGAAGCAGCCTTTGTGGGTGAACTGTAAGGTCCATGTTTTCCCTGGTACAACCAGAAAAGTGCTTCCGTGTAATCTTATGCCTTATTTATTTACACTTACGGAGTAGCAAATCCCAGAACAACAAAAGTTTCATTCATTCATTCATGTATTTATTTATTTCAAACCATCCTCTAGGATAATCTTAACTCTGGCTGTGTATGGAGATTTGAGGCTTTATCCTTAATTATCCATCAATTATCAATAAAAGAAAATATGTATTGAAAAGTAAACATTGGAACCAAAATTAAGGAATTAGGTCATTGTTATATTTAATGGTTACCAAAGTAAGTTTTTTTTTTCCAAAAAGAAAAATATCCCATGCCATTTTTGATATTTTTGATAGATAGACATAATCTAGATTTTGTTTTATCAGTTTACATGCAGGAGCCAATGTTAGCCAGTGTAATTTTATAGATCCTAGTGTCTTTGTATTTCTTTGACCTATTGTTTAGTTAATTCTTTAAAAATATTTTTAAAGAATATATTCATATACACAACATTATCATGATTTGGTTTAAGTATCTGTGTTTATAAGTGCCTTCATTTCACCTAATTAAGTTATTTAGTCATTTACATATTAGCAACATACAATGTATTTCACTTTTATAGGAACTTATTTTAATTATACCACAGTTCTCTTCTGCTCCATTATTGCCATAGATCAAGCTGAATAATAGCAGTCTTAAAAGCCATATGCTAAAAGTGATTATAGGTCATTAAGGCCAAATTAAGGTAACATTTCTGATGGCCACAAGCGGAAGTCTAACTAACAATTACTGTTTTCTTTTGCTTTGGGGAACTCATTCTATTTGGCTTTGATGTTGACAATCTTATAGTTGAATGACTGGAGTTTGGCATGTTTTGGTAGTTGCTTTGATCATGCTAATTTTTTTGGCAGGGGTGGGGGGTGAGGTGGGGCAGAAGGGCAACATACAATACAGACTTTTCTATTTATCCAGAAATCTCTATTCAATAATTTTACTGCCATCTCTTTCAAAAAATTATGTTTTTTTCTTTAGCCCTCTCTCTTTCTACCTGTCATTAGGAGCCATATGGGCAACCAGTCCTCAAAACATAAATATTAGAATGTGTTTAAGGTACTTTGGTGAATAATGACAATAAAGTTGTTGTGCACTTAGAAGTGCCCTAAATAAGAATAATCACATCCTTCCAAAGAGACAAGCCGTGGCTTAATCTCTTTTGATGGAAATTTTGCCTAACAACAATAATGACAAGAACAATCTGGATTTTAATGAGTCAATATTTCTCATTTTGGTTGGCCTAAAATCATGTATTGAGAACAAAGGACATCCTTCAGACTTACCCATGTGCATTTTGTACCCTAAGGATATATGGCTCTAGCACTGTTGATTTTCTCTTTGAGAAATTTGTAAGTTTTGTATGGAAATAAAAATTCTGGATCATTTTGTTGATTGTGTAGACAGATAGCTAGGGAGATCTATTTTTAATCAAATCATTATTTGATTTTGTTCCAGGTTCATAATCTGTGATTGAAATTAATAAGATATAAGTGGGAAAACTACAACTGAAACATCCCAGTTTAGACTTTATAGTAAGTTAGCTTTTTGTTGCATTAATGTATATGTTCCAACATTTTCAGATTTGGAAGGTATTGGGCAGTTATACAAATATTACAGTGGTTGATATGGAACCTCTGCATTTGGTTGGAAATATAAGTTTTCACTAGCTCATGCAGTTTTTTAATATTTCAACTTAAAGTGATAGTTCCGTCTGGACATGTCAGTATGGAAATTGTTAATTTACCTTTTATGTCAAAGGTGGGGGGATAGGAATATACATTTAATATTTTGTCGTATTTGCATTAAAAAAATCACAAGAATCAAAGTGGTTATTACCTGAGAAGGATTGGAAAGATTAAAGAATAGTATGTAGGAGATGAATCTTCTGAATGTATAACTTTTTATATTATTTAATTCTTGAACCATGTGAGTGTATTTTCCCTATGTGCACAAAACTTATAACTATATTAACACTAAACAAAAATCATCATTCTTATTGGTATGGTCATTTTTTAATATTAATTTAGTTCAACTTAAACATATTGGATACTTTAAAGCATAGGTTTGGATAACACCACAGTATTAAAAATCAGACCAATTACAAACTCTAAGGGAGAACATTGTTGGACCAAAAGAGAATTTGTTGGTTCACAAACTGGCCCCCATACACAGAGTGCCGGGTGTTCTCTGGAGAGATGGGAGGAAGAGGCAGAGCACTCCAGACTGGTGGTGGTAGGTTCAACAAGCAAGAGAACTTAGATACAAGTCTTATCTCAATCCTCACACTGCCCCCCAGAATCCTGAAGTCTACTTAGAGGCCTTAATGGGATTCAGTCACATATCAGTGCAGATGACATGTGAACACCTCACTCTCTCAAGGCTGTGTCCTTGAGACAGCTCTGGCTATGAGAATGGCGGGTAGAACGTCCATTCCAAGGACAGGGGAGTGAGTGAGGTGGTTCTGATACTTCGATTGCACAGGTCAGTTGGCAGTTGCATCTCTTTGATGACCTTCTCCAATAAAATAGTGTGTTGATGTGGTTTTGTGGGTCCAGTGGTCTCTGGAGGTGGAAGATGCGTTATTAGGAATTGGGTGTGGCATAGACAGGTGCGTTTGGATGACGAGAAGCTTGTTTCTGGATTCGGGGACCACAGGAACTTACATTAAGTTGGAGGTGAAAGCAGTAAGTACTGGGGACAAGTTAAATTTGAAATTATTCTTAAAGTACTTGATTGACACTAGAATTATTTTAGCCTGTCAAAATGCCAACAAAATTCTCTTCAGTTTCCAGATTTGTAGATGCTAATGCACTTGAATAGCAGTAATGACATGAGATGATTTAGTAATTTTATCTTAAGGGGCAATGTAATTGATTTTAACTATTTTTTAAGAAAAGAAAGATAACATAGATGTGTATATTTATTATACCATGGAAAAATTTCCCATTGGAATTCTCAATACAATGGACTTTAAAACATGAACCTATTCAGTTGGAGGATTTGCATCTGCCTAATGTTATCTGAAGACCTACTATGTTAATTTAATATCTACTTATGTATTTATTATTTATAATGCTATTGGGAAATTATGCTACATTCTTTTTACAGTGGTGCTTTTGCTGATCTAGTCTCTGAAACGAGTGAGATGCTAAAGCCATTATCATAGTTTTTGAACATTGTTATTCTTGAAAGGGGGACATGAAATAACAAGGCATTGTGGGAAAAAAATGCTGTTCTGGGAAACCACTCAATCCTTTTAAAGTCAAAGAGATTAAACAATTTGGAATTTAAAAAAATCTCATTGGAAGATAAAGGTGTATAAGCTCACTTAATTATTAATGATACAAATTAATCTGCAAAGAATTAAAAGCAGCTTTGTTAATGGTAGAAGGCACTCTGAGTTAATAAGGACAATTACTTCTCATTTGGGGGTTAGGTTAGCCTCTCATTTATTAATTTCTGTTTAAACTACAAATAGAAAGAACTCCATTTTTACCAGACTTCTTGTCACAAGACCCAGTCTCTAAAGAGAAATATCATTGATGGAAAACCAGAAAGACTAAATAGATGTATTTGGTCTCACAGGCAGTCCATTAATTTGCTCAAATTAAATATTATCTTTAAATATTGAAAGGTTAAATGTACACTGATAATGGATTTAGACAGCTATTAAGCTGTAATTGCTTTCTAATGCAGTTACTAAAAGACATTTGATATAACATATTGAGAAGTAAGGATTAGGGCCTTTTCTCTACCTCAGTTTAAACTGAGTTTTATAGCTTTAATTCTGATGGTTGTAAGAACTGGATAACAACAATTTTGATGAGAATGCATATAATATACATAAAATATCCAATGGGTAGTTTTCCTTTTTACAAATATTCTTCCTTTTTTATGAGATTCGTCCTTTTTACAAGTCTGCAACATCAATATTATCAAATCAACTCTCCACCCCAAATGTTTTTCTGTTAGATAAAAGTGAAGTTTCTGAAAATCTTACCAGTGTATGATTTCTGCCCTTTTATTGAGATGTTGAATTACTGTGCTTTGTGCCCTGGATATACGGATACACTAGTGACCAAAAGTCATTTGAAAACTCACAGCCCTGCCTGAGTAACTCTGTAGGTTAGAGCGTTGTCCGTGATACACCAAGATTGCAGGTTCAACCCCTGGTCAGGGAACGTGCAAGAATCAACCCAATGAATGCATAAATAAATGGAACAACAAATCCCTGTTTCTCTTTCTCTCTCTTCCCCATTCCTCTCGCTTTCTCTAAAATCAATTTAAAAAAACCTTACTCTGCTGGAGAGTTGCATCTAGCTCAGACAGTCAAACTGATGGCTTTCACTGGCTGGAGAAGCAGCTTTAGTATTTAGTATTTGGATTCTTTGAATTTGTACGATGATGTTTTCTGTCTTTCCAGGTTGCATTTTGTGAGTTGAGCTTTCAGGTATAACAAATCGTTAACTCACCAGCCTGTGCTGGTTGAGTTAGTCAGTCACTTACCTCTGAAGTTAAAAGTTCATTAAAAAGACAAAAAAAATTTGGATAGGAAATGCAAAGGAGAGCTAGCTCTTCAAAACATCTTTCTCCTTTTGAAGTATGTAAAAGTAACCAAAGTATGAGTATGCGTCAGGGAAAAATCACCTGCAGTTCAGTGTCAAGCCCCTGGATTTTTGAGTGGAACAAAGAAAGAGAAGGAAACACCCTGCTGCTGATCCCTTTCACTCATCAGATTTCTGTGTCAGAGGCAGCCCCTCCTGTTCGTCGGCTAATGTAAACTGTTTTATATTAGCTTTTCGATTTAGTTTTTTTTTAAGAATTTACTTTGGTTTCACAAACATGATTAAGGAGTCAATATATGTGAAGGTCTGATTTGGGGCCTGGATGTGAAGTTCAGATTCTAGGCAGCTCCAGGACCCTGAGTGGCGCCCCGGGGAGCTGTGAGTGCTGCCCTGCTCGGTGGCCGCCCTGCTTGGGGCCTGCAGGGAAGAGTGTGGTGGTTCTAACCATGCTTTTCATGGAACCTCCAGGGCACTGTCACAGATCCATTGTAACCGTTCTGATCCTCGAAACTAGCTTGATTATTTCAGTTTTACAAACCAGAAATCGTATTTCAAAAGGTCTTATAAGTGACTTGCCTAATTTAAAGTAGAGTACATGAAGATGTAAGGCAGAATATTGAAAATGTGATAAGGATTTCAAATGCTGTAGGATTACAGACGGAGACACGACTGATTTTATTAACTATAAACAGGGAAGACTTTGTAGGGAAGTTGAATTCAATGTGTACCTTTAATTAATAAAACTGGTAGCTTACCCCTTACCATCTTTTCCTGCTTCCCAGATAGATACTCTGCTTTCTCCTCTCAACCGCATTCCACACTAAAATTAAAAGAATAGAAGATTACATTTCTAAATTTTACTGATATGGTTAAGTACAGAATGTAATTGGATTACCCACAAGACTTTAATGTATAACATTTGTAATCCTTTAAAGTGAAATTAGGATTCTATCTTCTCAATATGCTAGGCCAAGTTTAGTTTTCTTTTATCAAAGATGCTATGTAAATCTTGTTTTAAAATTCTGAACCAGTTTGTTTTATTTTATATTTAACAAATTTTGTTATTATTTATCAGCTAAGTATAATTTAAAAAGTATCTTTTCAAAAATTTGTTTAATAATGTGATTTCAGTATACGTTAGGATCAGATTTAACTACCTGTCTTCCTTCTTCCTTTCCTCTCTCCCTCCCTCCCTCTTTCCTCCTTCCCACCTTCCCTTCCTTTTTTTTCTTTTTTTACTTCTCTGTAAATAAAGGAAATGAATAAATTGGATTGCATTGGATTGGGTTTGATATTATCTAAGGTTATAATGTCCTAGGCTTCTGTGAGGCTTAGCATATTTAATACAGCTTTTAAGTCTTTCATATTATCTACATATGCTGAGAGCAGACACTAGCTTCCCCACACCAAAAGCCTTGAATATTATGATATACCATACTACTCATTCTTGATATTTACTGATCCACTGTGTACACAGTACACTGTAGGGCTTTGTAAACTTTTCCACCCAAACTAAAGACAAAGAGTAAATACATAAACACAGGGAACTTGGGGACTTGGCTGAAAGTTGCCACCCAAAGCTGGAGATTTGTTTGCATGCTGGTACAAAAAATATTCATGAAGTTGAAGCTCTCAGGAAGACGTCTGATGTTCGATGTTTATCCTGTCTCATTGAGTATTCAGGGCACCCTTTCCGTACACCCGGTTGGGAAGCACAGCTTTAAACCAATGCTCTTGGGCATTGAAGGGTATCTTCACGGAAGTCACAGTCAGACATTCTGTATTGCTCTGCCTTCTCTCCTGTTAACACCGCGAGGGTCTTGATCTGAAGGGTTAATTAGAAGTAAACATTGTTACATGAACAAAGTCCAGGCAACAAAACCACCAAAAGAGGACGTTAAGTGACTGCCATATGTGATGTTATTTTCTTAAGAATTATTCAAGTATTTTGGTTGATGGCAAATACAGAATTTTGCCGAAGTCTCTGAGTTACTCTTAATACAGATGATCTATGCCTTTTCATGTGAAAACTTCCACTGGGTTACTAAATAGTGGAGATTCTTTTGGGGGGACATTACATGCACGCATACCTGAAACAGGATTTGACACCTCTGGTATTTGCTGCCTCTGTGGTTTGTGTTCTTCATGTGACCTGCGCGAGCACAAATACGAGCAGTGAACAAGGGGAGAGAAAACCCCGGAAGCTGTGTGCTCTGCTCTACGTGCACTGTGATTGCTCCTCTTGCTATGCCTTTCATTTCTGATTTAAATATCTAACGACTCTCATCAAACAACATTTAAACTTTCTATGAGATCCTCTAAGTGTTCCTCTAGATCATATTATGCGTAACAATGGGTGAAATGAGCTTCAGTGGAGAGGCTGCGGTGCAGTCGGGGCTCTGCAGCTGTTTGCATGACAGCGGCTCACGCCGACTGGGCCGCAGCCATCCATCCAGTCAGTGGCATTTGGCCCAGGGAGCGATGTACAAACACAGTCTTACTGGTACCGTGTGTTTCCTTTGAGCACCGTTTTCAGGTTCAGCACCGGCATGTCCTGTGGCCGGCACTTTTCTCATCCTGGTGATTAAAACAAAACAAAACAAAACAAAACAAAAACTGATAGTTTAAGGTGGCATTAGTAGCACAAATGAAATTTCTCAAGAAATGCCTCTTTAGCATTGAAAAATTGGCCGCAGGCTCCCAGTTAATTTATTTTAAAGTAAATTAATCTTGGGGCTGACAAGTGTAGGAGCTAATTTTCTAAGATGGGTGTAAAGTCTTTTTTCCATGTCATAAATGTCAGGATTAAACCTAAATTATTTATAATATATTAGTGACCTTAATTTTATTCATAAGCTACATTCCATGTAACAGAAATTCCGTTTGATTGATTTTCAAACATCATTTCTGAGTAAAACTAATGTAAAGCACTATGCTAGTTTCTGTTAGGAATAAAAAGATGGGCACAAAATAGTTCCTGACCTCAAAACGCTTCCACAGGGCTCGGTTGGAGATGGATAAAGGAGTCGGGGTGCTAAGAGAAATAGGACAAAGTATCTGAAAGGGGCTAAGGAGGGGTGTCTCTGCACAGAGAAAGCCCTCAGTGAGTGACTGTGGGAGTGAAGTGCATTAAGGAATTCCCTCTGGACTTCAGGTATTTGTATGTCACCGTGAACTTCCTGCGAGCTGGCTGAAGCGATGATTGCCATTTGATGTTGTTTAGTCTAACACCCTAGGACTTAACTCAGCATAGAAAATACAGTTTTTCCTGTCTTACCAGAACAAGTCGAAGCCAGGAGCTGTTCCTTTTTTTGTTGTTGTTTTTTGTGCTTTTTCTTTTCAACCTGATTTTCCTCATCTCATTTTTCCCTAGGCTTTTGAGGAGGAGGAGATATTCTGAAGTATATTTTAAATAAGTTGAGGCAAGTAACTTGGCAAGTGTGAAGTGCAAGGTTGATCTGTGTGCAGGGGAGACGGGGAAGAACGCCTCAGAGGTAAAGAGCAGCAGCGAGTCAAAGGAACACTGGGGATTTCTCGTGGACACAGAAAGCAGGACAGCTGTGCCTGTGCCTGACACCGGTCGTAGGCTCAGAGGCAGTGGTTCCGAGACTGTGTTCCAAAGTTACACGGTGAAGTCTGAAGCCTGACTCTTCCGCGCGGCAGCTGTGTGACGCTGGAGACGTAATCTGCCTCTCTGAGTCTCCATTTGTCCATCTGGGAAATGGCAGCAGTAGTTGCGTCTACCTGATAGATAGGTTTGTGAGAAGCAAATGAGATAATCCATAAAGAGCACTGGCTGCAGTGGGACCCGTTTAGAGGAAAAAAACACTAACGATATTAGCTGTGATTGATTCCATGTGCCACATCAGGGAGGGGGAGAATGAGTTTGAAGTGTGAAAGCTTAACGTCTACAGAAGATGGTTTTGGCGCTGACATTTAGTCACATGGAAGTGAGGGGAGAACAGACATTTCATTCAAATCCGTGCAGCACTGAACGTTAAACAAAGGTTTTGGGGGATGAGCATAATGACTTTGGTTCAGATATTTTAGAAAGTTGGGCATGATGGGTACCCGACTCAGTCCAGTTTTACTGGAATCAATGAAAATGAATACATAAAGATTTAAGAGGAGGGGGACATTCTTTTCTCCACAGCTGGTCATGAGCCCAGTGTAGTTGGCAGTAAAATGGATTGCTTGGAATGTCTCCCTAAAATCCTGTAATTTAATTTTCATTATTTATATAACACAGTCAGTATACGTGGCATTTTATAACACACACACAAGACCAAATTTCTGGCCTGTGTAATTTCACCAGCGAAGATGGTGTAACTGAAATATTTGTCCCTACTTAATTGACTGTCGCTCAGTAAGGCATCACCACTGTGTCCTGTGGTCCTGATCGACAAGGGAGAACGTAGTGTCAGAGGTGAGATGGGGGTCTGAAACTGGAATAAGTAGTGCTGGGATGAGCAAGGGTTATACTGCACATAAAATCAGGGTCTCTCCGGAGTCCAGAAGAATATGCTTTTGAATGTTGGAATGCTGAAGTTAGGAAAGTAATCAAGTTGAGTTGTACTATGTCAGAGAAAAGTTTTAAAATAATTATGAAAGTAATTTTCTCCTATAGCACTTACTTTATTTTATACACTTTCAGAAACACAAATTAGAGAAGAGTGACTCTCCTGATGTGTGACTAAGAAAAGATAGCGTGAGATCAATGAATAGTATTTACTTCTAGAAACCAAGAGTTGTTTCCACAGTTACTGTATTGGCTGTGTTAGAAAAGTGCATGATTTATTGGACTCGATTATTCTCTGATTATCGTTCTTGGTTTTTGAAAGACTCACCTGAGTCAGGACTAAGTAATAATTTATGACAAGGGACAGAAAGCAGTTTCACAATTGGTTTAGTAGTTTTATATTGAGTAAAAAAAGATGTTCTCAAGATTAGCAAGAGGAACAAGGACTGAGGACAGTGTAAGCATTCAGGGTTAATATTCATTTGCTCAGCATGTGCTGGTGTGCCTCAGGAGCCAGAAAGATTTACAGTCAGCCCTGGAACAATGTGGGTTTGAACAGCGCGTGTCCACTTACATGCGGAGTTTTTTCAGTCAATACCTGTATAGGATTCCTTCCGCAGTTGGGAGTTCGTGGGTGTGGAGGGCTGACTGTGTGCATCGATCTACAGCATTTTATACAGAGAAGTTAAGCATCCCGGGAAATTGTTTCCTGCACGGTTCCTGGAAACAGTCCTCCATGGACACCAAGGGGCAACAAAGTTTTGGGGGAGTCAAAAGCTATGCATGAATTTTTATATGGGGATCAGCACCCCTGACCCCCCACGTTGTTCAAGGGTTACCTGTATTCTGATCCATCCCTGGGCAAGATAGATCTGTGTCTGGCCACCGAATCTAATTATCTTACAAATCATTTAAGTTGCTGACAGCTGCTTGGAGTTTACCACCTAAACAAAGATTACCGCCTAGATGGAGTGTCTTCCTCCCCAGGATCCCCTTTCTGCATTTTCAGAAAACAAAGCAATAAATCACATGTTAATCGTTAAGGTAAACTAAGCAGATCATTTCCCATGTTTTCTATTTCAAGAAATTGGCATTCAGATACTGTCCTAAGTTTCACATGTTCACATTTTTAAGCATCACTCAGACGTAAAATCACTGAGCGTTGTAAGCGCTTCATCAGAACACACAGATCATGAGGTTCTTGGAACAGGAGGGTGGGCTGAGGCCACACACCCTCTTTCTTCCCCCACCCCACCCCGGTTGTGTGGGGAAGAGTCCGAGCGCTACGACATTCAGGGGGGTTTAAATTCTAGTCTAAATCCACGAAGCAGGGTTGTTGTTTTATGTCTCGTCCTTGTTTTTACACATCACCAAAGCTCTGCACAAATGACAGTTTGTTTTCCAGAGAGGTCTGGGTCCGGAGCAGCAGGTCACAAAGCAAGGGTTTTATAGCATTGTTTTTAAGCCTCTTTTGGCTGAGTTGAATTTCCCTGGGCAAAAGTTTTCTCTCAGTGCTCAAATAGGGCGTCAAAAATATAGTCTAGGAAATGTTTGGTAATTGTCTTGGAAAATTTAGGTGTGGACAGGGTTTTGTAAGGGAAGTTTGCACCTGTTTTCTTTTAATTCCCTTTCTTAGGAGGGCTTCTAATCCTTAAATTCTTCACACAGTGGGAATAAATAGACACCAAGGGTAGTTGCAGATGGCTGGCTCTATAGCTATATTGACTAGATCTACAGGATGTCAAAACACTAGACATTTTAATACATTTTGTCAAAATAACTGACCAGTTCAACCCATCAGAATGTTTTCCTGTGAATATAAGCACTAGTGTCGGCTTGTCAGAATTTGTATTCACAATATAATTGATATGGCTTTGAAAGGCATTCTGCCGTAGCCTTTTAGGAATCTTCTCATAGAATATTATTTTATACCATTATATTTTTAAAAGACAGCATTGATAACATTGTAGAAAAAGTGCAATTAAATTGAAGTGCATTTTTAGATGGCTGTACAGTCTGCCTTGTCTCAGCAAAGAAGATGTTTGAAGTTTGGAGACTGTGAGAGTGGATTTGTAGTAAAGCTCTGTCTGTTTCAAAGTGCTGGTGACTCAACAGCTGTTGGGAAGCCGTCTGGAAGCGGCACAGAACTTTGGAGAATGTTTCTCCTCGGGAGCTGGAACATGATCCTCCCGCAGCCCACACAGTGCAGGATCTGTGCTTTTCTTTCTGATTCTTTCTTTCTCTCCATCTTCCCCCTCTTCATTTACGCTGATTGATGGAAACACGTGCTGAGAGCTTTCCCTGACATTCTTTCCAAACACTGAAAGTATGAAATGTTATGGTGGCGCTATGTCTATTTTTGAACATAAGGCTGTTAATGTAAAGCCTGTGTTGATATATTGGGATGAATTATAATGGTGATATTATTACAGCCTTCAAAGCTGAAAATTTATTATTTTTCTCACCTACGCTTGGTTGCTGATACTTGATCAGAGGAACATGCTGTGCATATGGTTAATTTGGGGCACTTATTTGCAGACTCTCAAAAGTTAGACTTTATCCTTCTTTATGCCTTCCCCAGTCTCCCCCTTTTATTGAAAAACAAATAGAAATATAAGCACCACAGACTCACTTAGCTGTGCTTTGTTGTTAGTCGCTTTCATCCTTGTTATTATTGCTTACAATGAAGATATTTTTGTAAATGTTGACTGTGCAAATACAGTAAAAATAGGTTTGTGTTTTGGAACTGCTCATCCTGCCTCTTTTTTTTTACCTTTAAACCTTTAATCCATAGTTATCCTTGTTTTGACATCTGTATTTTAAATTGTTAAAATGTCTTTTTTTTTATTAAGGAGGTCATGTTGGATTTAAAAAGCCAACAGAAATAAGAACAGTAAGGAGTGTGCAGTCCCGAGGAACTCTTAACTTATGAAAAAAATAGCATTTGGGTGAGGTTAGTGTTAAAGCCTACCTTGCTGTGGCGTAGGGACCTCTGTCCCCCCCCCCCCCCCACCCTGCCGCTCATCATTGCTGTATCCCTCGCTCCTAGCACACCGTCTGGCCCAGGGCAGTCATTTCATTATCCTTCACCAAACAGGTGAATGAAAAAGCGGAGCGGCTCAGCGCGGAGTTTGACAACAAGAGTGCATTTCCTCGGCACCTGTTGCTTGACTGGAAGACAAAACTATTTGGTTGTAAAGGATCACAGGATGATATACATGTACTAATGTGGAGGAGAACTGTATGTGTGCACACATACAGTATTCATAATTGGTTTTGGTTAGGTGGCACTTACTCTGTGCCAAGCACAGTTCCAAGCATAGTCCATATAGAAGTTTATGTAAAATTCACAACCATTTTGTGATGTAGCAGCTATTATTATCCTTGTTTTGCAGAGGAGGAAATGGAGGCACAGAGAGGCTAAGTCATTTCTCCAAGGTCCTGGGCTCTTAACTGGCTGAACCCAGGCTTGAGCGTGAAGAGTCTGATTCTGGAGTCACTGTGTGTAATCAGGACTCTCTGCTACCTCTGACAGTGTGTCACATGCACACTTCTGCACCGCGCATGCCTGCGTTTGATTTATCTTAACCTACCGGAGGAGTTCTGTAGAAATATACTTAAGTTTTAATGTCATCAAAACCCGTGTTAGCTCTCTGAGAACCCATCTCGTCCCTTTTTGCTTATTCTGGCCTCTTGAGTTGACTATTGGGTGTATATGTTGGCTTTTCTCAAGTACTAGATTATGGACCTCAGGGCAACAGGTGATTAATTTCTGCCTCATACAGATTCAGTTACTGCCTTTAGGAATTTACTTACGAAGCATTGAGTATGCTTATAACATACTCACAGAATTTGGTGCTCATTAGTGGTAGGTGTGCATAAAAATGTGATAATTAGGATCTGACCAGAAGACACTTACAATGAGGACTGGCAGATAAACAGATAAATTATAGAAATAGGAATTTTAAAACGTCTCCAAAAGACCAAGCGTGGAATCCTGGGATTTTTTCTTTTAAGGGATGTCTAAGCCTCGCATGGGTGAGGCAGGCAGGCACAGTCCTTCGCATCAGCTCTAGAATGAGTTATTTAACCTCTCTTCGACTCATTTTCCTTTCCTTGAAAACAAGACCATAATAATAATACTCAGCTCCTCAGTTATGTTGTGAGGATTAAATGAGGGCATAAACATGCAGGCGTACTTTAAACAGTTCTCGCACAACAGGAAGTGCTTAATAAATATTATCATTGAGGTTATCATTTTACAATTGAGGAAATTGAGTCCCAGCAGAATTAAATGACCTACTCGAGGTCGATGCAGCCAGCAAAGGAGAGGGGCAGGGCTGGAGCCTCGACACGCGTGTAGTCGGCGCTCACAGCCTGTGTGACCGAGTTGTGGTGCCGCACACCTCCACGCGACAAGTGGGAACACGTAATTTCTGTATTTGCTTTGGATCCTGAATATATGCTGTACTTTTTGCTGTCCTTCATTTTTCCCTTCTGGGGAATATATATTGCAATAATTTTTTTTTTGGATGGTTAAATGCCAGT
This sequence comes from Phyllostomus hastatus, assembly GCF_019186645.2. Classification (NCBI taxonomy): domain Eukaryota; kingdom Metazoa; phylum Chordata; class Mammalia; order Chiroptera; family Phyllostomidae; genus Phyllostomus; species Phyllostomus hastatus. The sequence goes on along the minus strand of NW_025333960.1, from coordinate 44,447,276 downwards.
ATTATGGGAAGGAAAAAAAAACTTAACATACTTTTTTCCCCATACATAATCCAAATTTCAAGTGTATTAATTGTGCTGAATGCCATGGCAACATACATATCTGCTTTTCGGTTCATGAAAGGTATTTTGGGAATTATTGGCTCCTGCATGCTTGAGCATTCTCGTCTTTCAGCTGTAGAAACACACGATGTATCCTCATTTTGTGTTTGTGCTTCTATTCAGAAGGAGAATAAAAGCAGTTAGTTTCTGAGTTGTAATATTCTTCAGTGAATGGTGGCTTTCTAAAACAGTAACACCTTGACTGAAATGAAAACTCTCCTGTATCATAAAAGATATTCTAATTACTGCATCTAGTTAAAAGGAGAATAAATCACTGAGAGATTATTTTAAGTGCCTTAAATATAATAAAAAAGAATAATGGACGTTGAACAGCTTGACAAGTTTGATGAATTCAGACTGTGGCTGATTTTCTGCTGCTTTCCAAGGGAAAAGGAGAACATTTTACTTTCATGGTGTATTGTCGAAGATCATTTTGGTTGGAGTAGATAAGGGAACCCTTATCTTTGTTGAGCATTTGCCATGTACTAGGCATTAGCCAGAGCAGTCCATGATCTTGTTTAGTCCTTCCTAATCTTGTAGCTAACATTGTCCCCATTTTCCGTGTCAGAAAAATGAGGCCTAGGGAACTGAAATAACTCGCCTCGATGCACACTGCTGCTAAGTCAGGCCAAGTGTGCCCACCTGTGGCGGTGCATCAGAGTCCTTGCCTGTTCTCATCATTACGTTGGTATATTTCCTGGTCACAGATAACAGTTTCATTCCCTCTCATATAGAACAGGTATGACCGAAGACTTTAAATTTTTGAGCTTTTGTGTAAAATAGGGACAGTCAGGTGATTGGGAGCATTAGAGGAAAAAAGTATGTGTAAACCTCTTCGCTCAGTGCTTAGCACTGTGGCGAAGGGAGTATTTAGTGTCTGGGATGTTGTAAGCATCACCACCTGACAAGTGATGTGCAACAACTGAGCATAACCTCAGAGTTTTAGGTTCTGTCTAATTAACTAAATCTTCAGCTGCATCTGTAAATGCTGTGTGGGCACATGCATGTGCTACTATGACAACTTGTGTGTGCATGGGTTTGAAGGTGTATGTGAGTGTTGGTCGTTGCTCTGTCAGTAAGAGGGCGAAAATGGAAATGGTGGGAAAGTTAGGTCAGGAGCAAGTCATCTTTTATTTCTGCATTATATTTTTTCTGTAAAGCATGATTTTACTGGTGAGATATTTTGCAAACCTTTTTTATCCATGCAGTAAATGTGAAACACGTACTCTTTTGTGGCTACCACACTTATTTGTATCTCTTTTACAGTACATTTGGATGTACGTACACTTTTTTCCATAAGTCTGCAAATGAAATACCAGTAAGTCTGAATACTTACAATATAGATATTCTATTAGTGCAAATGCCTGCCACTGTGAAGAAGATACACGTTTTAAATAATAGCCAAGCAAATTAACTTCCAAGACTCCATGTGGGTATTTGACTCCACTCATGTTCATTGTTCCATTGATGGGATTTATGGAAACTAGACTCATGGAAATCCATAGAAACAAACTCTACTCTGCTGCTATTTTCACAGAATTTGAATATTTTCCTTAAATATCTTTTGAACTAAAGAATAATGTAAAATCATGGATTCCCATGTTCATAATTTTAAACCAAATTTTCATACATTCACACTTATAGATGTGCACAAATACTGGACCTGCTCTTTCCTCATGTTCAAATATAAAACCTTATAGAATCTTCTAGCTATCGACATATTTCATTCAACCCAGGGTGGTGGTGGTGATACCGTGGTAGTAAATTGAAATCTAGACTAATGGTGGTCTTGGCCTAGTCTTTCTTAAGTCAAGCATAGGTGGAAAAGTTTAGGCATGTTATTACTTACCCGTTTTCCAAATGTTAAATAACATCCTATTCTCTCTTCCTTGACATGTTGGATCAGCTGAGGAGATAACTAAGTACAGAAGGGATGTGTTGGCAACATAATCAGGGATGAACATACTATGATCCATCTTGACCCAATAAGCAGATAAGTTATTCACAATTGCATTATTTAGTAAGTGAGAATACCATTAGATTTTTATCAGAGGTGCTAGTAGATCAGCTCATTTTTCTTGATTTTTATTGTAAATTATATAACTGCTTACTCTAAAAAATGTACTTTTCTACTGAATTGTTTCTGAGAAATATGCTTAGATTATGTATGCAAAAGCATGTGCGGGACAATGAAATAATGGGCCAAAAGCTAATGCGATAGCATTAAAATTATTTTCACTAAGAAGAGTGAATTTAATGTTGAGACTACTCAGTTTAGATACAGATTGAGAAATAATAATCCTTCAAGATGTTTTATGGCTACCACATTAAAATGATCACACTTTTCTAATTTATAGTTTTTTTTTCAGTTTTGATGAATTGGATAACATATGAATTGCCTAAAAAAGAATCTTGAAATTGTGTTTACTATATTAAAAATGTAACTTGCAATGTAAAATGTCATATAAAGGTTAAACAATGTTGAAGATAATATATATAATGAAACTGAGAAAAGAGCATGTAGCAGGAATTTATTTGTTTATCTGTATTTTTTTGATAAGTAAAATAATTTGAACAAAATGAATATGGGCATAGTCTTTCAAAGGAATAGTCAGTGATTAAATTTTTGAAGTGGAAAGGATGAATGAAGTCCTGTGGACATAGAAGAAATCTTGAAAGACCAAAACACTGGTTTATTGATACAATAGAGGTTTGTGAAAGAGAAATTGTACCCTTTCATTTGCTTTCTCAATTGTGAGATTTTTATATGCAGGATTGGGACATGTTTGTTGACTGAGTTATTATATATGAATAGTAAATTCATATGGGAGACATTTCTCTAACTTATTGCAAAAGTAGTAATAATGGCTTTCATAATATCTCAAAAATATGTTTAAACTCCTGACTAGGCAAACTGGTGGAGTGGTATTACTCCCCCTGCCCTTATCTTAGCGATGAAGACCAGTAAGTAAATGCTTGTAACCAATCAAAATGGGTGTCATGAAGTTGACGAGTTAAACATACTTATATTGGACAGACAGTGAACGTCCATCTACTTTTGTAAGAGGCAAAATATCAATTATTTAGTTGAAAAAATTCTATCCTTTTTTAAAAGATGTTTTGGGGGTTCTGCCGATTTACTGTGATATGTCTACAACTATTTTAAAATTTATTCTGTTTCTTACATGTGCTGATTATGTATTTTTTTTTAAATTCTGAAAACTTCTCAACCGAGGTATATTGCCTCTTCCTCATTCTGTCAGTTTCCTTTATGGAAGGCTTTGGAACTTTTTATTCCATACTGTGTCCCTGTGTATCTGTTTTGTATTTTGTGTCCTTTTTACCTCTCTGTTTTTATCCACTAACATATAAGCTCTATTAACATCAAAGTCTTTGTTTTGTTCAATCATTTATACCCAGTGTTTATAAGAGTGACTCAGAATAAATGCACAATGCATAATGCAAGTATTTGTTGATGAATGATTTCTGCATAATTTCTTCTGTTCTCCATTTCAGTTAAATTAGCTTTTATTATGTCTGACCTGCTCTTTAACCCAGGTTCTGTTTTCTTAATTTCAATGGCTGTATTTTTAATTTGTCTATATTCTATTTGCTTTCATTTCAAACTTGTCCTTTCGTTGTGATTTTGTCTTCTTTTATCTCTATTAACATTTGCAATACATTTTTCTTTTTAGTCTCTTTCCAATTATTCTTTTGTCAAGATCTTGGGGTTCTAATCTTCCTTTGTCTATTGACTCTTCCACAGTGGATTGCTTTGCATATGTTTCTTATTGTTCATTGTGAGCTCATCTTCATCTGGGGTGTTCATTTTCTGTGGAAGTCCCATGAGCTCTGGGTTATGGGAGAATTCTTACAAAGTGGTTTTATGTTAGCTTCTGCCAGTTTCCCAAAAGTTTCATTGTTCTGGAATCGGTTTTTACATTAATGGCTTGGGGTTCCCAAACTATGCAAATAGTATAAATTTAGTTTCTTCAGCTGCATATGGAAAATGTTTGGAGGTTTGATTACTCACAGGCAGTTCTCTCCGTGCCCACCAGAGCCCTAGCCAGAACCATGTGTCGTTGCCACTTCCCTCAATCACTGACTCGAGTCAGTATCCTTTTCAAACCCTTGGCTTTGTGCAGGAGTCACAGGACCTTTCCCTCCGTGGGCCTTAAAACTCCAGCCTTTGCCCCTTAGGGCCAGTAGACCTGCTAATGTTTCCATTTATGTGTTTTCCACTCTGGTTACTAATTCTCTCAGGGAAAATGAGTTTGGGTATATATTTAACTTTTTTTTGTTATTATATTTTATTCAGGATTTTTATATCTTTCTTCTGTTTTGAGGAATGAATTATGTTAGACCTCCATATTGCTGAAACTAGAAGGGCCCTGTCATTTCTAAGCTCAGTTATTATGTGAATATTTACTTTCTTTTTCTGAATGTAGTATGAATTGGACTCCTGAACCTGCCAAGTTTCTGTTAGAGAGAAACGAGCCTTTGTTCTTTGATTTTTACCTATAAAATATTTCTGTAACGTTTGTGGAGAGAGAAAACCATCTAGAGAAGATGTAAACAGATTTGTTCTCTATCTTTGTATCTGTTTGTTGAAGGATCACTGCATAAAATATGCCAGGCGTTGCTGTAACTGTTCGATGGCCTTGCTTTACATTTAGTATTCAGGTTAATGTACTGGTACTTAGTGGTGTAATCAACAGTTTAAGTCCTGGGAGAATCTGGACCGTTTTTCAGCCTAATCTGGGATCCCTTCCAGAGACCAAAGAAACCCTTTAAAAACTTTCCTACTGTGTAAGCTCCTGGCTCAGGCATCAGTTATGGTGTCACATTCAGACTTCTTTGTTAGGACGTGTTTTAATATATTAAAAGAGTAGAAATAATTTTTAATCTAAAAAGAGGTTAAAGAGGACTTGGAAAGATCCTAGTCCTATTGGATAGGAAAAGTATCCCCAACCATTGGGAAGGTCTAGAAACATCATCAAGACTTATTTCGTTTAGGTTGTCTTTTGGGGAGGTAGGGCTGGTGGATTATACTTTTAGAGCTACATTCAATATTATTGTGGCTGGTCTGAAATACCCTCAAGAATGCATTTTGTATTGATTATATTGCAGACCTCTGAGAGGCAAAACAGAGGCAAATGGTAGCACACTTATTTACCAGTGATGCAAATCAAGTGAGCAAGTGGCCAAAAAAAAATTACTCCTAACACTTTAGCCCTTTTTTCTCTTGATTTGAACTTGAAAACCTATGTATGGACCCTAAATCTACACTAGCTAAGGAGAGCCCAACATCAGGATAATCTTATCTGGTAAACAACTCTCCAGCGCCTCCACAAAACAGCTTGTAAGTTACAAAAATTTTTAAAAATTCTTACGGTCCTTGGCCCCCGCAGTTAACATAAAGACTCACTCTTCAACACACATGCACACATACATGCACACAAACTGGTTACTGTTTTATGGGAACGAGACTCTCCTGTTATTAATGGTGCATACTTCGAAATGCTAGGCAAAAGGGGAAGGAAACAGTTGAGAAAGAAAGGTAGTGTGGCCAAAATGCTAGAACACTTGTTCTCAGTTTTTGCAAAAATCGATACCATAATCTTTGCTTGTCCTTAAGGGCTTTCAAGTCAGAAACTAGAAGTATTTTTAAAAGTATGCTGGGAAACACAAAGAAAGCATGTCCTTTGTCCAGATTCATTCAGTTGTACCAACAGTGTAGCTCAAAGTCTGGACTCCTTAGAAATGTGAAAATATTTATTTATTATTTATATCCTCTGTCCTTGGAAATCTGTCTTGTGGCAGTTCCAATAATATGACTTCAATATATCATTCTGTCATAATGTCTTATATGTTGGGGCAGCATTCTAATAACTATAAATTTTCTATTTTCTGATACTTATTTCTGAATAATTCTTTGTGTTGACTGCAATTATGTTTTTTGCCAAGTCACTAGTTTTTGAAAGTCTTTATATGTGTAGGGTGGCACTAGGTTAATGTAATTATATTCACTATAGTTCTGTTCTTTTGTAGATTTGTTCCTATAGAGCGCTGGTGTTATGGCCCGGAGCCGAAATGGGGGTTTAAGAGCTTACTGTTACCCCTGCTCTGGCCCCCGCACTTCTGTTGTTAAGTATAAATTCATTTTGAAGATTGCAGCAATTGAATTTCTAGAATTCTTTCAAGAGTACTATTTTTTCTGTACCTCCCAGCAGGAAGCAACGGCCTTATTAACAGTTTGAATGTTCTCTGAGGCCCTTGAAGATCATGACAGAGAAACATAATGAAATACGAGTATTGATATTACTTCTCTGTATTTGCTAACGAAGGCTCTATAATTTTGAGGTCTAGGGACTACTTTGAACATGAATAATGAAAAATAATGCTACTTTAGTATTTTACATTGGGGCCAGATTTGTCTGCTAAAAAGTACGAAGTCTAGTTTTATGTAGAATAGATCTTAAATCGAGAAAGTGGAAACACATTTTTTTAAAAAATAAAAGCTCTACCCAGATCCTTTTATGGATTTACTGGTTTGTTCTCATTTGTCATTGGATCGCTTCCAGATGTAAAATATTACTTTCTTAAAATTGCTGTGGGTTCTAGTATCAGGACCAGGTGCACGTTGTTTACAGCCATTTTCCTTCTGCTTTTTAATGCAGAAACTCGTAGCATGCCTTCAACTGATCGTTTGTTTAACTGGGTACTATTAATTGGATGGAGGCATAACTTAGTATTTTTATCTCTGTTCTGCATTTTATTTCAGCTTTAATGAGTGTGCACCTTTTGGCAAATAGGAGCGGAGTTTGTTCTCTGTTGTAGGATCTGCCTCCAAGAAAAATACATTTTATTGCTACTTTTCTCAATTGAGCTAGTAGGGTTCACAGACAATGAAAGGAATAAGAAAACTAATTTTTAAGGTTTGGTAGTAATATAATTTTCTTCGCCTCTTAGAATAATCAGAAAAAAAAAAGAATTGGTACTACTTTTGTTTCCAATAAGGCAGTTTTGAAAGTATGCTTATATATTTTCCTTCCCTTTTCTCTCATTTACGTCTGCATTAACAAAAGATTGGACTCTCTACTTGTTTCTTCCCCGTCTTCGTGTAACATTCGGAGGCCTCATACATGCTGAGGTTTTCCGCCTGGACCGCTTGCCGCAGGGCCTCCCGCCCGCGTGCGCGGGGGCCCGCCAACTCATGACCCTGGTAACACCACTGAAGACCACGCTGAGAGTGGAAAGCAGAGAACAGCAGCCCCGAAATTCTGTGCGACTGTTTTTAGCAGATTACCAGGAACACGGTGTCTCATGAAGCGTAGTGTCATTGGTAGTCTCAGTGCAGATTATAGCCCCATCGCATAGCATAGGCAGCGTGAGGGAGGGAACGAAAACCTCCGTTTTCTCGTCTGCACGGCGATAAGAATTCCTGGGCTCAGCGCTGGTGAGAATGGGTGAGAGACCCTGGCCAGGCAGGAGGTGGGTGCTCGCGGTCAGTTTCTTCCCACTCCTTTATCACGGTGTCATTCTGTGTACATGCTCATAAGAACTTAGCAGATATAATGTTATTTTTTTGAGATACAGTTTTTCTAGAGCAGTTTTAGGTTCGCGGTAAAATTCAGGGGAAGGAACGGTAGAGAGATTCCCCGTGTACCCCTCCCCCAGCACACGTCCAGCCTGTCCCGCCGGCAGCATCACTCAGCAGAGTGGTACCTTTGTTACTGAGGATGGAATGAATCACAGTCACCCAAAGCCCTTATTTTCCATTAGGGTGCACTCTTGGAAATGTGTGTTCGGTGAGTTTGGACAAAAAGACGATGAAGTATATCCATCGTTATAATACAATATTGAGTATTTCCACTGCGCGAAAAGTCCTCTGTGTTCTGAGCCGCCCCCCACCCCCGCACCTTCCCTGCCACTAACCGCTGCCTGTTATTGTCTCCATAGTTTTGCCTTTTCTAGAGTGTCATGTGTTGGAATCATACAGTATGTAGCCTTTTCCGATGGGTTTCTTTTACTTAGTGATATGCGTTTAAGGTTCACAATGTGATATTTTAAAAGTTACAGATATGATAGGTTTCACCATCTTGCAAAAGGGCTTTTTAATGAAATTTAAATTTCATTCACTCAGAGTCCTGATTGGCTTGTACAAGAAGCAGTAGTGTTATGAGAAGGAAATAAGGTAGCTCCTAACATTTAAGTCTCAGCTCCTGCTCTGCTGTGTTTTACTCTGTCAAACAGTGGGGAAGTCTGGGTAGACATTCCAGCGGTCTGAAATCTAAGTGCTCTCTATCCCAGAGAAGGGCAGAAAGTGGGAAACAGCTGACAGGAAGTGGAGAGGCCTACTGTGCATTGCCAATTTCACCATCCTTGTCATGGATGTTCTGCCACTTTTTCTATTCCGTGTCCCTTTCCAGGGAAGCATCCACAGTGCCCTCACTCTGCTCTATTTTTCTGCATGGCGTCATCTACCAGGCCTGTTTGTGCATGCATTTATCGTGTGTCTCTCTCTATCCCCCCGCCACACTCCGTCTAGGCTCCATAAGGGCCAAGTCTTGGGCATTACTGAGTCTTCAATGCCTGGCACAGAGTAGGTGCCCGCAAATATAAAAGCTAAAGAGCAAAGGAGTGAAGGAGAGATGAATCATTGAGGAGTGGAGGAACATTGAGGAAGAAGACGGCAATATGATGATGAAAAGAGCAGTCTTATACCTCATTTGGGCTATCAGAAGGGATTTTTTTAATAGTCATCACTTAAAATACTGTATTGCTCTGTTCTTGTCTTTGGACTGGGGCCTAGGCATTTATTTCATGGAAATTCATAGTTACATTTTTGCTAAACATTTGTCAAAAAGGCATTCAGGGTGGGGTAAGAGTTTAGGAACTTGTCTTTGAAGATACTTTCTCATGAATTTCTAGCTCAGACCTGCAGCTTTTGGGGGCCCAGGCAGCTAGGTGATCTTAAGAGCCTCTAATGGGGTCCAGCTGTGTGTCCAGAGAACGCACCTTCTCAGGATCACATTAACCGCATAGACCCCTGCCCTCCCTGGTTTCCTCTGGACTTTATGGGTCCCTATGGTCTGTTGCATTGATCTTGCATTTTTAGGTTTTATAGCAATTCTAAACATGTGAGGGTACATATTTGCTCTTTGATGTGCTTTTGATAGAAGCCAGAGTGCTTTACCTGTGCCTGCATTTAATAATGATGGGGGGTCGCCTGCCCTGCAGCAGTGCGCTCTCTGGGGAGGCTGTTTCAGTGCGCAGCTTTTTTTGAGGTTGTTGACGGGCAGACTTTAATCAGGGTGTTTTTTCTTTTATTTTAGAGAATGAAATCTATTAAATATAGTTAGACATGTGGTCCTGGTGTTTCATTTTATTTTTTCATCACATCTTGTTCAACTGTGCCACTTGATTGAAAAGTGGGTAGGATGGGAAGCAACATACAGGGGAAAAATGGCAATACTTATATCACTCTGTGATCTTTGGGGTTTCACATATTTTCCCCATATTTTGTCTTGATCTACATCCCTGTTGAAAAGCAGTTACTGTGTCTCCATTTTGTAGATAGAGAATTGAAGGCACGTGAATCTGAGAGACAAGCTCACTGGTTATTGTGGGTGGATCCTGAATTAGAATTTGGCGCTCATACTACTAGATATGTGAAAAAAGGCAAGACAGTCCTGTCATTGCTGTGGGCTCTTTTGAGGAGTTAGGGCACGGTGGTTGCCTTTTTCCAAGCAGAACTCAAGAGTATGTCAGTAGAGTCATGGGACCTTAGGGTTAGAAGAGCCTTTGCTGGTACCACCCACTCGAAGCTGATACTGTGCCTTCGACAAGCTTGCACTGTGGGTAGCTCTGCTGTGCATGTCCTCAACATAACACACTAGTGAGAGAACTGGACAAATCTTCATATGTTTGCGTCCAGCAGCATTTACCAGAGGTGGTCACGTTATGGTTTTGTTTTGTTTTTTTTATCCTCCTTTGTTTTCTCAGTCTTCCTTGGCCACTAGCCCTTCAGAAGAAATCAGCTCCCTTGCAGTCTCCCTTTAATTCGGACGCTCAGCTAAGGACCCCTTACCAGCCCCTGAGAAGCTGGTGTGATTAGCAGGCGGCACCTGAGGTTTAGGATCTGACATCTAGCCATGGTGTGTTGATGATGAGAATGTGATGGCGATGATTATTAGCTCCTTAATCCATCTTTAACCACATCATTAGAATTGACAATTGTTTGTTGAAGACTCATGTAATGAAGTGAGTGATTTAAAAAAATACTGTGGGCTTAAAGTGTGTAGACCTTATATGGCTGGGGGGAAAAAAAGGCCAACTTCCTGTGCTTACTACTAATTTCTTATTTGTATGAATCTATTAATGGAGTAAATCCATCTTTGAAGTCATTCATTAGGGCATAGTCTAAATATTTAATAAAATAAAATTTGGGTACATGTTTATTTTAAGCAAGCTTTATTTAATCAGGGATGAGAACTGAAATTTTCTTTTCCAAGCAGATATGCCATATTGTTTTCTCTGTGTTTGAATATCGTATTGATTGCAGTGTTTGTATTAGTTGTCTCTGGAGGGCTTTTTCTTCTTCAACACTCAAACCCTGTCATAAATCTTGGAAAGTAGAATACACCCAAGCACAATTTATACTTTTTTGAGGCTTTATTGATATCCCTAGGCATCTAATGAGGACTGGAGCCATTCACATAAATGACAAGAAAGCATTGATACCATTTATTAATTTGTTGATCATTGATTACAATGAGTTGATAAATATGAGCGCTGATATATTACTACTCACAAATTAGTAGTGGCCATATTAGTAGAAAAATTATCCTATCATGTTCATGCATGATGAATGTGTATATGTGCATCTGTCTGTATTTCCAAGTGTATATATCTAAACTGTGACTTGGAAAGCTTCATTCTATTTGCTACCTTTGTTGGGACTCGTACAGTAACTTTTTATTTTTCTCTTTTTTTCTGTTGTCTTCTTATTGGACCCTTTCTCTGTGTCAACCATCCTGCTAAATAATGGGGATGAAAAGATCAGCAAGACAGAGTCCTTGCCCTCAGGGTTGGCAGCAGGCGCTGACTTTCTGGCCTGAGGAGTGTTGCAGGAGACCCAGACGGTTCCCCGGGAGCCCCAGAAACGCCCGCCCTGCCTACACGCACAGCCGCAGTTCTTCCCAGGGAGCACCATTTGCAATCAGTGGTAGTCTCACACCGCGTCTATTTCAGGAGGGCCTTTCCCCACATCTTTAGTTTTTCTTAGTTATAATTTCTTTACACATTTGTCAAAAAGTGTTTGCTGTTAATTTTGAACACTGATTTTCATGACTATTTTTTAAGCGAATATCTTTTCATTTCATTTTTGCTCTCTCCTGGCTTTCAAATATATATTTTAAACCATTTTTATCCATATTTAATTTCTGGCACTTTTAAAAAACTTTCCAAGAAGTCACCTCCTGGCCCTCTTTCCCCCTGAGCTGCCCCCCCTCCCAGGGCCACCTCCCTTTCTTTGGAGCCCCCGCATAATGCTATTCCTTTACAGTCCAGCCATCTGCCTGTTTCAGCCTCTTCTTCACTCTCTCTGTTTCTTCTACATAGATTTCCCCATATGTCTGCTTCTTCCTTTATCCACAAGTCCAGACACTCCTCCATAGCTTTCTTACCACCCATCCTGGTGTCCCGTCTGTTCATAAATAACTCTTTCATCCTCTTTGGATTCCCCAGCCCCCACTTTTTCTAAAGAGAGTGTGCAAATAAATCTAAAGTGCACAGAGCCAAGACGCACAGCATAGTTGTGATTCAGAATAGACTTTCTCCTTCCAATCACCTGTTTTATTCCCCATTCTTTGTTGCTTGCTTCCTTTGTAAATATCCCCACAATTTCCATTTAATTTTTGAATAGCTCTGGATGTGAAGTTATATAATATTTTCAGGAAAAAGTTTTTTGCTCTTTCTGGCAGATCATTTTGCCCTAACCAGTTACTCAATTTTTTTCTCTGCTGCCTAGCAGTTGCTATTCTTGGAGTAGTCTCGTTTGAACCTTTTGTTCTTCAGAAATTAACGTAACATGTCAGAAACAGCAGTCTCCCTGCCTGGGTGCTTGGCAACCGGAAACTCGGTGGATATGTTCTTTTGTAAGTCTGGGTTCTAGAATCTGTGTCACAAAAGGAGTGTCACAGAAAAACGTAAAGAGATGGCGATGTTGATAGCTGTCAGATGTTCTGGTTGCTTCCCATGTCCCATGTCCTTCTCCTAGCATTTTGTACCAGTGACAGTATCTTCCTCCCCTGCATGCAAGAGTGAACATTGGCAGTTTGCTTCTCTTCAGTAATGTGTTACTGTAGCCGTTGTGAAGTTGTTAGGGTTTCTCATGCCTAATGTCCAGTGATAATTTACTCACAGTGTCCCTGCAGAGATTTTGCTCCTCAGCAACTAAACCTAGGTAAGATTGCCTTGAAAATTGATCTAAAAAACAATAAATGCTAACTATATGACCCCCTTCATTTAAAAATTGAATCTGAGGTATAACTAGCTTGAGTATGTAATATATATAACTAGTGATGACTAATAAGTTAAGCCATGACTAGGACCTATTTCATTCTCTCTTCCTTTCTCCTTTCCTCCCCTCCACTCTCTCTCAAAAGAAAATAAGTGAGGGATTTAAATGATTCACAGTATATTTCAGGAAAGGTGAAATGTCATGGTAGTAATGAAGGATGGAATTGTTTACTCCTGAGATGTTGAGGAAAGTTTAAACTCTGTAGTTCTCCCAGAGTGTTTGGAGAGCTAGATATTTTACCAGTAACAAAATCAAAAGTCTGTAAAGGATGAGGCATTTATTTAGCTTTAAATGCCACATACTATCTAAAGAGTTCCCTTTATTTATATTCAAGAAAGAGGCTTTAACTTCGAACATCAGGACCAAAAAAAAAAAAGTGAAAAATGAAGACACTGAAAACAACAATTACATACTGCTGATTCAGGTTGTTTTTGGAATTAAAAGTCAGTCGGTAATGAGTAATGTGAATATCCTGGGGAAATGGAGCTAGGGTCAGAAGTATCCCTTTAACACTGATGCCAGTTGTGTTCAGTATCTTTGCTGTTGTTGAGTTTCTGTGGGTTCTGGTCATTAGATGTGTACAAATCTAAATGTGTGGCTTTTACATATTTCTGCTTTTGTACCTTACCAGATAGGACATCTTAGACTCAGGAAGATTAAAAAATGGCCAGTAATTTTAGAGCAGTTGTTGGTTCTGAGCAAAATTGCAGCATATTTCCAGATTTGTTGGCTGCGTAAGTATACAGCGTACTCTTAGGTTTCTCTGGGCTCTGAACTAGATGTGAATGGATTGAATTACGGCGATGCTTCTAAATGTGTGTTAGTAAGAGAAGTCTGGAGTTCGAAACCTCTCTTCTATTAGATTAAATTGTTTTCCCTACCCATACCAAATTACTTACATACCTAAAATCTACATAACAACCACCCTCCAATGCAATTATTCTTTAAGTGCGCACAAAACGGGCATCTGACAGATCGTAGGGAAAACAGTTCTTCACTCTTGGGATGCCAGCGGTAGGAGTGGCAGTCTTGGGTGACAGATTTTTCGACCCCTCACTCTCTGCTAACCAGACTCTTATGGTCATACACTTTTTTTAAAAACACATTTTTAACGATTTGGCAAAATAGTTTCAAGGTTACCTTCAAGCAGGTACAAACACTTTAGCTCTTACTTACTCATGTTTTCTTCTAAATCGGCCGCGGTCTGCGGGAGCTTAATTAGTTCGGGCTCAGTGCAGTTGGTTTACACTGAGGGTGTGTCTATATGTAGCATTTTTATAACAGAAAATACACTTTGCCCTCGTTTCTCATTTTTTGTTTGTGTGTTTGCCAGTTTTAATTTTATCGTGGCAATTGGGAATCTTGGAGGAGGCCATTGTAAAAATTCCTTAGCTTTTCAAGTGAGACTCACCTCTACTTCCCTAAAAGGAGTCTTGTTCAATAATGTCTGTGTTTCATTCACTTCGCCAGTATTTACTGAATGCTTATGATATGCATGGCATTGTGCTTTTTTATTTGCTAATACCCTGAACATTTAGAGAGGAAAAAAAATGCCTCATTCATTTGCTGTGTGTTTGGACTATCATCTGGTTGAATTTGCACCAAGCTCTCCATGGTGATGAATTATAACCATTGTGGTATTTATAGGCCCCAGAAAAACCAGAGATGTGAATCTGTTGTCTGCTGCCTCAGTATTTCCAGTTCTTTGAAGGAATACATTTGTATTCATATGAACAATTTCTCACCATTTTTTTTCTGGGGAGAAAACAGTTGTGTTTTGAATTTATTGCAGGACAGAGATTCAGATTCTCTTGCTGTGAGAGACCTTCTTAATCTCTGCTCACCTGATGTAGGCAAACCCCTATTTGACCCACCAGGACGGTGGCAAATCCACCATTGCAGGTTAGAAATGAGTGTGTGAAAGTAGTGTTGGTTTCGGGGTCAGCACCACCTTCAGGGTTCACGGCAGAATGAGGTTGCCTCTCTGGTGACTTTGCAGCCTAATTGGCTGAGGGAGACACAGGCCTGAAGCCAGCTACTTCCCCCTCACCTCTTTTTCTCTATTCTGCTGTTATAGGAAAGCTTGTCTCAGAGGTGTGCACTTTGACCTGCCTGGGCTTCTAGAGCTAAATCTGCTGCGACTCCCTGGGATAGTTTGGGTGCAGCACCTTTGAGGGTCGAGCCTGGAGCAGAGCTCCTGACTTGGGTTCCTGAAGGAAGGAGTCTCTCAGTGTCTGGGCATGCTCTTATATTTGGGGGAAAGCAAGCGTCAGTGAAGTTTCCAAGGTTCATGCGAAGTTTTGGTGACTCAGTGGAAAAGTTAAGGCCCACTGCTGAGGAAGAATGATTATGATGCAGTTTTACAGTTAGATCTGGCCCTGCACTTGGCCTGTTGTTTGAAATTATTCTGAAAGCCTCAAACAACTCACAGTAGTGAAATGGAGCAAGCATCTACAATCCCTGGGCCCTCCCCTGTAGAATTAAACATTCCTTTGGGCCTTCCATAGACAAAGAATTACCTGCCTAACCTGGCCCCCGAAGGTCAGGAGGTGGAATGAATCCAAGCACGAGAAGGCCGAGCAAGCTTTGCTGCACCCAGACCCCTTATTCGATAGACCCGTGTGGTGCGTGTGATAAAGTGGACTTCGTTGAGTCCACTGGAATTCCAAAGGTAGAACTGGGGTACTGGTAGCGCACAACACGGTTGTGTAGCTGGTTGACAGAGATGTCTGTGATGGTGTTCTGAATGGATACATGATGCCACACTGATATCTATAAAGGACACAGAATTCCTAGGACGGAGGCCTCTGCCTCAGTGCCTTAGTAGTCTTGTCAGTGGATTCACTATACCCTCAAGGAAGTGTGCTTGCAGATAATTATGGTCCATACTAATGACCATCAGCTCATTTTCTCTCTTCGCACTTCTCTTTCTTCCTCCATGAAACTGGGGTAAGCCTCAATATCGAGAGAATGTCACTGGGCTGCTGGCCCAGCACCTAGGGCACAGCAGAACAAACTGCTGTGTGCCATCTCTAGAAAGGAGGGTGATTTACTAGGCATAGGAGCTGGGCCAGTGGTCTGGGAGTTAGGCTCATTGTTAATCTAAGTGGTTTTAGCCTTTTTAATCATGTATTTTAACAGGGAGGGAGCCTAGGGTGTAGGGGCCTCTGTGGCTTCTGGTGCCAAAGACAGCTTGTTTGCAACTCAGTTCTTCATGACTTAATGAGGTGATTTAACTTCACCGTGCCTAATTTTCTAATCTATAATATGGAGTTAATTATATATATTTTGCAGGGTTGTATTGGAGATTAAGAAAGATAATGCATTTTAGATTTCTGCCATAAATAAGACCCTCAAATTTATTTTTCCTTATTACTAAAATCAAAATAAAATGGGGAAATTAGAAACTTCACCTATGTGGGCTTTAATTTAGAATATGATATTTCTCCAGTATGGGCAGAAGGCTATTTCTCTTTAAGGGTAATTGCCCATCAGAAAAAAAAATCAAACATTAAAGAGTACATGGAAATAAAAAGCAACACTAATTAAGTGTCTTTTTCTTTTAGAGATTTGAAATGTAAATCCACTTGATTTGGAATTGATAATAGCATGTAAAACTTCATTTAGACAACAAAAGAGAGATTTGAGGCTAAACCTAAATCTGCTGTAACAGTTAAGAAAGCTGGCTTTATGCATAAGCAAATTATGGGAAGATAGAGCAAGTCAAGAAAGAAAAGAGGAGGAAAGGGATAGGAAAAAAGAAGGAAGAGCTGCAGGGAGACCTAGGAAAAGGAGGAGAAAGGAGGGGCCGAGAAAGGTGAAAGGGATGGGCTGGAAAAGTTCTGAAGCCTTAATTAACTGACCTTGTCACACACAGCTGTTCATTTGAGTTGTGGGCCTGAGAGTATTATTCCTTTTATCATTGTCTTTTGAAATGCTAATTAGATAATTGACCATTGTTCACAGTTCTTTGGTTACTTTTTATTCTTAAACTTTAGAGACTAGTCCTTGAATGGGATACTCAGAGCAGCACACCAGATGGGAAATTATTCTCTGGCCTGTAGTTGCCAAATGACCACTGCAGTAGTGCTTGGAGTATACTAAACCCAGCTGAGAGCCGGGTCTAGCCTAAGGGGTGGTTAGCACATTTCTTGTAATAGTCCTTCATCAGTATGCTTTTATTTTATAATGGTCCAGGGGGTTGCCTTTTATTTATACGGATTTATTAGCTTTACTCTAATCAATAATAAGTCATCTTGACCACTTAAAGCTCATTTGAAGAATATCTACAAATGCTTAATAGGACATCTTTAATTTTACATGAAAACCAATTGCAATAACACTTGAACAATGTGTCGTTTCTACTTTTGCCCTACTTAACTTATGGTGGTTTTTGTTTTTATAAAAATTGAGTTAGATAATGCACGTGAAGGCATCTTGAAGAATATTACACTCAACACAAGTATAAGATTTGATTTGATTATTCCAGGTAGTTATTAAAAAATACCATTAGTGGTAATATATTTGTGGATCTTGCAGAAAAACCCTCTTGGCCAACAGGACATGACCAAGTAGAAGAGAAGCCTGTCCCTCGTAGTTCACAAGGAAGGCTCCTCATTTTTCTTTCATGCAGTTACCATGATATCATGGGGCCTCACATGTCTGTGTGCTCTGTAGAGGTAACAATGACATGGATGGTTTTTTCTGTGTAATTATTAAAATTATTAAACTGGATGTTATAAAGATTGATTTCAGTGATGGATTTTAAATTTTTAATGAATGTTTAAGTTTAAGGTTTCAGAAGCTTCATAAAAATAATTTTCCTTCAGAAGCTTCATAAAAATACTTTTCCTTATTTGTGACCCTGTATAGTTGGATGAATTAGTTTTATTTGTCTGGCATGAAGAATCACAGAAAAAATTTTCCCCTCAGTCTGTTTTTCTAAAACATGTTTTTTAAAGGAGATACATCTATGCTGTGCAACATTTTACAAAAACTAAAAAATAGATGAAAATAATTCTCTTTTAATGATTGACCGTGGTAATGGCCCATTGCACTGCCTGGTAGTCGTACATGTACACACACCCTTGTGCGCTTGCACACCCACACAATTGAAAATATGGGTTCGACTTTATTTTGGTTATATATTCTTTCATTACATTTGCATTTTATTTTTTAAATTGAGGATCTTTGTCAGAAATATGTGATTCCATTTTTTCTTAGATTTCTTTAACATTTTGGTTTTTCTGTTTTCTAATTTATTAATATATTTCTAAAATGTGTTTTTTCCCCCTTTGGTTTTCTTAAGCCTGCTTTGTAGAAGTCATTTTCCATGAGTTGACTTTTTAAATTATTTTCCCCCGATTATGAATTTGTATCAGACTATAAATTTGGCTGTATCCCATATGTTTTGTTAATATGTAATGTTCTCATCATCAGTAGTTTTGAAATAGTCCTTATTAGTAGTTTTGTTTCCCTCTTTATAAAAGAGCTTATTGGGAATGCCGTTTAAATTTCTAAGAGATTATCAGCTGTGCACTTTAAAATGTTCATAATGGATTTCTAGGTTTAGGGCAGTATGGTCAGGTATGAAACAGTATAGTTTCTGCTTAGAATTTTGGGAATTTTCCAAGGACTGTTTGAAAATGAGAGTTATTTTCTATAGTGTCCATTTTAATTTAAAACATTTTTTTAAAGATTTTATTTTATTTTATTCTTTTTTAGAGAGGGAAGGGAGGGAGGGGGAGAGAGACAGAGAAACATCAATGTGCAGTTGCTGGGGGCTGTGGCCTGCAACCCAGGCATGTGCCCTGACTGGGAATCGAACCTGCGATGCTTTGGTTCACAGCCCGCACTCAATCCACTGAGCTACACCAGCCAGAACTTTTAATTTTTAAAATTTTTACTTAACTGTATCCTTGGTGACCTAGAAAGATATGTTAAATTCTTCCACCAAAATGACATTTTTGTCATTTCTTGCACCTAATGATTCATGGTGGCTGTTAACTTACGGTAGACTGTGTTTGTAACTTTGATCTTCAGTACTCCCTCTTTCATTATTATTATCTCTTTGTTGTTTTTCTTATGTTCTAAGAGAACTTTTCAAGTTTGTCATCTACTTACTGACATTTTCTACAGTTTTATGCAAATTTTAATTTTGTCAACACAAAATTGATTTTACTTAGTGTTTCTTATTACATCCATCAGTGTTTACATCTCTTCCCAAGTCTTTTGTCTTGGCATCTATTTTACAGAGATACTCTGTTATATATAATTTCCTAAAACTCACTTTTACTTCTTATGGGGTGAAAATAATTTCGAAAATCTGGTTCCCTTTGAATCGTGAAAGCAGCGTATCCACCTGTATGTTAATCTGTAGAATTTTCCCCCCCTTCGTGACAGGCTTTTTAATGAGTCACACTTTCGCAGCTCCAAACTCACCCTTTTATACCCTTTGTGATCCTGGGTCCACCTACATTCAGTCTTTCCCAACTATCCCCGTTAGCTTCTGCCAACAGCGGGTGCTGGAGGAAGACCGGAAAGGTAGTGGAGCTGGAAGGGACTTAGGGGACTTGGCCTTTCCTGTTCTTTACAATCCGTAATCACTCTGGCGGCCTCAGTTTTCATTTTTTCCCTACATTCTAAAAAATCAGCCTGCTGGTACTTCCTCCGCATTATCTCTCCTATGAGCTTCTAGTCTCTAAAAACCCAAACTTTTCCCTTTGTTTCCCCAGCCCTGAGTATGGTAACTGTTTTCATTTCACTGCTCTTGGATGCCTCTGAAGTCTACACTAGAGAACCGTAGATGCGTGTTGCTTAGGCCACCCATCCAGCTATACTGGTCCAGGAGGTCAGCGATCTTTCACTAATTAGCTTTCTGGAAACTTCCTATAAAATAAGACTTTAGAAAGATGCTCGTGTTTTCTATCTAGATGTTTATTGTCATAAACCTAATTGCATCTTGTAAGTTGTATGTATGTCAAACTTTATCAAGCGTAAAAGAGTTATTAAAATAACCTGTATCTTTTAGGGCAGTGGTGGGTGGCCTAGCAGAAGGCCCATGGCCTTCCTCAGTGAACTCTCAGTGGGAAAACTGGGGAAGTCAGTGGAGATGAGAGTAAGCCAGCTGTTCTGGTGTGGTTTCCTGGGAGGACAGGGAAGGGGGGAGGCACGTGGGCGAAAGGAGGCTTTATGTTATAAAACTTAACTTAGTGTGCACAGTTTGATTTGGGTTTTTCGAAGCCGTAAAGACGCTTATTGATGGCCCTATTTAAGGTCATTGCAGTGCATGAAATGTAAATCAAAGTGTTGTTTTTCATTAGAAACTGGAAGATAACTTTTATATAACATGCTTTTAAGGTAATGAGTGAAGTTCATTACTACTTTATTACTGTAACTGTTTCAAGGAAGTTATTTCCATACTAAAAATACTCCTCTTCTGCTTGAGTCTGATTTGCCATAGTTTTTGAATGACGTTATAATCTATTGTTAGGAAATGATAATTCCATTTATTTTTGTTTCATGGGGAAAATTGTTAACCAGCTGTTTCATTCTCTCCAAATAAACTGGCTTCCAGAATTCCCAGTTCAGTGAGGACGCTGATTGACAGGAGTGTCACCATTTTTCAGGTCCTCTTGCCTTGTCACTGTGACACAGTGCAGAAGTCTGCAAATAACAAATCTGAGCAAAAGAAAAAGCACCAAAGCCTGGCTATTTCACAAACTGGCTAATTAGACTCTGAATTGTGAAGACTGGGCTGAATGAAGCAATGTCACAAATCTGTAGTGGCTCAAGGAACACTGATTTCAGAGTGAACATTTTTTACTAACTTTTATGGTTAACTAGTAGCAGAAATAAAAGTTGGAGCAATGTCAGAAAATTATATTATGATTTGTGCTTACTGAATGGCAGGCTTTCCTCTGTGACTCCTTTTTAACCTACTTAGGTTTGTTATGTGATCAGATTTTTTTTAACCAGTTCTTTGCTCGTAACTAAAGCTGTATGTTCCTGTTGTAAAGTGTCTTCATTTATAAATGCACAGACTATAATTTTCAGGGAAAAAATTGTAACTCAATCAGCTTCGCATGGTTTACATAATGTGATAGTCTCATATTTACTATGTGGTTAACAAGAAATAACTGTTACCAACAAAAATCAGAGAATTTAAAAACAACGAACATTTTGCTTGGGAGCCTATGTATATCTCTATATAAATACATGTAGACATCTATAAACATCATCAATCCTTCTCATATGCCCATGCCATATATATGTGGATGTGGGATGATCTTGTTTTTATACATGCAAGTCTTATATTTATGTAACTGAAGAAGTGAAACATATTGCTTTTTATTTAAGTGACTCAGTGCATTTATAGACAAGCTTTATTTTGCAGAACTTTATCAATGTTGGGATGATTAGATATTACTAATGATTTGGTTTTCTGAAGGTCAACATTTGAGAGGTTAAGTTGATCCCTGTAGATATCCCTGTGCCCTTATATTCGGTAGAAAATCTAGGAAAATTGTTTTTCTTTGACAAATAAAATGTTGCTTTGGGTAACTTGATAGATTTGAACTATTTATTTATAACATTGCTTTCAGGTGTTATGAGAGCGTGTGCATGTTGGGGAGGATCTTTAGAGGATAAGGAGGGTGAAGGCCTAGAAGATTCTTAGCAGTGCTAAACTGAATTTTTAATTCCCTGCCTGGTACAGAAGTGGAGGGAGAAAATGAAACCCTTAATTTTTTTTCTTTCCAGAATCACTTAGTTACTACAGTTCATACATTATATATTTTGTAGAATATTTTTAACAGCTTGCCTTTGTAGTTGGGAAACGACACCTGGATTTTCTCAGGTTCTTTATTTATGGCATCAGTGGGGACTACTGCTAATTAACTATAGATGAGACAATGAGGAGACATGTGTACTAAGCCAGAAAGTTCCAAGAAGAAAGAGCAGGCCCTAGAGTGTCTGCATTCAGCACGCAGTGAAACATGTATACAGTAGCACCCTCCTGCCTTCTGTCTAGTCAGTGCTCTGTGTTTGCATCTGTAGAGGTGTTTTTTTTAAGCCTCTGAAATAATAATCTTACACATTTCTCACATTTGCTGAAGTACCTGAGAGGTAGTTTCAAATTCCACGTATTTAAACTTCTGGTAATTGAGACAGTGGAGCACTGGTTTCTCAGTATTAGAACACATCTTAATTTTTTGTTTTAAACCGCTTACTTTATTTTTTAAAAACGATTTTATTTGTAGAGAGAGGGGAAGAGAGGGAGAGGAAGAGGGAGAGAAACAGTGAGAGAGAGAAATATCACTCAGCTGAAAGGCAACGGGGGACCTGGCCTGCAGCCCAGGCATGCATCCTGACTGGGAATTGAACCAGTGACCTTTTGGTTTGCAGGCCAGTGCCCAACCCACTGAGCCACACCAGCCAGGGCACATCTTACTTTTTCAGGATTGAAGATCTTGTTGGGAATCTGAGGTTGTTGAGAATGCTACCGATGTAAAATGCTTTCACACTGCCCTGTTCCATCCCCACCATCTCCCCAGCCCCTCCTTCCCTTTTGCTGAAGGTCACTGGTGCTCTGCCCAGGAGCACTCTCACAGTGGGGCGCGTTTGGGTCAGACACTTATTCTTTATGTGGCATGTTTGGATACATGTAAATATGTAATAATGCAGGGAACTGATTTTTCCTTTTTAAGGAATTACAGTGACATTTCTATTTATTAAAATGTTGGAAAATGGTGAGACTTCACAAAACAAATATGTAAGTTGGGGATTCTGACACATTTCTTTAATTCTCTCAAATGTGATGCACTTAAGATTTATAGCAAAAAGTCCTCCAATGACCACCACTTGTTATGTTACCAAATCAAATTTTGATTTTTGTCAAAGTACCTCCATGTACATTCACCAGATTTGCTCTGCTGATGCCCTTGTCCCCGCTCCGGTTTCCTCACCCGCCCCTCCACCCCACTCTGCCCCCCGCGCCGTGTGCCCAGAGGCTGGCCATCCACGGCTGCGTTCGAGAATGCTCTTTCTCTCAGGCTTCTGGCTGCTTTCACCGTAATTATAACGCCCTTATTGTTTTTCTTAGTGATAGTGTATTGTTTTAGGAAAGATTACCCGAAAATTTAGTGATCATTTTCTGTGAACCAGTTCCTGTGCTTTCAGACATGCCGTTTTACAAAAAACTTCAGGTGCTCCATTTAGAAGTCAGTAACACTGAGGCTGAGATCAGACGATGTTTGGGGTGACGGAACTGGAAACTGGAGAGACCAGTCTCAGCCTCGCGGTCAGCAGTCTTTCCCACGGACAGCCCGCCTCCATAGGTCACTGCTGCACCGTCGTAACAATTATACACCCCCTTGACATTCCTCTCTCTCCTCCCTTCCCTTTCCCCATCTGTCTGTCTGTCTGTCTGTCTGTCTCTCTCTTCACACACACACTTTCTCTCTCTCTCTCTCTCTCTCTCTCTCTCTCTCTCTCTCTCTCTGAATTTTGAGACTGACCTTCATCCTCATTTTGTTCTCCCCTTTACAGAACCAGGTTCTCTCTCACCACATTCTCTATATCATAAACCATCATCTGGCTTGTTCCCACAATACTTCCTAAAAGCTCCATGTTGAAGTTGCCAGTGACAGGTCACATTGACATCTTTGGCCTTTCTCCTGCTTGACCCTTTCAAACATTGGGCCCTGGACCACATCCTTCTCCTCAGATTAATTACATAGAAGAGTTTCTTTCAGGTCCAGGGCCCTGGCTGCCATGAGTGTAATACCTGCTCTGTTCCCTTCCCACTTTGGACACTGTCTCACTGTTTTCTCTTCCATCCACTCGCCTGTCTTCTCTATGTTCTTTAACATTTATGCGTTAGGCATGCATTCTTTTATTTTTCTTTAAGACTTATTTTCATAGAGGGAGAGAAACATTGATGTGTGACAGAACCATTGCTCAGCTTCCTCTCACACGCCCCCGACCTTAGGGCCTGGCCTACAACCCAGACATGCGCCCTTACTGGGAATCGAACCCGTGACCTTTCAGTTCGAAGGCCTGCACTGAATCCAGTTAGGGCGTGTTAGGCATTCTTTACATTAAGTGTTTGTGTTACAGGATCAAACAAGTGATGAGTGTCTTTATGGGGTGTATGGTCTTAGGCACTGTTTTTTATTTTTTTGAATTGTTTTCACCCTTAAAAATAATATTTATAGTAAATTATAGGTTGGGAAGAATCAAATGAGCCTGTTTATTAATTGATTAGCATTGTGTCTGACACATAATTAACTTTCAATTAATGTTATATGTTAATACCATTGGTAGTAATAATCTTACATTATGTATGAATTATGCATATATCAGATAATCTGAATTACTATAATACATACATACAGATTGTATTCTATAAATATTATAAATGATATGTATCAATTGCTTTGTACATCAGTATCTTTTTATTTCTTTTACAAAGTCATGTTTTTTTTCTTTTGTTTATTTGCTGCTCTCTACTTACAAAAAGCTTCTATCTGTTAAAAATTCAGTGGTAAGACTACTTGGTGCCAAGCTCACCCTGGAAGAAGCTTTCATCGTAATGGACCTTTCAAGAACAGGTTTTATTAGCAACTACAGATTTCTTCGAAAGTTTTCTACTTAGTGGTTGATTTGGATTAACTTTTGTCACTTCCTCATCTTTACTAGATGAATTTTCAAGTCTTCCCCTTGGCCATGGGTATTAGCCAGCAAGCTGCTGTACCCGGTCGCTCATGAGTGCATGCATGTGTAATACTTCCCAGCGCATGTGCAGTAATTGAGTGTCTTTCAGGAAGTAAACATGGGGACCATGTTGTGTGGTTCCATGATGCTCCTCCTGTTGCATTGTCACCACAGGGAGCCATCGAAATAGGGATGAAGAATATCAGCATCCATTCATTTTGTGTTATTCAGAGAACATTAGCAAAGGGAAAACATACAGTAGAAGTCTGAGGAGAGATGGAGATAGGAGAGAAACCTGGTATTTGAAGAATGAGCTTTGATCTTTTAGAGAAGAAATACATATCAAGAGCTTATCTATTCGAAAGAATTTACATGCAAAGCCAATCTGGAACATACATCTCACTTATCTTTGTTGATTATAGCTTGGTCTTGGATAAAGGAATAGCCATGCCTCTGTAAAAGGAGCTTTACATGTTTATGCTAACTCAATTAGCATTAACAGGGGCTACCAGCAATGCTGGCTCTCAAGCCTCAAACTTTCATGTGTGTATATTTTCATTGAAACAAAAATCTTTGGGGGAATGTTATATAGAGAAAAAGAGAATTATTAAATGTGCATCTTTTAAAATTTTTAAAAAATATTATTTGTGTTCTGAAATATTACTTTAGGAATGAGTAACTCTTAAATGGAAGAAAGCAAAATTATATCATCTGGTCATTAAAGCTTATTGCATTTTCCAAATTTATAGCTGGAAGTCATGCCAATTTTCTTTAAGAAATTTGAGGATGGATTTGTAAGCTAAATGGTAGCTTAGAGAGTAGTTAGATATTCAGAATTCATGAAAAAATTATAAGAAGCATTGTTCAATTTGTTTTGAAATACTTCAGAAAGAGATATTGGTTAGAGGAAACCTAGACCCTTTCACTATTTGGTAATGCATATTCTGGCTCATTCATATAGACTTTGTGGTACCTAAAGTGTTGCAAAATTGGACATTTATATGGAGATCGGCTATCGATGTAAAAAAGTAAAAAAATAGCTGAGGGCTGGGAAGGATAAGGAATGAGTACAGTATTTTAAAAATGAGCTCTTTGTCTTCCATGCTTCATCATGCTTAGATCTTCGGGAGGTTTTGTTCAGTGGGAATAAAGAACCCCGTGGGAATTACCCAGGAGTCACCCACCATCCTCAGTGAGCAAGGGTGGGGCCAGAAGTCTGCAGTAGTCAATGATGCCTTTTATCCTCTTCATGCCAGGTGAACATTTGCATAGTTAGAATGCTGACTCATTGGGGGCATTCACAGTCTAGTTGAAATCCATAAGGTGATGCCTCTTTATCCTCTATTAGAGGATTTTATTTAATGTGAGAGCAGCATTAGATTCCATGAGTTTGTTACCAGTTACTCACTGGCCTGATGCTCAAATCCAATTGCCTTTCCCTAGTGTAACTTTGCTTGTTATACTCACTCCTACCCTCAAGCACTTACTTTACCTGTTGAAATCTTACCAGCTATTCAAAGAGATGCCAAGACCCTCCAGGTGTGCTCTTTCTCATCTCTGAATTCATATAGTATTTACTGCAATAACTCCTATGGCAATTATTTTCATGTCTTTTAATTATTCTTTTAACTTTTTATGTTGAAGACTTCAAACATGTATAAACATAATAGTAGAATAAACTCTTGTGTATCCATCATACAGCTTTAATAATCATCAACACTGCCATTTTGAATTACCTATACATTACATTCCTCATGCACCCCTTGATTTTAATTAACCTTGAATACTTAATTTAGAGATCCTATATATATATATGTGTAAATACATATATACTTTATTTTTTCTGATTAAAAATATACTTATCTCCATTGTGGAGCTATCCAATATTAGTATTTTGAACACTGTGCAAATTCTACTCTTCCTGTGTTTTTAAAAACTTAATATGAAATTTATGTATTGTTTTTTAACTTAACGTTCTACTATGAGAATTTCCGGTGCCCTTGAATGTTTTGAAAGCACGATCTTTTTAAGGCAGCACAATATTCTATCATATGAGTCTGTCATAATTTGTTTAGACAGTGTCCTGCTGTTGGCCACTGTCTTGAACATCCTTGCATACACACACTTGTCCTCATTTGCAAATATATAAGTAGGACAGTTTCCTAGGAATTATTAAGTGAAAGGATCTTTATGTATCCTGCCAAATTGCTATCCAGGAAGGCTATGCCAATTTGCGTTATTTTTATCTTACTAATTTGGTAGTTAAAGGACGGTTTCTGATTGTGTTTTGTTTAAAATTAGTATTTTCTGGGTTATTAATGACATTGAACATTTTTCATGTTTATGATTCTTATTTCATGTACTCCATAAGGCGTTATCTGGAATTACAGTGAATGGCACATGCCATTTAGTTTAGTTCCAAATCTAGCATTTTGCAGTGACGATCAGTTCCTTTTAGTAGTTCACAAATTAGCTTTTGCTGCCTTTGGAACTGGAATGTCTGCCTAGTTGAGAGTTGGTCTCATTTTATTTTTTGAGTACTCTTTTCTTTAAATTGTCACTGTATAATTTTCTTTTTTTATTTATATAAATTCATTGAGAAATGCAATTCTGTCTGGAATTATTTAGCTTAGGTAAAAATTCTTTGTCCAAGATATATACTCCCAGGTCTAAACACATTTTGAAGTTTTGGGGGAAAAAAATCATTTGTCTACATAAAAGTTTTAGATTACTTGTTGTATTTGACTGAATTTATAGTATATTTAAATTTCTTTTGGAATGAGTTTAGTACTCTGTTTTAAAGCACTTAGAGCAATCTGTATATCTAGTAAGATAAAAGTTACTGTTTTCATGAGTTTTTAATGTTAAGATTGTTCTTTTGTTGTTTGATATTTCCAAGCACCAGCATAGAAATTGATTAAAAAACATTAACATTAATAAACTGTTGTGGGTAAGTATTTTCAGTTTCAGAAAAAGCAGAGGTTGCTTTTTACTGTTGGGGTTACTTTATTACCTAAATGTTGTTGTAAATCTAAGAGTAAAACGAACGTTCTACTAAAATTACTTGCCCTACTTGCTTCTAATCAAATCATGCCTTGCATGAACCATGTTCAAATATGTTGAAAAATAATTTACGGCATTGTGTTGAAAAAACATTAAAAGTATATGTGTTCTGTGGAGGAAGCACTCTGAACATATCTACCCAGACATCAACAGGATATTATGACCCCAAAGAAATGACGACAGTTTGCCAGCTTGATGCGTGGAGGAAGGAAATTTACAAACATCTCCAAGAGAGGCATGTTGAGTGGTTGAAGGAAATGAGGCACGTCCTGCTTTTATTGTGCTTATTGGAGTGGGATTCCCAGAAGACTGAACAAGGCTGTCCTGAGACCTCTGTTTGGCAAAGATCTTGTTGACTCATATTTTATTTTTGTTTCAGTAAAGGTCTGCTATTGTTCAGATTTCTAATGTAGCTCATAAACACACAGCCAATATCATTTCCCCTTCAATTGACTGATATATACAAATAAACGAAAATCTACCGTCAACATTAACTTGTGTTCTCTTTGCATGAAACAGAGATTAACAGAGAAGTCTGCTCAAAGGAAAGGCCCTTTAAATAGAGAGTTCCGTTCACAAACTTTAAAAGTTCGTGAAGCTGTATTTTAGTTTTAATCACCAGATATGGTTGGGGAGTTTATTACTTCCTATTCACATGGAAGAGGAAAGCCGAGGTAAATATTTACATTAACTTATATTTCCAAGTCCTAGTTTTTGATTAAATATTGTAATTTATTGACTTCTGGATCCTCTCCTTAAAAGTTGAATCCCTATACATTTTTTGATGGAGACCCTTTAGAAAGACTTCCTATTTAAAATATCTTGTTTAGGGTCTTGGATTTATGTAATACTTTGATAAATAGAAAATATTTTAATCAAGTTGTAGACCTATATATGAGAGGGTAATGGGAAATATTACAAATATTTCTGCTTTTTTAAACTGTAACTTTTTTGTTATATCTATCAAAATGTCTACGAGTGTCATAACTCTTCAGACCAAGAAATACTGGAATGGAAATCTTGCTCGACCTTGTGCTGTGACTCAGTCTGAAGGATTTTAGGTCATGAATTTGTGGCCTTGACTTTGAGTCAGAAGATGTGGTTACTGTCAGTCTTACTCATTAAGTGACACCACGCAGAACATCAGGGGAGACTTGACTTTTATTTCATAGAAATTCAAAGAAGACAAACATGAAAGGGAAAAATAGTGTGAGGAAGTAGAAGATTAGTGTTAGTTAAACATCTGATTTTGTTTTTATTTCTTTTATTTATTCCTCAGGATTATTGCTTTAGATATTTTTTCAGTGACTTTATTGTATGAAAAATCCCAAAGAAAGGTAGTATTTCAACCCTCCCAATGTGTGTTTCAGCGTGAAGACAGGGACTGAACCTGGTAGGAATTTCCCTGGCTGCTGTCCTGATATTTCAAGTTCCTGTGATTTTTCCATCCCCCTTTCCTTTAAATTTTGGCCGAGACACCCAGTAATGTCTTGTTTAATAGAATGTTTATGGGAGACAGGTTTGGGTCATACTTAAGTGTCTAAAGGTGCTTCTGAGTCAGGATTTTAGGAATGTTGTTAACTCGGAGGCTAACTCTGTTACTCCAGTGCAAAGGGCGTGAGGACTGGGGACAGTCATTTTGGATGTCACATGTAGCCCTTAGAGACTTTGCCCCTCTGATCTAAGTTGCCTGTAAACGATGTATCAGAGGCGGGTTATTCCCTCAGCCCTCCGATTTTCTAAAAGAAGTTAATTTGTTTTATAATTCTGAGGGCTTCTTTTATACACTCTCCTGGTGGGGGACGATAAATACTTTCCAGGTACTTTTCTACACGGTGAATCAAGGCGGAAAAAATGAGGAGTACCGGTTTGTGGACCCAGAATCTGTAGTGGTGCTGGTGTGTGTACACGTGGGGGTGTGTGTCTGTGACACACGTATGTTTTCCATTGCAGCACACACTTAGTGCCTTCAGGTAACTGTAGTCTCAGCAGGAAATAACTTGGGTGACCTCAAGGCTTCGGATGTCCTGGTCCTATAGTCATATCGTTCAAAACCTACCTAGTACTGTATCTGATACTGCCTTAGGGAGCCTTGGGAGAGTCAGCTGACAGTCAGTTCTTCATGTTCCTTGAATACTTACAGAAATAAGACATATAGAGATAATATTTTAATTCTGATTAATCTCATTGTTAATGTGAAATATTCAAAGCCAGCAATTTATTGAATGTAGAATGGAGTATCTTTCTTATTTAAAATATATTAAGATTTAATAACAAAGTCTTTCTACTGTTTTTCAGAAAAGATTTACTCTGATGTTTACTTTAGATTATCTGCTCTGAAATTTAATCAAAGTACAATTTAAGCTTGTTTGGGTTTTTTTTTTTAAGCCAGCACATAATTTTTTTAGAGTAAGCAACTTTTCTATAGAAATTGTGAAATGAAGATATTTGTAGTGCCTAGCACGTATTGCAATTTTTTATTTGCTCTTTGTTATTAAGTGTTCCCTGGAATAAAAGGGTGTGCTAACAACAATGTTTACTGTCCAGATCTCTGGTATTTTAAAGTTAAAAATCAAGTGCAAGCTGGGAAGGAAGGGTGGGTTTTCCAGCATGGACTCTGGATTTCAAGTGTCAGCTCTACAACTTACTGCCTAGAAATGTAAAAATAGTTACTCAGTTTCTCTGTAAATTGGTATAACACAAAAACCTGCTTCATTAGGTTATCAGAATTAAGTGACAGTACATACAAAGAATTTAGAACAGTGTTTAGCTCATAGTAAGTGCTCAGCAAATATTTTCATGCTTTATTTAGCATGATCAGTTTTGGAGAGGAAGAATATAATGGGCCAGTTTCTCAGTTGCTATTAGAAATCACAATTACATTAGAAAATTCAGTAATTGACATTCAGCAATCATTTGCAGAAGTGGTGGCAGTGGGATCACTATAATGAGGAACATGCAGGAATGGCAGCCTGGTTAGAAGAGGCGGTGGGATGGCTCCGAGCCTCACTTTGCTAAGTAGGCCCTTTGATGTGACCTAGACGGTTACATTTTAAAGGAACACGATTAGTATTTTAAAGATACTGCTGGTTTCACTTTTAAATAAGGATGTTGTTGTAGTTGCACATATCAAATAAGAGGTTCGAGAGGCGTTTCGTTGGCGGGCAGGCGGGGGTCAGAAGGTCTGTGGGTGCTCTGTGCGTGTTGGGGTAAAGCCCTCCAGCTCCTTTGTCCACTGCCACTGACGCTGTGCTCAGGAGGCCTCTCCAACTCTGCGAGGTCTGTCTTTTGTGCCAGGTGAGCATCAGCTTGAGGGCGGACCTTTCTAGGCAGTAAGTTCATACCAGTATTCCCATTTTAGTCTTTTCAGGTCATGTGGGTCAGTATCTCTGTCAGCAGGGCTGGCTCAGCCCAGATAATTTTTAGAGAATGGAAAAGCTGAGGGAAGCTCATCAACACTAACAGTTGAGCCTCATCAGCTTTGGATAGAGTACCCCGAACACAGACAACACTTCCAAAATCTCCATCTCCCCATCCCCACCCAACACTGTGTATGCCTAGGTGGGAATTCAGTAGCTACATCTGTGGCTGCCACCATTGCTGCTGCCAGGCAGCCTCTAAAGATGTTCGTTTCTACCTACACACGTCCAGTTGCCTGTTCTCTTGCAACTGAATCGCATAGCGATGTGTAACTCTTTGGTAAGGACTAAAGGAAAGAGAACTAGAATAACTGTTGAAGCGAACGAGTGTGTGCTTGCCTGTGGAAATGATTGCGGTGTGTGCATTTTCATATGTGTGTACACACATGTGAGCATTTTAATGTGTGTATTATCATCAGTGATGTTTTTCACTGAATGTTTGGCTTTATCTTTAGAAAGACAAAGTGGTTTTTAAAATCAGTAAGACGATCGGAGGATTCCTGAATTTTTTTTTTTTAATCAGAAGTCTATTTTGGAATTGGGAAGTCGCCGCCACGGCTCCTGCTGGGTTGACCAGAGTTGTGCTTCTTAGAACGAGCCGAGTCCCCTCTGCAGAGAGAGGAAGTGATACTTTATAGCAGGTCACATGGTGGAGGATCCTCGAACCAAAGAAAAAAACTCTTGCTGTTTGAGTTCGACTGCAAGTGATCATTATTTCTAGATCCGGATTGAAGATAAAAACAATGTGATCTGGTCTTTTAAGTAAGACTGAGGCTAAAGGGTTGAGCATCAGAATTTGAAATCTTTAAAACTGGAAGAACAAGCTTTCCAGCTTCTAGCACATTCCTTCATGTCACAGAGGAAGACGCCTTTGCTCAAACAAGTGTCTCTGTGGGGCTTACATATTGCACAGCCAGGTCTAGAACACTGAATCCAGGCCTAGTGTTCTTTCCATGTAAATTGCATTATTTTTTACCTTTTTATTGGAAAAACCTTTAGGTTAAACTCCCTCTTGTGCCATCATAGTATTTTAACACAAGGACCAGGTCTACACATTCTGGATTTGAGATTTGTTTCTCCACGTCATAGTTACTGATTCTAGTTGCTGTTTTTCAGTTTCCTTATCTATACAGTGGGGGTAATAGTTTCAAAGAATTGTTGTGCTGATTAAGTACGTCATTTCTTGTAAATTGCTTTTAAGAATACTTGGCACCCTTGCGCGTAGTTCAGTGGGTTAGGGCGTTGTCCTGATACATGAAGGTTACAGGTTTGATCCCCCGTCAGAGCACATAAAACAAGCAACCAATGAACGCATAAGTAAGTGGAACAACAAATTGGTGTTACTCTCTTCCCTTCCCCCTTCCTCCTCCCTCTCTCTCTCTAATATCAATAAAAATACTTGGCATAAGTATATTTTATTGTTAATAATATATCATTTTAGACGCTTTAGCTATTCAGCACACTACAATAAAAAGGTGGCTTTGTAGAAGAGTAGGATTTCATAATTATCTCGTGAAATTGGTCCATAAATTATTGAACATCTTGCTTTATTTTTGTGGGAATTATTTGGATTGACTCAGTGCCCTTGGTGCCGGGCTGGGTTTCCATCTGCTGTGTTCTGCCTTCATAGGTCAGGCTGGTTCTCCCAGGGAATGGCGAGGTGGGAAAAAAATGCCAATAACCAAACTCCAAAATATATCCTAACTGTCTTGTTCACATTTATAGGACAGTTTTATAGCTGTAGGTAAGACGGATAACTGGGCATTATTCCAACATCTTGGCAGTTTTCCTTTTCAAAGTACTAATATTAGGATTAGCATGTTGTTTTAAAGACATTGCCTTTCTGCACCTTATAATTGCTTGTTCTTGGGGGAAGCTTGGAAGATGTGAATAGGGTTTTTAGTCCAAATATGGGCTAGGATGTCTGTTTTGTTTAAATACTTTGCCTGGTTTTTGAAGTTGGTACCGCGGTCCGTTTTGCCAACAGACAGAACAAATGAGAGGCTGTACAGGCATGCTGTGTGCGTGCGTGCGTGCGTGGACACACACAGGGTGGGGCGAATGTAGGTTTACAGCGTTTGGAGTGGAAAATAATACCATAATTAATAAATAATAACACAAGAACAAACGCAGTTGTGCGTGTTTCACACACTCACAACTGTGAGCCTACTTTTGTCCCACCCTGGATAGCAGACAAAGGTGGGGCGAGGGGGGAGCATGCGTGAGAATGGTGCACACGCCTGTCAGCAGATGGCTTCTGTGCTTCCATTTCTTGTCAGTGTTGGTACCAGTTTGAGCCGTACAGTGACTCACCTCGTCTGCTGTGACTCTGTATCAAAGCCTAGGTGAATTAAAGTCAAAAGAAAAAGATGAAAGTGCTCATGATATCATCATCATTTTCCCTAAAACACTGAGGAAACATAGTGTTTGCACTTACCAGCGTGTTATAACCAGTGAGTAAACGGTTTTGCTCTCTTTGCTCAAATATCAGTAGCATTTCTTCTTTTCCTAAGAGAGCCTGCTACTGCAAGTTATTAGTCACTACCAGTCTTTGTATAGAGAAATAATCAGTCCTTCTGAATGCATGTAACACTTTTTCTGAACTTCTTTTATGGAATTAATTTTTTTACTTGTGTTGCTGCTCTTTAAGGGAGTCAATATAGTATGACGAAAAAAGCATGTGCTCTGTGTTTAGGCCTGGCCATCCATTTCAGCTCTTTTGCTTATTCCTTTGAACCTTGGGCAGAAAATCATCATTTCTTCCTGAGCTTCAGTTTCCATCTTCACATAATTGTTACAAGGATTCGAAGAGATGAGCTTGGAAGCAGTTTAGTTCCCATGCGTGCTCAACAGATGTGCAGCCCCTTTACTCCTATGTGCATTTTTCTTATCTTTTCTACAAATTTTGTGGGAGCAGCTTTCATGGGTCCAGACGTACATTCATTCTGGGGCGTGCTTAAAGCAACCGCAGTGCACCCTCTCGCAGTTCTGGAGGCACAAGTCCAAAACTCACAGCGTTGGCAGGGCCGGGCTGCCTCGCGGGGGTGTCCAGCTCGCGGCCTAAGTGTGGCTATGAATGCCACCCAACATAAAACTGTAAATTTACTTAAAACCTTTTTTTTTTTTTTGCTCATCAGTTTTTGTTATTGCTTGTGTATTTATTATGAGGCCCAAGACAACTCTTCTTCCAGTGTGGCCCAGAGACACCAAGAGGTTGGACACCCCTGTGTCTGAAGTCTCTGAGATCCATCTTTCTCCTTTCCTGTTCCAGCTTCTGATAGTCCTGGGCATTCTTTGCTTCATAAATGTATCACTCCAGTCGCTGTCTCCATTGTCACATTATCATCTTCCCCTTGTACGTCTCCCGTGGCTTCTTGTGGCATTCTCTTTCCTCTGCCTCAGTTCAAACTTACATTCTTGATGGTGGCCATGCTATGTAATAGTTGCTAGGTAAGTGCCATGGAATGAGCATGTATCAAAAAGAGCAGAGGAGTTAAGAGCACTTTAGGGAAATTAGAGTAGATTTCAAAGAAAGGGTGTCTGTGTTATTCCCTGCTCCCTGCTGTATGTGGTTAAGTCTACAAACAGGCCTTATTATTACAATTGCCTAATGAAACTGTGTTTCTTGAGCATGTGTTAGACTACAACTAGAATTCTGTGATTTGACGTAAGAATGGTGGTACTTGAGCTGGTTATTTTCTGGGCGCTGATTGGTGAAGGCTGTGCGTCAGGGCTCGGTACCCAGTTGTGGAGTCCCGGAAGGATCTCCGCCGGAGAAGCAGAGCGCTGCTGCGAATATCTCTGTGACCTGAGCACAGGGACTTGGGCTCCGGCCATCCCTCTGTGCTCTGAACAGGGGAACGCCTGTGCTGTGTCCCTCTTAGGTGGTGGTTCTTGAGAAGATGAACTAGTAGGTGGAAGTCCTCTTCATAAGTGTAGGCGAAGGTTGGTGGTGGTGATGACGGCGTGATGCCAACAGTACAGAAACTCCAGACCGAGTTCATGTCCTTCCCGCTGGGAACTCATGGGGCTGCGTGGTGATAAACGTGTTCTGTTTTTCTTTATAGTAATTGTATTCTTATCTTACTAGGAAATGCACCTTTAAAATTTGACATAAATAACTAAGTTACCTTCTTTTGTTGGTGAGAATTGCTTTATTTTAGAGACATATCCAGTTAAGATCGCCTTACATGAGGATTCTCGAAGTTATACTGTGCCTCTCTAGTAACTAAAGTAGTTCAAATGGAAGACACTCAGAATGAATAGGGATAGATCAGAGGTAATTAATATCCGTTGGTAGGGAGTTGGCATATACCAGTGTCAACAGTAGACGTTTTCTAGAAGTCGAAATGCCACCGTGGAATGTGCGTGTTCTGGTTTAAGTCTGAGTCTCCGAAGATCCCTGCTTTCAAGTCGTCTGCTGCGATGGAGTTGATATTCGTTCTGCGTATCCTGCTTGAAGCCTCTTATGCTCTGGAAGTTTCCTGTCTATTAAGAAATAGCTTTAGATAAAGGAATTAGCTTATTCCTTATCTTGCATATAGCTTTCATGTAAGTTCCTTTCTTAGCTTGTATCTGAATCAAGTCATCTTCGTGAAATATGAGATGTCATATATATACTATTGTAATGCCATTTGTTGCAGCTTTTAAAATCAGAATTTTATGTTTACATTTCCCTATATTGTCTGGCTTTGTAATCTCTGCTTGAGAAGGCATCCCAAAATAGCAACAAAAGAATACATTGTCAGTTGGAGGTATTAGGATTGTATGATCTGTTTATTGAGTTGCTTCTTTATCTGGTTACCAAGGATGACCTAACCTTCTAATCTGAGCTTCCTTTACTGTGCTATGTTGTCCTTTAAATGTCATGGCAAGCTTAATAAAGAATATTTTTAAGGTACCAGTGGGGAAGAATCTATATGAGATGCCCAACAGATAAGTTTAAGAACTTTAGATATCCAATTACAGTGAAAACTAGAATTCAGTGACTTTAGATTTAAGGACATAAGGCTTTGGAGGAAGATCCTGGTGAAAGAAAGATATGATCTATCTCCTTTTCTGCATATAAAAATGTTATAGAGAAGAAAACTTATCATAATTAGTATATCTGTTTGGGTTGGTTTTCACTTAGGGGGTTTCAAATTCATATGAGAATTGCTAAGGGGAACAAGTATAATAAATCTCCTTGTTACTGTAAAACACAATTTTTGAGTTGCTACTTATATTTGTGGCCATTTTCCCCACTTCGTTGCTAGTGTTGGTATGATTGGAAGGTGGGGTTGTCTTCTGGATGGGGTTTCTCACATCCACAAAGCCTTTTCCTCCTCCTGTTGAAAGAAGGAGCAGCTGAAGTCAGTCTCTCTGCCTTTTCATGATAGGGGACTGGGGCTTAGGGGCATCAAAGCCAGCGGGATGAAAGCTCCAAAGCTTCCTGTTTCCAGCTGTTTTCCTCTGCTCAGACTTTTTTTTCTTCTAAAGATGACGCTTCCTTTCAAGGGGTTTTTAATCTGCAAACTGTTTCCTCAGTTTATTTCACTACAGCAAAATATGTTCCCTTTAGGTCATATCTGTCTCTTTTGAGACCCAACCTCTCCTTTTCAGTTGTCTTGGTTGCTACTCAAAAGAACAAATGTAATTTATAAAGTCTCTTTAATGAGGTACAAAGACCAATAAACCTTTGCTACTGGAGTTTCGGCTCTTTGGTTGCTTTATGAAAAATTTTAGATGCCAAAAAACCATTGAAAACACTATTAATTTGACCATTTAATGTTTGTAAACAAAGCAGTTAAGGATAAAATATGTTGTCATAGCCTTAAGGTTTATTGTGTGTTTTTTTCCCATTCCAAATGCAGAATAATGATATGTAATTTGTTTAATGTAAATCCTTAAAATTAAAATGAAGGCACTGGAAACTGCATAAATGCTGAATTGAGTATTAAGAGTGGTTTGATTTCATTAAGTAATGATAGGAATAAAAAATAGGACTTTTTTACTGATGGCTTTTACTTTACTTATAGTATTAATGTTGTTTCAAAATTTACACTTGTAAATTCTGTGTCCCTTAGGGATAAATGAAATATAAAAATAAATTTTCTTAATCACTCCTTAAAGATAACCCCCCAAATATTAACGGGACCTTCCACTCATTTCTGGCATCTTCCAGGCTTCTTGCTTAATTAATCATCATTATACGTGTCAACTTGTACTTATTTAAGTGAGCTACCCTTACATGAATACCAGTGTGAGTCAAAAATTCCCATGTCTTTATCTATTGTCTTTCCCCAAATATTTATTTTACCTCTTAAAAGTGGAGGAACTTACCAGCAAGAGGCTTCACAATGTTGTCCTGCCACTAGAGTTATTATTTTTTTTTGACATGGTGAAGCCAGTGCGAATGGGGGAGAGCCACCTCATTTCATCTCGCTTTAATGCTGACTCTGACATATGCTTTTGAATTGAAGTGGGGTCCCAAATGCCAATATATGTTAAAAGAATTAAACACTTACAAAAATATCCCCCTTATTTACTCCTGTTGCCTGCTCCTTTGAGGGTGAGTGGCTGATAGGGCTTTTAAAATCATGAGCATGCCTCTTTTATCTGTACTGTTTAATAGAGAGCTATGAAAAAAAATGGCAATTAACATATTCAGACAGAAAATCATCCTGGCTGAATGACTCATTAAATAGTCGTATAAACAGGATGTGTTGAAATGAACTGGTACAAAATTTAGTTTCATTGGTCTTTTTGCTCATTATCAGCACTTTAAGAAGCAGACTCGTGGGTGCTTAGAGGACACTTAAATTTCTTTTCTCTTTATTTTTTTCTTAAATACTTCTCTCCTCCTCCACCCTTTCCCCTGCCATTCCTAATTCTCTGGCAGGCTAACATTACACGTCTTCACACAACGTGTTGTGTTGGAAATCAACCAAGTCAGAGGCAAGACCTTCCTAGTTTCATCTAGGCCAGTAGTTCTGAATCCCAGTTGATCATCAAAATGACCTGAAGATTTTGCTGAGTACACAGACATTCTGGAGCCTCCTCTCTCAGCATTCCGATTCAGTAGGTCTAGGGGAGTGCCTGGGAGTCTGTATTTTAATACATGATTTCGATGGGATTCGGACAGCCAGCCAGGCTTGAGAACTACTCGCTGACTTGTGTCCCCTCCGAGGAAAGCTCTTTCCCCACGTTCCTGATCTCTGGCCATCTGGCATCCGTGTCAGTGGTCTGCAGGCCTGGCTCCACGTTAGAATCACCTGGGGACCTTGGGCAAGTGCTGATGCTGACTCCACCCCCCAATTAAATTGAAGAATTTTAAAACCTCTCTGGGTGATTTTAATGCACAGTCAAATTTGAGAACTTCTGTCCTACATAAACAGATGGAGCTGGGTATAGCCGAAAAAGTCCTTTGTAGTTTTCTTTTACAAGGTGCTTTACCCTGTGCTGAAACTCCTCTCTGTGCCTGCCACCCACCTCAGCCACACACACATAACTTAAACCTTTTGTCCCTACTAAGGCTTTCATCATTTATTGGTACCCTGTTCTCAGGTGGGAATATAATGTTCTGTTCTCACATCGTGGCAGGTTCCTATTTCTCCCTTTGTGAGTGCCACATCTGTGATGTGCAGATGTGTTGGTATAGTGTTAGCCCCCCCACAGAGGCTAAGTAAGAAGAATGAAGGGCAGGGTAGCAGTTTAGCAAAGGAAAGAACATCCATCTAATGAGTCCCTATATGTGCCAAGAAAAATTCTGAACAAATAGATTTCTTCTTAGCAAGCTGTGACATAAAGTTGGAACCTTTCATTACATTGACTAACGATTGTGTTGCTTAGACCTGTCTAGTAAATGGTCTGAGATCAGCCCATGAAGGAAGATTTCAAACAAACAAACAAACAAATAAACAAACCCATTTCAAGGGAAGGATGAAGAACTTCCACAAGAATAATCTTGTAGACAGGTACACGAGAACTCTACTTCCCAGCTCCCCAAAGGTAGGTAAGTATTCCCTAGCCAGTCATGCTCTGGAGACGAGGCTTGCGTCCTGTGCAGGGCTGGAGGGCTCACTGTCAGGGTCATGCAAGGGGAGGGTCCACAGTCGCAGGACCCTGAGTGCGAGCGCCTCCTTAAATACTGCACCGAGGTGCTCCCCTGCTTCCTCCCAGACCCAGGCCTGGGGGGAGCACCAGAGGTCAGGAGAGCCATTGGTAATTCAGGTTTTCATCACTTTGGCTTTATTTACTACGATGGGTGAAGAGTTTCCTTCAGAAATATCTTGGTCGACGCCCAGGGAAGAAAACACTTTTGTGTGACTGACGTGCTGGCAGTACCCATGGCCACGTCTGTCACCCTGGTGGAGGATAACCGTCCCATTATTTTTTGTCAGTAGGTATAACAAGTGGGAAGTGCTTTGTGTATGCCTCTGTGATGAATTAATTTTGTGTTCATTGTAGTAGCACTGATCATAATGAATTAATTTGGTATTCATGTGGATGTCAGAGGTTTTTTTTCTCTGCCAGTTTTTATGTAGCTTTAGTTAATGGATACTTTAAGAGTGTAACACATCTGATCCTATTCTCACATTAATTTCTCATAATCCGCCCACCCCAACATATTGTGTGATATTCTTTTTAAAAAAACCTAACTTAATGTTAAAATAATTAATATTTTAATAACATGCGAGTTTTAATGTCTTCCCTGCTTTTATTTTATAAAATTAGCGAAATAAAGTAAATAGTTCTGACAAATATAACTGCCCAGTTGAATAATATAGTTAATAACTTGTGCGTTTGAGTTTGGTTTAAAATTTTTAAGCCAAATGTTTGTAATTTGCTGCTTTATTGAAGCCAAATAATGCATTCCCATATGCAAATATGAAATACTGAAAATGGCATGCTGCATATAATAGTTTCTTCTTCTTTTAATTTCTTTTCCTTACAGACAAGATTGATAAATGTATGTGCATATATTATTTATCTGTTCATATAAGGACACATAATTGGCTATTAG
Organism: Phyllostomus hastatus; assembly: GCF_019186645.2. Lineage (NCBI taxonomy): Eukaryota > Metazoa > Chordata > Mammalia > Chiroptera > Phyllostomidae > Phyllostomus > Phyllostomus hastatus. The sequence continues at coordinate 44,407,390 of NW_025333960.1, read as the reverse complement.
ATATGGTAATTGCATAAACAGATCTGATTCAAACTCATTTCCGTTTCTGTTTATAAAATAAATGTTTTCGTTACATTGGAATATATACTGAAATAGAAGTTCTTGATTTAGGATTGAGAAACCAGGTACCCAAACAAAAATCAAAGAGAATCCTGGAAAACTTTTTACCAACTAGGGCATTAACCTGTATGCTGATTCTTAATTTGTTCATCATGTTGACTAATTATCGAAGGTATTTATAATGGAACAAGGGCTCCCTGCATCACTCACCCACCTGCTCCGCTGATTTGCTTCCACCGGGAATATGGTAAAACCTTTTGAGAAGAAATTTTGTCCTTACGAGCCTCAATTTGCCATTTCAGATTTTCCTTTGAATTTAAACTTGGATGGAAATGGTTATCACCCGTCACCTATTCCCTTGTGGCTTTAAACTTTTCTCTATTTTTTTTGAGAATTTTATGGCTCCTGTGCACTTTGATTCTGAGCAGCAGCTGTATTTCATTCTAGAATGCCGTGTTTTAGCCATTGATGGGGCTTGGAGATATTTTACCACTTAGAGTATATAAAGACGTTGGTACTCAGTTGCAACTGGCTAGAACCATATAACTGGGTTGCTATTGCTTTCATTATTTTTGTTATTATTGCAACAGATTGTATAGTAATATGCTAATAAAGATTCATGGCTTCATGCAGCAGGAGGAAATGTTGGGATGGAGGCGAAAACTCATGTTAAAACAAATGTCTATAATAATGAGAGGAAAACCAAACTTGAAAAAAACCCTCTAAGAGAATTGTTTCTAGTATAAATATTTTTATTAACATTTGCTATGGCTTGACAATCGTGCAATTGTTTATGCATTTCTGGAACTTAGATATGTTGTGTGCCTGTGTGTGTGGTTGTTACTGGAAGATCTTTTTTCTTTTTTTAGTGTTTTTTTTTTTGAACTGGAATACATAGCTATTCAATATGCAGTGAACAGAAAATTTATGGAGGGCAGAATTTTGAGTATCTGGGGAAAGTTTAATTACTTTTATAATTTAGATAACTTTGTAATTTATTGTAACAAACTGTACTTTGGCACGATTTGTAACAATTATAAAGCACTTGAATTTAGGTTCTTTATTTGGCAGCTATAAACAGAGTTAGCTGTAGGGAAACTTTGAGCATTTACTTTTCTTCCCAGGCTTGCATTAAAAGCTTATGCTGTAGTGGTTTTGTTGCTCCTCTTTTAATTGACCACATATCTGCATTTTATTTCCCTGAAAAACATGTATTACAATGTAGCAGACTTGTGGTTGTAAACATAGAAGGAAGCTGGCTAAGAAGGGACAGGAAGAACTGCCAGCGCCCAAACCAAGGAGAGGAAAACCTCGGCAAAGGCTCGCGATGCCTGAAGATGGTTCCTGCTGGAACTGAAAAGAAGAGACCTCGTCGCTCACCTTCTCATAAAGGACAGGTCTCGAGCAACGCAAGCTACTCAGAAATCCAACAATATTTTTCTTTTTAATGTTTATAAATTTATTTTTATAATTAAAAAGTTGTGGTATAAAATTTCCTCTTAGGCCTGGATTATTTTTCTGTTAACAGAAATTGCTGCCTAGTGTACAATTTTATGACATTGCTATTTTCTACAAAATTAATCTTATTTAATTTCCTTTTGCCTTCAAATGCCTATTTTAAAATTTATTATGTTCATATTGAAAATAATGAATGAAAGCATGAGATGTCATCTCTAATTTTGATTGTTCCTAATGACGTTTTTCTTAAAAAATATACTTGTTTGTGGCTTGGGAATTTTTACAGCCACATTTTTCTTTTAATAACCAAATTGTAGAACATAATTAGCCTTCATAAAACCTCATATTTGTTTAACATTCCTCATAATTAAATGATCTTAATAGTTTTGTTTAACACTGAACTTTCGAAAGTGCTTTCATATTTGTTGTATGTAAAAAATGGAATTTTTCTGCAATTGAAAGTAGACATAAGTGATAAACCAACCTAGACACTCTTGAACTTCAAATACCTTCTTGTGTTCTCCTATTCCTGTGGGCCATTCTGGTATGACCTACGGGGACATTGGTTCTGGTTTTAGATCCTCTTGTGTTACTGTAGGTTTTTCATAAGTCACTTTCAGCAAAACACTGAAGCTATTTATTCATCTATTGGCTGTAGTGAATCATCAGTCTGAATCAAACAGGTTTTGAATTGGTTAAAATAAAAAACAGTTAGCCCTGGGGTTGAGCTCTTGATGATTAAAGAACCAGGCCTAAGACTGCATTTATTTACTTTTTAAAGGAAAGTCAAGACTTACTTCTTTGAGCTGTGTTGCTTTGTATAGATTCCTTTCTTAACAGAAAGGCTTCATTATCTATTTCAGATCTTTATAGATGTTGCAATGAGATACTCTTTTCTCATAATGAAGGATTGAAAGGATCAAAGCTAATAACTTTAACTGAGACACTTTAAAATAAAAAACATAGTTTATTATCTCTGTTTCCTTTCAAGGTTTGTGTTCTTACAAAGGTACAATGTTCCTGATTGAATGTGGCGCTACTGGGAAGGATCACATGTCTAGAATAATAATTCTCTTGCCCAGCGTTCTCTGGGTTGTTGTAATGTTGCAAGTGAATGTGTTCTACTCTGCAAATAAATGCAGTTCTATTTATGTTCCCGATGACTTGTATCCTTAAACCATTTTGTTCAGAGTATTATTGTTCTATATCCTGGGAAGATGTTGGTGATTGTAGTGCCCTGATACTGTAAGTCAGCAGGCCTGAATCCTTGCCTCCTGAGTAGCATAAGGTACCTCTTCAAGTGCAGATGCATGAGGGCTAGTTTTAATGTAATTTTAATAAGGCTGAAATCACATTTTGAAGTCTACCTAAATCATAATACTAATCTCAAAAGACTCTTTATTTAGCTGAAAAGGCTCTTTATTCTCACTGGCCATTTTTTCCTTCTGTGTGCGTCCAAACCATCTTTCATCTGATTCTACAGTGTCCGTTCAGAATATATATATATGTATGCATATGTTTCCCCCCATAAATGGAATGTATGTACAGTTGTGGCTACTTTCTTAGTTGAATACCATCCTCTTTTAGTTGAAACTGTTTCACTTCCATTTCTTTCTAGTTGTACAGTACTGATGAGTCTTTTTATTTACAAAAAACACACCCCAAAACAAAAAAGTGAACACAGAAAATAACATTCATTTCAAATAAATTGCTGTTTTATCCAAAGAAGTGAAAATCCACCTGTTAATGTTGTCTAGGAAAGTTAAGGATATAATTTAATATTTAAATAGGGGTGTGCATGCAAAGTCATAAAAATGAGATTCACATTTACAAAACGAAGGCTGCCCTAACGTCCAGTGTATTGCAATATTCTAAATTTCTCGGGTTCACCCACTTACAGTAGTTTAACATATATGACATGCATTTTGCGGTTTATATTTGCGCTGATAGGAAGGGTACAGGAACACTGACCTGGGAAAATAAAATTGGATTAGGGACAAGTTGAGCAAAAGGTCACAGAAACTGAGGTCAAGAAGGGGGCGGTGGGCTTTCCCATGTGAGATGATGTTGCGTTCTCTGTAGGGGGACACAGGAGGTTTGGTCTTTGGATATTTAACTTTGGATATGCATATTAATTTATAATAACTTGATTAAATAATGTAATTACAGTATACCTTAAATTGTTTATAGGTTAATTTTCCTTTGTTCAAGAATTTTCTGTGTTCAAGAATGACCAAGGAGGATATGCTTAAGTACTAAATTCTATACTATATTCCATTGATTAGCTTTTAATATTTGTTCTTAAAATTCACAAAACAGTAAGTTATAATTTAACTACTCCCCTTTTCTTACTGAGTCTTTTGAAAGAGTAATTTAGACCAGCTCTTTTTAAAATCTTGTTTCAAGACATGTTAATAGATATTTTATTTTTATGTACATTCCACACTAAATACTATAAAATACCCCAAGGTATTTTAGAGTGTGCTATAATTTGTAGTGATTTCCAAGCTACCTTGATCAGAAAATTCCTTTTTCATGAAGTTATCTCCCATGTGAAACATTTTGCAGAAAACAATTTTGGGGAATACTATCTTTGTGGTTTTATTTACTTTTTAAATCTTTGCAAGTTGGTGGTCGTATCTAATTTCTTGTATTTTCAAATACTGGTCACTAGTTCTTCCATTTTGTTTAGGAAACTTTTTTAGGATACTTGTGCTATTTATGCTAACAGTTTTCTCTTGAAATACTAGTTGTAATATGTGAGCAGCTAATAAAGTGAACTATGCAAATATTTTAATGCCGAACGGTAGCTGTATCTTAGAGAGAGATTGGCAGCTGCATCAGCGGAGCTATTAGAGCATCTTTTGAGGGTTTTTGTCTGTTTCCCAAGAGAGACTTGTGTGTGTGCTTCTCGTACCCTCCTGTCAGTTTGGACTCAGTGGTGACCACTGGGTGTAGAGCAGAGCCTTAAAAACGCACCTGACTTTCATTCAACTCCAAGCAGACAGTGTAAGTGAATAAAGCAGACAGTAGGAAGAGGTGGGTATAGGGAGTTGGGACATGCGCACCCTGATCGACATTCAGTCAGTATCTCCAGGAATCCTGTGCAGGGCAAACAAAATGGATTTGGGGGCCATTGGGGTCTTATCCTTGATTTGAAGGTAAGAAGTCAGAAGAGCCGAGTTCTAGGTCTTGTCCCCCCACCTGTCATTTTCCTTTAATTATGGTGTGTTTGCTTAATTCACAGCTAGCAGAAAATTAGCTGGGTCATGTTTAGTTCTCAATAATGATGTTTGAAAAGTTGTGCAGAATATATGTCAAAAAGAACCTACGAGAGTGTGGTTTTAGCAGCTTCTATAAGAAATTACAAAGCTTAACCTCACAACTCCTTTCCTAAAACTTTCAAACTACTGCTGTGTTTTAATTGATTTTTTGGTGGTTTGTACATTCAGGAAAAATATATGAAATTTTAAAAAGCTTGCATATAAATGATTGCTAGCAGAACATGAATGTTCACTTCAAACAATTAAGAGGTGACAGAAATAGTGCCACATATATGAAGATTCTAGAGGCAATTCTTTAAACATATTTTGAGATTTGAGTGTTTCTTCACTTATTTGGACCTTGGTTTCAATTTCTGTGATCAGTGTTGGACTCGATACCGTCTGATATACTTTCATTTCAGCTCTCGGGTCCTATGAAGCTGGCCTGAGCTTAATTTCTGTGTGATGGACGTGAAGGGGCACTGGTTCCCTGGATGCCCTCCGTGCGGAGATGTTATTGATCCCTCACCTATGAATGCAGCTGCACAGGCGTACGATTGGCACCAGTTGGAAGAGCTGTTTAACAGGTTCTGAGTATAGAAAACACTCTGTAGTCTGAATTTCTGTGATTCCAAAACTCAGAAAAGCTTCCTTTTGATTCAGAACATTGCCCTCAAACACACATGCTCATTTTCTCTGTCTCCTACTTTGACATTCTGTTTGTTTAACTTTACTTGGCATACGAGAGTTTTAACTCAGATCTTCAAGTCCATATGCAGAACTAGAAGGTGTCGGAGAAACCGGGGAACAGATTCAGCAAAGGAGTTAGGAAGCACATTGCATGTTCTTGAATATCAAGGTGTAAATGGAGCCCAGTCAACCATTAGTTAAGTGGTAATGGGGATCAAGAACCTGATTAGATTACAGAATCTTCTTGTATGTGAACTCCGTATGTGAAAACATAACACTTGATCTTCACCACAGTGCCACGAAGATTCAATTAGAGGACTGGTATGTGCCCAGATTTGGGGACATAAAGGGCAACTGGATTTTGAAGGAAAGATGGTAAAGAAACACCTGCAAAAATCTGCTTTTCTGTGCAACAGACTGGGTAATTGCATATGCAGATGGATAGTTAGGGATATAATTACTTGATTTGTGAACACAAATGCCCTTTCGATTGTGTGAGTGTTGAATATTGCAGTGACAGGTGCGCGCGGATTGCGGCGCGTGTATCCTTTGCACCCCTGCTTAGATGTTTGGCCCGGCGTAGATCTCCCATTCGCTCTGAGTGTGACTGCTCTTCCCCACTGATGGTCTGGAGGAATTGCTACAGCTCTTAATGTCTCTCCAACTTTTTCTCATAAATAATAACCTTAATTCGAAACCTTGACTGAAAGAAGGACTGCACGCAGCCATGTGGTGCAAGGGCTTACGAATTATGCACAGTAATTCATTTTTTAAAGCTGCTGGATGTAACTCATTAGTTTTCATTGTTTTCTCAAAATAAGGAAAACTATTAACCAACACTCCAGACTAATAGCCTGGAATTTTTTCCCCATAATCAACTGAAGTTTATTGGAAAAAAATCATCTTTTGAAAGACTTCCTTTTTTTCTCCCTTTTTCTTAACCTTTCCATTAATACTTTTGAGAAGTCTTTTCTCATCTCTCCGAACTAAATAGGATTCTAAGTCACTCCTTTTCTGTGTCAGCATTTCTGTATCACACTGAACGTGTTCTTCAGAAGTCTGGGAGGGTCCAAACAGGGTTTTTTAATTGAAGAATTTGTGAAGTGCCTCCTTACGTGGCGGGCCAGATCCCTCCTGCGTGCCTGCCTCTGGCGTGGAGGAGAAGGCGGACAGCGGCGTTGCTGTTCGCCCGGACAGGGCCCCAGGTGTGCCGGCGCTACAGGGCACGTTGTTGTCGCACTGTTTGGGGTTACTTCGGATCTTTTCTTTACTCCATTCTCAGTTAAACTGGGCCTGGAGTTACCTTTCGTCGGAGGAAGTTAGTTCCAACAGTCATTAATATTAATAACAACACTTAGAGACACTTGCATGTGCTGGTAGCAACTTCTCTGTGCTTGACACTCTGCTCAGCACAGTGCCCCATTTATCTCATCTCATTCAGCCTATTAAACACTGTATCTCATCCCCACTCCCTGGAAGAGGAAGCAGATACAATAAGATTAAACGTATTACCCCCTGCCATATAGAATAAACAGAAAGGGATTTGAGTTCAGAAATACGCGTCCCTGTGGCCCATGTTTTTATTTTGCTGAGTTTAAATTTGTAAAGAAAAATGATGTATTATAAGTAAATAAGTATGTATGTATATGTGTGTATACATGTAAAAATCTTGAACTTGCCTTAAAGGAACTCAGTCTGCATCTGCCAGATAGAGTCGAAGTAACCGCAGAGATCCCACTTGATTGGCTTTGCTAGGAAGACTCCACACATGTCTTCTATATATATAAATATTTTAATTTCTAGATATTCCTTTGCGTTTGCTGCTTCTCTAAGGCGCATTTTCTCAGTAAGATGTTCTTTATGCTTTTTGACTAAAAAGGTAGGGATTCAGTTTTGCCCACAAAAAGCATTCTCTCTGGTCCTTCATGTGCCATTAAAAAGTCCGCGCGCGCGCGGTGATATAGCTGCTGTGTGTGGGGAAGGAGCTGGCGCTTGGCTCAAACAATGTTCAGAGCCACCTGCTTTGAATGTGGTCTGATTGAATCAGATGACGGCTGCTTTTCATCACCGCGTGGGGATTGGGATGTGGGGGAAGTGTTTTGTTTTGATATTTCACATGTGCTTAGGTGTTAGCGGTTTCGGATTGTTTAAGAACAGGCTCTCATCACTGAGTGTTGCTGAACCTTGTGGGGGAAATTTGAAAGAAACTTGAGTATTTCTAGGTCTGTTTAAAAATTACGTCTTCTTGTGTGGCGCATTTATTTGTGTTCAGGATGCAGATTGTGGAAAATGGCAGATCTTTTTCCCATCACAAAAACGTTCTTGTTTGTTTGAGTTACAATTTACACTCCTTTTTAGTAGTTCGGCCTATGAGCTTCGATATCAGTACATTGGTTGTAATACCTCTGGGTTCTCTGGCGTGCCTTGTGGGTGTGGGGTCCTTCTTTAAGGGTGCTGGTTAACATCTGCCCCGAGAGTGGCCTGGGACTTGCGGGTCTGAACACTATAATCTCTTCGGTTGCCCCCCATGGGCACTGGCAGGCAGCCGGAGGGAGGGAGCACGACCCCCGCCTGCCGTCAGAAGGCGCTGGGGGAGTGACGGCTGAGGGGCAGGTGTGGAGAGCCTTGGTGAACATTCTGACTTCGAGATACCCAGGGATTGTTTTTCAAATGCTGACTGATAGAGTTGGTCTGAGCATCATGTGGAATTAGGGAAACTCTGCCACTAATGAACACCGCAGCATTCTCAAACTGGGTGACCTGCATCAGTGTTAGACATTTTTTGTCCCTTGCAGATTCCTGGGTTCCACCGGGTGTGGTGCCCGGGGACCAGCATCTTCAATGTGCCCTTCTTGGGACATGCATCCCCGCTGAGCCTTGAGAACTCCCTGTACAGAGATTTTAAGTTACCGGAAATTATGGAGCAAATTGGAGGATTAGAAATCACGTCTAATATCCGTACCGATCACACAATCCTCAAAATAGAGGACAGGTGTGTTTGCAAAGCTTGTTTTGTAAAGAGAGTCTTTTCTCCCTTTGATTTATCATATTTACACTGAAGCCGCATTTCTAAATTGAAAAGAAACAGGAAAAAAAGGAGCAACAACAAAAGATTCTGAAGGCATACCAAAGCTGTGGGGGGCCAAGGGTAGTTTGCCTTTGTTTTATTTTGTGGCAGCTGTTGGACCAGCCTTTTGCTTTTGTCCACCCAGTGCTCTGCACGGAGGACGTGGGATTGTGTGCAGTGGCGGAGCTGGACAGTGGGACCGCTCCCCCAGCTCTGGGCTCCCTGAAGAGGAGCTAGAGCCCTCCTTGGGTGGAGATGGCTTTCACCTGGGCATGCACCAGCCCAGTTGCTCCTTTGTGCGTTTCTCTGACTGGTACTTCCCTCTCCATCCTCCAGTTCTCAGACTCACTTTGAGGCCAAAATCTTGTAAGAAGGACTTTAAAAAACCAGCTTCTCTCCTGTCAGCCTAAACATTTCTGTATGACAGAAAGCTGTGCTCTGTTTTAAAGTTTATACACTAATTGCTTTGCTTTTCTCCTTTGTTGCTGAATTTTTGAAAATTGCTTGGTATGTGGACACCAAAAGAGAGAAGTATATACGTGTTCTATTTAAACTGAAAACCCAGGTTGTTTTGTATATTAAACTAGAGCCAATAAAAATCCAGGAACTAAGGATTTTCACAACCCAATATAGACTTTGTAGTTTTTTTTTACTATGAGTATAAATATTGAGGCAGCATTGTTTGTTCATGCTGCCTCAGTTTTATAGTAAATCCTTTTAAAAGGTGTGCAAAGCTGTCCATGGATGTGAATAAAGACTTTGCGAAATTGTACATACATTAAATCATCCATTTGATTTGAACAAGTTTTGCCATTTTTTGTGGCTTTCACAGGGGTTTTGAAGGGCAGTATATCTATCTACCAGCTGCTTCTACTTTTTTCTCAAGAAAATGGAGAGCTTCATACTCAGTCCCTTGAATAAACCAGAAGTAAACTATGTATCAGGTAGACGAGTTATGTTATTTCAAATCTGTCTTTTATTTTAAAGGTGTAATAATGTGAATTTCATCTCATAGTTTTTTTTTTGCTTCAAACTAAGTTGTTATCCCATTCTTTTCTATTTTTTATAGATTCTCCCACACAATGTTTTAGAGAAATAAAACGTATAATGACATAATTAAAAATGTATAAAACTCTTACTGGGAAAAATGCTTTCTTCTTTATTTTATCCTGCCTTGTAATGGTGTATTTACATTGATATGGAAAAAATCCTTTTCTTGATAATTATTTTGTCAAATTTCATGATTTTTGTTTTATGATTTTTTTTATGTCCAGCATCTGAGTTTTACTGTTTAAAGAAGTCACTTACTCAACAAACATTCACTGAGCTCTTAGCAAGATGCTGGCCCAGGGTCTGGGCTGCAGAAGCCCAGTGAGCTCCCCTGTCCTGAGTGTGTGCCCTGGCAGGGCTCAGTGAGCAAGGATGCCAACCAGCAAATATACATCTGTCTATGTCTGTCTGTCTGTCTGTCTGTCTGTCTGTCTGTCTATCTATCTGTCTATCTATTGGATAGTGATAAACATCGTGAGGTAATAGAGCACCGCAAGGGGTTAGTGAGCATAATAATGGGATGTGTAGGAACTGGCATGCTCTTCCAGAGTGCCAGCGAGGGCCTCCCCAGGGAAGTAATGTTAACACCTCCAATGACTGTAAAGGTTTGAATCTTGGGGGTGATTTATATTGTTTGCATAGATTTTTGAGGATAGAGTATAGGTTCTTATGATCCTTATGTATGAATGCCATTGAACTTTATCAACTTAGATTATAAATAGGAAAAACAATTTGCAAATGCATTTACATAAATGTATTTTAACATTGGCGATGTCTAGAAGACACTACTGTGTTCATGTGTTCTGATTTCTCATTCTGTGGTAAAGCAACATGATTACAGAAAAAAATAAACTATATTCCTTCGAGGGCCAAATTAAAATTCATATTTGCTGTGAGAAGACAATCACTTTAATATTATATATATTTGTCATGTATCACCTACATAATTAAAACCTTAAATTTAAATTATTAAAAGATCAAATTCTATGTAATTATTTTAGGGGGAAGTGATATTTCAGCTTTATGAAAAGTTTGTATGTCACCCCTTACGTCTGTCAGTACATACCCTACCAATGTATGTAAGAGATTGATTAGGGTGTTTGTGTGGGTGTGTGTACCCCTCAAAGGACTTATTCATTTATTCATTCTGCATGCATTCACTGAGAGGGAAGGACTGTTTTTTTCTGGGGAGGGAAGACACAGAGACCAGACAGCCAGAGGTCGCGGGGTTAGAGGGAGGAGTCTGATGTGACTGGAGCACAAAAGGGCATGGCCGTGACACTCAGGGTAACTAACACAGCAAGAGAAGGTGAACTCAGACCACCAGGCCCCTTCAGTGCTAGGCTGGGGAGCGGTGACTTCACACCGAAAGCAGTGTGGACTGCTGGGCTCTGTATGCAGACGTGATGGCTGTCAGTGGCTCCTGATAGGTTGGGGTGGGGAAGTCTGAAGCCAGGGAAACTGGTTTTCAGACCCTTATTATGAAAGGAGGGCGGGAGGGAGGAAAGGAAGGGGGAGAAATTGGTGAAAGCTGTAGTAGTAAAAGCAGATGAGGGTTAGCGAAAGTCTGCAAGCATTGCTGCTGGAGAAGACGCAGACCTCTGCTTTACCTCTCACTGCATCATTAGACTTCCTCTTCAGTGAAACGAAACCGGTCTTGGCTCTTCGGGGGATGTTGAGGTGAAGGCTTTTCCTTCTGTTCCACCTCTTCCCCCCCCCACCCACACTGTGGGGTCTCCTCCTCTGTGCTCTCTTACCTTTCCTGCTGCGTCACTGAAGTGTTCCCGGGAAAGTTCCAGCTCTTCTCAAAAACATGGCAGTATGCAATTCTTTGATGTTTACTTGCCACTTGGAGCTTTGCTTAAAGCTTTTGCTAATATAAATTATTTTTAAGTGCATATTTTAGCTCCCGAAATTCATTTGAACTCAAATTTGTAACTAAATTGGGGAGGTTCAAACTTGAAAATAAGTTGTTTTCTATATCTTTAAATAATGGGACTTATTTTTCCTTCTGTTGAAGTGGGGTATCAGGACAGTCCACAAAATTTTGTGTGGTTAAAATATTGCAGGACTTCAGCGTTATTAATACTTCAAGGTGGTGTTCCTGGGGCAGGAAACATGAAGGTCTGAGGAACATGCTCTCTGCCCTCACCGAGTGTGGTTTGCCGGTCAGGAGCTGATTTGGAGCAGAGGTTCCTAACCTTCTTAGAGCCAGGGACTCCCCAGAAAAAGCCTTTAGCTAAATACATGAGTGAAACGTTACCACAGTTCCAGGAGTTTTTAAACCTTCCTGACGCCCAGCCACGGGCCTGGGATCAGGAGTGCCCCCCCCCTCCCCCAGCCCCCCACCACACACACCCACATACTCTCGCTCCCATCTGGGCAGTGGCCGGGCCACGTGTAAGACTGACATTGGTAAATGAAGGAGAAAGTACTCCTCCAGTACCTTTTGCAGCCATTCGCTTTTCTGGTGCTGTGTGCTCAGTGAGCCTTTGCTGGCCGACAGGGTCACAGGGGTCACGAGAGGGCGAGAGAGCAGATACCTGTGCAGAGCAGAGAAGAAGTGTATGGGGGCGTTATGCAGCACATAACCGGCACCCTTCCTGAAAATGATGCGTACTGTATGGCAGTCGGACAAATGTGAGTGTCCAGGGATGATGGCTTTTTGGTAGGTGAAGTCCAGATTTATCCAGAGATGGTATTTATTGTCAAAGAAACTTAGTGAGCATGAAGCTCATAAGCCTCTTTCTGAGGGGTGGGGAACCTGCTGTTTCGGATCTGCTCTCGCGTTGAGGATGTTTGTAGCTGCAACAGAAAGAAACCCTGACTCCAGTGGCCTTACACATAAGGGAATGTATTACTGTATGAACCTCTTCTGAGATGTCTGGTGTCTCCCATGTGTGCTGGCTTCGTCCGAACATCCTGCTGCAGTTGGGACCATCATGCCCAAGCAGGAAAATGTCCAGAGAAGATAAAAAAAATAACAAAAAACATATCTCCTGGTGTAGTTCTTCAGAGCCAGGAGACCTTTCCCAGGAGCCCGGTGGCAGACAGGCTTGCGTGTCTCATCACCCGTTGCAGACCGGTTCCCGGCCAGGGGAGGCTTGCGCCTGGCAGTGGTGCTCAGGAGCCACGCCGGGACTGGAGATGAGGCGCCCTCCCCTGACCCACTGGGAGGCGGGCGGCTGGGTGGAAAGAAAGCATTCAAACCCCCGGTAGGTCCATGACGAAGGACGAGGGCCTGAATATTGGGTAGACGGAACTAATGGTGTCGCTGCATCTTCTGATGAACCAATGTTCTGAATAAAGTAGGAGGAATGATGTTGATGTTATTATAATCCAGATAAATCTGTTATTTTCTCTGCCAGCGCATATGGGACACACTCATGGGCTTAAGACTGTGTAAGTGAATATTGGAATAGATCTTCTTTCCTCCTGGGGACTGGTTTCCACTGCTTCCCCTCAGTTCAGTGCTGGACCCTGCCGTCATGCTCAAAAGACGGAGGTGAAGTTTCAGCCACTTGAACTGACCTGGAGAGTCTGCCTAAGCTGTCCTTCGCTTCCCACAGCACTTTTCTCGTTGGTGGCTTAAGTGTGAAGTGTCTTGATTATATATTTTTATCTTTGAGAATTTTCAGGTGTACCTCACAAAGTAATACATATTTTCATCTCTTCACGTGTACCTTCAATTTAAAAATATTCTTTATGTTTCTGTGTAGATGAAGGGGAAAATATATAAAAATGAGTTAAAAATATTTCTCTGAGTCAGTATTAATTAAAATAGTCGACTTTTCCTCTGGGACATAGTTAACCCAAGGGGAAAGTCCTGGTAAGTAGGAAACTGGGATTCTGAATGACGCGAGAGGTGAAAGATAACTTTCTACAGCGACCTTCCTTTGTCTGAACTTGGGGTTTCAGTTTTCGGAGGTGTCACTTCTGTTTCCTGGCCGAAGGAAAGGTTAGCAGAAACGATGAGTCCTCTTCCCGGCTCTTCCAGGGCCTTTCCCCGAGCACGCGGACCGCTGCCTGCGCCTCCCTGACGCACGCAGTTGGCGGATGAGATACTGTGTGTGACAGTGCTTTGGGAAGTCGAAAGCAGTCGCCTGCTGTACAATGTTTGTTGCTGTGACCCTGCTGTCCTGACTATTGTACTTGGGGCAGAACTTGAAATATTAGTGCTATTCTTGTTTGTCAGTGGGACAGTTTCAGCAGAAAGCTTTCAAAACGTGTTGAGCCGCGACTGCCGTCTGAGGAAGGGACGCAGAGCGAGGGCCTAACCCACTCTCTGTCTCGCTGTCGCCAGATCACAGAAAGCCGTTTGACTGCGGAGGTAACAGTTGTTTCCTCCTCTGTCCCGAGGCCAGTGATTTTGTAATATGTATCAAATCACGAGGGTGCGTGTCAAAGTGAGCATAAAGAGGCGAGTATTTCCCTTTACAATGACCGTATAAGAGCTTATTTCTGCCAGGGGAGGAAACGTATATGAAGTCTGACTGTTTCCATGCATTTTACTGTAGAAATCACTGAGCCCGAGATTTGTGCATTATCTCTTATCTCGTCATGTGGCTGGCAAGAGTTTCAGTGTGTTAAGTGTACTGATCTGTATATTTTCTGCTGAATCTTAATCCATACTTGCAGATTTGTGAAATAAACTATTATTTACACATAAATTATGGAGAAAGAAGTGTTGCCTGTAATACATTAAACTAATCTTTATGGCATACCTGTGGTTTAATTTCTCTGGTGAATAGTAGATAGTGTGAACCATTATGAATTTTTATGGTCTTAGGTTATCCTCCTCAAAGTCTTAAGAACGCTGCAGAACGTTTCAACTGTAGGAATTCTGTTCGCATTTTTGATATTTTCCTGCATGCACAGCCCATTTGAAAGGCCGACAGCCTAGCCATTCGCCTAAGGTGGTGCCGAGGGCTTCCTTCCAGTCTGGCACTAAGCTGGGCGCGGACAGAGTGGAGAGCAAACAGGACACAGCGTTTGTCTTCATGCGGCTTGTTGTTCAGGGTGGAGGAAACAAACCACGTGGGAATCATAAAAATGCCAAACTGCGCTGGCGACAAGTCCAGTGAAGGAGGAGGACGGGATTCCCTGTAGGAAGGGATGATTCAGCCGAGAGTTGATGTCGGAGTGAAACAGGCCCAGGGCGGCCGAGGGGCAGTGGGCCTGGATCTAGAGGACACACGTGTTGGAGTTCTGCAGCGGCAGGGCCAGTGGTGCCCATGAGCATTGTGGGGGATCAGGGTAACGAGAGGAGAGAAAACAAGGGTGTGTGGGTGCATTACCGAGATGAACTTGAGGTCCATAATTAAGACCTTTGCTCTGATCCTGACACCAGTGGGGAGATTTTGAAATATTTAAAGGAGAAGGTGGCATGATAAGATTTGCAATCCATTCCCAAAGTCCTCTTTGCTTCTATACTGCACACTTATACGAATACACCGAGGATGCTTGAGGCTCTCTCTCCAATTGTGGCTGTCTTACCACCACAAACTCATCATATACTCATCCTCTTCCCCAGCGTGAGTGCATCCTTGTAGTTTGTGTGGGACGACTGCGTCTCCAGGGGACAGCTGTGATTGGGCGAAACCCGTCAAGGCACTCGTGTCCTTTCACCATGTTTTATTCTTTCATGACTTATTTTTTTAATTTGAGTCCTCTACGTCTATGCATGTCCATACATCCACGTGTGTTTTCCCTGGATGTAGGGATGGGTTCTGGGATGGTCTCTACTAAGGCAAAGGTTAGGAGGAGTTTTGCTCTTTTGTAAACCTAACTCTCTGCAAGCAAGCAGAGGGATGAGGAAGCGAGTTGTGCAGGGAGTCCCATGACCACGGTGGGCGCGTTCCAGCTGTAGGACGAAGGTGATAGGGTGTTGGCACAGCAGACGGATAGCAAAGTTGTCATCACTGGTGTAATGAGTCCCTTAGGTATACCAGCCCTGAAACCGGCTTTGTCGCTGGACTTTCTTTCCACTTACCTGGGCTCGTAAATTCTCTATATGAGGGGACTTCCGTTTCCACTGAGCCTAAAATTACCTTCATCTCTATGTCGGTGCAGCCCACCAGGGTGCCACTGCTTTCTTTCTCCTTCCTCTGCCTTAGATTGCCGATGTGGCAGAAGCGATGATTTTAGCCTGAATAACTCTCCTTTCCTTAAAATTTCATAACATAGATTTTTCTGTCCATAGCCAAATACTGCTTTTTATTCATGGCTTCCAATCTAGGCTATATACATTTCAGAGAGAAAGAGCCCTATTTTATATTGATTTTTATATCCCATTTTTGTCCAACATCATGCTGTCATGATAAAAATAGGAGTTGCACTTCTGTGTTCCAGGTCCCGTGGCCTTTTCCTAAAGCATCTCTGGTCATCACAACAGCAGTGGAAGGTGGATGTAATCATTCCCCTTTTACAGACGAAGGTGCATAGGATGGAGATGTTAAAATGTCTCCAAAACTACACGAGTACCCAGCAGCTCACCATTCCTGGTTGCAAGATAATGGGTAAAAGAAAGAATGGCTAATGAATGTATTGGGTTTATTTTCTTGAGACAGATGAGACTGAGCAGCCTGGGAACATTTGGTGCTCAGAGGGAGGAAATGCTAAGAGGGGAAAACAAGTCTGAAAGGGAGAGAAGGATAGTTCAAAGACCAGTTTCCCCTGCCTCCCAGTTCTGACTAGTGCCAGCTCTAACTGCTTATGTTTGCTTTGCTTGGGAGACAGAATCCTAGCGCCAGAATTCACGGAAGTCTGTTTTGGAGGATGCATTAGTCAGAGTATGCTAATTGCTGGAACAAACAACCACCAAACTTTAGAAGCTCAGCACCACAAGGGTTATTTCCCTCTGGTGTCACAAGACCTGTGGGGTGGGCTCTGTTCCCTGCAGTCCTCCAGGTCTGGTTTTTTTTCATGCCTCAGCTTGGCCATCTCCTAGGGCCTCAGGGATCCCTTAGATTCTTTGCATGGGGCTGGAACAAAGAGGGAAGAGAAAATGCATGGAGGATTACATGGCAGGCTTTAGTGGCCAGGACTGGAAAAAGCAACATTACTTCTGCTCAACTTCCATTGACCAAATCTTTGTCACGTGGTCCCGCCTTATTGCAAAGGAGGGTGGGAGACATAGACTTCCTGTGTGGTCAGGGTTAGGGCGTGTGGATAGAAATGGGAGCTGGGGAAGACAGTCTAGTTTGGGCCATGGAGGGTCACACCAGAGACCTGGGAGTTTGGTGACCACTGGTTTTCAGAGGCACTGAGTTTTCAACGATGGCATTGCCGTGTGGTGCCCACTCAGCCGTGCACACTCAGCCTCTAGAGGACGTTGGGTGTGAGGAGTGCTGGCGGCCTTTAACTGGGAACGTTGCCTACCTTCCCCAAGAGGGGATAGCAGCATGCGGATCAGGAGTTTTGTCTGGGAGAGTAAAGGAAATCAAGAAGATGGAACTGACTTTTTAACTAGAAATGGATATCTAGACAATAATTAATCTGCGGTCTTGCTTGGGAAGAAAGGAAAAGGCTAGTGCACAAAGGATAAGGTGAAGGCGTGGCGGGAAGTAGGATACAGCACAGGCTCTTTTTTCTTTTTCTTTGGAAACCCATTGCCAGGTTTCATGGAATTAAATTTCACTTCTTTTCATTAAGAGCTTTTTATAAATAGTATAGAAGCTTCGCACAGATATATTATTTTATTTAATATTTTTTATTTTTATCATACAGGTTATAATTTGTAGCACGAATTATTATTTTTAATCTGTAGAACTGATTCCATTCCCTGTGCCGTGACTGAGGACTCTGCAGAGTGACCGCTTTGCCAAGCCCTGTACAGAGCCTTGGATTTAAGTGGGGAAAAGCAGCCGAGGGTGGGTGGGCCTTTGGAAGATGCGGGACAAGCCATTTGAAACTATGAGGAGAGTGTGTGTCATCCTGTTCTGCATTGACTGTGTGTTGCTTTGATTCCATTCTGTATTTCTGAGGCTTGCAGTATTTCTTTTCTTTGGCTTTCTTAGTTGTAACTGCAGATTTAGCGGTTTCTTTTGTGTACCGCTTGCCTCCCAGAATTTGGCCCAACAGTTTTGAGTAGCTGAACGATTTATCGAGGACAGATCAGCTGAAATGTGGCTCAACTTTAGTAAAGCAGACGGAATGACATAAGGTTAGGTGACTGATGTGTGAGTTTTTGAATTTGATTTGGTTTTCCATGGAAAGGTTGAAGCAATGATCCATGTATTCTAATAAAAATCATCAGTACAAATCAAATAAAATCTGGCTTAGTGGCTATTTTCCCACTGTCACTCATGGCTAGCCTGTGCTGTTACAGACCACATTTGGCAGGCTCTGTTTTTTCCTACACCAACATCTTAAAGTAGCATTGCAATCTCTGCCGTGTTCAGGAGGCATCTTTTCTAATCAAACTTTCTGCTAATCTCAGCCGATAAATCACCCTTCTCCACTGACAGCTCCGGCTCCCCGTGAACCCCTTCCCTGCTTCATGTTTTCTCCCAGGATGCCTGGTCATTGTCAATCTTCAGGTCTCCTTTCAAACTAAGGATATTTCTCCCGTTCCTGAGGGAGAGTTACAGGTTTTATCAGTCCCCGTGGTGAATCTGTAAGACCGGCACATCACAGCAGCTCATCTCGTTCTGACCAGTCTCTGCCATCGATTTATCAGATGGGCAAAAAGCAGGCTGTGGCCAAGTTGCAAAACTACTAAAAGAACAAAACCCTTATTCCCATGAATTTGATGGATTTAAGCTTAGGAAAATGCCAGTTGATTCCAATGTGTTTCGATTCCTACCCCCAGAAGCTGGACTAGTATATAAAGGCAGATGCATTTTGACTACTTGAGTTATGAGAGTGTTTTAGAGCACTTGAAAGTGAAAGTGAGAGTTGCATCATAGTTAGGGGGAAATTACAGTCCATTTCTGTCCTTACAGACCAGGCCTGCTGTACAGTGCCCGACTTGGGTCATGTTGGTGAGACGGTGTTGTGCAGGGGGCAGGGCAGCTCAGAGGGCAGATTAGCGAGTCTTCATTGCTCATATGATTTGAACATGCATGTTGCATCTAGGTAGGAAAACTCAATCATTCCAGTACTATCCAAATTTCCTATTTCTGCAAGTATTTTAACGAACTTAAGCAAGTATTCTGTTGCCTGTTAGAATTAACAAGGGGAATGGAATGGCCTCTTTTATATCAGATAACTACCAATTTCTGTTTCAGTGATTTTTATTTTCGTGCTTTGGAAAAATGGTGTTAGTCTGCTTATACCTAAGTATGCAACTGCTTTTGATACCAGTTTCATACTTTCAGTGATTCCAGATAAATCATTTCAAATGAGATGAGTATAAAAAAAACATTTTGGAAATCAGAAAGCATAATACAAAAGTATGATTACATCATTGTGAGATAAAATGTAAAACCCTGTAGGTCACCAGACAGACTTCTCTGACTTACACACACACACACACACACACACACACACACACTCTTGTAAGCCCAACTAAGAAAATCCTTTGCCAGTGTCGCCAGGCATTTGGCTGAAATGGAATTGTAGGGAAAATCTCCTAAGTCCGAGCTGAAATCCACCAGCACTGTTCCCTTAAATAAAACAGCATGGGCTTCACCCAGGGGTTTAAAAGGGACCATTTCCACCTTACAGTGATAACAGTAAGGTAACTGACTCACTCAGTGTTATATAATGTGCGTGTATTCTAACAAATGACCAAGTTTTACTGACTGTGTCTAGATTATCTGTATGCCTGACCTCAAACGTGGGGATAGATTGTTTTTAAGGTGTCATCAGTTTACTTACCACTTTTAAAAACTTTTAGATGTTTCGTACTTTTTCTTTTTGCCAGCTTATGAAAGCCATGCTAGGTTGTTTTGTCTGTCATAGGTGCACTTCTGGATCCACTAGATTTACTTGGGAAGGGCTGCTGCTGTGGCGGGTCTCCTGTGTACACTGTGGTTTCTAGAACTGGAGGCCAGGAACAGCCATTCGGGGCAGCATGGACTCCAGGATGGGTTATTTAACTTGGCTTTCTGCATCGCATGGATTCACTAGTAGGTTGTCTTTGTCTTGGCTGAATCCCTTCCAAGTTCATAGTATAATGTGTCTTCATCTATTCTAGTGGCTGTCCCCCTCACCCCCACCGAGGTCACACTGCTACCACTAGTAATTTTACCCATTGAGATGTCACCAGTGCATAAATAAACAGCTGAGGAGTATTTCTTACCGATGCAGATAGGACAGAAATTATAGTCCAGTTTTGTGTTTCTCGCTCTGCATTTCTGTGGTTTCAAAAACCGACTGATCACAGACCAGAGGACCCGTGAGGCTGCCTAGGACACCGTGAAGGCTTACCACTGGTATGAAGGTGGGGGAAGTGGGTGTTGAGGGAACGTTCACTGTTTATCTTACACACTTCTGTGTTTTAATTATTTTCAATAAGAACATGATTAAAAATTAGTTGCGATGGTCTTAGAGTGTCTCCCATAGATTTCTGATTAGTTGCACAGGGAAGCGTTGTAATTATACAGTGGAGAATTCCCACAATACCTTGACCAGGTGATGAGATTTGCATAACAAACGAAGGGGCAGACCACTGTGCCATCGTGTGGCTCTGTATGTGACATCCTGGGGGACTCGAGGCCGCTTAGGTAGTGTTATGGCCACCTGAACGTAATCATGAGGAAGCATAGGAGAAAGCCAAATTGAGAAGTAATTCTGAAGATGAATGGCCCATATTTTTGAAAGATGCCAGTATTACAAAAGAAAAAGGAAGACTGAGGAATTGTTCCTGAATAAACTAGATGAGAGAGTAAGAGAGATGTGCTGATTAAATGCAGTGAGTAATCCTGGATTTTTTTGGGGGGGGGGGCGGGGGCAGTGGTGCTTGGCTAAATGTGCTTATTATAGTTGAGATCAGTTATCATTCATGGACTGTGGAAGAGATAAAACCATTATATCAAATGTGTATTTTCTGATTTTGATAACTATACTGTTCTTGTTCTTAGGAAATAGACACAGAAGTACTAAAGGGATAAAAGGATATGACTGATGCAGCCTGCTCAAAAATGGTTGAGACACAGCAAACACATCATTTTAACTGCATTGTAATGAAAAACTTTTGAAAATAAAAAGTTAGAGAAATGTAGGAAGAATTTAAAATTACATTGTTCCTGAACTTTAGTCTTTGATCTTTTCTTGATTACTTTCCAGGTGGGGCCAGGATATCTTTGTATTTTTCTTTTTTCTTTTGGGTTTCCTGGGGTGTTTTGATGGTCAGCCACATTTGGGAATCGCAACCCTAGATTATAGGTTTCTTTTCAGAAAGAGTTGCTAGAATTATTTTGAGATTGATCAGGTGCTACTAGGTAAGTAGCAGAAAGTTTCTCAAACTTGGAGTGAAAAAAATGAAAACTGACTTTGTATATAGTGTGGGGAAATGGACTTGGTGTTTTGTTGCATTCTTTGTGGGTTGCAACCTGGTCAGAGAAGTCTACAGCTGACTTGCTGACTTACTGTTCTTTAAACACCACAAAAATCCAATGTCGTCTTCAAATTCTGTTCTCTCACAATTCCGATCATTGAACTTCAGTTGTGTGGTTGAGTACCAGACTGTATATTTAGGCAAATACATTCTGTTGAGCCCATTAAGTAAAAATAGGGAGATGCTCCCTGTCCTGATCCAAGCTATTACAATTTCTCATTTCTGTATTATTTCAAATTCATTTTTAATGGACTGCTCCCCTTCAAATACATGTGGAGATGGTTCTAGAAAACTGTAAACAGTTTATGCATTTTTACAGATTTTCATTTTATGTGTTTGATACTGATTTACCTCTTTTTAATTGCAGCATAGAGAAAGAATTAGTAGTTTAAAACAGTGGGGACTACATGCTCTGCTGTGATCAAGGAATTAGATAATCTGGCTTGTTTGCTTAAGGGGTCTGTATCTTGAGACTTTTATAGGGCAGTATTAAGGCTCTGAGCCTTCTTATTATGCCAATACCCAGAAGATTGCTTTAATGAGAAGTAAAGGGCCTTTTTCCAATTACAAGGGAATAATTGTATTAAGTTTCTGTGTTATGTCAACCTGCTTTGATTTGATTACTGCAAAAGAAATGGATTTATCTGTCAGTGTTACTTAATTAAGCCTTCTCATTGATGTTTTGCAGAGTAATATAGTGTGGTTTGCACGTTTGAGCCTAAATACAAAGAAAATTGGCCTAAAACTAAGACATGACCCCTGAAGATAGCATGTAAGATTGATTGCTTGTCATTGCCAGGGCAGAGGCTTCGGTGTCCAACACAGGTGGGAGACTGGGATGTTGGAAGAATAAAGTGAAAATCAGTTTACGGGCGCGATTATTGTTGTACTAGAAAACTGGATTTTAGGAAAGATTTCCGAATATTTAAAACTGGCTTCACCAGTATTAGTCAAGTATCTGGAATAGGGGATGAGATGAGATGAGAATAGATGTAGACTTAGTTAAAGTACAAAAGGAAAGAGAAGCTAAAGAAGAAATAAGAGGAACGGATGCCGTTTGGGAGAAGTGGACCATTGTGGTTATGCAGAGCAATTATAGCCCACGAATATTTCAATTAAGCTCGCAGTCCTTTCCCAGAGCCGCACGAACGGTACCCTGGGGAGGACGGGGATGGAGGGGGAGAGGAGAGAAGATAAAACTGTTCTATGTTTCATCTGGGCTCCTTTTCCCTCTCCACTGGAATAAATGTAATAAATTATTTATCAAATAGGAATTTTAAATATCAATTTGTATACCTTAATTCATCATAGTATTATGAATTTTGCACCATAAAATTAATTTGTCATTTGAAAAAACACATAATTGCATGTACAGAGTTATCAGAGTTATATATTCTCTTCTATTGGAAAATGAAGCATATTTTAAAATTTATTTCTTTGTGAACATTTTATTTCCTAAAGTATCTACCTTTTGTTTCTCACATTTTGTGATGCCTATTGGTAACTACATCTTCAAGAGTTACTAAGTACCTAATGTAAAATTTCCCAACATTCCATTCACTTTTAAAAAATACATTTATTTATTTTTATTTTTTAGAGAGGGGAAGGGAGGGAGAAAGAGAAGGAGCAAAACATCAATGTACAAGAGACACATGGACCGCACGTCCCCTCCTGGGGATCTGGCCCTCAACCCAGGCACGGGCCCTGACTGGGAATCCATCCACCCAGAGACCTTTCGGTTCACTCAGTCCACTAAGCCACACCAGCCAGGGCTCTATTCACTTTTAATTTAGGTACTTTGAAGCTTACCTATGTAATTTTGGAGTTAGATGGTATGTTTTAAAGTCTTCAGGTATGGCAGCTTACTTTCGATTGTTATTCTCAACTGATTTTGCTTAAGTCCCCTCATCCCCAAACATTATTACTGAGTGCTTTTAGACTGGCCACCTTTTAGAAAGTCAACGGAGGCACGTACACCTCACACTGTTGTACTCTTGCCTCAGTTGTTCATGGCTCTTCTCTCTGGGCTCCTGCCAGGAAAGATGAGGCCCTGGAAGGGCTGACTTCCCTTTATAGGAAGGACCCAACCGGTCGGTTTGACACATCTGAAATGGGGGGGTGCCAGATAACACCCGTGTCTCCGTGTTTCATGTTAGAATCTTATTCAAGTTAGATTGGTATTGATACTTCCAAATTATGTGGATGGATATAAAGACTTCAAGGTTACTTTTGCCTCAGTTTCATAATATAACTCTTTAATCACCTTGAGTTTCAAGAAGATTCCTGAGTTACAGAATAAGGAGCACAACTGGCATATTTCTGGCAAACTCATTATGTATTGTATTTATTTACTTTCATATTATCTGGATTTCATATTATATGAAAATGCTTTCCCTGTTTTATAGCACTGAAAAAAGCAATTAACGTTATATTTTGAATATCTGAGATTGTTTAGTGTGCATTCTTGAAAGCTAGTTTTTTTAACTTAAGGAAGATAATATTGTTTTAAGCAGTGTTCTAAAGGATACATTAACAGAGATGTAAGTTGGAGATTAATAAAGGTTAAAATACTATAATCATTCCTCTCTGAACAAATTTTCCCACTGTACTTTTCTGCCCAGTATATTCACATTTACCCTTCTTCATACAATTTATATATCCGTATATAAACTATAAAACCATCTTGTGCTTGACCTTTGAGTTTTCAGGTTTATTTGATAAGGAAACTGACCAGCACTGAGCATGCCAGCATTGACAGCGGTGATGAAGATGGGAAGCCCAGGTCTCTGTTATTTATATTTGGAGGGTCGGATGTGTGGGACTCATCACCGTAGCCCTCATCTTTTGTTCGGTCCATTTGGGAAGGGCTGGAAGTTCCTTGTCGCTCACTGCTCAGATGAGTCATTGAGAAGTGTGTCTCGTCTGTCACAGAAACAGAAAGAAGTGACCGTGATAGTGTGGACGCTGGCTCTCAATACTTGAAGCTCGTCAGCTCTTCTTCCTCCGCCTTCGCAATCAAATTTTGACTTCAGATTCCTCTACTTAAAGCTCTTATTATACTGGCTGCTAATGAAAATGTGCACATCCTTAACACGCTCTTTGCTGATGAAATATTTTGAACTCTAAATTCATCTGGCACTGACGGAGAGCATATGCCATCTCAGTTTGTGTGGAGGGCTCAGCCAAGGGTTCTTCCTGGACTAGGAAATTAGTAGGAGCCACAGATGTACGCAGTCTGTGAGTCTCCATGATGATGTGGAGGATATTTAATAGTGTCTGTTGTTTCAGAGAAAAGGATTTAGGAGCGTGGAGACTTCAACATGTTTCAGAGTGGTTATCTTTCCAGGAAAAACTGAGCCTCAGTCCCCCAGTGCATTCTGAGTGTGCGGAAGCTTTCATCGGGAAATCGATATATTTCTACAAAAGTAGGAATCTGTAGACTCCTAGAACAATGCAAAAAAAAAAACCCCACTTTGGTTGTTTTCTGACTTCATGAACCTCTAGGGTCTTGGGTGTTTGGCATGATCTGGGTGCGAAGTTTGGAAAGAACCAATACACAATTCTAATGATCCTGAATCAACAGAGTTAGGTAACTCTCACACTTATTTCAGATCAGGTTCAAACTTACATAATATTTGGCCTATGTTCTTAGCCTGGGCTGTTGGTCAGCATACATAACTTTTGGC
Organism: Phyllostomus hastatus; assembly: GCF_019186645.2. Taxonomy (NCBI): domain Eukaryota; kingdom Metazoa; phylum Chordata; class Mammalia; order Chiroptera; family Phyllostomidae; genus Phyllostomus; species Phyllostomus hastatus. The sequence continues at coordinate 44,382,613 of NW_025333960.1, read as the reverse complement.
AGCATATCATTTATGCAACACACAGAAATATGTTAAAATGGTAAGATGTAGAGAAGATATTCTAAAGGTAAATTAAGCCACAAAACAAATCTGATGGTGGTTGCATTCTCACTGTGATTGTGCCGTCGAGGTTCACGGATGTCCAATTTGTTTACTCTGAGTGTATTGGCTATTTCTAAAATCCAGCAGAATATTTGAAAGTCTCTAACCTGTTAAGCAGAACTTCCTTGACTGGAAAGCAGATTTCTTTGACTGGATCACAGTTTGGAGTTTCATTATCTTAGGTTTGGGGCAGTATTAGTAAACTAGGCTCTCACCGCAGATATTGGTTACTGAGTATTTACTATGGGCCAGGTATTTCCCTAAGTGTTTAACAAGTACTAATGAGCTCATTTACTTTAATAATAACTCTTTGAGGTTGGAAATCCTATTATTCCCTTATCTCCTGTTAAATGCCTGTTTTGGGTGGGCCCTAGGATTTCACTTCACTTCTCTTAGACCCAAGAGGCCATTAAATTTTTAAGCTTGGCAGGTGTCCTCAGGGCAAAATGTGTCCTCTTCCTCCCTGGGTCCCAGCATTCACTTTGATTTTGGCTTAATAATTCCTTTCTCTCTTAGTCAGCTGATTGGTATTTTAAAGCAGATTAATTTTTTTTATCCATCATTTTTGTTTTCTTTTGTGGGAGAGTTTTCCAAATATACCAGCCTGTGCTATTTCCAAGCATGGAAATGAAACCCCCTTATTTTACGAAAAATGGGTTCAGAGACCAGCTCAAGGCCCTGGAGCTGGTCAATACAAAGTCGCTACTGCAATCCAGGTTCCCGTGTCAGCTCCCAGTGCTGTGTTTTCTGCTATTTGTTTGCTCTAGCTGAGAGTGTCGGTCTTAGGGAGATTTGAGGAATCCAACCATAACTTTAATGAACGTAGATGGGAAATCATAGAAATTGAAAGTCATGTCTGTATGTTTTCTCTCAGTGGAGTGTTTGGTCCTCGTCCTCTCTTAACCTCACCCAAATGTCCGCGTGTTAGAGGGGTTTCAGGACACCTGTGGGTTGTCAGGCTCCCTCCCAGAGCACCTGTCCGCCTGTGGGAGTGACCGTGTGTGTCTCCCCGAGTTCAAGGTAAAGTACACGTGAAAAATCTTGAACGATCCAGTCCATTTCAGTCTTGTGGAAGAATAGTTTCTATCCTCCACTTGCCTTTTCCCTTTCTCTTCTGCCGCCTAAGTTATTGTTTCTCTGTTATTTGTTTTCGTCTTGGAGAGAGGTGGCAGCAGAGCAAGGGAGAGGTGAGAGCTAAGTCTTCAGATGGCTTCTGTCCCAGGCAGTTTTTCATTTGTGGCCTCCGTGGATTCCCTGAGCAATCGGTGTGTTTTTGTCCGTGCTCGGTGGGGACTTCGTTCCCCTGTTCGCTCTGCCCCCTCTGGAGCGTCTCGGGTTTTAACCCCCCCATCGTCTGTCGCATTGTGCATTTTGGTAAGCTCATCACACCTCCGGCTTTGCTGTTCTCCTCCTTTTATTTCCCAGTCTCTGGGTTTCTTCAGGTATTTACTTTCATGTAGTCGGTGTTGTACATAATTCTGTCATCTTTTGTGGACACAAGAATGGACATACACTGTCAAATACACACATTTGCTCTGCCTGGGGAGAAGTGGCTGGAGGTGACATCCATTCGAGCTGGTCATGGAGAGGTCCGAAGTTCTTACTAGAGGGGTGTTTTCATGGTGGAGAAGAGTACTCACTGGCTTTTAGCATGGCAGCACCTGTGTTGGCCAGCTGTGCCATTTATTGTCACCTTGGGGAAGTTCTCTGTCCCATTGAAGCCTCAGTTTTCTCATATGTAAAATAGGGATACTATTAGTACATTGACGCGCTGATTAGCACAGTGTCTGACACGTATTTTAAGCTTACTAAATATTAACTGCTGTTATTTTTTGAGAGATGAAGAACAGTTTAAACAAAGGGAATAGATGTAGAAAAACAGGGAGGTATAAGTGTGTGTGCAATGTTCAGATATACAAGGCATGGCCAAGTGTAGGCCATGGGCCGAGTGTGGGCCATGTGCAGGGTTGACATAAAAAGTGAGTCTGGGCAAGAACCACTGGGATGCAGATGTGCTGGGAGAGTGTCCTGAGTGCTGCTGAAGTCAGCGACCTAGGCAGGGATTTAAGGAGGGGAGTGAGGCATGCAACTGTTGGTGTCAGGCGTGCATCTGTGTCTCCTGTTGCATTAGAGTAGGCTGGTGGATTTCAGACTCCTGTGTGCATGAAAATTACTTGGGGACCTTGTTAAAAACACAGTTGTTATTTTTTTCCTGGCTCTGTCCCCAGAGATCTGGACTCACTGGGTCTGCCATGGACCCTAAGATGCAGGTTTTTGATGAACATTTCACATGATTCGGATGCAGGGTGGTCCTCAGATGCACTTTGAGACTTGCTGGAATAGCCGTTGAGGAAATGCACGCTAATTTACTGGCAGGTCTGATGAAGCACAGTGGGAGGGAAGAAAGGAACAAAAAACATAAACGTGGCGTGTTTACATTCATTACGAGTTACAAATATCCGTGCTCCAGCCCTGTGTGTTCTTGCTATGGATGAATGAGCACCAGTAACACAGATCCATTTTCAAAGATAAAATATAACCAGAAATCATATGATTGTTCTATTAGGTTTTGGAGAGCGGGAGATTTGCCCTTATCTTCTAGATCTAGCAGGGGGCCAAGAGATGGAAAAACCTGCTAAAAAGAGAGCAGTAAAGGGGAGGAAGGTGCCCAGCGTGAGTCAGGAAATCAGAAAGGTGGAAATGGGAAGGGATGTCAAAACAGCAGTTAGATTTGATTGGTTGAGAATCTATTTGCGAAGGAACCTAGCCAGTATTTAACCTGTTTTGAAAAAAACTAAACTTCCAGCATTTTTAATTAGTGGATTGCTCGCTTTTGAAATTGCCCAGTTGGGAATACTCAAGTTCTGATGTGTTTTATCTGCCTGTTAATTAGCAGGCTGCATGGCTGACCATCATTTTTCCTTTATTTAGTGCACAGAACATGTATATGAAGGTCTCTTGAAACTGTCCAGTTCAAGTTGGGGTTAAAAATGCATGTCACTCTGTATTTAGTAAGAGTTTGTGCTAAATTAAAATAAAATTCTAATATATTTGTTTTCCAACTTAGTTTTTTGTTTTTGCGCCATAATATGATTTTGCTTCTAGCACAGGGCTTCTCGATCCCAGCACAGTTGACAGTCGGGGCCAGAACATTTTTTATTGTGGGGGACTTCTGTGTATGTGTAGGATGCCAGTACATCTCTCCTCCCCCTCCCGAAGTTGTGACAACTCAATGTCCCCAGATATTGCCAAATGTCTGCTGGGGGCCAAAATTGCCACTGGTGGAGGACCACCGACCTGGCATTACTGTGGTCTTATTTCCTCTTTGTCTCTGCCTACTTTTTGAAAACTGAAAAAGATAAACTGTGCCCAAACAATATGACATCTTAAGGTAGAGATAGGGATTCAGCTCTTTTCCTGCATTATTTTTGGCCAAATTTAAGAGAAGAAATTTCTCCAGTTAACCCAAGCTGGCTGTTGCAGGTTAAACGGAATCAAAGATGTGCTAGACTTCCGAAAAGCTGCAGCATTTGAGGGAATTTTGTCGCTTACACAGGTTTTGTTTGTTTTTGTTGGAAATATGTGATTTTTGGTTAAAGATGAGGAAGAGCATGCAAGCTACAAAACTTACTCATGTGAGAACGCAGAGGGCTCTAAGTCACCTCCGCGTGTACTTCAGTGCAGCGCGCGCGGGCTAGGCCAGGAGGTCGGCCTGTTAGACAGGTTTGGGGAAAGCACTGCGTCTTCTCTCCAGATTGAAGGTACCCTCCAGAGCTCTCTTGACATTCCTTAAAACTCACGGTCCCTGATTTTAGCTGTCCTCGGAGGACATCTGTTTGCAGTTGCATTATCTTCTGAAGCAAAAAAGCGAAACAAAAAACCAGAATTTGTTTAAAAAAGAAAGAATTCAAGTTTAGTCCCAATAGTTGTTTTTCCATCTCTTAAGATATTCTAAAATGCTGTGTACTCCACTGTATCAAAAAAAAAATAAGTCAATTAATTATACTATGATTACTTCTGCTGGTAATAAAATAGCAGTAATAAAAGGAATGACAGTAGTGCATTAAGAGAATAAACAGTATCACTGAAATGTTAGGAAACACAATAAATGGGATTATGTCTGCTGAACCAAAGTTTCACACCTCCTCCTTCAATTCTGTCAGAGGAAGTTTGTGACGGCCATCTGTTATCAACCGTGATCAAAATAATAGAACAGTGAAACTTTTTATACTTACAAAGGGCCTTTCATCAAAAATCTCAAAGCCGTTTCTAAATATAGAGTGACTGATCTTTAAAATTTTAAAACACTTTTATGTTTTAAGCAATTAATAGGATAATGTAGCTGTTAAACTCTCCATCCCGAGTATTTGCCGTGTGATGCACTGGCTGAGAGTTTAGCAGTCTGGTCAGCATCAGAACTTTGCTGCCACAGATTTTAGAAGAATTCCAACTTTCCCATAGTTCACCTGGATCTCTTCATCATCCTTCATCCAAATGAAACTTCCACAGCTTTAATGTCCACGTCTCAGTGCCCAGATTAAGGGTTGTAGGCCAAGTAGCCATATCTACTAAAAAAAAAGATTTTTAAAAGACAGAGACAGTGTTGCCTTAGCTTAAAAAAAAAACAAAACCCTAGCTTCCATCTAGTGTACTGGTAGAAACAGGTGACCGAATTCTTTTTTGTCGTGTATTTTGCCTGTCTGTTTTCTGGTGTGACAAGACTTGGCTGGAGAACAAAGAGAATTCAGGAGCATTATGGCATGAATGCTGCTGATGTTAGTCTGAATAGTTACCTGAATTTAACTTTTTTTTTTGTATTAAGGTTGTGTTACTGTATTTTTACATTTTGTCCAAAAGATTTAAATTAAACATTAAGTGCAGTTTCATGTCAGTGAAAGTTGAGGCTGGGAAATGTTGTGAAAGGTGGCAGTAATTTCGATGTTCATACCTCTGGTTCCTGAGGGTCCAGTTCATTTTTGCTGTGAATTTAAATGAGTTAATTTAAGTGGATGGGTCAGAAGCCACTATCATCGTGGTAGCCCCGTGCCTGGTTCTTAATTAAAGGCAACAGGAGATTAATTTGAAACATTAATTTAAAAGTGCATATACAAAAAGAAAGAATTATTACAAGAAAGCCTGAAGAACTTTTCTCTTGTCCCCAGATGTAGAAGACAGAAGTAGCTCAGGGTCCTGGGGGAATGGAGGACATCCAAGCCCATCCAGGGTAAGTATATCTAATCTTTTCTGCCACATCCAGACATCCCACATATGTAAATTGACAAACCGAAGGTGAGTTTCTCTTGAGCACAAACGCAACTGCACAGACATATATGCTCACTAAGTTTAATGAGGATCAGCTTGTGTTTGGATTTTTTTTTTCATTCTCTTATGGGATGCTGTTACTGAGTTTGACACCTGTTCTACTTCTGCTAACCAGAAGAAAAATCCTTCGTTAAATATTTGGCCTTACTTTGCCAGTTATTGATCTAGTATTATAGAAAGTTATTTTTCTGTAGATGGCACAACTTTGGAAAAAGATCCTATCTCTGTAATATATTGGTGCAAATAGACTACTAAATAATTCTGAAGACATAGTATGAAGGTCTAGACTATCAGTATAATCTGCATAATAAATCTGTGTTGTTTTCACTTTGTAAACATGCTATTATCTCACCAGTAGTGGCTTTGGTCATCAGTGGGATTTATTCATTTATTTGGTCTCATATTTTTGCTACTCATATTTGGTTGTTAGTTTGGATATAACAGGAAGATCATGGAATGGGGTGGGAAAGGCAGTCTGTGTTTTCGTATGTACGTGACTTTGGGCATGTCATTTCACCTCTTTGATCTTCATTTCCCTAATTTATAAAGCGAGGAAGTAGAACCAAAGGATCTTTTATATTCCTTCCAACTTTAAATAGATACAATTTGAGTTACAACCTTTCTTCAGCCGAATCATTTCTAGGCTCCCTAAAATCCATGTCAGCTTTTGTAATATACATATAATGCCCCAAATTAAAAATAGACTTAGAGCCCATAGCTGAACAAACATCTGCCCCTCCCCCAACCAGCTGTATAGATGAGACGTTCTGGAGGGAGGGTAACATTTACCCAAAGTATTCACATAAATTTGGGTCGGGGGTGGGGGAGGAAGGTCTCTGTTTCGTCATAAGAGTCAAGGAAGGTAGGTGATTGAGCCGTCAAAATGAGGACATTCCAGTAAGCCGTAGTTATTCATCTCTACCTGTCCTTTGGCCCTGTGGTTCCCATGCTAGTCTTCAGGGTACAGCAGGATCTCTAAGCTTAACAGTAACTTTGTTGAGCCCTTGCACCAGCTGTCGAGTTTGACATTCTAATGCATTATATGGATGGGCTGAGGAAATCTTTCCTCCTCCTCGTGTTACAGTCTGCACTTGCAGAAATAAATCCATCCCCCTTGACAGCAAGTGTAGGAGATGACAGTGCTTCTCTATTGTTTAGTTCATTCAGACTTAATTTCTTATGATTTCTCATTTTAATACATGTAGTGCTTTTAATTATATTTCTGAGAACAAGACCCATTTAGGATCATTCTGACTTCTATGTTTTGCTTATTAGCTGCTTTGCCACTTTTTTCATGGAATACGTTGGTGAATACCCTGAATCGGTATTTTACAATTCATATTTTCTAAATCCAGGGAGCTTGCATGAGACAGATTGCTCTAGCTGGCTTGTGCCCGTACAACCTAAGTCTCTCTTCTCTCATTTGAAAATGGTGATGTTATCAGCTACCTTGCAGTACTCTGCTGAAGTTTAAATTAGATAATGTATATTAAGCGTTTAGAATATTATTTAGAAGGGGTCACTTAATAACAATTAGTATTGTGCAATGCTCGGTATAGAATGAGTGAGTGTAAAACCCACGCTAGTGATGTAACGTCTTCGTATACATGGACACGTTGACAGCGTTACATTACAGCACCATTCAGACTAATTTTTATAAATGAGGAAAGGCAATTGAGAACAGGCTGGTTTGGATCTTTAAGGGTTCCGTTCATTCTCCAGTGAGCTGCCGTGCATTTTCGTTTTTCGTCCAGCATCCGTCTTTCTGTATGTGGCAGATTCTGCCCTGCGGCTCCCATGCCGACTGACACCTCCGAGTAAGTTTGACCTGGGCTTTACGGGCAGCGCACCCAGCTGAGCAGAACAGCTTCTTGAAGTTTCCTCCTTTTCGCTTACTCAGTGCACCTTAGTAGATTGAAATCTGAACTGTGTAATACACATGATATTCTTTCTTACATGACATCGATTCCTCCATGAAAAGTAGGTGGCTGAGCAGTTTCAAAACATTATTTTAATTTTCAATTCCCATTAAAACAATGAGTTACAATAACAATGAAATTAAAGTCTGCTGTAAAACCAATTTTTGTGGCACACTTTGTCCAAATCCAGAAGTACTATTTTATGCTAAAGTTGTAATACTAATTCATAGTACTATTATAATAATAATTTTAACATCTATGTGTTAATTACTTATGGAGTGATCCAATTCTCTTACAACTACAATAACAACTATAACAAAATATTGAAATTTCAATGTCATAAAAACCAAATGTTTTGTAAAGGCTCTGCCTTGCTCTTCCAAAAGCTATTCATTACAGGCTATGGGCCGTTAAAAAAATAATGTGGGCTTATCAAAGTAATAGCTTTTAATATTTACAATATATGTTATATGTCAGGTGTTTTACATGTATTATTTAATTTAATCACATCAACAAACTTCATGTGAGTTGGTTCTATTATTATTATTATTTCCTAGACATCACAGCAATTATGAGGCAAATTTGAACTCTGCAAACTCTAGAGCCCTCTCTTAACTACTGGCTCGTGAAGATGAAGTTCCTGGGGTAGAATGGTGGACTCCAGTTTTTTGTGTTTTTTTTTGGATCAGAGAGGTCTCAGCATTGGGGGTGTATTTGTGTGCTGGTTTTTTCCATGTACAATGGAAACTTATGCTGTTGTTTTCTTTACAGAACTATGGAGATGGGACTCCCTATGACCACATGACCAGCAGGGACCTTGGGTCACATGACAATCTCTCTCCACCTTTTGTCAATTCCAGAATACAAAGTAAGACGAATTTTAAATTAATATGATTTTTTGAATGCATATGTTTTACCTGTACAGAACATGAGGCCAGGCAGATGTTCTGTTTTTAGGAACTCGGGTGTTTAGTCAGTTCTCTACGGTAACTTTAAATTGTAGGAAAATATTGATAGTCCGTGCAGGGTAATACAGCATACAGAACTAAGTTTCATGACCATGGGAATTACAGAGTTTCACTGAATCTACATGGAAATTTTGTCTTTTTTAGACGTAAAGCATTTATCACAATTTTAATGTTGCAATAGTCGTTTTCTAAGTAAAGGTTGATGGAACCAAAGTGGTGAATGTTTAAAATAAAAATATCATTTGGCTTGCCAGTTGGCGATGAGGTACAGTTTGCATTAGCTGTGAATTTTCATTAACAGGGGTTAATGAAAACCACCTTAATAGTAGGTATAGTGTGCTTAATAGGTTTATTGTGCTGAAGTCAGAGTAGTGCCTTCAAACTGACTGTAAAGTCTGGTTGTGTATTTACCAAGGGTGGACCTCAGTGCTGGTGGTCTCGGCGGTCCTCGTCCCACTCTGCTGGGCGTGAGCTGTGTGTGGTCTGAGAGAGTCTGAGTGTCCAGCACGCCCTTCGTACTTGTGGCCTTAGCATAGCTTTCTGCTTTGACCGCACTGTAGGGTGTTCATTTAACTGCGGTAACCTACACAAGGAAAAGATCATTCATAATGGCTTAAGAGGTCTCACTAGCTGGTTACTTTACGTTTGATTGAAAAAATGATCTTTGCTCTAGTAAATGTGAGTTTTTAACAGTATTAGTGACTCTCTCAACTTGGCCATATTCTCTTGAGAATCCATCAATAAATGAAGTTAAATTTCTTGGTGCAAGCTGTTGTACAATACTCCAAGGAAAACACACAGCCACAATTGTATCATTCTGAAACCATAATGGCAAATGCTTTTAAAGAATGTCGTGATTTTTAAGCCTTGAAACTATATTTGTCATTTAAGGTGGTTAGAATTTGAATTTCTGTCTTCCCCTTCCCCCCAAAAAATCACCATTGAATCCTTCGGAGGAATTTTAGATACTTAACGTAAATAGATAACGCAGAGAAATACTAGCAATTTATTTTTAATGGCTAATGTCATACGTTGTGCCCCTTGTGTCACCCCAACTTTGAGAACCACAAAATTGTCTTTGATTCTAGGTTGTTCTTTCATTTTTGCTTTTTTTAACTTTAAAAAGTTAAATTTCATGTATCGGTTGTTTTAACTTCGTAGCTAAACCAAGAGCCCTAGGTTTTTGTCGTTGTTGTTCTTGCTTTTTAATCAGTTGTCAATAGAAAGGTGCAGTGCGTTTTCTGTTTTCAGGCTGTGTGCAGATGGCTGGATATATTTCTCAACTTAAAATTTAAAGAACAACTTCAGCTGGTTCAATGACAATAGTGATCATTTTAACGGCAATAGTAAATTCTGATGCCATTGCTTCTCTCTTCATCCCTACCCAAATTTATAAAGTAGAAAAAATTAATTTAAAATAGAAAATCTTGAGCGGTAGCACCTAAAGAGTGTATGAAAGAACTCCCTTAGCAGATTCTAAAACTATCCTCTGACAAGCTAAAGTCAAATAGAATAAATAAATGACTCCTCCTATTTAGAAGTTCATGTAAAAAAGTTTCCCCGAAGAATAACTTGATAAATTTCTTACAGACTACATCAAGTGACACAAAAATAGCCAATAACTGTTGTTCCTGTGTCCTTGTGGGCAACTATTTTACCAACCAGATTCACTTTTCAGTCCAAATCATATTTAAAATATAAGTGGACGAGAGCCTAAGGCCAGCGTAGAGAGACTTGTTGTTCAGGCTGAAAGTCAGTGTCAGCTGTGTTCTTTTACCCGGCTGCCCTCCTTCCCATTAAACTCTTAAATATGGAGGCCAGGACAGTCTCCTGCATTGTGGTAGGAAATGCTGCTGTGTCGGGGGCTCCCACCCACTGCTCCCCATGAAAGGGCTTCTCTGTTAGATAAGCTGTCTGGTCTGAAACATGGCTCTGTATTGTTTACAAACTGCTACATTTTCCACCTCAAGCAGCTTTTTGCACAGAAAAGAATTGTGCCTGGGCTAAATGGTTTATCTGACTTGAACCGCGCGGTGTCAGACTGGGGTCAGAGCAGTCGCCCTCAGAGCGAGAGGGCATGGTGCAGTGTGCACAGAGGGGAAAAGGGAGGAAAAGGGCATTTAAACCACTATGAAATACCTTGCGTTTTTAGTTCAGAGAAGAATTTTTAGGAAATATTTTTAGAGAACTGACTATGATGCTGCATTAACAACTCTTCCCACCCTTATAATTTCTCACATCCCAAACGCCTTCTTGATTTGCTTGACTATCTCAGGGCTAGATTCCGGAACAAAGATTCTCATTGATTTTGCTCAAGCTGCTGTTTATTTCAAATGAAGCCACTTCTGAGATGAGCGATGCCTGGTGTTATGCTGCATCTTTACAAAGAGAAGATAGGGCATTTTCAAGAAATTAAAGGCAACCAGTTTCCAGAGGGAGACAAAGACACAAAATGGGACCTATTGGCATAGAGAACAATTTGAGCTCATAGAATATATGGTGTATTCCAAACTGTTCTTTGTGTACAAATCCATGTTCTGTGTGTTGTGATCTTTGTGGAAGCTCTCATTCTACTAAAAGGTATCAGACCTTAATGTAAGTTTTTGACAGTACTCCAATATCCATTCTCAGAATCTTTCCTTTTCATTAATTACGAGGGATTTCTCTCCACATCACAGACTTAATCCTGCTATGATGTCACGTTAGGGTAGAAGCTCTATAGCACCAGAAATAAATCAGCCTCCTTACTGGACCAGATTTTCTATTGTCAAATCAGTCAAGTCAGTAACTGAATTAGGTGTCTGCTACAGAAACAAGTGACAGTAATTTTACTGGAAAGAGTTATTAACTGCAGATGACCTGATTTTTTTTATGTAAACTGTTTACTTAGTGGTATTCAGTTTATTACAAGAAAGAAAAAAGTAATGAACCACTCTCTCCTTTGGGGGGTGAATTAATGTTATATGTTGTGCTCTTTATGGCAGTCCACTCTTTGGGAGAAAGGATGCAAGAATTGCTACTATTTGCTCATAAACACTTTTATGCAAATGAAATCCTTTATGACAATTCTGAACTTTGTTATTTCACATGAACGGTTTGCATAAATGGTAGTTTGTGTAATATAATACTTGTTCAGCACCCAAATAATAAAATTCAATTTGTGCATCTCGTTTATGAAAAACAGGTGATAATTTATAAGATTAAAAGAGGGACTCCATTAATTTACTCTTTTAGAAATAAGCTTTCATATCTGAATATAGTACCCTATTTGATAGTTCATGAATCCCTAAACTACAAATAAACAAATGAACACAAGAGCACTTGTGCAAGTGTGTGTGCACGCACGCTTATTATGCTGGAAAGATGAATGACAGTTCTTGGTTTGCACGGTTGCACTACGCCTTCCATTCCTCTCTGTAGTTTGAGTTGTTGTGCGGCGTGTCGGAAGTTGATGTTGCGTACCTTCTCTAAAGAAGAGCATAATTAAACTAGACGAAACAGCAAGGCCCTAAATTTATTTAAAAAAAATATGTGTGTGTGGCTTTTTGTTTCTCCTTTGGTGTGGGGGAGTGTGGAGGAGTGCAGAGATTGAAACACCAAGTCACATAGCTGGCTTCCTGCACCGACCGATCAATACGTTCTTTTACCGCACATTTCCCGAGTCCTCACTCATTGCTTTCACTGGGTCAGTTTGCTTTTTTGTGTGAATTTCTGTGTCCTGTGTACGAAGAGAGAACAAGCAGATCACTCCTTCCTTGTGACTACCTGTGATTATTAATGATAAGACTGTACACTTGGTCTGCTGGAAACTTGTTTGCTGGCGTTTTGAATGGTTTGATTAAACCTATACAGGTGTAGCCAGTGGGTGGCTTTCAGGATATGCTGATAGGATGGAGAGGCCAAGGGTCTCAGTCTTGTTTTTCAGAGGACTGTATGTATGCTATGGGATAGTTAGAAATTCCTGGCAAGAACTATATGCAGAGAGTATGGATTTTTAAAACTTTACTTTCTGGTTTTTTGCCAAGCATTAAACTCTGTAGGGAATTGCCCCAATATTTTTACAATGGGATACAATATATTATCCAGCTAAAACTTTTTGATCCAAGGAAGGATCTAAGGATGCATTTTCCTTCTATTGTTCTAGAGCCTTAATTTAAAACCAGATTGTTTGAGTGAGCAAGTTGCCAATAAGATTATAGATACGCTTCTGGTAACTGCAGGATGTGAAAGTGATACCTCTGTATGGTTGACTGCAGCTTAGTTCAGCATCAGCTGCTGTGTTCACGTGTCCCTTTGTGAATGGTTCGGTTTCCTTATTGTGGTTTTGGTTCCAGTCCCATTAATGGAACTCTAACCAGTGCACTAAATAATTTCCCACTGTACAGTCACTGGTTTCTAAATTACCTCAGTGGAACGTTTTACTGCAGGAATAGATCGAGGTGTCAGGCATAACTGAAGAAAGCTGCTGGCTTATAGAATGACCTTTGAATCTCATCTGGGTTAGCGGTTGATATTTTGATTTGGTTACTGTGGTCATATTGTGACAGCTGCTAGCTCATTACGATTCAGTTCCACTGCTCCGTTTGCCTAGCAGGAATATTTAGGTTTGTATTACTTCAAAGTGTTTATGGCTACCCTGAGTTTAGCCCAGCGTAAAGGTGAAGTGTTGTGGGCTTTTTCAAATCCCAGTGGCAGAGGCGAGTGGCACGGTCTTCTTGTAAAACGGCAAATGTGAGTAGATTCGAATGCAGGGAGTGTTTCTTTTCATTTTAAGACTGGAAATACCCAGTGAAGAGGCTCTTACTAGGAAAACTGCTTTGAAAACTTTAACCTACAAAGGCAAAGAATGGCCGCACAGACACATAGTTTGTTGAAAGCATGGGTAAGATTTAACTTCATTCCTTGGTGAGATAGTTTTTTTTCTTCCACGAAGAAATGTAAATATTGAAACTAATTTAAAGAAAGAAAACCCGTGCAATATTAACAATTACTTGATGTTCAGAAGTGCCAGAGATCAAATAAATAATATTTTGAGCATCAGGAAAACGGAGTTGGGAGTGTGGCTGTCTAGACACTTCCGTTCGCTTTCCGAGTATCTGAAGTTACAGGGTGAACCAGGCCGCTGGGAGTTCACTGGTTAGGGACGTCTGTGCACCCTCGCTTTCTTTTTTTAATGTCACTTTTTAGCTGGAGGTTATCTTGATATCATCTGTTAATCTGTGGGACTGATAAAGTGGTAACAAGCAATTTCCGAGAGAAGAAATGTTTAATAGTGGTCTTATTTGTTGTTAATTTTTTTTGTTGTTTGGGAGTTTTGTTATTGTAATATGTTACATTTAAAATGTCCCCCCAGAGTATTCACAGATTAGACTATTTTAAGTGTCATCCTGAGTGGTTTCATTAATCCTGATTTTGAACTAAGTCTGGGATTCAGACCCGACTTTTCTACTCTCTGTTTTGCTCCAATTGCCCGTGGGCCCAGGTCAGCTGCTTCTCACACCTTTAAGTCGACGGGGGAACAGACCTTGAGATGATTCCTGGGATAATTGTCTTATGTGATGGTTCCTTGATCTTTTAGGTGTGCCATTTTGTCTTTATACTGTATTTTATGTTTAGAGATGTTTGATCATTCTTTCTAACCCGTTCATCTCCATTTCGTGACACCTTCAAGTAATTTTGCTAGTGGTGTGTTTTCCAAATGTAATCTTTAAAGCTGATTCCAGTGGATGTTTCTTTTCTACCTTAACTCATTCCAAATCTGTAGTTAAGGGATTGAATTGGTTGAGGACGAAATAATGACCTGTTAGGTTACATCGCTAAGAGAAAGGTGCAGTGCATGGACCGATGTTTGGCACAGAGTGGTAGGGCCTCAGTAAATGGCTGTTGAATGGCTTCGTTCATGAAGAAGTCGGGGAATCGTGTGTGTGTGTGTGTGTGTGGTTTAAACCCCGAATGAAAAGCCCATACGTGAAAGTGAGGCCTACATGTGACTGTACCCGGAAGAGAACTCTCACCCGGAGCCGGCCAGGCACGCAGAACCGAATTCAGTGGTATCGTGTCCTTGACTGCACAGAGCGTTTCTGCCGGCAGGAAACGGACCATGTGGCAGTATGGTAGATTTCAGTTTCCAGTAAACCACACCACAGGTTATTTTACTTATAAAAGAAAATAACTAAAGTCAGTATTTTTTGAAAGGCTCCCGAAAAGAGTTGTGTTTCCAGTATTCAGGTAAGATAACTTACTTCCTCTTGTCCAGTCAATAAACATTTCTGGTCCTCTTTTCCTGGCCTTGCTGAGTTTCCACTCGGCCGTCTGCTCTAGGGTGTGGCGGAATGAGCGCTGTGGTGAATAGTTTTTATAGTCAGACTCGATGGAGTCAGCCAGGTTTTATATAATTTAGAAGAACTGATACCAGAAAAAAGTTACTTGAAACTACAGCTAACAGAAAAGTGTAGATCTTCTAAATACCGGAGAAAGATTTCTCACATAGACATTTACTGACCCTAAGAGAAAACAAACCATTTTAGAGTCAAGTGAAAGTAAGAAGCAGTTTCTATCACATAGGGATGCTTTTGCTGGGGAGTGATGGCGAGTGTGACAGGTGGTGGCTTAAGAATAATTTTTCCCACACCAGAGACGGGCAGCGGGCCTCCTCTGGGATGGGTGTGCAGCCCAGGGACGTCCAGGCCGGGATCTCTGTGATTCTTTTGTCCTCCTCATTGTCTCTCGATGACTGCCCGAGGCAGAAGGAAGCGGAGAAGGGTGGGTTCAGCGTGTGGTCGCCCTGCCCACCTCCCAGGGCCCTCTCCAGGGGCAGGGTTTGGGCAGGGGTGGGAAGGCACACGGTAGCTTCTCTGGGCTACTCAATGGCAAGGGGCAAGAAAGAAGTTGAGCGTGCTTATCGGACTTAGCAACTTTCAGAGCTTATTTCATTTCTCTTAAGAGGAAAGTGTATGATTTTCAACTGAACTATTTGGAAAATTAGTAACAGGGCTCAAACTTTCATGTCATAGGCAAAATATAAAAATGGACGTCAACTCTAAAATCTGGCCAGCAAATTAAAGAGAAAGACACAGTAAATAGAGAGGACAAAAAGGTACTGAAATTAGGAAGAAAGAGAAAGTACAGGCGCGAGAGGCACGCACAGGCGCGAGAGGCACGCACAGGCAGAAGGCGCCCGAGGCGAGCTGTTCTCACTTCGTCTTCCAGGCCTGTGCCTTCTTTGTCCTCATCCTTTGCGCCAGGCAGCAGCCTGCCCCAGTCAGCCTCCTCACTTCCGAATCCCCTAGAACCTTCACTTGTATGTCTTGGGCTTGAATTCCTGCCATGCTATGCAGAGTACCCTGGGCAGCAGGCCCACAGCTCCAGCCACCAGCCTTTTCCCTAGTCCCTTTGGTGGTCATTGGCATAGCCTCAGACCGGTGGCCCCCCGCCCACCATCTCCTACTGCAGCCATTCAGAGCAGGACTGGAGCAGCAAGGTCTCAGGACGGGCCACTACAAGTGACAGATAGCAATTGTTCCCTTGCATCATTGCCAAGCATTCTCCTGGGAACTTAGTTCCAACAACCTGCCATATTGCAATGAAGCTCTAGACAAGAATGCCCACTGCCTGGGGCGAAAATCCCTCTATTTTATTTTAATATGCACGTAATTTGTTGTTCTTTAATGTGGAGGATTAAGTGCAGCCAAAAAATGACATTTAATTTTAGTCAGCCTGCCAAGACTGCGCGAAGCTGTGGTGGGAGCTGGATCCGACTTTTGGCCTTGAGTTCCCCACCTCTGCTGAGCACAACCATGGCCGGAAGCAGGCCAGCGAGAACATAGGCGGGGGCGGGGCCACCTGTCGGTAAAGGTAAGCTGCATGTGAAACGCACAGAGCTGTTTTAGTTAGTAGTAAAGTTCTTCTCTAAGTTCTTCGTTGGAGCAGTGGTTCCTTTGAATGTTGTATAAGCTCGACACTCAAAATGTGCCTGTGGTAGCGTTAATCAGTGAACAGAATTCTTGACTGGAGCCTTGGGCAGAGGGTTACAAAATGCATTTCTCAAGGCTCTCATTGCCCCTCAGCTCCAGGAGAGACATCAGCGCAGGTACAGGGTCTGAGAAAGTCAAGTCCATGCACCAGTGTGTCTGCCTCTTGTTGTGCTGTGTTGGCCTTCAGTGCCAATAATCCCTCTTTCTTTGCACAAATTAAACATGCGTGAGGACCAAAGGCTCAAGGGAACTCCATCGCCAGCACTATATACAAGTGTTGAGAGGCGTCATGGAACAAAGGACTAGGCTAGTGGTCACTGTGGTCCTAGACTTGGCTTTTTCACCTCCTGGTGGCTGGGACTTGGGATAAATTTCTCATGAACCCCGACTTTCACGGGTGTAAGGTGAGGACAGTGATGTCTGCCACGCCTGCCTCCACAGTCACTGTGAGCAGTGTCATAAATAAAGCAGGGTATGTCGCGTTGCCTGCTCTGCCCTGCGACTGTTCTCTTACGGACTTGCAGAGCTGCACATTGGTACTCCGTCTCTTTCATCTGTAATTAATAAAAAAGTCTATATTCTTTGGGTCTTGGGTGAGTAGTTTTAAAACACCTTACTTTCTAATGAGATGGGAACAGAAGGCGGGAACAGGTGGAGGTAGTGCGGAATATTCAGTTCTCTAAACATCAAGACCAAAATGAAGAGATTTCTTTTTCAGCCCAGACAGTAATCCTATAAAATAAGGACCTCTTGTGCGATAACTACGTTGAATTCAGATATACACCGACCTCTGTGAAATATTTTCTTCCAGCCGTTTCTCCAACTTAGACGTTCTCAAGTTTCATTGTTTCGCTTGGGTGGAACCGCCTCGGTGTGGTATTCCAGCAGTGGCGGGCTGAGATTTGTCTGCCTGCATTGTGGGTCTTCTGAGTGATGGAGCGACCCGCAGGTAGGATGCCTTTCGTCAAGGAGACGCTGTTGCCCGTGACTTCCATGTTCTCGAGAACACGCTGGAGAGCGTTTCCTCCCATTTCTCAGTCCCTTCTTCTCCGGAGAAGGTTGGCATAGAGTGTTGTCTCCTTGTGTGGTTATTTTTCAATTCCCTTCACTCCCAAGGGTTTCTGAGTCTTGCCTAAGTAGCTGTGTAGTATTCTGGAGTAGAAAGAGGCATTCATTGGAACTCATTTTATTTTATTCTGCAGAATGTCTGGCCTGTTGACCAACAGTTGCAAAATGTATGGAACATAGATTGGGATTCAATTAAACTTGACCCTAAATGCTTAAAAGAGCCCAGCTGGTTTTCATCTTCTTAGTGATTGTTCATTATTGCTCCTCAGTTCCTTGACACACGTTTCTGAACGGGAAAAACTGTAAGGAAGCTTAACTTCAGATTGGTGTAAAGTATAGCTGGTTATTTTGTCTATGTTCAAAATAAAACATTTAAAGCTCTCCTGTAGGTTGAAGATCCCACTAAAGCCCAGTGTGGGGGAAGTGGAGGATGGTGGGCCGAGCGAGGCTTGTTTTCAGCTGGGCGTTGACTTGACCTTTGGCTGTCGTTAGTGCTCCGAGGGAACTTCTCCTCTGGGTACTTGCTCTAGGTTTAAATGAAAGCACTTAAATTCAGTTACTGCGGATTATTATTCTACTTACTTTAATTTTACGTAGACTATTTTTTCTGTTGATCGCGTCTGAGCAGCTTGGCCAAAAGCGTTAATGCAAACTTGAGAACCATGTAGTGAAGTTTTGCAAAACGTGGAAGTAATTAATTAAAAGCCACCCCCTCATGGGCCGTATTAAAGCTGCATGAAAATAGACCGTGTATAATACCTGATAACATTTGGTGGAGGAGGGAAAGACAAAAGAAGAGAAGGACGAGAGAGAAAGAGACACAGATAAAGCTAATTTCCCAACATTTGGACCACGGAGTGCCTTCTTCCAGCACCGTGTTATCAGTGCTGGCATGCTGTCTGAGTCTGAAGTCACTGGGTTGCTAATTGCTCCCGCCTTTTTCTCACCTTGGCTATTCAGACCGCGCTGTACTCTTAACAGTTCAGTAAGCAAATCTGAATGCTTTGGGGGCAAGCATAAACTCTTTATGTATAACTGATTGTACTTAATTGGGCAGTACCAGATCGTGGAGGAAAATTTATTGGTGACTCTGTCTCCTTCAGAACTTTCTGAGTAATTGCAAGTGAACCTGATATCCTTGTTTTTGGAAGCCTTAAACACTGGTTTCCTGACAGGATCAAATTCATACTTTATATTGCATGTGTTCGGTTTCTTTTTTTATTGAAGAGTTTCCTTTTCCTTATTTATCAATGAACTCACAGATATTATTTGGAAATTGAGATGTGGTGAGCATGAATACCAGAAATATTTTGGCAGACCACTTAAATAGCTCTGGACAACTTCCAGTAGGCGTCACAGTAACTACCTATGGGAAGATGCAGCCCTACTGAACAGTAGGGCGCTAAGCAGTCTTTCGGTGATCTTGGACAAGCCATTTTTCAGTTTAACCCCAGTTTTTTTTATTTTTTGATACTGACCTGATTCATGGAGATGGGGCCTGGGGGTTGGGGGGAAGTGCTATCTGAACTTTTTTGTTACTTCAAAAATAAAACAGTTCCAAAGCTGAATACTCTTGTATTTGCCGTTCATTGAAAAGTTCTACGTATATAGTTTGAACACCAAGTTGAAAATAAAGCAGAAGAAAGCAGTCTTGCTCACCTTCTTTTAAAGGCATTTTAATAGTGAGATTTTGCCCTCTACCCTCATGAGTTATATTTAGTTCTGAAATAAAAATTTACCGCTGTTCTCTCAGCTGAGCTGATACAATTTTAAGGGTGGAATTGAGTTCACACCTGCTCTAGCATAAAAAGAAGCCTCTATGTGACTTCTTTAAAATATTCACAGAGCAGAATAAGAACGAGAACTCAGTATTCTTACAGTTGTAGCTAAACAGTAATGTTTCTTGCAAACACCAAATCAGCTTTATAAATTAGCTCTAACTTGCTGATATAGTCCATACCTAGATGCCCTCCTTAGTTACCCATGTTCCTCAAGGTAGAAGGTGGTTGTGGAAATGTCGTTGGTTTGCATTAACACTGACAAGTGTACATATGGGGAAATCTTTGCATTTGCTAGGCCATTTAGCTGTTCAGGACATGGTCCGTTAGGCAAAGTACAATGGCTTTTCTGAGTGCTCTAGTTAAGGGGCAGGATGTGTAAAGTAGTGTACACTTAGGTGGATAATTAATAATTAGTGTAGGCTTAGAAGGCTGTAGTATAATATATAAATTTCAGCATCTGTTAAAGTTTTATCAGAGCAGCTCACCTTTCTTACAGTGAAGGAGTATTCCTCCCTCTAGAAGAAGGGGCTCCCAGTATGTGTGGAAACCTTAATAACATAGCAAACACTGTTTTCCATGGTCACTGTGATTAGGTAACATATTTTAGTGGCCAAATTTAAATAGCATCCCTATACAGTATTATTTTGTATGGGTTTGACCGTAGACAAAAAAATACTACTTAGAAAAGGTATTTGGGAGAATTCTGGTATTTGGAGACTGCTCACTTGCCAGAGAACCTCTCACTCCCCACATTAACCTCCCCCAGAACAATGGGGGTTGTTAATTTTATAACTTCATCACGAGTAAATACATTCAGAGGGAGAGCCGTTCTAGAGCGCCCATTGAAAGGGGCAGAGAAGAGAAGGCAGAGCTCCTGTGCCCAGATTTCGGCTTGGTGGCGTTGCGAGCACTCTTCACATCTCGGGTCCTTGCGTCCCAGCTGCCTTGGGTTTCCAGCGGAGAGGAAGCGCCCCCTCAGGGCAGTGAGGGAAGGGCAAATTACGTATTTGTGAAAGCAGAACACTGCTTCAAAAGTTTGATTGGCTTCTTGATAAATACAATTAATGTGTTATCAGCACATCTGCAGTCCTTTGGTCCTCAGTGTATGTAGTTTTTTATACCGTCCATATGAATTTTATTTGTACTAGGAGCTAACCAAATGATAAACTTCCACACTCAAATTAGTCTTTGGTTCATTCATCCACCCATCCAGCAAGTACTGGAGGAAAGCCTGTGTCCCACAGGCTCCGTGTAGGCACTGGGTAGTGGTGTGCTCCTTTTCTTGCCTTTGGTGTGGCCCACAGTCTGTGGAAGGAATTGGGTTGGTATGAGATAATTATACATCCGAGCATTAGGTAAAACACGTATTTTTCAGACCATAAGATGCAACTAGGTTTTAGAGGAGGAAAATAGGAAAAAAAATTTTGAAGCAAAATATGTGGTAAAATATTTAGTAACATAAATAACATAGTATTTCACCAATGTAAATGTAAACAGAACTCAACAGCAGCACTAACATTATTCCTCCCAAATGGGGGGGGGTGCGTCTCATAGTACGAAAAATACGGCAATCCCTGAGTGCACAGGGTGCTGTTGGATTTTATACCTGGGCTGTCTCACAATGACGGTTGAAATGTTTTGGTGTGCACTGAGTACTAGGCATCCTCTAAGTACCTTACATGTAACATCTTGTTTGCTTCTTATAGTAAACCTCTTTGGTAAGCATTGTCATTACAATTTATGAGGGGTGGGCAAATGAAGATCAGACAGGTCAGGCTAACTGTCTTGTGTTTTGTAGCAGAGCCCAGATTCGAACCTCCATCTGCTGAACTCAAAACCCTAACCACCCTTCACTGTTTCACTTGTAGAAAATTTAGAAAGAATTCCTGGAGGCGTAATCTTGGCTAAGCATGAATTCAGCTGCAACTAATAAAATACCTGATAATAGTAGGTTAGTCAGATTAGTTTTTCCCCTTACTTATGGGGATATCTGGAGGTTGCAGTTCACCTGTGTGAATTCAGCACATCAGTGTTGCCATCCTACCTTTATGTCCTCTTCAGTGTGCTGATTTTCATTCTTTAGCTTTTTCTCTCATCTTGAATTTCTTGTAAGACGTTTGCTGATACCCCAATACCACATCAGAGTTCATGATAGGAAGTAGGAGAGGAAGAAAATAGAGCTACACCCATACCTACATTTATCCCATTCTGTTAGGAAAAGACAAACATAAAGTTACCTTGATCTTGAGCAGAATTCTGCTAACAATGTATTGCCCAAATCTCTAACAGATATCTACTCATAGCTGCAAGGGAAGCTGGTAAAATGAACTTTTACAGCATTAGCTGGCCCTGTGACTCAAGAGGCAGGCAAGAGAGCAGGGGCTTGGGAATACTCATTGGATAAATCAACATGAATTTTGTTAGAAGTGATAATGAATGAACTGAGCCTTAAAGGGTGAGTTAGAACTATTCTGGGAAAGAAAATTCCCAGTTGAGAGAGCTAGATAATATTACAGGAAGTCTGGAACTGAAGTGGCTTCATAAGGCTGGCATACAGATCCATAGAGGAAGGGATGCCAAGGGAAGCTGGGTTAGAATCCCAGCCTCTGAAAACGTAAGGGTCTTTCTTATATGGTAGTGGGAGGAAGTTGGATTTTTACTGAAACGTGGTAGACTGACTACTCAAGGATTTTTCAAATAGTGGAATAACATGATCTGATTTACCCCTTAAACCAATCAGTCAGCAAAGTGTGAATAGGAGGCAACATGAGAAGCAAGGAGATTACTCAGGAGGTGATTAAAGCAGTTACAAGAGGGAATGATGAGAAATTGGACTGAGTCAGAGAGAAGAGGACATAGATTTTTGAGTGGCATTACACTGAAGAAAATGGGTAAATTTGATAACTTATGGATGGCAGAGGGGATTGTCCTTGGCTTCTTGGTGTCTTGCGTGAGCCACCTGGTGGATGGTGGTACCATTCATTAAGATACATAATATGGGAGGAGGAGTAAGGTTATGTAGGATTAAGACGGTAAATTCAGTTTTGGACAGGGTGAGGTTCTGAGATGTCTGTGGGTGGATTGGTCTGTGGTTCTGGGCTGCAGACTTGGCACACAGCATTCCGTATTTGGTAGTCGGGGTCATGGGAATGGATAATAACAAGAGAGAAAAATTATTTTCTGCTTAATTATTTTTGTTCTCTAAAGATGTTAAATTGAAGGGAAAGCCTCTGTCTTACCCCCCCCCCCCCCCCCGTTTGTCATTTTAAAGAAACTGGATAATTCTTGATTTGATCACATAATTGTTTTCAATGTTATATTTGGTCTGTTGTCCCAAATATGCCATGTGGAAGTTCTTTCTTTCCTTTTATCTTCTTCCCTCCCTCCCTCAGCACCTCCCTCCCTTCTCCCTTCTCCCGTCTCCCTCCGTCCCTCCTTCCTTTCTTTCACCAAGGGAGGTTAGAACGAAACTCTTTTTTCAGAGCATGCATTGATCCGCCGTATTTGGAAAACATCGTAGATCCTTGGAAGTGGAATGGGACTTAGAGCTCTTCTTGGAGTCTTTCTGGTTTCCCCCAGCTTTCCTTCCAGTGTAGGATTCCTTCTAGATGACGCCCTAGCAAAGTTGTTGGTGCGCAAATGACACTGTGACTCCTGTGTGAGTGACGGATCCCCAACAGGCACTTGCTCCCCTGCTTGGGCATTCTCTGCACTAGAGGAGCCACTACTGACAAGGCAGTTCCCTGCATTGCGACTTCCATAAAGCTCAGACTTCCATGAAGTTCTCAATTCTGTCGCTGTCCGCCTGGGATCCTAGTTCTTTCCCTCTGAAGCTACAGAGGGTTGTGTCCTGTCTCTCTTTCCGCGCTCTTCCCAGGATGATAATTCTCTCTTCCTGCAAAAGTGTCATTGGAAAACTTTTAACATATCATGGAATAGTGTTTTACCACACGTCACGTTCCTGGTCACTGTCCTTTCCAAGTGTCCTAGTTAGTCTCTGTTCCTCTCCAGGCAGTGAATCCAGGACTTGCCTCAGTGTTCCAGATCTAGTTAGTCACTAGTGGGTTTGCTTGATGCTTAGTATTAATGCGGCCTAAGATGCCATTTACATGCCCATGTTTTAGCTTTGACTAAAAATTGAGCTTGCAGTCCACTAAAATCATTGCTTTTAGTAGTAGTAGTAGTAACAGATCTTCTATGTCCTTGTGTATAATGGGAATTTATTTTATACTTACCAGATTTCTTCTCATTGGATTTGGCCTGCAAATGTACCCTGACTCTACCCTTACCCTCTGTCAATACTGGAGGCAGGGTAGTGTGATGCTTAGTGGTGGGCACTCTTGTGTTTAAATGTTAACTCTAACTTTTCCACCTATTTTCTTCACCTACATATTGATAATTCCAAAGTCTACCTGGTAGCATGGCTGGGTAAAATAAATGAGGTAACGCGCATGTACGTCAGGGATGTGTGCCTAGATTCCCATGATCACTCAGTCCAGTTCACTCTTACTGTCACAGTGGGTGTGGGCAGTTAATGGGGCCATTTCTACAATAGTGAACCCTCCTTTTTATTGTTAGTGTTCTGCCCCCTGGAGGAAGAAAACCTTAAGACAAATGGTTCTTCTGTGATGAATGGAGAAGCAAATGTGATTCTTCGCTTAGAGTTGTGTGATTGAGGAGCCAAATTTATCAAGCAATAAATAGGATACTATGATGAATAAAGTTGCTATTGATTGATAGTTACTAACTGGCTACTTTGTTGGGCCTTATGAGAAAAGAACTCAAAACAAACAACAACAACAGCAAAAGTCTTAAAATTACCTGGACAACAGTCCCACACCTAGTTTTAAGAGAGAACATTACAAGGCAAGTCAGATGATAAATTATAGGTGATGCTAGTTATATCAAAGTTTGGGTTAATACTAAAGATAAATTGAGGGGTAATTATTTCCTTCACAGAGGGTTTGCCAAAGGATGCCTTTGGATTTAGTCGGTGAAGATTAGAATCATGACAGCTTTTCAGGAACACAGTTCTTGTGACTAGATAAGATTCTTGGAAAGTCATGTGTGAGCTCCCAAGGAGTTTTAAGAATGAGATCCTACTGTAGGCCATCACTGGTAACTAGACCTACTAAAAAAAAGAGAATGGATGAACATCCAGCGACCTGTTATATAACCAAGCAATGGGACCTCATACAAGGTCTAGGTTGACCAAGCCAAGGTTAGGTCAGACTGACTTGTTTTCATAATAAATGTCACAATGGTGACAAGTCATCAAGGCTATCATGAGCACACAGTCTGCAGCTGTATACTTCTTTCTGGACCAGACTTTGACTTCCTCTATTTGGTCATAGCCGCAAAAGTATGAATGGCACATTACAAAAGCCATCCTATAATGGTTCCTCACACCGTGTAGAAATCTTCTGTAGACTCAGGCTGCAAATGTCCCTCCATGCACCTGGCTTCTGTTCTAGCTATTTCCTCGTGTGCAGATTTTGGTCTGGTGCCATCAGGAAAGGCAGCCCTTCTGAAACCGAAACCTTCAGATTTCACTTTACCTGGTTATGTGTAAGGCCTGAGAGGTGGTTTATTAAACAGGGAACATTCCAATTTTCTCTGTAGCTTTTAAAAACCATTGTGACTTTCTACATGTGGATTGCATTGGTACCCACCGCCTCTGCTGAGTCTCAGAGGGGCTTGGACTGGTGGCGGCCGTTCCTCAGAAACTGATGGGGGTGTAGCATTTATTCAACTACTACCCTTTCTAAACCAAAGTAAGGTTATATTTTTCAGTTTCATAGACAGACAAATGAATGTCTTTAAAATAAAACCTACTTCCCTTTTTTCTCTCTTTTTTTTAGATCACCCGTAGCAAACAGCTTATTGGTTTTCTGTAGAACTGTTTTGTTTTAAAAATCAAATTGAAGAGCAACTTGATTCTGCCTGCAGAGCAAAGCTATCTGCCTTTTCAGAAAATCTGGGTGGTTAAATTGGAAGCATGCTCTGCACATGGTTTAGCAGTTAGTAGCCCGGAAAATGACCCAATAGCCAAGATAGTTTTTTTTTAATCTTCATTGTAAGTGCTTGTTTAAAGTTTAAGCCTGTAATTGACTATTTTGTGCATTGTTCATTGTTAATTCTTTTCAGGCTATTATAGTTTTATAAATACATTGCCTGCTAAGTTGTGTCAGTGGAGAAACATTTAGTGCTATAAGGAAATCCAGTTAAATGTGGCGCTTAAAAGCATTACCAATTAGACCAGATCACCATGAATCTTAGTGATCCTAGGAAAGTCACTTTCTATTTGGGCAAAAATCCCACTTATTTAAAATGGGTATGATGATTTTTTTTTAAATAAAGGGGCTGCACATAAATTCACAATATACTGTGTACCGCAGAGCAGTGTCTGCTGGTTGGAGGCTATATTACTCAGTGTTATTACATAGCGCTCTTGGTCTGCTCCGCAGTGGAGAGGCAAAATCCTTCCATTCTGTACTTTTGTCATATTCATCAGCTGGTGTCTACCAGATAGCTCAAGCTATTCTGTTTTGTACAGTTTATATTTGAGAAATTCTAATGCATACACCACATGCAATACATGGGCATGATAAGTACTGGTTAGAAAATTAGGGAACTTCATTAATATTTTTTTTAGTTTAGAAAAAATATATCTTACTTGAAATTACAGGTGCAAGCTAATACTGGCTAGTATTAAAGGTTACACAGACTGCTGTAGAAAAAGAGTTGAATTCTGTCTATCAGGTAGGAAGGACCACTGGAATATGGATATAATGGAAAGATAATGACACAGATAAAATGTGATTTATCTGTGTTTGGTACAGAAAGAAAAATAATGGCTGGAAATGTACTGAATGTAGCTTAAGTTATTTATCATTATGTACAAGGAAACTTACATAAAACTAGTCTTGATTAAGTTTTATGTGAAACAAAGGATATGATTGGAAGTGTGGAATTGGAGAGTATTTTAGGAGCATGATGACAACCCAGCTAGACGGTTTAGCAAGTTTGTGGTGGAACTAGAGGAAGAAAAGAAGGAGCAGGGAGTCTTGGTTTGGTTATGCAAATTTGCAACATGTGTAGGAGTCGGGGTCTAATGGGTTGTTGCACTAGATTTGGTCATCAAATGTTGCTTTTAACCATAGCAAATATTATCTGGGCTATTAATGTAAACACTGAAAAATGTAGACTGCCTGTAGGTAGAACTGGAGCCTTTCTGTCATGGGAAGCAAAATTTAAAAGTCAGCCTTGAACTTAGACCCTGTAAAGCTGAGTGAGAACAAAGTGGGTAAGTAGTGAAAGAAAAAGAGCCTGGAGTGGATAGAGCATGCACATTTAGAGATAAATTCAATAAGCAGATGCCCAAAAGTTAAGCTTTGTAAGAATAAACACACTATCAGGATATTCCAACTGTCAGGAGAACAGGATTGGAAACCGGTAAGCACAAAGCAATTATTTATTAAGAAAGGGAACAGTTGACATTGAGTGTTGTAGAGGAGGATATTAAAAATGTCAAAAATATTAAAAGCATCCCAAAATTAAGAGTGGAAAAAGGAAAAAAGACCACCTATGAAATGAGGGTAAATAATAATAAGTTATCTCTGAAAGCACCTGAAGAACAGGAGATCTGAAAAAGTGGTTTGTTAAGCCCCAAAGACATAGAAAGGGTAATTTATGGACAGGCAATGAAGACAGTGGTAAAATAAATGAATTTTTCACCTCAGTGTTCACAAAAGAGGATGGGAGACAGATGCCAGAAACAGGCATAAATTTCCCAAGGGAGAGTGAAGAAATATAAAATAAATCAGAGTCATGCCAAAACAGGTGAGCACGGGTGAGAAGGAAAAATTGCAAAACCCTAAAATTTTAGCAGTTGTCACCCAAACACCTTGAAAAAGTAAGAAGAATGAAGACGCTGGGAAGGAGAAGAAAAACAACTGTGTTTTTTAGAATGGTTGGAAATAGTTTTGTGAATTCGTTTTATCTAGTTAATTCATTAGACTATGACCTTTGAAATTTATCCTTAAACGGAATGAGCTGGTGTACTTAAAAAATTATCTTCAGTGGCCTTTGAATAACCAAAACACATTTTTGGTCCCCCAGTTCCCAGGCTAAGAGCCACTCCACTGTGCCCCGTGTTTAATGTTTATTAGGTATTTGTTAAGTGTTTATTAAGTTTGGTTATTTTTTCCAGGATAGTCAGGGAGTCACTGATATAGCCAGCATTTATTGGATATTTCTTAGTGTCAGACCATGTGCCAGATCCCGAACCACAGCCCTGGAAAAGACGTGCCCGTATGGGGTTTGAAGTTCCTTCTCTCTCACTCCTATAAACAGCCCTACCTCATACCAGGTAAAGAAAAAGCTGTTCATCAATTTTGTTATCATTTCTGGCCTTATTTTTAACGGGCTTCTTGGAGAGTGTCTGGAGAAGGCTGGCCGCCTCTTTTTACTGGTCCCGTTTGCCGGGCTGTGCTCAATGCAGGTGCCTGCTTCCTTTCTCTAGCCCTCACGGTGGCTTTCTCTGTCCAGGCTCGCTGGTCTCCCCAGGGCTCCAAACCAGACTTCTTGCTCTCGTTGTTGTTCCCTATGAGTTGCCATTGAATGGATGTAGAAATCCTGGACCTCCTGCTGCTGTTTTGAGATTCACAGAGTTCTTGCCTGAGGCAGGCCAGACACTCTACTTTCAGGAGTGCATTTTCCTTTCTCCAGCAGCTCCACCTCCTGCAGGGGGACCTCCTGTGCACGTGCGCACGTCCATCCCAGGCTGGCAGCCATTGCCTCCCTTTGGACAACCCACTTTCCCACGCTCTGCCTCCATGAACTTTAGGGCCCAGTACACCTCACTTACTACAAGACCTTCCCAGTTCTCTTCCCAGAATTAGTCTTTCTTCCCCTTGCATTCAAAGATTACTTTAAGACACTCATTGATGAGGACACTATTGTGAGCAGGGCTTCGCTGTGGTCAGTTCTTTCCCCCTTCTGATCGTGTTTTAGCCGCCACCTAAGAGTGGAACATGAGGGCTGCTTCAGGGACATGCAGGAGAGAGACAAAGACACTGTCACCCACTAGTTTTGTCCTTCAGTACCTTGTTCCCATGGCCAGAGATCTTCTAAATAAAATTAACCTCCTGAGCCATCTTTCTTATCGGGACTCTAGGTGATGACCTTTGGTTGGAACAGACCGCTGTGAGCTCTTGTGTAACTGCTCTGTGTTTAAGCATCTCTGAAAGCTGGTTTACTGAAGTTCATCTGAAAAGAAGGATCGACTAAGCTACATCGCTATTTCTTCGGTCATTTTTTCATCTTTTGTATAGAGCCAGTTTCAGTTTGATTGGTCGTTGCACTGGGAGTAGCTCAGTGGTTTGGGGCCTGTCAGACTTGAGTGAGCTCCCCGTCTTCTGGAGGGAGACAAGTGCGAACGGGACAACTACAGACAGCAGCACCAACCCCACCTGTTAGTGCCACTGAAACTCGAGCCAGGCTGAGGATACCACAAAGAACCTTTGTTACATCTTGGCCTATATTTACTTTAAAGATTGTTTTATCCCACTAGTTACTAATGCCCTTGTATATCTGATAAAAAAGTATATCTGATGAATAACATTCTTCAGCTGTCAGCCCATGGTCCTTGAACCCTGTAAGTAAATATGACAGATCTTGTAGATCTTCACCCTTTCTTGCTCTAACTCTGAGTTACCTCTGAGCAATTCACGTAATACAGATGCCTGGGCTCTATTGACAGACATACTGTGTCTGGAGGTCTGGCCTGGCATCCAAGCATCAGATGTAAATGTGCATTTGGTGATGCTGATGTCCTTCCAGGTTTGAGGATCTCTGACCTACACATCACTTCAAAGAACTGTCATTCTAGTTTTTAGACTGTTCACGGTTCTTGATCTGAGTACTTATTTTTAAATCTTTCGATGTCATCTTCATTCAGTGAAAGTGAGTCATCACCTATTTAGCACCTAACTGTTTACCATCAAGATATTTTTATGCCGTAAATTAATAACTTTTTTAGGTTAAAAAACATGAATAATTTTAATGTGTTAAAATTGTGCATACTTCCAGAAAGGGCTGAAATGATCTATGTTTTTTATTTGTCCTTTAAGTCAGTAGGCTTAATCTAATGACCGTGAAGGTTTGTCTCTGTAATAGTGATGTGAGTGACAGATACGTGTTGTTGTAGATTCACAATTAAACGTTCTGTGTACACAGTGGGAGTGACGTTTTTTGTATTGTAGGAAAATTGTTAATGTATTTTTACTAATTTAGAGGAAAGACAAACCAAAGAAAAATTACACTGTAAATATTTCAAAAAGAACATTTTTTGTTATTTTTTAATAATATACAGCTAAGATGAAATGATATTAAAGAAGGAATCTTTGCCTTATGCAGATGTATTAGGGAATGCTAAGAAATTAGCCTCGAATTGGTTGTAGGCACGTATGTTTTTATCAAATACTTGGGTGATTTTGTTAGGCTTTGAAATATTAATTCAGCTGTCATGTACATCCTATTACCCACAATAGTTATTTTTTTAAGACTAACTTTTCAATAAAGGGACACAGCCCCCAAGTTGCCATAGCTTGATTTTATGAGTTTTCTTTCATACTCTGTGTATTACTGAGGTAGATAATTAGGGATATTTTGTTATGTCCTATCACCTCTGGAGTGATAGAGCTGTTTTTGTCTGATCTGGGTTATTCATACATGTAATGTTTTGATCCCATCATGGATGCAGAGCTGAACCCAAGCTGCTTATCACTGTGGCTCCCTAGCTGTTCACCTGGGGCTCCAGGTGACACGTCGCCATGATAGTAGGTGGACTTTTTTGCTTCTGTTGAATTCTGTATATTCAACTTAATAAAATTAAAGTTCAGGGAGAAAGTCAGTTAAGGGCTTCTATGTGTTTTATAATACATGGCCTGAAGTTAAAGAAAATGTATGGAATTTAGGTATTGCCTTTGCACAAAATGGATAATAGTATATTACATCTTGCCATTGAAGTTATTAACACCTTCCTTTACTTAGAATTTTTGGCAGGTTGGAAATGTAACTTTTAGGGAGAGATAGAATTCTTCTATTTGAATAATGGATAAAGGGCATAAGTCAATAATCATGTGATATTATTTCCCAGGATATTAATAAGCATTTCTTTACCCACGTACTTTTTCCCCTAACCATTGACTCTTGATTGGTGAAGTTTTATTCCCTATAAACAGGCCAAGAATACCTACAACTTAAGGAAGGGTTAACAACACATTGCTTGATTGAATTTTATATTGTTTGTAAGTTTATTTGACTTGCATTATATGTACTGATTGGTACTAGTTTCTCTGGGTATAGAAATGGGATCTTATGGTTCTTTCGTATGTTTGTATTCAGTCTTTAAGTCATTCATGAATTCCATTCATCCAGTATTTATTGAACATCAGTTTTGTGCCAGATACTCGGCATGGCTGGGTGCTGGGGATGCACAGGGGAATGCCGCAAACTTGGAGTTGGCTTTCTGTCACCAGGAAGACCCAGGAAGTAAATGGGTCAAGAGAAACGCAGGGCTCTGTGGTAGCTCTAGCAGGGAGGGACACCACACAGCCAGAGAGAGTCGGCGAAGTTGACGTCGAAGTTCAGTTCTGACTGATCTGGAGGAAATTGTCGGGCAAAGGGAGCTGGTGTAGGAACAAGACAGGAGAGATTCTGAGGCCTTGGGAGGTACATCTGCAGAAGGATAGAGTAAGGGAAAGGGTTAGGCATTTCTTTAGGAGCTCTGGGAGACGGAGAGTGTGAGGCCACGAGAGCCAGTCATTCCGAGTCTTAGAAGCCGTGCTCACCATGTCACTCATTCGGCAGTTACGTGCTCAGCACTGGCTGTGTTATGGACCAGGCGTCTTGGACACATCAGGAAACAGTGCAGAAAAGAGTGCTTGCCCTTGTGGAGCTTTTATTCAAGTGGGAGGGACAGCTGATCGACATGTTGCTGGTGGTTTTGAAAACAGGCCAGAAGCATGTGTAGTCCAAATGGTTACAGTGTCAGCATTTGCCAACATCATTGAGCCAAATCAAAGGCTATTTAATAAAAATAACTTTGCAGTCATTTCCATTTCCAGTCTGAAGGCTACCTGTAATTTATACTTATTGATCACTCCCTCTGTGCCCGGCATTGGGCTTAGCAGTAAGCATCTCACATTGAGCGAAATTACTGAAGTCCACTACAATCAGTGTTTCTGATTCATTACACAGACGCACCTTAAGAGTGGAGGGCTTATCTGTGATGTTAGATGAGCACACTTGAGAGATGACCGGTAAGGAGGGTCACTCCTGTTTTTAAAACTCATCACCAGAACTAGAATTCTTCCTTGTAGCATCTTGACAATATCAGTAAACAGAAAAAAAAAATGCTTGATTTTTTTTTTACTATACAAACAAACAAACACTCTACATAGTGATGGAAACTAGACATTTGCTTGTCACTCAAAATTAATTATTGTAATTAAGTAAGTTTTAGTGTGGTGAATACTTTTCTGGTGGAATTAATAAGGATCAGAGAGAATGCTAGAAGTCAGTGTATAGAAGCAGGAGGAGAAATATAGCTTAGCAAAGTGAATGAAGAAAGATTTGTTTGAGTTTGCCCTGCAATTGTAAGAGCAATTGAATGAAAATATTCAATGTATGCGAGGTATTTGAAAACTTATTTTACTCCGACAATCTCAGCCTGATTTGTTTTATTTCCTTTAGAATAAAAGTTGCAAGTGGGTAGGAATTATGCTTGTAAATGTTAGCTTGTAAAGGGCTGGAAAACTACTCCAGGGTAACAGCTGAAAAGGAAATGGCCCTGTCAGCGTCGTGCGCCTGGATGATTGGGCACATAGGGGACCCAAGCAGAGAGAGAGGTGCAGGGGGAAAAGGTCGTAAAGCAAGGAAGCTTGTTTGGAACTAAAATATAATAGCAATGCAAAAGCCTTGGGAACCACCGAGGTGATATATTTTTTCCTTTTAACGTAATAAAAGTGTGCGCAGTTGAAAACGTGTGGGGTTTCTTGCATAGGCATTGCTGTCATCAGCAGCACACCCAGTTGGGTGTATTTGGAGAAACAGTCAATCTTACGGTTTACTGTTCTCTTTTCCCATGTCACCAAAGGCATGCATTTCCAAAGCAGCACAGATTAAGGCCCAATCTTCGTATCTGTGATACAAATATAAAGCTGACTTGTTCACACAGAGCAGATTAAATCCATGCTCCATCAGTATTAAAGTGTAAATAATGACAGGGACCTTTGTCTAAAAGCATCCATAATGCTTTTTGCCAATGTCCATAAATGTTGATCAGTATCCTAATAAGGTAGCAATGGCCACCAGTGATTTGCTCTTACTATGTGCCCGCCATTGTGCTGCAATTTGCATATTTTATCTTATTGCAGTCCATGGGGAATATTTATTTCTCATTTTATGAATAAGCAAAGTGGGGGACAGAGGTTGGAAGAGTTTGGACGCAGGGGACAGTTACCAGTTAGTGGTGTGTGTGGGATCCGCGCACAGCCCTGTCGGCCCCGAAGCAAGCGTGTGGGCTCAGCCCGCAGGCCCGCCCGCTTCCCTGGCAGTGCGGGGAGGTTGGGCAGGGGAGTGTTCGACGTCAGGAGAGGGAGGAGGCTGCACGGGACCGAAAGGTGAGGGTCGAGGAGCCTCACTACGACTGCTGGACTTCTTTACTTTATTTTATTGTTTTACATTTCAGCACCCTGTGAAGCTACAATAATAAAGAAAAAGACTTCACAAGATGAAAGGTTGAGGGTCACAAAAGTCCAGGGAAAAGACCACCATCATTTTTTATTAAGGGAAAAGCGAGGCCGGTGAGCGCAGGGCCTTCACACAGGACAGCACACGTCTGGTGAGGACCCGTTGCCCACTGCCCTCCTGGGCTGGAATTAGCCTCCGCTCTGGGATTCCGGAAAGTGTTTATACCCAAGTATCTTTCTTTATTACGATCTTGGACAAATTTAAGCAAAATAATATTAAAGCCCTTGGGAATGACACAGAAACAGATTTCCAGCGGATCAGCGCAGCACATATTCTCAGTGCTGGGTTTCTCTGAAAGATTGTTAGGCTAGTTTTCCTGTCTGTTTACTTCGTGTGAGACC
This sequence comes from Phyllostomus hastatus, assembly GCF_019186645.2. Classification (NCBI taxonomy): domain Eukaryota; kingdom Metazoa; phylum Chordata; class Mammalia; order Chiroptera; family Phyllostomidae; genus Phyllostomus; species Phyllostomus hastatus. Next base: position 44,349,321 of record NW_025333960.1, on the reverse strand, counting down.
CGCCTCAGTCCTCGCTCAGACTCGGCCTGCATCCTGGCTCGAATGCCGAGACATCTGGCCGGCCTTTTTCTGTGTGCGGGGTGCAGATAACAAGGCCTGTTTCACAATGTTTTGAAAGTCTTGAGTCTCTGGCCCAAGATTTGATATGTGATAGGTCTTCAGTGGGTCTTAGTTTCTTCTTCCCCTCTGCCACTTACTTGACCTGATTAAGAGAATGTATAAATACAAGTTTTTGTTCACTGTTACTGATGAGATGATCATTTTTAAGTGCCAGAAATCAAAATGTCCGATCTCACTTTGCTGTGGACTTTCACAAAGGGTTGACTTTCCAAGCTGTTTCCCTCCTGCCCTTCTGTACGCTGTGCCCTCTTGTATCTCTAGTCAGGGGTGTCAGACTCATGTTCACCGGGGGCCACGTCAGCCTCGCGGTTGCCTTCAAAGGGCCGAGTGTGATTTTAGGACTGTATACATGTAACTACTCCTTAACAGTTAAGCAAGGGCTCGGCGCTGCCGCAGGGTAGCAGCAAGGTTCTGGGCCGGATAAAACAAGGTGCCAGGCCAGATAAAACAAGGCGGAGGGTTGGATTCGGCCCTCGGGCCTTGTGTTTGCCGCCTGTGTTCTAGCTGCTGTGTCTTTGGAAGACCCTTTGACTTTGGTTGCCCTGTGGTCCACGAGCAGCTTTGAATATCTGTCAGTGTCACGTTAGGATGTACTAAAATCAAAGAAGCATTGGATCTTGGGAGGCCATCTCGGTCTCACCAGTCTAACTTGGATTCTTTTTAGACGCTGGTAGAGAGAGATGACTAGAGTCTAACTCGTGCTTTCTCTGGCCATCGGCCACTCCTGGCTGTCTTCTTGCCCCACATCTTCACCGCTCAGTCCAAGCTCACCACTGTAATTGCATCCAGTAGTCCTCAGAGGAGAAAGGAAAGGAGCAACGCAGGGAAGCAGGGGTCCTAGAGTTTTCGGAAAGATGTCAGACTTCTCAAATGTGTGACTTGATTTGAGGTACTTGATCTGGGGACATCTGCCACCAGCCTCCAGCTGGCACCTTCTCCCACGTGTAGGAGAAAACGTGCTCCTGCTTCGTCCTCTTGACAGCTCTCAAACATTTGCATCTTTCAGCTTATTGTCACCCTTGTCCTGGAATCTTTCTTCCAAAACCACTCCCTTTCTGTTTTCTTCCATTATCCCTTTGTCCCCTGATTCCTTTCTCTGTACGTATATGTGGGAATGGGTCTTGCCCTCTGGCACTGCTTGTCAAAGCATGTGCTCATACATTGCTTACTTCAAGTCTCTTGGGGTCGCGTTGAAATTGGGACACCCTTCAGGCCGACACACCAGCACCTCAGCAGGGTGCAGTCAAGAGCTTTCCTGAAATTACAGGCACGCAAAGGTAGTTGGCCGTCTTCTAAGGCAGCACGACTTCACCTTCCCTGTTTTTTCCTAGCCTAGTATTTTTGTCTTTTGAAATCCATCTCCCTCGACATCCACAATGTCAAAATCAATGAACTCTTTCTGTTCCTCTCACTACTCTTTTCTTTCATTACCTGCCTTCCTATTTTATCCTTGTAAGTATAGGCCTGGGAAGAGCTTGGAGTTTGGGGTTAGAGTGGGGTTTGGCTTCTAGCTTAATTGCTTAGCAGTTGTGTGGTGATGGACTACTCCTTTATCTTCAGTAAGACTCTGTCCTGGAGATTTACAAAGCCAGCAAGTGGCATTTCTGATTTGCGAGCCCAAACAGTTTTTTGCTCTAAGAATCTGCCTTTCCCAGTTTGCTGGTGGAAGACTTAGCCATTACGCCCTTTGCCAGGCGTTGCAGTCCCTGGGTAACGGCCAGAAGATTGACTGCCTTTCTAACCGTTCCGCCGCCTCTACATACCCACGGTCCCAACCTACAACAAATCATGATCTGTTTGGCATGGCAAGTGCTGGAAGAGAGAAATTTTCTCTAGTGAGCCAGAAAATGCAACAGGATCTGTCTGAGATTGATGGAGATAAGTGTTTGATCCACTTTACTCTCTGCCAGAAAACTACTTTTCCTTGACAGCTGGAGAGATCAAAGGTCTAAAACTGAGGATACAGGACGATGAATGTTCTAATATTAATATTATATGAATAATATAGTAACATTCAAGGTCATCATGTCTGATTTCCTCTGTCTGGGACACTCCAGCCAGCCAAGTGCAGAGAGAGGAATTCCAGTCACAGGGGTCTTCCCTCCAAGCAGACGTGCAGCCATCACCTGCCCGTGAGCAGTTGAGCAGGCCAAGCTTTAATAGCCTGTGATAGATCATGTCAAGAAACGGTGGAATCTGCAGGTTTTGGGAATGGGGGCTAAATCACTGATGAGCCAGTCAGATAAATGGGATTTTTAAGAATTATCGTGGAAGAGATGAAATTTTCTTCTTGAATGAAAGCAGCATGATGACATGATACGTCACCTGTTACCAAGAAGGGGTACATACTTAGCCCAGCTATGAAGTCTAGTCATTCACATTGTACAAAAAAATGTCAGGACTTGTGGCTTCTGCAGGGATTCCCACAGCAAAGACGGAGGAGAAGACTGTGAAATGCATGGTCCTGGTGTTACTGGGTATGACTCTGGCCTGGGTCGGAAAGATTCCACCACCAGGTGACGTTTCGCTTTGGACACCTGTGCTAAGCTCGTTTCAGTTATGTGCTCTCTGAGAGCCTTTTGTGGTTCTTGTTTTCTTATTTGTACTATGGATATATTTATCGATTTTAAAAATTGCCCATCATTGTAGCTTTTTATTCGCAAGATATATTGAATATCGTTATGTTTTACATTTCTTATTTAATTAGATTTTAACTTTTTTCCCCATTTATATTTCTCTTACGTAAGTTTTTCTACCTTTTATTGTCTGTTTTAATCTGGTTAAGCTGTTGCTCTGTACTTTCCCTCTTCCCCTGAGTAGAACTCTCCATTACGAATCAGAAGGTTCACAGTGTAACAAGCACTTGTAGCAGCATATAAGGCGCAAACTGAGGGAACATGCATGTTTCCTGACAACAAACATTCGTCTTCTTAATTTTGACTTCTAGCCTGGAGTGCATGGTCTGTAATAAAACAGAGACAGTGTCTCTGAGTCTTACTGTTCTCATCTTAAAAATGAAGATAATGCTTCGTCCCTCAGAGCATTGTAATGAAGATTAAATGAGATATATGCATCTAGCAAGGAGCTGGAAATAGATGATTCTTTTCAATCTAATTTCATTTCTTCTCCAATTTCTGTAAAAGGCCAGGGATCATCAATAAATGCCTAGGTGCAAAAGGAAAAGATCCTGAGTTTGGTGTTAAGTTTGAGGTCCTTTTAAACCGCTGAAGTGAAGACACCACGTAGGCAGTTGTAGAACGAGAAATCTGAGCGAAAGGTCCGCACTCGAAAGGGTCTTTGGCGTCCAGATGCCAGTTGGGGGTATGAGATTGGGTGTGGGGACTCCAGGAACACGTGGGCCCCGGGCCAAGCAGTTGAAGGCTCCTCAACATGTGAAGGTCTTTGAAGGTGAGAATGAAAGGGAATGACCAAGGAATAGGAAGAGAAAGAAATATAATGGCATCAAGCCAGTTGTTAAAAAGGAAGGAACAAGGGTGTCTTTTTGATTGCCATGGGAGGTAAGAACTGAACATTGTATATTGCCTTTAACGACTTAGTTGTCATGGTTGACAAGTTCTCCCAAGAGTTTGCATGGCGTGATCACAGGCTAGGAAGACCCCGCACTCCCCATCCCCCAGAACTAGGTTATCTTTCCTCTGACCTGGCAGAGTTTTCATCTTGTATATTTCGGATGTCATTCTTTTCTCTGTGGTTAATAACAGCAGCCGTCTGCACTTAGCTTCATTCCCATAGTAAATTACTAATTTTGTGAAGACAGAGGTCACACAAAGTACCATATAAATTATACCTAGTAAGTATTTAATAGTTCAGTCTTAGAATCACTGGTACTAACAAAACACGGCATGTTTGTCTACTTATCCATCCACCATTTAGTCACTAAACAGTTGCTGATTTACCAGTTCTGTACTGTGTGTCAGGCACTACTTTAGGCTGTGTGAATATAGCGGTGAACAAAAGGTACTCCCTTTGTACATGGAAGTCACACTGTGGCGGAGACAGATGAAAGAGTAAATGCATGCATATTCTGAGTACCTTTAATGTCTTAGCTTATTTATTCCTAAAAACAAGCACCCATGATGTAGATGTTATTGTTAGCCCTATTTTATTGGTGAGAAAATGCAGGCTCCAAGCTAGTGATTCTGTACCTTGCCAGGGTCATCACTTCATTAAGGGTGGATCTGGGGTTCAAACCCGGTCACTTCGACGCTAAAACCCATGCTGTTAATCACCCCACTGCACTGCAAAGTGTTTGGCACAGTAAATGATTACTATTATTATTAATAATACTATTTTTTAAAAGATTTTATTTCTTTTTAGCTAGGGGAAGGGAGGGGAAAAGAGAGGGAGACATCAATGTGTGGTTGCCTCTTGAGCACCCCCTACTGGGGACCTGGCCGATAACCCTAGCATGTGCCCTACTGGGAATCAAACCAGAGACCTTTGGTTTGCAGGTTGGCACTGATTGCACTGAGCCACACCAGCCAGGGCATTTTATTATTACTACTACTATTAACACTAATAGTAATAGTAATTATTCCTCAACTTAGCCATCATTTATGCCAATTTAGATGAGGAAACAGGACTTGACTGGTTATTAGCAAAACTAAATTTAAAAGCCCAGATTTTGTGCTTCTAATCCAGTGTCTTTCTCTTGTAAAGTGCCTCGTTAAGGATGAGAGAGTAGAGGGAGGAGGAGGAAAAAGAATGGAAGGAAGAAGTAAATGGGCAAGGAGAAGGGAAGATGTGGAAGAGATGAGGAAGGAAGGAAGGAAGCCTGTTTGATTTTGGGTTTTTGATGTTACCAAACTATGTCTAATTTTTCCATTTTCTGGTTCATTGTATTCTCTAGAGAATATCTTTAAAATAAGCATATTTCTATGCATAACAATCATTCCATTTCATAGACTAGCAAAATATAATTCAGGGGCTGTAAGACCCTAGCTATTTAAAAGAAAAAGTATTTATTTTGGAAAGGATGTTATTACTGGTATTTATACTGGGAAGGCATTGGTTGGAAGATACACTAGAAGCTTTGTTTACCAACAGCTAAGTCTCTGAGGGGGTGTGTGTGTGTGTCTGTATGTATGTGATGTCTATAGTAGTGCATACTTACACCCTGGCAATATTGAATTGACTTTGTATATACATTTTTGGAGAGGGGATGTTGAACCATTTTTCTGGGGTGGGGAGGTTTTTGTATTTATATGCAAGGCTGCTCTAATATAAAGCACCATATTTAAACATCACAAATATACACTAAGCAAGGGACAGATGCACAAGGAATTTAAGCAGAGTTTTTCTAAATGGCAAATAATTAGAGGGGAACAGATGCCTATGGGCAGCACAGGATGAAATGAGGTACCAGGAATTTTAAAAGGGAGACGGAAATGCATATGTAGAGCGCAGCCACTCTCAAGGATGTCTAAGCCTAGAGGGTGTTCTCTCCCAAAGTTTCCTGTTTCTGTGGGTTTTGACATTAAATTTTGTTCTCTCTGTACATACATTTCCCAAAGAAGTAGATCTTACTAATCATTCCAAAGTGGGCCAGAATTTCTTCCGAACCTCAGTTTTCAGTGACTTTGTGGTTTGCGTGTGTGTCCCTCTCCAGGGCCTTGTCCTTTCACAGGACTGCCAGGACATAACATTTCATGACAGTGTCACTCCTCATCTATTTATCATTTATGCCCCATCCACTTCCAAAAGGGTTTCTAGGTAGTCTACCAGTAAAAGACGCCTGTGAACGAGGTTCTTTTCTTTTCTTTTCTTTTTTTAAGATTTTTATTTATTTATTTTTAGGGAGGGAAGGGAGTGGGGGGGAGAGAGCGAGAGAGAGAGAGACATCAATGTGCAGTTGCTGGGGGTTATGGCCTGCAACCCAGTAATGTACCCTAGCTGGGAATCGAACCTGGGACACTTTGGTTCCCAGCCCGCACTCAATCCACTGAGCTACGCCAGCCAGGGCTTCGAGGTTCTTTTCTTGATGTGCATTTCAGGACGGACGTGGCTCTCCTTTAGAACAACCTGCCGTCAGAAGGGTTGTGTCTGCCGCAGAACCGTTCTGTACGGTCTCGATGTCGCAGAGGAAACAAACTTCCGAGAAGATATAGAGAGGCGCGCTCCGCTCTGCGTCTCCCACCTTCCTGTGGAGCGGTGGTTTAAACCGCAGGGGCGCTGAGCAGAGCCAGTCAGCTTCCCAGCAACGCCGAGCTGTTGCACCTGATCATTACCCTTCAGGTTTAAGATTTACCTGTTGTGCTCATTGTAACAAAAGAAATGAAATCTCTGTAATTATATTGGAAGGGGGAGGAGATCATGTTTTAGTTCCTTTGATCTTGAGCTAGAATAGGCTCTGCTTTTTGGAAATTTAATTTGAAAGAATCCAATGTACACATCTGCTTTTTGTACCGCAATTTCTATTGAGCTTGAAAATAGAAATTTATTAATGCAAATGTGTAGAGTCTGTTCCTTGAGGGGGAAAGACATTCAAAGCACAAGGTGATCATCTCTGCATATCTGTGTAAGATTTTAATAAATATGTTCTCTGTTTTTCCTCCGGAGTTCAGAGATGAGGGTCTTTGTTAGCAAGGACCAAGCATAAAAATTACAGGACACACCATGATTACTTCAATATTGAAAAGTTTTCAAAGGATAAATTAGATGGTAAAGAGATGAGAGGCATATTGAATCCTCAAAGGAGAAAACATAAACCAAAACCAAGTGCGCCATCAAACCATTCTGAGAACACGTTTGAATTGATGGTAGGGCCCATACTAAGAGACAAAGCTTCCATTTCAACGAATCCAATCTGCCTAGTGTTCTGTAAAATTGCCTTTGCCTGTAAATAGAACGGTATGCAGATTTTAGGTGGGACACTTTCTCGTCCCAACTTACCCTGTACTTTTTATTTTATTTTTGTGCCATTACCTGAAACTGCACGTAAATGATACAAATGATACTTGACTTAATCCTTAGAGGGGTTGGATTGCATGGTCTATTTTGATTAACTTTTTCTTGTTCTCAGTGTAAATTTTTCAGTAAAACCTAAAAACATCATGAGCATTTCGGGACACGAATCCTTTAAGCTAGTTTGCAATCATATAGTTGTTTTTTGAGGGTTTGGGGACTTTTTGAAACTCCTTCTCATCTCCAAATGGGCAAGGTCAATCATAAATTGTTGAGAGCATTCAGTTGCTGGGTAAGCAGTCTCCTCCTAAAGCTGGGGGAGTATCCATTTTCAATTCTTTGAGCCCATGGAGCTGGTTGCTTATAATATTTGTGCTCTATCAGCAGATCTCAAAAACTTGGTTATAAATTACCTAGGCTTAAGGAGTTCTCGATTAAAGAATATATTGAATCAGTAAAACTAGTCTTTTTCTTTTCTTTTATTTTCTTTTTTTTTGTGATGTGATGTGATGAGATTTTTTCCAAAGGTGGTGGGTGCACTTCAGTAGTGCGTATTGTCGTTCTGTTCTGCATTCTCTTGGTTACTTTCTTTCCCACTGAGTTTGTTGTTGGTTGGTTGGTTGGTATGTTTTGTTTTGTAAGGAACAGAAAGTACAAAGCCACAATATCAGACTGTGAATTAGGAATTCTGATTTTAAGACAGGGAGTCTCACCTTCACTTGTGTCTGAGTTTGGATTTCATTGTGTTGCCACGATAACCTGTGGCCCTTGCAAATGCACAAGTTCATCTGGGTAGTGATTCCTGGATAAGTCTGTGTTATAGGATGCCCAAGGCCACGGAAATCACTTAAGACACAAAATGTTGAGACAGAGTTGGCTCCTCAGGGGCATTTGAGTAAGTAGGGTTTTATTTGAACTAGTTTTGGGGGACCATGACATGTACTGCTAACCAGGTCTAATTAATTAATTTCTAACATTTCGATCTAATTGTGACTTTGTCGACTTACACACGTCTTTCTTCCTCGCAGGCAAGACACTCAGAAACAAAATTTCTAATGGCAGACAGTTGGGGTGCAGCAACCAAGCAGTCACCCTTAAAAATTAATGAGCTTAATGATGGTTAGAGAAGTGACTGTGATGGTGGTTTGGGAGGGAGGGGCCATGCGGATGGCAGAGGGAAGAAGGCTGGACTCCGCATAAGTGGCATGATGTGAGCCCCTTCCTTATCTCCCTTCCCCATTCTCCGTTCCTCCCCCACCAGCCACCTCCTCCCCCCTTGCCACCCCCTCCATCCTCTCCTCTTCACAGGAGCCAAAACAGATAGGAAGACAGGGCGATTATGAAGACGTCAGTTGGAGCCTAGGCAGGCGAGAGGGGCGCAGCGCTCCAGATGAGGTCCGGGGGGAGCCGCCGAGGGTCACTCATGAACGACCGTGTGTGTGTGTCTGACAGACTGTGAAATGGTGCGTTGTTGCACGGCTGCGCTGCACCTGGGCCCTTCATCTGTGATTGATTGGTTTGGTCATGTGTAATGGTCCCATCTGCTCTGTGTTGTTTTTCTTTTTTTACTTATAAACACCGTTCCCAGCGGCTGAGAGAGGATGAGCTATGTTTTGTCATCTTCACTTACACTTTAGCTCAAAAAAGTGGTCAACTAGGTAAGCTCTAAAGTCTATCCAAGTAATGTAGTAGGAAAGTATGGGTTTTCCCCCTCCTCTTGGTGTGTGTGTGTGTGTGTGTGTGCGCGCGCGAGTGGGTGTGCTGTGCGTGTTTGCGCCCTCCTGCGCAAGCGTGTGTGTGCGCCTGGAGTTTTCATGCTGCCTGTTAATATCTGAATAGTTCATGAACCACGGAAGACCAAAAAATTGCAGAAATGATTTGCACAAATCTGTGTATTGTGACTCTTACTGCAGCGAGGAGTGGATTTTTTTTTTTTTTTGTAACGGAGCCAATACTTAATTAAAACCGCTGACATCATGGTGTTATAATTAAGCGTGGCATTAATTAAGCTGGAATAACGATTTTTTTTTATTAAGAACTGCTTCTATTGTATAAGACCGTTATCTGCTAAAAACAAAATAATTTTAAAGCAAAAATTAATTTCCTCTAAGGGAGCCTTTTTCAGCTTCCCCAAAGTCCAGCCTCAGGACTGTCGTCATCAGGGGTGTGTGTGTGTGTGTGTGTGTGTGTGTGTGTGTGTTGGGTGGTGTTGGGATGGGGGGAGAGTGGAAGTGAAATTTGTTTTTTTTTTTCACCCAAAAAATGCTGATCGGCTCCTGGCATTCTGATGGCTAATTATGCATCGGAGAGCTTCGACAGCTGCATTCATCATCATAAAATGTAATAATTAATGACATTCCAACAAAGAAAAATATGCAAATGAGGACTCATTAGCATTTTCATATTCAGCTTTGATAATGCTTTTGCTGACAAGGTTGTAATTAATGAAAATTCATGTCGCAGTCAGGAGATTGGATCGGTTTCATTCCGCTCACAATTCCCAAATGCTTGCATTATGGAAAATCGGCGGCTCTGCCAACTTTTCAGGGAAGAAAAAAACACACACACACTAAAAGCACCAGATGCAAATTAATGGTAGGGAGTCTTTAACTCTTTAAACCACCCCCCTAAATTTTCATCGTAGGAAACATGTGATGAGTTTTAGCCTAAGAACTAGATTTTTTTTTTTAATAACAGCAATGAAAGTACTTTTATTTGTGATCCAGGTATGAGGATTTCTGGCAAACTTTTTTTTTAAATATTAACAAAAATCCCTCTACCTTTTTCCCTCTTTCCTTTTCCCTTTCAAGACTATTTAAATTTACATAGTAAAACATGTTAGGACAGCCAAGCCCCGGCGTGCTGTGCTCTGTCCTCTAGCTGGCAAATTCACGCCACGACAGTTTATTCATCCACACGCTTTTTGGCGACTCTTCACCACGTATTTGTGCTTAGAGCTCCTGGTGCCTCCCTCCGTGTGCTACCCATAAGGTCGAAAGAAAAGCAAGTATTCTATTTCTCTATTCAGGGTGGGTTTTTTTTTTTCTTTTTTGGATGATAGTTGTTTTCTTAGTGCTTTTTCTGTTTAATCTATTCCCTTTGTGGTTTAGTGTAAGAGTTTGGGAATGTGCCCATAATTCTCTCACTCAACACTTCAGGTTTAGTGTTGTGTTTCAGACGTAATTTTAAGAGACACCGTACAATCAAAATGGATACCCAGAAACCCCAGAACAGAGATATCGACAAGCATCCAGTACAGAGAGCTATTCATTTATAAACCCTCAGTGTATTGCTTTCAGAATGTACGGCTGCAGATTGGCAAAAAGCATTTGGTGCCAGCCTGGAACTATGTTTTGCCATCCTAGCCTGAAGTTAAACTGAAAGTTCTGTCTTGCCCTCAGCACTGCAGAGGAAAACCTCAGCAGAGTTCTGACCTGATTTCAGATTTAATCTTTAGGTTAAAACAATGATCGCTACTCAGTCAGATCTTTCTGCTGAGGCAGATGTGTGTGTGTATGTGTGTGTGTGTTTAAAGGGGTTTGTATAAGGATTAAGAAAGGGGGAGAGTGAAGGCATATATCTTTATTAAATTGTCAAATTTATAAGCATTTTCACTCTGGAATGATGCGAAACAACTTCAGGCAGTTCCGAAGACGCAGTTTCCTGTTTGTGTAAAGTTAAATTGTAATTCCCGAAGTTGCTAGCCGGGTATAAAGAATATAAATATGCCTTGTTAAGGGAAGATAGAAACTTTGATATGCAAGGTCTTATTTTTTAGAGTATCGTAGTAAAATAGAAAGTACCACCAATTATTTAGTCAGAAGTTTAAAGTAAATCTTTTTTTCTCTACTGTGCAATTAAGAATGACTAGGTTTTTATTCCTCATTAATCTCAGAGTTCTAAGAAACAGACTTTTATTTCAGTCTCTTGCTTTTCCAACTTTTGTGTTCCCACAGTTTATTTATGAGTGTGTGTGTGTGTGTGTGTAGACATGGTGTGTCCTGTTTGGAGATTATGGTGGCTCCATCTTTTTTCTTTTTAATCTATTGTGTTAAAATAGCAGGCAGAAGAAGGCTGTACTTTTTTTCCTTTTAGTTTACTTCTTTTTTATGCAGGCAAACTGCCCATCCAGATGGTAGAATTTCACCTGTAAGCAATCTGAAACGATAGGTTAATTCTGACATTTTATAGAGCTTTTTAAATTTTTTTTCATACAGTACAACTATGTGTAGAGTAACTACTCAAGATAATGTTTCCTTTTTTTTTCTTTTAAAACACTTCCTGCTGTGATTGGTTCTCCCCACCCCCCACCCCCCAAATCTGTATTTTGGGCTCAATTAAAATCTGTGGCTTTAGGCACTTAGCTGCTATTGTCAAAACCACATCTGATGAAATCTCTGACCACTTCTAACATGTGTAAATGAGGAAGTGATGGCAGAGGGAAGGGACACGTGTGGATCTGCAGGTTAGTTTTTGAAACACAGATTCTTTTAACTTTGTGAGCTCAGTGTCTCACTGGCTTCGATGCACTCACTGTTAGCGTTCTCCTCCCACCAGATTCACAAATGTTGACCCACTCATACCTTTGGCAGTGATGCTGGCGTGGCGCTAGCCACCGGAATCCTGAAATTTGGTCTTGTTTTCAGTGTGGCTAGCCTCTGGTGGCTTATGTGACTGAGGAAGCTAGAGTCCTTCTTTGAAATGATTTGTTGATCTGTTATTAGGGAATCCCGTTGTTTCCCAAAACAGCGTTGGGGGTGTTTGTGGAGTATGAAAGGGAGGGGCGTGCTGAGGATTGTCTTTCAGCAGTGATTGGAATCAGACTGCATTTACAAGTTAGTTTTGAAGGCTACCCCCTTGTTCTTATTATTTCTAGAAGTTCTGTGTGGGCACAAATTATTTCTTGTTACTTACACAGTAAAGATGGCTGTGGCAGCCTCCTCTCCCCTGGCTTGGTCCCTCTGGAGAACATTTTTTAAAGTATTCTACTAATAAAGCCCTTGTCAAGACTTGGGACCCTAGCTGTGACATTATTTATTACTTTTTCTGTTTCCTGTTTTGCACATGTTAACTCCTATGGGTACTTTCTTCTTAAAGTGATGAGATTTTCACTGTCCAGCAGCAGCCCCAGTTGCTGCAGTTACTGAGCTCTGAAATAAGAAACCTGCGGGTGTTCCGTTCCCGCCCCCCTCCCCAGAAGCTGTTGCTTCAGTTAAGGAAAATTACAGCCCCATGACTGAAAATTTTAAAGGAGTTGTTTCACTGAAACACCCAAAGATTTTGTTTCAGGTATTGCAACAAAATCACCACTTGTTTGCGGCCAGTGAAGCCAGAGTTCCTGGCATGTCCTCATCCAGTTGCTTCTCGTATTTCCCTTGCAAACTTTCCCATTGGTCGGGGTCTGTGGAGAGATTTCAGTGGCTGGCTGGTGGAAATGTTTGGGAGAACATTTGCGTATCAAAGCAGCCTAAATATTTGCAAAAATGTTTGCTTGAGAAAAAAAGAATCCACTTAGGATTAGGAAGTAACTGCTTAAGCATTTAAAAAGCATTTGTGATTTCCTGCACTATATTATTCAGGAGCCAAGGCCTAACTTGAATTTCAGGAGTCCTCCCAGAATCCATATTTTGAAAAAGCATGTAAAAGAGTAAATGTTCTGTTTTTTTTTTTTTTTATGGTTAAGAGCTACACTTACGTGTGGTATAAAAATGCAAAAAAGAAAAAGAAATATTTGAAAATCAATTGGTTGTTATTTAGTTAACCTATAAAAGACAAAAGAGGAGAGGAAGGGCCTCGTGCCATGGTGAGATACTGAGTAGCTCTGGTCCCCTTCTTTTCCTGTGTGAGTGCACGCTCCCCTCTGTGAAGCACCTTGCATTGCTGTGATACGACATTTGGTTCTGCTGGAGTTCATGAGCTTCCTTGTGATAATAGTGATTTGAGGGGCACATCTTTCTCTTTTTTTTCTTGGTAGAGTTTAGTGTGGGCCCTTTCGTGTTCAAATTATTAAAGTTTTAACTGCATTTCACTGAGGGTTTGGAAACAGCGCATACAAAATTCAGTGCAGGCCAGTTTTCCCAAGTTGTCAACACTGTAGGAGCCGAGCGCCAACCATTCCTGTTCTTCAAAGCCCCTCAGATCAGGTGTTATTCTACCATCTGGACATTTTAATTAGTAAAAAAATGTGGATCCGGATACACAGAAATGGGGTCCGCAGTGCACAATGGCCCGGGTGCACTCGGCTGGTGCTGAGGTGTGTGTGGCTATGTTTTACAAGTGTGAGTGTGTGTGTGCTCCTGTGTAAGTGTAATCGTATGTTGAATATGTGTTCATTCCTCCTAGGAAACCCAAGCATAGGATTTCTGGTGCCTTTCCCAAACTGGGCACTATCACTACCAAAATACTTAGCTACTTTTTCTCGAATACCAAGTGAAAAGATCTGGCATATGTAATTGCATTCCCAAGTAGGACTTGCCTATATCTTTTCTGATGCTCGTGCGTCCTCACTCGGTGCCCGGTGTGGCGTGGCAGTGCAATGCTGACGTGGCGTGGGGAGGAGACGTGGCTCCTCCGCTTCCTAGCTGTGTGCTCTGAGTCAAATACATTGGCCTCTCTGAATCTCCTTTCATCCTCACGTGCAGAGTAAAAGTATTATGATAATAGGTATGATAACTACCTGAAAGAGTTACGATGAAGCTTATAAGAAACAGCATGTATATGAAAGCACTTGATAAAATGCAAAGAGGTATAAAAAGTGATTTTTAATACACATTACCAGTTCATAATCCATATGCCATGTTCATGATTCAATAAATTGTGTCATATTTAAAAATAAGGGAAATGCAAATATAAGATGATATTAGATTATTGGCAAATAGTAACTTTGGGGACAGCAGAAAATGTGTTCATAATTTTTAACGTGATGCAAAGTGACCCATTTTTTATAAAGCATGCTCTTTGAAATAATGTTATTCTTAATTAAGGCAGAAGCGGGTACATTTGAGGGAAATAGTGACCCTCTGGAGAAATGGAGAGTGAAAATAGTTTAGGGAAATGAGTCTTAGTGTCTTCTCTTTTGGAAAGATGCATGTTTATCTTAATTATTGTGAATTTCATGTTTGCAAACCAGTGTGAATACTTAAACGATGATCATTATGGCTTAGAAAAACCTACCCATTACAATTTATTTCATACTATGTTTGCTCAAGAATGTCTCATTCGTCTTCCTGAGGAAGTGAGGGAGGTGATACAGTTGCTGTGTGACACTGGACCATCGATGAGTTTGGACACTTCTACAGAAAGCTTGTTCAGTTTTTTTATTATATGTCCATTCTTTTCCTGAGAAGGCTTCACAAGAAATGGGGATGTTATTTTTTTTCTTCATTATAAAATCATATGCGATTGCATAATGATACTAGTTTGGTCATTTCATTAATTTAATCTTCCCCTCCCTTGCTGTAATAAATAAATATAGTATAAATATGATTTATATTACATTATCTCTAACATCAAATATTTATTATCACAGACAACCTGCTTTTAATCAGAGTGTCTTAGGGAGCTCTTAAGACTTATCTCTTGGACAAGGTATGAGCAGGAGTTCAGAGTGTTCCTTTTTGGTGTCATACTAGGAGGAGCCAGATTTAACTGAGAACCAAATTCATTTGTTAATTTGGTTAAAATTAAGTAAACTGTGGAAGAAACAGGAACATGCAAATTATGACTATACAACATTTAAGATTTGGGGAGCCTGAAACTGGATATTGGTTCCATTTACTGCTGTGTCCGTTTTAGTTAAATGTCTTAACCTAACGACACTTTCCCTTATCTGCATATTCTAATCTAGGGAACAGAGACGGTCTACACCGCACTTGTCTTGAAAATTTTAAAATGAGGCTACAGGTCCCCCTCTCAAGCCCCATTTCCTGCAAATGGCCACACATCCCTTAACCTTTATCAGCACCCACCGTCAGGAGATGAGAAGAAAATGATAGAACTTCCTTAAGAATTGTCTCATAAAAGAGATTCAGTTAAAAATTAGGGGGACAGAATTTCAAATTTAATAAAAAAATGAAGTAATTCAAAGTAAAGTCTGTAGCCAAACTCCTTAATTGTGATGCATTTGCTGAGTTCCCCTCTTCCACCGTCGGGCCTGCTCTGGTGCCATATGGCCTACCATGGAACATTTAACTTGTCAGATATAATGGATTGTCCTGGAAGCAGATTTTTGCTTTGAGCACTCGGCTCCTTTCTTGCATTTCACTCTCAGCTCCAGGCTGCAGGATGAAGGATTGTCGTGGAAACGCAAAGAGGAGACACACAGTTGATTCCCCTTAAGAGAGTGACCTATATGCCACAACGCTTTACCCACGTAAAGAGGCATTATCCCCGCCACTGGCCTTAGCAGGCTGCACGTCAGAATCATTTAAATGTGCCTGGACTTAACAGATTGTGCAAACATTTCAGAATTGAGTGCTTAGAAATAAAGCATCGTCATTCTAACTTAGGCAGAAATGGCGTAGCCACATCGGCCCAAAGATAAGTGTTATTTATCATGACCTACATGTAAGCTAAACCACCTGGCTTGTATATGTTGTAAATTCAAGTTTAATTTTGAAATCTACTAAGAAAGATTAAAAAAATCCCCTGACGGAGATGTTACGTGGCTTTATTGTTTTTGTTTGGTGAGTAGAGGTGAGGCTGAAGTGATCATTTAGGTGGATGGACAAGTGGCAGGTAATTATCCTCCCACGCTTTCCACCTTGAAACTTAAGTAAAAGCCTTCTGTTTATTCCAACACACTATAAATTAGAGATTGTACAGCTGTGGATTAATTTTTATCTGTACATATAGTATGTACATATACAAAAAATATGTATTTAATGTTGATTTTAATTTGTTTTTTTTTTTTATGGGGTAATTCTTTATTTTAACTTGTGATGTTGTGTCTGAAATCACAAGCTTGGAAAGCACTGGAAGGAGTTTATGGCTTTCACATTTATAGAAAACTTCCCTGAAAGAACAAATGGTGCCTGTTCTGTACACACATGCGCACGCCTCGCTGTGGGGGGCTCTTCCGGGACAACCTGCTGCAGCCCGAAAGCCACTGTGAGACAGACACAGAGGGACCTGGAACGGCCAACTTTTATTTAAGTCATCAGTCGGGCACAGGCCAGCGGGAAAATAAGCAGCCTACGTATCTTAATTTAATCATAAAATGGTACATATTTGATTGTTGTAGGGTTACAAGAATTAGGGAATAAATATGTATGTGACACCTGTAAATACACCAAGACTGTCTGGTTGTGAAGGGTAATTTAATATACTCACCAAAATGTGTGTGTTTGTGGGCTAGAAATGTAATACTTAATTTACTTCTAAAAATGTTTTTATTATAGATAATTCTTAATAGTGATCTAGAAAAACTGTAGTGGCCTTGAGAGCTGATATAACCTCACTTCTGTACAAAAGAATTCTTTCTTTTTAATGAACATCTTTCCGTGAAGCAGCTAAGAAATTTCTGTTCAAGTCAGCATTTGCTAATAAAATATACTTGTGTGTATTTCTTACTAACCCTAAACTGAACACATTTGTTTTATCAATGCCGCTGATAGGACGATTTCCGCCCCCCTCCCCGTATTAAAATTTTGGTCAGGCTCATTCCTATATGAATTTGAGTGGTACCTGGCCAGACAGCTCTTGTTGGGGCATGTGCGCCCTCTGCTGGTTGGTCATGCTGGAACTCACTGGTGTGTGGGTTCTTAGTATCTTACTTTTCAAGGTTGGGGTTTTTTTTGTTTCTTGTTTTGCTTTGTTTTTATACTTTTTCACAACTAATCATATATTGCAGTAATTATGAAGTTGTAGGTTAATACTGGGTATGGCACTTAATTTGTTTTTATTTGGAAATGGAAGTTGTGTGCGTGTATGTGTGTGTTTTGGTTTATTTTTGCTAAATAGAGCCCTGATAATTTAAAAAGCATGTAAAATATATGCCACTCTTGAGTTTTTAAGTGGTTGATTTTACATTTCCATTAATCGTATTTATTTTTGTAGTTCCTCCTGGCCTGATTGCGCTTAAGAATTCTTATTTGAGTAAGGTGGGGATTGACTTAAAAGGATAAATCACTGAAATTTGAAACATTACCTGTTTCAAATGGTGATGGATCAGGCTGCCCCTGGTAGAGAACTCCCTGATAGAGTTGACAGTTTTCACTTGCTACGTGAAGGAAAACGAGCTTCTGTTTGCATTGTTGTATTTTATAAAGGCATTTTATTTTGTTTCCTGCAGATCAGATTAAGCTGTCCTCTCTAGCAGACACTGAGAATGGTAGTTTGAGTGGAACCCTTTTTCTGTCTTGTTTTGCCACTCGGAGTTGTTGTTGATGGGGCGTGAGCTGTTCAAGGAGCAAGTCACCAACGGCCTCTGTATTCCCAGGTCACAGGACCAGCTTCCACCAGGGCAGTCACAGCAGGAGCATCCTGGTCCCTCTTCTGCAGCTGCAGCTCGGATGCAGAGGAGCCTTGCTTTCTGCCAGGGAAGACCAGGGCTCTGTATAAGAAGTGTGTCTTAAAAATAGCAACAATTTTGGCTGGCACATTTTTACCAAATTCTTTATGATAATTAATTATAAGTGATTGCTACATAGCTCTGAAATGATATGTCTTGATTGAATCAATAAGGTGTTATATGGAGAGTTTAGATCTTTACAGTTCTTTTCTCTTCTATTGCAGATTTCTCTCATTTGTAAGCAAATTCCATCAAAACTCCAAAACCAGCTCCCCTAAGTATGAAATGATCCAAAAGCTTAGAGTTGGGGAGGGGGGAAATGTCATCTTAAGTGTTCTTTCAGCTTTCTGTCTTTCCAATTTTAGGTACCAGTGACTTTAAAATGTTTGTGGTAAATTATATAACTACTAGTTTTTAATTTACTTTGATTTATTTAAAATTGCCAGATAACTACAAACTGCATGCTAATATCAAGTTCCCACTAAATCTGTTACAATGGCATCTTGCGCAGAATCTCCAATACACGTTTTTCCTATTGCTACCTGTTACCAAGGTGCAGTTCCGTTGTGGCAGGTGCTCTTCCTCTGTGCTTCTCGTCACTCCTTTTTCAACCCTTACCTAGTACAGTGTTGGGCTTGCTCCCCATTGCAGCCCTCTAAACTCTTACCCCTCATGAATAATGTCCGTCCTTGACTCCAGCACCCAGCACATGGTACATGGAAGCACTCAACAAACAGTTACTTTTGTACCCTGTGTCTCTTGGATCTCCTTCACACCTGTTCAGATCATCATTTGGACAAGTTTCAGAGGTGAAAATTGCCATCTGTAAACAACTATACCGTGTAATGCATTTTATTTTCACATATTTTGATAGGATGAGGTCACTGCTCTGACTGCCCCATTCTCCTTCCTCCTTTCCTATCTGATCGCCCTTTCCTCTGCCTCTCCACTTCCTGCCCCACCGCCTTCCCCTCTTGATTTAGTCACGCTCCTACACTCGGTGATTGGAAGGCTCTCCTTAACCATCCCGTGTGGAACTCAGCAGCTTGTGTAATTTTATCTGTGAACCATCACCTTCCGTTAACAATGACTAGTGAGGGGAGTCACACTCCGAGAGCTTTGGCCTTGTTAACCTCTCAGTATGGCTTTCGTAGGTCCATTCTCTTAAAGGTGATCTTGAAGAACAGCCTCAATGGGTTAGCAGTTTTCCTTGTTTGCCTGCTCTGTGCATGTCCTCAAATATGTATATATGAATTCTGGGCTATTTCCCCTTAACTTCTCAATGGTATATATTTAGGGACTGCAGACCAATTGCAGTGCGGTGCTAAGGCTGGAGAAATGCTCATCTAAGACATTACAGATACATATGTGACTCTTGGATTACCTTCTGTCTGGGGTTAAACATGTTACTTATATAAATGTGTGTATATATGTAAGTGTAATACTTATATGTATTATGCACATGTATAAACTACTTAATATCTCCGTGAAACCCCCACCGCCTTTATTTTTGTGCAGTCTTGAGTACCACATAAAATGTGTGTGGTTTCTTTAAGAGGTGATAATTGTTATGTTCTTGTTAGCTCTAAGCTCAGCTTGAAAACTGAGGCCGTCGCCTACATGCCAGGTGCTAAAATATGAAATTTTCCTACATAAACACTCTATGGCAAATGTAATCCTAAACCTTTTCCTCTGTTTTCTGTTCCCCTGTACCTAATTCAGAGTTTGGTCACGATTAGGTTTTACATCTCACGCTAGTAAGGCTCTGGCAGGACATCACGTTTGAATGGGCAGCCAATAACTTACCGCTAAAAGTGATTTGTGTGGGGAAGGGTAGCTACTGATTTTCTTTATAATTTGCTGATAAGTTCCAAGCACTTCAGCCTGGCGACAAAGTCTCACTCAGAGGACGTGGTCTGTCCCGCGTCTGGCCACACGTGTGGCAGATGTCCTCTGGAGAGGTCGAGGAGCAGACTGTGTCTTTGGCGTGGGCTCGCACTGCCTTCAGAGGAGCATGGGCGGAGGAGCACGCATGGGCCACGGGCCCTTTAAAGCTACACCAGCAGTGGGCACTGCAGGCTGATCCGTCTCGGGGTGGAGCCGGGGAAGGGACGCTTTCGCGGCAGTGGCCCCGGGGGCGGACAGAAGATGGGCAGCGGTTCACCTCGAGGACTCTCCTGTCTTGGGGCTGTGTTGTTTGTCAGGGGGATCTACTTAGTAATATGTGACTAATTTCTTTAAAACAGCCGGTCTTCATCGGTGGGGATGAACAAATGTGAAGGCGTAGTACGCTGCCAGGAAAAGGTTTCCCCAACCCGGCGCTTTTCGACCCTTTCTCCCGCATGGCACACATAAGCTAATTGCCAAAATTCTGCAGCACACCAAAAAAATATATTTCTTGCTGACCTAAGAAAAACAGGTATAATTTTGATTCATTCACACTGGACAGCTGTTGTTGTGTCAGCTATTGTTACTATTTGACAGTCTAAGGAAAAAGAGGTTAGTGCCCCTGTTTAGTCAGGGTTGCTTGTTGTGAACATTCTTGCACCACACCCCTTGAAAAACCGCCGTTTCTCACCCATGAAATGGTTGTACGGTAACTGCCTGAAAGGGTGTCAGAGAGCAACGATGGTTTGTCTTTTTAAAATCCAGCTAAATGGGTGGCATCAGGCAGTAGTTGATTTTTTGTTCTTTGCTAGGTGACCAGGTTTATCAGAGTTTCTTCTGTTGTACCCCTAAAGTCTGGGCCTGTCTCTTAAATTCATTACTCTGTGGCTCATTTAGCCTAGCCAGTGTAATTTTTTCTTTTTAAAGTAGAAATGCCAGCTCCCACTCCACTGAGTTCGAGTACTCTGGGGTAGAGACCCCACGGATCTGTTCTAAGAAAAGTCCCACTGATGATTTTCACGACCAGCAGGGTTTCTTCGCCTTAGATTGAATTTGGGGGCATTACTTTTCTCCACTCCCATCTTACGTCTTCCTTTGCTCCTAAGAAGATAGCACACATATTTTATTTCTGCTTGCTTTTGATACCTTTGGTATATATTGCAAATATCACCTTTTTCATTTTCATATGAAACGATAGTTTCTTCTAATAAAAAACAAGATGTCCAGTGCCCGTGCTGTTCCTTCAGAGGCCGCACAGTCCCCGGGCGTCTTGGTCAGACCCAGTCGGCACGGGGGCCGTGCGGAGAATATGAGACGGGGCCGACAGGGCTGTTCAGATCTTGTTCACGCGAAGCCAGTGGCAAGTTACTGATTAGAAGTAAGTTGAGTGATTTCGGGGTTGCCCTTAGTCCTTCAGGTCCCTAGGGGACCCTTGTACAAATTGCTGACTCAGAAAATCATTCCTCCGGTGGCTCAAGTGGCCCTTCAGTGGCCTTAAAGAGTTATTTGACACACCTCCCCAAACAGCTACGTTATCCCCATGATTATGTTGATTAATTGCACACTCTGTGGAATGAGAGTTATTTTCAATGAAAGATTTTCCTGCCTTCGCAAAACAAAGCGTAAAACTCACGCCCTTTAGTCTGATCGGGCGCTCACGTCTCCGAAGCTCGGCCCTGGGTGAGGGCGATGACTCGGGCTGTTTTCTTCCTTCCGCACGTGAAATGCTCTACGGTGGTGTTTTTATGCTGCGTCGATCTCCCAGAGGATGGGCACTTGGGATGTTTATTAATTTTTACGTTTTCATCCCTCAAAGGACTTGGGTTACTACAAATCGAGTTAAAATTCTTTGAGGGGAGGGTTGTGGGAACACAGGGAAAAGACAGTTGGGATAATGTGTGATACCAAAACATACGCTGATAATACATCTACAATACGCCCAAAAGAGGTGGCACATTGTGAAAACAGGCTTTCGTGCTGGAATTGAAAGTTTATGTTCTAGCTTTGTCTCTTAGCATCTGTATAACCTCGGGTATAGGCTTGTTTCTTAGTTTGAGTAATGTCATCGAAAAAGAGGGATTAAGTGACCCTCTGAGAGGTTCTTGGGCATGTTCTCTCCAATAACACAAGTTAAGTCGGTCGGCACACTAGATTGTGCTTTACAAATATGAGTGCTTTAAGGAGAAGCAAAGAGCAGTTCTGACCCATGGGCAGCACCTAGAATCTTGCGTTTCGGTGGCGTCTCAGGAGGCGCGGCAAGTACGCCTGGAGCTGGAGCGCGTCCACGCTGTGAAGGCAGCACAGTGTCCGGACAACACGGGGCGCATCAGTGACGGAACGCAGCCCAAAGTCCCACTTTTCCAGGGTCAGAGCTGTAGGTCATTATCGAGTATTCTATTTTTGTGACCTAAAAACATCAGTGAACGAGAGGATGAAGGCTAGTCTTTTCCAGGAACATGGCTAGCTCCCCATTTCCTGTTATTCTTTGGTACAAACCGTGTGCCTCATCACCCTCTCCCCCAACTGTTTTTTCAGTTTTCAGTTTAGAGAGCAGGGGAGGAGGAGAATTTCCTGAGCTGTGGAATGGCTGACTAGTTCATCTGCTGGAATTGAGTTGTAGTTCTTTTAGCATAAAGTGCATTAAATTTGATTTCTTAACGTCTGTGGATGATGACAAGAGTTGTCCTGGAATACTAAGATTCTGTAGGAGAGAACTAGTGTTCTCTGAATTTCAGAAATCGAAAGAATAAGATCGGCCTCTGATATCTTGCAAACCCAGACTCTCTTGCCTCCAAACTGGGACCAGGGACAGTCCAGGCTGGCCGGTCAGTTACAGCAGGGAAGACGCATCTGCACGGAAACGTTGCAGGAAGTCCACGCTGTGTTCAGATCAGTTTAAAGTAAATGAAACTCAGTCCTAAAACTTACATCATTTATTTGACAAAAAATTACAAACATACATTAAACCCATAATTCTTCTAATGTTGTTTTTTATAGTAGTCGTTCCTGAAGTTCCTCGGGACTTGTGTTAATAGACAGAAAGAGTGGGGCAGCTGTGTGCAGTCAGACAAGTTTAGGAAGGATAATGTTGTGCAAAATTAAATGTCCTCACTTACTATAGGACGTCTCTGAAGCGTTGGCTTGCTAAGATACAGGGTAAATTTCTGGGAAAGAAATAGAGATATATTGTAACGTTCTCTAGGCCCTTTAACTTAGCTTCCCTTTTGTTTTCTGGAGCCTGTTGTGATGTTATTATCCCACAGAAGACACTTTGTGAGCAATGCTGTGTTGACCTGTATTGTAGTTATATTTTTACTTTTAGTCTTCTCTGTGCATTTTAAATGAAGTCGTATTCTTCACATAGGGAGGGCATAGAGATGCAGTTTGCAGCCATGTTTTTGTTAGTTAGTTGCTTCAAGTTAATGTGGAGATGACTGTTGTTTTTTGTACAACGTCAGAGTCTGGTCTACAGCATTTGCACAGCTATAAAGCACCTAGAGACCTTTTAGGAGTAAAACACCATGTAAATGTAAATCATCACCACCTATAAGACACTTTCATTAATTTCATATCAAATTCATGAGTGTTTTGAGCTCTGGGGTTTGAGTCTTCAGTGTTGGGCTTCTTGTTTACTTATGGATTTTTTTCCCCCAGAATTTAAATATCAGTAGTGCAGAACAGTGCCTAAAAGTCCAACATTTGGAATCAAACTTCCAGGGTTTGATTCCTGGCTCTATCACTTACCTCCTGTGTGACCGCTGGCAATTTTTGTAACTCAGTTTCCTCACCTATGAAACCGTTTTTACATTACCCACCCCACAGGATTGTCGTGTGGCTTGAGTAAGTGAGTAGTCTACATAAGCCCTTTGCATTGTGGGTAATGCATGACAGGGGCTCAGCTATTCTTATTTGAGGAAGGGCGGAAAAAGCAGGCATGGGAAAGATGAAAGAACTGTGAATAATGACCTCATGTATATTTTCAGAGCCACTAAGAATTGCAATCATTTTTAAATGAAATAGACTTTTCAATATAACAATTAAAAGGGTAACCGGAAGTAGGTTGGGGACAGGGACAGAGATGTATTTTGACTCACACACGGTTAGGATGGGTTAGTTCCCTAGTCTGATGGCGGGGAACAAAAGGCTCATTCTTCAGTTCCCAGAATGAGGATTAACCGTGAGACAGCCTTACTTAGTATTGTCCTGCAGCATCAGATAGTGTGTAGCGAGGCTTCTCATGGGAAATGTCTCACTGCAGAGGTGCAATTTTTCAGTGATAGGTGCAACACCTACCACTTATACCTAATTTTAAGACTGTCCTTTTAAGAATGAAAGGCTAGAAACCTGAACGTGACCTTGTTATTATCCTACTGGTCAACCACTAGTGGGGTCTCCTGGGTCACAGCTGGTCTCCAGAAATCATATTATCAGTAAGGTGTTGTTGTTTCTCCCTCTTCCCGTGGTGATTAGAACTGTCCAGGTGTGGTAACCTACTGAAGGCTTGCTTCTTAGATGTTTCCCTGTGAATGAATGGACTTATGAGACCTTTATGTAATGTTTTCATTCTCCTCCAATTCCCGTGGCATTCCCTTACAACAGGATACTTGGATACATTGGAAGAAAGATTGGAAGTCAAATGGAAAACTATAAAAATATTTTTTTCCCTATCCTTCTTGGGGCAACAAGATAAAGGATCCCTGAATAGATCAGCAAAAATACTGGTCTTTAAAAGAACTGGAAGTAGCTTATGCAGTATTTTCTGCTTAGATTAGTTTTTCAAGGGCAGCAAAAGAAGCAAGTGAATCCTTTATTGATTACCAAGTGGTGCCATTTTTAATAATAAAATTCAAATACAGGTCTTAGCAGTTGATGGGTTCAGTTTGGATGGAACGTGTTGACTTCCCGGGCTGTTTGCTCACTGGAGATGCTGATGTATTCTAGAGAGGGGGCTGCGTTTGTGTCTCCTTTGTCTGCGGAGGGATTGATTGACGGATGTTGTGTCTGCTCATTTACAGCATTTTTCTTGTTTAATCTAAAAATATTGTGACCTAATAGTACATGTTCCTTGTATACATCATTTCTGTACAAGGAAGTTATTGAGCCAGTATTTCAGCTAAGTTTGTAAAATCCTCTCTGCAGCTCCCATTCAGCCTTCAGTGTCCCCCATTAGGTCGTATCACTCGTCGCATGCACAGCAGATTGTCACCAGCAGCAAAATTTAACATTTGGTCCTTTTAGGTATAAAAATGAATCAAATGCCTGACAAGATTTGTTTGTGGTATGTATTTCAGAATACCCCCCCCCCCCCCCATACACACACACCCTTTCTGGGCATACGACAAATGTTACTAACGGGTACTTTTAGTTTTTAAAATATGGACAACAGTACTCCATGCAGTAAAAGACTTGAGCGATTAATGCTACCCTTATGCCTCTTTTGAGTAGTTTTAGCCATGGGGCTTGGCACTGCCACCATTGTCTTTGTGCCAAAAAATATCCGCAGCGGCTGTCGCATTCTAGTACTGGAGGGATGTCTCGAAAATTCTGCAGTGAGCGCGCCGGGCTTGTTCATCACTGCTATCTCTTTTAAATATCGGGAAAACGGAATCTTTAGCTCATTCAAAGCTCCGCGGTGGGGGTGGGGTGGGGGAGGTGGGTGGCGAAGAATGGAGAAAGGAGGAAAGGCTGCCTGCGCCAGCCCGTTGGTATAAGTGACAAAAATCCGTGCCTGACGTAGAGTGAACGCAGACATGTAGGAGCTTTTGTGCTCGTGAGCACAGATAGTTCCTCAGGAACCCCACTCAAACATGTTATCGGCGCTCTTGAAAATTTTATTATCTGAGACAAATGTTTCAGTGAATTTTAAGCAGAAAATCAACATCAAGACCATAGCTAATTTTTACTGGGCAGTTTACACAAAAGATCTATTTCTTTTCCTAGAAACTGAGGTGTCATTGTAAAATGGCTGCTTCCTGTCATTAGGAAGTGATGGGGATAGATATAATGCATTTGAGAAAGTGCTTGAGTTTATCCACAGTCCCTGTCCGATTATTTTGCTCCCAAACAGAGGTTCGGGCTCTGAGGGCAGATTTATAGTTGAATTTGGGAACAAAAAGATGTAATAAAGTTAAAGGCTTACACTATCAGAATGAAATGTGTTCACTCGTGATCTCTGGAGCAATCTATTTGATGGTAAAAGTGGATGCTACAGATGAAATCTTTACAAGGAGCATAATCCTAAAGAAAAAAAAAGTGCACCTCCCAGCCTCCTGCTGGCTGCACTGCCTCCTTGGTACCTCGCAGACTTCGACAGAGTCCTGGACCGGTGCCCATTGATGTCATGGAAACACTCAAATTACTGAGAATGATTCATGTCTATGCTGGTCCCTTATCCTCCCCCACACAAACAGGAGTAGATTTTTAACCCTGACAACTTGTAATTTGCAGTGGGTTTATTTTTGTATCTGGATAAATATTTTTTAACAAGCAAAATTAAGATTAAGCAGTCTGTATCTGATATGATAGTAAAGAAGGCTGGCCCGTGTAGCCAGGAGTACTTCGGGGACGCCGTGCAGCACGAATTCACATTCTTCTCCTCTCTCCCCTCCTCTCCCTTCCTACCCCCTTGCCTTTCCATTCCACTCTCCCTCTCTCTGTTTCTCTCCTTTCCTCTCTCCTCTCTCTCATTTGTTCTTATTCTCTTTCCCTTCCTCCCTTCCTCCCTCTTTCTCTCTTACTGTTTGTACTGACTTTCTGATTTCAAAATCATGGAAGGGATACCTCTAACATACATACGTGTGTGTGTGTGTGTGTGTGTGTGTGTGAATGAATGAATGAATTGGGACAAACCCTGATACGAAAATTCATCTTTCTGAGGTTTCTGTGTTGGACTCAAGTTGGGAAATAGTGCCAGGTGGTGAAATTATATAGGGGATGGATTTAGTAATTCCTTCTATAGAGAAAAATAGATAGCCCTTTTTCCTTAAAATTGTATTTTACAATCCAGTTTTTTAGACATTACCAACCAAGACACTAGAAGTTCAATTTCCTGGGAAGTCAAGAGCAAATTTTATCCTATCTATTTATCTGTCATCTACCTTTCAGTCTGACTGCTTGCCTGCCTACACTTACCTACCTCTTTACCTGCCTTTCTGGTTGTTAGCAAGGGAATATTACGTTGAAGTGAGTGATGGTGTGGTTGTATTGACGCTTTGTAGCTGTAAGAGCTTAAGGAAGGGCACACATCATTTGATAGCTCATAAAGGTCGAGTCTTGCTGTTACTAATATTTGTAAAGAGAAGTTCAAGGGCATCTATAGGTTGTATCTGACTTACACAGAAGAAGAAATATGTCTGTATGACCATTTGCACTGCCGAACAGGTAAATGAGTCTTTTCTTCAATGGAAAATTCTCATACAATTGAAGTTACTGTCTTAGACATCCCAGGATTGGCAGCCTCTGAGAGGATACCCTGTTCCATTGTCATTGAAATTGATGTGGACATTGATTGCCTACTTTTAAATATACCAGACTGGGCGGGGAGGATGTTTTTCCAAGTTTCAGATTCCTGGAAATCAGTAGAGAAGTGAATACTGGGGGAAAGAGGGTTAATGTTAAGGCTCAGGTTTGGCTTTCTTTGAAAAATCCTCCTTTATGTATGTAGTGACTTTTGATCAGGCACAAGGTTCATCACAGGGACGTTCTTTGTGTGGCGTCGCGAGGGCATGCACTGGCAGCACTGCCGTCGAACTGGACCATAAAAAATGGCTGCGGCTCCTTCTAGCATTTGCGTTAACTCAGGCTGAGGTGGGGACTCAGGGGGCTATAAACTTTAGAGGGATGCCATTTAGTTCCTCAAAATGCTAGTTTTGAATTTTCTTATTGGAAAAAAGAATAGTGTAGTCCTAGGTGTAAAATGTAGTACTCCTTAAGACTAATCTGCAAGAAAGAAGTATTCTGCTGTCTCAGGTGGCATGGGGTTTGTGTTCTGGGCACTTGGCTGGGTCCCTAGATGTTCTGGTGTGGATTGACTTTTCTGTAACTCTTCATATGTCACTAACTAAACTCTACTGCTTCGATCTCTTGTAATGTGGTTTTTTTGTCTTCCTTGCTGATTATTAAAGCTAACCCCACTTTCAAAAGAAACACATGAGTAGCCTTGATTTTGTCCTTAGATGTGGCCAGATAGCATCTGAGGCTGTGTGTACATCGCTGTAACATTGTCTGTAGATAAAAATTGTGTTGTTAGAATTGGAGCAGGACATTCACATTCCATTATCCCATGTCCTGCTGAGTGAGTCTACTGGTAGAATCTGAACTTGAGTTTCAGAGCGGGCAATTTTTCAAAAACCCTCTTTTCCAAATGTAAATTCCATCATCATCTTGATCATGATGAAATTTACTCTCGGGAAAGAGAGTTAAAAAAAGAGAGTCTCAGAATTTTGAATAGTTCCTTTGCTGTATTCACCATCTGGAAAGCCTTGATTGATTAGCTTTGGCCTCACCATTAAGTGTCAATATAATCAATGGGAATTACTAGACTAGGGTCATTACATAGATAATTTGCCTGCTGTGTAAATAAAAATGAAATTGTTTAAATTTTGTGAGAGAGGAAGAAAGTGAAAATAAGGAATGACAGTTTGTTTGTTGGAGAAAGTGGAGGCCATTGGAATGACAGTGTTTGGAAGTGTGGAGTGGTTTGGCTAAGAATAGGAATGAAGGGTATTTTTTTCCAGTTTATCATAGCCAGAGTGAGGAAGTGTTATTCCCTCTCTTGCTTGCATACATTGCCAGTAGTGCCTACTTTACGTATGTAAACAGCCGGGAAGAGAAGTAGATATCTGTTACCTGCAGGATTTTTTTTAAAGGAAAAACACAATTTACACATTTTTTTTTATTGTTTCTCTTGGCAGGTAAAACCGAAAGGGGTTCATATTCATCTTATGGGAGAGAATCAAACTTACAGGGTTGCCACCAGGTAAGTGAGAATCTCGCATGGGGAAGGGTTGAGAGAATTAACCTGGTAAATTGGTTCATGTCATTCATTAGATGATGCCTTTTAGACTGTAACACTAAGATGCACTGAAAGTGTGCCGATGCCTCTTTCTTTTTAAAAAGTAATGAAATAACGCAGAGCTTGGAAGTAATAAACACCTCATCTTTAGATCGCTGGCGTATCAGCACTGCATGCACTGGCTTGGTTTTATTTTTTAATCCACCAACCGGCACAGTGGCACTGTTTGCAAACCAGCGATGTCGGTTACAGTGGTTCTATCAAAAGAGTTTATTTGCAATTAAGAACTTCAGAATTTCTTACACTGGGAGCACTTCGTGCAGCCATGCGT
This sequence comes from Phyllostomus hastatus, assembly GCF_019186645.2. NCBI lineage: Eukaryota > Metazoa > Chordata > Mammalia > Chiroptera > Phyllostomidae > Phyllostomus > Phyllostomus hastatus. The sequence continues at coordinate 44,320,536 of NW_025333960.1, read as the reverse complement.
CCGGCCCTGGGCTCAGTGGCTATTGGCCTGAATTATAGTTTTCATAGGGGCTGTATGGTGTTGTGTGAAAACAGGGTTGTATTGAGGGATAAAAATGTCTGTGAAAATATGATTTGTTGTCCCTTTTTGTTTCTGAATTGTTTTTGGCTGGAAGTCAAGGCCAGCAGGCTAACAGCAAAGCCGTCTCAAGGGAAGCGTGCGTGAGCTAGAAAAATAAGAGTGCTTTAATTAAATAATAAAATGCCAGTGTAATACAAAGGTGTAGCATGTGTGTGTTCGTGTCTCTGTGCACTCTGCGTTTGCATACTTTTAACTCTCCAGAGAGAGCCCGCTTCTAAAAATACTGTCAGTGACCAGAAGTGTAAGCTTTGCTTCAAGACAATTGAGATTTTAGAGATGCTTTCTTTTTCATTTCAGTATCAGTATTAATCATATGTTTAAAACCTTCTCTGTTTTAAGATTTAGCCTTTCTTTTCATAAGTACATTGGTTTCTTCCTTCGGAAAACTCCGGATAGAATTTAGCAGTCCTCTTTAATATTCAAAGCTCTCTGCTGTTTTATCTTCCACCCAAACAGCACGTATGTTCTTTCTGTGTTGGAAGAGAGCGCTTGTTCTCTTGAACCCTCTCACCTCCCATTTCCTTTAATGATCTGGGGGGAAAAAAACCTATTTAAAAATTGTAAAGCAGCTCTTTACTATATCCTGAAAAACGTGAGCAGACAGATTCTGTAATTAAGCAGAGCCTGTGAAGGAGCGTTCCCTTTCCCGTCACTTCTGTATCACCAAAGGTAGAGTTCTGGTGGAGGTTTTTTTTGCGCCCCCCGCCCCCCCATGTATTTGCATTTTTAAAGTTTACTCCCTTGGCCCAGCCACCAGTGCAGTCATAGTCAGCATCTGAAAGATGTGTTGTGATGAGCGGAACGGGGCTTGGTTAAGAACTCCTGCTGCAGAGTACAGTTCATGGCAGTCTGTTTGGAAAGAATTGTGCAGGAAAGAAATTTACAGCCGTTCCAGCGCAACGGAAACATCTTTGGAATGTGAGTGCAAATGTTCGGGGGAGATAGCTCGGGCGACGAGCCTCTCAGTGCCGGGAGTCTCTGGTGCAAAGCTCTCAATTCCTGCAGAAGAGCCTGTTCCTGTGGCTCTGGCTTCTGAGGGTCAAGGCAGAGGTCGCCAGAGTTTTGGGGAGAAGAAAGTTGACAACATCCTTCCTTTTTGCAGATGGTCATGGCAGAGGTCTCTGTTTGTGCTGGGCCTCTTTTTCTGGTCAATGAGAGAATAGGCTTCCTCGCCCCTGTATCCTTTCTTACTAATAGGAATTGGCGTGATTCCTCAGACACAAAGATTTCCTCTGCTGAGTAAGCGTGAGGCCCCTTAACTTGTGAAAGCATCATCCAGACCGCGGGAGTCTGTCTGTGAGTGTGCGGGGACACAGACCCTCCCTCGGTTTGTGGGAAATACTTCCCTCGGGTGACACTGAAGTTAATTTTTTTGGCAAATACAAGGTGAGGAGTGGAAGGGGGCAGGGGGGGGGGGCGTGTAGAGGTGGACGGACTGGCGTGTGGTGGCTGAATTGCTGGGCCTTGGGAGGTTCATTTTGAGACATTCCCATCCAGGAAAATTTTGTCGTAGACAGGAGTGTGATTGCATATGCTTCTCTTAAAAAGTCTGTGGGATAGAAATGTGGAGTGAGATGCTTTCATTCTTCTTTCTGCTTCATGGATGCGAGTCTTACAAGAACTGACTGTGTCTGTGCTTAGCCTGTTCTCAGCAGTGTCCATAAACAGTGTGATCACTTCTGGAGAAATGAAGGCGAAATTTTGGGAGTTCCCTGATTAAGGAAATAGGGGCTTGAGATGAAAAGTGTACGTATGCATTTCTGCTTGCTGTGAAATTTGAGAATAGAGCAGACCTCAGTGTGTCTTCTAGTGAGTGAGCTCCTCTGGTGCAGAATTGTTTTTTGAATCCCCGTCTCCAACACCAGCTATGCAAACCAGAAAAGAAAGGCAGCTTCTCAGTTTATCTTGGGCTTCAGGTCTAAATAGCAGATCACAGCTGAAGTGACTCCCCACTGTGTGGCCAGGTGAGTGCCTCACATGGAGAGGAAGCTTTTGTTTTCTCCTGTCTCCTCCACTATAGAGACGCTGGGTGGAAAACCTTCCGATGATATGCCCTAAGGAGCTCCAGGAGCTGCCTTATTGTGTCATAACAATATCCTGTGGATTTATAGGATGAGCACTGTTACATGGAAACTTGCTCATTCCAATCCCAGTAGCCTTTTGTTTGGGGCAGAGAAATGCTGGGGGTAAGCAACAGGTAGCGAAGTGCTGTCCTGGAGAAATGTACATTGTTTAAAAAATGCATCTGGTTGAAAATTGTGTGTGTGTGTGTGTGTGTGTGTCCATTATGTTTCTCTTGAGATTTAACACTAATAATGGTAGACATACGGCTTTCAAAAAGTGGATATTGTAGCTGAAAACCAAAAGCTATCAAGTTCTTTATTATTAATTAAGTCGTTTTCATTAGATATAGTAATGGAATAATATGAATTTATTCATGTGTTTCTACATAAAATTACCAGAAATAAACACGGTGACTTTTCAGACTTTTGAAATTGTATAGAAAATGACCTGATAGGCAACCCAAAGCGGCTACAGGGGCTTTTTTTAGTTCTCACTAAATATGGCAAAACTAATTTAAATCAAATTGGGGTACGGAAATCACACCCAGGCTTAAAATTTTCTTGGCCAAATTGCAACCTCATACTACTTTTACTGGCAGAGAAAATCAGATTTATAATGGAAAGTCTGACAGAAATGAAAATGAGCGGAAATAAAGTTTTTCTCAAGATAGTCCAACCTTACCGCGGCAGATAACCGCCGGCTAACGGACGGAAAGGGCACCTCTGCGGAGGACGGAAGGGAGAAAAGGGTCTTTTGCTTTTGGCCCCTTTCGCTGCTTTGACTAGGAGGTTTGGTGATTGCAAACATTTTTTCCTCTCATCTTGCTGAGATCTTCTGTTTTCGAATGAGATGATGATGTCAACGCAGCGATTGTTATTAAGGCATAAGTTTTCCCCTAAAAGGGAAATTCAGCATTGATGATCAGGAATTGTTTGTCTTTTCTTGCTGGGAATTAGCCAAGTCTCCACCCCAGCAGTGGTTCCATTGTTAATGTCTCCTGGACAAGGTGTGTGTGCCACGTGGGGAGCTGGGCTCTGCTGGGACTGATTCGGTTGGAACCTTGAGAGTTGGGCCTTGGCTTCTCTGGCCCGGCCCCGGCCCCGGCCCCGGCCCCGGCCCCGGCCCCCACCCCCAAGGCGATTCTAATACTAAAATGGACGGGATTTAAGAATTAGACCTAATCTCAAACACCTTTGCTAAATTTCAGTAACTTGGAAGCTGTAAGGGGATATTCTCTACATTTAATTTAGTTCCCTCATAAACCTAGTCATTCTTGATTTGTTGAACTTAAATGTGGAAGTTGGTTCTGAAACAATTACATATTGAAGAATGGATTTTTTTTTCTTTCAGTTATTTTTATTTTTGATGCAAAAAATTTACAAATTACTTCATTCTAAAACTTTTGTCCCCTTTATCTTTTTTCTTATCTAAATTCAAAATAGAGAGGGTATAGGCAAAAGGCATGAAATCCCTTGTCTCCTTTTATGAAAAGGGCTATTTAGGACTTGTGTGAGCAGGAATACGTTTTGTTTTTTGAATGACATCAGGCACAAGTGTGTGTTCGGGGTGTGCAGGCGTTCAGCCGGGTCCTTCCGTTCTTTCTGGGTCCTTGCCCTCCCCCCGTCCCCACCCCCTGCCCCGGGAAACTGCCCAATGGACCCTGCTGGTGTCTTGCCCAGTGCCCACTGCTCTCTCCACTTCCCTGCATGAGGCTTTGTGAAGTTGCCATTGTTCACGTGCGTTGAGCTCAGGTTTCCACCAGGACTTGGTAAGCTCCTGGAAGGCAGGGGTCTTGTCAGCGCTATCTTGTACTCCTGAGACTGAAGTTTATTTCCCCAGCATCACTCTTAGGAATCATTTTGAGAGTAAAGTCTGAACAGCAATGCATAAGAACCACACAGTAAAAGCATTGTTTTCATGCCCATGAAAACCAGAAAAATCACCCTTTCTTAAGGAAAGTCCTTTGGAAGGCCTTCCTTCTAACTTCTCACTCACTGTGCACGCCCTGGAATGGCAGCGAGGTCATGTCATGGAGAGGCACTTGTCACTCACTTTCAGGGGTTTGAGTACTGGCCTGGTGGCCTCACTGTCCTGGGCTTGGGTGTCCCGAACGTTCTGTGTTCTGGTGGGTGTGCTGTTGAAACCAGAGGTCAGAGGCCAGGCCTGTCCTTTTCAAATGCACCAGTGTGGACCGTGGGGCAGAACGTGTAAAATTACAACATGTCGAGACACCCGAGGCCTGAGTGGTGTGGTGTGTATGCCATGGCGACTCTGGCCCTGAGCACTGCTTCTTGGGCGGCAGCACGTTTGTTTGGGGACATTGCCGTGGGTACACCCCTCTCCCAACAGCCACCCAGCACCCACTAAAGGAGAGAAGGGAGCTGTTCTCCCATCACACTGCTTAACAAATATTTGTTGGCCTCTAGCAATGTGTTAGGTGCTATGGAGAAAAAACAAAGGGAAGCTCTTTCTTGCACACCCTCCCCACTAGCAGCTTTCTGGATTTTAAGCAGGAGAATCAAGCTTCATTTATCCAATTAATTTTTAAAAATCTCGTTGTATACATTTTCAAATACTTACAAAAGTCATTAAAACAGTAAAATAAAGTGGATGTACTCACCACTTAAACAGTTGTTAGTATGTGTTACGTTTGCTTCATGTTTGTGTGTGTGTGTGTACACATGCACATGTAGACATAAATATATCTCCTTTTTAAGTGGGAGATCTAATAAGATTTCACCCCTAAATTTTTAGTCATAAATCTCTTAAAATTAAGAATACTTGCCTGTTTAACTAAAATACTATTATCGCCTCTACACAATATTAACAATAGTTTTCTAATTTAATACCCAATATGTATTTAGATTTCTTCAGTGGTCCCTTGAAAATGTTTTTAATGGCATTTTTGGAGGGGTGTCATTGCATTTATGCATGGTGTTTGGTTTCTGTGTCTCTTTATAGTTTTTTATGCTAGACGACTTCTTATAATTTTTTAAAAAATATATTTCCCTTAAAGAAATTAGGTTAGTTGTCTTGAGAAATATCCCCCCTTCTGGAATTTCTTTGTGGTGCTGTTTAATTTGTTACTGTATCACTTGCCTTGCCTACAACTTGAAAATGAGGTCCGCAGCCTCATTCAGATGAGAGTTCAACCTTTTTGGCCGGAGCATCTCCTGGGCGATGCCACGTGCCTCACGCTGAACTCCGTCCGGAAGCATACACTGTTGTGTTGCTTTTGGTGACGCTAACTTGAATCACTTGGTGCAAAACCCAGTCTCTTCATTGTAAATAAACCTTTTCCCTTTTGTAACTAGCAAACAATCTTTGTGTGGACACTTTAGCATTGGGCAGGTATCTCTGCTTCCCAGCAGTCTTTAACCTGATTGTTTTAGCATGCGCTAATGATGCTTGCCTGAATCAGAGGCTTTTTAACTAATAGTTTTCTTTTTTTAACTGCATAATCCCTTCTACTTTTATAGCTGACATTCTTCTCTAAAGAACTTTCTTTCATTTTTCATTTTGGCTTTGCCAATTTAAGTGCTGCATATATATATATATTTATTTATATACTCATATATGTATATGAGTAAAAATGTTAATAATCCTCACATTAAATATTGTCCCTTACCTGGAGGATACTGGAAGTTAAATCCTTCTTCAAACCTCATATTTATAAGAAAAATGGTTATGGCTCAGGCTAATTAATGGTCAGAAAGCTTTAATTACAGGATGGAGGAGGCATTGCAATTATAGGCCTGTGTCCTGAAAATAAACTCTAGGTGTTTTGTTGGGGATTTTTTTGTTTTGGCTGAAATTTGGAACTTTGTGGCAATCTGTGTACCCCTAGCAGTAATATTAATTTTGCCATGAGCACTGGAGTTTCTGTAGGTTCTCATATTACCCCTGTATATTCTATTAATTGATTCATTGTTCTTAAGGATCACATAAGGCTGGCTGTCGGAGGCTGCCTGACTGGGTGTGGTGGGTGCCCTGGTGCTCAGGGAAGGTGCTCTGTCAAGGACTGGGACACAGGGTCCCAGTCCCCTCCCCAGTCCTCTCACCACCCAGACGTGGTGGATGAGTGAGCGTCAAAATGAGTGAATTTCTCTCGGTTAGTTTCAATTCAACCTAGAAGCTACCTGGGGAAATAATATTAAATGCCAGTATAAACCTCTGAGGTCATTATTATATGCTCATTTAATAATTAAGAAAATGATGCTTAGAGAAGTAAAGCAGACCGACCCGAGATTTCACCCCAAGTAAGTTTCAGAGCCTGGCTTTGAACTCAAGACTGTCTGCTTCGAAAGCCGGTGCTTTTCCAGCTTGGGTTTCTTGCTGCCCCAGCCTCTCGTGAAGCTTCTAGGCTCAGAGTTCTATATCAGAGCCCATCTGGAAACCACTTTTGGTAGATTCCAGTATCACTGCAGAATTCGGGCCTTAACATAGCGCCAAAAAAAGATGAGCTTTGCTCAGGTTTGCTTGGAGTGGACGACAACCCTGGACACAGCGGGTGCGGGCGGGCGGAGAAGAGGGTGGGCTGCGCTGCTCCTGAGGACCCAGGCCCACCTTTAAATGAAAAAAATAAAGCACACGTGTCTATATGAATAATCTATTCTGTAACATCCTCAGAATTAGCATATGCAATTTCATTAAAACCAATGAAGATTTCCTGTGAAAAGGCTGGGGTAGAATATGCCAATTCACATTTTAGCAACAGCATGAACACTTCCTGAAAAATGCATAGATTATATTTGGGCTTTGCTTTTTGTGCAAAGCGGGCAGAATGTGGTTTGCTATCACTCGAATTTGGATTCATCATACATCAAATTATTCTTCCAAAAAATGCAAGAACTACTTAGAATGAAATTTTGAAATAATACTTTTAGCAGGCTCTTAAATGTGACCCCTCCCCCCCAAATTTTTGATGATGACATTTTATTCACTTGTGAAATGTATGCAGGCAACTATGTGTTAGAAGCATAGGGCAAATTACAATTTTTTTTATCCTTACCCGAGGACATTTGTTGCATTGCTTTTGGAGAGAGAAGAAGAGGGACAGGGAGATAGAGAAAGAGAAAGAGAGAGAGACATCGATATGAGAAAGAAACATCGATGGGTTGCCTTTTCGTTTGCGCCCCGACCAGGGATTGAACCCACAACCTGGGTGTATGCCCTGACTGGTAATTGAACCCGTGACCTTTCAGTCTACAGAATGATGTTCCAACCAACTAAGCCACCCAGCCTGGGCTATAGGCAAGTTTTATCCAACAGTTCAGGACAGCTAGCACATAAAAACCACCAAAATTGCTTTGACATGACTTTTATGGAACATCAAACTAAAATTTTACCAGAATCTTGGTGTTAACTTCTCTTCTTAAGAAAAGTAGTCATGGGTTTTAATAACTGCTAGCGATTTGGGCTACAGTTCATCTTCAGAATTTTGATGTGTAAAGAGGAAGGGGAGGATCAGCTGACGACTGAACAAACAACTGGCTTAGCACTGAACTGAGGCGCATCCGTGCAGCTCAGTGCTGAGATGGACCCGCTCATGGTGCGGGAATCTCATGGCTCTCCGGCTCTCTCCTAAGAAAGAAAACGTACAGCTCAGCGTCAGGGAAGCTTTTCGATGTGAAGTGGCAGAAATATTTATTCCTTTGCCTCCGATCGTGCTCGAAACAAAGAAAATGTCTCCCGAAACTCTTAAAACTGAAACCCGAAGTTAAAATGACGTGAGTACTGCGAGACACCCACAAAACCCCATTATTGCCCTAAAAAGCCGCGCGTCGGAAAGGAACAGGTGTCGGGTCTGCCGCCCCGCCTGAGAGCGGCGACCTGCTCAGAGCCGAGGACGCCCGTCCTCCGAAGAAGTGCGCGTGAGTTCTGACGGTTTACGTGGACCCCCTTACCTTGGCCTTCGCTCACGGATGCGCCTAGCGGAGCTGCCGAGAGCAGGGGCCTTGTGTGTCCAGCGTGTTGTTTATTATTTAACGGGAGTGGTTTCTTGGGAGAAGAAACGAGGCAAGAATACATAGCCACATTTGCTGTAGTATTTCTCACCCACACATGTGTTTTTTTAATAGAATGCCACTTATTAATGTCAGGCTTGTTTGTACTTAACAAAGGACTAAGTCAGATGTTGGTGGGCAGCGTCTTTAGCCCCATGCATCCCCAGACTGTGTTACCTGTATCGTCACTGTCACATAAGGCCCGGCACAAATGACACCCGTCGCTCACTACAAAATCTTTTCTTGCAAAATCATGAACATGTAATTCTATAACAACAGTATCTCACTCAAACACACCATGTGACATTTTAGGTGAAATGTTCAAATTAACACCATACATTATCACACCCATGTTATTACCCCACCAACCACCCTCAGGCAGGCGTTACTTCCGCCGCGCCCTGTGTTCCTGTGGTGCTCCTTGTAATCCGTGTATCCTTCTATTCCGCTAGCCTCTCCTTTCAAAAGACATTTTCCGAGAAAGGCTTTCCATGACGTTTTTAAAAAGTAACCAGGTATATCTTATTTTCAGCCCACCTCAGAGCCACATTCATGTGAATTTGGGACAATGACAATTCAATGATAAAAAAGTAATTAAGGAAGAACATCATGAGATTTGCAAGCAGTGACCATCCTCTGGAACTCTGGATGCGGGGGTCTCTGTGTGTCCGGGTTGGGCCGTGCGTGCAATGCAAAGTAATGCGGGCTCATTTGCACAGTGATAATGAACAGCAGGGCACTGAATCTTTTCAGTTTTATCGGTATTGTATACAGAAGTTATTAAATTTCATCTCTGTAATACACCTGCAGTAAAGTAGCAAAACATTGCTGCACTTAAGGAACATGTGTGTGGGTACAATGCCCTCCCCTATCATTTCAGCCCCCCCCCAACAGCTGCTTACAGATTTCAAGATCCATTGTATGTATTCCCTTGAGCCCACCTCTAATAATCGAGACCCATCTGCCATTGCAGTATTATAGGCATATGTAGTTTTATTGAAAACTATACCTGTAAAAAATTAAATAACTCCTACCTCGATTAAATTGGCAAGCTACCTTTTGCAAAGATCATATTGCAGATCTCCTGAGACTCAGTGAGTTCATTTTATTCTTATATTACAAGTCACTAAATATGTTATTTTTATTTAGCCAAGTAGCTAGGTTTTCTCATACTTTGATGATGTCACTTTTATCCATTCTTGTTTTTTGTTTTTCTTTTCCCCTTACCTTAGATATTATAAACAATAGCATGCAGGCTTCATGAAGGAAACACTGGGAGACGGGCTACAGCGAACACTGGCTAAAGTCAAAGGGAAAGGTCCCTAGAATGGAGCTTTAATTGTTAACTGGTTGTTACAGACACAGAACTTACAAAATCAGGATCAAAATCAAAATTCATCTCATGCTTTGATAGAGATTTTTACCAGCTTCTTTGAGATCCACTTGGTCATCATAATGGAATGATGGGAAGTAATAGGAAGAGGGAATGAGTTAGTAGATCATGCAAGCACAGGTGGGTAGATTCCTATTGGATTAAATCCCTTACCTTAACATTTACTTTTTGTTGAATATTGGGCCAATTATGAATATCTATAAAACAATTTTATCTAAACACAAACAATAGTAAATATTTGGTGAGATAAAATATTTCTGAGCATGAGCTCATTCTCACTCATGCATATAGGGTATCTGTATAAGTTACTCACAGTGAGTTAATCATACCACTATTATAGTGATTCGGCTAAGTAGAAAAGTTGTGAATTGGCTTCATATTACCACAGAAAAATCCAAAGACAAGGTGCCCACTGTATGCACAGGAAGAAACTATGCACCCTTTTGGGAGAATACGAAGGTAACTCACTCCATAGTTTCCTAGAAAGGAAGAAGGTATTGTGCGGTTCGGAAGGACCATGTGTGAATGCACCGAGGGGAGAAGGGGTGCGTCCCTGTCCCCAAAGTGAGCCTGGACTCAGAAAATAGGTACCTGGATGACTGTCAAAAGTAGATGGTTCCACAGGATGAAGTCGCACATACATATTAAGTGATAGTTGTTGTGGAGAAGGTAGAATATCCGGTTGCATTAACGATCACCACTCAGGGTTAAAAATAGTCGCATGTTTAAATGATGACTATTCTTTGGCCAAAAAATGTTGAATAAAATCAGTTGTCATTTGGTTTCACTGGGGGTCACTTGGGCTTGTGCGTTTATGTGCTGTCTGTAATCAGCTGTGGTATTTTCTGCCTCTCCTGTGGTTCACAAGAATTCAATGTTTAATGGGGATAAAAAGCTGAATCCTAGGTAGGGTTATTGCTTTCCCCTAGGACCCAAAACCCCAAGAGAAGAAGATTTCACGATCTTAGATTTCAACTTTAAAAGCTTTTTGTCAATAGAGAATTGCATTCTAAATTCTGCACAAACTTTTTGAGCAAAACTCTTGCACAGTTGGGGAGTACAGCTTAGTTTAGGCCATCCCATCCCTTTGAAGCCCTCCCACTGAACTTTCTTCCCTTGGACGTGAGTCGCTCCAGTGGAAATATCTATTACCGGTATTCTTGTACTCTGAGGTCTGTCACACTGAGCTCTGCAGCTCAGAACTGTCACGTGGAACCCGTCTGGTATGGCACAACTGCAGCGGTGGTTAGAGATCTGCTAGGGACAGTGACGTGTGCATGGCAAGGAAGAATGTCAACAGCTGCTACTACTAATCATTGTCCCTTAAGGAGTCTTTCTGCATCTCTGCCATTTAACTGCCTCAACCAAAGGGAAGTCATTAATATGGACCTATTCTTCTTAATTCTCCTCTCACTTAGCTTCCAAGTATGATTTGCTTGAATTTGTTTCCAGAGTGTAAGTCCTAGGTGCCATTTGCCAATGGAAAGAATATTTATATTTGGAGTGTTGTATGTGAGGGAAGGGATTATTCTTTGATTTTTAGGAGAGCTTGTTCTCCAGTGCCTTTTGCAAATGACACGTATAACCCTATCATACTTGGACGCCCTCTATTCCATACTTCATTACAAAGCTTCATTTCATTATATCCTAGGTAACTGTACTCTCTTCTAAAATTGTATAGCATGCCTTCAGAAGCTCACAGATGTCAAAATTGGAAGCTCCTATGGAGTTCTATCCGGTATGTCTCTCTTAGTTACCTGGTGCAATATTTATAGGTATTGATGCAGAAACAGAAGGCAAACATATTAAATCAACTCTGTAGAACATCAGCCAATCAGAATTTTGCAGAAAATTACAACACATCTTCATTTCAGGGTTCAGTAGCTGTTTCAATCCCCACCCAAGGACACTTTGCCCCCATTACTTTTAGAGAAAGCGGAAGGGAGAGAGAGAAACATCGATGTGGGAGAAACGTCAGTTGGCTTCCTCCCGCACACGCCAGGACTAGGGGTGGAGCACACAACCCAGGCATGTGCCTTGACCAGGAGTCGAACCAGTTACGGGACAATGCCCCGCCCAGCTGAGCCAGACTTGCCAGGGCAATAATTACTACAGAATAGTATTCCTTGCCCCACCTGCAAGATCACGATATGACTATCTTGGCAGAGAGCTTGAGCTCATCATAGTATGGTTAACCTAATTGGAGACTCTAATGGATAAATTTTCAGATTCATATGCTTGCATCTGTTTAGATGTATTTTTCTACGGACTAGAATAAAATTTGGCAATTACCAATTGGATAATTCATCCAAGATATTTTGTTTTTAACCTTGAATTTTACTGATTAAATTTCCTCTCTGGACTAGTCTTTCATCTGTGTCCACTAGCTTAGTGACTGATCCACCATCTGAGACTGTTCTCTCTCTCTCACCCCATTGCCCTCAGTTTGCAGGTTTTATGGATTCTGCTTTTTATACCAGTAAATCTGCCCAGTCCCCCACACTCCCAGTCACTACATTGCTGCCTCTACTCCTCTACTTCCCTCCACTCCATCCTCTCTCGGAGTGGGCATCTCCTCAGAACCCTGCCACTGGCCTTGCCTAGCGTCCCTCCACACACAGGCGCTTCACAGCCTGGCCCTTCCGTGCACCGGCCTCATCCTTCAGACTCGCCACTCGCATCCCGTTTTCCAGCCGTGGGAGCTGCTTGTGCCTCCCCTAAAGGCTCTTTCATGTTTCTCTCTGTCCTTACAAGAGCCCTCCCACTGACCTGCCGTAGCTTCACCCTGCCCCCTCCTCTCCTCCCTGTACCAGGTAACTCACACCCTTTGTCCAAGATTCAGCTCATCCTTGTTTTCTCTGGGGACCCTTGATGTCATGACCATGACAGAAATAGGTGGCTCTCTGCTGTGCACAGGTGGCCTGTAGCACATTTCTCTGTCCCAACAAGAGTGACATCCCTGCCACTCTCTCTGGAGCCAGGAAGAGCCAGGGACTAGGCCTGTCGTCTCTGTTCCCAGTGGCTGGCAGGGCCCACCCAGTGGGTGAGTGCTCGAGAGGCAGCGGACAGAGGAGCAAATGAATAAGGGAAACAACACCAGGGACAAATTATATAACTTGTGAGCAAATAACTTACGTTTAAGTACTTTTACGCAGAATCTCATCTTATATTAATTATGGCAGTGACCCAGTGTGTTAGGAACTATTTTTAATCCCTATTTCATTGATAATGAAACAGAGACTCAGAGTACTTTGTCACTGATGACAGTAAGTGGCAGAAATGGGACCAGGACTCCGTATTTGTCATTGTATCTACCTCTGCTTTCACTCTGGGTAAAGTTGGTACAACTTTTTGTCACAGCGAGTGTCCTGCGGTCTCAGAGATGGTCCCAGCTCTCTTCTTTTTGTTACCTTAGGGATCCCCTTGCTTACTGAACTCTGTCAGTAAGAAAGACTGTGCTTCTGAAGAGGACACGATGGACCCAGCCATCTGTATAGATTGCCCAGGGCATTGTCCTTAGAGAACCAGAAGAGAGAAGATGTTGAGTGTTTTCCCATAGAAATTACAAATCGAATACAATATGGTGCATCTTTCCTACATTGTCTGTCACCTGTGGGCAGTGGCACCTCTCTACTCCAGCGGCTCACGATGAAAGGACCGAGGGGGCACAGAGAGTGATGAGGCCTGGGAGCGCGGGTGAAGCGTGGTGCCCACGGCGTCCTGGGCGCCAGGTTGCACCCCCCTTTACCCTTCCCGGTGTGCCTTGCTCACAGAGGGTGGGCAGGGGAGAGGTGGGCGAGTTGAGTGGATCATGATTTACTTCCCCACGTTTCCTCCATATGAGTCTTTTTCTTAGGACCTTGAGGTGGGACATGGAAAAACAGTAGTAATGATAATGAGTTTAGCTTTGGTCTGTGATGTTGAAATCCTTAAGGATAGCATGTTAGAGGAGGAAAGGACCCAAGGACACACGGTGCCCAGTGCCACGGCGCAGCCCATGGGAGACACAGGCTCAGAGATGCAGAGAGACCTGTTCGTGACACACGGCAGACCTCACGCATGTGGACTCGCACGGGACAGTGAAGATTCCACTAGCGTGTAAGGCTGAAATTTCTCCTGGATGTCTCTGTAGCCTCTTAATTCCAAAAAACACAGGGCCACCCCAGACCAAGAAGTAAGAGCCAGAAGCAGCTGGAAATTCGTCCTGAAGAAATTTCTCGGCGACCATCCCTTTGTTCAGCTCCCCGCTGAATCACATTGTCGCGGAGCCAGGGGGTATCAATTGCTTGTAAATACTGAGTTTTTGAAATGTCACTGTAACACTGGAAAAATGTTGTCTCAAAAGGTTGCCAAAGTGATAGAATCCCGACATTGTAAATACCAGCCAACACAAGTGCTCATAAATGACAGGAATAAAAATATACTTGACTGAATCCATAATAATCACTGATAACACTGTTTCCCCTCAGTGACCAGGAGCTGCGAACTTGGATAAAAAGCGTATGTGTGCAGATATCCTTGATGTGTCTGAGCCTCCAGCCATTCCGGAATATTTTGCTGGAAAAGCTTCCTAAATACGTACACACTTTACAATAACTAAGAAGTGAGCGTGCGTGGGAGGGTGGGGCTGGAGAGAGCCCCGACTGGACTCTGCGTGCCCCGGAGGGCTGAGAAGGCCTCCCTTGTTCTGGGCAGCACCGAGCAGGGAGCTGCCGGACAGGACAGTCAGCTCTCTATTTTCGGTAGATGTGATTCCTAGAAGGTCCCCTTGCCGTGAGCAAAAGCTCACTCACATGCCATGTGCTTGAGAGAAGCAAAACAGGGAGTGAACCTAGAGACAGACTACACCCTCAGAGCTACAAAGGCAGGATCCCACAAGAACTTGAACTAGACTTTCACTCTAGAGGGATGGATCCGCAGTCAAGGCTCCCTCCAGCCCTAGTATTTCTATCGCCCAATAGCAACGTCCTGCTCTGCGGGAGTGACTGCCTCCCTCCCTTCTCCGTTCACCATGAAAGTGGTGCCTGGGTGTCAGGGGCTCCAGGCAGAGATGGAAAGGTGGCTGGCCAGCATCCCTTAGAGTCTCTCCCTGCTCCCTCCAGGAACACTGGGGCAGCAGGGACTGCGTGACAGAGGGCTGGGTCGTCCCAGGTTCCGCCTGCTGGAGGAGAGGCCCCACGGCTGACAGAAAACCGGGAGTGAGAGAGCAGCCCCAGGAGCTGCTTCGCCCCTGCTCTGGGGTGTGTGTGTGTGTGTGTGTGTGTGTGTGTGTGTGTGTAAGAACAGGGGCCCCCCGCCCCATCTCTGTCTGTCAGAGGGAGCACTGCTCTCTTAACCAAACATAAAAGGCTGCATTCAATATCAGAAAATACCCAGTACTGATGAGATTGGAGAAAACTATAAAGTTACACATTGCAATTTGACATTGGACCAAGAAATTATGTCAACTGGGCTTCTTGGATTTTTATGCTTAGGAAAGAATTCGTAAGAAGGAAAAAGCTTTCAGCCAGAAGGTGCCCATTTTCGTATTAGCTGGAACAGTGGTGAGGAGTTTCGAAGGGTCCGAGTGACCCAGGCTGTGTGGTGTCGGTATTTGTGCAGAGGGTCTGCATGGAGGCTGCTACGGCTTTAAAAGAGTTTGGGCAGAGGAGGGACCAGGAGTGTCCCAAGCCCTTAGGAACTCAACTGTTGGCCTGGCATCCTGGTGCCATGGCCATTCAGCCCTGCCCTGGGGATTCCCTGGATGGGGCCCAGAGTGCTTCTGAGATACCTGGCAGCTGGCCGGAGGCAGGGCCTGCTGTGCTGGTTTGACTGATGAGGTGTAGGTGTTGGTGCCGGAGAGACAGTGGCTGCTCTCAGGCTCCGTCCTGGCACTGCTCCTGCCTGTTGGTCATGAATGCGGACGGAGGTTGAATCGCTTCTTACATTTCTCTCAGAGAAAGACAGCTTTGTCTTCCAGGGATGCACTGGGAGGCAGTGGCCCTGCGGACGTTTTGCAGCCCGCTTGCTTGCCTGCTCTCTCTCGGGACTTTGACACCGTGGTGCCTCCAAGGCGCTGAGACCTGCAGTGGAGCTTTTGAAAACGCTTGAATTTTGACCTTTCTTTGGCTCTCAAAAGACAAGGGACCCTCACCCCCACTGTCCACTCTTTTTAGTTATTTCCACTCGTCAGCCAATATTTTTTTTAGTTTTTACTCAAAGATATGTGTTACTGATTTTTAGAGAGAGGAAGGGGGAGAGAGACAGACACACACACACACACACACACACACACACACACATACACACACACCGATGTGAGAGCAACACATTGATCTCACACCGTCCATAAGTGCCCTGACCAGGGCTTGCGCCCATAACCTAGGTATGGGCCCTGACTAGGAATCGAACCCACAACTATTACGTGCACGGGACGATTCTCCAATCAACTGAGCACCCAGCCAGGCCTCTCCAGGGGCCTTTTACAAATAACTTCATGAAGGCCTGTGGCGGCTTTCTGTGAGGCGCTGCAGGCACGGCAGGCTCTTGTTTGGCAGAGCTGAAGGGGAATCGAAAAAAGTGCTCGGGGCACAGGGTGGCTGTGGAAGGTCTCTGCTGTGTTTGGGCCAATTTCAGAGAGGCTGTATTTTGTTAAAATTTATCTTTAAAAAAAAAACAGATTTCTGCTGTTTCGACTTCTCCACTGCAGGTGGACAGCCACAAATTTGACTTTTAATCCTCTTTGGTTATCTCCTCTTGTTTTTCTTCCTGATTCCTCCGCTTCCCACCAGCTGCTCTTTTGAAAACCAAAGAGAAGTATAAGCAAGGAAGGGGAGGGAAGTATTTTCACTAGCAGTGGATGAAAATAACCTCTTAGGCTCATAAGGTAGCTTCTTAGTGAATTTAGCACTTAATTATTAGTTTTGAGGGGATATTTTTGAGCTTAAGAGTTAGCTAATTAAGAAAATAAGTGCAAGATTTTGGAGAGCTCACTTTTTCACTCTCCAGATCCCCTGAGTTTCTTTCCTACTTCCAGATTCATTCTGCTCAACGTTGATGTAGTTGTTAAAGCTCGGAACTTCAGCCTCCAAGGATCTATCTCCAAATTGCCCCCTGGTGGCCAGAGGGGGGAAAGACAAGATGGAGGTTGGGGGGGGGGAGCTAAGTGGGTCGTTTTGCCTCTTCGTTCCTAATACATGTTTTTAGTTACCTGTAATATTGATATGACTCCTTCTCAGTGTGAACCAGCTCTGAATACATTAGGTTAGCACTGTTTACTCTTGGGTCGTTGTGCTACAGGGATTTCTTTCCCTGATCTTGCTTTCCAGTCTTCTTTGGCCTGGTCTCGGTTTCCACACGTACCGTATGGACCAGAGCCTTTGTGGCAGTACCGGTATCCCTGGAGTGAGTGAGTGAGTGAGTGGCAGGCACACACACACACAGGCACGCCCGGAGAACAGGAGAGCTGGAGACTGCACAGGCTGTCACTTCCTGTGCTGGAGGGAGCAGCGCTGGGAAGGGCTGTGATTTTAGAGGCAAGCTGATTAGCCAAACACTTGTCACCTCCACTGCTGCTCACTGGCCTAGCAAGCGTGAGGATGTCATCTCACTGACAGCTGTCTGTTGTCAGAGGGCCGTCTTGTCTCCTTTGCAGTTTGACTGAACACAACGGAGACGTGTGCGGAGCCCTCTGCAGCGCTGATGGGGCTGCCCCGCCTGCCAGCCCTCTGGCTCGCTAGGCAGCGAGCGTCATTGAGGAGCTCAGAGGAGGATAGTAGCCCATTGACCGTTTTGGATCGGTGTGTTTTGTCAAAAAAGGGTCGCTTATTCGAGTGACTGTAAGTTCACCTAGGTAGAGGAAGACAGGACACTCAGCACCCTGGTGGATGGGGCTAGGAGAGCATGAAAGGTCTTGGTAGTAATTGGCTGCGGGGTTTCAGTTGTTGTGAGAATGTGGAATTAGGGTGAAAAGTTCACGTTCAGCATGGATGCGGTGTTTCATGGTGAGGCTAGACAGCGGCAGCGGCACATCTTAACCCTAGGAACGTAACGTTAGAGTCTTCTTTGAAAGTCACATTTGGCTTGTGTAGCAGGAGTGGTGCTTGGGATGTGTGTGGTTTGGGATGTGGTGTTTCTTTCTCTGTATTTTTTTCCTCAGCTGGACCTGACACGGCCCTATTTGTAGTAGATTCCAGAATTTTTCTAAGGTTATAACCTATGCATTTCCTGGAATGTATGGCTAGCCCTACAGAAGCATGGACCACCTCTCCAGGACATTTCCTATGAATTAGAAATATTAAGCTGGACTGTCGTGATAGGGAAATTATTATATAAATTTCCACATGGGAGTTGGAACTTTTAATTCTTTGTCGTGTATGAATGTCTTCCAATGAAGCTCTGTAATCTGGACCATCTATTAGGGCCACTATATCATGTAGACATGCAGAGCTTGTTTTGAATTGAGTCACACCAGGGATGCTTCCTACATTTGGAAACAATTTACTTTAAATGATGAATTTAGTCTAATCTTAAATTTAACAAGAAGAATCTAGTTCAATACATTCATTTATGAAATTTATTGAGAAAGGGATAGTATATGGGAATATTGAATACATTGCTTTAACTTCTTTGCTTTGCATAGTTCCTATTATTTGCAACTTAACAAGTCTTTTTGTCTCTGAACCTGGGTGAAAAGGGAAGCTCTGAGAAACCTTGAGTAATTCGTGTCAAACTTTCAGTGCTCCAGTGCCATACAAGTGCAGTTTCATTTGCGGGATAATGTTAGAGAAGGAGCGCCATTGAACTGGTTGGAGGAAATTCAGACAAGTAAACAAGAAAGACTCTTCTGAGTTGTCCTTGATCATCTAAAAGAGGAATACTTGAGCAGAGTGTTTGGAAGCTAGCAGGTCCTAGACTAGGGGTCAGATAAATGAGTTATTGTCCTGCCTCCGACCTAAGTAGCAGTTTCTTTAAGTCTCAGTTTCTACTTCTGGGAAGCGAAGACTTGGCCTAAGCGGTCTATGAGATCCCTCCTGGCTCCCGTGTCTGCTGCCATCAGAACAGGGAATGAGGGAGGAGAACATTGACTGGCAGCCGTTAGGTATTTCAGAACTAGCGGACACATTCTCAAAATAACGCATGTTAAGCAGAAACCCTTTACCCCTGAAAAGAAGAAATGCAGAAATTATTCAAGAGATATACATTTAGTCTCCATTAACGATTTTCTTCTTTTCTGTTCAGTATAAACGATAAATGAGTGCTCTTTAAAAAGAAAGGTTCATGAAGTTTAGTGAAGGTGATGAGGGTGGAGAGAGGGGACTGAGTCAGACGGGACTCGTGGCCCACCTGCTGGTCACCGTTCCTCTGGGAAGGGGGTTGGGTCAAGTCACTGGGAACCCTGTCTCGAGGCCTTACCTTTTGCACATTTCAACATCTCAGAAATTTGTGGTATGCCGATTTAATTGGAAACTTTTTTTTTCTTGGTGGTAAATAGTGATGTATCTCACATTCAATGGCATCTTATAATTGATGATATCCAGTTCTAAGAGAGAAAGCAATTTTTTCTTTTTCTTTTTTTTTTTACTAATGAAGGCGAGGTGACTTCTTTTTTAAATTATTTTTTATTTTCTAATTATTTTAAAATATTTATTTTTAGAGACAGGAAAGGAGGGAGAAAGAGAGCAAAACATCAATGTGTGGTTGCCTCCCATGTGGCCCCCACTGGGGACCTGGCCCACAACCCAGGCACGTGCCCTGACTGGAAATCGAACCTGCGATGCCTTGGTTTGCAGCCCACACTCAACCCACTGAGCTACACCAGCCAGGGCGAGGTGACTTCTTTACGGCATTGCCTTAGGAAGGCAGTGCATGGGCAACTTCCACCCTCCCAGAACTGCCTCAGTGCCCCTTTGAGGAAGGGGGGAAATGTATGTGAACGCAGATATAGAAGGGATATTCTGAAACTAATTTAGCGAATTCCACTCCTTGGTTTTTATGGCATGTTTCTTTCTAGAATTGCTCCCGTTACCTTCAGTCGGAAAGTCCAGATATCATCTGCAAAAGGAGGTCAGGGTCTTCGCCAGTTTCCAAGCTGGAATTATTCTCACCATGTCCAGTATTACTCAAAGTTTTCAGTAAATCACTTTTTTCACATACTTTCATTAGAGTGTGTTGATCCTTCAGAGATCTTCTAATCCAGCCCCTTATTTCACACATGCGTAAGCAGCAGTGCACTGAGTCCCTTGTCCAAGGGTTCCTTCCATAGACCCTGGCCAGCCTCGTGCTCGTTTTGGCAGCTTTTGCCACCAAGCTTCATACAGTGTAAGAAAAATGGAATCGACTCCAAAACAGATGTTCTGTATGCCTTTTGTTTGACTTTCTCAGTGTTACACACTTGCATGTATACGAACGAATATAGTGGGGTGTCTTCGGTTTGTGTCTCTGAATGCTACAGTTATTTTGCTGCCTGCTACACTTTTAAATTCATAGGTGATCCCACAAGGGACAGAAGCCAAATTCGTCGTGTACAGTTAGTGTGTATCACGTTTTGTGCTAGAGTAGCACTGTTCGATCAGTTTTTAGTGAGCGCTCTGCTTGCTCAGCCAGAGCGGCGAGAGCTCAGAGCGGGCAGCGCAGGCTGGCGCTCACTCACCTGTAAGGTCCTTCAGTGTGAACGCAGTTAGAACACATGGCATGTTCATGTCACCCGCATCCACTTATTAAATATCAATGTAAGTAACATCTTAATTTCATAATTTCCTAGGACACTTCACCCCATTTGCTTTGAAAGTGATGGGATGAGAAAAGACTTGAATTTTAATAATTTATTTTTTGTCAATTATCATATGATTTTTTTAAAAAAGATAAATTTTGTTTCAAATACCTCATTGAGAGAAATGTGAATAGTAATATGCTAAAAATTTTAATTTTAAAAATTCAACGCCTTAATTTTATTTTTCCAGCTTTATTGATCTATAATTGGCAAATAAAATTGTACATATATTTAAAGTATACATGGTGATTTGATATATGGATACACTGTGAATGTATCTCAGTCAAGTAAAGCAATACAACCGTCACCTCAGATAATTAAATTTGTGTAATGAGAGTGCTTAAGAAATATTCTTAGCCAATTTTAAGCATACAGTACACAGTTTTTAACTACAGTCACCATGCTGTACATTATTAGGTTCTCATGCTATACATTATTATTAGTATCTGTTCTCATCATGTGGCTGCAGGTTTAACCAGCCTCTCCCCAGTCTCACCACGCTCCCAGCCTGTCAGCTGCCACTGGTTTATTTTTTATTCTGTAAGTTTGCTTGTTCTTTCTTTAAAGAATTCCACATATGAAGGATACCATACAGTGTTTGTCTTTCTCTGGCTGGTTTGTTTCACCATGAATGCCCTCCAGACTCACCCTTGTTGTCTAAAATGGCAGAGCAGCCTTCTTTTTAGGGCTGAACAGTAGCCTGCTGCGTGCGCGCGGGGGTGTGTGCTCCGATTTTGGGGTATTGTAAAGCAGGTTGCCGTGAACATTCGAGTGCAGCTACCCGTTCCAGATGCCGATTTTGATTTCCTTGAATCTGTACCCAGGAGTGGGATTGTTGGATCGCACAGTAGTTCTGTTTTTAATTTTATAGGTACCTGCGTGCTGTCTTCCATAGTAGCTATCCCAGTTTACAGTCCCTGGTCGTGCAGAGACCCCCCTTCTTCTGTATCCTTGCCCGCATTTGTCTGTGTCCTGGTTTTCATTTGTTTGTTTTTGAATAGTCATCCTATTGGGAGCGAGGTGATGTTTCACTGTGGTTTTCGTTTGCCCTTCTCTGGGGATTGTTGACACTGAGCACCTTTTCATGCACCTGTGGGCCATGTGTGTGTGTTCTTGGGAAAAATGTCTGTTCAGGTGCTCTGCCCATTTACTAAAAATCAGATTGTCTTGTGTTTTTTTGCTGCTGAGTTGTATGAGTTCCTATATGTTTTAGATGTTAACCTCTTATCAAATGCATGGCTTTCAAATATTTTCTCCCACCCTGCAGGTTGCCTTTTTCTTTCCGTTGATGGTTTCCTTTGCTGTGCAGCAGCTTTTCAGTTTGATGTAGCATCACTTGATTATTTTAGTTTTTTGTTGTCTGTGCTTCCAATACGTAATTGCCAACACCAAAGTCAAGGAGATTTCCCCCTGTGTTCCTAGGAGTTGTATGGTTTTGGCCCTTAATGTATTTAGGTTTTTAATCTATTTTGAGCTAATTTATGCGTGGTATAAGACAGGGGTCCAGTTTTGCTCTAAATCTGTGGATATTTAGTTTCCTCAGTACCACATATGGAAGAGATTGTTCTTTCCCCGTTACGTGTTCCTGGTGCCCTTGTCAAAGGTTAGTTGACTGTACTTGCCTGAATTTATTTCTGGGCTCTGTATTCTTATCTGTTGGTCTATGTGTCTGTTTAAATGCCAGCTTCATACTGTTTTGATACTATAGCTTCGTAATATATTTTGAAATTGGGAAATGTGGTGCCTCCAGTTTTGTTTTTCTTTCTCAAGATTGCTTTGGCTATTTGGAATCTTTTGGGGTTTCATCCAAATTTATAATTAAAGTTAAGTTAATTTTAATACTGATAAATAGGGACAAGATGATTATCATCATGGCAATCATACAGAAAACCAGGATTACTATTCAAATGAATAACTCTATAATTTTAATTTTCCTACATAGTTCCTTAAGTAATATAGTCTTTAGGACCTAAAACTGACTTACAAACTTTGGGTGAAAAGGGGGAGCTAGTAGTGAAGTATTCAGGAATTTTGTAGCCTGGCTCTTGAACCATTCGTAGCTTGAAATCAACCATAGTGGGGGTATTTACACCATGGCAATGCAACTCTCCACCTAAAGTGATGTATCAGCTCACCACTGCAAGGATCAAGACTTGATATCTATTACATACCTGCTCTATTTCTATAACTACCGTTCTAATGATTAATTCTATTCTTAAACAATAAGTTGTAGCTTTCTGGAGTAAGAGTGTTGAAACTGACCTCAGAGCTGAGTAAATTAACTGCCCCACAAAGGTAACTAAAGTGGTTCATGCTGCGGGGGAATGGCTCTGCTCTTGCGAGTGGGTCCGCTTTGCCTGTCTCCCTTGCCCCGGTGAATTCTTTGCCTTTCCCGAGCAGGCTTTCGGGCACGGAGGCCCCCTCGGTGCTCCTGGGGCTCTTGTTGCCTCCTCCTTCTCAGCTGCCGCCTGCGGTGCAGTTGCTGCCCTTGAGTTGGCTCTTCATTCACACTGAGAGCCCCCGTGCACCCTTTCTTCTAACTTTGGCAGACACACTAATGTACAACCCGACCAACAAAATGTTGAATTAATACATTTTTTGGTCTGTGCCATGTAGATTTGCCTGTTTTTCTGCCTCCCATCTTCCTCCTCTTGCCTTCCACCCCACTATGCTGCTTCTTAAAAAAGAGAGGGAAAAAATGTCTTGCACTTTCTACATTTATATTTTGATATAAATAACTATTACCAGTAAATTTAGTCACATTTAGACTAAATGTGTTATTTGAAAGCAGGAGGATCATCTAATGAATAGGAATGAAGTAGATCAGATATTGAGAACTTGACATCTTTTTTGTGAATAGAATGTTGAGATCATTTTAGTGGTAGGCTAGTTTTGTGAGAGACATCTTATTTTAAGCCTTCATTCAAAGCAACTTTTGTGGTTCTCAAACCAGCCTCTGTTCAGAAGACCAGTTTCATTGTGTCATCTCTCTGAAACATTCCTTCTTTGTGTTAAGCGGTTCTTGTTTATATGCACACTAGTGTGGATAACTGTCTTATTTTAAACCTTCTTCCCAGCTGTAAGAGTTTTCTGGAGTGCATAATGAATACCAGAGTGTTCGGGTGTCGTGTGTAGGGAAGAGGAAGAGTTTACATGTACCAGACGGCCCACAGCCTGATCGATCTCCGCCACGGCCTGGGGGGCACAGTCACACTCGAGGGGTGTCCTGAGTAGGGGATGATGGTGCCAGCCTTGTGCCAGCGTCCCATCTGGCACAGCTTCTTTAAACTTTCTATAGCTTTGCTTTCTTCCTGCCTGTGAAACAGCATTAATATCAGCACCTTCTTCATAGGTTTTTGTGAGGCTTGAATAATTTAGTCTATGTAAAACAGAAGAGTCTGCCACATGGAACGTGTTCAGTAACTGCTGGCTATTATCATAATACTGAAAGTTTTTGGTAAGCTATAACTTATCTTTGACTGTTGGTGGGCAAGAGTGAGCAGTACCTCTGAATAGGTCATTGTTTCTAATATCTTTAGGTCAAGTATTCTTAGTGAAACCTTACATTTTGTTCTAACTTATAGCTTTGGTAACATTAGTCTTTGCATTTTCCTTTTGAGAAGGTAGACCTCTTTTTCTCTCTAATACGTATTTTTTACTTTTTATTTATCATTTATTTTAGAGAAAGGGGGAAGGGGAGAAACATCAATGTCTGGTTGCCTCTCACGCACCCGCAAATGGAGACCTGGCCTGCAAGCCAGGCATGTGCCCTGACTGGGAATCAAACCAGCAGCCCTCTGGTTCTTGGGCCGGTGCTCAAACCACTGAGCCATACCAGCCAGGGCTCTGATATTTTTTTTTAAGAAACTTTCAAAGCCTAATATCATATTGAAAGAACATGACATAGTAATATTAATTAAAAAATTAGACGATCTTATTTCTAGTCTATAGAGTAAAAGAAAGAAGTGAGGTAGTCTTTCTAGAGCTATGAAGTGGCTAATAATGGCCAGGATTTGGCTCTTTGCCCCCTGGACGTAATGTGTCACGTTCCATAAAATAATACCCAGTTCAACACAGTCTGGAATTACCCTTGACTTTAAATATTAGTAGCATTTATGGAATTGTTTTTGTAGATGTGCAGTGCCCCAAGTAAAACGCAGCTTTTCACTGAAAAGGATGGTTGATGTGGAGGGCACATTGTTGGGCTTGTGACAGTGTGGTGGGGTTCAAGGTCATTCATGATACAGCCAGGTTTGCATAATCAAAGGCTATGGAACTTCAGTAGCTTTTTGGATAACTTTATGGGATATACCCAGTAACTGTTGTTATCACATAAATGTAAGCATAACCTTTTAAAATATTACTTGCGTCCTCCTGTGCTTGACTCTCATATTTTTCCTTGTAATAATAGGATAAAGTGAATTATTTTATTCCATATTACAAGAAAAATAATTCCATTAGGTAGGGCGAGGGTTTAGGGATTACCCCCAAGTGTGGTTTGTTTACAGTTATCATATTGTAAGGTAAAGGGAGATGCATGTGATTGTGATATGTTCTTAAATTGAAACAAGAATTGCTGTCTCACCAGTTTCTTCCCATCTGTCCTCAGAGAAGGTGCTTAATCTTTTTACCTCCCACTGGGTACCTCTTTCCACATTTAAAAAATCTAATTCATAGTTTCATTGAAATTTTGCAAACTTTCCCAATACTATTTTATATAGCTTTTCTTCTTGTCCAGGATGCAATCCAGGGTCACAGATCATATTAATTGTTACGTCTCTTCAGTTGCTTTTGATCTAAAGCATTTTTCTGTTACTGTGTTCACCAGATGGGTCAGGAGCTGGAGGTCAGTCATAGCGTGTTGGTGGGGAACCACTTAGTTGAAAAATATGGTCGGTAGGATGAGATCTGAGGACTGGTGGACAGGTCGTTACTTGGAAAGAATGAGACTCTCGGTTTTCCAGTTTACTGACACACGGATTTAGTGTCCCAGCTGTTGCTCAGGGTCGCTGTACCTTTCCTACCGAGCCACATTCATGAAAGGGTGGAGGTAGGAAGTCCTTGCTGAAGTTCTCCCAGGAAAGCTAAGCTCTTAAATGACCATTTGAAAAATGGTTTCCCTAGCATCTATTAAACAAAAGCAACAACTTGATTAACTATTTGGACAGTGAAAGTCCCATGCTGTGTTTCAGCAGAGGAGTTAGAAGCCACGGAGGTTCCGCAGGGTCGGTTCCCCACAGGCATCAGAGACGTGTCCCCGCAGGTTAACCGGGCTGGCTGTGTGTTGAGAATGGGGGCGCCGGCACGCCAGAGTCAGGTGTGGGGAAGTCGGATGGGGTGTGAGACCTGCGAGTGGGGAAGAAAGCCTTGAACCACGAAGAGCGCGTGGAATGCCAGTTTTGAGTGAGTAGTGGTTCAGAAAGGGCACCACTTCTTGGCGGACTTGGGTTCGAGCTGGAAACAAAGAAAAGTGGATGCCTTTGAGTTGTGGTAGAAGAGTTTTGTGACTTAACTAACATTTTAGTCTAGCTACAGCATCCCCAAAGCCATGCCTTCTTGCGAGCCTCAACTACATAGCATTTTCTTTCCCTTAATGACTTCAAAAGATATAAAATAACACATGAATACAACCTTAAAAGGTCACACACTCAAGTGTATTGAGTAAAATATAAACTTAAAAGGGATAACTGTTCTGTACCACATTTATAGATGGGTTGCAGAGAATTTAGGAAACCCAACCCCTGCCCCTGCTTTTATAAAAAATTTACTTGTGTGGCTTCACGAAGGTTTTACATTTTTAAAAAACGTTCTTAAAAAATGTTCTTATTTATTTCATTCTTAGGAGTTTTCTTTTAAACAAGAATTTCTCATTATAATTTTTAATAATTTAGCTGATATATAGGAAAGTTGGTATTATTATTATTATTATTACTTTTTGTATGTTCATCTTATAAATCATAATATTATAGAGCTTTCTTAACTAGCCCCTGGTAGCCTGCCTTCCTTCCTTCCTTCCTCCCTTCCTCCCTTCCTTCCTTCCTTCCTTCCTTCCTTCCCGTGATTAAGATTCTGTAGAAAGAACATCACTGGCAAATATTTACAGCGTCATTTCTTTGAGTATCTTCTCAGTGTGCTCCCCTTGTGCCGACACACTGGCAGGACCTCAGGCAAACTGTTGAAAGAACAACGGGGAAACTGGTCAGCTTCGCCCTTTCTGAGTTGAGCAGAGAACCAACCATCTAGTGTTCCACCATTAAATAAGTAAGCTTCTAGGAGACTGAGAAAATGTTCTTGTAATCCATCACTTCTTAAGAGGAATATGTGTGTATTTTCAAACTGAAGTCCTTTATTTATAACAATTTAAAACTTTTAAGTCATATTAAACCTCTTGAGATAGACTCTGCTTTGCCTTTTGACATAAAATTGTATTTTGTGTACTAGTATATATATGTTCTTATATATTTATGATTCATTAACAATTTTGTGTAAACCTGCAAATCAGGGTTTAATATAAAGTGAAACTCAGGGCTTGTCCCAGGAATTTGTGGCCCCACGTGGCCCCGGGTTCTGTTCGTTCAGGAGCTGCCGGAGAGGAGCCTGTTGTGGTCCTTTCTGGTTACTTTGCCTAGGTGATACCTGGCCTTAGTGACGCCCTGTCCGACGCATCAGGAAGTGTTTCTGCTCCTTCTTGGACCCTAAAATAGCTTATGTAAGACAGAGATATTTTTTTTTAATTTTAAGATTTTATTTATTTTTAGAGAAGGAAGAAGGGGGGGGAGAGAGAGAGAGAGAGATATCAATGTGCGGTCGCTGGGGGTCATGGCCTGCAACCCAGGCATGTACCCTGGCTGGGAATCGAACCTGGGACACTGTGGTTCCCAGCCCACGCTCAATCCACTGAGCTATGCCTGCCAGGGCTAAGACAGAGATTTTTGACATTTGAGGGAAATTGCCTGGAGCTGGCTCTTTGGAATTGTATTTTTGACTAATTTTTAACTTTTAATTAAATGTATTTCAATTGTAGCTTATATTGTCCTATGAAATATCCATCTTTAGACTTCATAATTTATTGCATAAGATTATACATATAGTTCTCTTATATTAAAAAATTCCTTATCTGTATCTTAAGATTTTTATACAAATACCGTTTGTAATCTTGTGGATTTGTTTCCTGTTTTTATTACATCTCTCAGATGTGCCAGAGATTTATCTTTCCTTTGGCCTTTAACAGAATTTTCTTTTGGCTTTATAATCAGTCTACATTTTCTTTTATTTTTATTTTGTAAGTTTCTCTTAAAATTACAATTCATTTGTTTAGTATTTTGAACTTTTCTAGTATTTTTGTGCTGTATGCTTTTCACATTGTATGTAAAAATTTTATTTTTACATGTTGTAGTATGTGGTTTTAGGCCATAATTTTACATTTGGTTACTTCTTTGACTGTATGCTATAGAATTTTTTATGTAACACTACTGTTGTCATTGATTCCTGTGTTGTTTTAAATGTCATTTTAAGATTTCTATTTAGCCCAAGAGTAATTTAAACACTGTTTTAAAATTTCCACTTTAATAAAATGTTTTCATGGTGGTAGTATGATTATGTTTTTTTTTAATTTGTTATTTTATTGCTTTTCCAGTGGGGGAATGTCATGGGTATTTCCTACTTTGGAGTGATTTAGCTAGAATTTCTTTGTGGCTTCATTTACTATCAGTTTTTTAACATTCTGCATGCCTTTAAAAAGAATGAATACTCCCAGTTTTCTCTATTTTAATATGTTAAATGGTGTCTTACTTATTTTCAGTCTACTTGCTTTAAATTTCTCAAAGAGATTTGTTCTAGTCTTCTACTTTGATTGTGGATTTACCAGTTTTTCCTGTATTCATACGTTTAAAATATACCTCAAAGCTATGATATAAATAAACATTAGAAGTTCATGAATATTTTATTTTTTGATGCACTAGATGTTTCATCATGTTAAATATTCTTCTTTTTTAAATTAATTTTGCCTTGGATGGGCTTTCAGTTGATAATGTTGCTACACATGCTTTCTTGTTTTGGTAGAGTTTATCTTACATATATTTTATCTCATTTTATTTTTCATATGCCATGCCTGTTTTCTTCTTGGTGGTCTGTTATGCACAGCATTTAGCTTTATAGTTTTCTAGCCTTATGTAACAGCCACTAACTTAACTGGAATATCACCTGAAAATAAACAAAACAAAATAAGGTTGCATTTAATATTGAACTTATTCTTGCCATGTTAAGTTTTATATATTCCAAGTTTTCTTGTTTAACCTCTTTTTTTTTTGACTTGATCACATGGCTTTTGTTTTATTTCTTTGCTGCCTCCCTCCTAATGATATGAGAATTAGACATCTTATTTTTTATAAAAATTGCCCTTTCATTTTTAACTCACACATTTAAAATTATATTTTTCTATTAAAGTCTAGAGCTGCTTAGTATCTGTACATTTCCTGAAAAAGGGTAAGAGTGATTCTTAGCATATTTTTTTCAGTGACCCTTAGCATATTTTTAATTCCTCAGTTTCTCCACTTCTCCTTTACCTTCCATGTTGAGATCAGTATACTTCCGTCTAAAGTTTTCTTTTTTATTGCACCAACAATGAAATAGATGTTACCCTAAGGTTTCCTTGTCACATCCTAATATTTCTGTGGACCATGCCCGCCCCCCCTTTTTTGCTTACTTTTGTCCTTGTGTGGTTTGTACACCTTCATGTAATTCCTTAGAAGAGTGTGTGGGCTATACATTCTCAGAATTTTTAAATTTTGTGTATTGTCTTTATTTTGACTAACTTTGAGTTCAATTTGGCTAGATATGGAATTCAAATTTTGCAGTCACGCTGCCCCCTTTCAAACCTTAGTTTTGCCCTTAGGAGGGGATACTTAGAAAGTCCTAAGGTCATGATGGCTGAAGCTCTTTGCTGAGTTGATTTTCTGCTTCTGTTTTCTAACTTAAAGTTGGGGGTGGGGTGGGAGTGTGCTTGTTGTGGGGAGAGCTGTTTGGAGACTAAGGGAGCACCGCGGTCCCGAAGCCCCACCCATTTCCCTGCAGTAGGCGGGAAGACCCGCTCAGCCAGGGCCTGGAGGCAGGGAGCAGCAACTTCCCTTGGACCAGTGTAGAGTAAGAGAAAAAGCTTGGGTGTTCCGAAAGCAAAAGATGCGCTGCTTTTTTCTCCCGCAGATTGACAGGTTGATGTTTGAGCAGTAGCCAAATAACCCAGTTTAGCGAACTGCTGAATTTTGACTTTTATAAACATTTAATGAATACATTTTTTATTTATGCCAGGGTAAAAAAAAAATCCAGCTGCTGGTTTTTGCCCCCTCTCCATATCTTTTTTTGCCTTAATGCCAAAATTAGAGCCTTTAAATATTTTTAAATTCCATGGTGAGCACCTGCGCAGGTGTGAGTGTAATACGGCTTCACAGGGGGAGTGGGTGAGGCTGGCGGCCTTCTGTGCTTGCTGGGAAGGAGAGTGTTTCCTTGCAAGGGGCTGTGGTGTGCTCCCTGACTCCTCATGGACCTCCGTCGCTTCTGCCTCTGACTCTTAAAGGAACTAAGCGTCCTGCCACAGGGCCAGTGGGGCAAGTTTATGAGCTGGTCCTCAGATCAGGTGGGACTTCCGATTCTTTCTCTGATCAACTGCTTGACCTTTAATCTATCTAGTAGCTAAAAAAACTTTGTCTCTCTGCCAGTTTTAAAACTTCTGTCACCCTAAGAAAGGGACAGAGTTTAAATCTTAAAGGAATCTGCAGCTTTTAACCCTACTGCTGGTGTTCACAAGGCAATCTGAGTGTCAGTCTCCTTTAAGTTTAAAAATACGTAGAATGTGTTTTATTGGTATGTTAAACTTTTGGATCATTTTTATTATGGAAATTTTCAAATTCACAAAAAATAGAGAAAATTACAAAATTTTCAATCATGTATCCATCATCCAGTTTCAATGGATGTCATTATTTCTCCAATTTTTTATATATATATAAAATCTCATATGTTTGTGTGTGTGTGCGTATGTGTATGTAGCATCCCTTCCATTTTATGTTTCTGAAATGTTTTAAAGAGTTCCCAGACAGCGTATTCTTTCATGTACAAACATTTCTGAAGCATCTTTAACAAATAAGCCCCCGTCTTTGTTTTTCACGGCCACAGTGTCGGTATCACAGCTAGTAAAACTATCCGTAATACTTTAATAGCATACTGAGATTTTCCCCAGTTGCCTTGCAAATGTCTTTTTACAGTTGGCATGTTTGAATTAAAATCCAAACAAGGTTCGCACATTGCGTTTGATTATCATGTCTCTTAAGTCTTTGTAAAACCTAACATCCTGTGTGGTTTATTTTTTCTGTACAATATCCCCAATCTTGATTGGGGTGAATCTCTATATTTTCTGTGCACCGACAGTTGAATCTAAAGTTTTGATAAGATGTAGGGTCTGTTTTTCTCATGGATTGCCTTGTTTACATTGCTTTGCTTCGCATCAAGATCATACTTGGTCATTCTCTTTTCGTGGTGTTCAGATTGATGTTCGGTGAGTTCGTGGGCTGCGGTCTGCTCCCCACCATAAAGTCTGTCTTGTCCTCTGTCACCTGTGTGTGTTAGGGTCTACTGGCTATTTCTTTGGCAGGGGATACAAAATTCTCAAGGCAAATTATTTTAATGTAGTCTTTTCTGCATATTACATCTTACCTGGAGTGTGATCATTTATAATTCATTCCTTTTGCATGTTTTTACAGTTTTTGTATTGTATTTGACATTCTTCTCTCTGAACTTACAGGGTGCCTTGCAAACCTGCTCTACTAATGTGCTTATTTTATTCTTGTTTTTTTTTGCACATTATAAGTGAAACTTATATTTTACTGTGATTTATTCCTGTGCTTAGAACAGTTCCTGGAACATAATGCTATTTGCGGAAGGAATAAACTTAGGGGTTGTGCATGTTTTCTAAAGAATAGTAGCCTGAAACTTGATTGAAATATGAAAACTTCTTGCTCTGTCGTAACTTCCTCAGATCCTTCAGCCAGTGTTGGCATGTCAGGCAAAGTAATAGAAGCTGCAGGAGCTGTGTTGTCTGTGTTGGCAGGAGAAAGGAGGATGGCGGATCTGTTTTATGGGTATTTGGATGGGGACAGTACATAAATAAATGTAAATGTATATAAAATATATGTATGTACATAAACACACACACAGAGACACAGCTGATCTATTCCAGGTTGCCTTTACAATTTTAGATCTGTGTGCTGCAAAACTTGAGAGAAACTTGCCTTTGAGTGTGGATCACCCGCTTCAGAGCCAAGATCACACTGGGTCTTCAGGGAGGTGGGGCTTTACCGCTACTACATGGGCGAAACCAGCTAAGTAGTTTACAAGCTAAAACATCAAAAAATGTTACTAGATAGGAGTAGTAGTTCTGAATATGAACAATGCTCTCCAGGAGATGTAAAGTTAACGTGGCAAGCCAAAGGAAAGGTCTTACACTGTCTCTGTGTAGCTGATCTACTAGGCTGGGACAAACTGGGCTTCTGCAAAGGTCCACTATGCTTACTTGAGCGGGCTAGGTGTGAGTGTTCTAAAGGAATCGAAAGTTGCATTTTAGGAAGTTAATATGGTGCATGTAACATGTTCTTTGTAACTGCCCCCCCGCCACGGAATCTGGTCAGCTTCCCATAATAAAATGGATGGCTGTTTCTATAGCAAACATGTGAGTAGTCACACCACGGAAGATAAAAAAAGATTGTAGATATCCTCATATCAGCTCAGCTCCAGGTTTATCACAAAACTACAAAAAGTTTTCAGAGCTTTTGGAATATCAAAATTGAGGACAAGGGATTGTGAACTCACAAGTGGAAAATAAATTAGATATCTGTCTTTCCTGGAAGAAGAAAAGCCAAATAACAAATAGAGCAGATATTATTGTTAAAGCATTTTAGGTCCATCATATAAATGACGTCTTTCTTAGAGTTCACATAAGACTTAGCAATGTCAAGTACAGAAGGCCCATCTACATGGTTAAAAAATGCTGTGAAGCAAGTTCCGAAATAGGAGCTTTCATCCTGAAAAGGTTAGCTCTCCACCGTGTGCGCCTCCCAAAGCCTGTGTAGTTGGAAGCCTGCTGGGCTCCCCGGAAGGCCTGCCGCCACCGCCGCCCGGGGAGCCGAGAGAGGCGGCACACCAGAGCCTTCATCACAATCTCTCTGTGCGTCCTTTGCTATGTCTGTCCCTTCTGGCAGTGGCACCCAGTTGTTTCCATGTACTTTGCTTAAAACATGTATGTGTGTACACACACACACGTATGTGGATATAGTAGGTTTTCCCAACCTCTTTGTAAAAATACTCCTTAGCTATAATTATCATGCATTTAGTTTTCCAGACAAAATTAGAATCATTTTAGAATCTCATGTTCTCCCTCTCCCCACTCACTTTTCTCTATTTGGCATTTTGTTTGTATTTGCATTAAAAGTCTAATTTAATTTCGAGTCATCAGATTAATTTTACTCAAGTACTTTTTGGCAAAATATTTGTATGAAAGATTAAAGTATTTGGCTCATTTAAAAATTGATATATGAGATTATCTTGGTGTCTTAGAAGTGTTTGTTCTGCTGAATCCCTTCATCATTTTTGTTACGCTGGCTTGTGAACCCGTTCAGGTAGTGTGTCATATGCTCCCCATCTACATACTTTTATAGCGAGGGATGTGATAAAACTTAATGAAACATACACTTGTTCTACATCCTTGGAGATAGACTGTAGATGGATACAAATGCTCTACAGTTCCTACCCGAAAACTTAGAAACTACACTTCTGTTCCAAATCCATGAAGTTAGTTGGTTGCGCATTGTTAAAATACCATCTTTCCCATGACGAGTGAGAGCAGCTTGCAAAATAGATGTGTGAACATCGAGTCAACCGAGAGACTGGAGACTGGTTAGTATGTCTATCTAGGAAGGATGTCCTTGAGCGAGTTCTGAGTGCGGTTTCAGAAGAGGGGCGGGCCACTACTTAATGCCGAGGTCAAGGCTGAAACTCTGAAGCTGGAAGTTGGGAGGCCTGGTTCCATGTGATTCCACGTGATTCTCACTGGAATCACACGGAGGGGAAGACACGGGTGAGTCGGTTCTGCACCCCCAGTGCGTGCACCAGTGGCTGGCTCACAGTAGGTGCTCACAGTAGGTGCTCACAGTAGGTGGACTAAATGTATGGAAGAAGAGAGAGGCCTGCAAGGTGGATTGGATTGAAGTTGCCTGGGAGGGGGGTTGGAGGGGGGAGGAGGGGTATTTGTCAATTCTGAAGGTGTTTCTGCTGAGAGACAAAGAGTAGTTCTGGGCTTTAGAAAGCTACATTCTGACAGTAGCCTATGAAGATTTACAGTGGGGCAGGGGTGAAGGGGTTTTGCAATTTTTCTACCATGACAAAATAATGTAACTTTCAGGATCTAAAGTTCTATAAAGAAACTATACCTTCATCCTAGAAAAGGGGTGAGCAGACCATGGCCTGGAGCCAAATCCGGCCCATAGCCTGTTTCTATAGATAAAGTTTTATTTGGAACACAGCCCCACCTGCTCATTTCCACAATATGCGTGGCTGGTTTCGTGATGCACCAGCAGCGTTGAATAGTTGCAGTAGAGACCTTATAGCTGGCAAGGACTAAAATGTTTACTATCTGGCCTTTTAGGAAAATATTTGATGATCTCTGTCTTAGAACAAACATCGTTCTTAGTGGTGGCACTCTGGAAACATTCGCCATTAGAGAGTTCAGAAAAATTGGTATTTCAGTAGTCTAAGAAAGTTCAGGCTGTATGACTTTCGATGAAGAAATACGCCAAAAATTTGTAACGTGTTGAAGCTCAGTTCTTAAGTCGTTGCCTTGATTGTCATACTTCAGGGTCTGGTCTGCTCTGGCCATTTCTGAGACCCGAGTCCTCTAAGCTGCACCGAGTACCCACTGTCCTTTGATTCTGTCTGAGCCAGCCTGTTCTCCGGAGTTAAGAACCCCATAGCTAAATACCAAGTGAAGACTTTTTGCTGTCTACAAGGGAGAGTAATTTCTCAGCCAGCTGTTTTAATTTCTTCTGCCAGCTTTATATGCTGTGTTTCCCAGAGTAACCGTTCTTTTTAAAACTCTCCACAAACCACCCCTCTTGTTCTTGCTGTGTCTTTGTTCCTCTTTCCTACTGGAGGGGTGTGGTGTCTTCGGATAGTGCCTGCACAACCCCAGTGGTTCTGAATTCTCTCTAGAACTTGGCCTCACTGGTGAATGATAAGCTCTTCGACAATGCAACGTATTTAGGGAAATCCAATCATTTTTGCACAAACCAATTATAGATAAACACACATGTAAACCATCGTGTGTGTGTTTAGACACACAACTGATTTCTTTGCAGACTTTACAAATGCTGACTCCTCAAGTATATTTTAAAGGGCTTAGAGAATAATTAGGAAGTTGGTGAATTTTTGTGAGAAAGATGTATCTTACATATTAAGGGTCAAATTTAGTGTTTGGTTTTTTTTTTAATGAAACATTCATAGCATGTCCTTAGAAACCACTCTAGGGGCACAGGAGAAAAGCTGAGGATGAGGCTGAATATATAGGTGTAGGAATTACATGTATACTCAGCTAGAGATGTAGAAGTTTTTGTCGTGATGGCAATCAGTAAAATCATGTAAGAATGTTCCGTGGCTGATGAATTACTTAGTTATGGAGGCCATACTCTGCAGTAGGGCCTACTGTGCTAGACGCCAGGAATACCAAGATGACGGAGGCTCACTTTCTGCCCTTGGGAGACTTCCAGGCTAGAAGAGACAAGTCAGACGAATAAACACTTACTTGCCGTAGAATATGAGAAATGTTACAGCAGGTGATTTTTTTCAGATGAAGTAGGAAGAAAAGTCTAGAAGGAAGAGTAGTCAATTGTGAGACGACTGAAATGAGAGCAGACTGGGGAAAGGAAATAACAATAAAAAACAAGAAAAAGAAAAGGAAAAAGAATGCGAATTTCATTAGGGAAGACGTGGAACTCAAGGGCAGAGGTGAATGTGACACGGGGCCGTGGAGAGCGGAAGCGCGGGCAGTGGGAGATTTCAGACACGAGACCTGAGGTTTAAACTGAGATTTCACTTGAGACAGCATGTTGTGTCCCACTTCCTCGGCCTGTTACAAACTGTGCGGTGTACTCTATGAATGATACTTAGAGGTACTCATAATAATACCACATTACATTCTAATTTATATAATAACATGTTGTATAATACTGTGTTCATATACATGAAATATTATACATATATATGATACACATAATAATACTCCTTATCAGTAAATCAAGGCTAAGTAAGTACTAGGAATGTTGCTAAACACATTATATTGTCTACGTTAATTCATACAACAGGTAGGTACAATTATGCCAGCATTTGCCAGATAAGAAGCCTGAAGCTTGCAAAGGTTGGACAGATTGTCCGAGGTCATCCGGGAGCTAAGTGGCACTCACTCTCGGGCGTGTGCTACTCTACTGAGTTAGGGGCTCCTCTGGAGTAAGTTTGAGAGGTGAGCTTTTGATGTTAAGATGAACTGAAGAGACGCACATTGACTCCCCCTAATTAATGGGTGGAGTGAGGGCAAGAACAAAATGAAGAGTAAGGAATAGACACAGGGAGTATAGGAGAGTGAAGACAAGCACCGTCTTTGAAGTGGAGCCCATGTAAATTCCCGTCCTGGCTGTGCTGCTTGCCAGCCGCATGGGTCAGGCAGCGTTCCCACGCTGCTGTCCTCCTGTGTACAGGCGGCGTCATACCTTCTGCTTGTCAGTGTGGAAAGGATCTGCCGCTGTGCCTGGTTCATAGCAGACACTCGGTTGCAGTTGCTGTTGCTGCTGCTACCACAGCTTACTACGTTCCCAGGACTCTGCCTTCACATTCTTCCTCCTCCTCTTCACTGTTACTACTCCTGCTGCCACTGCCACTGCTATTATTAGAGCAGTAGTGGCTGGAATAACTGATGGAACAGATTGATGCTAAAACATCTAGAACAGTTACTGAAGTTCTCAGTTTGGCCAGCAGCAATAGTTGCTCTGCACTCACCTCACTATTTAGTGAGCATTTACCACGGCAGGTCTTTGAGCAAGTTCAGTGGGGAGTTAGAGCACAACGAAGCTATTTCCTCCTTTCACTAGTGTCTACGCTAGTTTGGAACATACTTTTGACAAATCACACATTTAAGAAAGAGCTTTGGGAAGCAATGTGAACGCACCTTGAAAGTAGACCCAGACCCATGTGAAGCAGGAGGCCATGCAGAGAACTCCACGAAGATAGTTAGGGCTCCGGTCATTTCACGGCGAACTGAAGATTCTGTTGCACATTTCCTGCTTCTCCAGATAACCTCAGTTTTCTGACAGTATGCGGTAAGCTTGTCCCCTTGCTTACAGGTTCAGATAGTTATCGGGATACTTGATTTCAGTAAATCTTCTGGGCTTGGCCATCAGACCCTGATTGAGCAGCCATGCCAGGTGCTGGTAAGCCGGATGAATGGGGTCCCAGTCCCTGCCCTCTGGGAGGGCCATCTCGACGTGACAGTGGTTTTCACAGATCCTTGCTCAGAGGGGGAGGCACTTACAACAACCTTGACGTGGTCCCTTCCCCACCCACAAAGAAGGAAGCTGGCATGTGACAAGTGGATGTCCTTCTACTAAGCTAAACTAGCAGGCTGGACACACACTTTTCAGCACAGCTATTGTAGCCGCATGTTTATATTTATCGGGGAAGTGGTGCTAATTCCCGGGTATGTTAACAGGTCTTATTCTGATTGTTCTATTTTTACACTGGAACAAAATTGCTGAAGAGAACCATTTTGAGGCAAGTAGTGATTATAACATACTTATCAAATTATGTATCAAACAAACTTCCTGAACTGAGAGGGGCTTAATCCACAAAGAAGATAGTTATGTTTACATCGTAAGTTTTCAAATCTGCTTTTATTGTAGGTTACCGTTGACTTTGGTGTTTTCTTTGTGCCAACTTCCTATCTTCTTACTAAGAAATGCACCCCTTTTTTTACTGTGTGGTAGATGGCTTGGGGGTCCAGAGTGGGCTTCCGAAGCCACAGAAAGGCCCCTCACCGTATTGTATACCGTGAATAGTGTAGTTTTTTCAGTTTGAGAGGTAATCGAATAGGTTAGTGCATAAATCTTTCCAACTTTTGAGCAGCTGTAATTTCTATACCAAAATACATGAGTTGTTACTAGACTCTCACTCTCTTATACATTAAGCAATTGTTACCATGGTAACTTTTGCATCACAGTATAACATTTAAAAATAAGGTGTAGTGTTTATAGGAAAAGACAATGTATTTCAATTTTTGAATGGTGAAATACAACCAGTACTAAAATAAATAATTTTGTAAAATGTGACTTGAATTTTTGTAGAGGTATGTACATTTCCAACCAAAAATGATGAAGGGCATTCATTTAATTTTTTTGTGGTGTAATGAGGAAATATTTTTTACAAATAGCACTTGGTAAATACCACATAACATTTATTAAATGTCTGTAATTAGCCTCGCAAGGACAAAAAGTTGAACCTATTGGAAGTCATTTATTGGTGGCTAATATAGTAGTAAGAATTCTAATTTAACATCACGTGATTGATAACATTGTATCAAGTACAGTTTTATTTTTGCGTACTTAGGCAATACCTAGTATGACTAGCTTTGTTCTCATGTGTACTTGAATTAACAGCCCTACTTTGCGCATGCTTGCAAAAGCAAAATTAAATGAGCAATTGAAATAATCCTTGTGGCATTTCCAGGAAAATGGCCTCTTAAATGGAAATTATTGAGATTGATTGTTGGCCAGTTTCTTTATTAAATATGGAACAAAGCTAGCCATGTCTTGTTGCCATTCCAACTCTGGGCCATTAGGCTATATCATCACTATTTATCTAACTCTTTTTTAGTTTTTTTATAGTGACTATTCAAAATTGTTATCTGAGTGTAGGCCTTCTGTCTGAAAGTGGAGTAGACTGACAGTCATTCACAACTCTTGAGGAATCATTTAGGTCATCCTCAGTGGATTACAATATGGGACTATGAATTGGAGAAATAGGGGAAGGAGGGTAACCATGTGCTGGACACTGGCTCTCCTGGACATTTGTTTGTTTATGTATTTATTTACTCACCCGAGGGCATCCTTATTGATTTTAGAGAGAGGAGAAGGGAGGGAGAGAAGGAAGGAAGGAAACATCGATGTGAGAAATATCGATTGGTTGCCTTTTGTACACACCCAACTGGAGACCAAACCTATAACCCAGGTGTGTGCCCTGATGAGGAATCCAGCTGGGACTATGCTCCAACCAAGTGAGCCACACTGGCCAGGGCCTAGACATTTTACATATGCTGTTTCATCCGCTCCTAATAACCCTATGATAGGGCCTTTATTCCCTTTTTACGGAGGAGGAAATTATGGTGTAGAGCAGTTGTGTAACTAACCCCCAGTCATACTGCCAGGTGCCTCTGAGCTAGGGTTCTGGCTGATCTTTCTGACCTCAAAACACCACCCGTCTTTCCCTGGGAGGGTTAGATTCTGCATATGACCTGTACAATGTGCCTTCTACTTTTAGAGTGAAGATAGAGAACATTGACCAAAAATCCTTAAAAGATCATCTTTGCTAAATGATAATTTTAATAATCTACATTTCTCTGCAGCCCAATAGCAGTTTGTTAAGTCCCTGATTATGAGAGTTATCCTTGCCATCTTATCTTTCTAAATGTCCCCAGTTCTCATTTGTTGAAACTAAGCATAGGATAGAAATAAAAATAAGCCAAAAAGACATATTCCAGGACCTTCAAATTCAGGACTAGAGACGGTCCAAGACTGACCTTCAGTTCTGAGCTTTGAAGTTCAAAAGTGGACAGGTGGAAATACTGTGTTCTTCATTGCCCTTTGGTGCGAGATATATTCTACGTTGCAGAGTAAGTGCCAACAGCAGCAAAATTATCGTCCCCTCCTGCTACTATAGTAAGTCAGCAATGGCCCTTCTGTGGTCAAAATGGCAAATTCAGCAGCAGCTATTCGACAGGGATTTGCAAAAACTTCCCCATGGCTGTTAGGAATCTTATTCAGCAGTGTCTTTGAAAATCCAATTCTGTGCAGAATTAACTATGTAGAAATGACCTCGGCTGTGATTTTTTTAAAAGAAAAAAGGGTTTTAAACAAATCTAATTTGTAATTTTTCTCAATGTGAATTTTGCGCTTAGCACTGCAAAGTCTATTAGGGGTGTCTGTGTATATACATACACACATACACAGTATTCTTAAATTTAACATGGTTCAGAATTTTCTTTTCATATTAATGTAAATTCCTGGCTTTATAGAGTCAGTTCACCATACAAAGCCACTATACATCACTTAGGTTTGTGATGAAAGAATGGAATTGCAGCTGTGTGAGTACTAGAATACCCAAACATGAATTAGGCTCGCAAGCATTTGGCAATAGTTCAGAAAAGGAGCTTAATCTGGTTTCATCTGAGACTGCTTTTCTCTGTTCGCCAACATCCCCCCAAGATGTTGTGTCTGATAGCAGATCACCACGTAATGGGAGTGACGCAACGTCAGAGAAAGCCCTGAGAAACCGGGGCCACACTCGCCTTTGTCCAGAGGTTTTTTTCCCTTCGACTTCTTTTCTCTCTCTCCCAGATTCCAACTCTGAAATTCAAGGTCATTCACTTATTAGATGAATTAATTATAAGCCAAAAAGCAGCATTCGTGGTACTCTGATCTCACTCATATCTATAATTAAGGGTAAATATAATCTTTCTTTTTAGAAATGTACCACCCACCCATTACATTTAAAGTGCTGACTGAAATGAAATAATAGTTCAGAGCAAGATGATTTTAGTTTAACAAGAAAAAAAGTTGATAATTTAAGCTTGAAGCAGTTAGTTCTATTTTTGATTACCATTCAGTTATAAATCTAATTTGAGATATATGCTGCCGTACTGTTATTCAAGTTTAATTCATGGTTTGCTTTCTTGGTTGCATAAGCCAAGTTCAGTGGTTGATCAAAGATGTTCAAAGGCTTCCCCCAAAAGAAATGGGAACAGGGTTGAGTGTGTTAGGAGGACAGCCTGAGACCCAGAACTGGGGTAAAACAGACAAACATTTTCCCCGAAAGGGAGCCTTGTAGAACACTGCCCTTGGCATTTGAGTGGCTGCGCTGGGGCCGGCTCACTGCTGGACCGGCTGTAGGAGGTGGACCCCCCAATATTGAAGCCCGATCGGCAGTATTAGCCTGTTTTACTCTTTGGTTAGAGTATTTTGAGTGTTAAAATTGTTTGTCTTTCAGTAAAATAAAGAGTGAGTAAGGGGAAGGACTCGTCTCATCACATTGCAGACAGTTGAACAAAATGCTAAGCTATGGGTTTAAGATTTACAGGTTGGCTCTTTGAGATGCCACATCTTGCTTCCAGGGTTTCCTGGCAGACGTGGGCAGCGTTCTACCGGGACCCAGCGTAACCGCAGAGCATGAGCTTGCACAATGTCAAAAACCTAAACCTTTCTAATCCTATTTGAGGCGAAGAGAAATTGGCCCATTTTAAAAGTAGACTTCAGCTTTTAAACTTAACTCTTATTAACCATACATTTGGCTTTAAATTCATATATTTATATGTAGGCAAATTCATATAGAAGTGAACTCCTTATCCACTTTATGCAATATTTAATTTATTAAGTCGAATGCTGTTAACTTTTTTAAATTTGTAAATTCATGTTTTTCCGCTGGTGGAAAATGTTTTATCTTTCTTATTGCTACAGGGTTAAATGTGTGACGTAAAGGCCAAACAATAGTAAATGGTCATTGTTCATTTCACAAGTGTGCTCTACAGTAAGAATACATATATTTTTATCTTAATTTTCCCTACGGGAGTGATTAGGCCCCCCTTACGTGTGAGGATATGCTTATTTCTGTTGCATTAGAAGAATGATTCTATTGACTGAGTGAAAAAGAAAAAGGTCTAAACAAACAGGTCTAAAAAGATAGAAGCAGGAATGTGCTTTGTGGAAAAAAAAAAGATGATCGTGAGCCACCAAATGTTTGTAGGTGCTGTCTGGTCTCAGTACTGGGTCACTCTACGTAGTCCACGTGGCTGGCTGCACATTCCAGAGTTGGATGCATGATTTATTTAAAATTGGCTCGTGAAATGATTTTCTTCTGAATTAACAACAACAAGGTCAGCCAGGGGCAGTTAGCTATTGTCCAGTTATCATTTTATATTTTTCACAGCTCTATTGTGAATGCTGCTAAAATACAGCACAGCAAGTGTGTCTGTTTTTGTGTTGACCTATTGAATGCATCTACTTTCTTGGGAGTGAAAACCTTTGCCACCAGCACCAACAAAAACACAGCTATGGTGAAGCTGATTAGGAAGACAAGCAAGCATTTCAGCCAACATATTTGCTCAACCCTTTTCTGAAAATTTTGTGTAATTTTAGAAAAATTAAAATGAAGAAATTGGGTAATACCTATCTAGAATACAGAGCTCTCCATGGTCAACAGAGGGGAAGGCGGGGGAGGGGGGCGGAGACTGAGAAGGTAAAGGGGCCAAATGTATGGGGGGAGGGGAGGAAATCAGGCTTCAGGTGGTGAGCACACAGTGGAGTAGACGGGAGTCCTGCTGTAAAGTTGTGCACCTGGAACTTTATCTACTGCTATTAACCGGTGTCACCCAATACATTTAATTAAAAATGACAAGAATGTTTTCGATAATTTAATCTTTAAACTCCTATTGTCAATGAAATAAAGGCCTATTTGTAGGTTTATCAAACTATGAGGAGGTTGTGATTTAAATCAGTCACAGATATATTGGTGGACATTTCCAAGAAAACTTGGATTTGTACTTAAATAGATAATAGACTTTATTAATAAGATTTACCAGGAGTAAGATTTGGGGTTGAGATTCTAAAATTTTTTGCCACTCCTACAATGACAAAGAAATCATTTGGTGTTATACTGTTGGATTCCTGATTTTGTAGAAATCTTCATTATAAAGAGTTCTGCACTTTAGTTTGTTATTTCACAGCATTTTGACATCTTAAATTCGGAAGGAGCAGTAATTAAGCATGTGGATGTCAGATTTTTGTCCAGTAAATAATCTGATTTTTTATTAGCTATTTATGTGGTAAATACTAAGATATTTGCAATGAGTTTATTCCTCAAAATTTGCTTCCAACCTAATATGTCCTTCTTGGAGTTGTATTGTAAAGTAAGGTTTATTCTGTATCCCTTCACAAAGTCTGAAACTGGAATCAGGCGAAGGCAGGCTTGTCAAGTAGCTGATTAGTCCTTTATCTATTACTCATCCAGCACTCGCAAAAATCCCTGGGAATGCAGAGGGTCTCTTTATGATATTTAGCTATGGCGGTGGAAAGGGGAGGTTTAAATTTTTGATTTTCCAGCTTATGGGTCATATTTGACCAACTGCTTTCACTAGCAGACATGCCACTTTGTTGAGCTATTTAGGAATCAAAAAGACTGCCTTAATTTAAAACAAGGACCCTTTGTTTTAGTTGGTGACTGCCTTGTGAAATTTTTCAGTTCTCAGCGGGTTAACCAGGGAACAGGGGCAGAGTCATAATTGGCCTATTTAGAGTATTTTGCATGTGAATAGTGTGTTAGTGAAGCATCCCTAAGTCTGTTGTGAGTGACATGGTGATTAGAATTTAGATTAGGGAAAACACATTCTGTACTTTATCAAGGACAGTAATTAGTTCAGTCAGTAAAAGTTGATTACAAGTAACGATAAAGTTAGATTTTTAGTACTTAATTTTAAAATTTCTTTATTAAATAGTAAATTTGTTCTTAATATAAATGGTAGTATCTACACTTATTTTCTAGCATATCAGAATAATTAAAAGAGCAATGTGTTCACTGCAGAGTATAATCAGACGATTTATATGTTATGGGTAAGTTTCTACGTAGTTTTTAGAAAATGTGATATTATATAATCTTTCGTGTGTCATCATTTTCGAAGGTTTAGTAATTTGTCACACCATGATAAGTTAATGATATTTGTGAAAGTTTTCTCGCGTTCAGGTAAATGTTTAATCTGTGGGGATGTGTTTTAGCCTCTGATAGTCCTCAAGAGGGCATTCCAAAGTTCTTTAATTTGTTCCTACTAGCTTAGAAAGCCTACTATGTCTGTCATTTTGGGAGTTAGTGTGAGGATTTGAGTTTCCTCCCGGTTCAGATTGCATTACCTTTTCTGTGGGGGCTGCGTCAGTTCGTGGAAGGTCACGGGGTGCAGATGCAAAAGCAGAGTTCTCCGTGGACGTGAGCACCCACTCCCACCCCCGGTGGGAGCCGTCTCGAAGTTGTGTGCGTTCACAAACCGGATGCGCCTTGGTCCTTGTTAAGGAAGAGCGTGAATTGTTCCCAGATGTGAGCTTAAGTTGAGATAAAGAAAACATTAGTCTTACATAAATGGCCTTTTCTTTTAAATTAAAATGGTAGTCGTCTTAAAAGATTAAAATATTGCTTGAAAGGGAATCACCTTCTATCTTCCTCTCAAAAACAGAGTTAAAA
Organism: Phyllostomus hastatus; assembly: GCF_019186645.2. Lineage (NCBI taxonomy): Eukaryota > Metazoa > Chordata > Mammalia > Chiroptera > Phyllostomidae > Phyllostomus > Phyllostomus hastatus. Next base: position 44,276,627 of record NW_025333960.1, on the reverse strand, counting down.
ATCCACAAACTCTGGGCTAGCTCCTGAGACTGCTTTCCTTTTCCTTTTTGTTTTGTTGTGTTTTAATTGTTTTAGCTTAGCAGATGCTGTTTCTTTATTGCATTGGTTTAAGTACTAACAATCAGTTGGGGGGTGGTGAATGTGAAAAATTAACCTTATATGTTTGTCTTCCCTTTTTAACCTTTTAGCAGAGTCTCCTGGGAGGTGACATGGATATGGGCAACCCAGGAACCCTTTCGCCCACCAAACCTGGTTCCCAGTATTATCAGTATTCTAGCAATAACCCCCGAAGGAGGCCTCTTCACAGTAGTGCCATGGGTAAGGTGCTCCTCTGTTTGAGTGACTCTTTATTAGCAGCCTTGTTTTTTCTCCCTTTCCTTTTTAATGCCACCCTCGCATCCTACCCTCACCCCGCCCCACCCCCAGAAGGAAAAAAATTCATAAAAGTGTGCTCAATTGTCAGGCTCGTGACTCCCCCTCAATAGTACATTGGGTGGGGATGTTAACAATTTACAGTAGCAGAACTGTTATGGTGAGCACTTACTTCTCATGTTCTCCTGGCCGCCCATGTAAGAAACATTTTAAACAGTCAAAGCATTAAAAAGTTAAAACATCTCCACTTTCATGAAAACGGCAGAATTTGATTTCTGCCAGAATAGAGGGTGATCTCGGTACCAACATTTTGCTGAGGTAATGATTTAAGGAAATCTGGTCTAATCTGAAAGGCGTGGAGGTTTAATCTGCTTTAGTTAGGAAAATGGGCCTGCAGGGAGCTCACAGACTCTTCGTTTTCTTTCAGAGGTACAGACAAAGAAAGTTCGAAAAGTTCCTCCAGGTTTGCCATCTTCAGTAAGTACTGCTCTTTCCACTTTGCGTGTTTTCTTTCGTCCTGCTTGCGAGGCGTGAGGGCGATAGGACTGAATGCGGTTCTGTGCGCCAGAGCAGCGTAGTCTGTCTAGAATGGGGACGAGGAAGGAATGACCCGCTCCTGACCCACGCTGGAGTGATAACTGGCATGTTCTGGAAGACTAGGTGGTTGTGTGCATGCTTATTCAGCAGGTTAAGCTCTGAAGAGAGCCTTGAAAAGGTGCCTGAAGTTCCAGGAGTTTTACCTGTGCAGAGCTTTCAAGAGAATGAGTATTAGTTTCATGTGTTGGTTAAATTCTTTGTCAGTATTATGATGATTTATGGATTTGCATGCGAAAGGAGATTTGTGGAGAGGATTTAGGAAAAATTTACATGGGTTTCAGCCCAGAGTGCAGAGAAAATGTCTCTATTTTCTAGAGAGGTTACTGAATAAAGACTGCAAGGTAGCTGCATCAGTAGCCATTTGTGTCTGGGATACCAGGTGACAGCAAGCCTCCAGCTGTAACCAGAAGCATTCTGGGTGTTTTTAAGAGCTGGAGCTATATGCAGGAGTGGCTGAGTGCCTCCAGTCCCCAGTGTAGCAGAGAGAGCTTGTGATCACAACAAAATACGTGCTATCTTATTTTCAATTCTTAATATATATTGTATTTTCAGATTTGACATCCTGGATATTTTATTTAGAACTGGTCTCTTACTAGTAATTTTCCCATCATATAAATTAAAATATGAATGCTTCAACTCTTTGCTATTCTTCCTTCTTTCCCATGAGCTAGATATTTTAATTTAATTTTCTGTTCTGTAGGACACAAGTATTCTTTGAAAAGAATGATAATGGGCCTATTATCATACTCTAAATCATACTCTGAAATCAACTTATATTAGATTTCTAAAACTATCCCTAATCAATGCTTGCATATTAGTTATAATTTATTTTTAATAGATTAGAAGAATAATAGTCTTTTACAAAATGCACTGTTAGATTAACCCAAACACCTCTGTATTTGGCTTGATTCAGTCCAGTTCATTGAAAATATTATTAAGTGAATATATCAAAATACATCTTATCAGGGAAAAATGAATTTTGTGTGCTGGTTTATCATAGATGTGGTAATGTTGAAGAGGTATCACAAAATTATCCATAAATATAGAAAAATGTTTTGTAAATACAACTGCCAATGGCATATAAAATAGTCACTTTGGACTACCAGTAAGCCATTTAAAAATGTACTGAGTGGTTTATTTTTTGATTTTTCCATGTTGTATTGAAATTGACTAATATCTTCTCAGGTTTTTGTGAGCATATTTTAAGCTTAAAGTTTGTGGTGGATTTAATGTAGATGAAACTTTAGCTTTTAATAGCTTTTATGACAACTTGAAATGATATAGTCCTCACAGCTGTTTACATTTTCAACATGCCTAAACCTAATACGGACAGTATTAAATACAGTAAGTGAACCTTCGAATGTTCTGAGATGATAGAATAGCTCTGTGCTATGAAATCCATGCAGAGCTTAAAGCTATAGTGACCCATTTATGCCTGATATTCAAATACTTTTCATTTGTTTTTTTCCACTGCTAAAGTAATGCAGAAATCTGCAGTTTCTGAGGGTTGCTTTTGTGTGGCATTAGATATTATCTATCTGCTCATTCATTGTTAACAACAATTTCTCATAATTCATTGTAAGTTTTTAAGTATTTCCCAGGAAGGATCTGGCACTATAGAAAATTTCACTGGTATAGTTTTTTCTTTGCTATGAAGACACTATATGTATGCTGATAGGTTGTCATATGTTCTGAAATATTCACGTATATTTCCCTTCAGAATAAATCTGGAATTGGAAATTTAGTTTGCATTATTTAATTTTTGGTTTTTGGTGGTCAGTTTAGGATTTTACTCTTCATAGAAAGCATATCTTGGCTAAATGTTTTAATGATCCTTACAGAACATTTTGGTAAATAGGACCCCTTTTTTGAAAGACAAGGAAGGAAATTCTATTGAAATGGAAATTTTATCCTTTTTTGTGTTTGATTTTCTGTTTTATTCAAGAAGAATAAGCTAGTTTGGTTAATTTTTAGAATTCAATCATCTACTTATTGTCATTACTTAAAAAAATCTCAGCTCTGTTTAAATGGCAGTTTTACTTAGTTTACATCGGTTTAGTTGTTTTTATTGATTACATGTGTTACCACCACACAAACTATAGATTTTATTTGGACCTGAAGAGATGGTCTGTAGTAGACACAGCGTGCTGCTTCTGCCCTGGTGGGTCTATAGCTCTGCATTTTTAGATCTCTGCTATTCTTACTTTCTTTTTAAACTCAAAAAGTTGTAAATATTTAGTGGTGAGAGGTGCCTCTTAAACTTGCTTCGAATGTATGAGGATTTTTGTCACAAATACCAAAAAAAAAAAATGGGGGTGATAAAAGGTTTCTTTTGGAGCGATTATGGCTAAAGACATTTGTATGTTTTCTTCCATACATATTTGCCATGATAAATAGTAATAAATCTGTCACAATCTGTTGTGTCAACTCAGTTGTTTTTTTTTTTTCTTTTCAAAATGAGTCTTTCCTTAAGATAACACAAAGAAAATTCAAACTGTAACATCTGTAATCAGATGTAAACCGCAACATGATTGTGATACTGAGGCTGGACTTGTTCTGCGGCCATGGGGCTGGGTCTTCCCAGGGATCCAGGAGAGCGAGGGCCTGCCTGGCCCTGCTTTTGAGACTACGGCGGCATCTGTGGGAGAGAGAGAACATACGCCTGGCCCAACATCAGAACGTGCTGCTGGCAGGGGCCTGGGCCGTGTGTGTGTTCTGTGCGCCACATCTTGAGACCTCAGGTCGCTGCAGAAGCACGTCTGTGACAGGGCCGAGGAAGCCCCGTCCTGCTGGATTTATGGCACAGGCGCAGTGGAGGGGAGGAAGCCTGTCCCTCTGGACAGCACAGGCCTGTAGTTAGGACCAGGGGGACTTTTTTTTTTTAAAGGAAAGGCTGTGTGAAATGACAACTCTAATTGCCCACAAGAGCCCTGTTAGTACAGCAGAACATTTTCATGTTCCCTGTTCAAGTTTTAGTATGTTGCTCTTTTCGGTCACATTCCAGTTTCTTGTCGCCCTTATCTGGTGATGAGACTTTAGTAATAAAGCTTTGTCTTTAGTGGATGCCAGAATTTGTCTTTCTTATCTAATTTCTTGAATCTGCTTGTGAACTTCTTAGTTGTTTGATTTTGACATCTTGGTTTTCTTTTTAAAAGCATTTGTCATCTTAAACTTAGTATTTTTCAACTTTATTGCTCTTACCTTATCTTTGCATAACCTAATAATTATACATATTCAATCATGAATTTGTGCAGAAAAAATAAACTACTATAAATCACATTTTTTTGGAAAAATGATCCATGATTCTTAGAAATTAACATAGAAGCATTAAAATCTAGAAAGTAAAAAAATTTTATATTGTGTAATTTAAAAATATTTTTCAAACACAAAGAGATCCACTCCTTTCAGAAACGTTGTTTAGCCCACCAGTATGTAAATACCTAAAACTTTCATTTTATTATAATTTGGAATGTTTCAGAAGGATGTACATTTTGCCAGAAACTATTTATAGCTACAATCATTTCACTTCAAACATTGGTGGAACCTGTGTCCACTGCTAATCCAGTTTGGAAACTTCAGTGAATTTACTGTCATTCTCAGCTAAAATCCCTAGAACTTCAGAGTTCTTGGGAAGTGAGAAGTTTTATCCTTAGAAATAGTTTATGATCTCTTACACCACTGGTTATCCTTTATTCGCACCGCACTTTTCAGTCAAGTCTACTTTCTATGTTGAATTGCAGGGGTTGTTTTGGTTTGTGTGTTTGTTTTCTGGTTTGAAATTCAGGGGGTTTCTGCTAAGCTTTGTATTAAGTAGTCAGAGATCTTTTTGGATAAATGAATTTTAGGAAAAACAATCTCTACTGTCATAAATATTCTAAAATAAAATTTGGAGCCTCCAAGAAGATTTGAGACATGAGTTAATCATTATGTGGATTTGAAAAATAAAAACTCAATGTGTGTGAGATACCAGGTTTAACAATTTTCGTAAGGGAAGAACTCTAAATGAAATAAAATCTTAAAGTTTCTATGAGACTTTCTTTTACAGAAGAGATGATTAGGAATGTCAGGGAAAGATGGACAGTACTGATGGCATTAATTGTTCTGTGTGTTTTTCATTATATAAAACCCTTCATATTTCAAACATGATGTTGAGTTCATACCTGAAGCTTTTTTTATGGAAAAAGAAAACAATTTTTTTTCCTCAAATGCAAGAAGAAATCACAAACAATTGAAAAGAGAAGTTGGTAAATTGTATTTTCCTTATTAGAGGCCCAGAATTGTTTATGGTAAAAAACTGAGCACTTAAAGCACATAATTTCCCCCATCACTTTTGAAACTGATTATAAGGAAGTCACAATGATGCTTTATCATGTCAACCAAATTTTAACTTCAGTGACAGTACAGCATTTGTTAAAATGAAATTTATGTGAAGTTTAAAATGAACTGCCAGTCACCTGGGCCCATCCTAGAAGTAGCCAGCCAATTGTGTAATGAGGTAGAAAAGGAGGAGCCTATTCAGGGTTTATTCCTGGAAAGGTAGATACTTTGAGAAAAAATAGAACTATACGCGTCTACATTAAAATATTCAACTTTAAACTTAGTATGCTCATTTTTAATTCAAGATATTAAAATATTAAGTGTGGATATTAAACTAGTGCTTATTAGTTATGAAAGTGTATAGGCAGGAAGAAGGTGAAGGATAATGCAATTAAATCATCCCAAATAGGAAAAATGTGTCATTCATATAATTTACTTAGAATGTGTAATGTGACACTGGGGTACACCTTGAAAGTTGCCAGGATATTCACCATAGAGTACTTATTATTTTGTGCAGTTAATACTGAATTCAGGAAACCAAAGGCTTCAAAAGTTCAGCATATTCATTGTTTATTGTTTCTTTGAAAACCAGTCTTATCCTCTCCACAAAGCAGTTAGAGGTTATGCTTTTTATGAATGGCTGGTTATGAAACAAATACAGGAGAATCTCTATGTTTACATTTTCATTGGGGTTTCTTAGTGCATGAAAACTACTCAAAAAGCATATAAGATTCATGCAGATATGTGACATACGTACCATAAGGTATTCCAATCTCTAGGAGTTTGCTAAAAATTTCTCTATTTTTTTTGTTTAGGATTTTGGAATAGTAGTATTTAGTATAAAACTGGAATCATTTCTTGAGAGAGGAGAAATACATTTCAGAGAACTCTCATTCTGAACCTTATTTTATCACTTTCACTGAAGAGTATGTTTTGGTGTGAAGTCTTGGACTCCATCTGAGTGGTTTAATTATTCAGAAATCTGAGAAGCTGCTCTAAGACTGCTTTACCTAGAGAGAGAACTGTAACAGGGCTTAGATACATTTTGAAATTTTAAAACTTATTCTGCCTCTGTGAATTTATGTCTCTGAAATAATATAGATGGCTGGCTTAATATTTGGTTGGCTACATTTTTGTAAACTTAGATTTATTTCATTGATTAAATCATTGATTTTTATTTTCTGACATAGTGATTCTTTTTCTCATTTTCCCCCCCAATCATTGATACTTTCTGCATTTCCAAGATGTGCTTCCTGGTTTCAAATATCTAAAGGTTTTGTTTGAAAGTAATAAATCAAAGTTAGATTGAAGTTGGAGGGCTAAATAAGATTGTCTCGTAATATGTAGTGATAACTGTAGAAGTAATGAGTTCCTTCAGAAATAGCAAAGTTTATTTCCTTGAGCAGGTTAAATTGTCAAGCTGTTGACAGATACTAGCTTTGTTTTCCTGGGTTTTTTTTTTTTCTGTTCTTTTTTAAAAATAAATTGCACTGAATTCTCGAACTGAATGTAACATTGCATTTCAAAGCAGTAGCATGAGATTCTCCGCCCTGGTCTCAACTGTCCCAGGCTGTGCCTGTGTGCATGGGTGTGTTTGCACATTTTAAAGGAACGAGAGCTTTTGTAAAATGCAGGGCAAAATGTGGAGTTTTCAAGACTCGATTATTTTATCTCAAAACAGCAGCATGTGAACGCGCCCCGTTTTTTTTCAGTTGCAGCTGCTGCAGAGGCGCAGAGCGAGTGAGGAGCTTTGTGTTCTGCTTGAGCTCCTGCTCCCTCTTCAGAGAAACGAAGGTAGTGCAGAGGGGTCCGCCTTGGTTAGAATTTCAGGGAGGAACTGGGATCGAAGTTTTGGTGAGGAGTTTACATTTCAGTTCTGAAACAAGGCGCAAGTTAGATTGTGACAAGAACACTTGAATAAGCCTATTTGTGTTTTTAATGGCACCCACTGTCGTTTCTGTAGTCTAACTTAACTTTTCCATCTGAGGAACTAATCAATCATCAATATGCTGCCAGGGTTGCAACGTGATGTATCAGCGTTTACTTCTAGTGTAACCAGAAGGGGATCTGTGTGTATATTAAACTTAACTAAATTTATTCTGAGTATTCAGTGGAACGGAGGACTAGGGACATTTTCTGCTGACGTCCTCTCCATAGCAAATTGTAAAGAAAAATTTTCGTTGTGTTGCTGGAATTCAGTTGTGTCTGCAGTGACAGTAATGAAAAGGCATTTCCTTTGTGAAGCAGGGACTCCCATTAGAAAGGCTTCCACTTTCTCAGAGAAATGACCCTTGTGGTATGTTGCTCACACATACACATGAAAACTGTCACTGCCACCACTTGCTGTGACCATTGTAGAGAAATGCTGTTTTGAAACAATTATTTTGATATTATCTGAGAATGAGTGCCTAGCTGTCTACGGCAGTCTCCTCCCTCCCAGCCCATATCATTCTAAATATGCCTCCTGGATTATACTTATAATAATATTGTAATGGCTTCATTCTACCGATTGGCACAGTATATCATTATATCATTAGCTGCTATGAGAAAGCAGTTTCAAGTAGGTGGCTGATTCTCAGCGTTAATGTTTTCAAGTAACCCTGTTTGGGGAATTCGGTTGTTTCACAGGTGCTCAGGTATATTAACCCAGGGTACAACAATATTTTCTAGCTTGCTCATTATGAAACGAACTTGTAGTACAAAATAGTTCAATAATAAGTAGAGTACAAAAACTGGGGCTTTATCATAAGAAAGTCTAATAACTTGAGATGTTAGCAGATGGGCTAAAAATAAAATTTGTCCAAGGATGTAGCAGTACTAAACTCATTTCTCGTGACTACTGAAGCTGAGGTTTTGCAAAGAATGTTCATGGCCTAGTGATTAAGATTTGTTAAGTCAATTTGAATTTTTTTAGTCATTAAGCTAAATAAGAAATAAACCTATTTCTGTAAATATTGTACTATATGTAAGTATTGTTATGTAATAAGATACAAATTCTGGCATTTAATACTAAGACATATGCTTCATGAGTGAAATTTTATTACCAAAGCCTATGGGTCTCTCATATAGAGCCTCTATACGAATTTTATTTTTAGATGTATAGAAGACATTGCCACATAGAATTTGTAGCTTAATTGATAGTGCTAGGCTAAAGAAAACAGAATTAAGCATATTTATTATGACCATACATAGTTGGAATTATAAAAATCAAACCCCGATAGGTATTTTACTTATAATTATTCAAACCCCAATAAGTAATTATTTATGAAACAAAATAATGCTATTTTGTTTTTCCCTTTAATAAATTACATCAACAATGTAGCTGTTAAGTGGGACCCTATAATAAAATGGGAGCTCCCGGGGTGGGGGGAGGTTGGAATACATTTCAGAAGTTTCTTTCATTTATTCATTCATTCATTTCTTTCTCCATTTATACTCATTCAAAAGATGTTGTTCAACTAAACTAAAAACTAGACATACCATATGTTATTGAACATTTCTCTCTCTTCCATGTACTATTTATGTAAAGTATATAAAGTTTCAAAACTAAGGTTCTCTATGTTTAAAGAAACTTGCATTGTTGTCTCAATCCCATCCCAATTTGTAGGAATGGCCTTAGCCTTTGAAAGAGCATAAGGTCTGGCCTTTCGAGACAGTTGTGCAATAAAAAAAAATAGCACACAGTATAACACAAGGACTTTTTGTCCTATAGGCTTCTTATGTAGCCACCCAAAGAGGGTAAGGGCCTTGTTTTATATACATCTCATTGCCTTATGCATATTACTTTGAACTGTATTTCTAATGAATGACTATAGCAATAATTTGAATAGTGGGGTAGAAATAACACTGCACTAGAAATAAAGACATCTTCCTAATTTCAAATCTAATATCCTCTACATAGTTCCCCAATGGCCTGGATGAGGTCACACATTGATTGCACGGCCTACAGAACAAGTGTAACCGGTGCCTGCCTAATGAGATGGTGTTGGGCCACTGACACAACCTATCCACAGTGTTTGCTCTCTGCCAGACACCGGGCACGCACTTTGCAGCTATCAAATCACCTAATCTTACAAACAGCCTGTGGGATGTTCTACTACCTGTTCACGGCCAAGGAAACAGAGACACAGAGCGGTGAAGAAACATGTGCGAAGTCACACAGCTAGTAAATTGCAGGGGTGGTATTGAGATCTGGATGATTAGTCTCAAAAATGTCTGTATTTTTATGCATGATGCTACGCTGCTTGTGGCTATTCAGAATACTCTGTAAACCAGTAGTTCTCTGCATCCTGGTAGTTGTTCACTGAGCATGTATTTAATGATCTAGAGTAAATTAAATATTCTGAAGTTTCATCTCACTGTAGAATGAGTCTCAGTGCCCCAGGTAGGGCACTAGTTATAATGTACAACTTCTACCCACTAGGCAGATCCGTTAGAAAGCCCGGATAACCCAGGACAGCATTTCTGTGATAGAGACATCCTGGTCTGCTTAAGAGCATGGAGTCTGATCAGCTGGGCTTGTAGTTGGCTGGACCCCTTACCAGTTTTGTGGCTTTGAGCACATGAGGTAATATCCTTAAATTCTTCCCTGAAAAATGAAGAAAGTATATGTATCTCTTAATGAGATTGTGGTAAATAAATGACAAAATACTGTATATATAATGTGGTTAGCATAGTCCTGTCACATTGTAAAAACCCAAGAGATGGTAACACCTAATGCTAATAATGATAAACACTGGCAATGTTAACATTAGCGGCGAGGTAACTCCCTTTCTTCTGGCACTTGAGAAAAGTGTAATATAGAGCTTCCTGGAGTAATTAATAACAGGGCAGAAACTAAGACCAGGGTCTCAAATTGCATGCAGAAGAATTCTACCTAATGAAGGTCACTTGGTTTTTCTGAAATTATGAAACCCTGCAAGTGCTTTATGGATCGCTTTGTGCTTCCAGTAGTGTCTCTGTCTGGCCAAGACATCTAGTCGGCCCTTTTACTCGTTACTCTCTCTCTGCAGAGTGCCTGTTGGAACTGTAGGCTCCATCTTTCTTCTGTTGAAAGGAGACCTCAGTCCAAGATGACAAAGCTCCTCACGCTAGGATTCCCTCTGCTGGTAGCTGATTTTTGCCTAAGTCAGCCCCGCCTCTAAGTGATAAGGAGATTCATGCTTCTTCTCTCATCTTCCGTCAGTGTTACTCTGTCACCGGCAGGAGCCGGGTCCTCCAGGTGCTGCACGCACAGGTCCACTGCAGTAGGGCTGGTCTGGTGCCCTCAGGGAAGAGACACTTAGGCCTGGAGTCCGACGCATCCGGCAGGATGAAGACAAGTTGACTAGGTGTGTGCCTGTGGCAGTTTGTTTTTCTTATAAAGTAAAACAGAGTTCGATTTGTTTAGGACTGTTTAGGTGAATTTCTAACATTAAACAGTAATATTTATACAGATGTTTTAAGGGTAAAGTCAAAGAATTGCTGCATTCCGGCCTTTGCCACCTTGTAATGTGTTTTTTCTCAGTGCCACTGCTGAATTCATAAAACTGTTTTTGCTTGTCAGCTGTGGGAAACTTAAAACAATTTTTTTTATAAGGGCTGATTACTTAACTCTTGAATGTTAGGGGGAAAGACCATCTGGCAAAAGGGGTGGGGAAGAGAGAGCATGGTCTCTGTATTCCGCCCTGTCTTTTCTCTGCCAGTTTTAATGTACAGAACAACTGGGCACCACGCTGGGTTCCTGGGGAGAGGCCCTTTTTGGCTGGGCTTCTTTCTCACATCCCAGAGCAGGGGCCGAGCCTTCGGTTCACAGACACAGACCGAGTCCTTCCCTGGGAAGCCAGATAGATCCGCAGGAGCCAGCCCTCATCTGTAGTCATTGCCACCTTGTGGATTACAAAGGGCATTGGTTTCCGTCAGACTCCCATTTAAACTTGGCTTTTTGTAGCGAGCACGCTCCGGCGATGGGTCGCTGTGCCCCTCCCCGAAAGGATCCTGGTTTGTTCGGCAACACCTCACTTCTCCACTCACAGTTCACTTACAATTCTGATGAGAGTGTTTTTTCAGGAAACACACATTTCACTTTTTGACCTAGGAGCATCTGTTAGAATTTTTTTAATACTACTTTGGCATTCTGAAAGTGTTAATGTCTTTCATATCTGTTTAATGCTATTTAGGGATATTTATGATCACCTCTTGGTTACTCAGGGTAAAGTGTGTCGCAATTTTTTTTAAACAGACAGGAAAGCATTCACATGAGGAAACAGATTGCTTTAAACATGTGCTTCCTGTGACAGTAAAAAGAACAAATTAGATTTAACACTGTGTAATGAATGCATAAATGTGTACATTTAAGCTTTTAAAAGCTTTATGTTCAGTTCTGGTCACCACAAAAATTGAGTCATCTGTAAAATTTAAAGATGCCTCAGTTACTCTCAGATTCCTGAAATGCCCAGAAATGGAGCTCTTCACCTGCTGATGCCTCACCGGAATCATAAAAAGCACGATATGTTCGTGTTGGAAAGAACAAGGCCGTTACAGGACACATTCAGAGGTTCACCAGGTTAGGGTCTGATTCCGTATGTTTGGCAAAAACATCAGAATGTGTTAGGGGACAGAATGGGGGAGGATTTTACTACCACCTTCCTCCCTCTCTGAGGGTCAGTGCAGAAACCATGCTCTTCCCTGTCCCAAGTGGTCCTCTCTCTCTTGTGAAAGAAAAAGAAGAAATTCTGATGTTTACTGACTGGAGCCTACTCAGACTCCTCTTCTCTGTGATGCAGTCCGTGCTCCTGTATGCTGGCGGCAGACGGTGGCTAGAATATGAGTTAATATTTCTAGTTTGATGCGCATGTTGAATCAATCGGAAGGCATGAGTCCCCCCGCCCCCCAGAAGGGGCTCCCCTCTCCCTTCGCCATTTCTGTCTGGGTCCTGAGGATGGTGTGTTTCCTCCCCCTGCGCTTTCAAAGCTAAGGATTTGTGGCTCGTTCACCATTCTTCCTTTTCTTTTCTTTCTTCCTTTTTTTTTTTTTTGGCAATGGAAGGCCAGGACAGTGTCCCTCAGGGGAGGGCACATAGTTTGGGGACATCTGACTCGCATATCACATACTGAGGTACTAATATCAAAACAGACTGCTTGCCGTTGCACGCTAGGCCAGTGCTTTTTTTGGCTGCCGTGGCTGAAATGAAATGGGCAAGCTGTAGTCCGCTTGGCATCAGAATGGGCTAAGGGAAACTGGGAGATCAGAGTCAGACTGTGAATGCAAGTAACAGCCAATGGTTAACTTCCTTTTTGTGTGTCACTTGGCAGCGATGAGACTGATGGCGATTTTTTTTTTTAACCTGGGTGAGAGTTCAGAGTCCTGGGCAGAGCTGTAGACGCTGTTATTGTGCTTCCTTATACAGTTGACTTGTGTTGATTTCTTGAGGCCACTACAGCTGTTCCAAGTGCCAGCTTCAGGAACTATATACATGGCCGTGGGACTTCGATGAAAAAGGTAATCAGAGGAGAGGTGATCCACACAAAATCTTGCTGCCAATCACGAGGATGTCACAGGGAATCAGATTCTTACAGAAGGCAATGGAGCCAAAGGGGGTACTGTATGCACGTGAACGGATACTCCACTCGTATGCCGGTACCAGAAGATATTTATAAATCATCACTGCTCCACTCCCTCATCTTCCTATCAGAGATTCAAATCAGTTTTGGACTGTCTGGAAAACGCAGGGCTAAAATAGCCAGATTGTATTCTGATGAAATTACCTTCTGCTTTTTTGGGAGGTTGTTGCTCTTGGGTTAGTCACATTATTTTATTTGAAGATTCATTTGGAAGACAGTTTGGGAGAATTTCTAGTCTCCCTCAAGACTTCCCTCCCATTCCTCTGTTTGCAAAGAGCTTTCCCCAAAGGCGAAAAGAGCGAGTTGCCATCTTGAGCAGTGAATTGTGTGTTTAGTGAATACCAAATGGTCTCCAAGTTACCCCAGAATTTTCAATATCTCTAGTTGCTTTTAAATACTGTTTATTCCCCTAACCATTTGTCCAGGATACCAGTAGGATGACCAACTTCTGACAGCCCTAAAAGCAGGGAAGGAAGCTTGGAAATAGAATACCATTTGTCTGGTAATTAGAGTGTATCTCTTAAGAGTTCGGGAGAATGCTGATTAACCTTTCTGTTCCCACATTCTCACATAAAATTAGCACACCTTTTAAATTATTATCTAGTATTTAAACACATATTTTTGAATCTTCTTAGTGCAACAGGTTCTGTGGAGAGTAAAAGTGTGTTATAGATTTCTGAAAAACTTCATTTTTCTTACATTTTAAATGTTCTGTTTGTGCAAAATTTCGAGAATCACCATAAGGGCTTCTTTGCATTTTTAATTTAGTAACTAACATATGAATAAATTTGCATATTAATTAGTTGCAGATTAAATCATGCATACATAATTGCCTCCTTACTGTGTTTAATGTTTGTCAAAATCTCCAGCCTGGTTTGATGGATGTCGTATGAAAGATTACAATTTGATGTACCCTTGGAAGTATTTACACCAATAATGCAAGATTCTTAATAGCAGAATTCTCTAGTTATATACAGTTACTAATAAACATGTAAGATAGGTACATGTCCCTTTGACTAAAATTTTTTTCTTTGCACCAAATCATTTACTATTCATAATCATTAATGCATCTCCTAATTATACAGCATATGTCTGTTAACCCTTTCATTGCCGGCCTTCAAGTGGTAGCTTCTTTCCTTTTTTTGCCCCTTTAAACAAGGCAAATTATTTGATAGTGTTCTGAAATTATTGCCTTGCCTTTACTTATTTCTTTGCTAGTATATGGACGCACCTCCTTTGCCACTTACTTTAACATACAGCTGAGAATTAATATGATCATTTTGTATTTTCTAGTTAAAGGCCAAAAAATGACCCATGTGCACACACTTTGTAGCTGATGGGCTTTTGCTTCTTTTATTAATGCTGAAAAGAATCCAGACATTTCTGATACTTCATATTAAGTGGTAAAAAGTATAGATGTGGGTGCATATGTAGGTATAACATATTTTTCATAATATATAATGTGGTGTATATATACACACATATTTTATTTAGGACAGTAATTGTAAGGTAAATAAAGTTACTTAAATTGTATTTTCTTCCCTTTGAATATTGTAATGCATTTAATATATTGTCATCAACTGAAAGGATGGATGTGATTTCTGTTTTGTGCTAAGATTTAGATCTCTGCAGCAGAAACTGACTAGAGAATAGATGCTCTTGATATGACATAGTTAAAAAATACATATGCCAATAAGTGTTCTTTTTAATTAATTCCTCAGGTATTTAATTTTTTTAAGTTTTATTTTACTTGTATAAAGAGTAGACCAACTGGCATATTTTTTCCTATGTTGATGTGGAAGCTGCTTACCACACTGTATCGCCCCGCGTTAATGAGTATCCCTACTGTGCAAAATTCTATCAGAAATGATGGTGCGAATGTCATTTTTAATTGGAAGTTTATACAGTCAAATTTATAGTACACAACAAAAAATATGTACATAGTTCTGCTCCAAGCCTTTTCTAGGCTATTGATCTTTTTGGTTTAAGTATACATTTTTATCAGTCTGACTTAAAATTTAGTTTGAGAATCTGGACAAGTATTACCATGTTTTTATTAATACCAGTTTGGTGGAAAGAGGGAAACTAAGGCACAGGACAATTATGGTGGCTTGTAATTATAAGAGGAGCAAATATAAGAATTACCAAGTCTAATTTCAGGGATCCTGTTTAAACATGAAAACTTGCTAGCCAATATTTATATCCCACAGAAGTTATATTAGCTGATTTCTGTCTGTTTGAGTTGTTTAATGCCTTGCATTTATATGCCTACTAAAGAGACAAAGGCTAGAATGCAGCAAAGCATAAGAAGCTGATTTCCTTTATTTGATTCTTACATAGAAGAAATAATACATCCTGATCTGCTACCTCAGGATCATTTTCTTTTTTTTTTTTCCTAATCACAAGGCACTACTCATTGATTTAGCAAAAGAGCCTTTTGCAGCACACACTGTTGCTTTAAATTATTTAGCAAAGAGAAAAATGAAATGAAAGCTGCAAAACTTACAAAAGGATGAAAGGAGTCAGACCTGAAACATCATATTTATCCACAGCCATTGTGCCTAGGTAATTCAGGGCATATGGTATGTAAATGATTTTCAGAGATCCTTGCCAAATCTGCACACGGCGGGATAAATTAAGGACAGGTTTCCCTGGGTGTCAGCCCCACAGTTGTGGCCACACACTCTCTGCGCTGATGCGTTTGTTCTGTTCTTGTCTTTCAGCAAGACCATCATCGCACAGCATTCAGTGGCCAAATCTGGCCCTCTTCTGGCTTCTAAGACATTACGTTTAATTCCTAAGAATTGATTTTATAATTACATTTAAGATATAGTACCAGTTTGCCAAAACTTCCTTCTACCCCCACATTTGAAAAGTAAGATCTGAGTATTTTACCAGTATATGTTTGGATATTAACCCATTTAAATGGATATTGTTGACAATGGAAATGATGTGCCTCTTAACCACTGAAGAAAGGTGTTACTAAGTTGTGACTTTTAGGAATAAGATGTTTTCTTGAACAGGCAGTGAGTTATTTTGAATAGTTAATAATTTTAGTTCCAAGTTAGCGCAGTCCTAACTCGTGAATTCAACTTGATAACTCAAATTTACTAGTATCAGTTATTTTTAAATTATTTTGAACTCTGTGTTCTCCCTTCTAGGAAAGTAAAGGCACTGTTTACTTCCTCCATTTGAAATTCATTTTAATTACCCCTTTTTTGGTTGAATTTCTTCTGTAGGCTGAGTATCTGAGTCCATAGTTTCTAATACTTTGAATTAAAGACCATTTTTATTTACCTTGGAACTGTGGAATTGGAGATTTGCACTAGATATGATGGCATATCTTTTTCGTCTGTGATAAATCATCAAAATATACTGAATAGTGCATTTACTTGACAGACTTAATTCTAAATACAAGACTTAATGCTAAAAGTTACTTCAGGTATTTTAAAGAATGTGAAATAGGATTTAGGATGTTACATTGTTTTTATTACTAAGAATAATGCTTTTACCAAATCAAGTTGCTATTCGTTTGTAAAAGTAATACTCTTAATATTATGGTTCTATTTGAATTGAGTTTAGGCTCTGTCCCAACCATTGCCATTTCAGTTGGGAAACACAGTGAGTGTACCAGTCACTGTATGGAAAATGAAGTTACGCTGAGTCCTTATCCATTGCTGTGTAAAGTGGGTAAAGGGAAGGAAAAAAATACCCTCCAGATCAACATATAAATCAATACCACTTGACACAAATCCAGTTCAAGAGGCATGCGAACGGTCGCGGTTTTGGAGGAGTGTATGTAATTATTATGCGTTTTGTAGCATGTGAACTTGGACAAAGTTTTGAGCTGATTGTTCCGTGGCTATCCCTTGGTTCAGTGAAACTACCTCTGCACAGCTGTGCTCTCAGCTCAACAGAGAGCAGAAACAGTGTTCGCTGGAAAACAAGCTCAGCCACCAGACTTCCAACTTTACTGGGAACTTGCAGTCTTGAAAGAATAGCCATGGGGATGTCGAGCACAGTATAGGAAATAGAGTAGCCAAAGAACTTGTACAGATGACCCCTGGATGTGAACAATGGTGGCGGGATTGCCTGGGGGAGTGGGGTGTGCTGGGTGGAGGGAGGAAAGGGGGGGTGGAAGCAAAACAACTGTAATAGCTTAATTAATAAAGTATAATGAAAAAAGAAAACAACAAAATGGGTAATCACAGTTGAGATTAGAGAGTCCGGATGAAATGTGTCACACAGTAGGGCGGCAGGTGCTGAGTTTACTTACCTGACACAAGCACCTCCAATGCCGGTGTGTTAAGCATTGTAGCCGCTTATTGAGATTTTTGGTTTTAAATGTCAGTCATTGGACCACATTCAAAACAGAGCACTTTATTCAAAGAAGTTAAGATATATTGGGAAAAGTGGAGGAGATGAGGTGAGGGTTTATTATATTTTTAACTTTTGCATTTCTGGGGTCAAGAGCCATTGATAATGAAGATAAAACATCTCAAGAATTAAAACAGTCTATTTTCATGCACTGTATGATTCAAAATGACTTAGCAGTTTTAATTTTTTTAGGAAGAAAAGAATATGAAAAGAGAGATCAATGAAATTTGCATCTCTACAGACAACTCTGTATAGCAAATTTAAAAATCTGGCAATTTTCTTACAAACATCTGAAAACTGGGAATGTTAAAGGAAACCCAGACAGGTTCTTAACTGTTGCCTCGCTTCCAGGTGTCTCTGTGATGCCACCGATGTTAGGAAACTTGTGAAAGGTGTAAACAACTAACAGAAGTTATTTTCTGTCTGCTCTCAGACAGAATTTCTTCTTGTTTGAGGATACTGAAAGGGTATTAACTGTTATTATACTTAGTAAATTTTAGGTAAACCTGACTGACACATTAAGCGTGTTTCATAAAAAAATATAGCTTCTTCATATACAGATTTTCAAGTATATTTCAAACCAGTCTTTACAAAATGCTACTGCCTTCCTCTTAGAATTCTAGTCAACAAAGTTCCACTTACCAGAATATGTATATTACGGAGATAACTGGAAACAGGGAATGTTATTTCTATCAGATTGTCTGAAGGAGTCCATAGTTCCGCAATGGCTAAAGAGCCCTCATGTCAGCCAGAAGTTGTGGGGAGAGATTGATGCTGCTCTTGTATCATCACATACTCATTTAGCATTCAGTCAGACTAAGGCTCCAGTGTCAAATTTTAAAATTCAGCAAATATTTATTGCACACCTACTCCATGCCAGGCATCCCAGTGGGTGCAAAGCAGTGGACCAAAGTTCCTGCCATTGTGAAAATTTATGTGAAGATATTCATGGCTACAAGTAGTTGTCCAAGCAAGAGTCCATTTTATGGGGCCAGTGCCACTGAGCCACCTGACAGACTAATAAATAATAGAAACTGTGATCCTTAAACATCTAGACAATTGATATAATCGCACAGTCTATGGTGATAATAATAATAATATATCATACAGAAATGAAATCAATTACAGGATATACTGTAATAGTAGGCGCTTCTTTGTTATCAGCATATCTTTGTTAACAATGAAACAAAATAACATGTTTCCTTTAGTTTTTTTTCCTGTAGCGCCTAAAATCCAGTTAAATGGAATGTGTTGGAAAGGACAACCAAGAAGTTAAATATGTGGAAATGCCATGGAAAGCACCTGCTTCTTCGTTTTGTTTTTCTCCACGTCGTTAGGAAGTACTGTCTAGCCATACAAGCATATGTTGTCCCTCCAAGAAAATGTTTATAAAATTGAATTTTTTAAGTAGACTATAGATTAAATAAATAGGAGGGGATCCTACCCAGACAAATCAAGGAATACAGGAGACAAACAGGAGTCTGTATCACATAAGCCGAGTGGCAGAACAATATCAAAAGTGACCTTGTGTGTGTCCATTTTTATATATTGTTGATACTGTTAATTATTCCATTGAGGAAATAACCACACTATACAAGAGAAAGGAAGGTAATGAGATGCTCCATGTCCACTCCTATGAAGTGTATATGTAAATGAATGTGCTGTCTGCCAGCCTGGCAAATAAAACTTGGTCCATCCCTAATCTCCAGCAAAGGCCAGGCTCATTAAAAAAAAATTAGAACATATGAAAACTAGGAGAACAATTCATCATAGTGTGTGTGTGTGTGTGTGTGTGTGTGTGCGCACGCGAGGGTTTTATCAGTATAAAATAGCTATAGCTCTATTTGAAGAATCTTGTCTAGTAATATGCTCATGTTTCCCTTGCATGAAGTCTTGACTTACTCCTGAAGTTACAGCTGTGGTGATGTGTTTTTCACTGCTCTGGACTCGGTGCTTTCTGTCATTGTGGGAAGGAAGGAAACACTCATCTCCTTGTTGTTCCTCATTCACTCAATGAGCAAAATGTGATTGAGCTTCATTATGTACATACCCCCTTGTGAGAGGGTGGAACAGAGAAAGTTAGTTAAACCATAATCTCTGCTCCTTAAAAATGTGCACTATATGCGACAATAAAGTAGGTACATGAGTTATTTAACAACAGTTGATAGCACTAAACTCTGCTGGAGAATTCTGTATTCTAAAGTGGCTCTAATGTGGAAGTAACAAGAGAACTTGGCTCTGGGTTGCTGAGAGGCGCGGGGCTAGCACGTGAAGACGGAGGCCGCGGGTCGGCGAGTGAGCTCCTGGCTAGCAGCTTCTGTGCGTCTCTTCCCTAGAGTTGAGCTTTTGCTAGTTTAACTGCGGGAGCGACTTTTGATTTTTAATTTCATTTTCAAGGATTGGTTGTCTAGATAAATCTTACTATAATTTAAGAAAACACAGAATCCCAAAGATGGAAAAACCTGTTGTAATCACAATCTAACACTTACCTGAAACAGACATTTGTAAAGAAACTGAGATTTGGATAAAACTTGAACTCATTCAGGCTTAGGGAAGTTGTTAGAACTTAAGCCAATACTTAAGCCAACATCTTAAATCCTGACCTGAGCATCACACCTCTGTCTAACAAGGCCAAGTGGACAGATGATGGGGATAGAGATTTCATCCCCGCTAACGTGCTTGGTTCACGAATCAGAAACTTGACCTCTTTCAAAAGTCATTAAGATAACAAAAAAGACAATTTAATTTACTTTTAAAAATTTAAATCATTTTTTATTTTACTATTATAGTTAATGTACAATATTTTATTAGTTTGAGGTGTATACAGCAGTGATTAGACATTATATAACTTACTTTTACTTTTTCATATTTAATAATTATAAAATATAGTCATTTGCTTAATAACTGTACTAATGTGGCTCTATAGAAATCCTTAACTCTGAGAAAGTCTTCTAGGCACAATACCTTTTTTAAAGTATACTCATTTTTACTTCAAAAAGTACATGAAGTTGATCAGTTAGAGATTAGCACTGCCAGCAAGTGGACAGGACACCTCCCATGTGCAGAGTAGGTATGGCATGAGGAACTCCTGTGTTTATTGAGCCTCTGTACCCCCTTCTCGCCCACAGCACGTTTTCTGTAAAGGGGCACTAAGTAGGTGAGTGCCCAGACCCCATGAGGAACCTGACTTGCAGGTGCTGAACATGATGGAAACCATGTCACATTCTGCAGTAAAGGAATGTCCAACCAGTGATGAGGAAAGTTGACCTCTTTGGGGTTTTGATTATATTGATCAGTTTTTAGCTTGCTTCATGTTTAGAATGCATTTGGTGATCACGTTCAAAGAAGGCAAAATGGTGACATTTGGGGAAACAAATCCCCTGTCAAAGCCACGGAGGCAGCTTTCACGCCTCTGGTTTGAAAGCACCGTCTTGGCAATTTGGCGCTGTTGAACAGTAAGGCTACTCGTGCCCACGAAGGCGCCCTTTGAGGTCAGTTCTTGCCCAGCGCAAAATGAACGCAAATAATACCGTGACTTCCATTTGACTCTTGGGCGTTCCTTACCTATACCTGATGGGGTTGGTCTAATATTAGAAGCCAAAATTTATCAATATCAACATTTTGTCAAATGATACTAAAGCTGATGCCTTTATTTCTATCTTACTTAGTAGAGGGCCAAAATTTTCCTTAATTGCAGCTTATCCCTTTTAAAACAAATTTCTTATAGGCTATGCATGGAATTTGCAATAAGCCTTTGTCTCTTCGTGGACGACAATGCAAAACTTGTCTCATCTGTCTCTTGTGGTGGTATCTGGGCTTATGAGCAGGTTGGATATGTAAGTGCTTGTGATGAACAGAAGGAAGAGATCATTTATTTTTAAAACTAAATGGTTAAAGTTCAAGGTTACGCTGAGTTAAAGAATATATCATGTAGGTCAGGGAGGGACCAGTGAGTGACCAGCTGAGCTTTAGACCGCGGATCGACTTGGAGGGAACTGACATCTCCACTCTTTTCTCCTTGAAGTGCCATCAGTTCTTCCTCGAAGCGGCTGGTTTCCAGTTCCACAAAAATATTTCGGGCATAAACTTCATAAAACAGGAATTTCAAAAAGGCACTTCAATAATGGATGTACATAGGATGCTAATTTTATATAGTCATTCACTCCCATTTTAAAATTTATTTATTTTTCATTCGTTTTGCCGACTCTTTTTATTCTGGGTGTTTATTAGAGATAGTCATTAAAGTATTTGAAAATTGTTTGTTCTCTGCTCAGCAATTTATTGTTCTACTTGCTCAAGGATATCAAACAATTACATGTAATCAACAGTTAGTAACCTCAGGAAATTGTTAGAATTCCCACCCCAAAGGGGGTTAACAAACCCTAGACAATTACCCTATTTAGAATCAGAATGATTTTCATTGTGATATTACATTTCCCTTTGATCACTGAGCAGTGCTTTGGGAAGCCCAGTGTTTTTTCTCAAATTTTAAAAAATTATGTACATCCTGCACCCAGATTCCAATCTGCTCCATCAATCCACTTTGTCAAAAGGTTCTCAAATGGAACCCTTGATCCAGACAAACAGACATACCCAGGATTTCCTCTTTTTCGGGAATTCATTTGTATTTGTGCATCAGTCAATGGAAAAAGGAATTGTTGTCTTATTTCATGCTATTCAGGTGATTGTGGGGCGCCTGCGAGCTCTCCTCATCTCGGAAGCGCAGTGATCTGAGTCAGCTTCCTCCGTCTCTGTTTTGATGTTGTCCAGTGTGGGGCTTCCTCATGGCACCAAAATAGAAATGGTTTGTTTTTGCATCGGACTTGGAGATTGCTATGGATTACACTGGGTTAGGGTAAAAGAATTTTTTTTTTCCTGAATAACATTCCACTTACCCCAAGAGAAAGAGATTAATGTCCTGGGGAAAAGTAAGAAACATAATAAAGTATTTTCTCTGTAACTAAAATATCTGTTTCAGTTGTAGAAGTGTCACTTGCATTATCTTTTTCTAATTTCATTTGATATTTGAGGGATGTGGTAAGATAGATTTATGACTTTTGCAATTACAGATCTTTGCTTGAAATTGAGGAAGGAAGAAGTGGACTTCATTTTGAGTCATGCATGGAGTTTCCATTACAATTAAACATAAACATGTATATATTCTGCTCTTGCAACTTATTATTTCCCTTTCCCAGATGCTGCATGCCAGATATATATTCCCCAGCCGGCAGGGTAATGCCATGTTACATCTCTGGCTTGTCGCATTTCAAATTTGGTTCATGGGGCGATGGCATACTTACTGTATTCTTTCCCACAGAAATAAGAAAATATGTAGAAAAGTGGGAGAATGCCTCAAATGAAGTCAAACTGGATACAATAATTTGGGAACATGTTTTTTGCATTTATTTTGCATGCTCCTGTATGTCACCAAAACAATACATGTCTGGGTGAGTTTTTATAATACCTTCTCTAAAGCAAAATGAGAAGCCTCCTCTTTCTTTTGAAGAGAAATACCGCCACAGAAAGGTAGAAGTCAGGTGTTCAGGGAATGAAAGTGTGGTTAAAAAATCACACACATTACTTACCTTAGTAATCAATGTGAATTGCATTATAATCAATATGACTGACTATAAGCCCCCTGACAAGCCAGAAAGGAAGTAAGTATTTGATCATCTGATAAACCATTTGGCTATCTACACATGAACCCAGGCCACATAAAAGTAACCAATGCAATGATAGGAAGTTACTGATAAAAACCACAAATAGACATTAGATTTCACAGTCTGTACTGATATTCTGATACTTTGATAAAAGCGTTGTCCAAACCAGACTTGTCTGTATTTGAATCCTACAACTACGTAATGCCGTTGCTTCTGATAATATCTACACGGTGCCGAGCGAACAGGCTTGTGTGCCTGAGAATATTGAGATGATTTGCATTTTCTCGGAGTTCTTCATGTTATATGGGTTTATGTTAAATACATATTTTCGGTTTTCTGACAAGTATATTTATATGAGGTAAGTATTTTCTCTAGGTGTATGTGTATTTTGAAAAAAAAATTGTTTAAGATAATTAGGATTCCAATAAAAGAAAATCAGTTTTTTAAAGTAAAAGACTCGCTAGCTTATTAAGAGAACGTAGTTTACGATCGAAAGACCTCAATACAAAGAAATACAGGAGTGCACAAACAGGGAGCTCGTCCGTGTTCGCTGCTAGATTGCGAGGCTGTTCCAAGGTGTGGTCATCAGAAAAAACTATTTTCACCGTACGTGTGTGTGTCCCCATCCTCTTCTTGATAATCAGAATTTTCGTGAAGTTGTACTCATACTTGATAAAGGTTTTTGTCATTGCAGTTTTTAAATTTATAATTTAAGGTGGATATTAAACATAATCTCCCCTTAGATATAAGTTGTTGCCATTTATTAATTTTTTTAATACAGCAATGCATGTATGTGCATTTACTAACTCAACACCAGCATTAATTTAGCTTAGGAATTAAACTTCTTGTTTATAGTGACTCCTACTGGAGAGTAAAAAACTCCAGTTGTTTAGCTCCTGAATAAATTCAATTCAGCAATGCCTCTTTTTTTCAATGGCTATGGATAACTTACATAAAACCTCCTTTCCCTGATTTGGGAAAATTTACTCTTCATTTATGTTTAAATATGAGACATAGACTTTGATTCTAAAGCATCAACAGAAAGTCTAAGTACATGCACACTGCCCATACCAGTACAGGTGTGTACTCCAAACAGCTGTGTGATTTGATAGCTCTGCTTAGTGGCGAAGACTGTAGCATGGTGCTGTATTTTTGCATATTTTTTCCTTTTGGTTGACTCCTGTTACCTAAGTCTGTTTTAGGTAGAGCTCTTTTCCCACTGTCCTTTAAGGCTCTCTTGCACAGAGGAAACAGAAGGGGAGGACCTAGCAAATGCACTCTCATTCGTAACATGCCTCTCATCCTCTCATTCATGCCTTAAAAGAAATGCTTATGTTAACATGAGGGAACTAAAACTCAAACCTGTGAGACGACTGACGTGGCTACTGTCACACTGCTGTAAAGGAACAAGTTTGTGAGTCTCACGCAGATAGGTTTGACCCTCAAGTGTAAGCCCTTGGTATTTGATAACTTTGCTCATGTCCTCTGTCTTGGTAACTTTGTGGCCTGTGGAATGTCATCTAAGGGTCTTTGCACCTTAATTCTCTTCTCTTTAGAGCAGGAATGATAACACCTATCACAGAATGCTGTTGTAAGATTAAACAAGTGCAGGCAATTGTATGTTCTTTAAATTGTATGTCATATACACTTATCAGTTAACTGTTTTATTACCACATTTTAATGAGATAGATATTTACCTAAGGTGGTTATTAAATTATAGGTTTGCTTGTTCCCTTTATGTTATCACTGTATATCTGTGACTATCTCTGTTTTTGTGGGGGTATGAAGTTTAGCTAATTGAGCTATGCTAGGCAAAGGGGAACGACATTATAGAAGTAAGCAATTATTATATTAAAAAAATTTAGGTGTTCAAAGACTTAAACAGGAACATGTAGTTTTCACCTTCTACCAAGTTATATTCTGGAGGGGAAATATTCCCTCCATGTGATCATTTATTCACTCAGCTACTTTATTGAATGCCTGCTTTATTCTGGGCAGTGTAAAGGGTAAGCGGTGTGTGTGTGTGTGTGTGTGTGTGTGTGTGTGTTTATTAGGTTTATTTTGACTTGCAGTAACAGCAGGTCATTATTCAGCAGGGGTGGGGGGGGAGGTAGAATTTACTTTAATGAGATCTGTGTTTGGGAATGAATAGTTCAGTTCTTTACCCTGAAATGTTTTGGTGTCTTACTATTTAACATGTGTATGATTGTCCCTACTTCACAATTAAAGCATTTGTCTTTAGTCTTATTTTTAAATTTTATTCAAGGCAGAGGTCTCACCTCCTCCAATATGTGTGGTCAGGTCTCAGAGGCAGAAGTGTTGGATATTTCGCTGTGTCTTGTGCACGTCCCAGAATGGGCCACGGCTCTGCACTCAAGTGGAATTTGAACATTTACTTTTTCTTTAATGTGGTCATTCTATCATTCAGTCGTTTGGCAAGTTTTTTACTGAATGTCTATCCTTAGAGGTGATACTATACACATGCTTTGGTGATGTCTGGTCAGATACCCCTCCCCCCGGCAAATTTCTTCTGACAACTCTAGGTGCGTGTCCCAATTTCACCTCAGACGTATCTATCAGACTTGTTGGGAACCCATGAAAGAACATGTATACGTTAGAGTATAGAAAGAGAGAAAAATTATGTGGATGTATTTTAAGTGGCCAGCACTTCTGAACAGGAGTTTTACAGGTAAGATACTTTTCTCAAGAGCGGCAGTGAAGCCACATCTGCCTACACTGTCTACATGTACTGTCTTGGGTGGTGTTTGTAGCTAACTGCCAACCAGAATGCTGGCCTCCTGGCCTGGGTGGCTAACCCCCGTTCCTTATCATGTCAGTGGTACCACTCTACTGCTAGTTCAGGAACTTGCCCGATTACACTCTCATTAAACTAACAGCAGACCGAGGACAGGGTCCCTTAAAAGTTGGCTGCTGTGATTAAGATGTCTTTTAAAATTATTATAAAACATGGACTTACGCACATAGCTTCAGTTGTTCTTTTACTTCTGTGCTAAGTCTCCGTGTATCACACTGAAAATGTATCATGGGTGGTGTTTCTGTCACTGAGAAAACTTCAAAGTCTGAGTTTGCAGAAATGTCTCAGTTTACAAGCCACTGACTTGTGTTGTGATTGAAATGTACTCCAAGGTCAGCAAACCAAAACCTGAACGAACCTCACTGGATGATACGTTTAGTGTCTCACCAGTTATACCGCATAGATCACCTTTCAAAGGGGTCTGTCTTTATTGATCATTGCATATTTTTACTTTTGAAATTTCAGACTTACTTTCATTAGTTAATGAAACCTGGAAGTTTAATGTTGTAGTCCCATTTTGAGTCCCGTGTGTTTTGTCATTTGTCAGTGTTTAAAAATGTCTTTCACCTTACCAGATTAAAAATATTTATTTATGTACATGTTAACAATATATTTAAAAGCAAAGAGAGCTTCAATTTTTAAAATATTAATTGTAGCTTATTAAAAAATGAAAAATTTATTTATACTTGCATAATTAATAGAAAGGCACTTATGTTTCCAAAATATGTAAGAAAAGGCATTTAATGTAGAGGAAGCAGAATGGCTATTGATAAAAATAGCTAAGAAATCTTTCTAGCAGTCCATCTATAAAAAGTTAGGATCCAGAAACCAGGCTTCTAAATAAGGGGATCGATAAGAATCAACAAAAGAACAACCACTAAAAAGAGA